>NC_090439.1:787197013-789597013 GCF_031143425.1 Pleurodeles waltl | reverse complement strand
GGAATCTTAACATTGTTCTTACACGACTCATGGGCTCTCCATTCGAGCCCCTGCATACCTACCTCCTTCAATATCTTTATTGGAAAGTGTCATTTTTAATTGTTATTACCTCACTTTGACGCGTTAGCAGGCTTTAGGCATATACCTTGTAACAAACTTTCTTCCATCTCCAAGGAGACAGGGTGGTCCTATGCACCAAACCTAAATTTCTACCAAAAGTTGTTTCTGACTTTCAACTCAATCAGTTGAGTTACAGTTTTTTCTCTCAACCAGAATTGATTGTGGAGAGTGCTCTCCACGCGTTAGATGTCAAAAGAGCCCTTATGTTCTACAAAAAAAAAGTTTTAGAGACACTAAACAACTATTTGTTGCTTTTTCACCACCTCAAAGGAAAGCCTATATCAAAATCAGGTGTTGCCAGATGGATAGCTAAGTGCATTCAAACATGTTTCGCTGAAGCCAAATTAACTCTTACCTACAGCTCCTAGAGCACACTGTACTAGAAAGAAATGAGCGTCCTTGGCTTCCCTAGGAAACATTCCAATAGCTGACATATACAAAGTAGCTACCTGGTCTACACAACTTACTTTCACAAAACATTACTGTGTAGGTGTTCAAGCACACCAACACGCTAATGTAGGTCAGGCAGTGCTACGTACACTTTCAAAAGCCCTTTTATGATATAGAAAGTGTTTTCCAAGTCATAAAAGGACTTTTGTACATGGTCATACGCCATTCTGTGGTATTGACCCCTGTGTTTTTGTAAATTGCAGCGTTGGCAACCTCAAAATGGTTTTGTGCATCTGGTCCCCTAGTTCTCTAACTTAGTTCTAAAAAGAAATCTTATAAGAACCCACATAGTGATAGTCACTAAGGGAGCATTCAGCAAGGGGTGAAAATGACCTAATTTCTATTAAAAGCCAGTACCGAGATCTGTGGGCTTCTAAAATCCTTGATCACTGAAAAGCTTAAGAATTCCAATCACCTGCTCTCATCTTATATCACACTTATCTACCCATCACCATATGTCATGTCTCTATCAATCTATCCTCCATTCCCACTCTGACTCATCCCAAATCCATTCTACTACTTTCATCTCCTAACTAACTATGCCTAAGCTGTTCCCTCCGCCTCCACATCTAACCCACCAAACCTCACTTTACTACCATGACCCCCCAAACAACCCTTCTATATTCTCCCACATTTATCTCACCCTGCTACTATGATCTCCCTAACCCCTTCCACAGACTCATCCCTCCTCCACCCTCCCTTTACTCATCCCAAGCCTAAATCCTATTACCATAAACTCCCAATTAACACTTCAGGATTCTTTCTTCCTCCACCCCTCCATTACTCCAGTCAATCTAACTAACAAACTCTCATATCCACGGCTCAAATGAACTCATAATAATACTAAAACTGTACTCATATTTCCCTATACAAATCCACCACTAATTCTTCTTGGGTTCGACCTTAAATAGGATATCGAGACAGGTTTATTTATGACAATTAATTAAAATGTGTACAAGTACAGAAAATAAATTATGAAATCGCAGTAGATAAAACATCGATCTTTAAAGAGCCAAACTTTAAAATATATTTTTGTTGAATTGAAAAAATAACTTTATAACAGTTAATATTACAACTCTAGGAGAGGACTGTGCTGCTGTGTCTTTCGCTCTCGAATTGCGATATCGAGTGCGTTCTGCGAGAAGCTGGTTGTCTATGACTCGACAAAACAGAAATATTTGACGTCAGATTCTCAGCTGGGTTTATCAGCAATCTATTATGTGATTCATATTGTTAGCGCGTGAGACCTTAATAAGTAAACGTACAAGGGGACGCAAATAGGTTGATGAACCTTTTGACTCATATTAAGAAGTTCTTACCATAGCTCCAGTACCTAATTGATAATCAATACACAATAATCAATAATCAGTAGTAATCAATAAAATCAACAATCAATGGAGTCAGTAAATGTCACACATCATGACCTTTCAGCCATGAATAACCACACCTTTAATAAAAGTTTAGTAAGTTTGTTTCCTTTATATTAACAATTCTAAAGTTATGTAGATCAATCTTAATATCTAATGAAACACATTTATGAGCAATACTGATTGTCCAAATCGGCGGAAGAAACGCAATCTAATCAAAGCTTGAAACACAACACATTTAAGAGCTACAGTGCAAATCAATAGCAGAATCAGTTGCAACAAAGATATCACATACATGAAATTCAGTAAAGTAATTCATCAATCATTTGTCCCTATATTCGTCAATCATTTGAGAGGCCCCTTAACTAACATCAGATTAGCATCAGCATCTTGGGCTTCATGCGAAACAACTTAGAACACAAATTAAGGGAAAACATATAACTATGGATCTGTCAAAACAGTGCAGTTGGTACCTAGAAAGAAAAGGCATAAAATGCATAAAAGACACACTTCATCATACCTACCTATCCACGGTATGGGTCAGCAGGCGGAATCAGTCTTCGTCCTCAGGTCATCAGTCGATCAGCAAAGCATCAGGCTCTCAGTCAGAGAGGATTAGTCCAATGACAGAATAAGTCTCGAATCTCTCCTAAAGTCTCTTCTTCTCTCAAAGTCGCAGCAAATCTCAAATCTGAAGTCTAAAGTCTCTCTCCTAAAGTATATACCTCAAGTCTGAATAATTCTCTTCTGTCGCATTATTATATCAGTCACCTGCACTATCCCCTAATTTCCTATTGGTCAGTCAATTTTACATTTTTACTCTACCCAATAATATTTCTACACCAAATCTATTAATTCTAATATTTCATTCTTCACATGAAGTTGATTGGGTCACTTTACGATGTCCTCATCATCCGGCTCATCAGAAAACAATATTGTTACATCTTCAGCTCCAGTCAGTGTCTTCATTGTTCTCATCCTGGGAAAGTACATCTCACACACATCACACAAAAATTGTTACACTAACAGGAACCTCACCTTCTAGCATTTGGTTCTCACAAAAAGCTTCTGTTAAGCACTTTTACCAAGACAATGGACATTTCACAGTTTAATTCACCTGTCAGCATTTTTATTAACCGCTAAGAAATGCAGCTTCTGTACGAGGCCTGGCAGGACTAGGCCAAGACACTCGCTAAGTTAAGGCCTACAATTAATAAAGCTAGAGCAAACTTCATAACCCTTAATATGACATATTACTACATCAGTCTAATACATTTTCAATATCTCATAAGCATTAATCATTAATTAGTACATTTCGTGAACACTGGTGGCCATTCTTCAAAGTCACATTTCCAAAATACCTATATTATATTTCTACATTATTCATTTTCTACATAATTCATTATTCTAAATACATAAACACTCATTAATAAATTTCAAGTTAGAACAACTGCGCTAGTAATTCCTCCTCTGATGATTAAATGTGTCATCACACTATCACCCACAACTTTAACAATTTGATTTCTTTATAATTTTGTCTTCTCCTTGAATTTTCCCTGTAAAATGTTTCCCTTTTCTTTTCTTTCCTCCTCTGATTATTCTTAGTCCTTTTCAATTTAATCCGTTTGCATAATTTGCATGATCCCCATATCCCAATTAGACAAATCACGACAATTAATACTCCCTGTAATATTTTCAATAGAACCCCATTCCAAATGTTGCTGAGCCAATTTCCCACTGAAGCAAACCTTTTGCCAACTTTTTCCCAAACACCTGGTCCTTTCAATTCCTTCAAATCAGTACTTGCATTAGTCAGGTTAATAAGTAAGGGCCAGATGTTGCAAATGTTTACGAGTCGCAAACGGCTCACAGCGCTATTTGCAACACCGCAAAATCCGAAATGGGATGTTCAAATCCCATTTCGGAGTACCAAATAGCGATGCGACCCATTACCGACCCTCAAAAATTGCGACCTGATTTTGCGACCCGCAATTAGTAAGTCAAAAATTGCGAGTCGCAAACCGTATGCAAAAGCCAGTCGCAAATTGCGACTAGTCACAAAAAGCCCCTATTGCACACCCAGATTACCACTGATTCAGAGCAGGTGGTAACCAGAACCATAGTATAAAAGGAGACCCAGAAGGCATCTGGGCTACTCAAAATGGCTGCACTATACGTGATTGCATGGAGGAGGAGAGTCCAGGCTGCCTAGCAGAGGAGGAGGAGGCAGAGACAGGAGAGGATATAATGAACCAGGCAGACACTATTTCAACAAACTGAGGAGTAGATTTATGATAAATACAGACTGAGCAGCGCTGTTATCTTAGAGATAATTGAACTGCTGAAACCTCAGCTTGAACGCCAGACAATGCGCAGCAGCGCCATCCCCACACATGTGCAAGTGCTATGCTCACTGCACCTCTTGGCCTCGGGTAGCTGTCAGGGGGTGATTGCTGTGGCAGATGGGGTATTCCAAAGTGCACTCTCACGATTCTTCAGACGTTTCCTATATGCCATACTCGCACACATGTCCAGATATATATACCTTCCCAGAAATGAGGCAGAAATGAACAGCACCAAGTTGGATTTCTACAGAATTGCCAACTTTCCCCATGTAATAGGGTGTGTGGACGGGACACATATACCAATTTGCCCACCAGCAAATCTGGAATATGTGTTCCGCAATAGGAAATGTACCCACTCACTAAACATGCAGGTGGTATGTGATGCCCATAATGTCATTACTGACATTGTGGCTAAATATCCAGGGAGTACACATGATGCATACATATTCAGGCACAGTGGGATACATCAACGCCTAGAACATGGGGAGTTTCGAGAAGGATATTTATTAGGTACTGGCGAGTACACTCTGAAGCCTTACATACAGGTCACTGTGTAACCCTGTGATGCCCTGCTAAATTTGCCTCTTTTGTCAAACAGGTGACAGTGCATATGCCCTGAGACCATGGATACTCACCCCATACCTAACACCTGGCAATCAGAATGAGAGGCGATACATCATTGCACATCGGCAGACCAGAACTGTAGTCGAGAGGACGTTTGGCTTGTTGAAGTCAAGATTCCGATGCCTCCACAAAAGTGGAGGAGCACTTCAGTATGCCCCAGAAACAGCATGCAAGATAGTTGCCACCTGTGCCATCCCACACAACATTGCCACCAGACGTGGGTTATATCTCACCCCTGAAGACACAGATTCGGAGGATGAGGAGCAAGAGCTACCACGCCGACAGCCTGGGGATAGAAGCATCGCAATGGAGGGCAGACAGAGACGGAACCACATTGCAACCCACTACTTTGGCAGGTACGTAGCAACCGTGACAACACTCACTAATGTAAGACACACATAGCCCAGTTGTGTAGTCAAACAAACTAACCCTTTTATTGCAGGACCATAATGTTGAAATCATTGTGAACTATACTACAGTATGGAAAAAAATCTAGTCTAATCTGACACATTATGTCCATGTGCTTTTGTAACATTACGTGTCAGTAGCTCACAGCCTCCTACAACTGCGGCCACCATGGCTCTCTCCAGCTTGGTCCCCTGAGCCCTGCCATGCACTGCTAATCCGCAACACACGTGCATCAGTGGCAGACATACTACTCACAGTGGAGCCCTCTTCACTGTCCTGCGGGGTATCCCCAATGCCCCTTGCAGCCTGTCTGGTCTCCAGCAGACCCACCACATGGCTGATGCGGCCAAGTCATCGTGCCACATCTCCTGCAAAATGCCCCAGTTCCACTTGCAGGCTGACAGTGCACCTTGACAGGCAGGTTGTATTGGTTGCCAGGCGCCCTACGGACACACCTAGCCTGTCTAAACGGGCAGCAGTGTTGCGCTCCCTGCGCCGTGCCTGTGCCCTGTCAGCCACCAGTTCCTTGACCAAATTGTCTATGGAGGTAGTCAAGTTACCCAAGTGAGTGTTCAATGTTGTGAACTGGTTCTCCACATTTGTCAGCCCATGCGTGATAGTGGGCTGCAGTCTTGAGAGGTTACGGTTCATTAACCTCATTTGTCTATTTTGCAGGCACTGACTCTGCAATAAGCATGCCTCAATTCCCACAAAATCTACATCAGACACATCCTCCCTACCCACAGACTGCATTGTGCGTCGTCGTCTACGCACCGCGCCTGATGATCCATGTGTTTGCCTTTCCATAGGCATTGGCCCTGGTGTCCCAATGGCTGCCTCCATACCCAGAGCAGGATCGTCCATGGTCTCCTCTGCCAATTCCATGGGTGGTGTTGTCCTGCACTCCCCTGCGGTGTCCGTGGCAGCCTCCTCCTATGTGGCTGTACCATGTTCCTCTCCCTGCACAGTGGCGCTGATGGGGGGGCCTTGTGGGAGACCTGTGGGACATAGGGGATACACTGTCAGTCTTGCACATATGTTTAATGCTTCAGAATAAACATTTGCCTATATTTTGACTACTGTACTATATTGCCCACAATGCACTATTCTATAGGTTGCAAAACTGTGAATGGAGCTACTCTGGAGGTGCCTGCTGATGTGTACTGGGATTGTGTGCATAGTGCATATGCAGGTGTGAATGCATATATTTTGGTACTTACTTTTTGATGTTCCTGGTGCAGTTCTACGTCTCCAATGCCCAGTACAGCCTCTGGCTCAAGAGTTGTCTCCACCATGTTTTCGATTGCTGTAGGGGGTGGAACAGTAGATGGCCCTCCTCCAGTGCCATGCATCTCCCTCATGCGCTCCGCCACCCTCTCTTTCATCCTGGAGCGAAGGTCATACCACCTTTTGAGGATTTCATCCAGGGTGCGGTGGCTGACACCAATGGCATTGATCTTGTTCTGGATGTCCTGCCAGATCTTCTTTTTTTGGGTGTCAGGGACACTCATTGCTGCCTTGCCAAATAATTCTTCATGGTGCAGGCAGCACTCCTCAGTCAGCACCTCCAACTCCTTGTCAGAAAACTTGATTTTGTGTTTTCTGCCTCCACTGGGTGTCTCCTTCTCCTGTGTAGCCATTGTTGCTGCAGCTCCTCTCACCTGGGCGTGGCTCTGCAGTTTGGGCTGGGTGGGCTCCTCCCTGTTCCATGTGGTTACTTCCTGGTTCTGATGTCATCACTCAGAACCAGGAAGTGGGTATTTCAAAAGTTTAATTCCACCTGCATGCAATTTGCGAGTCAGTTGCAATTTGCGACACAGGACCACACCCTTCGTGCCATTTGCGACCTCGCTTTTTGTAAGGTCGCAAATTGTGACCTAGCTAAAAGCGAGGTCGCAAAATGCGGTGCGACTCCGCTACGACTCGCTATTTGAAATAGCGATTTTTACTAGAATATCGTTTTGCGAGTCAGAAATAGCAATTTGCATGGAGTCGCTATTTCCGACTCGCAAATTTTTTCTTTCCTACATCTGGCCCTAAGTCTCTTATCTCTTTACTATTGTCAGGTATATATGAACAACAATGCCTAGCGTTAATCATTCTACAGACTCTGCCATCCTTCGCTAAAAGAATGTCTAAAGCAAGACAATTTTCAAGAGTCATAGCTCCATACGCAGCTAATTCAGTATCTATCAGGATTATAGCCCCTGAAAAATGTGTCAGCATGTTATCCACAATAGTAGACAGCTTTCGAATCTTAATCGATTTCAGGATAACTCCCGCTGAAGGAATCACCGCACCAAATACATCTCCCACTATAGCAGAAGAGGACTCTCTCCTCTGTCTCTTATGATGTAATTCAGTCACTTTCGAAAACGTTTTCAAATCATCCATTTGATAAATCTTTGGGAAAACTATCCCCAAATAACATGTCCCATACCATCCTCTTGGAAGACGGTAATAAGCATTAAGTCCACAAATATAGTATATCCTTGGAATTGGAGGGTCCTGCCCATTCAACGTAAATGTCTATTTACTCTGAAACAAAAACACATGCCTGCATTCACTCGTACCCACAAATAAAGTGTCAGTGCACGATTTAGGCCTATATATACAAAGGTTCCCTACGAGTAGTGCATCTAAAGCTAACTTCCCTTGCTTTCTAATTGCACTATAAGCATAATCATTCTTGTAAGTCCTTTTCTCTAAGACTTTACTAATTTCTCCTTTAACTCATTTCTTCTGTCATCAGTGTGATCTAAGAAGCTCTTCTCTAAAGGTGTAAGCAAGCATGTTAGGTTGTTGGTATGCGCATAAGCTGTGCCAAACGTCAACGTAGGTTCAAAGAATCCTCTAACTAATACTATATTATTATCCTTAACTATTTCACTCAAATATCTAATTATAGGAACAAACGAAAACACAAAATCATGATTCGAGTAAAAATACTGAATATGCTCCTGATTATAAAACCTTGTTAGTAACAGACTACAACTTATCCCAAACGTTAAAAGCAAGCTGATAGGTGACTCCTTCCTCAACTGAAGAAGGAATCTGCGTACACACAAAACAATTCTTCGCATCCATTGTTTCAACATACTCACTCAATAAGCGATAGAAAACATTAGAAGAAAGTTCTCCCTGCGCATTAGTATAATCATGCAAATATTTCTCATCTAACTCAAACCTCTCTAATGCCTTTAGTGCAGTAGTTGTCTCAAAAGCAGAAGTATGGTTGGCTCACTTTGCATCAAGAACAGACATACCCACAATCAACACCACAAACAATATCCCATACATAATTGCCAAACCAATGCTCATATATTTACAGTGCCAAGCATCTCTACCCTGTTTGTTAAAGTCAGCCATGATCTGCAAAGAATCAGAAAGCAGAAGAAATTTGGAAAAACTTGCAGCAAAAATTAAAAAATAGACAATTCTTCTTTCAGCAGTCCAGTTTCGCTTCCAGGAACTTTTCTTCCTTGTCAAAATCGGTTAGCAGCTTTATCAAAATCGGGTTTCATAAAGTCAAATCAGGTTTCAATGTCTTTTCCATTTACTTTCAACAGTCTCTTTCTCAATAATTTTCTCTCAGATTGTTTCAACAGTTCAGTTCATTAACCTTCTTCACGTTACCTCAAAATATTGACCTGGAACTTCTCTATCAAAACAAAAAGACATAGGCGGTCATTACAACATTGGCGGTAAAAGGCGCTTACCGCCGTGCAGAAGACCGCCAACACACCGCCGTGGAAATCCGCCACAGCTATCATGACCCACAGCACGGAATCCGCCAAAATTCAGACACCCACACAAGTCCGCCACACCAAAGGTCAGTGATAAACTGGTGAAAACAAAACCTCCACCGTCACGCCAACAGAAACACGCCCACACTATCACAACCCATGAATCCACACGGCGGTCTTTCAACCGCGGTATTCCATTGTCGGTACACACCGCTGCGCTCAAAATACACACACACATACAAAACACAGCCACATTGGACAATTCAAAATACACACACCTGATACACATACACACACCACTCCCACACACCCAAAACAATATATAACACACACCCACAAACCCCTACCACCACAATTACGAGAGAAGACCAGAGAGAGACACCACCATCAACAATACTAGCATCCACAGGCACACAACACCATCACCCACATAACTTCTACGCACCTCACACTGCACACCACTACATATCAGCACACTTATCACCCCACACACCACCCCACACATCACCTACACCACCCCATGGCACTTCAAAGACACCCCAGGTTCTCGGAGGAGGAGCTCAGGGTCATGGTGGAGGAAATCGTCCGGGTAGAGCCACAGCTATTCGGATCACAGGTGCAGCACACCACCATTGCAAAGAAGATGGAGCTATGGCGAAGAATAGTGGACAGGGTCAATGCAGTGGAACAGCACCCAAGAAATCGGGAGGACATCAGGAAGAGGTGGTACGACCTACGGGGGAAGGTGCGTTCTGTGGTCTCAAGACACCACCTTGCGATTCAGCGGACTGGTGGCGAACCCCCACCTCCTCCCCCACAACTAACAACATGGGAGGAGCAGGTCTTGGCGATTCTGCATCCTGAGGGCCTCGCAGGAGTAGGTGGAGGAATGGGCTCTGGTAAGTTACATCTTATCTATTACATCCTCCACCCTACCTGCATGCCAGCACATACCCCTACCCTCACCCTCACCCCCATCACTCCAACTCCTCACAAATGTCCCAACATCACAAACCACACATCCTAACACCAAGCCCTGCATCCAACAACAAAGAATGGACACCCATCACTAAAGCATGGCCACTGCACATGCCCATACACCCCCCTAAACCATCATCACACAAGGTCCCACACAGGAATGCAAGCACTGGGGTACACGGTCACCCACCCATTGCCCACCATGGCACACACAGAAGTAATAAACATCCTTTTATACCCCTGCAGGACCCCTACCCAACGTCACCGGACAGGAGGATCCACACATGTCCACACCACCAACAGAAGAGGCCCACAGAGATGACAGCACCTCTGTCCAACTGGATCTAGATGACCAGCCCGGCCCATCGGGGACCTCGGGACAGTCTGTTCCCCTCACCCAGTCACAGGCCACCACAGAGCTTCCCCCCTCTGGAAACACCAGCACAGCACCCACCCAGCGGGCCCATACCTCCGTACCCAGGACACGTCAATCAGCAGTGTGTCCACCACTACAGGGAACCCAGGCTAACCCACCACCCCAACAACAACAGGGACCTGGGGGCAGTGGTAGTGGGCACACGGTCCAGGGGACGGAGGCCCAGGGAACCCACTCTCCACAAGACCCTCTCCAACATCATGGGAGCCTACCACCACTCCCATGAGATGATGGCAACGGTACTGGGCAAGTTTCAGGAGACCCAGAGCCTGCAGGAGGAACAGTATTTGGGCTTCAGGGAGGAACTCAGAGCCTTCAATTCCACCCTGGGCACCATCAGAGGGGTGCTGAAGGAAGTACTCAACACCAGGAGGGACACTGTGGCACTACAAGGGGCCCCTGACACTAGCTCGGACGATGAACTGCCCACCACCTCTGCCGGCACTAGTGGACAGGAGGCATCGCCACAGGACCACCACACCAGCACCCCACCCCCTGCAGAGGGAGAACCACCTCGCAAACGGTCCCTGAGATCCAGGACAAAAACAGAGAACGATGCCAAGACCCCCGCCAAGAAATGAGACCAACCTGAATGTCATCCTTCTGTCCCACTTTGTCACCCTGTCCATCCTTAAACTGCCCCAGCTCCTCTTCCTATGCCCATTTGGGCAATGCACCTGTGAGACTAATAGACTGGACTCTGCCATGGACATTCCTCCGCCATCACCCCTCACCATTTTGCTACCCCCTGCAATATTGAGCACTAAAATAAACACCCTTAAAGCACAAAACAATCTGGAGTCAGTCTGTGATTTCGGAATACTGTATTAGCAATTACTGTGGCAAAAAGCTCTTTTATTTGTAATGTCAACATACCTATGTCACACAGCTCTAGTCCATGAGGAATCAAAGCAGATGTCACACATTGGGACCCACATCTGTGAAATCGTAAGGGAAAGTGACAACTCAGTGACCATACACTGGGTGAAAACGACAGACAGTAGAGAGGTAGTAGTGTTTAAGTACATGTAGTAGGCAGGTTTGTATTCTTACCTGTGTTTCACTGGAAATATTGCTGGATCACTGAGTCCCTGTTGTCCATGTCTTCTTCTTCTGCTTCCTCGTCTTCACTGTCCACAGGCTCCACAGCTGCAACATCACCGCCATCTGGACCATCCTCCTGCAGAAAAGGCACATGTTGCCGGAAAGCCAAGTTGTGAAGCATACAGCAGGCCACGATGATCTGGCACACCTTCTTTGGTGAGTAGAATAGGGATCCACCTGTCATATGGAGGCACCTGAACCTGGCCTTCAGTAGGCCGAAGGTCCGTTCGATCACCCTCCTAGTTTGCCCATGGGCCTCATTGTTGCGTTCCTCTGCCCTTGTCCTGGGATTCCTCACTGGGGTCAGTAGCCATGACAGGTTGGGGTAACCAGAGTCACCTGCAAATGGCAAGGGACAACTGTTAGACACACACTAACCTGTAGGGATATCCCCAGACCCAGACAACCATTCCCACTGTCTAGCTTCCAGGTGCTCACCTAATAGCCACACACGGTGCCTCTGGAGTTGATCCATCACATAAGGTATGCTGCTATTACGCAGGATGTAGGCGTCATGCACTGAGCCAGGGAACTTGGCATTCACATGGGAGATGTACTGGTCGGCCAAACATACCATCTGTACATTCATCAAATGATAACTCTTCCGGTTTCTGTACACCTGTTCACTCCTGTGGGGGGGACCAAAGCCACATGTATCCCATCAATGGCACCTATGATGTTGGGGATATGTCCTAGGGCATAGAAATCACCTTTCACTGTAGGCAAATCCTCCACCTGAGGGAAAATGATGTAGCTTCGCATGTGTTTCAGCAGGGCAGACAACACTCTGGACAACACGTTGGAAAACATAGGCTGGGACATCGCTGATGCTGTGGCCACTGTTGGTTGAAATGACCCACTTGCAAGGAAATGGAGCACTGACAGCACCTGCACTTGAGGGGGGATTCCTGTGGGATGGCGGATAGCTGACATCAGGTCTGGCTCCAGCTGGGTACACAGTTCCTGGATTGTGGCACGGTCAAGCCTGAAGGTGATGATCACATGTCTTTCCTCCATTGTCGACAGGTCCACCAACGGTCGGTACACCGGAGGATGCTGCCATCTCCTCACATGTCCCAGCGGACGGTGCCTATGAAGGACAACAGCGAGCACAGAGTCAAACAACTCAGAGGTACGTACCCAAAGCTTACACAGAACACGATTCCTAATCCAAAAAGTGGCCTGTATGTGTGTTGAGTCTAGGCCTAGGTATGTGTGACGCAGTTAAAAATGAAGCCATGTGGGCCCCTGAAATGGCGGCTGCCTGACCTGTAAAGTGGGACAATTGGATGTGAGGTAACTGCGCTGGTGTTGTACACCGTTGCGATAAGCGGTCGAAGACCACGGCGCAATGCTGCATTGGTTAACATTGGACTCTATGGGTCCCAGGAGCCAATGACGATGTACGCCGGTGGTGACGGTACGCACCGCCGCGGACGTGACCGCCATTTTCTATCTGTTCAATCACTCGATACCTGATCTTCGACAGGAGAGGACCTACACTGCAAGTGCTTCTGTGACCTCGGTCTGGAAGAGACAATGGCTCGAGTGTCTGGGGAAAGGGCCCCTGCCTTCACATCAGAGGAGTTGGAGAAACTCATGTATGGGGTCCTCCCCCAGTACACGCTAATCTACGGTCCTCCAGACAAACAGGTAAGTACACTGGGAGCATGCTATATGGGCTATGCCTGTGTGGAGAGGGGTGGAAGTAAGAAGGAAGGGGGGAGAGTGCGGCATGCATGAAACGACGGTGAGTGCATGTGCCACATGCCAAGGGTAGGGATGGGGGCCAAAGACTGTGACGGTGCAGTTGGCAATAAGTTTCTCTTCCCCCTGTACAAATTATGTAGGTCAGCACCTACCAGAACAAAGATATAAGGCGTGCCATCGCCAATGACGTCCGGACCCTGGGAGTCTACCACAGATGGAGCACCCACTGCCGGAAAAGATGGGAGGACATTCGCCGCTGGAGCAAGAAGACGGCGGAGGCTCAGCTGGGGAGGGCCTCCCAACGGGGGAGGGGTGCCCGTCGCACCATGACCCCCCTGATGTTCAGGATCCTGGCGGTGGCGTACCCGGAGTTGGATGGGCGCTTGAGGGCATCACAGCAGCCACAAGGGGGTGAGTACACTCTCATCCTGCTGATTTTGAGCGCAGTGGAGTGGTCTGGGTGGGGGAGGTGGGCTGTGGGTTTCCCTAGGGCGAGTTTAGTAGGCAAGGTCCCTCCGTAAGGCAGGCCATGTGGCACCCCACACCACCTCTGTAGAGTGCCAAGTACACCTAGTCATGCCCCTGTGTCATCCATGTGTGCAGATGTCATCCATAGCCTAGTAGGCCATTTCCCTGGAATTGAACAGTGGAGCCCAAGAGCGCGGCGTAGTGCAGGGGGATTCTGTGTCTGTCATGTCCGCCAACGGTAGCGGTAATGCATGCACTCAACATGTCTTTCTTCTGTCGTCCCCCCCTTTTTGTGGTCTCCCTGTTCTTGTGTGCATTAGCATCATCAGTGGCACCAAAGCAGGAGGGAGCTGCATCCCACATGGCCCTGGAGGGCGAAACTACGGACTCGGAGTTCACCAGTGGGACGGAGGGCGAGGGGAGCTCCACGGCGGGGACAGGAGCTGACACCAGCGACACAGACTCGTACTCTGATGGGAGCTCCCTTGTGGTGGCGGCAACATCTGTGCCCCCGCATCTACAGGTACAGCCGCCACCCCCCCTACCAGCACCGCCCCCCCAACAGCCCCTCAGACTTTGACCCGTGCCCGCTAACCCTGGAGGGTGGGCATCACCTTCGCCCCAGGCACCTCACGCCCTGCCCCAGTCACCCCTGCTGCCCTCAGTGAGGAGGCCATTGACCTCATCAGGTCCCTCACTGTTGGGCAGTCTACCATTTTTAATGCCATCCAGGGTGTAGAAAGGCAGTTGCAACAAACTAATGCATTCCTGGATGGCATTCATTCTGGTCAGGCGGCCCTTCAGCAAGCTTTTCAGACTCTGGCCTCAGCACTGATGGCAGCCATTGTCCCCATCTCTACCCTCCCCCCTCCAACTTCCTCCACCCAGACCCAATCCCCTGTACCCCTGCCTATCCCAAGCACACCTTCAGACCAGCATGCACACACGTCAACACACAAGGGAAGCTCTGGCAAACATAAGCACCACACATCCCACAGGCACTCACGCAAGCATCACACACATGCAGACGCACCAACATCCACTGCCTCCACTGTGTCCCCCTCCTCCTCGTCTCCCTCCTCCCTCCCAGTCTCGTCTCCACTCACACCTGCATGCACCACATCTACAGCCACTACTGCCATCACCAGCACACCCACCACCACACCCCGCTCACGTGCAGTCACCACCCCACTACCATTCACACATCCCCTGTGTACTCTCCCAGTGTGTCTGTGACACCACCTCCCAAGATACACAAACGCAGGCACACACCCACCCAACAGCCATCCACCTCACGACAGCCTCCAGCCCATGCACCTTCACCCAAAGTCACCAAACGTACACCTCCTACAACCACAACCTCTTCCTCCACTCCCAAACCCCCTCATCTCTACCCGTCCCAGTGTCTCCCAAAAACTTTTCCTGTCCAACCTTGACCTCTTTCCCACACCTCCCCCACCCCGTCCGTCTCCTAGGTCCCTAACTAGCACCTCAGCCACAACATCTCCGGGACCAGTGGTGCCTGTAGTCACCGGAATCTGGAGTGCACCGGCTACCGGGGCAGCCAGTGTGGCACGGAGCCACAGCACAGACAGTCCCCACCTGTGAAGCATCAGAAGTTGGCCAGTACCCGGCGGGAGAGGGGGAAGACTCCAGCCACCAAAGCCGCTCCCAGGGCTCCCGGTGGGAGTGTGGAGTCAGCTGCGACACCTTCCAAGGTGGGGAAGGGCCACAAGAAAGCAGGAAAGTCTGGGAAGAGCAGCACGGCGGAGGAGACCGCCATCATCCCCACTGCCCAGGAGGCCACAGCCATCATCCCTGCTGCCCAGGAGGCCACAGCCATCATCCCCGCTGCCCAGGAGGCCACCGCCATCATCCCTGCTGATCCAGAGAGGACCACCAACACAAGCCCCGCTGGGCTAGAGAGGACCGCCAGCACAAGCCCCGCTGGGCTAGAGAGGACCGCCAACACATGACCCGCTGGGCCAGAGAGGACCACCAGCACAAGCCCCGCTGGGCTAGAGAGGACCGCCAGCACAAGCCCCGCTGGGCCAGAGAGGACTGCCAGCACAAGCCCCGCTGGGCTAGAGAAGCCCGCCAGCAGCTGAGTCACTGCAAAGGAGCCCGCCGCTCCAAGCACCGCTGAACAGGGAACCGCCACTTCAAGCACCACTGAACAGGGCACCACTGTCTCAAGCACCGCAGAACAGGGCATCGCCGCTCCAAGCACCGCTGAACAGGGCACCGCCGCTCCAAGCACCGCTGAACAGGGCACCGCCATCTCAAGCACCGCTGGCCCATGAGCGCCAAGGGCACTGACGCTACTGAGTCCGTCACGGGCAGAATGAAGAACTCTGGGCACAAAGACCCCTCCAGAACCAGTAGAGAGATACATCCACTACCTCTGTCCTTAGCAGGATGAAGCACTCTGGGCACAAAGCCCCCTCCAGAACCAGTGGAGAGATCCATCCACTACCTCTGTCCTTAGCAGGATGAAGCACTCTGAGCACAATGCCCCCTCCAGAACCAGTGGAGAGATACATCCACTACCTCTGTCCTTAGCAGGATGAAGCACTCTGGGCACAATGCCTCCTCCAGAACCAGTGGAGACTGTTATCCACTAGAGAGACTGTGGCTTTGCACTCCCCAGGATATGGCAGTGGGCAACCCACCCACTGCAGAGACTTGAGAGACTGTGGCTTTGCACTCCCCAGGATATGGCAGTGGGCAACCCACCCACTGTAGAGACTTGAGAGACTGTGGCTTTGCACTCCCCAGGATTGAACAGTGGGCAACCCACCCACTGTAGAGACTTGAGAGACTGTGGCTTTGCACTCCCCAGGATATGGCAGTGGGCAACCCGCCCACTGTATAGACTTGAGAGACTGTGGCTTTGCACTCCCCAGGATTGAACAGTGGGCATGTGGTCCTCCCGTGGATTTGGCGTTGTGGACTCAACCGGCTGAGGTGCCCCCCCTTTCCCTCCCCCTGAGGTGCCTGTTTTCTTGGTCTCTGATGCCCCTGCAGTGTTCTCTCCGTCATGGTCGGGGATCTTGTGTGGGCCTTGCCCATACCGTGTGGGTGCAGTGTTCTATCGACTTAATTGGAGCACTACCTGGACTACTATGCTTGGTGTATATTTTGTTAATGGTATATATATATTTTTGCATACTTGATTTTAATATATTTCTATTGTTACACTCATTTCCTTTTGTCTTTGCATTCTTCCGGGGGGTTGGGGGGTGTAACTATAATGTATAAATATGTATTAGTGTGTGTGTTGTAGGGGTGGGGGTGTTGCGTGTGGGTGTCCCAGTTTTTTCCCTTCCCCTTCCCCTGTGTCGTAGGTGCAGTACTCACCGTGGTCTTCGCCTCCAGCATTCGTGCTCCTGGTAGAGGAGCAGGAACACTATCGCAGGGAGAATTTGGAGTTCCGGCTCCATGGTGTCCTAGTTCCTCGTGGGGTGTGTAGAGGTGAGCGTTTTCCCTTTGGAATTCTGTTTCCGCCGTGTTTTTATCCGCGGTGAATCCGCCCCAGAAAAGGTGGCGGATTGGCCTGTTGTGATACTGTGGGTGGTACTTTGTCCTCCGCCTGTCTGTTGACAGTGTCCGCCGTGCTGTTTGTTTGTCCCGCATGGCGGTCGGAGTGTTAAAGTGGCTGTCTTTGTTGGCGGTTTCCGCCAGGGTCGTAATTGCAAATTTTTTATCGCCAGCCTGTTGGCGGTTTTAACACCGACCGCCAGGGTTCTAATGACCACCATAAACTCTTGCTGCCATTCATTTGTAGTTGCATACGCCCATTCAGGACCTCTGTATGTTCGTCTTGCTATTCTTTTTCTCTTCAACTTTCCATCACCATTCAACTCTCCTTCACTTAGTTCTTCTTTCCTTGTAATATCTACTTCTTCCTCGATTGTTGGTTTGACAACCACCTCTTTCCTTTTCCCCACTTTCGATTTCAGCCACTTGTCTCCCTTCAGTGAACCTTCTGTCAGTATTCTTTTCAAGATTGAACTAGAACCCTTTTGATGTTCTGTGGTGTTTTCTCTTGACGGACCTGAAACTGGTTCAGGAGGAGTCACATCACATTGACTCTGATCCACCTCAACTCCTTCCCCTTCTGGGTCTGGCAATTGCTCTGTTTGCCTCTCAGAATCGTCTGCTTCTGGGAAAGCCCTCTTCTGATTAGGCTCTCCTGCTGCTTCAGTTGAGATAGGTTCTCCGATTCTCTCCTGGAGGTCTCCACCCTCATCTCTCACAGGAGTGACTGAACCATCCTCAATGAGCTCAGATCCGGTCTCAGTTCCTCTTTGTTCTCCTTCTGGCTCTGAGACTTGTCGCACTGTTGTTGGTACTCTCAACAATGCTTCTTCATGTCCCAGTGGAAACGCCACTTTCTTTGTGTGACTTGCGTGAATCCAGTTCGGGATCCCAGTACACTTCGCAGCTGTCGTAGTTGTCAGGACCACTTGATACGGTCCCTTCCAACGAGATTCCAAACACGTCTTTCTTACGTGCTTTCAGACAACAACCCAGTCGCCAGCTCTCAGGTTGTGCCCTGGGTCATGGATTGGTAGCAGTGTGGTGGCCTCCACCTGCTGAGAAAAAGAACGGTGTACATCAGCCAGACCCTTGCAGTAATCCAACACCATGTCATCTGTAATGTTGACAAGTGCATTTGCTGGCTTTGCTGGTAACCTCATTGCTCTGCCAATGAGGATCTCATGAGGCGACAGTCCTGTCTTCCTCTCAGGTGTGTTTCTCATTGACATCAATACTAGAGGCAATGCATTGGGCCATTTCAAATTCGTAGCTGCACACACCTTTGCAATTCTTGACTTCAGGGTACCATTCATCTGCTCCACTACTCCTGATGCTTCAGGTCAGTAACTACAATGCAACTTCTATTCAATGTTCAATTCTGCACACAATAATTTAATCACTTCGTTATGGAAGTGATTTCCCCTATCTGATTCTAAAGAGATCGGGAACCCAAAATGCAGTATCAGTTCCTTAAGCAGCAGTTTTGCTACTGTGAGACTATCATTTCTTTGTTCAGGGTACGCTTCAATCCAGTGACTAAAGATGCAAACAATCACCAACACATAGCTCAAACCTCCACACACAGGCCTCTCAATAAAATCTATTTACATTCTACTGAATGGACCTCCTGCTCTTCCAATGTGGCTCAAGTTAACTACTGTCCCTTTCCACGCATTTAACTGCTGACAAATGACACAACAATGGCAAACTGCTTTAGCAACTTGGCTAAACTTTGGGTTGAACCAATCTATCTTGAACAGACGAACCATGGCATCCCTCCCAATATGTACCTGACCATGATAGTACCTTGCCATTTGAGACAACAGCCTATTTGCCAAAACTAATTGACCCTCCTCAGAAACCCACTATTTATCTTGCCTTTGGACACATTTCATTTTACTCCATGAACGTTTCTCCTCTTTGTCAACAGTATTCTGCAAAGATTTTAATTCTTTTAAAGTATCAATTACTGTCAATGCATAGCTCTTTCATGTTGTGTCTACTTCAGGCAACAGTTTCCACATGTCCTTGAATGATATACAGTTCAATGCGCAAGACCTTGCGACTTGATCTGCATATCCATTTCCAATAACACGTAGTCCTGCGACTTTAGATGTGCACTGCATTTCACCACAGCAATCTTTTCAGGCAATTGTTTTTCATATAACAACTCCTTTATTCTCTCGCCATTTCTCACTGGTGAACCAGAAGAGGTCAGGAAACCTCTCTGTGACCACAGTTGACCAAAATCATGAACTACTCTGAATCCATATTGGCTATCCCTATAGACTGTAACTCTCAGTTGAGCAAAAACATGGCATGCTCTAGGAAGGGTGACCAATTCTGCTACTTGGACAGAATAAACTCCTTGAAGCCAGGAAGCTTCCAAAGTACCTGTAATCGTGCACACAGCATTTCCTGCTTTCAGTGTCCCTGTATTGTCTCACAGGCGAGAAGCATCAACAAAGATAATTTGGTCATTTTCTTCAAACCGGGTATCTCTAATGTCAGGTCTCGGTTTTGTGCATAACTCAGTTACTTCGAGACAGTCATGTTCAACATCTTCCTCCTTCTCTATTTCAACAATTTCACTCAGAAGTAAAGTTGCCGGGTTCAGCACTGTACATCTTTTCAGTGTCACATTAGGCAACCCCAAAATACTTGTTTCGTACCTAGTCAACGTAGCACCAGTCAAGTATTGGGTTGTCGTCCTTGTCAGTAAAATCTCAATTGAGTGTGGGACCATTACAGTCAGGGGATATCCCTTCACCATGCCTTCACACTGTGAAAGACTTTGACCAACTGCAGCAACTGCACACAAACAACCTGGTAAAGCTGCTGCAACTGGGTCCAAAGTAGCTGAAAAATATGCTACTGGGCGATGAGCAGCTCCATGGACCTGTGTTGAGACAGACAATGAACATGCACCACCCTCATGACAAAACAATGTGAAAGACTTTGTGTAGTCAGGCATACCCAACGCTGGAGCTCTGCACAAACTCTCTCTCAACTCAGTGAACGCTCTCATCTCATCCTGGTCTAGCACTATGGGATTGGTGACTTCTTTATGAGCCAGTTTCTGCAACGGTCTTGATATGACTGAAAAGTATGGGATCCATTGACAACAATAACCCACCATCCCTAGAACATCCTGACATCTCTCTGGGAAGTCGGGGGACTTATCTACAGTATCATTTCTCTGGATATTTTCCTCGACCCTTTCTCAATTTGGTGACCCAAATACTTCACTACCTTCTGACAGTACTGCAGTTTCAGCGGTGACACTTTATGACCATTCTTTCCCAAATGGTTCAACAGGGGAATCGTATCATACTTACACTCGTCTCTTGTCTGGGACGCAATCAATAAGTCATCAATATACTGCACCAAAGTCGACTGGAAAGGTAATTCCAATGACTCCAAATTATTTTTCAAGATCTGGTTAAACAAAGAAGGTGACTCCGAAGACCCTTGAGGAAGTCTACACCAGCAATAGACTCGATCCAGGAACTTGAAACAAAAGAGAAATTGGCTATCCTCATGAAGAGGCACAGAAAAGAACGCTTGTGACAAATCAATGACCGTAAACCATTCTGCATCACATGGAATCTGGAATATTATCACAGCTGGGTTGGGCACTACGGGACATCATTTGACCACAATCTCATTTATTTTTCTCAAATCCTGGAAAATCCGAACCTTCCCACAGGGCTTCTTCAAACCCATTATTTGTGAGTTACATAGGCTGCTCAATACTTCTTTCAGAACTCCCTGTTTCACAAAATCGGCAATTATCTGAGCCACTTTCATCAGGACAACTTGTGGCATGTTGTACTGTGGAAGTTGGGGAAAAACTGCATTTGGCCTTAAGGTAACATTGACTGACTCCACTCCTTTGATCAGACCTACTTCCTTTCCTGTCAAATCCAACACGTTCTCTTGTACTGTTCCTTGCAAATCAGAATGGAGCTCTTTCACTGTGAACATCGGGAAAAACTCAATCAAGGGGTACTCCTCGTTTGTAGTTTTACACTCTGTTTCTGGGGCTTGGTCTTCCTCATCATCGCTATTTGTCTGAATCCCAATTCCATCATTTGAGCAAGTAATCAAACATTTTGTCTTACACAATAAGTCTCTTCCCAGTAGGGATACCAGACTCGAATTGCAGACTACAAATGTATGCAGTTCCTGGAAATTGCCAATCTCAACTTGCACTGGATCTGTAATCAGGTTTGTCAGATACTGGTTCGCTACTCCCACAACCTGAACTGTTCTACCTGAAAGGGGCAAATTCTGAACTTCTGCACTTGAGCGTGTAGCTCCACCAAGAATGAAACTCTTTGATCACCTTTCCTCTCTCATAGGGTCCTCTCTGATCAACTTCTAAAAAAGTTGCAAGCACACATGGCTCCTCATCCGAACTATCACTCGTCCATTCACCATTTATTTCATCCTCAATGTGTAACGGGAACTGGTGCACTGTGTTACTACTTCTGTCTTGTCTCTGACCTGTGACCTGTTGAGAAAGCATCATCTCTTGCTGCTTCATTGGGGCTTGAGGGATCTGCATTTGCTTTCTAGGTACCATGGGAACCTGCTGCTGCACCGGCTGCAATTGTGACACTTGTGCACGGGGCATTTGCACCTTTTGCATGGGCTGGATTTTTTTATTTCATTCACATTATTCTGAAAATTTGGATTTGGGCCCCTTAGCCTCGATCCTCTCACATTCTGAAATGAATTGATGTCATTACTCTGCTGAACAACATCTTCCTGCACCATCATCAGACACTCCCACTTCCAATGTCCCACGGCTCTGCAAATGTGACACGGCAATAGCTTCTTCATTCCCTGCGCATCATTCTGTACCACTACAGTTTTCAGGTCTGGACCACGATTCATATTGCCTCCATGACCTCTACCTCTCATCTGGGGCTGAAACATGACATTTCCCTGCTGCTGCGGCATCTGCTGCACAAAATTTCCTTGCACTCCTGACTGAGCTGCTTTAATCTGCATCACCATCGCCTTCTTTTTCAACTTTTTCTGTTTCAGTTCAATCTCATCACTACAGTATTTTGCATACTGCCGTCAATCAGCTTTGCTTGCCAGCTAATTGAATGACTCTTAATCATCTTCCCAATTTCAGGTCTCAATCCTTCCACAAATCTGAATACAAAATGCAGCATGTCTTTTGGCTCAGTTGCTTCTCTACCACTAGCTTCCTTGAACGCCTTCAACAATCTCTGATAACACACATGTATTGACTCCTTTGCTTCCTGCCATGTCCTGTCAATCCTCTGCCAATCAATATTTTTTCAGAAACTCAATCACATTATAGTAATATTTCATTACCTTAGGAAACGGTGCACCTGTAGTCTTATCTATCTCTGGTTCACTTGTTGTCTGGTCTACAGTCCTCTTACACGCGGCCCATAAATCAGCTGGAACTACTATCTCAAATAATGTGTTCAAGTCCTCACACAAACACTTCGCAAGTTTAACAAACGTATCTGTTTGCTGATACCATGCTACTGGCTTCTCTCTCAATTTTGGATAATCATTTGTAAATGATAGAATATCACTTCTGCTCCAAGGGACATGAACAAAATTTCCCCCTGGAATCTCCCTCATTGGTAAAATCTTTACTGGATCTTTATCCAGCTGTACATTCTCAGTCAGCTCCAAAGAATCCCCTTTTCTCTTGTCTCTTTTCTTTACCCATCTGCCTTCCCATTTGTCTAATGCTCCCCAGACTTGAGCACTCTGAAATAATTCTTTAAGGTGTGCCTTCATTCCGGCTGACCTCATATGTTCAAAATCTTTTGCCTCAAAATCTAATCTGTAACTCCTCTTCAAATGCTTTGTTTTCTCAATTTCTATGCCATGTTTCTCTGCTAAATCTGCCAATCTCTGATGTACCTTGCCCACGTCTCTTGTAATCCTTGGGCACAAGTATCTGTGCCTCTGTGTAAGACTCCAATCTATTCACCCCCATTGTTCCCTCAACTAATTCACCTGCTTCCATGCTTAATCTGACACAGTTCAATTGCTGCTCGCCTTTGGAGTCATTCTGTGGGGTATTCAGCGTGTCTAACCATTCAGTTAACTGCTGAGCTGTCAGTCCCTGTAAGGAAATGCTACTCGCTTGGACCGGGGGCACCTGCTGTGCCACTGCATTCGGAGTCTGCTGTGTCAATAATTTCAGGCTCTGACCTGCATTTGGTCCAGTCACAGCATCTGGGAGTGCAACAAGTGGACTATGATCTAACAATGATCGATCTGTCAAAAGTCTGACCCACAGAAGAGACTACCTGAATTTGCTCATTATGTCCTCTCCTCATTTGACTCTGAGACATTGTTCCCTGTTTATTCACAGTCGGTTTCTTTTGTTCAAATAATGGTACCGCTGGACCAACAATAATTGGCAGCGATATTGCATCCGGGGCTCCTCTGGCCCATACACTCTGTGGGAGAGTAACTTCCATACTCTGATTCATCACTGGAGTCAAGTCTAACCTTGTCCCTGTCATTGGCGTAAATCTCAGCATTAACTGCGGCTGCCCTTGGAGCAACAAAATCAGAGTCGGCTGAGTCTGGACCAGTATTGGTCTCGGAACCACCTGCTCCGTGGGCACCACTAAGTTCGAAGTCGTTTCCAAAATAGGCACATCAAGATACATTCTCTGTATCTGTGGTGGCTGCATCTGTGTCTGCACTACAGGAGTAGTCAGCACATTAGAACTACTTTGCACCACATTCGGTGTCTGGTTAGGATTAACCTGTACCAGACTCACTGTCCCCGTTTACCTGTGGTGGGGCTGTCGGCTCAGCGCTAGTACTCCGACCACTCTCGTGTACTGTATATGATGGTGGTCGGTCTCTCAATATCTGTGTAACAAGATCTTCAGCATCTGATTCCTCCATTACTGTTGAAGACCTCCTAGCTTCTTTACTTTCGGATGGACTTTTATTATTCTTCCTAGTCGCTTTCTTCCCTTCATTCTCATCCTCCTGTGCAATCGCTGGAAACAACTTAACTCCCTGCAAAGTCTCTGCTTGCAATCCCATTTAGCCTCTGCTAAAGTCTTTTCTACCCTCCTTATTCTTCTCTCGAATTTCAATTGCTGTGCTGTCTAGCTACCAGCTCCCAAACTGCTAATGCCTCAAACTGTGCTGGTCTCGGAAGGGGCTTCGATTCATATAGCGCCATCCGCAATTGCTCCAAAATCCTCAAATTGAATTTCCCATTTTCAGGAAATGCGAAGTTCCCAATTTTCTCTGTCATCTTGCACCATTGTTTTAGCCAAAGACATGGCGCAACACCTCTCTCTTCCATTACAATGTAAGCTGGTGTATTCTCTGGCAGTGTAGGTTCCCCTACACCCGCTGTAATATATGTATCTCCCCTAAGGGCACTTTTCAATGCCTTGAAAAACTTAATCTTTTCTACTTTTGTCTATTCTAATCGAACAAGTAAATTACTTTTAATCCCAAGATTACTTTCACCCACATTATCAACCGATTGTCTCTCATGGACTGCTGCCTATCGGTGCGCGACCCTTCTCACTAACCAACCTATCCCAGCGCGGCTCCAATGACGTCGCATTCACACAGCTGC
Source organism: Pleurodeles waltl (assembly GCF_031143425.1). Lineage (NCBI taxonomy): Eukaryota > Metazoa > Chordata > Amphibia > Caudata > Salamandridae > Pleurodeles > Pleurodeles waltl. The sequence continues at coordinate 789,572,093 of NC_090439.1, read as the reverse complement.
ATGTGCAAAAGAGCAATCCTCCTAAGCTCCGATTCACACAAAACTAATGCAAAATATTGCGAGCACTAATCAAAACCGGAAAACAAAAATAAATCTGATGGTTTACTACAGGAAGGGTAACATAATCACTTTAGAAACCCTGCGGATTTTCACTGATGGCTCTTTTGCACATGCAGCTATTCCTTTTTCTCGGTCTCCCAGATTCATAGGCAAAATTCGACCCGCAAATTTTACTCTCAACTGATCAATGGGTCTGTCTTGGTGCACAACCACGTGGACAACTATTTAGCACAAAGCACCACACACATGTGAAGTTCGACGACTTCCCTACTCTCACACTGCGGGGTCGCACACTCCTATTAAAATTTCATTTGGAGTACGCAAACTCCCTAAAAACCCTCACAAAAACTCACAATTCACCTGCAATTTGCATAAGCTGTGCAAGCGCAACCTATTTCACTCACTCTATCATTAGAACGCTGGAAACATCCTCAAACAACCATTAGCAGGATCCAGGATCTGGGAAAGTCATTCATTTCTAGGCTCAAGGGGACATCATTTTCTCTCCGGTTATCATCATTGAAAACAAAATCCAAATCTCAATAATACTGAATTCTCGAAAGGATCAGCTTCAAACTGTTATTATAACTGGGGGCACCTGTCCATCAGTCTCTTACCATAACCGTTAACACCTGTCATTCTGTACCGACGTCTATGACAAGCTCCTAAAGAGACAAATCATCAGTCTCTCTACCACAACTGTTAACTCCTATCACTCGGCACCGGACACCTATTGCATACTCTTAAAGAGACAAACCATCAGTCTGCTACCACAACTGTTAGCGCGTCAGACCTTAATAAGTAAACTTACAAAGAGACGTGAATAGGTCGATTAATCTTTTGACTCGTATTAAGAAGTTCTTACCATAGCTCCAGTACATAATCAATAATGATTACACAATAATCAATAATCATTAGTAATCAATAAAATCAATAATCAATGGAGTCAGTAAATGACACTATCCCCTAATTTCCTATTGCTCAGTCAATCGTACATTTATACTCTACCCAATAATATTTCTACACCAAATCTATGAATTCTAATATTTCATTCTTCACATGAAGTTGATTGGTTCACTTTACGATGTCCCCATCATCCGGCTCGTCAGGTAACAATATTGTTGCATCTTCAGCTCCAGTCAGGTCTTCATTGTTCTCTTCCTGGGAAAGTACATCTCAAACACATTACACAAAAATTGTTACACTAACAGGAACCTCATCTTCTAGCATTCGGTTCTCACAAAAAGCTTCTCTTAAGCACTTTTAACAAGACAATGGACATTTCACAGTTTAATTCACTCTGTCAGCATTTCTATTAACCGCAAAAAATTCAGCTTCTACACGAGGCCCGGCAAGACTAGGCCAAGACAATTGCTAAGTTAAGGCCTACAATTAATAAAGCTAGAGCATACTTCATAACCCTTAATATGACATACTACTACATCGTCTAATATATTTTCAATATTCCATAAATATTAATCATTAATTAGTACACTTCGTGAACACTGGTGGCCATTCTTCGAGGTCACATTTCCAAAATGCGTACATTATTTTTCTACATTACTCATTTTCTACATAATTCATTATTCAAAATACATAAACACTCATTAAAAAATTTCAAATTAGAACACCTGTGCTAGCAATATAAGTATGAATGTGGACATTTACTTTGATATCACAATAATCGATAACGCACCAGTTCAAATGCCGATGTGTTAAGTCGATTTAAGCATGAACCTAATGTACTTGTCGAAGCAATTATTTTTTTTGGGCTTTATAAATTATGCAATTTTAATAATTAGTACAAGTAAGTTAGTTGAACAACCGTAACTTAAACATGTGAGAATGTTCAGTTTATAAAGGCGAGTTGGGTGTGAATTGTAACTAGATACTTCCATAGGCAAAATTCTAGGTGTGTGAAATATGTCACCATGTTCTTTAACAAACATTTTTTTTAGGACAGATCTGACAGGTCTGGCTTTTTAAAAGTGAAGGTACACCTTGGGTGATGGCTGAATGTGTGTGTATGTGTGGATGGGTGATTGGGTGAATAGTGGAATGAGCTAATGGTAGGATGAATGAATGAACGCATGAACGAGCGAGTGCTTGTATGAATAAAACATGAGAAAATGATAGGGTTATGTAGTCTTTGAGTGCTGCAGGTGTTTTGCTTATATGCACATTGGTGTCAGTGTTCCGGTCTGTTTGTGTCTGGCTGATGTAGGTACCTTTTTGTTTTGCTCATAGGTGCCTGAGAGTGTACTTGTAGCTGTGTGTTAGTTTGTCTGTGTGACCTCGTGCTGTTGACACATCACAACTGACAATGTCAAACATCCATTTCCCCTCCCCTCTCGCTGAGACTGTCTTGGTCAGGGCCCTTTTGCGTTGCAATTTTAAATGGTATACTCAGTAATCCCTTAATTATTTTATTAATAAAGACACATATGATATAGGTGCATAGTGCATTTAAAATCACATGCCTATCTGCATTCAGTCCGAAGCAGCTGGGTCCTGATTGTTTCTTGTTCGTACCATTTGTAGTGAATATAAACATTTCCCAATACAGATTAAAGATTAATATGTATAGCTGCTGTTTGATTCCATACCATGGCCCCTATTCACTATCACACAATCTCTAACAGATTATTCAACATGTTTATTTCTGGAACTTAAAGTTTCACTTTTAGTGTTACACGTGTGGGATTAAAAATCTTGGTGTGCAAAATGTATTACATATTGAAGTACATATATTGCTTGGTGACTGCATATGCTTATACACTAAAGTATTTCTTCTATCCTGAAAGTGACATGTGGAGCTCTACAGACTGTGACCCCTAGTGTGTTATTTATTTTGAAAAACTCTGTCTAGCTTAGTCTTTCACAGTCTGCCTTCCTCAGGTAAAGGCAGAGGTGACCTAGGGAGTGAAAGAGGGTGCTGTTTACAGTTACAGTGTGTGCAGACAAGAAGTGGCATTTAGGGAGTAGTACAGTGTTGCTCACGAGAAAAAGTATAATACTTGTCTGTAACAAAAACGTCAGACACTAGAGTAATATTGCAGTTACTCTGTTGTACCTATGATGTGATGTGCCACTTTGACAAGTGGAGCAGCACAGTGTTCTCCCTCTCCTTCTCACGCCTGGGTCTCATTGTTCATTCACACTGCATCTGACAATTAAGGAGGTGACCTACATAAAATTCAGGCAGATAGCCAGAGATTAAGCACTGCACCTCCAGAGGATGGGTCTGGCACTGCTTGGAGGAATCGGGGGCATAAGTGTTCCAGCCGAAGGAGGGGGCCAGGCAGTCAGATGGTCTGAGTTTCCATAAAAGGACGATTTTACGTGTCAACAGTCTCTATGGAAGGTCCAACTCTGGGTGCACCCCGCTCTTGAGCAGAACTCGACAATGGGGCAGCTCTTTCATTAATTCCTGCTCCCTTCAAAATGGACATAATCAGTGCCATGAAGGAGGCAGTCCTGTAGGATGGGCCAGCCAGTGTTGATGAAGTGAGTTCCCCCATGTAACTGCAAATGGAATCTACCTTGGTTGCTCTTGTGATCCTGGGCTATGCTGTTGAAGCCTGTAGGCCATGGCAATCCTTACATATCTTCTTCATCACCGTTGGGAACTGAAATGGCTGACTGAATATATCTATTCCTTTTTCCCGGCAAAGTCTGCCTGCTGCCTTTTTGATAATACTGGTGACATCAGCCCCTAAGAGATACCCCAGAACTGGACACAATGTTTGGACACAAAACATGGCACACTTGGCCATCATGATTCAGTGCAACAACAGCAAATGTCAGTTGTTAATTTGTGGTATTTTACATTGTAGTACACACAGTTTTTACTCCTAGTCGCAATCCAAATTACATTTATGTAAAATACCTGTACTACGCATACCATTATATCATGTTACTTTTTTCACATTGCATATGTTAAAATACATTTTTTAGTATTTTTAAACATTTAGCAATTATATTCTACAATTGTAAAAGTTGCTAAAATCTGAAAAAATAAAATGCAACTTACATATCAGGAGAGAAAGGTCAGGAAACAACAACCTCTGTTACTGTTTAAAAGACAGCTCCAAGAACAAAAACCTATTATTAGGTATGCAAGATTTTATGGAATTTAAATCACTTAGAACAAAAAAACACACAGGAAGTGCAACTAATGAAAATTCTTTCAACATGGAAGTAGAGTTTAAGGAATTCTATTTTAAACACTTTTTTTTAAAATTTTCAAATTACCAAAAAATATTTTTCTTCACAGAAAAACACAAAACATACCAAGTAAACAATTAAAAATATATAAATAACTTGTTGCTATCACTCCATATTCCTGTAATGATCCAGAGAATGTCACAGAAAACAACCAATGATAGAACAGGGCAATATCAAAGAAAAACAACAATATTTTAAAACAGTCTACTTAGAAAGAAAAATGTAATAAAAAATGAAACATAATAAAAGCATTTAAACAGTAACTACTACTACATGTACAGCATGTAATTAAATATTTGTATGTTTATTTCCGTTTTAACGATAGATACAACATTATAACATGGAGCCTGCCATGTCAAAGAGGGGAAACTAAATAATAAAGCAAATGGAACACATTTATTGTAAGAAAAGGCACACAGCACCAAGGGATCATGGGAAATGTGTCATTTATTTCTCTATCTGCTGCAGGAGCAGAGCAGGTATTCTGAGAGACTGTCCTGAAAGATTCTCACAACATAATCGCTCTGCCTCTGTAACTGAAATAAAAGTTAGACAAACAGTAATGCAGATCTAGGCACTTAACAGCGAATATGTGACAGAACAACTAGGTCCTAAACAACTGTAGCCTAAACCACTACTGCTAAACAACTAAAAAGTCTCTACAACTAAGTACTAAACAAATACAGTCTAAACAACAATAGTGCCTGAATAACAATTGCCTGAACAACTAATATATATATATATATATATATATATATATATATATATTCTAAACAATGAATAAACCATTAAAACCTATATATATATATATATATTCTAAACAACTAATAAACCATTAAAACCAAAAAGAAAACCTTTCCCTAAAATTAGTTGTTCAGGCAATTGTTATTCAGGCACCATTGTTGTTTAGACAGTAGTTGTTCAGTACTAAGTTGTAGATACTTTTTAGTTGTTTAGCAGTAGTGGTTCAGGCAAGTAGTGGTTTAGACCTAGTTGTTCAGGATGTTTCCCCTTAAGAACACTTCTTATGAGCCGGCAGGTGCTGTGTTAAAAAAAGTAACTCAAAATGTCCCTAAGCTTGTTGTTGGACAAATGCCTGCCAGCCCAAATTTGAAAAGAATTATTAATAGAAAAAGTCAAGCAGGTAAAATTGCCCCCAACCCAAAGGATCTGCTGACATAACCATACCTAACAAGTTAACAGAAATCTTTAATCATGAACCCTTTCTACTAACAAAACAATAACCACCTTCAGAAAACCATACTAATATTTAGCACTCTGCATAACATGGTAACAAAATAAATTGTGAAATTTGGTTAGTGGTTGGTATTTATAAAATTAGGCCCCTTCGAGTCACCACAATTTACACTGTGAATTCTAAAATTAAAAAAATAAAACTGGGCTCACAGTTCACTCTCAGACAATCTTCCACATATAATTATTTTTTTACTGTAGTCCAGAAAAACAAACAAGAGAAAGCCTGAGAAAATATCATTGACGTTGAATTAGTAATGATTACAGTAAAAAAGTCTACCCTTAAAGTAAAATTCATGGATTTTGTTTTCCATTCTACCCAGGCAATATGGAGAAAATTATTGAAATCATACTTTTCAGGAGGTTATATTCCGGACAGTAAACTATCCATTGATTTTTTTTTTTTAAACTAATTCATTAGCTTATTTTCCTCTTCAATAAGATTTCTACAAAGCAATTATTCAATCTGAGTATTTTTCTAACAATGAAGAAAAATCAGCACCTTTATTAAATTATTTTGAAGAAGTTGGTCATCCAAGCAGATTGGGTCGTAGGAGAATTCCAGATTCCATACTGATTAGGAAAGCCCCTACTTGACATGTTTAGAGGGTAGAGCAAAAACTAATAATAATGTCTTAGCAGGATTGCATACCTCTTTTTCTTCCTCTGTAGGAAAAGTTCATGTACATTTTTATAATTTTCTTGATTTTTTAAAAAGGAGCACAACTTTTCACAACTCCTAAAATGGGCTTACAAATGTTTACCAGTATGCAACTTGGACGGGGTGTGTTGTGGGCATCCCTTCCAAACTGCATATCTATACCAGATGTAATGATGGTTTAAGTCTGAAATTCATACCAAATAACTGAAGTTACTGATTCACACAATGGGGGAACCACTTCCCTTTTGTGAACTGGGGGTAATAGTTTTACCAGGAGTAGGTAGTGGTCCAGAGGACGACTTCAGTAGCCCTTTTTCCCTTAAAAATATTTTATCTAAGATCAATCACAGACCTGGTGGTCTGCTAAGCCTTGCAGGGCACCATCCCTGTCACTGTGACCAGTCATAGTGAGTCATAAGTTGTGACTTGCCTAATGAATATTATTTAGTCAGGGCAATGTAGGACTCACTACAATTCCATATTTTGTGAATTGAACTATTATTACATAGGTCGGTTCACAAAATCTGAATCAATTTGCTAAAAGTTAGTGGGCATTTACCAAACCACTTTCTGTGAATTGATTCTTAGTACATCTGAACCTAAAACTTTACAAAGCTAACCACGGCCCAGAACAGTCTAAGATATCTTACAAAAGGGAACAGATCTTAAATTGACAGATAAAGGATTGCAAGTTATGATAGAAAGCACTGAGACATTGCAAACAACAATCCAGGTTGTGTCAAATATAGGAATGACAAGAAGAATAGCAGAGGGAGTGTGCAAAGTTCTCAAGGGACTATGGGCCAGATGTAGCAAATTTAAAATTTGCGAGGTGCAAAGTGCGAGTCCATGCGACTCGCACTTTGCACCTCGCAAATTGGTATGCAGTACGGTGTCTCAGACACCGACTGCAACTCGCTATGGGGTCGCAATGACCCACCTCATGAATATTCATGAGGTGGGTCGCAAATTTCGGCCCCATAGCGAGTATAGGCACTCGCAAACATGGAGGCCTGCTGTCGTCAGCAGACCTCCATGTTCGTGACTGCTTTTTAAATAAAGCAGTTTTTTCTTTTTTTAAGTGTAGCCCGTTTTCCTTACAGGAAAACGAGCTGCACTTAAAAAAAAAACGAAACCTTTAGTTTTGGTATTTTTTCAGGGCAGGGAGTGGTCCCTTGGACCACTCCCTGCCCAGAAAAAATATTTGTGGGTCCAGTCACAAACTGGAAGGGGTCCCATGGGGACCCCTTCCAATTTGCGAGTGGGTTACCATCCACTTGAAGTGGATAGTAACTGCGATGCCATTTGCGACCGCGTACGCGGTCGCAAATGGTATTGCATACCACTCAGACTCGCAAATAGGAAGGGAACACCCCTTCCTATTTGCGAGTCGGAAATGCATATTGCGAGTCGGTACCGACTCGCAATATGCATTTCTGCATAGCAAAGAGGCATTTGCACCTCGCAAACGGCGATTTTCGCCGTTTGCGACGTGCAAATACTTTGCTACATCTGGCCCTATGTGGTTTGTTTTTCTGAATGAACAAAGGAAAATGACTCTCAATTGTCCTATGTACTATGTACTATGCAAAGTGTTTTGAACAAGAATCATTCTTTAATAGGAGCGGTGTGGAGAACAGTGAAAGAGCCAAGCATGCCTCAATCCTGAGACTCTCATTTTATCATAACCAAGTGAGTTGTCTAATTCTAAACCACCTGAGCTCTATACCACCATAGAGCAGAGATATAAAGACCTGGGACATTCCATTCTAGATCCTGTGATGGATAATATAGCCCCCTTTTGGCCTCCTCATTGAGAAAAAGTAGAATTTTCCCAAGAGTTTTCAAATGATAAGGACACATTGAGATAAATGCTGATATCTGACAAGTGAGAGATCATTTCATATCAATGTTAATGCACAGAATCAGCTGGCATGGGGAGAGTACCCATATCTGAAAGTCCAATAGGAATCAAGCCACGTTTCTGTTTTCCCATTGATTGCCAAAATCTCTGTTTCATAGGTGTTAGGTTTTCTCCATTTATTGCCTACTTTTTCCCAAATGCATCTCATGCATCACTGGAATTTTAGGCTAAATTATAGATCTCCTCCCAGTCTAACCATTACTGGATTATTTGTTGCATACACAAGGAAGTAAATACATTTAGAGTGAATGAACTCAGGCAGCAGTCTTTCGATTCCCAGCCATTCCATCTCTGACACTCACACCCATTCTTGTTTGTACTCTGGTGTCCTCTTCCAGCAAACAAGTCAATGGCAACTGCAGACTAGCATTGCCTTGAGGAATCACAGCGGAGATCTGCTTCACAAGCTTCTTGCTATACAGCATTGTTTTCTAGTGGCTAGTGTTTTTTGTTGTGCCTCTGTTGGAAACCACACGGCACATGGAACCTCTGGCGAAGCTATGTCTAGAGAAAGGTATAGTTAAAATAACCCTGTACTTGCTGCTTAGTCTCACTAAAGGAGTGCTTTATAATTTCTTCATCCTCAGATCCAGTGGTGGCCAGTGGAATTTGAAAATGATGGGGTGTAAGCAAAATGAATCAATCAGCACTGGTGAGCGAGAGAAACAAGCGAGCCCGTTGTCAATACAGGGGTTTTGGGGAGGGAGGGGGGATTCTTCCCATGCAAAACGTTAAAAAAAATTGGTGTATTTTTGTGCAATTTGCAGTACTATTTCTGTGATAAATGGACTAAAAATATAGTTATTTTAGGCATGCATAAAGGACTTTGTTCAGTCCCTGTATATAAGAGATATGCATGAACTATAATAATAATGTCAGAAGTGCTGGTTAGTTACAGTACTTACACAAATAACAATTTAAAAACCACTATTTTGCTTTTTCTTTTCTTTTATAGTGCTACTCATCCGTATGTAGGCTTTCGGAGCGATTTAGATCACATGTACACATTATATATTGTCACTAAATCATGACTGGGTAAATCAATTTACAAGATGTCTCACATAAGTCAGTAAGAGTTACAAGGTGAAGGAGTCACATGTCATTCATAGCTCACTGTACTTTATTAGAAGGATTACTATTTAGGAACTGTAAGTAACAAAAGTATCTCTGTATTAAAAGCAGTAACCCACTTATCAAGTGTTGGAAAATGGGTTATTGGTAAGGGCAGGTAAGGACCTACACTTAGCAATAGGCCACTAACCTCCACTTAGGTCCAGTTAGGTCTCAGTAAATTAAACCCAGCTCAACCCTTGGTAGCTTGGCAAAGAGCGACAAGGCTTAACTTAGAAGACAGAGGCCCTCATTACAACATTGGCAGGCAGGAACCGCCACCCGCAAGTTGTATCCGCCGGGCGGCCGCCAATGCAGCCGCACTCCCGAGGAGGCCATTTGGAGATCTCCGCTGAGCCGGCGGGCGGAAACCAGGCGGGGATGTCGGGCGCAACACGGGAGCCGGCTCCAAATGGGGCTGTGGCAGGGGTTCATACCGCCATGAAAAGGCTGGTGGGAGTGGGACTCGTAATCCCCTGGGCAGCGCTGCCCTGGGGGATTACAACCGCCGGGGCAAAAGTGGTGGGAAACCGCCGGTCCTGGCGGTGCGACCGCGGCGCGTTCGCTGCGGTTGTAATGCCCGAGTTTGTACCGCCAGCCTGTTGGTGGTACAAACTCCAGAACAGCCCTGACGGTCTTTGACCACCAGGGTTGTAATTAGGGCCAGAGTGTAAAGCGTTCAAATATCACAAAACAGTAATTAAATAAAAAACAAGAAACAGTTTAAAAATCCAAAATCAATTCATAACATAGATTATATTTTTACCTTTAATATGACACAAAAATGAATAAAATCGGATAAGGAGAACCGGAGATATGAATTTTTAAAGAATTATTGTTTTCTAGCACCTAGAAACAAAAAGCACCAATCTGGTCACCTGGTCGCACCTCGACCGGGGCAAAGTCAAAGTTTAAGTCTGACCACGATGGAGCCCGGCTCAGCTACAGCCCACGGGAGGCCTCGGTCGAAAGTTTACCTTAGGACTTAGTCATTTTTCTGAAGATTTTCTTCAGCGGGACGAACCTGCCAGTCCAATCCGACCTCCTGGAACTCAGCTTCGGATACACGTCGCGGAAGCCCTCGTGGAGATTTGTACCTTCAGACGTAGTCGTTTTTTCGAGGTGAAAATCCTTCGACCGGGACAAACCTGGATCTTGATCCGACGTCCTTGGAGCCCTCCTCGGGTACGCTGGCTGGGAGGTCCCGGTCAACTTCCTACATTCGGATTTAGTCTCTTTTTTGGAGATTTTCTTCACCGGAATGAACCTGCAAGCCAGGCCAGATCACGGTTGAGGCAAGCCGGCTAGAGTTGCCGCGGTGGGATTGATCTCTCTACTGAGCTCTTTTCCAAAAGTTCTCCAAAGTTCTCCAAACTTCTGGATCTTCTTCCAGATGTTCCTTTAAGCTTCTTTTGGGGTCCACAGCTCACCCCAAGGTTCCAGAAGGTCTGAGATGCTCTTTGGGAGTGTGGACTACAACTCCCAGAATGCACCTGGCGCAAACTCCTTTTTGGCCACTGGACAGTGGTCAGCTGGTTGGTTTCTTCAGGAGTTGGTGCAGGGGACTCTGGTTAACAATTTTTCACCTGTAGCAAACAGGGAGTCCCTCCTTGAACCAGTTGAAGCCAGGCATAGTCCTTCTTGTGGTGAAGCCCAAGTGTGCAGCTGGTGCAGTCCTTCAGAGTGCAGGGTCCAGGTGCAGGCCAGGGGTCCAGAAGGGCAGTCCTTCTTCTTCTGTAGTTCTTCCTGGCAGGGATCTGGTAGGGAACTGAGGTGTGGGTGCAGGTCTGACAGTTTTATCCCTGCTCCTGGGTGAAAAACAGGGGGGTCTTGGTTCTCCAATCAGGTGCAGGGTCCTTCCCCCTGTGATGACCACTTCCTGGGAAGTGTGGCAAAAATCAATCCCAGGGAGCAACATTCCTCACAAATCCATCATGGCTGAAAGTGATTTTTGGAGGTTAAATCTGGCTGAGCCCACCCACTGGTGTGGCTACGAATCCTAAACACACCCATCTCTGCCCTCTCCTAATCTAATCAAGGGGGCACCTAGTTGTCTGGGTTTGCAGGATGTGAGGGTGTTGCTGGGTTGCTCCAAATGTCCTTCTCTGCCTTTGAAGACCAGTTTGGCAGCCCTCCCCTTCCTGCTTCACCATCTGCTGAGGGGAGACCTCCTCCCACAGGCACTTCTCTTTGTGTGGAGCCAGGCCACTTCAGACCTCATCAAGGCAGTCTGGCCAGGCTGCCAGAGGCTGGCCAATCAGAGCACAACAGCAAAAAAACTGCAGGGCTGAAGTTGGCAACTTTTCAGGTAAAGTTTAAAACTCTTTACCTGAACAAGTTATATTAAATCCAACAGCTGGAAGTTGTGGGATTTATTATAACAATTAATTTAATACCAAACTTCTGGTATCTGTTACTTAAGGTGTCTTTTAAAATTAAAATAAAGTCTCCCCATTCTAGCCTATGGAGGCCATTCACTACAATGAGGGAAAACACATTTGGCTGTTTTACCTCACCAGGGCTTATAAAACTATTTTATAAGGTCCCTGCTTATAGTTACATGGCACCCAGCCCTAGGGGCACATAGGGCATACATTATGGGTGACTTATATGTAAAAATTAGGTAGTTTAAGACTTTGGAACTACTTTTAATTCCAAGGTCAAATTTGCATATAACTTTAATTTAAAAGCAGCCAGCAAGGCAGTCCTGCCTTTAAAATGACACCGGGCACCATAGCAGTGCACCTATGGGGGCATTACGTATCCTGGGGTCCCTAAACCTCCATGCCTTACCATATACTAGGGACTTATAGGTAGGTTAACTTAGCTAATTATAATTAGCCTAACTTGCATACTGATTTTACACAGAGCACAGGCCCTGGGACTGGTTAGCAGTACCCAGGGCACCATTAGAGTCAGGAAAATACCAGCAAAAAGTGGAAAATGGAGACAAAAAGTTAGGGGGCCTCTGCAATCAGCCCTGTTCTCTCACAGGTGGAAAATAGGCATTTGGCCCTCTCTGAGAAGGCTATTGACCTCCTGAGATCCATCTCTGTATGAAAGTCAACCATAGTGAATGCCATCCAGGGGCTGGCAACCCAGATGCAGCAATGCAATGCCTACTTGGAGGGTATTTATGGTGGCTTGGCTGCCCTACAGAGATAGTTTCATGCTCTGGCCTCCTCTTTGCGACAGCCAGTGTCCCTGGTTCTTCCGTCCCCCCGCCAACTACCTGTTCCCAGTCCCAAAGTCTCCTCCCACTCATCCCAAGCACACAATCAGACCAGCATGCACTCAAGACAACAGACAGGACTCAAACAGACAAGCACAGGCACCACAGATCACACCACAAGCACACACACAGCCAACACACAGAAGCACACACGACAACAGCCACTGCCTCCACTATCTCCTTTTCCTCCTCCTCCCTCACAGTCATATCAGACCTCACACCTGCAAGCACTGTATCTTCACTCCCAAATCCTGCCACCTGTATAGCTTTGCCCACAGTCACCACAACAGCAGACACGCAGACTAACACCCCATTCACCACATGCACAGTCAACACTTCCACCATCACAACCACATGCAGTACACCCACCTCACCTGCAGACACCACCACAACATACACGCACACAACCTGTTTGTCCTCTTCCAGCCTGTCTGACCCCTTCCAAAAACACATAAATGCTCCCACTCAGACACACAACAGCCATCCACCTCATACATGCACACTGTACCTGCACCTGCAAATCAGTCCAGCACACCTACTCTGCCTACAACTACTCCCTCTGCCTCCACTCCCAAACCTGCTCCCACAAGTTGCCCCATTAGAAAAAAAATACATTTCCGTGCCCACCTTGACCTCTTCCCTCCTCCTCCCCCCATGCTGCCCAGAAAAGGAAGGTCCCACTCCCCCAGCCCAGTACCTCCAGCTCGCAGTCCTCTCATCTCCCTCCCCCTGCAGTAGAACCTACCTCTAAGGGGCACAAGACAGCCACTCCGAACCCCCGCTGCAAGCCCACTCCTCTGCCCCCTAAACAAAAGCGCAAGGAATGAGATATGGGGATGTTAGGTGGCTGATGGTATTGGAGTTGGAGGGGGGCACAGTGGTGGACTGGGTGTTGGCTGTGGTACCCGACTGACCAGTGGTCCCAGATGGGCCAGGGAGATCATCTAGATCGAGAATTCTAGGGTTGGTCACTGAGGTCTTCTTCTTGTGGAGGACTGGGTTGCCGTGGCACATGGTTGCCACTGACATTGGCTGGGGTACCTGTGGACATGTATAAGATTTGTTACAGTCATTGTCAGTTACATATTCAGCATTTCTGACTTTCTCTATGGGATGGGTGTTATCCTTCCACCTTTGGTTAGTGTATGGTGATGGATTGTGGGATTGGTAGTGCTACATGCTGCCCATGCGTTACTGTTGTGTGTGCATGGGAGGGGTGTGGTTGCAGTGGGTAGGGCATGCAGGGGTACACAGTTGAGGGTAGTAATGGGGATGGTTCTCTGTATGGGATGGAGTGGGGTGAAGGGAGTCAGGGTAAGGAGTGACATGCCATGCAGCTGTCGGTGGTGGTGGGGTAGTAATGGTGACTTACCAGTGTCCATCCCTCCAGTGATTCCAGTGAGGCTCTCTGGATGCAGGATAGCCAAGACTTTTTCCTCCCATTCTGTCAACTGTGGGGGAGGAGGTGGGGGTCCACCGCCAGTCTTCATTATGGTACTGTGGTGCCTGGAGGCCACTGCACACACCTTCCTCCATAGGTCGTTCCACCTCTTGCGAATGTCGTCCCTTGTGCGTGGATAGTTTCCCACGGAGTTCACCTTGTCCACGATCCTCCGCCATAGCTCCATCTTCCTGGCAATGGATATCTGCTGGACCTGTGCACCGAACAGCTGTGGCTCTACCTTGATGATTTCTTTCACCATGACCCGTAACTCCTCACCAGTGAAATGGGGGATCTTTTGTGGGGACATGCCTATTGTGTAGTGGATGTAGTGTGTGTGTTGTGCAGAAGGTGTTAGGTGTAGAAATACGGTGTGTGGTGTATGATGCGTGACCTGTGGCTGTGGTTTGTGTGTGTAGTTCTAGGGATGTATGGGCTAGCAAGGTGTAGCTAGATTTTCGTGTTTGCAAGGAATTGTGGGTTGGGTGAGGGGTGTTTTATAGTGCTGTTGGTGGGTGTGTACAGTGTCGGTATATGTGTTGTTTCAGGTGTGGGTTTTTCTATCTGGCCAATGTTGGCTACTGTTGGTGTGGAGTGGCCAATTCTACCACAGCGGTCTGCACCACCAATGGCTGAACGTTGTTGAGTGTCCGCTGTGTTTATTCGTGGTTCATAATTTGGAGGGTGGTGTGTTGCAGGCGTAGCGGGAGGGTGGTGGGTCCGACAGTTCATCGCCTCTGTTGGGTCTGGTGGAATTGTTGTTGTGGCTGGTTTCTGTCGTTTTTGTGTTTGTGAGTCATAATCTGGCAGGCAGATTGACATCTCCGCAGCGGTCTGTTGGCGGACGTCACCGCAGCGGTTTTCAGAAAAGACTGCCAATGTCATAATGAGGGCCATAGTATGTTGTCTGTTTTTATACTTTTTATATTCTGTGCCTTTGCTGCAGTTCTATTGATTTCTGTGACAATATGTGTGTATGTGTGTGTGTGAGTCAGTGCGTGTGTGTGTGTGTGCATACATAAACACTGCTGGAACTCACAATAAATTAAAAAGCCTGACAGTCTCTTAAAGGGCTGGCGGTAGTGTCTGCGGCTATATCACTGCATGATTCAGCTCAGAAAGTGAGCCTGAAGCACATGCCACCACAGTGCAGCGCCAACGGCACCTCGGGCCCACTGTTGCCATGCAAAATGTTGTGCATGGCAACAGTGTGCACTGCCAGTGCAGGCATAGGGGGGCACAACATGTGCCCCCAACCACACTGCCCAATGGACAATATCGCCCTGCGGCCATGTTTAAGGCCCCTTCCCTGCCTTTCTGCCCAGCTTTTCATGGTGGGATCTTTGTCATGAAAAGGCCGGCAGAAAGGCAGGTCATGATCAGCACAGCAATACCGGCATCTGCTCCGCTGCGATTGTCCACGGTTTTCCCTTCCACCGCCACGGGATCTAAGATCCTGGTGGTTGCGGTGGACTTGTGGCGGTCTGACCGCCATCCTCATAATCTGGCGATTGGACCACAGAGGATGCAGCAGTCAGACCTCCATGGCAGGTTTGGCGGTCCCTGGACCACCGTAGTCAGAATAAGGGCCTATATCTGTATCACTTTATATCCTTTTATGTGAAGGTAATTGTGGCAAGCATACTAACTTGACAGTGCTGCTACAATATAGTCTTTTAAATACCTTGTGGTTTCAGAGCCTGACCTCTGAATGGCTTT
The DNA here is from genome assembly GCF_031143425.1 of Pleurodeles waltl. Lineage (NCBI taxonomy): Eukaryota > Metazoa > Chordata > Amphibia > Caudata > Salamandridae > Pleurodeles > Pleurodeles waltl. Next base: position 789,556,465 of record NC_090439.1, on the reverse strand, counting down.
CTTGAGTTTTAGTGAAGTTTGATTTTACCTTCATGTTCTTTTTCTCCTTTTTATTAGGATCTGTAGCTCAGGGAGTCCTTGAAGCCTCACCGAAAGAGGAGCTGAGAACCAAGAATAGTTGCTGCTGTTCTGGGACCATGTAGGGGAAGGGGTCGAGAGTGGGAGGCAAGAAACAGAGATCCTTCCTGCAAGGAGACTTTAAGACAAGGAAAGGCTTGGGGAAGTGGACACAGTATTTCAATACCATGCCTAAAATGATTACCAAATCTTGTGGGAACTCGAAATATCACCAGATTTCTTTTTCCACTATTAGTGACGGTAAGGGTCAGGGGGTCATCTTGATGTCTCAAAAAGATGGTTGGGGAATGTTGTCAACTTGTTGCTCCGCCCAGCCCCTACAAAGGGGCAGAAGCAGATTAAGTCATGACATGTACCATTTTCTACAAATTAACTCACAAAATGTATATTACATTGTATAGGAGTAATCAAATAGAAAACTTACAATGATATCTACATCAACTTTTCCAGAACCTAAAGCATCAAAAGACAGATCGTCTACAGTGCTTACCTTGAAGAGGCTCAGCTGCAACTGATGGCCAGAAATGGGTTTACTCAATGGGCTAAACTTTCATATTAATATTTGCACACTCATGTCTGCATCTGCCATGGACCTTTTGGCCAAGCTCAATATTGTAATAGTAAACATAACTTGTTTTGCCATTTCAGAAGGAAGTAAAGGAACTAGAGTTGATATAACCCAATTTAATAGTGCTCAATAGATCAGTCTTGGAGAGATAAAGGGGCAGTAATAACCAATAATCAATTTTTGCTATTTATATTTCAGCTAGATGTTGACAAAGAGCACTTAACAAATTCAGCTATCTTACCAATGTTAATGTAATTACATTTCTGAGAACCCTTCTCTTTTGCACCTTGACTGAGTGTACCAATACCACGCTGTCACATGCTTCCTCTGAATCACACAATTGTATCAGCAACTTAGGTCTCTGCCAATGAGAATGCCATTGGTTCTTTCTTATCAGGGTACTTGGGGCCTTATTTTTAGTTTGGGGCATTTGTAATACAGTGGATGGGATATCTGCAATGTTTTAACTGAGTAATCTGTCCGCCAAACTCTTACTAAGGCCTTTGGTGTTTGGTCTGTCATGGAACAATTTCCTCAGTAATATTCTTTAGCATAGATTTCAGAAAGTGCATTTATTGGCTCAAGGAATTGCTCACTCAAAATAGGAATATTTTGGAACATTGAAGCCTTAAGGTCTTTGGATCAGTGGCTTCAAACTCAGGAGGCTTGTCCTCCTTGATGATAGGGACAAACTACTATCTAACCCACAAAGACCTTGTACTAAGGGCAAAGTTGCTGCCAGGAGAACAAAAGCAGGTAGAAATAGAGTAGGCTCTTCATGAAGGAGATGATAGAGAATAACCTGCAGGATGAGGCTCTGACAGGAATCACTTCCACGGATACCAGAGTTCTATGTCCCTCAACCTCAGGTCAGTCAAAATCCCCCAAACTGAAACTTAGGAAAATATAGCTATGTCCTCATCCTTGAATCAGCACCAGAATTTTTTTTTTTTTAATGTTTATTCGGTTATAAAAATAACGATAGTACAAAAATATACACTTCAGTAAAAACATAAAATAATGAAAAGTCCAGAATACATGATAAAAAATATAAAAATTAACAATTCACAGAATTATAACAACATATTGAACATTTTAAAAAAAGACCCCACCCCACAGCATACTAATTCATCAGGCACCATACGCAAGTAATAAAAAGCTGGGCGACATTGCAAAAAAACATTTCCTTTTAAAATAGGTAATAAATATCTTCGTCTAAACGGAGCGTAAAATTCACAGAAAAATATGAAGTCTGTGGAGAAGCACCATCACAAGGACATATTAAGATGCTTTTAGGGTTGAATTGACCTAAGGGAAAGCACAAACTACACCTAATGGTGCCTAAACAGAATCTTGTAATAAGTGTCCCTCCCTTACATTTCTAACCTGCGATAAATAAGGTTAAATTCCAGGATGTACCTTAATCAAAACAAACTCCCACACAGAGGATTTCCTCAGTTCATTTCCTTCCTGTTCCTCCATCCTAAGTTTTTAAAACTCCATCTTAACCCAGCTCTTATCTGCCTTAGTTAAGAGCTGCGGGGAAGCAAAGATCTCTGCGCTGCCCAAATAAGTTGCAAGATTCTTAATATAGTTTAACCAAGGGATATCCTGAACCAGATCACACGCAGGCAATCTATGATAATTTCCCAATTGCGGAAAGCATGCTTCTTCGATCAAAAGAAGCAAGGGTGCTAACTTAATACTGCTCATCATCGTACCCCAGGTCTGGTTCATCATACAGGCAAAAACCCGGGCTGCAAGGCCAAACACCTAGCAGCCTTTTGCAAAATCTATCCTCTTCTTTTTGGGGTGAGGGGCTGTTCCAGTATCCCCATATTGGCAAGCCCATACGTTAGGACTGGAATACATTTACAACTGTACACCTCAAGTATAATAGGTTTATTTCCCAAACTTGAGTAAAATTCAAACGTTGAGCCTACTGTAGTATTAAACCATGTACAGCAATTAGAAATACAGGGGTGCCAATTTCCTTTGTCATGGCAAGTCACATCTAAATAAGGAAACTAACGTACACAGGTAATAATCTGGCCATTAATTGCAACTCTGCCCGATTTACTCTGAGGCTTACCACACAGCACATAATGGGTTATGGCAATGTTAACTTCCGGATCTAAATCAGTCATATACTCCACAAACGCATTGACTATGCCACTTAAGCCATTCATGGTGTACGCCATTAAGACCACATCATCTGCATATAACAGACAGGGTGCACTTTTCCCATTAATTAATGGTGCGTCCTTACATCTCATGCCTAAAAAATCATGAAAGCCATTAATATACAAAAGGAACAACATAGGAACTAGGATGCATCCCTGGCACACCCCTCTATAGAGATTAAAAGATTCAGGCCCTCATTATGACATTGGCGGTAAATCCCGCTTCCCGCCACGCTGACGGCCGCCAACTTAACGCCACGGCGGTGGATATCCATTCACCATAATATGACACACACACACACCAATCCGACCGAACACAGCCACAGACACAAATCCGCCAGACCAAAGGTCAGTGATAAAGTGGCGATATCAAAACCCACACAGTTACGCCAGCAGAACAACGCCCACCACATTATGACCCACGAATCACCACAGCGGACATTCAACAGTGGTAAATCATTGGCGGTACATACCACTGAGCTCACAATGGACACCCACAGACAAAACAACACCACATTGGACAATTCAAACAACACACACCTGACACCCATACACACACCACACCCACACACTCACACCCCTTTATGATTACAATTCATTGGCACGAGACTGACACCAAGACCACTGACACAACTACATACACACACCACATACACCCATACATCACTCATGTAGAACACTTCACACACCCCAACACATTACCCAACACACCCTTACCAACACACATCACACAACACCCATGGCACCACAAAGGCACCCCCCTTTCATAGAGGAGTTAAGGGTCATGGTGGAGGAAATTGTCAGGGTAGAGCCACAGCTCTTTGGAGCACAGGTGCAGCAGATATCCATTGCAAGGAAGATGGAGCTATGGCGGAGAATCGTGGACAGGGTCAACAGCATGGGACAGCACCCCAGAACAAGGGACGACATCAGGAAGAGGTGGAACGACCTACAGAGGAAGGTACGTTCCATAGCAGCAAGACACCAGCTCGCTATACAGAGGACTAGTGGTGTACCCCACCTCCTCCCCCACAACTCACAGCATGGGAGGACCAAGTCTTGGCAATACTGCATCCTGAGGGCCTGGACGGAGTAGGGGGAAGACTGGACTCTGATAATTCAACTTTCAACAATTATCACCCCCCATACTTGTATGCCATCACATAGCCTCACCCTCACCCTCACTCCCATCACTCCACTACATCCCAAACACCCCACCATCACATCTCACTAATCCCAATGCCAAGCCCTACATGCTGTACCAATGCATAGACACCCCTCACAGCCCTGCATGTATACTCATCACTAAAGCATGCATAGCACAGAGAACTAACAATCCCACCATACACCAACATACACAAGTGAAAGCTGGCAGGGCAGCACCAACCATATAAGGGAAGCCAGGGATGTACAATATGTCTTACATATGAAGCATAACACATCATTTACATCCCCACAGGTACCCCAGCCAACGTCAACAGAGAAGAGGTGCCAGCACTATCCAGTCCCCCAACAGAAGAGGCCCACAGTGATGACAGTAACTCTGGACTTCAGGATCTGGACGATATACCTGGCCCATCAGGGACCACTGGACAGCCGGTTACCCAAGCCCAGTCACAGACCACCACAGAGCCTCCCCCATCAGGATCCAACACCACCGCACCCACCCACCATCGCCAAACCTCTGTCCCCAGGACACGTCCATCAACAGTGTGCCCACCTGTACAGGGACCCAAGGCTACACCTCGCACCCAAGACAATCAGGGACCTTGGATCAGTGGCAGTGGGCACACGGTTCAGGGGACAGAGGCAAGGGCCAACAGGGACACAGGGAGGACTGCTTTGTGCCAGGGGGAGGACAGGCCCAGGGAACCGACTCTCCAGGAGGCACTCTCCGAGATCCTGGGAGCCTATCAACATTCCCAGGACACAATGGGCTAGATCCTGGACAATGTGCAGGAGAACAGGTGGCTGTAGGAGGGACAGTACCAGGGGATCAGGGAGGACTTGCAGGCCATCAACAGCACCATGATCTCCATAGCAGGGGTGCTGGCAGACATGGCCAACATTATGAGGGAGGTAGTCTCACACCAGCGGGCCCCTGCCACTAGCCAGACATCTGAACAGCCTTCCACGTCCACTGCCGCTAGTGGCTAGGAGGCCCTGCCACAGGACTCACAGGCCACCAGCACCCCTCTCCCTGCAGAAGGTGAACCACCCCGCAAATGTTCCCTGCAATCCAGACAGAAGCCAGAGATACTTCCCAAGACCCACCAGGAAATGAGACTCTCCTGATTGTCCCCCTTGTGTCCCACTCAGTCACCCTGTCCACCTTGAACTGCCATTGCTCCCCTTTCTATGTCCCCTTAGAAAATGCACCTGTGCTACAAACAGACTAGAGCAATGCCCTGGACTTTCCTCCATCATCACCCCATCCCATTGCACTTTCCCCCTATATGTTAGCACTTCAATAAAAACCCTTTGAAAAAAATTGCTTTCAAGTATGTCATGTATTTCAAATATGTATTGATTGGTACAGGTACAACCAGTGCAAATGAACTGTACATAGAATGAGCATGGAATTAATGACCTGTAGCTGGCTGTTGTGATCACACCAGGAGTATTTGTCAAATCACCAACATCTGCAAAATGAATAGCCACAGGTAACAGTAAGTGGGCAGAGAAGTGTGAAATACCAGCATGCCAATGCAACACAGAATACAACCAAAGTCATTGAAATATAAAGTTTCACTGTCTCACCTGTGTGTCATTGGAAGTACTGACGGATTACAGTTGTTCTGTTGTCCTCATCCTCATTCTCTGCCTCCTCATCCTCACTGTCCACAGGGTCCACTGCTGCCACAGGGGCATCTCCAGTCTCCTCCTCCTGCAGAAGAGGGACATGGCGTTTGAGGGCCAGGTTGTGCAACATGCAGCATGCCACGACTATCTGGCAGACCTTCTTGGGTGATTAGCACAGGGATCCACCTGTTAGATGGAGGCACCGGAACCTGGCCTTCAGGAGGCCAAAGGTTCTCTCAATTAGTCTTCTGGTCCGCCCATGTGCCTCATTATAACGCTCTTCTGCCCTTTTCCTGGCATTCCTCACAGGGACCAGCAGCCATGATTTGGGTAACCAGAGTCACCTGCAAATATTGAGATACAATATTTAGCCACACACTATCCCATATGGCCCACACCATACCCATAAACCAACATATACTGGGTGGGAACCAGGGCTCACCTATTAGCCACACCCTGTGCCTCTGTAGTTGGCCCATCACATTTGGGATGCTGCTATTTCTTAGGACAAAGGCATCATGCACCGACCCTGGATACTTAGCATTGATGTGGGAGATGTACCGGTCTACCAAGCACACCATCTGCACATTCATAGAGTGGAAACTCTTACGATTCCTGAACACCTGTTCATTCTGGCGGTGGGACAAATGCAATATGTGTTAGTCAGTCGCCTCAATTATATTTGGGATATATCCCATTGCATAAACCTCAGCCTTCACAGTGGCCAAATCCTCAACCTTGGGGAATGCAATGTAGCTTCACATGTGTTTTATCAGGGCAGACAATACCCTTGTCAGCACTATTGAGAACAGTGGCTGTGACATTCCTGCTGCCAAGCCCACTGTCAGTTGGAAAGAACCAGTTGCCAGGAAATGAAGCACTGAGAGAACTTGCACAAGAGGGGGGAATCCCAGTGGGATGACGGATAGCAAATATCAGATCAGGCTCCAATTGGGCACACAGCTCTGTGATTGTGGCCCTGTCCAGTCTAGAGGTGAGTATTATGTGCCTGTCCTCCAGTGTCGCCAAGTCCACCAGGGGTCTGTACTCGGGGGTATGTCTCCATCTCCTATTCATCCGCAGTGGTAGGAATCTAAGGGACAAAAGAGTGTGGCGGCTGTCACAAACTGAACAATGGAGCCACAAAAGTAGTTTGCATTCTGTATTCATGTAATGGGTCAGTGTGATCTGTCCAGTATGTGCCTATTTCTCCTGTGACACAGCATTATTTCATAGGCCTGCCCCCCCCCTGAAATGGCATCCGCCTGTCCTGTGTGGAGGAAAAGGTGGAAGTGAGGTAATGCCGCTGACATTGTGCACCGTGGCAGGAGGCGGTCAGGAACCGGGGTGCAATTCTTCATTGGTTAATATTGGGGTACAGTGGCCAATGGTGATCTACGCCGGCGGTGACTGTATGCACCGCCGCAGACGTGACCGCCATTTTCTATCTGATTCCTCACTTGTTTCCTGGCCTTCCATAGGAGAGGACCTACACTGCATGTGCTGCTGTGACCTGTGTCTGGAACCTACCATGGCCCATGTGATCGGGGAAGGGCCCCAGCCTTCACTTTGGAGGAGTTGGAGAGACTGGTGGATGGGGGTCCTACCCCAGTGCGGACTGCTGTATGGGCATCCAGACCAACAGGTGAGTACACTGTGGGCACGATGCATGTGGAATGCATGTATGGAGGTATGTGTGAAGACATCTTGTAAGGGGGGATGGATGTCCTCCTGGCTGGGTACACATCGAGTGCTGGGATATGCGGGTGCCAATAGTGCTGGAAACTGGTATGGTGAGCCATTTGTGTAACTGGCTGAACTGTTTGTCTAATGATGTTCTCCTGTCTGTATTGCCTCTGCAGGTCAGCGCCCAACAAAAGAAGGGTATGTGGCATGCCCTCGCCAAGGTGTTGCAGACCCTGGGGGTCTATAGTAGGTGGAGCACCCACTGTCGGAAACGGTAGGAGGACCTGGGACGCTGGGCACGGAAGACTGCGGAGGCCCAGCTGGGAATGGTCTCCCAATGAGGAAGGGGTGCCCGTCGAACCCTGACCCCACTGATGGCCCGCATACTGATGGTGGCCTATCTAGAACCGGATGGACGCTTGAGGACAACACAGCAGCCGCAAGGGGGGTGAGTACAGTGGCCATCATTGAGGGAAACGGCAGGAGGGGTGGTATCTGGGTGGTCGGTGGGTGTCACTGGGTGCCCCTAGGCAAGGCCAGACATAGCAGCGTAGATCCTCTGGTGGCTAAGGATCTGAAGGGAAAATACTGCCTACCTAGCTTGTTAGCATCCACTACTGGTCAGGGCTGCGTGGGTCCCAGGTGTGCTGCAGTTGGAAGTGTGTGCTGCTCCTCATGCCTTGGCGGCTAGCAATATAACTAGTAGTGCAATGCATAATGTGTAGGCCTGTACCCTGTCTGTGAGGGTGCTGTGTACGCCAACGGTGGTGTTGGTGCAGTCATTGACCCAGTGTATCCTTTGTCTCTCTCCCCCCACTTTCTTCGTTTGTCATCCTATCCTTATGTGCCTTAGCATCATCTGGTGGAGGAGCAGAAGCACCAGTGATGGAGGAAGCTGCATCCCACAGGACCCAGAAGGCAGAGTCCACCGACGCTGAGGGCACCAGTGGGACGGAGGGCAAGGTGAGCACCACGGCGGAGACTTAAGGGTGCAATACAGACTCTGTTACCTCCTCCGATGGGAGCTCGCTGGTGGTGGCGGACACCTCTGTGACCACTCCAGCTACAGGTACAGCCACCACCCCCTGATCAGCATTGCCATACCAGCAGCCCCTCAGAGAGTTGCCTGTGCCGGCTTACCCAGGAGGGTGGGCATCTCCTTCGTCCCAGGCACTTCAGGACCTGCCCCAGTGAGCCCTGCTGCCCTGAGTGAGGAGGCTATTGACCTCCTGAGATCCATCTCTGTAGAGAAATCAACCACTGTGAATGCCATCCAGGGACTGGCAGCCCAGATGCAGCAATCTAATGCATTCCTGGAGGGCATTCACGGTGGATTGGGGGCCCAAAAGAGATCGATTCAGGCTTTGGCCTCCTCTCAGATGGCAGCCATTGTCCTGGTTTCAACCGTCCCCCCTCCAACTTCCACTTCCCAGTCCCATTCTCCTCAACCCCAACCCATCCCAAGCACACAGCCAGACGAGCATGCACACAGGACATCACCCAAAAGTGTCACAGGCAAACACAAGCACCACATTTCATCCCACAGGCACTCACACAAACACCATTCAGTTGCAGACACAACAACATCCACTATTTCCACTGTCTCCCCTCCTCCTCCTCCACCTCCACCTGCCACCCAGTTACATCCACACTCACACTCACACCTGCATGTACTACACCATCCAGTACCTACATCATCACCACACCATGCAGAACACACACCTCACTGGCAGACACCTCCACAACATCCATGCACACGTCCCCTGTGTCCTCTCCCACAGTGTCTGTCCCCACTCCTAAAGTACACATATGCAAGCACTCAGACACCCAACAGCTATCCACCTCACAACAGCACACAACCCATGCACCTGCACCCAAATCCAGCATACAAACACCTCCAACAACCACTCCCTCATCCTCTACTCCCATTTCTTCTAATGTCCGAAAAAGCTTTTCCTTTCAACCATTGGCCTCTTCCATGCCCATCCACCTCCGTCCTGCACGTATGGCCAGGGTATCAAGAACCTAGCCAAGCACCTCAGCCAAACAGTCCACGGGCTCAGTTCCATTAGCACCTACTCTTGGTAGAAAGGATTCCAGGCCACAAATACTGAAGGGGAAGGAGCCTGCACCAGCCATTAAAAGGGGCAAGGAGCCTGCACCAGGCAGCAGAATTGGGAAGGCGCCTGCACCAGTCAGCAGAAAGAGGAAGGAGCCTGCACCAGCCAGCAGAAAGGGCAGGGAGCCTGCACCAGACGCTGTCACAGAGCCCCCACTGCCAGTCGTGGTTGTGCAGCCATCAGTGAGTGCAGGGGCTGAGCAGGAGCCCTCCACTGCAACCGCCACCACAGTGCAGCTATTGGAGGGTGCAGGGGCTGAGCAGGAGCCTCCCACTACCACCACTACCACAGTGCAGCCATAGGAGGATGCAGGGGCTGAGCAGGAGCCTCCCACTACCACCACCACCACAGTGCAGATACCAGAGGGTGCAGGGGCTGAGCAGGAGTAGCCCACTACCACCACCACCACAGTGTAGCTGTCACCGCCAGGGGACGCCATATGATCCAGCCTCCATGGGCTGCTGTGCGGCCTCTCCCCTCCAGACACAGTGGGCAAGTCACCCACTTGAAAGACTGTGGCCTTGCACCACCCCAGGACCAAGCACAGGCCATGTTGCCCCCTCCAGAACCAGTGGGAAAGTCACACACTTGAGAGACTGTTGCCTTGCACTCCCCAGGATCAAGCACAGGGCATGTTGCCCCTTCCAGAACCAGTGGGCAAGTCACCAACTTGAGAGACTGTGGCCTTCCACTCCCCAGGACCAAGCACAGGGCATGTTGCCCCCTCCAGAACCAGTGGACAAGTCACCCACTTGAGAGACTGTGGTTTTGCACTCCCCAGGACCAAGCACAGGGCATGTTCCCTCTCCAGAACCAGTGGTCTTGTTTCCGCATCTGGCTGAGATATCCCCCCCCTGAGGTGCCTGCCTATGTGCCAACTGAAACCCCTGCAGTGTTCTCTCTGTATTGGTGCAGGGAACGAGTGGGGCCTTGTACTTTGCCCTGTGGCCATGTGGCCCCTGTGAACTGAGGACTGGTCAGTGTCCCTTTTTTGTACATTTGTACATATCTGTTGCATTGCCAAATCGAATTATTAATTTTGTATTGATCTTATTAGAATCACTTTAGTCAATTCCTGTTGTTTTTGCATTATTCAGCCGATTTACGGGGATAAAGTGTTTTCTTGTGCAGCTGGTTGTGTGTATTGTGTGTGTGTGTGTGTGTGGGGTGTGTGTTGTGCCTGTGTGTGTCACTGTTGTTTTCCTCCCCCCTCCCTTGTGTGCTAGGCAGCTGCACTCACCGTCATCGTCTTCGCCTGCGTTGGTGTTCGTGGTGGAGCATAACGTAGAAGATCATCGGGAATACTTGCAGTTCAGGTTCCATGGTGGTGTGGTTCTTCCCTGTGTCTCCAATGGTGAGTTCTTTCACTTCTGTGGTGTGTTTCTGCCAGGCTTTTCATGGCGTTGGTACTGACCCAGAAAAGGTGGTGGAGTTATGTTTCTTAATATGGTGGGTGGAAGTTTGTCTTCCGCCTGGCTGTATCCGGCTACCACCGTGGTGCCTGATGTTTCTGCCCTAGCAGTCAGTGTGGTACATTTCTGTCTTTCAGAGATCTAACCACCATGTTAATAATTTGGCGGTACTTACCACCAGCCTGGTGGCAGTATTACCGTCACTTTATCACCGACCGCCAGGGTCGTAATGAGAGCCTCCGTGCATTCACCATTTTGGTCATACTTTACAGAGGCATTAGTTCCTACATAGAGCACCTGAGACAATCCACCATTGAATTAGGCATCACCCGTCTTGTACAAGGACCTTCAGAGCTTAGCTCGATTCACCCTGTCAGAGGCGCTACAGCGGTCCATAAATGCCAAGTAGAGAGTGACTTTCTTGACAACCGTATATTTATCAATAAGTAATGACAAATTTAAATATTGTTCCTGGGTCCCCAATCTACTCTGAATCCGTACTACAACATGCTCATAATGACCTCTTCCTCCACCCATCTCTCAACATGCCGTAAGACAATGCGGCCCAAAATCTTCACCAAAGACTCCAACAGAGAGTTAGGGCAATAGCACGAGAAACATTATGTAAATTAAATACTAGCATACCCCACACATTCAGCACTGAAACCAATTAATCTGGACATAGCACACATGAGACCATAGAAAGCTTTTGTGTTGCATGTAGTTTATGGGCTTATATACTGAGGGTACGGATACAAGGCTGCAGTGTGGGCAGAGGGTATGCATGACATATGTGACAGTTGTGGCTCAGTCCAAATGTAGAAACCACATGCTTGACAATCAAACATGTATTAGCGTCATGCAACTAAGATGAAACGCTAAGCTTTGACTTTTTCCACAGAGGCCATATCGTGCCACAAGGAAGAGAAAGTTGCAATGGAGCAAGACAAAGAGGGGGGAGGAGAAGGGAGAAACTACCATGCCAACACCTATGACCAGCTAATATGACCAGCCCATTGCACCTCTCCATTCCAGTGTGCAGTGCAGGCCCACAACCACTCTGCAATAACAGCACCCACATTATTTTTTGTTTTGTTGTACTCTCACTGCAAACTCATCATCTATTATTAGCCTGGCCTGGTAGATGTTTACATTCCATTCTTTGTTCAACTTGTGAATTAACAGGAAGATCATTTCAGACATTTTATGCTTTGAAAATGGTTACTTCATAACTGAGTGAACTGCTCAATACTTGCCTCATAAATCATTGCTGATAACTTCTTTGTAGTGTACCTTTCCTTCAGCTGTTCAAATAGCATCAAGACCTTTGTGCCATCATCCACTTGGTCTGTTGTGTAGCCATTTTGGTTATAGCTCCATGCACGTTATTTTAGCAAACTAGGCCTGCAGCTGTGCACTTTAATCTAGATATATTTTTTTCAGCTTCGTTTATTATTTTAACAATAGCCACATTTGTGGTCTTATTTTATTTCTCTATCTAGCTGTTCTTTGCCTAGATCAGCACTACGTTCTTAAACAAGACATTTCTTTCACTCTGTGCTTTTCTCAAGGCTGCAGTAAGATAGGTTGCCAGGAAACATGGTAACGCTTTGTCTCTAGTGTTCATAGAAACATACACATCCTTACGTAGGGACATTTTCTCAGAACATCAGCTGTTTTATTTTAAAAACACTTCTCTGTCCCATATACGTTAGAGGGAGATTCCAGCCAGATGACCACGCCTGTATGCTGATTGCTGAACACTTCGCTACAGCTGCTTATGTAGAGTTCAGGCCTCTTGCTCAGGTATGAGGGATGATGTCTTCCTAGGGGAACCTGAAGGGCAGAACTAAAGCTTAACATGCTGTGCTCTAAAATAGCCTAGGTAGGAATTACTTTACTGATTCTAGTGTCAATATGGTAGGGTTATTTTTATGCTTCACTCTCCTTGTCACAATTCTAATCCTGTCATGTTTCATCATCCTGGTTAATTCAGTGCATGCTTTATTATCTAAGATGCAGTTGCTTCATTAAAACCTTATTGAAACATATACTGCCTCTGACTGTCCTTGCATATGTGAGACTAATGTCACTCAGAGAAACGGATGTGATCTGAGTGACCACGATGTCCCTTAGGAGTCAATTGTTTCATGCACTCGGCTGCCCAATCATCCCTCTCTTGGGTGGAGATGAGGCACTGCTAGTTAGCCGGAGCAAAACCCGGCTTAGGACGAAAGGTGTCACCTGTAATGGGTTAGACTCCCACACCGCAGGTGATTCTGCCGCTCAAATCCAGTAGTCTCATTAGAATAAGGAGAGCCTACGCAACATGGCACCTCCAGCGTTTGGTCAGGCTCTAATTTTCGGGTCCTCCTGAGTATCTCTGTCTCACTACATACAAAGACACCTCAGTACTATATACAGAGACGCCCATGGTATTGAGGATTTCCTCCTCAGCTAAGTAGGAAGTACCTAACTATTGCTGTAGGTTGTTTAGTCTTGAACCATTAAAAGGATAATCCCCATTTGGTGTGCCTATGTCTGAACAAAAGTTACCATTCATTATGGTGAACCTGCAACGGTAGAAATTGCAGTCAATATGAGACCACCCCTTACTGCACATTTACTGGCACATGGCCTAACTGTCCAGGGGGGTCCAGTCACATTTATTGTTGAGGCTCACCCAGCCAATAGAACAGAATTGTTTTATTCTTGGGTCACATTTCCAGCAGCTGATGGGAACACACATACATTTCATCACTATAAACCTGCAAATATACCTGCACAATACATAGCATATGCGTATCTAGAAATACATCCATCTTATCAAGAACATAATAATTGGCTTGATGGCGCCCTACCCCACACAATTTTACACGTTAGGTTAGGTCCTCTAAGTAATGATGGTCCTACACGGCCTTTATTGGCCACTTATACACCTCACCTTGATGCAGCAACCTTGGTGGTAGCTGAAGTCTGTCACTTATACGCTGAACTGACAGAAATATATAGATGATCAGTGCAGTTTGTAATGCAAACATTAAATACAAACCCAGCACGTGCTGCTCCGGTGCAGCCACATGCAGTAACGCAAGGCATTAATCTTGCGATTGTACATTCGATTGTGGGTAAAGTACCTGCCAAACGAGAAGAAATGCCGTTTTGGTTAGCTCAAAAAATAAATGCACTGGAAGCAGTATTTCCCCATACAGGACCTCAGGATAAACATAGAATATTAACTATGTGCTTGCCATTTGGGATGGTTCCCACTCTAGAGAATTGTAATACTTGGGCATGGTATTTGCCATGCTCTAAGCTACCGCACATGGTACACTGACACTTGCCAATTTACCGGAAGTATTGAAACAAATTCAAGATGAATACAGGGCTTCCCCAGCCCTGGACTTGGGGATTCAACTAATGGGCAATTTTGCCACAGTATCCTCATTTATATTAAGTAACCTTAAAGGGGAAGCAGTCGCACTAGCGGTGGGCATGCGGCTCCGGGACGTTCCTCCACAGGATCAAGAACGTGAGCTACCAAAGATTATCGCAGAGACCTACTCTAGTATTGGTCGAGATAGTCTGGGGGCCAGACCCACAAACCCACAACTACAAGGTAAATCTAATAAAGATTCTACCAAGCAAGCTCCTGAGGGTACTAAGAAACGCTGGGATAAAAAACAACAAACACCTAAAAAAGCAAGGGGAGAATCTCCGCATATGGAAACCCCACAGAATATATATAATCTCAGAAATAGAGATAATATAAAAATGTCTGACAGATATCAATATACTGATACACGCCAATCTCGTTCCTTTCAGGACTCACCGGAAAAACACAGTAAGAAAGGTGGGTGGTCAGAGCGAAGAACTGAGTATGTGAAACCGAGAAAGGAATCACAAAGCTCAACATAAGTTACTGTTAAAAAAGAAGAGAAACTTCCCCCAACAAAAACACCAAATCAAAAAGAAAAAGGTGGCAGCAGTTGCAGTCCGATATGTCATTCAAGAAGAGGGCCCTATTGAAGAACAAGAAGTGAGCATTAGCGCTATTAGGCAGCGCGGCAGAGGTCACCATAGTTTGCCGGAATCTTCCAGAGCATCGGAGGGGAAAGCAACTGATGACTTCCTCAAGTAGAAACTCCGGAGATGCATGTCTCTACACCTGATAGGGTGTACAAAGTAAAGTTACAGTTAGAAGGAGACATTGAGCGCACAATCAACGCAATCTTTTGGGACGCGTCATAAATATATGTGATATTCCACTGGCCGAAAGGGATTGGCCACCTGAATTTGTCCATACTTGCTCATATGGGGAAGATGTTATCAAACCTTCTATCTCGCCTCTTGTTCCAGTGAAGCTTTCAGAGTCCTACGCCATTGATTGGGAATTGACGCAGGCACCCGTGTTATATCACAACCACGTAGGGTGGGATAAAGATTCCCCAAGCATGTAATTCCTATTAAAAATCAACCCCAACCACAACCACAATATTAGATTAAACATGATGCAAAAGCACCCGTGAGGGAAATCCTCACACAACTGGAGTACCAGGGTGTAATCAAACCCTGTGTCTCACCAATGAATGATCCATATAATAGAATAGTCTTAGACTACAGACACTTAAACAGTCATACACGCGCTTATGTTATACAAAACTCACACAGCACTCATGAACAACATAGTGCGTACAAAATACAAAGGGACATTTCCAATGTTTTTTTCTGCCAAAATATAGTGCCTGAGAGTAGAGACTTAACAAGTTTCAGTGCACTTGGCTCCCAGAAAAATTCTGTTGTTTACCCCAGGGGTACAAGAACAGTCCAGGACTGTTCACAGCTCGTGTGACTTCAATATTGCACGACATTGACCCTGAATCATTGTCCTATGCAGATGATATCGATCTCACGGATGATGAATTACTGCAACATTTAAGAAGGGTAGCCTGCATTGTTGTAGGATTTGCTGAGTTCAGCTACAAATTAAATTTAAAAAAAACAAAAATAGCCTTCCTTAGCATCCTGTTAGGAAAGAGCCTAGTGCCATAATTCTTGGTAAAATGCGCACAGTTACAACCTCCAAATACAAATTAAAAACTCCAATCTCTATTGGGTTTTCTACATTTTGGCAGAACTTGCATACCAGATTACGCAACAAGAATAAAACCGTTATAAGACTTAGGGCCAGATGTAGCAACGGTTTTACACGTCGCAAACAGCGAAAACCCACATCGCGATGCCCTATTCCCATTTTGCGAGTCGGTAACCTGGTTACTGACTTGCAAAATGGGACTGCGAGTCACAAATAGGAAGGGGTATTCCCCTTCCTACTTGCGAGTCGCAGCGCGATGCAGGATTGCTTTGTGACCGGGAACGCGGTCGCAAAGCAATTGCAGTTACCACCAGTGTCACACTGGTGATAACCCATTCGCAAAAGGGAAGGGGTCCCCATGGGACCCCTTCTCCTTTGTTAATGGCATTGAAGAGATTTTTTTCTGAGCAGGCAGTGGTCCTATGGACCACTGCCTGCTCTGAAAAAATGAAAATGACATGTTTCATTTTTTCATTTTGTAATGCATCTCGTTTTCCTTTAAGGAAAACGGCCTGCATTACAAAAAAAAAACTGCTTTATTTAAAAGCAGTCACAGACATGGTGGTCTGCTGACTCCAGCTGGCCACTATCCCTGTGAGTGCTGCGAGTCGCAAGGGGGTCGCAAATTGCGACCGACCTCATTAATATTAATGAGGTGGGCCTTTGCGACCCCCTTGCGAGTCGCAGATGGTGTCAGGGACACCATCCTGCATCCTGCATTGCGACTCGCAAATTGCGAGTCGCAATGAAGGATTTTCCTACATCTGGCCCTTAATACGTCCTGACTTTTCAAGTACATTTTGGACAGTCGAACACACACGCATTCTCAGCGCTTTGCAAACAGATATGCTTGCAGCTCAACATTTACACACAAGGGACAATAAAAAACATCTGGTCATCAGAGTAATTGCTGGCGCCATTGGTTTCACCTATGTAACTTTCAATGAGGGTGAGACAGTCCCAATTGCACACAAATCACATTTGTATTCAGCAGCAGAACACCGTTTTGCTCCCACTGAGAATATTCGCTCTGCTGTTCAGATGGCCGTCAATAAAGACAGACCACTCATCCAGGGGAAACAAATTATTGTCGTCTCTCCAATTCTAGCCCTTGAGGATTTTACCAAAGCCAGCATTCCAAATGCTAAAGCAGTCCATCCACATTGGATTAAATGGGCAACGTCTTTGACAGCCACTAATGTTCACTACATTTTCGACCCAAAATTACAAACTCAAGATTTTTTGCAATATGAACTAGAATACACAGTTCCAGCAAATATATTGCCTATTGATCAATATCAGAGTCATGTACACCGATGGCTCAGCACAACCTGCAATTGGCACAAAACATCAATACTCCGCTGCTTGCGCAGTCATAAGTGGCTACATGGAGAATAATAAATGTTGTCCCTAACACACATTCATGCAAACCCTAGGGGATTGCACAGCATAATTAGCAGAGCTAAAGGCTCTGGTGATGGCACTGGAACACAAGGATCCTGCACAGTTAATATTGATTGTCTGTGATTCATATTATTGTGTCCAGTCCTTTAATGAATACCTGCATTACTGGCGCCAGAATGGGTTCAGAGATTCCAAAGGCAACACCATTAAACACAGACTTCTGTGGGGGAAAGCAGCGGATCTAAAGGAAACGCTACCAAATGTCCATGTTGTACATACACTTGGACACAAGCGCGTTGAAATACACCTTGCTGGAAATACACTTGCAGATGAAGCAGCAAAATCAGCAGTAGCTACGGCTGCTGTTGCTGCAGTAACCCGTCTGGAATGAAACCGGAAGATGACATATGGGCTGCCGTGAAAGCCACAGCTGAAGGCACACCCTATCCAAAAGCATTTCCTGCTAAATATTCCTAACAAATGGGAGGCTGCCTTGAAGCAGAAGTAAAAATACCAGGTGTGGGGGGCTCGAGTAATTCCCAACAAGATATAGGATCAGAGTTGATTAAAGCAGTGCATGAGGGGGTAGCATCTGCCCATGCTGGTGTGGCAGCTACAATAGCATTATTGCAAGCACTTTATTGGTGGCCAGGCCTATACAAAAGGGCCAAGCAGTATGCCCTTTGCTGTGACATCTGCCAACAAATTAAGAGTTCCATCATCAAACGCCCACCGCAGACACCACTCCTAATTTCCAACAAACCATTACAATGTGTGTACTTGGACCAATGTGGTCCCCTAATACCGGACAGTGCATACAAATACATTTTAGTCGCTGCTCACTCTTGCTCCAGATTTCTCTGGGTGTGGCCACAACGCTCTCCTGACACTCGGACTGTTATTAAAGATTTGCAAGTCTTTTTCTGCACATATGCAGTTGTGGCTTTCCACTCGGAACAGGGCCCTGCTTTCGCCTCAAAGGCATTCAGGGACACCATGGATTCGTTAGGGGTCCAACTCTATTACTCGTCTTCATTTCATCCTGAGGGAAATAGTGTTGTGGAGCGACAAAACCGTGATTTAAAGCAGTCCTTAACAACCAGAGTCCTAGGTACGGGTCGTAGTTGGCTTAATTGCTTGTATGGAGTCCAGAGAGCACTTAACAATCTGCCTAGGAGGTCCTTGGGGGGTCATACTTCATACGAGTGCCTGTTTGGAACTCAAATGTATTTCCAGATCTTTGAAGGTCCTGGAGTTTGGTCCTTCTTATCGACACCTTCCAAGGTGGGGAAGGGCCACAAGAAAGCAGGAAAGTCTGGGAAGAGCAGCACGGCGGAGGAGACCGCCATCATCCCCACTGCCCAGGAGGCCACAGCCATCATCCCTGCTGCCCAGGAGGCCACAGCCATCATCCCCGCTGCCCAGGAGGCCACCGCCATCATCCCGGCTGAGCCAGAGAGGACCACCAGCACAAGCCCCGCTGGGCTAGAGAGGACCGCCAGCACAAGCCCCGCTGGGCTAGAGAGGACCGCCAGCACATGACCCGCTGGGCCAGAGAGGACCACCAGCACAAGCCCCGCTGGGCTAGAGAGGACCGCCAGCACAAGCCCCGCTGGGCCAGAGAGGACTGCCAGCACAAGCCCCGCTGGGCTAGAGAGGACCGCCAGCACAAGCCCCGCTGGGCCAGAGAGGACTGCCAGCACAAGCCCCGCTGGGCTAGAGAAGCCCACCAGCAGCTGAGTCACTGCAAAGGAGCCCGCCGCTCCAAGCACCGCTGCACAGGGAACCACCACTTCAAGCACCACTGAACAGGGCACCACCGTCTCAAGCACCGCAGAACAGGGCATCGCCGCTCCAAGCACCGCTGAACAGGGCACCGCCGCTCCAAGCACCGCTGAACAGGGCACCACCATCTCAAGCACCGCTGGCCCATGAGCGCCAAGGGCACTGACGCTACTGAGTCCGTCACGGGCAGAATGAAGAACTCTGGGTACAAAGACCCCTCCAGAACCAGTGGAGAGATACATCCACTACCTCTGTCCTTAGCAGGATGAAGCACTCTGGGCACAAAGCCCCCTCCAGAACCAGTGGAGAGATCCATCCACTACCTCTGTCTTTAGCAGGATGAAGCACTCTGAGCACAATGCCCCCTCCAGAACCAGTGGAGAGATACATCCACTACCTCTGTCCTTAGCAGGATGAAGCACTCTGGGCACAATGCCTCCTCCAGAACCAGTGGAGACTGTTATCCACTAGAGAGACTGTGGCTTTGCACTCCCCAGGATATGGCAGTGGGCAACCCACCCACTGCAGAGACTTGAGAGACTGTGGCTTTGCACTCCCCAGGATATGGCAGTGGGCAACCCACCCACTGTAGAGACTTGAGAGACTGTGGCTTTGCACTCCCCAGGATTGAACAGTGGGCAACCCACCCACTGTAGAGACTTGAGAGACTGTGGCTTTGCACTCCCCAGGATATAGCAGTGGGCAACCCGCCCACTGTATAGACTTGAGAGACTGTGGCTTTGCACTCCCCAGGATTGAACAGTGGGCATGTGGTCCTCTCGTGGATTTGGCGTTGTGCACTCAACCGGCTGAGGTGCCCCCCCTTTCCCTCCCCCTGAGGTGCCTGTTTTCTTGCTCTCTGATGCCCCTGCAGTGTTCTCTCCGTCATGGTCAGGGATCTTGTGTGGGCCTTGCCCATACCGTGTGGGTGTAGTGTTCTATCGACTTAATTGGAGCACTACCTGGACTACTATGCTTGGTGTATATTTTGTTAATGGTGTATATATATATTTTTGCATACTTGATTTTAATATATTTCTATTGTTACACTCATTTCCTTTTGTCTTCGCATTCTTCCAGGGGGTTGGGGGGTGCAACTATAATGTATAAATATGTATTAGTGTGTGTGTTGTAGTGGGTGAGGGTGGGGGTGGGGGTGTTGCGTGTGGGTGTCCCAGTTTTTTCCCTCCCCCTTCCCCTGTGTCGTAGGTGCAGTACTCACCGTGGTCTTCGCCTCCAGCATTCGTGCTCCTGGTAGAGGAGCAGGAAGACTATCGCAGGGAGAATTTGGAGTTCCGGCTCCATGGTGTCCTAGTTCCTCGTGGGGTGTGTAGAGGTGAGCGTTTTCCCTTCGGAATCCTGTTTCCGCCGTGTTTTTATCCGCGGGATTGGCCTGTTGTGATACTGTGGGTGGTACTTTGTCCTCCGCCTGTCTGTTGACAGTGTCCGCCGTGCTGTTTGTTTGTCCCGCATGGCGGTCTCTGTGTTAAAGTGGCTGTCTTTGTCGGCGGTTTCCGCCAGGGTCGTAATTGCAAATTTGTTATCGCCAGCCTGTTGGCGGTTTTAACACCGACCGCCAGGGTTGTAATGACCACCATAAACTCTTGCTGCCATTCATTTGTAGTTGCATACGCCCATTCAGGACCTCCGTATGTTCGTCTTGCTATTCTTTTTCTCTTCAACTTTCCATCACCATTCAACTCTCCTTCACTTAGTTCTTCTTTCCTTGTAATATCTACTTCTTCCTCGATTGTTGGTTTGACAACCACCTCTTTCCTTTTCCCCACTTTTGATTTCAGCCACTTATCTCCCTTCAGTGAACCTTCTGTCAGTATTTTTTTCAAGACTGAACTAGAACCCTTTTCCTGTTCTGTGGTGTTTTCTCTTGACGGACCTGAAACTGGTTCAGGAGGAGTCACATCACATTGATTCTGATCCACCTCAACTCCTTCCCCTTCTGGGTCTGGCAATTGCTCTGTTTGCCTCTCAGAATCGTCTGCTTCTGGGAAAGCCGTCTTCTGATTAGGCTCTCCTGCTGCTTCAGTTGAGATAGGTTCTCCGATTCTCTCCTGGAGGTCTCCACCCTCATCTCTCACAGGAGTGACTGAACCATCCTCAACGAGCTCAGATCCGGTCTCAGTTCCTCTTTGTTCTCCTTCTGGCTCTGAGACTTGTCGCACTGTTGTTGGTACTCTCAACAATGCTTCTTCATGTCCCAGTGGAAACGCCACTTTCTTTGTGTGACTTGCGTGAATCCAGTTTGGGATCCCAGTACACTTAGCAGCTGTCGTAGTTGTCAGGACCACTTGATACGGTCCCTTCCAACGAGATTCCAAACACGTCTTTCTTAAGTGCTTTCAGACAACAACCCAGTCGCCAGCTCTCAGGTTGTGCCCTGGGTCATGGATTGGTAGCAGTGTGGTGGCCTCCACCTGCTGAGAAAAAGAATGGTGTGCATCAGCCAGACCCTTGCAGTAATCCAACACCATGTCATCTGTAATGTTGACAAGTGCATTTGCTGGCTTTGCTGGTAACCTCATTACTCTGCCAATGAGGATCTCATGAGGCGACAGTCCTGTCTTCCTGTCAGGTGTGTTTCTCATTGACATCAATACTAGAGGCAATGCATTGGGCCATTTCAAATTCGTAGCTGCACACACCTTTGCAATTCTTGACTTCAGGGTACCATTCATCTGCTCCACTACTCCTGATGCTTCAGGTCAGTAACTACAATGCAACTTCTGTTCAATGTTCAATTCTGCACACAATAATTTAATCACTTCGTTATGGAAGTGACTTCCCCTATCTGATTCTAAAGAGATCGGGAACCCAAAATGCGGTATCAGTTCCTTAAGCAGCAGTTTTGCTACTGTGAGACTATCATTTCTTTGTTCAGGGTACGCTTCAATCCAGTGACTAAAGATGCAAACAATCACCAACACATAGCTCAAACCTCCACACACTGGCATCTCAATAAAATCTATTTACATTCTACTGAATGGACCTCCTGCTCTTCCAATGTGGCTCAAGTTAACCACTGTCCCTTTCCACGCATTTAACTGCTGACAAATGACACAACAATGGCAAACTGCTTTAGCAACTTGGCTAAACTTTGGGTTGAACCAATCTATCTTGAACAGACGAACCATGGCATCCCTCCCAATATGTACCTGACCATGATAGTACCTTGCCATTTGAGACAACAGCCTATTTGCCAAAACTAATTGACCCTCCTCAGAAACCCACTATTTATCTTGCCTTTGGACACATTTCATTTTACTCCATGAACGTTTCTCCTCTTTGTCAACAGTATTCTACAAAGATTTTAATTCTTTTAAAGTATCAATTACTGTCAATGCATAGCTCGTACATGTTGTGTCTACTTCAGGCAACAGTTTCCACATGTCCTTGAATGATATACAGTTCAATGCGCAAGACCTTGCGACTTGATCTGCATATCCATTTCCAATAACACGTAGTCCTGCGACTTTAGATGTGCACTGCATTTCACCACAGCAATCTTTTCAGGCAATTGTTTTGCATATAACAACTCCTTTATTCTCTCGCCATTTCTCACTGGTGAACCAGAAGAGGTCAGGAAACCTCTCTGTGACCACAGTTGACCAAAATCATGAACTACTCCGAATCCATATTGGCTATCCCTATAGATTGTAACTCCCAGTTGAGCAAAAACATGGCATGCTCTAGTAAGGGTGACCAATTCTGCTACTTGGACAGAATAAACTCCTTGAAGCCAGGAAGCTTCCAAAGTACCTGTAATCGTGCACACAGCATTTCCTGCTTTCAGTGTCCCTGTATTGTCTCACAGGTGAGAAGCATCAACAAAGATAATTTGGTCATTTTCTTCAAACCGGGTATCTCTAATGTCAGGTCTCGGTTTTGTGCATAACTCAGTTACTTCGAGACAGTCATGTTCAACATCTTCCTCCTTCTCTATTTCAACAATTTCACTCAGAAGTAAAGTTGCCGGGTTCAGCACTGTACATCTTTTCAGTGTCACATTAGGCAACCCCAAAATACTTGTTTCGAACCTAGTCAACCTAGCACCAGTCAAGTATTGGGTTTTCGTCCTTGTCAGTAAAATCTCAATTGAGTGTGGGACCATTACAGTCAGGGGATATCCCTTCACCATGCCTTCACACTGTGAAAGACTTTGACCAACTGCAGCAACTGCACACAAACAACCTGGTAAAGCTGCTGCAACTGGGTCCAAAGTAGCTGAAAAATATGCTACTGGGCGATGAGCACCTCCATGGACCTGTGTTGAGACAGACAATGAACATGCACCACCCTCATGACAAAACAATGTGAAAGACTTTGTGTAGTCAGGCATACCCAACGCTGGAGCTCTGCACAAACTCTCTCTCAACTCAGTGAACGCTCTCATCTCATTTATGAGTCAGTTTCTGCAACGGTCTTGATATGACTGAAAAATATGGGATCCATTGACAACAATAACCCACCATCCCTAGAACATCCTGAAAACTCTCTGGGAAGTCGGGGGACTTATTTACAGTATCATTTCTCTGGATATTTTCCTCGACCCTTTCTCAATTTGGTGACCCAAATACTTCACTACCTTCTGACAGTACTGCAGTTTCAGCGGTGACACTTTATGACCATTCTTTCCCAAATGGTTCAACAGGGCAATCGTATCATACTTACACTCGTCTCTTGTCTGGGACGCAATCAATAAGTCATCAATATACTGCACCAAAGTCGACTGGAAAGGTAATTCCAATGACTCCAAATTCTTTTTCAAGATCTGGTTAAACAAAGAAGGTGACTCCGAAGACCCTTGAGGAAGTCTACACCAGCAATAGACTCGATCCAGGAACTTGAAACAAAAGAGAAATTGGCTATCCTCATGAAGAGGCACAGAAAAGAACGCTTGTGACAAATCAATGACCGTAAACCATTCTGCATCACATGGAATCTGGAATATTATCACAGCTGGGTTGGGCACTACGGGACAACATTTGACCACGATCTCATTTATTTTTCTCAAATCCTGGAAAATCCGAACCTTCCCACAGGGCTTCTTCAAACCCATTATTTGTGAGTTACATAGGCTGCTCAATACTTCTCTCAGAACTCCCTGTTTCACAAAATCTGCAATTATCTGAGCCACTTTCATCAGGACATCTTGTGGCATGTTGTACTGTGGAAGTTGGGGAAAAACTGCATTTGGCTTTAAGTAACATTGACTGACTCCATTCCTTTGATCAGACCTACTTCCTTTCCTGTCAAATCCAACACGTTCTCTTGTACTGTTCCTTGCAAATCAGAATGGAGCTCTTTCACTGTGAACATCGGGAAAAACTCAATCAAGGGATACTCCTCGTTTGTAGTTTTACACTCTGTTTCTGGGGCTTGGTCTTCCTCATCATCGCTATTTGTCTGAATCCCAATTCCATCATTTGAGCAAGTAATCAAACATTTTGTCTTACACAATAAGTCTCTTCCCAGTAGGGATACCGGACTCGAATTGCAGACTACAAATGTATGCAGTTCCTGGAAATTGCCAATCTCAACTTGCACTGGATCTGTAAGAAGGTTTGTCAGATACTGGGTCGCTACTCCCACAACCTGAACTGTTCTACCTGAAAGGGGCAAATTCTGAACTTCTGCACTTGAGCGTGTAGCTCCACCAAGAATGAAACTCTTTGATCACCTTTCCTCTCTCATAGGGTCCTCTCTGATCAACTTCTAAAAAAGTTGCAAGCACACATGGCTCCTCATCCGAACTATCACTCGTCCATTCACCATTTATTTCATCCTCAATGTGTAACGGGAACTGGTGCACTGTGTTACTACTTCTGTCTTGTCTCTGTCCTGTGACCTGTTGAGAAAGCATCATCTGTTGCTGCTTCATTGGGGCTTGAGGGATCTGCATTTGCTTTCTAGGTACCATGGGAACCTGCTGCTGCACCGGCTGCAATTGTGACACTTGTGCACGTGGCATTTGCACCTTTTGCATGGGCTGGATTTTTTTTATTTCATTCACATTATTCTGAAAATTTGGATTTGGGCCCCTTAGCCTCGATCCTCTCACATTCTGAAATGAATTGATGTCATTACTCTGCTGAACAACATCTTCCTGCACCATCATCAGACACTCCCACTTCCAATGTCCCACGGCTCTGCAAATGTGACACGGCAATAGCTTCTTCATTCCCTGCGCATCATTCTGTACCACTACAGTTTTCAGGTCTGGACCACGATTCATATTGCCTCCATGACCTCTACCTCTCATCTGGGGCTGAAACATGACATTTCCCTGCTGCTGCGGCATCTGCTGCACAAAATTTCCTTGCACTCCTGACTGAGCTGCTTTAATCTACATCACCATCGCCTTCTTTTTCAACTTTTTCTGTTTCAGTTCAATCTCATCACTACAGTATTTTGCATACTTCCGTCAATCTGCTTTGCTTGCCAGCTAATTGAATGACTCTTAATCATCTTCCCAATTTCAGGTCTCAATCCTTCCACAAATCTGAATACAAAATGCAGCATGTCTTTCGGCTCAGTTGCTTCTCTACCACTAGCCTCCTTGAACGCCTTCAACAATCTCTGATAACACACATGTATTGACTCCTTTGCTTCCTGCCATGTCCTGTCAATCCTCTGCCAATCAATATTTTTTCAGAAACTCAATCACATTATAGTAATATTTCATTACCTTAGGAAACGGTGCACCTGTAGTCTTATCTCTCTCCTGGTTCACTTGTTGTCTGGTCTACAGTCCTCTTACACGCGGCCCATAAGTCAGCTGGAACCACTATCTCAAATAACGCGTTCAAGTCCTCACACAAACACTTCGCAAGTTTAACAAACGTATCTGTTTGCTGATACCATGCTACTGGCTTCTCTCTCAATTTTGGATAATCATTCGTAAATGATAGAATATCACTTCTGCTCCAAGGGACATGAACAAAATTTCCCCCTGGAATCTCCCTCATTGGTAAAATCTTTACTGGATCTTTATCCAGCTGTACATTCTCAGTCAGCTCCAAAGAATCCCCTTTTCTCTTGTCTCTTTTCTTTACCCATCTGCCTTCCCATTTGTCTAATGCTCCCCATACTTGAGCACTCTGAAATAATTCTTTAAGGTGTGCCTTCATTCCGGCTGACCTCATATGTTCAAAATCTTTTGCCTCAAAATCTAATCTGTAACTCCTCTTCAAATGCTTTGTTTTCTCAATTTCTATGCCATGTTTCTCTGCTAAATCTGCCAATCTCGGATGTACCTTGCCCACGTCTCTTGTAATCCTTGGGCACAAGTATCTCAAATCTGCCTCTGTGTAAGACTCCAATCTATTCACCCCCATTGTTCCCTCAACTAATTCACCTGCTTCCATGCTTAATCTGACACAGTTCAATTGCTGCTCGCCTTTGGAGTCATTCTGTGGGGTATTCAGCGTGTCTAACCATTCAGTTAACTGCTGAGCTGTCAGTCCCTGTAAGGAAATGCTACTCGCTTGGACCGGGGGCACCTGCTGTGCCACTGCATTCGGAGTCTGCTGTGTCAATAATTTCAGGCTCTGACCTGCATTTGGTCCAGTCACAGCGTCTGGGAGTGCAACAAGTGGACTATGGTCTAACAATGATCGATCTGTCAAAAGTCTGACCCACAGAAGAGACTACCTGAATTTGCTCATTATGTCCTCTCCTCATTTGACTCTGAGACATTGTTCCCTGTTTATTCACAGTCGGTTTCTTTTGTGCAAATAATGGTACCGCTGGACCAACAATAATTGGCAGCGATATTGCATCCGGGGCTGCTCTGGCCCGTACACTCTGTGGGAGAGTAACTTCCATACTCTGATTCATCACTGGAGTCAAGTCTAACCTTGTCCCTGTCATTGGCGTAAATCTCAGCATTAACTGCGGCTGCCCTTGGAGCAACAAAATCAGAGTCGGCTGAGTCTGGACCAGTATTGGTCTCGGAACCACATGCTCTGTGGGCGCCACTAAGTTCGAAGTTGTTTCCAAAATAGGCACATCAAGATACATTCTCTGTATCTGTGGTGGCTGCATCTGTGTCTGCACTACAGGAGTAGTCAGCACATTAGAACTACTTTGCACCACATTTGGTGTCTGGTTAGGATTAACCTGTACCAGACTCACTGTCCCCGTTTACCTGTGGTGGGGCTGTCGGCTCAGGCTAGTACTCGGACCACTCTCGTGTACTGTATATGATGGTGGTCGGTCTCTCAATATCTGTGTAACAAGATCTTCAGCATCTGATTCCTCCATTACTGTTGAAGACCTCCTAGCTTCTTTACTTTCGGATGGACTTTTATTATTCTTCCTAGTTGCTTTCTTCCCTTCATTCTCATCCTCCTGTGCAATCGCTGGAAACAACTTAACTCCCTGCAAAGCCTCTGCTTGCAATCCCATTTAGCCTCTGCTAAAGTCTTTTCTACCCTTCTTATTCTTCTCTCGAATTTCAATTGCTGTGCTGTCTAGCTACCAGCTCCCAAACTGCTAATGCCTCAAACTGTGCTGGTCTCGGAAGGGGCTTCGATTCATATAGCGCCATCCACAATTGCTCCAAAATCCTCAAATTGAATTTCCCATTTTCAGGAAATGCGAAGTTCCCAATTTTCTCTGTCATCTTGCACCATTGTTTTAGCCAAAGACATGGCGCAACACCTCTCTCTTCCATTACAATGTAAGCTGGTGTATTCTCTGGCAGTGTAGGTTCCCCTACACCCGCTGTAATATATGTATCTCCCCTAAGGGCACTTTTCAATGCCTTGAAAAACTTAATCTTTTCTACTTTTGTCTATTCTAATCGAACAAGTAAATGACTTTTAATCCCAAGATTACTTTCACCCACATTATCAACCGATTGTCTCTCATGGACTGCTGCCTATCGGTGCGCGACCCTTCTCACTAACCAACCTATCCCAGCGCGGCTCCAATGACGTCGCATTCACACAGCTGCATGTGCAAAAGAGCAATCCTCCTAAGCTCCGATTCACACAAAACTAATGCAAAATATTGCGAGCACTAATCAAAACCGGAAAACAAAAATAAATCTGATGGTTTACTACAGGAAGGGTAACATAATCACTTTAGAAACCATACGGATTTTCACTGATGGCTCTTTTGCACATGCAGCTATTCCTTTTTCTCGGTCTCCCAGATTCATAGGCAAAATTCGACCCGCAAATTTTACTCTCAACTGATCAATGGGTCTGTCTTGGTGCACAACCACGTGGACAATTATTTAGCACAAAGCACCACACACATGTGAAGTTCGACGACTTCCCTACTCTCACACTGCGGAGTCGCACACTCCTATTAAAATTTCATTTGGAGTACGCAAACTCCCTAAAAACCCTCACAAAAACTCACAATTCACCTGCAATTTGCATAAGCTGTGCAAGCGCAACCTATTTCACTCACTCTATCATTAGAACGCTGGAAACATCCTCAAACAACCTTTAGCAGGATCCAGGATCTGGGAAAGTCATTCATTTCTAGGCTCAAGGGGACATCATTTTCTCTCCGGTTATCATCATTGAAAACAAAATCCAAATCTCAATAATACTGAATTCTCGAAAGGATCAGCTTCAAACTGTTATTATAACTGGGGGCACCTGTCCATCAGTCTCTTACCATAACCGTTAACACCTGTCATTCTGTACCGACGTCTATGACAAGCTCCTAAAGAGACAAATCATCAGTCTCTCTACCGCAACTGTTAACTCCTATCACTCGGCGCCGGACACCTATTGCATACTCTTAAAGAAACAAACCATCAGTCTGCTACCACAACTGTTAGCGCGTCAGACCTTAATAAGTAAACTTACAAGGAGACGTGAATAGGTCGATTAATCTTTTGACTCGTATTAAGAAGTTCTTACCATAGCTCCAGTACATAATCAATAATGATTACACAATAATCAATAATCATTAGTAATCAATAAAATCAATAATCAATGGAGTCAGTAAATGACACTATCCCCTAATTTCCTATTGGTCAGTCAATCGTACATTTATACTCTACCCAATAATATTTCTACACCAAATCTATGAATTCTAATATTTCATTCTTCACATGAAGTTGATTGGTTCACTTTACGATGTCCCCATCATCCGGCTCGTCAGGTAACAATATTGTTGCATCTTCAGCTCCAGTCAGGTCTTCATTGTTCTCTTCCTGGGAAAGTACATCTCAAACACATTACACAAAAATTGTTACACTAACAGGAACCTCATCTTCTACCATTCGGTTCTCACAAAAAGCTTCTCTTAAGCACTTTTAACAAGACAATGGACATTTCACAGTTAAATTCACTCTGTCAGCATTTCTATTAACCTCTAAGAAATACAGCTTCTGCACGAGGCCTGGCAAGACTAGGCCAAGACACTTGCTAAGTTAAGGCCTACAATTAATAAAGCTAGAGCATACTTCATAACCCTTAATATGACATACTACTACATCGGTCTAATATATTTTAAATATTCCATAAATATTAATCAATAATTAGTACACTTCGTGAACACTGGTGGCCATTCTTCGAGGTCACATTTCCAAAATGCGTACATTATTTTTCTACATTACTCATTTTCTACATAATTCATTATTCAAAATACATAAACACTCATTAAAAAATTTCAAATTAGAACACCTGTGCTAGCAATATAAGTATGAATGTGGACATTTACTTTGATATCACAATAATCGATAACGCACCAGTTCAAATGCCGATGTGTTAAGTCGATTTAAGCATGACCTAATGTACTTGTCGAAGCAATTATTTTTTTTTGGCTTTATAAATTATGCAATTTTAATAATTAGTACAAGTAAGTTAGTTGAACAACCGTAACTTAAACATGTGAGAATGTTCAGTTTATAAAGGCGAGTTGGGTGTGAATTGTAACTAGATACTTCCATAGGCAAAATTCTAGGTGTGTGAAATATGTCGCCATGTTCTTTAACAAACATTTTTTTTAGGACTGATCTGACAGGTCTGGCTTTTTAAAAGTGAAGGTACACCTTGGGTGATTGCTGAATGTGTGTGTATGTGTGGATGGGTGATTGGGTGAATAGTGGAATGAGCTAATGGTAGGATGAATGAATGAACGCATGAACGAGCGAGTGCTTGTATGAATAAAACATGAGAAAATGATAGGGCGAATGTAGTCTTTGAGTGCTGCAGGTGTTTTGCTTATATGCACATTGGTGTCAGTGTTCCGGTCTGTTTGTGTCTGGCTGATGTAGGTACCTTTTTGTTTTGCTCATAGGTGCCTGAGAGTGTACTTGTAGCTGTGTGTTAGTTTGTCTGTGTGACCTCGTGCTGTTGACACATCACAACTGACAATGTCAAACATCCATTTCCCCTCCCCTCTCGCTGAGACTGTCTTGGTCAGGGCCCTTTTGCGTTGCAATTTTAAATGGTATACTCAGTAATCCCTTAATTATTTTATTAATAAAGACACATATGATATAGGTGCATAGTGCATTTAAAATCACATGCCTATCTGCATGCAGTCCAAAGCAGCTGGGTCCTGATTGTTTCTTGTTCGTACCATTTGTAGTGAATATAAACATTTCCCAATACAGATTAAAGATTAATATGTATAGCTGCTGTTTGATTCCATACCATGGCCCCTATTCACTATCACACAATCTCTAACAGATTATTCAACATGTTTATTTCTGGAACTTAAATTTTCACTTTTAGTGTTACACGTGTGGGTTTAAAAATCTTGGTGTGCAAAATGTATTACATATTGAAGTACATATATTGCTTGGTGACTGCATATGCTTATACACTAAAGTATTTCTTCTATCCTGAAAGTGACATGTGGAGCTCTACAGACTGTGACCCCTAGTGTGTTATTTATTTTGAAAAACTCTGTCTAGCTTAGTCTTTCACAGTCTGCCTTCCTCAGGTAAAGGCAGAGGTGACCTATGGAGTGAAAGAGGGTGCTGTTTACAGTTACAGTGTGTGCAGACAAGAAGTGGCATTTAGGGAGTAGTACAGTGTTGCTCACGAGAAAAAGTATAATACTTGTTGTACCTATGATGTGATGTGCCACTTTGACAAGTGGAGCAGCACAGTGTTCTCCCTCTCCTTCTCACGCCTGGGGCTCATTGTTCATTCACACTGCATCTGACAATTAAGGAGGTGACCTACATAAAATTCAGGCAGATAGCCAGAGATTAAGCACTGCACCTCCAGAGGATGGGTCTGGCACTGCTTGGAGGAATCGGGGGCATAAGTGTTCCAGCCGAAGGTGGGGGCCAGGTAGTCAGATGGTCTGAGTTTCCATAAAAGGAGGATTTTACGTGTCAACAGTCTCTACGGAAGGTCCAACTCTGGGTGCACCCCCTCTTGAGCAGAACTCGACAATGGGGCAGCTCTTTCATTAATTCCTGCTCCCTTCAAAATGGACATAATCAGTGCCATGAAGGAGGCAGTCCTGTAGGATGGGCCAGCCAGTGTTGATGAAGTGAGTTCCCCCATGTAACTGCAAATGGAATCTACCTTGGTTGCTCTTGTGATCCTGGGCTATGCTGTTGAAGCCTGTAGGTCATGGCAATCCTTACATATCTTCTTCATCACCGTTGGGAACTGAAATGGCTGACTGAATATATCTATTCCTTTTTCACGGTAAAGTCAGCCTGCTGCCTTTTTGATAATACTGGTGACATCAGCCCCTAAGAGATACCTCAGAACTGGACACAATGTTTGGACACAAAACATGGCACACTTGGCCATCATGATTCAGTGCAACAACAGCGAATGTCAGTTGTTAATTTGTGGTATTTTACATTGTAGTACACGCAGTTTTTACTCCTAGTCGCAATCCAAATTACATTTATGTAAAATACCTGTACTACGCATACCATTATATCATGTTACTTTTTTCACATTGCATATGTTAAAATAAATTTTTTAGTATTTTTAAACATTTAGCAATTATATTCTACAATTGTAAAAGTTGCTAAAATCTGAAAAAATAAAATGCAACTTACATATCAGGAGAGAAAGGTCAGGAAACAACAACCTCTGTTACTGTTTAAAAGACAGCTCCAAGAACAAAAACCTATTATTAGGTATGCAAGATTTTATGGAATTTAAATCACTTAGAACAAAAAAACACACAGGAAGTGCAACCAATGAAAATTCTTTCAACATGGAAGTAGAGTTTAAGGAATTCTATTTTCAACACTTTTTTTTTTAATTTTCAAATTACTAAAAAATATTTTTCTTCACAGAAAAACACAAAACATACCATGTAAACAATTAAAAATATATAAATAACTTGTTGCTATCACTCCATATTACTGTAAAGATCCAGAGAATGTCACAGAATACAACCAATGATAGAACAGGGCAATATCAAAGAAAAACAACAATATTTTAAAACAGTCTACTTAGAAAGAAAAATGTAATAAAAAATGAAACATAATAAAAGCATTTAAACAGTAACTACTACTACATGTACAGCATGCAATTAAATATTTGTATGTTTATTTCCGTTTTAACGATAGATACACCATTATAACATGGAGCCTGTCATGTCAAAGAGGGGAAACTAAATAATAAAGCAAATGGAACACATTTATTGTTAGAAAAGGCACACAGCACCAAGGGATCATGGGAAATGTGTCATTTATTTCTCTACCTGCTGCAGGAGCAGAGCAGGTATTCTGAGAGACTGTCCTGAAAGATTCTCACAACATAATCGCTCTGCCTCTGTAACTGAAATAAAAGTTAGACAAACAGTAATGCAGATTTAGGCACTTAACAGCGAATATGTGACAGAACAACTAGGTCCTAAACAACTGTAGCCTAAACCACTACTGCTAAACAACTAAAAAGTCTCTACAACTAAGTACTAAACAAATACAGTCTAAACAACAATAGTGCCTGAATAACAATTGCCTGAACAACTAATATATATATATATATATATATATACATATATATATATATATATATATATATTCTAAACAATGAATAAACCATTAAAACATATATATATATATATATATATATATATATATATTTTGTTTTTATATATATATATATATATTCTAAACAACTAATAAACCATTAAAACCAAAAAGAAAACCTTTCCCTAAAATTAGTTGTTCAGGCAATTGTTATTCAGGCACCATTGTTGTTTAGACAGTAGTTGTTCAGTACTTAGTTGTAGAGACTTTTCAGTTGTTTAGCAGTAGTGGTTCAGGCAAGTAGTGGTTTAGACCTAGTTGTTCAGGATGTTTCCCCTTAAGAGCACTTCTTATGAGCCGGCAGGTGCTGTGTTAAAAAAAGTAACTCAAAATGTCCCTAAGCTTGTTGTTGGACAAATGCCTGCCAGCCCAAATTTGGAAAGAATTATTAATAGAAAAAGTCAAGCAGGTAAAATTGCCCCCAACCAAAAGGATCTGCTGACATAACCATACCTAACAAGTTAACAGAAATCTTTAATCATTAACCCTTTCTCCTAACACAACAATAACCACCTTCAGAAAACCATACTAATATTTAGCACTCTGCATAACATGGTAACAAAATAAATTGTGAAATTTGGTTAGTGGTTGGTATTTATAAAATTAGGCCCCTTCGAGTCACCACAATTTACACTGTGAATTCTAAAATTAAAAAAATAAAACTGGGCTCACAGTTTACTCTCAGACAATCTTCCACATATAATTATTTTTTACTGTAGTCCAGAAAAACAAACAAGAGAAAGCCTGAGAAAATATAATTGATGTTGAATTAGTAATGATTACAGTAAAAAAGTCTACCCTTAAAGTAAAATTCATGGATTTTGTTTTCCATTCTACCCAGGCAATATGGAGAAAATTATTGAAATCATACTTTTCAGGAGGTTATATTCCGGACAGTAAACTATCCATTGATTTTTTTTTTTAAACTAATTAATTAGCTTATTTTCCTCCTCAATAAGATTTCTACAAAGCAATTATTCAATCTGAGTATTTTTCTAACAATGAAGAAAAATCAGCACCTTTATTAAATTATTTTGAAGAAGTTGGTCATCCAAGCAGATTGGGTCGTAGGAGAATTCCAGATTCCATACTGATTAGGAAAGCCCCTACTTGACATGTTTCGAGGGTAGAGCAAAAACTAATAATAATGTCTTAGCAGGATTGCATACCTCTTTTTCTTCCTCTGTAGGAAAAGTTCATGTACATTTTTATAATTTTCTTGATTTTTTAAAAAGGAGCACAACTTTTCACAACTCCTAAAATGGGCTTACAAATGTTTACCAGTATGCAACTTGGACGGGGGGTGTGTTGTGGGCATCCCTTCCAAACTGCATATCTATACCAGATGTAATGATGGTTTAAGTCTGAAATTCATACCAAATAACTGAAGTTACTGATTCACACAATGGGATGAAAGCCTATAAGCAAAAGGGAAGGAGCCCCCTTTGAACCACTTCCCTTTTGTGAACTGGGGGTAATAGTTTTACCAGGAGTAGGTAGTGGTCCAGAGGACGACTTCAGTAGCCCTTTTTCCCTTAAAAATATTTTATCTAAGATCAATCACAGACCTGGTGGTCTGCTAAGCCTTGCAGGGCACCATCCCTGTCACTGTGACCAGTCATAGTGAGTCATAAGTTTTGACTTGCCTAATGAATATTATTTAGTCAGGGCAATGTAGGACTCACTACAATTCCATATTTTGTGAATTGAACTATTATTACATAGGTCGGTTCACAAAATCTGAATCAATTTGCTAAAAGTTAGTGGGCATTTACCAAACCACTTTCTGTGAATTGATTCTTAGTACATCTGAACCTAAAACTTTACAAAGCTAACCACGGCCCAGAACAGTCTAAGATATCTTACAAAAGGGAACAGATCTTAAATTGACAGATAAAGAATTGCAAGTTATGATAGAAAGCACTGAGACACTGCAAACAACAATCCAGGTTGTGTCAAATATAGGAATGACAAGAAGAATAGCAGAGGGAGTGTGCAAAGTTCTCAAGGGACTATGTGGTTTGTTTTTCTGAATGAACAAAGGAAAATGACTCTCAATTGTTCTATGTACTATGTACTATGCAAAGTGTTTTGAACAAGAATCATTCTTTAATAGGAGCGGTGTGGAGAACAGTGAAAGAGCCAAGCATGCCTCAATCCTGAGACTCTCATTTTATCATAACCAAGTGAGTTGTCTAATTCTAAACCACCTGAGCTCTATACCACCATAGAGCAGAGATATAAAGACCTGGGACATTCCATTCTAGATCCTGTGATGGATAATATAGCCCCCTTTTGGCCTCCTCATTGAGAAAAAGTAGAATTTTCCCAAGAGTTTTCAAATGATAAGGACACATTGAGATAAATGCTGATATCTGACAAGTGAGAGATCATTTCATATCAATGTTAATGCACAGAATCAGCTGGCATGGGGAGAGTACCCATATCTGAAAGTCCAATAGGAATCAAGCCACGTTTCTGTTTTCCCATTGATTGCCAAAATCTCTGTTTCATAGGTGTTAGGTTTTCTCCATTTATTGCCTACTTTTTCCCAAATGCATCTCATGCATCACTGGAATTTTAGGCTAAATTATAGATCTCCTCCCAGTCTAACCATTACTGGATTATTTGTTGCATACACAAGGAAGTAAATACATTTAGAGTGAATGAACTCAGGCAGCAGTCTTTCGATTCCCAGCCATTCCATCTCTGACACTCACACCCATTCTTGTTTGTACTCTGGTGTCCTCTTCCAGCAAACAAGCCAATGGCAACTGCAGACTAGCATTGCCTTGAGGAATCACAGCGGAGATCTGCTTCACAAGCTTCTTGCTATACAGCATTGTTTTCTAGTGGCTAGAGTTTTTTGTTGTGCCTCTGTTGGAAACCACACGGCACATGGAACCTCTGGCGAAGCTATGTCTAGAGAAAGGTATAGTTAAAATAACCCTGTACTTGCTGCTTAGTCTCACTAAAGGAGTGCTTTATAATTTCTTCATCCTCAGATCCAGTGGTGGCCAGTGGAATTTGAAAATGATGGGGTGTAAGCAAAATGAATCAATCAGCACTAGTGAGCGAGTGAAACAAGCGAGCCCGTTGTCAATACAGGGGTTTTGGGGAGGGAGGGGGGATTCTTCCCATGCAAAACGTTAAAAAAAATTGGTGTATTTTTGTGCAATTTGCAGTACTATTTCTGTGATAAATGGACTAAAAATATAGTTATTTTAGGCATTCATAAAGGACTTTGTTCAGTCCCTGTATATAAGAGATATGCATGAACTATAATAATAATGTCATAAGTGCTGGTTAGTTACAGTACTTACACAAATAACAATTTAAAAACCACTATTTTGCTTTTTCTTTTCTTGTATAGTGCTACTCATCCGTATGTAGGCTTTCGGAGCGATTTAGATCACATGTACACATTATATATTGTCACTAAATCATGACTGGGTAAATCAATTTACAAGATGTCTCACATAAGTCAGTAAGAGTTACAAGGTGAAGGAGTCACATGTCATTCATAGCTCACTGTACTTTATTAGAAGGATTACTATTTAGGAACTGTAAGTAACAAAAGTATCTCTGTATTAAAAGCAGTAACCCACTTATCAAGTGTTGGAAAATGGTTTATTGGTAAGGGCAGGTAAGTACCTACACTTAGCAATAGGCCACTAACCTCCACTTAGGTCCAGTTAGGTCTCAGTAAATTAAACCCAGCTCAACCCTTGGTAGCTTGGCAAAGAGCGACAAGGCTTAACTTAGAAGACAGAGGCCCTCATTACAACATTGGCAGGCAGGAACCGCCACCCGCAAGTTGTATCCGCCGGGTGGCCGCCAATGCAGCCGCACTCCCGAGGAGGCCATTTGGAGATCTCCGCTGAGCCGGCGGGCAGAAACCAGGCGGGGATGTCGGCCGCAACACGGGAGCCGGCTCCAAATGGAGCCGGCGGTGTTGCAGCGGTGCAACGGGTGCAGTTGCACCCGTCGCACTTTTCACTGTCTGCTATGCAGACAGTGAAAAGCTCCATGGGGCTGTGGCAGGGGTTCATACCGCCATGAAAAGGCTGGTGGGAGTGGGACTCGTAATCCCCTGGGCAGCGCTGCCCTGGGGGATTACAACCGCCGGGGCAAAAGTGGTGGGAAACCGCCGGTCCTGGCGGTGCGACCGCAGCGCGTTCGCTGCGGTCGTAATGCCCGAGTTTGTACCGCCAGCCTGTTGGTGGTACAAACTCCAGAACAGCCCTGACGGTCTTTGACCACCAGGGTTGTAATTAGGGCCAGAGTGTAAAGCGTTCAAATATCACAAAACAGTAATTAAATAAAAAACAAGAAACAGTTTAAAAATCCAAAATCAATTCATAACATAGATTATATTTTTACCTTTAATATGACACAAACATGAATAAAATCGGATAAGGGGAACCGGAGATATGAATTTTTAAAGAATTATAGTTTTCTAGCACCTAGAAACAAAAAGCGCCAATCTGGTCACCTGGTCGCACCTCGACCGGGGCAAAGTCAAAGTTTAAGTCTGACTACGATGGAGCCCGGCTCAGCTACAGCCCACGGGAGGCCTCGGTCGAAAGTTTACCTTAGGACTTAGTCATTTTTCTGAAGATTTTCTGCAGCGGGACGAACCTGCCAGTCCAATCCGACCTCCTGGAACTCAGCCTCGGATACGCGTCGCGGGAGCCCTCGTGGAGATTTGTACCTTCAGACTTAGTCGTTTTTTCGAGGTGAAAATCCTTCGACCGGGACAAACCTGGATCTTGATCCGACGTCCTTGGAGCCCTCCTCGGGTACGCTGGCTGGGAGGTCCCGGTCAACTTCCTACATTCGGATTTAGGTGGTGATTCTAACCGCGGCGGGCGGCAGTCGCCACCCGCCATGCGGTTACCGCCAAATGACCGCACCGCGGTCACAAGACCGCGGCGGCCATTCTGGGTTTCCCGCTGTGCTGGCGGGCGACCGCCAAAACGCCGCCCGCCAGCACAGCGGGAAAGACCCAGCAACGATGAAGCCGGCTCCGAATGGAGCCGGCGGAGTTGCTGGAGTGCGACGGGTGCAGTAGCACCCGTCGCGAATTTCAGTGTCTGCTAGGCAGACACTGAAATTCTTTTTGGGGCCCTCTTACGGGGGCCCCTGCAGTGCCCATGCCATTGGCATGGGCACTGCAGGGGCCCCCAGGTGCCCCGCGGCACCCCCTACCGCCATCCTGTTCCTGGCGGGAGACCCGCCAGGAACAGGATGGCGGTAGGGGGTGTCAGAATCCCCATGGCGGCGGAGCGCGCTCCGCCGCCATGGAGGATTCTCATGGGCAGCGGGAAGTCGGCGGTACACCGCCGACTTTCCGTTTCTGGCCGCGGCTGAACCGCCGCGGTCAGAATGCCCAGCGGTGCACCGCCAGCCTGTTGGTGGTGCTACCGCGGTCATTCGCCATGGCGGTTTTTACCGCCAGGGTTAGAATGACCACCTTAGTCTCTTTTTTGGAGATTTTCTTCACCGGAATGAACCTGCAAGCCAGGCCAGGTCACGGTTGAGGCAAGCCGGCTAGAGTTGCCGCGGCGGGATTGATCTCTCTACAGAGCTCTTTTCCAAAAGTTCTCCAAAGTTCTCCAAACTTCTGGATCTTCTTCCAGATGTTCCTTTAAGCTTCTTTTGGGGTCCACAGCTCACCCCAAGTTTCCAGAAGGTCTGAGATGCTCTTTGGGGGTGTGGACTACAACTCCCAGAATGCACCTGGCGCAAACTCCTTTTTGGCCACTGGACAGTGGTCAGCTGGTTGGTTTCTTCAGGAGTTGGTGCAGGGGACTGTGGTTAACAATTTTTCACCTGTAGCAAACAGGGAGTCCCTCCTTGAACCAGTTGAAGCCAGGCATAGTCCTTCTTGTGGTGAAGCCCAAGTGTGCAGCTGGTGCAGTCCTTCAGAGTGCAGGGTCCAGGTGCAGGCCAGGGGTCCAGAAGGGCAATCCTTCTTCTTCTGTAGTTCTTCCTGGTAGGGATCTGGTAGGGAACTGAGGTGTGGGTGCAGGTCTGACAGTTTTATCCCTGCTCCTGGGTGAAAAACAGGGGGGTCTTGGTTCTCCAATCAGGTGCAGGGTCCTTCCCCCTGTGATGACCACTTCCTGGGAAGTGTGGCAAAAATCAATCCCAGGGATCAACATTCCGCACAAATCCATCATGTCTGAAAGTGATTTTTGGTGGTTAAATCTGGCTGAGCCCACCCACTGGTGTGGCTACGAATCCTAAACACACCCATCTCTGCCCTCTCCTAATCTAATCAAGGGGGCACCTAGTTGTCTGGGTTTGCAGGATGTGAGGGTGTTGCTGGGTTGCTCCAAATGTCCTTCTCTGCCTTTGAAGACCAGTTTGGCAGCCCTCCCCTTCCTGCTTCACCATCTGCTGAGGGGAGACCTCCTCCCACAGGCACTTCTCTTTGTGTGGAGCCAGGCCACTTCAGACCTCATCAAGGCAGTCTGGCCAGGCTGCCAGAGGCTGGCCAATCAGAGCACAGCAGCAAAAACACTGCAGGGCTGAAGTTGGCAACTTTTCAGGTAAAGTTTAAAACTCTTTACCTGAACAAGTTATATTAAATCCAACAACTGGAAGTTGTGGGATTTATTATAACAATTAATTTAATACCAAACTTCTGGTATCTGTTACTTAAGGTGTCTTTTAAAATTAAAATAAAGTCTCCCCATTCTAGCCTATGGAGGCCATTCACTACAATGAGGGAAAACAAATTTGGCTGTTTTACCTCACCAGGGCTTATAAAACTATTTTATAAGGTCCCTGCTTATAGTTACATGGCACCCAGCCCTAGGGGCACATAGGGCATACATTATGGGTGACTTATATGTAAAAATTAGGTAGTTTAAGACTTTGGAACTACTTTTAATTCCAAGGTCAAATTTGCATATAACTTTAATTTAAAAGCAGCCAGCAAGGCAGGCCTGCCTTTAAAATGACACTGGGCACCATAGCAGTGCACCTATGGGGGCATTACGTATCCTGGGGTCCCTAAACCTCCATGTCTTACCATATACTAGGGACTTATAGGTAGGTTAACTTAGCTAATTATAATTAGCCTAACTTGCATACTGATTTTACACAGAGCACAGGCCCTGGGACTGGTTAGCAGTACCCAGGGCACCATTAGAGTCAGGAAAATACCAGCAAAAAGTGGAAAATGGAGACAAAAAGTTAGGGGGCCTCTGCAATCAGCCCTGTTCTCTCAGAGGTGGAAAATAGGCATTTTGCCCTCTCTGAGAAGGCTATTGACCTCCTGAGATCCATCTCTGTATGAAAGTCAACCATAGTGAATGCCATCCAGGGGCTGGCAACCCAGATGCAGCAATGCAATGCCTACTTGGAGGGTATTTATGGTGGCTTGGCTGCCCTACAGAGATAGTTTCATGCTCTGGCCTCCTCTTTGCGACAGCCAGTGTCCCTGGTTCTTCCGTCCCCCCGCCAACTACCTGTTCCCAGTCCCAAAGTCTCCTCCCACTCATCCCAAGCACACAATCAGACCAGCATGCACTCAAGACAACAGACAGGACTCAAACAGACAAGCACAGGCACCACAGATCACACCACAAGCACACACACAGCCAACACACAGAAGCACACACGACAACAGCCACTGCCTCCACTATCTCCTTTTCCTCCTCCTCCCTCACAGTCATATCAGCCCTCACACCTGCCAGCACTGCATCTTCACTCCCAAATCCTGCCACCTGTATAGCTTTGCCCACAGTCACCACAACAGCAGACACGCAGACTAACACCCCATTCACCACATGCACAGTCAACACTACCACCATCACAACCACATGCAGCACACCCACCTCACCTGCAGACACCACCACAACATACACGCACACAACCTGTTTGTCCTCTTCCAGCCTGTCTGCCCGCTTCCAAAATCACATAAATGCTCCCACTCAGACACACAAAAGCCATCCACCTCATACATGCACACTGTACCTGCACCTGCAACTCAGTCCAGCACACCTACTCTGCCTACAACTACTCCCTCTGCCTCCACTCCCAAACCTGCTCCCACAACTTGCCCCATTAGACCAAAAAACGTTTCCGTGCCCACCTTGACCTCTTCCCTCCCCCTCCCCCCATACTGCCCAGAAAAGGAAGGTCCCACTCCCCCAGCCCAGTACCTCCAGCTCGCAGTCCTCTCATCTCCCTCCCCCTGCAGTAGAACCTACCTCTAAGGGGCACAAGACTGCCACTCCGAACCCCCGCTGCAAGCCCACTCCTCTGCCCCCTAAACAAAAGCGCAAGGAATGAGATATGGGGATGTTAGGTGGCTGATGGTATTGGAGTTGGAGGGGGGCACAGTGGTGGACTGGGTGTTGGCTGTGGTACCCGACTGACCAGTGGTCCCAGATGGGCCAGGGAGATCATCTAGATCGAGAATTCTAGGGTTGGTCACTGAGGTCTTCTTCTGGTGGAGGACTGGGTTGCCGTGGCACATGGTTGCCACTGACATTGGCTGGGGTACCTGTGGACATGTATAAGATTTGTTACAGTCATTGTCAGTTACATATTCAGCATTTCTGACTTTCTCTATGGGATGGGTGTTATCCTTCCACCTTTGGTTAGTGTATGGTGATGGATTGTGGGATTGGTAGTGCTACATGCTGCCCATGCGTTACTGTTGTGTGTGCATGGGAGGGGTGTGCTTGCAGTGGGTAGGGCATGCAGGGGTACACAGTTGAGGGTAGTAATGGGGATGGTTCTCTGTATGGGATGGAGTGTGGTGAAGGGAGTCAGGGTAAGGAGTGACATGCCATGCAGCTGTCGGTGGTGGTGGGGTAGTAATGGTGACTTACCAGTGTCCATCCCTCCAGTGATTCCAGTGAGGCTCTCTGGATGCAGGATAGCCAAGACTTTTTCCTCCCATTCTGTCAACTGTGGGGGAGGAGGTTGGGGTCCACCGCCAGTCTTCATTATGGTACTGTGGTGCCTGGAGGCCACTGCACACACCTTCCTCCATAGGTCGTTCCACCTCTTGCGAATGTCGTCCCTTGTGCGTGGATAGTTTCCCACGGAGTTCACCTTGTCCACGATCCTCCGCCATAGCTCCATCTTCCTGGCAATGGATATCTGCTGGACCTGTGCACCGAACAGCTGTGGCTCTACCTTGATGATTTCTTCCACCATGACCCGTAACTCCTCACCAGTGAAATGGGGGATCTTTTGTGGGGACATGCCTATTGTGTAGTGGATGTAGTGTGTGTATTGTGCAGAAGGTGTTAGGTGTAGAAATACAGTGTGTGGTGTATGATGCGTGACCTGTGGCTGTGGTTTGTGTGTGTAGTTCTAGGTATGTATGGGCTAGCAAGGTGTAGCTAGATTTTTGTGTTTGCAAGGAATTGTGGGTTGGGTGAGGGGTGTTTTATAGTGCTGTTGGTGGGTGTGTACAGTGTTGGTATATGTGTTGTTTCAGGTGTGGGTTTTTCTATCTGGCCAATGTTGGCTACTGTTGGTGTGGAGTGGCCAATTCTACCACAGCGGTCTGCACCACCAATGGCTGAACGTTGTTGAGTGTCCGCTGTGTTTATTCGTGGTTCATAATTTGGAGGGTGGTGTGTTGCAGGCGTAGCGGGGAGGGTGGTGGGTCCGACAGTTCATCGCCTCTGTTGGGTCGGGCGGAATTGTTGTTGTGGCTGGTTTCTGTCGTTTTTGTGTTTGTGTGTCATAATCTGGCGGGCAGATTGCTATCTCCGCGGCGGTCTGTTGGCAGACGTCACCGCAGTGGTTTTCAGAAAAGACTGCCAATGTCATAATGAGGGCCATAGTATGTTGTCTGTTTTTATACTTTTTATATTCTGTGCCTTTGCTACAGTTCTATTGATTTCTGTGACAATATGTGTGTATGTGTGTGTGTGAGTCAGTGCGTGTGTGTGTGTGTGCATACATAAAAACTGCTGGAACTCACAATAAATTAAAAAGCCTGACAGTCTCTTAAAGGGCTGGCGGTAGTGTCTGCGGCTGTATCACTGCATGATTCAGCTCAGAAAGTGAGCCTGAAGCACATGCCACCACAGTGCAGCGCCAGCTGCTCCTCGGGCCCACTGTTGCCATGCAAAATGTTGTGCATGGCAACAGTGTGCACTGCCAGTGCAGGCATAGGGGGGCACAACATGTGCCCCCAACCACACTGCCCAATGGACAATATCGCCCTGCGGCCATGTTTAAGGCCCCTTCCCTGCCTTTCTGCCCAGCTTTTCATGGTGGGATCTTTGTCATGAAAAAGCTGGCAGAAAGGCAGGTCGTGATCAGCACAGCAATACCGGCATCTGCTCCGCTGCGATTGTCCACGGTTTTCCCTTCCACCGCCACGGGATCTAAGA
Source organism: Pleurodeles waltl (assembly GCF_031143425.1). Classification (NCBI taxonomy): domain Eukaryota; kingdom Metazoa; phylum Chordata; class Amphibia; order Caudata; family Salamandridae; genus Pleurodeles; species Pleurodeles waltl. The sequence continues at coordinate 789,512,951 of NC_090439.1, read as the reverse complement.
TCCTGGTGGTTGCGGTGGACTTGTGGCGGTCTGACCGCCATCCTCATAATCTGGCGATTGGACCACAGAGGATGCAGCAGTCAGACCTCCATGGCAGGTTTGGAGGTCCCTGGACCACCGTAGTCAGAATAAGGGCCTATGGGGGTCATTCTGACACCCCAACAGGCTGGCGGTGCCCCTGGGGATTCTGACACCCCATACCGCCAACCTGTTCCTGGCGGGTCGCCCGCCAGGAAAAGGATGGTGGTATGGGGTGTTGTGGGGCCCCTCGGGGCCCCTGCAGTGCCCATGCCAAAGGCATGGGCACTGCAGGGGCCCCCGTAAGAGGGCCCCACTATGTATTACAGTGTCTGCTTTGCAGACACTGAAATACGCGACGGGTGCCACTGCACCCGTCGCACATACCCACTCCGCCGGCTCCATTCGGAGCCGGCTTCCTCGTGGGAAGGGTTTTCCCGCTGGGCTGGCGGGCGGCCTTCTGGCGGTCGCCCGCCAGCCCAGCGGGAAAGCCAGAATGGCCTCCGCGGTCTTTCGACCGCGGAGCGGCCATATGGCGGCTCCCTCCAGGCGGGCGGCTCCCGCCGCCCGCGGGGGTCAGAATGACCCCCTATATCTGTATCACTTTATATCCTTTTATGTGAAGGTAATTGTGGCAAGCATACTAACTTGACAGTGCAGCTACAACATAGTCTTTTAAATACCTTGTGGTTTCAGAGCCTGACCTCTGAATGGCTTTCTTGAGTTTTAGTGAAGTTTGATTTTACCCTCATGTTCTTTTTCTCCTTTTTATTAGGATCTGTAGCTGAGGGAGTCCTTGAAGCCTCACCGAAAGAGGAGCTGAGAACCAAGAATAGTTGCTGCTGTTCTGGGACCATGTAGGAGAAGGGGTCGAGAGTGGGAGGCAAGAAACAGAGATCCTTCCTGCAAGGAGACTTTAAGACAAGGAAAGGCTTGGGGAAGTGGACACAGTATTTCAATACCATGCCTAAAATGATTACCAAATCTGGTGGGAACTCGAAATATCACCAGATTTCTTTTTCCACTATTAGTGACGGTAAGGGTCAGGGGGTCATCTTGATGTCTCAAAAAGATGGTTGGGGAATGTTGTCAACTTGTTGCTCCGCCCAGCCCCTACAAAGGGGCAGAAGCAGATTGAGTCATGACATGTACCATTTTCTACAAATTAACTCACAAAATTTATATTACATTGTATAGGAGTAATCAAATAGAAAACTTACAATGATATCTACATCGACTTTTCCAGAACCTAAAGCATCAAAAGACAGATCGTCTACAGTGCTTACCTTGAAGAGGCTCAGCTGCAACTGATGGCCAGAAATGGGTTTACTCAATGGGCTAAACTTTCATGTTAATATTTGCACACTCATGTCTGCATCTGCCATGGACCTTTTGGCCAAGCTCAATATTGTAATAGTAAACATAACTTGTTTTGCCATTTCAGAAGGCAGTAAAGGAACTAGAGTTGATATAACCCAATTTAATAGTGCTCAATAGATCAGTCTTGGAGAGATAAAGGGGCAGTAATAACCAATAATCAATTTTTGCTATTTATATTTCAGCTAGATGTTGACAAAGAGCACTTAACAAATTCAGCTATCTTACCAATGTTAATGTAATTACATTTCTGAGAACCCTTCTCTTTTGCACCTTGACTGAGTGTACCTATACCACGCTGTCACATGCTTCCTCTGAATCACACAATTGTATCAGCAACTTAGGTCTCTGCCAATGAGAATGCCATTGGTTCTTTCTTATCAGGGTACTTGGGGCCTTATTTTTAGTTTGGGGCATTTGTAATACAGTGGATGGGATATCTGCAATGTTTTAACTGAGTAATCTGTCCGCCAAACTCTTACTAAGGCCTTTGGTGTTTGGTCTGTCATGGAACAATTTCCTCAGTAATATTCTTTAGCATAGATTTCAGAAAGTGCATTTATTGGCTCAAGGAATTGCTCACTCAAAATAGGAATATTTTGGAACATTGAAGCTTTAAGGTCTTTGGATCAGTGGCTTCAAACTCAGGAGGCTTGTCCTCCTTGATGATAGGGACAAACTACTATCTAACCCACAAAGACGTTGTACTAAGGGCAAAGTTGCTGCCAGGAGAACAAAAGAAGGTAGAAATAGAGTAGGCTCTTCATGAAGGAGATGATAGAGAATAACCTGCAGGATGAGGCTCTGACAGGAATCACTTCCACGGATACCAGAGTTCTATGTCCCTCAACCTCAGGTCAGTCAAAATCCCCCAAACTGAAACTTAGGTAAATATAGCTATGTCCTCATCCTTGAATCAGCACCAGATTTTTTTATTTTTTTATGTTTATTCGGTTATAAAAATAACGATAGTACAAAAATATACACTTCAGTAAAAACATAAAATAATGAAAAGTCCAGAATACATGATAAAAAATATAAAAATTAACAATTCACAGAATTATAACAACATATTGAACATTTTAAAAAAAGACCCCACCCCGCAGCATACTAATTCATCAGGCACCATACGCAAGTAATAAAAAGCTGGGCGACATTGCAAAAAAACATTTCCTTTTAAAATAGGTAATAAATATCTTTGTCTAAAGGGAGCGTAAAATTCACAGAAAAATATGAAGTCTGTGGAGAAGCACCATCACAAGGACATATTAAGATGCTTTTAGGGTTGAATTGACCTAAGGGAAAGCACAAACTACACCTAATGGTGCCTAAACAGAATCTTGTAATAAGTGTCCCTCCCTTACATTTCTAACCTGCGATAAATAAGGTTCAATTCCAGGATGTACCTTAATCAAAACAAACTCCCACACAGAGGATTTCCTCAGTTCATTTCCTTCCTATTCCTCCATCCTAAGTTTTTTAAACTCCATCTTAACCCAGCTCTTATCTGCCTTAGTTAAGAGCTGCGGGGAAGCAAAGATCTCTGCGCTGCCCAAATAAGTTGCAAGATTCTTAATATATTTTAACCAAGGGATATCCTGAACCAGATCACACGCAGGCAATCTATGATAATTTCCCAATTGCGGAAAGCAAGCTTATTCGATCAAAAGAAGCAAGGGTGCTAACTTAATACTGCTCATCATCGTACCCCAGGTCTGGTTCATCATACAGGCAAAAACCCGGGCTGCAAGGCCAAACACCTAGCAGCCTTTTGCAAAATCTATCCTCTTCTTTTTGGGGTGAGGGGCTGTTCCAGTATCCCCATATTGGCAGCCCATACGTTAGGACTGGAATACATTTACAACTGTACACCTCAAGTATAATAGGTTTATTTCCCAAACTTGAGTAAAATTCAAACGTTGAGCCTACTGTAGTATTAAAACATGTACAGCAATTAGAAATACAGGGGTGCCAATTTCCTTTGTCATGGCAAGTCACATCTAAATAAGGAAACTAACGTACACAGGTAATAATTTGGCCATTAATTGCAACTCTGCCCAATTTACTCTGAGGCTTACCACACAGCACATAATGGGTTTTGGCAATGTTAACTTCCGGATCTAAATCAGTCATATACTCCACAAAGGCATTGACTATGCCACTTAAGCCATTCATGGTGCACGCCATTAAGACCACATCATCTGCATATAACAGACAGGGTGCACTTTTCCCATTAATTACTGGTGCGTCCTTACATCTCACGCCTAAAAAATCATGAAAGCCATTAATATAAAAAAGGAACAACATAGGAACTAGGATGCATCCCTGGCACACCCCTCTATAGAGATTAAAAGATTGAGGCCCTCATTATGACATTGGTGGTAAATCCCGCTTCCCGCCACGCTGACGGCCGCCAACTTAACGCCACGGCGGTGGATATCCATTCACCATAATATGACACACACACACACCAATCCGACCGAACACAGCCACAGACACAAATCCGCCAGACCAAAGGTCAGTGATAAAGTGGCGATATCAAAACCCACACAGTTACGCCAGCAGAACAACGCCCACCACATTATGACCCACGAATCACCACGGCGGACATTCAACAGTGGTAAATCATTGGCGGTACATACCACTGAGCTCACAATGGACACCCACAGACAAAACAACACCACATTGGACAATTCAAACAACACACACCTGACACCCATACACACACCACACCCACACACTCACACCCCTTTATGATTACAATTCATTGGCACGAGACTGACACCAAGACCACTGACACAACTACATACACACACCACATACACCCATACATCACTCATGTAGCCCACTTCACACACCCCAACACATTACCCAACACACCCTTACCAACACACATCACACAACACCCATGGCACCACAAAGGCACCCCCCTTTCATAGAGGAGGAGTTAAGGGTCATGGTGGAGGAAATTGTCAGGGTAGAGCCACAGCTCTTTGGAGCACAGGTGCAGCAGATATCCATTGCAAGGAAGATGGAGCTATGGCGGAGAATCGTGGACAGGGTCAACGCCATGGGACAGCACCCCAGAACAAGGGACGACATCAGGAAGAGGTGGAACGACCTACAGAGGAAGGTACGTTCCATAGCAGCAAGACACCAGCTCGCTATACAGAGGACTGGTGGTGTACCCCACCTCCTCCCCCACAACTCACAGCATGGGAGGACCAAGTCTTGGCAATACTGCATCCTGAGGGCCTGGACGGAGTAGGGGGAAGACTGGACTCTGATAATTCAACTTTCAACAATTATCACCCCCCATACTTGTATGCCATCACATAGCCTCACCCTCACCCTCACTCCCATCACTCCACTACATCCCAAACACCCCACCATCACATCTCACTAATCCCAATGCCAAGCCCTACATGCTGTACCAATGCATAGACACCCCTCACAGCCCTGCATGTATACTCATCACTAAAGCATGCATAGCACAGAGAACTAACAATCCCACCATACACCAACATACACAAGTGAAAGCTGGCAGGGCAGCACCAACCACATAAGGGAAGCCAGGGATGTACCATATGTCTTACATATGAAGCATAACACATCATTTACATCCCCACAGGTACCCCAGCCAACGTCAACAGAGAAGAGGTGCCAGCACTATCCAGTCCCCCAACAGAAGAGGCCCACAGTGATGACAGTAACTCTGGACTTCAGGATCTGGACGATATACCTGGCCCATCAGGGACCACTGGACAGCTGGTTACCCAAGCCCAGTCACAGACCACCACAGAGCCTCCCCCATCAGGATCCAACACCACCGCACCCACCCAGCATCGCCAAACCTCTGTCCCCAGGACACGTCCATCAACAGTGTGCCCACCTGTACAGGGACCCAAGGCTACACCTCGCACCCAAGACAATCAGGGACCTTGGATCAGTGGCAGTGGGCACACGGTTCAGGGGACAGAGGCAAGGGCCAACAGGGACACAGGGAGGACTGCTTTGTGCCAGGGGGAGGACAGGCCCAGGGAACCGACTCTCCAGGAGGCACTCTCCGAGATCCTGGGAGCCTATCAACATTCCCAGGACACAATGGGCTAGATCCTGGACAATGTGCAGGAGAACAGGTGGCTGTAGGAGGGACAGTACCAGGGGATCAGGGAGGACTTGCAGGCCATCAACAGCACCATGATCTCCATAGCAGGGGTGCTGGCAGACATGGCCAACATTATGAGGGAGGTAGTCTCACACCAGCGGGCCCCTGCCACTAGCCAGACATCTGAACAGCCTTCCACGTCCACTGCCGCTAGTGGCTAGGAGGCCCTGCCACAGGACTCACAGGCCACCAGCACCCCTCTCCCTGCAGAAGGTGAACCACCCTGCAAATGTTCCCTGCAATCCAGACAGAAGCCAGAGATACTTCCCAAGACCCACCAGGAAATGAGACTCTCCTGATTGTCCCCCTTGTGTCCCACTCAGTCACCCTGTCCACCTTGAACTGCCATTGCTCCCCTTTCTATGTCCCCTTAGAAAATGCACCTGTGCTACAAACAGACTAGAGCAATACCCTGGACTTTCCTCCATCATCACCCCATCCCATTGCACTTTCCCCCTATATGTTAGCACTTCAATAAAAACCCTTTGAAAAAAATTGCTTTCAAGTATGTCATGTATTTCAAATATGTATTGATTGGTACAGGTACAACCAGTGCAAATGAACTGTACATAGAATGAGCATGGAATTAATGACCTGTAGCTGGCTGTTGTGATCACACCAGGAGTATTTGTCAAATCACCAACATCTGCAAAATGAATAGCCACAGGTAACAGTAAGTGGGCAGAGAAGTGTGAAATACCAGCATGCCAATGCCACACAGAATACAACCAAAGTCATTGAAATATAAAGTTTCACTGTCTCACCTGTGTGTCATTGGAAGTACTGACGGATTACAGTTGTTCTGTTGTCCTCATCCTCATTCTCTGCCTCCTCATCCTCACTGTCCACAGGGTCCACTGCTGCCACAGGGGCATCTCCAGTCTCCTCCTCCTGCAGAAGAGGGACATGGCGTTTGAGGGCCAGGTTGTGCAACATGCAGCATGCCACGACTATCTGGCAGACCTTCTTGGGTGATTAGCACAGGGATCCACCTGTTAGATGGAGGCACCGGAACCTGGCCTTCAGGAGGCCAAAGGTTCTCTCAATTAGTCTTCTGGTCCGCCCATGTGCCTCATTATAACGCTCTTCTGCCCTTTTCCTGGCATTCCTCACAGGGACCAGCAGCCATGATAGGTTTGGGTAACCAGAGTCACCTGCAAATATTGAGAGACAATATTTAGCCACACACTATCCTATATGGCCCACACCATACCCATAAACCAACATATACTGGGTGGGAACCAGGGCTCACCTATTAGCCACACCCTGTGCCTCTGTAGTTGGCCCATCACATTTGGGATGCTGCTATTTCTTAGGACAAAGGCATCATGCACCGACCCTGGATACTTAGCATTGATGTGGGAGATGTACCGGTCTACCAAGCACACGATCTGCACATTCATAGAGTGGAAACTCTTACGATTCCTGAACACCTGTTCATTCTGGCGGTGGGACAAATGCAATATGTGTTAGTCAGTCGCCTCAATTATATTTGGGATATATCCCATTGCATAAACCTCAGCCTTCACAGTGGCCAAATCCTCAACCTTGGGGAATGCAATGTAGCTGCACATGTGTTTTATCAGGGCAGACAATACCCTTGTCAGCACTATTGAGAACAGTGGCTGTGACATTCCTGCTGCCAAGCCCACTGTCAGTTGGAAAGAACCAGTTGCCAGGAAATGAAGCACTGAGAGAACTTGCACAAGAGGGGGGAATCCCAGTGGGATGACGGATAGCAAATATCAGATCAGGCTCCAATTGGGCACACAGCTCTGTGATTGTGGCCCTGTCCAGTCTAGAGGTGAGTATTATGTGCCTGTCCTCCAGTGTCGCCAAGTCCACCAGGGGTCTGTACTCGGGGGTATGTCTCCATCTCCTATTCATCCGCAGTGGTAGGAATCTAAGGGACAAAAGAGTGTGGCGGCTGTCACAAACTGAACAATGGAGCCACAAAAGTAGTTTGCATTCTGTATTCATGTAATGGGTCAGTGTGATCTGTCCAGTATGTGCCTATTTCTCCTGTGACACAGCATTATTTCATAGGCCTGCCCCCCCCCCTGAAATGGCATCCGCCTGTCCTGTGTGGAGGAAAAGGTGGAAGTGAGGTAATGCCGCTGACATTGTGCACCGTGGCAGGAGGCGGTCAGGAACCGGGGTGCAATTCTTCATTGGTTAATATTGGGGTACAGTGGCCAATGGTGATCTACGCCGGCGGTGACTGTATGCACCGCCGCAGACGTGACCGCCATTTTCTATCTGATTCCTCACTTGTTTCCTGACCTTCCATAGGAGAGGACCTACACTGCATGTGCTGCTGTGACCTGTGTCTGGAACCTACCATGGCCCATGTGATCGGGGAAGGGCCCCAGCCTTCACTTTGGAGGAGTTGGAGAGACTGGTGGATGGGGGTCCTACCCCAGTGCGGACTGCTGTATGGGCATCCAGACCAACAGGTGAGTACACTGTGGGCACGATGCATGTGGAATGCATGTATGGAGGTATGTGTGAAGACATCTTGTAAGGGGGGATGGATGTCCTCCTGGCTGGGTACACATCGAGTGCTGGGATATGCGGGTGCCAATAGTGCTGGAAACGGGTATGGTGAGCCATTTGTGTAACTGGCTGAACTGTTTGTCTAATGATGTTCTCCTGTCTGTATTGCCTCTGCAGGTCAGCGCCCAACAAAAGAAGGGTATGTGGCATGCCCTCGCCAAGGTGTTGCAGACCCTGGGGGTCTATAGTAGGTGGAGCACCCACTGTCGGAAACGGTAGGAGGACCTGGGACGCTGGGCACGGAAGACTGCGGAGGCCCAGCTGGGAATGGTCTCCCAATGAGGAAGGGGTGCCCGTCGAACCCTGACCCCACTGATGGCCCGCATACTGATGGTGGCCTATCTAGAACCGGATGGACGCTTGAGGACAACACAGCAGCCACAAGAGGGGTGAGTACAGTGGCCATCATTGAGGGAAACGGCAGGAGGGGTGGTATCTGGGTGGTCGGTGGGTGTCAGTGGGTGCCCCTAGGCAAGGCCAGACATAGCAGCGTAGGTCCTCTGGTGGCTAAGGATCTGAAGGGAAAATACTGCCTACCTAGCTTGTTAGCATCCAATACTGGTCAGGGCTGCGTGGGTCCCAGGTGTGCTGCAGTTGGAAGTGTGTGCTGCTCCTCATGCCTTGGCGGCTAGCAATATAACTAGTAGTGCAATGCATAATGTGTAGGCCTGTACCCTGTCTGTGAGGGTGCTGTGTACGCCAACGGTGGTGTTGGTGCAGTCATTGACCCAGTGTATCCTTTGTCTCTCTCCCCCCACTTTCTTCTTTTGTCATCCTATCCTTATGTGCCTTAGCATCATCTGGTGGAGGAGCAGAAGCACCAGTGATGGAGGAAGCTGCATCCCACAGGACCCAGAAGGCAGAGTCCACCGACGCTGAGGGCACCAGTGGGACGGAGGGCGAGGTGAGCACCACGGCGGAGACTTAAGGGTGCAATACAGACTCTGTTACCTCCTCCGATGGGAGCTCGCTGGTGGTGGCGGACACCTCTGTGACCACTCCAGCTACAGGTACAGCCACCACCCCCTGATCAGCATTGCCATACCAGCAGCCCCTCAGAGAGTTGCCTGTGCCGGCTTACCCAGGAGGGTGGGCATCTCCTTCGCCCCAGGCACTTCAGGACCTGCCCCAGTGAGCCCTGCTGCCCTGAGTGAGGAGGCTATTGACCTCCTGAGATCCATCTCTGTAGAGAAATCAACCACTGTGAATGCCATCCAGGGACTGGCAGCCCAGATGCAGCAATCTAATGCATTCCTGGAGGGCATTCACGGTGGATTGGGGGCCCAAAAGAGATCGATTCAGGCTTTGGCCTCCTCTCAGATGGCAGCCATTGTCCTGGTTTCAACCGTCCCCCCTCCAACTTCCACTTCCCAGTCCCATTCTCCTCAACCCCAACCCATCCCAAGCACACAGCCAGACGAGCATGCACACAGGACATCACCCAAAAGTGTCACAGGCAAACACAAGCACCACATTTCATCCCACAGGCACTCACACAAACACCATTCAGTTGCAGACACAACAACATCCACTATTTCCACTGTCTCCCCTCCTCCTCCTCCACCTCCACCTGCCACCCAGTTACATCCACACTCACACCTGCATGTACTACACCATCCAGTACCTACATCATCACCACACCATGCAGAACACACACTTCACTGGCAGACACCTCCACAACATCCATGCACACGTCCCCTGTGTCCTCTCCCACAGTGTCTGTCCCCACTCCTAAAGTACACATATGCAAGCACTCAGACACCCAACAGCTATCCACCTCACAACAGCACACAACCCATGCACCTGCACCCAAATCCAGCATACAAACACCTCCAACAACCACTCCCTCATCCTCTACTCCCATTTCTTCTAATGTCCGAAAAAGCTTTTCCTTTCAACCATTGGCCTCTTCCCTGCCCATCCACCTCCGTCCAGCACGTATGGCCAGGGTATCAAGAACCTAGCCAAGCACCTCAGCCAAACAGTCCACGGGCTCAGTTCCATTAGCACCTACTCTTGGTAGAAAGGATTCCAGGCCACAAATACTGAAGGGGAAGGAGCCTGCACCAGCCATTAAAAGGGGCAAGGAGCCTGCACCAGGCAGCAGAATTGGGAAGGTGCCTGCACCAGCCAGCAGAAAGGGCAAGGAGTCTGCACCAGCCAGCAAAAAGGGCAAGGAGCCTGCACCAGCCAGCAGAAAGGGCAAGGAGCCTGCACCAGCCAGCAGAAAGGGCAAGGCGCCTGCACCAGTCAGCAGAAAGGGGAAGGAGCCTGCACCAGCCAGCAGAAAGGGCAGGGAGCCTGCACCAGACGCTGTCAAAGAGCCCCCACTGCCAGTCGTGGTTGTGCAGCCATCAGTGAGTGCAGGGGCTGAGCAGGAGCCCTCCACTGCAACCGCCACCACAGTGCAGCTATTGGAGGGTGCAGGGGCTGAGCAGGAGCCTCCCACTACCACCACTACCACAGTGCAGCCATAGGAGGATGCAGGGGCTGAGCAGGAGCCTCCCACTACCACCACCACCACAGTGCAGATACCAGAGGGTGCAGGGGCTGAGCAGGAGTAGCCCACTACCACCACCACCACAGTGTAGCTGTCACCGCCAGGGGACGCCACATGATCCAGCCTCCATGGGCTGCTGTGCGGCCTCTCCCCTCCAGACACAGTGGGCAAGTCACCCACTTGAAAGACTGTGGCCTTGCACCACCCCAGGACCAAGCACAGGCCATGTTGCCCCCTCCAGAACCAGTGGGAAAGTCACACACTTGAGAGACTGTTGCCTTGCACTCCCCAGGATCAAGCACAGGGCATGTTGCCCCTTCCAGAACCAGTGGGCAAGTCACCAACTTGAGAGACTGTGGCCTTCCACTCCCCAGGACCAAGCACAGGGCATGTTGCCCCCTCCAGAACCAGTGGACAAGTCACCCACTTGAGAGACTGTGGTTTTGCACTCCCCAGGACCAAGCACAGTGCATGTTCCCTCTCCAGAACCAGTGGTCTTGTTTCCGCATCTGGCTGAGATATCCCCCCCCTGAGGTGCCTGCCTATGTGCCAACTGAAACCCCTGCAGTGTTCTCTCTGTATTGGTGCAGGGAACGAGTGGGGCCTTGTACTTTGCCCTGTGGCCATGTGGCCCCTGTGAACTGAGGACTGGTCAGTGTCCCTTTTTTGTACATTTGTACATATCTGTTGCATTGCCAAATCGAATTATTAATTTTGTATTGATCTTATTACAATCACTTTAGTCAATTCCTGTTGTTTTTGCATTATTCAGCCGATTTACGGGGATAAAGTGTTTTCTTGTGCAGCTGGTTGTGTGTATTGTGTGTGTGTGTGGGGTGTGTGTTGTGCCTGTGTGTGTCACTGTTGTTTTCCTCCCCCCTCCCTTGTGTGCTAGGCAGCTGCACTCACCGTCATCGTCTTCGCCTGCGTTGGTGTTCGTGGTGGAGCATAACGTAGAAGATCATCGGGAATACTTGCAGTTCAGGTTCCATGGTGGTGTGGTTCTTCCCTGTGTCTCCAATGGTGAGTTCTTTCACTTCTGTGGTGTGTTTCTGCCAGGCTTTTCATGGCGTTGGTACTGACCCAGAAAAGGTGGTGGAGTTATGTTTCTTAATATGGTGGGTGGAAGTTTGTCTTCCGCCTGGCTGTATCCGGCTACCACCGTGGTGCCTGATGTTTCTGCCCTAGCAGTCAGTGTGGTACATTTCTGTCTTTCAGAGATCTAACCACCATGTTAATAATTTGGCGGTACTTACCACCAGCCTGGTGGCGGTATTACCGTCACTTTATCACCGACCGCCAGGGTCGTAATGAGAGCCTCCGTGCATTCACCATTTTGGTCATACTTTACAGAGGCATTAGTTCCTACATAGAGCACCTGAGACAATCCACCATTGAATTAGGCATCACCCGTCTTGTACAAGGACCTTCAGAGCTTAGCTCGATTCACCCTGTCAGAGGCGCTACAGCGGTCCATAAATGCCAAGTAGAGAGTGACTTTCTTGACAACCGTATATTTATCAATAAGTAATGACAAATTTAAATATTGTTCCTGGGTCCCCAATCTACTCTGAATCCGTACTACAACATGCTCATAATGACCTCTTCCTCCACCCATCTCTCAACATGCCGTAAGACAATGCGGCCCAAAATCTTCACCAAAGACTCCAACAGAGAGTTAGGGCAATAGCACGAGAAACATTATGTAAATTAAATACTAGCATACCCCACACATTCAGCACTGAAACCAATTAATCTGGACATAGCACACATGAGACCATAGAAAGCTTTTGTGTTGCATGTAGTTTATGGGCTTATATACTGAGGGTACGGATACAAGGCTGCAGTGTGGGCAGAGGGTATGCATGACATATGTGACAGTTGTGGCTCAGTCCAAATGTAGAAACCACATGCTTGACAATCAAACATGTATTAGCGTCATGCAACTAAGATGAAACGCTAAGCTTTGACTTTTTCCACAGAGGCCATATCGTGCCACAAGGAAGAGAAAGTTGCAATGGAGCAAGACAAAGAGGGGGGAGGAGAAGGGAGAAACTACCATGCCAACACCTATGACCAGCTAATATGACCAGCCCATTGCACCTCTCCATTCCAGTGTGCAGTGCAGGCCCACAACCACTCTGCAATAACAGCACCCACATTATTTTTTGTTTTGTTGTACTCTCACTGCAAACTCATCATCTATTATTAGCCTGGCCTGGTAGATGTTTACATTCCATTCTTTGTTCAACTTGTGAATTAACAGGAAGATCATTTCAGACATTTTATGCTTTGAAAATGGTTACTTCATAACTGAGTGAACTGCTCAATACTTGCCTCATAAATAATTGCTGATAACTTCTTTGTAGTGTACCTTTCCTTCAGCTGTTCAAATAGCATCAAGACCTTTGTGCCATCATCCACTTGGTTCGTTATTTTAGCAAACTAGGCCTGCAGCTGTGCACTTTAATCTAGATATATTTTTTTCAGCTTCGTTTATTATTTTAACAATAGCCACATTTGTGGTCTTGTTTTATTTCTCTATCTAGCTGTTCTTTGCCTAGATCAGCACTACGTTCTTAAACAAGACATTTCTTTCACTCTGTGCTTTTCTCAAGGCTGCAGTAAGATAGGTTGCCAGGAAACATGGTAACGCTTTGTCTCTAGTGTTCATAGAAACATACACATCCTTACGTAGGGACATTTTCTCAGAACATCAGCTGTTTTATTTTAAAAACACTTCTCTGTCCCATATACGTTAGAGGGAGATTCCAGCCAGATGACCACGCCTGTATGCTGATTGCTGAACACTTCGCTACAGCTGCTTATGTAGAGTTCAGGCCTCTTGCTCAGGTATGAGGGATGATGTCTTCCTAGGGGAACCTGAAGGGCAGAACTAAAGCTTAACATGCTGTGCTCTAAAATAGCCTAGGTAGGAATTACTTTACTGATTCTAGTGTCAATATGGTAGGGTTATTTTTATGCTTCACTCTCCTTGTCACAATTCTAATCCTGTCATGTTTCATCATCCTGGTTAATTCAGTGCATGCTTTATTATCTAAGATGCAGTTGCTTCATTAAAACCTTATTGAAACATATACTGCCTCTGACTGTCCTTGCATATGTGAGACTAATGTCACTCAGAGAAACGGATGTGATCTGAGTGACCACGATGTCCCTTAGGAGTCAATTGTTTCATGCACTCGGCTGCCCAATCATCCCTCTCTTGGGTGGAGATGAGGCACTGCTAGTTAGCCGGAGCAAAACCCGGCTTAGGACGAAAGGTGTCACCTGTAATGGGTTAGACTCCCACACCGCAGGTGATTCTGCCGCTCAAATCCAGTAGTCTCATTAGAATAAGGAGAGCCTACGCAACATGGCACCTCCAGCGTTTGGTCAGGCTCTAATTTTCGGGTCCTCCTGAGTATCTCTGTCTCACTACATACAAAGACACCTCAGTACTATATACAGAGACGCCCATGGTATTGAGGATTTCCTCCTCAGCTAAGTAGGGAGTACCTAACTATTGCTGTAGGTTGTTTAGTCTTGAACCATTAAAAGGATAATCCCCATTTGGTGTGCCTATGTCTGAACAAAAGTTACCATTCATTATGGTGAACCTGCAACGGTAGGAATTGCAGTCAATATGAGACCACCCCTTATTGCACATTTACTGGCACATGGCCTAACTGTCCAGGGGGGTCCAGTCACATTTATTGTTGAGGCTCACCCAGCCAATAGAACAGAATTGTTTTATTCTTGGGTCACATTTCCAGCAGCTGATGGGAACACACATACATTTCATCACTATAAACCTGCAAATATACCTGCACAATACAGCATATGCGTATCTAGAAATACATCCATCTTATCAAGAACATAATAATTGGCTTGATGGCGCCCTACCCCACACAATTTTACACGTTAGGTTAGGTCCTCTAAGTAATGATGGTCCTAAACGGCCTTTATTGGCCACTTATACACCTCACCTTGATGCAGCAACCTTGGTGGTAGCTGAAGTCTGTCACTTATACGCTGAACTGACAGAAATATATAGATGATCAGTGCAGTTTGTAATGCAAACATTAAATACAAACCCAGCACGTGCTGCTCCGGTGCAACCACATGCAGTAACGCAAGGCATTAATCTTGCGATTGTACATTCGATTGTGGGTAAAGTACCTGCCAAACGAGAAGAAATGCCGTTTTGGTTAGCTCAAAAAATAAATGCACTGGAATCAGTATTTCCCCATACAGGACCTCAGGATAAACATAGAATATTAACTATGTGCTTGCCATTTGGGATGGTTCCCACTCTAGAGAATTGTAATACTTGGGCATGGTATTTGCCATGCTCTAAGCTACCGCACATGGTACACTGACACTTGCCAATTTACCGGAAGTATTGAAACAAATTCAAGATGAATACAGGGCTGCCCCAGCCCTGGACTTGGGGATTCAACTAATGGGCAATTTTGCCACAGTATCCTCATTTATATTAAGTAACCTTAAAGGGGAAGCAGTCGCACTAGCGGTGGGCATGCGGCTCCGGGACGTTCCTCCACAGGATCAAGAACGTGAGCTACCAAAGATTATCGCAGAGACCTACTCTAGTATTGGTCGAGATAGTCTGGGGGCCAGACCCACAAACCCACAACTACAAGGTAAATCTAATAAAGATTCTACCAAGCAAGCTCCTGAGGGTACTAAGAAACGCTGGGATAAAAAACAACAAACACCTAAAAAAGCAAGGGGAGAATCTCCGCATATGGAAACCCCACAGAATAGATATAATCTCAGAAATAGAGATAATATAAAAATGTCTGACAGATATCAATATACTGATACACGCCAATCTCGTTCCTTTCAGGACTCACCGGAAAAACACAGTAAGAAAGGTGGGTGGTCAGAGCGAAGAACTGAGTATGTGAAACCGAGAAAGGAATCACAAAGCTCAACATAAGTTACTGTTAAAAAAGAAGAGAAACTTCCCCCAACAAAAACACCAAATCAAAAAGAAAAAGGTGGCAGCAGTTGCAGTCCGATATGTCATTCAAGAAGAGGGCCCTATTGAAGAACAAGAAGTGAGCATTAGCGCTATTAGGCAGCGCGGCAGAGGTCACCATAGTTTGCCGGAATCTTCCAGAGCATCGGAGGGGAAAGCAACTGATGACTTCCTCAAGTAGAAACTCCGGAGATGCATGTCTCTACACCTGATAGGGTGTACAAAGTAAAGTTACAGTTAGAAGGAGACATTGAGCGCACAATCAACGCAATCTTTTGGGACGCGTCATAAATATATGTGATATTCCACTGGCCGAAAGGGATTGGCCACCTGAATTTGTCCATACTTGCTCATATGGGGAAGATGTTATCAAACCTTCTATCTCGCCTCTTGTTCCAGTGAAGCTTTCAGAGTCCTACGCCATTGATTGGGAATTGACGCAGGCACCCGTGTTATATCACAACCACGTAGGGTGGGATAAAGATTCCCCAAGCATGTAATTCCTATTAAAAATCAACCCCAACCACAACCACAATATTAGATTAAACATGATGCAAAAGCACCCGTGAGGGAAATCCTCACACAACTGGAGTACCAGGGTGTAATCAAACTCTGTGTCTCACCAATGAATGATCCATATAATAGAATAGTCTTAGACTACAGACACTTAAACAGTCATACACGCGCTTATGTTATACAAAACTCACACAGCACTCATGAACAACATAGTGCGTACAAAATACAAAGGGACATTTCCAATGTTTTTTTCTGCCAAAATATAGTGCCTGAGAGTAGAGACTTAACAAGTTTCAGTGCACTTGGCTCCCAGAAAAATTCTGTTGTTTACCCCAGGGGTACAAGAACAGTCCAGGACTGTTCACAGCTCGTGTGACTTCAATATTGTACGACATTGACCCTGAATCATTGTCCTATGCAGATGATATCTATCTCACGGATGATGAATTACTGCAACATTTAAGAAGGGTAGCCTGCATTGTTGTAGGATTTGCTGAGTTCAGCTACAAATTAAATTTAAAAAAAACAAAAATAGCCTTCCTTAGCATCCTGTTAGGAAAGAGCCTAGTGCCATAATTCTTGGTAAAATGCGCACAGTTACAACCTCCAAATACAAATTAAAAACTCCAATCTCTATTGGGTTTTCTACATTTTGGCAGAACTTGCATACCAGATTACGCAACAAGAATAAAACCGTTATAAGACTTAGGGCCAGATGTAACAACGGTTTTACACGTCGCAAACAGCGAAAACCCACATCGCGATGCCCTATTCCCATTTTGCGAGTCGGTAACCTGGTTACCGACTTGCAAAATGGGACTGCGAGTCACAAATAGGAAGGGGTATTCCCCTTCCTACTTGCGAGTCGCAGCGCGATGCAGGATTGCTTTGTGACCGGGAACGCGGTCGCAAAGCAATTGCAGTTACCACCAGTGTCACACTGGTGATAACCCATTCGCAAAAGGGAAGGGGTCCCCATGGGACCCCTTCTCCTTTGTGAATGGCATTGAAGAGATTTTTTTCTGAGCAGGCAGTGGTCCTATGGACCACTGCCTGCTCTGAAAAAATGAAAATGACATGTTTCATTTTTTCATTTTGTAATGCATCTCGTTTTCCTTTAAGGAAAACGGCCTGCATTACAAAAAAAAAACTGCTTTATTTAAAAGCAGTCACAGACATGGTGGTCTGCTGACTCCAGCTGGCCACTATCCCTGTGAGTGCTGCGAGTCGCAAGGGGGTCGCAAATTGCGACCGACCTCATTAATATTAATGAGGTGGGCCTTTGCGACCCCCTTGCGAGTCGCAGATGGTGTCAGGGACACCATCCTGCATCCTGCATTGCGACTCGCAAATTGCGAGTCGCAATGAAGGATTTTCCTACATCTGGCCCTTAATACGTCCTGACTTTTCAAGTACATTTTGGACAGTCGAACACACACGCATTCTCAGCGCTTTGCAAACAGATATGCTTGCAGCTCAACATTTACACACAAGGGACAATAAAAAACATCTGGTCATCCGAGTAATTGCTGGCGCCATTGGTTTCACCTATGTAACTTTCAATGAGGGTGAGACAGTCCCAATTGCACACAAATCACATTTGTATTCAGCAGCAGAACACCGTTTTGCTCCCACTGAGAATATTCGCTCTGCTGTTCAGATGGCCGTCAATAAAGACAGAACACTCATCCAGGGGAAACAAATTATTGTCGTCTCTCCAATTCTAGCCCTTGAGGATTTTACCAAAGCCAGCATTCCAAATGCTAAAGCAGTCCATCCACATTGGATTAAATGGGCAACGTCTTTGACAGCCACTAATGTTCACTACATTTTCGACCCAAAATTACAAACTCAAGATTTTTTGCAATATGAACTAGAATACACAGTTCCAGCAAATATATTGCCTATTGATCAATATCAGAGTCATGTACACCGATGGCTCAGCACAACCTGCAATTGGCACAAAACATCAATACTCCGCTGCTTGCGCAGTCATAAGTGGCTACATGGAGAATAATAAATGTTGTCCCTAACACACATTCATGCAAACCCTAGGGGATTGCACAGCATAATTAGCAGAGCTAAAGGCTCTGGTGATGGCACTGGAACACAAGGATCCTGCACAGTTAATATTGATTGTCTGTGATTCATATTATTGTGTCCAGTCCTTTAATGAATACCTGCATTACTGGCGCCAGAATGGGTTCAGAGATTCCAAAGGCAACACCATTAAACACAGACTTCTGTGGGGGAAAGCAGCAGATCTAAAGGAAACGCTACCAAATGTCCATGTTGTACATACACTTGGACACAAGCGCGTTGAAATACACCTTGCTGGAAATACACTTGCAGATGAAGCAGCAAAATCAGCAGTAGCTACGGCTGCTGTTGCTGCAGTAACCCGTCTGGAATGAAACCGGAAGATGACATATGGGCTGCCGTGAAAGCCACAGCTGAAGGCACACCCTATCCAAAAGCATTTCCTGCTAAATATTCCTAACAAATGGGAGGCTGCCTTGAAGCAGAAGTAAAAATACCAGGTGTGGGGGGCTCGAGTAATTCCCAACAAGATATAGGATCAGAGTTGATTAAAGTAGTGCATGAGGGGGTAGCATCTGCCCATGCTGGTGTGGCAGCTACAATAGCATTATTGCAAGCACTTTATTGGTGGCCAGGCCTATACAAAAGGGCCAAGCAGTATGCCCTTTGCTGTGACATCTGCCAACAAATTAAGAGTTCCATCATCAAACGCCCACCGCAGACACCACTCCTAATTTCCAACAAACCATTACAATGTGTGTACTTGGACCAATGTGGTCCCCTAATACCGGACAGTGCATACAAATACATTTTAGCCGCTGCTCACTCTTGCTCCAGATTTCTCTGGGTGTGGCCACAACGCTCTCCTGACACTCGGACTGTTATTAAAGATTTGCAAGTCTTTTTCTGCACATATGCAGTTGTGGCTTTCCACTCGGAACAGGGCCCTGCTTTCGCCTCAAAGGCATTCAGGGACACCATGGATTCGTTAGGGGTCCAACTCTATTACTCGTCTTCATTTCATCCTGAGGGAAATAGTGTTGTGGAGCGACAAAACCGTGATTTAAAGCAGTCCTTAACAACCAGAGTCCTAGGTACGGGTCGTATTTGGCTTAATTGCTTGTATGGAGTCCAGAGAGCACTTAACAATCTGCCTAGGAGGTCCTTGGGGGGTCGTACTTCATACGAGTGCCTGTTTGGAACTCAAATGTATTTCCAGATCTTTGAAGGTCCTGGAGTTTGGTCCTTCTTATCGTGCACCGGTCCCAGTCTTGGGAATACACAGCACCAGAACTGTCATTCTACCGCCGTTGGCTGGAGCTAAAGAAAATCGCTTTGTATCTATCGACAATGTCAAGTGACACCATGTGGCCGATCCTGCACAGCAGACCAAGAGGAGCAGCCAGTAGTTCCCGAATCCCTCTCACTACTGGTCAAGAAGTCCCTCTACAAGTTTTGAGCAGCAGCGCTGACACCTCTACGCGCTTGGGGGGGCTCCACTAACATCTGTTACAACTAACAATACTGAAAGTACTGATCGATTTGACACAACTTCAACACAGATGGATGGCGTAATTTACTATGAACCACTGCGGGAGACCCCTAGCAGTTCCCCTCCTACAAATATGGCTCCAGTTTTTGCATGAACTGCTTCTGGATACTTTGCTGACATCAATAACACTTTCTCAGACTCATTTGCCTTTTCTAAATCTGAGCTGCCAAAAATACGTAATCTGATAAACTGGCTTAAAACAAATTACTTTATTTTCCCATGGAACTATCTGTGGCTTTCCTAGACTGCATTAGCTGTTCTCCTTTCGATAGGCTTTGCCATAATATTCTTTCTATTAATACATGGTCATTTTCTTCCTAAAAGATCAACAGTTGAACTGGTGGATGAGGTCCTAAAACCCCATTTTTATTCTCACAAAGTCAGCAGAGGCTTGTCTTTTGTGAACATTTCCGCTATACCAATTCCTGATAGGATTGTTTGGGATAAAGTCACATTTGACATATACGACCCCAAGGAGGTCTTTCAAATACCATATGTGGTTACAATTTCAATGAAGGATGTAATAATACCCAGAGAAGTTTCTGATGACTGGGAAGTGAAAACAGTTGATTCTATGATGACTGAATTGCAGTTTTTCACTGTATTCGAAAGTGAAGATGTTTATCAATCTAGAGAGAACTATGGTGATATGTTTTGCTATAATTATTATGGCACCATTTCATTCACAGAGCAAGTACCCCAAAGACTGTTTTTAATTATACACAATGGGAACATTGTCCATCTCCACCACAAGGGATTTCTAAAACATATTCTGAAAAGTTTGCATATTTGTCTGGGCACAATGTTAAAAATGATGCATATTATTTTACATTTGCCATAAATGGAAAATGTACACATATTATTGACAGATACGAAATTCATTTATTCAGATTCCTTTGTTTCCCGTTTGGCTGTAGAAGGCTATGAATATTGGCTGAAGTCGATTGACTTAAAAAGTGTGTGGGGAAGTAGAAATTGGCAAATAAGGGGGAAGGCAGCTTTATTTAGAGCATGCCTGATACCTGTTCAAGTGATATTTTTAAATGAAACTGTACAACAAACAAGTTGTTTAGGCTTAGCAAAGATGTCTGCAATCTTGCGGTGGAAGTAGGAGGCTAGGGAGTCACAGAGGTCTTGAGATGACGGGATGTCATTGGAGCTGGGGTTGGAGAGTTCCTTCACGATGTTGAAGAGCTCCTTGTGGCTGTGTGCGTTGTTGTTGATTCAGTCTTTGAAGGTTCGGATGAGTTGGTGGTGTGTGCGGATAGTGCTTTTGAAGGTTGTATGGTTGTCCAGAGTCTGATCTTGGCGCCACTTCCTTTCGAGTGTTCGGCAGGTTTGCTTAGATTCGTGGAGGTCGGCGGTAAACCAGAAGGCCTTTCTGTCAGTGCGTCCATTGGAGTGATTCTTGATCGGGGCAAGAGTATTGGCACAAGTGTCGTTCCATTGCCTGAAGTTTCGGGCAGCTGTGTCAGTGTCGGTCGTGTCGATGGGCGGGCTCCTGGAGAGTGTTGTGATAAGTTGGCCTTCGGTGACCTTGTTCCAACTGCAGTGAGGGATCCGTTGTGGTTGATGGTGTGTTGTGGGATTCTTGAAGGAGAAGTGGATGCAGCAGTGATCTGTCCAGTGGAGTTCGGTGGTGTGGCTGAAGGAGACATGATTGCTAATGGAGAAAATAGGGTTGAGTGTGTGTCCTGTGGAGTGGGTCGGTGTCGTGAAGAGCTGTTTGAGGCCGAGATTGGAGAGGTTGTCGAGCAGGGTGATGGTGTTGTTGTCGTTGGTGTTCTCGAGGTGGAAGTTTTAGTCGCCAAGGAGTATGTAGTCAGTGGATGCAAGAGCGTGCGTGCTGATGATGTGGGTGATGGAGTCGCTGAACTGCTGTTGGGGTAGAGGGGCCTGTAGACAAGGGTCCCTGGGTCAGGGTGGTGTTTGGGTCAGTGTGGATCTGGAAGTGCAGGTGTTCGGCGGTTCTGAGGGTGTCTTCAGTGCTAGTCGTAATCCTGAGGGTATTCTTGTGGATGATGGCGATGCCTCCTCCTGGTTTGTTGGAGCAGTCCCTGCGAGTGATCTTGTAGTCGTCCGGGCTGGCTATGGAGATGCCAGGCGCTGAGGAGAGGTTCATCCAGATCTCAGTCAAGAAGGCGACGTCTGGGGAAGCTGAGTCAAGTAGATTCCATAACTCTACTGTGTGTTTGTGGACGGAGTGGGTGTTGAGGAGGATCCATCTGAGATGGTTGCGTCCTGCCTTGGTGGGTGGGTCGTTGTCATGGAGGCTGGTGAAGGTGCAGTTCCGGCAGGAAAAGGGTCCGCCCGTGGTCTGCAGGGATGCTTAAAGGCAGGAGGGAAAGCGGCCGGTGTTGAGGGCGCAGAGCGTGTTGGCATCATAGTGAAGAAATGCGTGGAGACGGTGGGGGGGCCCACTGGGCCCGATCCAGGCATGGACGGGCACAGGCGGATTTGCCTTTGGTGCGCTTTGGCCACGCCAGCGGTGCCGCCTGGCAGCAGACGCCATTACGTAGGGAGCTAGGGTGGAGGAGAGGACAGCTTAGAGGCGGAAGCGGGGATGAAAAATTTCGAGAAAAAGGGGGCTGGGCTCCGGGGACAGCAGCGGCGGGAGTGCAGCACGAACAAGAAGAGGGGGCGGGGCCACGGGGCGGCGGAGGAGATAGAGGAGGGGAGAGCGAAGTGAGAGAGAGAGAGCGGAGTGAGGGGAGAGAAAAACGAGGAACAGTGTAACACAGAAGCAAAAGGAACACAAAAGGGATAGACACAGAAGAGAAAACAGGACAGAGAGCAAAGCAGAAACAAGGAGGAGAGAGGCAGAGGGCAGCCAAATGGAAAGCAGAGCTTTCCCACTAGACACCAGGGATGAGGTGCAGGCAGAAACCTGCGGGTGGAGGAGGACCTTGAACTCCTGACAGGAGTCAGGAGCTCAGAGGAGCGAGGGATGAGGGCTCTGCTTACCAGGTGGAGACACGGGAGGCAGAGCAGTGCACTGACCAGGTTAGTGGTACTGCTCGACCTACCATGCAGGGACTGCCATTAAGTAGGGAGGTGGGGGGAAGAGCTCCATGCACGTTATTTTAGCAACCTAGGCCTGCAGCTGTGCACTTTAACCAAGATATATTTTATTCAGCTTTGTTTATTATTTTAACAATAGCCACATTTGCAGTCTTGTTTTATTTCTCTCTATCTAGCTATTCTTTGCCTAGGTCAGCACTGCGTTCTTAAACAAGACATTTCTTTCACTCTGTGCTTTTCTCAATGCTGCAGTAAGATAGGTTGCCGGTAAACGTGGTAACGCTTTGTCTCTAGTGTTCATAGAAACATACACATCCTTACGTAGGGACATTTTCTCAGAACATCAGCTGTTTTATTATAAAAACACTTCTCTGTCCCATACACGTTAGAGGGAGATTTCAGCTAGATGACCACAACTATATGATGATTGTTGAACGCTTTGCTACAGCTGCTTATGCAGACTTCAGGCCTCTTGCTCAGGTATGAGGGATGATGTCTTCCCAGGGGAACCTGAAGGGCAGAACTAGAGCTTAACATGCTGTGCTCTAACATAGCCTAGGTAGGAATTACTTTACTGATTCTAATGACAATATGATAGCGTTATTTTTATGCTTCACACTCCTTGTCACAATTCTAATCCTGTCATGTTTCATCACCTGGTTATTGCAGTACATGCTTTATTATCTAAGATGCAGTTGCTTCATTAAAACCTTATAGAAACATAAACTGCCTCTGACTGTCCTTGCATATGTGAGACTAATGTCACTGAGAGAACCGGATGCGATCTGAGTGACCACGATTTCCCTGAGGAATCAATTGTGTCATGTGCTCGGCTGCTCAATCATCCCTGATCTTGGGTGGAGATGAGGCACTGCTAGTTAGCCGGAGCAAAACCCGGATTAGACCGAAAGGTGTCATCTGTAGTGGGTTAGACTCAGTCCCCCACACCGCAGGTGATTCTGCCACTCAAATCCAGTAGTCTCATTAGAATAATGAGAGCCTACGCGACAGGTCTACAAGAAGGCCTTTCCTTTTTGCAATGATGTGCAGAATGGCAGAACAAGCTATTATCTTGTGGGAGGTTTTCTGGTGAAGACTGTAGTGCTCCCTGATTTTTGTGGATGCAACAAAATCTGCCTTTGAGCAGGGCAAAGGTATGCTCCACTGTTGATCCTTTATGTCTATGCGCCATGGTGCACCTCTTCTCCCTCGCAGACTGTGGATGCAGTTATGGGGTCATGAGTCGGAGCCGGACTGCTTTCGCACTGTCAACTACAAGACATATATTTATTTAGCCATGTTTGTGATATTGCAATACATTATTGAGACAGTTGCATACATACTTGATATTTACCTGCCATTCACACACTTTCTGGGTCTCCTTTGGCTATATGGTCATACTACACACACTGTCTTAACATATAAGATTTGA
The DNA here is from genome assembly GCF_031143425.1 of Pleurodeles waltl. Taxonomy (NCBI): domain Eukaryota; kingdom Metazoa; phylum Chordata; class Amphibia; order Caudata; family Salamandridae; genus Pleurodeles; species Pleurodeles waltl. The sequence goes on along the minus strand of NC_090439.1, from coordinate 789,488,766 downwards.
CGTACTGCTGGCAGTATGTAACAGGGAAAATAATTATGCAATTGGAGTTGAATATTGCTGGTGTTTTCTCTTCACATACAAGTATTCTATGCCTTATGAGGGGAGGAAGGATATATGAATATATTGATCCCATTTACACAGCCTAACACTTGTGGGAATATGCAATATATACCCCTCCTGGAGTGCTACTGCACCACCATTGTTTTTGAGGATCCTATGTGTACATGTATTCTAAATAAGAGGTCAACCTAGAAATGGAGGAACGGCTTCAGTACCTGGGAGAGTACCAAGCTGCCACAGGGTTAAGCACAGGTTCATTTAGTGACTTTTGAGGTTCACCCTGACAAGGATTGTGCTTATTAGATGAGTGGGACTCTCACCCCTTTCAACTAATAACCCAATTTCTTTAGTAAGGGAGTTGGTGAGTCACGGTCAATGGCACAACACAAATGAAGGCCCTAATCCTGCCTCCTCTACCACATTATCATATCTGTGTGGGTTTCAACACTGCATGCATCCTGGATCAGTGCAAAACTACAATCACTTACACAAAGACCCTGTCCATTATAAACTCTTTCTGGTAATTGAGACTTTGTTCTGTTTGCATCTCGACTGCTCTAAAGCCCTATATACTGGCCTACCAAAGAGCATGGCTGGGTCAGAATGGATCAATAAGCAATGCATTCATTTTCAAATTGTGCTTTTGAGGTGGGGAGATCAGAAAGAATGCCGTGCAAAACACTGTAGTGTCAATTCACAAGGTAAACAACAGAGCTCAAGTGTATGCACCTATATTAATTCATCAACTAATGAGAGTATGTTTCAGAATTAAATCAGTTCACAAAGAAAAAGCAGATATTTCCACTCACAAGAAGATATACATCATCATTTTGCCCCATTGGAATAATGCATATGAGTGGAGAGGACAGAGGTGCATCTGGTCAGTGAACTGCTTTGCCACTGTGTAGCTCCACTGGCAAGCAAAGCCCTTCTGTTCCCTGAACTATGACCTCTGTCAGTAGTTCGAGGCCCTCCCTTGACCCGCAGGCTTCTGCCTGCGCCTCATCCCTGGTGTCTAGTGGGAGAGCTCTGCTCTTCTGCTGGGCTGCCCTCAGCTTCTTTTCTCTTTTCTCCTCCTTTTTATTCTTTTTTGTGCTCTTTCTTTTGTGCTTTCACTTTCTGTGCTTTCTCTCTCTTTTCCTTGTTTTATCCCCTCACTCCGCTCTTTCTCTTATCTCTCTCACTCTCCCCCTCTCTCTCTCCTCGCTGCTGCTGCCCCTGCGGCCCCGCCCCCCTCCTCTCTCTCATTCCCTCTTCCCGCCAATGCTGCCCCGTGGCCCGCCCCCCTTTTTTTCAAGCTGATTCCCACTCCCGCCTCCCAGCTGTCCTCTCCTTCCCCCCTCCCTTCGTAATGGCAGCCATGCAGCGGACACACCAAAGGCGCGCCTAAGGCAAACCCGTATGTGCCTGTCCGTGACACGAACGTGACCAGTGCCAGGACCCCTGGACCTCTCACCCACCACTGCTACAGGCCAGCAGCACTCATCACACTCAACCCACAACAACAACTGTAAGCGGGCATCTCCAAATAACACCAAGAGACCTTCACCTGTCGCCACTGCAAATTCACCAGCCTCCATCACTTAAGCCCACCCCGAGGTCCCACAAAGCAGATCACAGCCTCAGATGTATCCTGATCAACACCCGCTCCATCCACAGACACGCCATTGAATTCGGTAAACTCATCGACACCACATCAGCGGACATCGCTTTCCTCACAGAAATATGGCTTAACCCCTCCTCAGCTCCAGACATCGCCATCCCAGACGGCTACAAGATCATCTGCAAAGACCGCATGAACCGCCACGGGGAGGCATTGCCATCGTCCACAAAGAGTCCCTACGCCTCTCCACCAGCACTGAAAACACCACAACCAACATGGAACTCCTCCACTTCCAGATTGGAACCAACCCTAACACCACTCTGCGGGGCACCCTCATCTACAGACCACCATTGCTGACATAGCCACCACCCACGCTCTCACATCCAAGGACTACATCCCACTGGGGGACCTCAACTTCCACCTGTAAAACCCAAAAGACAACAACTACACCACCCTGATTGAAAACCTCGCCAACCTTGGACACAAGCAACTCGTCACTGCACCCATTCACTCGGCCAGTCACACACTAGACCCCATCTTCTCCGCCAGCAACTACGTTTCTGTCAGCCACACCACTGAACTCCAAAGGACCGACCACCACTGCATCCACTTCACCTTCATCAAACCCATCGGTCGCCACCACGCTCCCCAACTTCCCTGCAGAAATTGGAACAAGGTCACTGAAGCCCAGCTCATCGCCAGCCTCAACACAACACCCCCCCCAAGCCGACGATGATGTCAACACGGCCGCACACAACCTCCACATATGGATCACCGACTGCACCAACCCCCTCACCCCCCTCAAGACACCCCACTTCAGAGGCACAGCAAGAAAGCAAACTGGTTCACCCCCACACCCGCAAACCACAAAACCTTCAAAAACGCCATCAAACATCACCACCAGCTCATTAGGACCACCAAAAAACTCACCCTGCAACAACACATCAATAAAAACGCCCACAACAGCAAGGAACTTTTCATCATCAGCAAAGAGTTCACCAACCCCAACTCCAACTCCACTGACATCCCCCGTCGCAAGAACTCTGCGAAAACCTTGCCAACGAATTCCACAGCAAGATCGCAGACATTTACGACAGCTTCACCACCCAGGGCCCCCCCACTACTCTTACCACCAGCCCGTCGACTGAAGCATCTCCACAACCCCCGCTCTCCTCTGCTGCAATAACATCACTGACAATAAGACCCACAACATCATGGCAACCATCCACCCAGGAGCAGCCACCGACCCCTGCCATCACCACATCTTCAACAAAGCCAGCGACATCATCGCACCCAAACTCCGGCATACCATCAACAGCTCCTTCGAAACTGCCACCTTCCCAGAGAGTTGGAAACACACCGAGATCAGCCCTCTACTGAAGAAACTCACCACCGACCCGTCAGGCCTCAAGAACTACCATCCCATCTCTCTGCTCCCCTTTCTGGCCAAAGTAATTGAGAAGGCAGTCAACAAACAACGCACTGCCTTCCTGGAAGCCAACAACATCCTGGATCCCTCTCAGTAAGGATTCAGAAGCAACCATAACACTGAGACCGCCCTCTTTGCCACCACAGATGAAACCCGCACCCTCCTCGACCGAGGCAAGACTATCGCTCTCATCCTCCTGGACCTTTCTGCCACCTTCGACACAGTCTCACACGACACGCTACGCACCAGCCTCCATGACACCAACATCTGAGACTCAGCACTGCAATGGCTCCCACGTTCCTCACCGACAGAACACAGAAGGTCCGACTCCCCCCCTTTCTCTCGGAAGCCACCAAGATCAGCTGCGGCGTCCCCCAAGGATCCTCTCAGAGTCCAACCCTCTTCAACCTCTACATGACCCCACTGGCCGCCATCGCCAGAAGCCACGCACTCCACATAGTCTCCTACTCCAACAACACCCAACTGATATTCTCCCTCAGCAACAACCCGAACACCACAAAGAACAATTTCCACAAAGGATGAAAGCAGTCGTCGCCTGGATGAAAGACAGTTGCCTCAAACTGAACTCGGAGAAAACAGAAGTCCTCATCCTTGGGTCCAAACGCTCTGCCTGGATTGATTCCTGGTGGCCAACCGCCCTCAGAAACGCCCCCAGCCACACCGACCACACCCGCAATCTCGGCATCATCTTAGACTCATCGCTCTCAATGGACCAACAGGTAAGCGTTGTCTCATTGGTCTGCTTCCACACCCTGCGCATGCTTCAAAAAATCTACAAGTGGATCCCTACCAAAGCTAGAAGGACAGTCACCCAGGCCCTCGACAAGCATCTGCCTCGACTTCAGCAATGCACTCTACGCCGAAACCACCGCCAAGACCCAAAAAAGACTACAACGCATCCAGAACGCCTCTGCCCGTCTCATCAAGAACACCCCACGATGCAGCCACACCTCCACCCTTCTGAGAGACCTACCCTGGCTGCCTATCAACAAGAGAATTACCTTCAAGCTCCTGACCCATGTCTACAGGCCCTACATGACGCCAGACCAGCCTATCTCAACCACAGACTCTTCTTCTACACTCCCGCCAGACAACTCGGCTCCGCTGACCAGGCCCTCGCCAACGTCCCCCACATCCGGAAAACCACAGCCGGAGGAAGATCCTTCTCCCACATCGCCGCCAAGACCTGAAACACCCCCCCATCCACCTCAGGCAGTCCCCCACCCTCAAGACCTGGCTTTTTGACTGATCCTCAGCTTCCCCATTCCTCCCCTGGCGCCTTGAGACCCTCACGGGTGAGTAACCATGCTTTAAAAATCCCTGGCTGATTGATCGATTGATTGATAATAGGGCCAAATCATTACTGCAAGTAAAATAGCAATTTTATTTTATACATGTCTTTGCTTAACACACATAGGCAGAATACTATGCAGCATACATAAATGCTGCATATCGTCCAAAATGGGGTAAATTAGGGAAATAGCTATACCTGGCTACTCTGACACACATCAGCCAGCAATCATGATTAGAAGCACATGAATACATCCAAAACCCAGATCCATGCACTCTTGCCGTTATGCTGTGCTTTGTATTGGAGACAGAGTGAAAGCTCAATCCCACTCAAGAGAAGAAGGACCTTCCCTGAGAAGACAAACATTGTGGTCAACTTTGTAGCTGACCTCTAGGGTGAATTATATGGTCACATCCTCAATAAACGAGGCATCCCAGTGGCAGTTTGCCAACCAAAGGGCAAATACACTGGGGGTTGAGGTGAACACTGTGTGACACTGTGTGACATGTAAAAATGTGCATATTGACAGAAGGTTTGTGATGTACAACTTTACCAAGATACAGTTAGAAGTCTGCTGGTGTTTTTGGAGTGTACCTTGGTCTCAACCATAGAGCAGACATGCCAATCACAAGACTCAGAGCCCAATCAAACATATGCAAAAATAATCTCTGTTGACAACCATCTCCCTACCAGACTGTGAGTGCAGTATTTCAAGGACCATCTGCATGGCAGGGGCGCAGCCCAGTCAGCACAATTGACCTTCTTCTTTACCCAGTCAGGTATGTGTCATAACAAATTCAGTCCTAACCACATGCAAAAGAAATGTGTCATAACATATTTCCACTACCACTACAACATCTCACAATCAATCCGGTGTGCCTGTGCATATCTTATGCGCTCCTGCCAGTGAAAACAATGATAAAATATTCCTGCATACACTAACTTGCCAACTATGATCATTGTATTGCAGATCTTGTGTTGCCAGCCCTTGTCACCCCCACAAACTTCACTGCTTTTGCCCTGCCTGTGGTGAGATAGCGACTGTGGTGGGTTCATTCTAGTGCCTTGTTTGGGCACACTTAGTTTAGCTTACCCTTTTACTTTGTTATATGTTTTATTTCATTTATTTGTTTTTGTTCATTTTAGCATAGCTTGCTTTTAGCAGGGATTTTTTATTTTCTAATCAGCTGCTATACTGCGAAAGTGTTGTTATTAGTTCCCTTACATGACATTTCATGTTGTGCCTCTGCTCAAGGCTGTACCCGATAATCTATCAGGTACTGCCACAACAACATTGTGAAGCCAACTTTGACACATAGACACATTACTAGATCAGGCTTGTCCTCAGAACACAACACCTTTTGTTATAAAAACGTCATACAGGCCAGAGAAGCCATCCTATGCAGTGTGCCACTTCATTGCAATTTTGCTCACCTCATCCTTGTCTCTACAGTCAGTCGAGGAGATGACAGGCAGACACCTGTCTTCAGGCATGGGGGAGGGTGTTCTTCCAATGGATAAGTATGGGCAGGAAGGGCCTATCACTGCTATGCTTTCATGTAGATGCTAGAACTAATGGTAGGGATATGTAGGTATGTGTTTGTTCCAATCTGCTGGCATTGTTTATTTGTTTTACACTTATGGTCACAATTCTAACTGTGAAATGTTTCATTCTCTTAATCATCGCATGCCCATATACTTTATCAAGGATTGCAGTCTTTTCAATAATTGCATTGAAACTTGTCCTGCATCTCTTTGTCTGCCTTTGCTTGTATGAGATTTGTGCAGCTGGGAAAAAAGGGCAGAATCTGCCTACCACAACTTCCCTGAGAAGTCAGAGTGTCATGTGTCAGGCTACTACCAATCAGCTTTACTTTCTAGGTTTGGGTGAGGTACTACTAGCTAGCTTAGACGGTTAGACCAAGAGCTGCTAGACGATGTGGAACCGACTCACCTATACGCAGTGATGCTGTCGTCAGAAACCAGCAGTCTTGCCCCCATGGTAACAGTCCTATGACATGGCGTAACCAGCGTTGGTAAGGAACTAATTTTACAGGTCTCCTGAGTATCTTATACAGAGATATCCATGGTGTTAGGGAAAGTCCTCCTCAGGTAAATTGGTAGCACCTATCTTAGGCTGTAGGTTATTCAAGCTTGAACCTTAAAGGGATTCCCCCATTGGTGTTACCAACTCTGATCCCTGTCTTTTGATATGGCTAACGTACAACAAGCAAATATACCAGAAAACTGTAGACAACCCATCACACAGTTACCTTTGCTACTGGACTACCAATGAGGTTGGTGATCTTCTGCTTGTGGTTGAAGCACACAATGCATACAGAATAGAAATATTCTACTCATGGGTCACCTTTCCTGCAGTCAAAGGAGTCTCAAATACACTTCACACACATAGACTAGTGAATATACCACAACAATACAGAGCATACCAATACTTAGAGATACCTCTAACTTATCAAGAGCACCATGATTAGTTTAATGGCACCCTCCCACATGTAATGCAACCAGTTAGGTTAGGTGCCTTAAGCAATGATGGACCTACATGGACACCATTAGCTACATACACCTCAAATCTCAATGTACAAGCTATGCAAGTGGCTGAAGTATGTACTTTATACAATGAACTCGTAGCTATATAAAGACGCTTAATCAATTCATAATGCGTACCTTAAACACTGCCCCAGTGACTGCTGCTCCAACTATAAATCAAGTGAATATTCTGTTATGGATTGCACAGAAAACAAATCAGCTGGAATCAGAATTTCCCCACATGGGACCCCAGGATAAACTTAGAATTCTCATAGTGTGCTTGCCTTTTGGAATGGTTCCTTCTATTGAGGATTGTGCCACTTGGGGCACAGTCTTTAGTACAATTTATAGCACAACACATGGTACACCAACACTTGTAAATCTTCCGGAAGTGTACAAATTCAAAATGAACACGGTGCAGTCTCTGTCCTGGACTTGGGGATGAAACTAATGCACAATTTTGACACAGTCTCCTCAATTATTTTAGGCAACATTAAAGGGGAAGCAGCAACTTTGGAAATATGCCAGCAGCTCCGGGAGGTTCCTCAACAGTATCAAGAACACAAGCTGCCAAAGATTATTCATGAAACTTATACCAGTATATGTCCGGATAGTCTTGAGGCCAGACCAACAAACCCGCAATTACAGAGTAATTCCGGTAAGGAAGGTACAAAGCAGGCACAAGAAAGATAAAAAAAATGCTGGGATACTCAAAAATATAATAGAGAAAGAAGAAGCCAAAGAAAAGAATCTCAGCAATTGGAGACCTCATAAAAAATATATAAGTTTAGAAATAGGGAAACATTAAAAACTCCTGACAGACAGCAATGTACTAATAACCTCCCATCTTGCTCCTTCCAGGATGCACCAGATAAATGGAGTGAGAGAGGAGGGAGGTCAGAACATCAAAGTGACTTTGTGAAGCCAAGGACTCACAACATTCTTCAGAAACTTTTACAAAACAACATAACAAAACTTCAATTTAAAAAGAAAAAGGTTGCAGCTATTTTGGCTAAACATGCCAAAAATATTGAGAACATTACTGAAGAACAGGATGTGGGCCATAACACTGTCACGATGTCACCAGAATCTTATAGATCTTCTGGATGCAACACCAACTAACGACTTCCTTAAAGTCGACAGCGGACAGGAGCGTCTCCCCTCCCGATAGGGTTCATAAACGAAACATACAAATTGAGGGAGACATTGAACACATCATTAAAGTAATCTTCTGGAGAAGATTACTACTAAAATATGATTAGATTATTGGCAGAAAAATATTGGCCACCTGAATTTGTCCTTGCTCTCCTACAAGAGGAAGATGTCCTTTTCCCTTCTTTCCCAGTCCTTTTTTCAGATGCAGGAAAAAAAAAGACTACTCCGCAGATTGGGCATTGGTGGAAGTGCCAGTGCTGTACTACAACAATATAGGATGGGCTAGAGATTCCCCCTACCACGTTATTCCAATATGATCCACATCACAGATCTAACCTCAGTATTCTATCAAACAAGGCAAAAGCACAGGTGAGAGAAATTCTCACACAACTTGAACACCAGGGTGTAATCGAACCCTGCATCTCTGCAATGAATAATCCTTTATTTTCCGAAGCAAAAACCTAATCATTCCTTTAGAATAGACTTAGCTTGCAGACATCTTAACAGTAAGACAAGCACATGTGGAATACAAAATTCAAATAATACAGCACTAATAAACAGCATTGCACGCAAAAAATACAAAGCAACTTTAAATATTTCCTGCCACAATCTAGTGCCTGAAAGTCAGGACTTATGCGTCTTTACGGTGCTTGCCTCTCAAAGTAAAAAGTTCTGTTTGTCCAAGGGTTATAAAAACAGTCCAGGATTGTCCTCTGCCTGGATGACATCAATATTACATGATATTGATTCTGGGGCATTCTCCTATGTCACATATGACGACCTCAACAGACATTTAGACAGGGTACTTCACACAATTTTTATATTTGCCTCCTAAGTCTACAAATTCAACTTAAAAACAACAAAATTAATTTTCTAAGTGTCCTATTTTTAGAATAAAAATGATCTGATGAGGGCAAGATCCTAGCATGACAATTTCTAGAAAACTGCTAACAACTTCAACCTCCCAATACCATCAAGAAGCTACAGTCATGGATGGGTTTCTTTAATTTTGGCAGAACCTACATTTCTGAATATGTGCAGTGCGTAAAACATCTTTATGATGTAATACATACAGAATTGTAGAAAAAATTGGACACCCGAACACACACGCATTCTCAGAGCATTACAGAGGGACATGCTTGAAGAAAAACACTTACACACACATGACAACAAAACAAACTTGATAATCAGGGTAATTCCGGGTGACATCAGGTTTACCTATGTCACATTTGATGAGGGTGACATGGTACCCAAAGCTTACAAATCACATTTGTACTCCAATGCAGAACAACATTTCACATCAACAGAAGAGATACTGACTGCTGTCAAGATGGCTGTCATCAAGGAGAGGCCACTTACACAGGGAAAACACATTATTGTCGTCACCCCAATACCAGTCCTAGAGGCTGTTACAAATGCAAGTGTTCTGAATGCAAAAGCATTAAATCCATGTTGGATTCAATGAGCAACCTCCCTGACTGCCACTGATGTCAATTATGTGTTCGACCCAAAACCTCAGACCCAAGAATTTCTCCAATATGAACGTGAGTATCGCATGTCCACTAACATCTTGCCTCTTGAACAATATTGAGTTATAATTTCTACTGATGTTCAGTCAAACCAGCTGTATGTAACAAACATCAATATTCCACTGCTTAAGCAGCCTTTAGCGGGGTAATGAGGGATGGTATATTTCTCCCTCTACAAACATACATGCAGACACTAGGGGACTGCACAGCACAACTGGCAAAGCTTAAGGCTCTAATTTTGGGACCGGAGCACATGGATCCTGAACTTTCTACTTTCATTGTGTGTGATTCATACTACTGTGTCCAGTCATTCAATTAATAATTACACTACTTGCACCTAAATGGGTTCAGAGATTCAAAAAAGAACACCATCAAACACAAATTCTTGTGGGGGAGGGTAGCAGATCTTGAAGACAAGCTACCGCAGACTCATGTAGTTCATACATTGGGTCATCAACGTTTTGGAATATATTTTGTAGGACATACTTTGGCTGATGAAGCAGCTAAATATGCAATAGCTATGGCTTCTGTTGCTGTGATTACTCATTCTCAGACAAGACTTGATGATGAAACATTTGCTTCTATGCTTCAGTTGATGGCAAGCCCTTACCAAAAGCATATGCTGCAAAATATTCCTACCACTTAACTGCCCAAAACATCGCATTTGCAAAAATACCAGGGGTGGGTGATTGTGTGATCCCAAACCAAGACCAGAGATTAAATCTCATCAAAGTGGCACATGAGATTAGAGTGTTGAGGGGATCACAGATGAATGGAAAATGGGTGGAGTCGCAGCTTTCCCGAAGGGACTAACAGTGAATTGATCCAGCATACTGACAAATGATTTGGAGGTTTTCTACTGCGTTTCAGTTTATCGGATGAAGCGCGCTGTCTTGGACACCTGATCGAGGGGCAGGAGCCCTTTAAATTCTGCTCGCGCTCCCGCCGTCGCGGGAAGCGCGCTGTCTTGGACACCTGATCGAGGGGCAGGAGCCCTTTAAATTCTGCTCGCGCTCCCGCCGTCGCGGGAAGCGCTCTGTCTTGGACACCTGATCGAGGGGCAGGAGCCCTTTAAATTCTGCTTGCGATCCCGCCGTCGCGGGAAGCGCGCTGTCTTGGACACCTGATCGAGGGGCAGGAGCCCTTTAAATTCTGCTTGCGCTCCCGCTGCGCGGGACGTGCCCGGGCCAAGGGTGGGGCCGTCCTTGCTCGTCATTGCCAGGAAGAGGCAGGGCAGGGCCACCCCCCTGACATTTCTCCAAAAAAACATTCTGGACTTCGGGACTAGGCACCCTACAAGTGTTTGGCTGCCTGAAGGTATTGTGTTGGTGCTTTGCCTGCTCTCCCTCGTTTTAAACATTTTAGCATTAAGGAAATCGTTTCTATATACCTAAATATAGCCCCTTGAGTAACCGGTCATTAAGTTAATCAAATAAATTACATTACATTCTACAATCATGGGTAAAAGGAAATACTCAAAACCAAACAATCCAAATTTAAAAGACAGTTCATCTATATTAAAATATATCTCTGGGGCGATGGGAATGATAGATAAGCAAATCGCTACTGTTGAAGGGAAAATGTCATCATCTAAAGAGCGCTCCCACGAATCACAACACAACTCCCCATCCAGCGAACATGGGGATGGACATTCAAGAGTAAGGCTTACAAATGGCTGCGTTAAAGACTCTTCGAACCTAATCTACTCCATGGATGAAATATCCCCTGTCGCCAAGCGACCAAGAAAACCGGAGGTAACTCTGGTGGATAAGACTGCAAAAACAATGCCAGTGATAGACCCAAGAACTACCCCAATTAAAAAATATCCAAGAAAATCAACGCGGAAGAAACCCCTAACTTCAGCAGGAGACACTGTTCGGTTGCTCCTTATAAATCTCCACGAGACAGTGAACTCATTGAAATCATCTATCGGAGCCAGCTTGGACTCTATGTCGGAGCGCCTAAAAGGGGTGGAGTCTAGGCTTGAGGCAGGTCTTGAAATAATAAAGTCCTTACAACGGGAACATATGCATTCTCAAAGCAAGGACTCCAGAAGTACATTGCGGTCCCCAGAACGTGAGAACAACAGACACCCTATTCCATATAACAGGCCAATCAGTTCACACCAAAATATTAATTCTCAGACTGAACTACAAACTCAATCAATACCTCCCTCGCTGTATCATTCTACCCAACCCTCCTTTTCATCTATTACACCACATAATCCTTCTTCAGATAACAACATTCTAAATCCCACACTTCGTAAGATAGCAAGTAGTGCTATGCATAGGGCAGCGACTACCTACCACCACTCAAATCCAGGGAAAAATACAACTAGCAGGAACAAACCCCCGAATTCCATCTACCTCCCTAGTGACTTGCTACATCTCCCCCCGGAGGCAACTCCATATGTTGTGGTCTTGGCTAATGTCCCACCGATAGACGATCAACAACTTGAAACATGGTCGGCCTTGAGAAACAAGGCCCTCAATTGGATCGGGACCCGAATGGGCCCTGGCTCAGTGAGGACCCTTTTTGATGACATAAAAATGGTCAGAAGAATTAAATGGATAGGGAACAGCATGAAAGCGCTAACTGGAGATTGTGTGGTCCTTTCTTTTGGTTCACCGAACCTAGTGAATAGAATTATCCATGACTTAGGAGCCAGACAAGTTACCCTACAAGGAATCTCGCTACTACCCCTAGGTTATTTCTATCAAAGACCAGCGGGGAATAACTCCATCCATCCACAGCGAGCTGTAGCACCCTCATCCAGCCCAGACTTATCTATAACATGCAACAGATTTTTCCCCCTTGCAACGTTGGAAAATATAGATTGACTGGATATGAAACAGTCAGCTCTCCCTGAAAGAGTAGTTAAAACAATTTACATATCAGGGACGGACCTACATAAGGAAGTCATATCACACACTATGGTTCCTGTAAGGAAGGAGAGTTTACCTTATCTAAGCCAGGGCGATGATCCCAGACGTATACTAAACTTAACCAACAGCAATACCCCCCCTCCCTCCCCAAAGGACCAGCACCGTAACTTTAAGCAGTACCTTAACCAGAAACCGGAAATAGTCTTACTATTCTGGAATATTGCAGGCCTAGCCAATAAGCTAGACAATGAGATTTGGGCCAATTTTTTAGTAGACTATTCATGTGTATGCCTACAAGAGACATGGCTTTTAACTCCCGCCCATCTAAATGGCTATAAAACATTTCATACTCCTGCCGAGCAGTCAAGGTATGGTAGACCCAAAGGGTGACTGTGCACATATATTTCCAACAAATTACCCTTACAGAACTTAGAGATGCAATTTACGAGTCCATATTACCAACTGATAGAGAGTAACCTGGATCACAAGACCCACTTAGTCATTATTAATTTTTATAATAATACTGCTCCAGGAGAATTCTCCAACATTTTAGTGGGAATGGAAAATGATTTAAAAAAAATATTCGGAAAAAATAATCGAGAGATCCTATTGATATGGGGGGGTGATTTTAACATCCATCCGTGTGAAGAAATTTCAGATAAGATATGTGGTTGGGACTCGGAAGGTATAGGTGCAAGCCTCCACTTCTCTCATAACACTCAAGGAGAGGAAATGAATTTACTGACTCAAACCTACAATCTATCCTTTGTAAATGAATTAGTTTTGGCCGAACCACAGTTCAAACCAACGTATAACGGAAGGGGCGCAAATACAGTGATCGATTATGTCCTAATGTCTACTCACTTTGCTCACTATCTTACAAACTATACCTTGCACGACATCGCAATTAGTGATCACTACCCCCAGAGCATGAATCTCCTACTATCTCCCCTTTTAGCAGTTAGGGAAGATAGTATTATACTGGTAGATGATATTGAACTGGCCCCGCGCAATGGATATACTATGAAGTGGGCCCAGACAGACCCCAACTCTTTCTTGAAACAGGTAATACGCCAATGTAAACATGCTTTCGCAGACTGTCTAAGAGAGAACCCACATCCAGGGCAATGTCTAAGTGCGTTTACAACGATTACACAAACTATAAAAGAAGCCCTCACTATTAAAAGCAGTAAGGTAGGGAATAAAAGGATGTGCGGATGGTTTGGCCACAACTGCACCCAAGCACATAAGAGACTGAAAAAGGCCCTAAATGCCCCAAAAAGGTGCTTGAGTGACATACGCAAACGCAGACAGGAATACAAGACAGCAATAAAGAAAAGGAAATTGACTATAAAAACAAACTTGTGGGAAACCCTCCATATAGCAAGTTGTAAGAAAGATAATATACTCTTCTGGCAGACAATAAATTCCCCCATGCTAGGGGACAGTGACATTCCTAGGATGGAAATTGCTATCTCCGAAGAAGACTGGGTAGCACATTTCTCTAATATATATTCACTGACGAGTGATATATTAGACCATACACATGACCACGATGCACAGGAATGTCCGCGCCTAGTCATAACCCCCCAATTTAGCCTTCAGGAGGTAGAGGAAGCTATAATAGAAAGTAAATCAGGGAAAGCACCAGGCCCTGATGGCGTTTCGATCGATATATTCAAGGCCAATATTGAGCTGTGGGGGCCTGTACTGACGCAGACATTGAGGGCTATCTGCACATGCGGACCCCTACCATCTTGGAGAGACTCTAACATAATCCCAATATATAAAAAGGGTGACCGCCTTAATCCAGCCTTTTACAGGCCAATCTCCCTGCTGGACACAACAGCTAAACTAGCAGGGAGAATAATTCTGAATAGGCTGCAAACATGGGCAGAGGAAAAGAACGTTTTATCCCCGGTCCAGTATGGATTCCGGAAGGGAATCGTAACAGTGGAACAAAGTCTAAATTTAAGTCTCATTATTGCAAAGTATACCAAGATCAGACCAGGCAACCTGTACCTGGCCTTTATTGACTTATCATCAGCCTTCGACTGTGTAATCCATGATAAATTATGGGATACTTTAAACAGCATGGGGGTGGAACCGGCCTTAATTCAATTTATTCGCGAAACGTACACAGGGAGCAGAGCAAGAGTGAGGTACGGCCTAAAAGGGGAATGTACTCGCCCCTTTGGTCTACATAGAGGAGTGCGCCAAGGCTGCGTTCTTGCTCCGTTCCTGTTTTCAATGTATATAAACAACTTAGACAAAGAATTGGCCACTAGGTGTAAAGATCTACCCCAAATAGATAATCGACCTGTTCCGGCATTACTTTATGCAGACGACGCAGTACTAATGGCCAGGACCCCAATAGCTCTCCAGAAACTCCTAACAACCTGCATTACATACATGACACAGCTGGGACTCAACGCCAATCGCTCCAAAACTTTTATCATGAACTGCGGAGGGAAGCGCAGCAAGTTTTATAACATCAGTATTGCAGATAGCAAGGTCGAAATCGCGCAAACTTTTTCATACTTGGGCATAACACTTGATAAGCTGGGTTCCTGGGCCAACTGCAGGAAGACGAAGAGAGTGCACTTGATCAAAACAACGATGGCACTACGACTCTTCTCCAAAAGGCTTGGGGGGATCACACCACCTAATATGGTAAAGATCTAAAAAGCCAAGTGTATTCCAGCTGTTACGTACGGGGTAGGAATTTGGGGTCATACAAACTGCAATCTAGTCCAGACTGTGGAAAATGATTTCCTACGACATCTGTTGAGGGTACCAAAAGGCACTTCATTGTACGTCACACACTCAGAACTTGGGGTTCCCTTTATTGCAGACTTGATAAAGATACAGCCATTGTTATTATGGCATAAAGTCTGGACCTCGGAACACACCAGTTTTAATAAGGCCATTTTGACCGACTGTCGAAGTCATTATATACATCAAGGGTACCATGGTTAAAATACATCACGACCTTTTTTGAAAAATTGGGCAATAAAGACTACTATACAAACCCAGTCTCGTTGCAGAAGATATCTAGGAAGGACCTGAGTAAACTGGTATTAAAATATCTAGAAGACATACGTTGGGGTGTGGAATCAAAAAAAACTTCAGTCATTCATAACCAAATAATTTTGACGGCTGAGGGCATGCAGCCTTACTTGGCAAATATGGTACTCCCTCGCCACCGTTATGTTCTTACTAGACTTAGGCTAGATACGTTTCATCGCCTAGTTTCATTTCCAACTATGAACGATTGGTCCACCTTGTTAAAACCATGCCCTGTGATGCAAAAACACAGCAATCCACAATCCATGTGGTTTTATTTTGTAATTTCTACGCCTACCAGAGGAAGCACCTAGTTGTTCCGCTTTTAAGGAAAATCAATCTCCCCCAATGTCGCACAGCCTACGCCTGTCTCCAGTCACTATCTTCTTTAGAGATATGTGGAATCTTAGCTAATTTTTTATGTTCTGTATTAAAGATAAGGAAATCCATGGGGGAGGCGATTGGAATATAATCTACTGTGATAGGTTTCTTTAATTGTTGTGTGTTTTTATTACATTTTTATTGTTTTACCTACTTGACTTTTTATTGTATATTGAAATGTATGTGTCATAACTGGAGATCTTTTTATGACTGTTATGTCTTTTATGACTTGGTGAAAGTCGAATAAAGATTTTGTACTACTACTACATGAGATTGTTGCTTCTGCCCAGGCTGGTATGGTGGCTACCATTTCACTCTTGCAAAAACGTTATTTGTAGCCAGGTCTATACATACGACCAAACAGTATGCCCTTTGCTGTGACATCTACCAATAATTAAATGGGTCCACCATCAAATGCCCACCTCAGACACCCCTCTTAGTTTCAAACAAACCACTTCAATGTGTGTACCTGGGCCATTGTAGTCCCTTACAACCTAATGGTACATACAAATACAATTTAGTCATTGTTGACTCATGCTTCAGATTTCTGTAGGTATGGTCACAATGATCGGCTGACGCTCAAACTGTTATTAAAGATTTACAAGTCCTCATTGGGACATATGCTATTGCAGCATTCCACTCAGACCAGAGCCCTGCTTGTGCCTCCAGGTCATTCAGGGAGACTATGCTAATGATGGGTGTTTAACTGCATTTCTCGTCTCCCTACCACCCCGAGGGAAATTCGGTTGTGGAGCAGAAAAAACAAGACTTTAAGCAACCCTTATCAGCTAGAGTACTAGGTACAGGTCATAGTCATTGTACAGGTCATAGTTGGCAGCACCACATGTATGAAGTCCAGAGAGAACTAAATAATCTGCCCAAAACGTGTTTAGGAGGATGTACCCCTTATGAGGTCTTGTTTGGGATACCAATGTATGTCCCAGATCTTGATGGCCCTGGTGCATTTGCAGCAGAAACTCCTTTTGACATAAACAAACGTGTCACTGTCTTGCAGGAATTACAAAAGTTTTGTGATGAAAACTCTTCTCCACATCCCAATACCTTGGTTCCAGTTTTGGGAATACAAGGTACCAGAACTGTCATCCTACTGCCAATGTCTGGTTCTAAACAAAAACACTTTGTTTCAATTAACAACGTCAAACTGCACCATGTGGCTGATCCTGCACAGATTATCAGGAGCATTCCTGGTTAGTTCCCATACCTCTCTCACTACCCCACGGGATATACCTCCTCAAGCACTCAACAATGCTACAATTTTCTCCCCGAGCTTGAGGAGGGCAGAGAATTAACTTTTGTTAATTCCTGTCACCACCTCATCATCAAGAAATGTCCAATATGTAGATCTCTATTATTCCAATGAAACTCAAATGGATGACAACTTTTATTTTGAACCACCACTATAAGGTACACCTACCAGTTCTGCACCAGCTCCAGTTTTTGCACAGACTGCTTCTGGTTATGTTGCCGACATAGATGACTGTTCAGTATCAGTAACTGCACCTGTATCAAGAAAATGTAAGCTTTATAACTGGCTTAAAAATAATTACTTGGTTCGTCCATAGTATTATCTGTGGATACTACTGATACAGCTTTCCTTTCTGCCTTGGATTGTTTTTTTCATCGTTTTCTTCCTGCTGATACATGGTCACTATCTTCCTGAACACTCTGCTGTTGAAATGGTGTTTATCATCACATAAGGTCCAAAGAGACTTGTCCATTGTGAACATTTCAGCTGTTCAAATTCCTAATGGAATTGTTTCAGATAAACTACCGCATGATATATTTGGCCCTACAGAAGTCGTTCAAATTCCATGTTTTCAAAAGATCTATGACTGATGTTTCTGATGACTGGAATATAAAAACAGTTGATTCTATGCTTTCTAAGCTAGAATATTATACTGTATTCAAAAGTGAAGATGTTTACATGACAACTGCGAATTATGGGGAAATGTTTGGTATCACTATTATGGACATTTTGTTCCGCACCGGGCTAGTACCCCAAGATTAGTTTATAATGACACACAATGGGAACAACTCCACCAGTGGGAAGTTCTAAAACATATGTGGATAAGTTTGTGTATTTTAATTGACATGACACTAAGAATGTTGAGCCAAATATTTCAAATGACCTCCCTCTAAAGTGAGAAAATATAGCTAACTGACTCTAAATTGATGTATTCAGATTTCTACATTTCCCAGTTGGCTATAGAAGGCTATGAGTTTTGGAAAAAAATCAATTGATTTAAGGAGTGTGTGGGGAACACAAGTTTGGCAAATACAGGTTAGGGAAGCTTTATTTAGAGCATGCCTTATTCCTTTATAAATTATATTTTTAAACAACACAGTCCAGTAGACAAAGTGCCTTGGGTTACAAAAATAAAAGAAATGATCGCACCGAGTATTCCCACGCTTGCAAAATGTGATAACTTGCAAAAGATTATAAATGTCATTGAAGAACAGTTGAATACTTGGGTTCAGAACGGTACCTTCAATTTGTAATTTTCATGTACTGACAGATGGTTATTGTGCCCAGTGTGCACAAATGGTCGTCATGCACGTTTTGTAACCTCCACATGGGGTTTTAGAGCGAGTCAACCTGACCCTTGTTATATCACTGCACAACACTCAGGTATTGTGACAGTATACAGTGTGGGCAAACTATGCCAACAGAGGTTACACTCTTCCACATTAACAGCTGTAAAAGAACACCTTAGTCTGCCTTCAGAGGATGTAGACTTACAAGATTTCTTGCTAGGTCCTAAAAAGCCACGCTCAAAATGTTTCTTATATGCAATATATAATGAAATGTGGAAGCTTTCACAAATGGAAGCAGCCACACGTTTAAGACAGATTGACAGGGAAAACATGGAGAAGACTCTAGCTGTTGTCGATAATGGTATGAACACATTGTCCAATTAGATTTGTACACTAAATAACATCATGTCGTGCGCAAGTGACATCATTCACAATGACATGTCACTTGTACACCATGGACAGAGTCAGCTTAGGTCTAATATGCAGTTGGGTTGGACACTGCAAGTTCTAAAAAGTAGCCGCGTGCCCCAGCAGCACATCAATTCTAAGGAGTTATTTGCTGCATTTAATTTAACATGACAGCAGCAGATAATGGCTAAGAAATAGATGGGTTACATTATGCTTAACATTGAGTTGCCTTTTACTGTAGCCGAGCTGTAATGTCAGTATGGCTAATACCTGGAGTGATAAATCTGCCCATTTCAACTTTCCAATTCACTTCATGTTTAAAACATTTTCCTGTAGGCAGATTTGAGTGGTTAGGAGACCACGAGGTGTGAGAGTTGCCTTTCAATTACAAATGTCTGAACTGACAGACAGAGGTCTTTCTTAGCTGAAGTGAATGTGAGACTTCTGTGAGTCATTCGATAATTTGTAAATAGGCATCCTTGCACGGCACATGCACTGATTCTGAAGCAAACTTAGCTTGTTATCTGTAGGGTACTCCTGTTCCTTTGATTTACCCAGTATTTCAAATACTTTGAATTGAAGTTATTTAATGCTGGATGATGAAGGCTGCTGTGGTATGAAATCTGGAATCACCTACGTGAATTCAGTTTCTCAAATTGTAACTTGCTGGGGCAATGTGTTACCCCCCATGCATGAGATAAGAGTAGCAGAATTGTGGTCTCACATCGCTATTACAAGTGTGAATTCTGACAAGCTGAGCTGACTGAAGGCTCTTTTGTTTCAAAAACATGCAGCACTTACATCAGCCCAAGAAACCTATGACCTCCAAGGTCATCTGAAGAGATACACTTCCTATTAAATACCAACTTACCCAAGCATTTGTGAGAATTGATGAGCAGGCTTTTAATGCAACTAATAGTGCTGGGATTGTGCACTTGTTTAAGGCTGTGGGTTCTGTATTCGAGTGCACTTTCCAGACCATGTTCAGAGTTATACCTTCAACCATCCACTTTTTTCAAGTGTCTGTGGTGGATTCTCAATTACTTTAGCACTGATTGGTGGAATTCTGCTGTTGCTATTTTTGATTCACAATGGCTGTCCCATCTTAACAAAGAAGAGGGATGGAGCTCCCACCATCTAAACTGATGCAGTATTTCAGAGCATTGCTCCTTGAGGAACTTGAATTGAATTGGTCACTGTCAATCAGACCAGTTCTCACTTGTGGGCAGCCAATTTTCCATTGCTTGTGGTGATTCTTGTAATGTGCACCAAAGGTGTATCTTGCTGCGCAGCTAGTACCGTCTTTGGACACTGACCTGTTAATGAGGTTTCATTCATGAACATGTCCACTGAGATTGTTGTTGTTACGCAAGGCATCATATAAGCCTTCCTTTGTGGATGTCATGGCTCCGTGTTCTTCTACATCTGGCACAGAACGGAACACTGCTTCCTCGGCTGGGCTTATGGCTGAGGCTCCTGTACATTTGTGCTCTATGGATCTTACATCTAATGAGTTGGTCACTTTATTGCCTGCTGAAGTGTTTGCACTCTGTCCAAGTAGGAACCACAAACTTAGTCAGGGCTAGTAAGATACACGCTAAACGTTTACCGGTGCTTACCCTCTGGTAGCTTGGCACAGAGCAGTTAGGCTAAACTAAAGAGGAAATGTATTAAGTATTTGTACAAACACAGTAAAAGACCACAAAAGGATTCCACACCAATTTATAAAACTACCAAACATTTATCTGTCAGACAAGACCAAAAGAACAAAAATCCAATACACGTAAGTCAAGTTATGATTTTTTAAAGATTAAGTCAAAGTACAGTCTTTAGAAGTCAATAGTTCCAACCTGTGCTATCTGGCTGCGCTGGACTGGGGCAAACCAAAAGGTTCAGTCTGACAGCGATACAGGCTTGGTACAGGAGTCACTCAGACCTACTGACAGTACTTTGGTTGCATCGATGCTTGAGAATGATGCATTCTTCTAAAGGAGAGGCTACCTCACTATTGCAGGACATGCGTTGTTTCTTGATGTGTCGATGTCCAGAAGCAATGGGTACCATCATTGCTGCATCGGCCAAATCGGAGCTGCATTGAAAGTCAGGGTTATTGTGTTGCACAGTCGGCGAGCTGTGTTTACATCTTCAGTGTAAGCAGGGGCGAGGTATTGTTTCTGCAGTGAGATGCACCAGTTCTAAT
This sequence comes from Pleurodeles waltl, assembly GCF_031143425.1. NCBI lineage: Eukaryota > Metazoa > Chordata > Amphibia > Caudata > Salamandridae > Pleurodeles > Pleurodeles waltl. Next base: position 789,467,635 of record NC_090439.1, on the reverse strand, counting down.
TGGCATGCTGATGCATGGGTTTCTTGAGATACAGCACTACACTCTCCTCCAAGGGTTCAGGAATGGATTTGGCACCACTTGGCAGAGCAGGACTCACAGCAGAGGAGCCCAGTTGCTGGTAGCAAGATGCAGATGATGTCTTTGATGTCCCTGAGACCTCAGAAACAGGAGGCAAGCTCAGTCAGGCCCTTGGAGAAACTTTAATTGCAGGATGTAGAGAGTTAATTCAAGTCCTCTAACTCCCAGGCATGACACAGCAGGTAGTTGGCAAACACAGCAATGCAAACAGCAAAGTGGCGGACCCTCCTGGCAGCACAGCAATCCTTCTTCCTAGAAGAATGTCCTCAGTCCAAACGTCAACTGAGTATATGGTGTCAGAGGTCCAGTACATATACCCAAAAAGGCCTTTAATATAAGGGTGGCTTCAAACGAACTCTCTGAAGTGCACAAGGATCCCTTTCAACCCAGCCCTGGCTCCAGACTACCAGTAGGGGGTAAATCAGCCCATTGTGTGAGGACAAAACACAACCTATTCGGATGCAAGAGTGATCTACTTCTCCCTCTCCCTGTCCAGGAAGCCTATCTGTATGCAGATGAATGCAGATGTATCCCGTCACACCCAGCCTATCCTATTATGTGGTTGTCTAGAGAAGATGCTGTCACCTAAATGTAGATGTGTTTTGAGAGAAAGGCTCAGTGTGTTTTTTAAATTGTGAGTCCTGAGACACCAAATTCCACATTCCTATATTTTCCTAATTGGAAATTGCACTTAAAAGATTTTTAAGGTAACCCCAATGTTAGCCTACGGGAGAACTTGCAATAGAGAAAAACAAATTCAAGAGTCCTTCCCTATCTGAACATGTCAAACTGAAAAGTACATGCCCTAACTTTTAAATGCACTGCACCCACCCCCCCCCCCCCCACCTTGGGGTTAACCAGGGACTACCTTAGGAGTCACTTACATGTTATAAAAAGGAAGGTTTGGGTCTGGCAAGTGGGTACAATTGCGAGGGCGAAATGGCAATTTAAAACTGCACACACAGGCTCTGCAGTGGCAGGCCTAAGCCATATTTGAAAGGCTACTGTAGTCAGTGGTGCAACAAAACTTAAGCCCCCCCCTGCAAAGTACCTGTAGGGGGGCCTCTCCACCCGGGACCCAGTCAGGGGCCTGCCGCCAGTGCACAGTGTTCTGTGCTGAGAGGTCCCCCTGGAGCTCGGGGCCCACCCTGCACTGCAGGGGCCTTTGTCACGCTAATCACTGCAGTGGATGGCACAATCAGTGCTGCAGAGCCACTAGTATTATTAGAGTTACAGGCCCTGGGCACACATAGTGCTCTTTACTAGGGACTTACCAGTAAATCAAATATGCCAATCATGGAGAGACCCTATATACCACATTTTAGAAACAGAGTACATACACTTTAGTACTGGTTAGCAGTGAAAAAGTGTCCTAAAGCCAGCAAAAACAAGGTTCAGTGTTTACATCTTCAGTGTAAGCAGGGGTGAGGTATTGTTTCTGCAGTGAGATGCACCAGTTCTAATTGGCATGCTGATGCATGGGTTTCTTGAGATACAGCACTACACTCTCCTCCAAGGGTTCAGGAATGGATTTGGCACCACTTGGCAGAGCAGGACTCACAGCAGAGGAGCCCAGTTTCTGGTAGCAAGATGCAGATGATGTCTTTGATGTCCCTGAGACCTCAGAAACAGGAGGCAAGCTCAGTCAGGCCCTTGGAGAAACTTTAATTGCAGGATGTAGAGAGTTAATTAAAGTCCTCTAACTCCCAGGCATGACACAGCAGGTAGTAGGCAAACACAGCAATGCAAACAGCAAAGTGGCGGACCCTCCTGGCAGCACAGCAATCCTTCTTCCTAGAAGAATGTCCTCAGTCCAAACGTCAACTGAGTATATGGTGTCAGAGGTCCAGTACATATACCCAAAAAGGCCTTTAATATAAGGGTGGCTTCAAACGAACTCTCTGAAGTGCACAAGGATCCCTTTCAACCCAGCCCTGGCTCCAGACTACCAGTAGGGGGTAAATCAGCCCATTGTGTGAGGACAAAACACAACCTATTCGGATGCAAGAGTGATCTACTTCTCCCTCTCCCTGTCCAGGAAGCCTATCTGTATGCAGATGAATGCAGATGTATCCCATCACACCCAGCCTATCCTATTATGTGGTTGTCTAGAGAGGATGCTGTCACCTAAATGTAGATGTGTTTTGAGAGAAAGGCTAAGGCTCAGTGTGTTTTTTAAATTGTGAGTCCTGAGACACCAAATTCCACATTCCTATATTTTCCTAATTGGAAGTTGCACTTAAAAGATTTTTAAGGTAACCCCAATTTTAGCCTACGGGAGAACTTGCAATAGAGAAAAACAAATTCAAGAGTCCTTCCCTATCTGAACATGTCAAACTGAAAAGTACATGCCCTAACTTTTAAATGCACTGCACCCCCCCCCCTTGGGGTTAACCAGGGACTAACTTAGGAGTCACTTACATGTAATAAAAAGGAAGGTTTGGGTCTGGCAAGTGGGTACAATTGCGAGGGCGAAATGGCAATTTAAAACTGCACACACAGGCTCCGCAGTGGCAGGCCTAAGCCATATTTGAAAGGCTACTGAAGTCAGTGGTGCAACAAAACTTAAGCCCCCCCCCTGCAAAGTACCTGTAGGGGGGCCTCTCCACCCGGGACCCAGTCAGGGGCCTGCCGCCAGTGCACAGTGTTCTGTGCTGAGAGGTCCCCCTGGAGCTCGGGGCCCACCCTGCACTGCAGGGGCCTTTGTCATGCTAATCACTGCAGTGGATGGCACAATCAGTGCTGCAGAGCCACTAGTATTATTAGAGTTACAGGGCCTGGGCACACATAGTGCTCTTTACTAGGGACTTACCAGTAAATCAAATATGCCAATCATGGAGAGAACCTATATACCACATTTTAGAAACAGAGTACATACACTTTAGTACTGGTCAGCAGTGAAAAAGTGTCCTAAAGCCAGCAAAAACAAGGTTCAGCACCCTGTCAAAACAGGAGGTCAGAAAGTAAAAAGTCAGGGGAAAACACGCCAAAGGTGCTAGGTCTAACATTTTCTTTATTTCTAATAGAAAGTGTGAAGTTTTCAGAGCATATGCAAAAATTCTGTATCATCCTGGCTGCACACTCTGTGCCCCCTGACATGTTTTTTGTTTACGGGTGTAGCCATCACAATGTGGCCTCTTACTGTGTAAGCTTATGATTTAAAGCTGGAGGCTTAATGTCAACATGAGGATAGAGCTGGCATATTTTGTGACATTTTAGTTTAGTCTTCCGGAATTCTTAGTGCCGCTGTTTTGTTTTGCAAATGTGAAATAAAATTAAAATCAGTAGTCAAACAGTATATAAGCACTAGAATTTGACTATTGATTAGGAGAGGTCTTCGTGCTAGAATTATAGCCAGAGGTCATGCTAGATTGTGGAGAAAACTACTCTCTGTCAGAAAGTTAATTTCAGAAGTCATGCAGGTGTCTTTCACTCAGAACACTTATTGTTGGTCTGCAGAACTCTGACACCAAATAACTGTAACCAGCTATTCAATGGTATGACTTGGCACCCATTATAATAAACTCGAAACTTGAAAGGGAAGCTTGCTAGATAATTCTTCAGCTAAGATTTAGCACAGTGCTTAGGAATAGCTTTAGGGTATTACAATGTCAGAAACAGGCTAATAATGTCAGAAATGTTTTTTCTGTTTTTGCTGACCATTCCATGTCTATTTGCTTTTACTTGTGCATTATGTGTGGTTACCTTTCACATGTTATGCACTAGACAGAGGATCTTAAAATAAACAATTTCTGTTTCTCAGTGCTGTCTTTGAGTGTGTTACTCATTAATGAAAGATTGCTTGGAGGGACTGATAGTAACCTGAAAACACTGCTTGTACAAGATTTACAGTGGGTTTGTGTAAGGACTGCAGTCCAGATGGCTTTCTAATTCAACGTTGGTGTACTACACTTAGGGCTACACGTACGTAGCATTTTGCACATCGCAAACAGCGAATCGGGTGGTTTGCGACGTGCAAAATGCACTTTGGTAAGTTGGAACCCATTTTTGCGATTCGGTAAACTATTTACTGAATCGCACAAAGGGATTGCGAGTCTCAATTAAGAAGGAGTGTTCCCTTCCTAATTGTGAGTCACAGTCCCATGTATGATTGTTTTGTGACCTCTGCCTGTTCAGAAAAAATGAAACAAATACGTTTCATTTTTTGTTTTTGAAATGCATCTCGTTTTCCTTTAAGTAAAAAGGCTGCATAAAAAAAAACTGCTTTATTTAAAAGCAGTCACAGACATGGTTGTCGGCTGTCTCCAGCAGGCCACCATCCCTGTGTGGGCGGCCATTCCGAAGGGGGTCGCAAATTGCGACCTACCTCATGAATATTCATGCGGTAGGGCATTTGGGACCCCCTTGCGAATCACAAACAGTGTCATTGACACTGTCCAACATAAGGTTTTGTGACTCACAATTTGCAAGTCGCAAATAAATTATTTCGTACATGTAGCCCTAAGTCCCTGCATCGGAGGGTTTCGAAATCTGACTTCTGCAGCACGGGGGACCCCCAGATTACACATCACAGTTGTAGGGTGCAATGGCATGAATTAAAAAAAGCCCTTTGCCTATGACATCATATTTTTTCACCATACATTTGAGATTGTCTCTTCAACAAACATTGCACGTCTTGCCTATTTGCATATATAACATTGCACATATAATCACATCAATATGATACAACATTAATGACGTTGCATGACATGTACACATTTCTAGTTGCCTATAAGAGAATGTCTAATGAGGGCAGTATTTCTGTGGGCCTCCAGCAGACTATGAACTCTTTGCTGCAGGGGGAAGAACCAAAGTAAATGTTTAATGTAGAGCAATGCGGTTGTGCCCAGAATTTCCAAGGCCTTCATCATGGCCTACCAGAGAGGAAGCTTCTAGAGCTTTCTCTCTTCTCTGGCTCATATGATGGTAATGCGAACTGCAGTTCACTGTCCAGCAATTTCTTTCTGGTTCATCAGGAGTCCCTAATTGACCAGCTGGTTAACAGGCACCACATAAAGTTGAGGGCGGCTTTTGAGTGCCCCATGCCCAGTGATGTCAACCTACTATTGGACAATGTTGGGAAACCTGTTGTTTTTCCTCAGCACTTGGGTGTCTTTAGTCACGAACAGAAGAAGGATGGAGGTGGACTCTGATCTGCTCAGTATAGTCCATTTTTTTTCTGCCTCTGCTTTGTTCACTTCTGGGTACACATGGTTGGAGGCTTGACTCACCCACTCAGTATTAACATACCGTTGGTAAGTACAGAGAAGGGCTGGGATGAGGTGAGAGATAGGGAGAAGTTAGGGTTCAAAGCCTTTGATGTACAAAGCTTTCCAAGAGGATGACATACAGTCACGTACCAAAAAAGAAACCCTTTACACATGCATATACATGGGAATTGGCCCTGAATTCTGGGCCAGGATGAGGCTGCTATATACGAACCACACAGTCTGGGCCAATGGGACAATGTTGAAGATGTTTCATTGAAGCAATCCACGAGGTAAGGTGTCCTTTATCTCCATTCTCATTTAGAACAGCTCAAGAGATACAAGGCTTTAAGTTAGGAGAGGAGCTGCAGGCCAAAATATACCTCTGTGCAAACAATATCTTCCTGTAGGTGAATGGCCATAAACAGATGATACTCGGACTACTAGAGACCACAGAATATGGGAAATACTTAGGATACAGGATTATCTGATCCAAATCTGGTCCCTAATAATCATTGAATGTGTATCCCCATTGGTTCACCACAAGAACATTAAGATTAGAACAGATGGAGTCCAGCAATTAGGCACAGAAATAACAGAACACCACAATCTCTATTTAGATCAATTTACAATGAGGTGTGAGGAAAAGCGGTGTATCATATCATGTGGTTGTGTGACCTCCCCGTGTAATACACTTACCAACCCCTTTTGGTCCAGTAGGTTTTGTCTGTAAAACCCTCAGCTCAACCCTTGGTTGCTATTACACTGAGCTGCAAGGCATACACAGACGAACAAGAGTTAAGCATTTAAACAGTACTGAAACAAGGGAAGAAGAAATTGGAATTACACTCAAGAAATCTGATTCCAATTTATAGAATTAGATGGTATTTTGTTTCTAAATTATTAGACACTAGAATGAAAAAGATCCACTGGAAGGTTCCGGAGATATAGATTTTACAAGCAATGATAAATCAATGCAATTTCACTCAACTTCGAACAAACCTTGGGAAAGCTTTTTGGGGCTAACACCCAAGTGGCTTCCTGCAAAAGGGAGGTGGCACCTCCAATTAGGTGACCAAGTCTTTCCGCAGTAAAAATGGTTGTTTCATGTGTTTTACACTCAGGACATGTAAAGTACATGTGCTGCCTGTGTCCTGTGGATGCACCCTGCCTTTTGGTCTTTGTATATCTGCCAGAGGGGTGATTTACACACGTCTGCAGTATCGGACTGGGGGACTTATTTTGTATGGGGGACCTCCAGGGTGGCACAATCAGTGCTGCAAGCCCTAGGGTACCCGTGTAACATACATGCCCTGGGTACCAGGGTACTATTTACTAGGGGCTTATAGGTAAGATAGGCATTTCCAATTAGTTATAGCCAATTTGACATACACCTTAGGGTCAGGGCACTGGCACTGCGGTTTGTTTAGCAGGCCTCAGTGCACTCTTAGAGTAAAAAAAACAGTAGCATCAGTTGGAAAATGTGGGGTGACCATACAAAAAGAGGCATTTCCTTATAGGGGGCATTGGTCGTCCGAACATCAAATAATACTACTGGATATCTCAGTTGCTAATGTTATACTAATGTATGCACTCTCCCACAAAGAATCTCTCAATTAGGCTAGACAGTCTCGCAATTTGGAACAAGACATATTGGGCCCGATTCACAAAGGTAAACTTACGCTTTTGGTCAAAGTTTAGACAAAAGTGTAACTTTACGATTGTTTGGCATTCACAAAGGTAAGTCACAAGGAGTATCTTTACGTCTGTACTCGGGGCGGAGCATCGGCACTCAGGGTGGATGATGTGCACTAGGGCGGAGCATCCGCACTCAGGGCATAGCATCTGACCCGGGGTGGAATTATTGGAACCACATGCACCTGCACATTATTAAACCCACCAGCAACCCAGACCCAGAAGCCTGATAAAAGCAGAACACAAGCAAGGCACTGGTTCACCACAATCACACTATGCCTTTGCTACAAATCCTGACACCATGCTCCCCACCAGGAGAAAGAGGAATTAGACAGATGAGAAGAACACCATGGCCCAGATGTGTCATGCATTTTCTGTTTGCGACTGCAAAAATGCATTTTCATATGTAAGAATTCCAATTTGCGATTCAGTAACTTGTTACCAAATCGCAAATTGGAATTGCGACTACATACCGATTGAGTATTAGGAAGAGGCGTGTCAAGGGCATCCCTTCCTAATATGGAATCGCAGCAGTGTGCAGGAATGTTTTGTGACTGAAATGCGGTTGCAAAACATTCACATTTTACTACTTTTTTCAAGTAGGTGGTAACTCATTTGCAAACGGGAAGGGGTCCCCAAGAGACCTCTTCCCTTCTGTGAATGCATGTGGAATTTTTTTTTACCCACAGCCTTGCTTTATCTTTGCCAAGCCCAAGAGTTAGGGTTGCTTGTCCTTTCCAGAAGCGGAGCACTGCCTACTCTTAAAAAATGAAAAGAAATCTTTTCATTTTTCTTTTTAAATGCACCCCATGATACTGAAATTTGTTGTGAGGAACTGCAAGAGACTGCACACTCCCACCCCACAGCAGCAGCAGTTCCCCTGAGAAGGCAGCCTTATGGCAGCATTTGGCAACATCGGTCACTGCATTAGGGGAGGACATCCGGACTGTTAATAAAATCAAGAAGTGGCAGGATGAGAAGAGGAGGGTGAAGGATAAGTACACCAGGATAGAGGTGGCTAGAGCCCTCCCTGGTGTACAAACTGGAGCCCACCTCCGACTCACCCCACTTGAGAGGGATGTCCTTTCCACCATAGACCGCCACCTGCTCCATGGGCTGCCTGTGACTGATGACTGATGCCTGCAATGTGATGCCAGGTAAAATGCAATGATACTACTAATGACACCAAACTATTAATGTTTGTGATACTCTAAAAATGTGTCCATGGATGTAGTCCTACGTAAGTGCACTCTGTATGGTGTCTCATCCACATGGGTCTCAGAAAGTCCATCACATGCAATTGCAATTTTTCAATACCACAGTCCCAAACAGTGGCCCATCACTGCTGCCTCATCCACTTAACACTGGTGCATGGTAAAAGATAATGTCCCTCATTCATTTACCACTGCTGTTGGCAAGTAGATTCAAATGTATAGTATTGTGACAGGTTGCACATAAGCAAATACCTTGATTGTGTCTGATGACCTTTGCCTTTTGTTGCAACATAAAGCTAGAGGACAGTCACACACGGGAGCTCAGGTCACTGCACCATCAGGCAGGCATTGTCATGGAGCACAAAGACCTATACCATCAGCACAAACTGCTACGTAGATATGGCCAGGGGAGGGCATCACTCCTACATTGTTAACAGTTAAGTCATAGCTACAGTACAAGGGAATCATGAGCTGTGGCAAACCTGTGAAGTGAACTAGGTAATGTTGTGTATCACATGTTCCAAAAAGTATTTTAACTTAACACACACATCTCATTGTAGGCCCTGTGACATTGTCCAGAAAAGAACAGCCTGCAGTGACCTCTGGAACACATATGGATGTGACATCTGGTCAGGCACCATACAGTGGGCGGATGTCAGTCACTGGTAAGGAAATATAAAAATTACTCTCCCAAATGCTAATGCTCCAAAACTGTGGTGTTAATGTCACCAGTTTGTGAAGTGTGTCTAATGTCACTGTTTTCACTAATACACATAAGCTCCTATATGGATCACAACAGTATACCAAAAGCTGGCATGTTGGCCAAAGATAGGTCTGCCAATAATACATATATACAGTACTTACCTAAGGATACATATTGCCCCTCATGTAGGTGGATACTGATTGGGTAGTCAAGCAAGTTAACATGGAACAGAATTGTATGCCGCTCCTCAAAATGTGTAAGGTGTTTGTAAACTCACAGGTATACATGGTTTTATCAATCTAGCGAAGTGTCACAAGTATCCCCATTGTACATGGAATATGACTGGTGCAGAGTAAGGCAACACAGTGACTTGTTCAGTCTTGACACATTCCAAGAGGCCTGGCCACGTAGACATGATTTACTGGTGTCTGCAGCTGCAGTTGCACAAAGATTTATCCTCCGGTGCCCTGTGGGGCTCATAAATATGTCCCCAAGTACATCATGTACAAGTACAGCAGGCGTGCAGTTTGGGAGTGTCATAGTGGTTGGCAAGTTGAGTGTAGAGGTGGGAAGCTTACACATCTAGGCTCAGATTTATGAAAAACTAGTGCATCAGCACTGGTGTGCTATTTTTTCTGCGCCCCCTACCAGAACCAGTATTTAACAAACGGTTCACCATGGCTGTAGTTAGATCAATAGCGTCAACATTTTTTACACTTTTGTGGTGCTTTGCTACACTACCGTCAAAAAGTTTGACACTAGTGTAGAAAAGTGCAAGGAGGCCCATTGATTTAAATGGGTGTGCAATTGTAACGCCTGCTCTTAGCAGGCAATAAAAATGACAGAAAAATAGCAGCTGAACGCCCCTCTTGCATACATTATGCCTGGCGCAGGTATAATGTGGCGCAAGGGTTTACAAAGTGGCGCAATGCGTGCACTGTGGCACTTTGTAAATATGGGGCGGCGTTTTTGCCAACCTAACCCCACATTAGCACCAAAACATATGACGCTATTGTGGGGCAAGGTGGCGCTAGGGCTTTGTTGATTCTGGCCCCTACTGGTTAAACTGCACAATGTGAAAGCAGTAAATGTGGGGATCAGCTCAGCTTTTCCACTTGACCAATTTGTTTGATCCTAGGTCTATGTTTATTTCACTTTGCCACCCTGATCACAAATGGGTGAACTCCCAAATGGAGGACTACAGGTTGTTGGCTGTACATGATCGTATACAGTGTCAGGTAAAATAGACCATGAAGATGTACACATACATTGGAAACGCAGGCTAAATGAGAAGTGCACAGCAGAAATGACTGACCTTGCAGTACTAACCTAGCAATGTTGGGGGTGGGTGGGTCAAAATAAATGTATCCTACACCTTGTTAGATAATTGCGTATGTAATACATGTACCTGTCAATGTACTGATTAAATCTGATGTGCAAAGTTCATACGGCCCTGCATGTTTTGGAAGACTCGGATACAAATCAGCAGATACCACATCATACGTAGGATGCATGATGACACTGAAATTCTAGGTGCATCCAAAGGTAGCCAGTGCAGGATGACCAAGTTATTACTGTCCCTTAACTCTCAGTAACCATCAATGAAATATTTGCCTGAAATTGTGAAACCTGAGTGATATGAGGGCCACCTGTAACTTGTAGATCCATATCTCTGACGTACATGAAGATTCATCACCACCATCCTTTGCACTCAGTAATGGATACATATGATACATTACAGCTGCTGCCAGGATTACTTCAGTGATTCAGATGAAACCATCTTGGGGTTTGGGAGACATCTTGGCTGCAGCAGTCAAACCGACTGCCATTCGTCCGTCAGGTAAATGAGCCATATAGACTCATCTATTTATACCCACCCATCAACAAGAGACAAAATCATGTGGAAGGGGATGAGCAGGTATTGCCATTGTAGCACTCTCACGTAGTTGGTGTGTGAAATATAACCAACAAGTTCAGTGATGTGTGTTGCAGGTGTGCATAATCACATATTATACATGCTGCTGGATCACAGACCAGTTCTTTTGCAACACATCCAAGGAGCCCGGTCCAGCAGTTGACATCTAGGGGAATCTCAACACCACATAGACCTGTGTTGAGAACTGATGAGTTTGCATTTGCATAGTACATCTGCATTATGTACCTCAATGTCACAGTGTGAGCTATCACGTCTAAGAGTACACAAACCTGGTCACATGTGGCACATCCGTTGATGTGAAGATTAATTGACTCAATCCCTGTGTTGCACCACATCATGCTGAAAGTCAGTCTCCGTCTCATAGGTGGTCAGGAGAAGGACTTGAGTTGAGAGAAAGCACCATCAACCAGTGACAGGCGCCAAAGGCGTAACCCACTCCTTTTCCAAGCTGCCTTGTCAGCTGCCAGCACAGCACCAGAGGAGGAGGATGAAGTAGAGGAGGCAGAAGATCAGGGCCTGGCTGCAAGTGATGTGGAAGCCAATCCCCTGACCACACATGTTGGTCCATGAGGATTACCTACTAAATCCACATCTGCTGTGGTTGGCATGGTGCCTCCTCCTGCACTGCATGAGATTTCCCATTCTGAACCTACCCCAACCTCACCTCTTCACCCCCCTCACATCCAGGTCAGACATGTTAGTTCCTCTACACACACCACATCTGAAGGAGCAGGTCGCCCCTAGGCACATTTCTCCTCCTCACAACCTCCCATTTGTCAAGACATTTGTGCAATTTGAGTTACACTGTCCGACATGTCTGCCTCACTACAGGACATGTCCCAAATCCCACAGTTGGTGCACAGAATGACCCAGATGTTAGAGAGGATGGATAGATCCTGGGACAACATGGGGAAGAGGATGTATGACATCATGGTCATACAGAGGGAAGAGAGTGTAAGACACCATGCATTGGCTATGAAGATGATGGAGGGCATAATTAAAATGGTACAGATCCTTCACAGTCAATGCATGGAGGGGAGTCAAGCCATTTACCTGCACCATCTCACCCCCAACCCCTGGTCAGGGAACCTGCACTGGGCCCACAGCAATCCACAATGGGAACACACCCTTTGCACAGGCCCTCCACTGAACAGTCATGTCCTCTCCCTGTAAAGGGTCCGACGACCCCTGTCCAGGCATCCCTCCCTCTACAGGGATCACCGCTCCCTGTCATGGTACAACCCCTCCCTGTACAGGGATCCCTACCCCGTGCATGTAGACCCACCCCCTGTGCACGTAGGCCCACCACCTGTGCACGTAGATCCACCCACTGTGCATGTAGACCCTCCCCCTGTGCACATAGACCCACCCCCTGTGTAGGTAGACCCTCCCCCTGTGCAGGTAGGCCCTCTGTCTGTGCAGATAGACCCCCCCAGTGCAGGTAGACTCCCCCTGTGCACAAAGACCCTCCCCCTGTGCAGGTACACCTTCCCCCTTTGCAGGTAGACCCTCCCCCTGTACAGGAATTACAGCCAACTGCAACTAAGAAACCCAGGAAAAGCGCTGTGTCACAATGACTCTCACCACCTCACCTGAAAAGATGCAAGTTAAGCTATGTAATATATGTGTGTGTGCACAGTACTATGTGAATAAAAGACATATTCCACATTTAAATTTAGATGAGCAATAGTTGATGAAGGTCAGATGCTTATTGTGGCTGTAGGCCATATATGTGTCAACAACGTGTGTAGGGCATGTTCATCACTAGAACTATCTGTGTACATTTGGGTCACGTGGAAGGCATAGCTAAACTACTCTATACATATACTTCCATACTATGGTTCCAGCACAGACAATAAACTACATAACAAAGTTTATTGGATTAATATTATTATTTAAATAAAATATTCATATTAAGAAAACAAAAACTGTCCATTGGGAAGGGAAAAACTAAATCATATAATGCTCTTCATGAAGTATGGGCAGGGGACATGGAGGGGGTTGGACAAACAAAATAACATGTCAGGAAAAGTCAGAGTAATCAGTCTATGTACAGGGGAATAATAAAAAGTCCCATTGAGATATAAAGTCCAGTCAATTGTCCTCCTGGTCATCCTCCTTGGTAATGACAAGTAGATCCTCTGTACTGGTGGCCTCCTCCTGGCTGGCCGTTGGAGGACCTGACATTCCACATGACTGAGACACACAGTGGGTATGATGGATATGGGTGAACCTGTGTGGAAGACGAACAGAGAGACGAGACATGGATGGTTTTGCGGGATGGATGCTGAGACAGGGCCATGATGGCTGCACCCAAGGGAGTGATGCTGGCATTGAGGACAGCAAAGTTCTGGGCAATATCCTCTTGGACCACCTGGATTTCCTCATATATCTGCTGTAGAATCCGACTGCAGATTGCCTGCTCCCCCTCAGCTGCCACTATCCCTTCCTGGGATGCAGCCACAGGTGTGACAACACAGGGCGAGGTTTGGGTACCAAAGGAGGGATGTGGGGTGTTGGGGACATAGGAGCTCCTCCTTGGACTCTGGCAGGCATTTGGAGGGGGACTGGTGGCAGGGGTGGCAGCTGGGTGCCCTGATGGACTGGGGGCACCATGTGATAAGGAGGGGTCAAGTGTTCCTCCTTCCTGTGGTAAAGTCACCTCTGGCAGGTCCGATTTTTGGAACTCAAGGGGAGAGGGGACATCCTCCCCCTCTAGCCAGAAGTGTCCAGTTCAGGCCCCCCTCACAGTTTCTACAGCCTCTACCCAGTCACTCTCAGCTGAGCCCGTCCGGGTGGGCGCATTCCCCCAGCCTCCTGATGTTGTTGGTCCCTCCTCATCTTCCTCTTCTTTGGTTGAGGACAAAGGCGTTGCCTGCCAACGTCCCCAGAAAGCTTGTTTCTGTCCCTGGTCATCTTTTTGGTGCTCCACTGAAATAAAATTTAGAACATCATGTAGGAGGTGTACTAATGTAGGCAAGGTACACGAGTAACCAAAGCAGGTGCTGACTCTGTACTCCATTTATCTCACTGACCAATATCAGGTGACTTAGATCCTAAATGTATTTGTACTGTAACAGACGTTACTCACACATCAATATCTGGCACAATTGTGGATGGTTTGCCCTTCTGTATTTAAAAACCCAATCCTTAAGTAAAATTGCAATATCTAGGCCAGATTCTCAGGGGCCAGTAAAGCTGTATATGTGAAAGATTGAACAGAAGTTACTATTTCCTTGCTAAATTGGATCAAGGGTTCCCAGCCCTCGCTACTTAGTCATTTCCACAAGTATGTCTGCAAGTGGAGATGGAATACAGTCTGGATGGGGCTGCCCACCCTGAAGTATGAGCATGACAACCCTATCAAGTGCAGATTCGGTAGTCTCAAACTATTGCATGTTATCTGGGGTGTAGCATGGTCTGAATTCACATAAATGCTTGCATGGGTGTACCTGTAAAATCCAGGTCTTGGTACTGAGCTTTGTGAAGCTGTGGGTACATGTATTGGAGAACACCTGAAAATATCAGTTAATCTACAAGGCATTATTCACATTTGACAGCTCAAGACTGCCTTGTGTTGGCATGTGTGAAAAATTAGATCATCTAGCTAAATGTTAGATGAGACGTACAAGCCAGTGTTGTGAAGACGTGCATTTATTAACTCTTGGAAACGTTAGGTATATTTTGTATGAGAGAAGGATTCCAAATCAGCCAATTCTCCAAGATACATGACATTAGACTTCATACTGATGAAAGACACATCAAAGGTATGCAAGTAACAGCATGCAATACCAACCGTTACTGCTTGACCCCACACTGGTCAGTGACTGGCCATCCCTTTGCCCTTGCAACCAGCAGTGATGAGGCCCTTACTTCACCAGTCATGGTGTTGGCATTGCCTGACTTCATATGCATGCAAGAGGTATGGCTATTTCCCCTGTTGTGTTTGAACACTACAAGTCCCAGGATGCATTCTGCTCAGTGCTTCCAATGTGCTCCAATGGGGCATTGGCCTCATGAATGCTGCAGTAATTGCTGGGAAAATGTCAAACAAGACATGAGAGAAACACATCAAAGGCATGCAAGTAACAGCATGCAACACAAAATGTAACCTCTTGACCCCACACTGGTCAGTGACTGGATCATCCTTTGCCCTTGCAACCAGCAGTGATGAGGTCCGTGCTCCACCAGTCATGGTGCTGGCATTGCATGAATTCATATGCATGCAAGAGGTATTTCCTCTGTAGTGTTTTGAACACTACAAGTCCTGGGATGCACTCTGCTCAGTGTTTCTAAGGTGCTCCAATGGGGCATAGACTTCATGACTACTGCAGCAATTGTTCAGAATGTGTACATGGTGACAGCTGATACATGTTGGTACAGCTCAGTCACCACTCACAACATGCTACTACACAGAGTATGGGGCCCATGCACTTACAAGGTCTCTGCTGCTCCAACTCCTCAGGATAAGCAAGGAGTGTCAGCCAGGCTGATGTCAGGACCCTCCTGTACAGTGGCATGAGGCTGGGCTGGTGCACGTGGGGATGGGAGGACTGCCCTAAAAGTTCTTTGGACCCTCAGTCGGGTCCAAAGTTTCAGGCCCTCTCACTGCTTGTGGCAGGTCCTGGCCTGCTGGTGTTAACCGTCCACTGCACTGCAGCGCTGCGCTATCTGCTCCCAGAGCCAGACGTGCGCTGCATTGCTCAGCTGGTCTCCAGGCCCCCTTAAAGCTGAGGGTAATGGTCCAGCACCCCCTGAGCTAAGATGTCCAATTCTCAGTCACTGAAGGGGGGGTGCTCTCTCATCTACTCCCTCAGCCATGTTGGGGGCAGTTGGGTATTCAAAGCAGCAGGATGGCACATAATCCTGTCTGTAGGAGAGGATGACTCAGAAACACAACAAATGGCTGTCTGCTACTTTCTGTCATGCACTTCCTGTTTTGCATTTTCTCTGAGTCATTTCCTGTGGTCAATCATTGGATTCCGCCCAGAGTGCGGATGCTTCAGCCCGGGTGCAGATGTTCTGCCCCAGGTGAGGAGCATTCCGCCACAAGTGCTGATGCTCCGCCTCGAGTATGGATGTAAAGATCCTCCTTGTAACTTACCTTTGCAAATGCAAACAATCGTAAACTTACACATCTGGTCTAAACTTAGACCAAATGTGTAAGTTTACCTTTGTGAATCGGGCCCATATTCTCTAAATCTATGAGGGAAAAGGAGAATCCACTTTCACAATAGCCACAAGTGCAGTAGTCAATACATGGGAGGGAGCAGTGAAGGATGGAAGGGAAAAATAACAAAGCAATCATCTTTATAGATATGCATGCTCCTAAAAGTAGTAGTGTCCCTGAAAGGGTTTTAAAAAATGGGGTCTCAGTGGTATCTTCTAGGTAAGAGACCTAGCTGGGCCAGAAGGAATCAATACATTTCACATTTTAAAAAGGAATACACATAATCTTCAAAACCAGATTATAAATACATAGACCTTTGACAGAAAGTGGCAATCTGCTCCACCAGTTGGGCAGAACTGTCTGGAGCCAGTTCTCTGAAACAAAACATCATGGTTGAAGTGGTGAAAACAGCAAGGTATAGGCCATGTACAGGACCCTGCTGAATAACAAGCTGGATGGACTGCTCAGTGTTAGGGAAAGAGATGGGGAATGGATCTAGAAACCTTATATAATTCTGATGAGAGGCAGCACTAACACACCAAAGAGAAGCTGTAAAGTGGGTGGTCCTATGCCTTACACAATAGAAGATACTTCACAGAACCTATTATCACAGAACCAGCTACAGGACTGCAAAAGCATGTAATGGAGGATGGGAGAGGGAACCTTTTTACATATGCTACGGGACTGCAGTGTTCTTTATATGTTCAAGAGTAAAGTAAGGGGCGCTCGTTTAACAGTAGTAGAAGCAGAAGCCATATTAGACCACAATTATTGGTTCTAGACATTCCAAATAATTTAGGTATGGTGAAAAGAAGGTTAACATTATGCGACCTAGGCTATATTAGAGAAACAGGATGCAGACAGGGAATTAGGAAATGTATAATGGCCAAATAGGGAGAGTTGGTATGGAAGCATGGAACAATATGGGGGATGGTGAAAAAGTGACCTATGAGTGTTAGGGTGCCCCTGCACATTTTAGAGGATTTGGAGGACCCTGGAGGGTGTATTTTGGGCTGGACAATTGTACAGAGGCAGCCACGTAAAATTATAACGTTGGGAGAGAAACAAATGGGTAAAACACCTCGAGGCAAGTGATACTGTAAAGAATTCACTGTATCAGAACTTACCATTTGGTGACTGATAAAGTGAATAAATGCTACTGGCAAGATAAATCAATAGAGTGATGATTTAAAAAACTCTGCATCCTGATTTATAGCCAAGTGAAGAGTATGTTGGACACATTTTAATGCACACATACAAACTACTTAACGGAGTATCAAGGCCTGTATTGCAAACTAAAATTACCAGACTGTGAGAAGCTAGCCTGGTTTGTAGTGGGTACCAGAGGTACTTACACCATATACCAGGTCCAGTGATCCACCTTAGTGAAATGTAGGCAGTGCCTAGCAGCTTAGGCTGTCTAGGGGTAGCTGTAGTAGAGCAGCCAAGGCTGAACTAGGAGACGTGCAAAGCTCTTGAAATACCACTATAGTCACTCAGTACTTACACAAGAAAGACAATACTCAGTGTTACCAAAAATAAAGGCACTTTATTTTAGTGACACAAGGCCAAAAATATCTTAGAGGCTATACTCCCTTTGGAGGTAAGTATAATACCCAATATATACACCAGTAACCAAAATCAGGTAAGTAAACAGTCATAAAATAGTGCAAACAGTGAAAAACACAATAGATTGCAAGGGGCCTAGGGACAACACAAACCATATACTAAAATAGTGGAATGCGAATGTCGGTTTCCCCCCTAGGCAAGTATAGTGTGTAGAGGGACGCTGGGAGTGTAAGATAACACCAAAGGCAGATAAAATACCCCACCCCAGAGCCCAGAAAAACAGGAGTAAAGTACAGCAAGTTTCCGCAGGACACACTAGAAGTCGTGGTAAAGGATTATGCAAAAACCAAGCAAGACTGTAAGACACCAACAATGGATTCCTGGACCTGAAGACCTGTGGAGAAAGGAGACCAAGTCCAGAAGTTGATGAAGAGTCCAGGAAGAACAGGAGCCCCTGCTAACCCGGATGAAGGTGCAAGAGTGGATTCTCCGGTTAGAAGAAAAAGTCAGAAACTGGTGCAAGAGATGTCCCACGTCGAGTCATTGGATGCAAGCTGGTTTTCGTCATTGGATTCTGCCAACAAGCCTTGGCCCACACAAATGTTGCAGTTGGCGGGAAAAGACGGTACCTTGGCACAGGAGGGACCTGGGGGTCTCAACTCAGACTGAGGAGACAGAGGGGGCTCTCAGCACTTTAGAGAGCCCCCAGAAGACCAGGCAGCACCCACAGGAGTCCCAGGACATGAGTACAAAGGAGTTGCAAAATGCGATTGTCGCAACACTACACAAAAGGATGCCACGCTGCCGGAGGACAACCCAGGGAGCTGAGCGTTACAGGATAGAGTTCTCGGGACCAGGGCTACGCTATGCATGAAGGATTTCTGGAAGAAGCGCACAGAAGCACTAGGAGCTGTAGAACACGCGGTGCAGAGGGGTACTGTCTGGCTCAGGGAGGCAAGCCCTTACCTCTACCAAATTTGGACTGTTGGACCTTTGGACAGTCAGGATCACTTCGGTCCACCACCTATGTTCCAGGGATCAAGCTTGTCGACAGGAGAGGAGCCCCAGAGTACCGATTGTCATTGCAGAGAGGTGCCTGCTGAACAGGGAACTGACTCCATCACTCCAAGGGAGATTCCTTTAGTCCATCTGGTGCAGAAAGAAGACAGGCAGTCTTCAGAGCGTGCACAAACTGAAAACTGTTGCAGTTGCTGGCAGGAGCTGAAGTTACAGCGTTCCAGTAGCGTTCTTGGACACTTTGTTGCAGTTACAGCATTCCTGGAGCAGTCTGCGGTTGATCCAACAGTCAGGAGCTGAAGCAGAGGATGCAGTGGAGTCCTGGTGGAGTCTTACAAACCAAATCTGAGGGAACACCCAGAGAAGAGATCCTAAATAGCCCTGAGAGGGGGATAGGCTACCTAACCAGGTATGGACCTATCAGGAGGGGTCTCTGACGTCACCTGCTAGCACTGGCCACTCAGATGCTCCCAGAGGCTCCCAGAGGGTCCCCACACCTTGGAATCCAAGATGGCTAATGCCAGGGACACACTGGAGGAGCTCTGTGCACCACCTCTGGGGTGGTGATGGACAGGGGAGTCGTCACTCCCCTTCCCTTTGTCCAGTTTCGTGCCAGAGCAGGGACTGGGGGTCCCTGAACTGGTGTAGACTGGATTATGCAAGGATGCACCATTTGTGCCCTTCAAAGCATTTCCAGGGGCTCTAGGACAATACCCCTCCATGCCTGTAAAACATATTTCCAATGGGAGAGGGTGTAACACCCCTCTCCTAAAGGAGATGCATTGTTCTGCCCTCCTGGGATTGAGCTGCTCAATTCCCAGTAGGGCAGAAACCTGTCTGAGAGGTGGCAGCAGCTGGGGCTGCAGTGGAAACCTCAGAGAGCTGGTTTGGCAGTACAGGGGGTTCATAGTGGAGCCCCCAGGGTGCATAGAAGTGCCCCTCCAATACCAGAATCGGATTGGGGGTACAATTCCTCAATCTTAGACACCTCACATGGCCATATTCGGAGTTACCATTGTGATGCTACATATATGTATTGACATATATATAGTGCCCGCTTATAATGGTGTCCCTGCACTCACGAAGTCCGGGAAATTGGCCCTGGACAACGTGGGGGCACCTTTGTTAGTGCAAGGGTGTCCTCACACACAATAACTTTGCACCCAGCCTTCAGTAACTGAAGGTTAGACATATAGGTGGCTTATAGGTTCCCTGGTGCAGTGAAAATGGCTGTGAAATATTGTTTGCACTATTTCACTCAGGCTGCAGTGGCAGTCCTGAAGGAGTGTTTGTATGAGCTCCTTATGGGCGGCAAAAGAAATGCTGCAGCCCATAAGGATCTCCTGGAGCCCAAATGCCGTGGGTAACTAGGTACCATGTACTAAAGACTTTTAAGGGGGGTCCACTGTGCCAATCTGGATTGGAATATGGAGTCACTAGACTATAGTGACAAATTTGGAAACAGAGAGAGCATAGGCACTGGAGTTCTGGTTAGCAGGACTCCAGTGACACAGTCATGCATACTGACAACACAGTAAAACATACTGACATATAGGCCACAAACTATGAGCACTGGGGTTCTGACGAGCAAGATCCCAGTGAGACAGTAAAAACACACTGACAAGCACTGAAAAACAGGCCAAAAAATAGGGTGACCATGCTATAAAGAGGCTACTTTCTCACACAGACACATGAGCACTTGTGCATGACAGTAGGCTGTGCAAGGAATGCTCTGAGTGAGAGGGCAGTGGTCACATGGTTTCTCTATTTAATCCCATTCGGCCATTGCCCATGGTCCAGATTCTTCCTTTTCTTCATCATCAGGTTAAAAAAGCGAGTTGACTATCTTCCAATAGGAATTTCGGTACTCCAGACAAAAAGAAAAACAGATTACCCATCAGCGGTCTCTTATACAAGTTATCACTGTTACTCCACGGCCAGTGTTTAGAGCACAGCACAGTAATGTAAATGGCTTCTCCGCTGTCATTTAAAGAAAACTTCTCTGTACATGGCCAGGGTGCATGATAAATCTTACTTGCGAAAATGCCAGTAAGTGCATATATTTCTCATTTCATGTCATTCATAGACAGCTTCTCTTTATATGTCATGGCTCCTATCAAATTTTTTATTGAAAGAATGCCACTGCATTCATACTTTGCATTGCTTTGGTGAATGTTTAAAATGCGAACACCATGGGCCTCACGTGTTCCTGTACAGTAAAGGTATATCTACCAAAATGTGGCCTGGTCCCCCACCTCTTCAGTGGCGTAACAAAGGCCCCCACATCCCCAGTACAATGTGCACAGGTGGCAGGCCCCTGACTGAGTCCAGGAGGGATGGCCCCCCATACAGGTAATTTGCAGGGGGGCCCTCAAGTTTCATTACTCCACTGCACCTCTTACAACTCTTACAGCGGAATCACGGACAGCTTTGCTTTGGAAACACTCTCCTCAGCTCTGGCCTGTCAGCTGACATGGTATCGGAGACCTGCTCTATCAAGGTATGCCTAAGGACTATCTGTCAGGCTTTCTTTCTGTTCGGGGCCTCAAAGCACATCATGACACTAAATACTCATGTTTCAGTGTTGCTAAGTGAGCACAAGGAGGCGTAGATTCTAATGAGGCGCAGCTCGCAGGAGGGAAAAGGGGGGGGGCGGCGAGGCATGTGGCGGGGGTACCAAACAAAGTATTTAATAATAAAAACAAATAAAACTTACCTTTTTTCTGCGCCGCTACACTGCTCCCAGCCTGCCCTGCGGCCTATCCTGACGCTGCTCAGAGCAGCATTAGGATTGGCTGGGAGTGCCAAGCCAGGGCACTCCTAGGCAGACTGGGAGTCTGTGACTGCTCTCTCCAGCCCGGCAACAGTGCTGGGCTGGAGAGAGCACAGTGCGTATGTGTGTTTGGCCACCCCGAGACGGCCAGCCAAACATAGATGTGCACTGAGGGAGAGTGCTGTGCATTCCCCTTCTGTACCTGTTACACCCGTGGACCTGCCTCTTTAAAAACATAATAAACACTGTTTATTATGTTTTTACTATAAACGTTTCGCAGCTGGTGCTGCTGGCGGGGTGGGGGAGGCTCCTCCATCATAGCAGAGGAGCCACCCCTGATTCTAATCCTGTCTTACCCATTAGATCACTTTCTGTGACCCTGGAACAATCCTTCTGTCTACATGTGTCTTTTTACTTATCTGTAAAAAGTGACTAGATAAGACTGACAAGTAGAATGGAGTTATTAAGTGTTGTACGAAAGTGGGTATTTTATATGACTCAAGACAAATGCCGCAACTGTCTGTACTTGGTAATAAATCAGGCAAACACCTTGCAACAGGTGTAAAATAACATCCTACTTTTTATGCAGAGTCACTCTATTAGTACAACTGATAGCAATTACATGTTTGGGTCTCTGCATCGTTGTAAGTGCATCATCTGCATGAAGTTAAATTTAACAGCAAGTGCAAGATATTTATGTCGATGCAACTCCCCCGACAGTATGGATTCCATTAAAACCACAAAACATATCACAAGAGGAGAAAAGCATACTCCAATGTAAAACAAAGAAAGTCTCTTTATATCGACATATACACAAATATATTAACTATAATTGTATATTTACAAATAGATGATGTATTATATGAACATGGGCCTGGCTGTGTTTTTAGGTCTAATGTACAAACAGTTTTATCTGTCTTCCATCCTCATGTAATAAAACAGAAAAAATTCATATAGTCTTCGGATCAGTCCTCTTCATCCATTTGTCTGTTAAACTGCCATTCACATTTTGCTTCCACCTACCACAGCATGCTACAAGGAGCAATAGGTCAGCCAACTTCAGTCACTGGTTATTTTGCATTGTCAATGAAGGCATTGTGCCTGATCACATGCAGACAAAAGCATACTTCAGTATTAGGACAGGCCAGTACTGTACTTTGCCAATGCTTTTTCTTTCAGTTCTGTTTTCCTTTATGCTTTTAATCACTCTTTGTGTGTTTAAACTATGACCTCAGTCTACTGTAATTCAAATTTGCTAGGAAGCACAAATGCTGATTTATTAAAATGAGATAATATGGTTTATTTATGTTCAGTTTAAAGTCATTATTCCAAGCATTTGCAGCACGTTTAGGCAGTGGCATGTTTTGTTTTTCTGTTTTTTATTTATGCAGCATATGCTTGCATAAAAAATACCAATGCACCACTTTCCTGAGGTAGGACCTAACGGCTTTGGCAATGCTTCTGTGATAATTGTTAGAAGTTAACTACTCACCTCCAACATTATGGCCCTCATTATGACATTGGCGGTCAGGTGACCGCCACGCCGGCAATGGCGGTAGCACTGTCCCCAGGCTGGCGGTAATGACTGCCAAATAATGACCATGGCGGTATACCATGCAGCCAATGTACCACCCCAAACGCCTGTACGGTACGGCCACTGACCACGGCGGTAGCCACCTACAGGCAGGCCTGGTGGAAACACATCATATAAAAGGCAACACTCACCTCCAGAGACACAGAAGACTCCGTGGCCGCAATGGAACCAGATCTGTAAATCATCCCGATGCTGTACCATGCAATGGCCATCCAGGAGCACCAACGCCGACAAAGACGACGACGGTCAGTACAGCCGCCTAGCACACAAGGGAGGGAGGGGGAAGTGACACACACACACACACACACACACAACACACACCATACACACACACCACACACCCAGAACAATCTGCAGCGTAAATTGACAGCAACAGAACCCAGGAAAAAATAAAGCTAGGACACATACCTCTGGTCCAACCACCATAATCATGTTGCATAACGAGGTAAAATTCAAATAAATAAATACATTTATACATATCTACAGGCAGGGCCATTGCCCAGTCCAAAGTTTCCAAATGCCCACAGAGCAACGTCAAAGGCCCAACATGACTCCTGACAACCTGGGCCTTCCAAGCACATTGGCTGTGACATTCCTGCAGCCAAGCCCACAGTCACCTGGAAAGAACCAGTTGCCAGGAAATGGAGCACTGACAGTACCTGCACAAGAGGGGGAATTGCTGTGGTGCTACAGATAGCAGGTATCAGATCAGGCTCCAATTGTACACACAGATCTGTGATTGTGGCCCTGCCAGACGATAGGTGAGTATGATGTGCCAGTCCTCCAAGGTAGCCAAGTCCACAAGGGATCTGTGCATCGGTGCTTGACTCATCCTCCTATTCCTCCGCAGTGGTTGGTTTCTAAGTGAGCCAAAAGTAAAATGAGTGTGACTATAGGATCTATGTACACACAACATCATATTACACAGAGCATTTATGTATGTTGGACATCAGATTTGTCTAGGTGTGTACAGTCGACTGCAATGGCGCACATTTAAATTAAACAAATGAGTACCAGCAGTAGGAAATTGCAACCACCTGTTCTGTATGCAAGCGTTAGGTGTCATGGCCGTAGGCGGTCTGCACCATCATGCTATTCCTCATTGGTTAACATGGGGTTCTATGTAGTTCAGGAACCAACAATGATCAACGCCGGTGGGGACGGTGTTCACGGCCGCAGACGTGACCGCCATTTTCTTTCTACAACTTCACTTGATTCCTGACTGTCCACTGTGATACATATCCACTGTGTGTGCTGCTGTGACCTATGTTTGGAACCTGCAATGGCCCGGGCCACAGGGGAAAGGGCCCCAACCTTCAAGTCGGAGGAGTTGGAGAAGCTCGTGGAAGGGTCCTACCCCTGTATAGGCAGTTGTATGGGCCTCCAGACCAACAGGTAAGTACATCATGGGTATGTTGCATAAGACATGGCTGCATGTAGATGTCTGAGTGTGTTAGCAGTGTTGCATTTGGGAGCAGGCAATTTGAATGCAGAGTAACGGGTCATGTGTGTGATTGATGAGGGGCAAATGCAGTATGTAAGCCAATTGTGTGACAGGCTGGATTGTCTGGTTCATGATTTCCTTCTGTCTTTGTTTCCTCTGCAGGTCAGTGACCATCAGAAGAAGGGGTTGTGGCATGCCTTCGCAAGGACATGCAGATCCTGGGTGTCCATAGCCGGCAGAGCACCCACTGCAGGAAATGGTGGGAGGACCTGAGATGCTGGGCCCGGAAGACCATGGAGGCCCAGCTGGGGGCTCCTAATGAGGGAGGGGTGCCTGTCGGAGCCTGACCGCCCTAATGGCCTGCATACTGGCAGTGGGCAATCCTGAGTTGGATGGGTGCTTGAGGGTAGCACTGCAGCCACAAGGAGGTGAGTACAGACTGTGTGGTATTTTGGTTTTGTTGCCTGGCATGGGATTTGGGTGCAAGGTTCTAGTCAGTGGATGCCCCAATATGCCAGTTTAGCCATTGCTGCGCGGTACTGCTCAGCTTTGTAGGGTGGAATGCATTTTTTATATTGCTAGGTAGCTAGCATACCATGGCAGAAAGGGCTTAGTTGGTCCCAGTAGGTGTGCAGACGGTAGTGTTTGGGTTCTTTCCTGCTGTAGTACCTAGGCAATGGTTTGTCACTGTGGTCCATAGTGCGCAATATAAGTCCCAAGGAGTGATTGTGATGTGTATGCCATCTGTGCTGTTGTTGCTGTGATTGACCCTGTGCTCCCTTTCATTCTCCCCACCCTCTCTCCTTTTGTCATCCTGCCCATGTGTGCATTAGCCTCACCAGGCGAAGGAGCAGGGGCACCGGCAAGTGAGGGAGCGGCAGCCCACGGGACCCAGGAGGCAGAGTCCACCGATGCCGAAAGGACCAGTGGGTTGGAGGGCGAGTGGAGCACCATGGGGGGGAGGGACTGGAGCTAATACTACTGACTCTGATTCCTCCTCTGATGGAAGCCATCTGGTGGTGGCGGACCCCTCTGGGACCAATCCAGTTACAAGATCTTCCGCCACCCCATACCAGCACCACCCCCCAGTAGTCCCCACCCCAGTTGCTTGTGCCCGCCTCTCCCAGGAGGGTGGGCGTCTCCTTCGTCCCAGGCAGCTAAAGCCCTGCCCCAGTCAGACCTGCTGACCTCAGTGAGGAGGCTATTGACCTCCTGAGATCCATCTCTGTAGGGCAGTCAACCAAAGTGAATGCCATCCAGGTGCAGCAATGCAAAACCTTTCTGGAGGGTGTTCACTGTGGCTTGGCAGCCCTACAGAGACCGTTTCAGGCTCTGGCCTCCTCTCTGATGGCAGCCAGTGTCTCTGTTTCTTCCGTCCCCCCTCCAACTACCTCTTCCCAGGCCCTGTCTCCTCTCCCCCAACCCATCCCACGCACACATTCTGACAAGCATGCACCCAAAACAACAGACAGGACTTGCACAGTTACAGGCAAACCCAAAGCTCCACACTTCACTCCACAAGCACACACAGCCAACACACAAATGCACATACAACAACATCCACTGCCTCCACTGTCTCCCCTACCTCCTCACAGTCACATCAGCACTCACACCTGCATGCACTGCATCAGCAGTCCCAGATCCTGCCACCTGTACAGCCTTGCCCACAGTCACCACAACAGCAGACCCGCAGACATGAACCCCACAAACCACATGCGCAATCACCACCACCACCATCACCACCTCATGCAGCACACCTACCTCACTTGCAGACACCACCACAATATACATCCACGCACCCTGCTTGTCCTCCCCACCCTGTCTGCCCCCCTCCAAAGAAACATAAACTCTCTCACACAGACACTCAACAGCCATCCACCTCACACACTCACACTGTCCATGCACCTGCACCCAAGTCCGGCACACCTCCTCCACCTACAACCACTTCAACTACCTCCACTCCCATTCTTCCTCGCACACCCCACCCCACTGGTCCTAAGAAGCTTTTCCTTTCCTGCCTTGACCTCTTCCCTACCCCACCCCTTGTCCTGCCTGTAAGAGGAAAGTCCCCTCCCCCCAATCTAGTCCCTCCACCTCTCATTCCACTCCTGTTCATCCCCCTAAGAGTTATCCCGCCACTAAGGGGAACAAGAGTGGCACTCTGGCTTCCCGTCCCAAGGCCAGTCCTCTGCCCGCTACCTAGAAGGGCAAGGACCCGCCCCCTCCCGAACCCAAGCCCAAGGACCCTCTCACAAGAAACCCTGCCTCCAGCCCCCTGCCCCCTGAGGTGCCTGTCTGCCATCTGCCTTGCTCAAATACATGAGCAGCTACATCGCATTCCCCCAGGTTGATGATTTGCCCACTGTGAAGGCTGGATTTTACGCCATGGGACGCATACCACATGTGATTGGGGCCATTGACGGGACCCATATTGCTTTAATCCCTCCCAGGGCAAATGAACAGGTGTACAGGAATAGGAAGAGTTTCCACTCTCTCAATGTTGAGATGGTGTGCCTTGCTGACCAGCACATCTCCCACGTCACTGCCAAGTATCCTGGATCTGTGTATGATGCCTGTGTCTTGAGAAATAGCAGCATCCCACGGGTGATGGCTCGACTACATCGGCACAGAGTGTGGCTGATAGGTGAGCTTGAATCCCCACCCAATTTATGTCAGTATATGTTTACTAGAGTCATACCCCATGCCATTGTGCATGGCTAATGTGTGTCCCTCACTTCTTCCAGGTGACTCTGGCTACCCAAACGTGTCCTGGCTGTTGACTTCTGTTACGAATCCGACAACAGGGGCTGAAAATTGGTGCAATGATGCACATGGGCATACCAGGAGGATTGTGGAACTCACTTTTGGTCTCCTGAAAGCCAGGTTAAGGTGCCTCCATTTGACAGGTTGATCCCTATGCTACTCATCTGAGAAGGTCTGCCAGATTGTGGTGGTCTGCTGCATGCTACACAATTTGGCCCTCAGACACCATGTGCCCTATCTGCTGGAGGAGGGGGGTGACAATGCACCCTGGGCAGCAGTAGACACTGAGGACATTGAGGAGGAGGAAGAGGAGGAGGATATGGACAACAGGACACATATCATTCAGCAGTACTTCCAATGACAGTCAGGTAAGACTGCTGATCTATGCCTGTCTCCATTTTAGCAAAGTGCTGTGTGGCTGTTGGGTTGTGCCAGTCACTACCTTTGCATCCCAATTGACTGTCAGCTATGCCTTCCCTTATTGCAGATGTTGGTGTGGTCACAACAGTGTACTGAGGTGATGTCTACAGACTGCTGGAACACATTTGTTGGATGGATTAACAAATTACATGACATTTGCACAGGATAATGCAGTTCAATACAGTTCAATACATAGCACATTTCCTACTGATAAAGCACTATTGCTCTAGTTGTGTTCAAGGGTGTTTATTTGACAGTTACAAAAACAATGGAAAGTGCAATAGAGTGGGGTAATGAGTGGGAAAAGTCCAGTGTAGTGGCCCAGTCTGTTTGTAGCACGGGTCCAGTGACCACGGGGCCATAGGTAGAGGAGCAATGACAGTCAAAAGTGAACAAGGTGAACCAGTGGAACACAAGGGGGACATTCTGGAGGGGCTCATTTCCTGGCAGTGGTCTTGATCTTGGCAACTGTCTCTGGTTTCAGTCTGGGTCGCAGTGAACTTTTGCGGGGTGGTTCACCTTCTGCAGGGGGAGGGGTGCTGGTGGCCTGTGAGTCCTGTGGCAGCAGCTCCTGTCCACTAGTTGCAGCAGATGTGGAGGGCCCGTCAGTACACTGGCTGGTGGAAGGGGTCTGCTGGTGTGTTGTGTACTCACGCATGATGTTTTCCATGTCACTCAGCACCCCTGCAATAGAGGCCATGGTGGTATTCAAGGCCTGCAATTGTTGCATGACCTCCTGGTGGTGTTCCCCCTTCAGCTGCTGGTTCTCCTGCATGATGTTGAGCACCTGACCTATCCTGTCCTGGGATTGTTGGTATGCCCCCAGGATATTTGTGAGTGCCTCCTGGGCAGTCGGTTCCCTGGGCCTGGCCTCCCCCTGACACACAGCTGTCCTCCAACTGTCCCTGGCACCTTGTGCCTGTGTCCCCTGAACAGTGTGCCCACTCCCACTTACACGGTGACCTTCATCGTCTTGCCTATGTGGTGTCGACTTAGGTCCCTGTACAGGTGGGAACACTACTGATTGACGTGTCCTGGGGACAGAGGTTTGGTGGTGTTGGCTAGCTGCAGTGGTGTTTGAGTCTGAAAGGGGTGGGGTCCTGTGGTGGACTGGCTGTGGGATGTGGTAGCCGACTGACCTGTGGTCCCAGATGGGCCAGGGAATTCATCCAGATCAAGTCCTCCAGAGTTGCTGTCATCACTGAGGGCATCTTCTGGTGGTGGACCTGGTTGCCATGGCACCTCCCCACCGCTGACATTGACTGGTGCACCTGTGGGGATGTAAGTGATTTGTTAGGGTGATTGTCTGTCACATATTCTGCATGTTTACCTTTCCCAATGATATTGGTGTTGTCCTCCTACCTTTGATAGTGTATGGTGATAGATTGTGGGATTGGTAGTTCTACATGCTGTCCATGCATTGCTGATGGGTGTGCATGGAGAGCTGGGAGGGATGTGCTTGCAGTGGTTATGGCATGCAGGGGTAGACATTTAGGTGTGGTAATTGGGATGCTGCACTGTGTGGGGTGGAGTGGGGTGAAGGGAGTCAGGGTGAGGGGGTGACATGGCATGCAGGTGTGGGTGGTGGTAGGTTGGTAATGGTGACTGACCAGTGTCCAGTCCTCTGGCTACTCCAGTGAGGCACTCAGGATGCAGTATTGCCAAGACTTTCTCCTGCCATGCTGTCAACTGGGGGGAGGAGGTGGGGGTCCACCGCCAGTCCTCCTAATGGCGAGCTGTTGCCTGGCTGCAATGGAATGAACTTTCCCCCCGTAGGTTGTTCCACCTCTTCATTATGTCGTCCCTTGTGCGTGGGTTTGTTCCCACGGTGTTCACCCTGTCCACAATACTTTGCCATAGCTCCATCTTCCTGGCAATGCAGCTCTGCTGTTCCTATGCTCCAAACAGTGTTGGCTCTTCCCTGACTATTTTATCCACCATCACCTGCAACTCCTTATCAGTGAAATGAGGGTGCCTTTGTGGGGACATGGATGTTGTATGGTGTGTGTGTTGTGCAGAGGGTGTTGAGTGATGTTGTGGTGTGTGAGGTGTGTAGTGTGTGACGGATGAATGGGTAGTTGTGGTGTGTGAGTGCAGTTATGTCTGTTATTGGCCTGGCAGGTGTTAGCGGTTTTCTCTGTTTGCAAAAGATTGTGGGTGATGTGGGGGGGGGGTTTATAGTGCTGTTGGTGGGTGTGTGAGGTGGGTGTATTTGTGTCAGGCGTTGGTTTTTTGGACTGGCCAATGTTGTCTTGTTTTGTTTTTGGGTGGCCATTTCAGACACAGTGGTGTGCACTACCAATAGTTTACCGCCGTTGAATGTCCGCTGTGGTGATTCGTGAGTCATTATTTGGAGGGCGTTGTTTTGGTGGCGTAACGGTATGGATGCTAGTTCCGACAGTTTATCGTGTTCGTTGGGTCTGGCAGATTTGTGGTTGTGGCTGGTTTCTGTTGGTTTTGTGTGTGTATGTCATAATCTGGCAGACAGACTTTCTCCTCCGCGGTGGTATGTTGGTGGCGGTCACCATGGCGGTAATCGGAAAATACCGCCAATGTCATAATGAGGGCCTATGTGTCTCTAACAACTTGAATGGTGCAGGCTTCAGACTTAGGAACCTCATGTTTCAATTATTTAATGAGTCCCACAAACCCATAAGAGTATGCTGTAGATTACCACAACAAAGTCCACATGTGACTAGTGACCATGTGATGGAGAACATAAAATGAGACAGTAGAGCTTTTACATAGGGATAAGAGTAACTGAAAGTCAAAACAGTGGTCTTTGAGAGATAGTGAAATTTCTGGATTCTCCTCAGCTGCAATTTGTGGGCTAAGTTGGGTCACGTACTTCACTAAAGCCACCCTGCCAGGCTAAAGACATTGTCACTACTCTGGTAAC
Organism: Pleurodeles waltl; assembly: GCF_031143425.1. NCBI lineage: Eukaryota > Metazoa > Chordata > Amphibia > Caudata > Salamandridae > Pleurodeles > Pleurodeles waltl. The sequence continues at coordinate 789,437,153 of NC_090439.1, read as the reverse complement.
AGCATTTCACACCTCACTGAAAGGGCCGGATAAAGTCATGCTAATACAAATTAACCTACTAGTCCTTCAGGCAGAAACTGTATAACTTTATAAAAGTTACCGTTCCTGTATGTTTTCAAAAAATTCAACTTCACCATTGACTGGATTTTTAATACATACTAAAATGGTGGCTGAATGAACGTTGTAGATGGGTCTAAGCCAAAGCTACAAAAACTAGTATTTTAATTGTACTTCAACTTTACTAATGGGAGAAGCCACTGCCCTATACAGTAAAAATAGCTTTTGAGGGGTAGTCACTCTAGAGACTTGCCAACCTGAATTTCTTACATGTTCCACTTCTAAACACTGGGCACCCTACCTTGTGAGCTGAAAGGCCTACTAAAAAGTGACCTACGTAATATTTGAAAGTAGAGTTCCCTCCTGTTAAAGAGCTGCAGCAGTCAGGGCACACACGTAGGCCTGAAGCCATGTTTCCCTTGCCAGTCTAGAGAAAGGTGGCATTTATCTTCCATGCACTTGGTGTTCTTTCTGCTATGCTAGAGTATTACAAGAAAGTAAAAGAGCCAATTGTGGATCAGCCAACTTTATCATGTTTTAGGGGTCAGAACACATGCACTGGGGACTGAAGACAGTGCCCCAGTGCACAGAGTTCAAACCCAAGGAGCATTAGTCCACAAAAAATGGGAATGACTATGTAGAATTTTCATAATGACTGAGAACTCTGGATTTAGAACAGCACTGAATGGAGAGCAGCCAATGTTCATGGTCTGCTAAATGTGCATAATCTATTTAGGGATTTGTCATTTGATCTCAATTTCAGGACGTCGGTGATGCCACACCATGGATGAAGATGGTGGCTCTGCAAAAACATCCCTTGTGGCTAGGGAGTCTCTTGTCATCTCCAACAAACGTAATAGCACAGACTGAGGGGTCACTTGGCATATGAAGGTGTGCTGAGGGCCTGGGACCTGCACTGAGGGTAGAAATCTTGCTACAGCCCCACAATTTACCACAGAAGAGTCTGCTGCCACTCCCCCACTACACTTCTTGCCCAACGCGCTGCTTCAAAAACATACTCAGAGGACATATCGAAAGCGCTGGCTTCCAGAGGGATGTATTGAGAACTGCTACATTTGGGGGGCTGCCTGCATAACATCCTTCAGGCTTCAGGCTGGGATTTGCTCCCCCCCGGGCCTGACAGATGGGATTGAACGGATCCACAGAAGGGGTGGATTTCCTTGTGTTTTACCTTTGATGGGCTGAATGCAGAAATGCTGTAATTGGAGACAGACACCAGTGATATACTGTGACATGGACCTCATTGTGTGTCTAAGAGTAGGACCATATGAATTGTGCAACCTGCCCTGGGGGTATTCCATCTTAGAAGGGAACTACTGCTAGAGGAGGTGGCTGACGTGGGATATTAGGCTTTGATATAATGCAACTTTTCTGGAATTGAGGCAGGGCCCAACCAAGTCATTTGCCTCAGACCTCATGCCCACCACCAAAACATCTCAGCAACCAACTTTTGCAGAAGCATTATCAGTTGGCGAGTCACAGGTGTTAACCAAACTAGGAAACATGGCTGAGGCTACTTTGGGAATAAAAGAGGTGACCTCTATGAGTTCTAAGATGATATTGTTCAACTCCACAATGAATTATTTAGCTGCTGATGTCAAAATTCTTAAGTCTGATTTACAGCATATCCACCTACATCTGGATACCTGCGACAAACATTTGGATGAGGAGCCATGCCTATTCAGCCTCCAACTGGATTGGCACTCAGATATAGGGAGACCACAGTGAAAAGATAGATTTGGAGGAACGCTCAAGGAGGGACAAAATCAGACTTTATGGTATTCACAAAGAGATGGAAAGTGAAGACATGATTGCCATTTTCTTGTCCTCCCTCCTGCTGAACTTCTTACTCATCATGTTTCCTGTCACCCTGAAATTCCAAAGGGCACACAGACTTCACTTTCACTCCTCTGTTACTATAAAGGTTCCCAGGGTCGTCACAGAATACATTCTATGTCATCAGCATGTTCAACTAATCCTGCAAGCTGTGAAAAAGAACCAAGGCTCATTTAAGCACCAGGGATTGGTGGTGTATAATACTGTGGACTTTTCACATGCTACCATTATTAAATGGAAGGAATTCATTGCATTAAGTCCCAAGCTGCAGAGAGCAGGGCTTATATTCAGTCTCCTAGACCCAGCAGCAACTCTCTACATGTGCCAGGATCACACATCTGACAAGCTGCAGGATTTTTTTATACAACATAATTTGGCGCATAGACACTTTACTGACATGCCCCAGAAAAGCCTCAGGAGACATTGCATCAGGGCTGTACACCTCTACCTCCACAACATTTAGTCAATACCATGGGCATAATAGGCCACCCACTCATTGATGCTATGACAGAGTAGGCCTGGACAAAGTGCTGACTGTAGTGGCCCAAGAAAGGGTCACAGATTAATCTTGTTTGCCTCTGAAGGAGAGATTAGCGGAGACTAAGAGACATTTAACATTCATATATACTGGGTTGCATTCTTTTCAGTTACCCAATTTCAATTTCATTTGCCATGGACATTTCATGAACAGTACCCTATAGCTGGAACTGAATAATTGCATGAGAGAAGTGGTACTGACCATGGGAACCTCACCTAGATTTTAATTCCAAACAGGTTCTGATTGTCCCTTTCTGTTGGTAAATGCACTTGGGCTGTGCCGGGAGGTAGAGGCCATCGGACAGTAGTGGTGAATGGCTCTAGGCTTAAGATTGTAAAGCATAGGGATGCCTCTCCCTCCAACAGGCAGTGCTGGGCACTGTGTGACTCCTTAAAGACTATTTATATTCCCCTCCAGCTTATTAGAGTATGTATTCACCTCTCTGTTGTAGCGTTTATGTCTGTTCTGACCTAGCACAAGCAGAGATTTCTGTTGAAAGTAGGAAGGAGTCAAAGCCCTCAGATTACAGCTAAAGTTGACGAAGGGTAAATCATAGTAAAACTACAGGTAGAGAAGACCAGCAGGTCCCCTACTGAGGGGGCAAATAATAGTAAGGCTACAGTGCTAGACACCTCTATAATTATTGTTCTTAGAGAACACCACACAAAAGTAACTAAAAACAAAAAACATACCACGGAAGCAGGTAAAAAGAGGAAGACCAAAAGAGAAGTACTAGGGTAGAAACACCAAACAGTTGAATATCTGTAAACGCCACTAGATAGATAGAGTTCCCTATTGGTCCTTTCACCTTGCCTATATTTCCACCTGCCATTGCAGGCACCGCAGGTACATTCGTACTCTGATATTTAGACAAGTCAATATCTTCGGGTCCTGACGAATGGAAGTATGACCACTCCCTCTCTACGCATCCTATCACAGAATGTTAATGGCCTCACTAGTTTTATGAAGAGAAAAACAATTCTAACCTACTTGAAACATCACAAAGCTGATATTGCCCTTTTGCAAGAAACCAATTTCACACCCACTAAAGCGGCTCATCATAAAAGAGAATGGGTAAGGGGTGTGGTAGGTGACTGCTGGCAGCAGAGAAGGGGAGGTGGTCAGATGGAGTGCAAGGCTCTTCTAATCCATAAAGAAAAAATAGGGCTGCTATTCTGATATACAAATTTCTCCCACATAGAATCTCTAAGATATCGACAGACCCAGATGGCAGATATGTACTTGCACATCTACGAACGGGAGAACAGTCATTAGTATGCCCCCAACGACTGTAAAACTGCCTACTTTGGGCAACTGAACAGGATATTTACAGAATGTAGCAAAACCAACTGGTAGTTAGGGGTGACTGGAATCTAGCACCAGATCCATTCACAGACAGGACAGGTCCAATGGACAGGTGCAATGCTTCTGATAAAGTACAGCTGAATTACCTTTTGGAAGACCATGACAAGGCAAACATTTGGAGATTTGACCATCCTAAAAACTGAGGACTACACTTTTCTAATCAGTGCACATCACATTATTCCAGATCCATTATTTTCTCATACTCCACTCACTATTAGGTGCACCATTTCAGACTGACACCCTACCATGAGGAATCCTAAATAGCAACCCCATAGTTCTGGGGCTGCCCTGGATCAGAGGAAACCTCCCTTGAGCCTCTGGAGAATGCAGCATACTATGTATTGTTTGTGGAGGAAAAGGAGACAATGATTGCTCATCTATATGCATAAAGCTCATTGAATGGGGGCTTTGTTACCTCTCAACAGCTAGTCTGGGCGGCAGGGAAGGCAACCTGGAGAGGCCTCCATAAGATGGATTAGGCAATAACCAGGAAGGCTCATGAAACAAACAGGAAGGACCTGGAAATGCAGGCACAGATCACAGAGTACATTGTAGGCAGAAGCTTCAAACCCAGATGAAACTAGAAGCTGAAAAACTTAAGTATAACCGGTTATACATATCAGCCACTAAGGCAGATTTAGTGAAGCTTAGCTAGTGGCATTATGAGAGTGGGGAGAAAGCGGCCCAGATACTGGGCTTCTATTTGGGACAGAGAGAAGGCCAATTGTCTATCCTGGTGATCCACACAGCTCAGGGGCAGCTCATAAACCAACTAGATAGTATAGAGTCAGAGGTCACTTCTTTGTATGAAACTCTATATGGTACTAGTAGTGCTGGAGGCCCTCAAACTAAAAATATCTTCTTAGATTCAAGTTTCAATCCTATCAGACAAAGGGAGGAATACACTGACTGACAAGATTACTCCTGATTAAACTGGCGAGGCTATATCAATGTTGCCCACCTGTAAATCCCCTATCATGCTTTCAAGGGGGCATAGAGCACGGGGTCCCCGGAGTCTTTCCAATAAAGTAATTACAACAGTACTCCTAAGGAACGAAAGGACTTGTTAGACTGTGTGAGCCGCAGGCTCATATTCCTTATGAATAAGGACCTTAAAATATTGGCAAAGTTGCTGCCAACATGCTCCAGAAAGTCAGCCCCTAACATATCCATGTTTCTCAAGTAGGCTGTGTGCCAGGCTGGCCTTCGAAGAACCATTTGAAAATGGTAGCAGCACACTTGCTGTGGGACAACTGACACAGGACAGAAGTGGTAGTCCTTTCTTTAAACATGGAAAAGGCCTTCGACTGGGTTCAATGGCCATACGTATTCTAGGTACTTCAAAAGTTCTGCATGGGGAACGACTTTATATAGAAAGTGTACTGGTTATACAATGGACCAATGGCACAAGTCAACTGTGGAGGCCACCTATCATGCGCTATTCAAATACAGTGTGCCATGTGACAACAGTGTCTCCTATTGCCACTTCTCTTCATATTAGCCTTGGAGCCACTGATCATTGCACACCAACAAAGGCAGGATCCATAAACACATTATTATATACAATAATATTTTGATGAAGGTCTGTCAACCCCGTACCTCTATCCTGACACTGATGTACTTATTAGACATTTTTTCAGCCTTGTCTTTAGGAAAGTGTGAGGTAATGCCAATGGTCAACAGGACGACAAGTGCCTGTATACTGTAGAAGGGGGTAACATGAGGTTAGTCCTGAAGGGAATGAAATACCACAGGAGCCTTTACTAAGCCTTTACTAAGCCTTTACTAGGATGAAGCTAGACTTTGTAAAACAGTCTCACCATCCTTATTCCACACCACTTCCCACTCAAAATGTACTTGGAAATCAAGGGCCAGATGTACCAAAGGGTTTTATCCATTCTGTGTCTATGGGAAAATGTTTTTGTACATATGGGCCTAAGTCCTTTGTCTGGGGAAAGGATAAGCCTACAATCTAATTCAACAAGAGTTGTGTACATACAGAGAAGGTAGGACTGCGCCTTCCCCATATAGGTTCCAATTACCTTGCACAACACCTGTCTCAGCTGTGTTCCTGACTAGCTGACATTAGAGACCCTCCGCTATAGGTGGCGTGAGAATGAGACATTCTCATGGGAGAACGGGGATTGGGGATCCTTTATAAATACAAGACTCAGCCTGTAACAATAGACATTACCGTAATCGGACAAGTTTTATATATGGAGATGACCGCACTCTCTATCACATGTGCATCCCAAGTTTCACACCTCTGCCCTTCTCTGTAACAATGCAAGTGTGACGGTAGGTGGGACAAGGCTGTCCTGGCTGCAGTGGAAAGTGGGGGGCATAAACACTGTTGACCAACTACTGAAAGGAGACACCTTCAAATCCTTTAAGTAGTACTCTGTTCATGATGAGAGGTTGCAGTTGTTGTTATCAGTTTTGTTGCTCTTATTATTGCTACTGTTGAACTAAGTACTCTTGGATCTGGACTTATTAACTTAGTGGATTGCAAGACCTTATGGTATGTGTTCTATTTGTAAATACCTTACTGTGAACGTTGCATTCCATTGTGAACAGCGTCATGTGTACGGTCATGTATTCCACAAGCTTGAATTTTGTTCCTTCTCTTTATGTGTTCTGAAATAAATAAACAGTTACTTCTAAAAATGAAAATCTACTGGCAAGTACTGTATTGCTGGTGATGTTGAATGCTATCCAGAGGTCAAGGCTCCTACATCACCACTATTGACCTAAGAAGGCTACCAAACACCTACACAGTCACCCATTTGTTACTTCTGCCAGGGCATACAGTGACTTAGTGAGTGTATAGCAGATTTAATCAGTTCAAAAAATGTTTGGAGCGACTGAAGACTAAGGACCCAATTAAGAGTTTGGCAGACAGGGCCAAAATCAATATATCAAGACAGCTTGACATGAACTTTACACTTTTGAAATGGCGTGGCATTTTCCGCAGACAGTTGAGTATTTTAACAGGTTATGAACTAAGAATGCTGGGTTGTTCTGAGTTAAACACTGAGATCACCTCACGTGCAATTTCTCCTAGTGCATATTGTTTGCATGGTCAGCCGCTTGCCAGATCAAAAACCTCTGAAGTATTAACTAACTCAGGAATGGGATTTTTCACTGTATAGTACAATCTTTGTTATTTAAGGCTTCCAATTTAAAGCATTACCAATATTACTGAATTTGAAGCCCTGTCATTCGCTGCCCTGGCCTAAGTGCAGTGAAAACAAAACAGTGACGATAGAATGTCTCATATATTTCTCATAGTCCCAAGAGAAGCAGTGGAAGAAATGGTGCTTGTCCGCCGTCTACCAAGTCTCCAGAGACAAGAAGGTGGTGGAAAGTCAGATGACAAAGACATGTCCCTCTCGCCTTTCCGATATCTCCCTAGACCATTCCAGATCTAGTAGAATGTTAGCTAATGTTGTGGTGCCATCAGCTCTTCTCTGCCCTGCTACAGTGTCTCACAACAGAAACCTGCAGGCAATGGTTCTCTCCAGGCTTCGCAGAATCTTCCTGTCTATGCCGCTACCAAGCACGGTCCCTGCACTGGTCCTTCTCTCTATGAGAGAGCAGGAGTCATGCTCTCTGGGAGGAAGAATGAAGGCTGTGCCAAGCAAAATGGTGGAGGAGTAAAGATGCAGGATGCTTGCTTTAGTAATACATTGAATGGGGAATGGGGAAAGGCACCTCTACATACTTTTAAGTAAGTTTACACTCTAGAGTAAATGTACTACTTTCGGTATAAACAAACTCAGAGTGTAAGGTTACTACAAAACTGTAAGTTACTTTTCTTCAACCCCAGAATAATGCAATTGGCACACTTTTGTGTTTGTGGGTAACATGCCCCCCGCCCTCCCTAAATCCATACCCGTTTGTAGCAGGTCTGCCCCTTTTCACACCCACTCCTTCCACTCTCACCCACACTTACTGTTAAAACATGCACTTAGTTGCGCAGAGACTCTGCATTAAGCAGAGCTGTAAAACTCTGCATGTAGTTTGTGAATTGCAATTTGTAGTAAGTTTGGTAGTTCCACAAAATGTACTACAAAGTGCAGTTTGTGAACTAGACCCATAGTTTTTAAAATGTATGAGACGTGAGAGGGAAGTCAAGAGGGAGGATGGTGTGTTCGACAGAAAACCAAACATTTCCTTTGCATGTTTAGTGTGAGTACTCTGCCCTTCTGCAGCTGATCGATGGGCAGGAGGAGACATGCACAAAAGAGAAGTGTAGGTGTGGTTTCCACAGTGAGGTTCCAAATGGCGTCGCTGGCAGCTGGAGCTGCACTTGTGTCTATAATGTTGTTCAAAACATTTTACTGCTCTATTGATCATGCAGAAATAAATAGCACTGCGGTAACAGAAAAGTACTTAAAGTCTGAAATGCATGTAGACAAACTAGAGTGTCATTCCAAGCACTAGCAATAATATGGAATGTGTTTACTCTGCAACGTGGCCTCAGAATACGCCCACACTTAATGTTTACCTAATAGTCTATTTTAAAGTAATAGTATCAATAGTGATTGTGCATCATTCTTGAAAGTATTCAAAACATCATATTGATTAAAATAAATTGAAGGTTTCTATAAAAAGAAATCATTTTTTTATCTTCACCTTTTGTTGGTGACCCTCATATAGAACACAGAAAACATAGTTTTGACTCTAGCGAAAACTGGGAGTTTTGTACTCGGTGGCAAAGCCTTCTTTGTGTCGTGTTACACGTGCAAAGGAGTGCGCCAGCCTCTTGATTAAATTTCAAGTCTACTTACAATAGAGAATTAATGCAATACAAATTTACACAAAAATCGTTATAATTCAACATATCTATATAACAGCCAAAAGCACGAGACATACTAGATACATAAAACACGTAAAAGCATTCAATTAATCTAAACCAATGAGGACAATCCATGAAATACATCATACACGAAAATACTCCAGTGCAATCCGACTCACTCGAGTTATATTATCATGTGATATAATTCTAGCCCCAAGGTTGCTGGAGCTAGTATGCAGAGCCCAAAATGCATGTTTATTACCAGCATATTTGGTGGCACTTCCTAGTTTTTGCTTCCTGAGAGTGGGCCCTTCACACATAACTTCAGTGCACCAGAACAGGCATGAGTGTTATATTCTTTAACCCAGTGAATCCCGACCTTTTGACTTCTGTGGACCCCCACTTTATCTGAAACTGGGACCCCAATTAATATTGGAATCCGGAAAACCCCCGCTGAGGTATTACTGGAAGCCAGGAACCCTGGCCTGAATATTGTTGATTTGAAACACAAAACAATACACACAAAAATACAGAAACAAGCATTCATCAAATACAAACACCAATGATAGTACGTTTTATTTAATTTGCAAATATAAATAAAAAAATAAAAAATGTAGTGTTAATAGGAAGGTTGGAGCTTTTCTAAATTCAATTGAAGCTACACATCGTCCATGCTATATTCTGTTTGATGCCTCTGCACTGCCCCCAAAAATCAATCTGAAGATACTAATTAAATTTTTAGTCTAAAATTTCAAATTTCTTGACATTTACAGTACGTTTTAACATTTTCATTTGTACATTTAGCCACTATATTTATATACGCTTCATTAATCTGTTAATATTATTTAATTTTCTAAGCAGTCGTGGCGCCCTGAGGAGGCTTTCCCACAGGTTGGGAACCACTGTTAAACCAATGGTAACAGGTAACAGCACTTTCAAAGTTGTATGAGGCAAAGTCATGTCATTAGGGTGACCAGGCATCCTGGATTTACCAGGGCAGTCCCAGTTTTTCACCAGCTGTCCTGGCAGATTTCAGAAAATGTGGCTTATGTCCCGGTTTTTAGATGGGGTCAACTGAAAATAGCGAGAATTACCTTTTTAGGTATTCCAGAGCAGGGCTTGTTAATAGTTGTTACAAGTAAGCAATTTACTCAACAGGTAGTATGCTGGTTTTAAAAAACATAATTTTATTTATTTTCTTAGTGCCTCTTCTGCGTTCCACTGATGATGAGAGTTGTCATTCTGCAACACTCAGTTGATGTAAACTGTAGTCCTTCTTCTATTTTTGCAAAAAGTCCTTGTTTTTGGTGCTCACGATCTGGTCTCCCTACATGTCGTGAAGGTATGAATTACAGACTCAGTGGAAAGCCTCCCTTAAATGTCCCTGTTCCTGCTATCTTACATTCATAAAGGCCCTGCACCTACCATAATTCAAAATAGGGCTTTTGGTTAACTGGATCACAAGACACTTTAAAAATAGGTCCAAATGTTAGTGACTTTAAATCGTTATCAGTGTTTATTTCATGATGGACCCTCCTCTTGAGTTTTAAACGGTCCCTAGAATCAGTGCTCCTCAGGACCGATCATGCAGTTGCCAAAGGCATGTTTTTAAACACCTTCAGTATTGCAAAGTTCTTTTCACATCAAAGGGTCTAGAGTATTGGGTGGACCCCTCCTTATTTTGCTGACTTCCAGAATGAAAGATTTGTCAGCTCTTTTAGGCACCCCAGACTTAGGTGCAGTAAGAAGTAGTGGGACTGATGTGAAGTAGCGTGTGTAAAGTATTGGAAACCAATATATCAAGTGCTTTGGGGCAAAAGCAAAGTTGCGATACAATAGAATGTATAATCTTAGCCTAATAGACCTTCAGAATAGGTCAACAAGAAGAACCAACATATCAAGGACCAAAGAGATAAAATCCTGAAATAATACTTTTAATGTTAGCATTCATATCATCTAACTGGGCTTTCCGATTTAACCTCCTGTCAATAATAGTGCAAATGTATCTATAATAGGATTCTTTATTAGTTTTATTAGTTTTACTCAGTCTGCAAATCAGGAATGACGAACATGTGTTTTACCAAACTCACAAAATTTGTCTTTGCGCTATTTATAATCCGAAGGTTTGGCAATAGGCATCTGATTGACGAGAACTAAATTGTCAGCATAAACTATCTCTGTTCCTCCCCATCTTACCTGAATCACCCACAAATCAACTCTTTCATGCTGATGTCAACTTGGTGAGGGGCAAGGGATGGGCAGGATGGTGCAGGGGGCGAGAAGGAGATGCGAAGTGGAGGGGAAGGTGGAGGCTGAAGGAGAGCCTTGACATGCATGCCTAGAGCCTGTTCTAAGATTTGGTTAAAAGCACTTGAATTGCTGCTTCCAGGTTTGCTGTAGGTTGGGGCCATTGGGTGAGCTCATCTAGTACATGCTAAAGGACGGTCTTGACTTTTTGGCTCCAACTTCAAAAGTCCATAAACTTGTGCACCGTTGAGATTTGGACATTTCAGTTCAAGAAAGAGGGTTCTTAGGTGTGTGGTGATGCTGGAGCATTTGTGGAGGTTTATTATTATTCTGGCTGTGGTGTTCTGTAGTGTTGGGAGTCTTTTGAGTAGCTGAGTGGAGATTCCGGTGTAAAAAGTGTTGCCGTAGTCTAGGCTGCTGGTGACCAGTGCATGTGTGACAATTTTCGTGATGTCGGTAGGGATCCATTTGAAAATTGTGCGAAGCATTCTGAGGATGTGGAAGCAGGATGAGGAGACTGAGTGAACTTGTCCGGTTATTACCAGTTAATTGTCGAGGATGATGCTGCAGTTTGGGTGTGGTCTTGGAGGGTAGGAGTAGAACCAAGCTCAGCTGGCCATCAGCTGTGGTCCCATAGGAAGGTGTTTTTCCCGAAGATCAGGTCTTGCGTATTGTCGATGTTTAGTTTGAGGCAGATGTGCTTCATCCATGTTGCTATGTTGGTCATGGCGGTACGGAAGTTGGTTTTGGCATTGTGGGGGTCCTCAGAGAGTGAGAGGATTAGTTGAGTGTCAGGAGACTATGTTGAGTCCTTGGGATCTGACGATGTATGCCAGGGGGGGTCATGTAGATGTTTAAGAGGGTGGGACTGAGGGAAGATCCTTGAGGTACGCCTCAGGTGGTGGTCTTGGGTGCGGAGGTGAAAGGAGGGAGGCAGATGCCTATGATGTGGAGTCTGCTGATGAGAGTATGGTGGGAGACTGTGTCGAACTCCGTGGAGAGGTCTAGGAGGATGAGAGCTGCTGTTTCTCCTAGGTCTAGGAGGATCCTGATGTCGACCGTGGTGGCGATCAGTGCGGTCTCAGTACTGTGGTTGGCCCGGAATCCTGATTGTGAGGAATCGAGGAGGTGGTTTAGTTTAAGGTATGGAGTGAGCTGTTGATTGATAGCTTATGAGTACTTTTGCCGGGTAGGGGAGCAGGGAGATCGGTCGGTAGTCTTTGAGGTCGGTGGGCTCTGTGGAGGGTTTCTTTAGCAGTGGTTTGACTTCTGCATGTTTCCATCTGTCTGGGTAAGTTGCCATGGTGAAGGATGTGTTAAGGATGCTAGTTAGTTCTGTACAGATGATGTGGGTTCCGAGGTTGAAGAGACAGTGGGAGCAGGGATTGGGGGGTGCCCCGAGTGGATGGACGACATGATAACTGCAGTGGTATGTGTGGTGATCGGAGACCATGTTGTTATCATGGGGTTGGTGTTTGATGCTGTGAGAGGTTGTCCATGCTGGGCAGGTGTGATGCTATTTAAGTTTGACCATCGACTCCGTCTTGTTTGAGTGATTTCATTTTGTGTCCTGTGGCCGTTGCAGGGCAGCGCAGGTGTTGATTCCTCACTGTAGTTGTTTTTCTCTTCACCAGTCAGACAGTGCTGCAACAAATTATATGGGATGCGGACTTGATAAGAGTTCACAAAGCTGAAGCTATTTTTATCAGAGGAATGTACAAATCTGTCTCAGAACAAACATTGGGAGCCTGGTCAGCTCTATGGGTGTTTTCGACGCAGACGAAGTACAGACAACATTTAGCTTCATAACAGAGGGGAGGGGGTTCTTGAGGTGTTTTAAGGTATAAAAGATAGGGAGACTTGGTGCTCAGACAGGAGCTCGTCTGTGGAATGGACGCGTTGCCCAGGGTCTATTTGTGATCCTGATCGGGTCTCCTGCCTGACTGATCTGAGGGCTCCCCTAGACGCACTGGAGAGAATGATGATTTAAACTCAATCAGTGAAATATTTTAAATATTGATAATTTAGCTCACATATACATGCTCTGTTGATGCATTGCAACTTTTTTTAAGTCTTGACTACTTGATTTATACCTTTATCTTTGTATATACACGTGTTCTGCAGCACTTGAGTTATATGCTGATTCTCATATATTTGTATGACTTTTATTTGATATTTGGAAAGTGCCTTAATAAATTCATTATTCAGACTAAGAGTGCTGAATTCTTTTGGCATCGTGTCCTCTTAGTTTAAGGTAAAGCAATACATTTTGGAATCACCTGCAGGATTTGAAGTAAAAGATTAAAGTGAAAAGTGTTTGACAAAAAGACAAAGGCAGTTTCCCAAATACCAAATTAAATACTGGGGTGGGAAACAGCCCCTTGCGGTATGCTTGCGCATTTATGTTTGAGTGAAAGCAATACAGCGTGGTGTGTTGGGTGTCAAAGTTGTTGTAGACAGTGATGATTTTGGTGTGGAAGTAGTCTGAGAGAACTTTGCAGAGTTCTTGGGAGGAGGGGATGACAGTTTCTGTGACTGTAGGGTTGGAGAATTCCTTGATGATCTTGAAGAGCTCTTTAGCGTGACTGGCTGCAGTGTCGATGTGGGTGCTGATTGCTGTTCTCTTGGCTGCCTTGATGTGGCAGTGGTAGTTGTTGGGAGCTGCCTTGTGAGCTGCTCTGTTGGAGGGGTTTTCTCAAGTTGGTTGCAGTTGCATTTAGAGTTTCTGAGGTTTGGGGTGTATAGCCTTGCTGGTTTGACGGTGCTGTTGGATCCTGCTGGTTTCAACCGGGTGACACTATCAGTGCATCTGGAGATCCAGATGGTAAAGTTCTTGACAGCCTGGTTGAGCCCTACCTTTGGCTCGGGTTGTGAGGTGATTAGAGCCTGTGTCCAGCTGGCCTTGGTTATCTTGACCCAGCTTTGGTGGGGGGAGTTGTGGTGCTTGTGGTTGGCTTTCTGGGTGTGGGCGATTGCAATGTGGATTTCCAGGTGCGTTCAGTGACATGGGTGAATTTGATTTTGTCACTTGAGGTGAAAATGGCATTGAGTGTGTGTTCGGCTTTGTGAGTGGGTTTGGCAACCAGTTGGGTTAGGCCGATATTGCTGAAGTTTTCTAAGAAAGAGGTTGCTTTGGTGTCATAGGGTCATTGAGGTGGAAACGAAAGTCCCAGAGGAGTACATAGGAGTCAATGGCATGGGGGTGATGAGGTTGGCAATGGGGTCATGAAAAGTTAGACATGGTCCCAGAAACCTTTACACAAGGGTCCATCATATCGTGGTGTTGGCATCAGTCTGAAGTCTAAAGTTGAGAGTTTCCATGAGGGGTGTAGGGGCTTCGTCGGTGATGGTGCATTGGATGGTTTCCTCAAATATGATGGTGATGCCTCCGCTTTGTTTCTTGATATGGGCTTGGTGAATCAGTTTGTATCCATCTGGGGTCGTTGAGGCAAATTACAAATCCGCCTCGTACTCCTCAGGAATAATGCAAGGACAAAAGGAAGTGATTTAAGTGAGTGTTATAAGATAAAATATGAGAAATATGTCCTCAAAAATCAAAACAGTATTTACAGATATACAAATGTAGGGACACTGCCCAGTCCATAATGTCCGTGGGCCACAGGTATCACATAGGCCAAGGCCCCACTTGACTCCTACCTCAACACAGAGAGAACACTGCTGGGGCATCAGGTCAAAAATTCACAGGCACCTCAGGGGGAGGGGGAAGGGGAATGGGGGGGCACCACAGCCGGAAGATGGTACAACGCCACTGGTCCTGGAGGGGGCAACATGCCCTCTGCGATGTCCTGGGGTGTGCAAGGCCACAGTCTCTCAAATGGGTGGTTTGCCCACTGCTTGGTCCTGGGGAGTGCAGGGTCACAGTCTCTCAAGTGGGTGATTTGCCCGCTGCTTGCTCCTGGGAGTGCAAGGCCACAGTCTCTCAAGTGGGTGGTTTGCCCACTGCTGGGTCCTGGGGAGTGCAAAGCCACAGTCTCTCAAGTGGGTGATTTGCCCATTGCTTGCTCCTGGGGAGTGCAAGGCTGCAGTCTCTCAAGTGGGTGGTTTGCCCACTGCTTGGTCCTGGGGAGTGCAAGGCCACAGTCTCTAGTAGATGCTTTCTTCCACTGGTTCTGGAGTGGGCCTTGTGCCCAGTGTGCTTCATCCTGGCAAGGAGGGGGTGAGTGGATGCCTTCTTCCACTGGTTCTGGAGGGGGTCTTGTGCCCAGTTTGCTTTATCCTGGCGAGGATGCAGTGAGTGGATGCCTTCTTCCACTGGTTCTGGAGGGGGCCTTGTGCCCAGTGTGCTTCATCCTGGCGAGGATGCGGTGAGTGGATGCCTTCTTCCACTGGTCTTGGAGGGGGCCTTGTGCCCAGTGTGCTTCATCCTGGCGAGGAGGGGGTGAGTGGATGCCATCTTCCACTGGTTCTGGAGGGGGCCTTGTGCCCAGTGTGCTTCATCCTGGCAAGGAGGGGGTGAGTGGATGCCTTCTTCCACTGGTTCTGGAGGGGGCATTTTGCCCTGTGATGCAGATCTTTGGGAGTGCAAGGTCACAGTCTCTCACCTGGGTGTCAGACCCACAAGAATTACAGTGGGCGGGATGCATAACACTCCATGGAGGCAGGACTACAGTCCATCTGCCGGTGGCTGCACAGTGGTGACAGTGCCGGTGCTGGTGTTGGTGCTACCAGTGGTGGGGGGAGGCTCCTGCCCTTCCCCTGCAGCCTCGGACGGCTGCCCACTGGGCCTGCTGCTGCTGCCAGTGGTGCTGGTGGCGGTGCAGGTGGCGGCGCTGGTGGCGGTGCTGGTGGTGGTGTTAGTGGCGGTGCTGCCAGTGGTGGGGGGAGGCTCCAGCCCTTCCCCTGCAGCCTCGGACTGCTGATGCACCATGGTTGGTGGTGGGGGCTCAGATCCGGTCACAGCACCAGTCCTCCTGTCCCTCCTGCCTGCAGGGGCAAGCCCTTTGCCCTTGCCCTTGGCAGCTGGTGGTGTCTCCTTGCCCTTGGCAGCTGGTGGTGCCTCCCTGACCTTGGCATGTGGTGGTGCCTCCTTGCCTTTCCTCTTGCCATGTGGTGGTGCCTCCTTGCCCTTCCCGTGTGGTGGTTGCTCCTTGCCCTTCCCCTTGGCAGCTGGTGCAGGCACATTGCCAGTGCTGATAGGTGTTTCCTTGGAGCCTCTCACACCTGCAGTAGCTGCCAAAACTACGGTGGTTGTCAACTGAGTGGCTGAGGTGCTGACCTGGGTTCTGCCCACCCTGGCCCGAAGTGAAGGATGGGGGGAAGTAGGAAAGAGGTCAAGGGTGGAGAGGAAAAGCTTCTTAGGGACACTGGGGCGGGAAGAGGGTAAAGGTTTAGGAGTGGAGGAAGAGGGAGTGGTTGTAGGAGGTGTCTGTCTGCTGTGTTTGGGTGCAGGTGCATGGGCTGGATGCTGTTGTGAGGTGGATGGCTGTTGGGTGTCTGAGTGCTTGCGTTTGGGTACTTTGGGAGGAGGGGGCACAGACACAGTGGGAGAGGAAACAGGGGAGGTGTGCATGGATGTGGGGGTGGTGACTGCCAGTGAGGGACGTGTAGTGATGGGTGTGATGGTGATGGAGGCAGTGGGTGTGGATGTAGTGCATGCAGGTGTGAGTGTAGATGCTACTGAGAGGGAGGTGGATGACGAGGAGGAGAGGGACAAAGTGGAGGCAGTGGATGTTGGTGTGTCTGCTTCTAGATGATTTTTGTGTGAGTGCCTGTGGGATGATGTGTGGTGCTTGTGTTTGCCTGAGCCACTCCTGTGTGTTTTCTTGGGAGCATGCTGGTCTGAATGTGTGCTTGATATAGGTTGGGGTTCAGGAGAAAGGGACTTGGCAGAGGAAGTTGGAGGGAGGAGGCTAGAGACAGGAACAATGACTGCCATCAGGGAGAGGCCAAGCCAGGAATGATCTATGTAGGGCCACCACGCCAGAGTGAATGCCCTCCAGGAATGCATTTGTATGTTGCAAATGCCCTGCCAGCCCCTGGATGGCATTCGCAATGGTTGACTGGCCAACAGTGATGGATCTCAGGAGGTCAATAGCCTCCTCACTCAGGACAGCAGGGCTAACTGGGGCAGGGCCTGAGGTGCCTGGGGCAAAGCAGATGCCCACCCTCCTGGGTGAGCGGGCATGGGAAACTCACTGAGGGGCTGCTGAGAGGACAGTGCTGGTACGGGGGTGGCGGCTGTACCTGTAGTTGGGGTGGCCACAGAGGTGTCCGCCACCACCACGGAGCTTCCATCAGAGGAGGTATCACTTTCAGAACTGTCTCCTCCAGTCTCTGTCGTGGTGTTCCCCTCGACCACCATCCCACTGGTGCCCTCACCGTTGGTGGATTCGGCCTCCTGGGCCCTGTGGGATGCAGCTGCCTCCGTCGCCAGTGCCTCTGCTCCTCCGCCAGATGATGCTAATGCACATAAGGACAGGATGACAAAACAAAAAGGGGGGTAAGAGACAGAGGATACACTTGGTCAATGGCAGTAACAACACCACAATGGGCGTACACAACACACTCACACACAGGGAACGGCTCTAAGCACTAGGCAAAGCACTACCAGTCACAATGCTAGGCACCAGCCCATGGACAGGAATACCTAACCCCAATTGCAGCATACCTGAGACCCACAGAGCCCTGCCAAGTAGTGGATGCCCATTAGCTTGGTTGGAGGTTGGAGTTCATCAGCCCCTGCCCCACATGGCACCTACCCTGCAATGTCCGACCTGGCCTAGGGGCACCAACAGGCCCACATCCCCCACCCGGATACCACCCCACCACACGCAAATAGTATATTGTGGCACTGTACTCACCCCCTTGTGGCTGCTGTGATGCCCTCACACGCCCATCCAGCTCCGGATAGGCCATCACCAGTATGCGGAACATCAGGGGGTCAGGGTTCGACGGGCATCCCTCCCTCATTTGGTGGCCATCCCCAGCTGGGCCTCCACCGTCTTCCTTACCCAGCATCTCAGGTCCTCCCACCGTTTGCGACAGTGGGTGCTCCACCTGCCGTAGACCCGCAGGGTGCGCACATCCTTGACGATGGCATGCAGTATACCCTTTTTCTGATGGGCGCTGACCTGCATAGGAAATACACATATCAAAAGGGTATCAGTTATACTGTCTGGCCTGTTACACTAATGGCCCACCATATCCCTCCCATCCCCTTACGAACAGACATTGCCCACCATACATGCAGCACGCTGCCCAGAACCCCTCAACCACTCCCCCTTACACAAGGTCCTCACATAAGCACTCCATGCATTCATGCCCCATGCATCGTGCTCACAGTGTACTCACCTGTTGGTCTGGAAGCCCATACAGCATTCGGTACTGGGGTAGGACCCCATCCACAAGTCTCTCCAACTCTGCCGAGGGGAAGGCAGGGGCCCTTTCCCCAGTGGCTCGAGCCATGGACGCTTCCAGACACAGGTCACAGCAGCACTTGCAGTGTAGGTCCTTCCCTGTTGAAGGTTAGGTAGCAAGTGAGAGAACAGATATGAAATGGCAGTCACATCCGCGGTGGTGCGTACCATCACCGCCAGCGTGCATCACCATTGGCTACTGTAACCCATAGGGCCCAATGACAACCAATGAGGAGTTGCACGGTGGTACTCGATCGCCTCCCGCAACGTCAGCAGCATTACCTAATTTCCACATGTCCCTCCCAACAGGTTCGGTGGGCACCATTTCAGGGGGGAGCAAGCCATGGCACCTAACTTCGTCTCAGCACACATAGGCCCCATTTTGTCCTATAGAACAACATACTGTTTCTGCCATAACTTGCATTGCACTGTAAATTTAGGAAATGTTGACTAGTGACTAGATGCTCATCATTTTGCCCCCTAGATTACAACTGCAGCGGGTGAATAGGAGATGGAGACATCCCCTGTGTACAGGCCCCATGTTGGACTTAGCAACAATGGAGGACAGTTACATTATCCTTGTCACAATGTCCTTTCCTCAGGATCTGCACGCTGCTGAACAAAAGGCCCACCTCCCGGCGTCACCAACTCAGAAAGCTGTTATAGCACAGAGTTATGATGAAGCCAGGCGGGGGAAGGGAATTAGAGTAGGGAACTGCAGGGAGAGAGATATGAAAAGAAACGGTTAGAACAAATATGCATATTCTCATTCATAACAGTCTAACTCATCAATAGACTCTTGAATAAAGTGGAGTGGTTTGAGTAGAAGCAGGTAGCGTAACTGGCAAAATGTGCGGATGACGCCCATATAAACCATAGAAAGGAGTTGAGTTTATTGAAGAGTGGTGAGAGTTATTATAAGCCAGTTCTGCAAGCCACAAAAGATCCAGCCAGGTTTTAGGAGACTTTGTTGCATAACATCGTAAGTTTTGTTTTAGAGTTTGGTTTAGTCTCTCTGTTTGACCATCCGTTTGTGGATGACAACTAGTGGATAAAGTTGAATCAATTCGTAAAGCCTTGCACCATTGCTACCAAAAACGTGCAGAAAATTGTGTTCCTCTATCAGAGAGGATGACTTTTAGAAGCCCATGAAGGCGAACAATGTTTTCTAAGATGATAGTTGCTAAGGTGTCGGAGGTTGGGAGCCCTTTACAGGCAATGAAATGAGCATATTTGGTAAGACTATCCACCACCACTAAAATGGTTGTAAATTGCTTTACTTGAGGAAGACCAGTAATAAAATCCATAGAGATACGTTCCCATGGATGATTGGGAACGGGTAGAGGTATCAATAGACCTTTGGGCTTGCTATGTTCGCTTTTGCATCTTCCACATTCTTCACATGATTGTAGCATTTGCTTAAGGTCATGAACAAATGTAGGGTACCAAAAATACCTTTTAATGAGTTCTAGTGTTTTTTGAGGACCTGGATGACCTGCCAGAGGATGACTAAGCAACCAACGAAAAACTGTCTCTCTTAACTCCTCAGTAGGCAGGAATACTTGAGATTGTGTAGAGGTAGGCCTTGTTGAATGGACCTTTTGGTGTCTTGTTGTAACCACGCTTGACACATGGTGATGTGAAAATGATTACGAATGAGATCAAATAACTTCTTGGCTGCTACTAAACACAACACTTTTGAAGGCGTTATAATAGGCGTGGGTTTTTCTTCAGTATGTGTGATCGAAGAATCTTGCCTAGACAATGCGTCGGCCTTACGATTATCTACTCCTGGTCTAAAAGTCACTATGAAATCAAATTCTGCAAAGAATAGCATCCATCTCAGTTGCCTGGGAGTTAGTAGTCTGGCAGAGCTCATAAATTGTAAATTTCTATGGTCAGAGTATACATTTATGGTGTGTTTCGCTCCCAATAGATAATGTCTCCATTCTTTGAAAGCATTGCGAATTGCTAGTAATTCTTTTTCTGTCATGGTGTAATTCTGTTCTGCTTCATTCAGTGTTCTTGACACATATGCTATGGGGTGCAATTGTCCAGCTTCTTGGTGATGTTGGGATAGGATGGCCTCAACAGCGACATCGGATGCATTGGCTTCCACAATGAATGGTTCCTCCACATTGGGATGAGCTAGAATGGTAGCTGAAGTAAAGGCCTTTTTTAAGTCTTGAAATGCTTCCTCTGTCTCTTGGGACCAGTTGAAGACGTCCTTTTTCCTTAGCAATATGGTAATTGGTTCTACCTTTTAGGAGAAGTGATGGATGAAGCTTAGATAAAAATTTGCGAAACCCCAAAAACATTGGATGTCACATACTGATTTTGGTGTGGGCCATTCAGATACAGCTTGAATTTTTCTTTCAGTCATTTGCATGCCGTCAGGTGTTAAAATGACTCCCAGAAATTCAACTTCTTTGGTATGGAATTCGCATTTACTTAATTTGCAAACAAATTATGGTTTTGTAGAGTTAGTAATACCTTTTTTACATGTTCTTCGTGTATTTCTTCAGAGTTTGAATAAATCAATATATCATCACTATAAACAATGACAAAGATGTCTAGGTATTCTCTCAGAACATCGTTTAGGAAATATTGGAAAGCTGCTGGGGCATTGCATAGACCAAACGGCATCACTAGTTACTCAAAGAGGCCATAACGAGTCTTAAAAGCCGTTTTCCTCTCATCTCCCTCTCAAATTCGAACTAGGTGATAAGCACCTCGTAAGTCAAGTTTGGTGTAAATAACAGCGGATTTTACCTGGTCTAACAAGACTGGTAAGAGAGGTAGTGGATATTTATTTTTAACTGTGATCTTGTTTATTGCTCTAAAGTCAATACAAGGTCTCAATTCGCCATTAGCTTTGGGTATGCAAAACAGCGGAGAAGCCGCTGGAGATCGTGATGGCCGAATTAGCTTGTTGGCTAAGCATTGATCAAGGTATTCTCGTAGAACTTGATTTTCTTTCTCTGATAATGCATTGATTCTACAATTTGGTAAATTGGCGCCGGGTACAAGGTTGATCTGACAGTCGTACGGCCTGTGAGGTGGTAAGGAGCTCGCTTTCTTTTCACAGAAAACGTCAGTATATTTTGAATGCTGTGGTGGCAGATCAATTTCCTTCTTGACTGCAGTAGCAATAGAGTGTTGAAGATTTCCTTCTTTGTCTCATCTTGGTTAAAAACATTTTTTTGCGCAAGAGGAAGAAGAAAAACGCACAACCTGGTTGTGCCAGTCTATGCATAGATTGTGTAACATTAACCACGGCATTCCTAAGATAAAACCATACTGGGGTGCTTGGATTATATCGAAGCAAATTATCTCACAGTGATTCTGATTCTCACCATCTTTGCAAATCATTTGTATTTGTGAGGTTTGTTTAGTAACGGGGCCTCCTGCCAATTCACCACCATCAACTGCATAAACAACTTCAGGAACCTTTTTCTTGACACTGGGTATATGCAAGTCTAGTGCAGTTTGTTGGTCCACAAAATTTCCAGTTGCCCCGAATCAATTAGAACTTGTACATTATGTCTTTTTCCCTGTACAGTCATTTGTACTAAAATTTGAAAATGTTTGACATAACAATTTGTGCAAGAACACACTGAAGGGATTGTCAATTTGCCCAAGAGGTCCCCTTCATTTTTTCTTAGGCACTTTAGTGTTGCTGTGAATTTTCCAAAGCGACCGCTATCTTTTTCTTGGTCACAAATGTTGGATCAATTTTACCTTTGGGTTTCTTTTGACATTCCTTTACGAAATTACCCTTTTGTCCACAATACAGACACTGTCCATTTCTTCGTTGCATGTCCTTCTCCTCTTTGGTCAATGGTGGGCGAACAGTTCTGATATCCATCGGTCCTATCATCGGATCTGAGGACAACTGAAGGTGTCTGGATCTTTCCATTTGCAAATTGGGTTTTTCCCATTTTTTCCTTACTCCTTTTCTTTCTGAGAGTCTAAAATCTATCCGCAGGGTTAGATTAATTAAATCAGTACATGTTTCCGGTTACGGTTCAACTTGGGCCAATACGTCTTTCAGTTCGTCTTTTAGCCCTTGATAAAATATTGCTGACCTTTTTTCCTCCGGCCAAGCGGTTTCCACTACTAACCGATTGAAGTGTGACAAATATGTAATCAAGTCTTTGTTTCCTTGGTGTAATTCTAGTAACTCTTTGTCTGCAGACATAGTTATTGCGCATCTGTCAAATACCTTTATAAATTCTTCTACAAAACAACGGCACTTATATAAAAGGGGACTGTCTAATCGGACTAATGGCACTGCCCAAGTAGCTGCATCACCATTCGGATATGATATAAGGAATGCAATTCTAGATTGAGCATCCGGAAAGGCTCTGGGACAACACGTAAATGTAGTTCCACCTGTGTAACAAAAACTTGAACCTTATTGGGGTCCCCAGAAAACCTCTCTGGTGCAGCTAGAGGTATCTGTGTCGGCACGTTCACAGCTATGTTAGTAGGTGTGGAAAGCGTAGGACGAGACTCAGATTCAGAACCATCCACCTTACTCTGTAACTGGGTTACTTTATTAACTAAATCAGCTGTAACATTTTTTGAGTCTGTCAAATCCCTTTGCATTTGAATGACTACTTGCATAAGGGTGTCTAAAGTGGCCATTTTGCGCAGCTCACGTTCAGACCAAGAGGAAAGTATAAACTTGTGGGCTCACTATTCTGTCACAGTGTCCTTTCCTCTGGATCTGCACGCTGCTGAACAAAAGGCCCTCCTCCCTGCGTCACCAACTCAGAAAGCTATTATAGCACAGAGTTATGATGAAGCCAGGCGGCGGGAAGGGAGTTAGGGTAGGGAACTGCAGGGAGAGAGATCTGAAAAGAAACGGTTAGAAAAAAAATGCTTATACTCATTCATAACAGTCTAACTCATCAATAGACTCTGGAATAAAGGCGTCTCCATGATATCAGATTGAGACCCCTTTTGTGAAATGAGGGTGAAGCCCCTTCTTTGAATCATGGAACAAGAACAAACTACAACCTCTGAACCAAGAGATGGCAAGAGTTTTGGACTATGGTCATACTCTGAATATCAATCCGGTAACAACTATGCATTCATAACTTAAACGTTTGATTTCAGCCTAGACATTTTCAAAGACTTAAATATGTATCTTAAATATTATGCTTTCCAAAAAAACAATGACACTATAATTTGCTTATCTCCTAAATGCTTTCACATTTACTATTTAGGCCTGAAGGTTTTACTCATTAAACTTGAAGCGCTTTGTTCGTTGGGCAGAAGCGCCTTGTTTTGTTGTTCATGGAACTCTTATTATTATTATACATAAAGCGCTTTGTTCATTATGCCAGAAAGCGCTTTTACTTTTCTTGTCTGAAGCGCTACGCTCGTTATAATAAGGGGCGCTTTACTCATGTGGCCTGAATCACTTTGATTGTCGTGCCAAGGGCGTTTACTCATGTGGACTGAAGCGCTTTGATTGCCGTGCCAAGGGCGCTTTACTCATATGGACTGAAGCGCTTTGATTGCCGTGCCAAGGGCGCTTTACTCATGTGGACTGAAGCGCTTTGATTGCCGTGCCAAGGGCGCTTTACTCATGTGGACTGAAGCGCTTTCATTGCTGTGCCAAGGGCGCTCTACATGTGTGGCCTGAAACGCTTTGCTCATTGTGCTAAGAGGGCCTTTACTCCTGTGATCCGAAGTGCTTTGATTGTCGCGCCAAGGCCGCTTTACTCTTAAAACTGAAAACGATTTGCTCGTTGTACTAAGAGGGTGCTTTACCTTTGGAAGTAACAACTCCCTTCAAGATTGGGCTCATCAAGGCCTTACCGCTACGAGTACGACCTACTTATATCTGAATTCACCATGGAAACAAGGATACTCCGATTTACTGTCAATCTGCCATGCAGGAAATCTGATCTTCTTCAGAGGAACCCCCACGAGGTCTGACTGCATCGAAGTCTTCAAAATAGTGAGCTATGTGCTTGGGTGTGGCTGGGCTTTATAGGCCTGCCACACCCCACGATGGCCGCTGCCTCTAAAAACCTGGGAATTGTAGTCCCTTCATTGAATAGCACTGATAAGTGCATCTTGTCCACCAATGTCCTGACCCTGCAGCTACATGAGCTTTACCACAGGGCAGAAAACGCTGATGACCACTTTCAGAACAGCAAGGGATGACAAGTGGTGCGCATGAAGCACCGCAAATACGCGCAGTGGAGTTTCGGGCGGGACATGGACCGCGCACAGCCTTATTCCTGACAATCCTCACCTACAGACTTGACGGGCCACAATCCAAGAGCTGTGTGCCCAATTGGAGCCAGACCTTATCTCTGCTATCCGTCACCCCACTGGGATCCTCACTTCTTGTGCAAGTCCTATCAGTGCTCCATTTCCTGGCAACTAGCTCCTTCCAAGTGACAGTGGGCTTGGCAGCAGGAATGTCTCAGTCAATGTTCTCAATAGTGGTGACCAGAGTGTTGTCTGCCCTGATGAAACACATGTGCAGCTACATTGTTTTCCCCTAGGTGGAGGATTTGGCCACAGTGAAAGCTGACTTCTTTGTAATGGGACATATCCCCAACATCATTGGGGCAATAGATGGAACACATATTGCATTTGTCCCCCCCGAAGAAATGAACAGGTGTTCAGAAATCGAAAGAGCTTTCACTCTATGAATGTGCAGATAGTGTTGCTGGCGGACTAGTACATCTCCCATGTCAATGCAAAGTATCCTGGGTCTGTGCAGGATGCCTTCATCCTGAGGAATGGCAGCATCCCATATGTGATGGCTCAACTCCAGGGGCACAGGGTGTGGCTAATAGGTGAGCCCATGGTCCCCACCCAGTATATGTTGGTGTATGGGTATGGGGTTGGCCATAAGGGTTAGTGTCTGGCTAACAGGTATCCCTCCATATTTGCAGGTGACTCTGGTTACCCCAACCTCTCATGGCTACTGACCCCAGTGAGGAATCCCAGGACAAGGGCAGAGGAACGTTACAATGAATCACATGGGCGAACAAGAATTATAGAGCGAACCTTTGGCCTCCTGAAGGCCAGAATTCGGAGCCTACATCTGAAATGTGGTTCCTTGTGCTACTCATCCAAGAACGTATGCCAGATCATCGTGGCATGTTGCATGTTGCACAACCTTGCCTTATGTCACCAGGTGCCTTTTGCTGCAGGCCATGTGGCAGCGGTAGAGCCTGTGACCAGTGACGAAGTTGAGGCAGAGGATGAGGATGTGGACAATAGAATATCAATCATTCGACAGTAATTCCAGTGACACACAGGTAAGACACTGTAACTTCATCATCCATTGCAGTTTTAAATTGTAAGGCTGATATTCCCACTACTATGGCCACTTACTGTACCCTTTAACATGTCTATTTTACAGATATCTGTGCCCCACTCTGGCTCCTGGTGTATTGACTGCAGCAAACTACAGGTCATACCTATGTATACATTACTGTACAGTTGAATTGCAATGTCTACAGATTGTTAAACAAATAGATAGTTCAATCACTTGACAGACTCAATACTAATAAGTGGATGGGGTATTACAATGGGCTGGGGGGGTGGTGGAGGAGAGTCCAGGTAAGAGTTCCAGTCTATTTGTCTCACAGGTGCATTGTCCAAGGGGGCATAGGAAGTAGAGCAATGTCAGTTCAAGGTGGACAGGGTGACAGAGTGGAACACAAGGGTGACATTCAGGAGAGTCTTTTTCCTGGTGGGTGTCTTGGCAATGTTCTCTGGCTTCTGCCTGGATCGCAAGGACCGTTTCCGGGGTGGTTCTCCTTCTGCAGGAGGTGGGGTGCTGGTGGCCTGTTGTTCCTGTGGCGGGGCCTCCTGTCAACTAGCATTGGCAGAGGTGGAGGTCTGTTCATCGGTGTGGCTAGTATTAGGGGCCCATTGGTGTGCCACTGCCTCCCTCATGGTGTTGGCTATGTCTGCCAGCACCCATGCAATGGTGACCAGGGTGGTGTGGATGTCCCTCAGGTCCTCCCTGACCCCCAGGTACTGTCCCTCCTGCAGCCGCTGGATCTCCTGCAACTTGGCCAGTATTTGGCCCATCGTCTCCTGGGAATACTGGCCTGCTCCCAGGATGTTGGTGAGTGCCTCGTGGAGAGTCGGTTCCCTGGGCCTGTCCTCCCCCTGTCGCACAGCAATCCTCCCAGCTACTCTGTTGTCCTGTGCCTCTGTTTCCTGAACTGTGTGCCCACTGACTCCAGGTCCCTGATCACCATGTGTTTGTGGGGTGTTCTGGGGTCCCTGTAGAGGTGGACACACTGCTGATTGATGTGTCCCGGGGACAGAGGTATGGGCCCGCTGGGTGGCTACTGTACTGGTGTTTCCTGAGGGGGGAGGCTCTGTGGTGGTATCGGACTGTGCCTGGGTAACCGACTGTCCGGAGATCCCTGATGGGCCAGGTTGGTCATCCTGATCCAGGGGTGCAGAGCTGCTGTCATCACTGAGGGCCTCTTCTGTGGGGGGACTGGATGTTGCTGGCACCTCCTCTCTGGTGACGTTGTGTGGGGGACATGTGGGTATGTAAATGCAGTATTATAGTTTCTGCATGTGACATCTTGTGCATGGGTGTGTTGCCCTGAATGGTTGTGATTTCCCTGGCAGCTTAGGCTTCTATGTGTGGTGATTTGGTTGGCTAGGTGATTGTCTCAAGTGTGCATGCTTTGGTGATGGGTGTCCATGCAGGTCTGTGATGGGTGTCCATGCATTGGTGGTGCATGCAGGGCTTGGTATTGGGATGGGTGGGTTGTGGTGGTGGGGTGTATGTGAGGTGGTGGAGTGATGGGGTGAGGGTAGGGGTGGGGGTATGTGATGGCATGCAGGTGGTGGGGTGAAAGTAGTAAAGAGTTGACTTACCAGAGTCCAGTCCTCCTGCTACTCCTGCCAGGCCCTCAGGATGCAGTATTGCCAAGACTTGCTCCTCCCATGTTGTTAGTTGCAGGGGAGGAGGTGGGGGTCCACCGCCAGTCCTCTGTACTGCTATCTGGTGTCTTCCAACCATGGAATGCACCTTCCCCCGTTGGTCGTTTCACCTCTTCCTGATGTCGTCCCTTGTTCTGGGGTGCTGTCCCACGGCGTTGACGCTGTCCATGATCCTGCGCCATAGCTCCATCTTCCTAGCGATGGATGTCTGCTGCACCTGTGATCCGAATAGCTGTGGCTCTACCCAGATGATTTCCTCCACCATGACCCTTAGATCCTCCTCTGAGAACCTGGGGTGTCTTTGTGGTGCCATGGGTGTAGTGTGTGTGGTGTGTGTGAGGGTGTGTGGGGTGATGTGTTGGGGTGTGCTGTGAGGTGGTGGGTGGAGTATGGGTGATGGTGTTCTGTGGCTCTGGTTGTGTGGGTGCTCTTGCTGTATCTCTCTTTAATGGCAATTTTTTGAGTCATAAAGGGTTGTGGGTATTGTGTGTGTGTGTTTTATAGTACTGTGGGTGGGTGGGTGTGGTGTGTGTATGGGTATCCGGTGTGTGTTATTCAAAATATCCAATGTGGTGTTGTTTTGTTAGTGTGTGTGTATTTTGAGCGCGGCGGTATGTACTGCCAATGGGCCGCGGTTGAATGTCTGCTGAGGTGATTTGTGGGTCATAATGCTGTGGGTGTAGTTCTGTTGGCGTAACCATGTGGGTTTTGGTACCGCCATTTTATCACTGATCTTTGAGCTGGCAGACTTATGTGTGTGGATGTATAGTAATGGCTTGCTATGTGTGTGTCATAATATGGGTAGCGGTAAACCGCTGCAGCAGCGGTATGTTGGCGGCAGTTAGCATGGCAGTTGGCGGGACCTACCGACAATGTCATAATGAAGGCCTGAATTTCCTGCAGTTTGTTGCTGACCCTCGTGTATCAGCAAAAGTACTTCCAGTATTATTACTCAAATTATGATTATTGCCCTATTACGACCCTGGCGTCGGTGATAATGTGGCAGTAATACCGCCAACAGGCTGGCGGTAACTACCGCCAAATTATGACCATGGCAGAAAGTTCTCGAAAGACAGCCAATGTACCACACCGACCACCAGGGCAGAAACAACAGGCACCACGGCGGTAGCCGCCTACAGCCAGACTGAAGTCAAAGTTCCACCCACCATATTATGACAAGACAATCCGCCACCTTTCCAGAGGTGGTACCAACAACATCAAAAGCCTGGTGGAAACTGAGCTCAGGAGTAAAAGGACTCACCTTTGGAGATAGAGGGAAGAACCACTCCGCCATGGAGCCTGAACTGCATGTCTTTCTGATGATATTCTACGTTCTGCTCCACCACGAACACCAACGCCGGTGAAGATGACGACATTGAGTACCGCTGCCTAGCACACAAGGGGGTGTGGAGGAAAACCACAGTGACACACATACACGCACAACACACACCCCACACACACACCATACACACAACCAGATGCACAAGAAAACAAGTTAACCCACCTAAATCAGCTGAATAATGCAGGGACAAAAATAATTTACCAAAGTGAATGCAATAAGATCAACACATTATAAATAATAATGTAGGCAATGTAACAGATAGATACAAATGTACAGAACAAGGGACACAGCCCAGTCCTCATTTTGCGTGAGCCACATGGCCACAGGCCAAAGTCCAAGGCCCCACTTGTCACCTACATCAACACAGAGAGAACAATGCAGGGGCATCAGCTGGCAAATAGACAGGCACCTCAGGAGGAGTGGGGGGGCACCTCAGCCGGGAGCTGAAACAAGACCACTGGTTCTGAAGGCGGCAACTTGCCCTGTGCTTGGTCCTGGGGAGTGCAAGGCCACAGTCTCTGGAGTGGGTGACTTGCCCACTGGTTCTGGAGAGGGCAACATGCCCTGTGCTTGGTCCTATGGAGTGCAAGGCCACAGTCTCTCGAGTGGGTGACTTGCCCACTGGTTCTGGAGGGGGCAACATGCCCTGTGCTTGGTCCTGGGGAGTGCAAGGCCACAGTCTCTCGAGTGGGTGTCTTTCCCACTGGTTCTGGAGGGGACAGGCCGCACAGCAGCCCATGGACGCAGGATTACATGTCGGTGGCCGGCGGTAATGGCTGCACTGTGTTTGTGGTGGTGGGAAGCTCCTGCACATCCCCTGCACCCTCGAGTGGATGCACTGTGGTGGTGCTGCTGGAGGGGGGGATGCTCCTGCACATCCCCTGTACCCTCAGATGGATTCACTGTGGTGGTGCTGGTGGTGGGGGGAGGCTCCTGCACATCCCCTGCACCCTCGAATGGATGCACTGTGATGGTGCTGCTGGTAGGGGGAGGCTCCTGCATATCCCCTGCACCCTCTGATGGATGCACTGTGGTGGTCCTGCTGGTGGGGGGAGGCTCCTGCACATCTCCTGCACCCTCGGATGGATGCACAACCATGCTTGGTGTTGGGGGCTCCGTCACAGCTTCTGGACCAGGCTCCTTGCCCTTCCTGCCTCCTGGTGCAGGCTCCTTGTTCTTCCTGCCTGTTGGTGCAGGCTCCTTGCCCTTTCTGGTGGCAGATGCATGCTCCTTTTTTGCTGGTGCAGGCTTCTCGCCCTTTCAGGTGGTAGGTGCAGGCTCCTTGATCTTCCTGCCTGCGGGTGCTGGCTCCTTGCCCTTTCTGGTGGCAGGTGCTGGCTCCTTCCCCTTCAGTAAATGTGGCCTGGATTCCTTTTACACCACGAGTGGTTGCGGATGGAACTGGGCCCGTAGACTGTGTGGCTGAGGTGCTTGGCTGGGTTCTTCCTAACCTGGCCATATGTGCAGGACGGGGGTAGGGGTAGGAAAGAGGTCAAGGGTGGAGAGGAAAAGCTTCTTAGGGACACTGGGGTGGGAAGAGGGTGAAGGTTTGGAAGTGGAGGAAGAGGGAGTGGTTGTTGGAGGTGTCTGTCTGCTGGAGTTGGGTGCAGGTGCATGGACTGTATGCTGTTGTAAGGTGGATGGCTGTTGGGTGTCTGAGTGCTTGCGTTTGTGTACTTTAGGAGGGGGAACAGACACAGTGGGAGAGGAAACAGGGGACGTGTGCATGGACGTTGTGGAGGTGTCTGCCAGTGGTGTGTGTTCTGCTTGGTGTGGTGATGATGCAGGTAGTGGATGATGATGTAGTGCATGCAGGTGTGAGTGTTGACGTAACTAGGTGGCAGGTGGAGGAGAAGGAAGAGGAGGAGACAGTGGAAATAGTGGACGTTGTTGTGTCTGCAACTGGATGGTGTTTGTGTGAGTGCCTGTGGGATGAAGTGTGGTGCTTGTGTTTGCCTGTGACACTCTTGGGTGTTGTGTTGTGTGCATGCTCGTCTGCCTGTGTGCTTGGGATGGGTTGTGGTTGAGGAGAATGGGACTGGGACGAGGAAGTTGGGGGGGTGGGGAACGGTAGAAAAAGGGACAATGGCTGCCATTAGGGAGGAGGCCAGAGCCTGGATCGATCTCTGCTGGGCCACCAATCCAGTGTGAATGCCCTCCAGGAATGCATTAGATTGTTGCATCTGGGCTGCCAGACCCTGGATGGCATTCACAATGGTTGACTGCCCTACAGAGATGGATCTCAGGAGGTCAATAGCCTCCTCACTCAAGGCAGCAGGGCTTACTGGGGCAGGGCCTGAGCTGCCTGGGGCGAAGGAGATGCCCACCCTCCTGGGTGAGCGGGCACGGGCAACTCGATGAGGGGCTGCTGGGAGGGTGGTGCTGGTACAGGGTGCTTCCATTGGAGGAGGTATCTGTGTCTGGAGTGTCCCCTCCAGTCTCCGCCGTGGGGCTCCCCTCGCCCTCCATCCCAAAGGTGCCCTCACCGTCAGTGGACTCTGCCTCCTGGGTCCTGTGGGATGCAGCTCCCTCCGTCGCAGGTGCTGCTGCTCTTCCGCCAGATGATGCTAATGCAGATAAGGACAGGATGACAAAACAAGAAGGGGGGGGGAGAGACAAAGGATACACTGGACCAACACCACAGTTGGCATACACAGCACCCTCACACACAGGGAACAGGTCTACGCACTATGCATTGCACCACAACTGATATTTCTAGCTACCAAGGCATAAGGACAGACACACACCGCCAACTGCAGCACACCTGGGAAGCAGGCAGCCCTGGCCAGTAGTGGATACCTACGAGCTAGGTAGACGGATTATCCCTTCAGAACCCTAGCCACCAGGGAACCTACACTGCAATGTCAGGCCTTGCCTAGGGGCACCCATTGACACACATCCACCACCCGGATACCACCCCACCAGGCATAAGTTGTAATGATGGGCACTTGTAGGAAGTTGGCTCTGTATGTGCTATTTCAAAGTAAGGAATAGCATGCACAGAGTCCAAGGGTTCCCCTTAGAGGTAAGATAGTGGCAAAAAGAGATAATACTAATGCTCTATTTTGTGGTAGTGTGGTCGAGAAGTAGGCTTATCAAAGGAGTAGTGTTAAGCATTTGTTGTACATACACACAGGCAATAAATGAGGAACACACACTCAGAGACAAATCCAGCCAATAGGTTTTGTTATAGAAAAATATATTTTCTTAGTTTATTTTAAGAACCACAGGTTCAAATTCTACATGTAATATCTCATTTGAAAGGTATTGCAGGTAAGTACTTTAGGAACTTGGGATCATTACATTAGCATGTATACTTTTCACATAAAACACAATAAGCTGTTTTAAAAGTGGACACAGTGCAATTTTCACAGTTCCTGGGGGAAGTAAGTTTTTGTTAGTTTTGTCAGGTAAGTAAATCACTTACAAGTCTCAGGTTTGGGTCCAAGGTAGCCCACCGTTGGGGGTTCAGAGCAACCCCAAAGTTACCACACCAGCAGCTCAGGGCCGGTCAGGTGCAGAGGTCAAAGAGGTGCCCAAAACGCATAGGCTTCAATGGAGAGAAGGGGGTGCCCCGGTTCCGGTCTGCCAGCAGGTAAGTACCCGCGTCTTCAGAGGGCAGACCAGGGGGGTTTTGTAAGGCACCGGGGGGGACACAAGTCCACACAAAAAGTACACCCTCAGCGGCACTGGGGCGGCCGGGTGCAGTGTAGAAACAAGCGTCGGGTTTTCAATGGAAATCAATGAGAGATCAAGGGATCTCTTCAGCGTTGCAGGCAGGCAAGGGGGGGGGCTCATCGGGGTAGCCACCACCTGGGCAAGGGAGAGGGCTTCCTGGGGGTCACTCCTGCACAGGAGTTCCGTTCCTTCAGGTGCTGGGGGCTGCGGGTGCAGGGTCTTTTCCAGCCGTCGGGAAATGGAGTTCAGGCAGTCGCGGTCAGGGGGAGCCTCGGGATTCCCTCTGCAGGCGTCGCTGTGGGGGCCCAGGGGGGACAACTTTGGTTACTCACGGACTCGGAGTTGCCGGAGGGTCCTCCCTGAGGTGTTGGTTCTCCACCAGTCGAGTCGGGGTCGCCGGGTGCAGTGTTGCAAGTCTCACGCTTCTTGCGGGGAGTTGCAGGGGTCTTTAAATCTGCTCCTTGAAACAAAGTTGCAGTTCTTTTGGAGCAGTGCCGCTGTCCTCTGGAGTTTCTTGGTCTCTTGGAAGCAGGGCAGTCCTCTGAGGATTCAGTGGTCGCTGGTCCTAGAGAAAGCGTCGCTGGAGCAGGGTTCTTTAGAAGGCAGGAGACAGGCCGGTAGGACTGGGGCCAAAGCAGTTGGTGTCTTCTTTCTTCTTCTGCAGGGGTTTTCAGCTCAGCAGTCTTCTTCTTCGGTAAGTTGCAGGAATCTACATTCTTAGGTTCAGGGGAGCCCTTAAATACTAAATTTAAGGGCGTGTTTAGGTCTGGGGGGTTAGTAGCCAATGGCTACTAGCCCTGAGGGTGGGTACACCCTCTTTGTGCCTCCTTAATCCTATTGGGGAATCCTCCATCTGCAAGATGGAGGATTTCTAAAAGTTAGAGTCACTTCAGCTCAGGACACCTTAGGGGCTGTCCTGACTGGTCAGTGACTCCTCCTTGTTTTTCTCATTATTTTCTCCGGCCTTGCCGCCAAAAGTGGGGGCCGTGGCCGGAGGGGGGCGGGCAACTCCACTAGCTGGAGTGTCCTGCTGTGCTGGCACAAAGGGGTGAGCCTTTGAGGCTCACCGCCAGGTGTGACAGCTCCTGCCTGGGGGAGGTGTTAGCATCTCCACCCAGTGCAGGCTTTGTTACTGGCCTCAGAGTGACAAAGGCACTCTCCCCGTCCCCATGGGGCCAGCAACATGTCTCTAGCGTGGCAGGCTGCTGGAACCAGTCAGCCTACACAGATAGTTGGTTAAGGTTTCAGGGGGCACCTCTAAGGTGCCCTCTGGGGTGTATTTTACAATAAAATGTGCACTGGCATCAGTGTGCTTTTATTGTGCTGAGAAGTTTGATACCAAACTTCCCAGTTTTCAGTGTAGCCATTATGGTGCTGTGGAGTTCGTGTAAAACAGACTCCCAGACCATATACTCTTATGGCTACCCTGCACTTACAATGTCTAAGGTATTGCTTAGACACTGTAGGGGCACAGTGCTCATGCACTGGTGCCCTCACCTATGGTATGGTGCACCCTGCCTTAGGGCTGTAAGGCCTACTAGAGGGGTGACTTATCTATACCTGCATAGGCAGTGAGAGGTTGGCATGGCACCCTGAGGGGAGTGCCATGTCGACTTACTCGTTTTGTTCTCACCAGCACACACAAGCTGGCAAGCAGGGTGTCTGTGCTGAGTGAGGGGTCTCCAGGGTGGCATAAGACATGCTGCAGCCCTTAGAGACCTTCCTTGGCATCAGGGCCCTTGGTACCAGGGGTACCACTTACAAGGGACTTATCTGGATGCCAGGGTGTGCCAATTGTGGAATCAAAAGTACAGGTTAGGGAAAGAACACTGGTGCTGGGGCCTGGTTAGCAGGCCTCAGCACACTTTCAATTCAAAACATAGCATCAGCAAAGGCAAAAAGTCAGCGGGTAACCATGCCAAGGAGGCATTTCCTTACACAACCCCCCCCCCCCCCCAAACGAAAGAGGATGAGACTAACCTTTCCCAAGAGAGTCTTCATTTTCTAAGTGGAAGAACCTGGAAAGGCCATCTGCATTGGCATGGGCAGTCCCAGGTCTGTGTTCCACTATAAAGTCCATTCCCTGTAGGGAGATGGACCACCTCAACAGTTTTGGATTTTCACCTTTCATTTGCATCAGCCATCTGAGAGGTCTGTGGTCAGTTTGAACTAGGAAGTGAGTACCAAAGAGGTATGGTCTCAGCTTCTTCAGGGACCAAACCACAGCAAAGGCCTCCCTCTCAATGGCACTCCAACGCTGCTCCCTGGGGAGTAACCTCCTGCTAATGAAAGCAACAGGCTGGTCAAGGCCATCATCATTTGTTTGGGACAAAACTGCCCCTATCCCATGTTCAGAGGCATCTGTTTGCACAATGAATTGCTTGGAGTAATCTGGAGCTTTTAGAACTGGTGCTGTGCACATAGCTTGTTTCAGGGTGTCAAAGGCCTGTTGGCATTCTACAGTCCAGTTTACTTTCTTGGGCATTTTCTTGGAGGTGAGTTCTGTGAGGGCTGTCACAATGGATCCATATCCCTTCACAAACCTCCTGTAGTACCTAGTCAAGCCAAGGAATGCCCTGACTTGAGTCTGGGTTTTTGGAGCTGCCCAGTCCAGAATAGACTGGATCTTAGGCTGGAGTGGCTGAACTTGGCCTCCACCTACAAGGTGTCCCAAGTAAACCACAGTTCCCTGCCCTATCTGGCATTTGGATGCCTTGATAGAGAGGCCTGCAGATTGCAGAGCCTTCAAAACCTTCTTCAGGTGGACCAGGTGATCCTGCCAGGTGGAGCTGAAGACAGCAATATCATCAAGATAAGCTGCACTAAAGGATTCCAACCCAGCAAGGACTTGATTCACCAACCTTTGGAAGGTGGCAGGGGCATTCTTTAAACCAAAGGGCATAACAGTGAACTGATAATGCCCATCAGGTGTGGAGAATGCTGTCTTTTCTTTTGCTCCAGGGGCCATTTTGATTTGCCAGTACCCAGCTGTTAAGTCAAAGGTACTTAAGAATTTGGCAGCCCCCAATTTGTCTATCAGCTCATCAGCTCTAGGAATGGGATGGGCATCTGTCTTGGTGACAGAATTAAGGCCTCTGTAGTCCACACAAAACCTCATCTCTATCTTTCCTTCTTTGGTGTGAGGTTTGGGGACTAAGACCACTGGGCTAGCCCAGGGGCTGTCAGAGTACTCAATTACTCCCAATTCCAGCATCTTGTGGACTTCCACCTTGAAGCTTTCCTTAACTTGGTCAGACTGTCTGAATATTTTGTTTTTGACAGGCATGCTGTCCCCTGTGTCCACATCATGGGTACACAGGTGTGTCTGACCAGGGGTTAGGGAAAAGAGTTCAGCAAACTGCTGTAGGACCTTCCTACAGTCAGACTGCTGTTGGCTAGAGAGGGTGTCTGAATAGATCACTCCATCCACTGAGCCATCTTTAGGGTCTGATGAGAGGAGATCAGGGAGAGGCTCACTCTCAGCTTCCTGGTCCTCATCTGTTACCATCAACAGATTTACATCAGCCCTGTCATGGAAGAGCTTAAGGCGGTTCACATGGATCACCCTCTTGGGGCTCCTGCTTGTGCCCAGGTCCACCAGGTAGGTGACCTGACTCTTCCTCTCTAGTACTGGGTAAGGGCCACTCCATTTGTCCTGAAGTGCCCTGGGAGCCACAGGCTCCAGAACCCAGACTTTCTGCCCTGGTTGAAATTCAACCAGTGCAGCCTTTTGGTCATACCACAACTTCTGGAGTTGTTGGTTGGCCTCTAGGTTTTTACTTGCCTTTTCCATGTACTCTGCCATCCTTGAGCGAAGGCCAAGTACATAGTCCACTATGTCTTGTTTAGGCTCATGAAGAGGTCTCTCCCAGCCTTCTTTAACAAGAGCAAGTGGTCCCCTTACAGGGTGGCCAAACAGAAGTTCAAAGGGTGGGAATCCTACTCCCTTCTGAGGCACCTCTCTGTAAGCGAAAAGCAGACATGGCAGGAGGACATCCCATCTCCTTTTGAGTTTTTCTGGGAGCCCCATGATCATGCCCTTTAATGTCTTGTTGAATCTCTCAACAAGGCCATTAGTTTGTGGATGATACGGTGTAGTGAATTTATAAGTCACCCCACACTCATTCCACATGTGTTTTAGGTATGCTGACATGAAGTTGGTACCTCTGTCAGACACCACCTCCTTAGGGAAGCCCACTCTGGTAAAGATACCAATGAGGGCCTTGGCTACTGCAGGGGCAGTAGTCGACCTAAGGGGAATAGCTTCAGGATACCTAGTAGCATGATCCACTACTACTAGGAAGTACATATTTCCTGAGGCTGTGGGAGGTTCTAGTGGACCAACTATGTCCACACCCACTCTTTCAAAGTGGACCCCCACCACTGGAAGTGGAATGAGGGGGGCCTTTGGATGCCCACCTGTCTTACCACTGGCTTGACAGGTGGGGCAGGAGAGGCAAAACTCCTTAACCTTCTGGGACATATTGGGCAAGTAGAAGTGGTTGACTAACCTCTCCCACGTCTTGGTTTGTCCCAAATGCCCAGCAAGGGGAATATCATGGGCTAAGGTCAGAATAAACTCTCTGAAACCCTGAGGCACTACCACTCTCCTAGTGGCACCAGGTTTGGGATCTCTTGCCTCAGTGTACAGGAGTCCATCTTCCCAATAGACCCTATGTGTTCCATTTTTCTTGCCTTTGGACTCTTCAGCAGCTTGCTGCCTAAGGCCTTCAAGAGAGGGACAGGTTTCTTGTCCCTTACACAACTCTTCCCTTGAGGGTCCCCCTGGGCCTAAGAGCTCAACCTGATAAGGTCCCAGCTCCATAGGCTCAGTTCCCTCAGAGGGCAGAACTTCTTCCTGAGAAGAGAGGTTCTCTTTTTCTTGTTGTGTTGCAGCTGGTTTCCCAGCTGACTTTCCTTTTCTCTTGGTAGGCTGGGCCTTTCTTCCAGACTCCAGCTCTACTTTTTCACCCTGTGCCTTGCACTGTGCCCTTGTCTTGACACACACCAGTTCAGGGATACCCAGCATCGCTGCATGGGTTTTCAGTTCTACCTCAGCCCATGCTGAGGACTCCAGGTCATTTCCAAGCAAACAGTCTACTGGGATATTTGAGGAGACCACCACCTGTTTCAGGCCATTGACCCCTCCCCACTCTAAAGTTACCATAGCCATGGGATGTACTTTAGTCTGATTGTCAGCGTTGGTGACTGGATAAGTTTGTCCAGCCAGGTATTGGCCAGGGGAAACCAGTTTCTCTGTCACCATGGTGACACTGGCACCTGTATCCCTCAGGCCCTCTACACTTGTCCCATTAATTAAGAGCTGCTGCCTGTATTTTTGCATGTTAGGGGGCCAGGCAGCCAGTGTGGCTAAATCCACCCCACCCTCAGAGACTAATGTAGCTTCAGTGTGACACCTGATTTGCTCTGGGCACACTGTTGATCCCACTTGGAGACTGGCCATTCCAGTTTTAGCTGGATTGGAGTTAGAAGTGGTATCTTTCTTGGGACAGGCCTTGTCTCCAGTTTGGTGTCCAGACTGACTACAGCTACGACACCAGGCCTTTTTGGGAACAAAGTTTTTACCCTTGTACCCAGGATTGTTTTGTGAAGAGGCTCTGGGCCCACCCTCCTGTGCAGGTTTTTGGGGGCCTGTAGAAGACTCTTTACTATTTTTGTTTTTGGCTGTCTCACCACCCTTCCCCTGGGGAGGCTTTGTGACCCCTTTCTTTTGGTCACCCCCTGTGGAAGTTTTGGACACCCTAGTCTTGACCCAATGGTCCGCCTTCTTTCCCAATTCTTGGGGAGAAATTGGTCCTAGGTCTACCAGATGCTGATGCAGTTTATCATTGAAACAATTACTTAATAGGTGTTCTTTCACAAATAAATTGTACAGCCCATCATAATTACTTACACCACTGCCTTGAATCCAACCATCTAGTGTTTTTACTGAGTAGTCTACAAAGCCAACCCAGGTCTGGCTCGAGGATTTTTGAGCCCCCCTGAATCTAATCCTATACTCCTCAGTGGAGAATCCAAAGCCCTCAATCAGGGTACCCTTCATGAGGTCATAAGATTCTGCATCTTTTCCAGAGAGTGTGAGGAGTCTATCCCTACACTTTCCTGTGAACATTTCCCAAAGGAGAGCACCCCAGTGAGATTTGTTCACTTTTCTGGTTACACAAGCCCTCTCAAAATCTGTGAACCATTTGGTGATGTCATCACCATCTTCATATTTAGTTACAATCCCTTTAGGGATTTTCAACATGTTAGGAGAATCTCTGACCCTATTTATGTTGCTGCCACCATTGATGGGTCCTAGGCCCATCTCTTGTCTTTCCCTTTCTATGGCTAGGATCTGTCTTTCCAAAGCCAATCTTTTGGCCATCCTGGCTAACTGGATGTCCTCTTCACTGGAGTTATCCTCAGTGATTTCAGAGAGCTTGGTCCCTCCTGTGAGGGAGCCAGCATCTCTGACTATTATGCTTGGAGTCAGGGCTTGAGAGGCCCTGTCCTCCCTAGATAGGACTGGTAGGGGGGAATCACCCTCCAAGTCACTATCATCATCCTCTGAGTTGCCATCCTCAGAGGGGTTGGCCTTTTCAAACTCTGCCAACAGCTCCTGGAGCTGTAGTTTGGAAGGTCTGGGGCCCATTACTATTTTCTTTATTTTACAGAGTGACCTTAGCTCCCTCATCTTAAGATGGAGGTAAGGTGTGGTGTCGAGTTCCACCACATTCATCTCTGCACTAGACATTATGCTTCTAAAAGTTGGAATACTTTTTAAGAAACTAAAACTTGTTCTAGGATCTAATTCAAACTTTTAAACTCTAAAAGGAAATGCTAACAGGGACTAACACAAGGCCCTAGCAGGACTTTTAAGAATTTAGAAAAATTTCAAATTGCAAAAATCAATTTCTAATGACAATTTTTGGAATTTGTCGTGTGATCAGGTATTGGCTGAGTAGTCCAGCAAATGCAAAGTCTTGTACCCCACCGCTGATCCACCAATGTAGGAAGTTGGCTCTGTATGTGCTATTTCAAAGTAAGGAATAGCATGCACAGAGTCCAAGGGTTCCCCTTAGAGGTAAGATAGTGGCAAAAAGAGATAATACTAATGCTCTATTTTGTGGTAGTGTGGTCGAGCAGTAGGCTTATCAAAGGAGTAGTGTTAAGCATTTGTTGTACATACACACAGGCAATAAATGAGGAACACACACTCAGAGACAAATCCAGCCAATAGGTTTTGTTATAGAAAAATATATTTTCTTAGTTTATTTTAAGAACCACAGGTTCAAATTCTACATGTAATATCTCATTTGAAAGGTATTGCAGGTAAGTACTTTAGGAACTTGGGATCATTACATTAGCATGTATACTTTTCACATAAAACACAATAAGCTGTTTTAAAAGTGGACACAGTGCAATTTTCACAGTTCCTGGGGGAAGTAAGTTTTTGTTAGTTTTGTCAGGTAAGTAAATCACTTACAAGTCTCAGGTTTGGGTCCAAGGTAGCCCACCGTTGGGGGTTCAGAGCAACCCCAAAGTTACCACACCAGCAGCTCAGGGCCGGTCAGGTGCAGAGGTCAAAGAGGTGCCCAAAACGCATAGGCTTCAATGGAGAGAAGGGGGTGCCCCGGTTCCGGTCTACTAGCAGGTAAGTACCCGCGTCTTCGGAGGGCAGACCAGGGGGGTTTTGTAGGGCACCGGGGGGGACACAAGTCCACACAAAAAGTACACCCTCAGCGGCACTGGGGCGGCCGGGTGCAGTGTAGAAACAAGCGTCGGGTTTTCAATGGAAATCAATGAGAGATCAAGGGATCTCTTCAGCGTTGCAGGCAGGCAAGGGGGGGGCTCCTCGGGGTAGCCACCACCTGGGCAAGGGAGAGGGCTTCCTGGGGATCACTCCTGCACAGGAGTTCCGTTCTTTTAGGTGCTGGGGGCTGCGGGTGCAGGGTCTTTTCCAGCCGTCGGGAAATGGAGTTCAGGCAGTCGCGTCAGGGGGAGCCTCGGGATTCCCTCTGCAGGCGTCGCTGTGAGGGCTCAGGGGGGACAACTTTGGTTACTCACGGACTCGGAGTCGCCGGAGGGTCCTCCCTGAGGTGTTGGTTCTCCACCAGTCGAGTCGGGGTCGCCGGGTGCAGTGTTGCAAGTCTCACGCTTCTTGCGGGGAGTTGCAGGGGTCTTTAAATCTGCTCCTTGAAACAAAGTTGCAGTTCTTTTGGAGCAGTGCCGCTGTCTTCAGGAGTTTCTTGGTCTCTTGGAAGCAGGGCAGTCCTCTGAGGATTCAGAGGTCGCTGGTCCTGGAGAAAGCGTCGCTGGAGCAGGGTTCTTTAGAAGGCAGGAGACAGGCCGGTAGGACTGGGGCCAAAGCAGTTGGTGTCTTCTTTCTTCTTCTGCAGGGGTTTTCAGCTCAGCAGTCTTCTTCTTCTGTAAGTTGCAGGAATCTACATTCTTAGGTTCAGGGGAGCCCTTAAATACTAAATTTAAGGGCGTGTTTAGGTCTGGGGGGTTAGTAGCCAATGGCTACTAGCCCTGAGGGTGGGTACACCCTCTTTGTGCCTCCTCCCAAGGGGAGGGGGTCACATCCCTAATCCTATTGGGGAATCCTCCATCTGCAAGATGGAGGATTTCTAAAAGTTAGAGTCACTTCAGCTCAGGACACCTTAGGGGCTGTCCTGACTGGTCAGTGACTCCTCCCTGTTTTTCTCATTATTTTCTCTGGCCTTGCCCATGGGGCCAGCAACATGTCTCTAGCGTGGCAGGCTGCTGGAACCAGTCAGCCTACACAGATAGTTGGTTAAGGTTTCAGGGGGCACCTCTAAGGTGCCCTCTGGGGTGTATTTTACAATAAAATGTACACTGGCATCAGTGTGCTTTTATTGTGCTGAGAAGTTTGATACCAAACTTCCCAGTTTTCAGTGTAGCCATTATGGTGCTGTGGAGTTCGTGTAAAACAGACTCCCAGACCATATACTCTTATGGCTACCCTGCACTTACAATGTCTAAGGTATTGCTTAGACACTGTAGGGGCACAGTGCTCATGCACTGGTGCCCTCACCTATGGTATAGTGCACCCTGCCTTAGGGCTGTAAGGCCTACTAGAGGGGTGACTTATCTATACCTGCATAGGCAGTGAGAGGTTGGCATGGCACCCTGAGGGGAGTGCCATGTCGACTTACTCGTTTTGTTCTCACCAGCACACACAAGCTGGCAAGCAGGGTGTCTGTGCTGAGTGAGGGGTCTCCAGGGTGGCATAAGACATGCTGCAGCCCTTAGGGACCTTCCTTGGCATCAGGGCCCTTGGTACCAGGGGTACCACTTACAAGGGACTTATCTGGATGCCAGGGTGTGCCAATTGTGGAATCAAAAGTACAGGTTAGGGAAAGAACACTGGTGCTGGGGCCTGGTTAGCAGGCCTCAGCACACTTTCAATTCAAAACATAGCATCAGCAAAGGCAAAAAGTCAGGGGGTAACCATGCCAAGGAGGCATTTCC
This sequence comes from Pleurodeles waltl, assembly GCF_031143425.1. Classification (NCBI taxonomy): domain Eukaryota; kingdom Metazoa; phylum Chordata; class Amphibia; order Caudata; family Salamandridae; genus Pleurodeles; species Pleurodeles waltl. The sequence goes on along the minus strand of NC_090439.1, from coordinate 789,395,442 downwards.
TTACAGCACTGTACTCCCCCCTTGTGGCTGCTGTGATGTCCTCAAGCGCCCATCCAGTTCTGGATAGGACACTGCCAGTATGCAGGCCCTCAGGGGGGTCAGGGTGCGAAGATCACCCCTTTCTCGCTGGGAGGCCATACCCAGCTGGGCCTCTGTCGTCTTCCGTGCCCAGCGTCTCAGGTCCTCCCACCGTTTGTGACAGTGGGTGCTCCGCTTGCCATAGACCCCCAGGGTCCGCACCCCCTTGGCAACCGCATGCCATATACCCTTCTTTTGATGGGCGCTGACTTGCAGAGGCAATACACACAGGGAAAAACGATTAGATGACGAGTCCAGCTGTTACACATATGGCCCACCATACCCGTTTCCATCACTATTGGCACACACGTAGCCCAGCACACAACCTGTGCCGCCAAGAGGACTTCCAGCCACCCCCTTACACGAGGCCTTCACACACACTACTCCATGCATTCATGCAACTTGCATCGTGCTTACAGTGTACTCACCTGTTGGTCTGGAGGACCATACAGCAGTCCGTACTGGGGTAGGACCCCATCCACCATTCTCTATAACTCCTCCAAAGTGAAGGCTGGGGCTCTTTCCCTGGTCACACGGGCCATGGTAGGTTCCAGACACATGTCACAGCAGCACATGCAGTGTAGGTGCTCTCATATGGAAGGTCATGTAGCAAGTGAGGAATATGATAGAAAATGCCAGTCACGTCCATGGTGGTGCATACCATCACCACCCGCGTAGATCACCATTGGCCACTGTACCCCATAGGGCCCAATGTTAATCAATGAGGAGTTGCACAGCGGTTCCAGACCGCCTCCTGCAACGGCGCACAACGTCAGTGGAATTACCTCACTTCCACCTGTCCCGCCACACAGGATAGGCAGATGCCATTTGGGTGGGGCAGGCCTCTGGAATTATGCTGCACCCCAAAGGTATAGGCACATACTAGACAAATCACACTGACCCATTACATGTTTACAGAATGCAAAGTGCAGTTGTAGCTCCATTGTTCAGGTTGTGACCGGCTTCTCACTCTTGTGTCCTTTAGATTCCTACCGCTGCAGATGAATAGGAGATGGCGACATACCCCGTGTACAGACCTCTGGTGGACTTGGCAACACTGTAGGACAGGCACATTATCCTCACCTATAGTCTTGCCAGGGCCACAATCACACAGCTGTGTGCCCAATTGGAGCCTGACCTGATATCTGCTATCTGTCACCCCACTGGGATCCCCACTCTTGTGCAAGTGCTATCAGTACTCCATTTCCTGGCAACTGGTTCTTTCCAAGTTACATTGGGCTTGGCAGCTGGAATGTCACAGCCAATGTTCTTAAACGTGCTGAAAAGAGTGTTGTCTGCCCTGATAAAACATGTGCAGCTACATTGTTTTCCCCCAGGTTGAGGATTTGGCCACAGTGAAGGCCGAGTTTTATGCAATGGGACATAGCCCCAATATAATTGGACCATTGATGGAAAACATATTGCATTTGTTCCTCCCCGACAGAATGAACAGGTGTTCAGGAATCGTAAGAGTTTTCACTCCATGAATGTTCAGATGGTGTGCTTGGCGTACCAGTACATCTCCCACCTCAATCCAAAGTATCCTGGGTCGGTGCATGATGCCCTTTTCCTGAGGTATAGCAGCATCCCAAATGTGATGGCCCAACTATAGAGGCACAGAGTGTGGCTAATAGGCGAGCCCTGTTTCCCACCCAGTAGATGTTGGTGTATGGGTATAGTATGGGCCCTATAGGGTAGTGTGTGGCTAAATGTTGTCCCTCAATATTTGCAGGTGACTCTGGTTACCCAAACCTATAATGGCTGACCCCTGTGAGGAATGCCAGGACAAGGGCAGAAGAACGTTATAATAAGGCACATGGGCAAACCAGAATGATCATTGAAAGGACCTTTGGCCTCCGGAAGGCCAGGTTTCGCTGCCTCCATCTAACAGGTGGATCCCTCTGCTACTCACCCAAGAAGGTCTGCCAGATAGTAGTGGCATGCTGCATGTTGCATAACCTGGCCCTCAGATGTCATATCCCTTTTCTGCAGGAAGAGGAGACTGGAGATGCCTGTGTGCCAGCAGTGGACCCTGTGGACAGTGAGGATGAGGAGGCAGAGGATGAGGACAACAGAACATCTGGGATCTGGCAATACTTCCAATAATACTCCGGTAGGACAGTGTAACTTTCCATTTCAGTGACTTTGGTTTTAATCTGTGTGGCAATGGCATGCTGATATTTCCCACTTCTATGCCCACTTACTGTTCCCTCTGGCAATTCATTTTGCAGATGTTGGTGACCTGACATATACTCCGGGTGTGATCACTACAGCCAGCCACAGGTCTTTAATCTATGTGCATTCTATGTACAGTTCATTTAGAATGGTTGCACCTGTTTCAGTCATTACATATTTGAAATACATGACATTATCGAAATAGAATTTGATCCAAGGGTGTTTATTGAAGTGCTAACATATAGAGGGAAAGTACAATGGGATAGGGTGATGATGGAGGAAAGTCCAGGGTATTGTTCCAGTCTGTAGCACAGGTGCAGTGTCCATGGGAACATAGGAAGGGGAGCAATGGCAGTTCAAGGTGGACAGGGTGACTGAGTGGGACACAAGGGTGACAATCAGGAGAGTCTCATTTCCTGGCGGGGGTCTTGGCAAGTGTCTCTGGCTTTTGACTGGATCACAGGGAATGCTTGCGGGTGGTTCACTTTCTGCAGGGGGAGGGGTGCTGGTGGCCTGTGAGTCTTGTGGCGGGCCTCCTGGCCACTAGTGGCTGTGGAGGTGGAAGGCTGTCCAGGCGTCTGCCTAGTGGCAGGGGCCACTGGTGTGAGACTGCCTCCCTCATAATGTTGGCCATGTCTGCCAGCACCCCTGGTAAGGAGATCAGGGTGTTGTTGATGGCCTGCAAGTCCTCCCTGATTCCCTGGTACTGTCTCTCCTGCAGCCACCTATTCTCCTGCACGTTGTCCAGTGTCTGGCCCATCGTGTCCTGGGAATGTTGGTAGGCTCCCAGGATCTCGGAGAGTGCCTCCTGGAGAGTTGGTTCCCGGGGCCTGTCCTCCCCCTGGCGCACAGCAGTCCTCCCAGTGTCCCTGTTGGCCTGTACCTCTGTCCCCTGAACCGTGTGCCTACTGCCACTGACCCCAGGTCCCTGACTGTCTTGGGGGCAAGGTGTGGCCTGGGGTCCCTGTAAAGGGGACAAGCTGCTGATTGACGTGTCCTGGGAACAGAGGTGTGGGTACGCTAGGTGGGTGCTGTGGTGGTGTTTCCTGGTGGGGGAGGCTCTGTGGTAGTGTGTGACTGGGCCTGGGTAACCGGCTGTCCATTGGTCCTTGATGGGCCAGGTAGGTCATCCAGATCCTGAAGACCAGAGTTGATGTCATCAATGTGGGCCTCTTCAGTTGGGGGACTGGACAGTGCTGGCACCTCCTCTCCGGTGACATTAAATGGGGTACCTGTGGGATATTAAAGATGTGTTATGGTTTCTGTGTCTGACATATTGTACATCCATGGCTTCCCCTTTATGGTTGGATTTGTCTGGCCAGCTTTCACTTGTGTATGATAGTATACGGTGGGATTGTTAGTTCTCTCTGCTATGCATGCTTTAGTGATGATTGTCCATGCAGGGCTGTGAGGGATGTCCATGCATTAGTAAAGCATGCAGAGCTTGGCACTGGGATGGGTGAGATGTGATGGTCGGGTGTGTGGGATGTAGTGGAGTGAGGATGATGGCATGCAGGTAGGGGGGTGAAAATATTAGAGAGTTGACTTACCAGAGTCCAGTCCTCCTCTAACTCCGGCCAGGCCCTCAAGATGTAGTATTGCCAAGATTTGCTCCTCCCATGCTGTGAGTTGTGGGGGAGGGGGTGGGGGTCCGCCGCCAGTCCTCTGTACTGCGAGCTGGTGTCTTGCTGCTATGGAACGTACCTTCCCCCATAGGTCATTCCACCTCTTCCTGATGTCATCCCTAGTTCTTGGGTGCTGTCCCACGGCATTGACCCCGTCCACGATTCTCCTTGCAATGGATATCTGCTGCACCTGTGCTCCAAATAGCTGTGGCTCTACCCTGATAATTTCCTCCACCATGACCCCTAGCTCCTCCTCTGTGAAACTGGGGTGTCTTTGTGGTGCCATGGGTGTTGTGTGAGATGTATTGGTGAAGGTGTATTGGGTAATGTGTTGGGGTGTGTGATGTGGAGTGCGTGAGTGGTGTATAGGTGTGAGTAGTGTGTGGCTTTAGTTGTGTCAGTGGTCTTAGTGTCTCTCTGTTGGCAATGGTTTGTAGTCATAAAGGGTTGTGGGTACTGTGGGTGGGTGTTTTATAGTGGTGTGGGTGTGCTGTGTGTATGGGTGTCTGTACTGCCATTTGTTAAATTTTGTTTTGACCAATGACTTTGTGTTTCACCACTGCGCATATTAGTTGCTCAATGTTCACCAGTAGCACATGGTATGTTTTGTTCAGTTTAGCCGCCTATGGGCTTTGACATTGCATTAGTCATTACATTCTGTATTCTGCCTATTGGCTTTGACATGGCATTAGCCATTACTTTCTGTATTCAGTTGAGCCGCCTATGGGCTTTGACATTGCATTAGCCATTACATTCTGTATTCTGCCTATTGGCTTTGACATGCTGTATCCAGTCTAGCCGCCTATTTGCTTTGACATGATGTATTCAGTTTAGCTGCCTATTGACTTTGACATGCTATTAGATATTCTGCCTATTGGCTTTGACATGATATTATATATTGCATTTTATATTCAGCTTAACTGCCTATTGGCTTTGACATGATATTATACATTACATTTTGTATTCAGCTCCGCTGCCTATTGGCTTTGACATGATATTATACATTGCATTTTATATTCAGCTCAGCTGCCTATTGGCTTTGACATGATATTATACATTGCATTTTGTATTCAGCTCAGCTGCCTATGGGCTTTGACATGATATAAGACATTGCATTTTGTATTCAGCTTAGATGCTTATTGGCTTTGACATGACACTAGACATTGCATTTGATATTTAGGTTAGCTGCCTATTGCCTTTAACGTGGAGTTAGACATTGCAGTTGAGAATTCAAGCTGTATTTTTCCAAGCTGTGTTTTTGCACAAGATGAACCAAGATGTTTTGTTCTCACAGTAGACTAGACCTGATAAGAGAGAGTACATGGGTGTTTTTCTCTTCGCTTGAGCTTGGGAACAGGAGTAGTCTTGGAGACCTGGCCAGTCTCCAAAAGGCTTGCTCAGTTTCCCAGGTCTGAGAGGAGGGGGCACACCTTTGTAACGAATGTAACAGGCTGCAGAGATTCAGATTCGAATCTGCCGGACCTCGTGCTGGAGCTTGGCGCCAGCTGCCAGCAATCCCGTGTGGGTAGATGAATCTCTTTCTCGCGGCTGACAGGGGTCATCAGCTTGCAGACCTTAGAAAGATGAAGCTGTAGATAGTTTCCCACACGGTGAAGTATTTGTTTTGCTTTGCATTCAATATCTTATAAATATAACCTGCTGTGTATATTGCAAACTGATATATTTTGTTTGATTAACGCGGACTTGAAAGCTACTAATTCGTCATACATAAAAATTGGGGTTGGGGAAGAATTAACAACAATAAAAGTCTTCTTTGACCTCCGAAGTGCATTTCTGGTGTGTTATGTTAGTGCTTAGAAACTAAATAAGAGGAAAGCACTACAATTGGTACCAGGAGTGGGGTGTTCGGTCATTAAGAGGTGATTAAGATTGTGTTGACGAGTTGGTAGATTTCTAAGTGCACACTTTAAAAGTGTAATTGTTTTTGTTGTTTGGAGAATTACAGAAATTGTTTTTTTTTGGAGAATCACAGTAGCACGGCAGACCATGTCTGAGAATGCATGTGTTGGTAAACTGCCCGATGGTGCTAAGAAAAACTGTGAATTGTTTTCTGTTTGGGGAATTACAGAAGCACTACAGACCATGTCTGAAAATGCATGTGTAGCTAAAATGCCTGATAGTGTTTTGAGAAATAATTTCTGTTGTACATATGTAGAAAATGTGTCTTTTGGAAGTAATGATGACAGAAAGGGCTGGATACCTTTATCTGCTTACAGAGAAATGCAGGAGAAATGTAGGAAGTTGGAACATGAAAATAGGAATTTACGTGAGCAAATTAGCCCGACTGAAAGTTATAAAAAGGCTGTTTTTGAAGAATCTTTCTTGTCCCATTCCAGTAATGAGGGGGTTAAGACAGCTCCGAGCTGCACTGAGTTTTCGTGTGAGCCAGGGTTTTTGGCAGCCAAAATGCATTCCTTAACTGATAACACGGACGAGAGAGACCAGAATGTGATTTACGAGTTACCGTTGCAAAATGCACAAGTAAAACGAAGGATTTTAGAGCAAGACACCCCGAGTTTCATTAGCTTGTTTGATTTTTGGAAAAAGAATAGCCCTCATTTGAGTGAAATCCTAACACTTTTGTATATGGTCACTGTGAAAAATTATATGCAGCTGCGCCCTTGTGATTTGGCAAATGAAATAATGCAAACTTTAGGTTTCTGCGCAGTGCAAGAAGGAAATACTTATGTACATGTAATTCAAGAACAAGGAAAGAAAATAGTGCCCCTAGCTAGAATCATACAATGGATCTGGTACTTGCAAGACAGGGCTAGAGTACCAAAGATAAAAGAATTACCAATGAAATTGTGTGCACCATTTGAATTCGGGTCTACTGAAGATAAAAAGCATGTTTGTTTTACTAATGATTCATTGACTGAAATGTTGTTTTCTGGCACAGTAGAAGGAACAGCGTTGTATAATGTGTGTCAGATTTTAAAGCAAGAGCTACGTGAGATGTGTCATTTTTACGCTGATTTTTGGTTCATTGCTAATGTTTTAGCACCTAACTGGTTCAATTACCTTGCAGATGTTAATGAGAAAAATTCAGAGAGAGAAGTGTTCACCCAGAATTCTGCCTTAGTGGGGATGGCTAAGTGGGTGCCCCAGAAATGTGAACAGCTGAGAGAAAAAGCCACTTACAGGTGGGCAGAGATGAGAGAGATGCACATTCCCCTAGATTTGATCAAAACTGTGCAGCACGCACAAAAGCAATCTGTCATGCAAGCAGTCACAGAGCAGTTGGGGAGAGGAAAGTTACCAGGACAGAAATGGCAAATTGATCAGGTTTTAGGGAGAGTGATTGCTGCAGATTACCAAGGAAAAATCGAAATTATGCTGATACCTAGAAAAGAATCTGATTCATTCATACAAATTGGAGACAGAATGGCCCAAATTGGCAAAAGTGCAGTGAATGGAGGTTTGTTAAAGAATGAGTCTGCCCCAGCCCTTCTGACAGTGCAAGAAAAGGGAAGCTGTGGCGCAGCAGATAAAAACCTCAGTGCTGATGTGTGGGCTGAAGCCCCAAGTGATCCTCCAGAACCTGCAGTGAATATAACAAAGGGCCCCAAAAACGTCCTGCTGATTATAAAACAGGGAAAGAAAGAGGAAGGGTGCAGTTTAAATGAAAAATGTTATTTGCAAGAAAAGTCATACTTGTTTCTTTTGCAGATCCTACCACGTTTCGCCACTGTCCCTGAGTGTGCTGTGTGGTCCCCCTTCCGGTGTGTGCGTGTGGGGTCGGGGAAGGGACCGAATCCCCAACCTGAACCTGGCTGAGTAAAGTGCCAGCACCATGGATCCATTTTGCGCAAACTGCGCCTTCAGTTCAAGTTCAACTTGTTTGATTGCATTCTTCCACTGGAACTAAGCTGTGATTTTTTATTTTTTTTTCCCTTCTCGTATGGAACTCTGACTTTTGCTTACCTTCCAGCAAACCTTTCAGGTGGACCGTGCATCTTTACATGAGTAGAACTCATGCCACATCAAATTGCTAACACTGTTGAATTAGAGACTCATTCAGAGTACAAATTGCTCAGTCTTTTCTATGTAGATGTATCTGATGTGAAAGGTTATGAAATCAATGTGTTAATGCACTTCTATTGCTTTACAGGGATTGTTTTGATCATTCAAATGTGACTTGCTGATAATGTTTTTTTTTGTGCTGATGTTTTTTTTTGTTTTTTGTTTTTGTTTGAAACAAGAGATATGTGAAACAAAAATTCATTGGTCAAAGGGCGGAATGTACTGCCATTTGTTAAATTTTGTTTTGACCAATGACTTTGTGTTTCACCACTGCGCATATTAGTTGCTCAATGTTCACCAGTAGCACATGGTATGTTTTGTTCAGTTTAGCCGCCTATGGGCTTTGACATTGCATTAGTCATTACATTCTGTATTCTGCCTATTGGCTTTGACATGGCATTAGCCATTACTTTCTGTATTCAGTTGAGCCGCCTATGGGCTTTGACATTGCATTAGCCATTACATTCTGTATTCTGCCTATTGGCTTTGACATGCTGTATCCAGTCTAGCCGCCTATTGGCTTTGACATGATGTATTCAGTTTAGCTGCCTATTGACTTTGACATGCTATTAGATATTCTGCCTATTGGCTTTGACATGATATTATATATTGCATTTTATATTCAGCTTAACTGCCTATTGGCTTTGACATGATATTATACATTACATTTTGTATTCAGCTCCGCTGCCTATTGGCTTTGACATGATATTATACATTGCATTTTATATTCAGCTCAGCTGCCTATTGGCTTTGACATGATATTATACATTGCATTTTGTATTCAGCTCAGCTGCCTATGGGCTTTGACATGATATAAGACATTGCATTTTGTATTCAGCTTAGATGCTTATTGGCTTTGACATGACACTAGACATTGCATTTGATATTTAGGTTAGCTGCCTATTGCCTTTAACGTGGAGTTAGACATTGCAGTTGAGAATTCAAGCTGTATTTTTCCAAGCTGTGTTTTTGCACAAGATGAACCAAGATGTTTTGTTCTCACAGTAGACTAGACCTGATAAGAGAGAGTACATGGGTGTTTTTCTCTTCGCTTGAGCTTGGGAACAGGAGTAGTCTTGGAGACCTGGCCAGTCTCCAAAAGGCTTGCTCAGTTTCCCAGGTCTGAGAGGAGGGGGCACACCTTTGTAACGAATGTAACAGGCTGCAGAGATTCAGATTCGAATCTGCCGGACCTCGTGCTGGAGCTTGGCGCCAGCTGGCAGCAATCCCGTGTGGGTAGATGAATCTCTTTCTCGCGGCTGACAGGGGTCATCAGCTTGCAGACCTTAGAAAGATGAAGCTGTAGATAGTTTCCCACACGGTGAAGTATTTGTTTTGCTTTGCATTCAATATCTTATAAATATAACCTGCTGTGTATATTGCAAACTGATATATTTTGTTTGATTAACGCGGACTTGAAAGCTACTAATTCGTCATACATAAAAATTGGGGTTGGGGAAGAATAAACAACAATAAAAGTCTTCTTTGACCTCAGAAGTGCATTTCTGGTGTGTTATGTTAGTGCTTAGAAACTAAATAAGAGGAAAGCACTACAGTGTCAGGTGTGTTATTTGAATTGGCCAATGTGGTGTTGGTTTGTCTGTGGGTGTCCATTTTGAGCGCAGCAATATGTACCACCAATGGTTTACCGCCATTGAATGTCCGCCGTGGTGATTCATGGGTCATAATACGGTGGGCATTGTTCTGTTGGCGTAACGGTGTGGGTTTTGATGCCACCAGTTTATCATTGACCTTTGGTCTGGCGGATTTGTGTGTGTGGCTGAATTCTGTCAGATTGGTGTGTGTGTGTGTGTGTGTCATAATATGGTGAATGGATTTCTGCTGCCGCTGCGGTAAGTTGTCAGCCGTCAGCATGGCAGTAAGTGGGATTTACCAACAATGTCATAATGAGGGCCTATATCTTTTTAGGTGTCCCTATCATAAAGCAATTGAGCTGCATTGCAAAAGCTAAAACAATTAACATAGTAGGAGGATTTCTTGAGCCTATATTGACAATTGGGGACAGTCTATGCCCATAGAAACAATTTGATGTGTATTCTTTCCCCTGTAGTAAAGGAGTTTTTAGGTCAAATGGAAGACAGAAGAAAAGGAATGAAAACAAAAGCAGAAACAGGAGTGATAGTTCAAAGTTGGGGAAAGGAAGAAACAGCTCATTCAGCTGCAGAGACAAGCAGCTCTGGCCTTAGATTGACACCATGTAGATAAACTGTGTATATACAGACCCAAGTCGAAGACTGACACACCATTTTTGGGACTAGTGAATACAGACGTGTTTCTGTTTAAAATTGTGTGGACATTGATGTTAGCCGGATTAGACCCAGGTATACCAGGAGTCTATTTCATAAGTGGAAAACAAGCGTTGTACTCAGTGCCAAAAGGATGGTATGGTACATGCTATCTAGGAGTAGTGTTTCCAAAGATATATCACGGGGAACATTTTGATGATCCTGTACGAGATAAGAAGTCAAATGCCCGAGTCACGAGAGGTGACAGTGCTTCAGAGGTAGTAAGAAATATTTTTGGTGCTCGGGTTCCATCTGTAGGAGTAATCCTAAATGACTTGAAGATAATAAAGCTGTCAACAATGGTAGATAAATTATCTGGTTGCTATGAGGTCAATGGTTTTGCAAAACAGGCTAGCGTTAGACATCCTTCCCGCGAAGGAGTGTGAAGTCTGAAAAGTGCTGCAGGTTCAACAATGTTGCACTTTTATTCCAGATAACAGTAAGGAGCTGAGGAAGTATATTAGGAACATGAGTGACATGAAAAAGGATTGAAGAGAGTTTAGAAGCAACAGGTGCATGGGAAACAATATGTAGTGGATTTTCAGCAGCTAAAAAGTGGTTTGGAAATGTAGTAAGTGGAATTGTTGGTAGTGCCCTGAGACAAATACTGATAACAGCATTTTGTGTTTTAGTGGTGTTTGGTTGCTTCAAGTAGTTCAAGAAGATTAAAGTGAGAAGGGCATAAGAGGGAAACTGGAGAGATTGAAATGGAGAATAGATGAAGTATCTATGACAGTGATATAAAGCAGTTAGAGGCGGCCTAAAGATCTTACCTAGCTTGACCTCAGAGATTTTGATCTGTTTCATTCACAATGAATTTGTGTGATGGCTCAATATGCCATCAGAGGGAACTAATGCAGGAGAGGTATGGCAGAATATACCTCTAAACATGACCATATATTCTTTTTGATGTACCAATGACTAACAGTTGTCACCTATATACGTGGTCGCTCAATGCAGTTCTATGTTATGTTTATAGTCATTAATTTACATGTTATTTTTCTTATCATATACTGTAAAATGAATCCTGATTAAGATTTACTGCTGACAATTAAATGAATTTGATGTTAAAACATTTAACTTACCTTAACAAAATGTGCCATTTAACTCCACTTTGCTTAATTTAGCCATAGTAATTTGCTAGGTCTCTTGACTTTGCAGAATTCGTGAAAAGCTGCTGTCAAATGCTGATGTGATATTTCTTTCAGGTTTGTTCACATGAAGTGTTAGTTTATGTTGCCCAAATTCCGTTCTCACCGAATATTTGCTTGTAAATCAAATGTCTTAGGCCCTCATTACAACCTCGGCAGTAAATCCTGCTTACCGCCGTGCTGACGGCCGTCAAGATACAGTGGCCGCGGTGGAAATCCACTACAGGTATTACGACCCACATCTTGGAATCCGCCACAATACAGCCACCCACACAAGTCCGCCACACCAAAGGTCAGTGATAAACTGGCGATAGCAAAACCTCCACCATCATGCCAACAAGAATACGCCCACACTATCATGACCCACGAATCAATGTGGCGGTCATTCAACTGCGGTAATCCATTGGTGGTACACACCGCCGCGCTCAAAATACACACACATTTACAAAACACAACCACATTGGACAATTCAAAATGCACACACCTGATACACATACACATACCACACCCACACACTCACACCACTATAAAACACACACCCACATTACCCACAACCCCTTACATCAATTTTTTTGGGAAGAAGCAGAGAGAGAGAATAGCAAACAGAACACCAGCATCCACAGGCACACAATACCATCACTTATACAACATCCACGCACCTCAAAAAACACACACCAACACAACACATCACACAGCACAAAAAACATTACCTCACACATCACCCACACCACATTATGGCACCTCAAAGACACCCCAGGTTTTCTGAGGAGGAGCTCAGGGTCATGGTGGAGGAAATCATCCGGGAAGGGTCACAGCTACAAATATTTACTATTATATCCCCCCACCCTACCTGCATGCCATCACAAACTCCTACCCCCACACCCATCACCCCCAACACCTCACAGATACCCGACTATCACAACCCGCACATCCCAATACCAAGCCCTGCATGTAACACCAATGTATGGACACCCATTACAGACTTGCATGGACACCCATCACCAAAGCATGTCCGGTAGGGAGACTCACCCAGGCCACAAAATCACCAATCAAATAAGGTCAAAGAAAATAATGCAAGCACAGGAGTAGAGGGTAACTCACCCATTGTACAAGATGGCGCACACAGAGACAATATCTATTCATTTACACCCCAACAGGACCCCTACCCAACGTCACCGGACAGGAGGTTCCAGACATACCCAGTCCCCCCACAGAAGAGGCCCAAAGTGAAGACAGCAGCTCTACGCGCCTGGATCAAGATGACCGGCCCGGTCCATCAGGGGCCTCTGGACAGTCGGTTCCCCTGCCACAGTCACAAACCACCACTAAACCTCCCCCTCAGGAAACACCACCACAGCACCCACCCAACGGGCCCATGCCACTGTCCCCAGGACACGTCAATCAGCTGTGTGTCCACCACTACAGGGACCCCAGGCAAACCCACTAAGCCAAGACCATCAGGCACAGGGGGTCAGTGGCAGTGGGCACATGGTTCAGGGGACAGAAGCACAAGATAACAGGGAAGCTGGGAGGACTGCTGTGCGACAGGGGGAGGACAGGCCCAGGGAACCCACTCTCCACGAGGCACTCTCCAACATCCTGGGAGCATACCACCATTCCCAGGAGACCATGGGCACGGTACTGGCCAAGTTTCAGGAAACACAGCGGCTGCAGGAGGAACAGTACCTGGGGATCAGAGAGGACTTGAAGTCCATTAACACCACCCCGGTCACTATTACAGGGGTGCTGGAAGACATGGCCAACACCATGAGGGACACAGTGGCACACCAATGGGCCCCTGATACTAGCCACACCGATGAACAGCCCTCCACCTCCGCCGGTGCTAGTGGACAGGAGGTCCCGCCACAGGAGTAACAGGCCACCAGCACCCCACCCCCTGCAGAAGGAGAAACACCCCGCAAATGGTCCCTGCAATCCAGGCACAAGACAGAGAATATTGCCAAGACCCCTGCCAGGAAATAAGACTCGCCTGATTGTCACCCTTCTGTCCCACTATGTCACCCTGACAACCTTGAACTGCCATTACTCCACTTCCTATTCCCCCTTGGACAATGCACCAGTGAAACCAATAGACTGGACTTCACCATGGACATTCCTCCACCATCACCCCAGCCCATTGCACAGCCCCCTCCATTTATTAGCACAGAAATAAACACCCTTGAATCACAAATCAATCTGGAGTCAGTCTGTACTTTCACAAATGTGTTATTGCAACCTCTCGGAAAAATAGCAATGTCAATGTTCTTTTTCACATACCAATGTTCAACAGTTGTTAGGCAGCAGTAAACATAGCAGAAGGCAGAAAGTGGTACCCAGATCTGTGAAATGGAAAGCCAAAGTGAACTGTCAGGGTCCATACACAGAGGTAAAAAGGCAGAATCATGCAATGTCCTACTGTAGTCTGATATGAGAGGAGCAGTGCCAGTCTCTTACCTGTGTCTCACTGGAAGTATTGCATGATGATGTTGTTTCGGTTGTCTATATCCTCTTCCTCACTGTCCACAGGCTCCACAGCTGCCACAAGACCAACATCAGGCCCATCCTCCTGCAGAAAAGGCACCATGCGTCGTAAAGCCAGGTTGTGCAACATACAGCATGCCACTATGATCTGGCACACCTTCTTCGGTGAGTAGTATAGGGAACCACCTGCGCACCGGAACCTGGCCTTCAGGAGGCCGAATGTGCGCTCTATTATCCTCCTAGTTCGCCCATGTGGCTCATTGTAGCGTTCCTCTGCCCTTGTCCTGGGATTTCTCACTGGGGTCAGTAGCCATGACAGGTTGGGGTAACCAGAGTCACCTGCAAATATCGAGGGGTATCTGTTAGACACGCACCAACCCTTAGTGACTCTCCCATACCCAGAGACATATTCAAACTGTGTGGGACCTTGGGCTCACCTAATAGCCGCACACGGTGCCTCTGGAGTTGGCCCATCACATAAGGGAGGCTGTTATTGCTCAAAATGTAAGCGTCATGCACTGAGCCAGGATACTTGGCATTCACATGGGAGATGTACTGGTCTGCCAAACACACCATCTGCACATTCATGGAATGGTAGCTTTTGCGGTTTCTGTACACCTGTTCATTACTGCGGGGTGGGACAAATGCCACATGTGTACCATCAATGGCACTAATGATGTTGGGGATATGTCCCAGGGCATAGAAGTCAACTTTCACTGTGGGCAAATCCTCCACCTGAGGGAAAAAAATTTAGCTGCGCATGTGTTTCAGCAGGGCAGACAACACTCTGGACAAGACGTTAGAGAACATTGGCTGTGACATCCCTGATGCCATGGCTTCTGTTGTTTGAAAGGACCTACTGGCCAGGAAATGGAGTACTGACAGGACCTGCACAAGAGGGGGATTCCTGTGTGATGATGGATAGCTGACATCAGGTCTGGCTCCAACTGGGCACACAGTTCATGGATTGTGGCACGATCAAGCCTGTAGGTGATAATGATGTGTCTGTCTTCCATTGTCGACAGGTCCACCAGGGGTCTGTACACCGGAGGATGACGCCATCTCATTAGTTGCCCCAGCGGACGTGCCCTATGGAGGAGAAGGGTGAGCAGAGGGTCATACACCACATAGGTTTCACAAGGGTGTTTAGAACAATTATGATGTAATTGTGTGTAGCGCTGTCTGTCCGTATTCCTGCACAAAATTGATGTGACGGAGTTAGTTGTCCTGCCATGTGGCCCCCTGAAATGGCGGCTGCCTGACCTGTAAGGAGGGTCAAGGGGAAATAAGGTAACTGCGCTGGCGTTGTGCAGTGTCACAGTAGGCGGACGAAGACAGCGGCACAGTTCAGCATTGGTTATCACTGGGCCCTATGGGCTCCAGGAGCCAATGACGATGTATGCCGGCGGTGACAGTACGCACCGCCATGGACGTGACTGCCATTTTCTATCTGTTCACTCACTTGATACCTGACTTTCAACAGGAGAGGACCTACACTGCAAGTGCTGCTGTGACCGGAGTCTGGAAGCGACAATGGCTACAGTGTCTGGGGAAAGGGCCCCTCACTTCACCGCAGAGGAGTTGGACAACCTGGTGGCTGGGGTCCTCCCCCAGTACACGCTACTCTACGGTCCTCCAGACAAACAGGTGAGTACACTGTGAGCACGATGGATGGGACATGAATGTATGGAGTGGCGTGGATGGAAGATACAGGGGGTGGGTGGGCAGAAGCCTGCATGTGAGGATGGTCAGTGTATGTGTTTCTGGGCCAGAGTGGCAAGGCGTGGCCAATGGTTAAGAAGAACCGGACGGGGTAGTCAAATCCATCCTTACTTCACTTTTCCTCTAGGTCAGCGCCCACCAGAAGAAGGGTATTTGGCGTTCCATCGTCAAGGAAGTGCGGACCCTGGGGGTCTACCATAGACGGAGCACCCATTGCCGCAAAAGATGGGAGGACCTGCGCCGCTCGACCAAGAAGACGGCGGAGGCCCAGCTGGGGATGGCCTCCCACCATGGAAGGGGTGCCTGTCGCACCATGACCCCCCTGATGTACCGGATCCTGGCGGTGGCATATTCTGAGTAGGATGGGCGCTTGAGGGCATCACAGCAGCCACATGGGGGTGAGTACAGCCTCATTCAGCTGTCTCTGCACGTTTAATGAGGTGTCTGGATGGGGGAAGTGGACTGTGGGTTCCCCTAGGCAAGGGCATACGTGCCAGGGTAGGTCCATTGTTAGGCAGGCTCTGTGGCACTCCAACCCCAAAAGTGGTAGTGGCCATCTACACCTAGTCAGGCTCCAGTGGTTTCCAGGTGTGCATCAAATGGGTCTAGGCACAGTCCCCCATAGGCATGTGATTTTCCCCTGAACTGTTAGTGCATGGCCTGTGTGTTGTGTCTGCCAATGGTGGTGTTGTTGCAGGCATTGACCATGTGTCTCTTCTGTCTTTCCTCACATTTTTGTTTTGTCACCCTGTCCTTGTGTGCATTAGCATCATCTGGCAGAGGAGCATTGGCACCGGAGCAGGAGGGAGCTGCAATCCACATGGCCCAGGAGGGTGAATTTGCAGAGTCTGAAGGCACCAGTGGGACGGAGGGCGAGGGGAGCTCCACGAGGGGGACAGGAGGAGACACCAGCGATAGTGACTCCTCCTCTGATGGGAGCTCCTCTGGGGTGGCGGGCACCTCTGTGCCCACCGCATCAACAGGTACAGCCGCCACCCCCCCTACCAGCACCACCCTCCCAGCAGCCCCTCAGCGTGTTTCCTGTGTCCACTCATCCAGGAGGGTGGGCATCTCCTTCGCCCCAGGCACCTCATGCCCTGCCCCAGTCAGCCCTGCTGTCCTCAGTGAAGAGGCTATTGACCTCCTGAGATCCCTCACTGTTGGGCAATCAACCATTTTGAATGCCATCCAGGGTGTCGAGAGGCATTTGCAGCAAACAAATGCATACCTGGAGGGCATTCATTCTGGCCTGGCAGCCCAACAGAGAGCATTTCAGGCTCTGGCTTCAGCACTGATGGCAGCCACTGTCACTGTGTCCAGCCTCTCCCTCCAACTTCCACTACCCAGACCCAATCCCCTCTATCTCAGCCTATCCCAAGAACACCATCAGACCAGCATGCACACTCATCAACACATAAGAGTGGACATGGCAAACATAAGCACCGCAAATCCCACAGGCACTCACACAAGCACCATACCCATGCACACACAACATCCACTGCCTCCACTGTGTCCCCCTCCTCCACGTCCTCTTCCTCCATCCCAGTCTCGTCTCCACTCACACGTGCATGCACTACATCCTCAGCCACTACCTCCATCACCAGCACGCCCATCACTACACACCGCTCACGTGCAATCACCACCCCTACTACCATGCACCAGTCCCCTGTGTCCTCTCTCAGTGTGTCTGTGAGCCCTCCTCCCAAATTACACAAAAGCAGGCACACACCCACTCAACAGCCATCCATCTCATAACAGCCTCAGCCCATGCACCTTCACCCAAATTCAGCAGACGTACACCTCCTACAACCACTACCTCTTCCTCCACTCACAAACCCCCTCCATCTTCCCGTCCCAGTGTATCTAAAAAACGTTTCCTGGCTAACATTGACCTCTCCCCTGCATCTCCCCCCGTCCTTCTCCTAGGGCCAGGATGTCCAGATCCCAGCCCAGCACCTCAGCCACGAAATCATCGAGCACTGTGGTCCCTGCAAGTACAGTAAAACTGTGGGTGGCACACATCAGGGCTGCCAGTGTGCCACCTAGTGAGGCCAAGGATCACCCTATTCCACCACCTGCCAAGGTGAAGTGGCCCACATGCCGTAGGGAAAAGCTGCACCAAACACCCAGCAAGGCTTCCTCCAAGACAAAAGAGGACAGTGCCAAGGTCCCAGCAGCGACTTCAAAGGTGGGGAAGGGACACAAGGCTAAAGGGAAGTCACCTCAGGGCATGGAGCCTCTGGGTGAGGGACTGGTGTCACCCCTTCTGCAAGACAGAACAGCAACCTGGACGGCGGTGGCCACTGCCGCAACCACCGCCACCTGCACTGCCACCTGCACATCTGCTGCCTCTGCTACAGTCCCCAGCATAATCCCCAGTGGGCAGCCGTCCGAGGCTGTAGGAGACATCCTGCTGTCTCCCTCCAAAGGTGCTGACACATGTACCACCGGCAGCATCTCCGCCGCAGACACCGCCGCATCCACCGCCACCTGCCCCGCGATGTACTCAGACAGTGCCACCACAGCCAAGATCAACATCATCCCAGTGTGCAGTCGTCCGAGGCTGCAGGAGACGTCCTGAACCCTGCACACACTACATGAGGCACCACAACCAGCACTGGTAGTACCAGCAGTTGGCTGGCAAAGTCGCCGCAGGGTGGAGTGTGTCTCTGCCCCCATGGAGTATCCTTCGGGATGCATCGGGCCAGTGCCATCCGTTGGTCCTCCAGGGTCATCTGAAGTTGGCATCCTGGAAGATTTCCGGAGCCGCTGGCACGATTGCCGACTTTCGCAAGAGGCTCAAACCCTCATTTCTCAAGCCTGGGCCCCTGGGACTGGAAAGAGGTACAAGTCAGCCTGGTCTAGATGGGCTAGCTGGTGTCTGGACAGACATACCGATCCCTTTGGGGCCCACGTTACAGATGTGCTCAATTTCTTGGCGGAATTGGCCGCTTCAGGGTTGTCATATTGCACGGTGAACTCCTTCCGGTCCGCTATTTCGACTGGACATCCGCCTTTAGAGGGCTACCCAGTGGGTTCCCATCCATGGGTTTGCAGACTACTCAAAGAGGTGCGCCTGTCCCGTCCTCCCCACCCTAGATATTCTGAAGTATGGGATGTTAACCTGGTCCTAAGGCTACTATCATCTTGGCAGGATAATTCTTTCCTTTCTAGGAAACAGTTGTCAGCGAAGTTGGCAGTGTTATTGTGTCTCATATCTTGCAAGAGAGTCTCGGATGTTCGGGCTCTTGATGTGACGGCCCGGGTCTTCTCTCCTGAAGGCGTTACCTTCATGATTTCTCGTAGGACAAAATGTGGTACTAGATCAGTGTCTTATCCGGCATTTCCCTTTGCCCCAAAGTTGTGCGTGGTGCGTTGTCTGAAAACGTATGAAGAAGTCAGGGCTGCTCTTCGCACCTCTGGGGAGAACCAGTTATTGATTTCCGTAAAGAAGCCGTTCAAGGAGATCTCTTCACCTACCATTGCTAGGTGGGTTAGATGGATCCTTTCCGAAGCGGGGGTGGACATTCAGGTCTTCGGCGCCCATTCAACTCAAGGTGCCATGGCCTCTAAAGCCGTCCAGGTAGGTGGTAGACTAGAGGACATCATGAACGCAGCTGATTGGTCCTCAGAATCGGTTTTCAAGCAGTTTTATTTTAAACCGATCCATGAGGCGGCCTCTCTGGTGGTAAGTAAGCTTTGAACTTGCATAATCCTCGCCTCCGGTCCTGATATAGAATGTAAAATTTCCTAGCTATCGTGAAGGAAAGTTTCAATTCTATTAAGGACACGGAGGCGAGGATTATCCCTCCCATCACATGTTAGGTTCCGCCCCGCCCAGAATAGACATGTGGACCAAGTTCAAGGTGGTATACTTTAGGTATTTTGGACTGCAGGCTCTACTGTATGATGTGTTTTCTCCTGTACAGTTTCTGCTTACAGGGATATAGGATTTGGGTATAGTTCCCAGATGGTTGATTTCTTTATTACTGATCGCTTTGTATGCCTAATGTTTTTCTTAGGTTTCAGCTGTTATGTGTTGCGTTCAATTATCAGGGGGCTGATGCTGTGTTACATTTTCTCTTAGGTGCGGAGTCAACGACTACATGAAGTTCTGCTGTCCCTTCGCAGTGAAGTCGCGGGTGGATGACGTTACTCGGTGGCATTTATACTGTCAATGTTGTAGCTGTTCATTGGTTCACGGTTGCCATGACTACGGACTCATGGGAGTTGTAGTTTGTTATATTTTTTGTTGTACTTTGAATCTGCTGTATAATAAGTGAAGAAAGAACTGCATAATCCTCGCCTCCGTGTCCTTAATAGAATTGAAACTTTCCTTCACGATAGCTAGGAAATTTTACATTATGACAAACTCCTTCTCGCTTGCTGCAAACTCTGCCTTTCCGCAGCCCACGTACTAATCTCCTGTACCCAATTATACCAGGGCGCTTAGAATGGCTGTGCAGACTTAAGTGATGCTCTGCTCCGTCCGAGCACTGTCAATTGCATACCTTAGGTAAGTACTTCGGAGCGCCACAGAATATGTGCTTTGGAGACCAAATGGGAGAGAGATTAATTTGACACATATCAATTTTCCTGCTTTGACAATGTGTCACTCACAGTGCCACACGTGGGGCATGTTCATACATATGCACACTCCAGGTTTGGAAACGTCACACATAAATTGCCTTCCAACTTGTGAGCTGAGCTACGGAAGGTACAGCTTTCGGATGGAGACCGACTCGCTTCCTTTTCACGAAAACAAACCAAGCGCATGTAAGGAAATAGGCTGCATACTATTCAGGTCGGTGCGTTTCTGCTTTTCTCGCCTTTGGCTACGATACAACACAGCGTGGATTACAACACCGTGACTCAACTCTCCACGAAATAACCCGTGACAGCCAGTTGAGAATCCACGGAATAGCCCGAGGACAACAATGGCTCACATGTGGCTCCACAGTCACGTCCGGGTCGGCAAAGGTAAGACTTTCCGGGCTAGAGGGCGGTCTTTTCTGGGATGTCGGAGCTGCCTTTTCCGGGGCGGGACTATTGCTAGCCATAACAGGAATAGTAGGGCAATACACCCCTTGTCGCGTCGTCCTCTAGTCTGTCAATCATCATAAACAAGCTTTTCGATTGCCACTCCCAGCTTTCACTTTCTGAAGCTGTTCAGAGTCGAAAGCAGGGCGAAGGCAATGGGATTAACAGTCGTCTGCAGAGAGGCGGGAGGTAAGACCCTCTTTCGGGAGCCTCCCGCCTGATTCGGGAGGGTTGGTGTGTATTAATTGGTTGCAAAACATAATTATAGCACTTTTTCCCTGTTTCTCTGTGGGGTGGCACGTCTCTATAAATTTGTATTAGATTTTACCCTGGTACATTGGTTATAAATTAGGACATGGAAGGGGTAAATACCCATTCATGTCTTCACTTGTTATGTGGTTTCTTCCGTGGATTTAGAGGGTATTCATAGCTTGGTGTACGAGGTCATCAGCACGCGGCACGGGTTAGGGATTGTTGCTAAACAGCATGTTGATACTACAGCCATGTCTTCGGGTTGATAGTATCATAGTCCTTTTAGGATCCCGAGCTCCCCTTAACCGATATTCAGTACCATTTTTTACTGATAGTTTGATTTGGAACTCAAGGCACAGGCCGTATTACAACATAATCCAAATTAAAGTTGTCATTAGGGTATATGACGCGGCACTAGTTTAGTGTACACTATTCATGAATGTGGGTTGTTGGGAAGTAGTTTAATACAACCCCGAAACTAGCGTAATCACGGAGGTGGTAGAAAGGAGCTGGAATACTTTTTCTTCGGTAACCCTTAAATCTCAGTAATTTATTTAGCAAGTCCCCGATGGTTCGCCGTTTTCTAACCTTTTGGAAATCGGATTTGAATTTCTAACATGATTTGAAGGTGGTTTGGCTAAAAAGTTTCGGCGCTTTTGGAGGCTTTTAAGCCTGTGCTGTGTTCGTTCAACCTGTAGAAGTTTTCACCGGGCATGATGGCTCTTTCATATTTTGGACCGTGTCAGTGCTTTAAGTGGGATGAAAAAGTGTGTGTGTGTGTTTGGTTGGGGGGTGAAGGGTCTAGGGCTGTGGTCTTCAAACTTTCTAATGCCGCGCCTCCCCCCTGCCCCCCCCAGTTGAAAAATAAAAATCATTGGGACCCCCCTCAGAATTTTTCAAAATTATTTTAGAAAGATGACAGTGTTTAAATATGTCTAAACCTATTTAAACATTACAGTTAAGTACTGTTACCTTTTTAAAACTGCAATAACATGCTTCTGCTTAAAACAAAGGCATGTTATCTGTATAATATTTCTTTTGGCCAGAGTTTGGTGCCCCCCCTCCCCCGGGATCACTTGAGGCCCCCCCAAGGGGGGCCCGCCCCCCAGTTTGAAGACCTCTGGTCTAGGGTGTAGTATAAGTTTCTGCAATTCCCATAGTGAGCCAACTAACCAGTATTTTGTTTTCTCTCTGAGCCTTCTGCTATTCTAAACAGATACATAAACACAACTGACCCTCCCAAAAACAACCACAACTATTAGCTTTGTCAGTGGTTGTTAGCTGTTTAAGATGAAGGAGAAACGATCTTGTTGCAAATCCTATTCAAGATGTTTCAGTTCTGAAAATGCGAGACTGAATTAAACATTACTAAGGCCAGTGGAAAGGATAGTGGTCTTTAGAGTGTCTGTCTCTCCTGTTAAGTTCACTCTGTTGGACATGCGTGGCCTTTTTCTCACCACATCTCGTCCAGATGCATGTCTAACACATAATTTCTTTCTTGTTCAGTTCCCTATTTTTCCACTTCCTCCTGAATGTAGTTCCTCTCATCTCCTTCATTTCGCCACCCGTCAACCATATACAAAGCACCCACTGAACTGCAAACCCCACATTTCCTTTAACTTTTGTCTTGTCAATATTTGACAACTGTGTACCTCCTTCACACACATTTGCACAGAATTGCAATTGGAATACGTAGCGATTGATATTTGCGCTTTGCAGAAAGGTCATGGATTAGATGACCATGTATTCTAAACACCTGTCTAACCCACTGACAGTCACTATGAGAAACTCACTGCCTTCAGCCTCGACTCCAGAGTGTTTAATCGTTTTATTAGTTCTAAACTCCTCTAGGCTACTCACTTGAAAATATCCAGTTTACACAAGTAATATGCAATACAGAAACACAACATCCTGGAAAAAGCTAACACTGTTAGCGAATTCAAGATTTAGTCAAATAAATGAAATATAATAATCAGGAACTAAATTGCTTACCTTGCAGTTTTTCCATTCATTGTTTAGTATTCAATCAGTGTTTTGCGGTTAGAACTAAGGACACAAATGGAGGCCCGATACAGACCTGTTTCAATGTCAGTTTTTAATTGTAACCAGGTCTGAGACCCAAAGGGTCCCGGTCCACTTAAAGCCTTGACCGTGTACATAGGAAATATTTGTGAAGTTGAAGGAAAAAGTTGGTAGCATCATTGAAAACGTGCAATTGTTGTGGGACTTTTTAGGCTAATGCAACTCATATTTCAAAAATGCATTAATGCAAGCAGGAGCTTATAAAGTTAAGAGCCGGAATCTGAAAAGGAACAGCCTAGATTTGAGATGTTAAATGGAAGCAACAGGTTCTCTGGATCCAAACACATGATCTAAAATTGTCCCAATTTGCATTTGCTTTTCCTCCAGTGATCAGATCTCCAGGCCCCTTACCATTTTGCCAAAGTGGTAGAATTTGAGTGATCAGTTCCCTAAAACAGATGGTATCCACAGCTGCTCCAGCATTCTCAAAGGTGGGAACACAAAATCCAGTGCAGGAAATGAAGGGGGGCAAATCCCGTCCATGCCCATAAGGGGCAGCCCTTGCATACACATTTATGTGGCTCCTTTCAACAAGGCATCAAATATAGAATACTGAACAATAATGGGTAACTCTCCAATGCAAGAGACCAGAATTATACCTTCGCATTGATCTCTTTGAACCTGTATTCTATAGTCCAGTGAATGACAGTGTTTTTAAATGGTGATGTATAGGGATTTATAGAGCGCACTGCAACTTGGAGAGTGTCCTGGTGCTATGTGAAACAGTAAGAGAAAGTAGAGGCAGGGCTACTGAACAGCCAGCCAAATTATAAGCTTTTTTCTGAACAAGCCTTCATCCTCTATCTGGATAACATCTAGAAGTAAAGTGATCCAGTTCACTGGTCCCAGTAAAGAGAAGGAGCTCCCGCCAGCTTTAGCCAGTTGAATCCTAGGGATCGTGGCCAAAAACGTATTGGTGGATCATAGGTTTCATGAAGGGATATGTTAAATCCTAGAGGACAGGTAATTAGGTACAGCCTGATGGAGAGCTCTGTGCATCAGGAGAGTATCTTGAATAAGATCTACGTATCCCAGGAAGCCAATGTAAGCTTTGTAAATGATAGGAGATATGCTCCCTTCTAGGGAGGCTGAGAGCAAGCCTGGTGGTAGCATTCAGTACTCTCTTTAGTTTCATCAGCACTGATGCCAGCATATAAAGAGTTAACATAGTCCAGTTTAGACATCACTAAGGACAAAAGTATGGTAATCCTTATCGAGACCAAAGAATGTGCAGATTTTTTTTACCATGTGCAACATGCAGAAGCACAAGCCCACCACTGAGTTAAACTGAGTATGGAAGGCAATGTTATGTCAAATTTGACCCCTATGTTTTTGACAAAATCAGCTTGGGTGTTAGCTTGGGTGTTAGGTGGGGTGACTCTTTCTAGCCATTGAACTTCCAGATTAAAATCAAAATTGTGACCTGCACTGAGAATTTCTCTTATTCAGTGTTAAATTTCAATTGATTGAGGCTCATCCAGCGGAAGACAAAAGACAAACAATGTTTAATGGCAGCTTGATCCACTGGAGTCTGTACAATGGGTAGGTTAAATCTTGGCCAACTGCATTCACCTAATGAAACTGAAATGCTTCTCTAAAATCCTATCACTGCAACATTATTCTCCATTAATTGCATATATGGCTTCCATGGTGACCTTCCTTAATGAGCACAGAGGTAACTTCCACACCTTTCCCATTCCACAACTAAGTATTTCAGGATCTGGGCAGCTGTAAAATTGAGTGAATTGCATACATTCAACAAAAGATGGACTTCAATTAGCTCTTTAGAAATGCCCCTAAAATGGAGGTGCAGTTGACCAGAGTGCTGCAAGAATGATGTAAAAATGAAATGGGTAACCTTGTGTAGTTTGCAAGTTTTAGGTGGAGAGCAGCTCCTTTATATGGAGCACTCAACAACACCACTGACGCTCTAAATCTGCTCACCTCAACAGTACAGACCACGGCAAGCTAGAAAAGTGTCAAAACCTTTTGCCATTTTTGCAGCAAAACCTTTCTGCATAGGATTAACTAGTGCCATCCATGCAGAGCTAATACATGGAAGCCCTTTTTTTCCATTACAGGCACACGATTACAGCTTTGGAGTGGTAAAATACCATTAAAGCTATCCTGAAATTACTAAAACAGCTCCTAACGTGTTTTACTCTTACCCGAGCTCATCAGAAAAGTATAGCCTTGCACAGAAACAAGGGAGCATCCAGTATAAGTCCAAGATATGCCCTTTGAGGCTTCGAGTTCTACACAAATAATGAAAAAATGAAATTGGGAGTCCTGGGTTGTTACTGTGTATTAGGTGGAGAGCAGCTCCTTTATATAGAGCACTCTAACATCGCGTACACTCTAAATCTGTTCACCCCAAGTGTCATTTTTTTCCAGCAGATATGTAGGCAAGGGGTTAGTGCAGTGTGTTTTCTAAGAAGTGTTATTTTAATTCCTTGATTCTGTTGTTTTCTATGCGATACCAGTGGTCTTCTATGCATGGTGCTTGACTTACTCCAAGACTAGGCTGAAGTATATATGCACCTGTTTTGACACTTTGCTGTAGTAATTTTTTATTTTTGTAAATGCAATGTTCTCACTGTTTTGTGGTTGAGTGTTTTGCATTAGCATCTCCCTCTCAAATCCCACCTTAAATGTCCTTTGTCCGTCCCATGTTTGAGTAATTATGCCTCATTTTCTCACCACTCCTCCTGGTCCAGTACAGACTTACTACAAAGGAGTAGACTTAAGTGTGCGGAGATCTTTGCTATCACATCAGAAATCTCTGTACACAAAAGGCTGGGGAGGATGAGAAGGTCTCCAGACGTAAGTTTCAGAATTTCCTTATGTAGTACTAATTTAGGTACTACGCAATTCAGCTTGTGAATTAGGCCCATAGAGGTATGCCTATTCATTGTGAAGGCTACAATCCATTTTGATACTCCTATCTCCTATGCTGCATTCCGAGATTCTGGACTATAAGGGCAGAGTTGAAAGAAGTGCAAAACCCATGATTGAAAGTAGAAAGCTATACATGTCCGAAAAATAGACAAACTTTTGAACTCAGTAAGTTGTGGTTTCTGTAGACTGTTCAAGATTTTCCGAAATAAACTAATCATTAAAAAAACAGAAGTTGCTAACATTATTTTCATCTGAAACTTTAAATACTGAAGATCGATCTACAAACATAATATACCTTAATGTTCAGGAGATTCCACCAGTCACAGAGATATAGGGTGCATATTATTTTTTTGTTTTAAACCTACAACACCCAGGTCTAGTAGCTCATCATTTAGGATGATTTTTCATTCTGCACCAACCATGCCACAGTTTTTAATGAATAAACTAAGGACTAAAAACAGCATATGAACGACGGCTATATGTGTTTTTTAAATGTACCCAGTGAATCAGTGGAGGGGTAGGGGTTGTTTGTAGGTCTAATAATTGTACAGCACCCTTAATGTCAGTTGATTCGAAGGCATTTTTGCAAAGTTTATTTCTTTTGGACACCCACTTACCATGAAAGGTCACAGTGTTATACCTATTCATTAGATATCAGCAAATGCCCTACTACCCTGCATTTCTATAATTCTCCCGATTAAAATGTTACTGCACTAGTGTGGCTGGACCAATTGCACGTGCTAGGAAAGGCACAAAAATGACACACATGAAGTGAGCGAGTGATTTGTGGTAAAATATAGACTTTTGAGTTGGTTGTTTCCTGCAGTGTTTGGGGTGGTGCTCAGAAACCTACCAATCGTAGACATTTTCGGAAACTAGCAACTTGGAGTCCTGGGTGGTCCATTTTTTAACCCACTACATTTTTAAAACTCATAAAGCCCCAAACACTTCACATTTTTATAAAAAAAAGAAATATTGTTCTCACGTGGAAAGGCGTGGACTCTGCAGGGATAGAAAATGTCCTTCCACCCAGTGCTTCCCTGATTAGAAACACAACCCCACTTATGAGGCTGGCCTTTCACCCAATGCAATAAACATCCCAAAATCCAACGTAAGTTTTCTCTTAAATTTCAGCCACTCTAGGAATGTGAGTTGCTGAAATGTTTGAACCCTGGGTCACGTGGAAATCTGGGACACCTAACAATGTAACTACTTTCTGAAAAGTAGTTACCCAGGGAATCCAGGGTGATGTGACTCGTTGCACGGATTGCACCACTTTTTCTTCTTTGTAATATACTGCAAATATAAAACATATGGTAAAAACACAATATTTCCTCTCACTTTACCTTGACAATGGCAGAAGTATTTGGGTCCAGGTTGTCTGGCACCCAGTAGAAAACTGTCACCCTGGGCATTTTTGTAAACTAGAGGGCCAGGAGGAACCACAGTGATGTGGTTGGCATGGATCACACTACTGTTTTTATACCCAGAAATACCTGCAAATGTTAAAGTATGCCTAAATAAACACAAGCGTGGTGTTACCTTGGTTTTTAAAAGTGAATAACAGAAGAAGAAAATAATGCAACTGAAATTGAAAGAGGCACTGAAATAAGGCGAAGGGAAGTGTAAAGAGAAAAAAAGAGGCCTGCTTTAGTTGTGTTCAATTTGTGGAGAGAGGTTCGGAGCATAAACCCGCCATAGAGTTTGTTAAGCACTGTTCGAGGTTCTTGAAAATTCACATCAGCCTTCATAATTACAATACCAATGAAATGATGTTATATTGTGTATCAGAAACTTCAGTCAAAGTTGTGCCTCCCTAATACTTTGAGTGTAGGGCTTCTTCAGTTCACACTCTTCGATCTATGATGTTATGTGAGATTAATGAGAGACTAATGTAGATGAATATGGGGTGGATATTGGTTTGGTGGCATTTTAGTGGAAAAGAGTCAATAGCATTTCATGGTGACTGAAAACTTTGGCAGTTGAGGACCAGTTTTCTGATGAAGTACCACAGGAGTCAATGGGGAATATTAGAGAGGGAAACAGGTTCAAGTTGGCTTACTTAGCTCAGTAATTGATGCCAGTCTCTTTGCATCAAAATGTAAGTGGGGAAGAGAGTGGTGAGAAATTGGAAGGGTCATTTATGGCAAAAATGTACTGCAAATGGCACCATTCACGACATGGGGACAGCAAGAGCAGCTGTTGTTTGCAGTGCCTTAGTTTAAATACGTCACCGTGTCGAAAACGAATTTCTTGCAGAATTATAGCTCAAAATTATAGATTTACATCTTGTGTAATTTTGCTGTAGATACACAAAAGCAAATTATGCACATTTTTCACATCCTTAGTCTAGACTTGTTCTGAGGAGTAGACTTCGTGTTGGGCTTTCTCTATTAAATATTTAGTAATGAGGAGGATCTACTGATCTCGGCAGACAACATTACACCTCTAGAGGGAGACAAATGTATTTTTTTGGCAGGTGGATTGTGGGCGGAGAAGGAATTTTCTCTGTGTTGCCTTTACTGCACAATTTTCTCTGTGTGTCCTCTTTAATTAACACATTTTATGTGGCAGCTTTAGAGAGTGATTAGAATGGAAAACCAAGCATTAGCAACATCATTTGGTCTTGGCACGAAAATGCCCAGGTATTGACTTTTCAAGTGCGTTTTGCAATCACACTGGTTAAGATGCATATTCACGCAGGCAATGAAAACTTTGGTATCCAATAAACAAAACCCATTCCAGGATTGTTGCTGGCATTACATTGCACGTGAAAGCACGTTGTGATGCTGGTGACTATTTGTAACTTACCAATCATGCATGGCAGCTACCCATGTTAGACTGGTAAATTAAAATGTTTTAAAAAGGAGAAAGTTGTGATTTAGATAGTGAGAGTTTACCTGCTTAGGTGCCTTGGGGTGTTGATGTGGGCTTGGTTTGCAGGTCAGGTTTACTATTACAAATGTGTACCAGGCTTTTATTGGAAGACCATGCAAGCTGGTATGGACTTGAGGGGTTTGCTTGCTGTGACGTGCCGGAGATCACCTAGGCTGCTACGTGTTGCACACTTGATGATAAGATTTTGCCTAAATGCAGTCTACAGAGTACCTGGGGCCTAACAACAACACACTGATCCTGCCATTTAAAATATATATATATTTTGCTTTTCGAGTTCGAGAGCTAGTGCAGGGCTCCATTCAGTGTAATTTTAAGTCCGGCTTGATAGCTTAGGCTGACTAATATCTTCTAAAACAAATACTAAGAGTGTGTTTTGGGGTTAAACACCCTTCAGGCATCTGTTGCTTTGGATCATCATCGTTGCTTTGGGACAGAATTAATCACATCATCAATCAGTATAGAGAAATATTTCTCTTACATGATGCTGTTGGGAGTACTATTTCACCTCCCAACTAAAAACAACACATTTTCCATGCTAACCAAATGTTTACTAGGAGTATGAATGGCATTGCAATGCTTGGCAGAAGTTAATTATCAAGAAAGTATTTTGTGTGCAAAAATGCTGTTAAAAATGCAAATCAATTGGTTTTATTGGAAAATTAGGCCTGGCAAGTATTTGTTTGCTTACATGCTTTTCTTGATCTTACTTTAAGTAAACATGTGTTTGTTAGTTTTGTTTCATACTTTACTGCTGTTGCTTTTTATGTTCAAATGTGTCTGTCTGAGATTTGCGCTATTTATAGTTAAATGTTGAGGGATTAGGATATTTGTTGTGTTGTAATTGCAATTATAAAGCGCTTCTTACTATCTCTGAAGAGCCATTAAAGCGTTTTACACCAGGCAGCACGTGGCTTCAGAACCTAAGGTTAGTGGTTAATTGGTTAATCCAATGTATTTGGTGGTTGTTCTTTATAGGGATTAGTCATGTGCACTCAAGCACACCATTCCATGTATTCACTCCAGTTTCGTTGTGGTAGATTAAATTAGTTTGAATTATGAGGGATCATTAGTTTTGGTTTGTAGAGCGCACTATCACTGGCACTGATTAGGTGTGAATTTCACCAGAACTAGGCCTAGGGTCTAGTGGGAGTACTCAAAAAGCCAGTTCTTCAGCTTATTGCGAAACTCGCATATCACAATTTGAGTTTTGTCTGTGTTCAGCTTCAGGCAGTTGTTCTTTATTCAGCGGACGATTTCAGTCATATAGACATTGACTATGATCAGGGTGCTGGACATCTTGTCAGTGATGGAGCGTATGAGTTTTGTATCATCAGCGTAGGAGATGATGTTGATGTGAGAGCCAATGATGCTGACTAGAGGGAACATGTATGCATTAAAGAGGGTCAGGCTCAGGGAGGATCCTTGCGGAATTCTGCAACTGTGGTTGCAGGTGTGTCCTAGGTGTATGATGCCAGGCTGTTAGTTCATCCAGGTAGTTGGTGGGGTTAATAGGTGTGGTAGAGGAGATTAGGAATTGTTAGGTTGTTGGGTCATGAACGTCTCAGGTGAGATTGTGATGCCTGAAGTAAGTTACGGGCAATTTCCGAAAATACATTAATAAAGAAAGATTAAGGCAAACCTGCATGTGACCTGGAGAAAGTCATGCTTAGATAGAGGAGGTAAGGGAAGGAAAGGGCCATTGTGACAGCCACACTTTTTGAGTAATTTTCAGTTATCATGCTAGATTTTAGAACTATAGAGGATGCTTTTTGACATAGTATACTATTTGAGGATGCAAGACTATAGAAAGAACCTAAAAGTCATGTTGCACACCATCCCATGAAACTTAACGCTTTATTCATAGATGTTTTAGTAGTACAATGCTTCAGAAAGAATTATTCCACTGTACACTGTTCTTTTGGTCCATTGCTAGGCTGCCATCAGACCACTCTTACAGCAAGGGAAGCTAATCAACTTTAGGGTTGGGAGGATAAAGTAGTGGCTGGACGAATATATAGGAACATAATGAGAGCATTAGACTGAGCACAAAGGAAACAGTAACATTAGGTGCTTTATTGTGTGAGAACACAGATGGTGAACTAATGCAAACATCAAGAAATAGATTCAGCAGACTTTGCAGTGGATATCTTCTGAAGTTTATCCTTGAGCTTGAGTCACCGTATTAATTGCAAGGCAAAATGGTATCCATTTTGGATACCTCTGGCTTGACATTGCATACGATGGAGGGAGAAGAGGGCTTCCCCAGAAAATGGAAATGCATTGCCTGCATTCCTTTGTCTGGAGGGCTGACGCCCAGTTTCTTGGGTGAAGGGAGTAGCGAAAGGCCTCCATTTAGAAATTAATTGATGACGTTGTTAGCAAGAGCCTACTGATTAGTAGACTTCCTCAGGGGTGTAGAATTTACTAAAATATCTACTTGTCCATGGGACAGGTTTCTTTATCAATCTACTTGCCATGTAAAAGAGAAAAAAAAAAACACTTCTCATTTTTTTTGCCATGTGGTGCAGTGATAAATTAAGGCAGCAATCTCATTATATAAGAACTCTGATAATAGCCTCTCTGATTATGCCAAAATTATGATGGTTTCTTTACACAGATCTGTATACTGGGACTAGAGGTAGCATTAAATGGTAGTTCTATGTTTGGAATGCACTTTGATTTCAGTGCAAACCTACTAACTTGCATGTTTTTGGGCTTTTCACCAGCTCTTCTTTAATCTTTTCCTATACTGACAAAACTTGGAAATGTACTCCTGACAAGGACTGAAATAAAACTTCTTCCACGATTTGGGGAAAAAAGTGGTAGGAGGGAAAGTGAACTTGTAATAGCTCAGTAGATTTTCGCATAAGCAAATCTACACCTGCATATTAGCTTGTGCTAAAACGCAGTTCACAAATATTTTCTAGGAGTATGATTTCCTGGCCTACTCCGTAAATTATTGTGAATTAGTGAAAGCTGTAAATCTGCTCTAATGCAAGAGCTTATATCGTGAGTGCACGCTTGTGACTTTATTAAAGATTTGGGTTCCTAATGAGGTCTTGAGTTAACCAGGACCTTTTATTTTTATATACTATTATCTCTGTCTCTGTGTATAGACTGACTTCAATGTGACAGCAATCTGCTGTTTCACAAGTAGTATATCAGCGCACAAAGTAATATTGTTCAGTGCCAGAGACTACTGTGGCAATGTGTGCTTTTGGAGACCAAAAATATTATTGCTTTTTGACAATGTTTGTTATAATGGTGAGGGTCT
The DNA here is from genome assembly GCF_031143425.1 of Pleurodeles waltl. Lineage (NCBI taxonomy): Eukaryota > Metazoa > Chordata > Amphibia > Caudata > Salamandridae > Pleurodeles > Pleurodeles waltl. The sequence goes on along the minus strand of NC_090439.1, from coordinate 789,363,416 downwards.
AGCAGCTCCCACAACAATAAGGTTTTGCAAAAAACATGTCAAAACTAGAAATCCATTGACAAAACCAAAAAACTGACTACCAATGTCAGACCTATTGGTTTTACCAACGATTGTTTATTTTCATGTTTTGTTTCCCATAATCTTGTTTTCACAGATTTTTGCATTATGATTTTTTGGGGAACTACTAACATGCGGCAACATATTTTAGGGGATGATGCTTAAGAAATGGGACCTTCAATTTCACAATAATTTATCAAAACATTTGTTTCCTAGTTCAATTTTTTGTGAACATTTAATTTGAAAGCAAAGACTTGTCAGTCTTACTTTCAAGCTTCTGTAAATATTTGCATCTAACCAGAGAGCTGTCTGGTAGCATTATATGCATCCTTAACTTGTTAAACTTTGCCCACATTTGTACCCATTTTTATACTGGGCCCACTGTAAGCACTGCAGTCCGAACTTACAGTATTTTCTTAGAGTGCTCACCCTAAAAATAAAGGCCTTACATTAATGAACCATAAATACAGGTTCGAGTAGCTTTAACATATGGACACAAACATTACGTGAACTGTAGATAATGCCCTTCCTTTATCCATAATGTGGTACTGTAAACTGGCAGTCAAAGTGTTTGTACTGCAGAGGGTTAGGCCTAAGTGTCCCAAAAACAAAATACACATGAAATCTTGTTGTCTTTGACCTCAAACTTTATGTCCTGGGAGTCGGGCTATAGAAATTCCACACCCCTGCTTCCTAAAGCATGACCCTTTGGTAGATGGCAGGAGTGAAATATGGGATTGCAGGTCCTCTTGTAAAAATGAAGGGATCCCTTTAAGAGAGGCCCAGCCATTCAGAATGGCTGCCAATACTTCCTGGTTGAAGAATTGGTAGCCAATCAGATCTCTGCACAAGATCCGGGAATATTGGCGAAGTCTTCGACCTCCACATATACAAATTTGACTTTCTCTTAATATTTCAAAGACTACTGAACGTATGTACACCATATAACAAAAAGGCTTCTTTCTGGAACAAAAGCTACCTTTCTGCCAAATGTGGTGTAATTCCGTCAAGCAGTTTGGGCTGTAATCCTGTTCAAAATCCCTATAGGAATTAGAATGGGATAGGCACTTTTTTTTATTTTATTTTTTTACTCCCACCCCTTTTTTTCCCCCGCCACACCTTGAAATTGCCGAGTAACTAGATGAGAAGTAGTATGAGCAGCCAACATCGGAGTGAGGGGATCAAAGGAGAGAGCAAGCAGGTATGCAGTTCATTGAACGAAGACCCAGTAGGAGTGAGGGAAGCAACACAGAGTGAATGGATTGAACTAAAGTTAAAGTCGGGAGGCAGCACTGGGGGGGCGGAGCAAGAAGAGAATGTGAGCTAGGTCAGCAATGAAAGGGTACAAGTCAGCCAGTTGGAACACTGTGACCGAAATGCTCTTGTACAGGTCATAGAGGTGAAAAGGAAGCAAAGACATTGAATCAGGAGTGTGGAAGAGAGATAGACAGCAAAGCCTTCCAAACACGAGCAAGGGGCTGACCTAAAACCCACTATATGTATATTGGAAACAATAGGTCAAGTCCACCTGTGCATCATTATGCATCCTGTTACTGCATAATCAGCCATGGGGCAAAGAGTAGATCAACATGGAAAACTGCTACACTTTTGAACAACATTTTGGGGGAATTTCTGCTGTGCCACCAAAACAATCAGTGAACATTTAATACCTGCAGAGTCCCCTTTATCCGGTTAATACTAGCATATTTTAATCAACTATTTTTCAGATGGTCTAATGCATGGTGTGTTGTTTCAGCCATAATAGTTACGTTGTCTTATCAGTTCTTTCTATATTTTCAGATAATTCAATTACCAATGTGCAGTCTGTGGAATAATATGCTGTTAATCTCAAATATATTGTCTAGAACAGTGCTTCCCAATCTTTTTAGAACCATGAACCAATTTTTTAGCGCACTAAACGTGAGAATCTCCAAGCTTTTAAAAAAGAATCGCTACCTCATGTCCATTTTAGTAACTAAAGCATCAGGTGGTAGTGCACTGTCATTTATAGGCAGGGCATTTTTCATTGAAATGCTTCTAAATTTGCACCTACATACAGTTGTACTGTTGATAAAACTATAATGCACACAAATGATAATGTGTGGGTATTGGGCTACAGTGAATATTTATCATGTGTGCGTCACCAAGTAAAATGTCTTAATTTGTTTCGATCCTATTATAGTATTTGTTTCCATTCACACTTTGGAATTGCCAAAAATGTGCTTCTTTTTTGCTTTGCTAACTGCTGAATGGAGCTGCTCATTACAGGTGGTTACATTTTGTTGGGCGTTACAAAAAAAATGACATCCTACCTTTTACACTACCTGTGCCCCAGACAGATTTTCACATAGTTCGCTTTATTTTCTCTGACTGCAAAGTGAGATGCGTTTACAAACACAACTCCAATGCTAAAAAAAGCAGCAATTTGTCAGAAGACATAGCCTGATATTTGAGGTCTGTCTTTGAAATCTCAACAAATATGACAAGATGAACACAGAATTTAAAAGCATCTTTAGTGTTGCTTGGACTTTCCAGAGCTCCCAAAAATCGTCACCTTGCTATTCAGTTTGGGAAACGCTGGTCTAGTACTATTTTGTTTAGAACAGCTAAGCAGTAGACATTGTGTTCATTTTGTGATGGTTTAATTGTAAAGTAAGAAATGTAAAGAATGCATTTAGTTGGCAATGCTCATGCAGGTTTATCAGTCTGCACGATGCCTTGCGTTGCAGTGAGACTGGTTTCAAAATGCTAACACTCAAAAACAACATTTGTGCACACCTATGTTTGCTTGCTTTAACAAGTTAAAGCCAAGCCTATTGGTTGAGGTGCAATTTATTGAGGCTCATTATAAACCCTGTTGACAGGCGTCCTCACTTGTAGTTGTGATTGCTCATGAGGTTTTAACGTGTTGTAATTGAACAGTATCTTGGGAATTAGTGGAAACGAATGGTGCTTTGTAAATGTACAGTTCTCTTTAACTTTGACTGTTCTTTTTTTCTCCAGGTTTAATCTGAATACTACCTCGTTGTTCCTATCAATGCCTTAGTGCTGTAATTTTGTCTCTTTTATTAGCCTTGATGTGTGCATGTGCCAAGTCTGGTGTATTATTTTCAGTGTCGGCCTGACCACGAGACCGGGAGACGGAGCTGCCAAGTCTCTGTTCTTTCCGCTCCCTGCTCTTGACTTCGAACAAAAGCCGACTTTGTCTTTCTATTTGAAAATGACCTTTGTCGGACCTGTTTTAAATACCTTCCTTCTTCCCGCCTCTGAATAGCATGCATTATTGTGTTCAACATAGGCAAGAGCTTAGGAAGTATGTCTATATGGTTTAATAGCTAGTTCCCTGATGGTAAGAGTATTGTAATAATAATAAATATTTAATGTACACCTATAGAACAGAAATCGATTTGTCTCCTCTAAGCGCTGATATTAGGCGTTATTACCAAACCCATCAGTAATGTTTTACCGACCTCAAAAGGTTGAAAGAACTCGACGGGTATTAAAATACACAAGGAGAGGCAGTGTCCATAGGCCTGGCTTCAAGGGATTGTTGTAATATGAAGTTTTAGAAGTAAATAATATGGGAATGAAAATGTATTTGTGTGGTAGCAAATAACTGTAGAATAAAATTGGTGTACGCTAAAGGGTCAGGCGACGGTTGCACTGTCAAGACAGACCTAAAAATCTATGTAAGTTGATGACTGCCCTCCTCCCACCTGTGTTGCTGAATAAAACAAGCACTGCACTTTTATAGCATTACCGTACCATGTGTGTGCCCCTGAAAGTTCAACCTCAGGTTGCTGGATAAATACATAGAATGGTCACAGCTGCGAGGAGGGCAAAGCACTTTTGTTTTTGGAAGCATACAACTTCTGCCTAATCAAAACATTTACTCCTGGATCCCAATGTGTGGGCGGAGCCAAAGTCCCTCCATAGTGACCCTCACATAATTGTCTGGCGGCAGCTTTGCCGTCAAGCCACACCTTAAAAATATGACCCACAGGTTACACATGCATTTTTTCAGTAGATGCATTAGTCCTATCCTCCCACCTCTATAGGTGTTTTTCTGTAATTGGGAAGTGTAGCTGCAAACAGTTGTTCATTACAATAGTGTTTATAAAGTGTGAACTATAACTGCTGCTCACCTCACACTTTGTTGTGATGTAGAGTGGGCTTTTGCCACAAGTATTTGTGCTTTTTTTCATTTGTGCAAAACAATTTAAAAGTATGTCCTGTGGCCATCCCATACCCCTCAAGTTAAGCTGGTAAGTAGCGAAGCCCAAGTGCACAAACCTTACTAAAGCTTAATTCTACTTTTCTTTTTAGGTCTCTTGCCAGTATAAAAATGGATCTTTTGCTTTGTTGTCCATTAAGTGCTCGGACTGAGTAGTCCCTTGTGGACTTGTTCAAATGCAGCATGGCGACGCCTTTCGTACCTGTGCCTATTCCAATCGCTCAGTCTTCCGTTGGCTCCACAGCAACCAGGAGCCAAAGAAGCTCATCCTTGGGAAGCGTCTCCAGCTCAAACTCATCCAAAGGTCCGCTGGAAGACTCGAGTACAGGCAGCTACAAGAAGAGCAGCGTGCCGGACCAGATGAGCTGCAACTCTTCTCTTTGTAATAGCCCCCTCATTAGGACTACGTACACTGGGGCAGAGTCTTCCATTGAATACCGCCGCAGAGAGACAGTCCACCCAGAGGAAACAGCCGAAGAACGACCCTCAACACCTACCATTCTCGGATATGAAGTGATGGAAGAAAGAGCGAAATTCACGGTAAACTCCATTTATCTTCTTCACTCCTGCCCAGCCATGGGCAAATAATTGAGAACATATGTCTGTTTGAAGTGCCAAAATTAGAGGTACGTTATGTTTTTATGGACAGTTACAATCCTAATTTGGTATCTGGGCATTCTAAATAGCTGTCATCTTCTTTAAGACTGCTGAGAGATTGGAAGTGCAGGTTACCAGGATTTTGGCATGGTTTGCTCTGCATCTCTTTGTTTTGCTACTCTTTCTTCCTAAGTTAACTCTCACTGATTCCTTTAGCGCATCCTTAATCAGGGCAGTCCCAATTATCAGTACTTCTCCTTGACATTTGTGCATGGCTAGAACTTGCATAGGCACTGTCAAGATGCCTCAACACATTAAGTGTTCTGTGCTGACATTTTTATGACGTATGGGTCACAAGTACAATTCCCTACAAGGCCACTCAACCTTTCATCTTTCCAAGGTTGATAAATAGAGTGCCAATAAATTGAGAAACAGTAACACCTGTATGTATGACGAAAAAAAGTGAGTGTTAATTCATAAGTTTATCCACACATTTATTGTTAGTATTATTATTAATATGATTATTGCCCCCTTGGTGGGAGTTGTTCAGCACAAGTTGTGTTTTTGTGGCTAGATCTGTGCTTCTCAAACCTAGATGTTTAGCTTGCTATTAGTTCCTCGCTCATGCTTTAGTGCCCCCACCCTTATTCTTAAATTGAATTATGATTAAATTGGATACCTGTGTGGGCTATCAGAGTCAAACAGCTGCTCCAAGATGACTGATTCAGCACCAGGGGACTTCTTCTCTCCTCAGACCAACATTGGTGTGAATTAATGAAGCCCTCTGATGCTGGCAGGTACAGTGGCAGGAGGGGTAGGTGGAGAACATGGTTACACCCTTTAGAGAGTTTCCTCTCACCTGTCTGCCTCCGACAGCTTCAAAGCTCTTCCAGTATCTGCTGCAACATCTTGCTGTGACTGATCTTTTGAGTACCATTCATTTGTTAACTGTGACTATCTATGTATCTAAAATATAGATGTGTCTCTGTGGGTACTCTGGGTACTTCCCAAGTTTAGCTGGAGTGCAGCTCCTATATATAGCACTATATTTTGCCGCTGCTTGACGCATCTTCACAAAACTTTACCAAAAATTTGCCAGCCATGTCAGCTGCTGGTTGGAAAGTTTCACGGTGATCTGTCCAGAGGGGTAAGAAAGGGGGAAGGGGCAAAACACGTTTTCCCCATTAATTTTTCCACAGGGATTTCGAACAGCAATAGCGCAGAAACTACAAAAAAATGGGTATATCTATGAACGCAAAGGATTTGTGACCCCTCTCAATCTCGTGCTGAGATCTGATTGGCTGTCAACACTTTAACCATAAATTGTTGGCAACCATTTTGGGACTTAGCAGCCGGGTCCCAGAAAAAAAGTAAAAAACAAAAAAGAAAGAAAAGGGGCCATGGTAGAGTCACCCTGACCCCATAGCTCTAGTGATGGGGTCCCAGAAGGACACACCCCCAGGGCTAAAAAGCATTTTTTTTTTTAAATGTTTGCCACGCTGCGTAGCAGATCCGGTAAAAATTGAAAAAAAAAAATCTAAGTGTGTGCTTTGTGTTTTTTAAGCCCCCAAATGGAACAAGTCCATGAGGTATTCATTATATGCGTGCTTGGGGGCTGGCTTCCCCGGGCAATTGCTAAATTTGGTTGGGGGCTGCCACAACCCTGCCACCCCAGTGCGGGGGTGGTGCGCATCCCCAGGGATCCCTACTTCCCCAGGGCCACGCTGAGCCACTGTTGGCCCTGGGGACAGTCAGCCCCAGGACCAGCTCCTGCTATGTTCTGGGGTGCCTATGCGTGGGACATAGCCGTTTGCTGTGACTTGACTGCAGCTCTGAAGCTACCCCCAAGCCACAGCAAACACTCCCGTTTCAAACAGCAGGACCTGGCAAGCAGGTCCCGGTGTCTGAAGGCAGACATTTATTGTCTCCGGGAACAGAGTTGAACAATTTGCTTAAGCAACCACGGAGCTGCTGTTAAAAGCAGCTCCTTGGTTGCTGAAGCAATGGTACCGCGGGGGAGGCTTTGAAGCTTCTCTTGTGGTCCCAGATAGCTCGTAAGGGGCATTTTGTTATAAATAACAAACATGTAGGGACCGTGCAGGAGCCATTGAGGGCTCCATTGCGGTCTCAGATATCCTATAAAGGGCTAAAAAAAAAAAAAACAATATTAAAAAAACAACAAATAGCTCAGTGTGCAGGTCACAGACCTTCATACTGAGCATTGAGGGTTCGAGTCCAGCTAGGCTTGTTTCCCTCTTTCATTTTTTTTTTTTTTTTTACTTTACAAAAAATGTTTAAAGGTCATATAATAGGGGATTTTATTTGTAAAAAATGAAAAATAAACTTTTCTTTGTAAATAGTGCAGAAATATCTCATTCTAACTATATCGATCATCAAAGCCTAAAAAACTCTTTCATTCAATCTTTCTCCTACTCAGGCAGCCACTCAGACACTAAAGCACACACTCACAGAACCTTATCTCTGATGCAGGCACTCACTCTTGTCACTGATGTACGCACTCTCACACCCAGACAGATACTGTGACAGCCACCCTCAACCCCACACACACCCTTTCACACCTATTCTCACACCCAGAGAGGCCGCAGCCAACTCCCGCCACGCATGGCCAAAGGCCCGTGCATTGCATAGGGTTGGGTGGTTAGGGGGTTTGGCCGCAGGTTCTGGCTGCAGGCCAGGTATTTCGGACAACCTCTGCTGTGCATGGCCGAAGGCCGTGCACGGGGCTAGTTGGATTAACGTATAGTAATTAAAATTGCCATTAAAACATTGAAATTCACTTAAATAATTAAAGGTTACAGGGACATTATAGTTAGGCTCACATTTTAAACATACCAAACCATAGAAATTTCCAATTATAGTTAGGGATACCAAGTAAATATAACTCATGCCTTAACGTAACTGTAACTCACGTCCTCGCCATGCACTGCAACTTACCCCACAAATTACGACACTCGTGGCATCTTAGATAATATACTTGATATCAATGTAATATTTGCAGTAAAAGTTTTGGTGAAAAAACAGCGCATGGTGGGGGCGACTTGTAGTTAACATGGGGCACGAGTTTTAGTTACTTGAGAACTATAACTGGTGTATTTCTATGGTCTTGGTAGGTTTAAAATATGAGCCTAACTGTGACATCCCTATAATTTCTGTTTTGTTCAGTGAATGAATATATATATATATATATATATATATGCAAAAAACAAAGGAGAACTCTGGGAAGTTCCCAATTTTAGGTGGAGAGCTGCTCTAGTAAGGAGCACCCTGCAACACCAGCGACACTCTAGATTTGCTCACCTCAAATGTCTGCTTATCTAGCAAAGTCTTTAAGCATAGGATTAGCACAGTGCTATCCTCGCCGAGCTAGATAGTGACAAAGTCTTTTGCATTTGTACAGCAAAATTTTTAAGCATAGGATTGACATAGTGTCATCCTTGCCGAGCTGTAAAATGACAAAAGCCATTTACCACTCCAGGCACAGTATTACAGCTTTGGACTGGTCAAATACCATCCAAGCCAACCTGGAATGAGTAAAGCAACCCCTGACACGTGTTTCGCTCTCATTAGAGCTCTTCAGAGGAGTATAGCTTTGTCCAGACACAAGGGAGCACCCAGTATAAGTCAAACCAAAACCCTTTCAGGTTACTAGAGCAGCTCTCCACCTAAAATTGGGAACTTCCCAGAGTTCTCCTTTGTTTTTTGCATAATTTATGCGTCGCTCTATCCCTGAAAGGGTTTTGGTTTGATATATATATATATATATATATATATATATATATATATATATATATACACACATATGTATGTATTTATGTATATATGATCTCATTTGTTTTCATCCTATTCAAATATTTGTATTTATGTAGGGTGCTTTTTATAGGAACTACGCTGCACCTAAACGTGTGAAGTACCCACGGAGACCTTACATCTATATATTTGTCTATATGTAGGCTGCATTATATAGGTGCCACACTCCACCTAAACTTGGGAATTATGTATGTTTAAATTAAAATGACCTCTAACATTATTTTTTCTCAAAAAGAAGCAACACCACAATCCACTTAACCCCAATGAATTTCTTTATTCTTTACTCATACAGCCTTGTGCACAAAATGCAAAAAACATGCAAATAGATAGCAGCAAGTTTCACCTTTAACTGGACCATAGATTCCAAGAGTAAAAGCATTCCTTCTTAAAGTGACATAGTGTAATAGTCCTTTTGCTCTTACTAAAAACAAATACAATGCTAACTCGATTACAATACATTGGTTCACCTCCTACCACCATTACAGTGTTTTCTCATACATATCTTTGCACTACCTTTCAATTGCAATTAATGTTTTATTGATTTTCACTCCTGTTGTTGTGCCCTATTCAAAATTGATTGCTTATTTTCTGTTACCCCTTCATCATATAATTCCATCATTTCATTATATATTAGTGCCACAACGACCACGACCAAGAGTCAAAAAATATTCCAATGAAACAGGAGATGAGGCGAATCTACCTTAGGGATACTTACAACATTACTGTAAAGTAATTTCCCCATGTATCCTCACATCAGCAGATCCATCTCTGCACCAGTAGGGGCAGGGGCTTTGACCAGGCAGACATTTTACTGTTTCTTTTGTTGCATTTTTCAATCCATTTCTTTCCCTGTTTTCCAATGAGAAAGCTATTTACATATATCAAAAATTAACAGATGGTTTTAAACAATATTACTTTAAAGTGCCCAGACCCTTTGATTTCGCTAGTGCATCCTAGCTAGCATACATTATTTCTTCCAAAATTCAATGTCTAAACTGCTGCTTCCTAAATATTCAGCATGTTAATCATCCTTTCCATTATTTCATTTCAAATGGTAATTTCTCAGGATTCCGCCATGTACCAATACTGAAATGCAAAGATAAATATAAAATGCGTCTTAAATATAGATCTAAAGTGCCTCCGCAATACAATGCAAATACTAAAGTGCTTTGGAAATTAAATCACGTTACAAATCCTTGCAACTAATTAATAACATAAAAAGGATGTCAATAAATAAGCCTACTTAATTGCAGTGTCCATTATAAAATACAGTACATCAACAGATTTTCTACATTTTCTCATACATCTATATAACAGTTTTACATAGTTTAAGAAACATAGTGCATGGGCTAAAGGGCAATAGATATACAAAAGGGAATCCCAAGTCTAAGACTCAATGATCATAAAGTGCAATTGCTGTTAAAACACTTAGTTACAAAATGTAGAATCCCAAGATAATAAAGTGTATAGAATATCTTTTCAACTCATCTCACCGTGTTCATCTTATAGTATGTTCAAAATGAGTATGGGTATCAAAAAGAGAGAATGAGGTCCTTTTCATTGAACCCAAGAATTGTGCTTTTATTGGTGAGCATGTAATTCTTCTTCGAGATTGTGACCAAAGGGAGCCTCACATTCCATAGGTTGGATTAATCTCAATTCTGCTCTTCTTTTTTTCAATTTATTGTCACATCCTTTATCTTCCTTCTTTGCATATTTTATGCCAAAGTAACTTGAGTCTTTTGGATTTCTGTCATGTTTTTCCCAGAAATGTTTTGCTATTGGTAAGAAAAATCTTGCGGCTCCTCTCCCGGAGCCATTAATGGCCCTGGGGACCCATCGCCCAGTGCCAGCTCCTGCCATGTCACTGGGTGCACACCCCAGGGACATAGCTGTTTTCCTGTCCATTCTGGCAAAGGCAGAGAAGTCTGTGTTTTCTCTTGCATGGCGGAAGCAATTTCAAAGGTCCACCAAGTGAGAGGAAAAACAAAGTCTGCTCCCAGCTGCCAGGAGCTTTAAAAACACCCCTGATAGTGGACTTCAGACCCGTTTCCCTGCCTGCAGTGATCTGAAAATTGCTCCCACCAGCAGGGAGCAGCAATTTTAGCTGCTTCCTGTGGGCGGGAGTAACCTCTAGAATCGGGGAGCTGTCTGCGACAATGGGTGTTGTGTGGCTCCCCCCGCACCCTCCAGTGAGGACCCTTTGTTGGCTGGGCCCCAGGAGATGGGGTCCCTGGGGAAGAATTCAGCCCGGGGAGGAGGGCTGTGAGCCCCCTCCCCCTTATTAATGGTGACCGCGCCCCAGGGGAATGAGGTCCCTGGGGCCAAATCAGTCTGGGGAGCGGGCCTGCATGTCCCCCTCCCCATAAATATAATTTTAGGCACCAGAACCAAAAGTGACCTGGAAAGAGTGTCCATGTTCTCTCAGTCCTATAAAAAAAAAAATGTGCTGGGTTCCGCTGGATGGGATCCCAGGGGCTGAATTTGGCCCAGGAAGCCAAGCTGCATGCCTACTTTAGAATATGGCCAGGCCCCAGAAGATTGGGTCCCCAGAGCCAAAATCATCACTGGGAGGGGGGCTGAGTACCCTCCCCTATAAATATAATTGTGGACCTCAGTGGCTGGGATCCCTGGGAGGGGGCAACCTTTATCTGGCCATAGGTGAAAATTGATATGTATGCATATATTTCTGAGACATATTTACAGAATCGAGATCTGCAGGTCTTCAGTTGTCAGGATTATTCTTTTAGCAGCATAACATTCTTTTGGCTGTAATAAATGACTTCCCTAGAATGGAACATGGCTTTTGCTATTGGAATTTTAGAAAGCCATTTTTGCAACTTTTGAAAACACTTTAAAAGTGTATACTTTGATAGTATGCTGACAGATCTCCAGTGCTGTCTCCAATTTCACAGCACTAAGCTTGCACCGTATGAAAGTTGTGTGTATGTGTGTGTGTGTGTGTGTGTGTGTATATATATATATATATATATATATATATATATATATATATAATGGAGTTAGTACAGTAATGTTCCCCAAACATGAAATACATTTTTCAAGTAAATAGGGGAAAAAAAAAAAAAAAAAGAAATGAGCAACTGTGCATTTCTCCTAAGCCTAAAGACAGGCCCTCAACTTTTAGTTAGTATAAGATGGTGCAGGCGTTCAAAAGTTATACACACCTCCAAGCAGTGTGTCTGAGGGCGTTGTGAATACCAAAATAGTTGGAAGTCCCTGACATTCATTGAGGCCATGGCAGACTTGATGGGCCTGGTTCATTTAGCTCCCATTAGTGTATATGACAATGATAATCAAACAGTTTACCCCTTTCTGTGTCAGTGGAGAAATGCATTGATACGTAAGAGTCTGTATTTTTGTATATCGCTATGGTTTTCAAAGCAAACCTAGTAGTTTAATTCTTGCTGATTTAGTTAAATCCTTAGGATCTTTTTCTAAAGAGTATTTTTTAATACAAAGGTTCTGGTAAGGGTATCAATTAGAAATATGACAGCTGAACAGTTGTCAGCATATAATACCATAAAAATCCATGTACAGATGGTCTTCTGATATATAAGCTGTTAATATTCTTTCCTTGTCATTGCGCATTATAATCTTGTTTGTTTTAAGAACTGACTTACGACGCACGTCCTGTTTGTGATGTTTGGCGGGTTGTGTTTATTAAATACCAGAATTATTCTTGTTCTTTTTTTTTTAGGCAAGGCTTTTCCAACTTTCTTTGGGTAATTACCTAGTTTATACAGAAAATTGCCCTTGTTTGTAATACTGGGCGGCTTACTTCCTGCAGGGCTGTTAGTAAAGATGTTTCTGCACTGCTTTGTAATACCGTCTGAACTGTAAATTGTAAAAGGCACCACTGCATACATGCTGCACCATGCGCTGGGAAATAAAGTAATGGACTAAGCACCACACAAACCGTATTAGTTTCTATTGGAACCGGTACCTGTATGAATACGCTTGTTTGTATAGTTTGCTTATGGACACAAGCCCTGATTCCTTGTAGGAGGGTAATTTGGGAATCACACAAACCCAGCATATTTGCAAATCTGAGCAATTCACAAGCACACACTTGCCTTGCATGTCACCATTTAGAAATGTTTTTGAATATGTTATTTTCAGCTTTGATCATATCATTATAAGTAAAACATGACAATTGTAGATCCAAAGAGCATGATGAATGTGTATTGTAGCATTAAGAGACAGCATAAAATTACAGCATAAAATAAAAAAAATACTTTGTGGGGGGGGGGGGGTAATGTGGAATATTTTCAATCAGGTCAGGGTTTTACCCCATGCACCTGATTTCATACCCCACCCTCCCTCCCCCCAAGTCTAGGGTCTGTACCCTCAGACTGGACTATTGCCTGGCAACCCAGGACTTCCTGGGGGGGTACGCCTACACCCAAAAGGGAAACACCTTCCCCAATGGCCATATAAGAGTCTGGCTGGCGCAGGTCTCCTGACCCCTGCCCATCTGGCACAGTCTGGATTCCCCCAACTCAGAAATGGTCTCATCCATGCCATTCCTGGGGTGCTCTGAACTCAGAGCTAACCCCTGACCCTCCACGTTCTCTACTGGGGTCCGCAACCCCCTCTCAACCCTCTGTCTGGACTTCTGCACCCCCTCACTAGGAGTGATACCACCAGAACTGGTGGGAAGCTGGCTGCAGCTGCCCCCCCCCAAGTTCTCCTGACACTGTGGGGTCTCCCTCAGCAGATGACCCTATGGTACAGGCTAGGTTCCCCTCCTGGCGTTCCCTCATGGATCCCTCCAGGACCTGGGACTGAATCTCGGGCACCCTGACCCTCCGCCCATCCCCATTCCCTCTCCTCTGAGACTGGACATGGGATTCCTCACCCATCCCCCTACACTGGGACCTACCTCGGACACTGCAATCCTTTCCCACCTCACCTGGTTGGGAAATACCCAGACCACTCCCCTCAGGAGCACCCCCAAATGCCTCTTCAGACTTTCTGGTATCACCCAGAAGTCTGCCTCCAGTGTAAGTTCCCTGGGGTCAGAGAACTCACACCTGGTGTTGGCGTAGCTCTGGAAAATAAGGTCTAGAGACATGCTCACTAGCACTTATATCACTCAGCCCCTCACATGAATTAACACTACCCTTCATCCAACTATCCAGTGACTCAGCCTTGAAAAAGTACCCCACATCACCCTCCTGAGACTGGTGACACTGGTACTGGTGTCCCTGACACTCAACCCTCACTCTTCTGGGATGTCTCCACACCCCATAACCAGGACCTCTACCTGGGGGGAACCCTTTCCCTGTCACTCTCACCTAGAGCCAGTAGGGTCCCTCCCACCAGTAGGAATATGACTCCCCATGTCAGTTCCCCAATCCACCTCACGGACCCTGTGCATCACTGGAGCTACCTCATACCTCTGAACCTCCTGATGTGTGTTAATCCCCTCCTTCAAGTAGTGCATCACATCTCTGCGCATGTGTACTTCTTCAGTACTGAATATATAATTGTTGCTGCCACCATTCGAGGTGGACTCAGCCCTCATGACTTCCAGCTTCCTCAATCTTAGCTCAGAGGCCAAGATTATCCCTTTCTTTTCTAAGGTCATCCTCCTCTTCTCTAACTCCAACTGGTGAGCCCTCTCCTCTTGTCTGTCCTGCAACCCTTCAGGAGTCAGACCTCTGGATGACACACTGCTACCTATCCTGGAGATCCTCACCGCAGGCGTAAAAAGGGACATCCACTACACCATTATGAACCCTCTGCACCTCCTCCTCATTCTCATCTTCTGTTTGCCCCTCAGCTTCCTTGGCTGCCAGCCAGGTCCTCGGTGCCTTTTGCAACCCCTCAGTCCTGGTGGGGCTCTTAACGGGGCAGGCAAGATCCTTACAGAACTATTTCAGTTGGGCCACTGTGTAACTCTCCAGTTTCCCTAAATCAAAAGCAGCTCTAGCTGATGCATCCCCAGATTGAGACATGATGGAGAGTTAAAAGTGCAAAGTTCCAAAGGCAGAAAAACAAGTTCCCAAATGGAATTCAAAAGTCAATCAAGGATTACCACAAAAAGGATGTAGGGAAAAATCCCCCCCAAAAAGGGAAGAACAGGGATGTGGAATTCCTATCGCCCGACGCATCTTGTTTGGGGTCAAGGGCAACAAGTTTTTATGTTTACTTTGTCCTTGGGACAAGTAGGCCCAACCCTCTGCAGCACAAACCCTTTGGCTGCCTGTTTACAGAGAGTGGAACTCTCTGCAGTTGAGGTAATGTGTTTCCAAAAGATAATGCTGTTCCTACTTGTATTTATGGTTCATTATTTGAAAGCCTTCATTATTAGGGTGAGTGCTGTAAATAAATGTTTTAAGGTCACACTTCACTACTGACGTTGGTTCCAGTACAAAAAAAAACGTGTATACACATGTTTGAAAAGTTAAGGCTATGAGGCTAAGTATAATGCACCCAGAATGCTCTCTGATTAGATGCAAATGAAGTGTCATTTAGTAAAATGTGTTGATGCATGCTAGTATTTCCCAAAAATATTTCTAACGGAAAATCAGTGTAACCATTTTCAACACGAATATGGGAAGCATGAAAATAAACAAACACTGACAAAACCAACTGGTCTGACATATTTTTATAAGCCTTTTAGTTTCATCAATGCGTGTCTTGTTTTGACATGGCTTTTGTAACACTTTATTGTTGTGGGAGCTACCAGGCCCTCAACATTGTAACAAACACTGGCAAAAAAAAAAAAAAACGTTTTTGAACTCTAAAAGCACACGTTGCCACCAGTGGCATAACAAAGGCCCTGCAGCCGCCCTCCAGGGGGCCCCTTCAGCACAGCACCTGCCCTGAGTGAGTCTGGAGAGGGGGCTCCTCCATGTTCTTTGCAAAGGGGCACCCTCCAGTTTGGTTACGTCACTGATTGCCACTGTAGTTCCTGACACTGAACAAAACTACTTTGTGTGCCAATATGCTCCTTGTGGAAGAGGAGAATGCGATCACTCACAGTAAAGCCAGCCGAAAGAGAGAGAAATAGAAGTTTAATAAAAACAAAATGTCTTTAACACCAGACCTAATTAGGGACCAAGACCCACATGTAGGTAGCTTTTTGCATGTCGCAAACAGCGACTTTCGCTGTTTGCGACGTGCAAAAAGCACATTGCGATGCACAAACCCAGTTTTGCGATTCAGTAACCTGGTTACCGAATTGCAAAACAGGTTTGCGACTAGCAATTAGGAAGGGGTGTTCCCTTCTTAATTGCGACTCGCAGTGCAATGTAGGATTGTTTTGTGACCGCGAACGCGGGTGCAAACCAATCGCAGTTTGCACCCATTTGAAATGGGTGCTAACACTTTAGCAAAAGGGAAGGGGTCCCCAAGGGACCCCTTCCCCACTGTGAATGTCACTGTAAACATTTTTTCAGAGCAGGCAGTGGTCCTGGTCATTTTTCGTTTTTGTAATGCATCTCGTTTTCCTTTAAGGAAGCAGTCACAGACATGTTGGTCTGCTGTCTCCAGCAGGCCACCATCCCTGTGAGGGCCGCTATTTGCAAGGGGGTCGCAAATTGCGACCCACCTCATGATTATTCACTAGGTGGGCATTTGTGAGACCCTTGCGAATCACAGATGGTGTCAGGGACACCATCCTACATTCGGATTTGCGACTCGCAATTTGCGGGTCGCAAATCTGAACCTACCTACATGTGGCCCCAAATTCTTAAAGAAAGTCACAAAAGTGCACCCATGGTATATGTCGCACCCCTATAAAATATTTGTGAACTGTATTTTAGCATGGGTAAATACGCATGTGTAGATTTGCTCATGTGAAAATCTATTGAGCATTTGCAAGTTCATTTCCGGCCACTTTCTTCCCAACCCTGGAAGAAGTTCTAATTCTGCCATTGTCAGGAGTAAATGTCCAACGTTTCTTATTATGGGAAAATATTAGAGAGAAGCTGATGAAAATCTTTAAAACATGCAGGTTAGTAGGTTTGCAGACTCAAAGGCATTCCAGCCCTGGAACTATTGCTTACTGCTTCCTCCAGCCCCAGTATGCAGATCTGCAGAAAGGTGGCAAAATAAGGAAATTGCTACAGTAGGGATTGAAACTGCAAGTATTCAAGCCCTACTATGGTAGTAGCCCTGGCATAATCAGAGAGGCTATTATCAGAGCTCTTACATAATGAGATTGCTGCCATAATTTGTCGCCACACTACATGGCACCAAAGGGACAAGTAGATCTTTTTACAGGACAAGTAGATTTGAGAAGCAACCTGTCCCCTGGACAAGTAGATATTTTAATAAATTCCACACCCCTGGAAGAAGCAAGAAAATCATAAGACAAGTAGTATGTGGTCACGTAGTGGTCTGCACTGAAAACAGTAGTGTACACTTAATCACTGTGGGGGTCATTCTGACGACCACGGAAGCACCACCAACAGGCTGGCGGTGCTTCCTTTGCTATTCTGACCGCGGCTGTAAAGCCGCGGTCGCCCAGCCGGGTCCGGCGGTTTCCCACCGGATTTCCCCCGGCTGGGCTGAATCTCCATGGCAGCGCTGCTTGCAGCGCCGCCATGGAGATTCCGACCCCCTTCCCGCCATCCTGTTTCTGGCGGTTTTTACCGCCAGGAACAGGATGGCGGGAACGGGTGTCGTGGGGCCCCTGGGGGCCCCTGCACTGCCCATGCCACTGGCATGGGCAGTGCAGACAGTGAAAATCGCGACGGGTGCAACTGCACCCGTCGCACCCCTGCAACTCCGCCGGCTCCATTCGGAGCCGGCTTCATTGTTGCAGGGCCTTTCCCGCTGGGCCGGCGGGCGCTCCTTTGGCGGGCGCCCGCCGGCCCAGCGGGAAAGCCAGAATGGCATCCGCGGTCTTCTGACCGCGGAGCGGCCATTTGGCGGTGACCGCATGGCGGGCGGCAACCGCCGCCCACCGCGGTCAGAATGACCCCCTGTATGTCAAGTACAAATGCAAGTCCAAACCCAACCGCTGATCACCAGTGTTAGAAATGGGGTCTTTGGTTGGCAGTCAGGTTACCCCCGTCCAAGCAAGGACCCTCACTCTAGTCCGGGTAAAGGAGAATCGCCCTCAGTTGACCTCTGCTCACCTCCTTGGTAGTTTGACACAAGCAGGCAGGCTTAACTTCTAGGTATAAAGTATTTGTACCAACACACAAAGTAACTGAAAACACTACAAAATGACACGACACAGGTTTAGAAAAATAGGTAATATTTATCTAAACAAAAAAAGACCAAAATGACAAAAATCCACCATACTCAGGTCAAGTTATGAATTAAAAGAAAATAAGAGTCTTAAATCCTTACAAAACAGTGCTAACGCTGTTAGCATGTAAAACTACTGGGGTTGCGTCAAAATAACACCGCACGGGCGAGTGTGCGTCAGAAAAGGCCAGTGATGTGTCGATTTCTCACTCGCAAGCGAGACCATGTGTCGTTCCTCCTCTGGTCGGGTCAGCGTGCGTAATTTTTCCTCTCAGCAAGCGAGCGATGCATCGATCCGGAGAGGCACCTCGGGTCTGGGCAGGCTTTGCGTTGTTTTTCCACACCCAGCGAAGTTTGCGTAAAAAATCCTGCCGCACGGTATCAGCAAAACCGCGCTATGTGGGTTGCGATGTTATCAGCCTCCGTCAGCTGGTGTTGCGCATCGTTTCTCCAGCTGCAATGCAGGTGGAGCATAGATTTCATCCGCGAAGCCGGTGGCGTGTCATTTCTCAGCCGCGTCTCGGAAGCTGCGTCGAAAATTTCCCCGCGCGGCCGTCTGTGCATGGATTTTCAGTCTTGGTCTCCCAGCTTCACCTTTCAAGGCCCCAGGAACTGGATAGGGCACCACTTGGCAGGGCAGAAGTCTCAGCAGAGAGGCCACGTGCTGGCAGGGGAAGTCTTTGATGGCCCTGAGACTTCAGCAACAGGAGGCATGCTCAGGACAAGCCCTTGGAGATTTCTTCACTGACAGCAATGTACAACCAAGTGCAGTCTTTGTCCCCTTGCACAGGCGGAAGCAGCAACTGCTGGATAGCTCCACAAAGCGCAGTCACAGGCAGAGCAGCACTTCTCCTCATCTCTTTAGCTCTTCTCCAGGCAGAGGTTGCTCTTGATTTCCAGATGTGATCTAATTTTTCAGGGGTTTGGGTGCTCTTCTTATACCCATTTTGGCCTTTGAAGTAGGCCTACTTCAAAGGAAAGAATCTCTTGTTTGTGAGATCCTGCCTTGCCCAAGTCAGGCCCCAGACACACACCAGAGGGTTGAAGACTGTATTGTGTGAGGGAAGGCATAGCCCTTTCAGGTGTAAGTGACCACTCCTCACCTCACTCCTAGCACAGATGTCTCATCAGGATATGCAGGCTACATCCCAGCTCCCTTTGTGTCACTGCCTAGAGAGAGGTGCAAACAGCCCAACTGTTAAAATGACCCAGACAGGGATTCCACAAACGGGCAGAGTCACAGAATGATTTAAGCAAGAAAATGCATACTTTCTAAAAGTGGCATTTTCAAATACACAATTTCAAAACCAACTTGGCTAAAAGATGTATTCTTCAATTGTGAGCTCAGAGACCCCAAACTCCACATGTTTATCTGCTCCCAAATGGAATCTACGCTTTAATCATATTTAAAGGTAGCCCCCATGTTAACCTATGAGAGAGATGGGCCTTGAAACTGTGAAAACCGAATTTGGCAGTATTTCATTATCAGGACATATATAACACATTAGTATATGGTCCTACCTTAAACATAGACTGCACCCTGCCTATGGGGCTACCTAGGGCATACCTTAGGGGTGTCTTACATGTAAGAAAAGGGAAGGTTTAGGCCTGGAAGTGGGTACAATTGCCAAGTCGAATTGGCAGTTTAAAACTCCACACACAGACACTACTGTGGCAGGTCTGAGACATGATTACTGGGCTACTAATGTGGGTGGCACAAGCAGAACTCAAACACATTGTTGTGGATTTTTTTCCCATCCATTCTGCAATACACCTTGAACCAAAATTGGCTTCCGTCTTAAGAATTCAAGTACCCTTTGGTTTTGGGAACTAAATCAATCAGGCCCTGATTTATACTTTTTGGTGCAAAACTGCACTATCACAGTTTTGCACCAAAATGTTTAGCCCCGGCTTGCACCATTTCTGTGCACCAGCCGGACACCATATTTATGGAATGGTGCAAGCCGGTGCAAAGGGTAGGCTAGTGTAAAAAAAATGACATTAGTCGGGTGGGGCTGGCGGTAAGGAAGAAGGGGGTTTCGCACTAAAAAATGACTTTAGGCAGGTTAAAGTAAAAACAAAAATGACTCTAACCAGATTAGCGTCATTTTATGGCACTAAACCTACCATGCACATGATTTCTGCCTTCGAAAAGGCAGGAGTCATGCCCACTGCCCCAATGGCCAGGACAGCAGAGAAGGGTCCCCTGGGCATGGCCATTGCACCCTGTGCCATGTACTGGGGCCCATTCCAGGGCCCCCTATGGCACTTCAAAAAATAAAATACTTACCTGTACTTACCTGGGGTGGGGTCCCCCATCCTTCGCTGTCCCTCTGGTGTGGGTGGGGTTGTCCCTGGGGTCCAGGAAGGGTACCTGTAGGCTTATTCCATGGTGTTCCACCATGGAAATAGGCCCACAGGTCCCCTAATGCCGGCCCTGACCCTGGAGTTAAAAAATGAGGCAAAAGCAAGCTTTGCACCATTTTTTTGACCCCTCCTCCCTCCAGTGCACCATTTTTGCACAGGACTATAAATATGGCGTTAAGGCCATAGTCATTTTTTGCACGGGAACGCCTACCTTGCATCTCATTAAGGTAAGGTAGGTTTCCACTTCTAAAAAATGGCTAACTCCATAAACTTGCCATAAGATGGGTCTAGCGCCAAAGTATAAATATGAAGTTAGTTTTGCACTGAGTTAGAGTAAATGTTTTTTTAATTACGCTAATTCGGTGCAAACGCTATAAATATGCCCCTCAGTCTTTCACCATACATCTGTTCCTGTATCCAGCAGGAGTAACTGCAGTTAGGTAGTCACTCCTGAAAACCACGGTCTTTGGACCTACAGTAAATACTGATTTCAGATACATTTTTGCTACTACTTTATCCCTGCAGTATACATTAAAGATGTGTTGCCTGTCATCTCCAGTCTTTTAAGTATATCAGTATATAAGTCTATTAAGTATATCCGGCCTCAAAAAATCATAAAAATATAACAGGACTGTAGGTCTGATGACTTGAGTAGTCTGCTGTACGTAACTGTTGTGTATTTGAGCCATAAACGGGTCTCAAATTGTGATTCTAGGCAAAAACAAAAATGTTCAGACTCCCCTTTTCCTCAGTAATCACATATGAGAGCACCTTCAAATATGTGAGTTCAGAATTTCTGCTGTACAAAAAATTGGTGTTTGATTTATAAACTAAACTTTTGCTCCATGTACAATAAGTATCTAGCCCACATTTAGGGTACACATGACGCATGACTTTCCTCTTAGTTTACTAATAGATTTGTCTATCAAGGAGGGAGCAGGAATGTTTCTTAGTTAATGTTAAAAACTATCTTTTAATAAAGTATGATGTGGTAGCTCACTGTCATTTACACACAGCACATTTTCCATTGAAATGGCCACAGACTTTCCCAGTCACATTCAGTTTTACTGATAAAAATATAGCTTATAAACAATAATGTGTGGGTATTGGGTTTGAGCAAAAACTATTTATCACTTGTACATCACCAAGTAAAGTGTTCTAATTTGTTTGCATCCTATGAAAAATGTGTTTACATCACACAGAATTACAAAAATGTGATCTACTAACTACTGAAATATATTTGTACAGTTTCTATACAAGTTATTTAAATGTGTGGTAGAAAAATAAAGCTGACACCCGACAGCCAGTTCGCTTTAGAAAATCCTCTAACTGTGGAGTTAGATAAAAGAAAAGTAAACCCCAACCTCCAGGATAATATAATCAGCAAATTGTGCAAAGACATAAGCTGACATTCAACCTCTGTCTCTGAACACAGAGCAAATGTGACAAGATAAAAACAAGACTTAAAGGCATCTTTATTGCTTATTCAATTTCAAAACAACTGTTCTTTGTCGGGTCACCAGAATGGTACAGTGGGCCTTATTAATAGTTTGCTCTAATAAAATCAGACTTGGGAGAGGGTAAATCATATTAGATCATCTGGCAGCAGGCTTTGGGTGTATTTCTGCCTTAGTCTGCCTTATGGTGGTACACATAAGGTTGACAATGGATAGTGGCAGTGCTGGTGCCCTGATCCTTTTGAATTTGTCAATCGTATTAGGCATCATCAGCCCACTCTTTCCCCTTCAGCCTCTGAAAAATGAAAGAGTGAGTGGATGTGCTGGTTTACAAACCTAGCAACATGGGTCAAGCAGAACCGTGAAGTGAATGCATTAGATCTGTGGGCCACAGTCCCCACATAAAAGTAGTCTGTGTGAAAAATGAAATACCCTGTCCATAAAAAATATACTTCATCACTACCATAAGAAAGTAAGGTGGAGTTAAGACCTTGGGAGTCTACTAACTTTACTCATCCTATAGGTCTACTGGGATTTTTTTGATATTTTCTTTTCAAGCCCTCATCTTTTTCAGCCTACTTTGCCTAAGTTTGCTCTAAAGACTAATGCTGTAAATATGTTTGGTAGCTTCTAGATTGGACTTTAAAGTTGCAAAACACTCTGTAATCCAGAATAATGACAATATTAGTTTCCTAAGAATACAGAACTTCTCAGCGACCTTAAACTCGGAACAGGGGAAATGTAATTCTGTTTCACCCCGCGCAGTGGTCTGGTATAGCTTGGATTCCTGTAAAACAAATAGTGATTTTTAATTCTCTCTGTATTGTGCACCTTGCCATCAGTGGGATAAGACTGATATCCAGACCCATTGATGGAATCCAGGGCTGCTTAAGAAAGAGTTTTTACTGCCCTTTTTATTTTTAAAGGACGTTCCTTATTTTCGTGGGATTGTGATTTCTGGCTCTTTAACATTGAGGGAGCTGAAGGGGGAACGGAAGAACTAAAGTGTGCCGACCTGTCAGCTTTCAGTGGTTGCTCCCAGGCATGTGATCTATAGCCTTCAGTAATTCAGCATGGGATTTGTCCTGCTTTGTGGAGGGATGCAATATGTAGCTCTACCTGAAGTGAAAAATGAATTGGAATAAGAGTCCAGTTCTTCCGTGTCCAGCAGTGTCCCATATTTAAGGCCACAACAGCTGTTTTTCACTTATGCTGCACAGATTGCAGAATTCAAGCCAAAGGTGTTCCTAGCTCATCATAATATGCAGTCATTGATATGACTGTACGTTGGCTGCAAGGCTGCTCCTGGACCTCTGCAGATGTTGACAGTTGATTGCTGTATTGAAGCTTTTCAAGAGATGTTTTTTTAACAGATTGGAAAACTTTTTATCTGAAGCAGGGTAGAAAAGCCCATGCACAAATATTTGTTTACATCACAGAAACTAGTTTGAAAGCAGCAATTATTGCACGAGGGCACTTGGACTTCAGAAGAATATCAACCATGCTGTCTTTAAGGTCCAGTGTATGTTATGCCGGTCTGCTACTTAGTGGAAAGTGAAGCACTTTTTTAAATTACAAAAACTCTGTGCATGGAGCTTTGTTTTCTTTCATGTGCAACATAGCATATCAGGCCTTGAAAAATCATAAAAATGTTACTAGACCTGCAGGTCGAGTAGCTTGAATAATCTACTTGACCTAACTGTAATGTACTTGACCCCGAAACGGGTCTCAAATTGTGTGATCCTAGGCAAATATTTTATTTTACAGTCACTTTTTTTCTTCATTCTCACATATGAATGTACCTTCAAATATCTGAGTACAGCATTTCTGTTGTAAAAAAAAAAAATCATCATTTGATTAAACACACTAAACATTTGCTCCATGTATAATAAATCTAGTCCACATATAGGGTACACATGATCCATACAAGACTTGACTCTTAGGTTACTAATAGCTTTGCCATCAGGGCAGGAGTGTTTCTCAGTTTGTGTTTAAACACTCACTTTAAATATATGTTACTAAAGCATGATGTGGTAGCACACTGTTATTTACAGACATTAAATTTCCAATAAATGGCCAAACACCTTCCCACTAACTTGCAGCTTTACTGATAAAACTATATAGTGTATTAACAACAATCTGTGAAAAATGGATTTCAGAAAACACTTATCATTTGCACATCTCCAAGTAAAGTGTTCTGGTTTTTTTTCCACATCCTATTAGACTATTTTTTTTCATCACACAGAAGAACAAAAAATGGTCCTTCACAGCTACTGAAATATATTTTGAAATGTTTGTAAAGTTGACTTATTTATATAAATGTTGTGTGTTAGGAAAAACCTTATACCAAAAGCATTTCATTTCACATAGGTCAGAGAGTTCACTTTACTAAGTCCTGGAACTCTGCAGTTGGGAAGAAAAGTATTTGCATTGCAAGAAGACAAACTGACTTTTGACCTCCGACTCTAAACACAGATCACATGTGACAGGAATACGATTTTAAGGCGTCTTAATTGCTAATTCAGTTTCTGACTGAACAGAACACCTGTTCTTTGTCCACTGGCCAGAAAAATCCAGTGGAATCTAAATATAGCTCGACCTAATTTAAAAAAAAAAAAAAAAAAAAAACACCATAGCAAGTCGAGTAGATTGTTGTATTTTAGTAGGTAGAAAATACATCAGCATTGAAATTATGTTTCTGTGCTTCCACACGTTAGACATCGGTGAATACCATTTTGAATGGGGTCTGCTGAAAATTTGGTTTTCGAAAGAAGCCCATGGTCCTTTTCAGAGCACAGACATCTCTTTTGTTTCTGTGCTAAAATGTAAACATAGCTGCGTGATAATGCCACATAGTTTGTTGCAGAACTAGTCTATGCACATTTTGCATAATTTAGCTTTTCCTGCTATATAATTTGCACTTCCTTGCAGCGTAATATAGACAACATTTATGCATTATAATACAAAACAATTTTGCTCTTATGTCTTTCATTGGAAAGCACTCTTCGGTACCCGTTGTTAAATGTGATTTGCCTCCACCAGATTACGTTAGTACAAATGTCCATATAAATAAATCCACGTGTTCCTTTACTTTTATGCAGTCAGTTGACAATCTGTGGCAGTGATTTCATTATATGAGACCTATGAGAATAGCTTATTTGATAATGTCAAGGCTCATATTATAGCACGGTTTGGATACTAGCAATTCCCATATTGTGTCACCTTTCTGCACATCTACGTACTGGTTTGGAAGTAGCTAGAAGCAGTAGTTCCAGGGTTTGGAATGTCCTTTTGAGTATGCATAAAGTTGCATATTTAAGGCTTTCCACCAGCTCTTTGCTAACCTTTTCCCACACTGAGAAACGTTGGAAATGTACTCCTAAAATTTCTTCTAGGGTGTGTAAAGGGGGTTGAGTGGAAAGTAAACTTGCAAACACAGATCTAACTGCACATGCAGATTTGCTCTTGTTAAAATGCAGTTCACAATCATTTTCTAGGAGTACGATTTCAGAGTCCTCTTTCTGTAAATTCTTGGGAATTACTAAAAGTTGTAGATGTGAGTGCCCGCGTTCTGCTCTTTCACAAAGAGCTTTTTTGCAGAAAAAGTCGTTTCTTTCAGCTCCAGGGATGACTTTGGCAATGTGTTCTTTTTAAGACCGAATAATATTTTTGCTTTTAGCCAATATTTTTGTTATAGTGGTGAGGGTCAGCAGCTCCCATAACAGTAACCATGTCAAATCAAGGCACACATTCACAAAACGGAAAGACTGACCACCAATGCCAGACCTTTTGGCTTTACCAATGCTTATTCATTTTAATGTTTCCCATAATCTTATTGAAACTCGTTTTACACTGATTTTCCATTATGAATATTCTTTTTTTGAAATACTAGCATGTATGAAACTGGTTTTACTTAATGATTCTTCAAAATGTACTTAAAACGTCATACTATGTTACATTTTCTAGTTGCTTTTTTCACATTGTATTGTGAAAGCAAATAATCACTAGTCTTGGTTTCAGCTTATCCAAGTATTTGCATCAAATGAGAAAGCATTCTGAGAGTATGATAAGTAGCCTTCTAATAAACTTTGAAAATGTGTGTACACATTCTCATTCTGGAACCACTGTCAGTAGTGCTGTCTGAGCTTACAGCATTTCCTTAGAGTGCTCACCCTAATAATAAAGGCTGTATATTAGTGAACTATAAATACAAGTCCAAACAGCATTAAAATATGGCTACAAATCTTACTTTAACTGCAGACAATGCTCTGTCACTGAGCTAAAAGGTGGTTCTGTAAACTGACAGCAAAATGATTTTTGCTGCGGGGGGTTAAGCCTAGTTGTTCAAAGGACAAAATAAACATGAAAGAATGTGCTGGATCTCAAGCAATTAGTCCTTGGCATCTGGCTATTGGAATTCCACACCTCTGTACTTGTATACCGGTCTGTCTATTAGGCCCTTTGTGTTTTGGGAATTACCCAGCTGGTTTGTCTTCTAGGCCACCTGCATGTAACACTACTGGGATAACTGGCAAGGAGCTTACTACACCTACTGGAGAGCTTATTTCCACTGCTAGCCAAAATGCTGGCGGTGCTGTCCATATGAGAGTCCAGCACACCTGCTAGAGATCGAAGACATTTATGCTATGATTGTTGCCTTGGATTCTCAAGAAAATGTTCTCCTCTTGGGGGCCCAAAGGTCTGAAGAAGACACATTACCTTTTGAAAAAACTGCATAGTTAGCCTATGATTTGATATTCTTGGAAAAAGTTCAGAATTCCCAAAATCACAATATACTTGTTTCTGCGAACCTCCCAGCTCAGTCTCTAGTCAGAATGGGTTGGGAAGTGGTCATTAACAAAGAGAAAATGCCTCCACCTTCCTCATGGGCAAGGAGGCCAAATGTCTTGAGGACAACAGAAAGAACATCTAAAAGTCTCTTCCGTTCTTGCTTAGGGAGGCAAACACCATTGTGAATTAGGTGAGCCATGCTTTGTAACTCTGGCACAAAATTGATCTCTGTGACACATTTCCACCTAAAGATGTCGAAGAGGGGAATAGCTTTATGCTCTGCCTTGATAAATAACCTGCAAAACAATCGCTGGTGGTGCCCATGCACCTCATAGATACCACTGACAGATCCAAGATCAGCAGCTGCTCTGTACCCTGGTAGGCTGGGTTGAAGATTTTTGAAAATACAGTAGGAAGGGTAAGGCAAGATAATTTATTATTCAGGTGGTGATGCATTTAACAGCCATCACTACTGAGACCCTGTTCTCATAAGCAAATTTTGCATTCATAAATTACCTTAAAAGCAACAATATAAGGGATGTAACCTCGGTGTGACTGTGAGATACCATCAAAGCAGTACTATTGGGGCTTTTTCATATGGACTATGATCAACATGAAAAAGCTACGACCGCAAGAGAGAAAACAACTAGAAGAAAAACTACACAAGGGGATGAAAAAATATAGAGCCGCTTCATCACATTGCCTCCTTTAGAGCAATCCCATCTAGCAGGGGACAGATAAATCCCATGGACACTAACAAGGCCAAACTTAGCTTATTATGCATAAAGCAAACTAACAGTACCAAGGGAACACGGTGGGGCCACACTTGGTAAGAGTAGATCGTGAGAAACGGACAGATGTCTTTATAAAGGAAATACTAAGAGGGGAGGGGAGAAAGATAACTAAAGAAAGGGATAAATTAGAGGCATTCCACGACTACTACTCCCATGTCTGCACTCTGGACCTGCTCTCAGAAGCAGCATTAGTTGCTTAGTTACATAACAAGGCTCTTCTGCTTGACAAGTAAAAAGTTTAGAATCCTCCAGAACAGAAAAAAAGGTTAGAGCATCTGTACAGCACTTAAAATCAACAAAAAAATAAAGGCCAGCAGGTACACAGGAGGGTTCTATAAATAGGTCTTGGCTTCTTTGTTCCCATATCTGATTAAATTATATAATAAATTCACCCAGCAATAAGATGTGACACCTACAATGGCTGAAGCCATTACTACCCTTATACTCAAACAAAGGAAGAATCCCAGATTATGCTTGTCATATAAGGCGATCGCATTACTAAACGTAGATGGCAAAATATATGCCATACATACTAGCCACAAAACACAAGTAATTCCTTTTGATTTAATACATGCAGAGCAATGCATATTCATCAGACAAACACATAACACTATCAGAAGGGTGATCCAGCTGGTCCAAAAGGCAAAGAAAAAGGTTTCAGCCGTCGGATGAATTAGTGATATTTTGCTAGGGTCTTGGAGCGTGACGGATTATGTCCAGATTTCATTCCTGTGATCTTCACAAAATATAAAGGAACTGTTTTGATGATGGCGCTCAATTGAAGAACTCCTTGCTCTCTTAAATTGAGAAGGGCCACATTTCAGACCTCCCTCTGATACTCCTTGCTTTTGATGCCCAGTACTGAGCCATTTGCAGTGAAGAGGGTAAGTGGCTTACAATTTGGATCAAACATGCATAAAATAATGCAGTTTCCTGGTGATGTTCTACTAACATTAATGTCCCCATGCACCTCTACACCTGATTACAGAAATTCCTGGAAGAATATGAAATGATATCTGGCTCTAAAATAAATGCAATTGAGTCACAAATACTCACCTTGACGGTCCGACAAGAACACATAGGGAGCATCAAAAATGTACATCCTTCAGATAAGGCAGTATTACGCTGGATATAGCCAACTTGTATAAGCCCAATATCAACCCCTTCAGTTGCTGTGCTTAAAGAGGACCTGCGGAGATGGGCTGAATTTCCACTGTTAAGATTAGGTAGAAAACACTCTGTGAAAATGAATCTATTGCCTAGAACTCTTTATATTTTAACTTTCCATGCTCTCCTCAAAGATCTACCTGAAAGTTTCTTTTCTGACCATAAAGGGTTTCTTTGAAATATATATTCATGGACGAGTAACCTTGGGTGGCCTACAGACTTGTGTGTCAGCTCAAAGAATGGGGTATTGGCCCTCCTGGACTTTAAAACCTATCATAGTGCACCTCAACTAAGGGTGATTGTGGAGTGCAGCTCCAGAGTTTCTGATGAAATACAGACAAAAACTATGACCCACGCTGCTTTAGTATTGGTTGTATTATTAGAACTATACTAGGCCACGTGATTAACGGCCCCAAAAACATCTGTCGAAGTACAACCACTTCCACCAATCTAAAGGTATGATATGCTACATTTGATGTCCTTCCCATGCCCTGTACACACCTATTCATCTTAATCTGGCGTTCACTGCGGCCTTGAAAACTACCTAAGAGTATCATATGTTTATAATTAGAGTAATACAATCATTTATGTAATGTAAAACAGACTTTTAAATGGGAAAGATGGATAAAATGCAATATATACAGGTGCAATGCGGGTGTTACACCCCACGATAAAAGAAGCAGAAGTTAGGACGTTCACCCATATTGAGAAATTTGTGTGTCATAGGGGACAAGAGGGTTTAATTTATTCACTATATAGTTTTCTCTCTCAGGTCTTGCCATTCACATATAACGCATACAAAGTTGTGCAAAACCTCCAGGTGAGCAACTGAATGAAACCCAAGGGGCACTAAATAAGAGAAACACGGATAAGATCACCTAGAGTATTCTGGGAAGGAAGGCACATTATAAATTTATATATGACTGGTATCTATGTCCCACTAAGCTACACAGATTTCAGCCATGAGTAATCCCTCTGTGTTGGAGGGAGGTAGGTATAGTGGGAGACTTGCTCCATATTTGGTGTGAATGTCACAACATTTAGCCTTACAGGAACGAGGTATTAATAGCACTTAAGAAGGTACCAAAAGACGCTATACATAACTCCCCACAGAAAACATACATTTAATTATCAGTAAATGTGTAAAGCTTCCAAATGTGCATCTAAATGTACTTCACTTTCCATGCATCTGTTCATATTTTTTGCATGATCCTCCCAATGAGCCACATAGTATCCAAGCTTTTTATAAAATCGTTCCACAGCCAAGACGCTATGGTCTTTGCTTGTCTTGCAAAAATATGATGGTGTCAGTGGTTCTTCTAATACTATAATTTAGAAAAATGTGTCTTAATACACTGCATGGAGAGACCTGGCTCACTATTTATTTCTGTCTGACCCCATCAAACATTAAGGGCCTTTATGGTTTCTTAACTGGTACCCGGACCCCAGTTAACCGGACAGTCTCACATAGTCTACACCAGAAACCTAAAACCATATCACAGGGACATCACATGACCCTCAAAAACGCATTTTAAGACTTTGTGTAGTGGGATCCTGGTTGTATGGGTAATTAATTTGTGGGCTTAATGTTTTTTGTTTACCATATTTTATTCTGGAACTACACAATTTTCAGCACTTTGTTTGGTAATAGAGTGATATCCTGAGAGCACACTTGCTTTGAAATGTCCCCTATCTGTACCCTTTGCCATTTTTCAAATCCTTCATCTGTAGTGTAGCCTCTAGTAAGGCCCCAGGGTACCTCCAGAAATCCATGAGTGAACCCAAACCAGTCCCCATAGTATAACACTGATGATAGGGTCACAGAGAAAATACAGCTAAAGCATAACACGAATAAGGCAATAAAAACCTTTGGGATCGTATCTGTGCCCCAGAAGGTGTAGATACTTATTGCTTTTCGTTGTAGAACTTTTACTTAAATTGTTGCAAGTTATTTTTGATCTTCTAAAGTAAAGCACTCATTTGGGCTGTTGTTTTGTTGAGTGTTAATGTGTCATCCTCCACCTCTTGTAACAAGTCTTGCTCAACATTGCTACCCTTTAGGAGTCAAGTGGGACTTTTCCAGCAATTTGGATTGGGCCAGTATTGTAGCCCTGGATCACAAGTAGTAAGACTTTGCAATTCTCAGCTACTGAAATGCAGAATCCCAAGAAAAAGCTTTCACAGTTCTTAAATGTCAGCCTTGCTCCTTAGTACTTGGAAGCCTGAAAACTCATCTGCAGAGTGCCTCAAGGATCTTTGCTGAGCCCCACCTTCTTCAATGCATACACAATCCCTCTGGCTGAGTTATCCGCGCACGAGACATATACATCCTCTCCTATGCTGACAACACACAGCTCATACTCTCCCTCTCGAGCAGACCCCCCCGAACACAAGAAACAAGTTAACTTCCTGCATGACAGAAGTAGCTAACTGGATGAAAGCCAGCTGTCTCGGGCTCAACACGGACAAAACAGAAGTATTGATCTTCGGCAAGAGCATCACACCATTGAACTCCCAACTGGTGCCCAGCCGAAATCAGACCCACACCCAGCACCCATGCCATGAACCTCTGAATAATTATTAGCAGCAAACTGGACATTACTGCGCAAGTTAACACAGTCACTACATCCTGCTTCCACACCCAACAGATGCTATGGATGGTCTTCAAATTTATCCCTGGCAACACTTGAAAAACTGTCACTCAGGCCCTAGTCACAGGCAAGTTGGATTACAGGAACTTCCTCTACGCTGGGATCACATAGAAAGTGACTAGAAGACTACAAACCATCAACAACTCAGCAGCCAATCTCATCCTCAACACGGAACTGACATCATTCCACACCTCCGAGAGCTCCACTGGCTCCCGATACCATGATGACCCAATCTCACAAACACATTCAAGGCACTACACAACTTAGTCCCCACCTCTCTGAACAGTCTCATCTCCTTCCACCCAGACACCTCTACTCTGCAGGACTCATGCTTGCGCACATTTCAAGCAGTGTATAGAACCAGATCAGGAGGATGAGTGATCCCTTACATCACTGGGTTTATGGTCACAGCTGTGCTTGGGTTCGTGGTCACAGCTGTGCTTGGGTTCGTGGTCTTGCCGGTGCTTGTCTTTGTGGTCTCATCTGTGCTTGTGCTCTTTGCTGTGCTTGGGTTCGTGGGGTGCTTTGGTTCGTGGGGTCTGCTGTGCTTTGGTTCGTGGGGTCTGCTGTGCTTTGGTTCGTGGGGTCTGCTGTGCTTTGGTTCGTGGGGTCTGCTGTGCCTGGGTTCGTGGGGTCTGCTGTGCCTGAGTTTGTGGTCTCGGCTGTGCCTGGGTTTATGTTCACAGCTGTTCTGGGTTTCATGGTCGCAGGTATGCTGTAGTTCATAGTACCACTGTCCTGGAGTTTATGGTAATTGCTTTACTGGGGGTTAATGGTTCAGCTTTACTGGTTCACTCTTTGGTGGGACCCGAGAGTACTATGTGGTAGGGCATTATGCACAGGCTTGTTGGGACTGAAGGGTATGCTATTCTCTTGTTCTTTGACAAACATCATGCTATTGCTAATGACTGCTGCAGATGGGTAGTGGTTTGTGCTCCATGATAAGATGTTGATGGTGTTCATGGGTGTGTTAAGTCTGATGTCCATATGCCTTCTCTGATCAAATGGGTTAAGTGAGCTACAACTCCATGACTGTGGTTGGCTTGAGGGTAATAGTGTTAGAATGCTGTGCCTAATAGACGCTGGGTACAGACAAATGCAAGCGTACTATGGTAGAAGAGGTCTTGGTGTTGATGTTTACCACTGTGCTGTGGCCCCTAGGGAGACAGTGATTGTAAAGCGCTGATAAGCTGTTTCCAATGACAGTGATGATTTGAGGGCCGATTGGCCAAGGTGCGCTGTAGTTGATGGGGACAGACGCCTCCGGTTGATGGCAAAGTGATCTGTTGTGGCTGAGGGGGGAAGGGGACCCTGCCGTGGGCTGACTGAGGGGACGGGGTCTGTCAGGAGCCGATTGAGAGACGAGGGCCCTCCTGTGGTTGGGCCTGCAGCAGCTGATAAGTTATAGATGAGCTGTGGCTGCTGGTCACAGGCATAATACTAGTCTGTGCCGATGTGCACAGTGTACGTATGGATGATCATTCGTTATGAGCGAAATGGGTATTGTGGGGAAAAAAAATCAGACTTAAAATTCTTCTATCGAGTGATCCCTTTACCATTGTTCGTTATCATGCTGGCCTTTCGCTGCCCTTTAAAAGTATTTTCTCTGTCTGAACCCAGTATTGAACAGGTATCCTAATCTCTCTCTCATCTTAAACCACATCTCATTTTGATTGTCCCATTGTTTTATATGTTGTTCCCGAAAGCTTGTCGGTGGCAAGAGGCAATAACATCACCTTATCGCTATTTTCCGGACTTAGCAACTCCAGGAACCTTTTCAGATGCCGTTCCAGTTCCCTGAATTGCTTTCTTGTTGACTCTCTCCTACTGCTGGTGTGATATTCTTTAATTGACTTTATCGCCCACAGCTAGGGGATTGAAGGAGCATTTATTTTGGTGAGGCTTGTTTTAATTTGTTGTAGAGTCATTGCCTGACGCCCAAGTGTGGTTTAAACAAGTTAAAATGAATGGAGTCGGGACTGTGTTTAACAATACTTTGCTGTTTCCCAATATTCTGTTGTTTTTATATTATGCCAACAACCATACCTCTTGGACTCTCTCCATACCCATGATCGTTCTGATTAAGTCCTTGGTTTTTATGTGTCCCATGCTCTGTAAATGTTAATGTTGTGTAACTTCACATTTGGTTTGCCTCATGGTGTAAAACTTTGAATCGCAGGAGTACCGTTTCACCCGGCGCCACGCTGTGGAGCATAAACAACACGAGTCTGCGTCGAACAACTATCACGAGTTTTATTTTTCTTGCCTCGCCTCTTCTAGCCGTTGCATCACAGCTGTGGAAGATTTAAATACATGACTCGCACAACTTGTTCAGCTGAACAATTAATGAGCCACGTCTATTTTTAAAACACGAGCTGAGCTCTTAGATGTTTTCTGAACCGCACCTTTAACCTTTGCCAAAGTTTTAGATTCTTGCACCAAACGTTTCAGCGATTTAATGTTGCTGGACAATTTTAGTGACCGTTCGTATGGCATTTTAAATGCGCATACTTATCCCATTAGACAATTTTTATTCATTCTTACCCCCTAACGACTACTACTAAATCATAGCTCCCTGGGGCGGTTTTATGTTAATGGTTAAGGCATGCAAATCCAAACGTTCTTGTAGGTGTTCGAACATTCTGCATATGCAAGATGCAGTTATGCCAACAAATGCGTATGAAAAAGTACTTACATAAACGCAAATGTTTGTTTAAAAATTAAGGAGACTAGTTAATAA
Source organism: Pleurodeles waltl (assembly GCF_031143425.1). Lineage (NCBI taxonomy): Eukaryota > Metazoa > Chordata > Amphibia > Caudata > Salamandridae > Pleurodeles > Pleurodeles waltl. Next base: position 789,329,505 of record NC_090439.1, on the reverse strand, counting down.
TTATATGCTCATGACTTAAAACGTGAGTATGTATTATTTGGATTAGGAAACAGTGGCATATTATATGTAAGAAAAAGACGATTTTTGTTGCACTGAGCTTCATGGAAGCTAGGTGGTAAACATGTTTACAGTGAGTGGGAGAAAAGAGAGTGCAGAGTGGAATACCCTAGCTCCATATAGTTAACAAGCATTAGCTATGCCAGTAGGTCTGGCTTTAAAAGTATGTTGTATTGTAATGTGAAGCATTACAAGTGGATAGCATTGAGATGGATATGTATTTGTATGGAAGTAAAGAATTGAAGGGTAATATTGGTGTTGGTCAAAAGGTCAGATGCCAGACCTAAAAATTCATGTAGGTTAATGACTGCCCTCTTCCGATCCTGCTTTCGGAGAAAAACAGCATAAGTTATCTATGTCACTTTAATAGCATTACACTGTCACCTGTGTGCCTCTGACAGTGCAACTTCAGCCAGATGGATAAAGAAACAATCACAGCCGTGTGGTGAGCAAGCTTTTTCTTGTGGAAGCACACAATTTCTGGCCATTCAAAACATGTACTCCTGGCTCCCAACATATGGCTGGAACCAAAGCCCCTCTCTTGGTAATTCTTCTTCACATAATTGTCTGGCGACAGCTATGCTGTCAAGCCACACCATTTTGTTCCTTTTGAGCATTTCAATAGTGAAATGTTTCTCTATTTCACCCATTAGATTTCTTCATGAGTACTTATCTTCCAGCTTAGTTTGGATTTTTATATCTGTCTACAGATGACATTAGTTGTTATATTCCCTTATGCCATTAAGTCTTCAAAACGTACATTGAAAGAAGTGCAGCAAGAGTGGTGGTTTCAGTCAGTTGCTTCAGCCATTTGCTTCCATGTGTTTTATAGTGTGCCATTGGTTGGACGAGCTGTCCATATAGGCCATAGCATCATGTGGATGATAGCATCATCCCATTTCTTACTCCCATTTTGCTGATTTATCAATAAGTAGCCCGTTTGATGGCTTACAAATGCAACTTGACATGTATAATGTAATTGAAAGTCAGTGTGTGTTCTTTGATGTATTTATGTTGCAGACTCAGCCATTTTATTTGTTGATTTGTGGCTTTTGGTTTAGAAAGCACATCCCGTTTGCATGCCTTAGCCTATAATAAAGATACAGTTCTAGTCACTAAAAGTTATTGAGCATCTGTCTAGTCTACTTTTTTAGAATAACATGCTGTTTTGTCATAGAAGATGCAACACAAATACTGACCTTTTTAAAAGTATTTACTATACATTATTTTCTGCATGTGCCTTTTAAAATCACCACTTACAATGCAAACGTAATCTTCTCACTTCTCTTCATAGCACTCTTCTTTAAGAATACAGCTTAATTCCGGTAATGCTGCCTCCGGTAAAGAGACCCTACTGCCACCTTCCATATTATTGCAGCCCACGACGTTGCTCCATTATGGGGCTTTCTTTCTAAGACAGCTTAGGACCACACAGTCACCAAACTATTACCAACACTTCCTCTAACAAAAAGCTAGAATTTTCAGGTTTATCAGTGTTATTTTCTTAGTCAGGAAATTATCAACCTCTAGAGGAGCAGTGTTTGCAAAGATTGGATTGATCAGGTGGCGCTTCCTAGTTATATCTAGGCTGACAGGCTTGGAGACAGCTAAAAGGCTATATCTTAGGTAAATGGTTAACTACTTCAGATTTCGTGATCTAGAACTATTTCTTTGTGTTCCATTCCTTCTGATTTGACAATTTCTTACTGTTGATGTTGCTCCGGGATCAACATGAGATTTGGAGGTTTTCTGCCAGACCTATTTCCAAACTAATGCAATCACAGAGGTTTGGGTTTGGTTGTCTTCTCGGAGCCATATTAATAACACAGCTTTCACAGTACCTCAGTCTGCAAGGCAGACAAGACTGTCTTGGGGGTCTTTATGAGGTTTTGATAAAACAACAACTAGGACCTCCTTTTCATCTAGCTGTGCAAGAGTCTTGTTGTAAAATGCATTTCATGGTTCAAGTCTTGTTAGTTTACGAATATGGGTACAGGCATTGTATCCCACATCTTGTATCAAGTGCTTGATCTTTTTCTTCTTGACCAACACTTTATATTTTGACTTTCAGGGTCCTTGTCTGTGCTTGAGCTTGAGCTAAACCACAGCACCATTCACATTCAGCACCTAGTTGTTTGTAAGGATCTCTGAGAGGATGGTGGGGGGTGTTGGTGTGACCCCTGAACTATTGTCCAAGGGGCTTCTTACAAATATTAGTATCTTTTAATTAGACATTTGCACACTTATTTCATTGCTGCCACTTTCTTTACCTCTGGGGGTAAGTGACATAACCTGGTTATCTTCTATGCGCGCAAACTCTTTGGTTTGAACTTCCATTGGGGATAATCCTTCACACATAAGTGTACTAGTATCCATATGAGTTACCATCTGACCCTTCTCTGTGTTCATACCTCACTTCTGCAGAGTGACGCTGTATCAGTGCCTCACGTTCTGCAGATGATCCAAGTATTGCCAGCAGTGCCATACGTTTAGTCTGAAGGTTGTCTGGAAATACTTTTGTCTGACTTTCCTCAAAAGGTTTTTTTTCCGTTTGGTTGCCAGCCAGCACATGTTGGATACAGCTTTCGCAACTTTTGAGGTGTTTTACAGAGTACTTATGGGACATGTGGTTCTGGAGTGCCTCCTCTTTTCCTGTTTTATTGCAATCCAGTTCCTTTGCCCCCTTCCCAAGTCTGCTCTTATTGGTCTCTGACAATGTAGATGTGGTAGCTGGATGTATAACAGCATGTGGAGAACCAAGGGATATGAAGCCCTTTCAGTGGTTAAATATCTGACTGCATTGTGTATCCTAATTACCAGATCGACTGTTCAAGCTTTTTATCAGCATTCCACTGCCCTCTTGTTGTTGACGGTGTTCGGTTTATAAACACCACTGAAGTAATGTTAGTTTATGTAATATGCTGGTTTGTGGGACTCAGGAGAAGCCTGCAGTTCTCCACTCTTCTAGTCATATTGCCTACCGTCCCATCTGTTGCCTCTTTTGACTGGCATAATGGTGCAGACACGAGGGAGAGCAGGGGTACCAGAGAACAAGCAAGTCTGTGTCTAAGTTGGAGTCTTGTCTGTTCCCATCGCATATCTAGGAATCTTTTTTTTCTTCTTTTTTTCTGAAACAAAATTCATTTTCTCAAATTAATGAATTAATTCAGTCTTGTAACTTTGGAATGAATTCTTAGTTTGAAGTATGAGGAATGTTCAGGAACATTTATTATATTATTGGTTAACTTGCGCCTTCACTACCCCCTTCCGAATTACGGACAAAATCCTGACATCTCGGATGGTATGACCAAATGTGAGAGTCCAGGCACCTCCTAACTTTGCTCCCAGCTAAAGATCAAATACCAATAGAAAGTCCTGCAAGGTGATCTGTTGGCCCTTTTTGCAGGTTGATCCCCAAACCTTTTGCTTTTTTCCTCCTATTTTTTCTGACCTGTTTTTGTTGACTTTAGGACTCTGGGCACTTTACTTCTGCCACCCAGTGCTAACGTGCATAAAACATATTGGTGATTGGTTTCTTCATGATTGGCATATCTAAATTACTAGTAAGTCCCCTGTACAGTGCACGGTGTGCGCCCAAGGCCTGTAAATCAAATGCCACTAGTGGGCCTGCAGCACTAATTGTGCCAACCACATGAGATTCCCTGTAAATATGTTTCAGGGCTTCCACCGCAGTGCCTGTTTGTGCTGTTTTACACTGCCCTTTCGACCTGGAAAGTGTACCCACTTGCCAGGCCTAAACCTTTTCTTTTACCCCTTGTGAGTCACCCCGAAAGTAGACTCAAGGCAGCCCCATTGGCAGGGTGCAGTGTATTTAAAAGGTATGACGTGTACCTGTGTGTTTTACATGTCATGATAGTGAAATCAGTTTTCACTACTGTAAGGCCTTTCTCTCCCTTTGGGTAACATGGAGAATGCCTTGAAATATCTTTTATGTGAAATTTCCCATTGGGAGCAGACAGACACACACTTTAAAAATACATCTTTTGGTGAAGTTGGGTTTTGAACTGTGAGGTTGAAAATGGCACTTTTAGAAAGTAGGCATTTTCTCACCTAGCCATTCTGTGCCTCTGCCTGTCTGCTGAATACATGTCTGGGTCAGGGTGACAGTTGGGCTGTTTGCGCATTCACTGTAGACAGTCACACAAAGGGAACTGAGGTGTGCCCTGCATATCCTGATGGCCCATCACCAGGCTGATGGGTGTTGCTGAGCTAGATTGGTGGGAGGAGCTGACACTTGCACCTGAATAGGGCTGTGCCTGTCCTCACACAAAGCATTCTCCAACTGCCTGGAGTGTGTCTGAGGCCAGGGCAGGGAAAGGCAGGGTTTTGTGAACTACAAAGATTTCTCTTTGAAGTTTGCCTACTTCAAAGACAGAAATGGGTATTAGTAGTGGACCTCTGACACCACATAGTTAAAACACTTTTCTGTTATCAGGTTTTTCCTAACACACAACATTTATATAGCTAACTCAACTTTACAAACATTTCAAAATATATTTCAGTAGCTGTGAAAGACCATTTTTTTCTAATTCTGTGTGATTAAAAAAAAAAGCTTTTTTATAGAATGGAAAAAGTCAGAACACTTTGCTTGGTGATGTGCAAATGATACATGTTTTCTGAAACCCAGTTTTCACAGATTATTGTTAATGCACTATATAGTTTTAACAGTAAAGCTGCAAGTTAGTGGGAAGGCTTTTGAACATTTCTTGGAAATTTACTGTCTGTAAATGACTGTGCGCTACCACATCATGCTTTAGTAATATATATATTTAAAGTGAGTGCTTAAACACAAACTGAGAAACACTCCTGCCCTGATGGCAAAGCTATTAATAAACTAAGAGGCAAGTCATGCATGGATCATGTGTACTCTAAATGTGGGCTAGATTTATTATACATGGAGCAAATGTGTGTGTTTAATCAAACAAAAGAGGATTTTTTTTTTTTACAGAAGAAATGCTGAGCTCGCATATGTGAAGGTGCACTCATATATGAGAATGAAAAAAAAGGTGACTAAAATACAATATTTGTCTGGGATCACACAATTTGGTACTCGTTTCCGGGTCAAGTACATTAGTCAGGTCGAGTAGATTATTCATGCTACTCGACCTGCAGGTCTAGTAATATTTATTTTATTTTTTTGAGGCCTGCCCAGACTGTCTTAAGATCTGTACAAATTACAAAACAATGATGTATTACAGCTCATAATTACCCCCTTCTTGGTATTTAATTTAACCCACTACGCCATATAATTTGGTCCTCACCAGTCACACCATTCCGGAGGCCCCTTACTATGATCATAAAAAAAAACCCATAAAATGGCCCTTCAGAACTGGTGCCAGCTTACTGACAATCATAAACTGCATGCCTATCTCTTATACTTTGTCATCCAGCACACTGCTAAGTGCTGTGTCCAATAACCGCACCTGGGTATTTATCACACATGCCATTAGAACACTTCCAACAGAGGATCAAAACAAGCGCAACACACTTCCTACTAAGCACCTTACATGGTGTAGTATGTAACCTGTGTAGGCAAGTGATTCAGCACCCCACTTAGGGTAAGTAAGCACTATATAAATGTTGGAATACAATACATTACAATTCAGTCTTTTCCCAGGGTCCCAGGCAATGCAAGCAGTCAATGAAGATTGTTCCACCTGTAAAACAGATGGTGACCTCTTGTCCTAGGACGATGCTAACCTTACGATAGTTCTCAAAGGTCCTCTGACAGCTGGGCTAATAAACTCCTTAAAGGCAGGCTCTCCTCTGTAGGATACAATCAGACAATCCCCTTTATCAACAATTTGGGCAGCTCTCCAGCTGCACTTTCTCCAGGAGTCTTAACTCAGTCCCTGACCTGGTAAGAGATCAGCAGTAAATAGTTTGACCCTCAGCAATTTCTCAGCTGCTAGAGTGCAAATCCTTCCTTGATTTGTGATGGATCCTGGCACACAGTACGTGTCAAGGTAGCTAGGATTTATTTCCAGAGCTGACCACTCAACTTTCTCCCACGTTCAAGGATTTAGGTGGCTTCTCCCATCACACACTGCATGGCTACTATACAATCAGCCTATGTCTGAGCCATAATTACAGGTACATTTCCTGAGCCGGTTCCATACATTTCAGGTATAGATGTATAACGGAGCCCAGACAGTTTGCCAAGTCCTTTGTGAAGGAAATCATACATAAAGAGTGGGAGGGGGGGCTGAGAGAATGCTGGCAAAGGAACTGCAGGCAAACTACAAAGGAAGAAATTGCACACCCATACTTGCTTACTGTAACCTTCAACAGCAAAACCCATTGGGTGGGGTGAGACTTCGGGAGAAGAGAGGTAATCTCAAATGTGCAGGCTTCCAGGTCAAGAGAGACCTGGGTAACCTTCCACAAAGCTCTCTGCTACCACAGTTTTCCATAAAGATGCCAGGAAGCCACAGTGGATTCCCCCATACCTTGTCAGAAACACATACAAGCTAAAAACCATGGTTAAGGCAGAATCTTTTACACAGGTGGGCATTTTTAAGTTGACAGTTAAAAAGACCGTTCACTTTACTACTTGTTAGTGCTTCCACTGCTGCGACTCTCACAAAGCCAGAGAAGTGGACACTTTCTCAAAGAGTGAGCACTTTGGGTAGCCACTAAGCTCTGTGGTCTCAGGCTTTTTAATTTGGATACCTCACAGTGAACTTTTTGTGTTGGACTCTCGAGTAGAAAAATAAAAACCCAACCACTACACAAACAGGGGAAGCAAAGGATAGAAATGGTAGAGGAGCACATTCCCCAGAGAGATGCAGGGGTAATTTCCACCTGTAAGAAAGTGGGTTATTAATTTGTGACCCTAAGAACTAAATAAAACAGTTTTGTCATATTAAAACAAAGTGTACTATTCAAAATAACTGCTCACCCCCTTGTTGATAGAGCACAAGCAGAAGGCTTGTAATAGATTCAAGAAATACTAAACAACATTAAAGTTAAGAATGCTACATCCTGAAATTCCCACACCGATTTAGAAAAGTCAAGAAAATGTAGTATGCAAACTGACACAGAAATAATTAAAAATGAATCAAGGTAACCAGGAAACCTTGATTTTTAAGTGCCAATCAAAGTCAAAGTTCTCTGTAAATTGGGATCTCAAAACAATTTCAGGCCAACCACAATGGAAGAAGTCTGGTAAGACTTGCTGGTCTTGCTAATGAAAAAGTTCATGAAGGACTTACGGTTTCAACTCTGTTTATGGTGGCAGCTTAGGGTGCTTCTCTGCTTGGATGAATTTGGCAGTCCCAAGTCCTTCCTTTGAAGTTCATCTTTTTTTTCTAGTTCTCAGATTACTCCAGCAGAGAACGGAAGTAGACTGAAACCAATGAAGGCTGAATCATGCCAGATGCCTCTTTACATCAGTACCACGGTAGCCTCAAACTACAATGCAAAAAGCTCAGAGCAGCCAGGGAACTTGTGAGTCCTTGTCCTGGTACTCTGTAGGTCACCAAAATGGCAAACTCTCCATTCTTGTTGATTCTAGAAATATCATTCCTGGTTTTTCTGTAGCCTCCCCCTCCCCCCCCCCCCCGCCCCCCAAGTCATCAGGGAAGGCTTCTAGGGTCAGGGTTAGGTAGCACCAGCATTCTGTGCATCCCATTATAAGCTTGGGAGCTGGTTCTTCCACACAGGATTGGTCCTATCTTCTGACTTTGTAACCCTGAGGCAGTTACAGAAGTCCATCTACCTTACCTTTTAAAAGCAGGTACAGTTCTGGGATTCAAGTCAATAGCATGGTTTGCCTGAGCCTTCCCAGATAGGTAGGGCAGGATTTATTCTCTGCTTATGGTATCTTCCAGGCCCCGGAATGGTTTTGGAACTCATGGCAAGATACCAGTTTTGTTTATAATATGCTCTAACCAGTGATTGGTGTCTTCTTGAGACCAAATCAGTGCAGAATTCTCCTTAAAATCGGACTTTTTTTGCAGAGTTTCCTATCCTGCTTGACTCTAAATCTTCCCAAATTCCTTTATGTAAGAAGGCAGAAGTCTGCTTTTCTCTCTTGAGCTTCAGGATGCCTACCTCCCAGATCAAGCTCTGTGGAATTGATGAATTGCCTCTTCTCCTTGATATCGTAATATCTTCCACTAAATGCTCTTGGCAAAGACAAATGTCTGAGAAAACACCCTTAAGAAATGACATCTGTCTTTTTGGCATTCTTGTCAAATCTTCAAGTCAAAAGGTAGACCTCTGCTCAAATCTTTGTCATGCTATATGTTCCTCCCCCCTCCAAAATGGCCCATCCTAGCTACTGCTCAATGATTGCCCTACAATACACTTTCCGCCTTTAGACATTATTGTGTTGTTTTGGGGTTGCACACATTTTCACGCGTAATTTCAGTGTTAATTGTTAGAGCTGGAGGGAACAGAAAGCCAGCAGGTCTAGTTGTATTACTGCTAGGCTTTGAGGTAGCACATTGTTTTGATTTTAAAGGGCACCCTTAAAAGTTGCCTTTTCAATACAGTTATCTGAAATATACTTTAAACGCTAAACTATTACGAAATTAAAAATGTCCAAGCTGCATATTATGCCAAAATAAAATCAGTTGCGCCTCTAACCCCCCCACGTGAAATGTTGCGAATTGTTAAAACTTTACAGGTGCCTCCATTCAACAGCTCTACCATCGAACCCTCAACATCCCCATCCCGATGCAATGATCTCACAAGTTTCTTAAAACAAATCTATGACATGTACCTATCCCTTCAAGAGCCTGATATAGACATATATCTCATCTTCAACAGGCAGACAGGAAAGTAGTTACTATGTCCTCACAGAATTTCCGAACATTATTCTAGATAGATTTTCTGCTACCCTTGGCAAAGTAAAATTGCATTTGGATCCTACCCCACCACACATTCTTGCCAAAACAGAAGTACTCATTCTTCCCATTCTTCTGGAAATACTAAATCTCTTGTTCGCAAAAGAAACAGTACTTGCTGCATGGAAGCACAATGTGGTAAAAGCACTACTAAAAAAGTCTAACCTAGACCCTCTTCGTCCAGGAAATTCCACACCAAGCTTGCTACTTCCTGGATTGAGTAAAGTGTTGGAAAACATGTTAACCAGTCCCTTTCAGAATATCTGGAAGCCTACACCGACCTTCACCCTACTCAAACAGGGTTCCGATCTTAACACATTATGGAACCAGCCCTTCTGGCTGTAGTAGAGGAATTTAAAATGCTGCTGGAATTACCATTCCAGAAATTCTTAGAGACCTATTTGAAAGCAGTCCCCTCTAGAACATTCTGGTTAGTCTGTGTTGCACTACTACTGCTGGGATGCCCACTAGTAGCTACACACTTTATAAATGCCACATAGAGTAGAATAAACTAGATGTATTTTTAATAAAAGTAACAAGAAACTCTTAAATCTGTTTTTGTAGATTTTTTCTTGGCCAATACATTTAACAATCTTGCCTTTTTACTGAAAATTCCCCTTTACAGCTATAGTGACATAAAGTATTTGGTGGCTGTTCACTGTAGAACATTTTTCATTAATATTCAGCATGCGATTAGTAGGCACCTATTATGTGGGTTTACTGTTATGGGTGACTTAACTAGTGTGTAAAGAAGGGTTTTCTATGAGACAGGGCACCTACCTCTGATGTTTCGTTTTTCCGGGCTTTTAGCTGCTGCCAGTCTGGCCACAATAGTGTCCGTGGAGACATGCTTTTTTAGTCTTAAGTAAGGGGGTGAAAATGTACACTGCAGTCTACGTAAGGCACTTCCACACCACTTGTGCATTTCCAGTTTAATTGTATTACTACCTTACTTGAAAGGTAAGTAAGCCCACTGGGTGTAGCCCGTTTTACCTTATGTATATTGGGACAGAGCACACCCCCTGTCACTGAATGTCGGTGTCAGAGTATGCTTGAGTCCTAATATCAGCAAAAGCCAACCTGAAAAACTTGAAGGACTGTTCTCACAAGTCACAACAGATGCCTCTTCCAAATCAGATTCTCCTCCTCATCTAGAGAGACTGAAACATCTTGTTGGTTAAACTAATGGGAAGAACCATCTGCAGCTCATTGTTATAGTCCTGCTGCAAGCACCACTAAAATCTAAATTCCTCCCCTCATATCCCCCTTCCCCGCCCAGCTCCCACCTTGTCTGCCTTCGGGGTCTTCCATCGTGCCATCTGAACTTTCTGCCCTCTTTTTCCTGTCCGCTTCCCTTTCTCTGTATACCCTCACTGGCCTCTTCTTCACTACCCCCTTTGCTTTCTATCCTTACTGACCCCCATTCGTCATCTCCCCTTGCAGTAGCCCTTCACTGTTGGCCCTTGCTACTTCCACCTGTGCTGTCTGCCTTTGCCACCTCCTCCTGTGCTGTCTGCTTCACCGCTGTCTCCTGTGCTGTCTGCGCTTTCCACCATCTCCTTTGTTTTCTTCCCTCGCCTGCTTCACCTTTGTTGTCTACCATCACTGCCCACGTGTGCTGTGCTCTCACCCCGAACCTTCTGCCCTCCCTACCCCCACCCCCTAGTTGTGATGTATTTATATTTTTATGCATGCCCTATTTGCCTAGTGCAAAGCCCGGACTAGGGCATTGGATGCTGTGCAGTGTCGTAGGCAAAGATGCTGTCTAGAAGTGATTGAGAGGTTGCTGCTTTCTTGTAGCAGAAATGCACTGTTACTGCATCACAGTGTAGTGTTCTTTAAACAGGTGCTTTTCAGCTTTTTCTTAAATTGGAACATGGTTGAGGGAGTTTATGATGGATACAAGGATGGTGTTCTACGTCTTGCGTGCATAGATGGAGAAAACCTGTTGCAGTTTTTTTTTGTTGTCTTTTTTTCACTTCTTTGCCTCCCAGTCTGATGATGTCCTGCTTGTGGGTATTCCCAGAACCACCAGAGGTTGTGAGCTTGTCAGTCAGATTTGCGAGTGCCTTCCCTGGCCATCTGCACTTTCTACCTTCACTGGCATCTGTGCTGCCTCTCCTCGACACTGCCTAGCAGCTGTCTTGCTGGCTGCTGTAGTGCTTCCCTATTATGCTGATGCTAGGAGAAGCTTGTGTGCAGCGGATGTCTATGTAGAATTTTGTGCGTATTTGTTTAGTTCATTTTTCTGTTGTTTTGTAAATGGCATATTACATCGGATCTCAAACGTTTTTCAAAACAAAGTAATGAGCTTTGGTCTTGAAGACTTCCCAGGTTTAGCTAGTGTTAGAAATGGGGTCTTTGGTTGGCAGTCAGGTTACCCCCTGTCCAAGCAGGACCCTCACTCTAGTCAGGGTAAGTCACACACAATCCAAATTATCCAGTGCCCACCCTCTGGTTGCTTGGCACTGATCAGTCAGGCTTAACTTAGAAGGCAATGTGTAAAGTATTTGTGCAATAAATCATACAATAACACCATACAGCACCACAAAAATACACCACACAATGTTTAGAAAAATATATAATATTTATCTGGATAAATGCAGGTCAAAACGATCTAAAATGCAATAACTAAGTGTAGAGATATCACTGAAAAGTGATATACAGTGTCTTAAGTCTTTTAAAAGCAAACAAAGTCTCTTTCAAGCACAACGTACCGATTCGCGTGACAAATCTCCGCAAAGGACCGCAGAGGAGGAGAAGCATGAAAACAAAGGGATGTGCATCGATTTCTCGGGCGCACGCAGCGATGCGTCGTTTAGTTTCCACGCAGGGACGGCTGTGCGTTGATTTCCAGCACTCGGTTGTGGATCCTCTTCGGGTTGTGGGGTTTTCAGACGCCCCGGGGAGGGTGCCTGGATTTCCTGCGCTGGCAGGACGAAATCAAAGGAGCTGCGTTGATCCGGTGGGCGTTGCATCGAATTTTCTACCACATGGCAGGCGCTGCGTTAATTCCTCTCTGGAAGTCAGGCTGCGTCGTTCCAGCTCGGCTATGCGTCGATCCAGTGGGCCATACGTCGAATTTCTGGTCGCTGCGCTGGCACTGCGTCGACCTTCTTGTTGTGAAGTCGGGCTGCATTGTTCCGGTTCTGCATGCGGTGACATTTTCACCGCAGTGCAGGCTGTGCGTCGAATTTCACTGCACAAGGAGTCCTTCTTGAAGAGATGAAATCTTTTTGGTCCTGAGACTTCAGGGAACAGGAGGCAAGCTCTATCCAAGCCCTTGAAGAGCACTTCTTCACCACAGCCAGAGAGCAGCAAGGCAGCAGGGCAACAGCAAGGCAGCAGTCTTTCGCAGAAAGTAGTCAAGTGAGTCATTTGGGCAGCCAGGAAGTTCTTCTTGGCAGGATGCAGGTTCTGGTTACAAGTTTTCTCTGGGAAGTGTATGAGTTGGAAAGGGCAGAGGCCCTGTTTATATACCCAAATGTGCCTTTGAAGTGGGGGAGATTTCAAAGAGTGGCTGAGAAGTGCACCAGGTACCCTTTCAGTTCAATCCTGTCTGCCAGGGTCCCAGTAGGGGGTGTGGCAGTCCTTTGTGTGAGATCAGGCCCTCCACTCTCCCAGCCCAGGAAGACCCATTCAAAATGCACATGTGTGCACGTGAGGCTGAGTAGCCTGTGTTTGGGGTGTGTCTGAGTGGATTGTAAGGCACATCTTTAAGTGCAGAGAAATGCTCACTCTCTAAAAAGTGGCATTTCTAAAATAGTAATATTAAAACCAACCTCACCAGTCAGAAGGATTTTATATCCCCATTCTGGCCATACTAAATATGACCTTCCTACTCCTTTCAGATCAGCAGCTACCACCCAAACAAAGTATGAGGGCAGCCTATGAAGGGAGCAGGCCTCACAGTGGTGTAAAAACGAATTTCAGAGTTTTACACTACCAGGACATGTAAACTATATGTGTGCATGTCCTGCTATTTGCCTACACAGCACCCTGCCCAATGGGTTACCTAGGGCATACCTTAAGGGTGTCTTATATGAAGAAAAAGGGGTGTTTTAAGCTTGGCAAGTACTTTTAAATGCCAAGTCGAATTGGCAGTGAAACTGCACACACAGGCCTTGCAATGGCAGGCCTGAGACAAGTTTAAGGAGCTACTTAAGTGGGTGGCACAATCAGTGCTGCTGGCCCACTAGTAGCATTTAATCTACTGGCCGTGGGCACAAACAGGTGCACACTACTAGGGAATTGTAAGTAAATTAAATAGGCCAATTGGGTATGATCCAATGTTACCATGTTTAAAGGGAGAGAGTATATGCACTTTAGAACCGGTTAGCAATGGTAAAGTGTGCAGAGTCTAAAAACCAGCAAAAACAGTGTCCAAAAAGTGGAGGGAGGCAGGCAAAAAGTTAGGGATGACCACCCTAAGGCTGTAGGGTCTAGCAGCTAGTGCCTCTTTTTGTCCCAGAATATACGTTTCTTGAATGTATAAAATATTGTTTGTCATCTGCATCAAAATGGAGGCCTGGAAATCCTATCTGATTTTGTCAGGATGTCAGACAGTAAGTGCTAATTCTTGGAGAACCCACTTCTGAAACTGAATTTTGTTGGTCCTTTGACTTACAGAGTCTTTGTTTTGATGGAAATATACATTTTGTGAGCTGTGCTATGTTAGGGCCAAGGGACTTTAATTAACTGTTTTAACATCTCGTTCCCCTCTTTGGATTCTCCAAAATAGACTATCCAGTTAGATGTAGACATGTAGAATACATGTGGAATACCTTGTGCCTTATATGCTGTGCCTTTGATATCAGTTTGAGAGCCAGTGCTCTCTTTTGGTAGGCCATGCTCTGTACTGTGTTTGACTAGTCCTTCAAACATTATTGCTGTTATCTGCCTCTTCCCCTCCTTGGTCTGTTGTGCCATGGGAAATCTTGCTGTTCCTCTGGAGGAAGGTGGAATGGGTATAGGACCCCATGAGTTGTGCAGATGGGTTGTACTTCTGTAGCTGATTTTCAACATATAGCTCAAGGAAAATACATTAACCTCTTAGTACAGCAGCGGGTGACTAGGTGTCAAAGGTAAGGCATGGATAGGATCACAAATGACACTTGACTTTCGTTGTCTTATTACTTTACTATTCAAAAGGCGCTACAAGTCCCTTTGCTGTACCAGAACAATATCCCATTTCTCTAAAGGAGGAGAGGGTAAGATCAAAAATGTGAGCACCTCCACAATGGGCATGTGGTACCTTGTCATCTGTTTGTGTTTCATGTAGCACATTATTTTCTGGGTGCTTGCGTCCCTTCAGATAAATATGGTATCTGATAGTTGCTTAAAGCAAACTGCATACTTATTTTGCTACCATAAGGTTAATTATGAGCATACGGAAGCAGAAGTTAAACAATGACTGATTGTAATGTTGGAAAATATAGCAAGTATAGTAAGAAGAGAATCTTTGGGGTGGATGAAGACATAAGTGTGTGTTTGTGTGCGCCAACTAGAGTAAGATGAGATGTAAATCCTCATACTGTAAGATGTTGAATACATGCCTTTTGTCTAGAAAAGACTTCAGCATGCTTTCTCTGAAAATAGCTTGATCTTTTGGAAAAGCAATATTAGACAGAGTTTCTGTCACACTAAATTAATCCCCCTCAAGCTTAAAATAAATGTTAGAAACCAAAATGAATGGTGGTTCTGATGAGAGACTTAACTCCTCATTGGATGGCCTATCCCCAATAATTCCTTCATTCTTGATATGTCTTTCAATTAATTTGTATGGGAGTGTGGAACTAGTGGGATTTGCTGAGTACCTAGTAAGTGACAGTATAGATTGATATGCCATAAGATGTGCTCCAGTTTGTGTTTCACTTCGTTCTGCTTCTCTATTGAAGGTGTGCACCAATTTAGATTGCTGCTTTTAAAGGTTACGTAACCTATAATTGTCTATAAGTTTGTTTGTACCGTACACCAGCCTTGGACATTTTACTTCACAAATAACTTATACACTCCATGTTCATTTGATTTAGATGGAAGCACAACTTTTTTTTCAGTCTGTGACCAAACATTTACCAAAGCAGTTGTGTGTTATTGTGTCTCACCCTTCCTTTGCCGCTGCCCTATGCCAACCGTTTGTTGCCATCCTTTGCCTTCCCTCAGCAACAGCGTGTGCCAGCCTTCGGTCGCAGGTCATGTGTTGTATTTTAGCCTCAGATCATTTGCTCCTCAATAGCCACTGACTAGTGTTCTCTGGCTGCGGGCCTTGCGCCTATCTCCCTGGCTGCGGGCCTTGCGCTCGTCTCTGGCTGCGGGCCTCGCGCCTATCTCCCTGGCTGCGGGCCTCCCGCCTGTCTCTCTGGCTGCCGGGCCTCCCGCCTGTCTCTCTGGCTGCCGGGCTCCCGCCTATCTCCCTGGCTGCCGGGCCTCCCGCCTATCTCCCTGGCTGCCGGGCCTCCCGCCTATCTCCCTGGCTGCCGGGCCTCCCGCCTGTCTCTCTGGCTGCCGGGCCTCCCGCCTATCTCTCTGGCTGCCGGGCCTCGCGCCCCTCTCTGGCTGCCGGCCCTGCGCCCCGCTCTGGCTGTCGGCCCTTCGCTGCTGTCTGGCTGCCAGCCCGGAGTTGCTCTCTGGCTGCCGTCCCTTCGCTCGTCTCTGACTTGCGTCTAAGGCTTTCATTCAGTTTCGGAATCTACATTTGTTGAACTCTAATGTTCAGTCTGACGCATGAAGAGTCCACTGTATTATTACCTTAGTATTGTGATCAAATTAATGTTTTTCAATTCTTATTTCTTCATTCAAGGTTTACAAGATACTTATTAGGAAAAGCCTAGAGGAAAGTTGGGTTGTCTTCCGAAGGTACACAGATTTCTCAAGGCTTAATGACAAGGTAAGCATTCTATTCACCCTGGCCAAGGAAGATGTGAATAAACTTTGAGTAATATTTATTCAGGTTTTTAAATTTGTTAAATTTGGGCATTCACGATCTTAATTTGGAGGTTTTTTAATCTTCTTACACGTTCTGAGTTTCCTTTTTCTCTTTCCATGTTCTGTTGATGGTTCTTCTGTTATGCCATTTTTCAGATAATACGAAAATGGTTATCTTTTATTCTAGGGTGTTTTATTTCATGAAAAAGAAATCACTGGAGTTGCCATAGTTCAACCAACTATTCCGTGATTTTGTTGGTTTGCGGTTACTTATGTTTCTAGTAGGCACTTTCCAGCTGGAAAACACTCAGCCTATGCTACGTTTCAGCAACAAAGATCTTATGTAAATGTTCAGACTATGGGGGTGTTACAAATGCTAGTCCTCTACACAACTGTCAGATATAAAATACAATTCGGTATGAGGCAAAGCGATCAGTAAATCCTAACATTCTCAAAATCAGCACAGGAGCACATCTTTCCTTTGGGGCGGATGACTTGCAAAGCACTAAATGAGAACCAGATTCTGAAAGGTTCTACATGTGTGCCACACCCCATAACTGCAGCTATGATATAGGACCACAGGGGCAGACAGATGTTTTTTCGACAGATCGTGTCTGCCTGGACTCCAGGAGTCTCCCTTCACCTGGGCGAAGTGTCCAGTGTAATCTGAGTGATGTTGGGGGCTCACCTGAAATCAAAATTGGACCATTTGTCCTGTCTCATCTCTTTTCCATGGCTCCACCTGGACCCTGTTGGTGTTCCAGGCCACCAAGGGATCTATCCTTGTGGGTGAGCTATCCCTTCCTCTCTAGATGGAGACCTGAGCTGTGCTAAAGCACAGATTGTCACTGTAGATGGGCAGATTTTTGGCCTCTCTTCCCTGACCAGAAATTCCTTGATTTGCTGACTTTTTTTTACCCACACTTTTTGCTCGTTTTGGTTTTGTTTTGTTTTATTTCCAAGGAGATACTGTTGGGTTTGCAGTTTTACTTTACATGTAATTCCAAGTTATCCAGTAACTCCTTTACTAGGCAAATCAGGGTTTACTTCTTGTGTACAATAACAGCTCTGGGCAACCGTCCGAGCGTTGTGTTCTCTGAATTGAGGGGAAACCCAGATGAGCTGCAAGGAGATGTGCAAGAAGATATACATTCTGCAGGGGATGGCAGTTCCACAGGAACGACTCATACAGAGCACACCATTACACCACCTTCAATTTCCCAGTAAAAGATTGGACAGAAATTAGTTTCAGCAAGATCAAGTGGACTCTATATGTTGGCGTAATTGGCGTGCTTCCACTCATTTTGGTTTGTCAAAAGGTGTTGGGTATCCATGGCAGTACACTGCACATTGTTTGCAGCAATACTTTTAAAATGTAAATAAACTTTTGTATCTGAAATTGTAATTTTTAGGTCCCAGTCTACCTCACAGCACAGCTTCCTGATCTCCTAAATACATCTTGGGGACTTTCAGAAAGTTGACCTTGCAATGATTGCCATTTGTTGGTTACCACTGGCTTTGTGTTTTGTAACTCGCACTTTGTGGGTTTCCCAATTGCTGACTTTATTTGCTTTAGGCTCCCCAGGTTCAGTTTGCCCCTCTGTTGCCTAAACCGAACTTGCTTTCTTTTAACAGGCCTTTAAATCCTGTTCTTATCTTCTCACATTTGCTGAGCATTCAAAGACTGAGGTCAAATGTCAGGTGCGGTCTTCCAAGTGCATTTTCTCCGACTTCAAAGTGGGAGGATTTATGTAACAATCTTGCTGGATACTGGGGGTAGGAAAGTGATTTGTTTCTAGCACACAACAGCGTTTAAATGAACTGATCAAGTATATCAGAATTATAAACACGCACATGAAGCATATTTTTTATTATTTCAGAAGTGTTTGAAATAAATACTTTAATATATTCAAAATGAATCATTAAACTACTTGATGCAATTTCCACAGGTTTTTGCCAGTGCACTATATAGTTTTATTAGAAAAACTGTATGTCTGTGCAAATGTAACGGTCATTTCAATAGAAAATGTGCTGTCTATGATGGCAGCGTGCTACCACACCATGAATACTCCTCTCTGCGCCACTCCACTCTATTCTGCACCACTCCATATGACTGTACTTTGCTCTGCACCACTCCACTTTACACCACACCACTGCACTCTGCACCACTTCACTCTGTGCCACTGCACTCTTGACACTTGACGTTGCTCCTCTCTACTCTACCCTGTTCCACTCTACTCTATGCCAATGCACACTTTGTCACTCTACTCTACATCATTGTACTCCTCATCACTGCACTCTACACCACTCCAGTCTAAACCACACCAATCTACTCTGCAAAACTCCACTGTACTCTACACCGCTCTGCAACACTGCACCGTACGCCACTGCACTCTATGCCAGTGCACTTTACTTTGCTAGACTCAACTCTTGGCAATGTTTAAGCTGGGGTCTCCAGCTTCCAGTAATTACTTGGTTGGGGGTGCCCCGGATTCCAATAATTATTCAGTGGGTGTCCCTGGTTCCAGTAATGATAAAGTGGGGGTCCACAGAAGTCAAAAGGTTGGGAACCACTGCTTTATGACACTCTATTCCGCTCCACTGCCCTCTACATCACTCAACTCTACCCTACTCTGCGCCGCTCTACCCTACTCTGTGCCACTCTACTCGTCACCGCTCTGCACCAGTGCCACCCTACTCTGTGCCACTCCACTCTACAATGCTGCATTGTATGGCACTGCATTGTACACCACTGAATTCAATGCCACTGAACTCAATGCCACTGAACTCAGAGCCTCTGCATTCTACGCAACTATACTCTGCAACACTCCATTCACTCTATTCTGCTACTCCAGTGTATGCCACTCTACTCCACATTATGCCACTCCAGTGCACAACGCTCTCTGCCACTCCACTGTACAAAACGCTACTCCACTCTTCGCCATTCCACTCTGCTACACTCCATGCAACTCTCCTCTATGCCATTAACATTTAGCCATGCTGAACAGCAACCATGCTGGTGAACACCAATCCTAAAATGCATTGGCAAACCCAATAGCTCTTCCATAGGTAAGACCTATTGGCTTTGCCAATGCTTGTTCATCTATTTTGCCTCTGGGTGTGTTTATTTAAACTTGCTTTTTTACTTAAAACTATTCTGTTTCTTTACATCGATAGTTAAAAGAAATGTTTCCTGGCTTTCGATTATCACTTCCGCCAAAGAGATGGTTTAAGGACAACTATGATCATGACTTTCTGGAGGACAGACAGCTGGGGCTACAGGCCTTCCTGCAGAATCTGGTGGCTCACAAGGACATCACAAACAGGTACATCAATTCATTTTTTATGTGAAAATTATCAATTCCAAAGAAGCTCTTTCTTGTTCCACCTATAAAAGTATGTTCAGTGGTGCATTCTGTGATAAACAGTTGTATTCCTTATGAAGGTTATTTGTTTCTCAAACACTAAGGCCCTTGCAGTGTGTCTCGGTACCTATGGGTGTGCAAAATACTCTTCTTATAGAGCAAGACCACTCTTACCTGAATGAAGGTGCACATCAAATCTGTCAAGCACTTACAACCAGTAATTCTGGGGTCCCTTCAAAAGCTAATGTGGATATGCATCACTTTAAATTCTGCCTGCATGTGAAATTAGAAAATAAATGCACTTAACACAAAAAAATGCCCAGCATTATTTCTGTGTTTTTTCCCTTCTTGGTTAAGAAATTATGGCTTATTTTTGGCTAGCTTGGCTGGGCTTCGAATTTATGGCAGCAATGGCAATACCTTGCCAAATTTTTATGAAACACTTGTGTTTGATCACCTACTCGCAAAGCTTTGTTCTGACTGATATTCACCCGATATTAAGACGGCACTAAAACTCTCGGGACTGAAAAGTAAATGTGATCTAAAACTACCATAAGGAAGTTCCTCTTCCTGGCCTGAAACACCATAGAGTGAGACACACTTCAGCAAGACTTTGAACTAGTGTCTTCTTCCGCACCGATTATCCTACATGAAAAGGCGGAGGAACCTCCGACTGGTGGGCTTATCCCGCTGCGGGACCCCGGAAACCAGATTGAGTGGTGGTGTGGTCCCTAGGGACTGATTAGAGTGGGAGAGAGGGGACAAGTATAGTCTGCTTGCCGCTTATCGATCAGTAAGGCATTTACAGTAACTGAGCTCGGCAGCGCTCTCACCAGTGCGAAAGGGTTCCCGACCAGAGGACATAAGGCAAGCATCAGGTAGAGCTGCGGAATGGCTGCCTGCTGCGATGAGCTTGCCTTTGGTACTCTCAAACATTTTTCCAATTTGGTCTGTGATGTGCCCTAGTGCCGCATTGATGCCAGCTAGGTGGCGGTTGGGCGCGTGGGATGGAGGTATTGACAGTAAGGTAAGTGTAAAAAAAAAAAAGCAAAAGATATACATCCTTTGGCGGAATTGAAACAAGAAAACCTGGGATTAATCCCGACTTCCCTACTTTCCAAATTGTGTGATCGTAGGCAGTTGATTATTTTTACTCTCCCTCCTTTGCCTTCATTACCACATATAGGAGGACTTAGAAAAACATGATTTCAGGGTGTGCGCTATACAAAACCTGCTCCTGTGTTTGAATTAGTAATCTATATTTTTGTTCATGTATAATAGAAACCCAGGCTATCCAAAAAGTACACTTGACTAACTTGCCTTTTTAATTCACTATTGGCATTGTTTTCAGGGGCGGGGAAAGAATTAATACGTCTAAATTCAAGCTTGAAAACTATAACTTTTAAATTAAAGATTCTCAATGCACTGATATAATAAATTGCACTTAGCTGAAAACGTTCTGCATGTTAACTAAATACACTTTATGAATTTTGTAGCGACTGTAATATTTTTACATTTTTGCAGCAAGATGTCTTTAAAAATGAACCTGTTACTAAAATGAAGTGCAGGGCTCCCTGGTTACTTCCTTTCTTTAAGGCCAGTTAACCTTGAAATAAATGATTGCTTGTCTAGTTAATATTTTTTCATTTTTAGTACTGAGTCGAGTAAAAGCAGCCCAGTGCTCCTGTCGCCCTAGGGGTGGGCGAGCCACACTTTGAGCATCCATGGACTAGGGTGACCAGATTTTGAAAACCAAAAACCGGGACATTTTGCAAAAAAATACAAGGACTAAGTCAACAGTCACCCGAGGGGCACAGCATGATTGCGCTTATCAATATAGAAACACAGGCGCTGCATTAAGATAATAAATAAAAAGTAATGTTTTAAACCCAGTGTCAAATATATTATTTAAATGGCTTTCTATTAAGAGCTGCTAACAAGTACAACTTTCTAACACCTAAAACTTGCATCCACTATTTGCAGTCAACCCTCACTCAAATCCGGGACCTGACCCCAAATTGCCAAACTATGCTGGGACAGCTGGCGAAAAACTGGGACTGTCCCGCACATCCGGGATGCCTGGTCACCCTACCTTTGGCCCAAATTGAGTGCAGACCTAGGAGGCTGAGCTGGGATAGTGAGGGGGATGCTGATTGAGCTGGGGCAACCTGCCCTTCACCCTTTATGGCTCACCTCTGTGGTGCAGCAGTGACTGCTATTGATCTGGCCTTGTACCACTCACTTTATATTCAAAGAAGGCGGAGGCTGTCTCGGAAGGGTCCTGTGGACATTGACAACCTAAAATTGTTTTATAGGCAACTTCTGTGGGGTGTAGATATGAGAACATTGCATAATATATCATTGACCTCCCACCCCCCAATTTAAGACCTAGTGTGCTGACAAGATGAAATACATCATTGATCGCCCTGTGAGAGTGACAGTGTGCCCTTCGTTGTATTTCTTATGTAATACACGAAGCAATGGTGCTATTTTGAACTTCCACTTAATTGTCTGCTAAGGGCCTAAGGCATTATGGTCAAACCAAAGGCCTAGAAAATGTAGTCAGCACCAAAACCTCAAGTAGAAGGAAACCAAGACGGAAATAACCTACTAAAGACAAAGGAAGCCACACTAAAATGGCATACAGAAATGTTTGACACTATCCTGCAGGCTGTCTTTAAAATTAAAACTGCCCTCGAAACGAAGACGGTGGCAGTGGATGTTAAGTTGCTGAGGGCATATCATAAGAAACTTAGGGACAGAGTCGCAGACTATAGATCTACATTGACTACCTTTCACCTATATGTACAGGGGCTGGCAACTCAGATGAACAGACTAACATAAACGGTGCATCAGCTCCAGAGGACAGCAGATGATGCTTGAGTGAAAATAATAGCTGTTTAACAAGCTTAACCACATAAAAGGAAATAAAACAGTTTCTAGAAATCTGACTGGTCGACGGTTATATATGGTAGGACACCTTTCAAGCTTTTGGCGGTATAAAGGATGCACTGGGTCCTCGGGCGCCCTGCTGTGCATGGAGCCCAACCCTCCTCCTGAATAGCGGTGGCCGAACTGCTCAGCTACAGAGATAGAGACAGAGTAATGCAAATGGCTCGACAACACTGACCATGGGTAGTGGACAATGGTATGGTCAACATATTCTCAGGCTACATGACTGCAGTCCTTTGACAACAGAGATCCTTTCTAGAGATTAAACTACTACTACGTAAACATGATATTCTTTATGTACTACTATACCCTTCAAAATTAAGAAAAACAGTGGAGGGGAGTGCACACTTCTGTACCACCGATAATGAGGCCTGGGCAGGGACTGAATCAACTGGACTTCGACAAGGTACGATCAGGCCTGGGCCTTAAAGCGCTGACAGATGTTTCCCCAGGTGCAACAGAAAGACCCTCCTCTTCCTCTTCCTCCCCCTCCCCAAAAGACTCCAACGAAGAAAGAAGCTGTGCAGAGTATGGGTGCTTGCCAATTTTACTTGGCTGCAGGATACGAGAAGGTCGGTATAAGCAGTGGTGTAGGACAGGCAAGTGCAGAGCCTGAAAAGCTGTGTTTGCAGAATCTGCATTTGATGAGGAGTCACTAAGAAAAACCAGCAGGGACTCCAATGATTGGTGACTACCTAACTGGATATGCTTGATTACTCATATTTGCCATTTTTAAACCAGAAGGTTTAAATTGTTTGCTTTGAAACAACTACTGAGGATAGATGTTGATGGTGGGTGAAAAAGAAGGTGGTAGTAACATGCCAGACTATACATAAGGACGCAAGGGGGGGGGCACATAATTGAAGTTTCCTGTGAGACGAAACCCCGGCAGGGGTCGGATTCATGATTCTACCAGGATTCTGGAATTACCCAGGTTTGGAGGATTTGGACATAGGAGTACTTGTGTATTGTAGTCGAGTTTTCAGGAATAAAGAAGTGACACAACTCTGGTAGCAATAGAGTATTTATAAAAGAATAATACGGCAGGGAGCACAGCTCAGTTCTGTAACTGAAACCACACTCCACTCAACTTTTGCAAACAGAGTCTTTTATAGACTAAATTCATATATGCTTTCTTATCTCGTTTCCAATTAACACAGTAGCTTTATATATTGTTATCTACCTTCATTCTTGGCACAAGCAATAATTCTTAAAAAGATGCATTTGACTACTTGTCACTAAAAATGCAGCTGTAGCACATATAACATACGTATGCACCCTCTAACCAGCACAGTTTCTTTTGATCGCACCATTGGAATTCTGTGTTTCCTCCCTACACTGTTCCCATACTCTGAAGTTTTATGGCCTATCCTCTTCCCTCCACCAGCCTTGATACTCACAAGAATCCAGTGTCTTTCTTTCAGATCTGCCATGATGTACCCCTCCTCCTAACACTTGTATTGAGACACGGCTTAAGCTCTTGTGTGTGCAGCCTTCTAAATTATAAGTGGTATGCGAGGAACAGCTGCAATGGCTCTGCAGGTCATGGTGTAGTCAACAGCGCCATTGACGGCGTTGCAGTGGTTTTTCTTCTGTTACAGCACAAAACACTCAGTTCCTAGTGCTGTAGGCAGATGAAGCTGAAGCCTTTGATATCGCTGAGACTTCCAACAGAAGGCAAGCTCTACCACAAGCACTTGAAGAAACTTCACAAGCAGGATACACAGCACAGTCCAGTCTTTGTCCTCTTTAAGGCAGAAGCAGCAACTATAGGCCAACCTAGCAAAGCACACACACCAAAGGGGCATTATTCTTCCTTCAGCTCTTCTCCTTGGCAGAGGTTCCTCTTGATCCAGAAGTGTTCTAAAAGCATGAGGTTTTGGGTCCACTACTTATACCAGTTCTGGCCTTTGAAGTAGGCAAACCTCAAAGGAATGTCTCTGTTGTTCACAATTTCCAGCCTTGCCCAGGCCTGGCCCCAGACACAATTTAGGGGGCCAGAGACTGCATTGTGTGATGGCAGGCACAGCCCTTTCAGGTGCAGTTGTCAGCTCCTTCCTCCCCACTGTAGCCTAGGAGACTCATCAGGATATGCAGGCTACACCCCAGCTCCTTTGGGTCACTGTCTAGAGGGAATTCACAAACAGCCCAACTGTCAGTCTGACCCAGACATGGATCCCACAGGCAGGCAGAGGCACAAAATGGTTAAGGAAGAAAATGCCCACTTTATAAAAGTGGCATTTTCATACAGACAATCTAAAAAACAACTCTATCAAAATATGTATTTTAAATTGTAAGTTCAGAGACTCCAAACTCCAACTCTCATCTGCTCCCAATGGGAAACTGCACTTAAAAGAAATTTAAAGGCAGTCCCCATGTTAACCTATGGGAGAGATAGGTCTTACAATAGTGAAAAACAAATGTGGCAGTATTTCACTACCAGGATATGTAAAACACACCAGTACATGTCTTACCTTTTAAATAAGACACATGGGGCTACCTAGGGCCTGGCTTAGGGGTGCCTTATATGTACAAAAAGGGAAGGTTTGGGTCTGGCAAGTGGGTACACTTGCCAGGTAAAATTGGCAGTGCAAGACGCACACACAGACACTTCAGTGGCAGGTCTGAGACATGGTTACAGGACTACCCATGTGGGTGGCGCAGTCAGTGCTGCAGGCCCACTGGTTGCATTGGATTTACAGGCCCTGGGTACACATAGTGTACTTTACTAGGGAATTACTAGTAAGCTAAATGTGCCAATCATGGATAAACCAATCACCAATACAACTTACACAGGGGTCACTTGCACTTTAGCACTGATCAGCAGTGGTAAAGTGTGCAAGACAATAATCCAGCAAAAGCAGACCAGAAAATATAGGAGGAAAGCAAAAAGTTTGGGGATAACCCTGCAAAAAGGGCCATTCCCAACATTTAGCATTTCCTTGTTTTCTCTCTTGTCGTTTTTTATATCAAAACAGCGACTTAGGGTCTCACCTAGAAACGTTCTGACTCAAGACGATACTGGTCTTGTACGATGTGAAGATAGAGCATTTTCAGGATATTTTTACATGAGTGTTGTAGTATGATGTCAAA
Organism: Pleurodeles waltl; assembly: GCF_031143425.1. Lineage (NCBI taxonomy): Eukaryota > Metazoa > Chordata > Amphibia > Caudata > Salamandridae > Pleurodeles > Pleurodeles waltl. The sequence continues at coordinate 789,304,241 of NC_090439.1, read as the reverse complement.
CCCATTCGCTTGACCATATAAAAAATGTAAAAGAGAAACGCATGGTAAATTGAATAACAAGTTACTTAGCGCAAGCTCAACCAGTAGGTATTGGAGCAATTTACATGGGCACCAGTTATGTTAAACCAGGACATGTTCATAGGCGTGGGGAGATTAAGCAATTTGCCTAGAATCAGAGGATGTTAAGCCAACGCTGAGACTAACCTGGTTCCTCAGATCCAAAGTCGGCAGCTCTGGCCGTTACGCAATGCCATCTCCCCTTCCTGCTGGTATTCATTACGCGTGTTCAGAATTTTCTCTTACACTCACGTAATGTGCATATTTCACTCAACTTTGTGTTACATATGAAATGTCGGAAATTATGCCAGCTCATAATTCCACACACTGCTTGCTCCAGATGACTTGTTTGAACAGAAAATTACTCTCTGGAGACAGGTGCAAGTACAAAATATGTTGTGAGCTACATTTTCTTGCGAATCAGTCTCCTCTTCAATATTTCAAGTGTCCTTTGAATGTGAGGAGTACCGCGCTATTTTTATTGCATTTTCTTTATCAAACATAATCTTGGTTCCAGGATTTTGAGAGTATAACTCCATTCTTGTGCTACACAATATAAGCATGCATCGACATTTCTTCGCTACTGTTCTTATTGTGATTTGCATGGCTCTTTCTGTGCTTTTTTGCCAGGTTCCCAGGTATGGGGGGCAACACATGTTCCTCAATTGTTTGCAATTTAACATAAACTCATACTTAACTCAAACGTCTCTGGAGCTCCCTTCTTTCTGTGTTTGCAGGTGTATGTGTGGGGGCTTGTTGGTTGTATGGCACCATCTGTCATGCTTTGAATCCTGATGTGGCGTGGGTCTTTCATATTCCATGTTGCGTGATATCCATCCCCCTTGTAATGTATTGTTTATGTACAGGTGATGCGTGGCGGTGTAATGTCTGTTCCCTCCTGTGATTTCTTGATCGGTTGCCCCCACCATATTTCTTGGTCTAAAAGTAACCCAGCTATGTTCCACCCTGGTCTGACCCGTCTGTCACATTCTCTATCCCCATGGTGTCCCTCTCTCCTCTCCGTTCCAGCGTTGATGGCATTTCCCTACTATTCAACACTTCCTGCCACAGCTCGGCCATAGGTCTGTGTCTTGTGCCCTGTGCATCCTCTCAGCGCAGGATCCGTCCTTCAACTCAAGCACATTTAGTGACCTCCTTTGCCCATTTTTCCACATTGATCCCGGTGCTCGATTGCCATGCCATCATGATTTAAACTTGACCGGGGCCAGAGCCAGGTCTTGGAACCTTGTACCCACCTTGTTCCTAGCAGGTCTAGGGAAATCTCCCACCAAGCATGCCACCCTTGTCCGTGGTGGTGCCCACTCTATCTGATCCCTGAGGCGTTTTACAACTAACTCCCAGATCTCCTGGATAATTGGGCATTCCCACACCATGTGTTTGAAATCAGCATCTAATGCGTGGCATTTCGGGCAATGTCTAATATCTCCCCCGTAAATCACCTGTAGTCTGTGTGTGGGGTAAGATATGTCATGTGTAGGTAGTTAAACTGTAAGTATCGTAATCTAGTATTGCACGATATATGTTGAGGGTATGCCAGGATTCTGTCCCAACTTGGATCTGAGATATCATGCCCTAGCAGTTCTTCCCATCTGATTTTGAGTGCAGTCATAGGTAATCGTTTCATCTCAGTTAGCGCCTTATATATCCACGTCACCTGTCTCGTGGAAGTGCCTAAGGTCATCAGTGTGTGCATGACCTGGTGCTGCGGGGGCTTCTCTCGCCGTGTTTCCCATAGGTCCCTGAAAGTATTCACCAGTGCTTCGTATAACAAGAATTGCCCAGGTGGGATGTGAAATTTATCTGCCAGGTTAGCCCAGGGCATCACCATCCCCATTTCAAAGCTGTCTCCTGCCGCGGTCACCCCGCCTCCGTCCATACCTTTAGTTGGTTTTCAGTAAAGTAACGGACTTGTCTCCCATGGGGTAGTCCTACCAGTGGCAGTGCTGGAGTGTATCTCAGGACTTTCCTCGTTCGTCTCGTACCCCCGATGCCACCCATGGACGGCTGCCAGTTGTAGGAAAGTACCATCTTGCCTGGCATGTTACCCCCATATTTCACTGTATATATGTTGTTTTAGTTGTATGTGTCACTGGGACCCTGCCAGCCAGGGCCCCAGTGCTCATAAGTGTGCCCTGTATGTGTTACCTGTGTTATGACTAACTGTCTCACTGAGGCTCTGCTATCCAGAACCTCAGTGGTTATGCTCTTTTCTTTCCAAATTGTCACTAACAGAATAGTGGCCAATTTTACCAATTTACATTGGCATACTGGAACACCCTTATAATTCCCTAGTATATGGTACTGAGGTACCCAGGGTATTGGGGTTCCAGGAGATCCCTATGGGCTGCAGCATTTCTTTTGCCACCCATAGGGAGCTCTGACAATTCTTACACAAGCCTGCCACTGCAGCCTGAGTGAAATAACGTCCACGTTATTTCACAGCCATTTACCACTGCACTTAAGTAACTTATAAGTCACCTATATGTCTAACCTTTACCTAGTAAAGGTTGGGTGCTAAGTTACTTAGTGTGTGGGCACCCTGGCACTAGCCAAGGTGCTCCCACATTGTTCAGGGCAAATTCCCTGGACTTTGTGAGTGCGGGGACACCATTACACGCGTGCACTACACATAGGTCACTACCTATGTGTAGCTTCACAATGGTAACTCCGAATATGGCCATGTAACATGTCTATGATCATGGAATTGCCCCCTCAATGCCATCCTGGCATTATTGGCACAATCCCATGATCCCACGGGTCTCTAGCACAGACCTGGGTACTGCCAAACTGCCTTTTCAGGGGTTTCACTGCAGCTGCTGCTGCTGCTGCCAACCCCTCAGACAGGTTTCTGCCCTCCTGGGGTCCAGCCAGGCTTGGCCCAGGAAGGCAGAACAAAGGACTTCCTCAGAGAGAGGGTGTTACACCCTCTCCCTTTGGAAAAAGGTGTTAAGGCAGGGGAGGAGTAGCCTCCCCCAGCCTCTGGAAATGCTTTCATGGGCACAGATGGTGCCCATTTCTGCATAAGCCAGTCTACACCGGTTCAGGGACCCCTCAGCCCTGCTCTGGCGCAAAACTGGACAAAGGAAAGGGGAGTGACCACTCCCCTGACCTGCACCTCCCCTGGGAGGTGCCCAGAGCTCCTTCAGTGTGCTCCAGACCTCTGCCATCTTGGAAACAGAGGTGCTGCTGGCACACTGGACTGCTCTGAGTGGCCAGGGCCAGCAGGTGACGTCAGAGACTCCTTCTGATAGGCTCCTTCAGGTGTTGCTAGCCTATCCTCTCTCCTAGGTAGCCAAACCCTCTTTTCTGGCTATTTAGGGTCTCTGCTCTGGGGAATTCCTTAGATAACGAATGAAAGAGCTCATCAGAGTTCCTCTGCATCTCTCTCTTCACCTTCTGCCAAGGAATCGACTGCTGACCGCGCTGGAAGCCTGCAAAACTGCAACAAAATAGCAAAGGCGACTACTCCAACACTGTAGCGCTGATCCTGCCGCCTTCTCGACTGTTTTCCTGGTGGTGCATGCTGTGGGGGTAGTCTGCCTCCTCTCTGCACTAGAAGCTCCGAAGAAATCTCCCGTGGGTCGACGGAATCTTCCCCCTGCAACCGCAGGCACCAAAGAACTGCATCACCGGTCCTCTGGGTCTCCTCTCAGCACGACGAGCGAGGTCCCTTGAACTCAGCAACTCTGTCCAAGTGACTCCCACAGTCCAGTGACTCTTCAGTCCAAGTTTGGTGGAGGGAAGTCCTTGCCTCCCCACGCCAGACTGCATTGCTGGGAACCGCGTGTTTTGCAGCTACTCCAGCTCCTGTGCACTTTTCCAGGATTTCCTTTGTGCACAGCCAAGCCTGGGTCCACGGCACTCTATCCTGCATTGCACGACCTCCTGAGTTGTTCTCCGGCGGCGTGGGACTCTCTTGTGCAACCTCAGGTGAGCACAGTTTCACTCCACTTCGTAGTGCCTGTTCTGGCACTTCTGCGGGTGCTGCCTGCTTCTGAGAGGGCTCCTTGTCTTGCTGGACGCCCCCTCTGTCCCCTCACACAATTGGCGACATCCTGGTCCCTCCTGGGCCACAGCAGCATCCAAAAACCCTACCCGCGAGCTTTGCAGCTAGCAAGGCTTGTTTGCGGTCTTTCTTCAGGAAAACACTTCTGCACGACTCTTCACAACGTGGGACATCCATCCTCCAAAGGGGAAGTTTCTAGCCCTTGTCGTTCTTGCAGAATCCTCAGCTTCTACTGTCCAGTAGCAGCTTCTTTGCACCCACAGCTGGCATTTACTGGGCATCTGCCCACTCTCGACTTGATCGTGACTTTTGGACTTGGTCCCCTTGTTCCACAGGTACTCTCGTCTGGAAATCCATCGTTGTTGCATTGCTGGTGTTGGACTTTCCTGCAGAATTCCCCTATCACGACTTCTGTGCTCTTTGGGGAACTTCAGTGCACTTTGCACTCACTTTTCAGGGTCTTGGGGTGGGCTATTTTTCTATCCCCCACTGTTTTCGTACAGTCCCAGCGACCCTCTACAAGGTCACATAGGTTTGGGGTCCATTTGTGGTTCGTATTCCACTTCTAGAGTATATGGTTTGTGTTGCCCCTATCCCTATGTGCCCCCATTGCATTCTATTGTGACTATACATTGTTTGCACTGTTTTCTATTGCTATTACTGCATATTTTGGTATTGTGTACATATATCTTGTGTATATTTGCTATCCTCATACTGAGGGTACTCACTGAGATACTTTGGCATATTGTCATAAAAATAAAGTACCTTTATTTTTAGTATATCTGTGTATTGTGTTTTCATATGATATTGTGCATATGACACTAGTGGTACTGTAGGAGCTTCACTCGTCTCCTAGTTCAGCCTAAGCTGCTCTGCTAAGCTACCTTTTCTATCAGCCTAAGCTGCTAGACACCCCTATACACTAATAAGGGATACCTGGGCCTGGTGCAAGGTGTAAGTACCCCTTGGTACTCACTACAAGCCAGTCCAGCCTCCTACACCAGTCGAGTATCTTGTTGTAGTAATTTAGCAATTAGTTTATTCTGGTTGGGTGCCAGTCCCAACCGATTTGGGCTCCGATCCTCGGTCTCAGCTATCAATTTAGCCACCCACTCTAGTTGAGCCGCCTGATAATGACTCGAAATCTGGAACTCCCTGTCCTCCCAACTCTGCCGGTCTTTGTAAATTATTATGTGAGACTCTGTGCCTTTCTCCATTCCAGACCAGATCCCTGAGCAGGCTATTTAGCTGTTTAAACCATGCCCCAAGTAACTTCACTGGGGTATTGGCGAAATAATAGAGTAGTCAGGGCAACATCACCATCTTGGAGAGGGCCACCAAAGCCATCAGTGGCAGGCTCAGGGTTCTCCAGAATGTCACGCTCCCGCGTAATGAGCACAGTGCCCTATCTAGGTTCCCTTCTTTCAGATTGTCCATTTGATGGTATATGTGAATGCCTAGGTATTTGAAGGTCACTGGTGCCCATTGTAGCTCCGGCCAGGTTGTCACGTGGAGCAGGCAAATCCCTCTGACACAGAAACAGATGGTCTTGGTTTTGTTAACCTTAAGACCTGATATCACACTAAAGTCTTCGAGGTGCTGCATTGCTTGTTCTACCCCTGCTCGACCATTAGACGGATACAGTAAAATATCATCCGCGTATAGCGATATAATGTGTTCTACGCCCTATATCTGGATGCCCTCTTCCTTTCTGTTCTGATTCTATTGCTAGGGCAAATAGGAGTGGCGATAGCAGGCATCTCTGTCGGGTTCCTCTGTGAATGTGGTATTCTTCTGAAATAGTATTGCCTGTCTTAACCCTCGCCGTCAGTTTCTCGTATAGTAGGGCAACCCACTTCATCCAGTCCTCCCCCCATTTCCATCTTACTCATTACCCCCATCAGGTAGTCCCACTGTATGGAGTCGAACGCTTTCTCTAAGTCTATCAAACTGCTGTTTGATTTGTGACTTCAGGGTGATAAAGTACATAATAGAGTCTCCTGAGGTTAGCGAATGTGCTCCGCTGAGGGATAAAACCATTTTGGTATTCGTGTACAAGTGCCTGCATATGTGGAAGCAATCTGGTTTCTAGGATCCTGCTTACGATTTTAAAGTCCATATTAAGCATAGATAAGGGCCGGAATGCTGTGACTGGTGCCCCTACTGTTGATGTCTTGGGCAGAGGCACCACTATGGCTCCACGAGTTGAAGCGGGCAAAGACCCGAGCTGTAGCGACTCCGCATATAGTAGCTCCAACTTCGGTGTAAGCAGGGTGGCATAAGTGGCGTAAAACTCCACAGGGAGTCCATCGCTACCCAGAGTCTTACCCTTCGCCATATCTTTTATCTCATGCCGTTTAATCGGTCTCCCTATTTCATCTTTCGCGTTCTCGGCCAGAGTCCTTGAGAGGAAGCCCACCCAAGAAGTTCTGCATTTCAGGGCCTGAGGGGTGGATTCAGGGTTGGGTGGGGGAATTCAGGGGTGCTCTATATAACTTATCATAGTATTGTCTGAATTACCTATTACAGCTGTTGCCGTCTTTAGCTGTGTTATTGGGGAGCCCCGGTCCTCAGACCTGACCAGCCAGGAAATAATTTACCTGATTTACCCTCTTCTGCATAGATTCTACTCGTGTATGTTTTATAATTGTGGCATCTCAGTTTTTCCATTACTTCTCCATGTTGTTGCTTGATGACTATTAGCTGTTGGCAAGTTGTAGGGCTTGCTATCGCAGAGGTTTCCAATGTGTGTATTTTTTTTTCCAATGCGTGAAGTTCTGTGGTGAGTTCTCTAGTGATGCCCACTGATTGTCTCTGGCAGTGGCCCCGTATCACCACCTTGAATGCCTCCCACTCCACCAAGGGGGATGTAGTTGTGCCCTGATTAGTGGCGAAATATTCAGTTATGGCCTTGTGCAGCGTCTCCCTATATGCTGGGTCATCTAACACTTCTGGCTGTACATGCCACATGGAAATCGGTGGTCTATCAGCCAATATTCGTAGCCCTTGTAGTATGGAACTATGGTCTGACAGCGTGCGCCCAAGATATTCCGTGAAGTGTATGTTACCTCTCAGTTGATCCGAACAAAGGAAGGCACCTAGTCTGGTCTGTAATGAGTGGAGGGGTGAATAAAAGGAGTAGTCCCGGTCCTCTCTATGTTGGACCCTCCAGATGTCAGCCACTGCCCTGCCAGTATGCAAAGCCAGCAGATAATTTATGTGCAGGAGCACTTGGTAAAGGAGGGGTAGAACTGTCTAGGAAAACATCCGTCACACAGTTGTAATCTCCCCCCCCCTCCCCAACAACACTGTGCTACTCGCCACCTTTCCCATTGGCGCAGATAGGGTGCGGAAGAAGGCCAGTTGGTTGTGGTTAGGATCCTATATACTCCTAAGCGTGATTTCCTTACCCATCAGTCTACCCATTACCAGGACATCTACCCTCATTGTCAATCTGGGATTGAGAGGTTGTAAAGGCAGCACCTGCCCTTATCCTTAGCAGAGTTCCTCGTGCATAGGAAGAGTAGGATGTTGCAAATAGTTGTCCCCTTCACCGACAACGGAGGTGATCTATTTCTGTGCCTGCCAGGTGGGTTTCTTGCAGCATGACTATCTGTACCCCTCTGCAAGTTAGGATGGCATATTGTTTGGACATTGACCCCATTCCCCGTACATTCAAGGAAATGCACGTCAGCGTGAGACCCTCTCTTGCCGTCTGTGGGTTATGTATGTCATGTGTCTGTGCCCCAATTGTTGGTCGCGCCTACCGGCCATATGTGTGGCCTATTTGCTCCAGAGACATCTAAGCAAAACCATCCTCAACTCAAAACTCCCCATCCCCAGGACTGCCCAGCAATGGCCGGCCGGCCAGTTAAAAAATTAAACCCATCTCTCCCAGTTCACCAAACTTGGCTGGTGGGTAGATGAAGGAGGCTCTCTAGGGTGCCATCGTGGACTGCTCCAGCCTACCCATTCTTCTGTCCAGGGAATCTAGTCCAAGCAGCGGGCACATGGGGCCCTCTGCTTTCCCCAAGGCTCCCAGGTATTCGGTGTTGGCAGTTGCTCCTGAATGTCTCAGTCCCTGGTCGGTATCTTGTCTGTCCGCAGCTGTTCCCTTGTCATTTATTTCAACTTCTTGTCCCCCTTGTTCATGGCCTTGGGTGTCCGCTTCTCTGGTGTCAGTGTGTGGTGTCATCTGGATGCCCATCCTGTTAGACCAGATCTTCCACCGACTGAGGTGTCACTCCATAGAGCACCTCATGCTTTGGTGTGCTGCTCCCGGGTTCTGAGTCTATTGATTGCTTATCAGATTGTGACTCCTGTTCAGAATCAGTTTCTGATTTATGCAGGAGATCTGCCACTGCCTGCAAGGCTGCTGCTCTGTCTGACTCTACTTTACCTTGTTTCCTTGGTCGTGGTCGGCCTTGTGTTCTCCTCGTTCCTTGCATCGGATTCTGTGGGGCACTGTTTACTGTGTTCTCTAGGGGCCGCAGAAGCTCCCATCGTTTGGTACAAGTCGAGCCAGTCCCATGTTGCCGTTGGGTCTTCGTACAACTGGGTCTTACAGTTCAGTATTATCTTCAGCTTAGCAGGAAACATCAGTGAGTATTGGATTCCGGCCTCCCTTAGTGCTTTCTTAATTGACATGAAGGAGGCCCGTTTAAATTGGGCAGCCAACATGTAGTCAGGAAATAGTGTTATTCTTCCGTTCCTGATCTTGTAGGGGCAGTTGTCTCTCATGCTCTGCAATAGTGTGTCCCGATATTTAAAATGTAGAAGTCTTGCCACTATTGGGCGCAAGGGTCTGCCTGGCTGCGGGGGCCTTCCCGGTACCCTATGCACTCGCTCAATAGTAAAAAAGGTTGTTAGGCGGCTTGGAGCTACTTCGGAAGCAGACTAGATTTCCAGGTATGTCACCATGTCACTTTGTTTCGTGCCTTCAGGTAGATCCACCACTCAGACTTTGTTTCTACGGTTACGCTCTTCAGCGTCTTTGGCCCTCTGTTCCAGTTTCAGCACCCTTTCGTCTAGTTTCCCCATCTGTTTCTTGAGGTCTCGCTGGGTTGGTTGCACGTCCTCAACTATTTTCTCCACTTCAGTCATCATCTCCGCCAGTTCCCTATGCTCAGACCGCAGCAGCCCCATGCCCACAGACACCACTCCAATGTCTTACTGCATCGTTGTTTTAGTGTCTGCTATTGCTGCCAGAATACGGTTGAATTGTGCTTGGGTCGTAGAGGCCATAGCTTCCTTCTCTCCCTCTGAGGACCGTGTATGGTGGGTCACGCCTGGATTCTCCATCTGTGAGTCTCCTTGTCTGCCTCTGAGCTTCCCCATAGCCAGGCTGGCATGGCCTAAGCCTGTTTGTCTGCTGGGCTGGGAGCACCCTGTTCAGTAGGGCTTGATTGTTGTCAGGTCTTGTCGCTGTAAGCAGGTGTTTTCTGATTTAACGGTCCAGACCACTCAGGGGCCTCTATTCCTGCAGGCTATTGCTCAGTGGCCCACAATGATTGCTCCGTTGTCCGGGGACTTCTTCTCCGCAGTCGCCTTCCTCGCTCTCAGCAACATACTTGTTGCTTCAATCCCCTTTGCGTCCTTCCCAGCCCACAGAGGCTCTGGATGCCCCCTTCCATTGACCTCTTGCCCCGTGGGTCCGCTAGGGCCACCAGTCACTCACTGTCTAGGTTGTCCCTCCGGGCTCCTGCATGACTTTCGATTGCGTTTGCAGCAATCCCGTTGCGCTGTTCCTCCTCGCCACAGGCCTCGCCGATCCGTCTCACCTCTTCTCCGGGGAGTCACCTTGTCTTGGGCCCTCCACATCTCGGCGCTGCTCTCCTGTTTTCTCCGGTGTCCTCTCCTGGGGGCACTGCCGTCCAGGCAGTACCTGGCCTTGCTCCTGTATGGCTCCCCGGCTACGTCATAGCCTCTGCTCCACCTTGGTGTCCCTTCGAACGCTCTCTCGGTGGTGTACCGCACCTCTGATGTTCCTCGCAGGGCTTCCTATTTCCACCCATCCTCCAGTGCCGCACCACCATTCAGTGCGCCGCCACCCAGACCCTGTCAGTCCTACTGGACTTTTCTCTGCAATCGCTCTTCCTTTTTCTTTAAAGTCCCCCCGAAGTCCTGCTGTTCAATCACTACGTGCCGAGGTTGGTCAGGGAGTGACTCTGTTTGGTCCCCAGAGCAGGTTGGAACAGGATTTCTGCTAGGCCGGAGCAGAGCGCTGTAATTGCGCATCCACCATCTTTGGCACTCAGACCAAGCCCACGTAATTTGCATGCAGTTTCCCCAACATTCCATGTATTTTCACAAAAAATGCACTCTTTTCACAAGGAACAAGCACATTGATTCCGTAGAATTTTTGCAGTTAATTAAGCTTCCACAAGGATTTGGGTGATAAATGTCAAGAGAATATAAATGTCTATAGAATATTCAAGTGTTCAAATACGATTTAATTAGCTGGACGGTTCTGTGACATAGGAACTTTTGTGAGAGCTGCTTACTTTACGCAGTGACGAGATGTTTATTTCCAGAGTAGAGTTTTACCACCATCACACAGGTTTTAGGTGCTTTTGCATGCCTTAAAATAAAAAAAAAGCAGTGCTAGATTTCAGCAGCTTCCAGACATTTCATTTCTTTGTGTATCTTGCGCAATGATCTGCTTAACAGACTGTAGAAACTCACAGTGGTAAGTGAGTTAAATCATCCTTATTAAGTTCAACAACTGTGACCTCCAGCTGGCTGATAGCAGAACAACTGCCCACCTCTGTAACTTTTATTCCCCTCCATTCCACATTATATCACAACATTACTCTATGAATATAACGTTCCTACATATCTTACCCCCAAACAAATTTAACATTAAAATTTTTCCCAATTTTTTCTCAAATATTTATACATTACATTTATACATTACACTTATCATAAAGAACAATAGAATTTCTCCTTTTCTTATTCATTAGACCCATGTACTTTACTCAAACACCCTAAACTCGATTCCTTTCCGTCTTCCAACACAACCACATTTTTCTTTACTTTTATTATTCAACGAGGTTGAGAGTGTTTACCCCCCCCCCATTAGACCAAACTTCTGTGTCACCACCCAGTCTCTGCATCGCCAATGTACAACCTTCACCCCCTTCCTTTTATCGTATTCCTGTTTGTTTCTTTCCTGCTTCTCTTCCACCTTTCTTTCCATGGCTTTTCTATCAACCCACACCTGTTTCTTGTCCTGCAACCACATTGGAGACTCTTTGGTTGCAATTTCTCTCCCTTTGAGAGCTATGGTAACACCCCAGTAGTGGACTGTGGAGTAATCCTATGAGCCCAAATAATTTTATCTAACTCATTCTTCCATGACAAACCATTGAGGAATTGAGGAAACAAATTGTACTCCATTACCTGTGGTGATTATTTTTGGAATACCTTCCTCTGTGAACACTTCCCCAAGAAACTTTACCACATTTTTTGTATTTACATTGTCCATGCTTTTCACAATAATCCACTTACTATGGTAATCAATAACCACAACCAAAATCTGATTCCGTCTTCCCAGCTTCTCCACTGGGCCAATAAAATCCATTGCCAAATGTTCCCATGATTTTTTTGGAAACTTTCTGCAACATAATGGTGGTTTTGTCCTCAGTTTACTCTTGTCACTATTGCGACATGCTATGCAATCTTTCACCTTCTCTTCCACTTCCTTATCCATTTCCGGCCACCCCAAAAAATTGCTGTATTCTACCTTTGGTCTTGCTTCTACCTAGATGTCCTTCATGACTGATCTCAATCAATCTAGTTCTCAATTTACGTGGTGGAACAATACGATTACGTCTTAATATCTTGGAACCACAAATACTTAATTCATCCTTGACTACGCTATGTGATTGCATTTCCTCACACAGTTCAGTTCCTTGATTCCACCCTCCACTTATAAGGCGCTTTAATTTACCATACATTTCATCTTCTGTTACAGCGTGTTTCCAATCATCTTCTGTTAAGGCAAATTCTCCCACATCACGAACACTCACTGTTCCACTAAACTCTTCTTCCCTTTCACTATACATTCTCTCGTTCACTGGCATCCGGGATAAAGAATCTCCTACGGCATTTTTCTTTCCCTTAACATAATCCACACCAAAGTTAAAGTCCATCACAGATAATAACCATTTAGTAACTCATGGTGTCGCACCACCTTCCAATCCCTTCCCACATTTAAATATATTAATAAATGGTTTATGGTTGGTACGGATGTTAAAAGATAAACCCCACAAGTAGTACTTGAAATGGTTCACTGCCCAACAGCAGGTTAATGCTTCTTTTTCGATGGTGGAATAGAATTGTTCCGCACTTTACAATCTTCTGGATGCAAATCCAATTATTCTCTCCTGTCCAGCTACCCTCTGTGAAAGTACCGCTCCTAAACCAACATTACTAACATCAGTAGTGGCTATAGTTTTGTTGTTTACATAAAAATTATACAGTGATGGTGCCTCTGTGATAGATTGTTTGATCTCTTCAAATGCCTTCTCACACTGATTCCCCCCGATTCAAATACAGTTTTATTATTCAATAATAACGGTATAGGTTCCACCCTCTCAGCAAAATTGCACATACATTTAGAGCAGTACTCAGCAAGTCCTAAAATAGATTTTAACTGTTCCTTACTCTGTGGCCTAGGACCTTCGCATATGGCTTTAACAATACTTTTCTTCGGTTTGATTCCCTCTTCTGAAATTTCATGGCCTAAATAATTAACTTTTTTTTTTTTCAACTGGCATTTTTCCCTTATTATGATTAGACCATGTCTCTCAATCCTCTATAATACCTCTTTCAGCACATCATCATGTTCACTCTCTGAATTTCCTACTACCAAAATGTCATCCTGAAAACATAGAACTGTTCTCATAACCTGAAAAATACTTTGCATCATTCTTTGGAACACAGCTGAAGCAGAGGCAAGACTGAAAGGTATCCTTTTGATATCTGAATGCACCCAAAGGTGTAACAAATTATGTCTGTGGTCTTGATTCCTTATTTAGATTCACTTGGTGATATGCAGATGACATGTCAAGGACACTAAACCACTTTCCACCCCCATCATACTCAGCATTTCCAATGTATTGAATAGTGGCTGCCTATCCACCGATATGTTGTTGTTTGAGTCTCTTAAATCTATGCATAAACGGATTTTCCCTCTATCCTTTGGAGCAACCACCACTGGAGATAGCCATTCAGAAGATTCTATGGGTTCTATAATCCCTTCTGCCATTAATTTATCCAATTCCTTCCTTAACGGTTCCCTTATTAGGTGAGGTATGGATCTTACTTTATGCACCACAGGCACAGCTTTTTCCTTCAAAGTTATTTTATGAGTAAAACTCTTCAATAATCCACATTTTCTGTGAAAACTGGGGGTTAACAAATACTACCCTCTCACCATCATTACATTATTTGTCCTGTTCATTTACCAGTTCTATTGACACATAACAGGTTCTTTGGCATTAGGATCCAAGATGATGTTCCTATCCTTCTGATGACACCTCCCAAGATGATCTGAACCTTCCTCCGTTATGTGCTGTGTACCCTTCAGTACTAGCCATATTACATTTTTTACCATTATCAGTTTCACCCATTTTAATTAGCTATTTCCTATCTATACCTTACACTTTATCTATAGAATTTTCTTTCACCCCTTTAACTTCTTTTCCACCATCTTCAATTTCCTTAATCTATTTTGCAGCATCTTCCATACTTCTTGCAATTTGGACTGTGTTCTCTAACTTTAAGTCCGTCGCTAATAAGTGTTCCTTCACCCGTTTATTCTTTGACCAGCGTGCAATCTGATCCCTAATTAGACTGTCAGTGAGGTCCTGGAACTGGCAAGAAACAGCTAACCCTCTCAGTTCCGCTAAATATGTCAGAATGTCTTCATCCTATCTCTGAACACGTGAAAATAATTGTCAGCTTTCAAAAACTATACTCACTTTAGGAGTGAAACGTTTATCAGGCATCATTAAGGATATTTCAAACACATTTGCAGCTTGTGCATCTCCAATACCTAATGATATTTCTGGAAGATCATTATAAATCCTTCTCCCTTCTGTCTCTAAATGATGTAAAAGAATTGCCTGTTTCTGTATCGGTCCATATTTATCTCCACCCATTGTCAGAATATATGTAAAAAACATATTCTTCCATCTTTTCCAAGGAAGAGTGGGTTCTCCAGGTGTAGGCAAGAAAGTGGAGCCAAGCCGAAATGCTTTGTTCAGCCATCCTGTAAAGTAATTCTAAAATAACTAAAATAGTTAATTAATAACAAATTAAAATAATTTAAAATAATAAACTGAAATAAACTTCCTCTTTGTTCATAACCTTGATGACTATTTTGTAATTGTTAGTCCTGCAATTTTTCCTCTATTGTCACTCTGCAGTTCTTCCTCTATTATCTGCAGTCTTTCCTCTATTGTCACTTTGCAGTCCTTTCTCTATTCTCCTCCTTGCCCAGTGAGGAAAACGATACACCGCTCCATGAAGTAGCAGAAGCACAGTACATCAGTAAGACATTTAATTTAATTAAGCTTTCCCGTTGCTTTCAAGCACACCGGAAATCCCCAGCTTAACACACGTGTAGTAAGGTGAACTCGGACTCATCTGAAATGCACATTGCTAGCGGCGTGCGTGTAGCGCAAGACGGACAGGAATCCAAGCACGCGTCCGGCAGTAGTAACACAGCACATTGCTAATGGTGCGTTTGCAGCAAGAGTCGGACAAGAATCCAAACACCCAACAGGAATTCAGCACTTCTAGCACGCTCTCAGCCCAGCGTGCGTCGTTCTCTTAGCCCAGCACATACCGTTCAATCATCTGTTCAACACACACATCCTCGTTCAGCTACTCGTGTGTCACGTTTCTATAAATATGCCATTCCTCTTTCACAGTGCTCTCGTCCTTCTTGCTTCCAAAATAAATTTCCAGTCACTTACTGTCAGCCTGTAGTAATAAGCCTTTTCCAGAGGTGGAAGTCACCGATCTCCATCCCCTGCACGGCCCCTCGTTGCCAGTATATGTAGTAACTCACTAACTCACACTGGCAAGTGAGTTAATCGTCTTTATTAAGTTCAACAACTGTGACCACCAGCTGGCTGACAGCAGAACAACTGCCAACCTCTGGAAATTGTATTCCCTTCCATTCCACATTACATCACAACATTACTCTATGAATAGAACGTTCCTACACAGACCCACACGTTGACAGTGTCTCTCATAAATATAAGCCTTTAAACCTGTTTTAAAGCCCACAGTGAGTCACCAGTGAATGAAAGGCTCCAGTGGAAGCTTACAATTTTCCTCAGGCAATTTTTGTTCTGCCTGGACCTTGCGGTAGTAAATTTACAGAATGGGCTGCTGGAATTATGCTACTGTGGAGAACCAAATTATCCAGCAGGGTAGATGAAATTATGCGGATAAGAAAAGGCAAATTATGCAGCGTACTGCGGCACATTTTGTGGTAATCATTATTTTATTTTTTACTCATTTCAATAACATGGTAACACCCCTTCATTCTTAGGCTGCACTTAAGGCAGATGACACAACAGGATTAGTTATGTTTCAAGTTGGATTCCAGGAATCTCTCTTAATGTAAATGAATATTTGCTTCCAGTGTTGTTGTATATGCAACTTTGAAGGAGCAAATGAATCCACTCTGCAATGGGTTTTAATCATCAAAAGCGTTTACAGTCTTGTTTTGAACCCCAGCAGAAGAGTTTCAGTTGAGTATAGTATAAATCCTGACAAGTTTTTAAATGTTGATTTTTTTTATTTTTTTTTTATATTTAAACGCATTTGTCAGTGTATGTTTTTATTTCTTTTATACTAAAGGAATTGTATCCGTGCTGAAGCTTCACCAAGGTCAACCAACAGTCTTTCTTAGATGCATGCACTTCTCCTTTACGTTGACTTAAATGTTATATTGCAACCTCATAATCCTCCTCCTTTGTTGTTAGTAATTCAATAATTGGGATCTGTTGTTATTCTTTAGAAGTCTTCTGTTTTTCAGATTTAAAAGGTTCCCGTTCCTGACTCACAAGTCTGACAGCCAGAGCACGCTGGCTGGACATTATAGGATGCTTCATATCAATTAATAAATGTTTGAACACTGCTAAATATCAGATAGCAAAAGGAAAGTCTTCTGGGGCATTTGGCATCAGTTCTGGTTCCAGTGACTGCAGAAGTCTACAAGTTGCAGTGCTTTGTACCTGCATGGAAATCTGGCTCCCTAAACAAGCACAGCTTTATATGAATTGTTGCAGGAAGCTGCAACCAGCACAAACATTATTGCAAGATTCAACAGAGATGCATAGAGGAACTTTCTCATACAGTGTTCTAACATGCTACGTTTCTATAACTGGCCATCAGTTCAAATGGGCAACTGCTCTCTTAAAGTTTGCTATGATGGTCAATGGCTTGGATTAAAACAAATGAACATAAATGCGTGCTGGGAAACTGCAGCATTAAACCTCAAAATAATCAATTTCTCATGTCCTGTCATCACTTTACCTAGTAAACCATTCTATTGCCTATTTTAAGCCAATTAATTCTTGCTTTCGGTGTAAAAGGTTACATTTGGAATCTGAAATCCTTGAATGCAAGTATTAAAAGTTAAAAACCTCTCAAACCTAAGTGACATTTTTAATATCTAGCAAAGACTAAGCTCCCAAATAATTGGTCACTTTACTTTTCTTCTCTGCTGCCTGAATCAGATTTAAGAGTTTAGTGTCCCTAGCTTGTGGATTTAAGTTCTGAAGAAGTCACATATGTAAAAATGGGCTGTGGTGCCACAGGTGTCTGTGGATAGTAGTGTCAATGTGAAAATGTTGCGGCTGCTTGTGTAGCCTTCTTACGTTTGAGGATGTGACCTGAGTAGATTTGAACTGAAGTTGCCCATTGCCTTATGTTTATTAGGTGTCTCCCTCCCTGTCTTTCTCCCATTTGACGTAAGTAATAAAAGATCTTTGTGGGATTATGTAAATGGTGCACCCCTAACATTGGTCTTGTCATTGTGATTTTGTCTGTGCAGGCAATAAGGACTATGTGAGCCCTAATTCTGGAAGAGATTGAGTTTGACAGCATGCCTTGACCTACTGCAGTGGAAGATTATATTGACTGCGTTGCTTTTCGGGTTTTGCTTGCAGTGCTTTGGTCTGGTGCTTGTAAGGAAAGCTGCTAACTTGGAGGGTCATTTTGGGTAGTTAAGGTTCTTGTTTAGCTTTGTTCGTCTTGGTTGCTGTTTGGTTTTGTTGCACAAGCGGAGATGTGTCTTTAGTGTGGTGTGCGTGTGAGAGCTTTGTGGAAGTGTTTTATCTCTTAGTGTGAAATAGGTGTTCTGTGAGTGTTCCATGCCCAGAGTGATCCTCCAGTATCACTTGGTGTGTCTCAGATGCTGCATAGATACCGACAACATATGAAGCTTGTTGCTGGTTGTTTCATTCTAAACCAGCCTACTTTATACCTGTAACCAAAAACATGTATTATCAAATGTCTCGTGTTTGTACATGTGTGCCTAGATTTCAAGTAAATAAGGACTTTCTGCAATCTGTAGTGTTGCTAATTGATTGATAGGGCAAACTTTTTTCATTTTCTTGGGTAGCTCATTTAGGGAAAGGGTGCTCCTAATTCCAGATGCATCCATCTTGTGAGGAGGCCAACCAACTTCTACTATCTCTGTGCTCAGTCCACAAAGGAGCCTCTGGTATTACAAATTTGTGGATCAGGCATATTCCATGCTTGATTCATCAGTTACAAAGAGCAGTTGTCCAGAGCTTGTGATGTGCTTCTTTGAACTACCTTTGAAAGACAAGAGTTTCTAAAATTGCCAAAACTTTTCCCAGTCGTGTTCCCTTTCTACTTTATTAAGGTGTTTTGTAAAACGCTGCACATCAACAAGGCTGAAACAACAGGAAACAGAATATACAAAATGTGCTGAAAATGGAAGATGAGCTCAGCCAGATGTGAAGAACTGTAATTCATTGATCACTTTAAGGACAATATTAGACTTAATTTAGAGCCTGTAATAGCAAGTGTTTTTCCCCGAGATTGGTAACGTGAATGATTCACTATTCTCGGAGCACTAGAGTCACTACAGGGTAAATAAGCTTTCCATTTTTGTTGTTCAAGCAGCTAGAGTACTTTGTATGTGTAATAAACTGTGTTTTATGTTTAGCTGAAAATATTAAAGAGGACTCTTTCTGGTAGTTATAGTTCCTGTCATAATTAATTTTTTTACTATCCTTGCATGCCAGACGAGATAAAAAAGATAATTTCTTGAGATTACTATGGATGCTTTCCCAGATTCTGGCAAGGAAGTCTAACTTGTGAAAAAGTCTGGCATGTTCAATTGTAGGTAGCCTGTGAGTATAAACCTTGACGGTGAGTTATATGATTGGGAGTCAGTGATCATAGTTTGAAAATGTTCATTGTTTCTTTTTTGTACATATGTGACTAATTTATATTTATTTTTATTTTTGCAGCCTTGCAGTCAGAGAGTTTCTATGTCTTGATGACCCTCCAGGTCCATTCGACAGCCTTGTAGAAAGCAGGGTACGTTTTTATTGTTGCTGTTTCCTATGAACCAAAGCATAAAATGTATACTTGCAATACTTGAACCATTTAAAAAAAAAAAAAAAAAGATTAATTTTTATTTCACTCTCACAGAAATGCTTAAAAAGTTTTGTAGACTTAATAAGTTTTGAAAGTGACTTTTAAAAATGTTTTTTTCTAACCTATCTGAGGGCAAGAAGAAGGTTTAAAGCAACTTATCCATTCAAAGACTTCTTTCAGAATGATTTGTCACTACTCAGCCTGATTTTTTCCAATTTCTATTGGCAAGGTAGAGTGTGTAAATGGTGTTAACAAGATAGCCATGGCTATAGTGATTTCTGGGTGCTTTTGTCAGATTTAATTTGTCCCAAATTTAGTATACTTGCATCTGCACGTTTTCTGCTTCCATTCAGGATACGGATTCACATGATCAGTCATGATAATCCCTTACCGCTTAGTTTTATTTTATACAGTACCACAGTTTAAATTTGTTTTTCAGTGTTTTCCTGAGAAATTTATCAAGACCAAAATTCATCACTGTATAGTCTTTTTTTAGTGTGAAGTTGCTTTACATTATGCAACAGTGAGAAATGATATTCATGGATGAGATTTGAAAACAAGGCCCAACTAGGACTGATTAATTCAGTACATGTGGGGGGGGTGTGTGTGTGTGTGTGTGTGTGTGTGTGTAAGATCAGGTATTTGAAGAGAGCAGTGTACTTGCTACAAACATGACGATTTTGGTGGTTTGTATAGTTGATTTTGCTGCTTATTGCAGAATGAGTAAGCACTGTATAAACAACGCACACATGTAGGCTTCCACAATTTGTCTAGTGAGGTATACCCAGTGAAAGAATTTCATCTGGAGAAGTTTGTGTAGCTGCTATAGCTTCTGACCAATTTTCCTCATCAAGCTACCTTACGTCTGTCTCCCATGAGGTTTTCAGGGTAGGGATGGTGTTAGCTTGGTGGTGAATCGAAGACTGATATATTTTGGACATTTTTTTATGGCCAAGATTATAGAGGAGGAGGTTGCTCTTCAGCGGGGTGCATTCTGCAATGTCGTCCTGGCTACGTAGGTAAGGAGACAGTGTATGTCTGAGTTGCAAATATTTATGACATTGGCTCCTGTGGAGCTGATATTCTACCTGCATAGATTGAAAATACTTGAGGATCCCTTCATCAACCACATGCATAGATTGAAAGGACTTGAGGATCCCTTCATCAACCACATCTCTCGATGTTGTGATACCTATCAATGCCACTTGTGGAATGCCTTCAGGGCTGATATCTGTGCCAGCAAGGCCCCTTCCCAGAGTGGGGTTTGTGCCGTCAGTCCCCTCCCCCACCCCATTCGGGCAAGTGTATTATGCTAAAGCCTGATTACTTCTGTAGTAGATTGTGTAAGACCAGAGGGCATTGCACTCCCATAAAGAAGAGAGAGAAGTAATTTATTCCTCAAAGACCACATTTTGGAGGCATATGTCTGGTCCTTCTGGGTATGATGCCACCATTTATTGAT
This sequence comes from Pleurodeles waltl, assembly GCF_031143425.1. Lineage (NCBI taxonomy): Eukaryota > Metazoa > Chordata > Amphibia > Caudata > Salamandridae > Pleurodeles > Pleurodeles waltl. The sequence continues at coordinate 789,284,037 of NC_090439.1, read as the reverse complement.
AATCAGGAGGTATGCTGATCAGCAGGATGAATCGATGTCAGCTGTTGTGATGTCCCCCAGGTAGCTAGATTTAAAGCATTCGTTCAAAGCAATACGAGGGCTTTCCCCTCACCCTACACCCAAATCTCATAAGAAGGTTTGAAGCATGGAGTTTATTTTGGAAAACATAATTTGTGGGATGTTGTACGGTTAATTTTGAAGCTGCTAGAGGAATTGAGGCACATATACCATTTTGAAACTGACCGATCTACCAAGCAGAGATAGAGGCAATGGGGACCATGAATGTTAATAGTCAGTTTATGTAGGAGGGGTGAGATGTTACTGTCCCATGCTCTACCTATGTCTTCAGTCATACCAACCCCAGGGTATCAAAACCACCCGCTCTCTCTCTCCAAATGTAGGGATTCTGCCAGCTAGTGTGTGGGAGGTGACCAGGTAGATGAGATGTTTGTTCGTCTACATTCATTTTCAAGTCAGACACCTCCCAGAATATGCAGAAGATTATAGAGCTTGAGGGCCTGACGTCTCTGGTTTAGTCAAAATCATCAAGCCATATCAATCCATAGTACACCTAAAGAACGATGCTCTGAGACACCCGTACCCTATTAAACCCAGAAATCCAGCATCAATTCTGATACACTCTTCCAGTGGATCTATCGCAGTGGTGAAGAGGAATGGAGACAACGGACATCCCTGTCTTGTGCCCTGCCCAGTTAAAAAGGGATCTGAATATTTCCGGCCCACTGTTACCACTGCCAACAGATCTGTATAAAGGATAAACACCATATTTGGGGCCAAAATGTAAAAGATGTTGTAGTATTAAAAAGGTAGGTACTACTTACTGAGTCAAATGCTTTCTCCATATCCAACAGGAGGACCAATCCTGGACTTTGGAGCCTGTCAGCCAGAGTTAGTGCATTGTAAAGTCTCCTAATATTACGTCTGTTCGCCCTCTGCGGCATGAACCCTGATTGATCTGGGTGTACCTAGGACAAAATGACTGGCAACAGTCTGATCAGCTAGTACTTTTGCTATGATTTTAACTTCCACAAATTAGAGGGAAATTGGGTGAGAGGAGCATGCGTTGAAGGGTCTGTTTGGTTTGGGAATAATCACTATTTCTGCCATTAGCAGGTCTGGGGTAATTCTGCCTTCTTCAAAAGCCTCTCTGACGATTGCCACCAGTGCCGTCTCAGTTGGCATGTGAAAGTCTTCAAGAATTCCACTGGCAGGCCATTAGTTCCCGGGGTCTTGCCATTTTTCATCTTATATAATGCTGCAGAGAGTTTATCCTCATTAATCCCCAGATAATCTCTGTAGTGGGAGATCACCAACACACCGCTTGTCCTCCTCAGGTGGGAGTAGGTTGGATGGGAAGTAGAACTTCCAATAATGCACAGCAAATATTTGGACTATCTTATTTTCAGTCCCAGTTATGCCCATTTAGGGTCGGTTAGATAAGGGATCGGAGTGCAGTGTCCAATATTGGTACAGTCAGTATAATAAGGAGCTTGATTTGTCGTCGTTCTCCCCCCCCATCTCTCTACCCCACAGTGATAGGATTACGAGGCCAGCTAAATAGCATTGGCATCATCAGTTGACAATTGGTGCAATTCCTGCTGTGCATAGGTCAGGATTCTTAAAAGAAGCTTGGTCTGAATGCAGCCTGGTACTGGTGTTCCAGGTCCATAGTCTAGGATTTCAACAGGGTCAGCCGCTACCCCTATTCTCACCCGTTTGGTAGCTTATTACTCTCCCTTGCAATGTGGCTTTAATGCATCCCACAAAATCCTGGAAGAGTCTGCAGAGTCTGTATTTATCTTGAAGACCTAATCTATGGACTTCAAGTGGCCTTTAAATTGGCTGTCTTGTAGGGATCAGGCTGCCGTGCACAATTTCATTGTTGGCTTCTGAATAGCGAAGCCCTCCTTCGTATCCACTGGAGAGCGGTCCGATAGATCCTTGGGGAGCAAGTATGTGTCCGATACCCACCAGGATTGTGTTGCCAACATTAAGAAGTAGTCTAAGCATGGTAAGGATTTCTGTGCATGAGAGTACTTGGTAAGAGTCTTCCCTTGAACTCCGGTCTCTTCAGCATATGACAAGGCCCCACAACAAGCTGACCCTGCAGGACACGTCACTCTCGGAGACAACAAAAGCCTTCTCTGTTGCCACAGGAACTCTATTGTTGCCCTAGCATGTTGGAATGGTCTTTACATATGAGTGGGGAGGGTCCCTGCTACTGGCTGTCTACATGGGTACCACCAGCTGATCACCACCATTGCTCCCCAGGTTGGCTCCCAGTCGGCAGCACATAGAAGTCGAGTTGATGATAAATCCTGGGAGGTGAGGGGGTTCTCGCAGCACAGCGTGATTTACCAAGATCTGTTCCCCTCACCAGTGGTAGTCATGTCTTAATAATTTTCTAGCTAACGTGTCAGGAATTTTAGATTCTATAAAGGACACGGAGGCAAGGATTATGCTTTCTCTTTTCTTTACTGGCAAAACAGCAGCCAATGAAATGTAATAAAACTTTAAATTACATACTCCATGAGTACATACCGTCATTCAATCATGACCCTTCCCTCAATAATATATAAGCTCCGAACACCAGAGTCCGTCCTCTTTCTTTTCCATAGAACCATAAGAACAGGAAGTCAACTTTAACCCCTTCGTTGCCAGACCTTTTCCCCATCAGGTGCCAAGCCATTTTTTGGCTATTTGGGGCAGTTCACGTGTAGGCCCTCATAACGTTTTGTCCACAAAAGCTACCCACGCCAAGTTTGCGTCCTTTTTTTCCAACATCCTAGGGATTCTAGAGGTACCCAGACTTTGTGGGTTCCCCTGAAGGAGACCAAGAAATTCGCCAAAATACAGCAAACATTTTGGGTTAAAAAAAATAAAAAAAATGGGAAAAAAGGGCTACAGAAGGCGGCATGTGGTTTTTCCCCTGAAAATGGCAGCAACAAAGGGGTTGCAGTGCTAAAATCAGCATCTTCCCAGCTTTCAGGAACAGGCAGACTTGAATCAGGAAACCCAATTTTTCAACACAATTGTGGCATGTTACTGGGACTTACCCCATTTTTACTATTTTTTGTGCTTTTAGCCTCCTTCCAGTTAGTGACAGAAATGGGTGTGAAACCAATGCTGGATCCCAGAAAGCTAAACATTTTTGAAAAGTAGACCAAATTCTGAATTCAGCATTTGTGTAGATCCTACAAGGTTTTCCTACAGAAAATAACAGCTGAAATAAAAAAATATTGAAATTGAGGTGAAAAGAACAGCCATTTTTCTCCACGTTTTACTCTGTAACTTTTTCCTGCGATGTAAGATTTTTGAAAGTAATATACCGTTACGTCTGCTGGACTCTTTTGGTTGCGGGGATATATAGGGCTTGTAGGTTTATCAAGAACCCTAGGTACTCAAGAGCCAATAAATGAGCTGCATCTTGCAGTGGGTTTTCATTCTGTACCGGGTATACCGCAATTCATTTGCTGAAATATAAAGAGTGAAAAATAGGTATGAAGAAAACCTTTGTATTTCCAAAATGGGCACAAGATAAGGTGTTTAGAAGCAGTGGTTATTTGCACATCTGTGAATTCCAGGGTGCCCCATACTAGCATGTGAATTACAGGGCATTTCTCAAATAGATGTCTTTTTTACTCCTTGTCTTACATTTGAAAGGTAAAACATGTGGAGAAAGACAAGGGGCAATGACACTTGTTTTGCTATTCTCTGTTCCCCAAAGTCTCCCGACAAAAAATGGTACCTCACTTGCGTGGGTAGGCCTAATGCTCGCAACAAGAAACGCAACATGGACACATCACATTTTTACATTGAAATCTGACATGTTTTTTGCAAAGTCCCTAACTGTAGATTTTGGCCTCTAGCTCAGCCGGCACCTAAGGAAACCTACCAAACCTGTGCATTTTTTAAAACTAGACACCTAGAGGAATCCAAGGTGGAGTGACTTGTGGGGCTCTCACCAGGTTCTGTTACCCAGAATCCTGTGCAAACCTCAAAATTTGGCCCAAAAAACATTTTTGCTCGCATTTCGGTGATAGAAGGTTCTGGAATCTGAGAGGAGCCACAAATTTCCTTCCACCCAGTATTCTCCCAAGTCTCCCGATAAAATTGGTATCTCACTTGTGTGGGTAGGCCTAGTGCTCGCAACAGGAAATGCCCCGAAACACAACGCGGACACATCGCATTTTCCCAAAGAAAACAGAGCTGTTTTTTTTTTTTAAAGTTCCTAGCTGTGGATTTTGGCTTCTAGCTCAGCCAGCACCTAGGGAAACCTACCAAACCTGTGCATTTTTTTAAACTAGACACCTAGGAGAATCCAAGATGGGGTGCCTTGCAGGGCTCTCACCAGGTTTTGTTACCCAGAATCCTGTGCAAACCTCAACATTTGGCAAAAAAACACCTTTTCCTCACATTTCGGTGACAGAAAGTTGTGGAATCTGAGAGGAGCCACAAATTTCCTTCCACCCAGCGCTCTCCCAAGTCTCCCGATTAAAAATGGTACCTCACTTGTGTGGGTAGGCCTAGAGCCAGCGACAGGAAAAGGCCAAAAACCTGTAGAGATTGAGGGGATAGCACAGCAAGTTGATAAGCACATATTTTTCTTTCATACATCTTTAGGCTGACTCTGCTTTGGCGCCCACACGTGTGAGGTATCATTTTACATGGGAGACTGAGGAGAATGCTAGGTGGTAGGAAATTTGTGCCGGAGCAGTGATCCTATAAAGAAAAGTGAGGAAAAAATACTTTTTTTTAAAGCAAGTTTTGAGGTTTGCAGAGGATAATGGGTAAGAAAATGTTGAGGGATCCACGCAAGCCACACCTCCTTGGACTCCTTGGGGTGTCTAGTTTTAAAAATGTCTGGGTTTGGTAGGTTTCCCTAGATGAAGGCTGCACCTGGGACCAAAAACATAAGTGCCCGCCCCTCTCCCTCCCCCCCCCAAACACAGGCAGTTTTGTCATAGATCATTTTTTATGTGTCCACGTACTTCTGTGATGTTCCAAACACTAAAATTGTGAAAAGAATCGCACTTAGATTATGTTAAAAAGACCCCTCACCCACCAACCAAGTTGGTGGTATGCTTTATCATCGGGGTCCCACCCGAGACACCTAGCGCATCCTGGGTGTGCTGCAACACCTGATTACAGTGGAGCAGGTTTTGTCATTTTTACCATACATACTGGTTGGATTTGGCACGAGGGTGAGTGATGGTTCAGTAGATCAAATTTTATTAACAAACGATTTCACAAAAGTGAAATTTACTGTTAATAACTGAAAGCCCAAAAAACTGAACCAATGACTCACAGCTCGTGAGCTGTAAAGCTGCGTCAAGGCACCAACCACTTTACAGTCCATTCACCTTTCATACATGACATGCACAAGACCATTCACGTCACGCCACCAGCCGCAGGCCCAGCACATTGCAACACTCACTTCAGCAGACAGCACCATTCAAGGGCCCATCACTTTCATACGGCCACATGCCTGATACAGCAATCACGCCAGCTAATGGGAGTGTGTGGCCACCCCACGCACACCGCCAGCCAAGCGCCACCCCACGCACACCGCCAGCCAAGTGCCACCCCACGCACACCGCCAGCCAAGCGCCACCCCATACACACCGCCATCACTTTTTGTTATTGTTTTTAAACAACAGAGAAACCTCTAATTATAAATAAGTACAAAACTACAACCACAAAAGCTCTAACTGAATACATGACAGTAATGCCAACCGTGAAACTGAACATATGAAAATATAAAATGGCAGTTTACGCTCACGGTATTTCCCAATAATTCTTCTGTGTGTGGTAGCTCCTGAAACAGCCACCTACACACAGCCCAGGCTTTAAAGGACAATCAGGGCAGTACATCTTAGTCTCCTTCCGGATACCTCTTCGAGCACAGACTCTACATCTCTTAGCAGGAAAGACTTTTTGGGCCGTGGGAGGAATGTGCTTAGAAAAGTGACGATCTTTCAATCTAGCCACATCCTCCATAACTGCTTCTCTAGGAACACTTGCCTGTTCCAGTACAACAAGGCTCACTATGATAGACTCCTGAAATTTCACAAATGTGATCATTGAATCTGGAGAACTATCCTTGAACACAACAAAAGCATTAAAAGTTGCCAAGTGGAACAGGTGAACCACTAATTTCCTATACCAAACATAAGCCTTACAAGCAGCAGTGTAAGGTTCCAACCTCTGGTCTACTCTATCAGCACCACCCATGTGATTATTGGAGTCTAAAATGCACACACGTTTGCACACTTAAGTAACTTGGCCCCAAACAGCCACAGGTGAAGTACTCTCATCATGTATGGTAGTTAGCATGTACACATCCCTCCTGTCTACAAATTTCAGAGCTAGCAGCTCATCATTCCGCAAGGCACTGCACTGTCCCTTCTCAAGTTTTTTTACTGACAGCTCTCTTGGATAACCTTTCCGATTAGAGCAGATTGTGCCACAAGCAACAGTGTCCACTCTGAACAATTCCTTGAATAACTGAACTCCAGTGTAGAAGTTATCTACATATAAATAGTGAGCACCAAGTTCCCACACAATTTTCTCATGAGCTCCAAAAGTGGGCTGACAACCAGGGGAGTCAATACTGGAATCCCTACCAGTGTAGACCTGGAAATTCTAAACATATGCTGTACTACTTTCAGACAGCATATACAATTTAATTCCATACCGTACCATCTTGCTAGAATCTACTGCCTAAAAACCAAACGACCCTTGAACAGGGCCAAAGACTCAGCTACAGATATTTCTTTGCCTGGAACATATATCTTTGAAAAACGATCTACAAAATGATCAAGGACAGGTCTAATCTTAAAAGACGGTCAGAATCAGGGTGATCTCGTGGCAAGTCTAAAGCCTTATCTACAAAATGCAACATCCGAAGAAGAAGCTCATACTGTTACGACTCATGATTTCAGGAAATATAGCAGTTGCCATCAAGGGACTAGTAGACCAATATGAAGACAGTGATGGCTTCCTTATCAGACCCATCAAAAAAGTTAAACCCAAGAACTTTTTCAACTCTTCCAGATTTGTGGGAATCCACCGGCTAGCTCTAGAGTGTGGCCTAAGTCTGGCAGCCTTGTCCCTCAAATACTGCTCTGCATACACATTAGTCTGCTCAACAATCTCTTCCAAAAATACATCATCAATAAACAACTCAAAGAAGTTGACAGGCAAAACGTTTTCCGTATTTACTCTACACCCTGGGAACCCAGTAAAGGCAAGCAACTGTGGCTGCTCCATGTTTGGTGCAACCTAGGTGTCAGGCCTTCCAGTGGGAGACCTTTCAGCCGTTGGCTGCTGCACCATTGGCACAGCAGTGTCCTCCTCTAAAACAGGCACTTCATCAGCACTGAGAATGCCTTCATCATTAGATGATTCCTCTGACAGAAAATTCACTTCCAGAATCTTGCGCTTCCTCCTCTGCCTCAGATGCAGAGTCAGTCTCGTAATCATGGTCAGAAGACGACTCAAAAAGCACACCAACAACCTGCTGATCAGTCATCGTATGGCTAGCCATGATCCTTCCTACAAAAAGTAACTGGATAAATGTACTACCAACAACCAGTCCTGTGTAAGATAAATGATAAACAAAGCGTAGCTTTATCATTAAGAGTTATAAACTCAAAAACTATACCGCTCACTTGCCTGAATAAACTAGACTCACCAACAACTACTCTGCACAGCCACAGCAATCACCTATGATATCCCACTAAAAAGAAAAAAGAAAAGCAAATTAGACATAAGACAACACAAATATCATTGTGCATAAATCTAAGGACAATTTCACACACAATCCTGCATTTAGTACACCACCAACAAACATCTCATTCATGCATGACAACAATACTCCTTTGGAGTAAATTTATGTTCGGTGGCATGTGTAGCTGCAGATACACATGCTGTGCATAGTGCATAGTCCGTCGTCTGGTGTTGGGTCGGAGTGTTACAAGTTGTTTTTCTTCGAAGAAGTCTTTTCGAGTCACGAGACCGAGGGACTCCTCCTCCTTTGTTTCCATTGCGCATGGGCGTCGACTTCATCTTAGATTGTTTTTTTTTCCGCCATCGGGTTCGGACGTGTTCCTTTTCGCTCCGGGTTTCGGGACGGAAAGATAGTCAGAACTTCGGAAAACTACGTCGGTATTGTTTCGTTCGGTATCGGGTTAGATAGAATCGACACCGAATCGTGAAGAGCTCCGGTAGCCCTTCGGGGTAACGTCGACCCCCGTCGGGGCCTGGTCGGCCCGACCGCGTGTAACATCGACACCGATGGAACGGACCCCGTTCCGATTCTGTCCTAAATGCCATAGTAAATATCCATATACAGACCAACATTTGGTCTGTAACTTGTGCCTGTCGCCCGAGCACAAGGAAGAAACGTGTGAGGCCTGTCGTGCGTTTTGGTCCCGAAAGACACTCCGTGACCGAAGAGCCAGAAGGTTGCAAATGGCGTCCACGCCGACAGGACAACGAGGGTTCGAGGAACAAGGAGAAGAAGAGGAAGCCTTCTCCATCCATGAATCGGACTCGGAGGAGTTCGACGTCGAAGAAACCGTGAGTAAGACGTCGAAACAAGCACCCCACTCGAAAACAGACAAGGCCCAGGGGACGCCACTGCCAACAGGCCATGTCTCAACCCATAAAATAGGTGACCGTCCATCGGCACCGAAAAAGGGCGAACCGGTGCCGAGATCGTCCGACTCGGGTCGAGACACAGGCACGCAGCAATCTCGGGACCGAGAAAGTGCTGCCGAAAAGGGTCGACGCCGAGACAGCGGAACCGAAGCTGCTCGACGCAGAGACAGCGGCACCGAGGATGATCGACACCGAGAAGGCTCGACTACAAAAAAGAGAAAATTCTCCTCGGAGCCGAAAACAAGCAAAGACACAGTTTCGGTGCCAAAACGCCCAGCAACCGAACCGACTGCCAGCTCGTATTCAGAGGAACAATCACTGTCCTCTCAAATGCACAAACACAGATTTGAAGAAGAGTTACAAACCACTGACGTAGACCACACCCAGAAGCGGATCTTCATACAGAGTGGGACAGGGAAGATCAGCACTCTTCCCCCAATCAGGAGGAAAAGGAGACTCGAGTTCCAAACACAAGAACAAACACCACAAGCAAAAGTGGTGAAGAAAGTAACTCCACCACCCTCTCCTCCACCTGTAACTCATACATCACCGGCACAAACTCCGTCACATTCACCAGCTCATACCACCATGAGCCAAGAGGACCAGGACGCTTGGGACCTATACGACGCCCCAGTATCAGACAATAGTCCTGAGTCGTACCCTACCAAGCCCTCACCACCTGAGGACAGCACAGCGTATGCACAGGTGGTAGCTAGGGCAGCAGAGTTCCATAACGTGTCGTTACACTCAGAACCTGTTGAGGATGACTTCCTTTTCAACACCCTCTCCTCCACCCATAGCACCTATCAAAGCCTGCCTATGCTCCCGGGAATGCTAAGGCACGCAAAACAGATCTTTAAAGAACCTGTCAAAAGCAGAGCGATAACTCCACGGGTGGAGAAAAAATATAAAGCACCGCCCACGGACCCTGCTTTTATCACATCACAACTGCCACCAGATTCAGTTGTAGTAGGAGCTGCTCGTAAAAGGGCCAACTCGCACACATCAGGCGACGCACCACCTCCGGACAAAGAGAGCCGCAAGTTCGACGCAGCTGGGAAAAGGGTTGCAGTACAAGCTGCAAACCAGTGGCGCATCGCTAACTCGCAGGCGCTCCTAGCGCGTTTTGACAGAGCCCATTGGGACGAGATGCAACATCTCATCGAGCATCTACCCAAAGAACTCCAGAAACGGGCAAAACAAATGGTTGAGGAGGGACAAAATATCTCCAACAACCAAATACGTTCCTCTATGGATGCAGCGGATACAGCTGCAAGAACAATTAACACCGCGATAACCATAAGAAGGCATGCATGGTTGCGCACATCCGGCTCCAAGCCCGAGATACAACAGGCAGTGCTCAATATGCCGTTCAATGAGCAACAATTGTTTGGACCCGAAGTTGACACGGCAATTGAGAAATTGAAAAAAGACACGGACACAGCTAAGGCCATGGGCGCACTTTCGGGACTTTTCGTAAAACAACCTTCAGAGGGGGGTTTCGAGGTCAAGCCACACAAGCAAGTACCTCACAAACAACACCGTCTACCTACCAGGGACAGTACCAAAGGGGAGGCTTTCGGGGCCAATACAGAGGGGGACAATTCCCTAGAAACCGGGGAAAATTTCAGGGTCCCAAAACCCCACCAAACTAACAGTGACTCACAAGTCACTCAACCCCTTCACACAACACCAGTGGGGGGAAGACTAAGCCAGTTCTACAAATTTTGGGAGGAGATAACAACAGACACTTGGGTCTTAGCAATTATCCGGCATGGTTATTGCATAGAATTTCTCCAATTCCCTCCAAACGTCCCACCAAAAGCACAAAAGATGTCAAAACAGCATTTAGACCTGCTAGATCTGGAAGTTCAAGCATTACTACAAAAAGACGCAATAGAAATTGTACCAGGTCCACAAAGAAACACAGGAGTTTACTCACTGTACTTTCTAATACCAAAGAAAGACAAAACACTGAGACCAATCTTAGATCTCAGAATACTAAACACCTACATCAAATCGGAACATTTTCACATGGTCACGCTACAGGACGTGTTACCACTGTTGAGACAGCAAGACTACATGACAACCTTAGATCTAAAAGACGCGTATTTCCACATACCAATACATCCCTCGCACAGGAAATACCTAAGGTTCGTATTCAAGGGAATACATTACCAATTCAATGTGTTGCCGTTTGGTATAACAACTGCACCGAGAGTCTTTACAAAATGTCTAGCAGTAGTTGCTGCACATATCAGAAGGCAGCAAATACACGTGTTCCCCTACCTAGACGATTGGCTAATCAAAACCAACTCCCTAACAAGGTGTTCACACCACACAGATTATGTCATACAAACCCTCTACAAACTAGGGTTCTCCATCAACTATACAAAATCACACATTCTACCGTGCCAAACACAGCAATACTTAGGAGCAACAATCAACACAATAAAAGGGATTGCCACTCCAAGTCCACAAAGGGTTCAAAATTTTCACAAAGTCATACGAGCCATGTATCCAACACAAAAAATACATGCAAAGATGGTGTTAAAACTCCTAGGCATGATGTCCTCATGCATAGCCATTGTCCCAAACGCAAGATTGCACATGAGGCCCTTACAACAGTGCCTAGCATCACAATGGTCACATGCACAGGGTCAACTTCTAGATCTGGTGTTGATAGACCGCCAAACATACATCTCGCTTCAATGGTGGAACAGTATAAATTTAAACAAAGGGCGGCCTTTCCAAGACCCAGTGCCACAATACGTGATAACCACAGATGCTTCCATGACAGGGTGGGGAGCACACCTCAATCAACACAGCATCCAAGGACAATGGGACGTACATCAAAAAAGGCTTCATATAAATCACCTCGAATTGTTAGCAGTATTCCTAGCGTTAAAAGCATTTCAACCCATCATAATCCACAAATACATTCTTGTCAAAACAGACAACATGACAACAATGTATTATCTAAACAAACAGGGGGGAACACACTCGACACAGCTGTGTCTCCTAGCACAAAAGATATGGCAATGGGCAATTCACAACCACATTCGCCTAATAGCACAGTTTATTCCAGGGATCCAGAATCAGCTAGCAGACAATCTCTCTCGGGATCACCAACAAGTACACGAATGGGAGATTCACCCCCAAATTCTAAACTCTTACTTCCAAATTTGGGGAACACCTCAAATAGACCTATTTGCAACAAAAGAGAACCCAAAATGCCAAAACTTCGCATCCAGGTACCCACACCAGCAGTCTCAAGGCAATGCTCTATGGATGAATTGGTCAGGGATATTTGCGTACGCTTTTCCCCCTCTCCCTTTTCTTCCATATCTAGTAAACAGATTAAGTCAAAACAAACTCAAACTTATACTAATAGCACCAACATGGGCAAGACAACCTTGGTATACAACACTACTAGACCTGTCAGTAGTGCCTCATGTCAAACTACCCAACAGACCAGATCTGTTGACACAGCACAGACAACAAATCAAGAATCCAAACCCAGCATCGCTGAATCTAGCAATTTGGCTCCTGAAATCCTAGAATTTTGACACTTAAACCTCACACAAGAATGTATGGAGGTCATTAAACAAGCTAGAAGACCATCCACTAGACACTGCTATGCAAGTAAATGGAAAAGATGTGTTTGCTACTGCCATAACAGGCTTTTGTATGTCTTGTAATGGAAAACAATACCCCTGAGAGAGTAAATACTCTACCTGCTAAATCCAAGGCTTGGACATAAGAAACTCGTCTACAGGAGAGTAAGCAAAGCAACATAGTAAGTTTCGCTGAGAGTTGCTTATGTGAACAATCCTCATTACAAGGCCAGTTCTTAATAAATTGAAGTGCAACATTAACGTCCCATAATGTTGAATATTTCGGCTGAGGGGGTTTAATCATACAAATGCCCCTAAGAAGCTTACAAATTAATGGGTGTTCCCCACCAGTTTACTTTGAATATGGGGATGACCTGCAGAAATTACAGAACAACAATTATTACTCGTTCAGTAAGCCAAACTTTGTGAGGCTGAATAAGAGAGAAAATTGGCTATGACATGAATTTCTGATCCTAAAGGATCCAGACTCCTTTCACCTCACCAACATAGCCACCTCCTCCAGGCCTGCTGATATCTTTTATGAGTGGAGGGGGCCCATGATTGTGATTAAAAAAACAGTGCTAATTCCGAAACTCCAGGGACTTGTCTTAGTCTCTTGAAAGGCTCCACGCCTTCAGTGACAACTGATCCTGTCGAATCAGAGGGTGCAGACAGCCCGAATCATCTGCTAAATATCCCTGCACCCTGGCACCGAGATTCGCACAATGGAACCATCACTGACGGTAACCAAGGCTGCGCCCTCCAATACGAAATCACCAAGCTCACTTCCACCGATTGCACAAATAACTGGACCAGAACTCACGGAATCATGGCGAATGGAGGAAATGCATACAGAAGACCCCTAACCAGGGTTGTAGAAACTCATCCCCTCCCTCCTGCATGAGGGTTTTGCTTCCAACTGAAATAAGTCGGTAGTTGATTGTTCAACTGAGAAGCAAACAAGTCTGTGAAACATCGTGCCCACTGCTGTTGAAGTGCTTGGAAAATCTGCGGTTTGAGCTTTCAATCACTGAATTCCCAATGGAAGCAGGAATACCAATCTGCCGTTGTATTGGAACGACCCATAGTATATTCTGTTATCATTGAAATTTGATGTTGCAGCAATAATGCCACAAATCCTTTGCGATCTCTAGTAACTTCCAGGCAATTTATATACCTGAATGCGGACATATTGCCCATCCGGAGGAGAATACAACTGTGGACCTTGTGTGGGGATACCGATCTGATTGCAAACGCTCCCGCCAAGAGCTCCAGGCAAATTATGTGATAGTTCAACTCTCCTGGTGACCAACGACCCCCTGTCTCCACTGAACGGCAATGTGCTCCCCAGCCCCACTGGCTGGCATCCGACTCTACTATTACATCCAGAACTGAGGCAGAAATTGCTCTGCCATTCCACTTGTTCATGTGGGAGAGCCACCAGGAGATCTCAGGCTTGGCTTCCTCCGAAAGCAAGACCAGTTCCGAATATTGTAGACACTTCTGAATACGCAAGATCTTCAATCTCTGAAGAGCTCTGTAATGCAAAGGCCCTGTAAATATAGCTTGAATTGAGGACGCAAGACGACCCACTAGTTGGGCCAACGCCCTCCTTGTTATAGTCGGAGAGACAAGGGCTCTCCTCAACTCTTTCTTGATCAACGCTCATTTGGATAGTGGGAGAAGTAACTCGGCTTTGACCAAATCATGTGGAAACCTAAGAACTTGATAATTTAGGATGGCACCATGCTGGATTTCTCAGCTTTGATGATAAATCCGAGATCCTGTAATAATTGCACTGTCCATTTGAGATAGCAAAGGACCGTTTCTCTCTTGAGCCATAATCAGGATATCGTTGAGATAAATGATAAGTCTCACACCCCGTTCTCTCAAATACCGAACCACCATATGCCGAAGCTGAGTGAAGTACTAAGGCGCCGAGGATAGAGCGAAGGGCAAGGCGGTGAACTCGAACCAATGATGCCCCCATTGAAACTGAAGAAACCACCTGTTGGGTGCGAAAACGGGTAAAGAGACCTTTGAGGTCCAACCGAGCCAATCAATTGGTGTTTTAAAAAAAAAAAAAGATTCCCTGAGCAAGTGTATGCCTTACATTTCGAAATGCCAGTATACAGTCCAAGAATTGAACTGTTTGAGGTTCAACACAAGCTGAGAACCGCCGCCTTTTTTGTACTTAGAAAATCGTGCTCACGAACCCCCGAGGGTGAGGTACATTCTCTACTACAGTTACTTTCTGCAGGAGTGCCAAAATCTCCTCCTCTGTGAAGGAGTGATCTTCGAGGGGAAAATGAAGGGGGGGGGGGCTCTGTTGGCAAAGCATAAAGCTCTAGCTGAAACCCTGGAACAGTCTGTAACACCAATGGCTTTTGTGTGATAGTCTGCCATGCAGTGAGAAAATGCCAAATTCTACCCCCCATTAACACCTCCAAAAAAGGAATAATCCTTACCTGTGATATTGGTGTCAGGAGTGGAACCACCTCCACGGTAGCCTCTGGAGTCACAACCACATCTATAGCAAGTAGGGGGTAGAAGGTTGATGAATCATAGCTACCTCCTCTGCCTCTTTGAGTGGCAGTTCATGAAGCCTGGAAACCATGGCCTGGTGCTCGCCCCTGAAGCATCCGGCCCAGGCAAAAAGAGCATTACTGAAAACTTTACGGAAGTTTGCGCTTTGTCTTCGTCCTCAAGAACAACATGTGGAGAAACTCCGCCGGCCTCGCTTCCGCTCCACAACTGGCCCACCGCAAGCGATCAAAGATGGAGAAACTAACAGTAGCGCAACAAAAGTATGTACAGAATTCACAGGAAAATCACCGCCGCAGGTTTAATTGGAAGGAAGGTGATATAGTGAGGGTAAGGTCTCCGAGAACTACGGTTAAAGGTCAGTCCAAATTCTGTAGCGGGAAGAAAATTGTTCAGGTGGGTGACAGCGCTGTTAGACTAGACAATGGCAAATGGTGGAACAAGGATAAAATATCTCTTACTAAGACTGTCAAGGTGGAAGATGACCAGGGTGTGGATGAAAGAATGCATGTTGAACATTCTGGATATCAGTCTTCCAAAGCAATCAATCCACCTGCACATTCTTGCAAACGTTCAACCAGAACTGTCAAACCACCTAAGAAACTTGATGATTCCACATGCAAATGATCTCATTGGGAAGTAGTGTTAAATATGCAATTGTAGAACTATTGTCCTACTATTTTTTTAAATTGTCATGTGAATAGTTAATAGTTGTGCATTAATGAATTATTCATGCAATTTATTTCATTATCGTTTTGTGAAAAGCGTTGTAAGGGAAGAGATGTGTTGGGTGTAGGTTTCCCCGTGCCCTCTGCTTCATTCCTCGCGCGGTGGAACCGGCGAATGGGGAACCATGGAATGGGAGAATGTTGGGTGGAGGTTTGAGTAATAGCGGCAGTTGGAGTCGGAGGTCTGAGGAAGGATTACGGAAGTTCGAGGCTGTCATATATTCTTAAACTTAATAAAGAAATATTAACTTACCTGGTGTGTGAAGATCTCATCTACTCTTCAGTGATCACAAGGCCAGTTATGACCATGTATATTACTTAGCAAGGCCAGAACTTAGACCCCTACGAAGGCCTGATTGCTTTATATAGAAAAGAACGCTTTTGATGAAGAAGGAATTGAGTAGCTGAGCAAAATGAAAACTTTATATAGACAGGACGTGATTCTTGTTTTTAAAAAAGACACCTTTCTGAAGGATTTTTCACATTTGTACTCCAAAAGGCAGTGCTGTAACAACTTATGTCTAATCTGCACGCAGGCAACTCTAAACCAGATTTGAAAATGAACAGTGTGTAACACTGGCTCTTACAAGTTGGTCACATTAATCATACCAACAGCGAAACATTAGCTGTCAAATGTAATCCAGGAGAAGGAAGATAAGTGGAAAAGGTTTGTTTATTATTGCCATAATAATCCAATTCAACCCTTACACGCATCTGCTACAGACATAGTAAGCTATTTGCTACATTTGCAAAAGTTAAAACTAGCTTTTTCATCCATTAAGATACATCTTACCGCAATTTCAGCTTACCTGCAAATTACCCACTCAACTTCACTGTTTAGGATCCCAGTCATAAAAGCCTTTATGGAAGGACTAAAAAGAATTATACCACCAAGGACACCACCAGTTCCTTCATGGAACCTCAACATTGTCTTAACACGACTCATGGGGCCACCATTTGAACCCATGCACTCATGTGAAATGCAATATTTAACATGGAAAGTTGCATTTCTAATTGCCATCACATCTTTAAGAAGAGTCAGTGAAATCCAAGCATTTACCATTCAAGAACCATTTATTCAAATACACAAACATAAAGTAGTTCTACGGACAAATCCAAAATTGTTACCAAAAGTCATATCACCGTTCCACTTAAATCAAACAGTGGAACTACCAGTGTTCTTCCCACAGCCAGATTATGTAGCTGAGAGAGCACTACATACATTAGACATCAAAAGAGCGTTAATGTACTACATTGACAGAACAAAACAAATTCGGAAAACAAAACAATTATTTGTTGCTTTCCAAAAACCTCATACAGGTAATCCAATTTCAAAACAAGGCATTGCTAGATGGATAGTTAAATGCATTCAAACCTGTTATCTCAAAGCAAAAAGAGAACTGCCTATTACAAAGAGGGCACACTCAACTAGAAAGAAGGGTGCTACCAGGGCCTTTCTAGGAAACATTCCAATGAATGAAATATGCAAGGCAGCCACATGGTCTACGCCTCATACGTTTACCAAGCACTACTGCGTGGATGTGTTAACAGCACAACAAGCCACAGTAGGACAAGCAGTACTACGAACTTTGTTTCAAACAACTTCAACTCCTACAGGCTGAACCACCGCTTTTGAGGAGATAACTACTTACTAGTCTATGCAAAGCATGTGTATCTGCAGCTACACATGCCATCGAACGGAAAATGCCACTTACCCAGTGTACATCTGTTCGTGGCATGAGTCGCTCCAGATTCACATGCGCCCACCCGCCTCCCCGGGAGCCTGTAGCTGTTTCGAAGTTGATCTTAAACATTTGTAAATTTGTACATATATCACTTTAAACTACAGTATGTACATACATGTTTCTCCATTGCATGGGCACAATTACTATAATACACAACTCCTACCTCACCCTCTGCGGCGAAAACAATCTAAGATGGAGTCGATGCCCATGCGCAATGGAGCTGAAAGGGGAGGAGTCCCTCGATCTCGTGACTCGAAAGACTTCTTCGAAGAAAAACAACTTGTAACACTCCGAGCCCAACACTAGATGGCAGGATGTGCAAAGCATGTGAATCTTCAGCGACTCATGCCACGAACCGATGTACACTGGGTAAGTGACATTTTCCTTTTTTTTCTTGAAAATAATAAAAATAGCTAAGGGAACACAGGAAACGAAAATGGGGACTGTAGGGAAACACAAGGAACTAAAAGTAAATAATTAACATTCTACTAGTAAGTACAGTTAAGAAGAGGATACGAAGCTGAAGTAAGTACATCATTAGTGTCATCTAAATAATAATGAGAAATCTATTTTTCAATAACTATACACATCCATGGGGATACAGTGTTAGCTTAATCTGTACTCACTCCTAAAACACGAAATCCTCTAATCGCACTGGACGTTTCCGGTCCCGCACTCCCTTCCTGATACTCCCATTTTCTCCAGAAATCTTTTTAGAAACTTTTCCAGGCATACTCCATGAGGCAGAGCTGTCACTTGAGCATCTGGCCAACAGTGACATGCTTCAAATGTCCTTCCAGAACTACAACATTTTTCCTTACTTCTATAATTTTTCTTGCTTCTGTAAACTTAAGTTCCCCTTGGGACTCCACACGGGTTTTTTGATATACAGCACATCACCACCTTCCATTATCTCTGGCGTACATAGTGTCTAACATCAAACCATTTTTTTTTATTTATCTTGGTTGCTTGTTATTTTGTCCCAATTAGGCGTTACTTTGTCAGGCATCTCTCACCCCTTCAAACCCAACCGTAATGGGTTCAATTTGGATACAGCTAATCTTCCTTTTAACTATTGGAATGGAGACATTCCCGTCACAGTATTTTGTGCATTTCTGTGGGCCCACAACTTCTCCTTGAGAACAACCTTGAGCGGTAACTTGCCCTTCACAGCAGTTTGTACACTTGCTCTTACTAGTTGGTTTATCTTCTCGACTAAGCTAATTGCTTGAGGAGCATAAAGAGCAGTATGGAAATGAGAAATAGCTAGGTTGATAAGAAAATCTCATCTATAGCGAGGTAAACTGAACTCCGCTATCTGTGATTATAGTTTTAGGGACCACTTCACAAGCAACAACATCCTTCAAAAATTCCACAACAGATTTGGGGGTAATCGAGTGTACACAACTGGCAGTAACCCATTTAGAAGTAAAATCCACTAGTACAATGACAAATCTCTCATTAGGTGGCCACACTTCAGATGGTCCCACTATATCTAATCCTAACTTGATCCATGGCTCATCTGGAACAGAAACAGGTGACCAAGGGGCTGTTCTTACTATTCTGGACTTGTCATTACTTGCACATTGCATATAGTCTTTAGAGACTTTTTACACTTGCCTGTCTAAACCTGACCACCAGTCGCACTCTCTAATGCTGACCTTAGTAAGGTTCCTGCCCAGGTGTCCTTCATGAAGGACACCTTCCTGCCGGTAGGACTAATATGTCAATCCTACACTCTCGGATTATTGGTGCAGTGCACAAATTGGTCTCTGATGAGAGATTCATTCAAGTCAGCAAACTCACATGTTTTTGCTAGAGACTTGAGAGAGACAAAATACTGGCTTGCGCTCTCATTAAAAAAAATGTCTCTCTTTCCATTACAACATTTATTTAGGCTCCAAACCATTTTCCAAGCATCATAACCACATCTCAAAAATATCTCTAGGTTGCCCTTCAGCAGTGCCAGACTATCATAAAAGTTTCTTCCTTAAATGCCAAAATTGTGCAGAAGAATGTCTTGTTTCCTGGCGGGGGAAAACTTTTCACCTCAAATGGCAACCAAATAGGAGTCAAACAAATGTATCCATTTCTTCCAAGGTAATAAAATGTCACACCACTCACCTCTCAGTATGTCTCAACCACCTCAATTTTTAGCAGAGCATGGTGTGACATGTCAAAACCCACCTGTAAAGCAATCTAAAATAACAATCTAGCACAATAAGTTAACCCAAAAAACTAGTATAACAAAGTACCATAATAAACTAACCTCAGTTAGGAAAAAATACTAAAAGTAAAAAAAGAAAATCATGTTTGTTTATCCATCAGGGTTGACAAGTACTGGCTGTAGCACTGGCTGAGGCTTAGATCAATACTTTGGCAGTTCCACATTATGTGATGACAGATATAAAAATAAAAGCTGCCCATTGCTTAACGTGGCTGGGGAGTAGTGCCCGAATATGTACCACTTCACTTCCTGAACTAACAGGATACGTTGAGATGGCAATCAGCGGCAGAGTTCCAGTGTTATAGAGAAGGATCAGGAAGTTGCCATAGTGGAACCCAGTAACAGTGTTCTAATTATTCAGAACAGCTCGGGGAAAACGCTTGCACCCAAACATGCGTCTGAGAAAAGAACTCCGCTTATCTCGTGCAAAGGCTTCAATACACTGCTGTCAACACTGATCCTCCGTAAGTGCTTGTGGTTGGCCACAGCACTCGCTGCACTCCGCGTGCAATGATCTTCAGAAAAGGCTGTGCTCAGCCGTTCTGCTCTGACTCCGCACTCTTCCTGTTGAAAAACTTTAAAGTAAGCTCTCACTTGAGCAATAATGCAAATAACACAGTAAATCTTTGGCACTTAAATATAGTTTATAAATAAGAGCACAATGAAAAAAAATAAAATGACCATACCGTCAACAAAGTTACACAATCTCTCACTAGATTGGATTCCCGCAAACAGTCCATCGCAACTGGTGATATTAAATGCCACAGGGTTCTTTAAAAGTGAGGTGGGTGTTTCCGCTCATTGCCACTTGACACAGAGTATAATGCCATCAACTGCACAGATTCCACCCGATGACACTACTGTCTTAAGGGAACATTAAATTTCCAGACGTAATCCACATCACATTAGATGCCCTAGATTGTGCACTCATTATGCACCATGCGGTATTGACAATTTTATTGATTTTGCATGCCAGAGGGTTGATCCCACAGCCTAGTGTCTACTGTACTTTAAACTGTTCAGCTTAGTTAATATTTTTTTTCCCTTTGTTATGTTCGTGCAAAACCTTTTTTTGTTTAAAAACAAAAAAACATTGTGCCCTTGATCCAGCAGTTCATTCAGTCCATCTGGATCCCATGACTTGTGAAATATTATTCCATACCCAAGTGTGCCCTGGCACACCAGCAGATCCCCAGAGCATAGAAATGTACCTCAGAAAAGGTTGCTGTAAGAACCACAGGTTTCAGTCAAACAGCTCTGTGACTTGCTTCTTTAGCTCAGTATTTACTCCCAGTGCCTGGCTGCGTCCTAATATCCTTCCTGGCAACCTTTCCTCATCTACTACCACCCCATACTTTTGCCGAATCCATATCTTGATCAGCGGGTTACCTACCATCTTTCCTCCAGCTCAATTCTTGATTGCTGATGGTATTTGTTCAGTGGCCTTCGGCGTGCTTCAGTCATGGAACCCCAAAGATTCTGCCATATCTAGTGCTAAACAGTCTCAGCCCTAGACTCCTCCACCATACAGCCTTATTGCCTCCAGCAGTCTGTCACCTGCTTCTGGCTTTACACTGTCCATTGCTGGTTTCTTCTGTCCTAAGAGGTTCTATGGCAGTCATGCTCTACGGTGCTGACCATCTAATCTCTCTATTCCAAGCCCCATTCTTTGGATTTCAAGGGCACTTTCATCGAAGAGCTACCTACAGCTTCCTTCCAGTGATCCTCCACGTGCCCTGGGACACTAGGTCAACACTTCACTGTCCAGGGGCTACAAGCCAGCCTGTTTTCTATGAAAGTATCTTAAGTTTTGAAGCACAGGCTAGAGTCACAACCTGATAGGCGATAATAGTCTTCCAATATACAAGAGTACAGATACATTTAAAGAACTCATCTGTTAGTGATGGATTAACTAAATCTGGAAAAGAATACTAAAACTTCACAGTAGCCTGCTAAAATAAATTCTAAAGAAAGTGCTCCATCCATTAACGAGAAAGGTGGATGGTCTCAGAACAATAGAATTTAAAGAGATTCTTCAATAGAATTCTTTAGACATCCTGAAGAAAGATTATCTTCCCCCATCGGAAAGAAAAGTGGCCTGTTGTAACAGGACCAGGGAAGGAAACTCTATAGTTGGAATTAGATATATCCAGAAACAAAAAAAAGAAAATGCATCAACAGATCTATTTAAAAAGAGAGATTGTAACTAATTATGGAGGTAGTAAAGCGACCCATGACCCGTAAAGATATGCCCAACTGGTTTTGGCCTTTGACAGTGCCTGTAAGTATCCCTCACACAAGCAAGCCAAGAAACGAGCACTGTATCAAAACGACTACCACCTGAAAGGAGAAAATAGTATCCTTCCAGTTTCCAATTACTAGGATTGTATTGTAAATCCTCTGCACTCAAAAATATCCAAACAGCCCTTTCCGAGCATCTATGGCTGTTCACCATGTTCCCACCCTCATCTCACAGCCACATACATATTCTGTGCCTTGGACCCTTCAACCCATCAAGCTTAGTCCTAGTATTGACGAAATTAGCAGCATGCAGCTTTACTATTAGGAGGCAGTACAGCAGGATCTATCAATGGATGCATGTGATGTTTTCGATTATGTGAATTGCACACTAGTTTATATATTACTGCACCTTAGTATTTGGTGGCAGCCCACTGACGTTAAGTGCCAGTGCATGTCAAGTATTTGAGATCCTGACCAGTCAGGTTGGGGTAGAGTTTCATTTCTCATAGGTACTTCTGAGAAGTTAGTAGTAAGCAGTATGTAAGATAAATTAAACTGGTGAGTTTAGAATGATAGTGTCCCAATTTGGGGGCATTTCTCAATACTTACTCTCCCTTAAATCCCTCCTCGCCCAGGTTTCATACCACCTGATTCAGTGCTCTTCCTTTTTGTGGAGGCCACATTGCAAATATCCAGCACTGTTCACACCCTCCACTCATGGGCACTGGAGAGGAAAGGTGATGGAAGGACACCACCTCAGAAAAGCTAGATTTTAGGTATCCCGTAGGTCATCTAGCAGAAAGTGTAAACTTCATTTGCTTTACTGTCACCTCAGGGAGACTGGCTGTCAGACACTAGCCTTGATCACAAAGCAGTCCTTTGAGTACTCTCCACATTCCCTTCCTTGGTCATGAATAATTTGCAACTGTAAGACTGGGTGATTTGGATGTCACTTTACTTCTAGTCTTCTAGGCAAGGAATATAGATCCTCTGAGGTTTCAGAACCAGTTCAGTTTGGTTCTCTTTCAAATGTGATTTTCAGGCTACTCTTCAGATAAAACCTTTCTGCAAAGTGATGATTAATATCAAATAGCAATGGGGCTTGTTCTAAGCAGGAGTATCCGAAACATGAGCACAATAAAGTGTGGATTCTCTCCACCTGAATAACATCAGTGTTCCTGGAGCAGCAAAAAAGATATTCAAAAGTGCAAGTCCTGTCAAAAAACTTCCTTCACTTAAACCTCAGAAACAGTTCAACCCCTTACCCCACCTAGCTACCGAACGACAAAGTTCAGTCATTTGCTAACCAGACCCTCATGCAATTTGATCTGTAGTTCATTGTCTAGATCTCGACAGGAACGCAGGCAGTATAATTCCACTGTCTAAGGGAAGCTGCCCTACTCCATCCTGTGCCATGCTAAACCAGAGCATCCAAACTGGATCCCACTGGCCCCAGTCAATCAACCAGTCCAGTCAATCAGTTAGTTTTTATTTAGTTATAAAACCATTAAAGCATGCACATAAAATAGCAAAAAGCAGTTGCGCCCCTCCTAGTCACAGGACAGGTGCTGGACCTGGACCTCGGATTGTCAATATATGGTTTGGGCCTCTGTGCACAGATATAACTTACCGTGCCACCAGGGCCAAAATGTCAGGATACTAGTATCCATATGCAGTTGGTCACAGGACACCATATGCAGAAGGTATTTCCATCCCAACCCCCATGTCCTTACTTCCCTACTGCATGTTTGTGCACAACTTGTTCTAACCTATTTCAATGTGTATTTGATTGTTCTTCCATCAAATTAATGAATTAATTAAGATGTCGTGGTGTCCTGATACTGGGCTTGACCAGCTGAGTTCAAATAACAAAGCCTTCCAATGCAAGGAAATGGAGGAGTGGTGATTGAAGCCCAGCTAAAATTATACCCACATTCTCAAATAACAAGGAATACCCAGAAAAACTGAATTGTCTTTGGGGAACATTTCATGTAGAAGAAACAAACGGAAGTGTCTGTAGAAATTTTGGGTGAGGGAGAGCAGTTGTTCAAAGAGAAGTTTATATTCTGAAGAGAGTTCTCTGGCTTGGGTTGGGGAGGCTGTAGAGCACACCTCCATCCTAGTTCCCTGTCCAGTATCCATGTCAGAGAAGCCTCCACCCACCAAGATCTTAGTTTTGTTAGAGTTAAGCAAAATAACATCATCCCTTATCCAGATGGTTACCTCAAGTTTAAATTAGTGAAAGTTGAGCCACCCAGGTGCCTGATGATAATTTCTATATTGCAGATGTAAATGAGAAATTGATGTCAAATGAGCGTGTGAGATTGTCCCAATGAGCTACATATATTTTGACAACTATGATGCTCAGAGTGCCCAGATGCATGCAGCAAGATAAAGTAGAGCGAAAGATGTGTATGAATTTCTTGCAAGCAGTCCAGTTGAAAGGCATACTTCAAAGGAAATGCTTCTCTGAGTGTTATTTAAGCAAAATGGGATGAGACTTTGCCAGAAGTGGTGCCTAAATAAATCACATCATTAGTCACACTACTATTTTTGATGATGATAGAGAGCTGAGAGTTCACCTTGATTCAAAGTATTTGGTGGAAAGAAAAAGACGCAAGGTAGTTCTGAAGTTGCTTTGAACAGCCGGATTGCAGACCGCTTTTTAAGCACAAAGGACCACTAAAGTCAATTTTCAAACTGGGGTAGCTGGTAGTCATTTTACTTTTTTGCTCATACAATGCATGCTGTTGAAATTTAGCAGGTTATAATGCCATGCGTTCAAACTGCTATGTCCAAGTAGGGCCTTAGTAAGTTACCTCTAATTCTAGATAAAGTTCCTCATTTCCAGTCCCTAGTGTAGTACACATATTTCTGGCCTGGAATTACACCTACCTCTGGCCTTAGTGTCCCATGCTCAGTTGAGCTTAGTTCCCATATGCCCACTACATCCCAGTGCCCATCTAAAGTCTTAGTAACCTAAACCCATCTCTAGGTTTAATAATCCTTTCCCAGTGTCCTAAATCCTACTCTGGCACTAGTATTTCACCCCCAACTCTGGCCATGTTTAATTTTGGCCTTATCTATTTCCAGTTCTGCCCTTAATGCCTTACTCAGCTCCAGTGCTAGCCCAAATGCCACATTTGTAGGGGTGAGCTTAAAGCGCTCCGTCCTGTGTTGTAATCTGTCTTTGGGCTTCTAACCACACCCATGTTACGTCACTCACTTTCATTGATTTGTGGGCTTGTCTTTTTAAATCTGCTTGCTTTTATTAGTGAAAGACATGCATGTGTCATGCCTTTTCCGGTGTTTAGCCCTCCTCGAGCGCACTGACCCACTACTGAAACCATACGAGGCTCGATGTTTTCCGTCCGGTTTCTGGACTACTTTTTCTCTTTAATTAGCAGCGCGATCTCAGTGGCCAGTAGTCGAGTACTTTGTATAACATCGATCCTCTTACATAGGTAATTGCACTTTTGCCGGTTACATGGATAATTGCACTTTTGCCGATAGGTTGCACTGAGTGAACTTTTATTTGCCTTTGTGTGTCTGCTTTGTGCTGATGGCGGCTTTCAGCTCGCTTATCTGAAACTTCTACTTTTCAGTTTATATGGCAAGAAAAGTCCCGTTAGTTAGGTGAAACTGTTTTACTTTTCATTTTCGATTTATGTGGCAAGAAAAATCCGGTTAGGAGTTTACAATGCTAAAAGCTCTAACTCGAGCAAACGCGAGACCCACTGCATTGCAAATGCTTGTTTAATTCTTGTTTCTGGTCATAGTGTTTTACTCTCAACGTTCCATTCCGAATTCTGTCGTAGTACTTTTTCCAATTCTGGCCAAAGTGCCACAGCTCCAATAAAGGGCTTATCGCCTGTTTTTACTTTTGATCTTATGTTGTCTTCAGTTGTGGCCTTCGTACCCCAGTCCTACATTCCCTATTCTTCCCACCTCTTTACCTAAATCACAAGAGTCTTCTTTGTTTAATTTTTTTGTACCAAATTCCCCACTTTATCTTTGCCTACCTTGAGCGTTATTGTATAAATGTATATTCATTACATTTTGTTTACTGTCTATGAAAGGCCTGCAGACAAAAAGCAAATGACTAGACTTGACAGGATGATCTTAAGTTTCAAAACACATCCAGCACAATACGAGCAACATGAAATTATGACTCTTGTTGAAGGTAGCAGGAGAAACTTTTCTGCAGTATGTAGCGATGTCATAGCTGTACACTTGGCCGCTGAGTATAATGTAATATCAACAATACTTTTCATTTTTTCATAGGCCTTTTGTGAAACCTTGGAGGAAACAAATTACAGATTGCATAAAGATGTAATTGAGAAGCAAAAAGATCTGGAAGCACTCAGGAAATTGTTAAATGAGAAACAAATGCACATAGAGGTTTTAGAAAATCAAATAAGGTAAGTATAACAGATTGTTGAAAACAATTAAAAAATATGTAAGTATCCGTATTTTTGTAAAAATGCATTTTGAGAATTCTTGCAAAACACAGAAGTTATCAGTCTATGATAGCTCTTTCACACTTCAGACACCTAATTCCTATTTATAAACCTGGATACAAGTAGTTTGGTTTAATTTCACAACCATTTCTAAACTAAATCAAATTAGTATAACCTCCCGTAGCTGAGACTCTCATGATTAGTCCTTTGATTCATGGCTCCCATAGAGTTTAATTTTTGTCAGTCGTGCCGGAGCTCTGCACCAGCATTTAATATTTAACCCTGGCACTTTTTTGTGACAATTTCACGTAATGCCACTTTCTGCCTATTTTCAGCAGAATACATTAGTTTAGCAATGTAGTAGACATTAAAAATGATGTTAGTAGTGGGTCCAGACCATTGGTAATATTTGGCAGCACTGACGGGCAGTGGGTGGGGCAGGCTGCATCGTCCTCCTAAGCAACGCATTGGTTCCTTTCACTTACGTTTTTGTAAATTAATGACTGTTCTCCACAAATGTTTTGGGACCTCTATTGAGTCCAGATCGCAGCCTACTTTCAACTGTCTATTATCTAGTATAGTATTTTATAAGACTAAATGTAGTGAACTATGTTTGGGAGGACATATATGTCCTGATTATGAGCAGGGCATATTTAAGTGCAACAATACTGGGTGGCCTGAATTTAACATTCCAAACAGTATTTCTGGACTTAAACTTGCCTATTATGGTAGTATGAGGTAATCTCCTGGCTTATGGGAATAACCCTATGGGCTCGGTTTTCCAGGTGAAATTCTACACAGATTTCCCTTTTCCATGGGTTTCACGATTTAATTTATCACCTGCTTTGAGCAGGTGGTAAATAAGCGAGGGGTTGGGCGGAGTCCAGGGACGAGGTCGGTCCGTATTTTCTGCTAGTGCCAAATCACTTATGTTTGCCGGATTTACCTATTGTTAAATCTGGTGTGGGTAGTTAGAATTGGGCAGAGCGGTATTCCGCCCTGTATACTGCAACTTGTATTCAGATCCATAATGCCTCTGAAGCGATTGTAAATTGCCTGATATTTTGGTGGCTGATTTTAATGCTGAGATCTACTTTACAGAGCTACAGATTCCAAACCATACGGTTTGATGCTCTATCGTTCTCCTTTATTTTACGTGGCTAAAGATGCATGATTAGTGCCCTCGAGAAAGACGATCCAGTGGCGACTTTGAGACTATCAACTATCACTTGCATAATGAAAGATATCCCTATTATTTTTTTTAAGTGTTGATGAGTGCAAGTGACAACATTCACTTTGAAAATTGCATCCAGTGTGCGCTTTAAGTCCAACTAGATTTGGCCATTCAAAGCCTTTATGTATCTAATAAACCTCTACCTTGCAAATTGTAGTGAGGGTTGGTCCTGTTCTCACTTCTGGCTCTCATACAGTGATTAGAATCATA
This sequence comes from Pleurodeles waltl, assembly GCF_031143425.1. Lineage (NCBI taxonomy): Eukaryota > Metazoa > Chordata > Amphibia > Caudata > Salamandridae > Pleurodeles > Pleurodeles waltl. Next base: position 789,256,346 of record NC_090439.1, on the reverse strand, counting down.
ATTTTTCTGATTTTTTTTAAAACAGTTTGTCTTCATCTAATAAATTAGAATAGCTTGCATGTGATTGCCTGCATTGCTTGCTTTTCCTCACATGCTAGGTTCTGTTCTGTTTGTTTCTTACTCTGATGGACACATAAAATAATATCAGCCCTAGCTAACGTGTGAAACTAAGAAGATCATTTTTCCTCTGACCTTTAGATTACTGCAATATCGCCTCCTTGGAATTTTCATATAAACAGCTTGAGACATAACAAAGAATTCGTAATCGGACGGATATTGCAGTTGACTGAAAACGAAAAACCATAAATTGAAGTCTTACTTCTAGTAGAACATAGGGTCACATTTAAAACATTATGCATAATTTACAGGGCCTTCTGGGGGAAGAACCAGTAATAATTCTTAAAACGGCTGCTTATGTATCATGACCAGTAGTCTTGGATCCAGTTGAGCCTTTGGGTCTTGCTAATTGATAATAGATGAACAATTGTTAATGAAGATCCATCGGGACAAATATTTTATAGTATGGAATACTTTTACACAATTCTTGAGGGCATAAGTAAACGATCTATGGTTCAGGAAAAGGCTTGAAACTGCCCTATTGTAAAATCTCATTATTCTAACGTGGGAGCAAGAGAGTCCTCCCATTTGTTCAGTCACCTCACGCCTAGACGAGGCTCCTGCTTTCCTAGTGTGTCTTTCTAGCATAGGCTATTATCATGCCATTGATCTGCCAGCTCTGAGTTCAGGATGCAAAATTCCTCTTTATTGGCCAATGCCTCCACTATTGTTGTTGACTCTCTGGAAAGATCCAGTGTTGATTGATCCACAATCTAGCCGTATGCTTAATTTTGAGGGGAAAGGCAAGCTATGGGTTTGAAAGTGCAAAACAATACAATACTGCTTTATGAGCATGACTAAGCATTCAGGTAACACCATTGCTGGTTCTTCACACATCAACAATTAATCACATCCCCCTAGATTCATAGTCACACAGTGATTATTGTCAAAAGGGTAAACCTTTAACATAGCAGATAACTCTTAAAGCTTAAAGCTAACCTTAAGATAAATGCTGCAAGTACAAGATGGAAGACTCCAGTTCACAAGCTTCGCCCCGGAAACTTTTATTCATGTAAGTTCATACACAATGACAAACCAGCGCAACAGCGACTGTAAATACTGCAGTTAGCTACTTCTCCATATATATCTGCATAAGATGCATCAAATTACAAAATCGTTTAAAACAGAGGGATTTATGGGTCAACATTAGTGATAAGCAATGGCAATATTGCTGCTCAGTCATAAAGACACTTTAGTTGAACAGCAGGCATAGACTGAGACACTTCAAATACATTAATCAGGTATATTATACCCTGGCTAGACTTATTCTATAGGGTTGCACAATAGTGCAGGCTGTGTGCGCTTTGGGGTAAAAAAATAGGCTGGCTTTGTGCATTTGGCTTGACATTGTCCAAGACTGCAGAAATTATGGCTGACGGTATCCTGGGAACTTGAGGTCATCACGGCTGAAACAATGGAGCTGGTGCCTTTGCTGGCACTACTGGGATATGGCAGAGGGGTGCGGAGCAAAATACGTCGACTAGTAGCGATAGCCTTATTGCCTGCTTAGCATAGGATTGCAATGTATTGGTCCGCTACCATTGATTAAGGAATGGCACAATGACATGGCATACAGCAGCACACAATCAGACACTTACCAGGAACTACTCCCAGGATGTAGCCAACCAATAGATATTTGGGGGGCATTACCAAGCTCACTTATTGGAGTCTGAACAGAGGAAGAAGCTGAAGGGGAAATAGGGAATGGGACAGTAGGGTAGATTGGACCCTCGGGATGCACCATTGTAAGATTTCATACCTGGAGTCGAAGCCTGCCTTCTAAGATGCCCCTGCTCTGCATGCCTCAGATGTTTCCTATATCAAGGGGTGCGAGAGCTGGATGTGAGGGCTGGTCTTCACGGTTGCTGTTAAGATGTAGTATTTCTATAATTCTAAATGTGATATAAAAAATGTACCTTACAATTTTAAACCAGCCCTCAGGCAGTCACCCTGTACACAGGAATAATGTTTTCTCTCTGACAGCGTAGCATACCTGTTTATATATGCAACTACACTGCTGTAAAGTAAGTTGACTTACTCTGTTGAAAATACAAAATAAAGTTTAAAAAAAAAAAAAAATACAAAATCCTGATACTTGAAGTTATTTGAATATGTCTCACCCGGAACACATTTAGTAAACATCTACACAATGAAACATTCATGCTTCAGGCCAAAGACAAAAGCTTATCAGCCTTTACGGAGAACTTCCACAAGCATTAAGTGAACCCACAGTTCTGTTTGCATTCTGGGATCCTATCAGTCATAGATCTCTAGAACCACACAAATGCCGGGCTCTAGAATGATTACATCTTTGAAATCCAAGTTCAAGAATGCATCAGCTTGGGCCACCTCCCCAAGATCAAGGCATCCCAGAAGCCTTATTGTGACTCCAGAGTACATTCCCTGCACATTCCTTATGTAGTATGTTGCCCCATTGAACGTTTTCTGCCTGAGCCTGAATTGCTACTTAACGACCCCCCTTTATTTTTACTATTCCCTCTCCAGCATAAGCAAAAGTAGAGCTATTGTGTTGTTAATCCTAAACATTTGCCAACCTTGTGCATTTTATTTTGTCCTCATTGCCTTTTTTTTTTGCCCTAATCCATTTGGTCATACTGAGGTTTCAAGGACTGACCCAACTAAAAGAAATATGAAGACTAGAGGAGGGCTGCCATTTTAAAGGTTAATCTGAATTTAGGGTTGCAGTTTGTGAGAGAAAACCTGCACCTGGATTCAGTATTCAGCCACATGCTTAACTCTATACAACACTGATCTTGATCCTTGCAAAGTATTAGTTTGAGCAAAAAATACAAATCAGAAGTCGAACAATGGAAAATGTTAAGGAGGAGTTTGCAAAATCATTTTCCTGACATTGGCTCCACCATTGCACCATAAATCTGTGCTCTCCTGTTCCTTGGTAACTCTAAAATAGGTGTTGCTGTTTCCCAATTCAATGGTGCACTGTATAACACATTTGAAATGAAAAAATGTTGATTAGGCCCTGTTAGCTTTTCAGCCTATGTCCTGCAGGCACTTCCATTTGCAGCAGTGCCCATAAATCCAATGAGGTGATCAGCTCTGTGCAGCAAACGTGCCTGTTGATATGCCATAGTTCAATCAATCAATCAATCAAGGATTTATAGAGCGCACTAATCACCTGTTAGGGTCTCTAGGCGCTGGTGGGGGGGGGGGGTTGGGAGCTACTGGTCGTAGAGCCATGTCTTGAGGTGTTTCCTGAATGTCAAGAGGTCTTGGGTCTGGCAAAGGTGGAGCGGTAGGGAGTTCCAGGTCTTGGCGGCTAGGTGAGAGAAGGATCTTCCTCCGGTAGTGGTGCGGCAGATGCGGGGGATGGAGGCGAGGGCGAGGCTGGCGGAACGAAGATTGCGGGTGGGGGTGTGGAAGGTGAGTCTGTCATTGAGGTAGGCTCGGCCTGTGTTGTGGAGGGCCTTGTGTACGTGGATGAGGAGTTTGAAGGTGATCCTCTTTCAAACTGGTATCCAGTGAAGGTCTCTGAGGTGGGGGGAAATGTGGTCACGACGTGGGATGACCAGAATGAGGCAGGCGAATGCGTTCTGGATTCTTTGTAGTTTTGTTAGGAGTTTGGTTGTTATTCCTGCATATAGGGCGTTTCCGTAGTCCAATCGGCTGCTGACCAGAGCGTGGGTGACAGTTTTTCTGGTGTTGACGGGAATCCACTTGAAGATTTTGCGGAGCATGCGGAGAGTGATGTAGCAGGAAGAGGAGATGGCATTGACCTGCTGAGTCATGCTGAGTGTGGAGTCCAAGATGAAGCCTAGGTTCCGTGCGTGGGTGGTGGGTGAGGGTGCGATTCCTAAGGAGGTGGGCCACCAGGAGTCATTCCAAGTTGAGGGGTTGGTGCCAAAGATGAGGATTTCTGTCTTGTCTGTGTTTACCTTGAGGTGGCTTGATTCCATCCAGCTGGCGATGGCATGAAGTCTGTTGTGGAGGTTGTTCTTTGCAGTTGTAGGGTCTTTCGTGAGGGAGAGGATGAGCTGACTGTCGTCTGCGTAGGAAACTATGTTGATGTGTTGGGTTTGTGTGATGTTGGCGAGGGGGGCCATGTAAACGTTGAAGAGCGTGGGGCTGAGCGAAGATCCTTGGGGAACGCCACAGATGATTCTGGAAGCTTCTGACAGTAACTGTGGGAGGCGGACTCTCTGGGTTCTGCCTGAGAGAAATGACGAGATCCAGTCGAGTGCCTTGTCGCGGATTCCAGCGCTGTGTAGGCGTGTGCGGAGAGTGTGATGACATACCGTGTCGAAAGCTGCAGAGAGGTCCAGGAGGATGAGTACTGCTGTTTCTCCTTTGTCGAGCATGGTCCTAATGTCGTCTGTGGCAGCAATGAGTGCAGTCTCAGTGCTGTGGTTTCTGCGGAATCCGGATTGAGAGGTGTTGAGTACCTTGCTGTCTTCCAGGAACCGGGATAGTTGGCTGTTTACAATTTTTTCGATGGCCTTGGCTGGGAAGGGCAGGAGGGAGATCGGCCGGTAGTTCTTGGGGTCGTCTGGGTCTGCCTCTGGTTTCTTTAGCAGGGCATTGATTTCTGCGTGCTTCCATCTTTCTGGGAAGGTGGTTGACTCGAAGGAGCTGTTGATGGTTTTGCAGAGGTGGGGGGCGATGTTGATGTTTGGTGTGGGCAGGTGTCCGATGGTGATCCGGAGTGGATGGAGGCCATGGTGGTGGCGGTGTCCTCTATGTTGACGGGGGTCTAGGTGGATGAGGTGGGTGTTGCTTGGAGCTTTGGGTTCTTGGGTGTTTGTAGTCAGCTGGTGGGTCTGGGGTTTGAAGCTATTGTGGATTTCTTCTATCTTACGACAGAAGTGGGTTGCCAGTGAGTTTCAGAACTCCTGTGATGGCAGGGGTTCGTTGGAGCAGGTCCTGGGGGTGGAGAGCTCATTGACGATGCCGAAGAGCTCTTTACTGTTGTGAGCATTGGCGTTGATGCGGTTTTTGAAGTGGGTCCTTTAGGTGGTGCTGATCAGTTGGTGATGTTTGCGTAGGGCATCCTTGAAAGCGATGTGGTTGGAGTTGGTAGGGTCAAGGTGCCAGGTTTTTTCCATTCTGCGACATAGCCGTTTGGATTACTGTAGTTCTGGGGTGAACCAGCTGGCCTAGATTCTGTGGGAGGTGTTTGGGTTTTTTTGAGCGGTGCGAGGGTGTTTGGCACAATCTTCTATCCAGCGATGCAGGTTGGTGGTGGCTATGTTGGGGTCTGGGATCTCAGGGGGTGGGGCCCGGGCGAGAGTGGAGATCAGTTGACCCGTTGATATTTTGCTCCAGTTGCGTCGGGGGTTGTGTGCGGTGGTGGTGAGTGACTGTTTTTTGGTAGGAGAAGTGGATGCAGCGGTGGTCTGTCCAACTGAGTTCGGTGGTGTGGCTGAAAGAGACGTGGTTGCTGGCTGAGAAGATGGGGTCGAGTGTGTGGCCTGCGGAGTGGGTGGGTGTAGTGACAAGTTGCTTGAGGCCGAAGTTGCCGAGGTTGTTGATTAGGTTGGTGGTGTTGATATTGTCGTTATTTTCCAGGTGGAAGTTTAGGTCACCAAGGAGGATGTTGTCTGTTGAGGCAAGGGCTTGGGAGCTGATGGCGTCGGCGATGTCGTCACAGAACTGCGGTCTGGATCCAGGGGGTCTGTAGACCAGTGTTCCTCTGAGTGTGTTGTTGGCGTCTATGTGGATTTTGAAGTGGAGGTGCTCGGCGGAGTTGATGGTGTCGTGGGAGTTGGTGGAGACTCTTATGGTGTTTTTGTGGACTAAGGCGATTCCTCCTCCTGGTCTGTTGATTCTGTCTTTTCTGGTGATCTTGTAGTTTTCTTGTATGGCTATGGCTACGTCTGGTTCTGAGGCCGAATTCATCCAGGTTTCGGAGAGGAATGCGACGTCGGGCAAGTATGTGGTCAGGAGGTCCCAGGGTTCAATTGCATGTTTGTGGACGGAGCGGGTGTTCAGTAGAATGCATCTTAGGCAGTTGTCTGTTTTGATTTGGAGTTTGGAGGTTAGGTTGCAGGTGAAATTGCAGGCTTTGCAGGAGAAGGGTCCTTTGGTGCGTGTCGGTGTGGACTGGAAGCAGATGGAGGAGCGTCCTGGATAAAGGGCGTGGAGTTCGTTGGCAGTGTAAAGGTGTTTGGTGGCGTGGGAGCGTGTTGGCCAGGGGGTCTGGTGCTGGGTGCGGTCTTGGCACGGACAGGCGCAGACGGGCTTGCCTTTGGCACGCATTCGGTGCGCCAGCTGCGCGTCAGCGCTGCGGCTGGCATAAGAGGGGAGGTGGAAGGGAGTGGCAGGTAGGAGGAGGGAGGGAAACCTCCAATGGGAGTGCGGGGTGGGGGCAGCAGGAGTCAGGAGTGGGAAGAGCTCTGAGGAGGAGGGAAGGGGCGGGGCCTTCCGGGAGAGGAGAAGCCAAGAAGCCCAAACAAGCCCAAAACAATGGCAGCACTTAACGGAGCAGTGGTGAGGAGGAAGTGACCTGCCTTCAAGGATGCAGGGTCAGAGGTCGGTGTAAAATTGAGTGATTAGTTTCCTAATTTTTAAGTGGAGCATTTGAGGCCTTTTGTATATACTTTGGTATATACTTCTTTGTGGACTTCAGGCCCACCCACTGCCTCTCATTAGTTTGTCAGTGTCCTTTAAATATCCTTGCTTCTAAGTGGTTAATCTTTTCTACTTGTCTCACCTTTTCTTCCTTTGTCTACTCCCACGGAGCATGTCTCCAGTACTTGTACCCTATCATCTGTGTCAGGAACAGTTTTTTTCCTTGTTGCTCTGGGTGCTTTTTAGGGTTCAGCTGCTTCGCATGTGCTTGTGCATGTGTTTCACTTGCAAGACGCTTTAGGAGTTAGAAAAGGCCTCAGAGCCCCACCCACGTCACGTCAGTGTCTTTCATTGGTTTGTGGGCTTGCCTGTTAAAATCTGCTTGCTTTCATTAGTGGAAGGCATGCATAGGTCATGCCTTTTCCTGTGGTTAGCCCTCCTCGAGCGCAGCGATCTAGTACTGAAAACATGCGAGGCTCGCTGTTTCCCGTCAGGTTTGTGGACTACTTTTTATCTTTTATTCACAGCGAGATCTCGCTTGGCAGAAGTCGAGTGTTTTGCATAATATCGACCGTGTTACATAGTTAATTGCACATTTGCGGTTGCGTAGATAATTGCACTTTTGCTGATAGGTTTCATTACGAGTGAACTGTAGCAGCGCGATAGCGCTGTTTTTGTCTGTTGTGTGTGTGCATTTCCTCATATCTCCGTTTACTTGATCTCGTTTCAGTCGTGCGTATTTAGCACCACATGGGACCCTTTTTGATACATCACTAGTAATTTCCTGCTACCGCCGTTTAATCTTTTCCAGTTTATTTACTAGGAAATCACTTACTCTCTTATTTATTGAGGGGAAATGCACACAGTTATGTACCAGGTATTTTTGTTTCAGAACAGCTGTTAAGTTTCCAAGCACTGTCGCTGAATAACTCTAGAAATAACATGATAGTTTAAAGGTAGTTATACATTCGGTTCAATTAATGTACTTTGACAGGCTGCGTTTTTTATCGTCTGTATTGAAATCTGGCATTGTTCCCTTTGTCCTTAATGCTGCATTGTTAAACAGCCGTTTGACATGAAAATGAGGAACATGTTCTAAAAATCCGAGGCATTTACAGCGCTAAATTTGAATATATAGTGGCTGGTTTTGTGCATACTTTATAGTCTCTGTCAGGTTAGTTTATCGCGTTGGTCCAGTGGTTTTAGAGCAGGCCTTGGATTCACTGAAACTGGAAGGGAAAGCGTGTTGGAAGGGTTTGGTTGGGTAGTATTGTATTGAAATTATACAATACCTTGCGTACCCCGTGCAGGGCCAGATTTGCTTTTTCAACCGTTGAGCAAGTAGCTGCTTTCTATGTGGAAACAAATTACTGTTGATGATGCTGATGTGCCCTGAATTTTCCTCAGCTCCTTGTGCCCGCTGTTAGGTTTTTGATGGAAAGTGTGTTGGTTGCAGGTATTCCTGCCTGGCAGAACATTGGTTCTTGTGCTCGATGGTTTGAAAGTTGTATAGAAGTGTTAAAGTAGGTAATTATGTATTTGCAAATGATGTTTTTCCCAGGCACTTAACTTTGTCTCGGCTACAAACACTTGTAGTTTTTTTTTTTTTGGCAGACTTTTGTTTTCAGTACATTATATTAGTTAAGAGTGATTGGATGGCTTTGTAATCTATCTCAGATGCCTGATCTTGATGTGATAGCTTACTCTCTTTTTTTTTAGTTTGCCCCTCCCAGTCATTTTTATCCCAGTGTTCTGATTGGATGAGTTCTTTCTTCATACAGCATATTTGAAGGGACTGTTTTATTCTTTGGTGTTCAGCGCTCCAAGGCTAGTAGTACATGTTTCTCTGCAATCTCTCAATTTTTTCTCTTTTCATTTCCATATGCTTTTTTCCCGCTCTCCGCTACTTTTCTCATCTGCTGGCTCTGCAACTTTCATTTTGTTATGTATTTCCCAGAGCGTGAGTGAGCTGTAAAGAGCTTTAGTTTCCCTCACTCCCCCCCCCCCCCACACACACACACACACACAGATGCTACACCAAAATAAATCCTGTTTTTGCTGGCAGTGTGATCTATTTCATTTTTTTATTTATTGATAGAAAAGCACAGAAGCAAGGTGCTTATTCACCACGCTTTTTTTTTTTTCTCCTCCTTGATAATTCCTGCCCTGCTCCCATCCTGATGGACACGTTATATTTTTGAACAATTTTTTGTTTTGTCCCAGCAGTTGCGCAGTCCTGTTGCATTGTTTGCTTTCTTTGTTGTGCGTTGCACATGCTGCTTTTAGGTCAAGCAGAGCAGCGCACAAGCGCTGCTTTTCTGACATCATGTTATGTATCTGGGCTTTTAAGCACACCCATCGCACGCCCATCACTATCACTCTTTCATGGGCTTGTCCTTCAAATATCCTTTATTTTCGTGAGTAAATGCTTTACGTTTGTCCCTCCTTGGGGCAGTTTAGTTACCGCCTTGGACATCGCCCTGTTACATGGCTAATTGTACTTTTGCCGATATGTTTGGCTGTGAGTGAACTTCTTTTTCCTTTTGTGTGCTGATGCAGGGGTGCTTTGAATCAGCTCACTTATGTGAAACTGTATTACTTTTCATTTAAAATTTGTGTGGCAAGAAAAGTCCGGTTAGAAGTTTACAACGTTAATAGCTCTAACTCGAGCAAATGCTTGTTGTGCCTGAGGCTACATTATCTCCTCCAAGCTTGTTGGCGCTCCCCTGCGTGCCTGAAGAGTTGCTTGATTTTAACTATTTTCGTAAATCACTTCATCTGCCCGTGCTGTTCCGACCACAAACAAACACCCCTCCCACATGTCACTACTGGCATTTTATTACATCTTAAGTCTCCACGTGCCCCCCCCCCCCCCCCACTGCCCCCTCCAACCCCTTGCTGTGGGCCAAGCTAAACCTCTCCTCCCCCAACCCTGCTTTAACCATTTTTGTAGTAATTGCTTTTGTTACCACGCTCCAACAGTCCTGTCAATCTTTTTGTTTCCTAATCCTCCTTAGTATTCTTTTTGAGCTGCTAGTGCAGCTGAGACTTCAGCTGTGTTGCTAAAGAGCAGCAGGGAAGCAGCACCTTTGGTGCTTTAGACTGCAGAGCGTCATCCGTCATGTACACAATGGGCAGGTTTATGACATTAAGTTAGATGTGTCGATGAACGCTCGATTGCACTGCAGGCACGAGAAGGGATTCTTACATTTACTAAACCCATTTTGTCTCTTCGACAGCCACGAGCACTGGCACTCATAAGGTTGAGTCCAGCTAGTTTGACCCTAGTTCCATATTTCAAGTCTGCTACTGCTTTGACAGGAGGTGCGTGCTCTCACCTATCATCTCCCCAGCTTCAGTTCATGATCAGTTTCCACTCCCAGAAGGCTAGAGTTCGATTTCCATCAAAGTTGGGATAAGACCCTATAGTGGTGTGGGCCATTTTAAAGGGTCTCTGAGAATTGTAGCAACTATAAGCTGCCCTGTCGCACCAGGATGTGACAGTTTTTTTTATTTTTATTATTATTATTTTTTTTTTGCTTACTACACACACTAAGCTGGAAGCAACAAGCGCTTGGATGCCTGGGGGTTTACATAACCTAAATATCCCCCACTCCAAGTGCACCCGCGGCTGCTCGTCTCCTTCCCGCACCCCACAGCAGCAGCAGCCGGGTTTCCCTTGAGGGATAAACATTTTTCTAGCTTATGCGTCAAGAATTTTCAAATCTATTAAGGACACGGAGGTGAGGATTATGCTCTCTCTCTCTTTACTGATCCAAAACAACACCCAATCAAATTACATATAAACGAAAAACTACACATCCCAAGATGCCTATCAAGTGGTCACATGGTCCAATCACCAACTCCAACCCTTGTCCATAAATATCCTGACCCAAGATGTCACTTCCTCTTTCTCTGATAAAGTCAGATAATTTTCAGTATACGAAACAAAACTTCTTACAGAGGCGTAGAACTAAAGAGGCTAGAAGTCCCACTATTCTGGCAATGGTCCTCAAAGATACAGTCGGTCTGGCAAGGACAGACCTCAGTTCCCTCTTGATGCTGCAAATTTTCTCAGAGGGGAGAATTAGTTGGCAACGGACTGAGTCTGTCTGGAATCCCAGGAATTCTATTACCTGAGTCGGTTTCAGTAATGACTTCTCTGCATTAATAAGGAAATCTAAATCCTGCAAAAGGATGATGGGCCAGTTTAAATGAATCAGAAGGGATTGGGGAGTCTGAGCCATCAGTAAAATATCGTCCAGATATATGATCAGTCGGACTCCCTTGGACCTCAGCCATTCCGTCACTGGTCTCAACAGCTTCGTGAAGCACCAGGGGGCTGACGAGAGGCCAAACGGAAGTACAAGGAACTCTAGGTAATGGCCTTTCCACAGGAATTGCAGAAATCTCCTGTGGGAGGAAAGATGGGAATTGAAAAATATGAATCTTTCAGGTCCAAGAGAACCATCCAATCTCCTTCTAATAGATTATCCCTTAACATGTGAATCCCTTCCATTTTGAAGTGTCTGTACAAGATCCAATAGTTGAAATCCTATAGATTCAAGACTAGACGATGACCACCACCCTTTTTGTCTACCACAGAAATGGGACTGAGGTAACCGGAAGAATGAGGGGATGAAAAACGTACTGCTCCTTTGTCCAATAGAACCTGAACCTCTTTGTCTATAAAGGTTTGATCTACGAGGGAAAAAGACATCGAAAGTGGAGGGATTAGTTGTTTGGGAATACCGATAAACTCCAGACGAAAACCCAAAACAGTCTGGAGAATCCAAGTATCTCTAGAAATCTTTTTCCAATTTTATAAAAATAATCCCACTCTGCCCCCAAGAATCACCTGAGAGAATGGAATAATGCTCACCTGAGTAACTTTTGTCTTGGATTGCTCCTTGCTGTCCCCTGCGGGGACCTCTGCGGTATCTAGGACGACCTCCTCTGGAGCACGTAGGGTAGAAGGTGGAATCTGGATCTCCATACCAACCTTCTCTCCCTCTGGGGTAAAAAGTTCTGAGGACCATTGAAAGTTCCTTGGCCGGGCATACGTCCTCCATAATGACCGGCCCTGACAAAAAGTCCCCGTTTGAACACCTTCTTAAGTGACATTTGAGCCTTGTCCAAGGAAGAGAAGGTAGAGCAAAACTTGGCCAACTCTTTAATAAAGGAAGACCCGAAGAGAAGACCGCTGGAAGAAGGGTCTGCCTCAGAAGAAGCCAAATCAGACAGTTTAGGATCAATTCACGTGAGACTGGACTTCCTGCGTTCTGATGGAATAGCACAATTAGTATTGCCTAGTTGACAAATGGCTTTCTGGGCCCAGCCAATCAGCATATCCGTGTCCACAGGAGTTTCTGACTCTGTAGCAATAAAGGCCATCACAAGAATCTTCGTCAAAGGAGCAGTCAAGTCCAGAAGTTTATCTTGGCAACTACGCCACGATCTATCCAAACCCTTTTTCGGGTCTTTCGCAAATGTTTTCATGAACGTGACCATAGTGGGGTCAATCTCGGGTGTATCGGAGACCTTACCCTCCAGATCTGGTCTAGGGCATTCTGCCCGAAGGCGTGACCGTACCTCCTTGTCAAAACTCCGTCTAATATTGGACTGGACATATTGCGCCACATGGAAGCTCCGGGGTGCACAATCTCAGAAGAATCGAAATCCAAAACTTGAAAAGGGGGAACCATATTCTTGGCTTTTTTACTGGGACCGAAGCATCCGAGTATTCGGAGTCATTAGAAGAGGAATCTTTATCCGAGGAGGTAGGGGAAAAAGAAGTATCCTTTTTAGAGCTATAGTTGTGTTCAGCCCCATGTTTTTTGCGCAATTTGTCAAAAGCGTCAGCGTGTAAATCATCATAAACTGCACTAGAGCCTTCTAAAAAATTTAGATTTTAATTGTGCCCCTTCGGGTTGCGGTCGTTGTCCTTAAAGCCAAAAAGTTGACCTGAAAAAGGTCCTAAGGCTCTCACCAGGGCATCATTAACAGATTGTTGAACCCTAGTATCAAGGACTTCCACAAGGTTAACCTCCAGTTGGTTACCAATCTCTTCAAGGTAAATACCCTGCATCTTGATCACTCCATTGAGCCATGATAATAATGGAAAAATGAAGAAATGGAATATCAAATATTTAAATCTGTTTTAACAATAGGAGTGCAAAAACCCCTAACAGGCAACAATACAGCCCAATAGAGAGTGTAGGGAGCTGCCTGTAAAGCACTCTAGGCCAAGCCTCTTTAATTTTACAGCCCACGTTATTTGCAGTATAACTGAAAAGAAGGCGGAAGAAAACGGGTCTCCGGCACAGCGCAAGTAAAAGCACGAGCCGATCTCCCAGAAGAAGGGAAACAAACGATCGGCTCGTGTCTGATGCGTGAGGGCGTGAAGCAATGGAAATAGATGAAAGACTATGCGTGCAGGGCGTAGTCATCTCCCGCTCCACATAATAAAACAGGGGCATAAATGCGGCAAAAGCCAAAAATTAACAGCGCAGGAAGCGCTAAAAAATATACAGTAAGCGAGCGGAATCGCGTTGCTAATTGAATCTAACCTTGAAAGTCTAAAAATAAACATGTAAATATTAAAACAATTGTAGAGTAAGGAAAAGGTTCTTAACTGCTGCAGTGCAGCAAAGAAAGAGGAAGTGACATCTTGGATCAGGATATTTATGGACAAGGGTTGGAGTTGGTGATTGGACCATGTGACCACTTGATAGGCATCTTGGGATGTGTCGTTTTTCGTTTATATGTAATTTGATTGGCTGCTGTTTTGGATCAGTAAAGAGAGAGATAGCATAATCAGAGCCTCCGGTCCTGAAATAGAATTCATGTTACTGTGCCCCAACTGTTTCTTTTCCGTCACCGGAGAGAAGCGCACACTAAGTTAGGAAATTTTTACAGCACACTATGCAACCTGGCAGTTGCCTCAAAGCAACCAGAATTCTATAACCGTCGTCCTTTCTTTACCACATTATGTGATCTTGTGCAAATTATCTTTCATAATAGAAAATATTGTTGACCAGTTCAAATTGTTTCCACTATGTCCTGTTGTTATTTTTTTATTAATTTACTGAAGTAATACAAGGTGACAAAAGAGAAGTTGTTTAAAAAATTTATCATTATTGGGAGTAGAATGGTGCCTAGACACCAGCTAAGAAGAGCCCCTGGCGACTGATGTATTTTGGACCAAATTCCAGTTTACCACAAGGGCGTGCCCCCATCTTGACAATTTCCGCACCTGAACTTTTAAACTGATTTAAATGCTGTGTGCTGAGCTTTTAACGTACTTAAACTTTGTTTTAGGGAACAGCTTTATTTTATTTTTTACTTCTCGGTAATTGTTTATTTGTTTTTTTCGTAGGTTGATCCAAAACTTACAATTCTGTGTAGCATACCTGGATGTTTAGTGTGACACACAAAACCACACAGTTCAACACTACCCACCATAATTACACTCCACATAATGTCACTCAACGCAACATGATTCAACTCCATATCATTACACTGTACTCAATAGCGCATAAATACACCCCACATAAAACCTCTCGGTCACACATCAGCAATCCACATAGATACACTCCAGATCAGGCCACATAGTTCCAATCCGCATAATTCCACTCAATGCCACATAGTTTCATACCACGCAATTCAACTCCACACATTTCTATTCTAAACCACATACTTCAACACCTAACCACATAATTCAACTCAAAAACACAATTACACAATACACAACATACATCCAATCCATACCACAGAATTCCACGTCATGTCACAAAATTCAACAGGGCACAACATAATTAAACTCTACTACATACCACTCCACAGCACAAAATACCATTCCACATAATTCCATTCCATGACACACAATCCCACTCCACATAATTCCAGTACACTCAATATAACTCCATTCCACACAGTTCCACATCTAAGAATTACAATCCAAACCACATAATTCCACTCCACTCCATAACATCAGTTAAAACCACTGTCTATTTACAACGCCAGTAGCTCTATCTCTCACAAAGGTGAGATCTATTTGCTTTGCCAATGCTTGTTTAAACCGTGAACATTAATTTATTAAATTTTCCAGTTGGCTTTCGTTGGGGTAGAGATAAATGCCAAACCTTACAGTTTTAGGTCGCAGAAAGAGCTCAGCAGTTGATCCACTGTGATTGGAAATGTCTAGTTGAAACTGCCAGCTCATTCTGTTGAGAAGAATTAGAACACATGCAAAGAAGTGTAGATGGTTTAGTGATGAATAATGGAAAATATGTATTTTGAATTCATCCTGAAACCAGAGGCCCTGTCCATGTAGCAGCTGGCCGGGTCTTATTCGCTCAGCACATCAGGCATTTACATTAGCCATGTGCTGCTGGTTGTCCCTTTCTTGAATTAGAAATCGACATCTCTTATGTGGTACCACTGATCTTTACATTCTGTGGGCAAATTTAGAGAGCTAGAAAAACATCTTGGGCTGCTGTTGTTTATAAGCCTACTTCATTTAGAAAACTGGGCCCAAGTGGAACTTTCACTTCATAGAAGATTAATATTTGAAATACTGTTTAGAAATAAATGGCTTAAAATAGGGCTGCGTGGTGACCTCTACACTATTTTCCTCACTTCTAGATGATTTGCAGTCTACACTGGCTAAGTCGCATTAATTTTGCCTAAAATTGGAAATTGTTACCTCTATCTCTTCTGATCGGACCAAGCCTCTGACCAGACCCCTATATGATTATAAGGAAAGACTGGTTCTGTAAAAGCCTTTTGTGATACTGAAAAGTTGCAAATTAATATAAACAAAAAAAATGATGTGGTTTGGCCTGAAAAATACTTTATATTCTTGGTGGCTAGTGGGTACTAAATCGGCAAATGCAAATGAATATCCGTATTTGAGGCTTACTTTTACCAAACCATCATCTTGGCACTTTAATTGGAGGAATATTGCATTGAAAGTGCTTGCTATATGGAAAGACTTAATACTGTTCAATAAGCTGTATAGCGGAATTTCATCTCCGACTTTGGTAGGAGTTACGGTGGACAAAATGGCACCTATGGCCCTGTGCAGATGTGTAATTTTAATGATTGATGGTCGTATAAAAAAAATCTTAAGTCGAGGATAATGTGTAGAAAAATGCCCTTTCCCGCCCAAGCCCGGTGATTATACAAGAAGTTAGGACTGAGCTTCTTATTTGTTCGCAAAATGACGAGGGATGTATTGTTAATTTTATTTATTTATTTTGCAAGTGTAAATTAATTTGATGGTATAGAGCGTACCAAAATATAACTGTTAGATGACATCCACCTCACGAAAAATGGATTTAAAATCTGCATAATTGGAGAAGTTTAATTTCGATTGAGTCTACTTAAATGAGTCATTCTCTGTAGACGTAACGCGAGAAATACTTGGGCTCTCCAAATAATGTAAAATATGTCTCTCTTCCCAAATCTAGCCAGAAGAAATTACCTTCTGAGATTAAAAGTGGGTGTTAATATGGGGTGGCAATTGAGTGAGTTCATTTTGCATATTAAGGCTATGAGGTTTATATATTTGTGTTTTGCTTCTTATATATTTTTTGGACTGTGGTTTATTTTTAAATATTCTTCTAATATTGTTACAATCTTTGTATTTAGGATACAATTACCTAAACTTCTCGGTGTTTATGGAACCTTTAGGTGAAATAAAATACAGTGAAGGCTTGTCATAAGGAATTTTATTTGAACAATTAAAAAATAGTTTTTTTGTAAAGCTGCTTGTTTTAAAGAGGGACATTTTAACATGTTATGTCTAAATATAGCTCCACCAATGGGTTGATATATCCCCTTAGAAAGGAAGCGTTTAACTCAAGAGAGCATAGAAATCCACCTATTGTAGTGATGTGTCCGGTTTGCAATAATATCAGTCAGGTTTCACCGTCCATTGTAGAAGAGCAATTCTTGGTGGTTCGCAGGTCAAACTGATCTATTTTATTTTTAATATTGGTATAATTCGACACATGCTGAGACTTTGGGTCTGATTATGCCTCAAAAGGTAGTTGAGACTACTGTAGCGAAAGTCTACCACCCAATTATTAATTCCTTAGAAAGCCATTATTTCGCTTAGTTGTGCTGCAGTCTTGGGTTCTTTTTTTACTGCAGCAGTGCACATTATACCAGTTATAATTCTAAAAACACCAAATAAGCTTTTATCCACTGACTGTGGAAACCCAGAGAAGTAACTAGGCCATTTTGACACACCACCATATTCTTTGTGATTGCAACTGAACAGGAAAAACGTCTGTGCATGAACAGAAGAGGGAAAATCAGCAACTTTATTGTATAGGAAATATGCAGCAGTCTGGCTAACGAGTTTAGATGATTCTCACCTTTGGATTTTCACTTTGAGAAGGATGCAAGGGAAATGGTGTCTTTGTAACACTTTTATTGATGGTAAAAATACATCTTCGTCCATACGAATATGTCCTGGACATAAATTTTCTAGAATTCAGTTACATTTATTCATTGCTTTTGGAACGATATCCAGTCATTTCAAGAGAAGAATATGTGATTTAAACTGTTTGCACCTATTCAAAATAATATACAGAAAAACAAAAGACATAAATAGAAAACCCCTGTTTAGACATAGAATAGAATTGGGAAAGGGACTCTTTCATGGCCTAGGTGTACACATATTTAACCTAGTAGTGGTCAATAATTTCCATCACGGGGAAGTGGCTAGCAAAATTGTGGGTTAGACGCACCTGCACTGAGCTCCGGCTGGGCCTACTATTATCTTGCTGCAATCCTGAGTCCCTTCCCCCCCTCCCGCAAACAATGCTGAACCCCACTCGATCCTGCTGAACTGGTGAGTGTTTTGAACAACATTAAGGGAGCCCTAAGGCTTTTCTGCGTTTTTCTGCGTGGGTTGCAGTGCTCAGGAAATGCAAGCTCCCCTGGACAAAATGGCAGCTGATCCCGACTGAGCCTGAGGCATAGCAATACGCTCTGGCTGCCTCCGGGCACTCAGGGGATCTGAAAGTGAAGAAGCTGGACAGTAGGAAGTGGGTGCCCGCTGTTTGAGACGCGTATCGGCGCCTAAGCAGAGTGGAGGAGAGCTGGAAGGGCCTCTCGATGCCGGAGGTCAGCAGACAACGCACAGGAACTGGAGGAAAGAGCGCTGGACCCATGGCGGCTCAGCGACAGCAATCTTCGCTGGACCCCAACCCCCTGTGGTGAACCTTGCAACAGGTCCTTGGGGGGGGGGGTGCAGGAAAGGCACCCTCTCAAGCCCCAAAGTCATGGCCCAGAGTAGATCTCCGGATCTTAGGGATGCCATCGGGGCTACTTAAAATAGAGGCTGAGAGCAGTCACAGGACCCACAGAGAAAGATTCAGACATCGACCAGTGCTCCCCAGTAAAGCAGCAAGTCGATTGACCCCTGTGGAGATCCTTTGAGGTGCTGGGCCCGAGGGAGTTTTGCAGGCCCCGAGGCGACGCTGCACCCGGAGCTTGAAGACATGAATGTTGGCCTGCGGCAAACCCTTCCCCAAAAAAGGTATTAATTCTTCTGGCAGCAGTCTTTACAAGAGTGAATTGTCCCCCATTGTGGGTGCTCCTACACAAGGTACCATAAAAAATAAATAAAAAAAGATTCAGTGAGAAAATGAAAAGGGCCTCCTTGTGACTACCCGTAGGAGGTGACCAAGCTCCCTGGTGATTCAACTCGTAAAGTCCAGCATCCAATCGCCTGCCCTCTAGTGGAGTCCACTGTGTGGCCGTGACTTCGCAGATACGGCTTCAAACTCTGAGTGATTCTGGAGAACAAATATCTATGGAATCCTTACATGTCGATATCTTGTGCTACTGAATCACCCTTACTTCACTGACCCTGCCAACACGTGGTAGACTGGTCCTGAGGAGAACCTAAGTGGCACTAGATGGTTCTCTCCCTGTCAGGGAGGCGACTGGGTGGTCTGACACCTGGAGTGTGGTGAAGCCGTTTTGGACTGACCCACCTGGTGCAACATGTATAGGGTCGTTGAGGGGTTTGCTGGATCCGGACTATTCCTGGCACATGGCGAAAGACAGAGACCCAAAACAGCGCTGTCAGGGGAAGATAGATATACCAAAGTGGTGGAGGCCTCACGGAGGAAATAGGACCCCCACCCACAGATAGTGCCTTCTTCCGAGCCGCAATCCAGCAGTCTAGGACAGCCCTTGAGTCCAGGATTGGAGAGGTGAGTGCAGAGGTCTTGTTGTTGAGACAGGATGTCTGAAATGTTGCAGCAGAGTGATGGCAGCAGAAGAGAGGCTGTCTGAGTTGGAAGATACTACACATTCCCCAGGGAAAGATCTCTTGGAATTGAAGGCGACCACCAAAGACTTCCTATAGAGGGTTCATGATGCGGAAAACCAAGTAGGATGCAACAACTTGAGATTTATGGGCTTCCCTGAGGGAGGGGAAAGATCTAAATGACAGATCTATTGGGACAATGGCTCCATACCTCCTTCACAACTGGCAACTTCTCCACCTGTTTCGTGATTGAACGAACACATAGGGCGCTCACTGCTAAGTTGCCATATGATACATAGGGAAGCAAGACAGTTGTGGACAATCAAGTATGAATCCTCCATTATAGTGCTATTTCCTCGACTACTCCAGAGAGTTGCCGAGGCTTACTTTCGATGCTATTAAGGTCAAGCTCCGAGCTATGCAACTCTAATACATGCTTCTCTTTTCCACCAAGTTGATCTTCCAAGATAAAGCACGGAGAGGACTCTCCTCTGCTTCCCACAAGATGCCCCACAGGAACCAGCTGGGAGGAGTGATCTGGGGACCAGAACTGACCTGGGGGAGGAGGGTGCAGGTCTCTAGAGAGGACAGTCAGGGAAGAAGTGACTGGAGAGCAATCCTCAGACTCTGAGGAAGAAAGACTACAATCGGTGAGGCTTCATCCCGAGTATGATAGAACTGAGGGGGCATCTCCACTGGCGACAGAGGAGGGGCTGGGTTGCAGATCAGGCAGAAACACTTCCAATCCTGAACTGAGACATACTGATTTGGATGTGCCTGAGAATCTCGACTTTTGCCAGGGGTTGGATTGGGTGAAAGAATCTCAAGACAGAGAGGGAAGTTTTTGTCCCTTCAGCTTGGTGGCATTAGGGGTACGGTTGTGGCCTGTGAGAGGAGGCCCATCTCTCTTCCCCCTGCTTATTTCATTTTCTAGCTATCTGTTACAGTGAGTGGTGACTGAAGTTACTGGTGAGGTGTGCGTGAGGCATCTTGGAAGGGTCAGAGGTTTGATGATTGAGAGGACAGTTGACTTGGGGTTTCCCACTCCTCCTACTTGAGTCTGAGACTGGTTGAGTGTGGGTGCGTGTGGAGAAATTCAGTTTATTATAGCTTCTTAGTGGTCACATTAGGGGTGTGCGGGTGAGGTGGGCTACAGACCTCTCAGTCATGCTCCTATGACGAAGTTGTCTTTTTAGACATGTGGGTTAATATGCGCGGTGGGTGGGAGGATAGTTTTTTAGGGTTTGTTTCCTGATCATTTGTGAAGTGGAAAGGGCCACCAACATGATGCAGTGTCTACACATATGGTATGATTGGAATTGACATGTCACATTGCAGGCGTGGCTCACGCTACTAAATGACACTCCTTAAGTCATTCTATTGTTACTTGGAACATAAATGGACTGGCAGTAAAATCAATAGGGGTCTGGTCACAACCTATAGGAGAGACCTAAAGCCAGATGTGGTTCTCCTACAGGAGACCCACTTGATAGGGATCCAGTGCCATTTTCCAGCTCAAGGAGCGTACACTACACTAGCCAATGGGGGCTTCACCTCGAGCTCCCGGAGACTAGCAATACTAATTCGGAAATCACCCCTTCCAGAGGCAGAAGTCTTGGATAAATCCAAATGGGGCATATGCTACAGCTCAGGGTTTCTCAGGGAGGACGAATGTCGCGATCATTAGTGTCTATGCACCCGCATCTTCAACAGCCTAGATTAACTAATGGTGATATTATTGAAAACAGACGATTCACTTCAGATTGTAGGTGAGGATTTCACTGATATGTCCCTTGCACTGGACAGATCAGGCTCCGCTATGGGCACCCTGAGGGGACGCCATTGTCACGCTTTGCAAACAAACCAGGACTCTGCGACCTATGGCGCGGCCTCCATCTGGAGAGCAGGGACTACTCTTATTTCTCCAGGATACACAAAGTATTTCTAGGCTAGTTTATTTTTTGCCCCCGCAGGAGAGATAGATATGATTGAGAGAGGGAAATATATGGCCTTGGGCTTATCCGAACACTCCAGGCTCTGGCTTTCTGTGGGTCATAGACCCCGAGGGCCGGGAGTAGGGTGGAGGTTGACTGCATGGGAGCTATGAGATCAGAAGGTCTCACATGAGCTCCGGCTAGATACCGGACTCTGTTTTTTGGAAAAAAGAGTCTCTTGATTCAGTTGCGGTTCTGTGGGAGGCCTACAAGGCAGTACTTAGAGACTTAGCACAAAATATTCCCTTAAAAAAAAAGAACGGGAGATAGGA
The DNA here is from genome assembly GCF_031143425.1 of Pleurodeles waltl. Lineage (NCBI taxonomy): Eukaryota > Metazoa > Chordata > Amphibia > Caudata > Salamandridae > Pleurodeles > Pleurodeles waltl. Next base: position 789,235,125 of record NC_090439.1, on the reverse strand, counting down.
GCAGTCGAACAAAGACTGCCACGGGCAGAGGATGTGGACGAGGTGCAGTTAGATCCCCTGATGATATGGGAAAATTGTTGCCCTGTGCACTGAGTATCGCACGTTGATGCACAATGAGGCACCAAATTAAATCTCAGGTATGCAGCACCGCCTATGTGATACTGGTGACAAGGTGGGAGCAGGCTAGGCCGGAGGGAGGTTGAGGCCCGGTGGATGCTCCACATAGTGGTGGAAAACATGAATCCTGTTCAACGGATGGGGGATATAGTAGTGGGATTTGCAAATTAATACTAAGCCCTCTACAAAGAACACCCTCCTGCTGGGGCCCAGTGCGTTGAAGCCTACCTGGACACAGTGACTGTACTGAACCTCCTGGTGGAGGACCAGTTGGCTCTAGCGGGGGAGATTTCCTTTGCTGAAGTACAGGTGACCACAGCAAAATTGAACTCTGGAAAGACCCTGAGGCCTATGCATTATGCCCCAGTGATCAACACGATTTTACCTTTGCAGACTCTATAATTGGCTAGCGGAGGTTCAGGCTTGCTGGGATCCCTATGTTTTCCTATCCCTGGATGCTGAAAAGACCTTCAACATGGTACATTGACCATTTCTGATGAAAACATTCTGGAGATTTGCCTTCGGTCTACAATTTTTTTTTACAAAGGTAGTGCAGCTCTACCAGGCACCCACGGCCCTCCCAGATACCAGAGCTTACTATTGGGTGACTTGCATGATCATTATTAACGGCTGGGGCTTTGCGGCCAGTGATCATCCCACTTATGCTTTAGAGAAGACCCAATTCCATGTCCAGCCCTTTCAACATTACCTCTAAGGGTGAAAGGGGGTGGGCATCTCCTGCCTGCGACTCAGGTGACGGTTGAGGCGTGGCTCAAGACAAATAGATACATAGGATGCACAAATAAGATTACCCAGGAGACCACATTGTGGATAGGAACAGAGATTCAAGGAGTTTGGAAAGCTGAAGGGCTTTGGTGCTTGGGATCTCATTGGTATTTCCAAAGTTGTATACCTTCTTGAGAAGGGCAGCGTTATGTCCTACCAAACCCTTCAGCATGATTACCAGTTCCATGACGCACAGTATTTTAGATACTAACAGCACCAGCACGCTTGGGACAGAGGACACTGACGCAGACCTGACTAAATATGCACCCTTAAAAGGCAGACTGCTCATGGGGATGCTCAAAGAAAAAGCAGTCTCCTACACTCATAAAACAATTAATAATGATGTGCCAGACACCTTGAAGTATTTGAGAGGCAAATGGGAAAATGAAGTGGACAGAATTAGATGACTTACATTGGGAAACAGCATTGATGCACTCATGGGAGGTGGCAGTTTAATTCAGGCTGAGGCTCATTCATTTCAAATTCCTCCACCGGGTCTACTATGATTGGGCACCCCTGTGTAGGATTGGAAGAGCAGTATCCTCAGACTGCTTGCGATGTAAGGGGAATAGAGGAGACTTCCTTCGTACCCTTTGGGCCTGGCCTGCCATAGTCCTACTGGCACACAATATTGCATGAGCTGGGTAAGATAGTGGGGACATCTCTCCCTGTTGAACCCAAATATGTTCTTCTTGGTATACCCACTAATGTGGGTGTCCGACGTGCAAAGCTACTCTTCTGTAACCTGATCCTGGTGGTGGCAGAGAGAGATGTGGCCAAACACTGGAGTGCCCTTGAAATACCGCCCCTGCTACAGTGGGGATGGATTTATATATCGTAGCAGAAAAGGTCACATAAAAGTAGGGGAGGCCTGCATAAATTGGGGTTGTTGGATAAAATACTATGATCTTGAGTTGATGGAGGAAGGAAATGAGATCCAACCTGTCTAGGGTTAATGATCAACACGATGCACTTACTTGTAACTGCCTGATTTTTATTGCTTGTTTGGTTGTTTTCTGGTAATTATCTGCAAAATCTCTGAGGACTATCATCGTACTGTTGCCATTCCACACTGTTGATTTACCTAACTCCTAAGAATCTCCAGGACAGTTAACCAGATTAGATTTTGTGTACTCTAGTTTAGTGTGCTCACACTGCCAGATGACAGCTCTAGTAAGAGATGCCCTACATATAGTAATAACCTTTGAGCTACAGGTCTTTAGTTTTCAAGTAACTTAGATTCTGTTAATCTTGAAGGTCCTAAAAGAGTAGTGTACTTGGGAATTGCGTGTAGGGATAGAAGCAAGTTCTGGACCTTCAGGACACATTGAAAGGAATATCTGTTAAAGACAGCAGATCAAAAGTTCACTACGTTGCAACTAAAAACAAAAACAGCACATTACAGATAGAAAGATACACAACAGAAATGCTTTTGAGCTCCACGTGGCTGTCTACAAAAAGCATGTACTTAAAGTGTTTCAGAGAACCTACAATGAGACGTGTTGTCAGACCCCATGTGGGAGAATGGGCACTAGGCAAACAAGGGAACTTGGCCTGGCCGTTGTGGTTAGGTAATTTGCCCATGAGGTCTGGCCTACTGTGGTTCTGTAAACTGGGACAAGTACTACCTTTTTCCCATTTAACTCTCAACATAACAAGGGCAAGCAGTTACAGAATTGTCAGTGAGGAATTGTGGGAGTCGAGGAGGTGAGCAAGAGCTCAGATGTCAACAGTCAAACAACAGACACAATGATGCAATGTCCAGCCTAGTGCTTATCTTTTATGTAAAAGGAAAGTCAGTTAATCACACAGCACAACTAGAAACTAAACACTCAAATTAGTGTTGACATTACAAGGGTGTATTTGTGGCTATGATCTCCAGTAAGAATCACACCCATGCTGATACTCGTCAAGCTGTAGTAGTTCTTATGCTTATAGTTGCCGGTTTAATGCAGGTAAACATAATTGAAGTGCATGTGCCAATTTTTATTAGTTTGTTCACTTTTACTATCACCTTTTAAATATGCAACTAAGTTTAATAGTCCTCATGCCCAGCTATTAACTTGGGCAAAAAGTCTCAAGTCCTTGTGCCTGATTTCCTCTGTATGCCTTTAGACCCTCTTTCGGTTGGCAGGCTAAGCCCTGCTTTTATCAGCTTGGTGGTGTTGCAGATCTGTGTGATAGGTGGGCACACCCCATATGTATGTCCATTTTAACGGCAGCTCCTTGCTTTGGGGATCTCAGCAGCAGCTTTTCTTTGTAACAGTAATTCCTGGACCAGATCAGCACTGCAGGCCTTGTGTATAGGGACAATCTTTGTCACTAGCAGAACTCACTGCTGAGTGTATACAGGGACCCAAGCAAGGCAGTTGTGGTCTTCGTGGCTGATCTGATTTTGCTTCATTGGCAGTGGCAGCACCAGCTCATAGACCCACAACAGCTGTGACCTAACACTTTGAAATGAATGCTTGGACAGTCAAAATATATTTCACAACACGACCACATACAGAGTCATGGAAACTTCCTTATGGCACAGGTCACTTCTAACTTCACTCCCTAGAACAGTCTGTTTTCTTCCGGTGTTTCTCACAACAAGATCATGCTGGGCTTCTGTTCCTGGACAGTCTATCCTCCTGCAGGGCCAGACATGCCCCTTTCCTCTGTCAGCTCACGCTAATCTTGTCTACCAGATAGTACAGCGGTCGGACGGATGGCTTAAAACACGAAGCACCCATTCATTTTCACTCTCCCTGTGTGGTCCTTTGGTGTTTTCATAGTTTGACCTTGCATATAACGACTGGCAAGACATCGTACAAATTGAAGTGTAGGTGAAGGCGTTATTTGACTTAAATTCTTCATGGCTTATGTGAAACCATGGAACTTTTGCATATCTTGTGGTTTTATCTTGTGGTTTGAACAAGAGAGCAAAGTGGGTTAAAGGAGCAACTGTGGATAGAGGAAGGAGTGTGTTTAGATGTAAATTGTTTGTATGGAGTGTAGGTGCTTAGGCAAGGGACAACGATTTTCTTTTGATGATAAAAAAAATCTGTCTAAGGTCCAGCACGTGTGTTGGAAGTGAAATGTGGCGACGCTTTAGAATAGGCAACGATGGCACATCCAAAGGCTGGCCAGAGTACAGAGTTCATGTTCACAGGTTGTGTCTGATTCTGAGGGACCGAGATGATGTCGCTCTTAATTGTAACATTTCACGGCCCGCCAGACTAGTAGTCATAAAGTCTACTTTGCCTCCTCGACAAGATACTTGAATGTTTCCTCAAGTTACAGATGCCTTCGAAGCTGTTAAGCGTGATGGTATTGTCTTCGTTTTGTGCTGAGTGCAGATTACCAGTATTTTTTGTTCATATTTTTAGAGTTCTGTGTTCCTGTTGTTTTTAATATTTCTCCTCACACTGTTTGCTAGTAATGTATAATTTTGTAATTGTTGTTGGAAAGGAAGACCTGTGATACCGAAGTTGTGTTCCATGATGTCAAAGCATCATGGAACAGCACTCAATATCTGATGTCAGCATTTCGGTCTGCTAGATGACACCCAGGCAGCTGTGAGAGAGTGTGGGCCTTCTGCTATGCCCCATAATAAACCTGCTTTCTTACATACTCCACCGCTTGCTGTTCTTATTTCAGGTTGTCTGAATTACAAAGGCATGAAGGTTGGTAGAGAACGAGATTCAACTAAACTTAAAACGTTTTGTGGTTTACTTTGATATCAAAAGGAGTACAATTAGGGAATAGTACACTTGTATCCTCCTGTAGTTAAGTTAGTGGCATTACTGCCTCATACTTGCTGCATTCTTCCTTTGTCATCTCGCAAACCACATTTGTGACAAAATGTAAATCGCTGAAAAAGAGTGTAAAAAATAAGTTATAAAGTTTCCATCATAAATGTGTAACTTTACCGATCATGTACCCATCTGTATTGTTTTTGCAGGGAATTAACTATAGGGCAAGGAATGACACGCAAGCTCTCTGGACAGGAAAGTGATTTCAGTGGAGAGGTTGAGTCTTCGGTCATTGAGGCAGACCAGGGGGCGCAAGGTGAAGAAAACTGGTAATCTAGATTTAATACCAACATTTACATTCATTTATTTCCAACCTGTGTAGGAAAATCAGTTGTGCAAATTCATGTCAACATTTTCTGAAAATGCCTTCAGTTGTCTCTTTGATCAACTTGCAAAAGTGAAATTCATGGTGTTTTATAAAGTCTTTAAATCTATTTGCTAAGTGCATTTGTTTGCTTTTAACTGTTTTAAACTGTAACAATAAACATTGGTGTCAGTAAATATAATTCATTCCATGAACTGATGGGCTGCATTATTTATTCCCTAATTCCATTTGGTATATACAAAAGTATATTAAGTAGAATACATTGAAATATAAAGTTTATTTACAAACTAACATGCATCAGCTTCTATCTCACCTTCGATGCCTGTAATAAATAGTGCACCAAGATACAATAGGAAAATGTGTCATTAGTAAATCAAAATAAAAAGAAAATCTGATCAACATTACAGTAAACCTATGTTATGAAACGCCTAGCATGCATATGATTTGTTCTTAAAGCACTTAGGGACATATGTACTAAAGAATTTTCTCATAGACACAGAATGGGTAAATCCCTTTGGTACATCTGGCCCTTAGTAACCTATAAAAGAAATCACTCCTCATTGTGCATCACTCTGTCACATTTATCCACTCAGGCCTCAGATATGAAAAAGGCAGAAAGTAAATCTACACAAGGGTAAAATATTTTTCGTAGAAACACATTTTAACTTGTACTTAACTGGTCCCACAAACGGGGGTCATGGCTTGGCAGCCGAACATGTGGATGCAGCAGTCTAAGCTCCTGGTGGCTCTCATGAACTAATCTGTCATGCTGCAGGCAAGGCAGAATACCTGATGCGTAAAGCTAGGTTTGGGACTCCTGACTCCTGAGAGCAGCCTAAGCATCGACCATGGGGGTAAAAACATTCCTCAAGAGTAGACAGGAGCTGTGTCGAGGCACAAGTGCAACCACTGTCAAATAATAGGTAGACTGAAAGCTGGCTGACAAGACATGAAAGGGGAGTGAGTTGGCAGGGACTGAACAGTGGACTCCTGCTGCCTTCTTAAGCGACAGTGAACTGCTCTATGGAGGGCAATGATACACAGGAGAAATTGGGCAAGACTCTAGCAGCAGTCACTGGAAGAAGAGATGCACTCATGCAGAAAATCGATGGAGTGGTGATTGATCTGGCATCCTGAGAGAAAAAAGCTGGCAGATTGGGTAAAACAAATGTAAGGAGGGCTGGAAATCTCCTGAAACGGCACAGTTGCTCACTGTCATAACAGAGTTTGCAGATGGAAATAGATATCTGGAGGGATGGGCGAAAGACTCTTAAGGGAAGTCATGTTGCAATAATGAAAGGGTGGTCTGCATGCCTGAAGTGTAGAAGGCACATATGTAGTATCCTATCTTGAAGACTGGTTGAAGTGTGAGGTGGCACAGCAGGTAATGTCAAATTTCCCCATGGGAGAGCAAGCTCACAGGGTGCTGGCCCAGCGTATTCTGTCTCTACTCCTTACCATTGTATCTTCCCCCCTCCCCCCAAGGACAGTGTAGATAAAAAAAAACAATTATAAGAAAATAGATGTGATATTGCAGCATACAAGAAAAGCAGAGCAATACATGGCGAATGGTGCAAAAGTTATGATCTTCCCAGATTATACCCTTGCTGTACAGCACCAAAGGTCCTCATTTCTAAAAGTTTAAACAAATACCTTGGAGGTTAAGGGCTCATATACGCACTGCTATTTCTGATGGATACTTCTACCTTCAGATTCCTCACCTGTATAACAAACCGAGGCATCAGAGTGGATCAGAAATCTCTCACGTCACCAGTAGTGGGTGCTGGCTTTGAATGAACGCTGGAAGTGACATCAGCCTTATAGAGTCCACCCCAGCGTAACAATGTAATTTCCCTTTTTTGCCCCTTCGATGGGGATGTTGAGCTTCCCCTCTGCAGAGTTTTTTCCTCACAAAACTTAAACTTAAAACTCTAAACTGCAAGTACCATGTCTCCTCCCAAGAAGTCAGGGTTTAATCCCTGTAGGGATTCGCGAGGGACAGATGTCCATCGCAAACCTCCACGCTGTGTATATCTGGTGCCTAGGTTCAGGCCACAACTCCTGGGCCTGTACTTCAAGTTGAAGTATACAACCCAAGGCCATTATGAAACAGAAAGCAAAGCTCTTCATAGATCTGATCAAGGAAGACCATCAGAGTTGAAAGCGTGCCCGGACCCGTTTGAGGTCTTCATCCTCTTCCTCCAGGAGTAAGAAGAGGAAACACAAAAAGAGCTTCAGAGGTAAGTCCCTTCATCGCTCTTCCACAGGACTGTCATCCTCGGAGCTGGAGTTATTCAACAGTTAGCCAGTGATTCCCACCCATCCCTTCTGAGCTGCTCTGGTGGTTCCACTGTACCTGGCCCAGGATTGGGCCTCCACTCCATCGGACCCAGTGGCACCAGGATCAGCTCAATTTGCCTGCCTTTCACCGAGAACAGCATGCTTAGAGTTCCCAATGTCTGTTTCGTACCCAGTGTCGTTTGCGCATGCTAATTTTTACAAGACGTCAGTGCCAACTGTTGTCCCTATGGGCTGTTCAATACTATACAGACAATCAGTGTTCATGCATATGGTCTGATGCCAACCGGCATTGCACCATTGCTACAGTGCTGGCCCACCTTCTCTTTGACTTAGTCCTGTGCTACACAATGCCGAGGATGACACCATCTCCATAGGCGCCGCCTCCACCTCTTACTTCGGAAATGACTCCACCAGCCCCAATGCTTGATGGTGCTCCCAAAAAAAGATCCCATAGAGAGACCCTGCGCCTTACTACAGGGGACGATACAGGAACAGACTGCATGAAATCTTTGGCATGGACTCGGACACTGGGGATATGGGTTTGGATCAAGAGCCACAAGGAGAATTTCAAGGCCGATCATCTGCAAGTGGCCTGTACACCTCTCCTGAACTGGCTGTGGACTTGCCCACAAATACATGAGGTGATGTATTTTCATAAGATAATAGTGAAGGCTACAGAAGTGCTAGAACTGCAACTCTTGACTGCAGAGACTAAGACTAATGTCCTCATTAAAGTGCTCCTTTAATCAACTACTACTGCGGAAACCCTACTCCCATTTAATGAATCCCTCCTGAAGCCAGTCATGGCAGCGTGAGAGAAAACTTTCTCGGCCTTGGCGGTTAACAGGCTGGTTGACAGTCTGTATCGCCTTGCTCCAGATGAACCACTGTCATACAGACTTCCTGTTCTGGACAATCAGAAGGGACCTTCTCATCCACCCCAACTGACAGAGCATTGGAGTACCAAGGGTCAGGGGGAAAAGAACTCTTTTCTCTAGGGGGCAGCATTGCACTAAAATCCATTAATGTCAGCTGACTTCTAGAAAGCTTCACCCATGCCCTGTGGGACGTGGCCCAAATGGTGCTTCCCTGTGTACCGGAAGACGTGTGCAAGCACTTTCAAGAAGTGGTTCAGGACGAATAGAGAACCCCTCTAGGCACATCGTCAAATCAGGACTGGACATAGCAGCTTGATTGTCCAGGCAAAGGGTACCTCAGTCTCTATTAGGAAGCATGCCTGGCTGAAAACCTCAAATTTTTTAGCTGATGTAAAGAATACCTGGATGGAGCTACCCTTTGTTGGAGGTGGTCTATTTGGTGACTAAGCTGATTCTTTGTTAGAGCACTTCAAGATCAGTAAGGCCATAACTCGTTTCTGGTCTGGCCACCTTCCACCTCGTGGGATTATCAGTTTCAGTGTTTTTAGTGGCTTCTCCAGGGACTTTCATTTTTGTAAGAGCCAACAATATCAGCAGCAGCCAAATCCACTGCTCAGGCACCTTTAGGAAAGCAAACATAGTTTACTTCTCAACCTCCATCTGGATTCTGAAAAGGAGTGTGTCCTCTTTTCTCTTGGACTAAAAGGCCATCACTTCAAACTAGTGGGTCCTTCAGATTTAAGGAAGCGGCCACACACTGGCTTCCTTCAGGCACCTCCTGCTATGCCCCTCTTGCCTTCTTCCCTCTCCCTCATCGCCCTCCACTCCTCCAGCCCCCCTCACACCCACAGACTGCCTGGCAAAATTCAACAGGAGGTGGCAGCATTTCTGAAGAAAGAAATGGTTTAGTTTGTGCCAGTACAGCAAAAGGGACAGGGGCGTTACACACAATACTTCCTGGTGCCCAAGAAGGATTGGGTCTGCATCCGATCCTTGACCTCAGAAACCTGAACTACTCCTCCAGAAAGGAGAAGGCCAAGGTACTGGCCCTAGCTCAGGTTCTACTGCTGTTAGAGCGTGGAGACTGGATAGTCTCTCTTGACCTGCAGGACGCATACTTCTGCACCACTATCCTGCAGTCGCATCAGAAGTACTTGTGGTTTGTGGTGGGTTCTACACAATACCAATACACACTACTACCCTTTTCTTTGACATCATCACCTCGGGGCTGCACAAAGGTTGATAGCAGTGGTAGCGGCACATATAATGTGGTCAGGCATACCTATCTTCCCCTACCTAGATGACTGGCTTATCAAAGCAAGTCTGTCAGAGGTGGTGTGGCTCAATTTGCATTTGACAGTATACCTGCTGTTCAACCCAGGCTTTTACATCAACAAACCCAACAAGCCCAAATCTCACATGTAGCCCTCCGATTGTCTCCAGGTCATAGGGTTGGCACTGAACACCACCCTTCTGTGCACTTTCCCACCACCTCAAAACTGTTGACATTCCGGAAATGAGTCCATTCTTTCAGTACATCTCAAAAGGTCCTGCGATTCCATGGTCTGGTAGCTTCCTGCATTCTTCTAGTCATGCATACACGTTGACACATGAGAGCCCTGCAATAGTGCCTCTGCAGACAGTGGCTACAATATGGGGTTCTGCTGCAAAAGTAGCTTGGTCTGGATGAAAGTTAATGAGATTCCACTTTTATTTTTGGTACTGCAATACTCTATCCATCAATCTCCCTCTCGCCCTCAAGGCTTGATAAAAATGGTAGGAAACTGATGTTGTCCCGGGCGGTTGCTATATGGCTTTGATCACAGTAGCTAATGCCACTTTTGGTGTCCCAGCCTGCCCTGTGGGCGACAGGAGAGCTTTGAAGTTTCAAGATCTAGTCTGATGCCTGGGTTGAGGAATCCGCAAATAGGAAGTGTATCTACCAGAAAGATTGTTACTACAGGTCTAAGTAACTTTTTCTTCCTGCTCAGCTTAAAATAACAATAAATGATAAAAATAGAAAGTAAGTAGCTACAAGACCTGCCATTTCCCAGGCAGAGACAGCAAAAGTGAAACAGAATGAGGAAAATGCTGTTAGACAAGTGAACACCCCTCGTAGTCCAAAGCCAAAAGAGAAATTCCAACTTGGAATGTCAGAGGTGTAAATAATGTCACTAAAAGGCCCAACATATCTACATATCTGAGAAGGAGGGCTTAGACATTGCCCTATTACATAGACGAGAGTTTAAAACTTAGGAGGCGGTGGTGAGGGCAACTCTTCTATACTAAGTACTGTGCGTTTGGGTGGGGGGGGAACTGATTTGGATCAAACGAGGGGTGCAGTTTTCAGCATTGAGAAGACAAAAATGGTCGTTTTGTGCTGCAATTTGAGAAACTACATGGTAGGGAAGTCCTGATAGTGAGTATACATGTGGTTACCAATCTATAACAGAAGAACTGTAGGTGTCCCAGTGATCCAAGGAGGCAACTACATTGAGGTGGAAGATATATACCAAGACAGGTCCCATCCAACCCTTCTGGGTTCAGGAGCGCTCAGAGTTGCTAAAGCGGTGTTGGACTGGCAGGTACATTGGGAAGTAGAGGATACAAGGAAGGTGACTAACTCAGGTTCTAAAGAATATTAATTTTACATCTGTTGTTTCGTACGAGGTTTTAAAAGATGTATTGCTTCAAAAGAGTACTGGCATTGGTAAAATATACGGAGTACATTGGCATTGGTAAAATATACTGAGTACATTGGCAGTCCAAACTCAGATGATAACCCACTGCTATTACACATCACATGGAGAAAATAACAGGAATGTTGTCCCTTCCTGGAAATTGGAATGGTTACCCTGCTGAAGTATCTGACACCAGAGCAAAGACAAGACTTAATTGTCCAATAAATATTCAGGAGGCAAGGATATCTATCACTAGTCTGGCATCTGCCAAGGTGCCTGGTTTAGACGGACTGCCAGTAGATTATTATAAAACATATGCAGGCAAATTGGCGCCAACACTATCAAATGTATATGAGGCAGCATAACATATGAGGAAATTACCATATTCTACCAATGGAGCTATGATCGTCCCTCTCCCCAAGAGTGTGCTAGATGCCCTTGATTAGAGCATAGATACCTCTATCCTTATTAAATGTTGATTATTAAATTCCAAGTAAAATTGTGGCCTCCCACATACTGGCAGTTTTACCAGTTTTTATCCACAAGGACCGGAAACGCCTTATCCCTGGTAACAATACATCACCTAACATCGTGTAAAATCTGTTAAACGTAGTGGAATCAATTACAGCTAAGGCTTACCTGTCAGTGTTTTTTTCTGTAAACCTTGAGAAGACGTTTGATACAATTAATTGGATTATTTTGCTGGTGGTAATGAAAATAAGGGAGAGACAATAATAAATTAATATATCATTTGCCGGCAGGTGCATACGTAGCTATGTATGCGCCTCCAGTTGAGAGGGTATGGAGGTGCACGAAGCGATGGCATTAACCTTTTTCAAGGTTTCGCAGCAGCACAGGCTGCTCCATGAACTAGTGCAGGCAGTAAATAACACTGGAGGAATTTCCTGCACGAGTGGATGCAACCAGCCCTTTCTGCTCCGAGCATAGTGCTGGCAGCACTGAAGGGGCAAAAGATAAGCAAGCCTACCCTCTGTGATGAATACGATATTCACACAGCACGTGACATGCACGAAGATGGTTCCTTGAGGACGTTTGCCGATGGATGTGAATGGTGGCCCAATACTCTTTTTCCCGTCACCAATTACAGCTCCCCCCCCACGCGCCCCGCCCCCCCCCAATCCATACCGGTCAGTTTCTGAACTATGATAAGCCCATTAGTATCATACATGCAGCATTAACCGAGCCCAGTAGAAACCACACATTACACACCATAATGACCCTGGGCAATGAGAAAAGAACGATTATGCAACTCTACAAGGTCTTGCAATCTGGTGTGGACTCCTCAGACCCGTATTGAATTGCTGCACTGGAATATCTAGCACTAGTATTTTGGAATGCACAATTTAATTTACAACAGTATAACATACCACACAGGCGTGTGCCGTACTCAAGAGAGGATAGCTTTAATGTACCTAACTACTCTTTACGAATGCCTGGGGTGCAGGGAGGAGGAGGTGGGTTATTTTCATCTGACATGGTTTTGCTCCACAATGGAGTATTGGACAGAAGTGACGTGGTAGTGGAGACGACAGGTAAAACTGAGTCTGCTAAAGCCTACTACGGTCTGTTAGGGCTTTAACCCCATCCCGTCAAGAGGAAAGTGGGGAACAGGTTCATGGGTTTGCCCGTTATTGGTGAAGTGAGGTTTTGCCACATCCTGTAAATCCACCCAAGGTCTTAGGCTGACACAGTGGGTCGGAGCAATACAATACTGTCCTGAAATGGTAGCAGAAAGGCTGAGGCTGGACATTTGTCAAGGTAGGGGCAGTAAGGAATTTACGCAAGGAGGGGTAGAGTCATGGAAGTGTTTAAAGGGGCCAACAGCTGGAGTGGAAACCTAAAGTTGCAAACAAGTGCGAGCATAAAGTAAAATGCATTTGGGGTTGTCACATGGTTTGGGCGTAATAGCATTATTTTGTTGGCAATTTAGAGATAAATCATCTTATTGGGCCTTCCCAGCCCCCAATCTTTCCGTCGAAGTGGCAACAACTTATAATGCTTCTTTAGAAAGAGCTCAACAACCCCTGGCATAGGCCAATGGCGTCGAACACTTATGTAATTTGAATTACGTACGGAATCAGCAAATTAGATACCGCCAAGATATAGATCTTCCTGTAGTTACTGTTTATATTTCTGCCTTTCTTATTTTTGTTTGTTCTATTTGTTATTGTCTAAACAAGGTATTGTCCGAATAATAATTGACATTATTCGTGAACTGTATTTAAAATGCAAGACATGAGCAACCAGTATTTAAATTGTGAATTAGTTACACTTTGATATTCATAATGCCCGGTGCAAGATGTAAAAACTAATACAAATGGTTAAAAATATGGTCCCACAAACATTTTTTGCGTAAGGTAATCCAGTGCACAAGTTATCAGAACCATTTTCGTGCCTAACATATTATTAAATGCGAAGAATCTAACATTTTCTGCGTTGGTAAAAAAAGAAATCACCTTTTTGAACATAACCCAAGCCTTTACTAATGTAACACTAGAATTTCAGACCCAATCATCTAAAATATTCACTTGTATCAGCGACACCTCCTCTTCAGGTCAGACTGACACCCCTAAAAATAAGGGTGCAATTTTAGCAGCATCATAATGGCTAATAGATAGACGTTTATAGAGGCATCGAAAACTTTTAGGAAGACAGTGGTTTTTTTTTTCCCTTCGCTGGTCGGATGTTAGACCCGAACACCCCCATAAGCCCCTCCTTTGTTAAGGTAATTGGAATGCCTTAGACACATGTTTTTTGGTTCCGTTAGTACGACCGCTATAACGGCATCCCAATTTAGAAACCCACCATAATTGTCTCTTGGCCTCACGATCCAGCAACACTGGTGTTGATATGTTAAACCCATATGGCTTTTTGTCTTAGAACCGAAAAGGTGAACATTTACAATCTTTTCTTGCAGCACTACCCAGGAGAATCACAAGGCATTGTGGAGTGGCTCCATAGCGGAAAATACTGTACCTGAGGATGCAGTAGCATCCATATTGGAAAATACTACAGCTGAGGTTGAAGTAGCAGAAGCAGCAGATCCTGATGAAGACCATTAATCTCAGCATCCCACCGGCAACTCGTTTCACGCCTTGTCTTTAAGGACCCTCTGGATAACCGGGCTGCATACATTTTAATGTTTACAGAAAGAATCATCTACATTCTTGTCATACGAAATGTATATTTTCACTTATTAGTAATTTATAATTTATGTCCAAACGCATAGTTTATTAAATTACAAGATCTAGTGAAGCTAGATTCTAGTACATGCCTTATATATGTATATGTACATGTGCATACCTGATCATTGTTGTGGGTCGCCAGTATATAACGGCAACAATACATATGTAATCACCTGTCAAGTTGCTTTCAGCAGTGGACCCCATGGAATGAGTCACTCCTTGAGTGACTCCCTGCTAGTAGTTTCATGCATATAAATGATTGTTTTGCTTTTTGAGTGATCATTTAATTGATGCTATCTGAAATTGCAAGAAAAAGTCAAATAGTCTGTCTACTCGCTCCCCATATTATCAGATCCAAAATCTATGTAATTCTTGTGTGAGGTGCACCCTTTGAATCTAGTAACAACATTCATATCTTTAGGTATCTGGTACAGAGTTGTAAGCATTATTTTACATTTGCCAGTGTAAAGAATGGTTACAACCGGTACAAGAATGAGCATGTTTTTAAATGCATTTGGTTGCCCAAGCCCATACGTTGCTATAGTATACACTTTTCATCAAATTTATATTTCAAAAGTTTTGAAATCACTTTCAACATTGTAGGATTATGCTTCTGAGTCCTCTTCCTTTGGCACATTTTATTTGCCAAAATTAGCACATTTTTTGCCAACAATTCTATAACGATTTGATCTAGCTTCGTAGGCCATCGAAAAGGTTTCAATCTTTACTAGTGGTACATTCTTAGCCACTTATTGGAAATATTGACTGTTCAATTAATAACTCCGCCAATGACAGTAAATATTTGATCCCAGTTCTAGGCTTTATCCCAAAATGTGTAATCGTCATCTTGACATAGGCACTTTGTTCAGATTTATCATCAGTTTCAAGAAGAAGAAAAAACACATTAGATTTGACAGCTTATTTTTAGCTAGGTTGAATTTTGTTTCCTTGCGTTTTATCTGTGTGAATTGTAGATTTGGAGCAATGGTCTGTTTTGTATTTTTTCACATTGATCAAGTGATGCACTTTATGAATAATCAAGAAACATATATGTGCCAAGTTTCATTGGCCTTTTGTGTTTTGTGGCAGGGGGTTTATGTAGTGCCTTTGGTATTTTACTTGCTCGGAGTTTAAAATGTCTGCCATTGTAGAACAACTTAACAGAATTGCTTTAATGCATTTTGTTGCAGTGTTGAACTACATAATTAAAAGTGCCTTATTTCAATCTGCTTTTACATTGGGCAGACATGTTAATATGTTGGGTTTTTCCATTTTTAGTTCCTTTGTGCCACTCATTGTTTGATGCTGTTAATAATTCTTATAATTCTTATAAAGCTAAAATTGTATATAATATGGACTTTCTAAGAAATTATGCACCAACCAATAAAAAAAAGAAAGTATTACCAGCATTTTTTCATTGCAAATCCTCACTTTCAATGCAGCACTATAAATGTTTAATTGATAATTTTGTAAATGTGTTCAGTTATTCTGAAAAATGCAAACGTTTTCTATTCCATCTTACTGTCAAAGTTCACATTGCTACTTTATGTGGTAAGATAATCTTACATTTCCTAAGAAACAATTTAATTAGCAATTTAAAAAACATTTCAAAGCACATCTATTTTGTGTTTTTGTAAAGGAAGGACACTGCTGTAGAGTAACCATGCCATTTTGGAAGCCAGTAAAGTCTTGGGTTTAATAGATCCACTGGGTTCCTAATACCCCGCAGGTATAGAAGAACTCCAAATTGATAGCCAAAAGTCAGAGTCCAAAAAAAGAACAATACACCCCCAGAACTAGGCAAAGACAGAGCAGAAATGTCTTTAGATTTGCATGAATTGGCAAATTGCCACCCTTGAGTTTGAGATGTGCAGGTAGTTAGTTCCAGAGTGTGCATTCTGAACATGCAAATAAGTCACAAAAGCTTCTTTATCTAGGTGGGCAGATGACCAATACATTCTGGAATGTCCACCTCAAATTCTTGGCTGAGAGAAATGCCGGGAAGATTTGCAAAAGATTTGCAGAGGTTTAGCTTTGGAGTATTCTTATGGATGTCTCATAATGTCTTCATTTGTGATCACTCTTCAAGTGGGAGCCAATAATTCTGAGCTTCAACAGTTGCTTATATAGTATCAAAAAACATAGGCACCTGAACTCTGTAAATGTCCAGAAAACTCCTGTTCATCTTCTTAGCTCATCTACAGGGAAGCATCTGACTGCTCAAATGCATTTGTTCTAGTCCCACACGTGTGACTGAACAACTTGATCTCGTGTCCTAGTCAGTGTAACGTTGAGCAGCTGTATTAGCTGTAATACATTTGAGCATAATGTCCTGAAAGAATGATGGGTGGTGGTACTGTGTTTTTTGGGTAAACTGGAGGTTTTCTTAGATGCCTTATGCTTTAGTTTGAAACTTTTAAACTTGACCCTTTCTTACACAAGGAAACATGTAGAGAGCGTTGAGCACTGGAGATAACATAGTGTGAATGTTCCTACTCAAATGTTTTGCAGAAATTGTGCTCTGATAGAAACTTCTGACCACAGATTCCACTCCTTTAGAATATCCGAAGGTGCCAGACTAGATCCCGAAATCTTTAAACAGCAGTGCTCCCACGCGCAGCTATCTCGCTCTGTGTGGGACTGCATTGACTTTCTTGCGTCTGGAACTGATGAATGGAGCCACATATAAGCCCCACCCCTGCACACTGGTGCCAATTCTTTCCTTTCTGTGCCTTTGAACATAGATCCCGAACTCTGCTCTCGTTTTTGACAAGATTTGTTTTATCAGAAATTTTCAGCCAGTGAGCATGGGAACCCTCCAAAGACTACAGTATGTAAACCAGGCTGGGACAAGTATCTGTGACAGACCTATGTTAGGTATGCCTGTTAGAAATTGGGTCTCTAGTTTGCAGAGGTATGCACCCTCTCAAAGTAGGGACCGCAATCTTAGTCAGGGCAAGTCACAACACAACTTAAGTTATCCTTTGCTCGCCCTCCTGGTGCTTGGCATAGAGCAGATGGGCTAAAATTAGAATGCAATGTGTAAAGTATTTGTGCAATAGCTCATACAGTAACACAGTGAAAATACCACAAAGAGACTCCAGAGCAGGTTAGAATAATAAATTATGGTTTCATAAATAAAACAAGATCAAACAGTCAAAGATCAAATATGTAGAGCCTGAGATATGCAGTTTTGAAGATTTAGGTGACAGTTGCTCATAAACATGCAAAGCGCCAACCGTGGTTATCAGGTCGTGCAAGACCAGAACAAAGTCACAAGTTCAGGGCGGCCGCAATGTAGCAAGGGCCATCTACAGGAACCCACTGTCTGATGACCACAGCACCTTAAATCCTGGTGTGCAGTCTGCATGGTATTGCTTTGCATCATCCAGTGTCTGTTCTGAGCAGCTGTGCGGTGGGGCTTAACGTCGCTTTGCGTTGATCCCACGGGCGGTGTTGCAAGGCCTTCTGGGGCTTGGTGTCGATTTGCGTCAGTCCTGGGGAGCTGTGCAGCGATGCTTTTCAGGGCTTGGCGTCACTGTGCATCGGTTTCGATGGACTGGAAGCTGTGCAGCAAAGCTTTGCAGGGCTTCGCGCCACCTGCCGTTGAGTCCAGTGGGGCTGCCAGCTCCGTGGCAAGGCATTGCATGGCTTCGCATTGCTTCACTGCAATTCCAATGACCACCACAGAAGGTAGAGCACCTTAGGCCCACTTCCAAGGCACAGCAGACTCTCAGCTTGTAGAATCCAGGTGCAGATGGTTAAAATCTCTGATGTCCATGAGACTTGGGAACAGGAGGCAAGCTAACAAACCTTTGAAGATCACTTGTGGTGGGAAGGCAAAGTCTGTCCAGCAGAGTCCGGAAACAGCAGGCAGTAGGGCAACAAGCAGAACAGTAGTCCTTCCAGAAAAGCAGTCCTGTTGAGTTTGAGCAGCACAGCAGTCCTTGAGCCAAGATGTAGGTCCAGAAGTCTCTGATTTGATGGGATCAGAGACCCAGTACTTATACCCAAATGTGCCTTTGTAGTAGGGGAGACTTCAGAGTAGTTTTGCAGTGCCCCAGCTCCTTTCCAACCCAGTCCTGTCTGCCAGGCTATCTGTGTATCACTCCTTTGTGTGGGGCAGGTCACTACTCTTTGAAATGTGTGAGCCTTGATGCCCAGGAAGACCCATGAGTATGCAGATGCAGTTGAGTGTCATGTGTTTGTGGTTCTCTGGATTTAATGCACAAACGTGGCTATCACCCAGCCCAGTCCAGACGTATATTGGAAACAGGCTGTAAGGCACACAGAGTAGTGAGAGCAGAGCGGTGTCCCCTTTCTAAAAGTGCCATTTCTAAAATAGTATTGTTAAATCAGACTTTACCAGTAAAGATAATTTATCATTACCATTCCGAAGATATGAAACATCTATTCCGTCTGATCAGGAATTATAGCTTAAACGTATATTAAGGAATTCCCAATGCTGGCCTATGAGAGTTATATGACTCACATTCTTGAAAAACAACTTTGGGATATTTTTACTACCAGGACATGTAAAACATAAAGGTGCATGTCCTACCTTTTACTTGCATAGCACCCTGCCCTATGGGATACCTAGGGCCTACCTTAGGGGTGACATACATAATAAAGGGGGAGCTTAAGACGTGGCAAGTAGTTTTAAATGCCAAGTCGAAGTGGCAGTGAAACTGCCAACACAGGCTCTGCAATGGCAGGCTTCATATATGGTTAAGGGGCTACGTATGTGGGTGGCACAATCAGTGCTGCAGGCCTGCTAGTAGCATTTAATTTACAGGCTCTAGGCACATGTAGTGCACTTTAGTAGGGACTTACAAGTAAATTAAATATGACAATTTGGTATGAGCCAATGTTACCATGTTTTAGGGAGAGAACACATGCACTTTAGCACTGGTCAGCTGTGGTAAAGTGCCCAGAGTCCTAAAGCCAACAACAATGAGGTCAGAAAAAGAAGAGTAGGAAGGCAAAAGGTTTTGGGGTGTCCCTTCAGAGAGGGTCATTTTCCAACAATGCCTCTGAGGTTTCTGTTTGGGAAATAACTCCAAGTCATGTGAGGATTACGCACTTGTAAATCTGATGCCTGTCTTCGAGCGTTAAGCAAAGCTGAATGTTGTCGAACACCAGAAGAAACTGCGCAAGTGACTCTTCTGGTTGAAGTTGAGAGCACAAGCTTGTTCCTTCTACAGGTCCTTGTTGCCGTCATAGTCTTCAGGTAACACTACATTAAAGTCAGAGGAAACACAAAGAATCTAAGTAGGTCTCACCCCCATCCCACCACTCTCTACCTTGACAGATGTCACAAGAGCATCAATGTACTACTTGGTGTTGCTCCCGATCTACAGCAAAGCCTAATGCCCCCAGGTCATCAGGAGCACAGCAACAGATCAAAATCTTTAGGGAGGACAAGTTGTGCATCTTTGGCAGTTATCCTAAATTACTAATTTACGCTCTTAAATTTCTTGGGATGCACCTCTGCTTCACGTATAATCACCCCAGCAAACAAAGCACTTTGTTCTGTTGGTGGTCTAGGGATAGACAATCAACCCAGTATCAGTGGAAGTATCCAGCCCACTGGCCTTCTGTGAGTCTTTGTAAAGAGTGTTGACTTCATAATGATGTCGTAAGACATCCCCAACATTTCCATTGCCATCTACAGAAGCTGGCTGACTGATCAGTTACAGTCAAAAATGTGTTGGAGCACCTGAGGGAGGTTTCATGGCAGAGGCAGTGTGCATGGGGACATTGTATCAAAGTGGATTCTGGATGCAGCCTTGGTCCAGGGTGACATAAGTTTGGTTTGGAATCGGACACCAGAGCCTGTAGAGGGTGGTCCCCAGATGCCAGCGGGACTGGTGTCGAAATCGAAGGGACCAGTGCAGATAGGTCAGCCAAGGGTTGTGTGTCAAGGAGTCCTTGGAGCCAGGTGCAGGTCTCTTTGGTGGATTGCAGGTCAGCAGGCCTACTCTGGGGGTGGTTCTTGAGTGTCCTGAAGTCCCTCAAATGGTGCTTGCTTCTGGTCCTCTGAGAGTCCATAGTAGACTTTTCTTCTGGGTGTCCGATGTTGGGGGTCCAGTACCCTGGGTTATGGCACGTATCAGCCACTGGAAGTCGCTGTGCCACCAAACTTCCCACACTGGCAGGGTTTGCCCTCTGGGAACTTAGGGTGGAACTTGGTCAGGCTGCTCTGTCCGGTCCGTTGGTCAGCGGCTGGTCGGTGAACTGGACTTAATTGGCTTCTTGCCATCAGGGTGCAGGGAGTGATACCTTCTCTCACAGGGAGGTTCTAGGCGATTTTCAGAAGGTTGGCGGTTATCTGGGGTTTCTTACTCCCTTTGATGTCCAGTCAGCCCCTCAGTGGCGATTGTCAAGGCCTGGTTGCAGCAGGCAGGGTTTGGTGCATTTTTCTTCTTACAGCAGGACTTATCTTCTCGAGCCTCGGGTCTTCTTTGCTGCTGGTCTTCTTATGTCCATTTAATCTGATCTGCAGGTCTAGGGATGCCCTCTAAATACTGCATTTAGTGGGCGTTAAGGGGAGTACCTGGTAGTGGCCAATGAGCCACCTACCTTAGGGTGGCTACACCCACTATGTGACCCCTTCCCTTGGAGGGGTCTAGGAGATCTGGCCAGTCTCCAAAGGCTTGTTTTCCTTTCCCTGGGCAGCAGCGAGAGAGAAGGATCTTGGCTTCAGGCAGGAACGGACGTCAGTTGCCTGTCTCCCGTTTGGGTGGAAAATCTATTTCTCGCAGTTGAACCGAAGTCATGAACTTGCAGCCATTAGAAAGATGAAGCGGAGTGATAGGCCCTACGGTGATGCAATTTTGACTTTTATGCTTTGCTTTGAAGTTATGCTATAATATAATCACATGTATTTGCTGTGTACATTGCAACTAAGAAGTACTTCGATATATTTTGCTTTCATTGCTGCGACTACTTTTAAACGTGTGCTTTCAACCTACTAATCTTGTCTTTCAGGAACCTCGTGGTGAAGTAATAATAACAATAAATGTCTTCTTTAAACTAAGAAGTGCATTCCAGAGAAGGTTTGTAAGCGCGGTCACAAGATAAGAGAAGGAAAGCAAAACAAGTACCTTGGAAAATGATGAGGAAACAAAGACGTTGCATGGAGTTGGGAGGTGAGACTTTGTTGGAGCCAGTGCAGTGTCGGTTCCTTACTGCTACCAGGGACGTGAGGTGTTGGTTCCTTACTGCTAGGCAGGGGAGGTACAACATCAGTTCCTTACAGTTGCAGGGGAGGTGATGTGGCGTCAGTGGAGAGGCATCGGTTCCTTAAAACCTGGTAGGGTCGATGAATCCAGCAGGTCAAGATGTGAAGCGTCGACTTCGCAGTGTCACGATCACACCGCAGGGCCACAGGTGCTGCGGTGGAGTCCGGTGTCACAGATGTCAGTGACATGGCACTCAGGACTCACGCTGGGCAGGACTAGGAGGCGCTGCTGTGCTTTCAGGCCTATTTTGCACATCACAGTTGTTGCACTCAGCGGGGACTATGATTTCAGTGCAGGCAGTGACTCAGAGTCTGACGGCAGCGCCGGTTCCGAAGTCGCTCGAGTCAATGTGCTTGGTTTCTTCTTGGTTGCACCAGACCTCCAAAGAGCCCAAGAACTGGATTTGGTATCACTTGGCAAGTAAGGACTCTCAGCAAGAGATCCCAGGTGCTGACCGACTAAGCCTTCAATGTCCCTGAGACTTCCTAACGGGAGGCAAGTTCAGTTAAAGCCCTTGGAGACCATTGGAAAGCAGGATGTGGAAAGCCAAGTCCAGTCCTTTCACTTCCAGGACAGAAGCAGCAGACCAGCACAGCAAAGCAATAGGCAGAGTGATAGTCCCTCCTACAGCATCCATCTCTTCTTCTGGCAGAATGTCCTCAGTCCAGAAGTGTTCTTCCTTGTGGGGTCAGACATCAAGTATTCATACCCATTTCTGCCTTTAAAGTAGGCTTTGTGGTGCACAATACACAGCCTTTTCTGCCCTGGCCCCAGACACACTCCTGGGGTTTGGAGACTGCTTTGTGTAAGGACAGGCACAGCCCTATTCATGTGCAAGTGTCAGCTCCTTCCACCACTCTAGCTCAGGATATGCAGGGCACACCTCCGTTCCCTTTTGTGACTGCCTAGAGTGAATTCACAGTCAGCCCTACTGTCATCCTGACCCAGACATATATTCCACAGACAGGCAGAGGGACAGAATGGTTAAGCAAGAAAAGGTCCACTTTCTAAACATGGAATTTTCAATCTTCCAATTTAAAAGATGTGTTATTAAATTGAGTTAAGAGAACTCAAACGCCTTAGCTGTATCTGCTCCCAATGGTAAATTACACTTGGAAGATGTTTCAAGTCAATCCCTATGGGAGAGAACAACGAATCTGATAGAGACTTCTAGTTGCAGATTCCTTACCTTTGAATTTCCCCAGGTGTCAGACTGGATCTAGAGATTTTTGTTAGAGCAGTACCTCTGCACACAGTCAGGTGGTGTCCGCCGACGCCGTTGGCGCCGTGATCACAGTGATGACATCGCGGTTCGTATATAGGCGCCACCCTGGCATGCCTACGTGCAGATCTGGAGAGGGCTACATCAGTCATTTTTTGACCACTTAAACACTTTAGTCGAAGTTTTTTGACGAGTTTGTGGATGCGTCGAGGGATGTCACACAAGACCGGATTCAAGCCCTGCGACTCCTGTCACCGAACTATGTCGGTAACGGATCCGCACCTTGTGTGTTTTTGGTGCCTGGAGCGCGATCAGGACCCAAAGTCGTGCTCCGAGTGTCGGCCCATGAACCTGGTAGCTTTGAGGGAGCAGTCCCTAAATCTCATGGCGGCCCGACACTCTACTCCGCAGCACTCACGGTCTCGTTCGAGAGGAAAGTCTCGAGACCGGCCGTGGAGTCACCACCACCCTTCGTCCTCGAAGTCATCAGGACATTCGGGTCCCAAAAAGAAGTCGTCGAAGAAGGACAAGCGTTCTTAGACTTCACCTCGTCGCTCAGATGATGCGGGAAGAGGGTCGATGCTTTGGGCCTCCGTCATCGGAGCCTTCATCCGGGTCGGCTCTGCACTTCCCCGACTTCCCGGGAGCCGGAGCCACCCCTGCCCAGCTCAACGAATTTTATGAGGCAATGCACCTAATTTTTGGGCAGACCGACCCACCTTCAGTGCCCTCTGGCACAGGTGAGTTGTTGGGGTCCCCTCGGGTTCAAAGTAGTCGGCTTCTGCCACAGCTCCAGTGGGCCCCTCCAGATCCAATCCCGACGCCGGTCGTGCCATGGCGACCTTCCCCAGCATCGAGTCAGATGTCGAAGCTCCCAACGTCGGTTGGGCCCCCAATTGACATGGATCCCATCTACATACCCGACGACCGGGAGCTGGAACGACATCAATCGATGCCGATTCCGGTCTCTAGGGTTGATCCAGACCCTTATTCTTTTGGGTATGGATACGAGGAGAGTATGGAGGGGACGCTGGAGCCTTTAGAATACCAGCTTGACTCCCAAATGGACTGGGTGCAGGATTTGGATGATGCCAGTGGTCTAGACACCGCCCCTGACACTGAGATGCTCTCTCCTCCTACCGTGGCTACGGAGGAGGGTGCCTCTTATTCCATGGTGGTGAGAAGGGCGGCTGAGGTCCGGGACCTCTAGCTACCTTCTGTGGATGTTAGGCCTAATACCCTAACCGACGTGTTTCAGCCGGGGTCTTCGTCTTCCAAGCCCCTTTTTCCCTTTAATGAGGCACTGACAGACATCCCTTTCGTTACTTGATCCAGACCCAGCACAGGGGCTCCTGTGAAAAGAACGATTGCCCGCCGCCATCAGCCTGCGCCGTCAGACCTGAAATTCCTCACCCAGCACCCACGCCTGAGAGCCTTGTCATTCAGGCTTCCTCTTCATCTGGCGCATTCCCTGCCACACCACCAGATAAGGATTCAAGAAGACTGGATAATTGGGGGAAGAAGTTGTTTTCTTCCAACAGTCTAGCACTGCTGTCTGTGAACACTGCATGCCTTTTGGGCTGCTATTACCATACTCTCTGGGATACGGTCGTGCCAGTTCTGCCTAGAGTTCCGGAGGAGGCCCGGACTATCCTTTCCCAAACCAGATGGGAGGGATGCAGCGAAGTTCATGATTCGTTGTGGACTGGATACGACTGACTCTCTGGGCAGATCGGTTGCATTGATGGTGGCATTGAGATGGCACGCCTGGCTGAGAACATCTGGCTTTTCAGGGGATGTCCAGCAATCCTTGATGGACATGCCCTTTGATGGCACACGTCTCTTTCGAGACAAGGCGGACTCAGCGCTCAAGCGCTTTAAGGATTCCCAAGCCACGGCCCGGTCCCTTAGCCTCACGTCCCCTTTTAGACCCCAGCAGTCTGCCTTTCATGGCTACGCAAGGGGCACCCAACTGTGTCCTTCCCCCCTGGCCTTGGACCTGTGCATGCTGTACAGCCCCTGCTGGGCCGCGGATGCAGGATCCCATGCCCCCGGGATCTGGGAGCCAGCAGGTTGCCCAGTCCACCCCGCCCCCTCCTCAGCCTTTAAACCTTCCTAGTCCACAGGTACACCAGGAACCAGTTGGCGGCAGGATTCACCATCACCTGCCCCAGTGGCAATCCATAACCTCAGACGGGTGGGTCCTCAATTGTCCAAAGGGGTTATTCCCTCCCCTTGGAGACACCTTCTCCAGCCATGCCACCTTCACACAATTGAATATAGGCGGATCATATGGTGCTTCTCCGGGAGGAAGTCCAAGCCCTTTTGGCCAAAGGAGCTATAGAGAGGGTTCCGTTGCCAGAAGTAGGTTGTGGTTGCTATTCATGCTACTTTCTGGTGCCGAAAAAGGACAAAGGTCTTCGTCCTCTATTAGATCTTCGGTCACTCAACCTCTTCTTCAAAAAGGAGAAGTTCAAAATGTTGACATTGGCTCAGGTCCCATGTACCCTGCATCCCGGGGACTGGATGGTAGCGTTGGACTTGCAGGACACGTACTTCCACATTCCCGTCTTGCCGGCCCACAGACGTTACCTACGATTCGTGATAGGTCACGAGCACTTTCAGTTTACCGTGCTCCCCTTTGGCCTTACAAGTGCTCCTCGGGTGTTCACGAAAGTGATGGTAGTGGTGGCAGCTCATCTGCTCAGGTTAGGGGTCCCAGTCTTCCCCTACCTCGACGACTGGCTGTTGAAGGCAAACTCACCCCAGACAGTCGTCTCCCACCTCCAGACTACGGCGAACCTTTTGCATTTGCTGGGGTTCACTATCAAAGTTTCGAAGTTACACCTGACTCCTTCTCAGATGCTCCCTTTCATCAGAGCTGTTCTGGATACAGTGCAGTTTCGGGCATATCCTCCCGAAAATCGAGTCCAGGATATTTGGGCCATGATTCAGCCTCTGTCCTGTATTTCGATGAGAATGATTGAGGCTGCTGGGCCTCATGGCCTCCTGCATCCTGCTGGTTCAAAATGCCAGATGGCATATGCGGGCTCTGCAGTGGGACCAGGGAAACACTCTCCGACACGGTCCAGATATTAGAAGGAACTGCGAGAGACCTGCAGTGGTGGTTAACAAATCAGTATTGGGTCAAGGGCAGATGCCTCTCCTTTCCCCAACCAGATCTTACAGTCGGGACAGATGCGTCATGCCTGGGATGGGGCAGCCACATGGGAGAGGCAGAGATCAGAGGCCTCTGGTCTCCGACGGAAACCAGGCTCCATATCAATCTGGAGCTCTGAGTGATTCAACTAGCATTGAAAGCATTCCTTCCCTCTCTAAAGGGGAAAGCAGTGCAGGTGTTCAGACAACTCCACCGCCGTGCAATAAACAAGGCGGAGAGGGGTCGTGGACCCTTTGTCAAGAGGCTCTTCGCCTCTGGACTTGGCTGGAACATCACATCAGGGCATTTCCCTGGTGGTTCAATACCTGGCAGGTTCCTTGAATGCCAGAGCAGACTAACTCAGCCGACGATGCGTGGTCGATCATGAATGGCGTCTCCATCCGGCGGTGGCACAAGGTCTTTTCCTGCTGTGAGGAGAACCTCGGGTAGACTTGTTCGCCTCCATAGAGAACGCTCAATGTCAGCTGTTTTGCGCGTTGGAGTTTCCAAGACGGCACTCGCTCGCCGACGATTTTCGTCGTGAGTGGAATTCAGTACTCCTGTATATCTTTCCACCTGTACCACTTCTGCCCAGAGTTCTGAAGAAGATCTGACGAGACCGGGCCCATGTAATACTGGTTGCTCTGGACTGGACATGAAAAGTCTGGTATCCCGAGCTGTTGAGCATGGCCATAGTTCCTCCGATCAGACTGCCCCTTCAGGAGGATCTTCTATCACAGCAGCAGGGGAGGGTCCTCCATCCGAACCATCCATCCGAACCTGTCAACCCTGCGGCTTCATGCGTGGAGATTGAGCGGCAACAGTTGACGTTTTTTTGACCTGCCGCCCGCAGTCTGTGACGTTATCTTGGCAGCCAGGCGTCCCTCAACCAAAACTGTATACGCCTGCCTGTGGAAGAAATTTGTGGCATGGTGCATCGACAAATCTGTCGATCCTCTATCTGCTCCTCTTTCTCAAGTCCTTCTCTTTATTCTTTCCCTTGCCCAGCAGGGTTCCACCTTGAGCACTTTTAAGGGATATCTTTCGGCAATCTCTGCTTTCTTGAGGTTACCAGATCAGACTTCCTTATTTAAATCTCCTATAGTGGGGAGGTTTCTTAAAGCCCTCACACCTCTTTTTCCTCCTATTCCTTTCATCATGCCCCAATGGGATCTCAACCTGGTATTGACATACCTTGTGTGTATCCCGTTTGAGCCGCTTCATAACTGCCCTTTACAGCTCCTAACTATGAAGACCGTCTTTTTAGTTGCCATTACTTTTGCCAGCAGGCTAAGTGAGCTCCAGGCTCTGTCATCTAAGCCACCTTTCCTGGCCATACATCCTGACAAAGTGGTACTTCGCACAAGGGCTTCTTTTCTACCTAAAGTAGTGACACCCTTCCATTGCGGACAGTCCCCCTTGCCTACCTTTTATGCACCCCCACATCCCTCTCATGAAGAGGAGAGGCTCCACCATCTGGACCCAAAAAGAGCGTTGGCATTCTATCTTGATCGTACAAAAGGCTTTGGGGTGGACGATCAACTCTGTGGGATATGTGGGTACAAAGAAGGGGAAGGCGGTGCAGAAGAGGACCATTTCACGATGGGCACTCTTATGCATCAAAATGTGCTACGCTCTGGCTAAAATGCAACCTCCCGAAGGTTTGTGTGTCGCTCTACCAGGGCTACTGCCGCTACCACAGCGCTAGCACAGGGCGTTCCAGTCCTTGACATCTGTCAGGCAGCGACTTGGGCATCTCTGCACACTTTTACCAAACACTACTGCCTGGACAATCAGGTCCTGGACGTTCGGTCCTGCAGGACTTCTTGGTGTGATCTTGGTTCGCAGCCCACCACTGGGGATGGTATTGCTCAGCTATCTATTCAAAGGTAAGGAATCTGCAACTAGAAGTCTCCATCAGTTGTATAAGTTGCTTACCTTCGGTAAAGAAATATCTGGTAGAGACATATTCTAGTTGCAGATTCCTTACCGACCCGCCCATCCTCCCCGCACTGCAAACTGATTTCTAGGGATAGGAACTTCCCCTTAAAGGCCTTAGTTTTGGCGCACCACTCTGTGTTCTTCATGGCTCTGCGCTACTGGCTTGGAAAGTCATGAAAAGAAACTGATGTCAGCGTGCAGGGGTGGTGCCTATACACGACCGCAACATCATCACGGCAAACACCACGCCAATGGTGCCTGCAGAGTCAACCGACGCCATCTGACGGCGCGATGAGGTACTGCTCGAAGAAAAATCTCCGGATCTATTCTGACCTCTGGGTAATTCAAAGGTAAGGAATCTGCAACTTCAATATGTCTCTACCAGATTTATTGTTACCGAAGGAAAGTAACTTGTACATTTAGAAGTATTTTACTATCAGGACATGTAAAACACACCAGTACCTTTTAAATACACTGTACCCAGCCCATGGGACTGACTTACATGTAATAAAAGGGAAGGTATGGGCTTGGCAAGTGGGTGCACTTCCTAGGTTTAAATGGCAGTTTAAAACTGCTGAGACAGGAGCAGGTCTGAGACATGTTTACAGGGCTACACATGTGGGTGGCACAAACAGTGCTGCAGGTCCACTAGTAGCATTTGATTTACAGGCCATGTGCACCCATGTTGCACTATACTAGGGACGTGGTAGTAAATCAAATATGCCAGTCATGGATAAAACAATTACCAATACAGTTTAGACAGAGAGCCCTTGCATTTTTGCAGTGATAAAGTTCCCAGAGTTCTAAGACCGGTAAAAATGAAAAGTAAAAAATGGAGGCCAGAGGCAAAAAGTTTGGGGATAACCTTGCGAAGAAGGGCCATTTCCAACACATTTTATTTCAATGCTATGTATTGCAGAGGTTTTTTTCTGACCCGCTTTGAGCATTAATCTTGCTGTTGGTTACATTACGTTCTACAGGTCTATCTTCTTTTTCCTTTGTAGTTCAGCTACACATGGCACTACTAGCCTTGATGTGATCCACATTAAATTAGTGCTAAACATTTTTTGAGGGCTTGGTGACATTTGACATTGGACACGTACCTTTACAATATTTCTATTATCTTGATTTTCTTTTTGAAGAAGTGGGTAACGTGGACGCTGTCTGATAGCTTGACCTTCATCCGTGGAAGCACCAGGGCATGCACCTTAGAACCGGGTGGGAACAGACTGTGCCTAGGAACTCCAGCATGAGAGAGTACCAATATAGTCTACACGATGGCATAGTGTTGTTTTTTTTTTCATACTTTGATTTTCGTTTTTTTTTTCCTTTGACATCTTTGCATCCATTTAGTTATCAGTCATTCATGATCGCTTCAATAGGTGAGTGTATATTTTCCCATGCTTGTCTGTACACACCCATGATATAGAAAGATTGTAGTTTTGTACTTTAATAATATCAAATCTGTGGGTTTGTATGAGGAGGATGGTTCTCTGTGGAACATTATTTCACAGGATTAGTATTAACTTACAAAGCATGCCCTCTTTTACCAGCGTTGGTTTACTACATTGGGGTTATTCAGAAAGTGCTCAGTTGGCCTCTTATTGGGATTAAGGATTACTATATAGGGTTTTGAATACCATAGCTTTGCTCAACCTGAAGGCTTTTTGAAAAGTAAATATCATGCAATACTTTCTCTTCGCACACACGCTTCCCCTTTTTGTGTTTTCTTTTTATATATAATTCTTTTTATTATTTTTTCAAACCTTAAACAGGGTTCACACTGTCGCATCAAGCAAAGCATAGAGGGTATATAAATGAGTTACATATCAAATCAAATCATTAACATTTATAAAGCGCGCTACTCACCTGTGCGGGTCTCAAGGCGCTAGGGGGAAAGGGGGTTACTGCTGCTCGAAAAGCCAGGTTTTGAGGAGTCTCCGGAATGCGGAGTGGTCCTGAGGCTGGTGGGGAGGGTGTTCCAGGTCTTGGCTGCCAGGAAGGAGAAGGACCTCCCACCCGCCGTGGAGCGGCGGATTCGAGGAACGGCAGCGAGCGCGAGGCCCAAGGAGCGGAGGAGACGGGTGGGGGCGTAGAAGCTGAGGCAACGGTTGAGGTATTCCGGTCCCTTGTTGTGGAGGGCTTTGTGTGCGTGTGTGAGAAGTCGGAAGGTGATCCTTTTGCTGACTGGTAGCCAATGCAGGTGTCTCAGGTGTGCGGAGATGTGGCTGTTGCGGGGTACGTCGAGGATGAGGCGGGCCGAGGCGTTTTGAATACGTTGCAGGCGTTTTTGGAGTTTGGCGGTGGTCCCAGCATAGAGGGTGTTGCCGTAGTCCAGGCGGCTCGTGACGAGGGCGTGGGTCATGGTTTTTCTAGTGTCGGTGGGGATCCAGCGGAAGATCTTGCGGAGCATGCGGAGGGCGAGGAAGCAGGCGGAGGACACGGCGTTGACTTGCTTGGTCATGGTGAGAAGAGGGTCCAAGATGAAGCCGAGGTTGCGGGCGTGGTCTGCGGGGGTAGGTGCGGTGCCGAGGGCCGTGGGCCACCAGGAGGAGTCCCAAGCGGACGGGGTGTTGCCGGGGATGAGGACTTCCGTTTTGTCAGAGTTCAGCTTTAGGCGGCTGAGCCTCATCCAATCTGCGACGTCCTTCATGCCCTCTTGTAGGTTGGTCTTGGCGCTGGCGGGGTCCTTGGTGAGGGAGAGTATAAGTTGGGTGTCTTCGGCGTAGGAGGTGATGATGATGTCGTGCTTGCGTACGATGTCGGCGAGGGGGCTCATGTAGACATTGAAGAGTGTCGGGCTGAGCGATGAGCCTTGAGGTACGCCGCAGATGATCTCGGTGGGGTCTGAGCGAAACGGTGGGAGGTAAATTCTTTGAGATCGGTTTGAGAGGAATGAGATGATCCAGTCCAGGGCCTGGCCTTGGATCCCGGTGGAGCGGAGGCGGGTAATTAGGGTGCGGTGACAGACGGTATCGAAGGCAGCCGAGAGGTCGAGGAGGATGAGGGCGACTGTTTCACTGTTGTCCATCAGGGTTCTGATGTCGTCTGTGACTGAGATGAGAGCGGTTTCAGTGCTGTGGTTGGTTCGGAATCCGGTTTGTGAAGGGTCGAGCAGGTTGTTGTCTTCCAGGAAGGTGGTCAGCTGTTTGTTGACGGTCTTCTCTATTACCTTGGCGGGGAAGGGGAGGAGCGAGATGGGACGGAAGTTTTTCAGGTTGCTCGGGTCAGCCGTAGGTTTCTTTAGTAGGGCGTTGACTTCGGCGTGTTTCCAGCATTCGGGGAAGGTAGCAGAAGAAAATGAAGAGTTGATGACGGCTTGGAGGTGTGGGGCGATGATGTCGTCGGCTTTATTGAAGATGAAGTGAGGGCAGGGGTCCGATGGGGCGCCGGAGTGGATAGAGTTCATGGTGGTTTTGGTTTCTTCAGTGTTGATGTGGGTCCAGGCGTTGAGGGTGATGGTCGGGGGTGTGGGTTCGGTGATGCTTGGTTGGGTCTGGTGTCTGAAGCTGTCGTGGAGGTCGCTGATCTTGCGATGGAAGAAGGTGGCAAGGGAGTTGCACAAGTCTTGTGAGGGCGTGACGGCGTTGGCATTGGGGTTGGAGAACTCTTTGACAATGCTAAAAAGTTCTCTGCTATTGTGGCTGTTTTTGTCCAGTCTGTCGGTGAAAAAGTTCCTTTTGGCAGCGCGGATCAGGTGGTGGTGTTCACGGGTTGCGTTTTTGAGGGCGGTCATGTTGTCGGCGGTGTGGTCCTTGCGTCCTTGTCCTTGTGTGGACATAGCATCATGCATCATTATGAAATAACTTATCGTCCAGTCTTTCATGCCCCTTTACCAGCCCACTCGCTGTCTAGGCGAAGGATTGAATTCCTCACCTCATTGCCCGCCCTCCCTAGCCTCCTACAGGCCACGGTCTGTGCCTGAGCCCCGAGCAGTTGCCTAAGCCCCCATACTTTTTCCCATTTCTTGGGGCAACCTCTGCCCTCATATATGACCTTGTCAATCCACTGACACCAGTCCAGATCACGTTGCCAATCTAATATTTGAGGGGTAACCGCACTCCCCCAGACTCTTGCAATATTATGTTTAGCCACTCCGGCTGCCAGCCTCAGCCATATTTCTGTACATCTGGGCCAGCTGTATTCCCCTGATAGATCCTAAATGGTTAATCTTGGAAGTAACGGAATTTCAAGTGCAGTGATGCGTGACATCTCTCTGACCACTCATGTCCTATATTCCCTTATGTGAGGGCATTCCCATAATATATGCATAAATATGCCATCTTCTCCACAATGCCTCGCAGCGCGGGTTCTCTGCCCTGC
Organism: Pleurodeles waltl; assembly: GCF_031143425.1. Taxonomy (NCBI): domain Eukaryota; kingdom Metazoa; phylum Chordata; class Amphibia; order Caudata; family Salamandridae; genus Pleurodeles; species Pleurodeles waltl. The sequence goes on along the minus strand of NC_090439.1, from coordinate 789,203,144 downwards.
CAATCTTGAATAGCAGAGTACGCGGGTAGTATACTCTGTAGGATTTTTAGTTGTACCAGCCTGAATCTGGCCCGGTGGTTATGTCCTTGGCTCTGCCAATAGCCTCCCCCACTCCTCTTCCTCTAATGGTCCCAGGTCAGTCTCCCACTTCTCCATCAGGTTGTGCAGTGGGTTAGGGGAGTTGTTAATTAGTTCTTTATAGATTACAGAAGTACCATGCCTCGGAATTGGCTCCAGTAGAGTTCGCCCTTCCAGCAGGGAAGCATCCGGCAGTCTATCCCCCTCCCTAATGTGTTTCCTCAACGCGTGCCCGAGCAGTATGTACCGAAAGTGTTCACTGGGTGCCAATGCGTACTCCTCTCTAAGTGTCTTGAAACTAAAGAATGCCTGTCCCCTCCACACATCGCCCAGGCATTCTATGCCAATCGTCTTCCATCTCTGGAATTCCGATAAGCCTTGCAACTCTGATAACTCATCACTATGCCATAGCGGGGTAAGGTCAGTGAGCTTTCCCATCCACCCCAGGTGTTTGGTTGCCTCTTTCCAGGCCTGGGTCACTGCCCTCTTTTTGTGTGGCAGGGCCCGCTACCGTTGAATGTCATGTAACAGGGCTTCAGGTCCCTCCCCTTTCTATCAGATGTCTTTCCAACCTTTATGCCAGGTCCTGTTGGTCCCCAAACATCCAGTTGTTGACCACAAGAAGGTGCAACGCCCAGTAGTATTTCTGAATGTCTTGTACTGTCAATTCCCCCTCGTATATTCCCCTCTGTAATTTGGTTAGAGCAATCCTCGGCGTCCCCTACCCCCACAGCAATCTTCGCACCTCTGAGGCAATCGTGCCAAATATCTCATGTAAAAATGCTGTATAAGGGGTATTTTGCAGGACGTAGAGAAGGTGTTGCAGGCTCATCTTGTACAGAGCAGCCTTTCCCATCAAGGTCAGAGTGAGGTCGTGCCAATGAGTCACATCCCCCCTAAGTTCTCCAGTTGGACAGTCAGGTTTTTCTTCAGGAAGTCTCCGGGATCTCTGCTTACATATATTCCCAAATAGCTAAAGCCCATCCCTTGGGAGGCCGGGTTCCTCCTCCACCCTTCCACCCCCCGCCGGGGGTACACCACAGATTTGGACCAATTTATCGTGTATCCAGAATGGTCACGATATATTCTAAATATTTGCATGAGCCTGCCTATCATCAGTGAGGGCCATGAGATATAAAGAAGAATATCATCCGTGTATAAGGATATATGTTCCTTCCAGCCTCCTGGATCCCGAAGGATCCATGCTGCCAGTGACTCAAGCGCTAGAGCAAAGAGCGGGGGGGTAGAGGACAACCCTGTCTGGTGCTCCTCCCCAACTCAAATTATAGTGACACCACTCCATTGACCCTCACACACGCCATGGGGGAGGCATACAGCAGTCTGGTCCACGTACAAAGCTGTGGCCCAAACCCCAGTCGCTCCAGGACTACGAACATATAGTTATACTGTAGTGAATCCTATCTTGTTTTAATGGGAACAGAAGTTAGCTTAGCCTTTGGCTTGCAAACTCGTTCCCCTGTCACCTACTGACTTTTACCCTACTTAGTTTGCTCTGTTTTAGCGCATTTATTTAATTATATCTTTTAAGATGGCTGCCTTGTTTTTAGTTAGGCCAATGTTTTAGTTTCACGTTATCAGTGCCACTGCGCTAAGACGTCAATATGAAGCGACAAAGATAAACAAACTGTAGGTGTTTACATTAGGTACCTTCCCTCTTTACGCCTTCAAGGGAATTGTTGGCATAAATTGCTGTCCCACGCATGTCTTGTTATCTATTGTTTGGAAACAGACCTACGTCAGGGGTCCAAGCAGATCTGTATAAATGCATCTCACTTAGATAGAGGAATTCCGACCAGATGCCATTGCTGCTATCGATGCTGCACGCCATCATGACGCTGACCCATCTTCATGTTCCTATGGAGTCTGAGCTAGAGACCTCATTCCAAGGTAACAAGGGTTGGGGGGCTCTTCTCATGGACATGGCATTGGCAGATTAGGTTTAACACACCTATCTCTCTTCTAGGTTAGAGATTAAGTTCATCATACATATTTCACATCTCATGTCACTTTGTCATTGCAAGATGGTGGGGGTCTTTGTATTAATGACTCTTCTTTATAATTCTGTTTCTTGCATTATTCATTATCCTAATCATTGCAGCCCATGCAACTTATCATAGATTGCAGTTTTGTTAAATAAAACCTATTGAAAACTTTACTGTATCTTTATTGCCTGTATTTGATTGAGGCATGTTGTTCATGGAGAAAGGGGTAATCTTTGTTTAACCACGACACTCCCCGAGATGTCATACTCTTGAGTCCATGCATAAAGGCTGCCTCAAATCACCTTTTACTGTTTGGGCTTCTGGTGAGGTGCTGCTTGTGAGCCGGGAGGGTTGGGAGAACAGTTGCGGCTTGTTGTAGCACAGACATAGTGAGCTACAAACGTAAATACTGTCATCCTTATACCAGCAGTCTTTCATAGAGCAAGAGTCAAACTACGACATGGCGCCACCAATGATGGTGTTTAGGCACTAATTTAAGGTACAACAGGTACCCTAAGTACCATTATACGGAGATGTCTGTGGTCTTGGGGAAGATCCTCCTCAGCTGAACAGGGAGCACCTAACTAGGCTGTTCGAGCTCGAACAAATAAAAGGTCTCTTTTCCCCACTTGGGGAGTTCCATCTCTAACTATTTCACAACATGGCTAACGCATAGACATTCCTGAGAATGCTAGACAGACAAGCATTAACACTAGATTTAGTAGCGCGTAGCTTAAGAGAAGAGGGCGGGGATCTTACATTCATAGTGGAAGCTAGTGAAGCTTATCAAACAGAAACATTTTATTCCTGGGTTCTCCTAAGGAAGACACTAGATTCACATTCCACACATACAGAACTGCAAACGTATCTCATCGGTACCAAGCATACCAGTATCATGAAATGCCGCTCACTTCTCAGGAGTATCAGAACTGGTTTGAAGGCGCCCTACCACATGTAATACAACCTGTGAGATTAGGTCCCTTAGGTAATGACGGACAAACGTGGTCTGTTTGCCACATGCACACCTCACCCAGCTATACAAAATATGCAGACAGCAGATCTGCGAAATCTATACATTGAGATAGTTCGTCAGCGGGTCCAGCAACACCAGCACCTGCTGGATACCAATTGCCTACTGGGATTAATCCACAAACAGTACATACTATCATGGGTAAGGTACCCACAGAACAAGAGAAAATTCAGTTCTGGATAGGCCAGAAAACATCAGCTGGAAGCTGTGTTTCCCCATACAGGATCAGAGGAGAAACAGAATTCTCACAATGTGCTTTCCCTTCGGGATGGTTCCCTCTTTGGATGACTGCCACATGTCTTCCCTGCAATTTACACTACCACACATGGTACTCTGACCCTTGCCAATTTACCGGACGTGTTAAAATAAATTCAGAATGAGCACGGGGCTGCACCAGCCCTAGATTTGGGGATTAAATTAATACGCAACTTTGACGCAGTCTCCTCAATCATACTCAGTGATATTAAAGGGGAAGCGGTAGCACTGGCTATATGCCAGCGTCTCTGAGAGATTCCACAATTGGACCAGGAGAAACAGCTACTGAACATTACCTCTGACACCTATACCAGTACAGGATTGGATACTTTTGGATCCAAGACAAAAAAGCTTGAAATACAAAGTACCACCCCTAATGAAGATACTAAACAAGCACAGGAGGGTTCTAAAAAGTGCTGGGTTAAACAAAAGCAATTTAAAGACAGATGAAATCAGAGAGCAGATTCTCCACACCCTGAGAACTTTGACAAGAGAAATAATCTCAGAACTAGAGAAAATATAAAGGCACCTGACATATCCTGATTCACGTCCGTCTTGTTCCTTTGAGGACGCATAAGATAGATGTAGCAAGAGAGGGGGCCTTCCTGATCGACGTCCTAAATATGTGAAACAGAAGAAAGACTCACCACGGTCTTCAGACATAAAAGAAGATAAGTCCTCACAACAAAAGCCACAGTTTAAAAAGAAAAAGGTGGCAGCGCTGTCAATTAAAAATGCCAGTACACTTGAGAACATTGCTTAAGAACAAGACGTGGGCAGTGGCACTGTTAGACAGTGCAGCAGAGGTCACAATATGTCTCCAGAGTCTGAAAGATCATCTGGATGCGACAGCAACTAGCGACTACATTGCAGTTGAGACTGCGGACGGGCACATTCTCCCACCCGACAGGGTTTATGATTTAAATATCCAAATTGAGGGATACGTGGAGCTCACCATTGGTGTGATGTTCTGGAATGAACTTATTTGTGATATCCTACTGGCCAAAAGGAACTGGCCATCCGAGCATGTCCATAAGCTCTCACATGGGGAAGATGTCATTTTGTCTTCTTTCTCTGACCTTGTCCCAGAAGCGGTAAAGCAAGCCTACGCTGTGAATTGGGCTTTAGCGCAGGCACCTGCGTTGTACAGCAACCATGTAGGTTGGGAAAAGGGTTCACCTTGTCATGTAATACCTATCAGGTCTATACCCCAACCTCAACCACAATATCCTGTTAAATATGAAGCAAAAGCTCCAGTGAGGGAGGTCCTCACTCAGCTCAAGTACCAGGAAGTAATTGAGCCCTGTATCTCTGCAATGAATAGCCCATTATTCCCCGTTGCAAAGCCAGACCATTCATATAGAATAGTCTTGGAGTACAGACATTTAAACAGTCATACATGTACATACGCTATACAAAATTTGCATACCACAGCACTAAATAACAACATAGTGCACAAAAAATATAAAACAACCCTGGATATCTCCAACGTTTTTTTCTGGCAAAACTTAGTGCACGAAAGTTGGGACCTGAGTGCATTCTCATTTGGCTCAAAGAAACACTTCTGCCATTTGCTCCAAGGTTACAAGAACAGCCAAGGCCTGTTCTCAGCCCTTGTAACATCAATATTACATGATATTGATCCTGATCCTGAGGCGTTGTCTTACGTGGATGACATCTATCTCACAGATGACGACCTCAACATTCATCTTGCAAGGGTCAATCGGACCGTCTTAAGGTTTGCAGCACTTGGCTACAAATTTAATTTTAGGAAAACTAAAATAGCTTTTCTCCGCATTTATTCCTGGGATACGAACTATCAAACGAGGGCAAGAGCCTGGCCCGCACTTATTTGAGAAATGTGCCCACTCCACCCACCTAACACTCTCAAGAAACTACAGTCTTTACTTGGTTACTTTAATTTTGGCAGGACATACATTCTTGACTATGGACAACGTATCAAGCCTCTCTGACTTAATATGCCCTGCTTTTTCTAGCAGACACTGGACAATTGAACACACATGCATCCTTGGGGAATTGCAATAGGACATGCTAGAAGCAAAACACTTGCACACCTGCGATAACAAAACAAATTTGGTCATCAGAATAATTGCAGGTGCCATCGAGTTCACTTTTGTCACCTTTAATGAGGGCGACACGGTGCCCATAGCATATAAATCACATTTATACTCCAATGCAGAACAATGTTTTGCACCCACAGAAAAAATTCTAACTGCAGTTCAAATGGCTGTCATCAAGGAGAGACAACTTGCCCAAGGGAAACCCATTATTGTTGTTACCCCGGTGCCAGCGTTCGAGGCCGTCACCAAAGCAAGCTTTCCTAAAGCTGAAGCATTACATCCACGCTGGATTCAATGGGCAGTGTCCCTGACTGCCACTGATCCTGAACTTCAGACCCAAGAATTACTCCAATACGAACAGGAGTAGCCCGCTCCTCTAGATATTTTGCCACTTGATGGATACCATACTGTCATATACACGGATGGTTCAGCACAATCAGCTGTAGGTACCAAACATCAATATTCAGCCGCTTTCACAGCTTTAAGCGGCGTTATGAAGGATGGAGCCATCCACCCTCACATTACCTACACACAGACCCTAGGGGACTGCACAGCACAGCTCACTGAACTCAAAGCCCTTATGTTGCATCTGCTCATGCTGGTATTTCAGCCACAGTAACACAGCCAGCAGAAATAACAACACTACTTCTGACTACACGAGAATGTCCAATGATGTCACAAATACCTCCTTGACCGTGGGGAGGGCAGAAAATGAGATCTTGCTGATTCCAGCTACCACTTTAACGACAACACCTTTCCAAGATTTGGCTGTTTTCTACACCAACACAACACAGACTGACGACACCGTCTACTATGAGCCTCCACGCAAAGTGGATCCATCAACTAGTAATGCACTTGCTCCTGCGTTTTGCAGAGACTGCTTCTGGTTACTTCATCGACATTGATGACTTTTCTTTAGACTCATCCCCTCCTGCGAGTGAAAATGTTTCAAAGACATATAAGTTGTATCTATGGCTTAAGAATAACTATTTAATTCACCCATGGAACTATTTATGGTTCTACTTGACATTTTTTGCATTATTTCTGTGGTTTGGTTTGTTACTGTTTTCTTTTTGTTTATAAATGGTCATTACCTTCCTGAACTCTCCTCTGTTGAGCCTGTGGATGAAGTCTTAACTCCATATCATTCCTCACATAAGGTCTGAAGAGACTTGTCCCTTGTGAACACTTCAGCTGTACCAATTCCTGATGGGATTGTGTGGGACAAAGTTCCATTTGGTATATACTGAAATCATTCAAATTCCATATGTCTTCAAAATTTCTATGACTGATGTAATTACACCTGGTGTTGTATCTGATGATTGGGATGTCCAGACAGTTGATTCTATGTTAACTCAAATACAGGACTATTCAGTATTTGGAAGTGATGATGTGTACACAAATACAAAGAATTATGGAAAAATGTTCTGCTATAATAACTAGGGACATTACTACCTGCACCATGCTACTAGACATAGTCCAGTACTTAACTACACACAGTGGGAACACTGTTCAACACCACCTGTGGGGAGCCCAAAACATTATTCAGATAAATTTACATATTACAGTCATATTATTTCAAATTACCTCCTTCATAAATTAGGAAAATTTTGCTAACTCACACAAAAATGATTTATTCAGATTCCTTTGTTTCCCGTCTTACAATTGAAGGTTACGAATACTGGAGGAACACTATTGATTTAAAGAGTGTATGGGGAACACAAGATTGACAAATACAGGGTAGGGAAGATTTATTTAGCACATGCCTGATTCCTGTACAAATGATCTTTTTAAATGATACCATTCAACAGACTTCGTGTCTGGGGTTAGCAAAAATAAAAGAAATGAACACGCCCAGAATCCCCACACCGGTAGTTTAATAATTGGCAATCCTTCCTGAATGTCACCGAGGAAGAACTAGATGCAAAGGTTCAAGCTGGGGCCTATAACTCTTCACTTCCAGTCCTGGTGGGTGGTTAATTTGGCCAAAAGACTTAAATGAGTGTCAGGCATGCTTTGTGAATTCCCCAGGGGGTTTCAAGATTAGCCGGCCAGACCCACGCTTTGTCTCGGGTCAACATACGGGTATAGTTACAACATACAGTGTGGGTAAACTGTGCCAACAATGGGTAAAAGATGTTAGCCACAGTTAAGGAACATCTTAACACTCTTTCTGCAGATGTAGACTTGCAGGACATCCTGTTAGGTCCTAGAAAACCACTTTATAAACGATTCATCTATGCCATATATAATGAGATCTGGAAGCTTTCTCAGATAGAAGCTGCTGCACGTTTAAGGCAAACAGACAAGGAAAACTTAGAAAAGGCTTTAGCTGTTGTCAACAATGGCATGAACACTCTGTCCAATAGGATTTATTCCCTGACAATCATAGTATCGCCTGCGATTGATATCATTCAGACAGACATGTCCCTTTTATATCATGGGCAAATTCAGTTGCGTTCTATCATGCAGTTAGGTTGGACGTTACAGACTTTGAAGAATGGCCGAGTTCCATGGAAGTATATTAACTGTAACGAATTGTTCATTGCTTTTAATATATCCAAAGCACAACAGACGAAGGCTAAAAGGGAAGCAAGTTTCACCATTCTTCATATAGAAAAGTTAGAGAAGTTGCCTTTTACTGCCGGAGAAAGTCCATCAACTGTATGGCTTTTACATGGCATTATTAATCTGCCCATTTCTACTTTTCATTTTTCGAAATGGCTGAAACATCTATCAGTGGGCAGGTACAAGCGACTACGCGATAGCTATATTAAAGAAGAGTGGGAATTACCCTTTGAATATAAGTGTCTGAACGACGAAACAGAGGTCTTTCTCAGCAGAAGTGAACGTGAGACTACTGTTAGTCATTCAAGGATCTGCAAGCAGTTGCCGCTTCACGGCCTTTGCAATGCGGGGGGTCACAAACGTGGCCTGTTTTCTGAAGGGTACTCCTGTCCTTTTGATTCGACCAGCACTCTATGTACTTTCGAATGGAAGTTACGTGGTGCTGATCGTCCAAAGCTGTTGCGGTATGCGACCAGGAATTGCCTACGCAATTTCAGTCTCTAACATCGTTATGTATTGTGGACAAGTTTTATTCCCCCCACACTAGAGAAAAGTATCAGAAATGTGGCCTCACATTGATACTGCTAGTGTAAATTATGATAAGCTGAGCAAACTAAAGGTGCTACTGTTCCAAAAACAAGTCGCATTGACATCAGCTAGAGAGAAGTATGCTCTCCAGGTAGCGAGATCATCAGCTGAGATACAATCCCTATTAAATACCAACTTCCCCAAGCACTTTGGTGAGCTGGTATCCAGAATTGTCAACACCTCGAGCACTACGTGGATTGTCCATTTCTTTAAGGCTGTTGGGTCTGGTTTTGTGTCCATCTTCCAGACAGTCTTCTGAGTCATTCCGTTGCCCATCCATTCACTCTTTTCAAGTTTGTTAGGCGGCTTTGCTATAATTTTGCCATTAATAGGCGGATTACTGCTGCTATTTCTTCTGATTCACAGTGGTTCTGTCTTTCTAATTACGCAAAGCAATGGAGCCACTGCCACCAGCTCAACTGTGCCATGAACGCATGGTTCAGGTCTTTAATGCTCCGTTGCTGGAAGAGTTGGAGCATGATTGGTCATTGTCATTCCAACCAGTCCTATGGTGTGGGCAACCAGTCTTCCGCTGCGTGTGGTGTCTTTTTGAACATTTGCCTACAGTTTATATTGTTGTTACGCCAGTGCCTCCTGTGGACCAAGCACTGCTGATATCCCCAATGTCGTGCCCCTTGAGACTAAGGCTGATTCGCGAGGCCACCTATGAGCCTCCCTTGATGAATGATCTGGTTCTTTTTGGCACTGTGGAGAGTGCCACTCCTGCAGGTGGACCTGCACAAGAGACTGCTACACACTACTGCTCCGTGGAACCATCTGCCTATCCTGTCATCGATCTCACATCTGATTATGTGGCCTCTTTTCTGAGGTCCTTTCTATTCAATGGCTTCAAAGATGCTCTTCAAGATCATGACTACTGTTAGAAAGATTTGATGATGGGCTTACTATACCAAATTCAAAGTTTGCTCTTACTTTACCCTCCTGTGCTTGTCATGATCAACATTATATCTCTTTGTATGTTTTTAGCTATTGATATTTAACATGTTTTTAAATGGGATTTTGTATTTAGCTTTTGATTTTAGCTTTTAGACCAGAGCACTTTTAGCATTGGATTCTTTCACCTTCAGTGGCGTCATACTTGTTACGGCAATGGGGAGGTAGTGAATCCTATCTTGTTTTAATGGGAACAGGAGTTAGCTTAGCCTTCGGCTTGCAAATTCGTGCCCCCATCACCTAGTGGCTTTTACTTTACTTAGTTTTCTCTCGTTTAGCACATTTATTTAATTATATCTTTTAAGATGGCTGCCTTGTTTTTAGTTAGGCCAATGTTTTACTTTCACGTTATCAGTGCATCCGTGCTAAGGCATCTATATCAAGCGACAAAGAAACTGTAGGTGTTCACATTAGGTACTTTTCCTCTCGACTCTTTCGAGGGAATTATTTACATCAGTTGCCGTCCCAAGCATGTCTTGTTATCTATTATTGTCAGGGGTCCGAGCAGATCTGAATAAATCGGGGGTCTGCGAAGATCTGTATAAATGCACCTCACTTAGACAGTCAGAGGGATTCCAACCAGATGCCATCGCTGCTATCGATGATGCAAGTCGCCTTGACTCTGACCTGGTCTTCGTGTTCCTACGGAGTCTGAGCTAGAGACCTCATTCCAAAGCAATGAGGGTTTGGGGGGCTCTTCTCATGGACGTGGCATTGGCAGATTAGGTTTAACACACCTAGCTCTCTTTTAGTTTAGAGATTAGGTTCATTATACTAGGGTATTAGGACATATTTCACATCTCATGTCATTTTGTCATTGCAAGATGGTGGGGGTCTTTGTATTAATGCCTCTTGTCTTTGCAATTGTTTCTTGCATTATTCATTATCCTAATCATTGCAGCCCATGTAACTTATCATAGATTGCAGTTTTGTAAAACCTATTGAAAACTTTACTGCATCTTCTTCATTGCCTGTGTTTGATGAAAACATGTTGTTAATATGAGGAAGGGGTAATCTCTGTCCATGCGTAAAGGCTGCCACAAATCACGTTTTTCTATTTGGGTTTTTGGTGAGGTGCTGCTTGTGAGCCGGGAGGGTTGGGACGACAATTCCGACTTGTTGTAGGACAGGCATAGTCGCCTACAAACATAAGCACTGTCATCCTTAAACAAGCAGTCTTGCCTATAGCAAGAGTCAAACTACGACACTACTCCAGGGAGTCAAATGCCATTTTGGCATCCAGCACCATCAGGACTGCCTGATCTGCCTCCCGCCCCGCAGTCAGGTACAACACACCGAACTAGCACCAAAGATTGAACCTCATGCTTCTGTCCAACATGAAGCCCAACTGATCCGGATGCACCAAGGATCCTATTACTCTCCACAACCTATTGGCTAACACTTTGGCAAGTACCTTAGCTTCCATATTTAGGAGGGATATGGGCCTATATGAACTGCATGCCTCTGGAGGCCTCCCCTCCTTGTGGATCACCGCAATTGTCACTGCTCTTTGGTCTGCTGGTAGGCAGCCCCTTTTCCTTGGCTTCCTTAAACATCTCCAGTAATGGACTGGCAATTTATAGTGGCCATTCCCTCGTATAGTTCGACTGGGAAGCCATTTGGGCCCGCAGCCTTCCCCGTCTGTAAGTTTCACAATGTCAGAGTCACTTCTTCCTCCGTCATTACGGCTTCTAGTGTGTATCTATTGCCTTTCTTCAGGTCCTGTAGTTGGATATCCCTGAGAAAGTCCTTGCAAAATTTAGCTGACATATCGGTCCTAGATGTATACAAGTTTTCATAGTAATCTGCAAAGGTCTCTGCTATGGCTGCCCCAGTCGTTTTTGTGACTCGCTCTGAATTTTTTTACCCTTAGTACCCATGTACATTCTCTATCCCTCTGCTCAAGCTATGCTAGTAGCTTGCCCATCTTGTCGCCCATGTCATGCAGCCTACGCTGAACTGCTATGGCATATTGCCGGGGTTGATTCTCTGCCAGAGCTCTCAGCTCCAACTGTCACAGTCTCAGTTGCTCTCCATCTTCTGGATCATTGGAAGCCAGGACTGTCGCTTTCAGGCTGACTATGTCTTTCTCTATGGTAGCGCATGCTAATCGTGTCTCCTTCTTCGCCACCCGCAGTGACGCCTGCACCTGTTCCTTCGGAACTGTCTTGAAGGCCTCCCGTAACATCCCTGCCGACGACACTAAGCCCCGATTCTCTGAAAAGTAAAGGGATGCCCCCTGCCACAGACTCTTTCTGACCCCTGGATCCCTCAGGCCCCAAACGTCCAGTCTTACTGGCATCGTGTAATCCTGTTGTGGGCCCATCAGTTTGACCCAAACGGGGAGTTATCAGACACACGGATGGATAGTTGCATTGCGGAACCGGTGAGCATGTGCGCACAAAGTGAAAATGTAGTCCAAGCTGGAGAAGCTCCTATGGGCTGCTGAGAAGTATGTGTATTGTGTTGTGTGTGGGTTCCCTTCCCTCCAGAGGTCAATCAGACCCAGCGCCCCCGCAAACTGGAAAAGTGTCCCCAAGCCTGCTCCCCCTCCTGACGTCCCGGATCTATCTAACTGTGTTCATGGTCTCATTGAGGTCACCACCCAGGATAAGGATCCCTGAGGGAGTAGGTGTAGCAGCAGATCCCCCACCACTGCCTTTAATTGAGGGGGGCGGTATATTGAGCACAGGTTGAGGGTGGTACCCTCCCAAATGCCTGAGAGAGCCACATAGCCGCCCATATGGTTGTGCCACAACTGGTGGATGGTAAGGGGTATAATTTTTTCCACCAGAATGCCCACTCCCCTAGCATCTGTAGTGTACCCTGCATGTGCTTTGAGCATATAGCCAAATCTGTCCAGGGCTTTATAGTGGTTGACTCTAAGGTGTGTTTCCTGGAGCAGGACCATGTCTGGGACGTGGCGCTTTATGAGCTGTAAAACTAAGGTGCGCTTTATCCTGCTCCCCAGTCCATTTATGTTCCAGGACCATATGGTCAAGATGTGTACCGGACCACCCATCTTGCATTGTTGATTCTGTAAAGGGTCTGACCCTCTGGCCTCTTGATGCATCCTCCTGCTCTCTGCCAGGGAAATCCCTCCCTTTGAACTGCGTTGTGTGAACCCCAGGTGCCCCCGAAATATGCCTCTAAAAACATAACTATACCTAAGTCCTTACATGAAACCGCTCACTGCTTTTCTACTCCGTGAGCTCTGAACTGCCTGCCCCCCAGCTTGCAGAGCACCTGTTGCCCTAAACAAACTATACTTCGCCGGGAGAGTGTAGCCTATAAGGTGTCGCTCAACAGATCTTCAAGCATTCCTTATCGATGACTCCTGCGCGAGGGAATTCGGTCACACCAGTGTCCGCATGATCTGGTTGTTCTTAGTCCTCTTCTTGCGTTGTGCGCTTTCCATTCTTCTCTTCTGATCCGGGTTTCCCCGTTCCACCATCGGATCGAGCTCTCCTTCCACTCCCCCTGCCTGTTTCCTGGCCTCTAGCCCTCCCGCTAGTCCCACACCTCTTCAGGGGTGCCAAAGTACCAAGTCTTTCCCTTAGCTTCAACTCTCAGTTTAGCTGGGAATAGCATCATGTATCTCAGTTCCTTGGCCCTCAGTGCTCTTTTAACTTCCTCAAAACTTTTTTGTTGGTGCTGTACCTGGAGGGTAAAATCCAGAAAGAAGCGAATGACAGCGTTGTCTTGCCTCAGGTCCCTGAAGGTTCTGGCCGCCTGTAATATGGCATCTCTGTCTCTATAGTTAAGAATCCTGGCAACTATTGTCTGTGGCTCCTGGTATCGGTGGGGGGGGCCAGGTACCCTGTGTGCCATCTTCACCGAAAAGAAGTTAGACAGGTGTTTCGGTTTGAGCTTGTTTAGGACTAAGTCGTCCACAAATAGGTCCGTACTCTGGCCCTCCACAACACCCACCACCATCACATTGTTCCTTCTCGATCATCCCTCCTGATCTTACAGCCTGCCTTCCATTATTTTGCTCTTTTTGGTGAGTGACCGGACCTGCTCCTCTAATTGTTTTGTTGTAGCCTGTAGGCCATCTATTTGAGTTTCTGTGGCGCTACTTTCATGGAGATCTTGCTCGTATCCACCCTGAGGAAATTGACATCAATCTGGACTGTGTCCAGCTTCGATTCCAGGCGGGCAATGGATCCCCAAAGATCGTGTATGGTTGCCATGATTGTTCTTAGCAAGGGCTCCTTTCCCAGACTCAGGTCCTGGCAGTTCCACCTTACCCTCCTTGGGAGGAGTCCCCCGTCGCCTCCATTCATGTTGTGTACTTGTCCAGGCTGTTTGTTTGTAGCTGCGTAAGCATACGCCCTTGATCTCCATCTTCTGTATCTCACTTTTTTGGGCACCCGTCAAGGCTGCGTGCCTCAGTACTGTCCCCCTTGAAATGTCTTGCTGATCAAGCGCTGAAGATGTTGCTTCCGCCAGCTTACGCTTTCCACTATATGTTCCCCTCTCTTGGCTGTATGGGTGCCCGGGCCCCTCGCAGGCTCACCGCATGTGCATCTTCATTTGTGCCCCCGGGGCCTTTACTGTTTCACTTCCTTTGTTAGGTGGGTCCCATTGTCCTGCCCCCCGCTCTGAATTTTCTGGCTGCAATCTGACAGATATCCCCTCTTCACACTCTCTGGGGGTGTCCACGGGGTTGGGGCTGTGAGGGGTGTTACTCACCGCACCACCACCTGGCCTACGCCAGCTCGCGCGCTCCACTCTTTATTCCCCTCTCTGCTGTATGAGCACCCGGATCCCTCGCCGGCTCACCATTTGTGCTTCTTTGTTCATGCCCCCAGAGCCTTCACTGTTTCACTTCCGTTGTCCGGTGGCTCCCGGTGTCCTGCTCCCTCACCCCCCGCACAGTAGGTCCCGGCTGTAGTCTGATGGGTCCCCCCTTCTGACTCTCTGAGGGTGACCATGGGGTTCAGGCCGTGGGGGTGTCACTCACCTCACCACCCACCTGTCCTGCGCTCCCTTCCGCCGGGTTCCCGGGCATCTGCTTGAGTCTTTCTCTTCGTCCCCCGTATACTTCGGCGAGCTCCGGTGCTGTCTTGCCACCTCTCAGGGGTGGAAGGAGAGGCAGGCGTCTGTAGCAAGGGCCACTTCGCTTTGAGCGCTTTGCTGCAGTCAGGACTGGTTCTCCCCTTCAGTGCTGCTGCAGTGCCGCCTCACTCCGTCCACCATTTTGTATGGGGTCGGTCGGCACGGATTTACTGTCTGCATCCCTCAGTTTGCCTCATCCATGGCTGGGTCGATGCTTCCAGGGACTCGGGGATCCAGGTTTGCCATGGGCCCCACCGTTCACAGGATAATGCCGGATTTTAGGGGGCTATGCACCCCAGCAACGCTGGGGCTCACTCCGAGCCCGACCAGCTTTGTTGGCAGCAAGCTCCGTCCCTCCATTTTGTGTGCTTTTAATGTGGATTAGGTCCCTAGTTGAAGATATTGTGTGGCATACAATACTTTTTTTCCTAAATAATTTGCCCCTGCCCACCAGTAGTTCTACCCTGTCTACCCTGACTTGAACAGATTTCATTTATTTACTTTAATCCATTTATTTGTCCCCAGATTCGGAAGGAACTTTTCCTGCTTTTTAGGGTCAAGCCTGCGAGATGGTTTAGGAGTTAGAAAAGGGCTCTGAGCCCTGTTCACATTACGTCAGTTGTCTTTCATTGGTTCGAGGGCTTGCCTGTTGAAATCTGCTTGCTTTCATTAGTTGAAGGCACGCACACCTCATGCCTTTTCTGGTGGTTAGCCCTCCTCGAGCGCAGCGTCCAAGTACAGAAAACATGCGAGGCTCGCTGTTTTCCGTCCAGTTTGGGAACTATTTTTTATCTTAAGTTCGCAGCGTGATCTTGCTTGTTTTAATTGCAGTAAGGTGGCCTTCTTTCGGACAGCTTGAGGCCCTTGGTGTACAACGTAGTATAGGGTCAAAGGGGGCTGTGTCCGACCTGTCTTATAGTTTTGCAAAAGGTTTACTGTTTAGTTACAATCTAGAATTTAAACTAGGGGTTGTTCAAAATCGCATATTTTTTCCCCAAAAAACCCACAAACATATCACAAATTAAGTTTCCAGACTGAAAGGTTTGCTGGTATGGAGCCTAATTTGTATGCGAGTCTTGCACATGGCATAAAAAGCCTTATAACATACTGGCTAGAGATTGGTTCAAGCAGGAGTTCTCTCTTTTATGATATATGTTCTGCACGAACCGTTCTTTCTCGGGACAAACATTACATGAAAAGGTGTAATATGAAAATCAGGAATTTCTCTAGAAGAATTGAAATTACGCCAGACCTAGTTTTGCCCCCCAAAAAATATTTAACAACATTATAAAATCAGGGCGGTCTGTGTGAAACTGCAACAATGACATGGTCACAATCTCATAAAATATTTTTTAAACTATGTGAGCTTTCCAAAGCTAAAACACAAAATAAAAGAACAAAAATGGTGACTTAAATAGGGCTCTGGTTAGGCCAAGAACTTCCCCATTGCCTTGCAGGACTGCCAACATCAGCCACCCTCGTTGCCAGCCTCACTCTCTGTCGCCCGTCCCCTGTGTTGGAAACTCTCTCTAGGATGAAACGTCTGAAATCAGGAAAAGGAGATGGCAGGGTCGAGTAACAACTGTTGTGTTTCCCAACTGTCACTCCTATGAGAAAGGGAAAAAAAACCTGTGTAAAATTATGACCATGGCCTCTGAATTCTGCAGCAGGAAAGCCTCAACCTATGCCGCAGGGCTGAATAAATTGTGTGGCAAGAAAGGTAAATTATGCGACATAACGTGGCACATTCCCCTGAGAGGCATCTAGAATTATGTGGCAGAAAATGACCAAATAATGCAGCAGGGATGAATCATTTATGTTGCAAGAAAAGGCAAATAATGCAACACTCTGTCTTCTCGTGCCACTTCTGTATTTTGTCACTTTTACACTACCTGGGCAAGGGTTTCACATTATTAGTATCAGTTTAATACCAACAACATCAATAAACAACAGAAAGAGGAACAGAGAACCTTTGCATATGGCCTCCCACTGCACACTAAGATGTGTTACTGTAAACAAAAAAAGGGAGGTTAGTAGTGGTACTATTGGTTGAACCTCCTTTGAGTTTCCAATAGTATACAGGGTCAAGTCTGTAGATAAATGAACAGGATGTATGGAGTGCTGACTGGTGAATTATTTATGCCCGACTACCCAAAGGCATATCAATGTATCTGGCGTGGTACACTGTAATATCGGGTACAAAAGAACCCCAACACTCAACTCCAATGATCTAGTCCAATTGCAAAAAGAGAGTTCATAGAGGTTCAAATTTGATTCAGGCTCTTTTATTGACAGGTAAGTATCTGTTTATTCCATATTCAATATCATCATCAACCAAAACATGTTTCATCACAACCTGTGACTTTTTCAAGGCTCCAAAGTTAAATACAGTAAACAGGACATCCACAGGGAATGACATCATAGCCTATCTCCAAGAGGTGGGTTGAGCATAAGTTCTCAAGAGTCGTGAAAAGAGGACATAATCTCACAAAATGTGGGTGAAGTTGATAGTTGTGGCCACATAAATGACAAAGTTGGAAGCCAGGAATTTGTGAGAAGATGAAAACAAATTAGGACAGCACCCACAATTGTGCTCAGAATGGAAACTTCAAATGAACTAGTGACACTCCAGAGGTAAGGTGCAGAAGTGCGTGAAAAACGTACCAATGCAAAGCAGTCGGGTAAAGTCGGTGCCTAAGACCTGTTTCCCAAGAGTTGCTAGACCTCACTTACAAGGACAAGTAGGGCAGTGGACATCAGCTCCTGCCCTCGGAACTACAGAACTGCTGCCACTGGCTGAGCCAATTGTAGGGGGATCAAGAAGTTTATCGTTCGTGACTGCAGTGTTAAGAAACCAGTTTACGATTGACCTATTAATAGGATACACCAAGGATGCTGATAGGAAGCACCAGATTTACAGTTTTGGAGGTGACCCACCCCAACATCAGCCTCAGCATAGGTGACGGAATAAAAGGGAAATTTAGGAACAAAGTGAAAGATGCAGGATTGGAACACTGGCCTAGGCAGTTGGAAGCATTCTTCCATATGGATGGACTTTGCCATGGCTCACTGAAGTTCCCAGTCAACATATTATGTGTCTCACTGCATATACTCTAGACTCATGGTCAAGCATGCTTTATTCATACCATATATGTCTGCTTTTAACCCTGGCTTCTCAGGAGACTATTTTTTAGGGTCAAGCCTGCGTAGCATGCGCTTACACATGTGTATCGATTGCGAGACGCTGTAGTAGTTAGAAAAGGGCCGCGCCCATGTCACATCAGTGTCCTTCATTGGTTAGTGGGTTTGCCTTTTAAAATCTTCTTGCTTTCATTTCATCCTCCTCGAGCTCAACGACCAAGTACTGAAAACATACGAGGGCTTGCTGTTTTCCATCCGGTTTGTGGACTACTTTTCTCTTTTTCCTCAGCGCGATCTCACTTGTTTAGTAGCACGATCGTGCAAATTTATTTCCATTTAATGAGGCAAGAAAAGTCTGGTTGGGAGTTTACAACTGCTAATAGCTCTAACTCGGAGAAATGCGAGACCCGTTGCATTGCAAATGCTTGTTTAGTGTATGTTACAAGAGGCGTTCCTTGCCCATGTTAATTTTTAAAGAGAGGGCCCCGTAGGAGGGATGCAGGAGGGGGAGATGGCAGGACGCCTATTAGCCCACGGCTCAGAAAAATCTACATTGACTACAGCTGCCGAAACTGGGGCCGGAGCTGTTCCTGGAAGTCAAGCCCGTTTTCCTGGCAGCTCTGACCCCCAGTTGTCTGACACGTTGCCGGAAAACATTGCAACACCGCCGACCAGCAGTCAAGGGCCACAGCAGAGTCACTGCTGGTAGGGTGGAGGCCAGTAGAAGCCTGGTTGAGGGACTAGATGCCTCACGCGGCACTGCATTCACCATGCCCAGTCACCAAGGACTTTGAGGAAAGCATGAGGAGTGCACTCTATCCAGGCACTACCCAGGCGGTGAGCAGAGAGCCAGGTGAGTTTGGAGGTTGCGCTAAGCAGGAGAGCACAGCATAGAGCGGCAAAGCAAGGCGGAGGCAAGAGGGTGAGGAGGTGGTGAGGTGCTGGGAGTAAGGCACCCATCCCAACTTCTGCCCGGGCCTGGAGTTTGGTACACTAGCTGCAGGGGGGTGGAACAAACCTGGCCAAGGACCCAGAAAACGTAGTGCCTGACGACTTGGGCATGCTCGTGGACCCCACACTCCTCCTGTTGCTACTATTCTTTTCACTTGTCACATCTTGGTAACACAGAACACAACAAAGGGGGGAGGCAGTGACCAAGGGGAAGCTGCCATCTCCCAAAGTTACTTGGGAGTCTTTACAGTAAAAAGGACATAAGTTGCGCCCAGTATCTAAGAACCTGTTGAGCCTGGAGCCCGGCAGAGACTGTCGAAGCATGGGACATGTCCTTTTAAAGAGCACTATTCAGAGGACCTATTGACATATGCACCGCCTCTGCAAGAAAGGCATAGACCAGGACACAGGGCACTGGGCCCAACCAGAAATTACAGCTAAAAACATAGGGTTAAATTAACAGGAAGACTAAGCAACAAGTCCACTATGGGAGTCAGGGAGACAGAGAAATCCATTGCTCCCCAAAGGCAAATATAAGAAATCCAGTGCAGACGTGTCAACCTTGGTAAATATATAAGCGAAACAGGGAGACTAGATTGCAAGCTGAAAATCTCCACCAAGTTCCAACTTTTAAAAGATGCTGGGGCCGCTATTTATTTAACAATCTCCCTGGTTATGGGGCTGTCAGTCCCAATCACTTCAACCATCATCATTCATGCGAAAGGACAATCCCTGAAACAGACCTCAGGTAAAATTTCCACCACAACAAGAGCAACAACCCTCTTATCTGACCAGTCACTTAATCAGTCTCATGAGACCCCTAGCAAGTGCAAGAAATTCTAAATTTAAACCAAGATTACATAGACAAAGCACTAAAAAGAAGCACTCAGGGCCAAAGTCCAATGCAAGAGATTGAAGACATCAAAGGGGTCAGAGGATAGTCCCACAGAAAATCACCAGAACAGTTATATGTGCACTTGAGCGGGAGTCTGCGACCCAAGCAAATAAACAGGCAAACTTCAAGCCTAAGGATACAACCAGGAGCCCCTGGAAAGTTGAGAACCAGCCAAACAACGATACAGAAGGGGTCAGTTCAGGAAGAAGCCTCCCAAATCTGCCAGGAGAACAAACTAAGCAGGCAGCAGAGGGAGCCCAATGGAAGATAAACAGCAATGCAACAGCCCAGCCTTCGGCACGGAATGCAGGTTGCATAGAAGGAAGTGCAGAATTTTCAGATTTGACACAGGAAGTATGGAATGAACCACTGGTTTCATATGCTGCAGATGAGGCCCACGACAGCTCAACTAAGGGCATTGAAAGTTCAGAGGGAACTCCACTTCCTGTTGTGGACATGTTGCATGGTAGCAATGAAAAGCAACAGGAACAATCTAACAATAGTGTTTTTGCCCTCTTTGTTGACGCCCACTCTATCTATGGTCAAGGCCCTGCTTTATCACTCTGACAAAATGGATGTGCAAATTGGGGTTCTTAATATAGTTGCAGCCCACATAGCTGGTATGAACAACAAAAATAAAAAGCTGATCAGGCTGATTAAAAGGGCTCAAGAAGATACTGCCGAACTCACTCCCATTGAGGGTAATTGAGGACTTTAAGGCGCAGGCCAGCTCACTCAAGCGCCCAATGACAATTGCCAGCATAATATTAGGTAGAGACAACCCCTCACAAGAGCAAACCACCCTGTCAGTGGACAGACCTGCACAATAATCCCAAACTCCCCAGGCAGTTCGACCACGACGTCCAATATGAGGGGCAGATTGGTGAGAGATGGCATGGCCATGGGGGCAAGGGATGAGTCCAGGAATGGAAACACCACCACATCCTCCACATTAAGCATGTTGACAGCCAGTGAGGCCTCGAAGACAAGGGCCGAGTTAGCAAACAGAAATAGCTCTGAGGCGCTTCCACTATGAGATGCTCAAACCACCCAGGGGCTGTTAAGTCCCCTGGGCATGGCCATTGGGCAAGGGGGCATGACTCCTGTCTTTGATAAGACAGGAGTCATGTCAATGGAGGTTGGGCGTCAAAGAAAATGGCGCAAATCCGGTTTGAGGCCTGAATTTTGCCTCAGACCTGACTTGCACCATTTTTTGACGCACAACCCCCATTTTCCCATACGCCGACGCTGCCTGGTGTGAGTCATTTTTTTTAACGCACACCAGTCCGCAGCACCGGCTAACGCCATTCCATTAATAAGGCGCCCGCATGGTGCGTTGGAATGGCGTTAGCCGGTGGTAAAATTTTTGATGCACAACTGCTTTGGCGCACTTGTGCGTCAAAAAGTATAAATATGGGCCTTAATACCCTTAAAGCATTCCTTCCCAGTAAAGGGAAAACAATGCATTTCATACCATGTGGCTTACAACGTTTAGGAATTGGTTAATAGACAAAACATCATCTAAACTAGATAAATTAAACAGAAACTTGAACACCTAAGAGCACAATAAAAAGCTCTCAACATATTATCATGTTCACCCTAATATTACTAGTGGGCACACCCCTTCAATCCCAATAGACCAAAAAGGTACTGTGCCCTTTTCATAGAAAAGGGGAATTGGCAGGGGTCTCTCAGCAAAGCCCCCGACCCCCACCCGTCGAATGAATTATGCTTCATTAAACAGGGAGTGTAAGGAGTCAGAAACCTGTCCTAGAAACTCTTATCTATAGGTGATGAGGCCTTTTTGCCTCAAATCAGTCACTGCTTTCCATTTTATTCAGTATCTGTCTACAAATTATGTGGATCATAATGAACATTAAAAACAATTTAGCAGCTAATATGCAAATCAGGGCAAAGATTGGGTAATGCCAAATTAGTTTTCTTCTCAAATGCCTATGATACTACTTGTTCCCTATCTATTATGCCCCGATGTTATCCACCTTCAAATGGCTATGGCTGTATCAGTTTCACGAGTCTTAATTATGATAAGCCATGTACAGTTTTCCCCACATACCTTATGCTGCTATCGAGTCAGCAGTCGCAATTCAGTCCTTCAGCATCTTATACACCTCGATCACTAAGGTGTCTTATGGAGTGAGGAGTCATTTGTCATTATCTCTTGTGCTACAAAAATGTGAAAACAATGAGCCTTTGCTGGATACTGAAGCAAGTGCCACTTTTCTCTTCTGAGATGAATCTCTACAAGGTCATCCACCTTACAGCTTTGGGTACGTGCACCAGAGAAGTGGAAAGAACAGAAATATGGCAATCAAGCAAACATTGTTCGCATTACCATTAAAAAAATGTGTTTTTTCTAGGACATCTCCCACACAGTCTGTGGTATTAATTGCAGTCGTGTATTGCAATAAGGCCTGGCTTACATGTATTATTATATGATAGCCCTGCCATACATATCAACATCATGCTTAGGGCATTTCATTAAACGAAATCTGTATCGCAACTGGCACATAGTCTTCATCCCCCCGTTCTTTATTGCATGTTCAACTGTACCCAGTTATATCATAAATAACAGGCAAAGTAATCCTGGATTAGTTACCGTAAAAAGGTAGTGAGGCATACCACTGGTCATATTTATATTCAAACAGATTTAACAGTTTTATCTTTGACTGAACATAAATGATTTTGCTGTCATTTAAATATACCGGAGATCTCTTTACATGGTATTTTGTCAGGTGCCGCTTCCCGCACAAAAACAATCCTGTCTGTAACACAGGCACCCTTGCACCATGGCGCACGGGTGCCTTTGTTGGTGCTAGGCTGCACTCAGTGACCAGCACAGGGAGAAAGCAGGAATGCATCACATCTTAGAAGATATGGCACATTCCTGCTCTCCCTGTCAAATTGCGCGGTAAGTTGTCCTGCTGCGTTGCATAACTTTTTAGTAAATGTGCCCCTTATTTCTATTCATTTTTCATCTCTTTCCTTCTATCAGAAAGGATGGATCCGCTGGATCAGTGGAGTGCAAAGTAGATTCAAAACTGCCAAAAATAATTTACCAAAAGACTCTCACTTGGTCTTTTCATAATCAATTATTATTCTAGCCAGCAAAAATAGGACACACGGGAATTACTTGTATGCGCTTGGCACATAGAATTGTCATAAAAGAAAGCAAAAGACAAACCAAATTAAAAAAACAATCAAATAACCAAGTCATTCAGAATATGCAGCAAAATTCTCTGCTTATGAACGTTTGCACGCCGAGCAAGCTAGATATTATATTAAACTAAGCCAACTGTGCAAATGTACTAAGTGATCTTGCAGTCAGTAGTGCTCTAAAGTAATAATAAAGCACATATTCAAAATATGAGAAAATGCAATGAAGTGCTTTAGAAGCTAGCATTCGCAAAGCCAATAAATAACTCACGTCTATATGACCTTTTGGTTTTGCCAATGGTTTTTAGTCAGGCAGCACAGTTTTCTCAGTGCTGTGCAGTGTGGTTACATTGTAAAAATAATTAAAATACTTTTATGTGAGCACCCCATCATTTGATGGCTGCATGCACCCACAAAATGATGCAGATGCCCTTTTTGTCTTTAATTACCAATCCGAGTTAGATTGGTAACTAAAAGGGAAAAAATAATAATGCATACCCATATTTATACTTTTTTAGAGCCGCATTTATGTTGTTTTTTTACGCAAAATCGGCCCAAACTTACAAAATACAATTGTGATGTAAATGCGGCGCTAAAAAAGTATAAATATGGGCCGCAGTGTTTATTGTTTTTTTTTTTAAAGCAAGCCATGGGAAGGGGAGAGGGGAAGGGGGTAAACCAAAGTAACACTTGGACAGGGGTGGTCATCCAAAGCAACATGGGGTAGGGGAGAAGGGATTAGGGAAACCAGAAGCAACCTCTGTCAAAGCGGGGGTAGGACAACATGGAGGGTGGTGTGAGAGCCCTGTAATCAACACTAAGGGCACTGGTAGGAAAAAGGAACACTGTAGGTGTGAAAAGTCATCAGGGAGAAGCACACCGGTGAGCATAACATGGAAGAGGCAGGGAGTAGCACTCGGGCAACAATGAGCAACCTGGGGAGATAAGTACACAAAGGCAACAGATCCTGCACTCCCATGAAGTACCTCCCATGAAATGAAGAAATAGTACTTGAAAAGCACACACAGAAAACAGTGATGCCAGCTAGTCCAAGCAACTGTGAAAAGGAAATGCTTAATGGGAGGGACAAACACAGAAATAACAAGCAGGCAAATGAGAGTGAAAAGGAAAGCGAACCAATGGTGAACAATGGGTGGCCTCCCAGCCCCCTCTGTGTTGTTGGTAAGTCACAGGGCACCTTACAATGGACAGTGTATGCATCGTCTAAAGGTTCAACCTAAACTAGCACTAAATGGAATAACAGATCAGACCAACAGATATCGGAGCAGAATGAAGACCAAATTTAAGTAAGAAATACTCTGGGGACAGTACCTCAAGTCCAATTATACTGTTTCAAACAATGCATGTTATGCAGAACAATACTGTGAAATGTTTAAATACATCTCATTCAGTCAGCAACAGATTTAGGAAATATAATATTAAACTTTGGTAGGTAAAATATTAATCATGCTTTCAGTCTAGACATGTATCATAAAAGTATAAGGGAGATTATTAATTTCTGTGCATTCATTCTTCATATAATATTTTGACCAAAAGTAAAATAATGCATTTAAAATACATTGCAGAAATTCATGTCTTACACATCCTTTTTCCTGCACTGTTCTTTATGCAAGTATTATGGTGAAAGAAACTTCACATCATATAAGAAACAATTAAAACATTCACTTCTCCCAACAGGCTACAGACTTCAGCCTTGAAAACTTAAATCTCATAAGCAAAGATACAGAGACCAGAGAAAGAGCAGGAGATGAAAATAATTCACAATCCTTTTCTATTTTACAGAGGGAGAAACTTGTGTATGGTATTTTAAGGCCTACAGATAGCAACACAAAAATAATGTCAAGTACATTTTTAATTTAATTAGCTTTCTTAATTCCTCCCTATGATAAATGAAATATTTAATATCATCTCCACAGCAATACAATATTGTTGTCATCAAATCAGACCCTTTAAATTATTTTGTAATTCAACTTCTCTATCTATCAAATCTTTCCACTTTTTTTTAGATCTATCCCAATTTCCTTTTTGGTAATTCTTCTTGGTGGCTTCTTTCTTCGGCAGTTTGTGTTTAGGCACATTCTAAAAGTAACTCCTCAAATTGTAAAGGTTAGATAAACACCTCACATACCTAATAATACTATACCAGGTGCTAACCCAACTACTTCTTTTTACCCCATCCACCTAACCCTGAACCAATTTGATCCCAGATTCCAGTATCTCCTAATGAACTCCTTGTGTGCTATTAATCTTGTATAATTCTTAACCTAGCTTTTAATTTTCTTATCATTATATGGCACATATGTGTAGCATTGAGTTTTAATTACTGTTAGGACTGTCAGCCTTAGACTGGCCTTCCCCCAAACCTTTTG
Organism: Pleurodeles waltl; assembly: GCF_031143425.1. NCBI lineage: Eukaryota > Metazoa > Chordata > Amphibia > Caudata > Salamandridae > Pleurodeles > Pleurodeles waltl. Next base: position 789,177,975 of record NC_090439.1, on the reverse strand, counting down.
CTTTCTGACCTCTCGGTTTGCTGAATTTGTTTTTGTTGGCCTTAGGACGATGTGTGTTTTACACTGCTAACCAATGGTAAAGTGATTGTGCTCACACCATGAAACATGCTAGAATTAGCTTACACCTCATTTGTATATTTAACTTGCTTATTAATCCCTAGTGAAGTGGTATACCGTATTCCCAGAGTAGGTAAATTAGATGTTGCTAGTGGGCCTGCAGTACTTATTGAGCTCACTTTAGTAGTCTCTTAACACATGTCTCATGCCTTCCATTGCAGCCTGTGAGCAGTTATAAACTGCCAGTTAAACTTGGTAAAATAACATCCTTGCAGAGCCTAATACCTGCTTTTTTATTACGTACGTCACCCCTTTGGTTGACCCTAGACAGCCCATATGGCAAGACATATTGTAATTACTTGTTCTGGTAGTGAAAAACTCACACATTTGTTTTTCACTAGAATTAAGTCTGCCTCTCCAATAAGATGAGATTGGGTCCCCTTATTACATTTAATAAGTGGTAATTTTTGTTTGGGAGCCAAGGGGCATGTCATGTTTGGTGTCTAATAATTGTAATTTAAAACCCTCTTTAATGGTAAAGTTGGATTTGAAGTCACAGTTCTGAAAATGGCACTTTTGCCAAAGTTGAACAAAACACATCCCTCCAGTCTGGGGAATGTCCCCCTGATGCACTATCCGAAGAACTTTGTTAGATGTTTCATCCTTGGCGTGGTCTCCCCTAAATTTTTGCCTCTGTTTCCCAGGTTGTTGTTGTGTGCCGGACTCTATTTTTGCTGTTTTTGTTACTCTGGCCACTTTACCACTGCTAGCTAGTGCTAAAGTGCAAGTGCTCTTGTATAAAATGTGTATGTAATTGGCTTTCCATGATTGGCATATTTGATTTACTGGTAAGTTCCTAGTAGAGTGCACTAGAGGTGCCCAGGGCCTGTAAATCAAATTCTACTACGGGGCCTGCAGCACTGGTGGTGCCACCCACATTAGTAGCCCTGTACACATGGCTCAGACCTGCCACTGCAGGGTCTGTGTCTGCAGATTTGAACTGCCAATTCGACTTGGCAAGTGTACCCACTTGCCAGGCCTAAACCTTCCCGTTTCTTACATGTAAGACACCCCTACGATAGGCCCTAGGTAGCCCCATGGGCAGGGTGCAGTCTGTGTTTAAGGTAGGACAAATACTAATGTGTTTTATATGTCCTGACAGTGAAATACTGCCAAATTCAGTTTTCACTGTTGCAAGGCCTATCTATCTCATAGGTTAACATGGGGGCTACCTTTAGAAATGATTAAAGCGTAGATTCCCTTTGGGAGCAGATAGACATTTGGAGTTTGGGGTCTCTGAACTCACAATTTAAAAATACATCTTTTAGTAAAGGTGATTTTAAGATTGTGTGTTTGAAAATGCCACTTTTAGAAAGTGAGGATTTTCTTGCTTAAACCATTCTGTGACTCTGCCTGTTTGTGGATTCCTTGTCTGGGTCAGTTTGACAGTTGGGCTGTTTGTACCTCTCTCTAGACAGTGACACAAAGAGAGCTGGGGTGTATCCTGCATATCCTGATGAGCCATCTGTGCTAGGAGGGAGGGGTGACGTGGTCACTCACCCCTAAAAGGACTGTGCCTGCCCTCACACAATGCAGTCTCCAACCTCCTGGTGTGTGTCATGGTCCTGGCCTGGGCAAGGCAGGATTTCACAAACAAGAGAGACTTTCCTTTGAAGTAGGCCTACTTCAAAGGCCAAAATGGGTATAAGAAGAGCACCCAAAACCACAAGCTTTAGATCACTACCGGACATCAAGAGGAACCTCTGCCTGGAGAAGAGCTGAGAAGTGCTGCCCTGTCTGAGGCTGTGCTTTGTGGAGCTATCCTGCAGTTGCTGCTTCTGCCTGTGCAAGAAGACAAAGACTGGACTTTGTGTGCCTTCCTGCTTGTGAAGAAATCTACAAGGGCTTGTCCAGAGCTTGCCTCCTGTTGTTGAAGTCTCAGGGCCATCAAAGACTTCTCCTTCAGCACCTGGATTCTCTGTTGAGACTACTGCCATGCCAAGTGGTGCTCTATCTATTTCCTGGGGCCTTGGTAGGTGATGCTGGCAGACCAAGACTGAAAATCCATGCACAGACCACTGTGGGGGGAAAAATTGACGCACCTTCAGAGACGTGGCTGAAAAACAACGTACCACTGGCTTCACGGCAGAAATTGACGCGCCGCTAGCTTCGCAGCTGAAATCGATGCCCCCCACAGCATCGCGGATGGACAATCTATGCACGGAGCTGGAAGAACGACTCACAACACCCGCTGACAGAGGCTGATAACATCGCAACCCACATTGAGCAGTTTGGCTGATACTGTGCAGCAGGATTTTCGATGCAACCCTTGCTGGGTGCAGAAAAACAATGCAACGCCTGCCCGGACCAGAATGCTGCCCGGAACAATGCATCGCTCCCCGGATCAACTCATCGCTCCCCTGCGGGGAAGAAAAATGAAGCACGCCAATCCTACTGGAGAAGGAGAAACAACGCACGGTGTCGACTGCGGGTGAGAAATCAAATCATTGCTTACCTTTTTCGACGCACACTCACCCGTGCATGTTATTTTGGGCTGCACAGGTACTTTTCAACACTAACAGTGTTTTACCCATTTTCTCAAGGACTTAAGACTCTTTTTGCTTTTTAATTAGTAACTTGACTTGAGTATGTTGGATTTTTGTCTTTTTGGACTTGTTTTATTTAGGGTGAGCTGGGGTTAACTGAGGGTGCTTCTCCTTTACCCTGACTAGAGTGAGGGTTCTTGCTTGGACGGGGAGTAACCTGACTGCCAACCAAAGACCCCATTTCTAACATTGGTGATTATTGGTTGGGATTGGACTTGTATTTGTACTTGACATACAGTGATTAAGTGTACACTAATGTTTTCAGTGCAGACCACTACGTGACCACATACTACTTGTCTTGTGTTTTTGCTTTTTCTCTTTTTTGCTTTTTCCCTACTTCCATTCTGTGGTAATCCTTGATTGACTTTTGAACTTTATTTGGGAACTTGTTTTCCGCCTTTGGAATTTTGCACTTCTGTTCATCATGTCTCAGTCTGGAGATGTATCAGCTGGAGCTGCTGAAAAGATGAAAGGGTCGCAGCCTCATTGAAAGAGAAACTCAATCTTTATTTTCATGAGCTTCTATTAATGATAGTAAACACCCCAGCATACAGGTGCGTCTCTCCCCAGTCTCCTCCTTCCTCTCTCTCCGCTCCAACTGTTGCTGTCACCTTGGAGACCCCCACATTCCAAAGAATGCATTCTGAACTTAGAATGCCACACATCTTCCCCTTATCAACAAAATCAAAGCATAACGCCCATTCCGTTGAAGAAAAAAACGGATAATTCAAATTATAAATACAGTTACAGAGATGAATAAACAATTGTAAATATTGTTACCTAAAGTCAAAACATTTGAGAATCTACGTATTTTCTTAACAAAAGAAATAATACAAACATTTACATTGAGACATGTGAAATGTGGGGCTCACCCCTAATTATGTTTAAACAAAGTCTTCTAAGAATTTAGGACGTCTAATGGACCTGAAGCTCTTTCTTAGTTTTACACCACCATCCTCTTGTTCACCCCTTTTTTTTACAACTTCCCCCCCGATTCACCTTTCCCATCACCAGTGATTTTTACCACTCTCCCAATGTTCCATATTTTGTGATCCTCAGTCTTCACAGCATTCCTCATAACTTTTATCACTTTGAGGGGAAGAAAATTTAGAAAAACTCCTGGACAGACCAAAAAAGGGATTTCTCACTTTGACAAGATCACCCACCCAATTGTTTTTATTTTTTTTACTGCTTTCCTCCTGTCAAAGTTGGCTTTTCTTTCAAAAGCCTTTCTAATCTCTCTGTCCATCTTACATTCCACCTTACTCCCAACATCCAGTTCTAAACCCATTTTATCATTTACCCATGAAGGGCACACTTGTGTGTTGGGTTTCCTGCGTCTAAACAACTCAAACGGCGTAAGACCCGTACTCATGTGAGGAGTTAACCTGTAGCTCTTAATTTTATTCAAAATGTCCTCCTTCCACCATTTGTTATTGACTAAAGCTAGTTGAATAGTTTCTTTTAAAACTCTGATTAGCCTCTCCATGTCGCGCCGCTGCACACGGCACGAGCCGAACATTCCGCTCGGGCCACAGCACGCGGTCTTAAGACGCACTGAGCCCCCAGCCTGCTCTGTACCTTACGAGGCCCCAAATTGGGCATGGGGCCTCGTTCTTTTTTAGCGCACCGCGTGTCTAGGCAGGTCTGACCCCCCACTCACCTGTTCTTTTCTTTTCTTCTTTTTCTGGACATCTGGTTGTGCCTTCCTTTATGTTTTTTCTCCCTTTCCCATATTACCCTTCTCTTCCCAGCATTCCTTGTTCCCTACTCTCTATGGCTCCTAGTCCATTCTGTTCTATGTGCTTTTCCCTATCTAAGATAGTGTACTTTTACTTCCTGTTGGTGATTTCCTGTTTGTTGGTATTTAAGGGCTGTGATTCTTTCTCTCCTTGCGCTGCCACACTTTCTGTTTTGATGGTGTCTTCGCTCCTGCTTCCTTGTTTTCCTGTGCTGGTTCTCGTTGGTTCCAGTGTATTTTCCTGTATTTTGCTCGTGCTGTTACCTATTCTTTTGTTCCTGTTGCAGGAACCTATCTATTTGGAGGTTTTTTCCCCTTTCAGGGTTTTTTCCCCTCTGGCACTACTTCTGAGGGACACGGCCTACTCTTGGCGTACCCATTGCCTGCAGCACCGTGGCTTCCAGAAAGAGTCGCCCCTACTTGGGCCAAGGCCGAACATTCAAGAACAGGATCCACGCCACTCGCTCTGCGGACTCCAGGGTAAAGCAGCACATAAGTTGTGACAGATTGCAACGCCAAATACTCCAGATGGCGTCTAACATCATGGATGATACAGTGGCGGCTGCTGCAGATCCTGACCAATCTCTTCTGGCAACCATTCAGCAACAGGCTCAGAAACTGCAACAATTATGCAATGAGAATGCTGCTTTACGACAAGCTTTGGCCTTCCGCAGTGTGGATGTTCTGGCCGTTTCCACCTCTACTCCTTGTTTCTCCGGTGAACCAACTAAGCTGCGAGAGTTCCTCGATGGATTAACTGTGTATTTCGCCTTCCGACCTACCCAATTCTCCCACAAAAAGACAAAGGTGGGATATCTTATCAGTGCGTTATCCGGTCCTGCCTTGGCCTGGGCAACCCCAATGGTATCCTCCAATGACCCAGTATTATCAGACTATCCCGCCTTCGTGAATCAGTTTAAACAGATGTTCAGTCGTCCAGGATTGGATGCCTCTGTGGAAGAAGCCTTATGTGACATCTAACAAGGCTCACAAGATGTCCTCCAATATATTACTCGCCTTCGACAGCTAGCGGCTGAGACCACTTGGGTGGAACGAACTCTGGTGACTTTGTTCCGTAGAGGACTGAAAGAGGAGGTTAAAGATGAGTTAGTACACTCCACCCGAGTTGAAGATCTTCGTGGTCTGATGGATCAGGCTCTTTCCATCGAATACCGTCTCCAAGAACAACGTATGGAGAAGAGAAAAAGTAGAGGATCTTCCTAGCCAAGCACTTCACGTGTTTTTATGCATCGTCCTGCGGAACCTCGTCCTCCCGCCAGAGATGCCGAAGGCGAACCTATGCAGGTGGATACCACTCGAGGCCCACTTTCCGTTAGCAAGCGGGAAGACAGACGTATGAAAGGATTGTGTCTGTATTGTGGTACTGCCGGCCACATGCTTCATACCTGCCCCGTTCGTCCTCAAAGGCCATCGGAAAATGCCACTTCCCGTCCTCTAAGAAGGGAGGGGACGGGATCATCTGCTATACCTTCCATCAGTTCATTCAAGGACAATGCCACGACTTTGTTTATGTTGCCTGTGACGTTACATTTACCGGACGGCCGTCAAGAAAGAACAATGAGTTTACTTGATTGTGGTGCCAGTGGCATATATATGGATAAGACTTGGGCCATGACTCAACAAATACCAACACGACCCAAAGAAATCCCAGAACAAGTTCACACAGTGGATGGGTCCTTAATATCCTCTGGTCCAGTTGATACTACCACCATACCACTAAGGTGGTCATTACAACCCTGGCGGATGATGTTAAAGTGGCGGTAAGACCGCCAACAGGCCGGCGGTAAAACAATTGGAATTATGACTGTGGCGGAAACTGCCAACAAAGACAGCCACTTTAACACTCCGACCGCCACGGCGGTAGAAACAAACAGCGCGGCAGTCACCGCCAACAGACAGGCGGAAGACAATGTACCGACCACAGTATCACAACCTACCAATCCGCTACCTTTACCGGGGCGGATTCACCGCGGATAAAAACATGGCGGAAACAGCCATTTCAAAGGGAAAACACTCACCTATACACACTCCACGAGGAAGGAGGGCACCCTGGAGCCGGAACTCCATATTCTGCCAGCGCTAGTCTTCCTGCTCCTCTACGAGGATCATCAACGCCGGCGGCGAAGACCACGGTGAGTACTACACCTACGACATAGGGGAGGGGGGAGGCAAAAACACAGGGACACACACACTCAACACCCCAACCCCCACCCCGACCCTCACCCACTACAACACACACACCAATGCATATCTATACATTAAAGTAACACCCCCCCGAGCCCCTCAGAAGAATGCAAAGATAAAACGAAATGAGTGGAACCATTGTAATATATCAAAATACAGTAAGCAAATATATATATATATATATATATATACACAATAAACAAAATATACACCACGATTAGTAGTGAAGGTATTGCACCATTCATAGTCCGTGGACCACTGGGCCCAAAATGCATGGGCGAGGCCCACACAAGATACCCGATCCAAACGGAGAGAACACTGCAGGTGCATCAGATCGAAATACAACAGGCACCTCAGGGGGAAGGGAAGGGGGGGCACCTCAGCCGAATGAGTGCACCAATGCAGATCCACGAGGGGGCTCCATGCCCATTGATGTATCCTGGGGAGTGCAAAGCCACAGTCTCTCAAGTCTATACAGTGGGTGGGTTGCCCACTGTTCAATCCTGGGGAGTGCAAAGCCACAGTCTCACAAGTCTCTACAGTGGGTGGGTTGCCCACTGTACCATCCTGGGGAGTGCAAAGCCACAGTCTCACAAGTCTCTACAGTGGGTGGGTTGCCCACTGTTCAATCCTGGGGAGTGCAAAGCCACAGTCTCACAAGTCTCTACAGTAGGTGGGTTGCCCACTGTGCAATCCTGGGGAGTGCAAAGCCACAGTCTCACAAGTCTCTACAGTGGGTGGGTTGCCCACTGTACCATCCTGGGGAGTGCAAAGCCACAGTCTCTCAAGTCTCTACAGTGGGTGGGTTGCCCACTGTACCATCCTGGGGAGTGCAAAGCCACAGTCTCTCAAGTCTCTACAGTGGGTGGGTTGCCCGCTTCCATATCCTGAGGAGTGCAAAGCCACAGTCTCACAAGTCTCTACAGTGGGTGGGTTGCCCACTGTACCATTCTGGGGAGTGCAAAGCCACAGTCTCAAAAGTCTCTACAGTGGGTGGGTTGCCCACTGTGCAATCCTAGGGAGTGCAAAGCCACAGTCTCTCAAGTGGATGCAGGTCTCCACTGGTTCTGGAGGGGGACTGGTGCCCAGAGTGCTTCATCCTGTGCAGGACAGACGGAGTGGATGCATGTCTCCACTGGTTCTGGAGGGGGACTGGTGCCCAGAGTGCAGCACACACCCCGTGACGGTCCCAGTTGCATCACTGGCACGGCCGCAAATGGGCTAGCGGTGCTTTCCATGGCGGTCTTTGCCCTGTTCAGCGGTGCTTGAGTTGCCAGTGTCAGACCTGTTCAGCGGTGCTTTCCATGGCGGGCTTTGCCCTGTTCAGCGGTCTTTGCCCTGTTCAGCGGTGCTTGAGTTGCCAGTGTCAGACCTGTACAGCGGTGCTTTCCATGGCGGTCTTTGCCCTGTTCAGCGGTCCTTGGCCTGTTCAGCGGTGCTTGAGTTGCCAGTGTCAGACCTGTGCAGCGGTGCTTTCCATGGCGGGCTTTGCCCTGTTCAGCGGTCTTTGCCCTGTTCAGCGGTCCTTGCCAAAGCGGTCCTTTATTGCCCAGCAGGGCTGTGGCTGCCGGTCCTTTATGGGTCAGGTGGGCTGTGGCTTGCGGGGCCCTCCTGGCCAGCTGGGCTGTGGCTCCCGGTGGCCTCCTGGGCAGTGACGATGGGGCTGGCGGTGTCGTCCTGGCCAGTGACTCTGGCGGTGGCCTCCTGGGCAGTGACTCTGGGGCTGGCCTCCTGGGCAGTGACGATGAGGCTGGCGGTGGCCTCCTGGGCAGTGACGATGAGGCTGGCGGTGGCCTTTTGGCCAGTGACTCTGGGGCTGGCGGTGGCCTCCTGGGCAGTGACTCTGGGGCTGGCGGTGGCCTCCTGGGCAGTGACTCTGGGGCTGGCGGCGTCCTCCTGGCCAGTGACTCTGGCGGTGGCCTCCTGGGCAGTGACTCTGGGGCTGGCAGTGGCCTCCTGTGCAGTGACGATGAGGCTGGCAGTGGCCTCCTGGGCAGTGACTCTGGGGCTGGCAGTGGCCTCCTGGGCAGTGACGATGAGGCTGGCGGTGGCCTCCTGGGCAGTTACGATGGGGCTGGCGGTGGCCTCCTGGGCAGTGATTCTGGGGCTGGCGGTGTCCTCCTGGCCAGTGACTCTGGCCTCCTGGGCAGTGACTCTGGGGCTGGCAGTGGCCTCCTGGGCAGTGGCGATGAGTCTAGCAGTGGCCTTGTGGGCAGTGAAGATGGGGCTGGCGGTGGCCTCCTGGGCAGTGACGATGGGGCTGGCGGTGGCCTCCTGGGCAGTGACGATGGGGCTGGCGGAGGCCTCCTGGGTAGCGGGGATGATGGCGGTCTTCTCCGCCGTGCTGATCCTCCCAGACCTTGGAGATTTCTTCTGCCCCTTCCCTACCTTGGGAGGGGTCACAGCTGAGTCGACACTCCCCCGGGGGACCCCTGTGAGCAGCTTTGCTGGCTGGAGTCTTCCACCTCTCCCGCCGGGCACTGTCCAACTTCTGGTACTTCACAGGGGGGCTCTGTGCCACACTGTCTGGCCTGGTGGCCGGTGCACTCCACATACCTGTAACAACAGGCACCACTGGTCCCAGAGATTTTTTGGCTGAGGTGCTAGAACGGGACCTAGAAGTTGGACGGGGGGGAGGAAATAGGTTAAGGGTGGACAGGAAAAGTTTTTGGGAGACACTGGGATGGGTAGCTGGAGGGGGTTTGGGAGTGGAGGAAGAGGTGGTGGTTGTAGGAGGTGTAACTTTTATGGATTTGGGTGCAGGTGCATGGGCTGGAGGCTGTTGTGAGGTGGATGGCTGTTGGGTGGGTGTGTGCCTGCGTTTGTGTATCTTGGGAGGGGGCGTCACAGACACACTGGGAGAGGACACAGGGGACGTGGAAATGGTAGTGGGGTGGTGACTGCACGTGAGCGGGGTGTGGTGGTGGGTGTGCTGGTGCGGGACGTAGTGGCTGTAGTGGTAGTGCATGCAGGTGTGAGTGTAGACGAGACTGAGAGGGAGGAGGGAGACGACGACGAGGGGGACACAGTGGAGGCAGTGGATGTTGGTGTGTCTGTATGTGTGTGATGCTTGCGTGAGTGCCTGTGGGATGTGTGGTGCTTATGTTTGCCTGAGCTTCCCTTGTGTGGTGAGGTGTGTGCAGGCTGGTCTGATGGTGTGCTTGGGATAGGCAGAGGTACAGGGGATTGGGTCTGGGTGGAGGAAGTTGGAGGGGGGAGACTAGACAGAGGGACAATGGCTGCCATCAGTGCTGAGGCCAGAGTTTGCAGGGTTCGATGAAGGGCAGCCTGACCAGAATGAATGCCCTCCAGGAATGCATTTGTGTGTTGCAACTCCCTTTGTACACCCTGGATGGCATTCAAAATGGTAGACTGCCCAACAGTGAGGGACCTGAGGAGGTCAATGGCCTCCTCACTGAGGGCAGCAGAGGGGGCAGGGGCTGAGGTGCCTGGGGCGAAGGTGATGCCCTCCCTTCCGGCTGAGCGGGCACGGGGCGAAGGCTGAGGGGCTGCTGGGAGGGCGGTGCTGGTAGGGGGGGTGGCAGCTGTACCTGTAGAAGTGGTGGGCACAGATGTTGCCGCCACCACAAGGGAGCTCCCATCGGAGGATGAGTCCGTGTCGCTGGTTGCAGATCCTGTGACCGCCATGGTGCTCCCCTCGCCCTCCGTCCCACTGGTGTATTCCTTGTCCGTGGTGTGGCCCTCCATGGCCATGTGGGATGCAGCTCCCTCGTGCTCCGGTGCCACTGTACTTCCGCCTGATGATGCTAATGCACACAAGAACAGGGAGACCACAAAAAGGGGGGGACGACAGAAGAAAGACAGGTTGAGTGCATTGCTTACCGCTACCATTGGCTGACAATACAGACACAGCAGCCCCCTGCACTACGTCCCGCTGTTGGGCTCTACAGATGCAATTCCTGGGAAATGGCCTACAAGGCTATGGACGACATCTGCACACATAGATGACACAGGGACATGAATACCTGTACTTGGCACTCTACAGAGGTGGGGTGGGGTGCCACATGGCCTGCATTACGGAGGGGCCTAGCCTACGGAACTCACCCTGGCCTAGGGAAACCCACAGCCCTCCTCCCCCACTCAGACACCTTCACTGCATGCAAAGTCTGCTGAATGATAGTGTACTCACCCCCTTGTGTCTGCTGTGATACCCTCAAGTGCCCATCCAACTCAGGGTAGGCCACCGCCAGGATCCTGAACATCAGGGGGGTCATGGTCCGACGGGCACCCCTCCCACGTTGGGAGGCCATCCCCAGCTGAGCCTCCGCCGTCTTCTTGCTCCAGCGGCGAATGTCCTCACATCTTTTATGGCAGTGGGTGCTCCGTCTGTGGTGGACCCCCAGGGTCCGGACGTCCTTGGCGATGGAACGCCAAATATCCTTCTTCTGGTGGGCGCTGACCTACATGACATGTACAGGGGAAGAAGAGAAGTCATTACCAACTGCACCGTCAAGGTGAGTGGCCCATATCCCTACCCTTGCCATGTGGCACATGCATTCACAGTCCTTCATGCACGCAGAACTGTGCCCCCTTCCTTCTTACAACCAGCCCTCTCCACACAGGCATAGCCCATACAACATGCTCCCTGTGTTCTTACCTGTTGGTCTGGAGGACCGTAGAGTAGCGTGTACTGGGGGAGGACCCCGTCGACGAGCTTCTCCAACTCCTCTGCAGTGAAGGCAGGGGCCCTTTCCCCAGACCCACGAGCCATTGTCTCTTCCAGACCGAGGTCACAGCAGCACTTGCAGTGTAGGTCCTCTCCTGTCGAAGATCAGGTATCGAGTGATTCAACAGCTAGAAAATGGCGGTCACGTACACGGCGGTCACGTCCGCAGCGGTGCGTACCATCACCGCTGGTGTACATCATCATTGGCTCCTGGGACCCATAGGGTCCAATGTTAACCAAAGCAGCATTGCGCCGCGGTCTTTGACCGCCTACCGCAACGGTGTACAACGCCAGCGCAGTTACCTCACATCCCATTGTCCCACTTTAGAGGTCAGGCAGCCACCATTTCAGGGGCCCACCTGGCCTAATTACCAACTGCGTCACACATACCTAGGCCTTGTCTCACAACACAAATACAGGCCAGATTTTGTGTATGAATGGTGTTCTGTGTAGACTGTGGGTACATACCTCTGAGTTGTTTGACTCTGTGGTCGCTGTTGTCCTTCATAGGCACCGTCCACTGGGACATGTGAGGAGATGGCAGAATCCTCCAGTGTACCGACCATTGGTGGACCTGTCGACAATGGAGGAAAGACATTTGATCATCACCTACAGGTTTGACCGTGCCACAATCCAGGAACTGTGTAGCCAGTTGGAGCCAGACCTGATGTCAGCAATCCGCCGTCCCACAGGAATCCTCCCTCAAGTGCAGGTGCTATCAGTGCTCCATTTTCTTGCAAGTGGGTCATTTCAAACAACAGTGGCCATGGCATCAGGGATGTCCCAGCCTATGTTTTCCAACGTGTTGTCCAGTGTTGTCTGCCCTTCTGAAACACATGCGGAGCTATATCATTTTCCCTCAGGTGGACGACTTGCCTACAGTGAAAGGTGACTTCTATGCCCTTGGACATATCCCCAACATCATAGGTGCCATTGATGGGACCCATGTAGCTCTGGTCCCCCCCACAGGAGTGAACAGGTGAACAGGAAACGGAAGAGTTATCACTCCATTAATGTACAGATGGTATGTTTGGCAGACCAGTACATCTCACAGGTAAATGCTATGTTCCCTGGCTCTGTGCATGACGCCTACATCCTGAGGAATAGCAGCATCCCTTATGTGATGGGTCAACTCCAGAGGCACTGGGTGTGGCTATTAGGGGACTCTGGTTACCCCAACCTGTCATGGCTACTGACCCCAGTGAGGAATCCCAGTACCAGGGCAGAGGAACGCTACAATGAGGCCCATGGGCGGACTAGGAGGGTGATCGAACGCACCTTCGGCCTCCTGAAGGCCAGTTTCAGGTGCCTCCATATGACAGGTGGTTTCCTATTCTACTCACCAAAGAATATGTGCCAGATCATCGTGGCCTGCTGTATACTTCACAACTTGGCTTTGCAACAACAGGTGCCTTTTCTGCAGGAGGATGGTCCAGATGGCGGTGTTGTGGCAGCTGTGGAGCCTGTGGACAGTGATGAGGAGGAAGCAGAGGTAGAAGACATTGACAACAGGGACTCAGTCATCCAGCAATATTTCCAGTGACACACAGGTGAGAAAACATTCCTGCCTACTACAAGTACTTTAACACTTCTACCTCTATCCTGTCTGTCGATTTCAACCAGTATATGGTCACTGAGTTGTAAATTTCCCTTACGGTTTCAGAGGTGTGGTTTCCAACGTTTGTCATCTGCTTATATTCCTCATGGACTTGAGATGTGTGACATAGGTATGTTGACATTACATTTGAAAAAGCATTTTGTCACTGTCATTGCTAATACACAATTTCGAAATCACAGACTGACTCCAGATTGTTTTGTGCTTCAAGGGTGTTTATTAAAGTGCTCAATATTCGAGGGGGTTGTAAAATGATGAGGGGTGATGGTGGAGGAATGTCCATGGCAGAGTCCAGTCTATTAGTCTCACAGGGGCATTGCCCATATGGGCATAGGAAGTGGAGCTGGGGCAGTTCCAATATAGACAGGGTTACAAAGTGGGACAGTGGTTTGACAATCAGGGTGGTCTAATTTCGTGGCGGGGTCTTGGCATCGTGTTCTGTCTTGTTCCTGGATCTCAGGGACTGCTTGCGGGGAGGTTCTCCGTCTGCAGTGGGGGTGCTGGTGTGGTGGTCCTGTGGCGGTGCCTCCTGTCCACTAGCGCCGGCGGAGGTGATGGGCAGTTAATCGTCCATGCAAGTGTCAGGGGCCCCTTGTAGTGCCACAGTGTCTCTCCTGGTGTTAAGTATTTCCTTCAGCTCCCCTACGATGGTGCCCAGGGCGGAGCTGATGGTTCTGATTTCCTCCCTGAACCCCAAATACTGTTCCTCCTGCATGCGCTGGGTCTCCTGAAACTTGGCCAGGACCGTTGCCATCGTCTCCTGGGAGTGGTGGAATGCTCCCATGATGGAGGAGAGGGCCTTGTGGAGAGTGGGTTCCCTTGGCCTGTCTGCCCCTTGTCGCACGGCAGCCCTCCCAGTTCCCCTGTGTTCCTGTGCCTCCGTCCCCTGGACCGTGTGCCCACTGCCGTTGCACCCAGGTCCCTGTTGTTGTTGGGGTGGTGGGTTACCCTGGGTTCCCTGTAGTGGTAGACACACAGCTGATTGACATGTCCTGTGCACAGAGGTATGGGCCCGCTGGGTGGGTGCTGTGCTGGTGTTACCAGAGGGTGGAAGGTCTGTGGTGGGTTGTGACTGGGTAAGGGGAACCGACTGTCCCGAGGCCCACGATGGTCCGGGCTGGTCATCTGGATCCAGTTGGACAGAGCTGCTGTCATCACTGTGGGCCTCTTCTGTGGGTGGGGTGGAGATGTCTGGACCCTCCTGTTTGGTGACGTTGGGTAGTGGTCCTGCAGGGGTGTAAAAGCATGATTATTGCATCTGTGTGTGTCATGGTGTGCAATGGGTGGGTGACCGTGTACCACAGTGCTAGCATTCCTGTGTGGGGGCTTGTGTGTTGATGGTTGAGGGGGGTGTTATGGGTATGTGCAGTGGGCATGCTTTAGTGATGGGTGTCCATGCTTTGTTGTGTCATGCAGGGCTTGGTGTTGGGATGTGTGGTTTGTGTTATTAGTACATTTGTGAGGAGTTGGAGTTATAGGGGAGGGGCGAGGGTGGGGGTCTGTGATAGCATGCAGGTAGGGTGGGGATATGATAGTTAAAGGTTTGACTTACCAGAGTCCATTCCTCCACCGACTCCTGCGAGGCCCTCAGGATGCAGAATTGCCAAGACCTGCTCCTCCCATGTTGTTAGTTGTGGGGGAGGAGGTGGGGGTCCGCCGCCAGTCCGCTGTACCACCAGGTGGTGTCTTGAGACCACGGAACGCACCTTCCCCCGTAGGTCATTCCACCTCTTCCTGATTTCTTCCTGATTTCTTGCGTGCTGTCCCACTGCGTTGACCCTGTCGACTATTCTTCGCCATAGCTCCATCTTCCTAGCTATGGAGGTGTGCTGCACCTGTGCTCCAAATAGCTGTGGCTCTACCCAGACGATTTCCTCCACCGTGACCCTGAGCTCCTCCTCCGAGAACCTGGGATGTCTTTGCCGTACCATGGGGTGGTGTGGGTGATGTGTGGGGTGGTGTGTGTGGCGATAAGTGTGGTGATATGTAGTGGTGTGTGGTGTTTTGTGCGTGGAAGTTGTGTGGGTGATGGTGTTGAGTGCCTGTGGCTGCTAGTTTGTGGATGGTGGTGTCTCTCTCTGGCCTTCTTTCGGAATTTTTGGTTGTGGGGTTTGTGGCTGATGTGGGTGTGTGTTTTATATTGTATTGAGTGTGTGGGAGTGGTGTGTGTATGTGTATCAGGTGTGTATATTTCGATTTGTCCAATGTGGCAGAGTTTTGTATATGTGTGTGTATTTTGAGCACAGCGGTGTGTACCGCCAATGGAATACCGCGGTTAAAAGACCGCCGCATGCATTCGTGGGTCGTGATAGCGTGGGCATATTTGTGTTGGCGTGACGGTGGAGGTTTTGTTTTCACCAGTTTATCACTGACCTTTGGTGTAGCGGACTTGTGTGGGTGTCTCAATTTTGTCTGATTTCGAGATGTGGGTCAGAATAGCTGTGGTGGAATTCCACTGCGGTGTGTTGGTGGTCTTCTGCATGGCGGTAAGCAGCTTTTACCGCCAATGTTGTAATGACCCCCTAAGTTTACAATTTGGAAACCACCAAGAACACATCTCATTTGATCTAATATCATCCCCCAATCATACTATCATTTTGGGAATTCCGTGGTTCATAAGACATAACCCTTATGTAAAATGGGAAACCCGGACTATTTCCTTGTCCTCACAGTTTTGTCATGGGAACTGCTTTGCTTCAGACACTTATTGGTCACCCAAGAGATTGATGCCTACTGAAATTATTACCGGATGTTTCATCAATAAAGTTCAAGGAGTCCCCGATCACTATCAAGAATTTCAAGATGTGTTCCAAAAACCAACCAGACCTGTGTTACCCCCACATCGAGATTATGATTCTGCTATTCCCTTGGAACCCGGAGCTATTGTTCCCTTCGGGAGGATGTATTCACTCACGGAACCTGAAAGGGAAGTTCTAAAGGAATATCTGCAAGAAAACTTACATAGCGGTCTTATTGTACCATCGTCCTCTCCAACAGGGGCTCCCCTCTTTTTTGTACCCAAGAAGACGAAGGATCTTCGTCCCTGCCTGGATATCCGAGGTCTAAATAAAATAACTATAAAAGACCGCTATCCTTTGCTCCTCATCAAGGATATACTAGAGGCAGTCAGAGGAGCTCAACGATTTACCAAACTGGATCTTCGTGGAGCCTACCACCTTTTGCGTATTAAAGAAGGAGACGAATGGAAGGCTGCTTTCTGGACCCCATTTGGTCATTATGAGTACAGAGTTATGCCTTTTGGTCTCACTAATGCCCCCTTCATTTTCCAAAGATTTATGGACTCTGTGTTCTCTGATCTCCTGAACCATACGGTCGTTATCTACTTAGACGATATCCTTATTTATTCTAGACGTCCTGAACTTCATTCCTCTCATGTGAAACAAGTCCTCCAAAGACTCCGGGAACATCAACTGTCTTGTAAACCGGAAAAGTGTGAGTTTGACAAGACCAAAGTCAAATATTTGGACTATCACCTTAGTCCCACTGGAATAGCAATGGTCCAGGAAAAGCCATCCTAGACTGGCCATCTCCTTCCTCTATTAAGGAAACGCAATGTTTTCTAGGATTGGATAATTTTTATCGGCAGTTCATCTTAGACTTTGCAGAACAAACCAGCCACATAACTTAAACATCAAAAAAGGAAAATTTAAAGAACGGCTTTGTCTGGACAAGGGTGGCTGAAAAAGCTTTTCAGTGTCTAAAATAGGCCTTCACTCAAGCACCACTATTGAGACACCCAGATACCAACAAACAATTTATTGTTGTTACTGATGCTTCCGAAAGAGTCATCAGAGCTGACTTACTCCAACAACAAGAAGATGACGGTCTTGAACATCCTGTGTTCTATTTGTCCCATGTACTCTCTGCGTCGGAACAACATTACTCAGTACTTGAAAGGGAGTTGTTAGCTCTGAAAACAGCCTGCCTAGATTGGACACAGTTTCTTATGGGTTCCAAAGAGCCCTTCGAGGTGAGAACAGACCATTGTAATCTACAATGTTTACGTAATTTTTTATGCCAGAACAGTCGTCAGGCTCGTTGGGACTTTTTCTATAGTCAGCATGATTTTTATGTCACCTATATTCCTGGATCCCAAAACGTTCTGGCTGATGCTCTATCTCGCCGTTATCCAGATTGTACTTCTACCCCATCACAGTATCTACTTGAGCCCAGTAAAATCATTGGAGTAGCTCAGTCTTTCCTGGATGTACAACTGGAATATTCAAACCTGACTGATCAAGAATTAAAGAAACTGAACATATGTAAAATGCAAGGGTATTATTATTATTATAAGAACTTGTTGTTTCTCCCTACTAATGGAGTAAGAGAAAAGGCACTACAAATGTGCCATGATTCGCCGGTCGCTGGTCATAGAGGCATTAAGGCCACACAAGAACTACTCTTGCGATCTTTCTGGTGGCCTACGTCGAAAGATGCGTTCAGGCTTGTCCCATATGTGCTCAAGTAAAGATCCCCCGTACCAGACCTGCAGGATTACTACAACCATTACCTGTTCCACCGGCTACCTGGCACACGATTTCTACTAATTTTATGTGTTCATTACCTCCATCAGGAGGAAATCGGGTTATCATGGACACCATAGATTCCTTTACCAAGATGGCTCACTTCACTGCCCTGAAAAAACTACCTAATTCCCAAGAACTAAGTCAGATATTCATCCATCATATTTTCTGTCTCCATGGACTTCCACACAGCATTGTATCTGACAGGGGACCTCAGTACATCTCCCGGTTTTGGAAACATTTTTGTATGACACTAAATATCAACATAGCAATATCATTGGGTTTTCATCCTCAAACCAATGGACAGACTGAGCGTCTCAACCAAGGATTGGACCAGTACCTTCAATGCTTTTGTAATTCTACCCAGAGCTACTGGAACACTTGCCTTCCTATCGCTGAATTCTCTTACAATAACACTGTCCATAGTGCCTCCAAGGTCACTCCTTTTTTCTGTTCTTATGGCTATCATCCTACCTCTTTTCCTACTATTCCTCAGTCTACCTCTTCTCTTACTGCTGTTACTTCATTCTCCAGACAACTTTTACAAATCCATAGATTGATTCGAGCTAACTTGTTGAACACCAAGAGATACATGAAGAGAATAGCAGACAAGAAACGTAGGGATGCTCCAGAATATCACATTCAGGATAAAGTCTGGCTTTCGTCAACATTTTTATCGTTACGCCTTTCTCAAAATAAGTTCACACCTCGTTACTATGGTCCTTTCCGTATCCTTCAGCTGAATAATCCTGTCACTGTCCGTCTTCACTTGCCTCGTACCTGGAGAATTCACCCGGTCTTTCATGTTTCTCAGCTCAAACCCTATGTACCTGATCCTTACTCTCGTCAGTTTCCCTGTCCTCCTCCTGTGTTAGTGGACGATGTACCTGAATATGAGGTACAAGAGATTTGTGACTCTTGTATCTTTCACAAATGTCTTCAGTATTTGATTCATTGGAAGGCTTAACCTCTCAGTTAATGCTCTTGGGAAGATGCATCTTCTGTTCACGCACCTCTTCTGATTCGCCATTTTCACCGCTTGTTTCAGCACAAACCTGGGCCTTCGGGGGGGGGACCTACGAACATTCGGCTCGGGCCGCAGCACGCGGTCTTAAGACGCGCCGTGCCCCCAGCCTGCTCTGTACCTTACGAGGCCCCAAATTGGGCATGGGGCCTCGTTCTTTTTTAGCGCACCGCGTATCTAGGCAGGTCTGACCCCCCACTCACCTGTTCTTTTCTTTTCTTATTTTTCTGGACATCTGGTTGTGCCTTCCTTTATGTTTTTTCTCCCTTTCCCATATTACCCTTCTCTTCCCAGCATTCCTTGTTCCCTACTCTCTATGGCTCCTAGTCCATTCTGTTCTATGTGCTTTTCCCTATCTAAGATGGTGTCCTTTTACTTCCTGTTGGTCGTTTCCTGTTTGTTGGTATTTAAGGGCTGTGATTCTTTCTCTCCTTGCGCTGCAACACTTTCTGTTTGGATGGTGTCTTCGCTCCTGCTTCCTGGTATTCCTGTGCTGGTTCTCGTCAGTTCCAGTGTATTTTCCTGTATTTTGCTCCTGCTGTTACCTATTCTTTTGTTCCTGTTGCAGGAACCTATCTTTTTGGAGGATTTTTCCCCTTTCAGGGTTTTTTTTCCCCTCTGGCACTACTTCTGAAGGACACGGCCTGCTCTTGGCGTACCCATTGCCTGCAGCACCCTGGCTTCCTGAAAGAGTCGCCCCTACTTGGGCCAAGGCCGAACATTCAAGAACAGGATCCACACCACTTGCTCTGCGGACTCCAGGGTAAAGCAGCACGTAAGTCGTGACACTCCACCATACCATTTGTCTCAGGATGATAGAGAGAAGCTTTCTTATGTATAATTCCTCTATCACTAAGAAACCTTTCCATGTCATGAGACACAAATTGTACCCCATTGTCAGTAAGAATGGAAGATGGAAACCCTTCCCTATCAAAGATCTGATTGAGAAAATCTATAACTACTCGTGTTTCTACAGGTGATGTAATTCCAATTTCTAGCCACCTTGAAAACATGTCCACCAAAACTATCACATACTTGTCTTGTCTGTGTTGGAATATCTGATAGGCCCCAAAATGTCTAATGAAACTTCCTGCCAAGGTTCACTTGGTAGTTCCCTAACTTCCATAGGTTGAGTTCTACACATTAACGTCTTATCAGCTCTGGAACACTCTACACACTCTCTAACACTCTGCTCAATTTGGACGTCCATTCCCGGCCACCAATATGTGAGCCTTAATCCCTCCTTAGTCTTGGAAATTCCGGGATGACTTTCGTGAGCTATTAATATAAGTTCCTTTCTTAGCTTCTCTGGAGGAATCAGTTTAGTCCCTCTCAATAATAAACCTCCCTGAGAGGACAATTCATCCCTGACCCTCCAAAAGCCACACAAGTGTTGATCATGCTTCTCAGGACCAGCCCATCCATCTTTGATTTTCTTAAGAACCTCCTGCATAACTACATCACTCCTAAGTTCAGTCATCCACTCACTTTCTCTACTTATACCTTCCCTGATCATACAAACATCAAAGTCATCAAAACTTCCAACAAGTTGATCCTCAGAATCTGAAACTTCATTCACAAGCCTAGGCAAGCAATCTACAATAAGATTTTGAGCGCCAGGTACATATTGAACTTCAAAACAAAATTCTTGTAGAGACACTACCCATTTTCTAATCCTTCCTAAAATAGCACCTATGCCTTTTTTCTCAAAAATTTATTTCAAGGGTTTGTGGTCAGTTCTCACAAAGAATTTACTTCCCCAAACAAATTTCCTCAGCTTATTCACTGCCCAGTACACAGCTAGTGCCTCCTTCTCGATCACAGAATAATTCAATTCTGCACCTTTTAAACACCTTGAAATGAAGAGTATCGTTTTCTCCCCACCACTGTGAATTTGTAGTAAAACAACGCCAAGACATTTGGCGCTAGCATCAGAAATAATAATAGTTTGTCGGCCTGGTTCAAAACTCTGTAAACATGGAGCACACTTAAGGTTGTGTTTCACATTCTTAAATTCATCATCACAAGCTTTGTCCCACCGAAATGTAACACCCTTTCTAACTAACCCTCTAATGGCTTTTGTTTTTTCAGCAAAGTTGTCCACAAACTTAGGGGCATATTTATACTCTGTTTGCACCGAATTAGTGTCATTTTTTTTTACTCTAATTCGGTGCAAAACTAACTCCATATTTATACTTTGGTGCTAGACCCCTCTAGCACCAAATTTATGGAGTTAGTCATTTTTTAAAAGTGGAGACCTACCTTGCCTTAATGAGATGCAAGGTAGGCGTTCCCGTGCAAAAAATGACTCTATGGCCTTAACGCCATGTTTAGGGGCATATTTATACTCTGCAGCATATTTATACTCTGTTTGCACCGAATTAGCGTAATTTTTTTACTCTAATTTGGTGCAAATCTAACTCCATATTTATACTTTGGTGCTAGACCCATCTAGCACCAAGGCCCTGATTTATACTTTTTTTGCACCGCATTAACGTCATTCTTTGACGCAAAAGTGGCGCAAACTTACAAAATATTGGCCCTCATTTATACTTTTTGCTGCAAAACTGCACTAACTCAGTTTTGCACCAAAAAGTTTAGCACCGGCTTGCACCATTTCTGTGCACCAGCCGGGCACCATATTTATGGAATGGTGCAAGCCGGTGCAAAGGGTAGGCTAGAGTTTTAAAAAATGACTTTAGTCGGGTGGGGCTGGCAGTATAGAAGAAGAGGGTTTAGCACCCATAAAATGGCTTTAGGCAGGTTAGAGTAAAAAAAAAATGACTCTAACCAGATTAGCGTCATTTTATGGTGCTAAACTTACCATGCCCAATGACTCCTGCCTGGGCATGGCCATTGCACCCTATGCCATGTATGGGGGCCCATTTCAGGGCCCCCTATGGCACTTTGAAAAAGAAATGCACTTACCTGTACTTACCTGGGATGGGGTCCCCATCCTCGCAGTCCCTCTAGTGTGGGTGGGGGTGCCCCTGGGGCCTAGGGAGGGCACCTCTGGGCTAATTCCATGGTGTTCCACCATAGAAATAGGCCCACAGGTCCCCTAACGCCTGCCCTGACCCAGGTCTTAAAAAATGGTGCAAAGCAAGCTTTGCCCCATTTTTTGACCCCTCCTCCCTCCATTGCACCATTTTTGAATGGGAGTATAAATATGGGGCCATATTTATACTTTTTGACGCAAAACTGCGCTAACGCAGTTTTGCGCCCAAAAAATTAGCGCCGGCTAACGCCATTCTGAAGCGCCATGCGGGCGCCGTATTTATTGAATGGCGTTAGCCGGCGTTAGCCGACCAGCGCTGCCAGGTGTGCGTGAAAAAAAACGACGTACACCAGGCAGCGCTGGCGTAGGGAAAAATGGCGTTTGGGTGTCCCAAAATGGGGCAAGTCAGGCTGAGGCAAAAAAAATCGGCTTAACCCGATTTGCGCCATTTTTTTGGGGCGCCCAGACGCCATTAACATGACTCCTGTCTTAGCCAAGACAGGAGTCATGCCCCCTTGCCCAATGGCCATGCCCAGGGGACTTCTGTCCCCTGGGCATGGTCATTGGGCATAGTGGCATGTAGGGGGGCACAAATCAGGCCCCCCTATGCCACAAAAAAAAATGTAAAAAAATACTTACCACAACTTACCTTTTCTTCCCTGGGATGGGTCCCTCCATCCTTGGGTGTCCTCCTGGGGTGGGCAAGGGTGGCAGGGGGTGTCCCTGGGGGCAGGGGAGGGCACCTCTGGGCTCATTCTGAGCCCACAGGTCCCTTAACACCTGCCCTGACCCAGGTGTTAAAAAGAGGCGCAAATGCGGGGTTTTTTGCCCCGCCCACTCCCGGGCGTGATTTTTGCCCGGGAGTATAAATACCACGCACATGCCTGGGAGTCATTTTTTAAGACGGGAACGCCTACCTTGCATCTCATTAACGCAAGGAAGGTGTTCACGCAAAAAAATGACGCTAACTCCATGAACTTTGGCGCTAGACGCGTCTAATGCCAAAGTATAAATATGGAGTTAGTTTTGCGTAGAATTTGCGTCGAAAAAAACGACGCAAATTCGGCGCAAACGGAGTATAAATATGCCCCATGGTGTTAAGGCCATAGAGTCATTTTTTGCACGGGAACGCCTACCTTGCATCTCATTGAGGCAAGGTAGGTTTCCACTTCCAAAAAATGACTAACTCCATAAATTTGGCGCTAGACGGGTCTAGCACCAAAGTATAAATATGGAGTTAGTTTTGCACTGAATTAGAGAAAACAAAATGACGCTAATTCAGTGCAAACAGAGTATAAATATGCCCCTTAGCGTCAAAAAATGTGGCTAATCTGGTCAGAATCATTTATTTTGACTCAAAACTGCCTAAAGTCATTTTTTTTTAAGCTAGCCTACCTTTTGCACCGGCTTGCACCATTCCATAAATATGGTGCCCAGCTGGTGCTAAAAAATGGTGCAAGCCGGTGCAAAACTTTTTGGTGCAAAACTGTGTTAGTTCAGTTTTGCACCAGAAAGTATAAGGCCCTTACTATAAAATTCAGCCATTCCTAAAAAGTCATTACTTCTTCTTTTGAAGCAGGACACGCAAGATTATCAATTGCGTTAACTAGGTTTTCTTTTGGCTCAATACTATGAGAAGAGACCTTATGACCCAAGTAATCAATTTCATCAAGATTGAATCTACATTTTTCAGCTTTCAATGTTAAACCACTTTCCCTTAGTCTCTGAAGAACTTGCCGAACTCTAAAGTTATGTTCAGCTACATTTTTCCCATGTACTAAAATGTCATCTTGGTATATCTTGATGCCTTGTATTCCTTCAAGGACTCTCTCCATGGCACGTTGGAATACTGCAGCCGCAGAGACTAAACCGAAAGGCATCCAGACAAATTTGTACGTACCAAAAGGTGTTATGAAAGCTGTCAAGTGTTGTGAATTGTTGTGTAACTTAATCTGATGGTAAGCAGAGGTCAAGTTAATGGATGAAAAACATTTTGCATCACCAAGAAGAGCTAACATTTCATTTATATTAGGCAAGGGATAATTATCTATAATGACACATTTATTCAACTCCCTCAAGTCAAAACACAATCTCGGCTCACCATTAGCTTTTACGGCCATCATAACTGGAGCCAACCACTCAGTGGCTTCTACTCTCTCAATTATTCCATCTTGTTCTAGCCTTTCTAACTCCATCCTCATTTTCTCCTTCACCATCAAAGGAACACCTCTCACCTTGCTGACCACAGGAGTAACACCTTTTTTTATCTTGATTTCATGAACGTAGCCCTTTAAACAGCCAAACTTAAACTGAAAGAGAGCAGAGAACTCCTGCTCATAAGAAGGTCTGACATTTTCCACTGTATTGACACAGCCACGATCTTTCAGTCTAACCGACGGGGTCTCATTTGGATCAAGATAAAATCTTAGATCCTTCTGGTGAGACCAACTAATGAGAGAATCTCCTCTGATGGATATGTATATATATATCTTGCCAGCTGTAAATCTATCCATGTATTGAATGGAACCAATAAAATAACCCAACAACTTGATAGGTTCACCACCATATCCTTTAGGAGAAATGTCTGGTCTGAACAACTTCACAGAGGATCTCAAATGTTTATAAAAAAAAAAACTCTTGGGGATTAATGTGATCTTCGCACCTGAATCAAACATCATAGGGATACTTACTCCTTCAATGTGTACAACCTCCACTGGTCCACATACTCCATTTTTTATTTGTAATACAAATTCTGTTGGAGAATCATCATCCTCCAACGTTATTTCCTGAACCCCTTTTGTTTTTTTGAATTTTTACAACATGAAGCGACATGCCCCTTTTTTCCACAGGATTTACAAAAATCTTTCCAACCTATACAACTTTTAAATTTGGCATAAGGACCAAACTCACCACACCTGTAACATCTACCCTGCACACTCTTCTTGATTCCCGAGTTGTCATAACTACTTTTTACAGATTTCTGAGAGTTTGACTTAGCCTGTATGCAACCTCCATGATTGACAAGATGAATTCGTTTTTTTGATTTCATCAAGACAAGCTGAGCTATGCTCATGTGTCTTGGCAATGGATACTACCTAATAAAGTGACGGATTGTCCTTAGTCCAAAAGCATTCCTTTGCTTTATCAATGTTGCAGCCTAACAAATTGATCCCTCAACCGCTCATCTTTGCTGGTAGCAAAACCACAAGTTGAAGCTAATTTCCTAAGTGCCGTGATATATTCTTCTACAGATTCCCCTGGTCTTTGAAATCTTTTCCCAAAATGATATCTCTCTAGAACTGTGGAAATCTTTGGTAAGTAGTGCAAGTCACGTTTTTTTATACATATTTCAAAGTCATTGAGATCTCTAGCCTCTTCAGCCGTAAGTTCAGGTAGAGTCTCAAACACTTCCTGCCCTTCAGGACCTAAACAGTGTAATAAAAGAGACATTTTCCGTTCTGCACTTAAAGAAGTTCCAAAAACCCTGGCATAGTGCGCAAAAACACTTTTCCATTTCTTCCAAGGAATATGTGGTTCTCCAGGAAAAGACAAAAAAAATGGCCGACATGTAACATTCTGCATGTTAAAGATCTTGTAGAGTGTAATAATATTGGTACAAAATTAAAACACTGTGAGAAAAGATATTGTTTGACAAGTAGAGAAATTGTTGATAACTGTTGAGAAGATTTTTCAGCACTGTAAGATGGCTGCCGTAGAGAAAAAAATTAATATATTTGTTACTATGCCCAATGTAACATGAGATGGTCACCAGCAGCTTCTACTTCCAATTTATGTGTTTCCTAACTCAGCAAGATGGCCGCCGTCTCTTTATGTGTGAAAACGAGGCTTGACACGCACTGTCGCATACAGGAAGTACAGGATAGTGCAGGAAGTATACGATGCCCTGGAGCTTCTCTGTAACGATGAGAGAGAGAAGGTCTAAGCTCCACTATGTTCCCGAGGGAGCCGTGAGTGTTTGGCCGGTAAGAAGGAGCATGATGAGTGTGGACAAGGAGTACAGCAGGAGACACTGCCTGAGTAGACGCTGTGCGGTGCACGCGATCCACTCTCAGCGCGATCAGTGCACGCGATCCACTTTCAGTGCGTGTAGAGGCAGTTAGAGTTGCACGCCGGGAGTACAGCAACACGCGGTGCCTAAAGAGGTGCACGCGATCCACCCTCAGCGCGAGCAGTGCACGCAATCCACTTTCATCACGTGTAGTGGCAGTTAGCGTTGCTCGTCTGGAGTACAGCAACACACGGTGCCTAAACAAGCGCACGCGATCCACAAGAAGCCACTGAGCGCGTGCAGTGCCGGTTAAGTGTTGCGCCCACCGACGCCAGACAAAAATTACAAACACCAGGCCAAAAATTAAAATAAGCCAGCTCCAGACAAAGCAGCTTGGCAAAACAAAACAGTCACCAACAGTTAACGAAGATCGCACTGTACCCGAAGTAGTTGAGGTGTTCAATGTTCCAATTATAACTCTACCAGAAGCTTCACCATCCTTGTCGCCAGTGAAAAGATGAAAGGGTCCCAGCCTCATTGAAAGAGAAACTCCATCTTTATTTTCATCAGCTTCTATAAATGGTAGTAAACACCCCAGCCTACAGGTGCGTCTCTCCCCAGTCTCCTTCTTCCTCTCTCTCCACTCCAACTGTTGCTGTCACCTGGGATACCCACACATTCCAAAGAATTCATTCTGAACTTAGAATGCCACAGCTGCATTTGATTTAGGGAAACTGGAGATTTACACAGTGGCCCAATAGAAACAGTTCTGTAAGGATCTTGCCTGTCCCATTAAGAGCTCCACCAGGAAGGAGGAGCTGCAAAAGGCACTGAGGGCCTGGGTGGCAGCAAAGGAAGCTGAGGGGCACATAGGAGATGAGGGTGAGGAGGACGTGCAGATTATTCACAATGGTATTGTGGGTGGGTCTGTTCTGTCGGGGGGAGGATCTCCAGGGCAGGTAGCAGTGTCTCATCTAAGGGTCTGACTCCTAAAGGGTTGCAAAACAGACAGGCAGCGAGGGCTCACCAGTTGGAGTTGGAGAAATTGAGGATGTCCATAGAGGAGAAAAAGTTAATGTTGGCTCATGAGCTCAGCTTGAGGGATCTGGATCATAGGAGCCAGTCTAGTAGGGATGGTGGCAGTACCATCACACTGCAGCCTGAGAGGAAGGTGCACATTCCTAAGGACCTTGTGAAGGATTACAATAGGGAGGATGATATACTGCTGTGGTTTAAGGGGTATGAGTCTGCTCTCCATATGAATCAGGGCCCTGAAGCTCATTGAGGGGCGGGTCTGTGGAAGTACTTTGAGGTAGAGGGAAGAGATACTCTGACATCCTTAGGGGATCCCCAGGGGCTCACTTACCCTATTATGAAGGATGCTCTGATCACTAGGTATGGTCTCAGCCCTGATTAGTAAAGGATAAGTTTAGGTCCTATAAGAAGAAGGAATCCCAAATATGGTTGGAAAGTGTTGATTCATTCTGCTGGTCACTGGATGGTTGGGTGAAGGGCAGTAAGAGGTCAACATATGAGGGGCTTTACAATCTGATTGCTTGGGAGCACTTGTACAGTTTATGTTTTCAAGAGCTGCGCTAGCACCTGATTGACAACAAGCCCCAGGAAGCTTGCGCAGGAAGCGGACTGCTGGGAGTGCACCAGGGTCCAAAAGAGGTATGGGGAGACCACGCCAAGGGTGGGCAGGGTCCCTCTCAGAAGAAAGAGGGTGGTAAGGGTAAACAGGTGGGAGTTCTCTAAAGGGCCCCAATCTGATTCCCAGGGCAAGGATTCCCAGTGCCCAGTGAGAAGAAGCCATGGTTCTCCAAAGGGTAACCTGTGGCAGGGGGTTCCCTCAAGTAAGTGCTATGCATGTGACCAGGTTGGTCATGTGAAGGGGGGCCTCAAATGCCCCAAGAGTACACCGCAGCCCCAGGGTTTGGCTAGTGTAGTGCTGGGGGAGGAGTTGGTGCCAGGTGGGTGGGAGCCAGCTGAGATGACCCTTGTCTCACTAGGGGACAGTGAGATGATCCAGCGAACCCTAGTGCCTGGGGACACTACAAAGTAGAGGCAGTGGGTGACCATCAATGGACAGAGGGTGGAGGCTCTGAGAGACACAGGAGCCAGTGTGACTACAATGAGGAGTCACCTGGTGTCTGAAGGGCAGATAGATGCCGGGTATTTCACCAAGTAGTTGTGGTAGACAACTCAGAGCGCCTGTGCAAAGTGGCGCAGGTTCCCTTTGAATGTGGGGGGGATCTCAGGTTCCTTGAAGGTAGCTGTGAGTCCAACCATGCCGCTAGATTGTTTGCTTGGCAATGAGCTGTAGGATTCCCCTTGGAAGGAGGTGGAACACAGGTCACACTTGGAGATGTTGGGTCTGCCTGGGTTGGTATGCATATCCACCAGGTTTATGGCAGCCCGTCAGGGTGATCAGGAGACCCTGGAGCCTGAAAGAGTGGCCCAGGTGTCTGCCAGAAGGAGGAAGGGCAAGGGGTGCGAGAAACCGGCCCCAGAAGTTTACACGGTCCAGGAGGAGGCTGAACCTGAGGGGGGGACCAAGGAGCCTACAAGGGAACAGGTGGCTGAACTGGGTGAGGTCCCCGAGTTGTCAAAGTGGCAGCAGGAAGGGGGGCCCACCAGGGAAGCATTCTTTGAGTCACAGAAGTCATGCCCTACTCTGGAGGGTTTGCGGCAGCAGGCTGCAGACCAGGAATCTGGCAAGAAGCCTGGATCATATCTGACTTACTGGGAGGATGGCCTCCTATATAGTGAGCCTAAGGTTCCTGAGCCTGGGTCAGCCCGTGTGCTGGTGGTACCCCAGTGCGTCAGGGCCTTCCTACTGGGTCTGTACCATTAGCTGGTCACTTGGGGTAGGACAAGAAATTTGAGCGGCTTGTCACCCACTTCTATTGGCCCCAAATGCGCAGGCACTCTGATGCTCATTGTAGGTCTTGCCCAACTTGTCAGGCAAGTGACAAGAGTGGGGGGAAATGTAAGGCTCCCCTCCAACCTTTTTCTGTTGTCAGTACCCCCTTTGAAAGGGTTGGCGTTGACATTGCGGGCCTCTGGATCCAAAGACAGCCATGGGCAACAGGTTCATCCTAGTCTTGGTGGACCATGCCAGCCGGTACCCAGAAGCCATTACTTTCAGATCAATCACTGCCTCCGTGGTGGGCCGTGCCTTGATGGGAGTTTTTACCTGCATGGTTTTTCCCAAGGAAGTGGTGTCCGATAGGGGTACCAACTTCATATCAACATATATGAAGTCTCTGTGGAAGGTGTGTGGGATAACCTACAAGTTGACCACACCTTACCACTCCCAAAGCAATGGTCTGGTCAAGAGATTCAACCGCACACTGAAAGGCATGATCATCGGCATCTCAGAGCCCTTGAGGTGGAAGTGGGACGTCCTCTTGCCATGCCTTTTGTTCGCTTACAGGGAGGTGCCGCAAAAGGGACTTGGCTTTAGTCCTTTTGAGCTGATTTATGGCCCCCCCTGTGAGGGGACCTTTAAGTCTGGTCAAGGAGTCTTTGGAAGAGGAATTTAAGACTCCTTTTGTTTTTTAATTAATAACTTGACTTGTGTATGTTGGAATTTTGTCGTTTTGGTCTTGTTTTATTTAGATAAATATTTCCTATTTTCTAAACCTGTGTTGTGTCATTTTGTAGTGTTTTTACTGAGTTACTGTGTGTGTTGGTACAAATTCTTTCCACCTAGAACTCTGCCTGCTGCCTGCCTGCTTGTGCCAAGCTACCAAGGGGGTGACTGGGAGTTAACTGAGGGTGATTCTCCTTTACCCTGACTAGAGTGAGGGTCCTTGCTTGGACAGGAGGTAACCTGACTGCCAACCAAAGACCCCATTTCTAACAAACTGGAATGGAGTTTCCAAAAAGTATAACAATAGATCATCTGTTTCAAAACCAAAAATTCTTCTTGATCCACTTTATTGCTATATGTTCATAACTCATTCAAGGTAAATTCTAAGATAAATTCCAGAAGAAATCAAGTTCCATAATGCTTTCAACAACTCAAATATGCATCAAAGATTAGGTGCCTCTCGGAGGTGAGCGCACATCATACTCAGAGTGGCGAAAAGCTGCCTATTTCCTGGGTCACATGACTAGGTGCAATTGGCCTTTGTGTGTTCATCCCAGACATTCATACAGTAGAGGGGCTAGGTGTTGGCAGGATTGGCCGTCCAAGGCAGAATGAGGAGCGGAGCTGTACACAGCCCGCTTGCACTTTAAAGGCTGTGCCTCTGCTCTCACACAAAGAACTTCGAACCAGCGTATTTTGCCTGCACACAGACAGGGTCCAGGGCAGGGAGGCAAGAAAGTCTAGACAATTCTGTGGGGAGAAAACTTCAGAAGTTTCTTCCACTTCAATGGGGGCACAAGGTATAGACTTCAGTTCACTTCAGGTCTTGCAAAAGGACTCTCGGAGGACTGTGTGCTATAATAAGAGGACTGCCCTGCTGCTGAAGCCTGCCCTGTGCCCTCAGAGTACTGTCCTGTTGCTGGAGACCTGCTTTCCTGCTTGAAGCCATGACTTTCAGAGTGACTACAGGGATTACGTGGCTGGCCTCCTGATCAGAGCATTAGGGACGGAAAATGCTCCAACCACCCTTAACCCGCACCTGGACCAAGTCTGAGTAAGTCCTGACCCTCTAAGTGGTGCCCCTCCAGTCCTAGACCCTTTCAAGTGATACTAAACGTGCCCAGGTAGGCCAGATCCCAAACATGGGACAAACATTTTTCAGCCCAAAAAAAGCTTTGAAAACATAGAGAAGATTGAGACCTACCTGCTTACTGAACTGCCCAAGTTGCATCACCTGTCTGCCTGGCTTTGCAGCAGCTCCCACTACGTTGTTCTTTGCAGCAGCTCCCACTACGTTGTTCTCTGCAGCAGCAAATCCTGTTCAGTGACTCCTTGCAAGGGGTGGGGGTTGTCTGTCTATGGGGAACTCTTGTCGACTACAGCCTGCATCTTTGTCCTGCTGGAGGTTTTTGACTTCCGAAAAGGAGACTAAGTCAGAATGTCGAAATCTTCACTGCTGCTTCGTCCAGCTGTTCCCTGACTATGTCTTCTACTCGGACACCTCAAACTGCCTTGCCCCGCTGAACTTTCCTTCGCAGATATTTTTCTTCTAAAAATGTTCTAATTTTGGAAGTCAATTGCGGGTTGGCCATAACTTTCAACCTTGCCCTGGTCTAACGTGACTAGGTGTATGCGGTTTGATCCTTCAGATGCTATTTTACACTTTAAACATTCATAACTCCAGTTCTACTTATTAGATTTTTATTGTTTAGCTGTCAAATAATTTATTAAAATGTCCTATTTTTCTAAATTGGTGAGGGATTTTTCTTGTGTTGTGTTTTTATGCTATTACTGTTAGTGTGCTGTATAAATGCTTTACACATTGCCTTAGGTTTTTTTGTGCCAAGCTACCAGAGGGTTAAACATAGGTTAATTTAGTGACTTTTTGTGGTTCACCATGACAAGGATTGTGGGTGCTGTTTGAGTAGGCTTTCACCTTTCTCTAGCAACAACCCAGAATCTCACAATTACCTTACAGTCACCCTCTTCCTGTGCTAAAAGGGAATCTAAAGCCATTCACTTTTGAATTACCATACTTCTAATTGAGAGCATCTCTTCATTTATACTAACTAGAGCAGCTGAA
The DNA here is from genome assembly GCF_031143425.1 of Pleurodeles waltl. Taxonomy (NCBI): domain Eukaryota; kingdom Metazoa; phylum Chordata; class Amphibia; order Caudata; family Salamandridae; genus Pleurodeles; species Pleurodeles waltl. The sequence continues at coordinate 789,146,808 of NC_090439.1, read as the reverse complement.
GTGTTATTTGCTAAACATTCTACTAAAGGAGGCAACTTTCTAATTTTAATATCATTATATCAATCCATATAGAAGGAATCATTACTAAGAGAAAAGCCAGAAACGTTTTGCCTATACTTCCATGCTTCATTCTGCTACTGTGCACATCTTTTGCGTTATTCACATGATAAACTTTAGGACACACTAATGCTAGATAACAAGTATCTTTCCCTTATATTGGAAGTGTAAGATAAGATATGTTGTTAGATTTATGATAAATGCCTCCAAACATAGGACCACATGGCAAACCGAACAATACCTTCCCTCACCATCAATTACAACAATATGATTCAATCTTAGACATGCAGAACTTTTTCATCATGTCTGTTTTAATTCAATATACATTCATTATTTCTCCAAACTCAGGATTTTTGAAAGTGCTTCCAAAACATAAATTAATTGATTATGCTGTTTAGTAACCAGTTCAAGAACACAATTCTTTCCACATTACAGCACATCCATCATAATACAAACCATGCCTAATCTATACCGATAAAAACATTGAGAAAACACAAAGCCTAATCAATCATTTAGAAACAAAACAGTACCAAATACTCAACATAAACAGAAGTGAAATAGTTTGCAACAACACAATCCAGCATAAAGGTTTTAGATAAGTCCCCTTGAGCAGGTGTTAAGTGTCCTTCTTTCCGTATATCCATGGTTTTCATTCTCTGCATCTCTATATTTTCATATATATATATATATATATTTTTTTTTAGATAGTGTTCTTTGTGCAATCCTCGTGTTCTTTTCCCAACCGTATCCCTTTCTCACCCTCCAAACTGTTCTCCTACACGTTCCACTGGTAAGCTTTGATTTTTATTGTTTTTCATGTCACAGTCCTTTGCTGTAGTTATTACGTTATTTGGTCTCCTGAATGGTACATTTTTCATTTGTATGTTTTTTTTCTTCCATGAAACTCGCCTTCATATGTTTTAATATCTAATATCACTTTTCTTGTGCTGAAGCCACTCTTGCCTGTCTTTTCAGGTTCTCCGCTATCCCGCTGCCTTTCAGGGTATTCACTTTCCATCTTGTTTTCTTTAGCTTACGTGGACTTTAATCCCTGTATTGCCACATCCATGTATATACAACTTCTGGAGGTCATCTTCCTCCTTTTCTTTACTATCTTGTTTCTTTCCCATTTCTTTGCTTTTGCAAAATTGATATGCCTAGTTTTTTCCTAGTTACAGAAGTTGTTTATTAATACTTCTTGTTATGCAACTTAGAACTGTTACTTGGAATGTTAAGGGGCTTAAACACCCCATTAAACGTCAGCGTGTCTTATCTCACCTAGCTTGTTTGAAATGCCACATTGTGACTCACCTCAAGGACTCTGAGACAATTAAGCTTAAAAAACAATGGGTGGGGGACATTTTCTACTTCCCTTCCATCACAAACAAAAATGGGGTAATTATACTATGTCATAAATCTCTGAAACCTACCATAATTTCACAGCATCAAGATACAGAAGGTCACTGGGTACTTGTTACATTTACAATTGACAATATTTCTCTTACTATCAAAATATATACGGCCCCACACATCCAGATCCAAATTTCTGGAAGAATCTTTCACATATTGTCTCTGAACATTCCTCAAACAATTTACTAATAGGTGGTGACTGCAACCAAATTGCTTTTAAAAACTTTATTTTACAGCATTCTCTCTCTGATTCCTGGAGAGTATGCAATCCCGACCTCTTGGAATACTCTTTTTATTCTCCTACCCACCATTCCCATTCTAGGCTTGATTATATCTTTCTGAGTAAAGGTGTATTGCAACATATGGTCAACTCTGAAATCGGTGCTATTCTGACCTTGATCTTTTTCTTAATGGTTCTAAAACATCTTCATGGAGGTTTAATAACTCTCTACTTTCAGATGCTACTTTTATCGCTTCCTACAGTAAGTTTATAGAAGAATACTTTTACATCAACGATAGTGATCAACTATCGTTTCATTTTGTGTGGGATGCATTCAAAGCAGTCTATAGGGGTTTTATCATAAGTTAAGCTCACTCAAAAAAGAAGTCTGCTCAACAAAAATCGACTTCCATCCTTGAAAATATAAAGTCCCTAGAACATGAATACTATACTCACAAAACTAGTAAATCACATCTTGAAGCACTAGTCTCACCTAAAATTGAGTTTAACCAATATACCGCTGAACAAGCATGCAGCACCCTCCTGAAAATAAATGCCAGATGTTATGGTGATAACAATAAAGCTGGTTCTCTTCTAGCTCGATATTTGAAACAGAGAAAAGAAAAAACAACTATTAAATCTATCACAGATAACAATGGTGTTAAACCCTTTAGAGATAAAGATATAGCATCGTGTTTTGCTTCTTACTATAAGGACCTGTACACTCCAGAACACATACCAACAGTTGAATCTCTCAACCAATATTTCTCTAATCTCAAACCAAGAGACCCATTGCAGATTGACCTCTCATCTTTAGACCAACCCCTACAACTTACCGAACTATATACAGCTTTACAATCTCTCCCGAAGGGTAAGGCTCCAGGTCTAGATGGCTTCACAGTAGTTTGCTAAGTCTCTTTTCCCCAAACTCTTTCAATTACTTAATCACTTTATAATGTCAGGTTCTGCATCTGGCTCATTTACAGAGGCCATGATTTGTCTTATTCCCAAAAAAGATCGGGATGCGACTGACTGTAAAAATTATAGACCCATATCTTTAATTAATACTGATTGTAAACTCTATGCCAAAGTTTTAGCTCTCCATTTACTCCCATATATACCTGACTTTATTGATTCTCATCAATCTGGTTTTATCCCTAATAGAAATGTAGCAGATAATTCCCGTACTTTTTAAAATATTATTAACAAGGCATCTTAACTTAAGATTCCTCTGGCAGCTTTATCATTGGATGCGGAAAAGGCCTTTGATAGGGTCTACTCGGGTTTCTTGTCGAAAGCATTGGAACGGCATGGACTAGGTACTAAATTCCGACATTTTATATCCATTCTTTATTCCTCACCATGTTCCTCGGTTATAACAAATGGTATCCAATCTCCTTTTTTCCCTCTTAAAAGGGGTACTCGTCAGGGATGCCCATTATCTCCTTTACTATTTATTTTGGCTCTCGAACCTTTTCTATACCAATTTAAAACGTCTGAACAATTTACGGGGTTTCAAATTAATAATGCACACATCAAATTTATGGCATATGCTGATGATATTCTTTTGTTCATGTCTCACCCTGACACTTCTCTTCCTGCATTCCTGCATGAGCTCAACTTATATTCTGATGTATCTGGCTATAAACGTAATATAGACAAAACAGTGGTCTTACCACTTGATGCTCATTGCACTGGCTCTGTATTCCTTGATGCAGGATTATCTTGGAATTCTTGTAAGATTAAATGCCTGAGGGTATGGTATTGCACTACTCTCAAGGATACATTAAGGACTAATTTAGAAATCTTATCTGCAAAGCTTGTAGATCTCACATAAAAATGGTCTCCGTTATATCTCACGTGGTGGGGCCGCTTGGACACCATTAAGATGATGCTTCTCCCTATCATAAACTTCTTCCTTATGATGCTTCCTATTAAGATACCTAAACTATTTTTTAGTTCAATTGATAAAAGTCTATCCAATTTCCTGTGGAACGGTAAACAATCCCGAATCTCTCTCTCGAAATTAAAACTTCCTAAAGTATAAGGTGGAGATAATTTCCTTGACTTTATAACTTATCACAAATCTTTTAGCATTAAGCAAATACATCCCTATTTATCTACACTCAATGATGCCCCTCAAAAGTTATGGTTCTCTTTGGAAGAAACATTTATTTCTCCCTTTTCCCATAAACACATTATATTTATGTCTAACCCCCCAAAATTCTGGTTGCCCAGCACTGTCTCCCATTCAGTCAACTTACTAAAACCTTTTTTTATTTCGCATCTTACCCCCATTAATCAATTCTTTAACAGTCCTATTTGGCACAGTAGTTCGCTTAGGAAACAAGGTAAAACCTTGTGTTGGAAGGCTTGGATGACTAAAGGTATTCTTCTCATTTCCCAATTATATCATACAGACTATCATCCCTTTTCCTACTCTCTCAGCAATTTATAATCTCCCTATTCGCATGAAATCCCAATATATCATTCTTTCTACTCTAGTTCAAGAGGCCCTCAATAAACATATACATCATAATCATTCTTCTCTTGCATCATCTCCACACCTGATTGCAACTTCTAATTATCCTAGGGCAGCTGGAATTTATAAACTTTTTAAAACGTCTGTTTCACCTAGCCTCAAATCACCTATTGAGACATTGTGGGAATCAGATCTTGGTGTTGTTTGGCCAACTTCTTTATGGGATAGAATATGGTATAAGATACATTCCACTGCACGCACTTCAAGCCTCACATAGACCATATATTTTTTTTATAATAGACTTTTCAACTTTTCTACACTCCTGTATGCCTTTACAAACTCAAACTTGCACAAAATGACAATTGTTGGCCCTGCCACACTCAGCAGGGTACTGACTTTCACATGTTTTTTTCCTGTCCATCCCTATCTACTTTTTGGTCCTCAATATGGTCTCGCATTTCAGCAATAGCTCAGATCTCCTTACCAATGTCATATGAATTACTGTTTTTGGGTGGCATACACAATATCTGGATATTCAGGCCTCTTGGAAAATTGGTGGACCTTTTGCTTTCTATTGCAATCTCTATTATTACTTCTAACTGGAAATCTTCGGAGAACATTTCTCTTAGACAGTGGTGGAATTCTGTATGTTATCATCATAGACTTGACAGCTACAAGCTTGATTCAACAGGAACTTTCTTCAAACGTTATCAGCTATGGTTGCCATTAAGTACCTATCTCTCACGCACTGCGAAGGAAATGGATTTTTCTTCTCCTTTTAAAATAAAATGACAATATATTTCCTGTTTTTCTTCTTATATATACTTATTTAATCTTGCATTCGTTGTAACTAATGTCTATTACCTCTCGCTCCACATTGCTATCACTTGATTCCCTTTTCTATCCCTATAGCTCTTCTCCCTCTCTCTTTCTTCTTTCTTTATTCAAACTTGGATTCTTTGATACTATATTGCTGTATATGCCTAATTCATGTACATGTTTAATATGCATTTATAAGTACAATATTCCTTATGCATATATATTCACAACTGCATATCTCGGTCCTGGTAATGTTAAGTTAATGTTCGTGTATTTGACTCAATAAAAAACATCTTTAAAAAAAAAAAAAAGTGTCCTCCATTCCAGTGTTAAGGGCTGAATTTATTTTGATGGTTCTATGGAGCTGGAGTGTTTGAGTGCTTAATAATACCCACAAAGTGTTTGAAAAATTATAATTTATCATTGTCTACAAAACGATTTTTATACCAGAACAGAAAATGCAAAGGCATTGAACCAATACCAAGGAAGGAGTAAAAGACATTTCATAAAATTTTTTAGAAAGTTCATCATAGATTCAACTAGTGACTCATGAACACAACCTAAGCCCATTAGCCCCAAGGGAGAGGTTTCAGGAAGAGGAAAAAGATGGCAAACACAAGAGACAGGAGAAATTAAAAAAACCACGGCGGACCTACCGATTGGGAGCAGAGAATTTACACCTATTCATAAAGTCTCCTCTAGAATACTGGTTGAAGACGAAAGGAGAGTACTTGAAAAGGGGTCATAATTTGTCCTGACAAAGTACAGATTTTGCACAGGTGAGGTTGGAGATGATGCAATTCTTTGAAAGATTCTCCTGAAATACTTTTTTTTTTTTTTTATATTTTGAACATGACCCTACACAATCAACAAGTAGTACTGGCCTCAAAAACCCATCAAGGTTTTGCCCTCCTACCAGTAAAATGGCAGTAGAGATTAGATTCTTCAAAGAAACAGTCCTTAAAAAGGTGGACAAACTTGAAGAGTCAAGAAACTGTATTAAGGTTAATTTGGCTAAATCAGAATCAGTTGCACTCCGTAAATACAAAATATGAAGGCACTGACCCAATTCCAAGGAACGAGTGAAAGACATTTTATTAACTTTTCAGAAAGTTCATCATATTCAGATTCAGCTAGTGACTCAGGAACACAACACCTTTAACAAAAAGGGAGGGTATTTTAAGGAAGCAGCACAAGGATGGGAAGAGGAAAAGATGGAAAACACAAGGGATGATAACAGTAGACAATATATTCTTCAAGAGGACGGTCCTTAAAAAGGGGGACAAACTTGAAGAGTCAAGAAAATATATGAAGGTTAATTTGGCTATATCAGAATCAGTTGCACTCCGTAAATACAAAATACGAAGGCTAATGAGGCAATAACAAGGAAGGAGTAAAAGACGTTTCATTAATTCTTCAGAAAGAAGAGAATATATATAGATGATGTCCTCCCCATTTGGCAGGAGGATTCTGAAGATTTGATGGATTTTTCCAAGTGGATCAATTCACAAATGCCCAACATTAAATTCTCCATTACCCTTAACATGAGATAAATTTCCTTGATTTGACAATACAACACTAAGGGAGGATTTATACAACAATGTACTAAAAAGATACCAACAATAATTCTTTCCTTCAATTCTCCAGTGTTCACCAAAGTAAACCGAGATAATTTACCATGTAGTCAATTTCTTAGAATCAGGAAGAACTATTAAAAGAGGGAGAATTAACTTTCATGCAAGTACACTTCTGGATAAATCAGTGGATAGGGACTATCCATGTAAATTGTTGCAAAGATCTTTAAACTTTAAAAAGAGCATAGTGCACTCTAAGGGAGTGTTTCCTGGAGAACATAAAAGTGAAACCTGATAGAATGGTATGTGTGACAACATATAATCAATACAGTAATTTGACGAACAAAATTGTGGGAAAGAATTGGTGTCTAATCAAAAATCATGATTCCACCATGGAGGAACCCCTCTTTGCTTTGCAAAGAAATAAGAACATCAGAGACTTGGTGGTACATTCAGACTCTGAAAAACTTAGGAAATCCAGTGTGCTGAGACAGATGATGGGACTCTCACACATTAGTCCATATTGATAATTTTATAGCACTGCATTTGCGTCATTTTTTTACGCAAAAGCATCACAAACGCACAAAATACAATTGTATTTTGTAAGTTTGCGCCTGTAGGAAGTTGGCTCTGTATATACTATCTCAAAGTGAGAGATAGTGTGACCAGAGACCAAGGGCTCCCCTTAGAGGTTGATAGTGGTAAAATTATATAATACTAATGCTCTATTTTGTGGTAGTGTGGTTGAGAAGTAGGCTTATCAGAGGGTAGTGTTAAGCATTTTTTGTACACGCACAGGCAATAAATGAGGAACACACGCTCAAAGACTTAACTCCAGGCCAATAGTTTTTATGTAGAAAAATACCTTTTCTTAATTTATTTTAGAACCACAAGATTCAAGATTTGAGGTATGTACATAAAATGCAAGATACTTCACACAGGTAAGTATAGAACTTTGATTTAAAACAGTAGTACACACAGTTTAGGATAAAATGGCAATAAGCTATTTTAAAAGTGGACACAGTGCAAAAATCAACAGTTCCTGGGGGAGGTAAGTTTGGTTAGGTTTCTCAGTTAAATAAAGCACTTACACAGTCAGTCTCCTGGGCATAGGCAGCCCACCGTCGGGGTTCAATGCAATCCCAAAGCCACAGCACCAGCAACACATGACCCGTCAGGTGCAGAGGTCAAATGAGGGCCTAGAACACATAGGCGCCTTTGAAGAACAAGGGTGCTCCAGTCCTAGTCTGCTTACAGGTAAGTGCCTGCGTCCTTGGGGAGCAGACCAGGTGGGTTTTGTAGAGCACTGGGGGGCACACACACAAGCCCACAAAACACACCCTCAGTGGCTGAGGGCGGCTGGGTGCAGTAGGCAAAGTAGGTGTCGGGTTTGCTATTGAAAGCAATGGAGGGACCCGGAGTTCATTTATGCGATGCAGGCAGGGCACGGGGGGATTCTCGGGCCAGCCACCGACTGGGCTAGGATGAGGGCTGCCTGCTGGTCACTCCTGCACTGGTAGGTGGTTCCTTTCGGTCCTGGGGGCGCGGGTGCAGTGCTTGGTCCAGGCGTCGTTCCTTTGTTACCAGGCAGTCGCGGTCAGGGGGAAGCTCTGGATCCTCTCTGCAGGCATCGCTGTGGGGGTGCAGAGAGGTCGACTCAGGGTGTCCACGTCATTGTAGTCGCCTGGGAGACCTCTCTGCGGTGTTAGTTCTCCTGAACTCGAGCCGGGGGTGTCGGGTGCAGAGTGTGAAGTCTCACGCTTACGCCGGGAACAGAGAGTTCTTTAAAAGTTGCTTCTTTGCTGCAAAGTTGTTGCAGGTTTTGAACTGTCCTTTAGGTTCAGGGCAGTCCTCTGAGTCCTCAGAGGGCGCTGGTCCCTGTCGGATGCATCACTGTGTAGGTTGTTTGAGTCTGGAGATAGGCCGGTAGGGCTGGGGCCAAGTCAGTTGTCATCTCTGTTGTCTGTGCGGGGCTTTCAGGTCAGCAGTCCTTGTTGTAGGTTGCAGGAATCTGATTTCCTGGCTTCAGGGTCACACCTTCTTTGTGCCTCCTCCCTGAGGGGAGAGGGGCACATCCCTATTCCTATTTGGGGGAATCCTCCAAACTCAAGATGGAATATTTCTAAAGGCAGTGGTCACCTCAGCTGTCCTGACTGGTAGGTGACTCCTTGTTTTTCTCATTATTTCCTCCAGCCTTGCTGCCAGAAGTGGCCAGAGTGGTGGGCATCTCCACTAGCTGGAATGCCCTGGGGTGCTGTAACAAAAGGCATGAGCCTTTGAGGCTCACCACCAGGTGTTACAGTTCCTGCAGGGGGAGGTGAGAAGCACCTCCACCCAGTACAGGCTTTGTTCCTGGCCACAGAGTGACAAAGACACTCACCCCACGGGGCCAGAAACTCGTCTGGTTGTGGCAGGCTGGCAGAAACTGGTCAGCCTACCACTAGGAGTCAGACTGGTATTCAAGGGGCATCTCTAAGGTGCCCTCTGGGTGTATTTTACAACAAATCCCACACTGGCATCAGTGTGCATTTATTGTGCTAAGACGTTTGATACCAAACTTCCCAGATTTCAGTGTAGCTGTTATGGAACTGTGGAGTTCGTAACTGACAGACTCCCAGACCATATACTCTTTATGGCTACCCTGCACTTACAATGTCCATGGTTTTGCTTAGACACTGTAGGGGCATAGTACTCCTACAACTATGCCCTCACCTGTGGTATAGTGCACCCTGCCTTAGGGCTGTAAGGCCTGCTAGAGGGGTGACTTACCTATGCCACAGGCAGTGTGAGGTTGGCATGGCACCCTGAGGGGAGTGCCATGTCGACTTAGTCATTTTCTCCCCACCAGCACACACAAGCTGAGAGGCAGTGTGCATGTGATGAGTGAGGGGCTCTCAGGGTGGCCTAAGACATGCTGCAGCCCTTCGAGACCTTCCCTGGCATCAGGGCCCTTGGTACTAGGGGTACCAGTTACAAGGGACTTACCCGAGTGCCAGGGTTGTGCCAATTGTGGAGACAAAGGTACAGTTTAGGGAAAGAACACTGGTGCTGAGCAGGGTCCCAGCACACTTTCAAGTCATAACTTAGCATTAGCAAAGGCAAAAAGTTAGGGGGTAACCATGCCAAGGAGGCATTTCCTTACAATGTACAACTATAGATGTATAAAAATTAAATAAGATGTCCATGCAAATGTATATACATATGTACAAATAAGTACTACAACAACTACAGGCTCCCGGGGAGGAGGGAGGGCGCATGTGAATCTGCCACACTACATGCCACAAACAGATACACTGGGCAAGTGACATTTTCCATTTGATGGCATGTGTAGCTGCAGATACACATGATGTGCATAGACTAAAAAGCAGTTCTCCTCCCAAGAAAGCGGTGGTTAGCCCATAGGAGTTGAAGTAGTTTGAAATTGTTTTTTTTAGCACTGCTTGTCCAACATTGGCTTGTTGTCTAGATAACACATCCACACAATTATGCATCATGAAAGTATCTGGTGTGGACCATGTGGCTGCTTTGCATTTATCTGTTATTGGTATATTTCCTAATAATGCCATGGAGGCACCCTTTTTACTAGTGGAATGTGCTTTTGGAGTTATTAATAGTTGCATTTTTGCTTTGAGGTAGCATGTTTGAATACATTTTACAATCCATCTAGCTAATCCTTGATTTTAAATGGGATTACCTTTATGTGGTTGTTGGAAAGCAACAAAATGTTTTTTAGTTTTCCTAAAGTCCTTTGTTCTGTCTATATAATACATTAGATCTCTTTTGAGATCAAGAGTGTGGAGAGCTCTTTCAGCAGTAGAGTCTGGCTGTGGAAAGAAGACTGGCAAATCCACTGACTGATTAATGTGAAAAGGTGAAACTACTTAGGCAAATATTTTGGATTTGTCCTAAGTACTACTTTGTGTTTGTGTACTTGGAAGAAAGGTTTTTCTAGAGTAAATGCCTGAATTTCACTTACTCTTCTCAGGGAAGTAATTGCTACCAAGAAAGCAACCTTCCATGTTAGAAACTGAATAGCGCAAGTGCATGGGTTTGAATGGGGGGGACCCATAGGTCTTTTGAGTACAATATTAAGATTCCATGCAGGAGCTGGTGGAATTCTAGGTGGAATAATGCGTTTACATCCTTCCATAAATGCTTATTTGACAGGAACTCAAAACAGAGAGGTATGTTGTGTGTTTTGTAGGTAGGCTGATATGGCTGTCAGATTAATATTAATAGAGGAATAGGCAAGATTTGCTTTTCGTAAATAAAAGCAAATAACACAATATCTTGTACCAATGCTTTAAGTGGCTCTATATTTTTAGGTTGACAGTAGTATGCAAACTGTTTCCATTTATTTGCATAGCAATGTCTGGTTGTTGGTTTACATGCTTCTTTTAGAATGTCCATACATTCTAATGGAAGCTGTAGGTATCCAAATTCTATGACTTTAGGAGCCAAATCGCCAAGTTGAGCACACTGGGATTGGGATGCCTGATTTGACCGCTCTTCTGAGTTAACAGGTCTGGTCTGTTTGGAAGCTTGTGATGTGGCACTACTGACGAATCTAGCAGTGTGGTGTACCAGTGTTAGCGTGCCCACGAGGGAGCTATGAGTATCATGGTGAGAGAAGTGCAATGCATTTTGTTGACCAGAAATGGGATTAACTGGAGAGGGGGAAAAGCGTAAGCAAATATCCCAGACCAGTTGATCCATAGAACATTGCCCTTGGATTGAGGTTGTGGGTTTCTGAATGCGAAGTTTTGGCATTTTGCATTTTCGCTTGTTACGAAAAGGTGTATGTTTGGTGTTTCCCCACATTTGAAAGTAATATTGAATTACTTGTGGGTGAATCTCCCATTGGTGTATTTGTTGCTGCATCCTGCTTAGAAGGTCCACTAGCTGGTTGTGTATTCCTGGGATGTATTCCGCTAGCAAGTGAATTCAATTGTGAATTGCCCCTTTCCATATTGTTTGAGCTAAAAGGGACTATTGGGATGAGAGTGTCCCTCCCTGTTTTTTCAGATAATACATTGCTGTCATGTTGTATGTTCTTATTAAGACTGTTTTGTGTATGATCTGTGGTTGAAATGCTTTGATGGCTAAGAACACCGGTAATAATTCCAAGTGGTTTATGTGATAAGTTTTTTGTATTGAGTCCCATCCCCCCTGTATCATTAGATTGTTCAGATGGGCTCCCCAACCTGTCAATGACGCATCTGTTGTGATTATGGTCTTTGGCACTGGGTCTTGAAATGGCCGCCCCTTTGTTAAGTTGTTGTGATTCCACCATTGCAGAGATTTGTAAGTTTGGTGGTCTAACATCACTAGATCCTGTAACCAGCCATTTGCCTGATACCACTGTTGTGGGACACACTGTTGCAGTGGTCTCATGTTTAGCCTCTCATTTGGTACTATCGCTATGCATGATGCTGTGATTCCCAATAGTTTCATGACAAATCTTTCTGTGTAAGTTTGATTGACCTGCATTTGTGATATTAGGTAGTGAAAGGCTTCTATCCATTGTGGATTTGGGTTGGCTAATCCTGATTGAGTATTCAGGATTGCGCCTAGATAAGGTTGAATTTGTGTTGGCTGAAGATGAGATTTCTGGTAATTGGTTGTGAACCCTAATGTGTGTAAGGTATCTATTGTGTATTGTGTGTGTTGTAGGCATTTTAGTATGGTGCTGGATTTTAATAACTTATTGTCTAGATAAGGGAAGACATGTATGTGTTGTCTTATGAGGTATGCCGCCACTACAGCTAGACATTTTGTGAACACTCTTGGTGCTGTTGTTATTCCAAAGTGGTACCTTGAATTGGTAGTGCTTGCCTGATATTACGAACCTTAAATATGTGCGGTGAGCTGGATGTATGGGAATGTGAAAGTAAGCTTCTTTTAGATCTAGCGCGGTCATGTAATCTTGTTTTTGTAGTAGGGGAATGACATCCTGTAGAGTGACCATGTCAAAATGTTCTGACAGGATATATAGATTTAGAGGTCTGAGATCGAGAATGGGTCTGAAAGTACTGTCCTTTTTTGGTATAAGGAAGTATAGGTAGTATACGCTTGTCCCTTGCTGTGAGATCAAAACTATTTCTATTGCCCCCTTGAGTAATAGAGATTGTACCTCTATTTTTAGTAGAATTGTGTGTTCTGGAGAGTCTGTGAGAATGAGTTGGAATATTTGGTGGAGCGGAGATGAGCTCGAGGCAATAACCATTGCGGATAATTGAGAGTACCCATTGATCTGTGGTGATGTTTTGCCAGTGAGAATGCAATTGTTGCAGTCCTCCTCCCACAGAAGACATATGGGATTGTGGGATGTTTGGGAAGTCACTGTTTAGTGGGTGTGGAAGCACCCTTTGAGGCTGCAAACTTTCCACTGGCCCTGAAATGTTGTTCTCTGTAAGAGCCTCTAAATGACCCCCTTGTGTAGTACTGATGTCCTTGCTTTGGATGGGAGGTGGAAACCTCTGCAGTCTGGGTTTTCAAACCTCCCCTAAATTGCGGTTTCTGAAAGGAACCCACAAAATTGTGTAGTATAAAAGCCTCCTATGGCTTTTGGTGTCTGAGTCTTTTTTTGAGTTTCTCAATGGTTGTGTCCACCTCTGGTCCGAAACGTTGCTGTTTGTTAAATGGCATATTAAGGATTGTATTTCTGGTTTAAAACCTGAGGACCTCAACCATGCATGTCATCTAATTGTGATGCTGGTATTAATTGCTCTAGCTGCAGTGTCAGCTGCATCTAGGGCAGACCTAAGCTGATTATTTGTTATCGCCTGACCCTCATTCACAATTTTCTGCGCCCGCTTTTGGTGTTCCTTGGGTGGGTACTGCAAGAATTCGTGCATCTCATCCCAATGGGCCCTGTCCTATCTTGCTAACAGTCCTCTGTGTTAGAACCCTAGCTTTAACTGATTCTTTAAATATTTCTTCTGCATGTTTAAGCATACCAGAGAGTACAGGTAAACACTGGTATTGCTTATGAGTTGAAGGTAGTGTATTAAAAAGGAAATCCTCTTCTAAAGGTTCTGCATGCATTTGTACCCCATGGTATGCAGCTGCCCTCGATATTACTTGGTTATAAGCTGTACTATCGTCTGGTGGGGATGGTGAAGAAGGGTAGAGATCCGGATCATTAAATGGTATAGCATCCGTATCATACATGTCCCATGGGTCTACAGTAACTGGAATCACCTCTTTGATCTTCTTGTGAAGAAGTGTGAGAGTGTGATGGTGAAGTTGGTGGTGAAGTGAGGTTGTGGTGAAAAAGAAAGTTGCGGTAAATATGGTGGAGAAGGCTGAAGAGGTTTCGGCTTTTCCTTCTGCTTGAAATGTTTTGCCGGTGGTGGGGCAATATCAATAGTCTCCTGAAACAATAACTTTCTTTTAGTCTGTGGAGACAAAAGTAGTAATTTTTACAGTCTCTTTCTAGGTTTGGATTCTTCTCTGCTTGCTGTCCATAACCTCTAAAATAGGTGGAATGTCCGATTCCTCCATTTGCTGTTCAGAGGTATGTTTTGTGCCCTTAAAGGAATAGTTAGTCAATGTTCTGCGCACCTGCCTCATTCAAGCCGAAAGGCCCTTCTCCTTGTGTAAGATGATGTTTTCGGCTCCAAAGTCGGACGAGATGTTTCAGCTCCGAAGCTGTTGGCCGAGGTTTCGGCTCCGAAGCAGAGCATACTCTTTTTGCATCCGATGATGTTGGACGTCGGCTCGGTTTGGAGGTAGAGGCTTGTAATTTTTGGCTTCACCCTGACACCGAAACAGGCGTGGTAACCTGCTGGAGTGTTTTGGCCTTTTTCAGCACTGAACCCCAGGGACAGCAGTGATGCACCCAAGGCCTTGCCTGATTTTTTTAAAACTGGTGTTGGGGCTGGTGTACTCACGTACTGCGCCCCTGCTATTGTCTGTGTCTGAACCTTGTTTGGAGTTGGAGGCTAGGATCGAAACTGCCGTTTGTTCCTGCTCCTCTTCGAGGATGTCGGTGGTGGACTCCGTGTGCTTGGGTGCCATCTCCATTCTTCGTGCCCTTCAATCACGTAGTGTTTTCTTCGATCGAAAAGACCAACACGCCTCACAGATTTCTTCAGAATGTTCTGGAGAAAGACAGATCACAGACCAAGTGCTGGTGGGTATAAGGATATTTTGTGTGGCACCGAGGACAGAATCTGAATGGAGTCCGATCCATCAGGCTATGACACAGTAGGCCCAAACAGGCCCAAGGAGGGCATGAGCGCCAGAAATAGCGTTTCCTTGATCATGCCGGTACTATCGGAACGAGTGCAGAAGAAAATGCTATCGAAACAATACCGATGGAATGAGAAAAGTTTGAGAGAATATACAGTTTGCAAAACGAAAGTCCCAGAGCGAGAGGGAACACGTCCAAACCCGACGGCGGAAAGAAAACAATTTAACAAAGGAGTCGATGTCCATGCTCACTATCACCAAGAGGAGGAGTCACTCGATCCTGTGACTCGAAAAAAGACTTCTACCAAGAAAAACAACTTGTAACACTCCGAGCCCAATACTAGATGACGAGATATGCACAGCATGGGTATCTGCAGCTGCACATGCCGTCAATATATATATATATATATATATATATATATATATATATATATATATATATAAATATATATATATATATATATATATATAAATATACACACACACACACACACACACACACACACACACACACAAACACAAACACACTTCAAGAGAATATATATTTGCTTTAGTCGTCTCACAAAGGGTAGGGAAAGTACTTTGTAGGTGGTATAGTGCTTCATACTACTGGCAGAGTATTTTTATCTCAAAATACAAAGTATGGTTTTAAAGTGGTGTAGGGGTGAGAAACTACCATCAGTGGTTCTTGGTTGTTTAACGAAATTGTAAACACTTGTTTACAAATATATATATATATTTTCTCCTTATAGATGTATTCTGAAACAAGCCCATATACCTTTTTGGCACTGAATAGTTATAGATACTTTCCAATTTTTGTTTTTTCTCATTCTGTGGTGTAATGTAAGGTGTTGACGATCTTCGACATGACTAACTAAAAATGGGTCCTTATGAAGACTTCTCAGCTGGTGCCTGGCTTGTGAGAACAGCCATATTTTAATTAATGTTGTTAAAACTGTCTTTATTAGATGTTTTTTATTAAACAGTAACAGCGATTGTATGGGGTAGAGCATTAGCATCCAAAAGCATATACAGATGATTGGAGCGCCTGGAAATAGGGACTGCAACGAATAGCAAAGCGAAGAGGCAAGCATGTGATGTCGACTCAGGGTGCGGTCTCAGACTTTTTGAATTTGGTGTCCCATGCATAAACCGGGGAAGAGGAGTAGCGGTGAGGTGATTTGGGACCAGAGGGTAGCTAGGTAGAGCGTGTGGTGGTCGTATAGGGTTTGGCAGGCACACTGAGGCAACCATGTGGGAAATGGGTCTGTGGTAGGGAAGGGGCACCAGGTGCAATGGAGGACTCTGCAAGCTTGGTGTGATCAGAGGGGGGTGAGTCATTGAAGAAGCAAGAGGGCTGGCACCCAGGGCAAAGGGAGTCACTGGTGGTGAGCTAGCGAAATGGGATTCACAGGGGCAGATCGTCATTCCAGACAAGCTGCAGGAAGTGATGTAGGAGTGTATCCCAAGCCAGGGAGATGGGATGCTTGTGGAGATGCCGATCTTCCTCATAGTCCAGGGTTTCTCACCTCAGCCCTCCCTCAGCGTTGCAGTGCCCCTCCCTCGGGCCTCAATCACAGGGGCCTGACTATCTCCACTCTAGGGTGAGAGTTCATTTGACGAGGAGGAGAGCGAGGCCAGCAAAGCAGTAGGAGGCTAGATCCCCTGCAGGTTTCTTCCACATTGCATTCCATGAGCCATCACAATACCCACTGGAGCCGTGTTACCAAGTAGTAGGCCTCAAACAAGGGTGCACCAAGGCCACCTCTGCCATTTTTAATTGATTACCTTAATGTGAAGTGGTCTACGTTTGGCGTTACATGATTTAGCATGACTGCTTATGCTACCTACAATGCTCATGCTCTCTGGCATTTCCACCAATAAAATCTAATTTGCTGCAGCTCATTGCATTCACTTCAGGAACATGATGGGCTGAGCAAGCCCTGCGTTGAGTGGAAACATACAGCCCCACACATTTCTCTGCTCTAAACACATTAACCCCACTGAGCAATGTTACAAACCTATTGTATGGACTCTGATGGTGGTGACATACTTGCCCCATAAATAATCAAGTGCTACATCAGATAGTGCTTTGGATAAGTAGTAGTTTGCTAGCAGGGCATTTTATTTTTTAATTTTCCATGTTTATTTAGGTCCTCTGTGCTGGGACTTCAAGTTCAAGTTTATTTAAATACTTAGTTAATAAAAATCTTCACATCATACATGCTCACACCAATTTTTAAAATTATAACGTATAGATTTGCTATAACTAATCGAGAGAGCTTCATTTTGCATTTCATAGCTATATATATTAATTGTCATTAGTAACATAAACCTCTTTGAAATACTAAACGATTTTAATATCATTCTACCTTAAAAAAAAAAATTATTATAAAATTATTTGTAGTGGAGTTGGTACTCTGAAGGTAAAAAAAATACCTCCATGGATTCTGAAAGGGGAAACTTAAAAACGGTATGATCTTCATCTTGTAGGCCAGCAAACATGTGGTTAATGGATATATGATAGTTGTTTTACTATAAAACGCATAAACTTTATAAGTCTGGGGTTTAGGGTAAAGTCAGAAGGTTTAAAACAAGCTATCACCACTTCTCCACAGGACCGTATTCTCCTCTGATTAAAGCCAGTTTTTAGGAGAGTCTTACGCTCATTCAGCAGACCATTACAGATGCAGAACAGATGATTAATGTCTTCCACTCCACACAGCCTACATTGGAAGACTGCTTCAGTACGTTCCCATGGGGGTAGGTGAGCGCCTCCAGGAATAAGTCCAAAACGATGTTTGATAAAAAGATTCTTATTAGCTTTTGACCACCCAGCCTTCAGGTATGGTTGGCGTTTCAAAATTTTGTACTTGTTTATGACCATCCATGAGTGCGACTTAGTTGCTAATAGGCTCTTATCCATAAGTACTGATGTTTTCTTTGCTATTTGGTTCAGGTTTTTTTTTTTAAAGTCCAATAGGAGAGATTTGAATCCCATAGTTCCAGTGCCTCCAAATCTTCTAGGGCCTGATCTAAATACTGTCTAGCTTTGGTTGTAGGGTTCAAGCTGATCCCATTACAGAGTGTCTGGCAGAAATTATTTTCCTTTGTTAATTGTAGGTGTTTCCATGTTTTGATGTAGCTGCATTTCCTAGCTATATTTTGGTTTAAGTACCCAAACTCCAGCCTAATTTGAGCTTGCGAAACATATCCTGGTAGTTGGAATAGAAACCTAAATATTATTCCAACTATTCCATTTAGAATAGTGGTGTCTTGTCCTTGCAGAGCTAGACTACCGTATCCTATAGTTGAATTTGATTTGGCGCAATAACTTGTAAGAGGGAGCGATAGCCAGGGCCATTTAGTGACTTTTTTCAGAGAGCCAAAAGCAAGCAGTAAAACATTTCCTTTCCTATGTAAATCCTGCTTCTGAGGGAGAAAAGAACCCTGTTTATCAAATAGTACACCCAGGTATCTATAATATTTGACTTGTTCTACTACTCCCCTTGTGTGTACCATTTATCAACTCTAAAGGTCTTTTTACTGACTTCCATTACTTTGGGGGTTTTGTGATTGATTTCCATTCCGTTCTGTTCAGCATATTCAATTACATTTGCAATAAGCCAACGTAGTCCTACTTTAGTTCAACTCAAGTGTACTACATTATCAGCGTATAGCAGATTGGAAATGGAGATGTTCCCAACCTTAGGGGAATGCGCGTTTGTTTACCTTATTAAGCTTAGGAGGTCAAATCTGATTAAAAGATAGGCAGCCAGTACGCACCCCTGTTTCAGACCTTGTTTTGTTTCAATTTTCCTCGAAAGGAAAGAACCGCCCGCTATCTTAACTCTAGTCCATGTATCAGCATATAACTGATGAATAGCCTTTAGTAATTTATTTTCCCATAGAAGACTTTGCTGTACTGGGTCAAATGTTGATTTGAAGTCTACAAAGCACAAATACAAAGGTTGATTTTTTTGTTTCCATTTGTCAATGACGATGGAAAGAGTTAAGATGTTTGTAGCCGTTCCATGGCCCTTTGCAAAACCAGTCTGATTTGGGGGAATTATATTGTTCTCAGTTGCCCAGGCGCGAGGATGCTCCGATAATAGGCCAGCATAGTATTTTGCCTCTACATCCGTTAGTTTTCAGGATGAAATTTACTGCCTCCTTTAAATATTGGATGAATTATAGCACCCCTCCAAATCCTAGTTCTATACAGTGGGTATATGTCGAAACCAATGTTTCTCCCCAAAAGGCCGGGTTCATTTTAAATACTGCATTTGGGATTCCATTTGGGCCTGGGGCCCCGCACTTCTACTGCTCTTTAGCAAGTTGACAATCTCCGACATCAAGAAGGCTAAGTATGCAGGTTCATTTTGGGCAGTTGGGGGGATTTGGTGTTGCTCCTTCTCAGCAGTGTTTTCTTGTCTTTACATCTTCCTTTTTTCCATCATATAGGCGGGAGTGATACATTAATTATTCAGTCCACAAAGGCTCTAAAATATATTGGAACTGGTTAAGGTCATTGGGGCCTTATTCAATTCATTTACCATTTTCCAGAAATCCTGTGCATTTGATTTTGTACTCAGGAATAGTGCCTTAGCCTAAAAGTCATGAGTATTCTGCATTTTATGGTTCCATATTTGTTTTCAATAGAAATTGTTGATTTTTTTTAGATCGCCCTTTATATGACAGTCCGTTGGGTATATAGCCTTAATAGTCTCTTCCGTTGCCTTCTTAATTCAGTAGTATGTGCTGAAATTTTTATCTGCTTTTTTATTTTTTCTCGACCCTGGTTTCGGTGTTTTTTTGTGGTCCATCTCTAAGAAGACCAACTGCGAATTTGTCCAGAAATGTTGACCATGTGATTATTGGGACACAAAGGATATCATTTTGGCATTGTTCAAATATCATAGTTGAAAGGATACCAATCGACTCCATTGATTTTTTTATTCCATCGAAGTTTCTTATAGTTCGAGGTAGGAACATCCCTTGTTGCAGTAGGAGCAGGATTAAATATAGCAAAGCCACAGCAAACCTCAAGACATTGCTGACCATGGTCACTTTTATCTGTCTTCATAATATGATACTTAGTGATTAAAGAAAATAGGGACAAGGAGGCCATGGTATAGCCAAGTGTTGCTTGAGTTCCAGTGACATAACATGTGACTGCCGGCGGAGTGTCTTGTAGAAACCTCCCATTTAGGAGTCTGAGTCTGAGTCCGAGGCCCAGAAGGTCTTTACTAAGCAGAGTGCCTTGGTGTCAGGTTTAGCTGGCTCCAAAGCCCCCAGGGACTGTTGCGGCACTGCCCACTGCTGATCTTGCAGCATAATATGGACATCCCTTTCAAAGGAATTTAATAATTTCATATTGAAGTCCCCCGCTAAAAACTTTGGGGATCTTAGATCCTGATGGCCGGTTAAAATTATGTCTATCAATTTAGAAGATGTGTTTTCTGGAGCGTGCATCAGGATGGAGATAGACATTAATTAGCAAAAGTGAGCTCGTAAGCTCCTTGTCCCAACCTTCTAGTTTCACTATCAAAAAGTTTTCATTTCCCTCATATATCCATGTGCATGCTATATTTAATCCAGCTGAAGTAAAGATTGATGGGTTAGTAGCCCAAGTCTCCTATAAAAAAAATAATTATTTTTGTTGGATGTTTGATCTAATCCCGTTTATATTCCAGGACCATACTTGGAGAGGTTTATCGTAGGAAGTTGCCAACCTAAAGAGTGTTGGGCTAATCAGAAATCTGTGCTGGGACTTGCTCTTTCCTACCTTCAGTGAAACACATATGTGAAGCGATAATCAGCTCCACGGCTTCACACCACTTCTACAATTAGCAGCAGATTCTGACTTTGACCATAGCATTAGTTCTGCTTTTTATTCTTGCAATTCTAAAGATAGTTTATAGCGGTAGATGCATACAAGACAGGCACTATTTTCTCTTCCCATTAGTAGCACAGTGCAAACAAGCAAGCAAACTGACTCTTAATTTTTAGTGGCATATGCATGCATATTTTTGTGCCTTGCCTTTCCACCAATGTGCAGTGGGTTTTTATTTATTTTGGCACTGTTATTTTTCCAACCAGTCTACTTTGAGAGGCTCGAGTGTGACAAAGATATAGTAAAGAGGCAGAGATGTGTTGCAGGTGGAAAACTCTTGGAGCGTTTATATCTACCTCTTATGTGTTATACTTTCCATTTTTTTGGCTTGCTTATAATGTCTTCTTGACACTGGTGCTGTTGAGTTACCACTTTGGAGCACATTTCTTCAAACACTTGTACTAACTGTATGCTGTAAAATTTACCATTTTAATCCCATACTTTCCTCAATTTTCTTGTTGGAGGAGAACCCTGCAACTGGACTCCCCTCCCCTTTTTCAGTTTGGGTGTCACTGTGCTTGCTCTCACAGTATATTCAGTTATAAAATATATGCCCTACCACTTTTAAAATTCACCAGCCACCAATAATTGTGCATATTGTAAATGGCACAGGGAAAAACTAGTAGTTGCGTAATCATTCGGGCAATCTAGGTGCTGATTATCTTGATTACCGCAAGCAGTTGAGACGTTTCTGCCAGTGTATCTTGTCAGTTTTACTTGTGTCAATGGGTAAACATCTTCTGCAGTTCCAGAAGCAGTTTGCCAACAACCTGACAATTGATCTGTTCAGCGTCTGCAGTTTGTGGTCTGAACACCATTTTGCAAACCAACTTATGTGAGGTGAACTTTGTTCTGGGATGGTGCAGCAGCAACTGGGTTGAGATACCAGCATAAGTGAATGCTCACTGCAAAAATGGATATGGTATATAGCGTATTTGCCAAGCCTGCATAGAAGACATGGTATCCACATGACAATGGTGTCTCTTTGTCTCTTTTGTGGTCAGGCATAGTGGCGGCCAGCTGGCAGCATGAGAGTAGCCAGCAAAAACAAAATGGCAGTACTAAGAAATAAGAAAATGGTTGCAAGGAAGAAGAACCTAGTATAACCTATGGAAGGTAGAGGTTTACTCTAAAGACAATCCATGAAAACATCAGTGCGGTCAATGTTGAATGGTAGCGAGGGCTCAAAGTTGGTTCTGGTTGGAGAATTTTTTTCAGAAATGTTATTTCTCAGTCTAAGGCAATTGCAGAGTTAGCACCTCATTGCTCCAAATGAGACTCTTTCTTTCATTTTTGATCCATGTGGTAAGTCAAGCTCTGCTTTTGGCGCAGTATCTAGCCCAATGGCATTTTGTAAATCCAAGTATAGTGCACCATCTGTATAGAGAGGAGAGAGCAATCACTCACCCTCATCATGACCACCAGTGTCCCGAAGGAACCAATGTGTTTCTTATATATTATCAGTGTCAGAGCCAAAATTAAACAAGCATTTGCAATGCAACGGGTCTTGCATTTGCTCGAGTTAGAGCTAATAGCGCTGTAAACTCCTAACCAGACTTTTCTTGCCACACAAATTTAAAGAAAAAAAATGAGCATGATTGCGTTATGTAAAACACAGTGCAATAGTGCGATCGTGCTTGGTGGAAAATAAAAAGATAAAATAGTCAGGAAATCATGCTGAAAACATGGAGCCTCGTATGTTTTCAGTAGTTGGCCGGTGCGCTCGAGGACAGCTAAGCACCGGAAAAAGGCATGACGTATCCATGCCTTTTACTAGTGAAATTAAGCAGATTTCAAAGGGCAAGCCCACGAACCAATGAAAGTGACAGGCGTGACATGGGCGTGGTAAAACACCCAAAGAAAGATTACAACAGGGATGGAGCGCTTGTGCACTCGACCCCAAAAATGGAACCAGTGCTGATAGTTGGGCTGATAGGAGGATTGGAAGAGAATTCGTGTGTGGCTTCAAGTGGTACAGGACACAGGGAGAAAGAAGGAAACAGCAGGTGGGAATAGTTGGAGACTATGCAGGGGTTCAACACGTAGGGGAAAAGGTATGTGTTCCCATCTAGTAAAAAAGTAAACTGCCATAAAACCTTGCTCAAGGAAAAGTAGTTCCCTGACATAAATAGGAGAAAGATAGTAATCATTCAGTCAAAACATTGAAACCAAAATGCTCCTCTGGACAAGACAAATGCAAGAGGACAGAGGAAAGTCATTACATCAGGAGGAGAGAGGTAAAAAAGCAAATCAACCAATCTTGAAAAAGGGGTAGACACAACGCCCACTCTAAATACATGCTCAAAGTGCTGCTTACAATACTGTTTGTAACCGCTAAGGTGGTTTGTAGCGAGACAAGGCAATTCATGTTGTGTTCTTGAAGCCTACACACCGCCTCGCTCATTCAACAGACCTAGAAAGCCAAGGTATACAAAACATTCATCGTCCGTTAATGCACAGTTTGGATTTCCATTTAATTCTGTTTTGGGTACACTTTCATGGAAGCACTTTAAGTCTCATTACCATCGCTCCACAACCACAGTTACTGGTGCTAAGAAATGTACAACACAAAGTAGTCACAAAACGATTACAAACTATACTTAAAAATCTTGTTCATGTTTATTCCCAAGAACTGGCTTTACAGTATTTACATTCTAATAGTGAAGAAAGTGTGTTATGTACGTTTGAAAAGACCAAAACATGAACAAAAAGGAAAGGAGTCTTTTTTTTACATTTGGATGTGTGACCCTGCAATGAAAAGGAATCCAAGAAAAAACAGAAATTAAACTGTTGCATTTACCGTTAAAAACCTGACTATCACAGAAAACACTGTACAGATTGTATTAGCTGTACCCTTTACATCAAATGTATAGCCTGAATCGAAAACATTGCTGAACAGATCTGAAATAGTTCGTGGAAGGCATGTCTTGCAGAAGTGTAATTACGCTTAACATATTCAAAGACAACCAAGTGGGTGATTTGATTTAAAAAAAAAAAACCTTCGTAAAACACGTCAGCCGCTTTGCTATCACGATAGCTCTCTGGATTCCGATCTTGACATTTTATAAAAATATTGAAGTGCCTGCTGTTCCGTCGTTTAGCCTGTTCGTGTCTCCGATTACAAACTCAGAATGCCTGAATGCCATAAAAGGGTTTCACACTTGTTCAAAGGCACCTTTTCTACTGCAGGTTAGGTTCTGGCATGGTGTACAGTGGTCATTACCGAGATGGCAGACAGCATAGACTCACGAAACACGACATGGTTATGAACATCTGAATTAGTGACTTTTTAATGTTGTATGCGATTCTTAACAAAATAAATTATTTGCTTCCCTAATACGTTCCGAGAATACAGCATTCCTTAAACAGAGCAACATGAAAAGCATGATCTGGATTGGCGCACCCTGCAATACATATTCATGGTGACCAATTAGACATCCTTAAGACGACGTGAAAGAGGGCCAGAAGGTGCCCAGTCACACTAGGTTACTGGGACTTGTAAGGCAGAACCTTGAAAAGTCAGACACTGCATCAAAATTAGTTCCCAAACACTTGTGGTGCAATTTATTAAACAGCACGTGTTCGTGTGAATTCCACCACCACATTTATTACTGAAGGGGTATTTTATTCAGACTGTTAGAGATCAAAAGTGTCTCAAAGCTGGCCTTTGCCTTGCTTGTTGGTGGAACGCGCATATGCTAAACAGTTCAGGTTTAATAAGAAAATGGCACCAAATAAATGCCATTCTTGTGGTGCCACGAGAGGAAGAACGGATACCTTTGAACTGACACCCGTGAGGTAGGAAACGAGCATTAGTCCCGCGCTACCGGGGAAAATTTAATCTCGAGAAAATTGGCAGGTATTTCATTAAGTAAGTTTTAATACAGATTTCAGACCTTGACTAAACACGCAATAAACCTTCAGTGAAGCTCTCAAAAATATCTCCTGGATATGTAATGTGTCCTTGCGCAACAGGGGGACGCAGCTCCTTTGTGGGAACACTCACTGAACATCAGAAACTAACACCAGCTAACTGAAGAATGTGTTCCTCGTTGACAGTTTTAACCGTGGTAAAATAAAGTTCACTTAATTTTTGATCCTCGAAACCATATATTGTTGCCAGATAAATGCAAGAATGTGCAAGGTAAAGGTACCCTAGTTTCATAAATATTGAGTAATAGTCTGTTTAAAATGCTGTGATTGCACAGTTTTTACCCTAAATCACAAATCGGAATGTGCCAAAACAGAGATCTGCGCATAAATCGCTGGCCAAAGGTTGGCCTAGTACATCTTGTGATGACCACCATGTTCGGCTCTACGATGCCCAGGCTGCCAGGTGCTTCAGGTCATCCTCGTCCTCCGCTCTCCTCCGAGAAGATGCTGCAAAGAAACACCAGGTAGGGTTAGCAAGTACAAAAGTCGCATTATTTAAAATAAAAATAAAAAACATCGCACAAGTGGCATGGAAGCAGAGGACATTTTAATGTAGCTGCCATAATAAACTCGACTGAAATTGCAACTCTGGATTAAGAGAGACAGTCCATTGGTTTTCTCTTCTGCAAAAACTGGCACAAGACCAGTGCAGCGCTTCAGACCACTTAAGCGAGGGGATTGCTCCCAACCGCAGATAGTCCCTATCACAAGAATATCATGTGGTTGGGTCGCAATATTCTACTCTAACCCAGAAGCAGACCTAAACTTTATTACTGCTAATCGGGATGTCAGGCTATACCAGTATACAACTTACACTCTCACGATCAATTTTGAGTGACTTTATATGTTACTCTGCAAATTGTCTCAATCGGCCATTAGCTGCATGTAATGCACCAAAATAACAATGAATAGATACATGATCATACAACGCTACCAGTATCTTCTTCGTTCAGAATCAAAATGCTGGGCTACAAGAACTGGCCTGCAGTCGTCTACTGAGGCATTCGTTCTACCATTTACTCCACACACTATCCTATAATATAAATCAAACCACTTTGTGATTGTCTACTAAAGACCTACTTCTCAATAAACAGAAACAGTTTTAATCCTCCAGAAGCCACTTAACCCAATGTAACTAAGAGCCAGATAAACGAACACACTGGTCGCAAAAGCTGGTCACAATTGGCAACCAGTAATATTGTGGCCAGTGTGAAATTTTTCAAACTGACCTTCCCTATCATGAAAACAATAAAGGGAGCTCTAGCAGAATAGATATATCAAGGACTTGAATCAGTGGTTGATTTATTATTTGTCGCCTCGGGTGGATTAGCTTGCCTTATACAAGTAAATCATTTTAATTTACATAATGGGAATGCTTTAAATTATAAAAGGTATTGCTGCACCAGAGTCAAAAAAGGCAATGACTACAAAAGTCATTTCTCAAACAAACATTTACTTTTAATTATTTGTCTGCTTTACAAAACAAGTAAGTATGTCACAAATTGAGAGACAATAAAAAATATCAACTGGTCTTACAAGCTTCTAAAATTGTCAGAAAGTGCAACAAATATCCAAAACGACACTTTAAATATAGGTGAACAATGTAACCGCAATGACTAAATGTGCCGTTGTTAAGGCAACAAGAAGAAACCGTCTCCAGATTACAGAATCTGTTTATAATAGACCAATTTATACATACCTCAAATTAATTGCATCCACCAACACTTGTATTGACCTATAACCCTGTCGGTTTTATGTATATTTTCCTTCCTCAAATGACGTTGGTCCTGATTGGTAAGGGTCGACGTGTTTTGGCCTTCTGTTTTGTGCCCTCCTCAGCACGGTGCGAGACCAGAGTCACCCAAGCTAAGGCTGGGTCGGGCAGCAATCTAAATAAATAAGGAGGCTTAAAGAAAATCCTCTTGAATGTCTAATGCTCAAAGAAAGGGACCATCTGCCAACAGGCTAGCTTGGAATGAACGATGCCCGATTCAACATGGGGATAAGGAGACCTTCAAATGTTGCACCGCTGGTAATGTGTTAAAAATATGATGCTTGCTGTAACATGTCAGAGTGGTGGAACAGCCTCTCAATTAGCTGGTTTCAGTTGCGTCCACGATCCGCAAACTGGTGTGTGCGACTGTTCACTACGCCTTGCTTGAGCAAGCATCATACTTTTAACATCTTACCAGCGGTGCAAGGTTTGAAGGTCTCCTTTTACTCATGCTGAGTCGGGGCATCGTTCATTCCAAGCTAGCCTGTTGGCAGATGGCCCCTTTTTTAGAGCATTAGACATCCACAACCGAACTGTGAGTGTATCAGCCCAGATTTTCATACAATTTTCTCAAATGATTTGTCCTGGCCAGGAGGAGGGTATCACCTGTAGTGTGGACATTCCCAGCCTATCCCACCCTCCAAAGCCCTGAAGGCAACTTCCCGGGGAAGCCAAACGTAAAACAGCCCCTTGGGCAGGACCTCCATCTTGACCAGAACCACCCTCCCTATTATTGATAGCTGAAGGGAAGACCACTGAAGGGTGCCTTTCCTAAGGTGGTTTAGTAAGGAAAGTATATTCTATGACCAAATAACCTACTTCTTGTGTACTACCTGAATGCCCATATACCCGAATTCCCACCCAGTTAGTCCAGGCCGTCACATCAGTGGTGATAAGAGAATACCCTGGACACTGAGCCCACAGTGGGTGGAAAACTCACGTAGGATTTGCATAGCATGTGGCCCTGACTTCAAGGGGTTACTCAGGTGTACCAAGAATCACCCACAAATAAGGACACTGTATTCAGTGGATTGTGACCAGCTAACGTCTGTCAGCCATATGTCTCATCTGAGCATTTGGGCTATGGGGCTCAATTGCCAGAGCGGATATCCCTGGCTTGTGCCCCACCTGGCACGACTGCTTCTATGATCACTCAGTCCTTTAACACTGCATCATTATGTGCAGTGAAGCAGCTGTACAATATTTAGACCATGTCAAATCACATCCACCTCGCACTTTTCTAACTACAACCAACAATAATTTCGACTATGCACTTGAAAAACAATGCCAATCAAAGTACTTATTGGAATCATCAGTGGTATCGAACTCTATACAAATGCTAATGTAAAATAAAAATACAATACCACACAATGAAGGTGTTTTACACTTTAGGCTGACATCTTTGCTTTTCTACAGAATTTCTGGCTTTCAAGAGTTCACATAAGCAGATTGACAAATAAGTATAGATAGAGTACCAAAGAAATGCACGAAAGGAAATGCACGAAAGGAAATAAAAGCATCAAACAACCAAACAGAAAAAGACACTGCCAGTTCCAAATTCATGAAGCAAGAAGATAAATCATGTAGGGTAATTTGTTTAAAGAACTAAACCCAGGGGCAGGATTGTGAGGTCGAAATGAGAAAGGAAAGCACCATTGTTGTACCTAAAAATTTATTGAATTTTCATAGCAGAAAGCAACTTTGGGGCGCTGCAGGTGACCAGTTGAAGCACAAGCAGAGGGAAAAGTGGGGGTTGTCTACTTAAGAAAGAACGAGTCCTACCGGGAATCGCAAAGCATAAGGTGTGTAAGGCAACAGGAACAGAAGAGATCCAGACTCAAAATTTCACTACAGAAATAACCAGATACCAAAGACAGGAGAAACGAAGAGTAAAATTTAGGGCAAGAGGTCGTGGTTCTCTCTTTGGGTGCTCTCGGCCTTCAAGACCATTTTCTTCATGAAACCAGAGCGCAGACATTTTTGTGAGAGGGAGGGGTTAAATGAGCAGCACCCTTAAGCATTTGTTGACAGTTTAATAAACTCAAAGCTAAATTATGCCATCGCCCGATACGTTTACTTGTTTTTAGAGTAGGGTTTTCAGTGAATGGCTCAAACTACAAAAAAAGAGTAGCTGCAGAATCAAAAACTGAAAATTAAATTTGATAAAAAGCCTGGGATAGACCTTGGTAAATAAAGTGACACAATGAAGCGCCTGAAGAGTGGGGAATGGGCTGTCTAGGTGAGTTAGTGGTGCTCGTCGGTTACCAAATTCTGTCTAAAATACTAAGACCAAAATCCAGCAATGTCACAGGAAGCTTTCCAAGAAAGAGAAAATTATCAGCCCACAAGAGCACAGAGAGATAACGGAGAAGCCTAAATATGCCCTTTCCGGTCATCAGTTTAAACTTACAAGTTGTATATCAAACATATCTACTCACAATAAAAACAAGCTTAATAAGAACATTCCAATGTATTTTTTCTTTGAGACAAAACATACTTGTCCCTGCTGCTAATAAGAGAAGGTACGACAGTGATTATGACTTGAATGCTAATGACCACAAAGGCACAACCCCAGCCCAGTCAGTTGCCCCAGTGTTTGACAGGCCAAATAGTTGCACAGAAATATAGCCCAAGACAACTGCATACTTTTCTGCCTGACATACAAGACTGAATATCAGACTTCACAACGTATGTCTCTACCAAGTCGTACTTTACAACACATGTAGGACAATACATTGGCAGTTACAATGCACTGGATTACGTCATACTTCATTACTAAAAAAAATACACACATGTATATGTTTATATATACACACACATATATATTTGAAAACTCCTCACCCTTTCTCTAAACCCTAAAATAAAACCCTCAACTACCCCTGAACTTTAAAATCCCATTACTCTTACCAATCCCCGAACCCTACAATTACCCTACCATTTCTTACCCCACACATCTCTTAATTCCAAAGCAACCCTACCCCCTACCCACACCGGAAGACTGAAGACCCCCTACTACCACTAACCCACACTAAAAACTCCTTACAAACCTTTATATCAGTGGTTCCCAACCTGTGGTCCGGGGCCCTGGGGGTCCGCGGAGCCTTCTTAGGGGGTTCGCGACTGCTTAGAAAATTAAAAAATATTAACAAATATTGACAAATTAGGTCTCATGCTTCCAGTAATGACTCAGTGGGGGTTCCCGAATTCCAATGATAATTTAGTGGGGGTCCCCGAGTTCCATTAATGATAAACTGGGCGTCCACAGAAGTCAAAAGGTTGGGAACCACTGCTTTATATTATAGCCCAGTAGCCAATGGTTAGGACCACGTTTCTATAGGAAAAGCATTTTTGATTTGCTTATAACTTTGTTGCTGTTTGACAAATTTTCACAAAACTGAAAAAAACAAAAAAACTCATTTAGCTCACTCCTGGAAAGTTTTGGAGTGAGCCATCAAGCTGGGGTAGAGAAAGGGGAGAAGGTCCCAAAAATCATTTTCACCATCATTTTTCCATTGGAAAATGTAACAGATACCGGAAAAACTGCTGAACTGAATTACACCAAATTTGGCATAAAGCTTGGTCCAGAATGTGTGCTTTTTGTGACTTGGTTTCACAGTGCAGAGGATCTGCAGAGCCGGTAGATCTTGAGATAACATCGGATTGGCTGCCACCACATCAACAAAGATGTGATGGCAGCCATTATAGGGCTCGAGCACTCAGTTCCCCAGTGCTAAAAAAAGGTTAAATAAGCATTTGCAATGCAATGGGTCTCACGTTTGCTCAAGTTAGAGCTATTAGCGTTTTTCAAACTCCTAACCGGACTTTTCTTACCACAAACTGAAAAGTAAAACAGTTTCACATAAGTGAGCCGATGGCTGCCATGACCGCAAAGCAGACACACAAAAAGAAACAGAAGTTCGTTCGCAGTGAAACAGATCGACAAAAATGCAATTATCCATGGAACCGGCAAAAGTGCAATTACCCATGTAACAGGGTTGATGTCATGCAAAGCGCTTGATTACTGCCCAGCGAGATCACGCTGCCTACAAAATAAAAGGAAAAAGTAGTCCAGAAACCATATGGAAAACATCGAGCGTCGTGTGTTTTCAGTAGTTGGCTGGTGCGCTTGAGGAGAGCTAAATACCGGAAAAGGCATAACGTGTGCATGCCTTTCACTAATGAAATCAAGCAAATTTTAAAAGTCAAACCCACGAACCAACCAAAGTGATGGGCGTAGTTAAAAGCCCGTAGAGAGATTACATCAGGGACTGTGTGCTTTGCATCTCGACCCTGAAAAAAAACATATGGGGGCAGGATAGTGCTACCCTTACATCAAAGGATTAGTGGGGAGTCCTCCAGAGGGCCCCACACCTCAGCAAAAAACAAACTTTTTTTCCAATTACCGCAAATTTGCAGTGGATCTATGGAGATGCTGTAATTTTTTTTCTAAGGGAAAAGATGTGGTGGGCCTTGTGCAAATAATTTTGAATGGGGACATGGAGTTTTTCCCTGAGCCTTTTCTATGCCTTGAGGTTCCCATTTCCAGGGGCAGATTGATATATAAGGAGGAAGGGGGCATTCAGTACCTTCCCCAGGCCATCTAGAGGCCCGGGGACCCCATCCCCTAGGGCCGAGTTAAATGTTATGTGGAGGTGGACAAGCAGCCCCCCTTGGGGCTGATTAATTTCTAAAGGGGAGAGGGCTTGTAGCTCCACCCATCCCCAAGCCCCACCAAGGCCCGGGGACCCCAACCCCTGGGGCGGTTTATACTTTTGTGGGAGGGGTGCATGTGGCTCTCATACCCAAGCCATGATAGGCCCAGGGCCCGCCCCCCCCATCACTGGCTCAGTGACGGGGTACCAGGGACCCCATCCGCTGGGTCACTGTTGTTTCCCTGCCCGTAAGAGCACCCATTGGGAGTAGAAGGCTTCAGCCAGATGGGAGCACAAATGTTTTCCCTGCCTATGCTCTTGCAGGCAAAGAACTGCTCCAGCCAGGTAGGAGCAATGCAAGTTTCCGGCACACCCAGGATAGGTGCTGGAGGGAGAGCTGCATGGCTGCGAGGGCCAAGGGCTTCACCCTACAGCTTCCAACAATGGAAATGTTGTGGGGTGTCTGGGTGCACACCAGCGAGGTGAAGTACCTAAAAATACTCTTTGTTATGCTTGCCAGTGTGGTAAAGTCTGCATGGTAAAAGTACCATGTGATAAAAGCTGCATGGAAAAGGAAACATACTACCAAGGCAACAAACTGCCTGAAGAGTATTTGACTCTCTTATCAACCAACATAAGAATTTAGGGACACCTTCCTACAGAGCTGTATTACTAGCTGGGTGTCTGCCAAGGCTGATCCTATTCAGATAGGATGATGACACTAACTTCGCAGTAGAAGCAGTAATGACACCTCTCTACAGCTTCTAATACTGCTTGGTAAGAGAAGATGATGAATTATTCTACTTATGCACGAGGCACTCTGGTGTGGGTCAGGGCAGGTGTTCCCTTCACAGCTGACACAACAGTTGTTGACTGGGGGTCACTATGTCTTTGTTGAGGGCTGATTGGAGAGTTTGTCACATAATTGGCTCTATATATGCCCCAACTCCAACTAAATGGAGTTATTAATCAAATTATCTGGGGTACTTTCACAATGGAGTGGGATCCCATGGCTCTTTGGGGGTGGGTAGGGGTATGGGGGGAAATTTAATAGTGTTCTGAGAGTCAACTTAAATTGCTCCTGCCCCTTCTTCCACGAACAGTTGCCATCTCCAATGCCCAGGTGCTGACTGATTGGCTTGGAAATTGGCAGCTATCAGACATATGGTGCCTGCATATATTCTACTCACACCCATATGACCTTCATGCCAGTATAGATCGAATGGCTGGCACCCGGACACCATCCCCCACATAACCCACATTGACTACCTGAGTCGCACCCACTCAGATCATAACTGTAGGAAAGCACCCTTTCTGGCATGATTAGCCCCCACTTTTTGCCTGATATCGGATGTAATTTTGACTGAAAGTGCACTGGGTTCCTGCTAACCAGGTCCCCAGTGCCTGATCTTTCCCCTAAAACTGCAAAGTAATTTCCCCAATTGACAAAACCTTTAGCACCCTATGTAAGTCCATAGTAAATAGTACCCCTGGCACCTCGGGCCTGGGGTACTAAAAAGGGTCCCCAAGATCTGCAGCACAAATTGTGCCACCCTAAAGGACCCCTCACCAAGCCCATGACAGGCTGCCATTGCGGGCTGTATGTCTTGGAGCAGATAAAAGTGAAAACACAACATTACACAATGCCTGTGTGCCATGCCCTCTAACACTACATATAATAGATGTAAGTCACCTCTCTAGCAAGGCTTACAGCCCTAAGGCAGGGTGCATTTTATTACATGTGAGGGTATATCTGCTTGTCTTTGTCGATTCTCAGACAAAGTAAGTAACCATGGAAGCCATTTTAAACATGTGCTGGACACGTCACTACGAGTTTCCAAGCTAAAGGATGGCTTCACTGAAGATAGGGATGTTTGGTATCGAAACATCTCATATTGGTGAACCCATAGTGATGTCAGTGTTGGATTTACCAATACATGCACTCAGAAGGCACCTTAGAGGAGCCCCCTGGATTGTGTCAACAGACTGGTCCTGACCAGTTCTGCCACCGTAGCCACATTTCTGACCCCTCCCAAAGACAGCATGGACATTCCAGGGCGGAAAGCTTTGAAGGTCTAGCTGCCTTTGT
This sequence comes from Pleurodeles waltl, assembly GCF_031143425.1. NCBI lineage: Eukaryota > Metazoa > Chordata > Amphibia > Caudata > Salamandridae > Pleurodeles > Pleurodeles waltl. Next base: position 789,113,706 of record NC_090439.1, on the reverse strand, counting down.
AATGCAACCCAGGGATCTCCAAATGGCGGAGATGACCAATGCCCCTTGTCCTGACCCCACTTTTGGCAGCAAGACAAGCAGGAAGATTAGGAAGTGAGCACACTTCATGCCAGTCCCACCCCTAAGGTGGACAAGCTGAAGTGGACCACTCTTTTTAAATCCCTCCATCGTGGTTTGGAAGGAATTAGGCCACTAGGGTTAGGGTATGCCCTCTCCAGGCTTAAGTGGTCATAGAAAGGGTGTAGTCATCTTAAAGGTGTGCAACCCATTGGCTGCCACCTGGCATTCCCTGTAACAGCCCTAAATTGAGTATTTAGGTGGCACCCCTGAACCTCAGATCCTGACGACCTAAGAAGAAAAGGACAAAGAAGAGTTGCACCCGTAGAACAGAACAGAAGGAGCTGACCTGGTACTAACCCTGCGACCTGTCTGCAACCCATGGCGAACTTTGCACTAAAAGATGGCTCATTGTGCACCTGAACCTCCAGAAACCTGGGAGGACCACCCGCTTTTGAAAAAGACTCACGTCTCCCATGAGCAGTGGCCATGTTCCATAACCAACCCTAAAGAAAGGACTCCACAGCCTCCAAAACCTTAAAGACCCAAAGTCTGAAGTCACCACTGCACCTGCTGTCACCGACCCAATTGGGAGTGGACCTCCAGTGCCAACAAGGTTCCCCAACTGTCCAGAGACTGAGTCCATCGTGTTTTCACCCCTTCTGGACTCCCTGAAGTCTTCTGCAGCCTCTGCATGCGAGCCCACTCTCCCTCGGCTTCTGTGGGGAGGGAAACCTGACACAACCACTGCACCTGTCGCCATGGGCCCGAGTTGAAGTGGACTCTTGGTGTCAAGAACGTCTCCCAGCTCCCCTGAGCTTGAGTCCACTGTGGGTTCACCCTGCCACTCAACCGCGAGTGCTCCTGGACAGTGAAACCAGACACCAAAGGACACCCCTGCATCTGTCGGACCTGGTGAGGAGGACCAAAGATGCATCTACATCCCGAGCATCCCAAGTTTGCAACTTACCTGTTCATTATCCCCGACTAGCTCCCCCAGCCAGAGCCTACAGCCTAAACTCATGGGGACCAATCCCGACTGAAATACATTGGGCACCCAACGCCATGCTGCACCTCTACACCTGGCCGCCCCAGTGGTGCCCGGAGTGACCCATGTCCAGCACTTATCTTAAGTCTACAAGATTGGTCCCCTGAGTTGTCGTAAAGTGCTCGTTTGACAAATGTGTTTTCCTTCCGTAAGTTAATATTGAAGAACTCCGAAACTGCACTGTGTGGATTTTTGCTAGTGAAAAGAATTTATGCTTAAAAACTTACTTACCTTATAACGAAGTTCTTGGGTTTAAAGTATATTTAAAATGAAGTGTTAATTTTCTAAATGAGCCTCAGATTTATTCTTTGATTGTGTCTCTCATTTATTGCCTCTGTGGGTACAAAAGATGCTTAGCACTACCCTCTGATCAGCTTAACTGCTCACCCACACTACCACAAAATAGAGCATTAGTCCCATCTACCTTTGCCTCTGCAAAACAATTGGGATCCACTGGACTCTCTGCACAATGTACTTGTTTTTAGTGCACCATATACAGAGCCAGCATCCTACAATAATTCCCCCAATACCTAAAGCTACACTGGGACACATGGCCTCCCCCTATCCCAACATGGAGGCTGCAACGGGCAGCACTGGATGATCCCCCATTTTGCACTTCTCTGGGCACCTCCACCGCAGAACACTGATATAAATGCTAGTACAACCGGCAACCAGGCTGATCGAGTGGGATGCTTTTAAGGGGTCAGTGCCTGGGTTACACATGGAATGTGTGGACAGAGATCGCTCAGATTGAATGTAAACTGTTGAGTTGTGAATCACATGCCCTCTTGGCCCTCAAGCACAGGGATCGCCTTTTGCAGGTACGCAGAAACATGCTAGATTTTTGGAAAGACTGCACTGTCTTAATTATGCAGCCCACTCGGCCAGAACACACGCCGAGGCTGATAAGGCAGGGTAGTTACTGGCATGGCTCACCCGCCAGGTGGGACTGTGGCAGTCCATAATGGAACTTCAGGAAGCCTCTGGAGCCCTCCTGCATACACAGAGGGATATTCATGTCAAGCTGACATGCAATTACACCACGCTGTATGCGTCAGTAATGTCTGTGTCCATGGATGTTGACTCCTTAGCGAACATGTCCTTACCTTGACTGTCCCCTGAGAAGAGAGTTGAACTTGATGGTGATATTACCCCAGTCAAGAATCAGGAGGCCATCTGTGTTCTTGCCACAGGCAGAACTCTCGGCCCAGACGGCCCGACCAAATTTTACAAACCTTATGCTCTGCTTCTAGCCCTTCACCTGAAGGCATTGTATGATGAGGCTCCACTTTCCACCTAAATGCCAGCCATACTCATGAGGAATTTCTCATCTGTCTCCTAAAACCAGACAGCAATCCTACTGCATTGGGGGTCATAAAGTCCATTGGCATTCCTTGACACAGATTAGAAGATATTGGCCAAGATCCTTGCAGACCGCTCAACTCTCCTGATCCCAGCATTGATGCACCCAGACCAGAACAGGTTTGTCCCTGCCCGCAGTACCTCCCTTAACTTGCAGAGCTTTTTCTGGATCCTTGAAAAATGCCACCCATCCTTAGCCGCGAGAGGCCTGCCTCAGGCTAGATTTGGAGAAGACTGTTGTCTCAATGGAATAGGCCTTCCTATTAGACATGTTGCCATGTTATGGCCTGGGGAATTGCTTCATTCAGATGGTGAAATTACTTTACACCCTGCTGCTCACTAGAGTGAAAACAGGTGCTCTCATTTCTGACTCCATCCTGATTCATAGGAGCACCAAAAAGGAATATCTGCTGTTCCATTTTCTATTTTCACTGACCATGGAATCTGCTGGCACTGGCCCTCTGGCACATGGATGGAACTGGGGATTCCACTGGAGAGTGGTCTGCACTCAGTCCATCTGTGTGCAGATGATTTGACTCTGTACCTTATGAATGTGCATGCAATCCCAGCTGACATAGCACTCATTTTTGACAGATTCACATGACTTTCTGGCCTAAGGGTTAAATGGGCCAAGCCATGCTTTTTCCCCCTTAAATGGCAAGACACTGCTGTTTAAATAGTGCTCGTCTGACATGGCATCCGTGGTGTTTCACTATCTGGGCATTTGCATCTATGGCAAACCTGCCGATCTATTTGATGGCATTTTCACCTAGGCGGTAGCCTCCCTTCGGGTGCAGATCGGATTCTGGAGGTCACTACTGCTCTCTGTGATGGGATGCATAGTACGCACTAAAATGGTGATGCTACCTCGCCTGTCATACTATTTCAATAACCTCCCCCTGTCTCATCTAAAATCCTTTTTAAAGTTGCTTGAAAAGCTCACAAGGGAGTTTCTCTGGCCCAATGTGTGCTGTAGGGTGGTGCTGCATAAACTCTACCTGTCTATGCATAAGGGTGGGCTTGCTGTTCCAAACTTTGAGCACTACTACCTGGTCTCCCAATTGCACTGGGTGGCCCAGTGGATGGCAGGCCTCCAGACCACCAATACTGCTACTGTCTCTCTGGCTTGGAGTTTCCCCCGCATTTTACATTTGTTTCATCCATGCTCTAAGGCGCCAACACCCAGCTCCACTCTTTTATGGGTGGCATACCGCTGCTATAGACAGAGCCTTTTTCTTACTAGGGTGGCTCAGTTATGTACCCCGGCACTACTGCTCCTTGGCACACCTAGGTGAGGGCGGACCATGCCTCTGGTGGCTATGGCCCCCTATAACACAATGGCTCCCTTTTCCTCTTGAGTCTCTGATTGAGGAGGAAGGCGTTCCTCCTGGCCATTTCGTGCTCTACAACTCTCTCCTTGGGGCACTTGGTGCACAATGGGGAGATTTGCAAAAGGAACGCCCAATGCACCTCCCAATCCCATACCTCAATGTTATTGGGATGGGACGACACCTGACGTGCTGACTGAGAACACATGCGTAGATGCCACTTTCCCCCTTATATCAGCATTGGGAGATGGACTTGGACCATCCCTGCACAGAAAAGGAGTGGAATGCCATACTGGAATATCCCACACAATGCCCGCTTTCAATAGTAAGTACTCCATAGGGCCTACCTCATCTCAGACAAGATAAACCTATATTTCCATTGCAATGGTTCTACCTGACCCCACTGTTTGCCTGATGACACTTTTCTAACCATGCTCTGGGCCTGCTTGTCCCTTCATCAGTATTGGCAAGACATAAGTGCAAACTTAGATTGCATGGGACACTCCTTACTACTCACCTGCGGAGGTATGCCTACTGGGCCTGCGCCACTGGACATAAAACACAGAGCCACTATCCTCTTCATTGATTTGGGTCTCTTATTGGCCAAACGTTTAGTCATCCAGAAGTGGAAATTGCAGCACCCCCTCCCTACTATCACTGCATGGGAACAATCCATGAAGATGTGGGCCCAGGCTGAAAGCATTACAATGCACAGAGAAGATACGACAGGACTACACATGTATCCTCTTGCATCCAGCTGGGATACTATTCTGGTTGTATTCCAATCTGGCCCGTTACACACAACTGAATCCCCTGGGGGAGCTCTGACCCCTGTGGAGACTGTGGGCTCTCCAGACACCCGCCTTCTGCATGCCGTGTCATTTACACCACACTGACTGCTTCCCCCTCACTACGCCTATCGTCCTAGGTGATGTTGCCTTGTAGATGGGTATATGCCTACAATATGGGACGGTGTGGGCATTTTCAAATATTCTGGGTTTGTTGTTTTTCATCAATGTTTTGTCTAAACCGAATCTCCTTATTAATTATAAATGGTGGACCCAGACTGGTCACTGACAAATCAGCCTGTATAGCAATCCCTTTTGCTGATCACATTGACTTCAGCCCTTATGACTATGTTGTATAGTGACCTCTTTTTAGGAAGCATTTTATTTCTATGTCTGTATCCATTTACACGATACTGCCGTTGAACCCTTTTGTGATAGTGATATGCATGTTGTAAAAATTGAAAGTACTCAATAAATAGATTCAAAAGAAAAAAAAAGATGCTGCCTGTTAAATACATGTTCTCGGCATCTGGTATTTCTCAAAGCTTAATTGAACACCATGTAAAATCATGAAACACAGGCACAAAGATATCTAAGAAGCAATATAATAAAGATTGAGTCCCTAAATGTAAAACAGTGCACACATACCGGCAGCCAACATTCACCCTCCCAACCCCACACGCAAAAACAATCACATGCTTCATGTCCTTCACGTTTTAGAATATTTTTATTTATTTATTCCTGTTTGCAGTTTCAAATACCATGTTCTAGACCGGACGGTTTCACAGTGCTTTACAATAAGAAAATAAATCAGACAGATACAGTAGTGAGAGTAAGCCTAGGCCCAATAGCAGCAACTCAATAGTATGCAATCACTAACTATTATGTGGAATTCAAGTTCAATAAACAAGGAATTCCAAGTAGAGTGATTCAAGTGAAGTGTGGGGGTCAACTACGAATAAAACGTAGAGAAACAGTGTCAGGGCCTTCATGTTTGACTCGCTGGAAGGTTAAGTGTGCATCCCCGGAGTCCATACGTTCCACAGGACCAGATTGTTAGGTATACAAGTGCTGCTTTAAGCTATTCTTAAAGGCTTCAAATGAGGAGTTTGTGCAGATCTCAGGGTCGACAGAGTTCCATATCCGAAGCGTACTTCCAGAGAAAGATCAGGAGTTGTTTTCCTGGTTTTTGAACCTGGAGGTATTAGGAGTAAGGATTTGGCAATGTGCAGGGAACAACATCCCTAAGATAGCATGAGTTTGTCAGTGGATTGGTACAAAACGAGAAGGATTAGGTTAGTGTTTCCTTCAACTACATTGGATCCTTTACTTGCTTCATGAGCTTTGATCTTTGTATCCTATGTATCCACAAGAATTCTTACTGTATTTTATGGTGGGTATATGGTATGCACCATTCACTTATGACACTTCTTTTCTGGTATTCTCCTTTTTTGGTAGCCTTTCTTTTACGACATATGGTCTACGGGTTTTCTTAAATGGTCATTCTATGTTATCCACTATCACTTTTGGGTGATTTATGTTTCTAAAGTAATATCAGTACTCAAATTCACTATCGAAAATTGGGGTGCTGGTTCACCTCATTACTCCTTATATTTGAGAGAATATGAAAGTACTTATTCTTACTGTTTGTAATACAATGAGTTGTATGTTATCCCTGTCCTGATTGTACTTTTTGGTTGCATATACTCACAGCCTTGAAAAACTCACCCAGTGTGACGAAACATGTGTCCGCTTTGGCTGTAATGTATCATGTTCTGGAGTATACAGAGGTTTTTTAGGACTGAATAAATGTACTACTTCGGAAACACTTATCATGAAATCTTATTTAATGGGCTCTTAAATTGACTGGACTTCCAATTCTGAGTGCGGAGTATCTCTATTTGATGTTCATGTACACAGCAGACTGCTTTGTGGTCTTCTGTTAACTGGTACCTTTGGTAGTAAGGTACATGGTGCCCCAAAAGCACCTTAGCCTTACCGTGGTTACTTATCAAATATTGCCACAACTGTTTTACCCTTTGATAGAAAATGCCTCATCCATACCACTACTACCAGTTGTTTTTTCATCCCCTAAAAAGATGTTTGTGACTGAGAGGAAATGATTGATGTTGAGCTCCAGCAGTTGTTGGCTGATTCCCAGGGGATGTTAAATAATATGGATCCTGGCAGGATTTACATCATCAGAAATTACCTTCAGACCTAAGCACTCAAACGTGAAGTATTTCTCAACATAAACACTTGAGCCATATGTTTGTGTATGACAGCAGCACCTCCTCCAAGACCTCTGTCAAGACATTGGATCAAACAGTTGGGAGGAACCAGTATGTCAACCAAAGGAGTTGAGGAATCATTTGATCAGAACACCATGAGCAACAAGATGTCCATTTTAGACAATTCTATTCTATTAGCTACTGCCAAGCAGTGTCTTCCAGCCGATCTGCTTCTAGGAAGCATGTATCACAGGTTGGATTTTATCAGCATTGTTTTGTGAGGTTGATCAGGGCAAGAATAAGCGTGCTGCAATTCATTTTTTTTCAAAGTTTGGGGATGAGAACACTTCCTGATACCTTCTGCTATCTGGATATTTCCTGTGGTGGGAGATTTGTTTGGAATTAATTGCAAGACTATTAGCCAGTCACTTTCCTCATAAGAGAGATTGTTTTATGCTCTCCTTGGACAGCAAGCTCTGCTGTTTCTAAGGAGGGATGGCAATGTATGGTTGTAATTAGAATTTCTTAGGTCAGGAAAGAGGCTAAAAAGATGCCCGATTTCTATTGCTAAGATGTTTGTGGATTCTAAGATAGCAGCTAAGAAGCCAATTCCTCTAGCTACGTTGTCAAGTTTTGTTCCTGATATTAAGGGTAGAAACAAAAAGGTGTTGGGATTCAGTGATGAGGTGCTCAGATGCCTTCAAGAGTAGGGTATCAATCAGCAAAAAAAAACACAAAAAAAACCTCTTTTCTAATTGAGTGTAGTGAGCCAAAGTCCATACACTTCAATCTTTGTTAACCATTCCACAATTAAAAACTACCCCATGCTGTTTTCTCAATGTTTGTGGAATCCCAGCAAGACATGCTTATACATGAATATCACTCAAGCCCCCATACATGAACCCCGCCTTGATTGTGACTCAACTCTTGCTGGCACAGTACATGACAAGCAGTGTTATGTAGGACAAGAGAATGGCAACGCCACATTTTCGTTTTTCAGAATAATGTTTTGATCTAATATGTTAAGCCACAGTATTTGGTTACAATCTACCTATGGTTTAGACATTAATATCAAAGACTAGTAAGAATGAATGTCAGTTTAATAGAATAGCCTTGCTCCTAAGTTCTACTGGTAGGCAAAGACCACATAACCTGGACATGACTTTGAATAGACTAAATGATGACTGCAACATAGAACTGGATAGAGAGGGAGGTGTGTGTAAGTGCTGTCAGCACTACAGCTGTATGTAACTGCTATGTAAGCACTACAGGACAAGTAGGATACCATTCCAGATAACAATATTTGAAATATCGTGGGACTGACTGTGGCATAAGCATGGCTACTAAAAAATTCAACATTCTAGCACTAAGACAATGGAATAATAGGATGCTAGCGAACTGGCAGCACATTAATTCCTACTAGTGGATTCAGATTCCAACATTTAATTGACAAATCAGTGGTGTTGCAGTAAGTGATGTTAGCTTCTGCCCTGTCTCTGTGAGATTGACTGTTGTTTTAGTCATCCTGATTAATCAGATTTCTGCATGCATACTAGAAATTTGAAGGCTTACGCTGCTTCAAAAATGCAGAGGAAGCAACGTGTAGATAAATTAAAGTAACATTTTGCCTGTCACTAATTTATTGATCAAATGTTTTGTCTATTATTTAGTGATGTAACCTACACTTCTTACCTGGTTTGGATGGTAATGATGTGGAAGGTACACTGGGCAGTCGCACATTTTCCATATGCCTGTTCAATTCCTCTTGCTCCAGTTCCTCTAATTCAGCCAACAACTCATCCTGCAAGAAAAAAAGAACAACACACACTTATATTCACAGTAATCGCAAACAATTTATCATTTAGTTGACGGATTGGGTGAAGGGTGAGGCTGCAGTTTCTGTTGTGTTAGAAAAGGAAGATCCTATGTCCTCTTGACTACTGCTTCAGAGAGGCTGATGACAACCAATTTTTAGAAAACTCACTCTTCACTGTGCCAGTGTTGTTGGTGCTCCAATTTGAAGCACAGTCCCTATACTACCTGCTGTGCGAAGCTTCATTCTACACAAATGCTGTGTCTGGTGAGCTGCATGAGGAGGAAAATTGAAAGAAGAACCTCCCAGAACTTGTTCTATAGTTGGAGGCAGTGGATCCACAATCCTTGTTTGGACAAGGAATATAATCATCCCACAATGTTGCAGTTCCAAGTACTTCATGACCAACTAAAGGAGTGCTCTGAGGAGAACTCAGAACACTGAGTGAACATGGCTGGTGTCTGCCAGACAGCCAGTCTCCCAGACGTGAGGGGACATTACCTGAAGTCTGCACTTTCTGCTGGAGGAGTTGAGGTTTTTCCTACTGCCTAGAGGTTTGCCTGCCTGTCTGCTGAGAGAGGGAAGGAGTCTATCTGACCTAAGCATGAGAGGTGATGGCCCAGGAGTAGAAGCCCAGCAGGTCCCAGGAACTGAGGGACATCCAGAGGATACAGAATCCCCAACAATGAAGTCAGGAATGGCCTAGGCTGAACAGGATCCCCCTGGTCTGTCATTAAAGATTCCTTGCAGGAACCGCTTCAAGCCTTCTAAGTGTGTTGGACCGAGCAAGGCTGCCACCTTAACTGAGACACAGGCCATGCTTGGCCTTGTCGGTGGCCCCTAGGACTATCTTCACTCGCCAAGGGCCTCTAGTTGCAGAAGGATAAGGTCATCATTTCTGACCGGAAAAAGTGCGAGACTAAACACATTATGACTATTCAACCAGGAGTAAGACCCTTGAGAAACGTGAATTAAGTGCAATCACTCGAGCCATACAACTGCCTTACCTGTTGGGGATATCAAAGAGGAAAATCAGAGGATGTAGCACCACAAGGGAAAATCATAATCTGGGCTCTGTACACTGGAATTAATTCTGTATTACTTAGTACTGCTATGTGATTCAAACCAATATTTTCTTAAAAAGACAGACATTGGGCTGGCCGTTGAAGTTATTGCATCTGTTGATTGATTGTTTAGCTCTGAGCTCATGCATACCTATTCTACATCCCAGAGAAGCCTGTGAATGCTCGCCCTCACTAGCCTGAGAATCAAGTGTGGAAAGGGTCATACTTGACTCAGTTTGCAGAGCTGTAGTAAAACAGACAGACCCAGGTCACCATTGGTAACAAGCTCAACCACCACTAGCCCCTTTCAGCCCTGTGACCCCCTGAATGGGGTCTTACAGGTCCAATTCTCAAAGGTCTCTGGTCCGAAATTTATACCTGTAAGCTTATGCCTACATTTGGAGAAAATGTCAGATTTCTTAGGAATTCACAAAGTATGTAAGGAGCACTCCAGGGATTTACAGATTGTCAGATTCCCCAGAGCACTCATTTGTGTAACTATTTCCTCGTGCAGAGATGTAGCAGACGTGCATTAATGCATATGGATGTGTGATGCAGTAATGCATGTGGACTTGATTTACTTTCTTTAGGAGTGAGAGCAAAGCTCATCAGTCAGTGACAAAAAGGACATATAGGGATGTCTGGAACAAATCAAAGTATTTCTGGTTGTGTGGATTTAATGAGGGTACTGATAGATGGTTGCAGAATTGCAACAAATGTAACAAAAGTGACAGATTTGCTTAACAGTATGTGATGCCTAGTATGCCAAAGGAGGTCCTAGAGGGGCCATCAGGAAAGCTCGTAGCAAACATTTTGGGTCTTTTTAAAGTGATGGATGACTAAACTGTGAATGCTGTAGACTATTATTCTAAATGGCTTGGGATGAGGATTGCAGACAAATCAACACATATACTGTAACCAGATTTCCACAATACTTTTTTTGCAGAGACAGTTTACCATCTTTTCATGTATCAGATAATGGTCCATAGTTCGGGTTTGTCTGAATATTTCTTTGGTGGTATCACAGACAAATGTATTTTGTGAATTATGTTTAAGAAAATGGTGAAGTTAAAAGTCTAATCATGTTATCAAATAAACACTACAATTGGAAACTATAACAGGATCTCTTGGACCAATTCCTTACATGCCACGCTACGTCTTTGACTCTGCGTCGTTTCTAAGGTACTGTACCTAAGGTCTGTGCGACTCAGTGATGGGCACCACACTCCCTCACGAGTGGCGTTGGATTGTTGGGAATGACTGTCACGATGCCTTGATAGCACCAGTTGGAGCTATTTCATTTCCAACCGCTTTATTGGGATTTAATCTTTATAAATTCATATCTTTGCTTATGTATGTTGAATTTTTGGTCTTGTTTTAATTTGATAAATATTAGCTATTTTTCTAAACTTATGTGGTGTCCATTTGTAGTGTCTTCACTGTGTTACTGTGTGTGGGTACAAATACTTAACACATAGCCTCTGCGATAAGCCTGATTGCTTGTGTCAACCTACCAAGTGGGTGAGCCGGGGTTATCTGAGGAGTATGACTCCCTTACCTTGACTAGGGTGAGGGTCCCTATTTGGATAGGGTGTAAGCTAACTGCCAACTAGAGACACCATTTCTAATACCTGTCAAAAGGGGTTACGTGACAGGTCAAATTTGCAGTTGTAAAACTGCACAGCCGAGCTACAGAGGCTAGGCCTGCAGTCATGTTTGCATCATCACCGCAGTGCGTGACACAATGAGTGTTTAACTTATAGGCCCTGGGTACAGGGCCACATACAAGGAACTTAATGGCAAGTTAACTATACCAATCAAGAGTATGCCTACTTCACCATATTGAAAGGGAATCACGTAACCACTGGTTAGCAGGGTAAAATGCAGAGTTCTAAAGCCAGTAAAAACTTTTAAGACAAAAATGTAGAGGTACACCTGGAAGAGATAGTCATTCCCACCAGTCACTCATCCCTTGCTGGTTTGTTTTGTTGCCATTGTTGTGTCTGTTGGAAGGATAGTGGAGATAAGTGGTGGTTTGTTTGGCAGTAGCTAAGTGCCAGGTGTTATGGAAGAGCTGGGAAAAGTGAAGGTTCCAAAGCAAGTTGTCTGTGAAAGCATAAACAGTTTAGTGTGCATGGAATGCTATCTTGGAATACAACAATTACTGTATGTTTGAAAAATCCCTTTGGCAGTTAGCTATTTTGCTTTACACCTTTTATTGCTTTTTAATTAAAATAATCTACCGTCCCCTTGGTCTGCCTCAGCTGGCTAGGGGCCACGTGCTGCAGAGGGAGGGCTGGAGCAAGTATTGCCCACTTCATAGCCATCCTTTACCGATGCTATCTTGAAGTTAGCTGGCTAGTCATTTTCAATTAGAAATAACTACTTAGGTTGCATTAGTGCACGGACATGCAGTTAAACTGAGCTAACCCCCGGTTCCTACTGAACATTTTTAATTCCTTGGTTAATTATTTTGTATTTTGCGTTGCAACACATTAGTCTTTTTAAAATTGAAATTGCCACTGTCTCCTCAGTCCACCACAGTTGGTTACTAGCCACTTGCTGCGGAGGGATAGCAGTGCGAGTGCTGTGGTCTCTTACTGTATGTTTTAAGAAGGCTTTTGTTAGGCAGTTAGTTATTTTACTTTGCACCTTTTTGCTTCTTAATTAAAATTGCCTACCGTCTAGGCTGGAAAAGAGCCAGTTGTTACAGAAGGAGAGCTGGTGCAAGTACTGACAACTTCCTGGTCGTCTTTTACGGATGCCATCTTGAAGTTAGCAGTCTAGTTGTTTTTCCCCTAATCAGAACCAACTACTTAAGTTGCATAAGTGCACAGATGCTTGCAGTGGGTGCACCACCCATGTGACAAAGGTGCACCAAAGGCAAGCCTGTCTGCGCCCGTCTGTGTCTGGACTGCACCTTGCGCAAGGTCCCCAGGTCCTTTAACACCAGGAATGTCTCCTTGTCTGGGGTACTCTAAAGAATGTCTCGTGAGCCTTCACCATAGGGGTAGGTTAACCCTATGTGAGCCATTTGATTTTAACGATCTCTATCAAAATATAAACTACACCTGACCTTCGTGTGGTTACAGGATAATTTTTCCTACTTCTTGGGAGGGGCCATCTACCAATGGGGATAACTCCCTTGCAGGGAAGACTGTTGATAAGGGGGCAAAAAATGTAACGTCTTTGAGCAAGCATAATACTGACTTTGTGGAATTTGTGCTTACACATGACCCCAATTGGGTTTTTGGTACGAAGACATAGGCAAAGGTGTCAGCAGGTCCTGACTTGGTTAATGCAGTTCCTACAGGATATACTATCCTTAAGCTGGATGGGGTGAACAGACATGGAGGTGGCCTAGCCATTGTATATAAACTTAAATATCACTGTCGCATAGAGCTGTTTAAGTGCATTAGTTTGTGTGAGGCCTTTTATTTATCTATAAAAATCTCACCGTCTGAGTCATTTGTGGGTATTCTACTATACAGATATCCAGGCCCAAGGTCCATGTTTCCGACTGGTTTTGCAAATCTGATTGAAACATATCTAGATAAAAACAAGGTCACTCTTATGGGTGACATTAATTTTCATTTAGAGGAGATCAGGAGTAGTGACTCTAGAATACGGATTGATACCATGGCCTCTCTTGGACTCTCACAACTGGTTAGAGCCACACAGATACAGCTGGTCACACCCTAAATGGGATTTTTTCCTAGGATCCCTGGCTTTCTGTGCAAGAGGTATTAGCTTTACACTGGTCCGATCACCAGGCAGTAGCCTCCACTTTAATCTGAGTGCAAGATATATCTAAAGATACTCAACACCGCCATTGCACTTAAATGGAACTGGAAGGGGACCTCGGGGGAATCCTTCACCAGTGCCCTTAGAAGTATGTATAGTCCAGTATTTGAGGATGAGATATGGGAGCTGTTGATTTGCAGCCTGGATGAGCGCTGCTTCGCATATGGTCGTGCCAATTAGGGAAATTGGAACTCGCAGCAAGGTCCCTACAGCACCGTGTTTTACGAAAAGTTTAAGACTACGGAGACAGGCCTGCCATCAGCTGGGACATGACGGGAAGAAACAGTATGAAGAGCAGGAGAAAATTCTATATAAAAATGCTATCAGAGAGTACAAAAAACAATAGAGAAGAAAAATCTTTCTTCTGCAAACTCCTCTAAAGAACTTTAAGGTATTCATCAGCTTTTGTCTCTCCCAGTTCCCTCTGAAATTGAGGGCTCAATAGAGTTCTAGAACAAGTTGGCAGAATTATTTCACTGCAAGGTATCTAATATTTATGAACAATTTGTATCTTTAAAAAATAAGATGAGCACACAGATTCCTGCCTTATTGCCTCACAGCAGCAGAACTTCTCAGCTACTACTGAGGTGGAGGAGACAGACCTCACAATTTTGTCTTCGTTCCCTACCCTGACTCTCCATCAAACTGAGACACAATTGCTGAACTTAAAATTGGGATCTCCGATGGAACTCTGTCCCCCTAAGATCCTCCAAATGACAGTCAGCACAATAGTTCAACCTCTAACCGCCATTATGAATAGACTGATTAGTTCTGGGAGTTATCCACGTTTGTGGAAAGAAGCAGAGGTCAGGCCTCTTCTCAAGAAATCTAATCTTGACCCTAATGACCAGAAGAACTATCACCCCATTTCCTTGCTTCCAATCCCAGCGACGATTTTGGAGAAACATCTTAATTATCATTTAATGACACATGTGGAAGAACAGGGACTGCTGGACATCTCACAGCTTAGGTTCAGGTTCAGGTGCCATCATGCGACAAACCGTCCTGGCATCCACAAAAGACAGCATTAGGCGTCTAGCTGACACAAGGCAGGCCGCAGCCCTAATCCTTTTGGATCAGTCCCCTGCCTTTGACACTATCTCCCCTATCCTACTCATTCAACGATTACAGGCTCAGGGTATACCATTTATGGCCCTGAAACATCTCCTCTTTTCTCATGGATAGATCCCAGATGGTGATCGTAAATGAATTTAAATCTGACCCTTTCTCCTTGCTATGTAGTAATTCTCTCATAAAATGACAGAGACAACATGGAATAAGGGAAGAAGCCTGTTAGGGTTATAGTTAAGGAGGGAGTTGGGGTTTAGGGTAAAGATTAAAGTAGGTCTTACCTACAATTCACAAATTTAGACACTTGACTTTTTTACCCCTATGTTTTTGCATATTCCATAGATATACATGCTAGCCATTAATTGTATTTACTTCCATAAACATGTTAAGCTTTCCGTAGGCATACATCTTAGCCATTATTTTTTTTACTTCACCTATGTTTATATACAATTGAAAACTACCATTTACTCCTCCTCAAACGTGCAAAAGCACAAGCAGTCAACTTTTTAATATGAGTGAAAAAGGACTTGTGCAGTGCCCTTACATGGGCAGCCAGGCGCCAGTATGCTCAAAATGCTGCAGTCTACCTGATAATGGCAAAGGACAAGTTTGGCTAAATATTTCAACCATTTCGCAGTTTTCATTGGCTTCCACTGCTTGCCCAGAGGATTCAAATAAAATGTATTGTACACAAATTACTTCATAAAAAGCACCATTCCACTGTTCTCTATTAGCGAGAAGGGGGCCACTGTAAGCATTGGGGGAAGTTCTTTCCTGTACTTTCTGATACTGTGCCAATGTAAGTATGTCGCAAAACTGCCATACTAATCCTCTCTCTCACACGATCCAAGTATCACTGGAAGGGAGATGGAAGAAAATGGAGTGTTCAATACATGCTTCCCAGCAGCGTTGTTTCTCCTATAGGAATTAACAATTACCAGTTGTATAGGATGAGAAAGGAGCACAGCAGTCATCATATTCTAGGAAATGGTATGCTTGTTCCCCTCTTTCCTATTCATCAAGCATCGCTCAGAGCATAGAGGGTTCATGACTAAAGTTGTGACTACTTGTGCATCAGCTTTTCTTTTGGTACAGAAAGCTTAGAAGCGTTGGTATTTGTGACTTGGCTCTGTATGAAACTATTGCGTTTCGGGCACCACTTTCTATTTCATTCAATTCCTACATGAAAATGAAAGATGTGCTGGCATTTGGTGAGAATTCAAATTAGCCTTCTTTTGCTATTCAGTGCCAGTTGGTACTCCATCACCAGCACAGTCAGTATAATCTCCATCTGGGCATCCAAAAAGCTGTCACTATGCCCCATCTGAGTGGCACACAACAGCTGGATTTGAGGATCTACTGCAGTATGTGAGGCTCTTCCACAGGATTCAATGATCCCACAATATATAAAATCCACAACCAGGGCTTGGCTTTCCACCCCGTTTAGAGCCAGAGCCTCTGTTTGGGCTCTGCTCTTCACTGTGCTCTTGGCTCCCCAGTTGAGATTATATTTAAGCCAGTCTTCCCATAAATGTTCTCTTTGCTCCAATCCTTGAAATGTATTCCACAATGTCACTTCAAAGTCTTTCCCTACATCCTTGGAATTATTCGATCTCTCAGCACTAATTCAGAGACCAACGCCCCTTCCTGTTTAAAAGACTCCCTTGAACCAGTGAGCTGACAAGCTTTGGAGATGCTCTTGTGTGCCTGTGAGTGGTACTAGACCTGGGAGGATTTTGGCAGCATTTCCAGCAACCCCAGATTATTTTTCTTTGTTCTCTACTCTCTACTGATGAAGGGCTAAACCCAGAAACACGTGTCTAGAGATATACAGCAATGTCTGCACCAACTTTGGTGAAAAACTACAGATAATTTTCAAGTAAGCGCTAACTGTGAACTGCATTTACCAGGATGCAAAGAGGCGAACTGTGCTGGGATGTTAGGCAGTGTGCTCCAAACCCCCCTTACTATATTCAGAGACCTCTGGTTGAACGCAGCTACAGAGCTTTAGAGATTGCTTGTTTGGATGTGAAACGCCTGTTGGCTCATGTTCTGACTACTGCACCCATGTTCTGGGAAAGAAGTGCTCCAACAGTCTTTTTGGCATCCACAGTGTCATATACAGATCCTGTGTGACCCATTGTTTATAATCAGTGTGCCAAGTTGTGGAACGTTAACAGCTGCTGCAGGACATTGTAGCAAGACGTCTCATGACGATTCTTGTGGCTCTAACCAGATAAAAGTACTGCACCACTGATGTGTTGAAGATTTACCTTAGTATATTTTAATTTATATTAAACTCATCAAAAATAGGTTGAATGCAGTCTTGGGTTAACCAAATGGTGCAAGGTCCTTGTCAGATTAACTAACACATACAGGTGCAAAATGTTCCTAAATAGTATGTAGAACACATATCCCTGTGAAGACCAGAATTGATGCCAGATTCTTCTAGTTTACCATTCTTTCTAACCTACCTTCTAAAACTTCTCTAAACTGCAGTTGTTGCCCTACCATCCCTATACATACCTCATCAAACTCTTCACCAAACCCAGCCGGTCGAGAAATGGCATCCGAGATCTCCTGTGCAACCTCCTGCTGCTCAGTAATATCCTGCATTAAAGAGTCAATTTTGTCGATATCCCTGGAAAAGAGAAACAGACTAGTTATGGCTTTCTGAAGGATTACAACTGTAAGCAATTCCTTACTCTGTAAAGTCTACATTTCATTTCTGAAATTATCCAAATCAGTTTCTTCATATAATTTGCTCTTTTTCTGGTGTATTCCTAAATTCTAAATACACCGTTTTTCACACAGGTCCATGACCAACATGAAATAAGTTTCGGATTATTTGCAAATACATCCTAGTCTAGTAACAGACATGTGGCTCCAAGTTACGTTTCCCCGTGCTTCTTCTCACAGGGCCCAAATGCAGTAAAGCGAAGAGATGATTTTAAAATTTGAATTTCCACACATACACACACCCACAATTCTAAAGTACAACAAGCATTGATAAAGCCAATATGCCTGGCATATGCAAGAGCTCATTGCTCTGGCAATGCGTTTTAGTCATGCTGTTCACCAGTGTGGCTGCTGTTCAGCATAGGTAAACGTAAATGTTGTGGAGTGAAGTGGGGTATATT
This sequence comes from Pleurodeles waltl, assembly GCF_031143425.1. Lineage (NCBI taxonomy): Eukaryota > Metazoa > Chordata > Amphibia > Caudata > Salamandridae > Pleurodeles > Pleurodeles waltl. The sequence goes on along the minus strand of NC_090439.1, from coordinate 789,096,000 downwards.
GGAGCAGGGTAGACTGGAGTGGGGTAGACTGGGTTACAGTGGAGTGGGATAGATTAGAGTGGGGTAGATTGGAGTTGAGTGGGTGGAGTGGGGTAGAGTGGAGTTCAGTGAGTGGAGTGGGGTAAATGGAAGTGGACTAGAATTGGTTAGAGTGAAGTTGGGTATAATGTAGTGAGGTAGATTTCGGTAGAATGGGGTAGACTGGAGTGAGCTAGAATTGGGTAAGGTTGAGTGGGGTGCAGTTAGGTGGAATGGTGTGGTCTGGGATAGAATGGATTGGTGTGGAATTGGGTAGAATGGAGTGGGTTAGACTGGGCAAAATTGGGATGAGTGAGGTGGATTTGATTAGAGTGGGGTAGATTGGAGAGTGTTAGAGTGGGGTTCATTGGAGTGGGGTAGAGTGGAGCAGACGGTAGTGGAGTTGTGTGGGGCACACTGCAGCAGGGGAGTTGGTTAGACCGGAATGGGTTAGATTGAAGTATGATAGCTAGTACTGTGGCTGATTGGAGTGCAGTGGAGTGAGGTTGATTAGGGAGGAGTGGAGTGGGGTAGATTAGAGCTCAGTGGAGTAGATTTGGGGGAGGAGTGATGTCAGGTAGATTGGAGTGGGGTACATTTGGTTAGATTGGAATAGGGTAGATTGAGGCAAGTGGGGTACACTGGAGTGGAGGAAAGTGGAAGAGAGTTAGAGTGGAGTAGAGTGGGGTAGATTTGCGAAGGGGTGGGGTAGATTGGAATGGGATAGACTGGGGCAGACTGGTGTGGAGTGGGTCAGAATGGGGTGGAGTGGACTGAAGTAGATTGGGGTACAGTAAAGTGGGGTATACTGAGTAGGTTAGAGTGGAGCGGGTAGACTGTGGCAGACTGGATTGAGGTAAATTGAAGTGGAATAGGTGGGGTAGATTGAAGTGGAGCGGGATAGATTGGAGTGGGGTAGACTAGAGTGGAGAGGGGTAGACTCACGGATCAGGGTAGAGTGGAGTGGGGTAAAGTGGAGGGGTTCGATTTGGATGGAGTGGGTGAATTGGGGTAGACTGGAGGAGAGTGGATTGGGCGGAGCAGAGTTGAGTGGGGTAGATTGTTGTGGAGTTGGGTAGAGTAGATTGGAGTAGACTGGAGTGGAAAGGAGTGGATTGGGGTAGAGTGGAGTGGGGTAAGTGGTGTAGAGCGGAGGGGCGTAGAGTAGAGGGACATGGCATAGAGTGGAATGGTGTGGTAGCGCACTGCCATTTAAAACAGCACATTTTAAATTGAAATGACAATTACATTTGCACAGTTTTACTTGCCACAAAATATTATGTATTGTACTTTTCCAATTCTGCGATATTCTGAAATATCAGCACAGGTCATTTACAGACATTTATGTTTTGTTGTGTGATAGAGAAAAAGTCTTTCCTTTCATAGCAAGATTGTTACATAAATTCTCTCACTTTGAAGTCAGCAGGGAAAAAAAGTAAACACCAGGCTCCCTCAGAAGACAGAACCCAATGTTTGGCCTCCTTCTTTGAATGCACAGCAAACGTGACAAGAACAAGAAAGTGAGCACTCAGAAGAATAAAGGAAACAGGGTATGCTCCACAGGAAGTACCAACTCAAGCTGGAAAGCTTAAAACAGCCTAAAACAAATAGAACCAGCAAATAGAAAGCAAGAAAATATGATTTACAAACCACAAAGCAAATGGCAAGCAATGGGAGGAATGCATTCCCACAAAAAGTAATTATCAAAGCAGACAGCTGTGCCATCTGGTATGGGTCGACCAAAAAATGCGACTGACGAAGTCGAAGCCACTTATACTTGGAATTGAAAAACAACGAAATATAGAAAAATAGAAACAACAACTGGGCATCAACTACAAGCAATAGGTGGAAATGTTTCGATTAAACCAGTATATTAATAATATTAATAATATTATTATTAATAATAATAATAATAAAACATTTTGGGACTAAAGGTGACTTGTAACAGAAATAAATAAATTAGTTTATTTAAGCCTAATCTTATGGGTGGAATTGGGACAACAACAAAAAGAAAAAGAAGGGAAAGTAATAATGAATGAACAACTGGATCATTATTCACTTCCTGTAGGCAAGAAGTGCCTCATAAAACCCTGCTAAGGCTTTGTACTGATTTTATTTTATCTTGGGGAGCCCCTAGGAGGGGCAGGGGCACCACCAAGCATTTTTTTAAATGTTGTGAGGGGCTGCAAGGAGCATAGCAGCCACTCAAAGCAACATTACAAAAATTGTAAACTCACATTATAAATCTCAAGACACGTTCTCTGACATCACTGATAACACCACCAATGACATCTGACATTACAGCATTGGTGACAACATTGTGCATGGTGGGGGGTGCAAGTTAGTTATTTCAGTAATCCATCACTGGTAAATTTAAGTGTTTTTCAGAGTTTTAAACATTACATTTCAGGCAACTAGAATGTTACTTTTACCTTTATTTTTTTCATATATATTTCTCAATAACTCTGCCCAGAAGATGGAGACGTTCAGGTACATTTAATTAATTTACAATGAGAACAATTCCAATGCTTTCATGGCACTTCATTTACTCCTGCTGCTTTCACCACCTCTTCATTTACTTCTGCTGCTTTCACCACGTAATGCATTTCAGAATTCCAGTGTCCTTGTTCACAGGTGACTGGATGACAAACCAACAATGCTATTGCACATTACTATTATATTTACTCAGCCCTCTAGTGGGCTCCCAAGTGGGCTTCAAATATTGATGCATGCTGGAACTTGTAGTGCCTCAAAGTTAGAATTGTTACCCTTCAGTGGGTCGATTTAAAGCAATCCTCGTTCTTCTGTGGGCTTTAAATTATTGTACAGGAGCTATACAGAAAACCTCGCCAGTGGGCTTTAAATTATTATACATGAATTATTCTAATAAACTCCTTTATCAAAGCCTGAGTGTTCCTTTGTGGCTGCATGAAGTTCAAAACCCACAGACCCATCTGCTTCAATGATGACAAGAACACTATGGCAGTTATACTTAGGTCAGTAATGGATAACTGATGAATTTCAGTGTTTATTTAAAACGGTACTTTTTTTTTTTATTGCTAGCGCGCCCACATATAACTCCACCTTAACCGTTAGATTTTTTCAGTCAATTGCTATGTTTTTTATGTTTGCAATAAGTTAAAACCTTATTCACCTTACTTTACCATTAGTTTTTCTCAGTGAATATTAACTGGTTAATTTAAGAGGGCTTTTCTTTTTAAACATTCGCTTTTACCAAATTTTAACACTTATCCATTCCAGCACTTTCACTTTTATTTTTTTCATCGAACATATAATCACAAGAAGAAAAGATTAAAGTAACCTTACAGTTAGGTGAATATGTCAGTGACAACGTTAACGTTTTAAACAATAACAAACAAAAAATACAACAACAAAAAACACAGATATTCACCAGTTATAGCTAGCAGAGCTAACTATACCTTTCACCCTGCCTTGCACTGCTCATGATCTCACAAATTACATCACTCATGACATGTTCTATGACATCATTTCTGACATGAAATCGCAAATTACATCACTGATGACAATGCTGATGACATCACAGATGGCATAAACCATACTCTTTTTTGCACACACTGCTCTATAAACTAGCATAGTGTTGGAAATTACCCTTTTTGCAGGGCCACCCGCAAACTTTTTGCCTTCCTCCCCCTAATTTTGCAGAATTTGTTGTGGTTGGGTTTTGACTGTTCCGGTCCAGTGCGACCACATATCCCAGGTGGGCACTTCTTTACTATAAGTGCTACTTTACGTTTTAAAAAAAAATTCATATCTCAAGTTCTACTTATTGGATTTGTGTCATTTTGGTCTGGTTTTATTTATTAAATTTGTTTATTAAATTATGTTATTTTTTTCTAAAATGGTGTGGCATCTTTTTGTGTGGTGTTTTCAGTTGGTTTAAAGTGTTGCACAATACTTTACACATTGCCTCTGAAGTTAGGCCTGACTGCTCTGTTTGCCATGATACCAGAAGGTGAGCACAGGTTAATTTAGAGTGTGTTTGTGACTTACCCTGACTAGGATTGTGGTCCCTACTTCCTCAGGGTGCATACCACTGTCAACCAGAGGCCCAATTTCTAACATATGGTATTAGAAGCCTGACAGTAAGTACAGCACAACACTAAATAATATGAGCCATCATTAATGCCATCACAGATACAACTCATGTAGGTGTAGCAAGCATGTGTTATGTGAAATATTGTTCCTATACCATACAGTTACCATACATTTCACATGCAGCCTAGTTCACATTAACAATCCACAACACATATATGGGAAACCCTGCACACAGTGTTCAATCTATATTCTGTTCAGAGAATGCCAAGGTCCTCAAGATACTAAACATCCGTTCTAAAATTAATGTCCTACTACAGACAAGTTTTATATGTATCGGACCCCTCCCAGTCACTAAACCTATATTGAGAAATTAAGTTGATATGAGTAGAAGTGTAAACAGTGTATTCTCTTTGGAGAGAGTTTGCTCTGTACCACACGGTTTAGAGACAGTGAAACGAATGAGAAATACACAACACGGTATTAAAATGCATCTACTTAAAACAGTGTACACTATATGCAACATATATTCAGCTATCAAAAAGTATGAAGTTCCGTCATGAGGAAAACGGGGGTTCCAAAGCCTGCACTGAGGTTCAGGGCCCACTCGGTCATGAAGAAAGCACAAGCCCTCACCCCAAAGGTGGCATACTTCATCCTGGGGGTATGCTCCTAGTTAGGCTGGGGCTGCAACGCCCAACAAGCCCCTCAGGGAGGTACTTTGCTGGAGATCTTTTTTTAATCACCTGTTGGACAAGAGTATGGTCCACAATCTCTTCAAGAAGTGTCTCCAGAAGCACCCTGTGGATAGGTCTAAAAGCAGAAATATTAAAATTAACTAGACGTCCCCTCTGGGGCTATATTAATAGCAGACCTCTGTTAATGGGATAAAAACACTAATTAATGGATCCTTGGAAACACTATAAATCCAAGCTCCTTTTATTTGATCAATATGTTTTGTGGCTGCACTGTCCAAAAAGGATCAATTCCCCTCTCCCCATATTTATTAAAATAGGCTCCAGGGAATGGGGCCCCCCGGACTAAATATTGCTCAGTGGATCTGCACACTCCTTCTCCCCATATTAGTTTCTTGGGCCCTGGGGGGTGGGGTCCTCAGGGCCAAAAATAGCTGTGGAATGGGGAGGCCATGTGCCCCCTCTCCTTAATTAAACAATGCAGCTACGGGTCTCCAATTCCTTTGACGTAATTCTGCGGGAGTCCCTCGGAAATGTGTCAAAAACTTTTTTTTTACTTTTTTCTACTTTGGTCCCAGGGGGCAATCCCTCTGGGTCCCTGCTATAGGGCCTTTGGCGGGGGGAGGGGTGAAAGGGAGGATTGTATCTCTAACCTGCCCACTTATACAATTGCTGTGGAGTTTGATTCCTGCTGGCGCAAGATGGCCTAAAGGAAAAATCTCCCTGGGCCAATCAGAACGCTCTGGTTTTTAAAATTATGTTTGAGGGACTCACGCAAGAGTCCCTTGAACTCAACAGTCCAGATACTCAAATATTTTTTTACCTTAATTTCTCAAAAACTACTGGCTGGACTTAAACCAATTACAAAATGCATAATCTACGGATCAAGATCTAGCTTCCTGCCAAATTTGGTTCAGCAGTTTTTCCTGTATCCCTGCCTAAGCAAGCCTATAGAAAATAGGTTTTGCGTTTTGGGACCCCTCCCCCCGTTTTCTTTCCCCCATGCTGGACCTATCACCCTGAATTGTTCGATGCCTAACTTGTGCAAAGAGAGACCTAATTGACTCTGAATTAAAGAATGACGCAATTGCTCAGCTGAGGGAAAGCAACATCACTGCGCTCCATGAAGCATGGGCCCTTCACTCATCGCCCTGGCATGCCTTCATTACATATGAAGCTCCAGCAATGGTATCCCAGGCAGGGAGGTTATGCCTCAGGAGGCATGTGGGCTACGTGAAAACACTAGCACTCAGCAGGGGGAATGGTGATTATATTATTCTCTTGGCATCTTTACTTAAAACTGTAAGAAAAAAGTCTCATAAATTGTCTCATTAGAGAGCATTTATCTCCATCCTAAGGATAGGAGAGAGTCAGCACTGTCAGCCCTTCTCCCAATATTTAGAAAGCTAAAACTATCCCATCCAGATGCTATGTGGGTCATCATGTAAGATTTTAACAACAATTCAAAATGTTTCAGAGCCAAATGATACCCTTCTGGATCTTGAAGATGAAATCTGAGCCATACCACAAACTCAGAAGCAATATCAAAGGCCTGATAAACACGGCAAAGCACAAGCGGGTACACTGAATCAACTAGACCTCTGTATATTAAACATGGAACAAAAACATTTTTTAGTCCCTCTGGGGGAAGGCTATGAATTAACCTCCACAACAGTGGTTGTACCATAAAGAACTTTCTGTTCCTATGAGGTTTGTAAGTAATATATCACATTTATTAGAAACTTAAATTCAACAATTTAAAGTAAAGTACTTGAGGTGCTCCTGTATAACGGCACAGTGTAAGTGAATTATGTGTTATTATAAGTGTTGCAGTGCTATTTACATAAAAACTAAAACCAAACTGTGGTTAAAAGCATGAGGTCTCAAATAAGCACCTATAACCATAGCTACTGTGAGCCTGCTGAATTTTTCAAAAGTAAATCCACAATTTCTAATACAATGTCGACGTTTCAACCCCAATGAAATTAATTCAGGCGGGTCATTATCAGGACAGACTATTGCAATAGGAAGCACCCCTATTTGATTGTACTCAGACACATCCTAATCGGGTTAACAATAAAACTATACCAATTCACCTTCCATCTCATGTAGCCCTGGTGTGTTGTTAATAATACCACTTTTTTTTTATTTTGCCATCTAATGGCTTCAGGAAGGTCTTAGATCATTCCATGAAAATGAGTCAATTCTTTAAAGTCCTTTTTAAAAACTTGTTGGAGTGGTCCTATGTTAAAGTTAAGGATCTGCAGCCCCGATTTAATCAGGTTAAATGCTTTAACTAGTAGTTCAGCAGCACGGTAAACACTCATACTAACACTGAATTCACTCACACTGTGCCATTATATACGAGCCCCTCGATTACTTTACTTTAAATTGTTGAATTTAAGTTTCTAATAAATGTGATATATTACTCACAAACCTCATCTTTATGGTACAACCACTTTCGTGGAGGTTAACTCATATCCTTCCCCCAAGGGACCAAAACATTTTGCTGTTACATTATGCACTTACCCAGGTCCCAGGGTACTGGGTTGCCCAATTTTTTTCAAAATAATCAGTGAATTAAACAGCAGATCTGAATTGGATGTGCCACCCGCCTACACTTACTTTTCATGTTTCAAGATGGTCATTCTGGACCATATGTGGGTGTCTTTAGCTCACTTCCAGCTCATAAGTAACTCTGGAGTTGCCCCAACTTTGAGGAGTGACTACTCAATCCTAAAATGTGAAGTATTGGCTGCAGGAGCCAGATGATCAAAAGTAAACCACATTGGAAGGCAAGAAGATCTTGACACCAATAAAAGAACAAAATCAAATATGGATGACCAAAAAGGGCAGAAGGCCCGAGCGAATCAGATTCTGGAGGAGAATTTTTAAAAGACAATTGATGAAAATCTTAACAGGAAATTATCGGTTAACTACACTTTGACACAGAAGGGAAGTGCTATGCAAGTATCCTTAACAAGAAACTACAAGTTTGGGCAACCAGAAAAAATGACCCCCCCAACCCTCCAAATCAAACAGGTTTCCAAAAGGGCTGCAATATTGAAGTTAACCTAACCTGTATCTCTTATTTGAGTGAAGCAACTATGGCATCCAACAGAAAGGCCCTATATATTGGGTTTATAGACTTCCAAACTGCATTTGACAGCAATCCTCTGGTCAAAGTTGAATGCCTGGGGCATCCCACCCTATTTATTAAAAGGCAATATATCTTTGTATTCCAATGCTTAAAAAAAATCTGCTCGGGGGGGGGGGCACTGCTGCAAAAAGCATAACGAATAAAGGCCTAAAGCAAGGCTGCATTCTGGCGTCACTACTATTCAATAGCTACTTGGACGACCTAACAGAGCATCTTGAAAAGGAGAGGGCATTTACCAAAGGACGGCAGACATTAGGGTCCAGACTCTCTAGTATGCTGATGACACGGTAATTGTTGATCAGACACCGATAGGCCTGCGGAGACTTTCCAAAGCACATGCAATTTATTGCAGTCAATAACTTGAGGATCATTGAAGCTAAAAACGAAGGTCATGATTATTACACGCAGACTAAAAAAAAAAAAAAGAGGAGCTTGGTTAATTGAAGGGAGTGTGGTTGAAATTGCTGATCTGTACAAATACCTAGGGCTATGGTTGGACAGCAGGGGTTGTATCGCACTGCATATCCATGCCCTGTAGGCAGCAGCAAATTCTCTGACATAGGCATTTCACAAGTTGCACAAATCATTTGTGAATCCTGATCTACGGGTGCTCCTAAAGGTGATGCCCTGCAAACTTTTATCCACCTTTGCCTATGAAGCAACGATATTCAGAGAGAAACTATCGAACTGGCTGGACAGGCCACAATGCACTTGCTACAGAAACGTCTTCTCCCTACCACACTGTACTTCACATGCCCAAATTCACTTAGAATTTTGACTGTTTATGCAGCAGGCAATACTGAAGGCAAACGTCTAGGCCTATTTTTTAAAAACTAAGCAGGCAAAGAAAGACACGCTAAAACAGGCAATTTGGCAAGTAATAAACAACCCCCTGACAAGCTGGCATAGCTGTCTAAACATCGCATTGGATGTTTTGGAGGCCAGAGTGATCTGGTCAAGTGACCTCCCTGTGATTCTAGTCTGAAAGCTGCTGGTTAAACAAGTAAAACTGATATCGAGGGAACAGGATGTGCAGGTTGTAAAGAAACATGCATATGGAAATTGGGCATTAACATTGACTTGTGGGCTCTCGTGATCTCTCTCTCATTACCCTTTGGTAAGGATATGAAAAACAGCTCTGTATCTGTGAAAAGCTGCTCCCGTTAAGAAAGTTCTGGTTGTGCCTAGTAGGGCGTATCTTAAACAGCAGGATTTGTCAAGATGCCATGCAAGCATGTTTGAAAGGTGAATCATCTCAGTTAGCGACTCGATTTCTGAAAGTTATCAAACATACTTTAGCAACTTTGTAGATATGGTGGACATCGCTGGAAGCACGCCAACAGGATCGCCACTGCACGCTCCCACATAAACATGTTGCCAATAAGTTCTGACCTTTATGGCCATTGGCATGGGTCACCTACTGAACATTAAACAGACTCCAACTTAAAGTAAAGTTGTGTATGGGAAAATAGCCCGGTACTTTCAGCAGCATAAGGCAAATTGAGCAAATTATGGTCTTGAGGAGGCCGGACAATAATATTGCCAACGGAGGCATTTTTAATTTAACACATTGCCAAAATAATTTGCATTTTACTCAGCCCTTAGAACTGAACTTCTCAAAAGAGACAAATAGAGCACCTTATGGCCCTCTTCGGGTCAAACAATAATACTGCTAAGGAAGGCATTTTTTAATCTAAGGTGCTGCTAAAAAATGTTGATGTATAGAACTTTTCTTCACAGGTCATGTCGGCACTTTAGGTGTCCGAGAGCAGAGTGGTCTTTTAAAAGTGTTCTCAGTTCTTTTTAGGTTGCAGCCTACCAGACAGCACAGCTGTATGGTTTGCTAAGACATCTTGAGGACTTTTCAGAACGTTGTCCTAGGAATTAATTCCACACGTTGATTACCATTGGCTTTGTGGTTTGTAACTCACACTTTCTGGCTTTCCATTTGCTGGCTGTATTTGCTTTAGGCTCTTCAGGTTCAGTTTACCCCTCCTGTTGCCTAAATAGTATTTTCTGTATTCTTCCACAAACTTGATTGCTGCTAACAGGTCTTTAAATCTTGTTCTTATCGCGTCACATTTGCTGTGCATTCAAAGACCGAGATCAAATGTCAGGCATTGTCTTCCAATAGCACTTGTTTACTTGTCTTTCTCTGATTTCAAAGTGATGGGATTTATGTGACAATCTTGCTGGATACTGGGGGTATAAAAAAGGTTTTTCCTAGCACACAACAACATTTAAATGAACTGCATATTTCAGAAAATCAGAATTATGAACAGACATATGAAGTACATTTTTTGTCATTGCTGAAGAAGGTTGGAAACAAATACTTTTGTATAATCAAAACGAATCATTGAACTAGCTAATGCAATTTCCACACATTGTCTGCACACTGTATAGTGTTATTAGTAAAACTGTTTGTCTATGCAAATGTAATGGTTATTTCAATTGAAAATGTGTTGTCTGTAATGGCAGTGTGCTACCACACCGTGAATACTCTACGCCACTGCACTCTATGCAAAGCCTCTCTACTCTTCCCTGTACCACTCTACTCGGTCAGTAACGCTGCTATAAACCACTGCACTATTAGCCACTGCACTCTACACCACTCCAGTCTAGGCCACACCAATCTACTCTGCACAAGCCCACTCTATGCCTCTGTACTCTACACCAGTCCATGCCACTTTACTCTACACCACTTTACTCTACGCCACTCAATGCAACAGCACTCTACGATGCACCACTCCACTCTACTCTGGAGTGGAGTAGATTGTTTCACTCTATACCATACTATGATCTACTGCACTCTATGCCAGTGCACTCTACACAACTTCACCACTCCCTGCTTCACTCTAAACCACTGCACGCTAACACTGCAACACTGCATTTCCCACCACTGAACTCTATGCCACTCTACCCTGCACTACTCCACTCTCCATCACTGTAACTATAACTTGTACCCTAAGGTAACTATAACTCATGCCCCAACCGTGCACAGTTTTTTCTTCAATAATTTCACTGTTAATGTTTCATTTATATTTTTAATGACGTTATAGAAGCTGTCATGAGTGCTGTAATATCTGGGGTACTTAGCAGTGCATGGCAAGGGTGCGAGTTATAGTTACCTTAGGGCGTGAGTTAAAGTTACTTGAAATAACGAACTATGACTACTGAATTTTGCTGGTTTTGTATGAGTAAATTCTGAACTTATCTATAACGTCCCTGTAACCTTTCTTTTTTATAAGTGAATTTATCTGATTTTTTTCATTCTATTTTCTAACTATAAAGTCACTGTAACCTTTGTTTTTTTCAGTGAGTTTGTATGTTTTTTTTTTAACAAAGTAATTTTTATTACTATACGTTAATCAAACCATTGCCACGCACATCCAGTGTCCATGCACATTGGGGTTTGGCTTCATGGCCAGACCCTGCTGCCAACCTCCTATAACCACCCAATCCCGCGCTGCGCCCAGCCTTTGGCCGTGCCCTGCGGTCAACCCCCCATAACCACCCAACACCTGCATGACTGTAGGGTCTGTCTATCTGGGTGTGAGAATAGTTGTGAGATGGTGTCTCTGGGTGTGAGTGTGTGTCTAGTTGTGAGAGTGAGTGTGTGAGGGTCTGAGTGGTTCTGTGAGTGGCTTCGTCAGTGTCTGAGTGGGTCTATGAGTGGGTGCATGAGTGTCTGTGTGGGTGTTAGTGCCTCCATGGGTCAGAGAGTGGGTATGTGAGTGCATGTGAGATGATATGAATGGGTCTGATTGGGTGCGTGAGTGTCTGAGTGGGTGTGGGAATGGGTGCATCTGAGCCTAAGTGGGTCTTTGAGCGGGTGCATTTCAGCCTCAGTGGGTGAATGAGGGTCTGAGTGGGTCTGTGATTGGGTCCATATGAGTGGATTTGTGAATGGGTGCGTTGAGCCTGAGAGGGTATGTGAGTGGATGCATCAGTCTGAGTTCATCTATGAGTGAATGAATTAGTGTATGAATGAGTGAACTTTTTTCTGCATTATTCGCAATGATACATGGGGAGACCAGGCTGAGCATTGAGATGCATTGGCGAATATCACACATTGTGAAAAAGGTTATTTTAAGGTCATAATTTGACCCTCAGACCCATACCACAGCAATGGGGTCAGGGTACCTCCGCCCTGACCCCTTTTACCATATTTTCATTTTATTTTTCAGCCCTGAGGACCATGTCCCGTTAACTAAAACGTCAGCCACAACTTTCTGGTCAGATTGGGGCCAGCCAGTCACAGCATTCCTATTAGTGCCCGCATTCGCGACTACGCCGCGATCGCAACAAAAATGTTGCAACGGATCCACGGTCCTAGGTATAAAAATGTATTTCCTCTTTATTGTCTCAAAAATGAATGAACAAACTTAATATCCAAAATCATAATCTGCGTACAGAAACCTACCTTTTTGCCAAATTTGGTGTACTTCCGTCCAGCGGTTCGGGCAGTAGTCGTGTTCAAAACTCCTATGGGAATTAACCTGAGATACGCACGTTTTTTGACCCCGTCCCCTTTTTTCTTAGCCCCTGCTTGACGGAGCACCCTTAAACTTTCTGGGCGCAACGAGCAGCACGTCACACTTTTTTGAGAAAAGTCTGTGAAGATTCGTCAAACGGCGCCAAAGACATAGGCAAGTAAAAAACTCTTTCTATGGAAACGTGGTCCTAACTATAACTAACTACTACATCCACATATATATATATACGCATACATACACACATGTACGTACATACACATACATATATTTTATTATTTGGGGGGGTAGATGATGTGGCTGAAGAGAGGGTAATGATGGAGAGTGTCAGAAAATGGGGGTAGCCTTGTTAATTTCGGCAGGGGGAGAATAAGTGCTGCGGAGGGAAGCTAGATATTTTATATTTTATATTTCAGAGGTAAGGTCATGTTGAGCTTGGATGCCCTTTTACTCCTCTGCCCCTGTGGACCGGTTAAAAGAAGGAGCAGATAACATTAATTTGTAGATTGTTTAACGGAGTAACAGAGACATTTTTCACCTTGAGGTCTCAGGATCATAATGGACTACTCAAGCTTCGCACTCGTTGCCTATTACTGACTGCTAAAAATCCCTCAGTGAAAAACATTCCTGCTATTCAATTGTACCCATCTATAATTCTATATGCTCTGTTGGTGCGGGTGTGTGTTCAAAATGGTGCATTACCTGGGGACTTTAAAGAAGCTAAAACTGAAGTAACCTTAATTTGGCTTCTAATCTTAATCTGGCCTCCAAATTGTCCCCCAGGTTATCCTATGCTAGATTATCATTTGCTATCCTCTCATACAACCCTGCAGTACATGCCTTTCTCTTCTCACTTCTCATGCTCCTGCCAGTCCAAAGCAGGAAGTCACACCTTTGCACAACAAGAGTGTTCCGATTTAAGTACCCAACTAATCTTAACAAGGTCTGACATAAACACACATGTCTATAAATCTTGTGTTATGTGGGACTCATGCCTATGCTTCATAACTCATTTAAATGCAGCTCTTGGAACTTATCAACATCTATCACGTCTTCCTTGGAAGGAACAGATCAACATCTATCATGTCTTCCCTGTCTTTAGTCAAAATACATTCAGTACTGCAGACCAGGCTCCTGCTCATGGCAGGAGGAGGTGACAACAGTGTCACCATAATGAGTGCTTTACCGGATGCCATAGGTGGTTCAGACATGGAAGGAATACAACTCTATTAACCCCGCTCTGAAAGAACTCCATTGACTTACAGGAGAAGGAAGAATCAAATTTAATAGACTATGCAGTGTGGGGTTTCTGGCACAAGAGCTATACTGTCCCACTACTAAAACCCATAGATAAAATTCACATCCAATAACACCCATAATGTTTTGCCATTGGGGTAGATACCTTTGAATAGAGGGCCGTAAAGATCCGAATATCAGAAAATCTATTCACAAGAGCACAGCTAAAGTGGCTACTTTAAGGGAAACTTCTGGAAATCTAGATTTTCAAAAAGCGTGAATGGGCTGGGTCGGGATCGCAGATCAAGCACAGGGATGAGAACTGTCGAGCTCATAATTTAAACCACTTGAATTACTGCAGGCAGCATTTCCTAAAATCTTAGGCCATTCATGCCATTAAAAAGGCGATCAACACTGTACACATTTGCCCACTAACAAACCATAGGGGCAATTTGGCCCCTTCCACTCTGCATAAAACAAAAAATAATGCAAGTCACACTTTAGGCTTAGCTTCAGTATTTAGACAGTGATTAAGGAAACCATGTCTCAAAATAACCTGTTCACTTGAATAGACTTAGCAGGGTTTACAGATTGTAACGGAAATACTTGACAGATGTGGCATTTTCCATTGTTCCTGTAGCTTTTAATGTTACAGTAGCAGACCAACAGTAACTATGACAAAGTGACTACTATGAATTGCGTGTCATTGAATTTAGCCACAGAGATAGAGGTCATGATACTGCAAAGACTACCTGTGGATTTTTCTACTGAGATCAATCTTTAATAAAACAGCGACTCCCACACAAGACAGTTATAGGTAGTAAAAAATGTCAACCTCCTAGCTTAAGAAGCTCTGTAGCTTCTGCCAGGAACTCCATGGATGAGTCTTATGCAAAGACAGAAAACACCAGATGAAGAGATGATAGGCAACCTGAATTCCTGGTGACCTATACAAAGAATTCACAAGCTTTGAGTTGCCAGTTTTTAGAAGGATAGAGGAAATGAGTCTCCTAGCCTCACCAGAAAGCTCCAGCCTGGTAGCAAACAGACCTCTCGATAAATGAGAAGTACATTTTACTTCTTGGTACCCTATGCATCCAGGTACAGCAAGATTCATGCTTGGTTCTCTTTTGATGAAACATTAACAAACTGTGTCCTTGTTTGAATGAAAAGTAAACTGGGGAATAGGCGGAGACGTTCCACCATGATTTTGTAGAAATGATGGTTCATCACAATTCCAATTCCTGCAGTGCATGAGTACTTTAATACAGGCAAGAAGTTGTTGGGGCATAGAAATGAAGTCCAGTACCTTCTACAACGTGAGTCATGCATGTAGTTGTGCTTTGTTCCACAAGGCAACTTTATCAGTTTGGCAGCACAACAGCCACTCCACAGTTCATACTGTTGAAGAGAATGTCTGTAGAGTATAGTATTATTTGTTCTGGTATAAAGTCTCTTCCAGAACATCATTGTATACCTCTAACTTATTGTGAACAGCTGGTGAGGAAGATGCTCAATGTTACCCCTCCTCAAGGTTGTCAGCGCAATAGAGGCTCGACCCAAATTCTGAGGTAAAATGTTAAAAAGGCAGACTCTGATTATAACTGAAGAGGTAGGCTTGTGACAGGTGCATTTACATTTAACAAAACTTTGTTCTGCTACAACAACCTTGTCTGTGACCATCAGGTGGTTTAATGCAAAAATGTTCTGTTTTTTTTCAATTGGGACAACTTCTGTTCTTTCAAAAGAAGGCCCGTCATGACCTTGTCAAAGGCCGTTTGGAACACCCTGGTGGAGCAATACTCATCCATAGAATTGTAATCCAAGGGGTACTTTCCAAAAAGAGTCATGCACTTAACAGGTCATGATATTATGTTACTCTCTTTTTGTTTCGCTCAGCATTGTTCAATTATTTGGCAAGTAGGTGCTTTTTTACATAAACATTCGGGGTTGGAATTCATCCAGCAAGAGTGCGCCACTGGGGGATTCCTATTTAATCAGTGTTGTGGGTGCATGATTTGGAGAGAGCGAGTTACCTCCTATTGATGTGTTACCTAAGGGGTGCTAAGGACCTAATCAACGTGAATGTCAAGTATGGTGTGGTTTGCAACAGAATTTAAATCTTGCAGCCCTCCACCCTTTCCATATTGACTGTTTTTCACCTGTTGCAAGCTTGATTCTGATTGACCTCTTGCTGGTGGTGGGTCTTCTATTCATGTAATAACTGTGTGTGGCAAGAGTGAGTGACTCCACTGCAGAGCTTTGAACTGGTGGGCTAGCCTAGGTGGTACAGATCCTAGTGAAGGAATAGGGTCTAGTCCTGTCGAGAGCTGTTCAGTGGTCCTCAGATTCGAATGGTAATGATTAACAGTTTGTTTCTTTGAGATCCGAAGTGTTGATGCTATCCTGGTATGGTCAGGTCTTATGTCATGTGCCTTGTTTTTTTCCTTATCCTCAGTCTATCTCTTCCCATAGCACTTCACCAGGGAAGGGGAGGTTAAAGACCAGCACATCCACTACTTTGCTGTGGTGTTTTGTACTGTGCACCTGGAGTAAGCAGAAGGAGGATGTTAGGATCTTAGACATGTATGTCATCGGTTTACCATCCCTTGCTTAACTTTAAGAAAACTCCATTCTGTCAAAGAGTACATTAAATATCTAGCCCATGGATCATAAATAAATGAAAGTCCTAACACTAGCTGCCTTATTATCTTGGGGTCTGCCTAAAGCCAACAATTAGCCTGGACACTGAACCTTGACCATCAAGATCACTGGCAAAAGAAGGCCATAATGAAGGGGAGGTAAAGTGTGCTTGGACTTTGTTTGAATGCAGCTGTAGACTTCTTTTTTTCCAGGAGACTCCTCAGGATATCGGTCTGAACAAATGGGAGAAAAATATCCTTACTCACTACCCTGCTTTCCAACAACCCTACCCTTCCAACATTTTTCACCTGCCCTATTCATGCCCAAATTATTACTATCTTAAAGACCTGACAACTTTTTTCCCTGGAATTCATTTTTCTATTTTGTCTTTTAGAGTCACACTCCCTAGACGCCAATGCACTTCATCAGTTTAAAACCACCAGCCAAATCACAAGACATACAAGGAAAGTGGCTGGACAACATGCTTCAGTCCTATAAGTGCCATGAAAATATATCTCAGTTCAGAATTATTAAAACTGGTGTCTGATGAAGTAAATAATTCCTCACAGTTATTGCAAATCAGATCCTTACATTTTGTAAACACATGGTGTCTTCATTGAGGTCTTACAGTGCTCAGATCTGTTTGTCAGGGATCAGTGACCACATCCAAAAAAGCGGTTTATTTCTTACCGTCCACTACAGGAATTATTCACCCACTAATTCATAGGAAGCAGAAAAACACAAGCCATTTTCTACCTTATGGTGAGAGCTGAGGGTTACAAGTTTAATGACTTTATGCACTGAAGATGAATGTATCCATTGGTAAGATATGGAAAACCTTTCACATTTAAGTCTGAAGAATTGCCTGATAAAGTCTATTACGATACCTAAAGGCAGACATATGCTCAGATTCTTGCTCTGAAGGAAGCAAGATGAGTGCAGGACATGTTCAGCCATTCTAACTTATGTAACAGGGTATTTCCTTAAAAGAAGAAAAAGAGATGGCTCAAGGCAAGCTGTAGTATTTTAGAGTTGGTACCATAAGTGAGGTAAACCTAGACTAGGTTACCAAACGAGTAAAAGTCCTCGTTATACCCAAACTAAAAACCACCAGCACCTTAAGGAAGCAGCTGTCCTCCAGCAGAAGCCAGATGCAGAGCTTTCTGATATTATCATCAGTGGTTCTAATACAGAGCTACCACAGACATTCCCATAGGTAACAGCTCAGTACTCTTGAGTGATCATCCCACAGAGACAATGACTTCCTGCATATAGTGAGGGAGGAGAGCATTGTTCCCCGTTTTGTTTAACCAGTTTAGTGTGGGCGGCCACTGGCTGCTGCCCACACTTCCTCCCTGGTGCGGGTCACGACCAGTGGCCAACACCAGGGAAAGGGTTAAAAAAATCCTCTGGTGCAATGCACAGCAGGATTTTTTTTATAAAGAATTTCATGCTGGGAGACACGAAAGAACATCCGCGTCTACCCCAGTCCTCCCACCCGCCCCTCTGTGATATCACATTTTTCCCCACTGGAGCAGCAGAGGAGCAGGTAAGCGTCCTCTCCCTACTCCAATGGGGAAAAAAAGGCCAAAACAGCCTCCCCAGATGCCAGGGAGGCATCGATGGAAAGGGGAGAGTCTCCCTTTTCCATCGATGCCTTCCTGGCACCATTTCCTGGCCATGGATCGCAGCGCGGCTGTGATCCTTGGCCAGGAAACACCCCTAGGCACCAGGCATCTTGTTTGGGGGTGGAGGGGTCGTCCCCTTTGTAAATGGCCGTTCCCCCCCCCCCCCCCTTTGGGGCATAAATACAAAAAAAAAAAAAAAATAGATTGGTGTTCTTTTGGGGACCGATAGCGCCACCCATATTTACATTTTTTTTTATAAAAAATAAAAGAAAACAAAATGGTGGGGTCGGCCCTTCGAACACTGGTTGACCCCTGGGGCTATAAATCATAGTTTCCCTGGGTGGGTGCGATCAGCAATATTTAAAAAAAGAAATAGAAAATGTTGGGGTCAGCCTTTGCCAAGGGAAAGCACACATGTATAAAAAAAAAAAATATATATATATATATATATATATATATATATATATATATATATAGAGAGAGAGAGAGAGAGCAGTGCTCTCTTGGCAGCCCCCTGTTTAGTTCAGCCCCAAATTCCACCTTTTACTGGTGATGCTGGATGTAAAGTCGATACAGCTAACTTTTTGCCAGTCGACTACGTCCATCTATTTTTGAATGTTGACTTCCTTCAGGAAATTGTGCAGCAAAAAATTTGCCTGCAGACCAATTTCTGAGGGAGCGTGAAGGCACTCTAGGGCCCCATTCTAGGGCATGCAAGTGGACTCCCACTTACGCTGGCGGAGTTGAAGATATTATTGGGCCCTACGCTCAGAATGGGGTTAGTGCAGAAACCCACCTTGCAGTCCTACTGGACGATTCGCACGGTTTTGGTAACCCTCATATTCGCACCATACATGAGAAGAGAAAGTTTTTTTGCTACTGCAGCGCATGCTGCATTTCAATGACAATTCTGCTGCATTGCCCCAGGACCATCCAGACCATGACAGGTTGTTTAAAATTCGGCCTGTCGTGGATCATTTGTCAGCCAGGTTTCCAGAGATCTATACTCCTGGAAAGAATATAGCAGTCAAAGAGTCCTCAATCCTGTACAAAGGACGGCTACTTTTCAGACACTACATTGTGAGCAAAAGAGCTTGCTATGGCATAAAGCTGTACATGTTGTGTGACAGCTCTTCTGGCTATGTGTATAGCTTGAGAGTGTATACAGGGAAGGACTCTTCCCTAAACGCTGCCGGCTGCCCTCCCGCATTAGGGGGTCACAGGTAAGATTGTATGGGAACTTGTCCAGCCACTTTTTCACAAAGGTTATAACCTTTATGTGGACAATTTCTATACAGGAATAGAGCTGTTCAGTGAGCTCTACAAAGCTGGCCCTGTGGCCTGCAGTACAGTTCGTTGTAACCGCAAAGGATTCCTGCAGAAACTTGTTTGTAAGAAGCTCCAGAAATCCCAGAGTACTGCATTGCATTCCAACGAACTGCTCGCAGTCAAGTTCTTGGATAGGCATGATGTATACGTGCTCACTACAATTCATGATGAGAGCACTTCCCCCATCACGGTTTGGGGTCAGATGGCCGAAGTCCACAAGCCCATCTGTATACTTGATTACAATAAGTACCTTGGCAGAGTGGACAGGAACGACCAGGTTCTTCAACCATACAATACGTGTCGTAAAACTTGCACTTGGTACAAGAAACTGTTTACCCACCTGATCCAGATGGCAACATACAATGCGTATGTTGTTTACCGTCAGACAACCACAGGAAGACTCACGACTTTCCTTGATTTCCAGTTGTCTGTAATTGAAAGCCTCACTGCTGTTACAGAAGTAGCAGCTGCAGCCTCCACCTCATATGTTCTGGAGGATGTGGCAAGGCTGCAGGAGCGACACTTTGATGATCGCATTCCTAAAACACCCAAAAAGGATCGTCCATGCCGTTGCTGTAAGGTGTGCTCAAAGCATGGAAAGCGGCAGGAGAGTCGGTATTACTGTCCCCAATGCCCATCACAACCAGGCCTCTGTGTCCCTACTTGCTTTACGTTGTATCATACTAAAGCAAAGTTCTAGGAAATCGACTGAGGTGGAGCTGCCGTTGGGTAATCCTTTCAGTGGCAGTGCATGGATACCGAACATCCATGGGCCACTGCTTCGTTAGGCAAGGAGCCACAGAATTTTACTTCATCTACTTCAGGAAATCATGGACTTCTTGATGGCCTGCTTGAGACCTAAATCCACCATCAGAACGTGGTAGGTGTTCTGTTCAATTAACGTGCATTATAGTACCCATACTGCATATACTAGTGGGCAGAACATATGCCACATTATCACGGAGTACCCTGTGTGGCAGAATGTTAAAAGCATGACTGAATTTTTAAGTGCTTGTTAGGTAACTTATGTATACTACAAAAGGACCACCGTGATTGCTGATGAGCACCAGAGTAAGTGTAATAAGTCAAACAAATGTCCTGTCGGACATATTCACCAACATTTCTACTTTTTGTACAATTGTGCAAACTCAATTTGTAGCTCACTTTCAAAGCAAAAAGTAGAAGTGTTGGTGGATGAGTCCCACAGAATATTTGTTTGACTTTTTACTTTAGAGAGCTTAGGATTTCTTCACCAGCATGTCTGCCTTAGTTTCAATGGTAGATATGCTCGCTCATTTTGAGGAACAGGCCTCCCAAGGCACACTTGGACACCGCCAACTTGCATCCACAAACTAGTATAGCTTCACTTGGCAATTATACAGGATTAGTCAGCACTCTGATGAGAACAGAGACATGAATGGGTAAGGAAAGCTTATGTTAGGTGTGCATTCACAGGGATATTGCACAGGTAAAAGGCAGATAGTAAAGGTAGTACAGTTGTACATCATCTACACCTATCGAATCAAACCCATTGGTGCCATCCCAGCACTGAAAGACAATGACATGTATGGGTCAGTGTTTGACCAGCTTTTCATGTTCATCCTTCATCAGAACTTAGTAGATGTTCAGTTTGCTGTATGATAAGTGCATTACAGTCACAGCACAGCACATAATGTTGACTGGGACATATGCTACGTTCTCACGAACTCCCCTGTGTGCCAAACACTACCCTTTTTCATAGCCTACAACCTTCTCTTTAGGGAACATCACCAGAATTCCCCAGCATGTCTCCCTTAGTTTCAAAGGTAGATATGCTCACTCAGTTCGAGGAATCGCTTTGTACAGTATACTCGGACACCCCCAACTTGCATCCACAAACTGGAAGAAGATGGATTTAGCACAGTGAGTGTGTTAAAGGCACATGAAAAACATGTCCTCCTGAGCTGTGGGTGGCTGTCATGGGAGTCATTAGTAAAGGTTTGTTGCGCACGCATTTGGCATTGTTAAGGAAGAAGGAGGTGGTTACTGGACAGGTGGTAAAATGTAGTCAAACTTATTCCATTCTGTGGAGTGTGAATGTGAATGTGATGGGCCCTTGTCTGGCAGTGGTAAGTTAATGTGAGACCAGTGATTGGTTGGATTGGGCCCGTGGCCGGCGGTATGAAAGTGTTGTTTGTTGTGTGTTAATGGACCATAAACAAGTTGGTGCCTGGACGTGGCTTTATGGCCCACCTTCTGAAGGCTTGCTTTCAATATTCAGGTACTTTGATAAGTATTCCTGCTTTGAAACCATAATTTCTGGAGGTGCTAAAACCAACCAGTGTGAGTGGTGGGTTAACTTTAACAAACTGGTACCAGGGGAATCCAAGGGTGCAGGACTTGCGTGGCTCTCAACAGTTTTTCTTCACCCAGAATCCCCTTGAAATCAAAAAATTTGCTTTAAAATACTTTTGCCTTGCATTTCAATGAGCAGAAGTCCAGGGATCTGCAGGCAGCCACAAGTGTTCTACCACTCAGTGTTCCATTAAGTCTCCAGTGAAAAACTGCCTCACTTTAGTGAGTGGGCAAGTGACCACAACAGGGAAGTACCCAAAACAGATTGTGGAGACATCAAAATTACCTACCACAAAACAGCCTCGTTTTGTAAGACAGTCAACTGAGTATTTGGTCCTGGGCTCGGCAGCCATATAGGGAAACCTACCAAACCCAGACATTTTTGAAAATTAGACAGCCAAGGCAGTCCACAGAAGTGTGGCGTGTTTGGATTTCACAAAGTTTTCTTACCCAGAATACCCTGCAAAAGTGAAACATTGATTAAAAACACAATTTTTCCTTTCTTTTTCATCACAGAAACTACAAGAATGTGCAGGGATCATCACAATTCCTACCACCCAGTGTTTCTCCACTTGTCCTGATAAAAACACAACCCCACTTGTGTGCCTGTGCCTAGTGCCTGTGTCAGGAATGGATCACTTCAGGGTTAACAGTAGCCCTCATGCAAGGACTACCATTGACCCTTGTGTGATCCATTCACACAATGGGGCACTAGCCCACCCACAAAAGTGAGGTACCATTTTAATCGGGAGACCTGGGGGAACGCTGGGTAGGAGGAAATTTGTGCTCGGTATATTGCTTTCAAAAAATCTTACATCGCAGGAAAAAGTTAGAGTAAAATGTGGAGAAAAATGGCTGTTTTTTTCTCCTCAATGGCAATATTTTTTATTTCAGCTGTTATTTTCTGTAGGAAAACCTTGTAGGATCTACACAAATGACCCCTTGTTGAATTCACGATGCTGTTTATTTTAAAAAAATTATTAGCTTTCCGGGATCCAGCATTGGTTTCACACCCATTTCTGTCACTAACTGGAAGGAGGCTGAAAGCACAAAAACTAGCAAAAATGGGGTATGTCCCAGTAAAATGCCTATATTGTGTTGAAAAATGTGGTTTTCTGATTCAAGTCTGCCTGTTCCTGTCAGCTGGAAAGATGGCGATTTTAGCACTTCAAACCCTTTGTTGAGGCCGTTTTTAGGGAAAAAACCACGAGCCTTCTTCGGCAGCCCCTTTTTCCCATTTTTTTAAAAAAGAAACAAAATTTCCGCTGCATTTTGGCTAATTCCTTGGTCTCCTCCAGGGGAGCCCACAAACTCTGGGTACCTATAGAATCCCTAGGATATTGGAGAAAAAGGTCGCAAATTTGGCGTGGATAGCTTATGTGGACACAAAGTTTTGAAGGCCTAAGCGCGAACTACCCCAAATAGCCAAAACAAGGGCTCAGCACTGAGGGCGGGGGGGGGGGGGGGGGGAGGGGAAAGGCCAAGCAGCTAAGAGGTTAATAAACAATTTAGAGGATTTGTCAGACATGACTGGCACTTTGTTGCCAGAAGGCAGAGGATGCAAATTAACAAATAGAAATGTTTCAGAGACTCAGCAGTCTAGAGTAAGCACTTTAAAGCATATTAAACAGTGAGGCTTATGCCTGGAGGCAGGTTCACATTAATCATGACTTCCAATATTCAGAAGCTTGACAGAAGGATTAGCAACTGAAACAGAAAGCCAGTGTGTGCCAATTTAACCAGCAAAACAATAATTTGCACTGCTAATAAATTTGCTGTAGCACAGTGCTTTCTGGTACTAAATGATCAAAAGTAACGATTTTTCCTCAATTAAATATTTGCTGGTCTTTGGAAGAGGACTCCAAGCTAATGACAAAGAAATTCACACAGAACTGGGATAAAATGGAGTAGCAGTAGAGGTGAAAAGACCGCATATGTCAAAAAAGGGAGGGTGCGCCACTCTCAAAATTAACTTCTCCATTAAGTCCACTTACTGTCAGGTTTGCCTTGTTTAATGAAATACATCAGACAACATACCTACGTCACTACCTAGCTACATACGAGCTAAGTAAATTAATTTTGTAGGGCAAAATAAAACTGCAAGATAAACACCTACTCTTACCTCTGGACAATACTCTGAAAAACATTGTGATTAGATTAAGTAAAACGGCTCCTGTCAAACCAATAGGTACATAATAGAACAGGTATGTCATGCAAGCAGAAGGTGAAGGCAGTGGAGAATCAGCCATCAATGTATAGAAGAGCTCAGAGATTGCATGGTGAGCTAACAGTAGACCTGGACCTTTATTCACCAAAATAATGACTTTAGACCTACAGCAATCAATATGTCCCCACCTGATTTGTGGAGCATTAAAGGGTTGGTCAAAAAGGTCGGGATACATTTTCTGAATTTTTTCAAAGAAACGTGATAAGTACTTCCTTTGTGGTTCAATTACTTTCCAAAATGTATTACAAATAACTTTTGCAAGGTCGATAGTGACTCATAAAACAATTATTTTATGACAATAACTATTCAAATAACACATAGCACAAACATAATTGACACTACATTACACATAGCCTAATATATTTTTTGAGGGCAACAACAGACTTGTTGGAGCCTAGGAAGCAAACGGACTGTCAACCGGGGGGTGCCACCTGATTTGTGAGCAACGTGCCACAGTAACTGGACTCTCAGCAAAAGTGAGCGGTAGATCCCCCATTTTCTTGTCCTAGGTTTAACCACAACTTTTTTATTCACCCCAGGTAAGTCTTCACTATATTCATATGAATTCTTTAAAAGCATTCAAATTGAATACACTTTACTTGTGATGTTTACTAGCTGAGACTGAACATGTTATGTACTGCTCAGTAGATTCACCAATATGCAGACATGAGAATAAATGTATATATATATTTTTTTTCAAAGTCTTCTCCCTTAGCGTACCGTTACACACTTAACATGTTCGCCAATCTACCTACTGGTATGCTTTTCGTTTAACTATCCTTACCCCACATCACAGACACCTAATCTATAATTTCAAAGATTTTGTTAAATCAAGGGATTAGAAATTGTTTCCATTCCTCTCTATGCCTGGCTATTATTTAAAAAATATATAAAAATGCCTTGTAGTCTACTTTAGGCTGCGTGGTGATGACGGATGCCTTGGTGGTGAATGGCACTAAAGTCCATCACTGCAGTAATGCCAATGTGATATACAATGCGATTACAGAGGCAGGATTATGACCAACATTACTATTAGAGGATTCAAATCAGCTGACTTTAAAAAAAAAAGGAAATTTGACTGACAATTTTAAAATATACACGGTCTAATGTAAAAAAATGAAAATAAATAACATACATGTTTTCATGAACCGATTTCATAGCTCTTGCAGCATAACCCATGTTCTTTAGCACTTCAGTGTTAGTGTGGGAGTTCTCCAGTGCCTCCCTCTGGAACTCAATGGTCGAAAGCGTTCCATCGATTTGTACCAACTGCTTCTCAAAGCGCTTCTTTCTCTTCAGAGCCTGTAGAGCAGCTGCAAAAAAAACAAAAATGCAAACATTTATGTTAGCTGGTCTGCCACACAGCTTCATTGACAAAAAGCCAAATACATAGAACAATGTCTTACTTAGAAATAAATGTTTGAGCAGTAGTAGGAAATGCTTTCAAGACTGCCAAATATTTCCACTAAAGAGAATGCATATGCTGCAATGAGAAGTGTTCTTTTGGTGGATACTTTGAAGAGTTCTCCATACATAATGGTCAAGCTTGTTCTTTCTTAACGTTTGGCTGGTACAAGGAACATTTATGGATTTTTTACTTCAATTCACCAGTCAAAGAAATGAAGAACTGGTGCTTACAGACCTTAATTTGTAAACTCTTCGAGGTCTGAAATTGCTCTCATGTCCCTTCACGAAAGAGAAAAGGCCCTCTGTGGCACTTCCAACAGACATCTGCCGCGTAGATCCTCCAAACACCACCACCCACATTCTACCGTCTATCCTACATTCCAAACATAAGGCCATTTGTGTTGTGTAAATAGGCTTCGAGGGGTGGTGTATTTAGTTAAGCTCATACACCTTCACTCCATCTCCTGTAGATTATTACAAAACACTTGCAAACTCAGCAATCAAGTAAAGCTGTGCACGGTACTGATAATACAGAGCTTTTACCATGTAGGCGGGACATTTCTGTGTTGTTAGTCTCTAGACACAGATTATTGTCATGACAATCTATATTGCTCTAGAACAGCGTTTCCGAAACTGTGGGCTGCAAGCCTATTTTTGTGGGTTGCACAAGTCCAAGCAATAAATTAAGATGTCTTTATATTCTGTATTTATCTGGTCACATTTGCTGCACTTCACAGGGAGATCCAATGTCAGGTTATATCTTCAGTAAAATGCCTGCTAATTTTTTAACACATGGATTAGTGTTTACAAACTCCTCTCGCTTTGCATTCAGTGGAAGAAAAGTGAAGTATGTGACAATCTTGCTAGAGCACAGAGTGTGAAAGGAAAGGCTGCAGGATGTAATTTTTTTTATAATACAACAAAATATAAATACCTTTAAATGAACTGTACACATTCAGCAGTTAGGAAAGCAAAAATGAAGCACATTTTGTGTACTCCTGAGGTGTGACGGAAACAAAGATTTTAAAAGGATCAAAACAAATCGAGAAACCTGACTTCCACACATTATCATTTGTGTGCAATATAGTTTTATCAGTAAAACTGCATGTCATTTACAGACAGCACATTTTCAATTGAAATTGTCACTAAATGTTCACAGTGTGCTACCATACAATTTACATTAATAAATCGTCCTCCTTATGCCCATTAAAGCTAGGTGTGTTGCGAAACGTTGTTCTAAAAATAGGGTGTTGCTCTAAAAAGTTTGAGAAGCACTGCTCTTGATTGTTAGGTCTCGATTGAAGCTGAAAGGGCAGTTAACTCTAGGCTGTGGCTGAGGTAGTAATAAACTACCTGAGCTCAGACCTACCTTGTGTCACATGGGGTCTATGACTTAACTGGTGACGAGGATGGGAATATAACTGGCTCAACACTTGAGAGGCAAAAACAGGAAAACATCAAGAGTATATCCTGGCAAAAGTCTGAAGAGCTAGTTGTCCACTATTCCCATACATGTCAACAGTTTGAATGGAAAATTGTGGAAGACTGTGTGGAAAAAAACAATTGAGGGATTTTTTTTTTTTCCCCATTGACTCACTTGAAAAAGAGACAATTTTAGGGAGGGGAAACAGCTAAAATAAATGCATTTTTGGTTTTAAAAATTGAGTCTTCCTCCTGAATTGGGTCTGTTGGTACGTATACTATTCTATCAGAATAAAACTATCAGCACGTGACAATGATTATGAAAGGTATGGTGCCAAAGCACAAAGCATGAATGGAGAGAGAATCTGGATTTATCAGCGCAGATCCAACCAGATGAAAGATAAAGTACCCAAGGCAAACTGGACACTTGTGGGTGCCATTTTGATAGAGTGATCAAACAAGTCCGATTTCCTAAATAAAACTGACCGACACTGCATCTATGAGGTCATCTTTGGCAGTCCTCTTGAGAAGTTGGAAAAGTATTTGAAGTAAGCCCAATGCACTCTAAAAACAACATTAATCACTTGTAGGGCTTCAGATTTGGTGGGCAGCTTGAGAGATTGGGAACTCGAAAGGAAACTACAGCTAAATGGAGAGATGACCTATGACATGCAACAGACGTAAACTGTGGCAGCCATCTTAAAGAATCTGGAAA
The DNA here is from genome assembly GCF_031143425.1 of Pleurodeles waltl. Taxonomy (NCBI): domain Eukaryota; kingdom Metazoa; phylum Chordata; class Amphibia; order Caudata; family Salamandridae; genus Pleurodeles; species Pleurodeles waltl. The sequence goes on along the minus strand of NC_090439.1, from coordinate 789,068,619 downwards.
CTTAAAAAAGTTACTCTACCAAAGGAAAATTTATTGTTAATTGTTTTTACTTAGAGGCTAACTTGCTCGAAAGGGAGTGTGTGGGAAATACTTCAGAAGTATATTTAATTCTAAAATTCCCGTGAAGATTTGTGTTAGACATGGTGCGTGAGACTGAGAGGAGGTGGTCGGAGCTCCCGTCATGCTCTGCGCTTGAGCGAGAAGCGAGGGAGCAGTGTATAGTGGCAGGACGTGCTGTGGAATCCCTGCCCACCTTGGTTCGGGGATAGCGGCTTGGTGACACAGTGGCCACCGACTGTAGTGTGGCACCGAGCGGCAAACCCTCACAACACCGCATGGAGGACTTGCTTTGCGGTGCCCGCGAGTACAGCTGCTGAAGCCTGCAGGTGTCCTGGAACGCGCGACTCACACTGCGTTCGCCGCCGGGGCTCCTTGCTCCTACAGCTGCTTGAAGGAGAGTGGGCGCGTCCTCCCACCCCACACCAAAGTCACCGAGGAGGGAGCACATGGAGAAGTCGGTCTAAGAGGACGCATGCTCCTCTTGGCTGACACAGTGACATTGGTAGCAGACACAAGGCTCCCCTTCAGCTACTGGGGGATCGGAGAACGCGGCGGGTCTTCTTTCTGTGCTGAAGGGCCACTGATGGAGGGAGAGAAATGAGGAGCGACCAGAGTACAACGCAGCCTGCGGAAACGTTGCTAAATATACAGTGACAGTTTGAAAGGCTGGGGAAGTGTGGCAGGATGGGGGACTGGAGTTGAATTTCTGTTCAATGTGGACGGCATGCTGGAAATGTTAGACTAACTTTTGCCTATATGATCTTAAGACTCTAAACTTAAGGCTAAAATCATCAGCAGTGTGCGGGAGCTATAGGGTCTCGCCAGTTTGACTGATTCCGTTTAAACTATATTTTGATCTTCTATAAGGGTGTGTCGGTAGCGCATACTTCATTGGATGTGACTTGTGGCCCCTATGTACCCCTTAGCCCGCTCCCCCCCCCCGGATCTGTTTCCACTCCCCTGCTTTCAGGTTCTGCAGTTAATAAAGAATTGGGACCCCTTCCTTTACAATGGTCTTGTTATAATTCGGTTGTCCCTCACAATGAAACGTGCGACGCGGGACGCTGGGTCTAAGTCATGGCCAATTGGCAAGTTTCCGAAAGGATCTAAATCCAAGACGCTGTCCTTAGTCTCTGGGAGGCTCAGGCTAAGCTCCAGCCGACACAACTCTGCTGACCCCATAAGCCCAGCTCCTCAGATGCAGGCTATCTCTTTATCTTCTTCAGGTCCTACTTCTATCTCTGAGCTCAATATCGGGGAGCCGGCGCACCTGCCGGCTGAGTGTCCCTCATCCTTAACGGAGTCATCTTCTAAAGTACTTTCTCAATCTTCCTCTACCCACCCGGGGGGTGTTGTTATTGACTCTTCATCGGAATCAACTTATCCAGCGCCACTAGGCAACCTTACCTCTGACCATCTTGCAACTCTCCCCCAACCCAACACTGATCAATCAAAGAAGCCTGCTTGTCCTTTGTTCTCAAATTCCACCAGCAGCTTTAAAGCTATACCTATGTTAGGCACGAAGGGGGCAAAAGAAGGAGGAGGGGAGAGGGGAACGTTTTTAGCGAAGAAATTCTGCCAAGTATTGGCATACCTTCCATTTTGGCTCGAAGTCCTTCGCTGGAAGGGCCATATGCCGAAGTTCCCGATGCATCCGGAACCAACGTCAATACAATCACTGTGTCACACCCTCCCGGTTCTTCTCCCAATCTTTTAATTTCAGCCTATATGGCAAGCGGGACAAAAGGTTCGTCAACAGTGGAAGAGGTGATGGGACAGATATTGATAGAGCTCCGAGCTATAAAACTCTCGAAGGAGGAGACCCACAGGGAGACGAAAGATCAGCTTTCGTAACTGAATACACACTTAACCCACCTCTCCTCTCGAGTCTCGCAGATGGAGCAGCGGGTCTCCGACCTGGAAGATGTTGAGTCGTACCGAATCAACATCATCTCGGATCTAATCTGAACTGGAGGATCTCCAGTTAAAGCTGGACGAAGTAGAGAACAGGTCTAGGCGTTCAAATCTCAGATTTGTGGGGGACCAGGGGGGATTGAAGCAGCCTCATCGGTGATCGCCGTCATCTCGGACCTTATCAATAAACTCCCGGATAGAGATAGAGCTGGAGGGGACCTTTCCATCATGAGGGCCCATAGAGTGCCCTTTACCCGCTCTATTAACTCTAAATATCCACATACCATTTTGGTGAACTTCGGAGACTTCCGAATCAAGGAGCAAATTATTTCTCAAGCCAGAACAATGAGGGAGTTTAAGTCCGATGACAAGTTCACTTTTCGAGTTTTTGCAGATATGGCAGCCTCGGCTGCGCGCCGGCGCCGCGAGTTTGTTGGTGTTATAGACAGTTTCAAAAGGCTGGGGGCACCGGCAGGCACCGTACAACTTGCTGTATTGCTACATACACTACGTGCATGCGGCAGCACTACGTGCAAGGTAAACAGTGGTGCAGAGTGTGGACCATTGGCCTCTGCTTTCATTGGCCTTCGCTTCCATTTTGGTTCACGACTCCATTTTGTCGAGTCTGGTTCGGTGCGTAAGGCACTGTTCTGTGTTTTTCCACAAGCTTCGGCAAGCTGAAGGGTGGGGTGTTTTTCTGCTCAACTTCGCTCCATCTGCCTGGTACGAAGGGCGCTATTTACATTCCACGAGCTATCAGTTAGAACAACAGGGGGATGCGCCTGTACACAAGGAGGAATGCAAGCTTCACCTTGGAGTCCTCTCCTGGGAACTTGGCCCGTTCTGAGGAGACGTCTCGAAGGGTGAACAAGGTACCGCCGATTGCACAATTTGTAAAGGAGGGGGTCTTTTTCTAGAAAAGACTCCTGGGCGTTAGTAAATACTATAAAAGTTGGGGGCCTGGATGGGCTGGTTTAGGAACTCTCTTCTGGGTTGGACGCAACGCCAGGAGGACTGATTGTCCCGAACAGAGGCTCCCTGTGTCAGCTGATTTGGGTTCCCCAGCTTTGTGTACGGCGGAGGGATGCAGACGCTCTTTTCGGTGAAGCTTTTCAATTTATTAAGTGTATTGTGTGTGCGCGCGTAATGTGTCATGCTAGTGAGCATTGAAGTATATTGTGTGTGCGCGCGTAATATGCACTTACTCTTGCAGTCATTTTCATGCTATTGAGCATTGAGGTATATTGTGTGTGCTCGTATTATATGCACTTACTCTTGCAATTATTCACAGAGTGCTTATATCTTTATCATTATTCTCATGTTATTCTCCTGATGTATATATATATATATTAGTGTGGTTTAGTTTCGCTAGCTGAGAACTTGCCCCTTAAATAAACTTGATTATTCTACTTACGAAGGTGTTTGAGAGTGATTGCTTTACATGGTGCCTTAAAATATCCTGAAGTGCATAGTTTTGATATTCTGAAGAGTAAAGCAGCACAAATTGGCGTAGTCGTTTGCAGGATTCGAAAAAAAAAAAAAAGGGGAAAATGCTTAATAAGATCAAAGCGAGCTCAAAAGCAGGTTCTCAGGTAGCAAATCCAGACATAGAAATACCGGGATGGGAAACTGCCCCGTATAAACTTTTAGCTCAGGAATGGTCACGTTGTGCTGGTTTGTGTGAAAATTGGAATGCGTGTATGTTAAATGTGGAACCTGAAGATCTTCTCATTTGTTTACGGAAAGTGTCGATTGACAAGGGAAGGGAGGTTTGTGCGTTGGGGAGGCGAGGCTGGATCTTGCTTTCTGCGTACCGAAAGTTGTATGAAAAATGTTTACAGTTACAAAAAGACCACGAGCAGCTGGAGAAGGAGTTAGTGGAAGCCCGAAATTCCTCTACCATGCTAGCTTGTCAAAATAAATTATTAAGTGATAAGTTGGAAATGTACCAACTGGTTGCAGAGAGAACGGCTGTTAGCGTAGCTAAATATAAACACAAGAAACGAAGAGGGAAAGTTAATAAAAAGAAGGTGCATTTAGCTATCTCTCAGGCAGGATTAGCCTTTGACCCTGAATTTTGGGATGGAAACATCTGGGATACATCTGATTTTTCAGATGGGTCCGGGGGCGATGACTGCCAAGATGTTAGACAGGAGAAGACAGAGCGCAGGAATGTTGTCCGTGCGCAGCCCATATATCGGCGAAAGTTACAGCATAGCCCAGCTAATCCTGGAGGGGTGATGTTGGATGCCCTGGAGGATTATACACAGCAAGAACTAAGTGATGTGATAGACAGATTTCGACAGAGGTCTGGGGAAACATTGCTTACGTGGTTGGTGCGGGTGCACGATATGGGGGGCCAGGGGGTCCAATTGGATCACGGCGACGCCCCGAGGCTTTGTATGTTAAGTACAGACCCGGTTATTCAAAATGAGTTTAGAACCTATCCAGGGAATGGTCCCATGACCAATTTGTTAGAGCTAGCGGCGCAAGGGTGTGCTCAGAAGTATCCGACAGAGTCAGACTGGCCGCCTAATGATAAACCTTGGTACACTTTGAGAGATGCAGTACAGAGATTGAAGGAAGAAGGGATGAAAACAGCTATCTTTATGGGTAATGCCCATGATTTGATGAATGGAATTTTAAGTGTGTCTGTGCGAAACCGGCTGATTAGGGCCGCTCCTCCTGCATATAAGCATGTCATCATGACTTTGTTAATTAATCAGACAGGTAACCCATTGTCTCAGGTGGTAGAAGCGGTGCGTGAGTTAAGTGATTTAGGAGAATGGGCTAAGCCAGAGAGGAATTCACGGTCTGAGAATCGTACTGATAACAACAGGGTGACAAGGCGAGACATGTTTCAGGCCTTGATGCGAGATGGGGTGACCAGGAATGAAATTGATGGGATAAGCACCAAGGACATGTGGGAAATGTATCACAAACGCGGTTTGGATAAAAAGGAGGGGAGTAGGAAAGGGAACAAGAAGGATAACAAAGTGGTGAACCAGAGAAAGGCAGGAGGGGAGGAGCGTGAGGGTGAAAAGGGAGAGAGAGGGAGAAAACCCCACAGTAGAGAGAGATCCCCAGAGGACGGAAATTGGGAGGAAGAGCACCGAAGCGCAGAGGGAACCCGGAGCAGGGAGAGAGACCGAGAACTGACAGGTTCTGGGAAAACTCGAGGAAGAGAGTGGGAGAGGGAGCTGGTAAGCTCAGAGAGGTTGCGAAGCAGAGACAGGGAGGAGGAGTTCCCTGAGAATTACCGCAAACTGTATCCAGATTTGACTTGGGCAGACTCTGATGTGCGCAGAGTGAAAATAGATTAGGAAACAGGCCAAACTCCGGTGCAGGGATGGGCTCGCAAAGATAACAGACCTCATGTCAAAGTAGAAATTTATTGGAAGCGTGGAAATGTTCAAAAAGTTCGAGCCCTCGTTGACACCGGAGCGGAGGCCACCTTGATTCATGGCAATCCAAGAAAATTCAGGGGACAGTACTTTACCATTACGGGATTGGGCGGAAAAGAAACCCCGGCAGTGCAGATAGTGGTTCCCATGAAAATAGGGGCACTTCCAAAGAGAGAATACACTGTCCTGATTGTGCCCATTCCCGAATACATTATTGGAATTGACATTTTGAAAGGGATGACCCTACATTTGGAAGATGGATGTTATCAATTTGGTTCCAAAAGATTTATATCAATAGCCGCCGCAAGGGTGGGGCTGTTGAAGATTCCTCCGGTAACACTTCCCCAAGCTACTAAAGTGATTCAAATGAAACAGTACAGAATACCGGGAGGACATGAGGAGATTAGCCAGACTATACATGATTTACTAGAGGCCGGGGTAATAGTTCCCATCACCACTGCGTGGAATAATGCCCTCTGGCCTGTTCGTAAAAGTGATAACAGTTGGAGGATTTGCATTGATTATCGCCAATTGAATAAACATACACCTCCTCTGACTGCAGCGGTCCCAGACACCATTACCTTGATTGAGAACATACAGAAACACAGTGGGACTTGGTATGCAACCATTGACATTGCCAATGCCTTCTTTACGATACCAATAGCTACTGAGAGCCAGCCTCAGCTGGCATTCCAATGGGCGGGGCGTCAGTACACCTTCTGTAGATTACCCATGGGGTATTTACATAGCCCCACTATCTGCCACCGGCTGGTGGCAGAGCATTTGGATGAAGTACCAGTGGTTCCTGGAGTGCAAATTTCCCACTATATAGATGACGTGATGATGCAGGGAGAGACGCAAGAACAGGTGCAAATTCAGCTAGACAGGGTGGTGGAACATTTGCAGAATCAAGGGTGGGAGATTAACCCCGAGAAAGTGCAGGGACCGTCTCAGAGCGTGAAATTTTTGGGCATTCAGTGGAATCAGGGACACAGAGAAGTGTTGCCAAAAGTGAAACAAAAGATTAAGGAATTCGCAGTACCGCGAAATCGGAAGGAAGCCCAGAGTTTTATAGGACTATTCGGGTATTGGAGACAACATATACCCCATTTGTCTCAGATTTTGGCCCCATTGTACAAAGTTACACGAAAGAAAAATGCGTTTGAATGGGGAGAGCAGGAGCAGCGCGCGTTTGAATTGGCGAAAGACGCCATTCAGCATGCTTTGGATTTGTGGCCGATTCGAGAGGGAGACATTGAGTTGAATGTGACAGTCCAGGGGCAGTATGCCAATTGGAGTTTATGGCAAAAACAAGGAAGAAAGAGGGTGCCCCTGGGATTTTGGACAAAGAAGTTACCTGAGGCAGGAGAGCGGTATACTCCCTTTGAGAAGCAGCTGCTGGCCTGCTATTGGGCCCTGGTTGATACTGAGCAAATTACACTGGGACACAATGTGATTTTAAGGCCTGAAATTCCCATCATGCAGTGGGTGATGAGTTCCCCAAAAACTCATAGAATTGGACATGCGCAAGAAGCCAGCATTATAAAATGGAAATGGTATGTCCAGGACAGGGCACGAGCGGGTCCAAAAGGGACCGCCGTTTTGCATGAGCAGGTAGCGCAGGCTCCAGTGGAGAATTCCGAAATGTTGCATGATGTACCTTCAGTGTGTGAATCCCCAGTAGGGTGGGGCCAGCCGTTCGCAGACTTGTCTGCAGATGACAAAAAACATGTGTGGTTCACAGATGGTTCAGCAAAATATGTTGGAGCGAAAAGGCACTGGAAGGCAGTGTCCTATAATCCTGTTACCAAGAAGCTTTTGACAACTACAGGACAGGGAAAAAGTAGCCAGTATGCAGAGCTTTATGCCGTGTATCAGGCTTTAAAACAGGAGCTACCCGGAAAATGTCACATTTATACAGATTCCTGGTCTACCGCCAATGGGTTAGCTACTTGGCTTCCCACGTGGCATGCACATCAGTACAAAATCCATAACAAAGAGGTATGGGGGAAGGAGTTATGGCAGGAGATCTGGGAAATGTTACCTCAAAGCACCGTGACTGTCTATCATGTGGACGCTCACTGTCCAACTGATTCATTAGACCGATGGTTCAATTGTCTTGCAGACGATCGAGCCAAGATTCAAGAGGCTGAAGTGGAGGCGCAGAGTTCTGATTTGGTGGGAATGGCTAAATGGGCACACCAGAAATGCGGACATCTTGGAGAAAAGGCTACTCACAGGTGGGCTGAGATTAGAGGGATGCATCTTCCCCTAGATTTGATTAAAACAGCGATCATTGAATGTCCCATTTGTCAGCATGCACAGCACAGACCAGTCCCACAGGTGGTGAGAGGCCAGCTAGGTAGAGGTAAGTTGCCAGGACAGATTTGGCAGATTGATTACATTGGACCAATGCCCGTGAGCAGAGGGTGTCAGTATGCCTGCACCGTGGTAGACACTTACTCTGGTTATCTCATAGCCTTTCCCTGCAAGCGCGCAACTCAACAGAGCACCCTGAAAACACTAGATCTGTTGATTCTGTACTATGGAGTGCCACTCCAGATTCAAAGTGATAACGCCAGCCACTTCAAGGGCAGACTAGTGCAGGACTATTGTGCACAACGCAATATTGAGTGGATTTTTCACATACCTTACTACCCACAAGCAGCGGGACTGATTGAGAGAATGAATGGGTTGCTGAAAGAACAATTGCGTAAACTGAATGATGGGACACTGAAGGGGTGGAGGGATAATTTGTATGATGCTTTGCAAATTTTGAACAACCGACCCCTTACAAATGCTGAGACACCTCTCATGAGAATGCTCACACCTGCTTTACAGATTAATCCGTTTACAACGAGCAATACCATTGTGTATTGGGAAACAGCTCCAGGAGCTTTGGCCCCATATCGAGCTACACCAGAATCTGCAGGACTTGACTTACATGCTTTACACATGCATCGATTGAAACCTAGAGACATCACTCTGATTGAAACTGGGGTGGGAATTCAGATTCCCCCTGAACATTACGGTCTGATCGCCCCTCGATCTGGGCTTGCCTTGAGGGGCATCCAAGTTTTAGGAGGCGTGATAGATGCAGACTACCAAGGCGAGTTGAAAGTCATTCTCTTGAACAGTGGTGACACAGACCTAGTGGTGCAACCTGGTGATCGCGTTGCCCAAATTGTCATCATGCCGGTTTATGGAGGTGTTGTTAAGAAGGGGAGCGCCCCAGCTCTTCTCACTGTGAGAGGCAAAGGAGGGTTCGGATCTACTGACAAGAACCCAGGGGCCAAAGTGTGGATTGAATCCCCAAATAACCCTCCTCAACCCGCTGATGTCATCGCCACTGGACCAGACAATGTCCTGGTAGTTATGCGACCTGGTCAAGACAAATGGGAACATGTTCCCGCTGACAAATGCTATCTGCGAGAATGATAATACGTGTTTTGTCCTTTGTTCTTTTCAGATCATCCTGTGGAGTGCCTATGCCATGAGTGTGGTGTATGGAGCCCGTTCGGGAGACTCCACCGGGGAGCGGGAGGGGCTCATAGCCCAAAAATTCAACCGTCAGCCGCAGATGCCAACGCTGCTGCATCAACCGAACAATGTTTGGATTCATCTAGCGCAGGAAGTGCTGAATATATCTCACTTCTGTATGAGTAACATGCAAAGCGTTCAAGATTTGATTACCACTTGTCTAGTGGCAGTGCCCACTCCTGCTGCTGTATTATTACACATCTTTAACAATACAAACCAGGATGGAATGGTGGATGTGAGTGACGTTCGCTCCCATCTGTCACTCTATGAGTACTGCCGTCATTGCCCGGAGGTGGGCAGGCGGTTGTGGAGGAACATGACATCTATACTCACGTTTAACATCTCAAGTGGGGATGTGTGCTATTCATTGACCTGTGATCCTATGAAAATAGGTAAATGTGCTCAGCTCAAATTGGAGAAAAGAGACAAAAATTTAACTGCTGCACAACGGACGTTGTGCCACTCACGGACTGACCTAACCTGTTTGAATGTAAATAATTCAATGTTTTGCCAACATGTGGTGCCTGCTGCCAGCCACATTCAAAATGTTAAGTTGCCTAAAGGTTGGCTCTTTTCTTGTGGTAATCTTTCTTTTACTTATATTCCAGCCAATCTAACCGGAGGGCCTTGTGCCTGGTCACGCTTAGGCTTTCTCATGTTTCCTATGGATACTGCTCTACACCCTCGCTATACCAGAGACACTATTCAATTACCTACGGACTGTGATTCTGAAATTTCATTGCTGTCCAAAACAGAATATGTTAGTTTAGCTAGTTCTATCGTAGGGGTGCCAGGACTTGCAGTATATAATACCAGAGTTATTAATAAACTTGCATGTTTAGTAGTCAAGAATATTAACTATACATCAGCTGCCTTAGCTGAGCTGTTATTAGATGTACAGGGAATTAGAAGAGCTGCTTTGCAGAATCGCGCTGCTATTGATTATTTACTGCTTAAACACAACCATGGCTGCAGTGATTTTGAAGGATTATGTTGCTTCAATTTATCCGACCACTCCATATCAATCAACTCCCACATAGAGGCCCTGCATAAGTTGGTGAAGGGGGTGCAGCAGGATGTTGACAAGGGGTGGTGGGATTGGGCTTTTGGATGGCTGCCTAATTTAGGCCAACTGCGTTATATCTTTGGTGTAATCATTATCATAACAGTTATTTTAATTTCATTATGTTGTTGTATTCAGTGTGTGCCTAATCTTCTATCTCAGTTTCGCCCAAGAGCATTGCCATTTCAGCTTATAGGATATACTTAGTTGTAAGTTGGCCAAATGGTCCAAGGGTGGAGATGTATTGCTACATACACTACGTGCATGCGGCAGCACTACGTGCAAGGTAAACAGTGGTGCAGAGTGTGGACCATTGGCCTCTGCTTTCATTGGCCTTCGCTTCCATTTTGGTTCACGACTCCATTTTGTCGAGTCTGGTTCGGTGCGTAAGGCACTGTTCTGTGTTTTTCCACAAGCTTCGGCAAGCTGAAGGGTGGGGTGTTTTTCTGCTCAACTTCGCTCCATCTGCCTGGTACGAAGGGCGCTATTTACATTCCACGAGCTATCAGTTAGAACAACAGGGGGATGCGCCTGTACACAAGGAGGAATGCAAGCTTCACCTTGGAGTCCTCTCCTGGGAACTTGGCCCGTTCTGAGGAGACGTCTCGAAGGGTGAACAAGGTACCGCCGATTGCACAATTTGTAAAGGAGGGGGTCTTTTTCTAGAAAAGACTCCTGGGCGTTAGTAAATACTATAAAAGTTGGGGGCCTGGATGGGCTGGTTTAGGAACTCTCTTCTGGGTTGGACGCAACGCCAGGAGGACTGATTGTCCCGAACAGAGGCTCCCTGTGTCAGCTGATTTGGGTTCCCCAGCTTTGTGTACGGCGGAGGGATGCAGACGCTCTTTTCGGTGAAGCTTTTCAATTTATTAAGTGTATTGTGTGTGCGCGCGTAATGTGTCATGCTAGTGAGCATTGAAGTATATTGTGTGTGCGCGCGTAATATGCACTTACTCTTGCAGTCATTTTCATGCTATTGAGCATTGAGGTATATTGTGTGTGCTCGTATTATATGCACTTACTCTTGCAATTATTCACAGAGTGCTTATATCTTTATCATTATTCTCATGTTATTCTCCTGATGTATATATATATATATTAGTGTGGTTTAGTTTCGCTAGCTGAGAACTTGCCCCTTAAATAAACTTGATTATTCTACTTACGAAGGTGTTTGAGAGTGATTGCTTTACATGGTGCCTTAAAATATCCTGAAGTGCATAGTTTTGATATTCTGAAGAGTAAAGCAGCACACTTGCTAAACTCAAAGTCTTATATAAAGGCCAGGTGAAAGTCTTTCAGAACTTTCAGGAAGCAACTAACTTTCTGGAATTCCTAAAAAATCAAGGAGGGGCTAATGGATAGGGGAGGGGGTGGTTAAGGGGGGGGTAGAGCGGTGGCTATAATCCTGAATCATTGCGTAGCGATAAGTCTCAGGTAGCAGGGGGTAGTTTGTAAAACTATCTATGTTCGATTTTTCATCGGCCGCAACACTTATACTATGCACGAGTACTCCTTTTGGCACGAACACTGTCACTATAGATATAAACCTCTCTGGTCGGTAGGGATATCAGTCAGGGATATCAGCCAGTGGAGCTTTTGTTGACTACTGTTTTGGGAAGCGCCGCCGCACTGCTCTCTTAGTTCCTAGCCTCTGGGGTGCCATGATATTGCACTCCCAAATTGGGTAAAGGGGGGAGGATCAAGGGACGGGCACTGGATGGCGGGTTCCTGGCACTGGGTGGGGGGCAAGGGGAGAAAAAACAAAAATTGGGTACATGTATGTCCTCAGGCATGTGGTAGGTAAATTAGGTAAGGGTCTAACAGCCAATCTATATTCTGGTCTTTCCCAGGTCAATGTTCTTTTAGATAATGGTTAGCGACAAGAGGGCCTTGACGAAATTTCTTTCATGGAATATCAGTGGATTACGGGTGAAAGGGAGGAGGCGGCAAATTTTTGACTTTCTAAAAAGGACAGACGAGGAGGTGATCATTTTACAGGAGACCCATTTAGTGCAGTCTGAGTGGAATGATTGTCTTAGAGGTCAGAGCTGGGTGGGCTTCAACGCATGTACTAATCAGCCTTGTGCCGTGAAAGGGGTGGCGATTCTCATAAAAAAATCTGTAAGGGTTAATGTGGCAAATATTACAAGTGACCCCAAGGGGAGGTGGTTGATCGTTGAGGTGGAGCTGCTTGGCACCTAGCTTACGAGAGTAGGGTATTATGTGGACAACCCTGCACCATTTCAAGAATTGTAGAGTCATTTATTAGTAGCAAAACACCTGATTATAGTAGGTGGGGATTTTAATGTTTTATTGGATCCAGTGTCAGAGAAGTCCACCTCAAGACCGTCGGTAAATTATTCTAAAACTCGTTCCTGTATAAAGCAGGCAATGGCAGACCTGGGCTTGAGCGATATCTGGCATCAGAAGGGTGAAGGTGGCTTAAGGTTCACGTTTAATAATAAAAAGTATGGCCATCGCTCCAGGATAGATTTCTTTCTAATACAGAATAACTTAAGGGATGCGGTGAGATATGTTGGCCATGCCCCAGCCCATTTATCAGACCATTCTGCGGTAACATTGCATGTCTCCCTCAATGGTCAACCATTCACCTCTAGGTGGACATTCAATCAAGCCCTTTTTTTGGATGAGTTGTTGGTTGAGGGCTTGAGAAGGGACACTAAAGAATTCTTCGAGATTAATTATGGCTCAACCACCTTGCAGACTTTGTGGGACGCTTATAAAGCATTTATTAGAGGGAGGCTTCTCAGTTTGGCTACCTTTAAACATAGAGAGGAAAAGAACCAGCTAAAGAAACTTGAATCTCAGGTAGCCTCTCTGCAGGAGGCAGCCTTTAATACTCTCCTAGGCGAGGAAAGTCAGCTAGTCACTCTGGAGGCCCATAGCTAAAACAGATCTGCATGTATTTCTCGAGAGGAAAGATAGGAGTTGAGATAGTAGCCGGTATGCATATTACGAGTAAGGGGAAGGCTGTGGTAGGCTTTTGGCCTGGAAAACTAAATCAGACCGCTCTAAAAACTATATTGCGTCCATTAAATCAGAGTCCATCGGAGTCTTAAATACAGCAGCATCCGAGATAGAGAAAGGCCTTCGTAGCGTTCTTTCAGGACCTCTACACCGATGATCTTCTTTTGTCGGAAATAGCTGGCAGAGGATATCTGGAGGGGGTTCATCTCCCCCAGTTAACGGAAGTCGATCAGTTACAATTGGTGAGGAAGATAGATCCCGGAGAAGTAAAGGCAGCAATACATCATTTAAAAAAGGGGAAGGCCTCTGGTCCGGATGGTCTGCCAAATGAGCTATACTCCGCACTGTGTGAGGAGTTGGTGCCAATACTAGTGGAGGTGTTTAATTTTCTCTTACAAGAAGGTGCGGATATGCCGAAGTCGTGGGATGAGGCTGTGATTTGCCTTCTCTTAAAGCCCGGGAAAGATCCGGCAATATGTAGTTCATATAGGCCGATATCCTTGTTGAATACAGACTATAAACTCTATACTCATGTCTTAGCTACAAGGCTCCAGGAGTCAATTAGTAGGTTGATCCATGTGGACCAGAAAAGGTTCATCGGGGCAGACATCTGCATGAGTTAACTCATGATTTACTAGCTGCAGTGGACCTGGCGACTCTAGGTAGAGTTCCTCTGACGGTCCTCACTTTCGATGCTGCTAAAGCTTTTGATTGGGTGAACTGGCGTTTTTTACATCTGGTTTTGGAGGAATATAATTTCGATCCAAAATTCATTAGAGTGATTCAGGCCATTTATAAAGCCCCGGTTGCTAGCATTCTGGTTAACAACAAAATATCCTCGAGTTTTAAAATCGAGAGAAGTACAAGTCAGGGATGTCCGCTGTCGCCCCTTCTTTTTGACCTATGTATTGAGCCCTTGGCAGCTATAATTAGGGCCGACAATCAGATTCCTTCCTTCCAATGCCAAGGAAGGTTGCTCTATATGCCGACAATCTTATGATCTACACCGGTGATTTGACCCAGGTTCTTCCCAGAATTTTACAACGTTTAGAGGATTTTGGGAGGGTACCGGGTTACTCTGTAAATACGGGTAAATAGAGATTATGGCCCTCATTCTGACCCTGGCGGTCTTTGACCGCCAGGGCGGAGGACCGCGGGAGCACCGCCGACAAGCCGGCGGTGCTTCAATGGGGATTCCGACCGCGGCGGTAAAGCCGCGGTCGGACCGGCACCACTGGCGGGGTCCCGCCAGTGTACCGCGGCCCCATTGAATCCTCCGCGGCGGCGCAGCTTGCTGCACCGCCGCGGGGATTCTGACCCCCCCTACCGCCATCCAGATCCCGGCGGTCGGACCGCCGAGATCCGGATGGCGGTAGGGGGGGTCGCGGGGCCCCTGGGGGCCCCTGCAGTGCCCATGCCACTGGCATGGGCATTGCAGGGGCCCCCGTAAGAGGGCCCCTACATGTATTTCACTGTCTGCTGCGCAGACAGTGAAATACGCGACGGGTGCAACTGCACCCGTCGCACAGCTTCCACTCCGCCGGCTCGATTCCGAGCCGGCTTCATCGTGGAAGCCTCTTTCCCGCTGGGCTGGCTGGCGGTCTGAAGGAGACCGCCCGCCAGCCCAGCGGGAAAGTCAGAATTACCGCCGCGGTCTTTCGACCGCGGAACGGTAACCTGACGGCGGGACTTTGGCGGGCGGCCTCCGCCGCCCGCCAAGGTCAGAATGAGGGCCTATGTGTTGGAACACCACCTACAATAGTCCTCTTGTTAAACAACAAATTAGGTATTTGGGGATTTTAGTTACCTCCGGTCTCGAAGAACTAGCCAAGATCAATTTTGATAAGGCCTGTATGGAAACCCGCACTCTGCTTAAAACATGGGCAGGCCTGTCTCTGGCGTTGATCGGGAGAGTCAACATACTTAATATAATTATCCTCCCAAAGTTTATGTTTCTGTTTGATACAATTCCTTTGGAATTTAAGAAGTCTTGGTTTAGGAAGATACAGGCTGACTTAACCTCGTTTGTGTGGTCATCTCGAGGGGGGTCAGAATTGCTTGGCAGAAGCTATGTAGGAACAGAGAAAAAGGGGGTATTGCAGCTCCAGATTTTTTTTTAGGTATTATTTAGCTTTTCATCTGAAGCATGTGCGGATATTGCTACGCGACAGTTTGGAATATACGGGTTTCTGGGGTGCAATGATCCAGGAACTGTTAGAGGCCGGTGGGCATTTCCTGTACAAGTTTGGTCATCCTAAATATTTCAAAAAGATCCACCTGAAGATCCTTAAAGTGCAGCCAGAGTGTGGTGGCTGGTCCGACAGGCATTAAAATTAAGTACTATAGTTCCCTGGCTCCGGTTTGGGACTCACCTGGCACCCCCAAATTTTTCACTGATAAATTGGCGTTTCCATTGAAGGGGGTGGAAAGGTGGGGACAAATCTTGGAAGACTCGAGGCTGGTGTCTTGGGACAGGCTCCAAGAACTCACTGAGTATAAGATCTCGAAGTTCAAGTATTATCAGTTAGCTAGTTGGGCTGCTGCCCTTCAAGATGAGGTGGAGATGAGGAACGTATCGGAGGGAAAACTAGTCCAGGTTTCAGTTCATAAAGAAATTTCTGTTTTGTTTCAGGTTTTACTAGACACCTCAGAGGCAAGTTCTTCTTTAGCTGAGAAGAAATGGGGAGCAGCTCTACCAGCTATTGATGTGGCTAAGTTTTGGGAAGTTTCTTGCACTGCGCTTTGGTCAGCCACCAGTTCGGCCGCGTTGAAGAAAAAACATTTGTTTACATTGCATAGGGCCTATTGGTCTCCCCAGAAGTTGTCAGCATTGGGGAGGTCAGAGAGAAACTGTCCACGTTGTGGGGAAGCCAACACAGATGATATCCACATGTTTTGGAGTTGTGCGAGCCTAAGTGGGTTCTGGGCTAGCATAGAAAGGTTACTTAAACAAATTGTAGGTGTAGAGTTAGAGGTAACTCTCTCGCAAGTGATTTTTGGAGTGGCGCCTGGTATAACCTGGGACCTAAAGCTCCCCAGAGCCTACAGGCTTGTGATCTTTATACTGGTACTATTGGCTAGACGGCAAATATGTTTTAGGTAGATTTCGTCTTTACCCACATTAGAATCTGATTGGTTGGCATCGGTGAACTATTTATGCCGGTTGGAGGGCAGTGCCCCACTTAGTAAAAGAGATGATTGCGGGGCAATATGGGAACATTTTCAGCAAAGTGGTTGCTTTACCCCGTTACAGTCCGATGAATATTGGCTCTCTGGTTCCAGGAGGTCAACCCCATAAGCACGGTTGCCCCATAGGCATGTACCGACAGGCTGGTTTGGAGATCTGCCCGTGACCGTGAGAGGTGAAGACTAAATGTGACCCTTTGTATTGAAGGGCACAGGTTGATGACCATCGTTTTGAAAGGTGGGCTTTATGAGGACACAGAAAGAAAAAAAAAAGATTCATGTTAGACACCTGTTATTACCATAATTTGATTAACTTATAAGTAAGGACTTTGGGAGTTAAGTTAGCATGCAGAACGTAACATCACACTCATTCTTTTTAAATAATCCAGGAGAACTTTCCATGAAATGGGCCAAATGGGAAAATGAGTTTTATATCTATGCAAATGTTTGTGGCTCCAGTTTAAGTACAGAGCACAAATAACTCTACTGATGCACACTCAGAGCAGAGTGACACAATGTCTTTGGAAACGTGTCAGAGCATGCTCATGTCTTAAATGAATTTGAAGTCGTCATAAACAAATAAACTTGATAACCGTTATTTGCCACTTTTGAGCATAATTTTGGAACAATGCCATTTTGGCAGGCATGTGCAAAAAGACAAGACAGTCAGTGAACATGTAACAGATATGAAGAAGCTGGTCTCTATGTGCAATATTGTAGCATTAGTAGAACATATTAGAGATCAAGTCTTGCTACATTGTAGAAGTGAGAGAATGTGCGAGGAACTATGCCTAAAAAAATTATCCCCCACAGGGAGGTTTGCTAGCCATGGCTAAAAAAATTAAAAAAAATTAAAAAAGTAATGTCGAACTGCACTGATGAGTTACGGAAGGAGACTACAGTAGAAGACCTAGTCAAAACTGTAGAAACCAAGTTCATAAACAGGAATGTGGGAACGTTTTAAAGGGAGATGCTTAGATGTGGATAATGGCAAAAACTGTGAGTATCCAGCTGTAAAGGCTGTGTGCAATTAAAGTGGTCTCAAGGGAAATTTTGCCAAATGTTGCTGTACCCTTGACACAGTGGGGAAATCAATAGAGAACATGTGTAAGAGTAGTGAAGTGTAAGAAATTTGGGAGGAAGTTTTAAAGATGAGGGAAATGAAGCAGGAAAATATATTTTATGTCACGACCTGAAAGCTCCTATTATGCTGTCTAATCGTGCTTTTATTTCTATAGCAGCAGTCAAGAACATTGAAACTACAAATCTCAAGTTGCTTAGCAACAGGTTAGCCAATGGGAATAAAATGTAATATATACCATAATCAATAGTATCACAGTAATATGCATAAGGCAATGCTAGACTGCGAACAGCCCTGTTTTTTTGCTGCTCCCTGTCAAGGTAAGTAGCTTTCTTTATATTATGGTCATTATAGTGCTAATTTTATAGTAGAATTCATATGTATGTTCTTTCAGTTGTGTAAGAATTTCTTTTGTACCATACTATTAGGTGCTCGCGCTCTCTGTTCCACCTCCTCCTTTCACCTGACTCGCAGTGCGGCAAATTTACTCACACCGACACTTGAGTCCGCCATTTTAGGCCCCTGTCACTGGTGCTGTGTCTGGAATGCCGGCTTTGCTCAACTCCTTGTTACAAATGGTTAATTATGTCAACCATGCTTCAATTCTGTTGGCCGTGTTTCAGTTCTTGCATATTCTGTCTGCTTTGTGCTTCTGCCGTCCAACAAGGCATCACCAGAGGGTGGCAGACTATTTCTCTGCCTTCTCTCAACCTTTCTGTAGACTGTTGGGCAAGTACACACTCTGGTTTCTGACTCACAATTTTAACCCCGTCTCGGTCTGTTTCATTTTATACCAGTTAACAAAATGGAAATAAATAGATCCCATTTACTTAATGAGGACAATGATGATGGGGAAGCTTTAAAAAATGACTTGAATGATTTTATTCATTCCTCAGTCGAGCATGCCTTGGTGGCTTCTACGGAAAAGTCGTTAAAAAATATTGAAAATTCTATGATGAGTGTGATGTTTAAGACTTTACTGGCCCATTCTGTAGGGGAAAGCAGAAAATGTAAATCATTGTCATTACGTGTCAAAAACAAACAAGTCATGAACCTCAATACTGATTCTGCACATTTGAACAGTGAGGTTTTCTCACAATAGGCCGAGGTCGTTGCTCCTTCCAGGCCTCCTATGAAGGAGGGGAATACCAATTCACATGTTAAGTGCAAGTCTAAGACTAAAAATATTAAAGATGCTCCACAACAAATAATTATTTCTAATATTTTGGACACTGATGATGACATGGGGGATGTAGATGGCAATACCAATATGTTTGGGGTTAATGATACTTGTTTTTCCCCTCTTCCTCCGAAAAAGCCCAAAATTGATTCCTTTCTGGCCAAACAGTCTTAGACACAGAAGGAACTACTATGTTGGATCCCACTCTTATTCGACATCCAAACTCAACGAAGTGATTCTCTGTTGCATATGTGGGAGATTAAATTCATTCAAGGCTCGGTCTACCCTTAGACAAGTGAACTAGAGGTAAATTGAGATCTGAATGTCCCAGACCTTCTCTTTCCTCTAACATTATTGCCACTCCATTAACTGACCAATCTTTGCTCACTTTCTTTTCATAATTTGGCAAAGATCCCCGCAAAGGTGTTTAGAAGGCCAGGTCGACCGGTCAAGATACTTTACTTGGTGTAGTGGGTCCTCTAGCTCGCATTTGTGATATAGCAGAGGCTGCTAGATTGGATAATATGGATATTGACCCACAAGATCTCTCTATGTGGACTCGGAGCCATTTGTTTACTAGGAAACACCAACTCCACAATAACTCGTGAATGGAGAAAAGGTCTTCTTTTAAAGTTAGATCCCAAGTTGTCTAACTTTGCTACTCTTGATCCAGCCATCAAGGCTGATGGACTGCTGTTTGGGGATTCATTTATCAAGGATCTTAATAGATATATTACCACGTTTTCTCCAATTGACAAAGCTCAACAATCTTTGTAGAAGATGTTCTCACACAACAGGTTTTTGCACAGGCCGGTAGAGGCAGAAGCTGCTTTACCGGCTATCTCTACTGTATTCAGAGATCCAGAGGCTCCTTAAATATAAACTATTCCTATCAAAACTACAAGCCACAGTTCTACCATCAAAGAGGTAGAGGCTACTGAGGTCGCAGACCAAAGAATTGCAGAAATAATAATCAACAAGGTGAGTTTTCCTTCCGGCCATCCTTCTGTGGGGGCCGACATTAGTTTTTTTTCATTACAAAATGGCAAACTAGAACTGCAGATCCTTGGGTTCTCACCACAATTTGAGGTTATCATATAGAGTTCTATTCACCACATTTAAAAGGTGTTTTTTCCTACTCCTCCAAATTTTTCACCAGACATGACCCCTCTAATATCTTTTGAAATCCAATCCCTCCTACAAAAACAGGCAATTCAGATCTCCCTTCCAGACCCCTTGGGTTTTTTCAGTTCCCTATTCTTGGTTCAGAAGAAAAACAAAAACGATGAGTCTGGTTATCAACCTCAGACTCTTCAGTTTATGGTGTATTTTAGCATTTCAAAATGGAGACTATAATTTATCTCAGAGACTCTAGGTCAGCACAGTCTTGGGAGCTTTCCCCTGCAGAATGGGCCAGTAAAGCGTAACAATTCCCATTCATCGTTCCCACATAAAATGTCCTCAATTCCAGAGGCAGAGACAAACATACCAGTTTTCCTCTCTTCCCTTTGGTCCTTCTTCAGCAACATGGTGTTTTACAAAAGTAAGTCTGTGGTGGCTTGTTCTCAGGTCACTGGGCATCAGACTGATAATTTATTTGGATGACCTCTTGCTCATGAGTAAAGCATACAGACTCTTCACACCCATCTTCATCTCACCAGTTCTCTTCTTTCAGAGCTGGGTTTCCTTTTGAACACAGAAAAGTAATTTATCAATCCAACTCAACAAATTAAATTTCTAGGTTTTCTGGTAAATTCTTCCTCAAACAAACGTAAAAGCAATCAAAACTGAGATTCTTCACTTTCTTCGCAGTTCCCAAATCTCTGTCAGATCTCTGGCAAGAGTAGTAGGTCTTCTGTCTTCTTCCGTCCAGGTGATTTTCCTGAGTCCTCTTCATTACCGGGCCCTTCAACACCTAAAAATTTGTCATTTGCGCATGGATCTGGGTTTCTATCAGCATCAACCCAGAGTCACGTTCAGAACTCCAATGGTGGACAAACCATTTAGATGCCTAGAATGGCAAAACTATCTTTGCATCAGTCCCAGATCTTGGATTAGAATCAGATGTAATCCAGATAGTATGGGGTGCCAGTTATGAGACAATCTCGACTGGGGGTACATGGTCTCTCGAGGAGTTCAGATTGCATATCAACTATTTAGAGATGCTTGCAGGCTCATTTGCAATAAAAATCTTGGCAAAAGACAAAATTGAAACTTCCATTCTTCTTTGCATGGACGTTTCGGCAGTCCAATATATAAACCATTTCAGCAGCACTAAATCCAAACTATGGCAGAAGTAGCAAAACGCTTTTGGTAATTCTGTCTTCTCAACAGAATCTCGGTTTGAACAGAGTACCTATTGGGTAACCTCAATTCCATTGCAGACTGTCACTCTCAACTGCGGGACTTCAGCGACTGGAAACTTCATCCCTTAGTTTTCCAGTCTCTGTCTCAAAAGTGAGGTCCTTTCAACATCGATCTTTTCGCTTCATGCCTCAATTCCCACCTGGCTCATTTCTTCTATTGGCATCCATATCCTCTAGCCTTAGCTACAGATGCTTTCTTGCAGGACTGGTCTGTCAGGCAGTCAACTATGCTTTTCCTCCTTTTGTTGTGACCAGAGTTCTGGCTCAGGTGAGATGTCAACAGGCTGCTCTGGTATTAGTGGCCCCTTTTTGGAACTCACAGATGTGATTTCCTCCCCTTCTAGAATTAACTATCGACTTTCCAGTCCTTCTTCCGTCCTTTCTCAATCTTCTACTGGACCCTCTGGGCCATCCTCACAATCTGGTTCTCGAAAACTCTCTCTGCTTGAAAAATAGCGGGTCAGCCCAATCTTTCCATTACAAGTCGGCATTGACTTTATGGTCAAGCTGGTGCTTGGGAAAACATATCAATCCCTTTTCACCAATATAATCTGTATTGTTAATTTTCTGGCAGCTGAAGCTAGTGGTGGTAAGCCTTATAGGACCATAAACATGTACAGATTGGCAATGTCATTAAACCATTCCTACATCAAACCAGTCAGAGAGCACCCACTATTTTTTTGTCTTTTAAAGGGAGTAACATTTTCTTAACCTCCTCTACGTATAAAAAAATTGTGGGATGTAAATGTGGTTTTGAATTTGTTTATCTACTGCCCTGACAATGCAGATCTTTCTTTAAAGATGCTTCTGCAAATCTTACTAGGTTATTGTGCTTGCTGCCATTTAAACATTTATCAGATATCAAGACTTTAGATGGGTATTTGACAGTACACCCCCACTGGAGTTATGATTATAGTTAATAACCAATGAAAACTAACTTAAATTCAGTATTTTATCTTTTCATTTCCACATCATCCCAAACTTTGTGTTGGACAATGTCTTAAAGTTTACGAAAAAACAGACTTTTGATCTCAGAACATTCTCTCACTCTCAATTCCTCCTTTCCTCATTTCCTTTCGTAAGCCCCTCCACCCTGGCGTGTTGGATCAGATGGGTAATGTCTTTGGTAGGCATTGATACTTCTGCTTTTGGGGCTCATTCCACCAGGGAAGCCATGGGCTCTAAAGCCTTTTGGGTGGATTCCAGATTAGAGGGCATCCCGAGATCAGCTGACTGGTCCAACGATAAAGTGTTCAGAACGTTTTATTGCAAACCTGTTCACACTGCAGCTTCTCTAGTAACTGACATGCTTTAAACAAGCAGAACAGCAGCCTTCGGTCTTGACATAAAATGTAGATTTTCCTAGTAATTTATGAAGGAAAGACACTGAAGCGAGAATTATCCCATCTTGTGTTTGTTTTCCTTCGAGACAGCAGCACCAGCGTTGACTCCTACTACTCTTAAGGATATCATGGTTCAAGCACAACCTGCAAATACTGTTTACTGTTCAACGTCTCCACATGGAATTCTTCTGGTTTCCTTGGGTCCTTCACAGAGATTCCCTTTCATGACATTTTGCCAAGAACGGTTTACGTTTGCTCTGACTTTTTCTATTGTGTTGTCCATTTTTCCTTTGTTTTCTGGCTCAATTTAACATCCCGCACAAGAAAAGAAGGCTGTTCGCAGTCAAGCAAGGCCTTATACATATTACTGTGATACTATTGGTTATGGTTTTCATTATGTTTTATGCCCACTAGCTAGCCTGTTGCAAAACCTCCTTGGATTTGTAGTTTCAGCGTTGACTGCTGCTATAGAAATAAAAACAAGATTAGACAGCATAATACTTGCCTCGGTTTCTTTAATAAAATTAAGACTTTCCTTCATAAATTACTATGAAAATCTACACTATTTTACAGTTGGATGTGAGGGTGCTTGATTACCTGGCTGACAAAGTGTTGGAGAGTTATGTTGAGATTAACATGCTGTTTGACTCCTATTCAAGGCTCACAATCATTGCTGATTCCATTTTTGTTTTTTTGTTTTGTGCAACCAACTCTCTGTCACATACATATTAAACCTGATGATTATGAAGGGGCTACAGATTAAAATGTGAGGTTATTTCATGAGCAGTGTAGAATATAAGAGATGTATTATACCAGCAAATCTGTATGTAGCAATCAAGGGAGACAACATCCTAGAATGAAGATATCAAAAAGAACTTGGCATTTTCTTGATCATAATACACGGCCTGAAGTTAGCATTAGACAAGTTAAGGGGAATTGTGCTAATTTTATTACTGTCTTTCCAGAACTGTCTACAAGCAAGCTGGGCTATGTAATTAAATGCTCTCACCATATTAAACTCAAACCAGGAGCTACACCTTTCACATCCAGAGTGAGAAAAATGCAAAGACTTAGAGAAATAAGAAGCTGCAGGTATCATTACTCCTGTTGAGGCTACTGAAAGAATAGCACCCATAGTCGTGGCAAATAAGTCTACAGTAACTACTCATTTGTTCACAGATCTTAGAAGATTGAACATAGAGGTAGTAGTAGATAGGTATCCCCAACCCAATATTTCTACAAGTGGCGGGAAATTTTTCACCACCCACCCCCCCTTGATCTTGCATCTGTGTACCTGTACTCCTGTGGGGGTGCCTTTTAGTCAGATTTCATCAGCTTCTGTTTTGCAGAGAGTGATGACGTCTAATTTAGGTAATATGTAAGGTGTACAATGTTTTCAGGATGATGCATAAATATTTGGTGAAAAATTGGAAGAACACAATGGAAAAGTTTTCTCTGTTCCTGAGAAGTTGAAAGAAGCTGATCTCACTGTGAATGTGGAAAAATGTTTGTTTGATAAGAGTGAAATCTTGCATTAGGGTCAAACCATAAAATCTTATGGTGGAAAACCAGAGTCTGATTTGGTGGATACTATTTGCAATCTTAGTTATCTGATGAATAAAGAAGAGGCTGGTTCATTCCTAGGAATGGTTGAATTCTGCAGTTCGCTCATAAAAAATCTTTCAGGTAAAACAAGACTAACGTGAGGTTTGTTCAGAAGAAGTATGTAATTTAATTGGATTGCTGACAAAGTCAATTTGAAAAAACTTAAGCAAGAGTCAAGAGAAGCACAAAATCCCAAAACCTTCGTGGCAGGAAGACAGACAAAAGGTGTCACTGATTCTAGCAATAAAGCACTGGGTGCGGTGCTCCTTCAATTTGATATTGGTGTAGAAAGTACCATTGCTGTGCTTCACATGCTCCAAGAGGAGCAGAACACAATTATCCTTTGATCAAAAAGGAACTGGTAACTGTATGCTGGGCTATAATTTAAAAAAAACTTCAAATATTTCTATGGGACAGGAGGTTCACTGTGGGGACTGATCACAAACCTTTAAGAGATATTTACTGAAAAGGGATTAGATAGTGTGTGACAGAATACATAAATATTGTAGAATTACAAGAGAACACCTTCTCCGTAGAATATATGCAATTGTACAACAAACTGTCTGTCACTGGTAGTCTCTGAACAAAACACTGATGAAGAAAATTGTGAAGATATGATCTGAACTGAGTGTGTGTTTTGTGACTTATGCACAATTACTAAGAAAGAGTGGAAAGCAGAAGTGATATGATGATGTTTTCAAAACAATTATACCTTACATTTTGAATGAGTGACCTGCTAAAAACATGTTAAAAGATCTGACCTTTTTGAATGGTCAAGGATGAATTTTCTGTCATGATGAGTTGGTATTTAGAGACAATTGCCCTGTGGTGCCCAACAACATGCAGAGCATAACTACTGCAGGCCTCGAAAAATAGTAACATTTTTACTAGACCTGCAGATCGAGTAGCTTGAATATTCTACTAGGCCGAACTGTATTGTACTTGACCTGGAAAATGGTCTCAAATTGTGTGATTCTAGGCAACAATTGTATTTTACAGTGTCGTCTTGTCCTTCATTCTCGCATATGAGTTTGTTTGATTAAATACACTAAACGTTTGCTCTGTGTATAATAAATCTAGTACACACATAGGGCACACATGATCCGTCTTAGTTTACTAATAGCATTGCCATCAGGGAAAGAGTGTTTCTCAGTTTGTGTTTAAACACGCACTTTTAATAAGCATGTTACTAAAGCATGATGTGGTAGAGCACTGTCCTTTACAGACAGTAATTTTCCAAGAAATGTCCAAAAACCTTCCAAATAACTTGCAGTTTTAATGATAAAAGTATAAAGTGTATTAAGAATAATCAGTGAAAATTGGATTTCAGAAAACATATTTAACATTTGCCATCACCAAGTAAAGTGTTCTGATTTCTTTTCATCCTATTAAAATATTTTTTTCAATCACACAGAAGTACAAAAATGGGCTTTCACAGCTACTGAAATACATTTTGAAATGTTTGTAAAGTGGACTTAATTATACAAATGTTGTGTGTTAGGAAAAACCTGATACCAACAGCCTTTCATTTCACACAGGTCAGACAGGAACTCTGCAGTCACGAGGAAAAGTAATTGAATTGCAAGAAGACAAACTGACTTTTGGCCTCTGTCTCTGAACAAAGAGCAAATGTGACAAGAATAAGATTTCAAAGACATCTTAATTGCTAATTCAGTTTCTGACTGAACAGAACACCTGTTCTTTTTCAACTCAGGTTCTTAAAATAGCTCTACCTGATCAAATATGACTCGCCATAGCAAGTGGTCGAGTCCATGATTGACAGGTAGTGTAGCAAACTGGGCTTCTTTGCAGATGCCCCCACTTTTTGCTCCCATTTGAAATGCTAGATGCTGGTTTTTGGTCTCTGTTAGTGCACTGGGGCATGCTAACCATGCCCCAGTACCAATGCTCTTTCCCTTAAAATGGTATGTTGAATTGCATCAGCCTATTGGCAAACATCTTGCTACCCCTGTAAGTCCCTAGTAAATGGTACCCAGGGCAAGGGTGATAAAGGAAGTACCAGGGCTGCAGCACTGATTGTGCAACCCTGGGTACCCCAGGTAAAGGAGACTGCAGTGCTGCAATGTCAGCTTGCACAAGCAGCCGCTGTTTGAGTAAGACTCTGCCCACACCAGGTGCAGGCAGAGACCCTGTTACTGCCCATGTAAAGGTCAGTCACCCCAAAGGCAGGCCCCTTCTAGCCCAAGGGGCAGGTTGCACTGTTCCATGAGGGAGGGCATATGTTATGTTATGTTAGGATGTTTTATATAGCGCCATACTGCCCGGAGGCTTCGTAGCGCTACCTGACAGTAAAACAAGCTGAAGAAATAATGCAACAGCAACAAATAAATTAGATAATACTAAATTAGGATTAAAATAGCCATGTTTTGATGGCCTTCCGAAATTCTAACTCCTGTCTCATCACACGGATATTGAGCTGCAGTGAATTCCACAGTTTGGCTCCCTGATATTTCAAAGATCTACCACCCCAACTTGCCCTTTTTACTTTGGGGAGCACAACTAAGGCTTTAGAAGAGGATCTTAAAGCTCTCGTAGGAGCATAGACTGAAGCTAAGGTTTTCAGTTGATGAAGACCTCTTTTATATAAAGCTCTATGAAAAATACATAAAGACTTAAACTTAATTCTCTTCCCCAGTGGAAGCCAATGCAAAGCGGCCAGAGCTTGCTTAGCTGATGTAAATTTAGGCATATTATACAGTAACCGAGCAGCTGCATTTTGCTCTGTTTGTAGTTTCTCAATCACATACTCTGGTGAACCCAAGAAAAGACTATTACCATAGTCCAGACTAGATAAGATGAGGGCCTGTACCGTAAGTCTTTTGGCCGGGGGGGAGGCAAACCGATAACCTTACGAAGTAACTTCAGTAATCCAAAACAGGTAGCGGAAAGCATCCTAGCCTGATAATCTAAAATTAGTCTGGAATCTAACCAGACTCCTAATGCTTTGATGTGATCCTTCGGAGGAGGTAAGTGTTCCAGATGTATTGCCGGCCGAATATTCTTCGCCGGACTGGAAAGCTTTCCCAGTAACATTATGTCTGCCTTTTCTTCGTTGAGTTGGAGCCTACTATCGGTCATCCAACTCGAAACAGCTTACAAGCAGGCTGGTAACACTGAATTATCTGCAGCCTTGACTGAAGAAAAAGAGATGACCAACTGCGTGTCGTCAGCATAAGATATCAGCGACAAACAAAAAGGTTCCACTACATCTGCTAAGGAGGCCATATAAATATTAAAAAGAGTCGGGCTCAATGACGAGCCCTGAGGTACTCCACATTGAAATCTAAACTGATCGGAAAAAAAAAAAAGAACGATCTAAAACCTGAAAAGATCTATTTTGAAGAAAAGATCTCATCCATTTGAGAGCCTGGCCTTTAATACCACTTTATCCATTCTTTGGATCAATAGTTCATGATTAACCTTATCGAATGCAGCACTTAAGTCCATCATTACACAGCTGTCACCAGACCCTGATCCATCCGTTTTCTGGCTTCTTCCGTAGCGATCATAGCTGATTTGGTGCTGTGGGCTGGTCTAAAGCCCATTTGCGTAGGATGCAAAATATTATATTCTTCCAGAAATCCAGATATTTGGTGTTGACATGTTTGTCAATTAATTTTGCCATGGTTGGAAGAAGAGAAATTGGAATATAGTTCTTAAATTCGGCTCCATCTAGATTAGGTTTCTTTAGCAGGGGTTTAACCACTGCATGCTTCCATGATTTAGGTACACTGCCACTTTGTAAGGAGCTATTCAACAGCCCCATTATCACCGATATTGTGGCAGATCCTCCCTGCATAAGAATATGAGGAGGCGCAGGATCTAATGGGGAGCCAGATTTCAGCTTACTAAGAAGCAAGAAGGTGCTTTCTTCCGAAATAGGGGAGAAACACTGTAAACTGGTGTTACACTTCTTATTCTCACTGGACTGATCAAACATTGTCACTTCTTCCCCTGGGGCATTCTTATAGATTTCCTCAATCTTCTGTAAGAAGATTGAGGCAAAATGATTACTGTGTTCCACTGATGCTACCGTTGCACCAGGGCAGATAGGAGAATAAAGAAACTCCTTCAAAACCCGAAAGATTTATTTCGGGGAACCCGAAGCCTTTTTTAATCTTGTTACCATAATGGGTTGCTTGAGCTAGCCTTATCTCACAATGATAAAGCCTAATTGATTGTCTATACTCTTCCCTGTCTACCTGATTTAAAGATTTCCTCCATTTCCTTTCTAGCCGCCTACAATTCCTCTTCAGAATTATCAAATGGGGGGAGAACCATGGGGACTTAACACCTCTCCTCTTCCCAGAAAGATCCTTATAGGGAAGCAACGTTTCAAGGCAACTGGTAATCCAGTCATTAAAGAG
Organism: Pleurodeles waltl; assembly: GCF_031143425.1. Taxonomy (NCBI): domain Eukaryota; kingdom Metazoa; phylum Chordata; class Amphibia; order Caudata; family Salamandridae; genus Pleurodeles; species Pleurodeles waltl. The sequence continues at coordinate 789,040,501 of NC_090439.1, read as the reverse complement.
GGTGGAGTCCATCTGGTTATCCCTCACAAAATCTTTTTTATTCTTGATTAACAGTTTAACCCATTCTTCCAAGTTACGGCTATGCAATTTCCTTGCCTTCCTATGCCCCCGTGCTGGCACGAGTAACCGGCGGTCCATTAGATAACATGGGCTGGCATCTGACCACTGCTCAGGTGTCCAGCTCTGCAATTGACCAGCTGAATCCTGTCATGTTTGGTATCAAACACTGCGCTTTTTAACCCTGAACATGATGCCCATGTTCAGGATTAAAAAGCAGATGCCCAGGTGGCACCCTTAGAGGGTGCCCACCGAGTTACCCAGTCCTGAACTGTACTGTTTTAGCTCGCCTACGCCGCCACCGACAGAAGTCTGACCTCCTGTCGGTGGTGCTAGTACCTTGGCAGGATGCAAGACAAAGGGCCTGGGCAGGAAGGAGGTGGTGAGCCTCAAAGCCTTCTCCCATCTTTGATGTGTGAGTAGTTGCCCCCCCATTGGAGGACAAAGCCTTCCCACCCTGCCCAGCCAGGCAGACGGGAAAATTAGATATGCAGGAGGCATGCACGTCCCTCAAACTAGCCACACCTTTGAGGTCTGCACGGCCGAGGAAGGGTTCTGCTGTCTTGGCAGACCCCTAGAATAGTGGGTTCAGGGGAGAAAGGGATGCACTCCCCACAGGAAGTCATCACTGAAGGGGCAGTCAACTGTTCCTCACACTCTTAAACGCCCCCTAATGAGGATTTATGGGGCTAACCTGGCGCCAGAAGTTAGATCTCACCTGGACAAGAAAGAGAAGGACAAAGAGATGCTGGCACCAACAACAGGACCTGGACCCCAGTCACAACATGAAGAAGAGGACACAGAATGACCTGCAGAGACCAGTACTGGAACCGTATGGCCGGCATACACTAGTATTGAAAACTTGTTTGTCTCAACCAGAGGGACCCCCGTGGACACCGAAATCCCAAGGAAGACTTGCCTGACTTGTGGCACCAGTGCACTCCAAATTGCAGAAGAAATGCTGAGGACGAAGAAAACTGCGACCTTATGGGCTCTGAGTGCCTCAGCCCAAAGAAATTTACTGTCCAGCATCTCTGGAGTGGGAGTGAGGCCCATGCCAAGATTCAAGCCTCTACTCCCCATCAAACACCCTCCAGCCACCAGAAAGCTCATGGACCACCCTTGCAACTAAAGGCTGGTTTGTCACCTGTAAGGAAACCAACAGCCACACGACATTCACAGACTCCAGAGCTCCCCCCAGCATAAGAACTGATGTCACCAATGATCCCCCCACCCCCACACTTCTGTTGGTTTTAAGCCTGAAGGAAGTGACTTCTACTAGAGCAGCAAAGCAGCTTTGGGACGACCAGCTGGAGATTGACAGCTAGGAGCTACCCCTGCACCTGGAGCCACCAGACAAGGTAGTTAAGATCCAAGCATGGATTCCTGACCCTGGCCCCACCAAAAACCTCTACATCTGAAGGGTAGAGTGGGAGTCCACCCCCAAGTCCAGCTTTGCACAGAGTGCAAAACACACCAGCCACTGCGACCGTTCAGCACCAAGGGCAGCCAACTCACCTCTGCAACCAGACTCCCCATTCAATGTAACAAAAGTTTGTCTGCTGACTCTTGGTCTAGGTCCCCACAACACCTTAAGTTTCTGTGGGCTCACCGGAACTCACCGTAGAAGTGCCCGAGTGCACACTGCTATTTTCCCCATTGACTTCAATGGGAGCCCTTTAAATAAACAAAGTATTGTAGTTTCCAAAGACTTAAAAATTCACAAAACCGGTTGTACAAAAGCTAAAAAATTTGTTTTGGTGTCTAAATTAAGATTAAAATCTGATCTATTTTTCTAAATTGGTGGCATATTTCTGTTGAGTCGTGTCATTTGCCTATCGTTCATGTTGGTAATGTGAAATGCTTTACAGATGTTCCACTAGGTAGCCTGACTGCTCCTTGCCACACTTCCAGGACTGAGCTAGGGTTTGCTGAGAGTGAATCAGAGGTCCAATTCTGGGTATTGTGTTGGTATTCATTGGTAAGACTACCTAATCATACCATATGATATATTCACCTTGCTACAGGTAAGTATTGTTTAAACCAAAGGATTAGATTTGACTTCTAGTGGCTTGGTCTAGATATAGAAACAGAGAAGTTTTGTGAATGCTACGAATGCAAGGAAAGTGACAAATTTCATGAACCAAGATGTATGTCAAGGTTTGCAGAAAACTTCTAAATTAGCCTGGGCACACAGTTGAAGTAGATATGTTTGGTCCACTGAAAGGAAAGAGATTGACACCCTATCTTTTTATGGTAGTGTATCTCTTTTCCAGGTGACCTGAAGTATTGTTTGTGGCTAACATAATAAATGAAGCGGTTATTCACTAGAGGGCCTATTCTCTAGCGCTCCTTGTCAAAAGACAGGCTATTCCTTAACATAAAGGAGTTCAATTCTTTTCCAATGAATTTTATAATTTTATGTTAAAATATGGAACTAAATATTAGAGACCTGCATTATATTGTCCAGAATCTAACAGCATAGTAGAAAGGTTCAACCAAACCCTAAACGAAGGTTATCAGTTAGCCAAGAATAGTATCTTAGACTGAAGAAAAAAAATGTTACAAAAAAGTTTAATTTCCTTTCGTTTATCAACTCACATGGCAACCGAGAAATCTTCTTTTGAACGGTTCAGGGGGAGGAAACTACATTTAAAATTGGTCCCATGGTGGATGGACTGGAACAAGGGTAGGGTGAACATTTCTGTAAACAACAATTGGAGGAACAGGTAGCAGGAGTAAATGCTAAATAGAAAAAAGGATTTTGATGCAAGACAAGGCATTCTCTGAGAGAATCGGAGGTAAAGGTGGGGAATTTGGTAAAGATTAGAGCTTATGTAGGCACTCAACCTGGATCCAAGTTCACTGATGCAACACAAAAGGATGATGGACGGAGTGTTGAAACTTTTCAAACACTCACCCCTAGTCACAGATCTGGGTTTAATCCATCTTTCTTTTGCTCACCATTCTACCCCAGTTTGGATCCACCCATATGCAAATCAGTCTTGACCCTGTTCCCCATGGGAACAGTCCAGCCCAAACTGCCAGGCCAGGTCCTCCCTGGAAAGGAAACAAGCATCCTGGGACTAGTTTCAGGGTATCACACTTCATCAGCCACACTAGCTTGAATTCAGTGGTACCTTGAGCAAAGGATCCACGTCTGGGCATACCCTTCCTACTTTGGGCAACTTTAGCAACACAAAAGGATGATGGACGGAATCTTGAAACTTTTCAAACACTCACCCCCAGTCACAGATCTGGGTTTAATCCATCTTTCTTTTGCTCACCATGCCATCCCAGTTTGGATCCACCCATATGAAAATCAGTCTTGACTCTGTTCCCCAGTGATTTAGATAAACACTAGATTAATTAGATTATCCAGTTGTTCATATCTTTCTCCATTATTACTCTGAAAATAGGCACATGTTGCTCTCTTACCGCCTCTGCAGATAACCTACTTCCAAAGCCAATAGTTCTTACCCACGCAAGAGTTACTGGCTTTGCCAATATGATTTAGCCATCTTGTACACCAGTTTGGCAGCTGCTCAGCACAGCTAAAAGTGGCGTAAAAAAGAGTGAAGTGCAGTGTCGTAAAGTAGAGTGTCATGGAGTGGAGGGGGGTATTATAGAGTGGCCTAGAAAGGCGTGGAGTGGTGTACAGTGTAGTGGTATAGAGTGGAGGGGCATAGTATTGTGGAGGGAATAGAGTGTCAGTGTGGAAAGCTGTAGAGTGGAGCAAAATGTTGTACAGTGGAGTGGCAGAGTGTTGTTGAGTGGCATAGAGCAGGGCAGAGTGGCATAGAGGGTGTTGCGTAGAGTGGAGTAGAGTGCTATAGATCACAGTGGTGTAGAGCGGAGTAGGTTGTTGTAGAGTGGAGTGGCAAAGAGAGGAGTATTGTAGTAGAGTGGAATGGCATAGAGTGGCGTAGAGTGGAGTACAGATTCGTAGAGTGGAGTGGCATAGAGTACCAGAATGAATTGGCATGGAGTGGAGTGGCACAGAGTGGAGTGGTGCAGAATAGTGTGTTGTATATTACAGTGGAATAAAGTGACATGGAGTGACGTAGAGGGAGTTGTGTAGAATGTTGTGAAGTGGAGTAGAGTGGAGTGGCATAGAGAGGAGTAGTACCACAGCAAAGCAGAGTCATAGAGTGGAGTGTTGTAGAGTGAAGCAGAGTGGCCTGGAGTGCAGTGGTGTAATATACAGTTGTGTAGAGTAGATTGGCAGAGTGCAGTGGCTTAGAGTGCACTGGTTATGAGTAAAGTGGTTTAGAGTGCATTGGCGTAGAGTGCAGAGGTATACAGTAAATAGAGTGGCATAAACCAGTGGAGTGGAGTAGAGTAAAGTGCAATGGGTTAGAGTGGAGTGGCGCAGGGTGGAGTGGCTCAGGGTTGAGTGGATCAGGATGGAGTAGAATAGAATGGCATGGAATGCAGTGGTGTAGAGTAGATGGTTTCAGAGTAGAGTGAAGTTGTGCAGGGTAAAATGGAATGGTGCAGAACAGAGTGCAGAGGTGTAGCGTAGAGTCACGTGTAGTGCAGTGGCATGGAGTGCAATGGTGCAGAGTAAATTACAGTGCCAGAGAGTGTAGTGGAATAGAGTGCACTGGTGTAGAGATGAGTGCTGCAGAGGAGAATGGAATGGTATAGAGTACATTGGTGCAGAGTAGTCTAGAGTTCAGTGACAGAGAGCACAGTCTTGAAGAGTAGAGTGTCTTAGAGTCTGTTCTAATTCGATGAATACGTTGAAATGTAATTTATTTTGAACTGGACTACTTTTCTGTCTCCCTCTTTAGACTGTGTAATGCAGTCATGGGCGCAACACCCAAACCCCTGCCCCAAAAGACAAGAATAAGGATTGTAATTCCATTATGTAACACACACAACCCCTCACAGTCTTTATTTAGCGCAATCAATAGTGTTGCTAAGCAATACAGGAGCAGGGGACAGGTCTTTATCCAAGAGTGTAACACAGACTCCTGCTGCAAGTGCAGTGGTGCAGTGGGACCTTTCAGCTCATGGCCAATGCATTTCTCTGAGGTATGGGAGACTCCGGAGAACCTAAGCACATTCTCTAATGGGGTCCCACCATTATATGTTATGCCACAGTATTCACCACCAAATCAGAGCTCATTAGCAGCATGGCGAGCACCATTAGAGACTGCATCAACAAGCTGTAGCAGACCCTGGCGATGAAGAAAACTAAAGTGGTAATCACGTGGTGGCTTGCTCCTGTGCTCCCAGCAGTAGCAATGGCCAGTCCCGCAGCCAGCACTGTAATTATTTATTTTTTTTTTGCAGTTTTATATAGCGTGTACACGACCCAAAGGTACTGGAGTTCTTTACATGAGCACCACTTACATTACACAAGGCCACGTTCTTTTTGTATTTTGCCTAGAATCACTGGATGTTGAGCCGATGCCGAGCATGTTCCAATAGTCGGTAGCTCTGGCCCAAACGCCACATCCTCCCTCAACACCACCAGTTAACATCAGTTTAAATGCAGAGCTATTTATGCTACACTGCTTATGTCTTTATATACATATCCATAATTTGGATTTTAAAGGTGCAGTAACAGTCTCTCGCACCTGGTTTTTGTTTTATTAAAAAAAACAAACAAAAAAAAAAGACTCCCATTAATGTGTACCTACAATTTTCCCAAGAGTTTTGCATTTTTTATTGTTTGAGGACAGAATTTCCCCGTGTCTTGTGTGTGACTATGTATTAATGGGATCGACTCATTTTACTTCAATTGTCCCGAAATCACATTTTAGTGATAATAAATCATGTGAATAGGGTGGCCACTCCTGAAAACAGAACGAACAACATGCTTTAGCAATCCGTACGCTATTTATGTTATTGGGTGGTTCAGCTCCAAGGGTGTGCTGTGTGTCACAACAATCACTCCTGGAGCACATACATGTTACAATGTTTTGTATAAATACCCTTAGATTTGTAACCCAGTTGGAAATAATTATTATCAGTTATCTTAGAAACGTTCACCATATCCAGGATCTTGGTAAGGTGCTCCAACTATAAAGCAAAATGTCCTAGCTCGCATGCCATGTTCTGTTGACTGCTTTCTTTGATCTCTTAAGTATTTGTGCATAAGTGCAAAGTTGGGATACCAACTCCACAGTAACCATTGTACTACTTTTGCTCAGATAATCTACTTATTCAACTGTTTCCACCGCTTGTGTACCTAAACTCCCATAGACAAAAGGAAACGCAATAAGAGTAGCAAGGGTGCAGTATCTTCTTTGCGTTAAACATTTTCTACACCCACCCCTTTCACAGAACGCTCTCCTGTAGAGAAGTGCATGGCAAGAGGGTTGTTCAATAAATCCACCTGTGTAGGATCCCCTGAATGGAATCGTCCCACCAAGACTCACTGCTCAAGTGAGGGCAGTCACTGGGAGTGGAGCTGGTCCACAACTTAAGGATGCCTCTCTGAGCTTGCCCAAAGGATACTTCACCACTGTGACAGTAGCAAAACCTGACATGACAATCTGCAGGAGCTGGAAAAAGAGGAAAGTTTACTCTTACAATAACACAGACTGTATTGAAAACGGCCCCAAATCTGCACAGTTCATTTCCCCAATTGGTCTATCTGCATACAAAGCGAGAGATGAGCGTGGGACTTGAGCTACCATTACACATGGTTAGCGGGTGCGACATTCTAGCTGTCATCAGGTCCAGTCTATAATGGCTTTCAGACATATGGTATTATTCACAAAATCCCAATTAGACCTTTTTGAAGTTTTGAAGCAGGATTGTATGAAGAGGACAAGGGATCTGTATGCCAGCTACTAGTAAGGGACATCTTCCCATCTTGAAGCAGGCAATACAGTAGCTTGCTGCCCTGTCCAGTTCTACCCTGTGGAGCACTGAACATGAAGACTTGGTTACTCTCTCTTTAAAACTAATGTGGTGAGGCAGACATCAAACTGATGCAGGTCACTCTACTTAATGCTTGACGAGGGCCCGGTCTAGCCCACTTATCAAGTATTCAGTTGTTTATCACATTTTAGTCTGATGCATACTAGGGTGAGCAAGAATTTCAGGCGGACAGGTCAGCTGTCAGCAAACCCATTTGTTCTACAAGGATGGCGGAGTTCAGGCCATCCAACAGCCTTCCCGGCCTTCCTAAAAAGCACTAGACATTAAATGCTCTTAGAAATACTCTCTGAACAATACTCACAGAAAACATAGGAAGATGAAGAAAAAACTAAGTTCTGGGTGACCTGCTGACCCCCATGAGATCAAAATGAAACTATGTAGGGATCTAGCATATGAGTTAAAGCCTTTATATTCTATACACGTTAGTTTTTTGACAAGTTAATACAGGATGCCTTAAGCACCCACAGTTTGTGGGTTGCTGCTGTAATATGCACTAAAAACAAAACGCCCAAAATTTTAATATTAGTTAAAGGGCTGTAGTACCACTTGCTGTAAACAGAAGCCCCCTTTAGGGGACAGCTAGATTGTCAAGGCTATTTAGGGGAAGGCTACCTGATAGCAGAGCTGTATGGCTGTGTAAGACATATTGTGGGCTTTTCAGAACATAGAAGCGCTTGAAGTCCGGCCACTGCTTACCATTGGTTGGATTTTCTGTCCCTCTCATTTGGATGCTTCTTGTTTCTTTTTTTTTTTTTTTTTTTTACTAATCTTGTGTTTGTCCCTCTCGTGGAGCATAGCCTGTTTACCAATCTCTTTGAACGACTGGTCTAAATGCTTCCAATGCTAGCTTTTAATGACCTACTGTTTGTTTTCTTTTTACTTAAGAACACCATGAAAGTGCATTGTATGTGGTTTATAGCTGTCTAACTAAAATCCAAATCCTCTCTCCCACCCACGTGCTTCTCTCCCACACCAGCCCCCATGTTGTGCTCTCTCACCTCTGTGTGCTTCTTACCCCCTCCCTCCGGCGGTCCACGTTGCTCTCTTTCATTCAAGTTGTCCTCGCCCCTTCCCCCCTCCCCACACATACAATGTTGCTTCTGATGCACACACTCTGATAGACGCTCTTGCAACTCAGTCATGGTTTTTTATTTTATTTCAAGCGTTTTTCCGCCGGCTTCACATACCTTCTTGTACACCGTTTTTTTTTTTTTACAGCTCCATCTCAGATGGTTAAATAGAAAATCAAATGCCCATGTCATTATAATTGGGCCCAAATTAATCTATTTAATTGCAGCACAGGCACACACAAGTGATGTGAGAGTGTAAGCCATGCTCCCTTTACTAGGAAAAAGACAGTATAATGGACAATCAGTATGCGCACGTTACACGCTCGCCCCCCACCACTAAGAACAGGACAATAATGGAGGCAGGTAGCAAAAGTCTTCAACTGCACTGACAGCACCTGTGGTAAATCATGGAGCAGGTGGGTGGGAGGCGTAGTGCTATCAGAGATAGCCAGCATGGCTGACAGTTGGTCGAGTCTGCAAGTGAATTAACATGACTACACCACTCTCCGACATCTGTAGAGAGATCAGACCGTTCATGCCATTGACTGGTTCTTGGTTATAATATATGAAGTTCAGAAGGAAAAAGCTTGGTCTTATTGGGAAAGAAGAGTTCTTTCATCAGCGTTCTCTGGATGTTAGCTAAGGAGATACAGACAGAAGTGTAGTAATGTCTATCCACCGGCAGCCATATCCCTTGGATACTCAGAACACGCAGTCACGCACCCCAGCGGTCTAGTCCAACCACGACTCTCTCTATTCTGCTGTGAGAAACCAAAACAGGTACAGTAACACTGCGCTGTCCCAAACAGAAGGGACCTGTGACACAAATTTAGTGTGTTTTCTATACCAACATCCAAGGTAAAAAAGATAAACTCTTCACCCACAGAAGGCAGCATGCTTCCCCTTAAGGGGTTAATTTCTCATCAGCATAACAAGTTATAAGGTGAACTCATCACAAGCTCCTTTTCTTGTTTTGGTCGGAAACGGAAATGATGGGTGATATGTCTCATAGCCGAAGTGTATGATTTTTAGCTACTGAAGGTCATCAGAGAGTTAAAAATGTTTAGTGGTTGGCTGCAGAATTCTTTATTAATTTCTTCTGTAAAACAAGATTAGAAATTCGACTATGGGCAGGGCCAGCTTTAGGGCGGTACCGCCTCACCGGATCCTGATCTGGATTGGGGGGCACTGACCTCAGCGGGGTGCTATGTTTAGCAATAATTTATGATACTTGCGATTTAAAAGCACCTGCTGAAAAGCTCCCTGTGCGACCAGCCTTCAGGAAGCAATCAAAATGTCAAGGCACCTCTTGTGATGAATGCCCCTGCTAGGGAGAGAGATGGGAGTGTCGTCTAGCGGCAGCTTTGACTCGCCATGAAGGAGCGCAGAAGCATAATATGCCTGCTGCAAAGAACAAAACTATATTTTATGTGGATAGTTAAGTGGATTAGCAAAGCCAGCCATTACAAGCTCTTTAAAACAAATACATTTATGTGAAAGGGGGAGCTATGGAGAGATGAGGGGCACATTTGCAGGATGGTAGTGAGGGAATCCAAGGAGGATGTCCTGGGGTGGCGGAGGGTGCCCAAAAAAAATAAAATAAAAAAAAAAACTGTGGCACAGGGCGCCACCAGCGCTAAAGCCAGCCACGACTATGGGTTATGGGATTCTGCAAGCATATAGTCTATATCGTGCTTCAACATGTTTCGCCAGCTCTGAGTGCCCTAAAAGTCAAGGACATGCATGAGGGTTTAGAGAAATGTGGAAGGGTACTGAATACACTAAGCCCTGACGACTGCCTCTGCCCCTCAGGGTCTTGGAACTGGCAGAAAATTATCTGAATGGTAGATCGTCATTTTGACAAATTTCTAACATGAAGAAAGTGAGAATGACAAAATCAGACTGATAAAGCCTCATGTTAGAGAAATGCAAAATGATGAAACTCCTTATCTATAAAAATGCATGTTTTTGTGGAAAACGTATATGCCATCAAGACGAAAGAAAAAAATTAAAGTTAGGGTGTCGAGGATGGGGAAACAAATTGGGTGGAAGAGGTATTCAGGATAAAATTAAAGAATTGAAGAGGGGTAAAGTGGGAGGGCAGTGGGGATATGGGGATTAAGCATAGAGAAGGGGAGTTAAAAGAACAGGAACGAGTAAAGATAGGGGAAGTTAAGGAGGGGAGGGGGTCTAATCCCCCAAAGGAGAAAAAAATAAAAAAATAAAAACAGACCACTAAGACACAAATATTTCTTCAGTAATGGCTTTCTCCAGAATGGTGTTGTCAAACTAGTGACAACTAATATTAAGGAACAATCAGTCAAAAAAAAGTTTTGACAAATTCATCAGAACCACTTTCTTGAAGTATGCATTTTTTCGGAAATACATACAACAGCCTACACGCATGCCAGACTATATGATTGCAATTGCTGAAGTGAAACAAAACTTCATGAATACACCGAATGCATGGAAACAGCTAGACCCTTGCTGACCCCCAAGCATAACAGTGTTTGCTCTGTGTTTGTGATAAGAGGACTTTGCTGTAGTGTCAGCTTAAACCGAACGTGGCAGTGTTTTTTTGGTGCAATCTTAATATTGTAGGTATTAACCTGGGTTGTTCGGGTTTTTTAAAAACTGTATTTATTATTTGGTCGTGTATTGATCATAGTTTGCAGTTGTTCGTCCTAACATTGCTATGAAAAGATGTTAACCTGGCACAGCTCTTTCTTCTGTATTTGTTCCGTTACTCATTCATCACATACTGCACGTATATCATCTTTCTGAATATATTGATAGTCAATGTGCTTTAGAGTAGGGGCCAAATTTACAAAGATGCCATTGCACGCAGCAAAGTTGCTGTGCTGCTTTCATGGGAGGGCAAGAAAAGGAAAGCATCATGTCAACTACGATGCGGCACGGATCTGCTCTCTGCCTAGCACTGGCATACAATCGGATGCCTAGTGCCACACACACACCTTTGCACAATACTGCAAAGATGTCTGGGTGGATCTAGCATAGGTTTTATAATGGAAGGGTAAATGTGCTCTTCAAGTACAACATACTAAATCAAGAAGAAGTTAAAAACGTTTCCCCACTTTGCACGTGTGCTGCACAGTAAAAAACGTTTGGAGAAATAAAAGAATTGCTCCCGAGTACGCCGGTCTTAAAAATGCATCATTTATTATGCTAAATCCTGTCTGCTATTGCTCCAGAAAAAGAGGTGGTTGCACGGAGGTGCCCATGTAAGACCACGGAAGCCCTCCTTGAAGCAAAGTAAGAACTTGCATGGTTTTGTGCTACTTTAAAGCAACTTTGTTTCAGTACAAAACAAGTTTTACACTTGGTAGAAATCCAAAATAAAATATTATGTGCAAGCTTGAGTCACTTTTGCGATACAAACGTAGCACAAAATGTTTGCAAATCTGGGCCTCGATTTACATTCAGCTGTTTTGTTCCGTCTACATGTCTGAATGTAATTCAGTCATCTATGTGCCGTTGTCTATTTGTCCAGCTGTAAGGCTCACCTTCGGACACTTATCTGCGTGATTGTGAAAAAATGAGCATGTATTTTGTAAAGTAATGTCACAGCAAAAAAAGAAGCATTTTAAATTAGGTAGGAACATACGGCCTTATACTAAGGTCAAGTTGCAATTCAGTTGGTTTTGTCTATGGAACGCCGGGTTTGCAAGCTGATCCTCATTTTGCACTTCGACTTTTGCACTAAATCAGCTGCAGATTGAAAAGTTCAGTCTCAGGAGGTGACCGTAACTCCCGCCTCATTAATATGCAAGAGACAGGATCTCTTTTGTGACCCCCACACGAAAGGCTACAAATGGAGGAAAGAAAGCTTCGAAGGACAGCAAGCTGCCATTTATGCATTTACATTCCTACATTCTGTTTTAAAAAACACCATTGTCACTTAAAAGGAAAGGCACTGCCTTCATAAATAAATGTCTGTATTCAGGAAATGTTTTCTAGACTGCTGTGTTCTCCCTTCAACTTGGGCAACCATCATTCAGACGGCAGACACTGCTCTTCGGGTCAGCTCTTTGTGAGCCTGTTATCATTCCTTTCAGCCCCAAGACATTGAACTATTGTTTGCGACTCACAAATTAGAGGAGGAAGCCCATTACACGCCCAACTTTCCTTTGTGAATCGATACCGGTCACATAATACACTTTGTGATACTGAAAAACCTTTTCAAATCTGAAATGTTTTAGTGCAGTGCAACCCACTGTTCTCTGATCGCATGCGTTTTAACTTGAGCATAGTTTATACATCAGGCCCACAGACTCGAATTCTAGTGCAGCAGCAGGATTTGGGTTTTTGCTCTCTCGCGCATACATCTTTACAGAACAATTAAATGGTGTCATAAGTATCCCACTGTTGGGAAGGAAAGGTTTTCTGCATGTTAATGGACGTACACCCCAGCACTGAGTGCCCAGCTGGCCTGAGGTCTGGATCCCTAATACTGATTTGTGTTGTTGTAGGGAGACACGAATCATGGTTTTGCACCATGACGTAGGCCTGCCCCAAAGGCTGCAGTCCTGCTGGACCAGAAGGGAGCCCAAAGCACCATCAGCATAGTGGTGGAAGGCTACTCCTTTCGTCCGAAGTTAAGAAGCACGAGTGCAGTGGTTGCAGCATACCATTTAGTGATTAGTAGTAGTGAAGATGTCCTTTTTAAATCTGTGTCACTGTAGTGAGGCCTATAGGTTCATTCACTTTTAAAATGTGTACTGCTGTGTGCTGCTCAACTCACACTTGGCTACATCAGAATGAAGTGAAGCGATGCATGGCACAGAAGGTGTGTCTGTGACAGGTGTATGTGTGCCTGGGAAGGGTTCCCAAATAGGGACAATGCTGTACTGAGTAGTGCGTGCACGTTGTATGCATGTGCCGGAGGTGCATGGCCCGAGAGTGGTATAATACCTAAAAGATGTAGTGTTGTGCAGTCCGTGCTGGATAAGTGCATGTGATGGGTGTAGGTGTATCAGTGAGTTGTATAAGCCATGAAGAATGCAGTGCATGCATGCATGCATGATACGTGCATCTGCTGTGTGCAAATGAGCCTGTGAGTGGTACAGTACGTAAAAGAATACATTGCTGGACAGTGACTGCATGTTGATTGCAAGTGCCCGATGTATGTGTGCCTCTGAATGGTATGCAGTGTGTGTATGCTGTATAAATGTGCTGTGTGTATGCATGCCTGTGGAAGATACAATACATGGAGGGCCCTGTGTTACATTTTGGGAAAATCAGGCCTGCACAGTGAAACATGGAGTGGAGGTATAGAGAGCCCCTCAGACAAATTTAAGCTGTGTGAGACACACACTGGGGAAGGGAGGACTAGGCCTTCCCAGTACACTTCAAAGGGTGCTCTTTGCTTCAGTGACAGGTCAGAGGGTAGCGCATCTCAGAAAGTAGATTGAGCCGATAAGAGATTCAAAGATTAGGGCTGGGGATCCTAAGTTAACCTTTTAATGCACATACCACTATGGCTGACCTCCAAGTGTGAACTCTAGTCACTCCTTTGGCCGGTTTGCCTGTTTCATTGGACTATCAACGAGAGACAATTTAGCTGTGATGGACTGCTTTTCAAGAGGAAGAGGGACCAGAGGAGTATGCACTTCAAATGAAGCAGAATCCAAGCAAAATACTTAAAAGACTCAAACCTTAAATCACATTTGGTGTTTAGAAATGCACTATAAAAAGGGGAATTTGAGACCCCAAAAATGGTCACCTGCCAAGCAGCCAGATGGGCTGTATGAGAAAAGGAAGCTCTCCAAGACGTCTGCCTGTGAAAAGGACTGGGGTGGCCAGGAATTGGGACCAATGCCTCCTAGTATCCCTAATGGGTGAGGGGAGCTCACCCAGGAAATCTAAGACCTTGTGCTCTAGAGCCTTGAGCACCAGCACTTACCTGCTTGCCAACACCAATATGCCCTGTGAGGGAGAGTAGAGCATTGGAGAGAGCAAGGTCCTGGGGGGAGCCCTGTTGAATGTGCTTCCTGTGCGAGGAAACTGATAGCGCACCAACTGGGTGCTGCCCACGTGCAGGACAGAGTTAACAACTCCTATGTGCCAGGTGAGGGCCACTGTGAATTCAGCTATGTGTCGTACGGCCCTGATTGGGCCAGAGCCTCACATAGTAGTGAGGCGGCTACACTGTATGCCAGGAGGGGCTGAAGTGGAAAAGAGACAGTCATGTGGTAAGGAACATAGCCCTCTGTAGTAGTGAGGCAGCGATACGTATGCCAGGAGGGGCAGCTATGAAGAATTTCAATGTGCAGATCGAGCCAGATAGTCTGCCAGGGTTAGCTGAACTCTTGCGGAATTCTAAAAGATAGGATGAGGCCCTGATGTTTGGATGGAAATCAATCCATGTTTTGGGTGGCATGTAAGAGAAGGCTTGGCCTCTCATTCTGCTTTTGCATGTACAGGGTGTGTGTGCGAAGGCGGAGTGTAGGGGTCTGGTGGAAGTAGAGGCAGGAGTTGAGGTCCTATGTTGTGCATTGCAATATATGCACGCATTAGTAGTTTGAACTGGCAGCGCTTGTATATTGCCAGCCAGTGAAGTTTTTTTTGTGGGGTGTCTGTGTGTGTGTGTGTGTGTGCGCATGTGTGTTTACACACACACACACACACACACACACACACACACACACACACACACACACACAGACACACAATGGGAGATCCAGGATGAGCCTAGCTGTGGTGTACTGGATGGTCTGAGGTGGTTGGAGATTCCAGCATAGAGTGCATTGCCTTAGTATAGTTTGATGGTGACTAGGGCTTTGTGATCCGTTTGAAGATATTTCTGAGGATACCTAGTATGTGAAAGCAGGAGGCACTAAATGTGTTTCACTTGTAATACCATGTTGAGCTTGTCGAACAAGATGTTTCCTAGGTTTCTTGCATGGTTCATACATATAGGTGTTGGGACAAGTTCTGATGGCCACCAGAGGGAGTTTTTGTTCCTGAAGATCAGCCCATCTGTCTTGTTCGAGGTGAGTTTCAGGCAGTTGGTTTTCAACCATTAAGCTACGCAGATCATGCATCTGGTGAAGGTGGATCTGATCGTGGAGGACTTATTGGGCAGTGAGGATGAGCTGGGTGTCATCAGCCTAGGAAATTATGGAGATTCCATGGGATCTGATGGCATCAGGGAGTAGTGAGATGATAATGTTGAACATGGTGGGGCTGAGATATGATCCTTGAAAGACTGTGCAGATAACGTACTTGGGTTCTGATGTACAGGGTGGGAGACTATGTTCTTTCTGTGAAGGAGCATGCGTAGTCGAGGGCTGAACCTTGGATGCCCATAGTGTGTAGTCTTTTGATGAGGCTTGAGTGGGACATGGTGTCACACTCAGCAGAGAGGTTCAGCAGTATAATGGCTACTGTTCCTCCTCTGTCCAGTAAGGTGTGTGTATATCCCATCGGTGGAAGTGCAAAGTGTGGTCTCCTTGCTGTGGTCGCTATGGAAACTGGATTAGGTGTGGTCGAGAAAATTGTAAAGTTCTAGGTAGTTGATGAGTTGCTGTTTGACTGCTTTCTCTATTACTTTTGCTGGGAAAGGTAGTATGAAGATGGGGTGGAAATTGCTCATCATGCTGGGGTCTGCCAAAGGTTTTTTCAGGAAAGCAATGGCTCCAGCATGTTGCCAGTCCTTGTGGAAGGTTACAGAAAAGACTCAGGAGTTGATGTGAGTGAGGAAGTTGCTGATCAGAAGTCCTCTTAAGTTGACAATATGGTGTGGACAGGGGTCTGCAGAGTCGCTGGAGTAGACAGTTTTCATGACAGAGGTGGCGTCTCCATCAGTGAGTTTTCTACAGTATGCCCATGTAGTACGTGGTTTGTTTGCTGATGATGTCCTTGCGGTTCGGTTATTTGAGAAAAAGGCACAATAAGTCAAGTAAAAGATGTAAAAGTTCTGAAAAGGCAGTAAAGGTGAGGAAAAGGCACAAAAGTTAGTAAAGTCATAAGAGTAGAAAAGGCACAGGAGTAAGAAGGAAGGCACAAAAGTAGAATGTGAAAGGGGAAAAGCAGAAGCAGAGCATAAGAGAGGAGGTGAGAGTGGAAGAAAAGAAAAGAATGGTGTGAAGTTTTAGCAGTAGGAGCAAGACCAGGCCTTGAGGGCCAAGATTGGTTGGAGGACTAGTTCAAGTAATTGGAAGGGGGAGCTTGGACCTAGGTACCATAGAGTTCAGGCACAGTTAGAAAAGGACAACAGAGATCTTAATGAGTTTAAACTGTACTATCTGAAGTGCAGCAGCAACAAATGAAGAAAGAGGACGAACATATGCAGTATTTGGAAAATCCCTCCCATGAGGTCCTCATATTTGAATGGTTTATGTGACAAAAATGTTTTGGGTACACAGAGGATTGCGCCTGGTTATGGCCTAGCCACCAGACAATGCAATTTTCTATAACTTGCGCTCTCTTCATACACTGCTTATGATCTCACATATTACAACACTCATGACACCCTTTGCACATGACCTGAAAAGGTGTGCAAAGGTCCCTGGATGCAGGACCTTGCTTCTAGCCAATCCAATATTTACCTTTATATTTTAAAGTTTTTGTTCTTAATTTTATATTTTTTTGGTTTGATACTTTGAAATATTATAATATTAGTTGTGAGGAAGACCATTTATGTCTGATTAAGACCTGTTGAATCCCTAGGTAAAGCTGCCCTTTTTCACCCCTCTGGTTCTTAAAGGCCCTGGATTTGCTGTTTGCATTGATCAACAGCTTGGGTAACATCACTGGCACAGAGCCACCGAAACGCCTGATAAAGGCATTCCTATAGTCATACAACATTCTATTGCTGCTTGCTAAGCCTGAGGTATTCACCCCTGCCAAGATGTCTCTCATTAAGCCTTTCTCAAAATTCTCCAGTTAAAAAATGATTTCTGAGCAATATGAAGTTCTACCTATGACCAGGTGTACCATATAGCCAATGTTCATTGATATCCCACAAAATGGGTCTTCAAGGGTCGGAAATATATGAAGAATAATGGAAGGAGAGTGCTGAATAATGTAACAGAAGACAATTTTAACCCTTAAATAACACAAACAATAATTTTTCAAGATGGATCAAACTTAAGGTATCAATGTGGGGTAAGAGATTACAAAAATGACAGTGGCACCCCTCTATAATCATGTTTTCAGCACACTCACTCTTTTATAAAAAAAATGACACACTAAAATCGATCACTTGTTCCATTTAGCGAGTTAAATGAGGCACAGCTAAGCAGAGACTAAACACAGGGACCTTGTGGTTACACACTGCCTCAGGAAGAATGCAGTTTCCCAAAATGAAGCTGGACTAATAATCAGACTACATTTCTGTTCTGGCCTTTGTTTTTTCACCCAAACCAGTATGTAAACCTGTGTGCGTTACTAATGAAAGGAAACTTGAAAAGTGTAGAGTCAATATTACCAGTTTACAGTCACGGTTCAAGATCGCTGACAGATTACAACTCCAACCTTGACTGAACACTGTCTTTATGGAAACAAAGTCACAAACTTCTCAACTCTGACCATTTATACATGCTGTAGCCCCAAAAGTAGAGGACATGGTGTGGCCCCATAAGTTGAGGGCATGGTGATACAAACTGATACTAAACCCTTGATGTGGAAAAAGTGGGCAACAAAAAACATTCAGATCATTGATCAGTTATTTGTTGATGGGATATTCAAAAAACCTATCAAGACATTCAACAAGACCATGGCCTGGCAAGACTTTAATACTGGCACCAGACACAACTATGAAGCTGCAGCGGAAGACAGATAGTCCCATCAGCTTTAGACCTCCCCTGCTCACATACAAAGCATTCTCCCTAGTGTGGGACTTTTACTCTTGGGTATTTGCAGCCTCAGAGTGCAAGTGACATTCCAAACCCACAGAGAACCTCGCGAGCCACAGGTAGCAGATTACGGAGGCCATCTTCCTCTAAGAAAGTAAACCCCAAGCTGTGCAGAGCATTTGGCCATGCACTGCGGGGTGCTGGCCTCAGGGCCTGGCTAATGGCCAGGCTCTGCGGCGAACCGCCTGTATGCAGCCAGCTGTGTGTGGTGGGGGATTGCCCAAAGGGCTTGCCCTCTGAACGACCCCTCCCCTTCCCCCCCAAAGGCAGTCAATCCCATGCTGCTCAAGGCCTACAGAACAGGGTTGGCCCACAGGTCCTGGCCTATGGCCAACCCCTCCAAAGGCAGCCAAACCCCACGGTGAGCAAAGCCTTCGGTCATGCATGGTGGGGGTTTGGCCAAGGAGCCTGGCCTGCGGCTATCATCCTGCAGGCAGCCAACTCCATGATACACACGGCCCTCGGCGACGCAAAACAGGGTTGACCACGGGGTCTCATTTCCCATGGTAAAAACATATTTATTGGATATGTGGCTAACAAACTATCATCATGAGCGGGTGGGCTCCACTCAGAGGGCTTATGCGTAATTACTGAAGTATGGACAAATGTGGGTGGGCTCCGCTTGTACTAGTTAAGGATATCTCTGACTGATTATTGCGGGTGGGCTCCACTTATTCAAAACTGAATGCAGCAAATCAAGAGGAGGCTCAGTCAGTAACCCAGTTATTTCAACAATGTACTTCCATGATAACAAGAACATACCCAAACAGTAGACAAGCCAGTTAACAAATTCTGAAAGAATGTATGTTATCACTTAGCAGGGAAATGAATGCCAGAGGAATTTCCTGTGAGGTGCAACAGACATTTACCTAAGGTAGGAAATAGTGATCGGTCTTTAACAACAGTACAGTTATATGTTTTAAGATAATGAATATGTTTACACCCTTGTAGATTAAAGAAAAAAAACTTTACCATGAGTAGTATTCCCAGAAGGTTCTAGGAAGTCAAAAACAAGTCTTTTCTTTTTCAGGGAAAGTGGAGTAGCAGGATAGACTCAAGATATTGTAAAGTGGTAATTATGCGGCACATTTCTTTTTTTAATTTGGATTTTGTATCTTTCAGGTCACCCTCCCAGCTGTCCCCTGCCTTTCCCCCACTTGATCCTTTCAACTGACTGTGCCTTAATGGCTTTCAACAGATGGGATTATCAATAGGTGGACCCAACTATGCATCGTTTTGACCCTGAGGAGTTCGCCCGGCTAACTAACACTAACACACACGCTGTAGAAGTAAGGCTAAAGGCATTAGTCCTACTTTTATGTCTGAATTGTTCTGGTTTTTGCTTCTCAAAATCTGGTCACCCTACCTAGGACCCTTTACTTCAAGAATAAATAATGATTAACAGGGTCTTAGACGCCTTAGCATTGGAAAGGTAAATGGGATGGATGCATTCTTCCTTTTAATAAATAGATACGACAGTGAGGTGATAGATCCATCCCTTTCATTTATCTCCCTGACACACAAGTGTAATGCTATCCTAATTACCCTTCAATTCACAATTGAAGGTTCCCGCTTCCCTTTCTCTTTTAAAATGTTCTTGTTTATTGTATGGGGGCTAATACAGTGTGAATTTAATGCAGATATGCACTGTTCTACGCCCCTCAATAATGCTTTGCATCTTGTATGTACATAACACTATACTCTTCATTATGTATTTTGCATCTCCATCAGATGTTCCCTTGTAGCATCACTATGTGTTTCTCCCAGCTTTCTACATTTGATTCATTGAAGACGTTATGCAAACAAAAGGGGCTTAGCTTGGGGGATGATGGGGAGGGGAGAGGGGGAAGTAGAGGAGTGGGCTGAAGAAGATTGCAGCGTTAAAAACTGAACTTCTCTCTGTACTTTTTCAGGCTTAGGATACCAACTTGAACCCAGCCTCGATATCAAATGTCATGAAACAGTGTATTTATTCTCACTTTCTTTGGAAAGCTGATGAAAGTTCTTTAAGTCACAGTCAATTTAAGTATTATTTAATTTTCAATTTAGACTTGTACTGTAGTACACAAAAAGTCACAGAAGTATTTTCTATGTTGCTGTTTGGAGGGGAATGTCACCTGCATGGATTTTTGAGCTCGTGCCCCCACCCCAAGTTAACTAAAGAGTGAGTCTCTGATGCTTTAGGAACTTTGTTTTTTGCCCTTGTTGGACTTTTTTTCCTTATACAGGGTCATCCGCAGTCTTTTTGCCTCCTGCCTCCTATTTGTTTTCTGACCGGTCACTGTTGGCTCTACGACTATGAACAATTGATCACTGCTGACCAGTGCTAAAGTGTAGGTGCTCTCCCATCTAAAGTTGGTATGATTGGCTTATATCTAATTGGCATATTTGATTTACTTGTAAGTCCCTTGTACAGTGGTATCTCTATACCCAGGGCCTGTAAATTAAATACTACAAGTGGGCCTGCAGCGCTGCTTGCGCCACCCACTGAAGTAGACTTTCAAACCTGTCTCAGGCCTGCTAGCACAGGGCCTGTGTGCGCAGTTTTCTGCCACAGGGACCTGGCATCTAAATTTACTTGCCAGGCCCAGAACTCCCCTCTTACTACATGTAAGTCACCCCTGAGGTACACCCTAGCTAGCCCTATGGGCAGGGTGCCATGTATGTAGAAGGCAGGGCATGTGCCAGGTTGCGTGGCCTGTCCTGGTAGTGACAAACAGCCTAACTTGGTGTTTCACTGTTGTGAGTGCTGCCTTCTCATAGGATTGCATTAGGAATGCCCTGCCTTGTGTGTAAGGGGTATTATCTGATTTATGAGGGGTAGCATAGGCATGTTTGGTATGGTTGTGATGGTGAGAATAAATGCTGCTTACTGGTGTAGGTGTATTTTTTATTGCTATTACAGAAATGCCACTTCAAGAAAGTGTGCATTTCTCTGTGCTTATGACTCTGGTATTTTGCAGCTTGACTCCAATCCACGTCTGGGCAGTGTGACAGTTGGGGCTTTGTGCATACTTTTCAGACAGCCTGTACACAGGGAGGGTGGAGGTGGCACAGAGGTGCATCTGCATTCTGAATGATCATCCTGGGCTGAGAGAGGGGAGAGGCGGGGCACACCTACATTTGTAAAGGCTGTGCCCTGGCCTCACACAATAGGGTCGTTTACCCCCCACTGATGTTTGGAGCCTGTGCTGGAGGAGAGAGGGAGCAATCCCAGAAACAGTTGTAACTGGTTGGAACCTCCTCTCCCTACCATTGCAAAACACTGTAAGGACTGAGTATAAGTACAGGACAATTTTCCCCACAATTTGGAGACTCTTGGCATCCTCTTGGAACTGGACATAAAGGACTGGAAAGACTCACCAGGAACAGCCATGGACTGCTGCTGCTGTGCTAACCTGTGACCTGCTTGGTCACTGTAAAGGACTTGCCATCTGCCTGCATCCTCTGTGCTGGCCTGTTGCTGGGCCCTTCCCCTTGTGGGCCTTTTTCTCTGACTCTTGTCCCCCAGGGGCAGGGTGTTGTGGCCCCTGACCCCTGTGACGATCTTAAGGCACGAAGAGTGCTTCAACAGGTGTCTGACTAGTGCTGTGGAAAGCGCTGTTCCTGTAGAGTTGATAGCACTTGAAAAGCGCTTTTTCAGACTGTGGCAAGGAATCACCGCCGCGACCCAGACTTAAGATGATGCACTAGGCGCTTTTGAAAGAGCGCGTCGCTGTGCCCGTGTTCACCGCCGCAGCCCGAGGAGGCTGTATGACCGAAGCGCACGTCACAGTGCCCCCGAAGCACGAAGGAAATCCTTTTTCTGGTTCAAGCATGCTCTTATTGGTGCCCCCGGGGCGAGGTTCGCTCCGTGGAGCGCCCCCCGGGGCAAAAGAAGGCCCTGATTTGGGCCAGGATGACAGAGGAGGTAGGCAGGAGAGGAGGAAGCCTCCCCTTGCCACGCCTAGCACCAAAGGGCTCCTTGCCGGACCGCGGGCGGGGCGGCAGCCTCGCCAGAGGCTCCCCCATGTTGCAGGTCCTTTGTTTGGCCCCTTGTGGGCCAGGGCCATTTTTGTGGTTCCCCCCCGCACTGGAGGGCCAGTGCGGGCCCAGGGGGAGCCACTAGAGATCGCAGGCCCCAGGAGGGGCCTGTTACAAATTGGAGGGGGTGCGTGGTGCCCTTCTTCCCCCATAACTACTTTGAGGACTTTGGCCCCCCTCGTGAGGGCCGGTTGAGGCCCAGGGAGGGCCCCCAGTGATCGCAGGCCCCTAGAGGGGCCCGCCAGTAGTACAGAGGGGGTGTGTGCCCCCCCTCTCTGCCTCAGAATTAACCAGAGGCCCCCGTTTGGCACAGAGGAGCACCAGGGGCCCCATTTTCCGTTCTCTAGGTACTGGAGGTACCGTCATCTTTTACAGGTATTCCCTAAAGGAACAATATATATAATCTAAGTTCTTTCTAAAGACTTTGCTAATTTATATGTTGCCTACCTGTTTATGATGCCTTCATACATGTATGCAAATGTTCCTGTTCTGGGCATAACATGCTAATATGTTTTTCTGACTTGCCATATGTTTCATAATGTTCCTAATATGGGCGTTTATGATATTTCTATGACAAGTACTTTGGTGTAATAACGTGTTTCCTGACTACTGCTTATGTTGCAGAATACGGAGTAACCTGTGTCTTATATGTGACTACTGCTAGTTTGCAGAGTAACTAGTGTGTAGCGTTATGACAACTGCTAAGGTAGCAGGATACTACTGATATGTGATGTTTGGTCTAATAATTCCATTGCGTACATTACAGTATATTTTCATATAACTTGGTGTTGTGTTTCCTTTGTGGTGGGGATAGTACGTCACATGTGTTGTGTGTGTTGTGCAAACGCTCTACACATCGCCTCTGGGATAGGCCTGAGTAGGGGTTATCTTGGACGTGTAACTCCCTTGCCCCGACTAGAGTGGGTGGGTTCTGCCTGGCTGAGGTGCATACCCTAGCCAACCAGAAACCCCATTTCTAACAGCCCTCAATGCACATTATTGTCAGTCCACACCAAGATCAGGCTATTTGACATATAGCAACTTAGAGCCAGGATCTGCGCCTCCTGTGTGAGCATGACTACTGTCACCTCGCCAGAGTGCACTATACTGAGAGGGGTGGCAGCAATTGGAGTTTAACAGTGCCATATTGAAAGACAGTAGCCTACAAGCCTCTCCCTTCCTAATTATCTGCCGGATTCTTCGATGCATAAAGGTCTTCATGACGTGGTTCCATTGCAGAATGAAGAGGGGTAGGACAAGTGGGAGCTGGTAGCTTTGTGGGCAATGGGCGGGGCCCCATCATTCCTGAGAAGTAAGGAGAAGAGAGATGGGCAGTCAAGAGAAGCTCAGTCATAGGCTGGGTATCGCCTAATAAAATATATTTTTTCTTGGGAGGACATGTAACAACACAGAGTTGGGCGAGAGCCCCCTTTGCCCGTGGCGCTCAAGCCAGAGCAGTAAAGTCAGCTGTAGGGTAAGGCATTTTTTCAGTGCTTTTGGTTTGGTCTGTCCTTGGGCGCTGACTGTTCTGATTCAAAGCAGTGTAAGTAGAGCGCATGAGGAGAATAGACAGCTTAGTGGAGGGCAGGAGGCAGAGTCATGGTTGAGGTGGGGGATCTGAGTGGGCAGGGTATGAGTGTTGGGATCCACCTTTCAGTATGTGTTTCCTACTGCAAAGGACTTCCAGGATTTCAGTTTTGCATGTGTTGCAGCATCTTTTATTCCTTGCACTGGCTGGCAATCACTTGATACGTGCAGCGGGTGAGTGCTTTGAGCCATGTTTATGTGCCTGCTGGTTTATTTAAAGCAAGGCATAGGAGCATGCAGAACATCTACCTCAAGTTGTGCCACAACTAGACTGTGTGTTTGTAATCCGCAACAGATAGTCCTCCATTTTTCAGGCGCATTGCAGGTTGTTTTTCCTCTTATGGAAAGCAGCACAGAGCGTGACACCAGGGCTGACACTTCTCTTTTAATCATTGCAAGTCAGAGTACTGTCACACCTGGTCTCCCATGCCGTGCTGCAGACAGACGGAAGGGGGCCCAACATGCAGCAGGGTAAAGGAAGGCTAGCGAACTGGCACTGTTGTGTGTGACTCTTCGTGTGTATGTGGGTGCAGATGGATGATTTGACAAGAGAAAAGGGCCTCTAGATAAAGCCCTGAAAGATGAAATTACAACAGTGAAGGTAGGTTCATCCTTTTGCATACTAGTGTGTAATTCATGTTACCTCTCATAGGTAAAGCATGTGAAATGAGTTAAGCAAGGACCTATTATGAAGTCAGGTAGGTTAAACACACACTCATAAATAAACATGCATTTGCAATGCAATGGGTCTCGCATTTGCTCGAGTTAGAAGCTATTAGCGTTGTAAACTCCTAATCGCACTTTTCTTGCCACACAAATTACAAGGAAAAAAAAAAAAAAACACAGCACAATCGCACTATGTAAAATGCAGTGTAATCACGCTGAAATTAAAAACTGAAAAAAACACGCGAGATTGCGCTATGTAAACCCCAGCACGATCGCACTGCGTGGAAAATAAAAAGATAAAGTAGTCCAGAAACCATGCTGAAAACATTGAGCCTCAAATGGTTTCAGTAGTTTACCTGTGCTGTGTAGGTGGGATAAACACCGGAAAAGGCATGATGTATGCATACCTTTCACAAATGAAAGCAAGCGGATTTTAAAAGGCAAGCCCACGAACCAATGAAAGTGACTGACATGACATGGGCGTGGTTAGAAGCCCAAAGAGAGATTACAGTATAGGACGGAGCGCTTTGCGCTCGCCCATAAAAAGGACAATCAGGAGTAGACTGACTCACCAAACCTGTAACCTCCCCAAATTTTGTGTTAAAATCAGATGTCTTGTCTGCACTGCTCTAAATCTGCACAAAGGGCCAGTTTCCACCAATACAAATTCAACTATTCGACCATCAAAGCACCCCAAGAATCCCCTGTATTACAGCCACCAGTACGTACCCAAACCCCCAATAAGCATCTCCAAAGAAGTGAGGGGACAGCAGGGACATAAAAAGCATCTGACAATGTGTGTGTGTGTTTTTATTCTATTACAGTTGGTATAGTGTACTAATGCTTCAAAGCTCACTGATTCTTTTTGGTAACTACGACAGCTGACTTGGCGTACCCTAGCAATGATACACTGCTCCTAGGAGCCTTGTGGCCAGATATCTTGATAGCAGAACCCTCCCAATCATTTTATTAGAGTCCTCTACCCACATTTGCAAAAATGCAGTGCCTGAAAAACATCAATGGACAGAGTAATCCAAGACAATTAAAATAATACTGGCAGGAAAAGTGCAAATTATCTGAAGTAGTTGTATCACTTTTCATACAGGTTGTAAACTGGACCTTTCTGTCAATAAAAAAAATACTTTACCCTCCGCAAAACCTTTAGTCACTCACACCGTAAAGTACACCGGAGCGTTGTAATACGTCTGAACTAGAGTACAGTGTGTAGTAGTATGGTGAGTTAGTATATAAGCCTAAGTGTATTCCATCTTTATCTTATGGTTTTTAATATAGCGCTGATAATTAATTGCTCGCTTCTCTGCACCATCATCACACTTTGGTGCCACTGGCTTATATTTATTTCTCCAAATGATTTGAAGTCAGTACAACGGGCCCTCGTTTTCTCTAAAACGATTTGCCTTCTCAAGTTTCAGATTTTTATGCAACTTGTTTAGAAACGTTTTCTTGAATGTGGATCTCCCCCACTTTCAACTCTTCTTCTGTCGGGTAGCTTCGGTCGCACCTCGAAAGTCGTTAACAACTTTTAAGTCCCACCACTTTCAAAAGTCACTATCCGCCACGGACTACGCAGCTAGAAAAGGCATCACTTGTGCTTAATGCTGTGTATTCGATACATGTAATGAATTGTGGGATTTTATTTTTTTTAGGATTTGGAAACACATTCAATAAAAACAGAGACGTTGTTGTAACAGTGTGCATTCTAGCATTGCTGACGCGCTGCCTGAAGGGCGGAGGTAACCACTGTACACTACCCAACCTAAGTGGCTATTTTGAATGCAACGTTTCATCACCTGTGACCTAGGAGTTGGAATGCCCTGAAGAAGCAAGGCAGGTATTTCAGTGTGCGTCATCTCTATGAGCCACGATACTAACGTCGGACATTGGTAGAGCCCGCTTAGGTAACTGAGCGAAGTGTACTGTCATATCCGTGAACATTCTGAATAAGCCAACTCAAAACGCTGTAGCAATCTGTGGCAGAATTTAACAGCTAAGCGGTTGGCAAAAACTGAAGTTAACAGATTATTAAGGAAGTACTGTACAGCGCAGTGCGGTCTTGGGGTTTTTTAAGCATGGACATAAATTCACCGAAATGCCAGGGCTAGCGGAAGTGACATCACACGCCCTCTGACCTCCACTTTCACTCACACACACCTACTTACACATTCATATAAACGCACGCTCACCCCCACGCACACAACATACATTTAAAAGCATTATTTACTTAAACCTCAGCTGCCATGGAAGGGAATATTCAAGCTCATTGTACTCCATTCTAATAATGACTAATATATTATTCACTATTAGTGTAATACAAAATTGACAGAAAACAAATAGAGTGGAGCCCCAAATGACGTCCATAAAGACGAGCTGCCACTGTGTTCCTGGCATTGAATTTGCCACCTACGAAGCCAGGAGTCGCAAAAGCAGTGCCAGGAGTCGCAAAGGGCAAGCCAGGGGTCGTTGCTCCGACCTGTGAGAAAACAGGGCTGATTGCAGAGACCCCCCTAATTTTTTGCCCCTATTTTTCACTTTTTGTTGGTGTTGTCCTGACTCTGACGGTGTCCTTGGTACTGCTAACCAGTCCCATGGTCTGTGCTCTGTATAAAATCGGTATGCAAATTAGGCTAATTATAATTGGCTATGTCAACCTACCTATAAGTCCCTGGTATATGGTAGTTCATGTAGATTTAGGGACCCCAGCATAGATAGTGTACCCATAGGTGCACTGCTGAGGTGTCCAGGGTTATTGTAAAGGCAGGCCTGCCTTGCTGGCTGCTTTTAAATTAAAGTTATATGCAAATTCGACTTTGGAATTAAAAGTACTTCCAAAGTCTTAAACTACCTTATTTTTACATTAAGTCACCTCCTAAGGTGTGCCCCTAGGGCTGGGTGCAATTTAACTATAAGCAGGTACCTTATAAAAATAATTTTATAAGCCCTGGTGAGGAAAAACAGCCAAATCTGCCCCCCCCCCCCCCCCCAATTGTAGTGAATGGCCTCCATAGGCTAAAATGGGGAGACTTTAATTTAATTTATAAAGTCCCCTTAAGTGCCAGATACCTCAAGTTTGGTATGAAATTAATTGATATAATAAATCTCCCCAACTTACAATTATTGGATTTAATATAACTAGTTCAGGTGAAGAGTTTTAAACTCTACCTAAAATGGTGCTATCTTCAGCCCTGTAGTGCTCTGCTCTGATTGGCCAGCCACTGGCAGCCTGGCCAGGCTGCATTGATGAGGTGTGAAGCAGTCTGTGCTGAACACAGATGTGCCTGGGGGAGGAGAACTTCCCTCAGCAGATGGAGATGCAGGGAGGGGGGAGGGCTGCCAAACTGGTCTTCAAAGGAAGGGAAGGACATATGGAGCAACCCAGCACCTCCCTCACATCCTGCAAACCAAGACAATTAGGCCCCCCCTGATTAGATTAGGAGAGGGCAGGCGAAGGGTGCGTAAGATTTTTAGCCACACCAGTGGGTGGGCTCAGCCAGATGTAACCTCCACTAATCACTTTCAGTCATGATGGATTTTTGAGGAATGTTGGTCCCTGGGATTGATTTTTGCCACACTTCCCAGGCAGTGGTCATTACAAGGGGAAGGACCCTGTATCTGATTAGAGAACCAGGACTCCCCTCTCCCTTAGTTTTTCACCCAGGAGCAAGGATAAATATGGCAGAGCTGCACCCACACCTCAGTTCCCCACCAGATCCCAACATGGAAGAGCATCAGAAGAAGGACTGCCCTGCTGGACCCCTCACCTGCACCTGGACACTGCACTCTGGAGGACTGCACCAGCTGCTCACTTGGGATCTGTTAGAAATGGGGTTTCTGGTTGGCTAGGGTATGCACCTCAGCCAGGCAGAACTTACCCACTCTAGTCAGGGCAAGGGAGTTACACGTCCAAGATAACCCCTGCTCACCCCCTTGGTAGCTTGGCACGAGCAGTCAGGCTTAACCCGGAGGCAATGCGTAAAGCGTCTGCACAACACACACATACATGTGACGCAATATTCCCACCACCAAGGAAACACAACACTAGATTATATAAAAATACACTGTATTGTACACAACGTAATTATTAGACCAACATCACATAACAGTACTATCCTGCTACCTTAGCAGTTGTCAGAACACGTTACACATTAATTACTCTGCAAACTAGCAGTAGTCACACATAACACACAGGTTACTCAGTATTCTGCAACATAAGCAGTAGTCAGGAAACACGTTATCACATTAGCACACTTGTCATAAGAATATCATAAAACGCCCATAGTAGGAACATTAGAAAACCTATGGCAAGTTAAGCAAACATATTAGCAAGTCATGCCCATAAAAGGAACATGTGCACACATATGTAAAAGCATCATGTAACAGGTAGGCAATACATCATAATGGCAAAGTCTGTAGCAAGAACTTTAGATTAGAATCATATTGGGCCATTTAAAAGTACCTGTTTTGCTAAAGGCACCTCCAGTGCCTGAGGAGCCGAAACAAGGGGGCCCCCCGCGCTCCCTGCGCCAAACGGGGGGTCTCGAGATCTTGTAACGGGCGAGGGGCAACACGCACCCTCTCCGATCCTTATTGGTCCCTCCTGGGGACTCGGAGCCTTTAGGGCCCCCCCTCGGGCCTCAACCGGCCCTCTCCACGAGGGGGGAGCCCAAAGCGGTAAAGATGAGAGCTGGAGGGGCGTTCACGCCCCTAGCGCAGTGACCGGGGGAAGGGGAACCCCCTTCCTTCCCGCGTCCTGCTTGCCGGGAGGCAGCCGCCCTTGTCCTCGGTGCGGCTGCCAATGTAGTGGGGGAAGCAGGGGCCTCCGTTGAGGCACTGCTCCTGCTTCCTGAAAGCGGCCGCACCCGGTCCGGTGCGCGGCCGCGGTGCTGCCTTCCCTCGTCCTCTGGGGAGGCAGCGCCGAAAGGTAAGGACCCGGTGTGCCCCGGGGGCGCTCCGAAGGGTGCGCGTCCCCCAGGGGCACGGTAGGAGCGTGCTGCTCCTTCCTTCACTTTCTCAAGTGCCCCGGGGGCACTAAAGTCAGCGCGATCCTCGCGCTTGAAACAAAAAGCCCTGCCCGGGCTGCGGCGGTGATTTCCATCAAGCGCTTTTCACAGCGCTAAGACAAATGCAGCCTGGGCTGCGGCGGTGATTTCTTTCAAGCGCTTTTCACAGCGCTAAGACAAATGCAGCCTGGGCTGCGGCGGTGATTTCTTTCAAGCGCTTTTCACAGCGCTAAGACAAATGCAGCCTGGGCTGCGGCGGTGATTTCTTTGGGCAAAAGAAAAGCTAGTTGCAGGGGTCAGGGGCCACAGCACCCTGCCCCTGGGAACAATATCAAGGAGATGGTACAGGGCTGGTGGATCCAGCTACAGGCCAGCACAAGGGGTGCAGTTGGTGGCAGTTCCTCCTAGTGACCAGGCAGGTCACAGGTCAGCACAGCAGCAGCAGTCCATGGCGGTTTCCTGGTGAGTCCATTCATCAGCGTCTTGTGTCCAGTTTCAAGTTCCAAGAATGTTCAAATTGTGGGGAAAATTCCCCTGTACTTATAGTCAGTTCTTACAGTGTTTTACAGTGGTAGGGAGAGGAGGTTCCAGCCAGTTACAACTGGTTCTGGGAGTGCCCCCTCTCTCCTTTCAGCACAGGCTCCAAACATCAGTGGGGGGTTAACGACCCTATTGTGTGAGGCCAGGGCACAGCCTTTACAAATGTAGGTGTGCCCCGCCTCTCCCTTCTCTCAGCCCAGGAAGACTATTCAGTATGTAGATGCACCTCAGTGACACCTCCACCCTCCCTGTGTACAGGCTGTCTGAAAAGTATGCACAAAGCCCCAACTGTCACTCTGCCCAGACGTGGATTGGAGTCAAGCTGCAAAACACCAGAATCATAAGCACAGATAAATGCGCACTTTCTAGAAGTGGCATTTCTGTGATAGTAATAAAAAATACACCCACACCAGTAAGCAGTATTTATTATCACCATCACAACCATACCAAACACGCCTACGCTAGCCCTCATAAATCAGACAATACCCCTACACATAAGGCAGGGCATTTCTAATGCAATCCTATGAGAAGGCAGCACTCACAGCAGTGAGACACCAAGTTAGGCTGTTTGTCACTACCAGGACAGGCCATGCAATATGGCACATGTCCTGCCTTTCTACATACATGGCACCCTGCCCACAGGGCGTACTTTAGGGGTGACTTACATGTAGTAAAAGGGGAGTTCTGGGCCTGGCAAGTAAATTTAGATGCCAGGTCCCTGTGGCAGAAAACTGCGCACACAGGCCCTGCGCTAGCAGGCCTGAGACAGGTTTGAAAGTCTACTTCAGTGGGTGGCGCAAGCAGCGCTGCAGGCCCACTAGTAGTATTTAATTTACAGGCCCTGGGTATAGAGATACCACTGTACAAGGGACTTATAGGTAAATTAAATATGCCAATCAGGTATAAGCCAATCATACCAACTTTAGATGGGAGAGCACCTGCACTTTAACACTGGTCAGCAGTGATAAAGTGCTCAGAGTCCTAGAGCCAACAGCGAAAGGTCAGAAAAACCAGGAGGAAGGAGGCAAAAAGACTAGGGATGACCATGCGTATGGCCAAAAAGTCCAACACAACCCCCTACCAGCCAAAATCCAGGGGAGAACAATCAATACCTTGATGTACTTTCCTGATTGGGGCGATAGAACAAGGACCCAGGCCCACAACAGCAGGGGCATGTTCCAGTTCTACGCCTTCCTGACTCCACTGGGATCTCTCTGTCAATGCGTCCCAGGCAGCCTAGACCAACCCACGGGGATTCTCTAGCTGCCAATGGCCAGAACCAGGCCCCAGGCCATCTAGGAGCCTCTGGTCTCTGAAACCATAATGAGTGGGGGGCGGTAGCCCCAGGTGCAAAGCAACCTGTCTCCACTCCATTTCTGATCAGTTCAGGGGCTCTACCCTGCCACTGATCCACCAACCTAGGGTCCGCACCCATAGGTTCTACAGGGGCTAGAGGCGAGGCTCTCCTCCCTCTACCCCTCCTTCTAGGATTCCACCCTCCTCTCCTAGGAGGGGTATCACCAGAATCCACACTTGCCAGGGTGCTGGGTACAGCAGCCCTGCACAACTTTCTCGCCAGCCCAGGATCACTACCTGGCGACTGACCACCCAACCCAGGGACGACACCCTTGGGTTGCACCGGGGTCCGGGGCGGGCTTCCCCCTCCCTGAACCCCACTTCCAGAGTCCTGCGTCTCCCCACCTCGGGAGAAGCCACCAGAAGTTTCACACAGGGGGGTGAGCACACTAACCGCCCCCCCAACCAGGTCAGAGTTTACCCCCTGAACCTGTCTATCTAGTCCAGGGACGACACCCTTAGACTGGACCATTGCCCAGCGAACCAGGACTTCCTTGGGAGCACACCTACCCCCTACCAGATCAGAGCTTACCCCCTGAATCTGGCAATCCAACCCAGAGTCACTACCCTGCGGTTGAACCACTGCCTGGCGCACCAGGACTTCCTTGGGAGCACACCTACTCCCCATCAGGTCAGAGTTTACCCCCTGAACCTGATCATCCAACCCAGAGTCACCACCCTGCGGTTGAATCATTGCCTGGCGCACCAGGACTTCCTGGGGGGCACACCTACCCCCCACAAGGGAAACACTTTCCCCAAGGGCCATACAAGAGTCTGGCTGGCGCAGGTCTCCTGACCTCTGCCCATCTGACAGAGTCTGGATTCCCCCCAGCCCAGAAATGGTCTCACCAAGGTCATTCCTGGGGGGCTCTGCACTCAGAGCTGACCCCTGACCCTCCAGGTTCTCCACTGGGGCCCGCAGCCCCCTCTCAACCCTATGCCTGGATTTCCGCCTCCTCCGCTGTAGAGCTAGACTACCAGACACCAGGACCGGCGGAACGCTATCACCAGCCACCCGCCCAAGTCCTAATGACAAAATGGGATCCTTCTGAACAGCTGGCCCTACGGCACAGGCTAGGCTCACCTCCTGGCGTTCACTCATGGAACCCCCCAGGACCTGGGACTGGAGCTCGGGTACCCTGGGCCTCAGCCCAACCCCATTCCCTCTCCTCTGAGACTGGACATGGGGTGCCTTACCCGCCCCAATACACTGGGACCTACCTGGGACACAAGCCTTTCCCACCACACCTGGTTGGGAAACACCTAGACCACTCTCATTAGGAACACCCCCTAATGTCACACCAGACCCTCTGGTACGCAACCAGAAGTCTGCCTCCTTTGCAAGCTCCCTGGGGTCAGAGAGCTCACACACTGACAAGTGTTGGCGTAACTCTGAAAAACAACAACGAAACAGGTGCTCTCTGAGAATCAGATTAAACAGCCCTTCAAAATTGTTTACTGTGCTACCCTTCACCCATCCATCTAGTGCAATGCAGCAAGCCTCCACAAACTCCTCCCAAGACTGGTGGGACAGTTTCTTACCACCCCTAAACCTTTTTCTGTATTCCTCAGGGGAGAAACCATACTTCACAATCAGTGCGTTCTTCACAGCGGAGTACCCCTCCCTGTCACTCTCTTCTAGAGTCAGTAGGGCATCCCTCCCCTCCTCAGGAATAAAACTCCCTAGGCCAGTTCCCCAATCCTTCTCAGGGATCCTGCGCTCTACCAGAGCCTTCTCATATTCCTTTAACCACTGACGTATGTCACCCCCCTCTTGGAACCTAGGTACCAGATCTATGGGTATGTGAGGAACCTCTTTGCTACAGCACTGTACATTGCTGCCACCACTGGACTCCACCTGCAACGCTGGTGAGTCCAGAACCTTCAGACTGCGCTCTAGAGCGAGTCTTTCTCTGGCAAAGGCCCTCTCTGCCTCTGCCATTCTCTCCTGTACTAAGGCCTTCTCTACCTCAGCCCTTCTCTCCTCAACAGCTAGGCGCGCTAACTGCAACTTCAGGTCCCTCTCTTCCCGCCTATCTCTTAGCTCATCAGGCGTCAAGGAATGAGAGGTAGCCCTGCTTCTTACACTGGACCCAGCAAGGGACTCCCTATCACTGGGGCCTTCCCTGTCAACTGGCGTCCCCAACCGGTCATTCTCACCCTCCTGATCAGTCTCTCTACCACTCTCTAGGGATGAGGTCTGGGAGCCCTCCCATTGGGAACCCTCGCTACACTCAGGATCCTCTGGGTACCCCCTACGCACACTCCCTCCCTGGGTAAATGTCACAAACCTTTCAAAGAAATTCAGAGATCTCCTGAGGTCCCCTTCTACAGGCAGCCCTCTCTCTCTACAGAACCCCTCTAATTCCCCCTGCGTGTAAAACGGCAGGTCCTCTAAATCAAAGGTAAGCCCCATCTTGAAAAGGTACAAATAACTCAACTGTGACAACCACAATACCCAAGCGTGAGAACTGAAAACAGGTAAAATGACCAAAGAGAGAAAGTTAAGAGAAGCCAAACATGTGATGGTCTAAACAAAATCCTTATAGTGAAATAATGAGTCACAATGGTATTGTGCAAGCGCAAGTCCTATCCTCACCGCTGACTTCCAATGTTAGAAATGGGGTTTCTGGTTGGCTAGGGTATGCACCTCAGCCAGGCAGAACTTACCCACTCTAGTCAGGGCAAGGGAGTTACACGTCCAAGATAACCCCTGCTCACCCCCTTGGTAGCTTGGCACGAGCAGTCAGGCTTAACCCGGAGGCAATGCGTAAAGCGTCTGCACAACACACACATACATGTGACGCAATATTCCCACCACCAAGGAAACACAACACTAGATTATATAAAAATACACTGTATTGTACACAACGTAATTATTAGACCAACATCACATAACAGTACTATCCTGCTACCTTAGCAGTTGTCAGAACACGTTACACATTAATTACTCTGCAAACTAGCAGTAGTCACACATAACACACAGGTTACTCAGTATTCTGCAACATAAGCAGTAGTCAGGAAACACGTTATCACATTAGCACACTTGTCATAAGAATATCATAAAACGCCCATAGTAGGAACATTAGAAAACCTATGGCAAGTTAAGCAAACATATTAGCAAGTCATGCCCATAAAAGGAACATGTGCACACATATGTAAAAGCATCATGTAACAGGTAGGCAATACATCATAATGGCAAAGTCTGTAGCAAGAACTTTAGATTAGAATCATATTGGGCCATTTAAAAGTACCTGTTTTGCTAAAGGCACCTCCAGTGCCTGAGGAGCCGAAACAAGGGGGCCCCCCGCGCTCCCTGCGCCAAACGGGGGGTCTCGAGATCTTGTAACGGGCGAGGGGCAACACGCACCCTCTCCGATCCTTATTGGTCCCTCCTGGGGACTCGGAGCCTTTAGGGCCCCCCCTCGGGCCTCAACCGGCCCTCTCCACGAGGGGGGAGCCCAAAGCGGTAAAGATGAGAGCTGGAGGGGCGTTCACGCCCCTAGCGCAGTGACCGGGGGAAGGGGAACCCCCTTCCTCCCCGCGTCCTGCTTGCCGGGAGGCAGCCGCCCTTGTCCTCGGTGCGGCTGCCAATGTAGTGGGGGAAGCAGGGGCCTCCGTTGAGGCACTGCTCCTGCTTCCTGAAAGCGGCCGCACCCGGTCCGGTGCGCGGCCGCGGTGCTGCCTTCCCTCGTCCTCTGGGGAGGCAGCGCCGAAAGGTAAGGACCCGGTGTGCCCCGGGGGCGCTCCGAAGGGTGCGCGTCCCCCAGGGGCACGGTAGGAGCGTGCTGCTCCTTCCTTCACTTTCTCAAGTGCCCCGGGGGCACTAAAGTCAGCGCGATCCTCGCGCTTGAAACAAAAAGCCCTGCCCGGGCTGCGGCGGTGATTTCCATCAAGCGCTTTTCACAGCGCTAAGACAAATGCAGCCTGGGCTGCGGCGGTGATTTCTTTCAAGCGCTTTTCACAGCGCTAAGACAAATGCAGCCTGGGCTGCGGCGGTGATTTCTTTCAAGCGCTTTTCACAGCGCTAAGACAAATGCAGCCTGGGCTGCGGCGGTGATTTCTTTGGGCAAAAGAAAAGCTAGTTGCAGGGGTCAGGGGCCACAGCACCCTGCCCCTGGGAACAATATCAAGGAGATGGTACAGGGCTGGTGGATCCAGCTACAGGCCAGCACAAGGGGTGCAGTTGGTGGCAGTTCCTCCTAGTGACCAGGCAGGTCACAGGTCAGCACAGCAGCAGCAGTCCATGGCGGTTTCCTGGTGAGTCCATTCATCAGCGTCTTGTGTCCAGTTTCAAGTTCCAAGAATGTTCAAATTGTGGGGAAAATTCCCCTGTACTTATAGTCAGTTCTTACAGTGTTTTACAGTGGTAGGGAGAGGAGGTTCCAGCCAGTTACAACTGGTTCTGGGAGTGCCCCCTCTCTCCTTTCAGCACAGGCTCCAAACATCAGTGGGGGGTTAACGACCCTATTGTGTGAGGCCAGGGCACAGCCTTTACAAATGTAGGTGTGCCCCGCCTCTCCCTTCTCTCAGCCCAGGAAGACTATTCAGTATGTAGATGCACCTCAGTGACACCTCCACCCTCCCTGTGTACAGGCTGTCTGAAAAGTATGCACAAAGCCCCAACTGTCACTCTGCCCAGACGTGGATTGGAGTCAAGCTGCAAAACACCAGAATCATAAGCACAGATAAATGCGCACTTTCTAGAAGTGGCATTTCTGTGATAGTAATAAAAAATACACCCACACCAGTAAGCAGTATTTATTATCACCATCACAACCATACCAAACACGCCTACGCTAGCCCTCATAAATCAGACAATACCCCTACACATAAGGCAGGGCATTTCTAATGCAATCCTATGAGAAGGCAGCACTCACAGCAGTGAGACACCAAGTTAGGCTGTTTGTCACTACCAGGACAGGCCATGCAATATGGCACATGTCCTGCCTTTCTACATACATGGCACCCTGCCCACAGGGCGTACTTTAGGGGTGACTTACATGTAGTAAAAGGGGAGTTCTGGGCCTGGCAAGTAAATTTAGATGCCAGGTCCCTGTGGCAGAAAACTGCGCACACAGGCCCTGCGCTAGCAGGCCTGAGACAGGTTTGAAAGTCTACTTCAGTGGGTGGCGCAAGCAGCGCTGCAGGCCCACTAGTAGTATTTAATTTACAGGCCCTGGGTATAGAGATACCACTGTACAAGGGACTTATAGGTAAATTAAATATGCCAATCAGGTATAAGCCAATCATACCAACTTTAGATGGGAGAGCACCTGCACTTTAACACTGGTCAGCAGTGATAAAGTGCTCAGAGTCCTAGAGCCAACAGCGAAAGGTCAGAAAAACCAGGAGGAAGGAGGCAAAAAGACTAGGGATGACCATGCGTATGGCCAAAAAGTCCAACAGGATCCACCACAAGAAGGACTTTGCCTGGCTTCAACTGGTTCAAGGAGGGACTCCTTGTTTGCTACAGGTACAAAAGAGCTGCCCAGAGTCCTCCGCATCAAGTCCTGCAAGCATTGCCCAGCTGACCAGCGTCCAGTGGCCATTTGAGGATTCTGACCAGGTGCACGCTGGGAATTGTAGTCCCAACTCCCAAG
The DNA here is from genome assembly GCF_031143425.1 of Pleurodeles waltl. NCBI lineage: Eukaryota > Metazoa > Chordata > Amphibia > Caudata > Salamandridae > Pleurodeles > Pleurodeles waltl. The sequence goes on along the minus strand of NC_090439.1, from coordinate 789,003,803 downwards.
GAGCAACTCAGAGCTTCTGGAATCTTGGATCAAGCTGTAGACACTTCAAGGACCCAAAAAGGACCTCTGAAAGAAGATCCAGAAGTTTGGAGCAACTTCGAAAGTTGAAGAGGTGCATTGTGGGAGTTGTAGTCACAGACCCGAGGCAAACCAGAGCCTCTGAACCCTTGGCTGGTGCTGTAGACCCCTTTCCTGAATCAAGAAACACTTCTGAAAGTAAGTGTGACAGTGTTACCTCGTGGGTGGCCTCAACTCTGGACTTTGTTCCTTTCCAGTGTGACCGTTTTTTTTTGTTTTTTTAACCCTTTGAGCGCTAGTTGCTTCTATGCGCTAGAAAACATTAATTCTTTAAAAATTAATATCTCCAGTTCCCCTTATCCAATTTGAAAATATTTAGGTGTCATTTTAAAGATAAAAATATAATCTAGGTTTATAAATTGGAGTTGGATTTTTATTGTGTTTTACTTATTTACTGTTGTGTGATTTTTAAATGCTTTGCACACTAGTCTCGTAAGTTAAGCCTTGTTGCTCGTTGCCAAGCTACCAAGGGTTGAGCTGGGTTTAATTTATTGAAACCTAACTGGACATAGGTGGAGGTTAGTTGCCTATTGCTAAGTGTAGGTACCTACCTGCCCTTACCAATAATCCATTTTCCAACACGACCCCTAAACGACGTCCATGGTTTTAAGGAGAGCAGTGCCGGACAGACAATTCAGTGCCTATCTTGGTCTATTAAACGGAGACAGACACAGAAAAAGCAGTCTGCACTGTGTTTGCTATTACAAATGGGTGATAACGGGCACACCAGCAACAACTTGCACTTATCTAGACATGCACAATTTTACATTCCCTACATATTTATATCCTTGCAATAAATCTGGTAAACAAGTGTTTATTTGATTTTAGTGTCTGGAATTAAATATCTGTTATAGTTAACCAAATCACCCACTCCAAATCTAATTTATTTATTCACGTTTTTATGCTCCAGGAACCTCATGATCCAGGGAGTAACTTATGGTGGGGACAGATTTTAAAGCTCAAAGTTGGGTATAATACCTTACAATTTTTAAGAATGTGTGCAGGGGTCCTAGTTGTATAATTTTAACCAAAAATAGGGTTACAGTTGTTTTTGTCTCTCATTCCTTAATTATCCTAATCTTATTCAGTCTAGAAGCCAAAATGCATAATGTGACATGCCACCTTTTTCCTTAGTCATCCAGGGAAGCAAAACTAAGGTGGAGCAAATGAAAAAAAATATTCTATATTTATGCACCTTTCTGGGCAGTGAATTTGTGGGCAGAACGAAAATCAACACTTCTATCACACTGCCACTGTGCAGAAGGACAGGAGGTTCTAGATAATTTAGAAGAGTTAGTACAGGAAGCTGCTCAAGTTAAAAATGAGAATATTTGTGTTAAAAAAAAACTAGATTCACATTATCTATAAAGATTAGTGGGAAAGGGGAAAACGGTGAAGGAACTTGTAATTTGCCAAAGGAAGGCATCCACAACCCATAGGTTTGGGGCAAAAAAAAAAAGTGAAAGCATTAAGAACCAATTATTGTTGAACACTAACAGTATGAACTATCTGTATTTAGAACACTGGAATGTTGGGAGGTCCATTGAAAACAATGGAGTGCTCTGGGCTTCTAGTGGTGGGTACAAGCTCGCAGCTCCAACATTCTATTATTTTCGTTCACAGCTGCTGCTTTGAAGAAAAGCGTCACAGAGCCCAAGGGGAATGAAATCCTATTGGACTCCGTGAGGGTTTGGTTTTAATTACTAGAGCATTCTGCCCTCTAGTGGCAGAATGTTATAATAGCCTTATAGCCCTCCATAGCTGGGCTAAACTGAAATTAAAGTCCCTCGCCTCAGGCCTTTAATGATGGAGCAGGTCTCAGGCCTTGGTATATAGCCCACTATGGAAGGCTTATAAGGCTATAGAAGGAAGAGTCACCTCCGCGTTTACCCATTGCAAATTTAGTAGAACAAATTAAGGTGTTAGTTAAAGAAATCAAGAAAAGTGCTGTACAGAGAATGGATGTGAAAGCAATGGGATCAAGGAAGAAGAGAAGGAATGGATAAGGATGCACCATGTAAAAAGGCAAAAAGGTATCACTGTAACCTTTCGGATCACATGAAAAACAGTAAAGACTGCTCTGTGGCAAAGAAACAAGGACAGAGTGAGAGGTCACCATATGACATTTTGGTAGGCTATGTCAGAAAAGGAGATGGAACACCCAGAAAGGGTAAAGACAGAAGTACATGGAGACGATGCTCAACTATTGTTCACATTTGACCACTATTTCCGAGGAAGTCTACATTCAGAATTTTATGGGGCCTGTAAAGCTACACATAATAAACATAAAGCCAGCCACTACAGGCACCAAGCTATTAGAACGAAAGGTTCTTTTCAAGCACCCATGGAGTTGAGAGGCAGAACAGTAATGAGAAAAGTGTGTCAGTCAAGTGCAATCACATCACTGAATGGCCACACCAATCTGAATTGGGAGTGTTTCTTGATATCTTTCCTATGCAGAAGTACAGGTACATCTTACAAAAGGGTGAGATAATTGTGAAGGGTGGTTTCCAGAGGTTTTTAAGATAGAATTAGGATGCTTTAATTACTGCATTCATAAATATTTGTCAATTGATCCTGGTTGAGGGGTAGTTGGGGTGTTTTTATTAAATGTTATCTGGATCTCATTTACACTGGTTCTGTGTCCTCTTTGCAGTGCTAGCTGTAGCTAACTGGATACAGCACAGTCCATTTTAGATTTCCAGTGCCAATATGGTGTACAAAATAGAGTGGATCTAGCTTGCCAGACAAGAAATGTATATTGCAAAGTTCCTTTAATGCATTCCATGAGCATTTGTTAGTCAGACTCCAAGACGTGCGGAAGGACAGAAGACAATGGTTTGAATGTTAGTAGTACAAAGTTAGCCAATGTCCTGTTCTTTCGTTCACAGGAGGTGGTATCACCACTGGGTGGCTAATGTATGGTGTGAAGGCTTAGCTCTAATTTGTGTCCATGGTCTAGGTTTCTCTGACCAGGAGACACACATTCAATCCTCCTTTCTGCTGTCACTCAGATGGGGGGGGGAGGGGCAGGGGTTGTCTAAGCATGCAGGGAGGATGGCTGCTTGAATTTTCAATCCTGACCAGCCAATTCATAATCCTGCTGGAATCCTTGGTGTACATCGCCATCCAAAGAAACAAGAGGGAAACAGGAAGTGTCAAGAATCCCACAACCAAACTGTGCCCCAAAACAGACAGAAATTCAGCACTTTATGCTCCAATAAATGATCAGATCGGAGGGCTCCATGCCCCTGAGAAACCAAGACACAGGAGCAGTGAAAGACAACTAAATCCTATTTTCTCAAGCATATGGCCCAGTAGGCAGCATGCTTGAGAAAACTCCTATGTTGCAGTGGAATTCAACACACATTATACTCACCAGAGCCATTATGGAGAAGGTGTGCAAGACGAAAAGGGAGTCACACCCAGTGCCCCCAAGAAGGGACCAAGTGAGGAAAAGTACAGGGTTAAAGAGCAGTTGAAAGGCACAAGCTAAATTGTTGCCTTTGGACCCTGGTGATGGTAGCACCTGGGTCTAAAAGCACACAGAAAAGGGAGGTGTTCATCCCAGGCATTGAAGGCCAAGATGTGGAAGAAAAGAGTAGATGCCCTACACAACACAGAGGCCCACTAATGCTGACAAAACTAATGGTCTGTTGCAGCATAATGAGAAGCCAGGAATCTGGCTACGTACTGTATAGTGATTATCCTTCTTCACATGTAGTAGATAATGACTAAGTCTAAGTTCACATAGACACATAATTGATAGCATTCACATAGGTCTCTATTGAACACACTGCATGCTTTGCACGTGATTACAATGCAATATCAAAATATCAAGACATTTGCCCAACAGCTTTGGGTTTCTGAAACAATATGATAGTTCTCTTTTACCATCCTGTCTTTCAAAGAAATATTTTATGTCCCTCAGCCAGGCTATTAGTCCATTTCCATATTCATCTCAATAGTGGCCTACTAACGCTGACAAAACTAATGGACTGCTGCAGCACAATAAGTAGCCAGGAATCTGCAAAAAGAGTTGAAAGGCTATAGAGTATAGCGACACACTGACTCTTGAATAGGGTTTAAAAGGGTCTGAAGAGCAGCATGGATTGCATGGGAGTGTTGATTGGGCCCTGGCCTGGTAAATGAATCACCACCTACAATACATGTGAAAAAGACTGGTTTTTAGCATATAAACCTTGAATGGGCCACATACCAAACCAGACAAAAACATAGAATAAAAAAGAAATTCCTAAAGAAACTGGACATCTTCAGGGCATTCCAACTATGTGCCATATGTACAAAGCATTTTTGCATTTTGGGCAACTTTTGACAGCAAAAATGCTTTTACATATGTTCAAGGAACAAATTGCAATTTGGTAACTTGTTACCGAATCGCAATTTGTGTCTGCGATTCGGTATTTGGACGGGAGTGTTTTGGGCGTCACTTCCAAATACCAAATCATAATAGGATGTATTAAATATTTTGCAACCAAATTCCAGTCTCAAAATAATAACTCACCTCCATGAAGGAGGTGGAACCCATTCACAAATGGAAAGGAGTCCCAATGAGATACCTTCCCCTTTGAAAACAGAAAAAAATATAAATTTAAGAGCGGACAGTGGTCCCACCAACCATTGCCTACACTTAAAAACAAACTTCAAAGTTTCATTTTTCTTTTTAAACGCATCCGGTTTTCCTTTAAGGAAAACAGGCTGCATTTCAACAAAAAATAAAAAAGTTTCCTTTATTAAAAAACAATAACAGATATGGTTGGGAAATTGACCAATCTTATTAATCTTCATGAGGTAGATGATTTGCGAACCCATCAGAAATCGCTATTTCATTTATACATATTTAGTAAATTAGGAATTGCAATTTCCTAATTGCAATTTGCTAAGTATTGCAATTAGGAAATCACAATTCCTATTTTCTGTACATATGGCTGAAAAAGCCCCTAAACATAGGAGTTACACAACAGAGGAGAAGCCTAAAACGGCACAAGTAAACTTCTGACATATCAGAGTACGGCCAGAATATGACCACTCACACCAAGAAAGGAGCATTTAGACAGCAACTGGTCATACCAGATTACAAAGAAAACCTGCTGACTTGCAAAGAGACTAAACCCAGGGTTTTTGTCAGACCACTGCATAAATCCAAGAGACCCAGTAGTAATAGACAAACAAATTGCCACTCAAGCCCATATACAAAATAGAAAGTATGAGCAGAAACCAAAACATGAAGGACTTAGAATGAACACAGGTTGTGTTAACATACTTTAGCTCTCGACTCTGAAGTGAACTAAAAACTAGCCAGGAAATGGAAGAAAATTTACATCATACGCCTGCCCAAGTTAAACTAGATGAAGTCCCTGAAGCTGTTTGTGGATCTTGAGAAGTGTTGGGTTTCCAAATTAGGTGCAATGGTCATAGACCTAGGGACCAATGTAAACAATAGGACTGTATCAAGACAGAGTCGGCTAGAACACAATTAAGTCACACAAAACAGATTTCAGAAACAAGTTCCAGAACTGTTCCGAAGGGCACACTTCTTTTGAACACAAAGTGGAAGATAGTGAAGGAAGGACCTGCTAGAGGGAATTGATGACAAAGACACGGTTTTCCTTCCTGGAAGGATGGCTGAAGGCCAAATTAGCACCTCAAAGACTATCAACATATTTTGTGTTGGAGACAGCGAAGCAGGGCCTGGCAGCTTGCTCTTCACTGGGTTCTTAAACACATCTTGTAGTTTCTTGCCTGATTAATTATCGTAACAGAGACTTAATCCTACAAAAGACTAGAACTACTGAAAACCTGCAGTTGGAGGACAGATGTATGTATTTTCCTCGATTATACTTCTGCAGTACAGGCCCTCACTCTCAGAAGTCAAAATGCACCTGCAAGAGGGGGGCATCCTCTATATCCTATTATCCCCAGAATAGTTGAAGATTATGTTGGATGGCAAAATACACTTCTTCACTGAATCCAACAATGTATGGAATAGCTACAGCTATACGATGTGAGCAAAGATGGAAGATGTTAGACCTGACAGTCTTAGGGTGGTCACCCTCAACTTTTTGCTTGCCTCCCTCCACTTTTTGACACTGTTTCTGCTGGTTTTAGGACTATGCGCACTTTACCACTGCTAACCAGTGCCTTAAAGTGCATATGCTCTTTCACTTAAAACAAGGCGACATTGGCTCATACGCAATTGGCTTATTTAATTTACTTATAAGTCCCTAGTAAAAAGTGCACTACATGTGCCCAGGGCCTGTAGATTAAATGCTAGTAGTGGGCCTGAAGCGCGGATTGTGCCACCCACACAAGTAGCCCCCTAACCATGTCTCAGGCCTTCTATTGCAAGCCTGTTAGTGCAGTTTCACTGCCAATTCGACTTGGCATTTAAAAGTACTTGCCAAGCCTTTAAACTCCTCTTTTTCTACATATAAGTCACCCCTAAGGTAGGCCCTAGGTAACCCATTGGGAGGGTGCTATGCAGGGAAAAGGCAGGACATGTACCTGTGTAGTTTATATGTCCTGGTAGTGGAAAACTCCTAAATTCGTTTTACACTGCTGTGAGGCCTGCTCCTTTCATAGGCTAACATTAGGGCTACCCTCGTATACTGTTTGAGGTGTAGATTCTGATCTGAAAGGAGTAACTAGGTCATATTTAGTATGGCCAGAATGGTAATACAAAATCCCGCTGACTGGTGAAGTTGGATTTAATATTACTATTTTAGAAAACTCAGACAACCCCACACACAGGATGCTCAGTCACACCTGCACACATCTGCATAATAAATGGGTCTTTCTGGGCTGGGAGGGTGGAGGGCCTGACACTTACATGTCAAAAGACAGTGGCCTGCCCTCAAACAATGGACTGCCAAACCCCCTACTGGGACACTGGCAGACAGGAAGGAACTGAAAGGGGACCTTGTGCACTTCTAAGCCACTCTCTGAAGTCTCCCCCACTTCAAAGGCACATTTGGATATTTAAACAGGGCCTCTCACCCTACCAACTCAGACACTTCTGGACTTGAACCTACAACCTGTCAAGAAGAACTGCCTGGCTGCCCAAAGGACACACCTGACTGCTTTTCTGCAAAGGACTGCTGCCCTGCTGTTGCCCTGCTGCCTGACTGCCCTCTGGCTCTGCTGAGAAGTGCTCTCCAATGGCCTGGATTGAGCTTGCCTCTTGTTTTCTATAGTCTCAAGGCCAAATAGAGTCCATCTCTGCAAAGTACTTCTTGTGCTGCGAAATTTCTACGCACAGCTGGCCAGAAATGACGCACAGCCTGTATCACGATGAGAAAATCACCACACTCCGAATCGGAATGATGCAGCCTGAGTGGTGATCGACGCAGCGCCAGTGTTGCGACCGGAACTTTGACGCACAGCCCACTGGATCGACACAGCCGGACTTCCTGTGAGAAGAATCAACAGAAATTTCCCTGCATCACCCGCCGGATCGACGCAGACCCTGTGACTTCATCCTGCATGCCCAAGTTTTCTCAGCATCACCCCCGGAGCGTCCAAATACCCCGCAACCTGAAGAGGATTCAAGTCTGCTCACCAGAAATCAACGTCAGGCCCTGGCTGCATGAAAAATATCAACACATCATCTGTGTGTGCCCGGAGAAACCGATGCAATCCTCCCAGTTTTCCACGCATCTCCTCCTCTGCAGTCCCTTGCGGATAATTTAGATGTAAACCAGATACTTTGTGCTTGCAAGAGACACTTATTGCTTTTAAGAACTTAAGACTCTTTATCATTCTCTAAAGTGATATTTCAATCAAATCTTGAACATTTTGACCTTATTTTATCCAGGTAAAATATTTTATATTTTTTTAAACCTGTGTGGTGTATTTTTGTGCTGTTTATTCTGTGTTATTGCATGATTGATTGCACAAATACTTTACACATTGCCTTCTAAGTTAAGCCTGACTGCTCAGTGCCAAGCTACCAGAGGATGGGCAGAGGATAATTTGGATTGTGTGTGACTTACCCGGACTAGAGTAAGGGTCCTTGCTTGGACAGCCAACCAACCTGACTGCCAACCAAAGACCCTATTTCTAACAGAGGAAATCCACTGTTAAGATCCTTAAGGCATCATGTGAAACACTTTAAGAGACAATTAGAACCCTCATTTCAAACTCAGCATCTGAGGCAGGAAGTCACATTATGGACCAAATCTGACAGAAGCGGACAATGCACTCAGTGAAGAACATGATCCTGACCTGCACTCAACCCAACATCTTAAAATGAACTTAAACAAAATGTAAATAGTCTCAAAGAAAGAAAGCCAGCAGACTTTTATTTACCAGAACTGGAAGGGTTTAAATAAATTCAATGTGCACTTTTGCTTTCCATGTCAGGCATCATTAACCTTAAAAGGAAAGGTAATAATATTAAGGGCTGGATGGTGAGGAAATTGGACAATTAGCAGATGTCAGTTCCTCATATTTCCTTCCTCAATAGTTGTGGAATGAACTCCGTTCATAACATTTAATTTATAGGACAGGAGGCAGTTGCCTCACTGCCCAGGGTTTTGAGATTTAGGGAATGTTATAATGTGTACAGGTATTTAAATAGCATAAAGGTCCATAAGAATAAACAATGCAAGTGACTAAGTTGGTTAAAATATCAGATATACATAAATTAAATAGTACAGACATTGAACCCTTATGACTTTTTATTAAAAAGATGACTACTTCACCCAAAAACAAATTCTCACATGGAATATTAGGGAATAACTATCCTTCTAAAAGGTCTTAAATATAATGTTATCTCAAATGCAGAGGCAGTCAGATGGCGTTCCAGCACGAGATGCGTACTGCTGCTGTGAAGCAAGATAAACTCTGCCACAGATGACAGGACAATTTTACGCTTCAGGATTTGCAACATACCCTAAGGAAACATTAATTTGGAAAAAGCCAGGTACACCATTTAGGGCAACTGAAACCTTCAAAGGTATAGAAGACAGGTGGCTCTTAATTTGAAGCACATTAGAAGGGATGGTTAACATTCTGGGGAGTATCTCTAGCCCCAGTACTGAACGATTACCCTTCCTTCAGAGTATATCTGACATCAGAGCTAAATGGCATCAAGTCCCATTAATACACGGTGGTGACTACAACAGTGTATAGGATACAGAAATATGTAGATCATAACCCATTTTCTACTAGTACTTTTCAGGCTTTCGTGATGCATGATGAATACCTGTGTGTTAAATGGTCTGACCACAATCTGCTTTTATTCACACTACCAAGGAGCACACAGTAATATTCCTGTGTAAATTGCAATGGCCGATGTTAAAAGACAACCAGTTCAATACGTCCCCAAGGGAAAAAATTTAAACAATAAGTTGGCAATGAGAAACTACAAATACTCCCTGAGCAGAACGGTAAACACTAAAGATTGTTGTCAGGGGGCATCGCATTAAGGAATAAGTAGTAGCTAGGAAAACACTAGAAGAAGAGCTACTAAAACTGGAAATAAACTTACGTAAATTAGAAATTCTAGTAGTGATAGACTCCCAAAAGAAAGGTAAATGATTAACTAAAAGAGAAAATATGCTGCAAAACGTTAATATACCTGATATTATGCATATTTCATGGCTTTGGTTTATTCTTGTTATTTTTTGTCCTCTCCCTTTTTTGATACCCCCATAGGGTCTCGACATAGTAGTGTTTCGTTTGTTCTGTGAGAATTTGTTTCCTGTTGTAAATAACTTTGATAGCTCCCATTTTGACAATTTTTTGCTTGCGCCAAACTGACACTGGTCCTAAAGTCTTTTGAGTTATTCCATTGTGTTGTAATAATACATTTAGTGAAGCAGAGTTAAAAGGGTGACAAGCGAAAGATAAGCCTAGCATGGAGAAAGGAGAAGGGTAGTCTGCAAGAAACCACAGCAGGGATGTGAGATAAAATAGCAGCATCCTTCCAAACACTGCCAGGTGTGAAAGAACAGGACAGGTAACTGCAGAAAGCAAGACAGACAAAATGATAACGTAAAATATATAAACGGAGAAATTTAGGCGGAAACAACTAAGGCAATGCAACAGCACAACCACTAACACTACTGTGTTTAACACAGTGAATAATATAATGAGGCTGCAGAACCTACACTGACGGTGGGAAGGGGAAACAGAAGACACTAGAACATACTACCAGATACTTACATATACTACAAAAGTTTATAGTTAGATCGTTCTTTATTATTATGTTGATATGCTATAATTCTAAAAGGCTTTCCTAACCCATCTCGTGGCTTACCACATTTCCACTACTGAATAAATTGTTTAAACCAGGAACGTAAAGAATGAGGAAATAACATGTTTATTATTCCACATTGAATGTGTTTACAATGGTAAATGTACATAGAAAACAAAAATTTAGTGTAAATTGTAAACAAACTAATATTCAAGGAAATGCAGGACTACTGCATAAATGGTTTCTAAATACGATACTAAAAACAAATACATTAAAACAAAACAAAACAAAAAAAGTGAAAGACTTGCTGAGCTACCTCGAGAGGAATGCACAAAACTACAGAACTGCCTGGTCCCGGGTCCAGAGCTGTGCCTTCAACTATGGTTTAGGAAGGGGGCTGAAACCCAGGTAAGTGTTCCTGGACTTCTCACTGACCAGGTTCCAGGTAACACCCTGCATGGTGCTGGGGAATTTTCAGTGACGAAGAGCTGGTGTCCCTGACAATTTCTCTGCCAGGTGAGTGGACGTCATGCAAGGATGACTTCCTGTGGGTGAGGAGCTTGCCTTGGTGATGAAAGACAAGTAGAAGGGGTGATTCTGGGGAGAAAACAGCCATGAGGAGAGGCCAGAATTAGCTGCTGCAGGAATTGCCCCGTGAAAGAACTGTGCGCGACACCTGTAGTGCAAAGCCCAAGACAGACAGCTTCAAAGAGTTGTGGTGAGCCCCTTTTCACCAACTCACTGAGTGCTTGTCCTTGGTTGCACACAAATGGGCCTTGAAGTCTCAGCCCTCCTCCCTGGCCCGTAGGGTTTCTGCATGGCTTGAACAGCACAATATCCACAAGATGGCGACCTGCTGCTGTGCGACCCATTCTGTATTTCCGAGGTTCACAGAGCATTCCCCAAAGTGCAACATCCTGAATTCACTGGGCTGCGTTTGGTGATTCCGGCTCCTTGCTAAAGACATTGCCTGGCAGTAGCAAATATGTTCTAGTGACTTTGGCCCTCATCAACAGGGGCGCAGCTTGAACAGTAAGATGGGGGGGGGTGGGGATGAGCTTAAGATTTCCCGACAATCACGCTGCCATATCAAGTTGAAATACATTATACAACAAGTGGGGTGCACGAGAGGGACCTAAGGTATAGTGGAAAGAGAGAAGAATGCAGATTGGCAGGAGTACTGAGAGAGAAAAAGATGGAAAGGGGAATTTGGGGATATCATCAGGAGGACTACCACTGGAGGGGGTGCAAAGGGGTGTTTGTGCAAATATACATTTAAAAACAGCTGAGAGAGCTCAACCTCAGCAGAACTTCCTCAGGAATTTACTTGTGTCAGTATTAAAGTGGAGACAAAAATCACAAAGTACTGTAAGTATCGTTGTCAGTGTTATAGAATGAAAGTATATAGTAAGCACATCAAAGACTGACTTTATTGAGCCATGCGGATTGTTGAGGAGGCCAATGTTTAACGAGGCAAAAGCCTTAAGACTCTTATTTAAAGTACTCAAATCAGAATAGGGTGTGTTTTGGGGTGAGAAGCTGGGAAGTATGAAGCACTTTACTACACATAAGCCTTGGTTTAACACCTGAGTGAGTGTCGGACAAGGCATATATGAATGAGTCAGCTTGGAGAAGGTGTCCCCAAGTTATTCACCACCTTTACTTCCACAGGTCAATACATCAGCATGGCCTTAACTTCCCCACACCTTCACTTTGACAGTGGTCTTGATCCTAGATAAGCTAGGTCTGGAGAAAAAGAGCCCGGTCAAATTAAAGGTGATAGGAAATGAAGGAAATATTGAATTTACGTGGGGGAAGTTAATCTATTGACATAATGGCTGCCAAAGTACTGCTTGTGGGGTTAAGCAATTTTGATTAATCCACATTTGTGGCAATTCAAAGAGCTATAACCATTCCACATACACAAATCCCTCAGCCTACTTCATAATGCTTTTCTATTTTGCACCATTATCCTCGATAGTGAGTTACATGAAAGACTTTGAAGACTTACAGCATGTAACTTCCAGTGCAAAGCTCACAACTAAAACAAGGAATTGGTAAACCGTCCAGAGAAAGAGCTTTGAAATGAAATGATCAATTTATAAGAGCGCACATCTACCACAAGGTGTGAAGGTGCTAAAAGGAGGGAAGCTCCAAAACGGAATACAGAAAAGAAAATAGTCATATCAGACAAGGAGAATTACTAGCAGTTATTTAAAGGGTGAAAGCCAGGTCGTCAAGACTTCCCAAAAACTATTTTGTTCCTGCAAATAACTGATAAATTGTGAGAGAGAATTCCACAATTTTGCTGCTGCCACAGAAAAGGCTTTGCCCTCCCCCACCCGGTCTTCCCGAATTTAGGAATGAATACCAAATTATAACTGGCAGACCGAAGCTTTCTAGAGGGGATATATCTCTAAAACATCGTTATCAGTCCTCTGGGCCCAATATTTTGCACCACCCTATGAACAATGCATAAAGCCCTAAAAGGTAATGCGTTTGTACACCGTTCGCCAATGCAATTTGGAGATCCCCGCCGGGACTGACTGATGTTTAGTAATTTCAAGTATCAATCTTGTGGCTACATTCTGTACAAGCTGTAGCTTTTCTATTGCCAATTTATTGATACCAAAATAAAGTGCTTTGCAGTAATCTAACCTAGAAGAAATCAGGGCAATAACTGCTTGTGCGCATGCTTGCAGAGGGATAGAAGGGAACATCTTCGTCCTGGTCCTAATAATCCAAAAACAGGTGATACAGTATGACTGACCTGAAGGTCAAACAATAGCTTGGTGTCTAATAACACTCCCAGATTTTTTGTGGAGTCTGCCGAAATAGCCAATGCCCCTAATATGTCTGGCCACCAGGAATTATTCCAAATGGAAGGTTGGTTACCAAAGATCAGGGCCTCAACACTGTCCCCATTAAGTTTAAGGTAGTTGCTACCCAACCAAGTGCCTATTGCCTTCATACATTTATTAAAATTGGCAGCAATGTTCCCTGTATCCTTAGTGATAGACATGATTATTTGCGTGTCGGCATAGTATAGGGCCTGTAGTCCAAAGGACTGTATCAGTTTTGAGCCTATTGAAATTACTAATGGGAGTTCAAAACTTATCACTGTCTTAGACACGTCATAGAAAGGAGACGAAACGAGGAACACAACTACTATATCAATAGCATGTGTAACAATCAAAACTGCTCACTTTTGAACATGTGAAGGGTTGGTGGACGCCAATATTAACACAAAGGGGCCAAGGAGGATATTTCTCCCATAGTTCATGACGCTCTTCACATAACCCTTTGTAATTCGAAAGAAACAATGGAGAGGATATTTGGCAATGTTTATTTCTGAGGTCCGTTAGGTAATACGTTAACACAATACTAATATCCTGGGTATTTCCTGCTCTGGTGCGGGTCATCAATTCATTATTCAATGATGAGGTCACTGCAGACGCTACTCGGCAGTCACCACAAATGCTGCTAACATTACATAACTTGGGCCATGGAAACAAGAGCAGGCACATCATCTCCTCCACTTTGGCGTGAACACGGTACAGTGCACTGCCACCTCTAAACGCAAAAAAAGCTGAGTGAACAGGCAATTTACAAATTATTGTTCCTGTGTCCTGGTCAAAGTATAAACTTAATAATCCTGCATACTCCAACTCTAATTCACCAGAAGCTCTCAAGGGCATCAGTGGGGTAGTCACAGGATTTGAGCAGGCACAGTTAAACTGCAAATCATTCTATCTAGATCGTCAAAGGATATGGTTTGTCTTTGGGAGTTGGCCCTGCAAATATTCAGAAGACCAGGAATTAACTATGCATCAATACAGTCTCGTTCCACGGGTGTCTCTCAGCAGAGCACTGTGTGCTACAACATATATGCTGAATGTGCGCAAATAGGAAAATCTGGTCATCGAATTAATAGAGAATAAGTTAAATCTGCTGTCACCATAAAGGCTGTACAAGGTTATTACTGTAAGCACAGACAGCACAGTGACCACGAGAGCAACCAAAATTAGTCTGACTATTGCCAATAGCCAGTTCTCAATTTACAAAGCACACCCTTACCTTCTACAGGATCTTGACACAGAATCCACTTAAACACTATAACAACGAATATAGAGGGGTCAAAGCATCGGAATAGCAGGCTGAAGTCTAGAAAAAAAAAGTTCTGAGGCTGTAACTTTTCAACATTTAAAGAAACCTATATCATCTTTCCCATGAATCCAGGTAAAAACCAAGCAAGACATCACATGCCCAATGCCCTGTGCCGACCGAGGAGAGTTTGGTGACGACGTAAGCACATACCTTATGCATAATGTAACATCCATTCCAGCCTTTGCAACGGTCTTTTGTGCTTGGTAAATGTGATACACCAGACTCCCCATGCAACGCGCCACTGCCTGGAGCCCACCTCCTCTTCCATACTTCCTTAAGTATGAAGGAGCGCGAGAGCCGAGCCTCTCACCTAGACAGAATGGGTGATAATCACAATGAAGGTTTAACAGCTTCACTGCAAGTTCACACCTTTGCTTCGCTTTTGCAATGTTGATCTTGTAAATGTGTGCATACTGTCAGAAGCGGAAGGCTTGGATATTTACAACCCTATTCTCCCTCGATTCCAACCTTGGAAACTGTCACAGATTTACTTTGATCAAAGGCAGTGGAAAACACCTTATAGAGTGGCAATGAGGAACACTCTAAAAATGGTGGTGAGCTGGGAAAGTGGTTTCTCCACAGGTGAAAATTACTTTCTGTGTGGAAAAAAATATAGGTTCATTCAGGGCAATGCAAAGTCGTTTTCCCAAATGCAATTGAGCACTATGTTCAGTTATGCTTGCAGAAACAAATTTGCAAAAATGCACAAGGGAGCTCACAGAAACTACTAGGAGTTCTTCTGGAAACTTTTAGGAATCCCAGAATCTTTGCTAAAAGTACTAGTACTGTAGGTTTCAAAATATCTTGACAATTGTGCTCTGGTTGTCCAGACAGGCACTTTGAGGTTGTTGATCCTCCAGGCCAGTGGCAATTAACAGACTGGTAGCAAATTAATTTCAACTATGAAGGTTGCAATCTTTGAGAGTGAGGCTTTCATAATTAGGACCATTTTAAATAAAGAAATATGCTGCTCCTACAGTATTCGCTGGCTCATGAATTCGATGATGAATTGGGACTGACTGTGCCTGTACTGTTTTAATAACGTTATTATGACAGAGCCACTTTTTAAAACTGTGTGCTCCACTTAATAGTCCTCAGCAGTCAATTTCCTTTGTAAGCTCAATACTTTCAACAATGTGATATCTCTTTTACTTCATTACTGAATGGCTTTCAAATCCCCAAGCACAGGTCACTGTGTTGTAGGTCAGAACACCGAAACAAATGAAAGACTAGTCCTCAAATGCGCTGTGCATTACAACAAGAGCCTAAATGTTTTCCCTATTTGTTGCCACAAATAAGTCGCCAGACCAGGCATATTTTCCTGATGTTTCCTGCAGTCAAAATGGAAGAATGATGGCAGCGCCTGCCTGCTGACATGCACTTACTTCACATGCCATACGCAGGGCAACTGGAAATAGGGCAGTTTTAATACCTGAAAGTTTATGAAGGCAATTTTTAGGGGGCGAGCGCAAAGTGCTCCGTCCCTCTTCTAATCGCTCTTTGGAGGATTTTAACCATGCCAATGTTACGTCAGTCACTTTCATTGGTTTGTGGACTTGCCTTTTAAAATCCACTTGTTTTCATTCGTGAAAGGCATGCATACATCATGCCTTTTCTGGTGTTTAGCCCTCCTCGAGAGCACCACTAAATTACTGGAAATATACGAGTCTCCATGTTTTCCGTATGGTTTCTGGGCTACTTTTTCTCTTTATTTTGCAGCGCTTGTTTTACACAGGGCTATCACACTTGTTTTGGTTTTTTTTTTCCCCATTTAATGTGGCAACAAAAGTACAGTTAGGAGTTTACAACTCTAATAGCTCTAACTCGATGTAATGTGAGACTTGTTGCACTGAAAATGCTTGTTTTTACAGGTAGACGTTTTATTCAGTACATCCCAGATGTACATGTTGGCTTGTGAACTTTCATCTAGTTAGTTATTAACCTCAAGTTTCAGTGTTTACATTGGCCACACAAGTGAAGCGATACCGCAAAGGCCAGCCCTGTGTCTGCAAGAGTAGTACTGTGTATTACAAAGCAACTGAAAAATGTGCACAACAGAGTAACAGCCGAGAGCAGAATGCCCACGTCCTTTATTGGTAACAATCGATGAAAGTGATTTGGATCGCCATGACAAGGTCACATGGGGACAGTCCACAAAATCCAGTGGGACTTTACATTTAGAAAGGAAGGGCATGGGCTCACTGGGGTATACCAATAAATCTCACTGGACATTACATTCAGAATCACATTCCACGTGCACCTCAGTATTGCACAATTTTCTTATACCCTTTTGTAATGACTAGGTTATGGAAATATTTGGCACTGGTGAGTGTACACTATAATTTCTTATTGTGTCAGACCTGTAAGTCTTGTGACATACTTTATGTCTTTTTTATAGGCGAGAGCAAAGCGCACCGTCCCATGTTGTAATCTCTCTTTGGGCTTCCAACCACTCCCATGACATTTTAGTCACTTTCATTGGTTCGTGGGCTTGCCTTTTAAAATCTGCTTGCTTTCATTTGTGAAAGGCATGCATAAGTCATGCCTTTTCTGGTGTTTAGACCACCTACACAGCACCTGTAAACTACTAAAAACATACGAGGCTCGATGTTTTCAGCATGATTTCCGGTCTACTTTATCTGTTTATTTTCCACACAGCACGATCGCGCTAGAGTTTACATAGCGCGATCGTTTTTTCCATTTTCAATTTCAGCACGATCGCGCTGCATTTTACATAGTGCGACTGTGCTGTGTTTTTTTTTTCTTTTAATTCGTGGGGCAAGAAAAGTCCGGTTAGGAGTTTACAACGCTAACAGAAGTGCTTGTTTCTTTTCCACAAACTGAACAGCATTGAAGCTTGTGATTTTAAGACCCAGCGGCTGAGCTCGTTGTTGGTATCTGCTGGCGTGCCAAGCTTCTTTGCTGCACTTCTCAGCACAAGGAACGCAGGTTTCTTTGCTCTCAGCTGATTGCCTTCCATATAATCCGTTGCAGGCTCTTGAGAGTACACTTATTTTTCAACTGTTTTCGTTTACACTACAAGAATTTTGTAATCACGCATTCCTAAATAGTACAAGGAAATCTACTCTTCGAAACCTCTGTCATGTTCTCTAACCATGCTTAATATTAAAACCATAAGCACAGTTTTCTGTTTAGTTCGACCCATTCCCATAACACTGTGGTTACAGTAATCCCACCTCAAGAGCGCCCCCCCCCCCCCCCAACGCTCTATGCCACTCTGTGCATATTATGTTCATGCTGCTGCAGTCACTATATAACCGTTGTGTTAGGCGCCTGGGCAGGTTATGCCATTGGCGCAGTCTGTGTGCTATTTGAAACACCTAAGTTTCTATTGTTTCTTGGTGCCCACAGCATAGTCCTTGTGTTTGCCCACCTCACGTTGGCTCATTTTACCGACCTCAGAAACATTAAAGGCAAAGTCGACCATTTTAGGATTTGAAAGCCGGCGTTTGCTTTTTTTGTTTGTTTTAACCAGATGTGTCAGTGTCGGGAACGTAATATTTCTTCTAATTGCATAATTATTCACAGCAGAGCAGATGCTATAACATCGACAAATGGAGGAAAGACATACTCATATTTTTAGCATAGATAAAAATGTGTTTCGATATTGAAATAGTTCCCTATTGTGCAATCTATGATTTAGCTTGCGCTATTAGCGTATTGGTCTATGTTATGTGTTTTGCATTTTATTGAATTACTATTATGTTTCAGTAGTTTTGTATTAATGAAGTATACATAAATTCCTGCCCTGTCGATCACATATACAGGTGGCTGCAGAATTCTCAAAACTGAACTCTCCACTTCATCTGCCTCACATGAAACCATAACAAATGAGTCATTCATATAATTTATTATAAGCCTAGTTATCATGTTTCAAAACTCACATTGTATTCATCGGTTTTCAGAGTGCTTGCCTTTATCACATGTTCAGTCTCTTCATCTGACACACACGCACCCTCGATCAAACGCTGTGATAAGTGACCCAGAAAATACTTGTTACAGATGAACAAGCCATGCACCGTTCAATGCAAAATGCAATTTTTTTCTTTTGGAATCCGATCTGGCAACGCTATTGACTAGACAAGCCATTTAAATCTTCTCAAGTGTGCATTTCATTCTTTACACAATTGTTTCACTTTGGGGTCATTTTCTAGTACAGTAAATGGTTAATATTGGTTAGGTATAATGACCTGACACAGTGACACTTACAGTATGCCATTTTGCTCTACAGAGAGAAATTTAAGACCTGCACATTCAGTCTGGGCAAATGTCTTCTAAATAATGAAAAAATGTTGTTAGTAAGGACATACAATGTGCACATGTCTAGTTGCAGAAGCATTTGAAAAACAAGAAATCACAAACAATATTTATTGACCAGCAACCCCATCGAGCTTCTGGCATGTTTCAAAATATATACTATGTCCCACCAGTTGTAATCTCGCTAACCACTAAGGGCCTGATTTATACTTTTTTAGCACCGCATTTGCATCATTATTGATGCAAAATTTGCGCAAACTTTCAATACTCAATTATATTTTGTAAGTTTGCACGCTTTTTTCATCAATAAAATGACGCAAATGTGGCACTAAAAAAGTATAAATCAGGCCCTAAGAGTCAAACATGAGCTCACACTAGTGATTATGAGAGAGAAACATCCTACCAAATAGGCGGCCAATTTTTCGGAACTTGCACACTCTTTACCTTTGGCCCATTTGCCTCCTATGAATTGTTTCAATAAGACAGTGATTTATGTCTTTCTATTGCAACGTTTGTTTCTCTTAAAATGGTTTACACATTCTAGCGCAAGGGGAATATTAGATTTTATGGGTTATGTGCAGACTGCCCTGGACATACCTCCATAATACTCTTTGAACAAACCCCCACAACTTTACAAACAACTTGGCCCAACACGATCAATATGTGTTAAACACAGCACCGTTATTCAGTCAGGCACTCAACACTGCTTCAAGCCACACAGTTGGCAAAGGGTTTACTACCTCAACAGCTCATCCACAAAATTCCAGTACACTCAATACCACATAAATACTATCCACATAATTCCACTTCACACCATGCCACAAAATTCCAGTACACAAATCCACGCCTCAACACACAATTTCACTACATACAATTCCAATTAAACCCCACACCACATACATCCACTCTAAACCAAAACACTGTGGTAAAAGACATTGTCATTTACAGTGCCAACAGCTCAAACTCTCTCAAATGCGAGACCTATTGCATTGCAAAAGCTTGTTGTATTATTGTGCATGTTAAGGTTTTATTAGCTTTAAAATAAGATGTGTATTTTCTTTGTATAGGTTTCAAATGTATATTAGTTTTGAACATAAATTATATTAGGTCCAGTCGTCCTTAAAACAGTATAAATTATATGTGTAAAACGCATTATGTCAGTAGGTCCTCTAGGACAGCCCACCACTAACCTACTTAGCCTTTGGCAAAACTAATTGTCCACTCCAATATGGGTTTTACTTCTGCTATAGTTTAAAGAAGGGATCAGGAGTTAACGTGTCTATTTTCACCACTCTGCTTGGCTCTTGGGTATACCTTTGCAGGCTGAGGGCGAGAAGAAATCTACTGCATGCAGCCAAACAAAGATTTTTCTGCTAGGTAAAAATGCTACAGTCATAGTCGGTCTAAAAAAAAAAAAAAAAAAAAAAAAAAAAAAAAAAAAGAAAAAATCGCATACTGAATGGGGACTTTTTTGAATAGGGTGCTTTTTCGGGAATGCTGTGTAAAAGCCAGCTCATTTCAACGAAGCTGAAGATACTTCAGTAAGGGACAGGGGTGAACAAATAGATGTGGCTACTTGATTGGAACTGGACAGGAACGGACAATCAAGGAAACCTTACTTTTCTCCAAGGAGAAGATAGAATTGTTGAGAACTTTATTTCAGGCAATTTAGGAATGAAAAACAGACATGCCTGTCAACAGATGCTTTTTGCCTCTGGGTGGTGTGCACACAGATATGTGCTGTACAGGAAGTAGAGTGCATAGATCAAGCAATCACATATCTTAGATAAGAGGAAGCTTATCTTGACATATGAATCAGGGCAAATTGAATTACCAGATGTGGATGTGGAAAGGAGTAAAAACCGGCAGGGGTAATGTGATGGATCCATTCCATAAAATTAAATGTAGGGCCTGATCTGCAATGCTGGCATCACAGATCTCATTTTGGGTCATCCTCAATTGGAAGGGAAAGCCAAGTTCCATTGCAAAACTGCTTTCACTTGAAATTTGGAAAGCACACATATGGTTAGATTCCACCGAGGAACTCACAGGATGGGGTCTGGCAGCCCTTGGAAGGCTCAAATGGAATTTTCAGCAGCGATGTTACAGCTCCATCATCATGAGGAGAATGGCTGAGCCATACATGGAGCGAGAGGACTTCAGGTGGATTGGGCAATCCCAGCCATCCATCGATTCCATGTGGCTAGTAGTAATGCATACATGTGTGCAGAACAGGTGTGACACTCTGCAAAAGGCCATGGTGGAAAAGAGGGAAGCAATAAATGCTAATACACAATGAGCATGGTAGGTAAAGGTCACCCAATTGCTATACCTTATTAACTTCAACATACTATTATAACACAGGGGCAGGGTGTGTACTCCATGGAGCCAGGCAAAATTGTTTATCTGTAGAAATCTATTATCTTGGGTGTCCCCCAAATGAAAAGTAGACTGGTACATACGATTACAGCAGAAGCCATTATCAACTCCACACGCCAATTCTTTCTCTCTGGCTCTTAGCATCCAAGGTACTCTGGCAAGTGATCGAGTTGGTGTTGGCAGCCAGGTTGTGGTTGACTCTGCCTAGTACAGGTACCGGGCAGAACATGTTACATGGCTATTAGTCATTCCCCTGTTCCACCTCTTCATACTAAGAGACAAGCTGCTGCAAGTCAGCTCTGCAGATGCCACCAGTGTGCCATCACAGAGCTAAGGGTTCTTGAAGTGCATTTGTCAGGATGAGCAATCTTATTGGTTGCCTTCACAGTCTCATACATTCAGTCGATTTCATGTATTTGTCCACCTTTGGTGTATGTAATAAAACAGAGGGAACTCTCAGGTTGAGTTGCCAAAGGAAACCCATTCTTAGATTAAAGAGATGGATATCTTCTTTCTACTGGCGCTCACGAGTAACAATCCTTTTAAATGGTACTGCAGCCCACAATATTCCATGGGTCCTGGAGGCACATTCCTTAAGTAGAGTGTAATTACCATAGCACTTAATTGAGAATTGATTTGTGTTCTAGGATAGGATGCTAAGGACACTACAGTTCCCAAGGATTTTGAAAGCATTCCAAAGATTCACTTTGGTGCTCATCCAAAGTCTTCCTGAAACCCATAAAGAGATAAATAAGGGTTTGACTTTTTCATGCAAAAAGCCACAACTGGAAAATATTTTCCAAAACATGCAAACATGCAAGGGCTGATAAAGTGCCCTTCCTTAAGCCAAGTTGGGCATGTGTTAACTTAATTGGACAGACCAATTTAGAAGCCACCACATCAAGGGCATTCTCTCATTACAAAAGAGCCTTTCTGTCCAACAGATCAATCATAATGTTGCTTATAAAAAGAAAACGAACAAAAGTAAATTCGTGTTTCTGCTTATAAGCAATACTGCACCAGATATACCAAATCCCACAGGAGGTTTGTCACTAGTTAGTGATAGTGGAGTATTCTCTTTAATTTATTAGTCTCGAATTGGCCTTTCAGATGTTTCTTATTGTAAGGCAGTGCTATTAACTGGAGCAAGAGAAGAAACTTTGTCTGTTCCAGTTACTATAGAAGCACCTAAGAATAAGAACATATGCTAATGTGAAAAAACATGGCATCATCAAAGGGATCAGGTTGAGGCAGTCAGCTTTACTGGAAGCCTCATAAAGGTTTTCTTTTACCTGGATCAGAAGAACAAAGATCTTACAACTCAAGCCTGTCATGCCACAGAGAGTGTGACTCTGGTATCACTGAAACACTTTCATATCCCAGTCACTGTAACTATGTTATTATTCACTAGTGTAATATTTGTATTAATCGATTGTTAAATCCAAGAATGTTTGTAGTAATGGCATTATAAATATTAGAGGCTCTGATGTTATGCCAAGTGATATAAAGTCTCACTTTTATTATAGAGCCAAATACTCTGCATCTTTTCCTTTACTAAAAAGAAGAAAAAAAACACTAGATGATATGCTTGTGTTAACAGTGTAAATGAGACAATACCTACCACAACAAAAACATTCACATCTACTTTTCCTTAGCCATTAGTCTGTTTTGTGTCCATACAATCTACGTACAGCTAAACCTCGGCAGCGATACAAAAAATTAAAAAGCTACAAATGCTAGATACCCAAATTTAAAAACAAAGTTACTATCTAGATTTAAGATGCAAATCAAAGTTTGTTCAACAGAAAACAAATAGTATGAAATCAGCTGCAAATTATTAGAAAAATTGCAGTTTTTATGGCCAGTGGCTAAAAGATTACAAGTTAAATATCTTCGTTTGCCTAGCACAAGTACAGTCATCATGATGATGTAGAAAACCAAAGGAAACAGCACCAAAGCACTGAACGGCATAATTTCATGGCCACTCCTATTGCCCCTTTGTTATTTACAACAAACAGTGGCAAAGCTAGTTTGGTCTTGGCAGTGAAACCTATTAGTTTTGCCAATGCTTTTCAGTTAGATAGTTGCAGTGGATGCACATGCATTTGCAGCAGTCAGCTTTAAATTGGTTTCTGAATGATTACACAAATGTGCTCAAAGATATCCACCAGCGATGTGTATGTACTTATGGTGGCCATGTTTGCATCATTTGTAATACTGAAACAAACCATTTAAGATGGTGTTATCCGAGATCATACTCCCTTCATCCTTAGACATCCGTACTGTAAAGCAATCTTTAATCCTTTTATAAAACCAATCTAGGATTGCAGCATCCCCGTACACCTTCTGTGAACCAGCGAGAACAATGTTGCTTATTCGCTACTGATACTACCACACCCTTAATGGATTCCTCTGGAAAACAAGCATTTGCAATGTAAAGGGTCTCATGTTTGCTTGAGTAAGAGCTATTAGTATGTTAATTCCTAACTGGACTTTTCTTGCCATGTAAATTGAAAATAAAAAAGTAAAACATTTGACATAAGCAATCCGATTCAAAGTGCCACAGCCACCATAAGCATGAACGTGAAGACGAGACACAAAAGGAAAAAGAAGTCCACTCGCAGTCAAACGTATTGGCAAACGTGCAATTATCCATGTAACAGGGTCGATGGCTGAGGCGATAAGACCCCTACCCCAAGGAGAGACAAATGTAAAGCATTTACCAACTATAACAAAGGATTTTTGAAAGGCAAGCCCATGAATGAGTGATAGTGATGGGCGTGCGGTGGGCATGGTTAAGAGCCCACAAAATGTCAGAACGCTTGCGCACTCAACCTAAAAAAAAATAAAAAATAAAAAATAAAACTCAGTGGCTTCTGTTAGAAACAATCATTCATGGCACTACACCTATGCGGCATATCATGAGAAGCATCTTGCATTGCGGAAATCTTAATTATGAAGTTCTAGCTTTCAAGTTCCCAGTTCACCCTGGCAACAAAATATACACCGGGGCTTTATGATCCTTACGGATTTTGAACTGTGTACCATATACATAAAGCCCGAAATGGAGTCCATTAGCTACCACTGCTAACGACTCTTGCTCAATTACAGGGTATCTTATCTCCATCAGTGTTACAAACCTCGATGTGCAGGCCACATAACAGAAAAGAGGGGGGAAAAATGAAATAAATAAAATCAACACACATCTGGGATACAACTGCACCAAACCTGTAGCCGCTTGCAACCAGAACATTCTTACTTTTTAATGAAATATAATACACTGTTCCAAAGCTGATACAAGGAAAAAGAAAAGGAGTCCTGATAATCAGGAGCAAAAGTCCTCACACACCACATATGGTGTCATGCTTCATCATCGGACGGCTCCTCGTCAGGCCGGCGCTGCAATGCCTGACGGGCACCCCCCGAAGGGGGGCTCTTTGCCGGAGATCTTTTTATTAATGATGAAGCCGCGGAACCAAATGTGGGTCCGAAAAAGAGGAGGAAAAAAGGAAAGGACAAAGTAAAATTGGCTCAAAACCCTCACTAAATGGTTTATTATTTGCTGTTGGGAATTGGTCAAGATTAAAAGAAGTTACAAGGGAGTGAAACAAGAGATAATGCTCAGGCACTCGTACAAAAAATCAGGGCAAAGGAAGACGGTAATTATCCGAAATCCCTCAGTATATGGTCAATATGCGGTCGACATGTTTCGCGTCTCTTATGGTCCAAAAGGATCCCCTGACGCTTCTTCAGGACCTACTAAATCATTGGATAATTCCAATTGAAAATAAAGGAAACAAATATTATTATCCCTTTTCTCAGCTCCTGCAATCTAACGCTCACAGTCAAGACGTCATCAGTCACTTACTAGAGATAAACCGGACTGGCTTTTCTTTCCTATCAGTCACCCAACTCCATTCTGAGAAAGGGTATCATGGGATCACGCAGGCCTGTTGCCCGGTTCACAGTGAATTTGCAGTGTTGCCGGAGCTCAGTGGTGCACCTACCCCCGCGGCTGCGTTCCCGGTTCCCGGATCCGGATCCGGGAACGCAGCCGCGGGGGTAGGTGCACCACTGAGCTCCGGCAACACTGCAAATTCACTGTGAACCGGGCAACAGGCCTGCGTGATCCCATGATACCCTTTCTCAGAATGGAGTTGGGTGACTGATAGGAAAGAAAAGCCAGTCCGGTTTATCTCTAGTAAGTGACTGATGACGTCTTGACTGTGAGCGTTAGATTGCAGGAGCTGAGAAAAGGGATAATAATATTTGTTTCCTTTATTTTCAATTGGAATTATCCAATGATTTAGTAGGTCCTGAAGAAGTGTCAGGGGATCCTTTTGGACCATAAGAGACGCGAAACATGTCGACCGCATATTGACCATATACTGAGGGATTTCGGATAATTACCGTCTTCCTTTGCCCTGATTTTTTGTACGAGTGCCTGAGCATTATCTCTTGTTTCACTCCCTTGTAACTTCTTTTAATCTTGACCAATTCCCAACAGCAAATAATAAACCATTTAGTGAGGGTTTTGAGCCAATTTTACTTTGTCCTTTCCTTTTTTCCTCCTCTTTTTCGGACCCACATTTGGTTCCGCGGCTTCATCATTAATAAAAAGATCTCCGGCAAAGAGCCCCCCTTCGGGGGGTGCCCGTCAGGCATTGCAGCGCCGGCCTGACGAGGAGCCGTCCGATGATGAAGCATGACACCATATGTGGTGTGTGAGGACTTTTGCTCCTGATTATCAGGACTCCTTTTCTTTTTCCTTGTATCAGCTTTGGAACAGTGTATTATATTTCATTATCAGGTTGACTGGAGGTCATACACTGGACCAGATAATCCTCCAATCCCTCCTCTTTATTTGACATTCTTACTTTTTGCCTTATGACGAACAGCCTCCTAGCAGGTATTGTTTTATCTTACTTAACCAAAGCCCTTTGTTGCTCCTCTTTTCCCTGTAACTGTATCACCTTTTCAGAAAATTCACTATAAATTTCGCTTGTTACTCTATATTTGTTATCATTAGGATGCAGAGCCTACACAATAGCTTGGACCAAAGAACCCTTTGGCTTGAATTCAAACTCCAATAATAATCCGCAGCTTTGCATTTGTTTTCTATTTATCATGATATTTTTAAGATGAAACACATACTAGCTTATGTTTACCAGGGTGAAAACCTAAACAGTGTCAAGAAAAAAACGAATGCAGTCCTAAGTAAGTGGTACAGCAGTGAGGAAGGGGGCCTAATTCCAGCGCATTTTCTTGGCTTGAAATAAACCATCCTCACAAATGCTGCAAGAGGGCTCGACTTGAACACAACTCTATGAAATGGCACAATGTCGAGGGGCGTCCCATCACCATGGCCCCCAGAAAACTAAACTTATTGTTTACATATTGGAACAGCCCACCGTGCAGAAGTGGGCAGGTATATGGAGAAAGCAACTCGGCACTACAGAAATGTCATGAGAGTTTTCACACAGGTTGGAGGTTAAGGGCCCCTTAGTAGCATTACAGATGAAGAGGCAGCGGGGTGGTCAAGGGGTGCATGCACTTGAAGGTGAGCCATGGAGTACAGTGCGCCCTGTTTGTAATACGTCCCTGGGTCATCTGTTGGTTTGCTGATCTGGTGTACCCCTGGGAAACTTAACAGAGTTGGGTATTTTAGAACTTCTTTTGATTTGATTTCTGTCGTTGTAACCTGTACTGCACTGCCGCAAGCACCATCTGGATTTCGCAGCCTACCTTTTGTCAAAGAGTTTGAGGTCACCTCCGAGCAGCAGGCGACACCTCGATTCTCTTCATGCCTCCCAAACAGCGTCACACACCGCTGACTGCACAAGCACATACCTGGTGTTCCTAGCTGGTGACTAAGCTGGGTAGGCATCCTGCAGAGGTGTGTGAGACTAGTGAAAGGGCAGGGCCTATCTTGGAACACGGTTTATTAGTTCCATGGCCATCAGAAACACCCTGTCCAAAGACCCTGTCCACCGCCAAGAGTCACAGAGCAAGTTAAAAATGTTTAAAACATTCAGGAATCCCAAAAGCGCTCTTGCGCTCTCACCCCTGGTCCTTCCTCCGGTCCATCTCATTTTACCCTGCATGGTCACTGTCCATGTTGCATCTAACATTGAGTCACGTGTAAAAACTGCAGCCAACTGAATCTAAAATATCTATGCAGACCCAGAAATTGAAAACTGCTTTCCCCAAGCCCCAAAAGATAATCTTTCGCAGTTGCAGGTGCCACGTGATTACGTGGGTTGGAGCACCAGCAGCACAGAAGACAAGAAGGGGTGACTGGCAGACTGGCCTGCTGCTCTCTACTTACTTCAGAGTCTAGCACTGGCAGAGAAGGAGCTCACCCATCATTGCCACGAACCAGTCTGTGAGAAGGGATTCCAGCGCTTACAGAAAACATGAGCGCGTCCTTGTGGGTTTGTGAGTGTGTCTGTGCTAGGGGAAAGGAGGAGAACCTGGGAGAGGAGAAGAAACTTGCCAGGGGTTTGAGGGGTTGAAAGGAGTGACTTCTACTGGAAGGTCAATGGGGACACTTCCACGGTGTGGACATTTGCCCGTACCTGACGCAGAAGTGGCAATTGTTAACATATTGTGGGCCCTATTATAACAATATGGCATTCCTTGTTAACATCCATCTTATTCTGGGTATATAGTGTGCACTTTTGAAAAAATTTGGCAACCGGTGGCATAGTTGCGGCCAGCCTTGAAATATTGCAACTATTCTAGACATGACAAGTGTCTATCCTTATCCATTACAACTGTCTAAAGTGCAGACGGTGACGGAACAGCTCGGAAACATGAGCAGGGGCCTCCTTTCCCGTTTCCAAGTGTGCTGTCTGAGTATTAACTCAAAGAAATTCAGAGGTAAATTATTCACTTTAGACAGTTTAAACACAAAAAACAGAGGTGTTCTGCTCTGCTCGAGGAGGAGGAGGAGGAGGAAAGGGGTTAGTTAGTTATGGGTAATGTTAGTAGCAAGACATTCAAGACAGGAGAAAGTCTATCTATTCGAGGGTTGGCACTAGAGATGTCTTTTTTAAAGCTAAGAGCAGCACCACCACCACCAGCCTGCAGAGGTCCACCTTTACATAGCATCTTATGGACTTCAAGTAGCATAACGTCAATTAAGGACAATGATAATGGGCCGACCCAAGTTTCCCGCAGGGTAAATATTCCAAGGTCTTGATCATATAACATGGTAGAGATGATAAGAAGATTGAACGCTGCATCTCCAATTTTGCAGAGCTCATTAGACTGTGATTTGTAGGTGTGGTTGCTTTTGGATTGGGGCTGTTTGCTGACAGTAAGGATTTTGTTGTAGACTAACATATAATTCTTTCTAGTGAGTGTTTGTGTATAGGTGGTACAATAATGGAAGTGTTGTTTTAATCTGTGTATGTATCTATTTTTAGGGATTTATACAGCATAGATCTAGTGTAAGGGCAGCTC
Source organism: Pleurodeles waltl (assembly GCF_031143425.1). Classification (NCBI taxonomy): domain Eukaryota; kingdom Metazoa; phylum Chordata; class Amphibia; order Caudata; family Salamandridae; genus Pleurodeles; species Pleurodeles waltl. The sequence continues at coordinate 788,975,215 of NC_090439.1, read as the reverse complement.
AGTGCTTTATTTATTACTTATTTGCATCTAATACAAAGATAGTAGAACTTTACATACACATATTTAAATGTAACATATTAGAGGAGAAAAACATGGAAACAATATTGAAAGAATCGTAGGCTGGTAGTCCTTAGTGAAGTACACTAAGAAGAGGTGTGTGTTTTAGTTCCTTGAGGAATGTCAGTAGTTTGTCCAAGGACGGAGTACCACTGTCCCTGAGCAAGGGATGCAAAGGCTTGTTTTGAAATTGTCTATTTGTTTTTTTTTTGTTTTTTCAGGCTCACCCTACCATTGTTGCTGTTTTTACATCAAGCAGGATGAATAACCATTGCGGATGGAAATGTGATTTATACATTGTAAATTGAATTTGATCCTTGTTGCAGGGGATGTCAATTGAGCTATTTCAAGATGGGACGAATACACTCCGATTTTTTGTTTTTTGTCACCTGTGATGAACGAGTCTGGCAGCAGCATAGATTAGGTCTTTTAAAGGAGCAGTGGAGGATTTCGGTTAACCAGCAAGGAATGTTTTAAGCGTATAGCTATGGTTAATGTGTTCTAGTATTTGAGGTGGGAGAGTCTGGGCACATGAGAAGGGGCCAATAAAGTGAGCATTCCCAAAAATAGTTGGCATACTGCTGGATTTTTAAACACACTTGTGTTGAGTCATGAACTTCAAATGTTCTTAGGCTACTATTTTAGAAAGGTGAATATTTGTTGGAAATGTAATCTGTCTGTGGGTAGGTAAACCCAGCAGGCTCTATGTTGTGGATGGTTTCTGGTCGACAACAGACTATGTGTGGGTGGTACTACAGCTGACCACAGATATAAGATGTTGTGGATCTCCACTGCCATGGTTAAAATAAAATGTAATTCAATGAGAGACTGACACACAGGTAAATAACTGGGACAGTGACTAGATGGGGATAAACTAGGGGCATGACTAGCAAGATAAAGAAAAAAGTAAAACTGCTGAAAATAGGAAGGCTGCGTTCGTTACAGAAGGGCCTGAAGTTGCATAATATGATATCTATTCACTTAAAAAAATCAACAGACCTCAAGAAACCGGATGTGAGTTAAGAGAGGACCTTGTTGCTTCAATAGTCAAGTCAGGTGACCAAAGCAACTGTGAGCCACAGTTCTGAGGTATCCGAGACACTTCACCTCCCTAACTGTGCGGAGGCTCTCACATTTGTTAAGTTTTCTTCTGCTTAAACGTGGAAGGTCTTCAAGGAAAGTAAACAGAGAGAATAAATACCCTAGTTTTCTAACTTTCCCTCTTGACTCTTCCTGCAGGCATGACATTGTGGTGTATCCAGACAACAGGTAGCTTTCGGATAACTGAGGCTATTGTGACTATCCAACCAGGCTTGCATTAAGGTATATTTAACATACAATCAGCTGCTTTTGTATGTCACTTAATGCCCAACAAAAACAAATGGATACATTTTACGTTTTTGTATTGCATTATGTGCCCTACAAAAGCAAATTCATATATTGTAAATGTAATAGTAAGGTACCATTACTGCTGAATGCCCAATTTACTGAGTATGCCTGGTTGCCCCTTGGTAAATAACCTAATAAAGAGAACAAGCTTCACCACTAGTCAAATTCACTCTGGTGAGATGGCACAAGCAGAGAGAAGTGTGCATACCGCACTAAATTTCCAGGCCCAGCTGAATAGAATTACTCGTTAGGTGACCAGCACTGAAGGCCATGATTAGGGTGCACAGTAATTGAGAATGCCACCATCTGACTGGAGCCCTAGACTGCATTATGATAGGATGAATTTTGCTTCATGATGCGCTAATTTATATCAGCCATCCGGAACACTCTGTGTCGGTGTTACTGGAAATCATAACTGCCTTCGAGAAAGCCTTCTCTGGCTTACTTGTCAACCACCGGATATCGGTCCTTTTGCCATTGAAGAAGTTGTATGCAATGTATCTGCCTCAGACGGGCTCGGCTGGGAGCAAGGTCATTTTACCTGAGTGGCCTACAGGGAAACAGCCACCTTTAACTTAAACATGGGAGTAGTGATCACCCACCTTGAGGGTTTCATTCTCTTCTGGAACTGAGGCCTGCTCGCCATTATGGGGAGGGTGGCGCTAAGTAGTAAGGGCCTGCTCCCCAATGTCTCTATGTACTGCAGAATTCTGTGTGCTGCATTCTGCGAGCCACATTTGACAAGGTGACTAGCCTCTTGATATCCCTGGTACGGGAGGGAAGCCGGAGCACAGTGAAGTTGGAAGTGCTGAAACTAGACATGGAACTGGAGGGCCTAGGTGTTCCGGACCTGCATATGTACTACTTCACAGGAATATTGCAGTACTCTGCGCAATGGTGTTCAGAGGGTCCTACGGCAGAAAAAGCCCTCCTGGCAGGGTGGGATGGAGTTGCAGATCTGATAAAGGGGACTAGAGTCCAGACAGAAGCCCCATTTATAGTATACCAGGTTGCCGAGATGTGGAAGCAAGCAGTCACAGTGGTACTCTGCAGGGCTCCATAAGGGAAAATGCTGCCACCATAGTGGCTGTCGCGCTTTAGGTAGATACAGGCAGTGATGGACTTATCCAGATGGGACACTAAGCTATACTTCATCACTGGAGACCTGTACTTAAATGGTGTCACCTGGGTAATTCCTGCACTACACCAAGATCTTCTGCACAGTTTGAGAGATATGGCCTCTCTTCCCTAGGAGCCAGGAGACCCATATGCTCAGGATTCTGCTGGATCCCAGCACCACCAGAGGAATGATCCCTTGCATATACAAAGCTCTTAAATTGGATCGCAGAGTGGACATGACGGTGATCTGGGATAAATGGTCGGAGGGCCTACCGCTCCCCCTCACAGACACAGAGTGGTGGCAGGAATTTGTGCGGGTCCAGGAAGTGGCCAGCAATGCTTGCTTTGCACTCATGGAGTTCCACTACCTGCATTTTATCTATCTTACCCCTCAGAAACTACAGAAAATTATCATGACATGCTGGTCTAAGTACCCTCGCTGCAGGTTTGAGCTAGCGTCGTTCCTCCATATGACTTGGGAAATACATGAAGCTACTGGCCCGAGACACGGACCAAACTGTGTGAGATCACAGGGGTTCCGATAGAGACCGCGTTCAAAACACTGCCTACTGGGTGTACTGTCAACCCCCCAAAAAGGGATCAGAATGCTGCATAGGTTTGCTCTGCCGGGACTGGTACTGACCAAACGCCGTTTCGTGATACATTGGACCCAGCCCCGTCCTCCCTCTCTGGAGGGATGGAGACCGGACATGCGTTAATGGGGGAGGAGAGGATACTAAAACCAGTCCACACTGAGGGGAATGCAGAGCATGACGTAGAGATATAGAGCGATATGTTAGGTGGGTTGGAGGCACGGTAGCCATCGCCAGCCACACCTGCGGCTCCCATCGCTGCTGGGCACTCACAAGCGACAAATGCAGGGGTGACCCGGGGCACTGACTGGGAGACCAGCCTAACCCCCTTGAGGAGTGTGCGGATTCTTGGTGGGGGACAAGGCCGTGGATAGAGAACACAAAGCTGGATATGTGTGAAGTGAGGAGAAAGGGGATACTTGTGAGGACATGTGATCTGCACCCTGCAGGCGATATCCATAACCTGCTCCCCACACACCCCTGCCCCCTGATAATATATTAATCCCCACAAGAGGCACAGAAAACCCCTGCAATTAGGGATTGAAGTGAGTCCAAATATGCTGGGTGGGAGTGCGCCCAAAAGACACACAATTCTCGCCACTGGGATTTCTCCCATTGCAGGAATGTAGATTTGATCATTGGCAGATACGCACCTCCCTGTTCCCACACATTCCCCATTCATACGCAAGCCGAAGGTAAATTAACACATACCGTCCTGCCACTGCCACAGTTGTTAATCGTGACCTGTTTATGTAAATGCTTGAAAAGTTCTAGTATTTCAAGGTATTATTGTTGTTCTTAAGGCTGCTGACATTACATGACAACACTCTTGTGCACAACTTGTTAGATACAAGAATGGCATAAGTGGTCGAGACTATCCTGAGGGGTCCTATGGGACCCATAAACACAAACTAACAGATTGTTGGCAACCCCAGTGTTCTGCATTAAATTAGAACACTGCAATCCAACTGTAAAAGCACTTACTGACTCACTGTATCCTGAACTGAGCCTGGCTTGGTGCAGTAAATATGAGCCAAAGGTTTGGTAAACAGCGTGGCACTGTCTTGGCACCCTGTGCATTCAGAATTGGGGTGGGGGTGGAAGCCTGAGTGTGTGCGCTGGTGCACCTCCGTTGAAATCTTGCAATTTCCCAACATCATTGCGCTGCTGCTGGTGTACCTGGAGCCCAGGCAATGCAGACGTTCTCTAGCTGCAAATGATGGATACCACCTATGTTGGCTGAAACAAATTAGTTGGCAATAAAAGTGGTGCAGGAAAGTCAACAACAAAAAGTGAGTTGATTCGGGAGGTACTGAGAGGGACTTTTTCAAACTATTAAACCTGTGTTGTGCTGTTATTCAGATTTTTAGAGTGCACTATCACCCGGGAGAGTGTCCCGACGATGAGCAGGTGAGAGTCAACTAGGGCCTAGTAGGACTACTCGAAAAGCCCAGCCTTCAGCTTCTTGCAGAATTCTAGAATTGAGGAGGCATTTCTTATGTGTAGCATGAGCACACATCAAAACGCTGTGGGTTGATCATAACAGATAACAGTTCATGGAAAGGATTCCTAAAAAGAATTTGCACAAACAATTCAGATGCTGAACGGGGTCCTCCAAAACCCCTGTCTTTATTTTTATGTGGATAGGTTGTGTGTGTTGGTAACAGATCTTTCAGGCAGCTAAAGGTGTCTGAGCAAGACCTAAGAAGTTGTAGCATGAAATCGGTAATGGAAAGATACTCCCCCAATCAAAAGCGGGGGTGAAGCCGATATGCTCGAGGAACGGAACAAACACAAGAAGAGGGAAGAAAGTGATCTAATCTTGAGCAGGAAACGGAGACCAGAAAGCCATCCAATCAAGAGATAGGAGCTCACCCAAAGCCCACCCTACCTGGTACTCTAAACAAAGTTGTCTACAATAGCCTGACAAAGTTGTCTGCAGTAGAAAAGAAAGTGGAAACGCCTTCAAGCAAGGAAGCTCTGCCAGAGTGCTGCAGGAATGCTGGCTCTGACACAGTCTTTGCGACAGTCCCAGGATTCCCAGTAATGTGTTCACTCCCAAGACATTGCACTGACTGGTAAATTCCACGGGACTCATAATGGGTCTGTAAGTCGCCAAGCAAGTTTAACAAAACTGCGCACAGGTCTCACAATAATATTTAGTTTAAGCATTGACTGACCACCCTGGAGCTCAGGTGCCGCTGCCTGCCTGCGTACCTTGCCCCGGCCGCCAGCGTTAGCCCCTCCTCCCCTGTGTATATCCATAGATACAAGAAACGAAGTAGCGGGCGCAGAATCCAGCAGCATTTAAGATGCAGAGAAGGATACCACAACTCACGTTCAGAACCCCGGGTTTTAGGGCGCCCATATGACTGCCATCATGTAATTTCCCAGGTAGGTGGCGACAAGTAAATGCGGTCAACATGCGGCCCTTCTTGAACCGCCCTCACCTACTCAGCCAGAATGCAACAGGTGCCACCGTGGTGAGCAGCCCTCCACGCAAGAGGCTATTTTACTGCCACCAGCATGGGTAAAGCGCGCTCCCACGTATAATATAGGAGGATTGAGTCCTTCGAATTACGGAATGGGTCATAATGCCAAAAAACGCATGACCTTCGCCCGCGGCCGAGTTACCTCGTTTGTTCTTCGTGCCGTGTTTCTTGGCTGTGGCCAGCTCCTGTTCGATCTTCTTTTCCAGATACTCTTGCTTCTTTCCCAACATATCTTCTGTTTCCCGCAGCCTGGCGAGCGCCTCCTGCGGGGAGGGCCCCCCGCGGGACTTGCCGCCCCCGGGACCCTTGAACAACTTCGTCAGTTTACTCATGGCTTATTGACCCTCCACCGGCAAGTGGCCACTGGTTCCGCACCGCACTGTCCGGAAGTTTCACCCCTCTAAGGACGCAACTGCTGCTCCCTCAGCTGACAGGTGAAACCTGCTCCACTCCTCTCGCGTTTCACAAGACCACGCCTCCTGTCTCACAGGTGAGTTTGGTGGTCACACCCCCCGGTTAAAAAGAGAGCGAGAGAAAGACGCCACTTCAGCACGGGGAAGAAGGGGCGGGGACGGGCGTGGGGGCCATCTACGGCTGCTGCGCCCACAAACAGGTCTGATGACTGTGACGCGGGGGAGCGTTGGTGTGTGCGGAAACAGACGGCTGGGAATGACGAAGCTCACTATGAATAGAAGTGGCATCCAGATGTGCAAAGGCCGTGTCCAGATGGGAGGGTGTAAACAATAATATTCTGGTTCGCCAACTATGATCTCTCCTTTGCTTTAAAAGGGACCAACTCGCATAAGTGAAATACATGTATAATGTAGCAGTGTCGCACAGTTGCCTCAAAGAGGCTCGTGGTACTTGAATAATTGTTGGCCGGATAATTCAAGCGGAAGTTAAACGTGTTCTTGGCATCATTGAGCTTAGTAAAACATACATAAAAACAAAGGATGGACACGCAAATTCCAAAACCTCACAGTTTAGAGGGGCACGGAGAAATAAGAGCGGCGGTCAGTGACAGTCTACAGTCTGCCAGGACTTATACATTATATTACAAATTATATCCACAAAGATAATGTCAACAAGGACAATAGCGAAGTCGTTTTGGCAGTCATTATATACAAACAGTCCACATTTTAGGCTAGCAGAGATCTATGTGTAGCCAGCAAATCTCAGAGTAAACTTTAGATGTGCCAGTTGGTTAATGCATTTGCTGCAGCAATGTATAAGTGTGGTAATCTGCTAATACATTCTGAATCGCCATAAAATAATTTGGCGGGTTAAAGCTCCTGCAAATCATGCCCTATTGAGATAACACAATGGCCAATACTTTCATTCAGAGATCCTTGTGTAACATGCACACCCCAAGCTCCAGTCCTGATAAAATATCTCAGTTGAGAATGATCCTGTCACACACATATCCATGTAAACTTAACAGAGGTTTATGATTCCGAAGCAAATAGCTGTAATTTACCTGGCTGTTGAAGGCTTTAACGTAGCCACTTATGCAATGTTAATGCGTACTTGATATAGCGCTAACGACTCGCCCTCAAAGGGGCATGTTGGCGCTGTAGCAACAGTGAAGTGGAGCAGTGATAAATCAGAATAACCAAGTTTTAATATATTTTTTTAAACCTGTGAAGTCGATGCATGCACGAATATAGAGGGGGAGCCTCTTCTAGTGGAAGGGGGCCAGATAGGAAAATACCTGGCCTCCTTATTTTGATGTATGGATTTGTCGTGGACATAAAATAAGTTTATTCTTTGATCTAACGTTTCTGGGTGGGAGGTAGGAAATGAGCTTCTGCTTTAGGTGTTTGGGGCCTTTGCCAATCAAGGATTTGCGAGTAAGACAATACGGACCAGTGGAGAGCTCTGAGGGAAGGGGCAGTTTGTTAACCATGCGAGCTGCAGTATTTTGGACAACCTGAACCTTGGAGAGAAGGGATTTGTTAGACGCAAATATCAGAGCAGTTCCATAGTCAAGGTGGCTGATTATTAATGCTTGACTAAGCATCTTTCTTGAACTCAAAGGAAGCCACTGAAAACTTCTCCCAAGAAGGCGCATAGTTCTGTAACAGATGCCACGTGTGGACATAACCTGTTCCTTCATCATTAGGTTTTCATCTAGAAGTATACCCAAATTTCTGGCTTTTTTGCTAGGATATGGCACGGAGCCAAGCTCATCAGGCCACCAGTCTTCCCACCTGTGGAGCTGAGCTTTGCCAAACAGAAGGATCTCTGTTTTGTCTCCATTTAGCTTGCGGCAATTGCAGGACATTCATGTTGCAATTTTTCTCTTACAGATGATAAATATATGTTTGACATTTTTAATACCAAACGGAAAGGAAATGTCAAGCATATCGTCTGTGTAGGAAAGTATCTTAAAACCAGAGGACTTGACTTGCTGTGCAAGTGGAGCTAAGTAGATATGAAAGAGCGTGGGGCTCAAGGAAGAGCCTAGAGGGACCCCCATGCCCGGAGAGAGGGTCTTGGCTTGAAAGCTGCACATGGAATCATTTGGGTCCTGCAATTAAGAAAATCTTTAAACCAGTCGAGGGTAGCTATCTTGTGGAGGTGTTGAATCAAGATGGATGTTGAGACAGTATCAAACGCCGCCGACAGGTCAAGAAGACCCAGCATTGTTGGAGTTCTGACATTCAGAGATAATCTAATGGAGTCTACTACTGCTAGTAAGATGGTTTCTGTGCTGTGCTAGGCTCTGAAGCCTGATTGTGAGGTGTCCAAAAGATGGTGGTTCTCTAAGTAGTAGGAGAGCTGTTTGTTGTCAGAGGACTTCAGAACTTTGCCCATTAGAGGTAGAAGATATTTAGGGCAATAGTTAGCTGGCTCCTTTGGATCTGCATTAGGCTTCTTTAAGATGAGTGTCACATGTGCAGCCTTCCATTCCTGAGGAACAGACAGCAGGGAGGGTAAGCACAGAAGGGTGGATAAAGTAGTGAGTACCTGGGGGGGGGGGCAAGGATCAGGAGGAGAGACAGATTTAGTTTTAGCTAGCAGATCCAGAACCTGTTTTTGAAAAATGGACTTGAACCTTTCAAATACTGCCCAGCTATCTTTGTGAGGAAAGTTTGTGGGACATGTGTAAGCAGAAGATATAGAGGTAATGTGGAACTTCTGATAAATATTGGTAATTTGTGTTTCAAAATGGCTCGCTAAAGTATTGCATAGTGCCTGAGTGGAAAGATAGTTGAGATGTAAGCTTGAGGGTTGGTAAATTCATTTAGGACCTTGAATAATTATATTGTGGAGTTACTTGCTTGATCTATCCTATTGATGGTATATTGTCTGTGTGCTACCCTAACTTTGTTAAGATACGTACCTAGATCTAGTTCATAGTTTTATCAGTAGCTGTTTTTGAGGCCCGCCATTTTCGTTCCAGTCTTTTGCAGCTTGATTTATCAATTCTCAGTTCTGCTGTGTACCAGGGGGCATTAGGTCTGCTAGTTTTAGAAATACATGGTTTGTAAGGTACGATTGTGCTAGGGAGAGAGAGTCATGAAACATAGCTAAGGCAGAGTTAATGTCCTGAAAAATGTCTAGACATGGAATGCAGATTCAAAGGATTCCAGTGTCACCTGCTTCCATGGTCTCGATTTCCAGCGCTTATCATTTTTAGTTTTGAGAGAATGACCCTATTTGGGATCTGAAAGCTAATCAGACAATGATCGGTCCATGTTAAAGGTACTGGGAAGTCTGTGTGGAGGGGCCTATGATTATTCAAAATAAGGTCCAACGTATTCCCAGCAGTGTGTGGGTCTAGTCACTACCAGGTGAAGGTCTAGCATTTTAAGAGCAGATCCGAGAAAGGACACATTAAGGTCGGTAGCTCGCTGTTCTGCTCATTTTGACTATTAAACCTGGCATCCTTGGCATGGTTTCCCCTAACTTTTTGTCCTCTGACCTGTTTTCTGACTTCATTTTTGCCGACGTTTAAGATTCTGGGCACTTTATCACTGCTGACCAATGCTAAAGTGCAAGTGCTCTGTATTCTAAACTATGAGAATATTGATTTGTCCACAACTGGAATATTTAGTTTACTTGTAAGACCCTAGGAAAGTGCACTATATGTGCCCAGGGCCTGTAATTTAAAAGCTACTAGTGGGTCTGCAGCACGGAAGCCCTGCAAACATATGTCTGGCCTTCCACTGCAGAGCCTGTATGTGCAGCTTTAAACTGCCATTTCGAACTGACAAGTGTACCCACTTGCCAGGCTCAGACCTTCCTTTTTATTACATATAAGTCACCCCTAAGTTAGGCCTTAGTGGTCAGCCCCTATGAAAGGGTGGAGTGTATTTAAAACATTGGACATGTACTTTTAAGTTTAACATATCCAGGTTGTGGAAAACTGTTAAATTGGGTTTTCACTACTGCAAGGCCTATGTCTCCTATAGGTTAACATTGGGGTAACCTAGAAGCATCCCGTAAGTGTAAATTCCAATTGGTAAAAAATAGAAATAAGAAGTTTGGTGCCTCTGGACTCACAATTTAAAAGCACAACTTAAGGTGAGGTTGGATTTCAAATTGTAAGAGCCTGATTTAGATTTCAGCAGACGGGTTACTCCATCACAGCGGTGACGGATATCCCATCAGCCAAAATATAAATCCCATTGTGAATGAGTAACCTGCCTGCTGAAATCTAAATCAGGCCTATCTGAAAATGTCACTTTTACAAAGTTGACACTTTCTTACTTTAACTATTCTGTGCCTCTCCCCATCTCTGAATACACGTCTGGGGTAGATGACAGTTGGGCTTTGTGCATTCTTTCTAAACAATCAGACACAAAGAGAGCTTGGGTGTGATATTTGCAGCCTGATGGCCCATCACCAGGCTGATGGGTCTTCCTGGGCTAGATAGGAGGGAGGAGCTGACACGTACACCTGAATAGGGCTGTGCCTCCCTCACACAGAGGACTGCATACCCCTCCCATGGAGTGTCTGGAGCCAGAGAAGGGAGAGAAGAGAGCTTGTGATCTTCAAGGATCTCCTTTGAAGTCTCCCCCACTTCAATGACCCATTTTGGTACAAGTACTAACCCCAAACCCCACCAAATCAGTTCACTTTTGGGTCCTGAGGAGACTGCCAAGAAGCAGAGCTGTGCTGCCAGAAGGGACTGTCACTTCGCTACTTGTTTTGCTGTATTGGCCTGCTGCTTGAAGATTGTTGTGCTGCCAGGAGGGACTGTCACTTTGCTTCTTGCTTTGCTGTGCTAGCCTGCTGCCTGCTGATTGCTGTGCTGCCAGGAGGGACTACCACTCTACAACTTGCTCTGCTGTGTTGGCCTGCTGCCTGCTACCCCTGACAGTGAAGGAGGATTGAATCTGCCCTCTACAACCTTTTTGCTACACAAGAACTCCAAGGGCTTCTTGGCTTGCCCCCTGTTGTCGAAGTCTCAGGTCCATCAAAGACTTTGTTTCTATCAGATCAAGCACTATGCTCTGCAAAGTTCCAAGCGTTTGCTGTCTGACCGCCAGGTAAAACTACAACGAACCATGCTCTGTACTGATCGTACTGCTCACCCGGTGTGTGAGCCGACACTGCAATTCTGAGGGAAGCCTTCATTGGTGGACCCCAGCATCACCTTGACAACCAGGGATTCCTTCTGTGATGAGTGTCCGCCAATGCCACACTCAGGAGAGTGTGGTCAACTGTGAGTGACATTGCTGCATCGGGACCCTGTGACCTGCTTGGGCTGCCGAACCTGCCTGTCTTCCGTCTGTCAGGCTGTTCGGCTGCCGTCAGGCCACTGGTCAGCTCAGACAGATTGCCGTGTGACTAATCCTGACCCAGGAGGCCAACATTCTCACGCTCCAGCTGCAGCTCAGGTACCATGGGATTGTGTGGTTCTTGCTGCCAATAGGCGTGTCATAGGCAGCCGGAAAGGCCCTTTTTGAAACTGCTTACCTTGCTTGCAATCTCCTTTGGGACAGTTCCGCTGTATTGGCCTACTGCTTGAAGATTGTTGTGCTGCCAGGAGGGACTGTCACTTTGCTTCTTGCTTTGCTAGTCTGCTGCCTGCTGATTGCTGTGCTGCCAGGAGGGACTACCACTCTACAACTTGCTCTGCTGTGTTGGCCTGCTGCCTGCTACCCCTGACAGTGAAGGAGGATTGAATCTGCCCTCTACAACCTTTTTGCTACACAAGAACTCCAAGGGCTTCTTGGCCTGCCCCCTGCAATTTCCTTTGGGACAGTTCCGCTGTCTGATCCCCTTGCGGAGCTCTATGAACTTGGACTAGAATTACTGTACTCACCTAAGAGAAGCACACCTGTTCTAAAGCACCACAATTGCATATTTGCTTTTAATTAAGTATCACTTGAAAAATATTGATTGCAGTTTTGTTGTTTTGAACTTCTTATTAACAGATAAAGATACTTTTTTTTCTTACTCTGGTGTAGATTCTTTTTGTGGTGTTTTTACTGTGTCACTTTACTTCAGTGTTGCACAAATACTTTGTACATTGCCTGCTAAGTTAATCTTGTTGCTCAGGAGGCGGACTGCTAGGTTAGCACCCTGGTCCCCAAGAAGGGCCCAGAGGAGGGTGGAACAGGTCAAGGGTGGGCAGGGTCCTCATCAGAACTAAAGGGCCCCAAACGAATTCTGTGGGACAGGGTTCCCTTCCCCCTCTGAGAAAAAAAGAAGTGGTTCCCTGAGAACAAATTAGCAGGGAAGGCTCCCATGAAGTGCTATGAGTGTCAGCAGGAAGGGCACTACAAGGGAGATGCTAAGTGTCCCAAGTAGGCACCCCCCCCCCCCACCGGTGGGCAGTCATGGGGGCTTGCTAGTGTTGTGTTAGGGGAGATGTCCCTAGATCATGCTAGGGAGAGTGTACAGTGAACCTTAGTGTCCTTGGTGATGGAGAGATGCCACAGAGAACCCACATGCCTGACAATACTAGAAAGTACAGTCACTGGGTGTCTGTCAATGGGCAGAGGGTGGAGGATGTGAGAGACACAGGACCCAGTATGACAACTGTCAGGTGTCATCTGGTGTCCTCAGAGCAGGTGGCCCCTAACATGTTCCACTGAGTTGTCGCTGCTGACAACTGTCCCAGTGGCTATGGTTCCTTTTGAGTGGTTCCTTTCAAGTCTGCTAAAGGTAGTTGCAAGCCCGTCTATGCCCGTGGATTGTCTGCTGGGCAAAGACCTGGCACACACCATCTGGAAACAGGTGGAACTTAGGTCACATTTGGAGATGATGACATTACCTGATGTCAGGTATAAAAAACTGCGTGGTCTCGGTTCGGCTCCATCCAGAGCTTTGCCTGTTGTTGCGCGTGTTTGCAGCGCCTTGTTTGTTGCAGCCTTTCCCATGTGGCAAAGCTCACCTGTCTGCTGGGTTCGGGCATTGGTGGTTGCGCTGCAACCATCGTGCTATTACCTGTCCCAGGAATGGTGCTTGGTAACCAATAAGAGAACCACAACTCCCAGTATACATTGTTGGCAGCCATCTTGGGGTGTGGTCGGGCTATGAATACCAGCCACACCCCGCCAAAGCCGCTCACTATTCTGGAACTGGAATTGAGCGAGAGACAGAGAGCTTGGAATTCCTGCATCGGGTTCATTTTAAGGTAAAAAGTTGCAAAGAGAGTGACGAATAGGCCGTACTCGCAACGGTAAGTTTGTTTCCAACAGGGGTTTCTTCCCTTCGCGAGCGCTTCCTAAATACACTCGCATCTTTGATTCTTTGTTGCTCTTTTTTTAGAGTTCAAATATAATTCAGGAAATACCATCGTATTACAGAGAGCTTGCTCGACAATAGCTTGAAGCTTTATGTGATGTTTTAATCTTGGCACATATCAGTATAAAAACGATCTTTGTTTTTCTGTGTATAAACGAACTCAAAGGGATTATCTAAATATCGCTGGAACTGTTCCTCGTAAAAGATTTACGGTGGAAATTTAGAGGTTTAAAGGACATTGGATTAATCGTGTTTTATGTTATAAAAGGAAATTATATTCTTTGCTTACAACTAAGAATCAGTCCCTGTTTGCAGTGAGACATTTTCTGATGAGAATTCTTCGTAAATGATCTTTGTTCTAAAAGAGAGCACTGCAATTTAGTTTAATGATAACCTCTAGAAAAACTTAGTGGTTTCCTTTTAGTGTTGTTAGCATTTGATGGTTGGACCAAGTCTTATTTAGACTTTCTTTTGATATTCAGAGATTACTATTTTATATCAACACAAGATGTTATATGTGTTTAAAAGGAGACAATTGTAATTACAGTTTTTTAGTGTGCTGCATTGTGTTGAAAACCTTTTGTTTTTCAGATCTCCTTCCTAGCTGTTTCTTTCCTACTTCCCTTCCCCTCTTCGGGCACCTCCAACACTCAGCGCTAAAAAGGCATTCTGAGTTGGTGTTGCGGGAGGTGGGCCTCTTGTTCAGCAACGCGTAGACTCCGAGGAATTGGAAGCTCTGACACCTGAGTAGGTGTGCCTGACCACATGGTCCATGGCAGCTCGATAGTTTGGTAAGAAAGACCTGGAGCCTGGAACAATGGCCTGGGGTCCTGCCAAGAAGAGAAAGGGCAAGGCACATAGGAAACCCACTCCTGAGATTCCCACGCTCTGGGAGGAAGCTAAACTTGAGGGGCAGGCACCAGTACCTACATTGGAAGACATAGCTGAATCATGGAACCAGCCGGAGCTGTCCAATTGGCAGCAGAAAGGGGGTCCCACCAGAGAGGAGTTCTGCACGGTACAGAGAGAGTGCCCTACTCTTGTGGCTCTTTGGCAGCAGGCTGAGGCCCAGGCAGTTGATGATGCCCATGGCAAGCACCTTATTTACTGGGAGAATGATCTCCTGTATAGTGAGCCTAAGAATTCTGGGCCTGGTGCAACCCATGTGCTGGTGATCCCTCAGTGCTACAGAGCTTTCCTACTGGGTCTGGCTCATGATGTGCCACTGGCAGGTGACTTGGTGTAGTACATGACCTTTGACAGGCTTGACACCCACTTTTATTGGTGCCAAATGAGAAAGGGCTCAGCTGCATACTATAGGTCATGTCAGACCTGGCAGATGAATGGCAAGTTGGAGGGAAGTGCAAGGCCTTCCTGCAACTCTTACCTGTCATTAACAACCCTTTTGAGTGGGTTGGCATCAACATTGTTGGGTCTCTGGATCCCAAGACAGCCAGGGGCATCAGATTCGTTCTGGTCTTGGTGGACCATGCCACCGGCATTCTGAGGCTATCCCCTTGATGACAGTGACTGCATCCGTGGTGGTCAGGGCACTGATGGGGATATTTACCCATGTGGGTTTCCCCGAGGAGGTGCTACCTGACCGGGGTACCAACTTCATGTCCAACTACATGACAGCCCTGTGGAAGCAGTGTGGGGTGATGTATTAGTTGACCACTCCGTACCAACCCCAAACCAATGGGCTGGTTGAAAGGTTCAACCTTACCCTGACAGGCATGCTTATTGGTCTACCAACCCCATGAGGAGTAAGTGAGATGTCTTCCTGCCATGCCTATTGCTCGCCTATACCGAGGTACTGCAGAAGGGGTTGGCTACAGCCCCTTTGAACTTCTATATGGATAACCTGTGAGAGGGCCTCTCACTCTGGTAAAGCAATGCTGGGAGCAAACTCCCTGGAGAGCTCCCAGGATGTGGTCAGCTACTTCCTGGCCATTGGCAACCAGACAGTGTGCTTCAGGAAGCTCGCCCCGGAGAACCTACAAGCCAGCCAATAGGACATGAAACACTGGTATGGCCAGAATGCCACTTTGGTGGAGTTTCAGTCTGGCCAGAAAATATGGGTCCTGGAGCCTGAGGAGCTCCATGCACTAAAGGACTGCTGATCTGGGCCCTATGAGTTCAAGAAGCGTAAGAACGATGCCACCTACCTGGTGGACCTCAAAATTCCCAGGAGCCCCTTGAGGGTCCTACATGTGAACCACCCCTAGCCCCACTTTTAGAGGTCGAAATTACCATGCTCTTTGTAACTGATGATAGAGTGGAATAGGAGAATAAACCTCTTCCTGACCTCCTGTTTTTGAAAGAACAGGATGGTCAGTGGAGGTTGTCAGCCTCTCCCCTACACTGACCCTAGATCAACAGAGGGACTGCTGCCAGTTGCTGGGGCAATTTGCCTCCCTATTCTCACTCACCCTAGGGCTCACTACATGATGCACCCATTATATTAACACCGGGGACAGTCCACCTATGAAGAATACAATTTACAGGTTGTCTGACAAAGTGAGGGCTAGAGTTCTCTTAAATGTTGGCACTTGGGTTTATTGAGCCCTCCAATATCCCTTGATCTAGCCCAGTGGTGCTGGTCCCCAAGGCTGCCCCACCAGGTGTCACACCTGAACTCTGGTTCTGTATGGACTACCGTGGGCTCGATGCAGTCCCCACAGCTGATGAGCTCATAGATCGGCTTGGAGCTGCTAAGTTCCTCAGCATGTTTGACCTAAAGACAGGGTACTGGCAGATAGCCTTGACCGATGGTGCAGAAGAGAGGTCTGCATTCTCTACAGCAGAAGGGCACTTCATATTCCAGGTTATGCCCTTCGGGTTGAAGAATGCCCCTGCGACCTTCCAGAGGTTGGTAAATCAGTGCTTAGCTGGACTGGAGAACTTCAGTGCCGCCTATCTAGATGACATGTGGTCATGAGTACCACCTCTGCCACCTAAGGGAATTGCTTCAGTCTAGAAAGCACAGGTCTTACTATCAAGGCCAGTGAATTCCAGAAAGGCCAGAGTTCTGTGGTCAACTTGGGACACCAAGTAGGGGGTGGTAAAGTACAGCACTTGCAACCCTGAATTGACACCATTCTGGCTTGGGAATCCCTCAAGATCCAGACTGAAGTGAGAGCCTTTTTAGGCCTCACTGGGTGTTACAGGGGATTCATCAAGGGGTATGGCACCATTTTTACTCCAGTGACAGAGCTGACTTCCAAGAAGCAGCCACATGAGGTGATCTGGACCTAGGCGTGCAGGAAAAGGTTTGATGCCCTATGTGAAGCCATGTGCATGGCACCCTTGCTCAAGGTCCCACATTTCTCCATAGAATTTGTTGTTTAGACAGAGGCCTCAGAGCATGGCATAGAGGCTGTGTTCTCACAGCTAAATGAAGAGGGTCTGGATCAATCTGTAGCTTTCATCAGTAGGAGGCTACCACAGAGGGAACAGAGGTTGAGCCCGATTAGAAGGGAAGTCTTTGCTGTGGTCTAAGTGCTGATGAACCTAAGGCCATACCTGTTTGGCACTCACTCCTGGCTTCAGACAGACCACAGGCCCCTCAGATTGTTAATGCAGATGAGGGTTGAGAATCCCAAACTGTTGAGGTGGTCCATCTCTTTAGAAGGTCTACAATGTTGATGGTCTCTCCAGGTTTTTCAGCTTTAGTGAAGAGAACTCCCAAGGGGTTGGGTAGCTCTCCCTACTTTCAGCTGGGGTGGGGGGGTGACACGTGTGAGACCTAGCATCCTTGACATAGTTTCCCCCAACCTTTTGGCCTCTGACCTCCTATTTTCTGACTTGATTTTTGCTGGCTTTTAGGCTTCTAGGCACTTTCCCACTGCTGACCAGTGCTAAAGTGCAGGCCCCCTGTACTCTAAACTATACTAACATTGGCTTATCAATGACTGGCATATTTAATTTATTTGTAAGACCCTAATAAAGTGTACTATATTTGCCCAGGGCTTCTAAATTAAAATATACCAGTGGGCCTGTAGCACTGTTTGTGCCAACCACTGCAGTAACCCTGTCCTGTCTCAGGCCTGTCACTACAGACTCATATGTGTGCGGTTTTAAACTGCCATTTTTACCTGTTAAGAGTACCTACTTGCCAAGCCCAAACCTTTCCTTTTATTACATATGTCACCCCTAATGTAGGCTATAGTCAACCCCAAGGACAGGGTGCAGTGTAGTTAAAATGTTGGACATGTACTTTAAAGTTTAACATGTCCAGGTGGTGAAAAACTGTTAGATTAGTTTACAACTACTGCAAGCCCTAGCTCTCCCATAGGTTAACATTGGGTATCCTTGAAGCATCCTGTAAGTGTAACTTTCAATTGATTAAAAATAGAAATATAGAGTTTGGTGCCTCTGGGCTCACAATTTGAAATCACAACTTATGGTAAAGTAGGATTTTAAATCATAAGTCTGAAAATTCCACTTTTAGAAAGTTGGTGTTTTCTTACATTAACCATTCTGTGCCTCTGCCTGTCTCTGAATATGCATCTGGGATAGATGACAGGTGGGCTTTGTGCATTCCCTCTGAATAGTCACACGCAAAGGGTGCTTAGGTGTGACATTTGCATCCTGATGGCTCATCACCAGGCTGATGGGTCTTCCTGGGCTAGATGGGAGGGAGGGGCTGACACCTGAATAGGGCTGTGCCGACTCTCACACAAAGGGCTGCATACCCCCTTGTAGAGTATCTGGAGCCTGGGAAGGAAGGGAAGGTATCTTGTGATCTTCAAATATCTCTTTTGAAGTCTTGTCTACTTCAAAGACACATTTTGGTAAAAGTACTGGACCCCAAAGCCCCACCAAATCAATTCACTTTTGAGCCCTGAGGAGACTCTGCCAAGAAGAGAAGCTGTGCTGCCATGAGGGACTACCACTTTGCTAATTGCTGTCCTGTGTTGGCCTACTGCCTGCTAATTGGTGTGCTGTCAGGAGGGACTGCCACTTTGCTACATGATTTGCTGTGTGGGTCTGCTGCCTGCAGACTGCTGTGCTGCCAGGAGGGACTACACCTTTGCTGTATTGGCCTGCTGCCTCCTACCTCCGGCAGTGAGGGAGGATTGAAACTGCCCTGTACCACCATTTTGCTACCCAAGAACTCCAAGGACTTGTTGGCTTGCTCCCTGTTGTTGAAGCCTCCGGGCCAACAAAGACTTTGTTTCCACCAAATGAAGCACTAAGTTCCAGGCTTTTGCTGTTTGACCTCCAAGTACAAACTACAATGACCCATACTCTGCACCGATCATACCACTCACCCAGTGTATGAGCTGACACCGAAACGCTGAGGGATGACGTTGTGTACACACTCCAGCATCACCATGACAGCCAGGGATTAACTCAGTGATAGAGTACCCGCCAATGCCTTGCTCAGGAGAGCGGGGTTAACTGTGAGTGAGATTGCTGCATCTGGACCCTGCGACCTGCTTGGGCCACTGAACTCGCCTGCCTGCCATCAGCCAGCCTGCTCGGCTGCCATCAGGCTGCCACTCAGCTCAGGGAGATTTCTGTGTGACCAACCTTGACCCATGAGACTGACATCCTTGCGCTCCAGCCAGAGCTCAGATACATTGGGATTGTTTGGTTCTTGCTACCAATCAGCATGTCACTGGTGGCCCGGAAGACCCTTTTTGAAACACTGCTTACCTTGTTTGCAATTCCCCCTGGTCAGTTCCGTTGTCCGATCCCCTTGCAGAGCCCAAAGTACTTGGACTAGAATTATCGTAATCACCCTAAGGGAAGCGCATGTGTTCTTAAGCACTACAATTGCATACTTGCTTTTAATTATGACTTGAGAAATATTGACTAGATTTTTGTTGGTTTGGTTTCATTATCACCAGATGAGGATACTTTATTTTCCTACAATGGTGTGGAGTCTTTTTGTGGTGGTTTCAGTGTGTTACTGTACTTAAGTGTTGAACAGATACTTCACACATTGCCAGCTAAGTTAAGCCCGACTGCTCTGTGCCAAGCTATCAGAGGGTGAGCACAGGTTAATTTAGAGTATGTATCTAACTTGTCCTGACTAGAATTGTTGTCCTTATCAGAACAGGGTGCATACCTCTGTTAACTAGAAACCTCCATTTCTAACAGTGACTAAAATCTTTCCTTGAGTCTATACTAGAGCACTTTTCCATATATCGCCGTGTAGTGTAACCAGCTTGAATATAGCTATTTCTGTACAGTCAATGAGTTGAGAATAAATGATCTCCACTTTGAGGGAATCCCAAAAAGCCATGGCTACTCCTCCTCCTAACTTTGATCACCTTTCCAGACTAACCAGCTTATAGTTATTGGGAAATGCAATGAGGATACAAGGAAGGGGTAGAGAATATAGCCAGGTTTCCATGATAAAACATACATATGGATGCCTGGTTGTAAGTCAGTCAGTTTATCTAAATACATGCATATCCATTTTGAGAGAACCAAATGATTATATACAGTGCTTAATTTGTAAAAGCATAAGCGCATGGGACCAAAGTTTTTCGTAGAGGTTTGGCAGCAGTCCAGCGGTTTTGTCATGGTTTCTGACTACCAAGGCTGTCTAGACTTAATTCCACTTCATGTTTTTTTCATCTGCCATCATTCTCTCCTTGACCCTTTGTTCCACTCTTGCAGCTTATTTTTATCCCTGCTTTCTTCCTTCGTCTTTCTCTTCTACTTCCCTCCTGCATTTTCTGCCTTTCCCAGGAATAAATGAGTCTCCAATTGCTGTACGTCCATCTGACCACCATGCAGGCTTCAGCTCAGCATCGACTTGGGTGGAATTGTCCTCTTTGTGGCTCTGGGCAGTGTGCACTCCTGCCCCAAATTAATCTTCTAATAAGTTACAGTCCTGTCACTGTAAATCGTTTGATGCTTTCCACAGTGAGCATTAAAGTTGTGCCTGCTCCCTAAGTGCTGTACCCGAGACATGGTTAGAGTCATGTTTGAAGGTCAAGGTGGCGACCATATTACACCCCTTTTTGTTGGAATGGCTACTGCCCTATTTTTACCTAGGCTTTGTGAGCCTGAAAGTGTTGGCATTGCGGATTACAGTGAACAGACATGTCTATTAGCCTTTCGCCTTCAGGGGAGTTGTACTCAGATCCCCGCTGTGTAAAGGATTAAATTAGTCTACCTTAACCAGGGTTCCTCATTCCCATCCATGTGGGTTATTAGTGGAAGTGGTCATTCTGAGCGTGGCACTGGATGCGCGTGGAGCCTCCGTGCATGTATGGCTGGGTGCAGCATAGGATAATTTTTGGTTTCCTTGTGTATGTTCAGTAGCTGAAGCTGGAGAAGGGGGTTGTGCAAGGCTGGCCAGTTCTCCATGACCTGGAAACAAAGCCTTTTTCTGTTGTTCCCTTCCTCCAGTCTTTTAATGTCAAGGTGCTGTATTTCGTGGTTTGAGTATCAGATTCCTTCCTTTGTATTTTGCCTTCAGTTCCCTGATAGAGCACTTTCAGTTCCACCCACTCTTCCTGCCCGAATTTGCCTCACAAAGAATTTGGCATGTAATTATGAGTCCAATAATTATAGATATCTGATCCAGTTTAAAAGAGCTCTTTGACTGATTGCCACTCTGGCTTGAACTCAGTATGAAGTGTGCATGCAAGATTTAATTGGAGAAGCCCCATAGAATTTCAGTAATGCACAAGAGCTACTAGATCTGGTCTGTAGATAAGAACTGGGCTGTATGTGAAGAGCTGCGCCGGCTCAGCACAGAGTCAAGCACCTGTGTTTTTATGTTCGAAGTGTCTGAAGTTAAAACGGTTCTATGACGTAATATCTAGAAGAAAAAAATCACGCTAAACAAATATTACCAAAATATCATGTTTACATACTTCAAAAGGTACACACATACCGAGATGAAAATATCATGGACCAGAATATTATAAAAACAGGTAAGTGTAAAGCATTAAATGTACTTTAATTTAGATGTTTAAAACAATAATAAATACATACATGTAATATTAAAAAATACAGTAAAATAAAGAGTAAAAAGAGACTTAAAAATATTAAAACATTACTTAACAATTAATATAAATAAATTACAATTATTCATACTAATAACAATAACAAATATAACAACAACTCATAGCAACCCTCAGACCAGTGTCAAGTCTATTTGGGCATCTTTGGAAAGACAGAACTTGACCCCAGTTGCTCAGAGAGAACGAGACCCACGTGTGGGCCTACCAGTAACACTTAATGCATCACACTGATGAATTCACAAAAGTGATGGGTGTAATGCTTGAATTAATCTCAGCTACTGGTACATACTTTGGCTGCATGCCAGCCCATCTTTATTTGCCCACCATGACACCTAAGACAGAATCCAGCCATGTGCAAATCAGCCTTGCTCTTGCTCCAGCTGGATCAGTGAAGCCTGAACTGCCAGGCCAGGTCCCTTCTGAACAGGAGCACAAGCTTCCCCAGACCGTGGGCTGTGCTCATTATGCAATATGTCTCTAGTACACATTGTCCTTTTGACTGCCCATCAGTAGCAGCTGGTGTCAGGGCAGAGCAACAGTGCTGGAGTGGATGGTATAGGTGTGGATGACACAAACACAAAATACATAACAAATGGACAGACACAAAAAAAAAGATAAAAGAACTTGCCTGCCAGTTGCCGCATCAACCCTCTTCTGCTCCTCTCCACTGCAGCACGGGCTCCAAAACTCCCCTGTGGCCAACCAGTCCAGATGCTGCTCTCATACTGCTGGCAGCATGAGAGTAGCATCAGGATTGGTCTGAGCACCCTGGCGTTGCACTCCCAGAGAGACTGGGAGCATGCGCCTGCTGTCTCCAAACCAGGTGCTGAAGTGGAAAGAGACGTGTGGCCAAACCTACATGTTCAGTGATAGCAGTGCACACCACCCCCTCTGTCCCTATCACTGCGATGGCCCCACCCCAAGACTTGACCCAGCCCTTAAAACATGAAAAATAAAACAACAATATACCTGTTTTATTATTGTTTTATTTTTCAACTTTTGAGGCTACTGGCGGGTGGGGGGGAATGACATCCCTCCGCCATACCAGATGAGCCGCAGCTCCTGGCCATGAGAAACCAGGCCATCTACAGCCTGCAATACAGTTCCTGAAAATTGTTCATATGATTAACTCAGTGTGGTTCTTGACCACAGTCCAAATTAGCTACATTACTGGCAAAACAAAGCATATGAACAATGAAGGAGCTGGTCTACTTTTCCTACAATGCTGTACACGCTTCATGATGAGTACTTTCAAGACCTCATCATACACAGTCAACGTAACTTTCTTGTCGTACCATTATCTCAGGAGCTGTTTGATCACTAGAAGTTTGATCTACGCTATGTGACTAATTATGGCAAGCAAACAGTCAACAATGTTATACATGGGGAAGAATAGGCAGAGCTGACCTCCCCCCTTCTCTTTGATCTGGCGATGGACTCTTTGGGGCGGGTTGGGTGAGGTTGGATGCACAAATTCGGTTACTGCTCTGGGATACGGACTGGGAGCATTTTATTCCCCTATTTGCAGATGATGTGCTGCTGTACCTGGTGGACTTGGTGCTCTCTGGCATAAAGCAGTGGCATTCCCTAGCCTGCAGACTGGGAATTCCTCCTTAGTGTGGACAAGGGAGGAATTCATGTGCCTGAGCAACCCCCACTCTTAAAAAACGAAAACTAACCTGACCCCCATCCCTGCCCCTAAAACCTAAAACTACCCGGACCCCCACCCCTAAATCTACCTCCCAACCCACTTACCTGACCGCGTCCTCTCCCGATCCTGAGTCTGTTTTCCTCTGCCTTAACCATGCATGTTCGTTGTTCAGGACATGGATGGTTGAGGCAGAGAAAAAGAGAATTGTTCACGAAAGCATTGTTCCGCTTTTGTGGACAACACACCTCGTTGTTTAGGACTCATGATTTAGGCTGTTTTCCCCACAAAACACATATTTAATTGTCACCCCATCACAGGGGAAGATTAGGAAGAGGCATGCAGATACCCAAGAAAAGTGGCTGTTAGAGCGGGGTTCCGTTTGGTACAATTTAAGGTACTACACCAAGCATATAAGTTAAAAAAAAAATATATGAGGGCAATGGAAGTAACATCAGGAAATTGGCTAATGCCATTAGAAATAACACAGGGAGCTCATCAATCAGTTGCAAGAGAGGGTGGCCAAGTGGATGAACTGATATCGGGGGAGGGGATGGGCTATTAGATATGGAAGTTGGACTATGTTCCTCTAAGGTGCTTCAATGCCTAACACTACCATCATAGTTGTCAGAGAATATCTGGAGTGTGAATTCCTTCCCTCTTGCAAGGTCCCTCCACCCCAGCAGTGGGGTTAGTTGCACCTCCTTCTGCCCTGCCATGCCAATAAGGATTACAGAAAGAGTTCCCTTTGATATTTTTGATGCCAAGTGTCCTGACGTGCCAGTTCCACAAGAAGGTCTGGTGATCTTCTTGGACTACCAGCCTCAAACTGACATTGTGCTACAGATCCAACGTTTAACTGTAGAGTAGCTTGTCACCTGTGACAACTTTAAAAGGACCAGCCATTCTGAGGCAGCCTTTCCTGAGCTGAACTCTCAGATTGCGCTTGATAAACGTAGCTCTTTTAGGTCCTCCAGGCCTCATTGATTTTCGAAAGTCATACTCAGAAGTAGTTGATCGCATACTGGCAGCTGTGACCAGTTCAGACCATAAGAATAATGAAGATAGGTAAAAACAATAAAAAACAGATGACGTTCAATGAGGAATACACATTCAAGGAACAACACAGGCAGGGCACAAATGAAGTCCTCCATAAAGACACATTCAATCCAACACCCACATAGATATACAGTTTCAAACACTCACTTGTACACATTAACAAAATTTCACACACACAAAAGTGAATTTATATTTATATTGGTACATATAGAATCACATATAAATTGCAGTCACTAACTGTGATATAAATTTAAAATGCCCAGGACATCAAAATAGAAATCACCTTGTATCTCAGATCAACGAATAAACAATCAGTAAGTAGGGAAACAGAATATAACAATCCTCCAGAAGAGGGTTAGTGTGAAGGGTTTTGGCGTTTGGGGAGGTAAAACTTAAATATATATATATCTGTTTTGTGGACAAACCACTTTGAAGCCAGTCTCCAGTAGTATGTGTTGCTATCAAAAACAAAATGTGGCATAAATAAATGAGGGACTGCAAATATTTAAAAAGAAAATGTTCTTCACAGAGATAAGCTAGTTCTCGAAAGTGCTCCTCCCAAAACAGGTTATAATTCAATATCTGAATCATGAAATCCTGTTCCAAGTTTGTGCCAAGTGTGAGAGAGCTTTGTAAGATCAGAGCTGCCCCACCAACAACTGGCAGCTGTTTTGCAAACCAAATAAAATGAAAAAAATATAATTTGTTTTTGAAAGGACCATGACACAGAGCCGGACTGGGAACCCAAATCAGCCCTGGCACATTTTGTCAGACCAGCTCCCACAGGGTGCATAGCGAGCGTGCCTGACCACTAAAATAGGGTTTGGGGGGGGGTTCTCCCTCCAAGAAAATTTGTGAAAAAATGGCAAAATGCTGCATTCTACAATACAATTTTCATTATATATCCAGTCGTGTTAGTCTTTAAAGCATAGTAAATGATGACCATAGAGTGCATCAGGATATGGCAATTTTTATTGGGGGTCTTCAGTTATTTCCTCATCAGCTCCCTCTACCAGTGCCTCTTATCTCTCCATAGTCCCTCTCTCACATGTTTTTCAATTGTTTTATAGTAACTCTTTTACCAGCATAGGGTGTTGGAGCACTTTACATCACATACACACACAGAGAAAATGAACCATACATGTGTAAATCAGTGTATAGAAAATGTTACATAAGATAAAGGGACAACAAGGTGTAGAATTCACATGTCATCCATGTTGGTAGGCATTTTTAAAAGAGTACTTCGTCTGGGGAAGTATAAGCTCATGATTCAGAATGTAATACTTTACAAATTGCAATTTATTTCTACCCAAACAAACCCTTTTTTTTTAGCAAAATTAGGATCATCAAACACTGGGAAAAACATAACTTTCTAACTTGTATCATGTACTTTGCATGCTGCTCTTTGATGGCAAGTCATAGCATAGCTTGCTGTGCTAGATTATGATTGTAACTTATGAACTGCACAGTAACAAAAGTATCTCTGTGGCAAAAGCAGTATCCGACTAAGGATGGTGCATAAAATACTATTTTGTGATCCGTATAGCACACGTTCTTTGCAGCAGGCATATTAACCCGCAGCACTATCTTAGATGTGTCAAAACTGCCACTAGACGAAACTTTGATCTCTCTCCAGCAGGTACATTATTCACAAGAGTTATCTTGGCACTTTTATTGTTGCCTGAAAACTGTTGGATAAACAAGGAGCGCTTCCGTGTTTTTAAACTGCTGCACTGCTACAAACCCAGCCCACTCTCCTCCCCCAGTAATAAAAGTGGCCCCCCACCCTCCTAGCCTCCCAGGGAAATGCCCTTTGCCTGGTATGGCCAGTCCAGCCTTACCATGACACATTGTGGGGGGAGCAACAGAGGGGGACGGAGGGGAGCAGGTGGGGGAGAAGTGAGTGGAGTTGAGAGCAAAGTAGAGCGTGTGGGGGAGCAACCAATGAAAGAGAAATAAAAAAAATAAGCTGAGTTGAGGAAAGCAATGGACAAGCTGGAGTGGGGAGGGGGAAAACAACACGCAGTTTTCTGAATATGAGCAGGGGAAGAATATGTCATCCAATCAAAAGGTTGGTAAAGAAGCTATGCTTCACATTAGAAGAAGGAAAGCCACCGGTAAGAAACAAACAAATGAAAGTGACATGAAAGCCAACCAATAGTAAGCAATGAGCGAGCCCAAAGCCCACTGTAAATTTTGGTATATGCCACAAGAGGTCTTTGAGCAATACACAGTAGGCAAAACCTAATAAGGATTTTGATGACACTCTGGAGTGGATGGGCTTGCTGTGCAGAAGGAGTTCCTTTCGAGAATTAATACGTTTTTAAGTGACTACTCTCCCTGACAGCAGCCAGGAGAATAGGACACCCTGAGTAGCCGAACATTGGGAACAAAGAACACCAAATCTGCCACACGTCTTTAAGAAGGAAACATGTTCATGATTTGGCAAAATACATATTTAAGTACGTATTTGGCTAGATGCTCAACAGGAAGAGAAATGGCATAGAGGGCAGTGCCATATTAGAAAGTTTAATTTTAACCATTAGTTTACGTGACGTTTGCTTTGGGCAGGAAAGGCGCAGCATTTCCTGAAAAGCCACAGGAACCATGGAAGCGGTAGACTGTTAAATAAACAAATGATTTGCACGTAGGTCTTAACTAAGGGCTAGATGTACCAAGAAAGCATTCTGTAAAATTCGTTCCAGTTTGCTACCAACATTTGCTAAATGCTTTGGTATTTTGGGGACCAACCTATCTACTAATAGGTTAGTTCTAAAAATATCGAGTTATAGTGGGTCTCAATTCGACCTACCTCATGAATATTAATGAGGCAGCCACAAATTTCGACTTACTACAATTCACTGCCATCACAGGGATGGTGGCCTGCTGGGGTCAGAAGATCACCATGCCTATGAGTGCATATGAATAAAGCATCTTTTTTTAAATGCAGCTCGTTTTCCTAAGGGGGGAAACAGGATGCATTAAAAACATTAAGTTTCACAAATGTTTTTTAGCAGTAGGCAGTGGAATGCTTCCCGTTTGAAAATGGGTTACCACCTCCTTTGAGGTTTCAGTAAAGTAATATTGTTTTGCAAACTGAAAAATACCTAAAATATTAATACATCCCATAACTAAGCAGTATTTGGAGGCACTACCAAAACACACCTTTCCAAATACAGATTCATTATGATTACCTAAACCCATTTATTGGTTCCGAAATCCTTTTCAGAATAGTTAAGTGGGCTTAGTACACTTGAAAAAAGGTTTAAGCATTCATAAATCTGATTCTGTAAATCAGGGGGCGTATGAATGCTAAAACCCTTGTTCATCTTGCCGTAAAAGATTAAAAAAGCTATCTGCAATGAAAAAGCAATAGGAATGCTTTCTGTATACAGTGAATACATAGAACTGAATGTGTGATGATTGAATGCACTTTTTAGATGTACAATAACCCATCATGCATTGCAAAGCAGCAGAGTTGAGTAATCCACTGGGTAGGAACACACAAAATCTCCATGGAACGCCTACCAAGGTATTCAATGCATATATCTACTGAGCAGATGCCACAAGCCTGTTCAGGAGACACCCACCACTTTGAGGTGCCAAGGGGAGAGCACTGAGCAATTTACAATGACATAGAGATTTTATGATGCCATGAACTGCATTGTTTGGTCCCTGATTTTGATATGGCTGACAAAAAGAAAAGTAAAGACGACTTCTTTTCTCCCTTGTCCATGGTATTGGCTAAAGGCAATAAAAGCAATTAAAAGGTGCCTGTGGTAGATGAAGTGTTTTAGAAGGAGAGTGGACACTTCCAAAATCACTCAAAATTCTTCATGATAAGTTTGAACAGTAATCGATTAAAATAGAAGATGACATCCATGATTTGGGGGGAATGAAAGAAGGCATAGCCAGTTTTGTGGTTCAGGTGGAACAGATTCAGTTGTCATTATTAAGAAAAAGCCGCTCAAGAGCCATTTACAGAGACTACTTTGAAGGAGAGGGTGGGGATTATGGAGTGTGCCATTGTGGGCCTGGTGTACCAGGAACAATGCTGCTATGGGCTTGCCAATATACAGAGGGGAATCCTGCTTCGGTTCTGGGACTCCCTTTGACAGAGGACAATTGTTCCAGTGGTGGAGAAAAATTTGAGAGAGCTATTTGGGCGTTCTAGTGGAGCGTCTCAGTGGAAGACACAAAGCTTGTATAGGCTGCTGGCAAAGAGGAGTGGGGACTATGCTAATTCTGGTGGTACTGTGATTATTTTCCTAGATTATTCAGAAAGCCAAGAGACAATACTGAAAACAGAGATGTGCGCAAAGATTGTAATATTTCAGAATCACCACCTCTTCCCTTTTCCTCATTTGAGCCAAACACCCTTGATAGGAAGGAGATACATATAGACTCAAAAAAGAAAAGCAACAGCCATAGGCATTGTTGCATCCTTAGTATTGCCTGTCCAGTAGAGAGGGACGTACCAGGGCATATAATTCGTATTCGCACAAAGTGATGCATCTAAGGTGTTCATATAGGGTCTGGAGGAAGTGGTAAGTGAGGCTTTTTCAGAGACAATGGCATGGCTGCTTGAATTTTCAACTTGCTGAGAGGAGGGGATGATATGTATGAGCTTACTGCTGTTGAGTGGTTCTTCTCAGTGAGCTGCTTATGCTGGTGAATGCAGATACTGCTGTGATCACCTACTTTTGAATCCATCTCGTAACTCATCCTTCCACCACACTACACCTCCTGTCTCTACTGCATATTTTTAAAAACTTGGCTTTCTCCTTTTGTCATAGATTTCCTAAATTCCTACATCTTTCCACCTTTTCTTTCTTTCTCTTGCTCTGGATGCCAAATACTGCTATAAAGGTCCAGAAGGATTGAAACATGACAGGGCTGTTTCTGTGGAATGAAGTTGGAGAATGCTAATTTGAATTACTTGATTGGATTAGGGGAAGAGAACAGGGAGTTGGAGAGGGGTAACGAGATGCATATGAAGCATCGGCTGTTTTATTTTAGAAGAGTCTCAACGAGAATTAATTTAAAGCACCGAAGTTCATTGCCAGAGATAAACACTCCATTGCAGATTGTGAAAAGGCAGAGCTAGCCTCTGTAGTAGCAGTCAAAAGGTCTGTTGTAGTGGGATGAAGAGATCAGACAGGATATCAGATGGCCAAAAAGATCACAGTATTCTGAACACTTCTGTAGGTAAGGTGGGTGGGAAACTGTTTACAAGGACTGAGCAGGAGGCAACAGAAGACGTAAGTATCACTAAAAAGAGAATGCTGATCTTGTTTGTGAATGTAGTAATTTTAGAAGAGAAGGACAGGGTAAATTAGAGTGCTTAGCGTGAATGTAGGCACAAGCAGTAGAAAGGAGTTGAAGGCATGAGTATTTTTCTGAGAGTGCGGTTTCAGAGCAAGTTTCAGAGCAGATGTGAGGACAAGATACTAATTAGATTTGGCACCAAGGTAAGCGTGTTAAGTGCTATTTTGAAGGCATTGGGATTTGTTGCAGTACAGGCTTTCTCCCATTTCTCCATTTATACAAAGCCTGCAGAATCCTGACATGAGTTCTTACATTACCCACCATTGTTTACAAAGGTTGAAGGAGGTGAAACTAATTAGAGACATAGTGAAGTCCAGCCTTGAAGATGATCATTCTGCTGTTGCTTTTACATTTGCAATCTTTCCCGGAGTAGGTACTCTGGTGAATTAGGCAAATACATGCAATGATAATCCAGATTACAAAGCAAGTGAAGAGGGTAGGGTGTTGAAAGAAATAACAATTTACTCAAAGGAAGCCTTGTCTCGTCTGAATATAATAAATAACTTTTGTCATGCAGATTCCGGTTTAGTTTATTTAATTTGGATCTCTGCAGAGATGCCCATATAATAAAGTACAAAGCATAATTACATCAGTAGTTATTATTAATACAGTATTCAATATAAAGGTAAAATACTACTAAACATTTAGAGAAATAAAACTTATAAATTCATTTTTAGAGGACATAATAAATAAGTGTGGGGTTTTCACCAGACATATACCAAATTTGTTGAAAAAGAGTGGTTAAAAAAATTGTTGACATATACAATGCAAGACAGAACAAAATGGACAGGACAAAAAGAAAAATAAAGTGGTCAAGATCTTGTACACCATTACTACAGAGTAAGCACTCTCAATGGTAAAGCATTCATTCTTAGAAATGAAAACGTGACAGAACCTCATGATCTAAATTCAAACTCAAATATGGGTGTGCTTTTTTCACAAGACAAGTATAACATGTATTTATCTGTTTGTGAACAAATGTCAGTGCCTAATTTCAAACTGATCATGGGAGAGAGTACCTTTAATTGGGACTTCAGTTGTGCCAATGTCAAAGACTCAAGGCATGTCTGCAGGATACCGAATAGCTCTAAAGCATGTGAAAATAATGTTTTTCCAAATATGCTATCCTTCCGCAACCAGTCATACATTTCCATATGTAACAGTTCCCTTAATGAGTTTTGTCACAGTGGATCAGCTGAAAACCCCAGCCTATAATTGCTGCCAAACCTACCACATGAGCACTATTCAGACCAAGTTCCAAAGGAGTTGGCTTTGTAGCTGTCAAGGAATTCAATGAGCACGGTTAATGCAATATTATTTTCCCTTCAGTTAAATTCATGAAAATCAGCTGCTAATGCTCATAGTTTCTGTCACATATATAAAGGTAGATTTTTTTTTCAAATTGTATATAATGTCTATGACCAAGTACATTATAGGAGTTTCATAGTGCACTTGTAAGCAATATTGCTTTCTCTAGGAAAGTGAGATATGTAATATTTCTTATTCAAATTAGACCAGGACATTTTCCCAATGTGAAGTTTTAACAATTTGCAGAAGTTGATTTCCTAAGGTCCAGCTAGATTTGACTCCTTCTGCACCAGCTTGATCTTTGCTTTGAATATATAGATTCTACTCTTAGATGTATTTGTCCGTAAGACATTCTGTAAAGCTTACAAGTGCATGCTATCTAGATATTTTTGTAAGCCCTTTGGGGCAAGATCACGGATTATTATATGTTATCTCTATATGTTAAGCAGATGCAGAAAGGACAGAATGTAAGTCATACACAAGAAAGAGAACAAGAGAGAAGCAAGTAAACAAGGCTGCTTTAAGCCATTTTTTAATAAGATTTTTGAGGAGAGACTCCGATCCCTCGAAATAACACTTGGCACCAGGTAGAGGTATGAAGATCAATAACTAATTTCTGCAGATTTTTTGGAATTCCCAAAGATAATAATGCCCTCCATAAAATGGATCTTTCTATGCGAACGAATGCAGTTGAGAAATCTATAAATGCTGAATAAATCCATTAACCTCTAGTAATTACATATTTGTCAATGATTGATTCTAATATGGCAAAATAATCTATAGTGTAATGATTAACTTTAAAACCTGGGTGCTCTGTTGTATCATGCTATTCTCTATTGCCCTTCATTTAAGATGTTCTAGAATTCGTTTTCTAAATATTTTTCCTACAGCGTCTAAAAGTGCCATTTTTCTACAATTGCTGGGAAGATTACAAGATTCCTTTAAATGTAAAAGAACAACAGTGGTATTAGCCTAGGAGGACAGAATTTCTACAGAACGATAGTAGTAAGAGAATATTGATCAAGGAAATTGAGATCAAAGGGTTACTTCCCATTTATAAGTGTTACAGGGACAGTAACAGGCCCCATCACCTCAGAAGATCGGGCTCTTGTTTGTTTTGCCAAAAGTGGCCAACACGCATCATTAACGGAAAAAGTATTAGACAAGATAATCTTGGAATTATCAAGGATATTGAATCATAAAGATTTGTTAAATAATGCACCCACTCTTAGGGCCAGATCTACAAAGCCTTTTTACATTTCTGAGCAGTCTGAATCAGTATGGCAATTCGTGATCCCCAGAACAGGAAATCGCAATCAGGGATTACCTTTTTGTGATTCATATTCTGATGTACAAAGCTTTTCCTAAATCTGATTTGGGCATTTAGGAAACGTCATTACCATCGACTTAAAGTCGATGGTAACCATGTGCAATTTAATAAAAGCACCCAAAAATACTGTTTTAAAATTGTAATAGAACACACACATGACCCTTGGGTATACCTGTGCTGCACATGTGCACCACTATTTTTTGGGTGCACCAAGGGGGGCCTTTTGTCCATTGCCGTCCTTGGTTTTGCATTTCCCAAATAGTGCTATTTGGGAAAACTGGCCCATTGGCACAAATACAATGGGATTCCTTAATTGCAATTTCCTAATAGCGATTCCTACTTTGTAGGAATCGCTATTAGGAAATCAGTACTCTGTACATAGCATTTTGCATTTCCTAAATAGCGATTTCTATGAAGTAGCTATTTAGGAAATGCAAAATTGTATTTTAGCACATCTGGCCCTTGGTTACTAATAGGGAAAGGTTTAGCTTCTACTCTGTTTATGAATTTTTCTGCAAATATATATTTAATATCTTCATATGTTTTTAAAGAGAGAACAGTTTTACACAAGTCAATAGAGAGATGGCCTCCCTGAAGGCTTTTATGGTTCAAATTTCTTTATTAAATTTCAACAGTCAATGTAAACATGAGCAGAAATCTGCCCACCAACAAGTAGAAATGCAAATGAGGGAAACTACTGCATACCCTTAACGCCCCACCCCTACCCCCTCCTAGACCGCCCTCCCCCAAGGTGCCACAGGGACTCCCCCAAATGTGGGAGCATCCGTGCAGTTCATAGAAGATGTCCCACTATCTCACAGTGCTCTGGGGACTGCCACCCTCTGAAAGACGAAGGAGACGTAAGTATTTAGGACAAGTCAGCTCTCGAATTCCCCAGCTAGTAGAGTCAAAAACGTGTGCCACAAATCCCTGTATGACTGGTCCAGTCCTGTAGTGCGAGTGAAAGTCATTCCATCCCCAGAATCTGCCACAACCGAGGCAGCCAGCCCAGCTGAGTGGGAACCTGGTGGGAGGCCCAGTGGGACATAATATTCTGGAGTGCAGCGCCAACTGCGAGGCTAATCGGGTGACATTTTAGTGATTTGAGTGGAAATGTCAAGGTGTTTGGGAGGCCCAGAATGACGTAGGCTGGATATCGTGGCAGCTGAGTAGACATGTGGTGGTCAATGTCATCCAGGATGCCCCCCCAGTATGTAGCCAGCTTCAGGCAGTCCAAGAGAATATGTGTCAGTGTACCCGTCCCATCGCAACCCCGCCAGCACCGAGGCAAATGCGAGCTATCACACCTATGAAGCCGGGCCGGGGTGAAATACCAATACGTGGCTATTTTTTCAGCAGTCTCAGTGGCTGCCATACTGTGCGCTGTGTGTCTGGCTGTTGGAAATGGCCCTTTTTGCAGGGTTATCCCTAAACTTTTTGCCTTCTTCCTCCTATTTTTTCAGGTCTCTTTTTGCTGGTTTATTGTCTCTGTGCACTTTACCACTGCTAATCAGTTGTAAAGTGCAAGTGCTCCCTATAGAAATTGTACTGTTGATTGGTTTAGCCATGATTGACATATTTGATTTACTGGTAAGTCCCAAGTAATGTGCACTGGAAGTGCCCAGGTCTGTAAATCAAATGCTACTAGTGGGCCTGCAGCACTGGTTGTGCCACCCACATTAGTAGCCCTTTAACCATGGCTCAGACCTGCCACTGCAGTGTCTGTGTGTGCAGTTTTAAACTGCCAATTCAACTTGGCAAGTGTACCTACTTGCCAGGCCTAAACCTTCCCTTTTACTACATGTCAGGCACCCCTAAGCTAGGCCCTAGGTAGCCCCAGGGGCAGAGTGCAGTGTATGTTTAAGGTAGGACATATACTAGTGTGTTTTATATGTCCTAACGGTGAAATACTGCCAAATTTGGTTTTTACTGTTGCAAGGCCTATCCCGCTCATAGGTTAACATGGGGGCTGCCTTTAAATATCCTTAACGCACAAATTCCCTTTGAGAGTAGATACAAATGTGGAGTTTAGGGTCTCTGAACTCACAATTTAAAAATACATATTTTAGTGAAGTTGGTTTTTAGATTGTTAGTTTGAAAATGCCACTTTTAGAAAGTAGGCATTTTCTTGCTCAATCCATTCTGTGACTCTGCCTGTTTGTGGATTCCCAGTCTAGGTCAGTTTGACAGTTGGGCTGTTCACACCTCTCCTCTAGACAGTGGCACAAAGGGGGTTGGGATGAAGCCTGCATATCTTGATTAGCCATCTGTGCTGGAGGGGAGGAGAGGAGTGGTCACCCACACCTGAAAGGACTGTGCCTACCCTCACACAATGCTGTCTCTGACCCCATGGTGTGCGTCTGGGGCCTGGCCTGGACAAGAAAGGATCTTGCAAACACTCAAGATTCTGCTTTGAAGTTCGCCAACTTCAAAGGCAGAACTGGTTATAAGAAGAAGACCAAAAACCCCAGACTTTTAGAATCTTTCTGGAATCAAGAGGAACCTCTGCCCAGGAGAAGAGCTGAAGGAGGAGTACTGTCCCTTTGCTGTGTTGCTTTCTGGACTGGCCTGCAGTTGCTGCTTCTGCCTGAAAAGAGGCAAAGGGTGAACTTTGCTTTGTGTCCTGCTTGAGAAAGTTCTCCAAGGGCTTGAAGCAGAGCTTGCCTCCTGTTGGAAGTCTCAGGGACACCAAAGACTTCAGTTTCCTCGACCTGCAGCACTGGGAACTGTGTGCTTTGTGCTGTTCAAGAGGAGAAACCACTGCGCCGCCGCCAACGACGCCGCTGGCTTGCACCATGACCTGCCGATGCCACACGGAGTCGCATTGCCTCGCTTCGCACCGCGACCCTGGTCTCACCGACGCCGCCATCGGATGACTTCACCGAGCCACTGCTCGCACCGCGACCTGTTGGACCGGCACTCCGGCATCGCCTGCTCACACTGCAGGCTGGGCTTTCCCGACGACGACGCTCCTGCTTACACTGGACACCGCTCGTGAGGTACACGAAGCACCGTCCCATCCCGCACCGCAGCCCTGGTCCACCGACACCACCACCATTCACTCCTGTGTCATCACCAGGCATCCTGCCTGCACCGTGGCCTGTGGGCACCGCTCGTGAGGGTCACGAAGCACCGTCCCGTCCCGCTGGCTTGGGCCTATCGACGACAGCGCTTCAGCAATGACGACGTCGCTCCCTGCAGCGTGACCTGTGGGCACCGCACGTCGCATTGTCCCGCTTAGCACTGCAGCCCCGGCACCATCCACGCCGGCGCACCTGACTTCATCAGCCTGGAGTTCAATCTGCAACACGTGTGACCTCAAAGGCCCGATGACTCCTGTACCGACTCTGGAACCGACACCGCAACGTCAGTGACGCCACTCTCTGGAGCTCTTCCCGACACCGTAGCTGGCCCTCAAAGCCCCGGCTGGCCTGAACTGTTGGTTTTGTTGATCACGACACCGTGATAGCCCCAGGTGGAGCTATCGACTTCAAGGAACTGTAGTTTTGAGTAAATCTTGCAGAGTTCATATTTTTTTACTGTATGTTGAGTTTTTATCGTATTTTGTCTTGTTATCTATAGATAAATATTGGCTATTTTTCTAAAACTGGTGAGGTTTCCTTTTGTAGTGTTTTCACTTATTACTGTGTGTTGTGTGCTAATGCTCTACACATTGCTTCTGAGATAAGCCTGACTGCTTGTGCCAAGCTACCAAGGGGGTGAGCAGGGGTTATCTGAGCGGGTATCTCCCTTATCCTGACTAGAGTGAGGGTCCCTACTTGGACAGGGTGCAAACCGACTGCCAACTAGCGACCCCATTTCTAACACTGGCCCTATCATAGATAGCCTCCCACTCCTCGGGTGTGAAGTTCCTCCCCAGTTCCGTCTTTCACCTCTGCTGGCTAGGGATTCTAGGCTGTATATCTGCTGTTTGAGTCAGAGCATACAGCTCTGAGATGACGCGCTTATCTGATGTCTTGGTCAGTAGCCATCACTCAAACTTCATCACCCAGTGCATTATCTGTAGATATCTCATTCTTTCTGTCTCTGGCAAAGAATGTGCCTTCATTAAGCTGTCAAAAGATATTATGCCCTCTCTGTCGAATAAGTGTCCTACGGAGTGGCAGTTCGGGGTAGTCCAGAGCCTCCAAGACCCCAGACTCAAGCCTGGTGTAAAATCCGAGTTCCCCAATATGGGGGTCAGGGGAGATGGAAATGTAGTGAGTTCCTTAGAGCCGGCCACTTGGTCCCATGCCTTCATCGTTGCACCAGTGACAGGGGAAGAGTAGAGACCCCATGGTCTGTGACCACGGTGAATACAAGGTTCCTTCCACAGGGTAGTCCCCACAGTAACCCAATTCATAAAGAGCCATTGCTTGTCGGATTCCGACCGGGACCACTCCAGAAGGTAGCGGAGCTGGGTAGCCCTGTAGTATTGCTGCAAGTTGGGAACACCCAAGCCACCCTCCTGCGGATGTTGGCAGGATAAGTGCTAGGTCATTCTTGGCTGCCCCCAGCCCAAATAAAGTGACTAATGGATTTCTTTAGCACCTGGAGGGCACCCAGGGGGGGACAGGGCTCTGGTGGGAGCATCTGAAAGAGGAATAGGGCCCTGGGCAGTATCAACATTTTTATGGCCACTATTCTGCCTAACCAAGAGGTAGGGTTTGGTTTCCACCAGTTCAGGTCTCGTCTAACACTCTGGAGAAGGAGCTGATAATTGAACTGGGAAGTCTGCGCTAGAGTCTTAGCTATCTGCAGGCCCAGATATGGGATAGACTGCGGTTGCCATTGAAATGGGTACTGCCTAGCCAACTGCTCCACCATATCCTTCGGGAGTGTAAGGCTAAGGGCCTGTGATTTTGAGAGAGGTTTATCTTAAACCCGGAGCCTTCCCCAAAGGTCACCACCTCCTCCAGAAAAGCCGGCAGAGCCCTCATTGGGTTTTCCAAAGCCACCACCACGTCATCCGCATAGAGTGCTATGAC
Source organism: Pleurodeles waltl (assembly GCF_031143425.1). NCBI lineage: Eukaryota > Metazoa > Chordata > Amphibia > Caudata > Salamandridae > Pleurodeles > Pleurodeles waltl. The sequence continues at coordinate 788,938,206 of NC_090439.1, read as the reverse complement.
ATGTTCTTTCCCCCCGAAAATAGCCCCGTGATCTCTGGTTCAACCCTTACGCGCTGCGCAAAGGGCTCCATATAGAGAGTGAACAGTAGGTGGGGAGAGTGGGCACCCCTGCCGGCTTCCTCGACCCACTGGGAATGAGGTAGATGTTGTCCCATTGACCCTGACTGTGGCCTTTGGATGGCTATACACACTAGTAATCCAGGCACGGAACCGACACCGAAGGCCAAAATGCTCCAAGGTTGCCTGTAGGTGGGGCCATTAGACCCTATCAAATGCCTTTTCAGCATCGATGCTAAGCAGCATCTATTCTCTCCCCAAACGCTGCTCTTTGTCTATGATGTGCACAATCCGTTTGGTATTGTCCCCGCACTGGCAGAGTGGGATAAAGCCCGCCTGATCATGGTCCACCAACCCAGTCATCAGCGGTTTCAGGTGGAAGGCCAGGATGCCCATGAGCTGTTTGATATCCACATTAAGCAATGAAATGGGCTTATAAGAACCGCACAATGCTGGGTCCTTCCCTGGCTTTGGGAGGACCACAATGGATGCGTCCAGCATGTTTGGTGGAATTGTATTCGGACCGGAGATGACATTGAAAAGGCGCGTCAATAGCGGAGCAAGCTCGCCACAAAGGTTTTATAGAACAACCTCAGAGACTTCAGGGTGTCGAACCGGGCTATTGCCGAAACAACCTCCTCAATTCTTATAGGAGCCTAGAGCAGGGCTGACTCATCAGCCGAGAGTTGCGCTGTGTGGTCGCCCTTGAGGTATTGCTAAGTGGCCTCTAAGTTGGACCCAGCGGGGGAATACAGGTCCCTGTAAAAGTCACGGAAAGCTGCAGCTATTTGAGTGTCGCCCTCCGCCACCCTTCCATCCCCAGACCGCACCCTCTCCACCAGCGTGGATTGCATCTGTATGTGGTGTCTGCTGGCCAAGAGGCGCCCACATCTATTCCCCCCACATAAAAGGAGTGGCGCAATCGAAGTACTGCGTACTCTGTCCTGTCGATGTCTAGGCTCGCTAACTGTGCCCTGGCTACGCTCAGCTTCCTCCAAACCCTCGGGCCCTGGTACGTTTGTGTATCCTCTGGAGTAGCTTTGTTGTCTGCAGCCGAGATAGCAATGAATTCACCCCTCACGACCGTCTTCAGTGTTTCCCACAGAAGGGAAACCGAGGTGTTGGGCTTGTCATTAAAGTCTAGAAAATTTGCAATAGATGACTGTATCTGGGCTACCACTTCAGGCCTCGACAGTAGAGTAGTCCTAAGTCTCCAAAGCCGATAGGTTCTATGACGGTCTAGAAGAGTCAGTGTTAGGGAAACAGCGCAAGACTCTATGGCTGTCTCCTTCAGACTCTGTTGAATGTCTCTAGTGCCCAAGAAAAAGTCAATGCGAGCATAGGTTTTATGAGCATGGGAGTGGAAGGAGAAGTCCCTGGACGAGGGGTGACTATGTCTCCAAAGATCACACAAGCCCAACTCCTCCAGTATCTGGAGCCTTGTGGATGTCAAAGCCCCTTCCCCCCCTGTATCTAGAGGCCGGTCTATCCCAGTCGTTGTTGAGGACTAAGTTAAAGTCGCCCCCGATGATGACCTGCCTGTCCTGCGCAGTCATTATCTCTCCCAAAGCTCGTCGTATGAACCCTTCCTGCTTCTCATTAGGTGCATAAAGGGAGGCCACTACAACCTGAGAGTCACCTATGTGTACCCTGAAGGCCAGTAACCGGCCCGGTGTGCCCACAACCCTGTCAGCCACCTTCCCCCAGAAGGAACATGACACAAAAAGTGCCACCCCTCGCCTTGTTCCCTGTGAGGAGAAGTGTTGTATCTGGAATTACCTAGATCGCAATCTGTGATGGTGTACTGGGCGCAGGTGGGTCTCTTGTAATAAACACAGGTCCGCTCTGGTATTCTCCAGATAGGAAAGAACAGCCCAGCGCTTGATTGGGATATTTAGCCCCTTAACATTGAGTGTAATTACCTTGAATGTGTATGGTATTGTGCCCTCTCTGAGTCATGAGCCTGCCGACCGCTACCTCCTCCCCATGACCCTCCCCCCTGAAGTGACTGAGGCGTTAATAGACCCTCACGTCCTGATCGAGCTTTATGAGTCTCTGTGTACATCCTGTGGCACCATACCCCAAAACAGCAACCCACAAATAACCTAATAACAACAGTCTTAACAACCCCAAGACGGGGAGCCGGAACTTCCGGTATAGTCCATAAAGCCATATCCTCATCTGGAAGAAAAACACCTTGGTTACCATTCCCCTCCAGGTATCTCCCGGCTCTCCCCCCCCGATTGTTGTCAAAGTGACCACAGGCTCTTCACTCACCCCCCATTAGGCGACACCTTGTCTCCAGCAAGAGTTTCCAGGACCGCCCTTCTCTCTGAAGCCATTGACTCTGGATCTGGCCTGCCATTCGGCAGCGGGACCGCCTTCCATCGATTATGCCTCCGACGCCCTCAGTCCGGTCTTGATGATTGGGAGTGCTCTTCTGTGGGTGGCTCCACCTGCAACAGGGTAGAAACTTCTTGCAATGAGTGCAGTTGGTGGAGCTTGCCCTCCCAGCGGAAGATCAGGCGGAAGGGGTGGCCCCAAGAATAGGCAACCCCCTTGCCCCTGAGGGATGAGGTGATCAGCCTAAAATCTTTCCTCTTCTGTAGGGTGATCACTGCCAGGTCCTGGTAAAAGGAGCAGCGAGTGGCCCTGAAATTTTAGCGGGTGCTACTCCCTGGCCAGGAGGAGAATGCGCCCTTTAGAGGGGCGTCGTGAAAACAGACCAAGATATCCGCCAGAGGGGCATGAGCCGGTCTTGGGGGACCTACTCTATGAACTCTGTCCATTCGCACCTCCTTGTCCGTATCCTCCCCTAAGATCTGGTGAAAGAGGGAGCCAACGTACCGGGCGATGCCGCCCTCCTCCGCCCCCGTAGGGGCCCCCCTTATGCAGATGTAGTTCCGCCTCGAGCGATTTTCCAGGTCCTCCATGTGTGCTCGGAGCATGATATCTTGCTCCTGTAGTCGAATGACTTCCTGCTGGAGTTGTTCAATCTCTTCATCGCGATTGAGTTAGTGCTCTTCCAGAGTGTTAACTCTCTAGCCGACTACTTCTAGCTCATTTCTCACATCCCTCAGGTCAATGGAAAGGTCCCTCTTCAACCCTTGTAGGTCTTTTTTTAAGGACTGAAAGAGCCCCTTCAGGAAGGACCGCATAATAGGGCCATCCCCCTCTTCGTCTCACTCCCTCCGCGTCATGGCCGGTGGCGTCCCCATCCGAATTGCCCTTGTAGGTCTTCTTTTAAGGACTGAAAGAGCCCCTCCAGGAAGGACCGTATAATAGGGCCTTCCCCCTCTTCGTCTCACTCCCTCCGCGTCATGGCAGGGCCGGTGGCGTCCCCATCCGAGTTGCCCTTAATAGACTTGGTCAGCATCTCCTTGACTGGTCGGTCCTTTTTGGGGTGTGCTGCGGCCCCCTCCACTCTATCTGGGGCCTCTCCGCCCTCCCGTGTTGCCCTCAACCTCGGCCTGGCTCTGGGCTAACGAAGCGTGTCGGCTCCATCTCTTCTGAGTCCTCGCGCATCCTCCGCCAGATCAGCCTCGCCCACCCCACAGCCGGTCTCACCTAGATAGTGTTCTCAGGGGTCCTGCCCGACCCCCAATGGATCCTAGGACTGTCCTCCACCCCGGTGACCCACTTCACAAGCCACCCGAGGAGTTCCTTCACCTCACGTGCGGGCCCCCGAGCTTCTCCGCCATTTGCATCTTGCCTTCTAACCTCGGGGGCCCGTTACAAAGACTCGTAGCCAGCAGTCTCTCTCTGCGGCCACCAGACCCTCCTCCGGGTCTTGGCTCTGGTTGACTCAGCCGCCACCGGCGTGCCTCCGTGCCAGCGTTCTTGCTGACACGGTGGGGGTCTCCAATGCCCCTCCAAGCAGACGCAAGGCTTCTTCAGGTCCGCTCCCCCAGGCCAGCCCCGCCAGAAGCTTTGCAGGACCTTGGGCGCTACTCCCTCAGCCACGGGGGGTCCCCAACCGCCGCCGCTGCCCTGTTGTCACGCTGCCACAGGCGCATCAACCGGGAGCCGCAGGGCCAGCAGACTCTCTCCCTGCCATCTACCAGCCTCAGCAGTGCCCCCCCCCACTGTGCACCACCTTGCATGTCTCACTGCCTCTCTCCTCGCTGCTGCTGGGCCCACGGGGCCCTGTGCGCCACCTCCTCTCTCGTGGGTCCCCTGGACAGGTGTTGCCAAGTCACAGGGGTTCCCACCGGGGCCACCACCACAGAGCCAACCACCTGTTGGGCCCCCCACTCTCCTCCTCCATCGCCGTCCGCACCTCCACCTACTGTGCCGACGACGAGACATGAGCCGCCCCTCATCCTGATTGCTGTGTGGGCCGGGGACTGTGCCGCTCCTATCCCAGGGGGCCTAAAGGCTGCAGAAATCTCCATCTCCTGCCGGCCCCACCTCCACAACCCGGTCCGTTGCTCAGAGTGGTCCTCCCTACTGCTCTTGGGGACAGGGGCCATGCTGTTCCTGCGCGAATGGGCTCACGGGCAGCGGGGGCCTCAGGCGGCAGTTGGGGAGACACCTAACTCCGTCTCACCCGTCCGCCATCTTGGGGGCGTGCCCTCTGAAGTCTTTTAAAAGTATTTTAATGCCTAGCTGTCCTTCCTCTTACTTTACTGTTCATTTTCCCTCTGATTGGGGAAAAAAGGCATACACTGTCTTCCAACTAATCCAGTGATTTTTTTTTTGAAATATTATGTTTATGTTTTAGGCTGGCTTCCTGTAAAAGTTATCTTTGACTTAAGGGACTTATGCTTTTAAAGTCTATCACCTAGAAAAAATGTTATGTAATATTCATATTTTGCAAATACATTTCTGGTTGTCATTTATACTATCAGCTGCTTTTGGTAACAAATAATTCAGTTATTATTTTGCTCCAGTAAATCCGGCCATTTGATTTCTGAAAATACACAATGGGGGACATACTTTCTAGAGCGATAATGACTGTAATTTGCAGTATTATGTGATCACTGTAGGTGTGTTCTAGTATATTCAGGACATACAAACAGTCAAATGCAGAATAAGAACCAGTTATGTAATCCATTACAGATGATCACCAAATTCAAGAAGGTGTCCTTTTCACAAGCATATCTTTTTCAAGTCAACCATTTATTATGATACGTTCATGCTCCATCAACAATTCTAGAAGTTATTAAACCTCACTTTCCAGCCATTAATCATGGAGGAAACAAAAGGGAGATAATATCCAAAACCACTTCTCTTTCTTTGTCAACTAAATTTACTAATCATTGATTGTTGATTTTAATGTAAAAGTTTCCAATCATAATTATACATTTACATTTTTCGGACTCAATGATTTTAGTTATAAAGGCCAGTGTAGATCTTGTTGGAGAGGTACGTTTTGGATGTAGTGGTAGATGCATATTAATCAAAAGCCAAGAATATGTGCATTGACTATCAGTTGTTGGTATGGTTAATTTCACACATTGACAATAGAGAAATGATTAGAAAGGTGATAAGACCATAAAAAGTTTGTGGAGAGTAAGCTTGCATTTCCTGGCATGTCCGAGTGTGGAATTTTGGCTGGGAACCTAACTACATAAAAATTATCCACTTATAAATTGACTATGGACCAAGTTTCCTGTAGGTACATTGGCTCTGATTTTCAAACTGCACTTTGTGGTATGTTTTGTAATACTAAAAATTCAATTCACAAACTACGTGCAGAGTTTTATGACTTCCCATGCTTTTGTGAGAAGCTCTCTGCCCCAACTGCAGAGTCTCTGGGGACGGAGAACTCTGCACACATAAGTAAAAGGACTGTGGAGTTGTAAAACTCCGCATGTAGTTTGTGATTATCAAAAATGAGTAAATTAACTATAAAGTGTAAGTTTATCTTTGAAGCTCAGGCCATTAGTATATCTGCCTTTATAGAGTTCAGGAAAACAGTTGATACTGACCTCCTGCCAGTCCCTAGAGAGACTACTGTAGCTTTTGCACCCCAAGGTAATTTCTCAGAAGGAATACAATTATTAACTTATTAACCATTTCCACTGGGGGATTATATGGGAAAACAAGACATGACATGAATTCCCTACTTAAAAAATAAAACATTTTAAAATCAGGTTCCTAAATAGATAATAAGACTCCAAAATGGTAACAGAGTTACTATCACTTCTTCTAATCATTTTCAATGCATCAATTTCTCACAAAGAATTTAACAGAAATGATCTTCTCAAAAATATGTTGAACATCAAATAAAATAATAAAATCTAAGATTGTAGATCTTGTACAAAATCTAAAGTCTTCAGGTGTTGAAGGCTTTATATTTCTTGGACAAGGTACATAAGCGGGTGATTAAACTCAACACTTTGACTAAAATTATTATTGTTTGAGGCTTCTGATGATCAGGCTCACTATCTGTGTAAAAACATTGAGATGAGCTTGATCTGACGAGTTATTTTGGAGATGAACTAAAACTAAATCTGAATGACCATAATGTGTTTTTTAGATGCTCCAGGATATAGCATGCAGTAGGATAAAGATATGGCTTGTGTTTTTCTGATTTACTTGACTAACGATTTATGGTATTCATCAAGGAAGAGGTATCTCTTGGAAATCTGGTAAATTTTATGTGAACTTTTATTTTCCTAATTCTATGTTTTTGCCGTTGGCCTTTCACTTTTTTATCTTTTGATCAAAGTGTACTTTAGTTCCTGCTACTTTTACCTTTTCTTCTTTAAAAAAATGTGGGTTATACACCAAAGGAGTAATAGAAATCTTCTTTTGAAAAGGTGGGCTGCTATCAACAGGACGCTCCTCATTTTCTAAGTGAATACATTTGTATATCCTTACCATTTTGTCCTCTATTTCTTAGATTTTTTTATTTTTTTTTGGGCCAGGACCACAGCATGAAAGAATGACATTTGTGTATAGTTCTTGACCAGTACATTGGAAGAAGATAGTTCAGGACATAGCTTTACAGAAGATGGATTTTTCATAGAACCAGATGGTGGTTTACTCTGTACTCTCTTAAGGAGCCTTCTGTTACTCCAGGTGCCAAATGTTGGTGAATTGTTGATAGAGCATCTAGTATGTGTTGGAGTTATTTATAAATCTTTCTACAAGTGATTGATAAAATAGAATACACAATTCTTTCAAGAATATGTAAAGCTTTGGAGTACTTGACACAATTGTCAGGTAAATTACAGGATGTCTCTACATTAATTACTGAAATTATTGATAATTCCGTGACTGATGGCGATGTATTGCTTGGTGTGCTACTAGATTAATATATTGATTTTTTTAGTCTTTATTAGAGTAGCACAGGAATTAACAGATAAAGAATGCTCAATGTGGATACTGGGTAGTGTAAAGTCTTCTATAGGTGTCTCAGATTGAGGTGTTGATGCCTGTGGTTGGGCGGCTCGAGATAGTTTTCTTTTAGATTATCAAGTCTTTGATCATCATTTATTTGGTGAAAATGTATCTCAACTGCCTTCTGCAAGTTTGAATGTTCTTTTACATCTGTATTAAAAAAAAAACAGGAATAGATGCCAGGCCTTTATAAGCCACAAGATGTAAGGATTTGTTTCTTATAGGCTACGCTACCACCACCCACATTCAGCGATAGATACCTCAGATAGATGAGCAATTTTTCAAGAGTTCAAAATAAACTGTACTGTTCAACAGGGGAGAGCCGATAGATGAAGAATTCAAATATACATAAATGGTTACCAGAGATTGGGAACCAATAGGCTGGGTCGGCTAGTCATGCCCCCTTTCCTTTACCTTGCCAAACGCTCAAAATTCTCCTAGCTCCCCAAGGTGGGGGAGCACAGAGGTGAGGGTATAGGAGCACACTTCTAAGCCAGGAGCGATTGTCCTGCTCTACTGTACAACAAAAATGCCTCAACAATGCAATCATATTTAATGACAAAAATAAGCGACAGGTTCCAGGTTCTATGTTCAGCGGCAACAACTGTGCCTACTACTGATCCCAAAACCAGGAGGCTAGCAGACTCTTGGGCCTCATGTTCTTACAGGCTGTGGTCCTTCAACTCACCTCACAACGGCCATGTTCAGAATGGGCCAAAGAGGCAGATGGTCATGAGGAGGCTGCTGATGGCTGCAGGAGTTTGGAGGCAGGTAGGTATTCAAAAGGGAAATATTGAAATGGTTCAAGCAGCTGCGCTTTTGAATAAGACATTGTCAACATTAGGGCTCACTTATATTTCCACAAAAAAAGATAAAAACCTGGCTGTTTTTTCTCTAGTTGGCATGATGTTAGCATGCTGCTGCCAAATGCAGTACTGATGAGACTGTCTGTGGCAGTAATGTGTTTTACAAAATGTCTAACAAAATGGTATGCTGTCAATTTTTTACAGTTTTTAATTTCACCATCCAAAATATCAATATCTAATATTTCATAATTAAAATTAAAGGCATGCCACATATTTTCCCTGCTTTTATTTTCGATGTGGATTAATGGGGCAGTGTCTGACATAACATTATAATGCTGCATACAGACCTACCCAGCATGCTGTAGGATTTAGTTAGGAGAAGGGAGATTCAGGGCCCCACAATGTGGCTGAAAATGATTCACAAGGTTGCTGGGCAAGTAGAGAGCAAGCAACACTGACAGAGCCCACCAGCACAACAGGTGGCCAGCACACTGAAACCGCTAACAGGCTACACAGAGGCAACCAATTAGAACACACACATGCAGGCAAAGACAGCAGATCTGCGCATGTCGAGGATGTGCATGGACTTGAAAGAGAAGGAATGGAGGATGGCTAGGCAAACAATTCTAAAATAGGAAGGGGAATAGGTAGATAGGTGCTGGGGGTATTTCCATATATGTATGTAAGAAAAAGGTAAATTACTGCAGGTATGAAAAAAAGTAAAAAAGAAAGAAAGCAAATAGAAAGAACATTCTCGCTGTTTTAGCTAACAAAATTGTAACGCAAATCCAACAAAACATATTGTAACGTATTTTCCAAGGTCATCTGTCACTGTCAGAGTTACCAGATGGGGATCTGTCACTTGGCAAACGAGATTCCACCCCATGTTGAGTTGTTAGATATTGATAGTTTTTATTTTCAATAGATAGATTCACAGTAATTTTTGGTTTGGGGGTTTTAAATCTTCTCTTCTCTATCTTCCCTTCTAGGTTCATCCGGAATCCCGTCCGCCGCCACCCTCGACAGAAGGAAAGAAGTACTGGTAAATGCTAATCTAGTAATACTTACAGTATAGATGCCTAGAAGATTGTGCCTTGTCTCGAGTTGTCTTCTCAGGTTTATTTAGTGTGAGTTTAGTCGGTGAGACACATACAGAAAAGATTAAAGAAAGCATTTATCTTTAAGGGTTCTCGTGCCTTCCTGGACTTAAATAAAAAATGACCGAAAGCACTACTTAATTTGTAAATAAAAAGTTGTCGGTGACCAAATACGCGGCTGCTGCAATTAAATGTGTGAACATGGAATACTAAAGCGGCGCAATCCTGAGGCCATCTCGGGCCTCTTCAATCCATATAATGCCACTCCCTGCCCTTCTGCTCACTCTAGCAGCTTTCTACTTTCTCCGTCTGTGGCACTTTTTCGTTTTTCCCTTCCTCCGTCTGTCCCATATGTGTCTTTTGCTCGCAGCAAATTCTTGAGGCTTAAGAATAAGCCCCGGCCCGGCCCTCAAAAATAAGTGCCGGTGCTCAGCACCGGAAACAACAAGCGCAAATTAAGCACTGACCGAAAGTAAAAAATAAAAAGTATAAGGAAACACAAATTGTAGTCCTCCCTCCTAGGAAAACTGCCCCTTAAAGAGGTATTCACATCTAACCAAACTTAAATTCTATATTAGAGGACAACCCCTACACTAATCGAGTAATCTCAGTGGGATAGGAAAGAAGTAAAAGAAAACTTGCACTCTTCCCCTTAGGGTAGACCCCACCCTGCCCCACCCGTATCTCCTTTCCCCCTCCGTTGTGGAAACTGCAGCCACCCATGAACCTGTGCTAGCCCCGCTACTCCGGGAGCGTGGCAGGGCGAAGCGTCTTGCCGGCGACCTCCGGGTTTTAAGAACAGTTCTCCACCGTGATTCTGCTGGCCGGGAATCAAAGTCATCTCGCGGGTTCTGCTCGGGCTCTTCTTACTTTGTCGGCGTTAGCTGGGCTGGTCTCGTCTCCTTCTGCATCCTCCGAGGATTGCTGGTCTCCTACATTGCATGAAGCCTCCTCATTCTTCCGGGACACCCCCCCGGATTTATCTTCCCTCCCTTTTATGTCCCTGGCATGTGCCAGATCTTGTCCTTCTTCAGAGTCGGTTCCTTGATTCAATGCCTATAAAGTAAAAAAGGTCTCTTTGCCTTCATTTTCAGATATAGCGTTGACGGCGGACCAGTGAAGAGAATCAATTAAGTCGTCACATTCACCGTCCTCGTCCTGACAGGAATATTTTTTATTTATTCCACATACAGCACAGAAAGTTCCTGTAAACACCGGTTCTGTATGGCATGCACTTATTTTCTAACAGTATGACCTTTTACCTCTTCATGGGAGACTTGATCAGATGTGCACACTGCACCTGCCCCTACACTCACATTATCCCCTTATACACTGCTCCCTCTCAACACACATTACCTCTGCCCCAACAAAAAAGTGCTTCCCAGTGACATGCTGCCCCATTTTATGATCTGCGCATTTGATGTTTAGTGCAATTGATACCACTGTAGGCCATATTTATCAGTGTTTTGTGTTGTCTTCTCACAACACAAGATGACACAGTGACGCAAAATCTAAACTGAGATCTACCAAGCGACATAAGGCCACCTGAGACTGCATCAACATGCTACACCTTCCCAGGAGAACACATTTAGAAAGAGGGAAATGCTTCTGAGGATAGTTTGCGTGCTGGAAGGTGTCCCTTACTGCACAAAAACAATCCTGCCTGTGCACCATTGATAGGGGGTGGAATAAGTGATGTGGGAGGTGCTGTAACACCCCCAAAATAACCATGCTGGTGTTCAAAATATGAACAGGCAGTTAAGATGTCTTTAAATTATCTTCTTATTTTGTTGCATTTGCAATGCGTTCTAAGATAGGGGTCAAATGTCAAGCTATGTCTTCAGATAAATCGTTCCATATTCTTTTAAACAGTGTATTGTTATGTACTTTTCTTTCTCTGACAGCAAACTGACAGGATTTTGTAAACTGAAATATATAACAATCTAGTTGGGGTGCAGGGTGTATAAAAGAAAAGACAGTAAAGTGTCATTTTTTTCTAATACACAACAGCAATTAAACATTTGTGAATAAACTGTACAAATAATTCAAAATATACCAGCACCAAGGAAAACACAAATAAGGTAAAAAAAAAAAATTCTGAACTATGATGGTGTTAGACTTTTCATCCTTGGCGTGGTCTCCCTTAACTTTTTGCTGTTTTTGTTACTCTGGGCACTTTACCACTGCTAACCAGTGCAAAAGTGCAAGTGCTCCTTTACAAAATGTGTATGTAATTGGCTTATCCATGATTGCCATATTTGATTTATTAGTAAGTCCCTAGTCCCTAGTACAGTGCACTATAGGTGGTGCCCAGGGCCTCTAAATCAAATGCTACTAGTCGGCCTGCAGCACTGGTTGTGCCACCCACACAAGTAGCTCTGTGATTGTCTCAGACCTGCCACTGCAGTGTCCGTGTGTGCAGTTTTAACTGTAAATTCGACTTGGCAAGTGTACCCACTTGCCAGGCCCAAACCTTCCCATTTCCTACATGTAAGGCACCCCTAAGTTAGGCCCTAGGTAGCCCCAAGGGCAGGGTGCAGTGTATGGTTAAGGTAGGACATGTAGTAATGCGTTTTATATGTTTGAACAGTGAAATATTGTTAAATTCGTTTTTCACTGTTGCAAGGCCTGTCCTTCTCATAAGTCAACATGGGGGCTACCTTTAAATCTGATTAAAGTGTAGATTATCTTTGGGAGTGGATGGACATGTGGAGTTTGGGGTCTCTGAGCTCACAATTTAAAAATGCATCTTTTAGTAAAGTTGATTTTAAAATTGTGTGTTTGAAAATGCCACTTTTAGAAAGCGAGCATTTCCTTGCTTATACCATTTCTGTGACTCTTCCTGTTTGTGGATTCCCTCTCTGGGTCAGTTTGACAGTTGGGCTGGTTGCACCTCACACTAGACAGTGACACCAAGGGAGCTGGGGTGTAGTCTGCATTTCCTGATGAGCCATCTGTGCTAGGAGTGAGGGGAGGAGTGGTCACTCACACCTGAAAGGGCTGTGCCTGCCCTCACACAATGCAGTCTCCAACCCCCTGGTGAGTGTCTGGGGCCTGGCCTGGGCAAGGCAGGATTTCACATTCAAGAAAGACTTTGCTTTGAAGTAGGCCAAAGGAGAAATTTGGTATAAGAAGGGCACCCAAAACCACAGACTTTAGAACACTTCTGGAAACCAACAGGAACCTCTGCCTGGAGAAGAGTTGAAGAGCTGAGGAAGAAGAGCTGCCCTGACTGTGACTGTGCTTTGTGGAGCTATCCTGCAGTTGCTTCTTCTGCCAGATTAAGAGGGCAAAGACTGGATTTTGTGTGCCTTCCATCTTGTGAATATCTCCAAGGGCTTGATGTAGAGCTTGCCTCCTGTTGTTTGAAGTCTCAGGGACAGCAAAGACTTCTCTCTGCCAGGACCTGGAGTCTCTGGAGAGACTCCTACTCTGCCTTATGGTGCCCATCCAGTTCCTGGGACCCTGAAAGGAGAAGCTGGCAGCCTAAGAGGAAGAAATCCACGCACAGAACGCCGTGCGGGGAAAAGATCGACGCAACTCCAATCTGTGGCTGTGAAATCAATGCGCCGCTGGCTTCGCGGCTGAAAATCTGCGCTCGCCTACAACGCGACCGAAGAACCGACGCACGGAGCTGGAGAAACTACATGCAGATGGAGGCTGGGGAGATCGCAACCCGCACAGTGTGGTTTTCAGATCATCGTGCGGCTGGGTTTCCGATGCAAGTACCGCTGATCGTGTAACAACAATGCAAGGCCTACCCGGATCTGAGAGTGCTGACCGTATCGACGGATCGCTCTCCTGCGGAGAGAAGAAACGACACGCCCGACCCGACGAAAGGAGAAACAACACAAGGGCTCACTCATGAGTGAAATCGACGCATCGCAAGCCCTTTTTGACGCACACTGGCCCGTGCGGGTTATTTTTGACGCACCCTAGGTACATTTTCACGCTAACAGTGTTAGTGTGTGTTTAAAACTACATGAAGACTCTTTTTGATTTTTAATTGATAACTTGACTTGTGTATTGTGGATTTTTATTGTTTTGGTATGGTTTTGTTTAGATAAATATTTTCTATTTTTCTAAACCAGTGTTGTGTCATTTTGTATTGATTTCATTAAGTTACTGTGTGTGCTGGTATAAATACTTTACACCTAGCACTCTGATGTTAAGCCTACTGCTCGTGCCAAGCTACCAAGGGGGTAAGCAGGGGTTAGCTGAGGGTGATTCTCTTTTACCCTGACTAGAGTGAGGGTCCTTGCTTGGACAGGGGGTAACCTGACTGCCAACCAAAGGCCAAAGACAGATGGAAACAAAGATTTTAACTGGATCAAAACGAATCAAGACACTTGGCTTGGTGATGCACAAAAAATAAATATTGGCTAAAACTCTTTTCTTACACATTATCATTTGTGAGCTATGCAGGTTTTTTTAGTAAAAGTGTGTGTGCAAATTTTTTCAACATTTCAAATGAAAATGTGCTGTCTGTAAATAAGAATGTACTACCATAACATGCTTTAGTTATATACATTCAACAGTGTGCTCCGAAATACACCAGCAGTCACATAGCAAACCCATTCCACTTTACTCCGGAATAGGGGTGACTTATTTACTGCACTTGTTCTTGCTTGGATTGTTCACTGTCCCTATGATGTCAGTGATGTAAGATTGATAGCAGCACCCTCACTGTGAAAATTGTTCCAGCACCACTGCCTGCGTGGCACAAGGCAGCACATTGTGCACAGCGCAAGGACAGGACAGGAATGTGCTATATCTTGGTAAATATGGCACGTTCCTGCCCTCTTCCTTTCATACAGCCAGTTGCCTCGCTGCATTGCTTTGCGTGAAAGTAAGATACATCTGTCCCTAAGTTTTTTCTTCAGCAACGCCAAGAAGACCTTCTTCTGGTGAAATATCTCTTTCTTAACTTCATTAGAAATTGGGATTATTGGAGACGTTCTTCTATTGATTTTACTGAATAGCTGCCTAGTTACCCGTATTTAATAAGGCAGTTGAGACATTTAGAACTGAATTAGCAAAGAGTAATCATTGAACATCATTGGTACAGTCCTGATAGTTGAAGGCTTTCCAGATATCTGTGAATTACAAATTGCACTGGATCGGTTTAGCCCCGTCAGGCTTCCTTCGATCACCCAAATGTATAACACATCTCGCTATTCTAAAACCGGCACACACTACGGGCAACATAGTGATAACCTAGCCAGGGTGACTACCTTAGAGCACCTGCCTTCATTTTAAGGACCTGTTTGCTCATACACAGTTTAAAGATCATTCGTTGCATGTCCAACTCCAGCAACATCGGTTGCAAGGAGTTTTTAAAGATCCATCCTCGGATGTTATTGTGTTTCAGGTCTCAGGCCAATATGACACCAATGTCATTCAGATATCAGTTTCCTCTTTTCAATCTGTGAGCTAAAAGCCCGTGCAGTCAGTTGCATTCTGTGTCCAGGACACAGAATGCTTTCGGAGGCTCCATTTCAGAACCCCACCCTCCAGTGAGTGAGCTGTGAACTGGTGAGCACATGATACACCATTCATGCCACCTGGAAGACAGTCTACAAGATATTGTAATGTCTGTATCAAATGTCAAAAATACGACTTTTTCTTTCAGAGTCTTCAGTGCGAGTTACCTGCTGGCGTGTGACTACGTGAGGCCTTTTAGGTATAACATGCGTGTTGGTTTTTATGTGTTACAATTTTAATAACGTATGACGTCCTCTGTTGTCTGAAATATTTGGCTGCGCTACTCGGTGCACGATCCCTCCCAAAACACTTGAGAGCAGATGCCTCCCTCCCATTCTGTAATCTCTCTTTGGGCTTCCAACCGCGCCCGTGTCACGTCAGTCACTTTTATTGGTTCCTGGGCTTGTCTTTTAAAATGTGCTTGCTTTCATTTGTGAAAGGCATGCATAAGTCATGCCTTTTCCAGTGTTGAGCCCACCTACACAGCACCGGTAAACTACTAAAAACATACGAGGCTCGATATTTTCAGCATGGTGTCCGGACTACTTTATCTGTTTATTTTCCACGCAGCAAGATCGCGCTGCATTTTTTTTCTTTACAACACTAATAGCTCAAACTTGAGCAAATGCGAGACCCGTTGCATTGAAAATGCTTGTTATTATCTTGCACTTTAGCCGGATTACCGGTTTACTTACATTCCATGTGTATGTTTGAGGAGCAGGGCAGGTAATACTGTGTGGATCCTGTTTCTAGTCCTCGCTGTAGTTTTTCAGCTTTACAGAGGCTAACTATCACTGCCCAGCCATGAGGAAGTGCAGCACTGGAAGGACTTTTATTGGTCTACGGTCCTAATGGAGGTGGGAGGAGTTCTCTTCCCAAGCAGTGGTCTGCTGCTTCAGTTTCACAGACCATTTCCAGGTGCTGTTTTACTTTCTACCCCACTTTTTTAAACCGTGCGTACGTAGGAGCTTAACTGTTTTCTCTTGCTTTCCATGCAGGCTTCACAGTCTAAACATGGGGGTAGACAGAAGTTAAAAATACCCCACCCCCTTTAAACTAAAGCTCTGATGGCACAGAGCAAGCAAAACAAGAAGCCGGTCCTCCTTAGAACATGTCCCTTGTCCTTCCATCCAATCACATATCCATTTATCTACATGCTGATATCCACTATTTCACCTTTATATTCTGTCATCCATTTATTCTTTCATCTATCATTCAATATCTTACCATTCCATCTATCCATTGGTAATTCCATCCACCCACAAGTTTAGACATTTATCGTCTGTGCATCCATCCACCCATATATCCATCATTTGACTTACCCATTCATCAATAAAGCTCACCATCCATCAATTGATCCTTTGGTCCATTTATCCATCATGTCTTCCTAGATTTCAGTTCACTGTGCCATCCTTTTGCCCATCCATCCTTTGAGATTTCCATTTACTCTGCCATCCATCCACCCATCCATCCAGACATCCTATCAGATGTTCATTTACTCTGCCATCCTTTCAACCCACACATCCTCTCACCCACTCATTTACTCCTTTTTAGCTCACTCATCTTCCCATCCTTTCACCTACACATCCACCCATTTAATTACTTACTAATTCACCCACTCTTTCACTGCTCATCTATCCATCCTTTCGCTCATCCATTTTTCATCCACCACCCCATCCTTTCACCCACCATCCATCCATTCACTCACCCATCCTTGCACCCACTCATACATCCATCCTTTCTCCCACCCATCATTTCACCCTCCCAGCCATCCCTTCACCTCCCACCCATCCTTACTCTCACTCATCCATCCATCCTTTCACTTTCTTTTCCACCTTTTCATCCACTGATACATTCATCCACCCATCCATCATTTTACCCACTAATTTATCCCATTCACACAGCCTTTCACCCACTCATCGGTCCATCCTTTCACCCACCATCTATCCTTTTACTCACCCATCCTTTCACCCACTCATCCATCCATTGTTTCACCCACCCATCCATTAGCACTTCCATCTGTCCTTTCAGCCGCCCACTCATCCTCTCATCTATCCATTCCTTAAACACACTCATCCTTTCACCCATTGATTCACCCATCCGTTAACCCTTTAACCCCCTCACCCATCCATTTTTTTCACTCACCCATCCATCCTTTCACCAATCCATCCATCCTTCCATCCTTTCACCTACCCATCCCTTTGCCTAATCTTCCATACATCCTTTCATCTACTCATCTTTCACTGATCCATCCTTTCAACCCACTCATCCACCCATCATTTCACCCACTTACTCACACATCCTTTCACCCACTTATCAGTCCATTCTTTCAACCACCCATCCTTCCTTTAACCCTACCATTCATCCTTTCAAACAAACATCCTTTCCCCATCTAGCCATCCTTTCATCTCCCCATTCTTTCACATACCTACCCACCCACCCATCCTTCTTCTCACCCATCTTTTCACCAACTTATAAATCTAGTCATCCATGTATCCTCCTTTGCCATCAACCTATTTTTTTTCCTTATAGTGTTAAGAGCTTTTGCCTTCTACTTTGCAGATAGAAAAGGTCCATGAAATACCATATCCCCACTGTAGCTGATAAAGCGGGTCATCCATTATGCCCCTTAGTCTAAATATCACTTATTTAGGTGCATAGTGAGGGATTGGACGGTGCAGATGTTAATCAGTGGTCGCCCTCATGCCTTCCTCTTCTTGTACTCAGAGCCAGAGGTTCATTTCCTGGAAGCTTCTGGTCAGCAGTTGCATAACAATATGTCAACAAGAAAAATATTGTATCCAGAATATTTTTTACTGCGATATCCACTATGATACATCTGCATACTTTCATGATATATATATCATCTTGGTATGTAGATGTGGCTTCAAGTTGAGCAAATTTGTGTTTTCCTCTACATACTTACTTTCACAATATTGTAGTAGTCAATATTCTGGATACAATATTATTGTAGGATGCTATTTAAAACAATTGTTTGGTGGTACACACTGATTGTATGGTAGATGTCCTGTGCTGGCTATGGCATACATTTGCCTTTAACTTGGACTCTGAAGCTGTTATCAGTGGTCTTTGGCAGAATGCCTGAGGGAGTTGAGATGTAAATTATGGACAGTTAAGAAAGCATCGCCTCCCCAGCCCCTGTACCTCACTGCTACAACTTATTAAACATCTCTGGAGGATGGATGACCTCCTTCTCTATACTACCTTTGAGTTCACTCCAGCCACAAGAGCTCAATAGACTTTGATGCAATGGCAGTTGTGTCCTGGAAGGGCTGGGTGAAAGAAAGAAAACTTCCAGAAAGAGCCTGTAAATAGCCCACATTATATCAATTCTCTCCATGTGGATTAAACCCAGCAACAGTAATTTTACCATCTACCCAGTTTCCCCCATTCAAATTGAGCTGTGTATGGCTTCTTTGAATCCAAAGACAGCGCACCATACTTACTAATGATATGTGTCTCCAATGACGGTGTATCTCATGCATATTTATGTGTATCAACGTGCTCTCACAAATGCAGTACTGACACTGACCGGAATGCCAACCTTCACTCATATGTGAAAAAGAAACAAGGCCCCTCTGACATAATTTGAATAGCTGCCTTAACCATTACAGTGACAAGTGTTTATTGCTCACTCAAACTTGGTTTGTTTGATGCGGCTTCCAACTTGAGCCAGTTGTTTCTTTGGCAGTCCCTTTTGTCTTGGCTGCCTGTCAGTGGCATGGTCACCCTATACCAACCCTCTATCTTTAGTATGTAAATCAAATCAATCATTTGACGCATCAGTTGTAGCACAAATTGGCATAAATGAAATGGACCCAAAGAATGAAAATCCCTTGGTGGAATAATTTTAGCAAGATTTAAGATCAGTTCTTCAAAGTTATCATGCACATTCTTCAAACGTGAACCTCAAAGCTGTGATGTGTTGATCTAGATGGTGTGCCACATTTGTCGTTCCTTCTTCCAACTTTCATAGTTACATCGGTTGTACCCACCCACTTTGCAGTATACGGATATACATGAAGTTGAAAATTGCTCATTCTCATTTTGTGATTTTTATTGTTCTTTCTTGTGACATTGATTGTTACCATCCATTCTCTCTTTATCTACACTGATCTACTAGACTCTATATTTCACCCACCCAAATACAGTTTGCTTCTGTGTCTGAAAGACCTTTAGCTTGAACTATTGAAATGAATTCAAATTCAGCTTTAACGGCTGGTAGCGTTTACATTAGTCCCTACCTCCTCTTTATGACCTATGAACTATATTGACCTTTCACAAAATTCTCTTAATTATCTTCAGTCTTCATAAAATGATTCATTATCCTTAATTCTAGTTCTTATGTTTTGCTTTATAAACATTTGGTACTAAAAAATGACTCAACATACTTTTTCCTCTGTGGCCTTTATATTTAGGGTGAGAAAGCATAAAATGATGTTTTCAAGCCATCAGTTACCAGGCTTATTTTTCTACCTTCGCCAACACTATCACGGACTTCGTAGCACCACGTCCCCTCGGCCAAGCAGTTACATCCTCCTTGAAGACCTGAACTTCCACCAGGAAGTTCAGGCTGACCCAGACTCAAAAGCACTCATCAAAGATATTGGCCTTACCCGAGAAAAGTAATCAAAAAATATGTGAAAGGCAATCTGTATATAGTGACTTAACCCTCAGATTGTTCAAGAAGAAGTCAAATCTTTAATATATGAAGTCCAAGACAATTAGTCAATACTCGGAATGAACTGGTACTCAGGCATAGGCAAAGTGATATTCTGTATTCCTGTCTCATAATATAAATGTGAAAGACAAACACAGCCAACGGGTTTCATCCCATTAACTTTGGGACTTCTTCAGGTCACATTCTTATGAGCCATAAAATTGTTCCCATATTTCATTAGCTTTCATTCTTGAGCTTAATTAACTTCAGAAGTCCTCGACTCACTTCTTTTTTTCAAACAGTTAACCCAGGGAGTGGGGTACCTGCACTGTGTAATGACTTGAAGTGCGGTGGCTTATACCATAACCGTTCTCACCTGAGTAAAGAGACCTAGCCCTGTCACTGGACACCTCCTGGACCCGATTATCACCACCTTTGACAACATTCAAGTCAATGAGACCACACTAGTATCCTAGACAGCCACACCCTCATCAAGTTCAGCATCCCTGTCCCATCCAACACACATGCACCACCCCCAGACCAGGAAAAGAACATTGTCATATTTCTAGCTCAGCATCGATGGCACTATGCTAATCCTATGCTTTGAGCTCTGCTAGAAAAACACACATTTGAGGTGAGCAGTTTTAGAGTGTCAGCGGTGTTGCAGAGTGATACATATAAAGGAACAAGGAATTACTCTCGACCAAACACTTGGGAACTACAGAGAATTCACTGCTTTCTTTATTGCATAATTTATGTTTCACTGTAAGCCTGAAAGTGTACTGCTCTAACTTATACTCGATGCTCCCTTGTGTCTGGACAAAGCTAAGTCTATATGACAAGCTCTAAGAAGAGCATAACACATCGTGTACTGCTGTTATTCATTCCAGGTTGTTTGGATGGTATTTTACCAGGACAAAGCTGTACTACTGTGCCTAATGTTAAAACGTTTTTGTCATGTTTCAGCTTGGTGTGGCTGACACTAGCTAATCCTATGCTTAAAGACTGCTGCAAAAATGGCAAAAGACTTTATCACATTGCTTCCAGATACAGCCTTTCACATTAATTGGTGGAAACATTGCCACCCTACCCTCATCATAGCTAGGAAATGTGGGTTGATAAGCTGACTATAAATATTAGAAATACACACTCTTGTTCTGATCCATCTTATTTACAGCATAGGACATTGATAATCAGCCTTCTGAAATCTGAGGCATACTCCCCACACCAACATCTAAGCCGCAGATATTTTAAAAAAGTATGTCTTTGAGAGAATCTAATCTCAACTTGCAAGTTATGGAAAAAATTAAACTCTTTCCCATGTCAGTTGGACCAGATTCTCTATACCTCTATCCATTCAAGGCTGACTTTACTAAATGGTACTTTGATCTGCAAGCTCAGCACCCTTCTCCAAAGTCTTTACCTGTGCCCAAAACAAATATTTCCACACATCCCAAATGCCTGTTATATTTTTCGCGGGCCCACCGTGATCTCAAATTGAATTTTAAAAAAAACAAAAAAACTTCCTACTCTGAAGCCTAAAAATGAGGCCTTACAACTCTTAACACCCTATCATCAGTCTTAACTATGTTTTTCCTCAAAACCTATATCCAGACTGGGCTCTGCGATTGCTGCAGATATGCTGATGCCGGAGCAAAATAGTACCTTTCAAAGTTGGCAGCACCCATCCACTTTTTTCTATTAACATGAAAATCTAATTGTATTAATTCAGAAGGGGGTTTACCACCCCAAATCAATTTTATTGTCTCTGGGGCCTAATCACAAAGGTAAACGCACATATAACTAAATCTACATATGTTAATTTATTCTTACACTTTCGAGAAAATTATTACTTTAGGCTGTTCACCATTTACAAGTGCAAAGTTACTACAAAGTGTGGACTTACATGTCGCCACCCCTTGAATTCAGGGGTGGAGCTTGATTTACTAGTGCAAAGTTACAACTAGTATCTTTTCACACATAGCTGAAGGTGAAAAAGTTAATGAAACATATGAAAAATAATAAAAATATTTTAATGTTATATCTTAGTTTGAATTCATTTTAAGTATGTATTTTAAATGTAGAACAAAATAAAAAAAGACTCATTGCTATAAACTTAATTTTGATTTAAATATTTCATTAATTTAAACATATTAAATTTAATTAAAAAATGGTTCTATTTATTTACTATATATGTTACAAGTTACCAAAGGTTAAGAATAGAATGAATTTTAATTAATTAAATGAATAAAGTTACATTTATTTTTAAATTATAGAAAGAATAGAAAGTTAGCAGTTATAGTTATACTTATGTTACAAAAGTATAACTCATGCTTTGTCCTATCTGCAAAATAATCACAGCTCATGCTTTATATATAAAAATACAATTGTTTCAATCAATGTTTGTAACTATACTTTCATATCTTTCTTGTGTCTTACCTTGGACATGCAAAGTAACAACAAAAGGGTAAACATGTTTCCATGATTTCCTTGGGAATCTGAGTGATCATGTTCGAGGTTGCCAATACCATCCGATACTCTGGTATGTTTAGGGCTTCAGATGGGGCAGTGTGGCTAGCTAGGAACTGTATTAACATTTCCTGATTGTATAGATGTACTAAGTCCCTATTTCTTGAAGCTTGTGTTGACCTGATACACAATCCTACTTAATACGTAGGAACTGTATAATAACTGGAAACATGCAGCAGGCAACACACTCCTCAAAAAACCATCAGCCGACACAAGCGAACTGAGCAACTTCCAGCCCATATCTCTGCTCCTCCACAGAGGCAAAGTGATGGAGAAGGCCATCAGCAGACAACTCACCAGCCTCCTTGAAGACCACAGCCTACTGAACTACACCTGTTCAGGATTTTGAAGCAAAAAAGAGCACTCATTGCAGCCACAGACAAAATCTTCACTATATTAGACCATGGAGAAACCACAGCCCTCATCCTATTCAGCCTCTCGGTAGCCTTCAACACAGTCAGCCACACTCTCATCAGAAGGCTGCAAGAAATAGGCATATAAGGACCGGCCCTCAAATGGATGTGCTCCTTCCTCAAAGGAAGCACACAGTTATTTACTCAGATTACCACCCTACATATTAAAATTCAAGAATATGTTCTTTGGAGTCCCTCAAGATTCAACACGCAGCCCAACCCTGTTCAAAATCTACACGACTCAGCTCGCCAACATCCTCAGATCAGAAGGCATTACCACCATATCCTATGCTGATGACACCCAACTCATCCTTTCTCTGACGAACAAGTCCAACACCACCTGAATCAACTTCTCTAACTGAATGATCAATGTAGCAGACTGCATGAGATATAACTGCCTGGAGCTCAACTCCAACAAGATGGAAGTGCTGATCTTTGGGAACAAGAACTCTCGATGGGACTCCACCAGTTGGCCATCAGAGCCTGGACCCACACCCATACCAGCCGACCAACCATGCCAGAAATATGGGAATCATCCTGAATGACAAACTCAACATAATAGCACAGGTCAATGTTGTCAGCTACTCCTGCTTCCACATTCTTCACATGCTCCATAAGATATTCAAATGGCTACCCCTGAACACCAGGCGCACTGTCACGCAAGCTCTCATCACAAGCAGACTAGACTAGATCACCACACGTATGCCAGGATCTCCAGCCATCTCTTACATCGTCTACAGACCATCCAGAATGCCATAGCTGGCCTCATCCTTGACCTCCATCTGTGCATCCATCGCTCACACCAACTCAGAAAGCTCCACTGGCTCCCCATCTACAAACAAAGCCAAGTCAAACTCTTCAAGCACACTTTTAAGGCACTGCACAACATCGGAGCAACATATCTGAGCAACTTCAGCTGACTAACTAACTTCAACTAACCCAACCCAACACCTATTCCAAGATGCCAGCTCCAGAACCTGGGTACCCTTACAGGTGAATAATGTGCCATACAAATCCACATAACATAACATAGGTCATAATTCTATAACAAGGGAGGACATGATTGACACCTCTTGGTTTTTAGGTTCGCTTGTGAATGTATAGATTACATGTTGCTTTAAACCATGGCTAGTTAAATGCTGCTATACAGCATTCTATCTTTCAAGTGCTACCAGTGGAGGAAGTGCATTTCAGTCTGAAGACGTCAGCCTTATTTTTAAAAAAGTGAGTGGATTTTCCACTATAGGCTGTAACTCCATACCAAGAGCGGGCTTAGTAGTGGGCTCCATGTTTTAGTTTTCAGGCTTATTGGGGTGTCTACCAATTAAGTACTGCGTCCAAATATGTCTAGTTAAGTATGGGTGCTGCAAGGTCTACTAGCTGTTTCAGCAAGAGTGATACTAGGAGAGGAAGAACATTTTAGCCTAAAGATCAGAGACTTAATTTTATGAAAGGTTATGTAACCAGGTTGGGTAAACGCTTAACTATGAAACTGCAAGACAAGAAAAGACAAAAACCTAGTACACGCACCATTGAGAGAAAACCATACTAGCAGTGGTCAGAGAACTCTAGTATATCCTCTTCTAATACCCTTGCTGAAGTTATCAAAGCACACATGGTTAACTAGACTAGAAAGGCTAATCTTTCAGTCAAGGGTTTGTCAAGTAGGCCAAGTGGGAAGGTTTTTGATTTTAGTTTGCGAAACTGAGATCTTCCTAAAGTTGTAATTGTTCTTCATCAGCCATTCTTTTTTTACATTTTGGGTTATTATACCCCCCTCCCTCAACTGGAGACTACTAGGACATGACTTGCATACCATCGAGGCTGATTCTTCAGACAGAGTGAGGCTTTTGAGAAAAGTGCCTCATCGACTGAGACGGCTCTTTTAAGCAAACTATAGCCTTCTCTTGGCCACTTCTGATGGAAAACCCAGTTGCCTTCTTCTTAGAAATGAATTTAGAAAGCACCAAACGTGTGTAAATTATGTTCTACTTTTTTCTTACTAGGTATTGTGTTTTGAATAGAAAGCCAAGCTTGCTGGATTACTACAGTTAAAGAGGATTATTTAACCACAGTCAGAAATCCTTTTTGACATAAATGTAGGTTTATGGCCAACAGAGGCTCCATTTACATCTATGAGAAATTCACGGTGCAGAGACCCCTGCAGTAGTAAACACCATGCAAATAGTGGGGTGGGGCGTGTTAGTCCTGGAATGCTTGGCATGGTTTGCCCCTGACCTTTTGCCCTCCGGTTTGCTGATTTCTGTTTTGCTGGCTTTAGGACTCTGCAGGCTTTACCACTGCTAACCCGTGCTAAAGTGTTTGTGCTCTCTCCTTAAAACATGGTAAGATTGCCCTGTACCCAGTTTAGGGATTTATTTGTAAGTCCCTACTAAGGTGACACCGCCTTTTCCCAGAGCCTGTAAATTAAATGCTATAGTGGCCTACAACTCTAATTGTGCCACCCACGTAACTAGCACTTTAGAAAGGTGTCAGCCCTTCAATTGCAAAGCCTGCGTGGGAAATCTTAAACTGCCATTTCCAGCTAGTAAAATAATCATTTTGCCAGGCTCAGTCTTCCTTTTTAATACATATGTCATCCCTAGGGACAGCCCAGAAGGTAGAATGTAGGGCATTTACAAAGTTGGACATGTACCTTTAAGTTTTACATGTGCTGGTAGTTAAAAATCTTTAATTTGTTTTTCACTACTGCACTGCAAGGCCTACCTCTCCCACAGGACAGCATGCAAGTTACATTATTAAATTTAATAAGCTGTAATTTCCAAATGGGAGCAGGAAACTGACTCCTGTTTGGTGTCTTTGGAATTGTAATGAATAATCCTAATTTATGTTGAAGTTGGATTTTAAATTAAATTTTTGAAAATGCCACTTTTAGAAAAATTGCATTTTCCTTGTATTAGCCATTTGGTGCCTGTAGCCTGTCGCTGGGTCACATGAATGTGTCTAGTTGACAGTGCACTTTGTGTATTCCTCCCAGACAGCCACACACAATAGCGAGCTTAGGTGTGCCTGGATGGGCCATCACTGGCATTATGGGAGGGAGGAGTTGGGCCCAGCCCCACTTACACTTGAATAGGCTGTGCCGTGGCTCCATACAAAGCCTGAATACTCCTTGCAGTTAGTCTGGAGCCAGGGCCACCTGTGCACTTGAAAGGTCTATCTCTAGAAACTTCTCCCGACCTCAAAGTCACAACTAGGTATAAATAATGGACCCGGGTATAAATAATGGACCTCGGGCACCAACTCTTGAGTACATTTCTGGATCTGTGGATACTCTACCAGAAGGAAGGACTGCTGTGCTACTGAAAGGACTGCCAATCTACTAGACTTCTGCCCTGCTGCCCACTTGTCTGTGTGAGAAGGACTGGACCTGCATTTGTTGAACCCAGGACACCCAGAGTGCTTCCAAGGGTTAGTTGGCTCAGGGACAGAAGGCTCCAACAACCTTGGCTCCTGCACCTGGACTTTACTATCTGTGAGTCTACCCTGTCCAGTGGTGCCACCCCAGTCCTGAACCCTTGGAAGTGGGCATAAGTTGCTCTGCCAGCCTCTGTGGATCCAACAGAACTGGTGCATCTCCTCTGCTATGTGGCGCAACCCTGAGCAGAACTGATGCAACACCAGTGCTCTATGGATTGGACCTGTTGCAAAGACCCGCAATTACTGCTTGAAGTGTTGCGCAAATACTTTCCACATTGTCTCTAAGTTAAGTTTACCTGCTCTGTGCCAAGCTACCTGAGGGTTGAACACGTTAATTTAGGGTTGGCTGTGCCTCTCTCTGACAAGTATTGGTGTTGCTGGCTGACCAGGGCACACACCCCAGTCAACCAATGGCCCAATTTATTACAAAGCGGATCAAGATGTGAGTTGCTTTCAAAGTTTGTGAACGTCTACAAACTTTGAACTAACCCTTTTTCAACCCGGAAATAGTCAGCTATTTCCTCCACTTGGAGTAACTCCTGTTCCGGGTGGAAAGTGTAACATACCCGCTCCAAACCTGAAAGGGATATAGGGAAGAGATTTTGCCATAGGGAAAATGTTTTGCCCATGGAGAAGAAAAGAAAAGAAAAATTTGTGCAATTGTACATCAGGGTACATTTCTCCGGGGCAGAAATGTACAGTACGTACAACTCCCTATTGATGAAAAGGGAACGCGGGAACATGTCACATGACATTAACAGTGGTAAGCCTCGAAACCTAAGGCAACTTTGCTGGCATACTACTGGCAATTTTGAATTCCCCAAAATAGTAAACCTACGCTCATTGATAGGACTACTACTATATGTGCAGATTTACCAGTTTAGTTTTTAATCTCGCCTATATTATTTAATGCTTCTTACTAGGACATTGCTCAAGTTTGCATGCAGAGCCATAACACATCTTTCGAACTGTAGACTCCTTGTGCCGCATTCCATAGATGCACCCATGTGCTGTATGTAATCACTTAGAATGCTGCTGTGTTACAAAGCGAGACTATAGATCAAAACTGACACCAATTTTATTTAGGCTTCGCAAAACAGTTACGCCACAGGACAGCCTTGCAAAAGGTGTTATTTTAAATGTGCAAGCAATGTTAACTAGCACCAAAGAGTGAGTACTGGAGAAAATGGTTTAGGTATCTATATTGATAGTTTAATTATCCTTTGCTTCAATGTGGCAAATATACTGCAAATCGTGTTAATCTATTCCTTCCCAATTTTGTTTACACATTGTAAAGCGCTCTAGCTGAACTATCCTAGTCAATTCAAAATTAACAAGTGCTTTGATGTATTCACAGAAGCTCCTCGATGTATGAGCTTGAAATACCCTGGGCCTTTGTACAAGTGCGCCAATGCCGCCCATGCCCCCGGAGTAACAGAAATTGGCGCTGGGATCTTGGGTTGAGGGATTGCCTACTCATGTGACCCTGATAGCCTCCTTACAAAAGAGGACGCACTGGGAGAATTCAATATTTCTGGCTATTCCTCATAATCTCCCAGTATTTTGACTAGAGACTCCCTTGTCTTTTGCGGGTGGAGTCTCCTGGTCAAAGACACAAGTGCCACGAGGGTACTACAGATTTTGTAATTCTGATGCACCCCACTACCCCTTTGCTGACCTCATAATAATTAAAAGGCACTCGGAATTGGGCCCTATGAATTCCATCTCTAGACAGTTACGGTTCAGTTTTAAGAAGGCAAGCCCTTTTGTTTTCTTGAGTACCATAGCAAATTCCTCAGGCAAGGCATCTCATCAACAATGCAGTGTTGGTTGAATATATTTAGGAGCATGACAAAGTCATGAAAATGTGTGTATTTGCCAAAGCTGTTTTATCCTTATTATTATTTTCCCTTGTGCAGTTTGTAAAACTAATTGCAATTATCATGCTTTTTTAAATATCTGCATCTGTAAATATTGATGTCTGATGCTCTTTGACCCATTGTTATAAATTATTGTTTGCTTTATATTGATGTCAAAAATGACTCAACCTTCTATATATATATATTTTTTTAAAGTCTCTATTTTAGGGGGCTGTGGCCACAGAGGCCAAGGTGGCAGCCAAACTTTAGCAGAGCTCTGACGGCCCTGCAGTATAGCGCCTGCATCCTACCTGTCAGCAACCTATTGAGGAGCCTTAGGTGGCACACGCAAGATTGTTTGGCCCCATGATTTGCGAGGGGGGATCGCCTTGCCCACATTTTGTGGGAACGCCTGGGTACCCAGGACTGTAACACGCTGGGGGTGACATTTGAACACAGAATTTGTCTCCCAAGCTGGTGCTAATGAAAGGGGCGCAGTCCTCTCTGTCCCTCCAGGTGCAGGTGCATCTCTCACCGACTGCTTGTGCTGCCACTGGGTAAGCGTCCGGCAAAGAAACCAATGACCTAGGGTGCCTGGACGGGATCGGCATTCCGAGCGCTGGATGAGATACTTTGAAACTAGTGAACTGCCTCCTGCATCCTGGGGCACGGGCTGCTTGTGCTGCCTAGTGGTAAGCGGGCCCTCCAGCTATATCCTTTTGCCTTAGGAGATGCCCCATGTTGATGAGGTGGTGGGGAGCAATAAGCACTCACAATCAAAACCTGCTCAAACAAAGATGGACCAATACACCACAACTGCAATGAATAGCAGAGGAGCTACCGGAGCTCCACCACTGAACCCACCTGCAACACCCCTTGCGGATCTAATGACCATTCTCAAAGCAATCCAAGACCCTAAAGAGGCTGTAGAATCCAAGGTGGAGGGTATCCGAGTTGACTTCTCACTTTTGCACAAAGACCTCCGCAAGGTAACTGACAGGGTCACGGAAGCAGAGACCTGGATATCCACGACAGAGAATGAGGGGACAACTGTCAAGCGGCAGGTATCTGAACTACGATTGAAGGTGGCAGTCCTTGAGGACCGAGCAGAAGGCGCTGAAAACCGTTCCCGTAGGAACAGTCTGCTTCTGGTAGGCCTACCAGAGGGTATGGAGTAGGCCAATATGGACACTTTCTCAGAAAACTGGTTCTGGTCCTCCTGGATCTCCTCCGATAAATTGTCTGTATGTTTTGTTGTGGAACGGGAACACCGGGCCCTGGTCAGGAAACCTCCTGTGGGCTCCCCAACCACACCGGCCGGTCATAGCACACATCCGAAATTATCACAACAGTGCTGTTATCCTTTGTGAGGCCCGGAACCGCCAGGATCTATGATGTTCGAATGCAAGACTCCTAATCTTCGAAGACTACACCAGGGCTGTGCAGCAAAGCCATCGCTCCTTCGAGGAGGGGAAGATGAAACTCTGTGCTCTCCACATCCACTACATGCTTCATTTTCCTGTTTGCCTTAAGGTCATTTTTGCCTCCAACACATATTTTTTTACACCCCCGACAGGCTCGGGAGTGGACCATGGGACATCAGTCTCTCAGCCCATTGGGCACTGCAAACTTCCAGGTCAGTGAAATTAAGAAATACCCAATACCGCTCCCTCCTCTGGGGTCTCCCAGGGAACTCAGGGAAACATCAACATGAAGTGGGCATGTTGGTCTGGTGAGTCCCCCGTTTGTTGATAAAATACAGCAACTTGTGGACACAGAGGTCCCACTCTCGGATACTCCAGCAATTTTCATGTCCATAGAGAAGATGTTGCCCTCTCCACCCTGACTGTATGTGAAATGCTGCTATGAACACCAGGAAGCCATGCCACAGATACGTTATAGCAGACATGACCCACTTGTAGTTGATGATGTGTGTTCCCATCTAAGAAACTGAGCCATGGGGGGCGCCTGTTGCTAGCCCATAAGATACTCTGTTGACTCTTGATATGGGGAGGGGTTTCCTTTCCATCTGTTAGCTTATGCTGTCAGGCACAGTATCCTTATCAGGGTCCGTTGTCCTCCAGATCATTTAAGATTTGGATCCTCCCATTTTTGGTTTGTTCTGGTTCAAAATTTTCTCTACAGGGGCAATGGATGCTTTGTGGGTAGAAGTATGGGGAGAGGGAGAATTGGGGAAAGAGAGTTATCCTCTTTGTTGCTGTTGTCTTTGTTTTTGACTGCTTTTCTTTTAGGCAGTTACTCCATGGACTACCCAAGACAGACTATTTGAACATAAAGCATAACTTGATGCAATCCCACGTCTTTTGTCCCCTGAGCAAGGGGCTCGGACTGAGCCTGTGTAAGGGAGCAACCAAAGGGGTAACTGTTAAGGGGTGGGGAGTTTGTTCGTTGTTAACATTTTATTGGTTAAAGTTGCTGCTTCATGTGCATAATTTAGTGATACACGTGAAGGCACATCGACACACAATCATAGAGTATCCAACATGCCTTGAGCCGAGGCATGGCACCTCACACACCCCAGAAAACCCCCATATTGATCCCCAAGTACAGTGGGACCACATATCTCAATTTATCCTGCTTGCCTATAGACTCCAAACCAACAGGCATGACATCAGTTAGTGTCCTATCTTGGAATGTCAGTGGTCTCCTCGACCGTGTGAAGCATATTGCTGTTGTTAGAAATGGGTTTTTTGGTTGGCAGTCAGGTTGCCCTCTGTCCAAGCAGGAACCCTCACTCTAGTCAGGGTAAGTCACACACAATCCAAAATCAGCCTGTGCCCACCCTCTGGTAGCTTGACACGAGCAGTCAGGCTTAACTTAGAAGGCAATGTGTAAAGCATTTGTGCAATAAATCATACAATACCATAATATAACACCACAAAAATACACCACACAGTGTTTAGAAAAGTATATAATATTTATCTGGGTATTTGCAGGTCAAAACGATCAAAGATGCAATATGAATTTGTAAAGATATCACTGAAAAGTGAGATAAAGGGGGTCATTCTGACCTCCGCGGTATAAGGCGCTTACCGCCGGTCAGAAGACCGCCATAACACCGCCGCAGTCGCGATAAACCGCCACGGTCATTCTGACCCACAACTGGCAAACCGCCAAAAACCCAACATCAATAAAAGTCTGCCACACCAGGTCAGCGGGAAACTGGCGATGACCAAACCTCCACCGTCACACCAACAGAAATACGCCCATACCATTCCGACCCACAAATCCCCGCAGCGGTCTTTCAACCGCGGTATTCCATTGGTGGTACACACCGCCGCGCTCAAAATACACACACCTTTACAAAACACATCCACATTGGATAATTCAAAATACACACACCTGAGACACATACACACACCACTTCCACACACCCAATTAAATATAAAACACACACCCACATCACCCACAAACCCCTACGACCACAATTGCGACTGAAGGACAGAGAGAGACAGCACAGAATAGAGTACACCATCACACAGAGGCAAATCACAACATCACCTACACAATATCCATGCACAAAACACCCCACACCACCACACTCACCACACTCTACAACACATACACCACCCCTCACCTCATCCACACCACCCCATGGCACCCCAAAGACACCCCAGGTTCACTGACGCAGAACTCAGGGTCATGGTGGAGGAAATAGTTTGGGTAGAGCCCCAGCTCTTCGGGACACAGGTGCAGCACACCACCATTGCCAGGAAGATGGAGCTATGGCAAAGAATAGTGGACAGGGTCAACGCTGTGGGACAGCATCCATGAAATCGGGACGACATCAGGAAGCGGTGGAACGACCTACGGGGGAAGGTGCGTTCCATGGTATCAAGGCACAACATTGCGGTGCAGAAGACTGGCGGCGGACCCCCACCTACTCCCCCAGAATTCACAGCATGGGAGGAGGAAGTCTTGCACATCCTGCATCCTGAGGGCCTCGCAGGAGTAGGCGGAGGAAAGGACTCTGGTAAGTCAAATCTTCACTACTTCATTCCCCCACCCCACCTGCATGCCAAATCATACCCCCACCCCCATCACACCAACTCCTTGCTAATGGCTCACCATCACAACCCACCCATTCCAAAACCTAGCCCTGCATGCGTCCCCAAAGCATGGACACCCATCACCAAAGCATGCCCACTGCACACACCCATCACCCCCACAAGCCACCATCACAAAAGCCCCCACAAGGGAATGCCAGCACTGGGGGACACGGCCACCCACCCATTACACGAAATGGCACACACAGAAGCAATAACCATACTCTTATACCCCTGCAGGACCCGAACGCCACCACACCGCCACGGAGGGTCCAGAGATGTCCATCCCACCCCCAGAAGAGGCCCCCAGTGATGACAGCAGCTCTGTCTCCCTGGACCCAGATGACCAGCCCGGCCCATCGGGGACCTCGGAACAGTCGGTTCCCCACAGACAGCCACAGGCTACAGTAGACCTAACCCCCTCTGGGAACACCAGCACAGCTCTCACCCAGCGGGCCCATGCCTCTGTCTCCAGGACACGTCAATCAGCGGTGTGTCCACCCACTACAGGGCACCCAGGTTGACCCACCACCCCAACAACAACAGGGACCTAGGGGCAGTGGTAGTGGGCACATGGTCCAGGGGACAGAGGCCCAGGGAAACAGGGGAACTGGGAGGGCTGCTGTGCGACGGGGGGGGGACAGGCCCGGGGAACCGACTCTCCAAGAGGCCCTCTCCTCCATCATGGGAGCATACCACTGCTCCCAAGAGACGATGGCTACGGTACTGGCCATGTTCCAGGAGATCCAGGTACTGTAGGAGGAACAGTACATGGGGTTCAGAGAGGAACTGCAAAACATTAGTTCCGCAATGGGGACCATCGTCGTGGCCCTTAACCAGATAGTCACCACATTGCGGGACCATGTGGCACCACAAAGGGCCCCTGCCACTAGCATGGACCAGGAACAGCCTACCACCTCCGCCGGCGCTAGTGGACAGGAGGCCCCCACACAACGACAGGCCACCAGAACCCCACCTCCTGCAGAAGAAGAACCACCCCGCAAGCGGTCCCTGAGATCTCACAAGAAGACAGAGTAGGATGCCAAGACCCCCGCCAGCAAAGGATACCCCCTGATGTCATCCCACTGTCCCACATTGTCACCCTGTCCAAACTTAAACTGCCCCTGCTCCATCCTTCCACAGGCATATGGACAATGCACCTGTGAGACTGAAAACTGGACTCTGCCATGGACATTACTCCACCATCACCCATCACCGTTTTACAATCATGTTCCTAAATTTAGCACTTTAATAAAATCACTTATTGCACTTAAAAAATCTGGAGTCTGCTTGTATTTTGAACAAATGTATTAGACATAACGGTGCCAAAATGTTCAGTTACATTGTGATGACAACATACCACTGTCACACAGCTGTAGTCCATGGGCAAACAAAGCAGAGGTCACGCAGTGGGGCCCACAGCTCTGAAAACGGAAGGGAAAGTCACAACTCAGTTAACAGGAACTGGGGGGAAACACATACAGTAGAGAGGCAGGAGACTTTAAGTAAATGTAAAATGGCGTGGTTGATTCGTACCTGTGTGCTACTGAAAATACTGTTGTATCACTGTGTCCCTGTTGTCTGTGTCGTCCCCGTCGTCTTCCTCCTCTTCACTCTCCACAAGCTCCACAGCTGCTACAACACCACCATCTGGACCATCCTCCTGCAGGAAAGGCACCTGGCGTCGCAAAGCCAGGCTGTGAAGCATACAACAGGCCACGATGATATGGCACACCTTCTTTGGTGAGTACATTAGGGATCCACCTGTCATATGCAGGCACCTAAACCTGGCCTTCAGGAGGCCGAAGGTTCTTTCTATAATCCTCCTAGTTCGCCTATGGGCCTCATTGTAGCGTTCCTCTGCCCTTGTCCTGGGATTCCGCACTGGGGTAAGTAGCCACGACAGGTTGGGGTAACCAGAGTCACCTATTAGCCACACACGGTGTCTCTGTAGCTGTTCCATCACATAAGGGATGCTGCTATTTTGCATGATGTACGCGTCATGCACTGACCCAGGGAACTTGGCATTTACATGGGAGATGTACTGGTCAGCCAAACAGACCACCTGGACATTCATCGAATGATAACTTTTTCTGTTCCTGTACACCTGCTCACTTTCACTGGGGGGAACCAAAGCCACATGAGTCCCATCAATGGCACCAATGATGTTGGGGATATGGCCAAGGGCATAGAAATCACCCTTCACTGTAGCCAAATCGCCCACCTCAGGGAAAACAATGTAGCTCCGCATGTATTTCATCAGGGCAGACAACACTCTGGACAAAACCTTAGAAAACATAGGCTGAGACATCCCTGATGATATGGCCACTGTTGTTTGGAATGATCCACTTGCCAAAAAATGGATTACTGACAGAACCTGCACCAGAGGGGGAATCCCTGTGGGTTGGCGAATGGGGGACATCAGGTCTGGCTCCAGCTGGGCACACAGTTCCTGTATAGTGGCTCGGTCAAGTCTGTATGTCAGTATGACATGTCTTTCTTCCATTGTCGACAGGTCCACCAGCGGTCTGTACACGGGAGGATTCCTCCATCTCCTCGCAAGTCCCAGCGGACGGTGCCTAGGAAGGACAACATGGAGCACAGAGTCAAGCAACCCACAGGTACGTAACCACAGCTTGCACAGTACACGATTCGCTATGCATTGAATGGCTTGTATGATTGGCAATGCAAGGCCTAGGCCTGTGTGACGCAGTAGAAATTAAGCCATGTGGGCCCTTGAAATGGCGGCTGCCTGACCTGTGAAGTGTGACAATGGGATGTGAGGTCAATGCGCTGGCGTGGCACACCGTGGCGGTAGGCGGTCGAAGACCGCGGCGCAAAGCAGCATTGGTTAACATTGAACCCTATGGGTCTCATGAGCCAATGACGATGTGCGCCGGCGGTCGCGGTACGCACCGCCGCGGTACGCACCGCCGCGGGCGTGATCGCCATTTTCTATCTGCTTAATCACTCGAGACCTGATCATCCACAGGAGAGGACCTATACTGGAAGTGCTGCTGTGACCTCGGTCTGGAAGAGACAATGGCTGCTGCGACTGGGGAAAGGGCCCCTGCCTTCACATCTGAGGAATTGGAGAAACTTGTTGATGGGGTCCTCCCCCAGTATGCGCTACTCTACGGTCCTCCAGACCAACAGGTAAGTACACAGGGAGCACGTTGTATGGGCTATGCCTGTGTTGAGTGGGGTGGATGTAAGATGGTGGGGAGGGGAGCGAATGAGGAATGCAACGCACGACAGATGAGAGCATGTGCCATATGGCAAGGTCGGGGGGGCCACTCATATCGACCATGCAGAAAAGTGATGATATTTCTTTTCCCACCCTGTACATGTCACACAGGTCAGCGCCCATCAGAAGATCGACATTTGGCGTGCCATCGCCAAGGACGTCCGGGCCCTGGGGGTCCACAACAGACGGGGCACCCACTGCCGCAAGAGGTGGGAGGACATCTGCCGCGGGAGCAGAAAGACCGCCGAGGCTCTGCTGGGGATGGCCTCCCAACCTAGGAGGGGTGCCACACAGCAATTGAAACCCCCTTGATGTCCCGGATCCTGGCGGTGGCCTACCCCGATTTGGATGGGCGCGTGAGGACATCACAGCAGACACAAGGGGTTTAGTATCAGCACATTCTGTTTGCGCACAGTGGAGGTGTCTGGGTGGGGGAGGAGGGCTGTGGCTATCTCTAGGCCAGGGCGGTTTCTGTAGGCTAGGCCCCTCCATAAGGCATGGCCCTGTGCCCCGCCCCCCACCTCTGTAGGGTGCTAAGTACAGATATCCATGGTCCGGCCTCACCTATGTGTGCAGTTGTCGTCCATAGACTTGTAGGCCAAGTCACAATAATTGAGTAGTGCACCCCGAGTGCGCGGCGTAGTGCAGGGGGCTTCTGTGTCTGTCCTCTCCGCCAACGGTGTCGCCAATGCATGCACTCAACATGTCTTTCTTTCTTCTCCCTCCCCTTTTTTTTGGTTTTCCTGTTCATGTGTACATTAGCATCATCAGGCGGAGGAGAAGTGGCATCGGCGCACGAGGGAGCTGCATCTCACATGGCCCCGGAGGGCCATGCAACCGACTCCGAGTACACCAGTGAGACGGAGGGCGAGGGGAGCTCCACAACGGGGACCCGTGGAGACGTCAGCGACACCGACACGTCCTCGGAAGGGAGCTCCCTTGTGGTGTCGGCAACATCCGTGCCCACCGCAACAACAGGTACAGCCGCCACCCAGCGCACCAGCTCCGCCCTCCCAGCAGCCCCTCAGCGTTTGCCCCGTGCCCGCTCGGCCAGGAAGCCGGGCATCTCCTTCGCCCCAGGCACCTCAGGCCCTGCCCCAGTTACCCCTGCTGCCCTCAGTGCGGAGATCATTGACCTCCTCCAGACGCTCATT
Organism: Pleurodeles waltl; assembly: GCF_031143425.1. Classification (NCBI taxonomy): domain Eukaryota; kingdom Metazoa; phylum Chordata; class Amphibia; order Caudata; family Salamandridae; genus Pleurodeles; species Pleurodeles waltl. The sequence continues at coordinate 788,902,021 of NC_090439.1, read as the reverse complement.
GTTGGGCAGTCTACCCTTTTGAATGCCATCCAGGGGGTAGAAAGGGAGGTGCATCGGAGCAATGCATACCTGGAGGGCATTCATTCGGGTCAGGCTGCCCATCAGCGATCGTTCAACGCTCTGGCCTCAGCACTGACGGCAGCCATTGTCCCTGTCTCCAGCCTCCCTGTTCCAACTCCCTCCACCCAGTCCCACTCCCCTGTTCCTCTGCCTATCCCAGACACACCTACAGACCAGCCTGCACACACATAAACACCCAAGGGCAGCTCATCCAGACATAAGCACCACAGATCACACAAGCATTCACCCAAGCAACATCCACATGCAGACATGCCAACAGCCACTGCCTCCTCTGTGTCCCCCTCCTCCTCGTCTCCCTCCTCCCTCCCTGTGACGTCTCCACTCACACCTGCATGCACACCACCATCAGCCAGTACGTCCATCACCAGCACACCCACCAGAACACTCCGCACACGTGCAGTCACCACCCCCACTGCCATTTACACGTCCCCTGTGTCCTCTCCCAGTGTGTCTGTCACCCCCTCTTCCAAACCACACAAACGCAGGCAGCCACCCACCCAACAGCCATCCACCTCACGACAGCCTCCGTCACAAGCACCTACACCCAAAGACAGCACACTTGACTCTCCTACAACCACATCCTCTTCCTCCACTCCCATACCCACTGCACCTACCCTTCCCATTGCTCCTAAAAAGTTTTTCCTCTCCAAAATTAACCTCTTTGCATCACCTGACCCACCCCCTCCATCTCGTAAGAGTCCAAACAGCACCTCAGCCACCACAAGCCCTGCACCTACTAGGACCATAGTTCAGGGCTATTGGAGTCCACCAGCTCTTAGGGCAGGAACATCGGCCAGCAGCAAGGGGACAGCCAGCCCATCCCCTGGGAAAAGAACCAAAAAAGGGAAGGGCCGGCGCGACAGGCCTGAGACGGCTGCCCCCAAGGACACTACCCTTGCACCATCACCTGGCACATCCACAAAGGGAGGCAAGGGCCCCAGAGATTCGGCGAAGGAGGGCAAGGGCAGCAGGGCGGACAAGTCCGGCAGCAGGCGAGCTGTCCAGGAGGGCCCCACCAGCCCCATTTCGGGTGTGACAGAGGACACCCACGGGCCCAGGACTCCAGCACAGGAGGGCCCCGCAAGCGAAAGGTCGGATGGCGACTGAGTGGGAATTATTGGCCAGATCTGGTTCCCTAGGAACACAAGACAAGCACCGCTGAACAGGGCCCCGCCGTGAGAAGCACCGCTGAACAGGGCCCCGCTGTGACAAGCACCGCTGAACAGGGCCCTTCCTGTCAAGCACCGCTGAACAGGGCTCATCCTGTCAAGCACCGCTGAACAGGGCCCGCCGTGAGAAGCACCGCTGAACAGGGCCCCGCCGTGAGAAGCACCGCTGAACAGGGCCCCGCCGTGACAAGCACCGCTGAACAGGGCCCTTCCTGTCAAGCACCGCTGAACAGGGCCCGCCGTGAGAAGCACCACTGAACAGGGCCACACCGTGAGAAGCACCGCTGAACAGGGCCCCGCCGTGAGAAGCACCGCTGAACAGGGCCCCGCCGTGAGAAGCACCGCTGAACAGGGCCCTTCCTGTCAAGCACCGCTGAACAGGGCCCTTCCTGTCAAGCACAGCTGAACAGGGCCCCGCCGTGAGAAGCACCGCTGAACAGGGCCCCGCCGTGAGAAGCACCGCTGAACAGGGCCCCGCCGTGAGAAGCACCGCTGAACAGGGCCCCGCCAAGACAAGCACCGCTGAACAGGGCCACGCCAAGACAAGCACCGCTGAACAGGGCCCCGCCGTGAGAAGCACTGCTGAACAGGGCCCCGCCGTGAGAAGCACCGCTGAACAGGGCCCCGAAGTGGGAAGCACCGCTGAACAGGGCCCCGCCGTGACAAGCACCGCTGAACAGGCCCCGCCAAGACAAGCACCGCTGAACAGGGCCCCGCCGTGAGAAGCACCGCTGAACAGGGCCCCACCGTGACAAGCACCGCTGAACAGGGCCCTTCCTGTCAAGCACCGCTGAACAGGGCCCTTCCTGTCAAGCACCGCTCCACTGGGCCCTTCATCTCAAGCACCGCTCCGCTGGGCCCTTCATCTCAAGCACCGCTCCGCTGGGCCCTTCATCTCAAGCACCGCTCTGCTGGGCACCGCCGTCTCTGAACTGCTCCGCTGGGCCCTTCATCTCAAGCACCGCTCCGCTGGGCCCTTCATCTCAAGCACCGCTCCGCTGGGCCCTTCATCTCAAGCACCGCTCTGCTGGGCACCGCCGTCTCTGAACTGCTCCGCTGGGCCCTTCCTGTCAAGCACCGCTCCGCTGGGCACCGCCGTCTCTGAACTGCTCCGCTGGGCCCTTCCTGTCAAGCACCGCTCTGCTGGACCCTTCATCTCAAACACCGCTCCCCTGGGCCCTTCATCTCAAGCACCGCTCCGCTGGGCACTGCCGTCTCTGAACTGCTCCGCTGGGCCCTTCCTGTCAAGCACCGCTTCGCTGGGCACCGCCGTCTCTGAACTGCTCCGCTGGGCCCTTCATCTCAAGCACCGCTCCGCTGGGCCCTTCATCTCAAGCACCGCTGGCCCATTGGCAGGGCCGGATCTGTGTCGGGCAGGGCTTCACGAAGCACTCTGGCCAACATGCCTCCTCCATAACCAGTGGAGTCTGTAATCCACCTGATGGACTGTGGCTTTGCACTCCCCAGGATGGTACAGTGGGCAATCCACCCACTGTAGAGACTTGAGAGACTGTGGCTTTGCACTCCCCAGGATGGTACAGTGGGCATGGAGGCCCCTCGTGGATCTGGCGTCGTGGACTCATGTGGCTGAGGTGCCCCCCCCCCTTCCACCTGAGGTGCCTGTGGTTTTATTATCTGATGCCCCAGCAGTGTTCTCTCCAATGGAATCGGGTCTCGTGTGTGGGCTTTGCCCATGTGTTTATGCACATTGGCCCACGAACAATGGGAGGTAGCCAATATGTGCCGGACTTTTGGGCTATGTATATATTTTTCATGTTGTAATATATTTTATTTATATATTTCATATTTAACTTAACTTCAAATATGCTATAATATACTTCAATTTTAATGATCATTTTATTTTGTCTTTGCATTATTCTGGGGGGGTTTGGGGGGTGTCACTCTGACTTGTTGCTCTGCATTGGTGTGTAGGGATTTGGGGGGGGGTGGGATGTGTTGCGTATGTGTGTGCCCGTAACCTTTTCTCCTCCCCCCTCCCCTGTGTCGTAGGTGCAGTACTCACCGTTGTCGTCTGCGCCGGCGTTCGTGCTCCTGGTAGAGGAGCAGGTAGACAATAGCTGGTAGGATGTTTAATTCGGGTTCCATGCTGTCCAGATTCCTCGTGGAGTGTATAGAGGTGAGCGTTTTCCCGTTCGTAGTCTGTTTCCGCCGTGTTTTTATCGGCGGGGCTCCCGCCCCGGAAAAGGTGGCGGATTGGTGGGTCGTGATAGTGTGGGCGGTACATTGTCTGCCGCCTGTCTGTTGGCGGTGACCGCTGCGCTGTTTGTTTGTCCCGCCGTGGCGGTCGGAGTGTTAAAGTGGCGGGCTGTGTTGGCGGTTCCCGCCAGGGTCAGAATTCCATTTTTTTTACCGCCTGCCTGTTGGCGGGTTGGCCGCCGCTTTAACACCGACCGCCAGGGTTGGAATGACCCCCAAAGTGTCTTAAGTCTTTAAAAAGCAAACAAAGTCTCTTTCAAGCACAAAGTACCTGGTTTATGTTGGAAAATCTCCGCAAAGGGCCGCAGAAGAAGAGATACGTGGAAAAATGGTGTGTGTGTCGATTTCTCCCCAGCACACACGGACTTGCGTCGTTATTTTTCACACGGGGAAGCCGTGCGTCGTTTTCTGGTGCGCAGACAGTCTCTTTCTATGGGTCGCGGGATTACCAGATATCCCGGGTCTGTGCGTGGATTCTCCTGCTTGTTTTCCGGCTGCGCGTCGTTCCGCGGGGCTGTGCGTCGAAGTTTCAAACTCACGGCAGGCGTCGCATCGATTTCTCCTCTAGAAGTCGGGCGGCGTTGTCCTTGCGAGGCCGTGCGGTGAAGTTCCGGTCGTCCCGAAAGCGTTGCGTCGATCAGCGTCGGTGTGCAGCGTTTTTCTCACCGCGGAACAAGCTGTGCAGCGAAAATGTAGGCGCATGAAACGTCCAAGTGAAAAAGAGAAGTCTTTTTGGTCCTGAGACTTCAGGGAACAGGAGGCAAGCTCTATCCAAGCCCTTGGAGAGCACTTTTACAGCCAGACAAGAGTTCAGCAAGGCAGCAGGCCAACAGCAAGGCAGCAGTCCTTTGGAGAAAGCAGACAGGTGAGTCCTTTGAGCAGCCAGGCAGTTCTTCTTGGCAGGATGTAGTTTCTGGTTCAGGTTAATTCTCCAGCAAGTGTCTGATGAGGTAGGGCAGAGGCCCTATTTTATACTAAGTTGTGCCTTTGAAGTGGGGGAGACTTCAGAGAGTGTCTAAGAAATGCACCAAGCCCCCTTTCAGTTCAATCCTGTCTGCCAGAGTCCCAGTAGGGGGTGTGGCAGTCCTTTGTGTGAGGGCAGGCCCTCCACCCTCCCAGCCCAGGAAGACCCATTAAAAATGCAGATGTATGCAAGTGAGGCTGAGTACCCTGTGTTTGGGGTGTGTCTGAGTGAATGCACAAGGAGCTGTCAACTAAACCTAGCCAGACGTGGATTGAAGGGCACAACAAGATTTAAGTGCAAAGAAATGCTCACTTTCTAAAAGTGGCATTTCTAGAATAGTAATATTAAATCCGACTTCACCAGTCAGCAGGACTTTATATTACCATTCGGGCCATACTAAATATGACCTTCCTGCTGCTTTCAGATCAGCAGCTGCCACTTCAACAGTGTATGAGGGCAGCCCCAATGTTAGCCTATGAAGGGAGCAGGCCTCACAGTAGTGTAAAAACGAATTTAGGAGTTTTACACTACCAGGACATATAACTACACAGGTACATGTCCTGCCTTTTACCCACACAGCACCCTGCTCTAGGGGTTACCTAGGGCACACATTAGGGATGACTTATATGTAGAAAAAGGGGAGTTCTAGGCTTGGAAAGTACTTTTAACTGCCAAGTCGAAGTGGCAGTGAAACTGCACACACAGGCCTTGCAATGGCAGGCCTGAGACAAGGTTAAGGAGCTACTGACGTGGGTGGCACAACCAGTGCTGCAGGCCCACTAGCAGCATTTAATCTACAGGCCCTAGGCACATATAGTGCACTCTACTAGGAACTTATAAGTAAATTAAATAGCCAATCATGGATAAACCAATCAATAGTACAATTTACACAGAGAGCAGTGCACTTTAGCACTGGTTAGCAGTGGTAATGTGCCCAGAGGTCAAAAGCCAACAACAACAGGTCAGAAAAGATAGGAGGAAGGAGGCAAAAAGTTTGAGGATGTCCCCGTCAAAAAGCCAGGTCCAACAGCTGTCCTTAATTTTGTGCACAGACACCTCCCAGCAGTATTTCTACTACAAGAAGTTTATTGTATAGGTAATCATTGCCCCTTTCTGGCACGGAAGGGTTACAATAGGGTCTTTCATGGGGGCTACTCATGTGGTGCCTGAGGAGTGGCCACCCTGCTGAAATGCACCTTCCCCCTAACAGTATCCAACGAGGTTTGTGACCCTCACGGTCGTTTCCTGGCTATCACTGGTACGTTGAAGGCCTGAAGTGTGTCTTTGGTGAGTGTTGATGTCCCTCTCCACCGCCCTCAGAGATCTATCCAAGGCCCTCCTGGATCTTCCATCTAGAATAACTGTAATAGGTGGCACTTTTAATGCAGTTCCAGATCCAAAAATGTACACCAGTGGACCTCCCACTGCATCCCTGCTGGCTGCACACATAAGCTTAATGACTGGGCTACTACTCTTGGTCTGTGCGATGCATGGAGGATCTGTAATTCCCGGCCCCATCAATTCACACACACAACTGCAGCACACCATACTCAATCACATATAGACCTTATATACATGCCTGAACCTGACTGCTGTGTCATTTCACAAGTCCAGATGCTTCCTCATGGCATTTCGGACCATGCCCCTCTCCTCTTTTATCTGGATTCTCCCCGTAGTGGTCTGCATCCCATGGAGCAATGCAACATGTGGAACCTTGAGGACAAATCCTGTGTCCAGGATCTCCACACTGAACTCCAAGCATACTTTCACATTAATGACAGATTTGTTGCCTCCGCTGGCACCTAAGGGCAGCAGGCAAGGTAACTATGAGGGGAATTGCCAATGGATATATATGTGCACAGGAAAGTGCTTGTTTCACATCAACCAGCTAGAGGCCCACACCCTCAGTTTAGAAGAAAGCCTTCGCCAACTGAGTCTCCTGTATGAGGAGATACGAATGCAATCCTTCGAGTCGGCTAAACTGATTTGGTGCGCCACGGCAGCTAGAGTATATTGCTGGTGGGACAAAGATAGGAAGTTACTGAATTGGTTGGCATCCCAACACCAGGTGACAAGGATCATCCCTGAAATTGTTGACAGATAGGGTGCCACTATCCACGCCCACCCGGAAACAGCACAGGCATTTGCTTGCTACTGTCAACAGCTATATACAGCAATTCCTGGGAGGGACGCAGCCTCCTCCTCTGAATTTCTAGATGGGAAACCCTTTCCTCGACTCTCAAGGGCAGAGATCCAGATGCTAGATGAGGGATTTTCAGCAGAGGAGATAGGCGTGGCCCTTGGGAAGACTCTCTGATCGGAAGGTTTTCTGGAAGAATATTACACAACTTTTCGATATCTTCTGATACCCCACCTTTTAGCCCTCTACATAGAGGTGGAGCAAAGAAGTTCCATTCCACCAGAATTTAGACACAGCTACAATTGTGGTGCTCCCGAAAATGCAACCCCCATCAACCGCACGCATAGACTACGGTCCCATATCTTTCATAAGCTGGGAGGTCAAGATCTTTGCAACTGTGCTTGACACCCAATTTAAACAGCTTCTTTTTTCTCTGATAGACTCTGACCAATGCAGCTTCATCACCTTCCGTCGCACGGGGCACTGTAGATGGCAGCCTCATGTGGCCCTGGCCCGCCGTTGTCAACTGCCCTATTATTTAGCATTGCTTTTCATTGACTTTGAAAAGGCTTTCGACACGGTGGATTGGTGCTATCTACGAGCAGTGCTGGCTCACGCTGGTTTTGGACCCCGCTTCCATAGACTGTTCCAGGTACTGTAATCTGGTCCTACTACACAAGCCCCCGTTAAGGGCGTCCTCTCTCAGGCATTCCATATCAGCTGGGGCACCAGACAGGGGTGTCTTGTGTCCCCCCTACTTTTTGCACTGACAGTGAAGCCATTGAAATGCCTTGTTCGAGCTGATGACCAACTGTGGGGGTGGAAGTGGGGAGAGCAACAAGAGGACCGCATTGCCCTGTATGCAGATGATGTCCTTCTATACCTGGCTGATCCCACAATGAGTGGCCTGTGCTGCATTCACATCCTTTAGTGCTTCAGGGAGGCATCAGGACTCAAGATGAATCCTTCCAAATCGGTATTAGTGTCCATGGCCCCGTCCTGTGAATATTTCACCTGACAGGACACCATTCCCATACGTTGTCTTATTATTAAATATCTTGGCACTTGGGTAGCTCTACCACCTGAGCTTTCATGGTCCCTAAGGCTACAGCAGATCTCATCAAGTGGCAATTGCGCCCCTTGAATGTTATGGGTCGCATAGCCTTGTACAAGATGATGATTTAGCCAAGGTATTTATACATTTTCCAAAATCTGCCACTCCTCATACTACGGTCGTGGTATAGGGCTATGACAGGTACACATCTTCCTTCTTCTGTCACAGATCACACCTGTGCCTGGCCCCTGTGCACTGTCAAAGGTCTCCAGATAACGGGGGTCTAGGCATGGTCAACCTGAACCTATAATATTACTTGGCCTCCCACCTCCTAGCAATTCACAACTTACTAGTAGAGGTTGGTCAGACCCCGTGTACCGGCTCAAACTGTTCCTTATGGGGTTTTCACAAATTTTGGACTGGTTTATGGCTCCCCAATTCTCTGGGAGATGCTGCAGGTGACGAAGATAGTCTTCTTGGCCTGGAGGGTGGCTATGCGCCGCACTCAATGAAACTCAACACTCCCGCAGCAAACGCCCCTAAGGTGCGGCACTTGGCTGCAGGAGACAATCGCAGTACAGGGCTTTGGGAAGTGGGACCTCATAGGTATGTCCCAATTAGGCGACATTTGGTTTAGCACACACATACGGTCCTCTTGAGACCTCCAGACTGACTTTGCACTGGCTGATACTGGAATGCTCCCACCAACTTCTATCAAGGGGTTTGGCTTTGCCCCATAAACCAAGAATACTTAGACAGTAGTGGAGCTGCTGACTGGGGTGTTGGAGGTTCCTCTATCCCCCTTGATGCTCCTACAAGGTGTCCTTGAGGGTTCCGGGGGCACAAGGGCCGCTAAAATATTTTTAGATACATCCCTGATGATTGGCAAGTGAGATATTGTGGACAGTTGGAAGAATTCAACCCCACCTACTATCTCTCAATGGGGCCACAGGGTGGACTGGTGCTCTCAACAAGAAAAGCCGGTTTGCGAACCCAGGGAATGTGTAAGCATGATCGAGTTTGGGACAAATGGCTTGGTCAACTGGTTTAAGACATCTTCTGTTTTCTGTCTGAATTGTTGTTTGCACCCGCCGGGATGTCATGTCATGCAGGTGTCGTGTTGGCTTGATGTGTCTCACCCAGTCATACTTTAATGTTCCATTGTATCACTTGTGCAAAACTCAATAAACTTGTTTATCAAAAAAAAATTCTCTTCAGTCACCTACAGTTTATTCATGCACAATTCATAAGCTGCACTGATGCCCATGAAATCTTTAGCAAAATAACATTTACATACTGTTAGAAATTGGGTTTCTAGTTGGCTAGGGTACGCACCTAAGCCAGGCAGAACCCACAACTCTATTCAGGGTGAGGGAGTTACACACCCAAGATAACCCCTGCTCACCCCTAGGTAGCTTGGCACGAGCAGACAGACTTATTCCAGAGGCAATGTGTAAAGGTTCTGCACAACACACACAACACATGTGCCACAATGAATACACCACAAAGGAAACACAACAACAAGTTATATAAAAATAAAATGTATTGCATACAACATCATTAGATCAAATACAACATGTATAAGTAATACCCTGCTACACAAGCAGTTGTCAGAACACAGGTTACTAGTACTATAAATAAGCATTAGGCAGAAAACATATAGGATACTGGTATTCTGCAACACAAGCAGTAGCCTGGTTGTAATTACCACCAAAAAGGCACATATCAGAATGAACACATTATCAGGAATACCAGGACATCCTCATGAACGCACATAAAATGAAACATTCCTATATGGCATAGGTCAGACACTCACAATGCTTTGGTCAGAATACACATATTATTAGAGAGACCAAGACATCACCATGAATGCCCATATTTGCCCAAGGCTCATGCGATAAACAACACACATTAGAGTGCAAAGTTTTATGGTCCCTGAAAGCAGTACTCACATATACATAGGCACCAGGACAGGAAACGATGCAGCAAATAAAGAGTCACACAAACACCTTCTGCATGGAGGTAGCAGTTTGCCTGCACCTCTTCTCTGCGACAGAGAGACCCCTCTGTCCTAATCCAGGAACCCCAGCGCTCCTACTATCACAAATACGGCCCTTTAAAGGGAGGCTACCCCGCCCCTCTCAGAGGGGCCGCCTCAGGGAAGACAGTTTCTCCTGAGTGTGGCCTCACCCCCATACCATGACAATAAAGCCAACAAGGCCTCCCAGCGGCTACAGGTAATACTGCTTGGGGGGGGGGGGCTAAGGGGACCCACACAGAAGCTAAGCCTTTTTCGAACTGAGAAGAAAGGGAGAGGGAGTGATCAGCGTTGTGAGGGGAGGGAGAGGGGTGGCTCCAGCCAGCTCAGTCTCCCTCCGTCGTTGGAGACTGCGCGTCTCCTGCTACAACATGCTGGGTGGATCTCGTCCAGACCCAGAGTCAAGTCCTCTGTTGCTCAGCAGAGGAGGTGCACCGGCAAAGGAATCCTCTCCTGGGGGACTGGGTTGATACGGCGCAGCACGGCTCCAACTTTCCAAGGCCTGACGCATGTCTCCTCTGATTAGGGCCCAGAGATGGTTTCTTCCGACATTGTCAGCCACGAGCCTGCTTCTCTTCTTCCTCAGCCACAGGTCACAGTGGAGAATTCTGTCAGGAAGAGGGCCTGCCTGTGCCCTGTGGGCACTTATGGGAGTGGGACTTGTCCGCACTGATGCAGAAGTGAAGCATTCTTCCACGCGCTGTTAACGCAAGGAGCTACACACAGCACTCACCACGCACTTGTGCACATGGAAAAGGAGAGCACCCTTCACACAATAAGGCTGCGGTGCAGCCATGGAGTAGGAGACAGTGCCCCCCGTGCCCTGGGCTCCGCAGAGACACTCAGGAAGACAGGAAGGCAGGCGGCCACGTACAGGGAGACCAGCTCCCAACAGGCAGGTAGGGCTATCACCACAAGCAGTCCAGCGAAGCCACTCCAGTTGAAGCCCAGGGTGGCAGCTAGTCAGCAGGGCAACAAGCAGAAACGTGATCCTGATGAAACCTTTGTGCCACCTAGTAGACACCAGGTGTCCAGGCAACAAACAGAAGGGCAGTCCAGAGGAGTCATTTGTGCAGTCCAGTAGCCCTTTTGGAAGAGGTTCATCCCAGTTCCAAAAGTGGTCTCCCAGTGTGGGGGACAACCCCCTTTACCTATACTCATTTTTCGCATTCTCCATAAAGGGTGAAAAGCGGTTCCAACCTGCACTAACCGGTTTCAGGGATGTACCCTTTCTCCTCCAGCACTGTCTGCAGACATCATTGGGGGGGTAAATGAGGCCTTTGTGTGAGGCCAAATGACTGCCTTTACAAATGCAGGTGTGTTCGGCCTCTCCTCTCCTAGCCCAGGAAGATCATTCATTATGCAGAAGCCCTCTTGTGACATCTCCACCCTCCCTGTGTATAGGCTGTCTGAAATGCATGCACAGAGCCCAGCTGTCACTCTGTCCCAGATGTGGATTGAAGGCAAGCTGCAAAACACCAGTCATAAACACAGAGAAATGCTCACTTTCTAAAAGTGGCATTTCTATAATGTTGATAAAAATTCCACATACACCAGTCAGCAGCATTTCTCACTACCATTACAACCATACCAAACATGCTTATACCACCACTCAAATATCAGACAAAACCACTTAGACATATGTTAGGGCATTTCCAATGCAATCCTATGAGAGAGGCAGCGCTCGCAAGAAGTGAGGAACCAAATAGGCTGTTTGTAACTACTAGGATATGTAGTACATAAATACATATGCCCTACCTTTTACACACACAGCACCTTGCCCATATGGCTAGCTAGGGCCTACCTTAGGGGTGACTACGGTGTATTAAAAATGGAGTTTAAGCCTTGGCAAGTAGTTGGACTTGCCAAGTCAATGTGGCAGTAACTGTGCATGCAGGCTCTGCGGTGGCAGGCCTGAGACAGGCTTGAAGGAATACTTCTGTGGGTGGCACAAGCAGCATTTAATTTACAGGCCCTGGGTATATGGATACCACTATAAAAGGCACTTACAGGTAAATAAAATGTGCCAATTAGGTGTCAGCCAATCATACCAAGTTTAGAAGGGAGAGCACATGCACAATAGCACTGATAAGCAGTGGTAAAGTGCCCAGAGTCCTAACGTCAACAAAAAGGGTCTGAAAAACAAATAGGAGGAGGAAGGCAAAAAGTTTGGGGATAACCCTGTGAAATGGGCAAGGTCCAACACAAACAGAACCATTCTTCTATTATATGGTGTGCCTTTTAGGTGTGCCTGCATACCAACTCAAACGTTTATAAGATTTAAAAAATCATAGAATTACTGATCTTCAAATTTAGGAAATTAACTATATGCCCCCAGCCTAAGAAAGCTATACTGTACACCAGCTAAAGCTGAAGTCACTTTCAAAATACACCTGCTCCCATGTTGCTCTCCAACCCTCAGGTTCATTAGCAAAATACATAGAGAGATTTTTTGGGTTGGCACAGCAGTTGCCATTTGCTACTTGATTGCTCTGCTTTTACAAAAGCACTTTCATGCAGGTAAACTTACTTTTTTTATTTAGCGATTCAAATCACACCTATATTCTTGGAATAGCACAGAAACAAAATTAAGAAAACAGTGCCTGGGGCATGGTCAGGATGTGGACACTTTAAGACGTGTAGCACCTAAACTCCCGCATCGAGTCCCCACAGGACACTAAAATAGACCTTCTTCCAGGGATATGAAACAGAGATGGGAGTAATGACCCCCACGGGTGTTCCCTGAGGAATTTGGGACCAGAAATCTGCCCCAGGGGTTGTGAAATTATTGCTGCTGCAGTCCTGGCTCCTGGACAGACCGGAAGACAAAATGGCCACCATTAAAGCCTAGTGATTCCAAGGGTGCTTTGTGACAGGTCCATAACATCCAGCTGGCCCTGAAAGGAAGTCAGACCTTGCTGCACCACCACCTAACACTGCATTCAGGTGTCAAGAAATAATCTGGCGGCAGCATGGATGGATAGATAGAAGCAAAAAGCATACCCATCGACATCACAGGGCAACCTGCCCCAATGAAAACCAGCAAATGACAACAAGGATGCAGGCACCGGGCACGCTGGGTGAGGAGTGGTGGGTTGGAGAGTCGAGCAGAATGGGCCAAGGGAAGGAGAGGGCTGGCTTCCGCACTCTCCGGCCCCCACCACCACATCCCCCGACAGCTGAAAATACCGTCCGAACTGGAGCAAGGCAGGGGGAGGCCCTTGTGCTCTCATCGGCCAGCCACAAAGGAAGCTTTAGCAGCGAGGATGCAGGCTCAGGGCCTTGGCCTCGGGGAGTTGTCACCCCCTCCCCGGGTGCTTGAAGGCAATGAATAGAACTGGGGAGGTGTAGCAGACAGAGAGGGAACACCCCCAAAAATAAAGAAACCCCCCCCTCATCGAGGAGGTGATTGGTGGGGCGGTCAGCACTACGAGGACTACCCTTCCCCCTAAACCCAGCAGTCTACTAGAATGCTTCAGGGGCCTAAGATGTGACCCAGTGGACTTCCTAACCAGTATGTCTTTGGTGAAGGCAAAAAAATTGAATACTACGACCATCAAAGATATGTTCCATAATCAAAGAAAAGACAACGGAGCTGACGGAGACTGTTCTTCCCCTCTGCTTACTGCCTCCCAACAAGCAGAAGACCCGGAATTACAGGCTTTGACAATGAAGAGTGACATCCTCTCTCTACTGCAAGAATTTGGCAGGGAGTTCTCATTCAGAAAATAGGACATCAACGAGGCGGCATGGACACACAAATGCAGAGGACGGAAGCACAACTGGAGCAAGTGGAGAATGATATGGCTACCTCTAATCAGGAACAAGATAAATTGACACACACAGTAGCCCTACTGGAGTCACTGCGAGAAGAAATAACAGATAAACTGAAAGATATGGAAAACTAAAAAAATGGTCGCATATGGGGGATCCAAATGGAAATCGCCAGCGAAGACCTGGAGGGATTCCTCCTACAGAATTCAGTTCCAGATAGCTTACACCTGAAATGAACACACAGGTGGTCATTCTGACCTCGGCGGTAAAAGGCGCCTACCGCCGGTCAGAAATCCTCCATAATTCCGCTGCGGTCGCGGTAACCCGCCACGGTCATTCTGACCCGCAGCAGCCAAACCTCCGAAAATCCGACAGCCACAACAGACCGCCAGACCAGCGGTCGGCGGAAAAGTGGAGGTGACCAAACCTCCACCGTCACGCCAACAGAAATACGCCCATGCCATTACGACCCACGAATCCACGCGGCGGTCTTTCAAACGCGGTTTTCCATTGGCGGTACACACCGCCGCGGTCAGAATACACACAAACAAACAAAACTTAGCCACATTGGCCGATTTGAATTCCACACACCTGATACACATACACACACCACTCCCACACACACAATACAATATAAAACACACACCCACATCACCCACAAACCCCTACGACCAAAAATTCAGAAAGAAGCACTGAGAGACACAGCAGCGATCACAGAATACCATCACACAGAGGCACACTACACCATCACCCACACAATATCCACACACAAAACAACACACACCACCACACTCAACACACTTAACTACACATACTCCACCCCACACATCATACACACCACTCCATGGCACCCCAAAGACACCCCCACTTCTCAGACGAAGAACTCAGGGTCATGGTGGAGGAAATCGTTCGGGTAGAGCCCCAGCTATTCGGCACACAGGTCCAATACACCAGCATTGCCCGGAGGACGGAGCTATGGCAGAGGATTGTCGACAGGGTCAACGCTGTGGGACAGCACCCCAGAAATCGGGAAAACATCAGGAAGCGATGGAACGACCTACGGGGGAAGGTGCGTTCCATGGTATCCAGGCACAACATCGCCGTGCAGAAGACTGGCGGAGGACCCCCACCTCAACCCCCACAATTTACAACATGGGAGGAGGAAGTCTTGAACATCCTGCATCCTGACGGCCTCGCAGGAGTCGGCGGAGGAATGGATACTGGTAAGTTGAAGCTTCACTACTGCTTCCCCCCCACCTGCACGCCTAATCATACCCCAACCCTCACCCCCATCCTCGAACCCCACCCTCACCCCCACCCCCATCCTCACCCCCACCCTCACCCCCACCACCATCCTCGCCCCCACCACCATCCTCACCCCCACCCCCAGCACACCTATTCCCTGCCAATGTCTCACCATCACAACCCACACATCCCAAAACCTAGGCCTGCATGCGTCCACTAAGCATGGACACCCATCACCAAAGCATGCCCAATGCATATACACATCCCCCCCACAAGCCACCCTCACCAAAGCCCCCACACACGAATGCCAGCACTTGGGGACACGGGAACCCACAGATACACCCATATGCCACACATTGAAACTATAACCATACCTCTATACCCCTGCAGGACCCGACCGTCAACACACCGCCACGGAGGGCCCAGAATTCTCCACGCCCCCCACCCAAGAGGCCGTCAGCGATGACAGCAGCTCTGTCGACCTGGACACCGATGACCAGCCCGGACCATCGGGGACCTCTGGACAGTCGGTTCCCCTCACACAGGCACAGGCCACTACAGACCCAAACCCCTCTGGGAACACCAGCACAGCTCCCACCCAGCGGGCCCATGCCTCTGTCTCCAGGGCGCGTCAATCTGCGGTGTGTCTACCACTATAGGGCACCCAGGATAACCCACCGCCCCAACAACAACAGGGACCTGGGGGCAGTGGTAGTGGGCACACCGGCCAGGGGGCAGAGGCCCAGGGAAACAGGGCAACTCGGAGGGCAGCTGTGCGACAGGGGGGGGACGGGCCCAGGGAACCCACTCTCCACGAGGCCCTCACCACCATCATGGGAGCATACAACCGCTCCCAGGAGACGATGGCAACGGTACTGGCCCGGTTCCAGATGATCCAGGTACTGCAGGAGGAACACTATCGGGGGTACAGGGAGGACATCAGAGCCCTCACCTCCACCCTGGTTACCATGGTAGGGCTGCTGCAGGACCTCATCAACACCAGGACGGACACTCAACAACAACAAAGGGCCCCTGCCACTAGCCTGGACCAAGAACAGCCAACCACCTCCGCCGGCGCTAGTGGACAGGAGGCCCCCGCACAACAGCAGCCCACCAGACCCCCACCTCCTGCAGGAGAAGAACCACCCCGCAAGAGGGCCCTGAGATCTCGCAAGAAGACAGAGTAGGATGTCAAGACCCCCGCCAGCAAAGGATACCACCTGATGTCATCCCACTGTCCCACATTGTCACCCTGTCCATCCTTGAACTGCCCATGCTCCATCTCTCCACAGGCCTCTGGACAATGCACCTGTGTGACTGTTACTCTGGACTCTGCCATGGACATTCCTTCACCATAGCCCCCACCCACTTGAAACCACCCATCCCATTTTGAGCACTGAAATAAACACCCATTTAGCACAAAACTATCTGGAGTCTGGCTGTGATTTCAAAATATTGTAATTGACATGACAGTGCAAATATGTCCTTGTACATAGTGAAGTCAACAAACAGCTGCCACAAAGCTGTAGTCCATGGGGAAACGAAGCACAGGACTCGTAGTGGGGACCCCAGATCTGAAATAGGGAGGGAAAAGCCACAACTCAGTCATCATACACTGGGGCAAATAGACAGGCAGCAGAGATGCAGGAGAGTAGTTCACATTTACTAAATTATGTTTGAATTGTTACCTGTGTCCTATTGGAAGTACTGTTCAATGATTCTGTCCCTGTTGTCTGTTTCAGCCCCGTCGTCTTCCTCCTCGTCACTCTCTACAGGTTCCACAGCTGCCACTACACCACCGTCTCGACCATCCTCCTGCAGGAAAGGCACCTGGCGGCGCAAAGCCAGGTTGTGAAGCATGCAGCAGGCCACGATGATGTGACACACCTTCTTAGGTGAGTACATTAGGGATCCACCTGTCATATGCAGGCGCCTAAACCTGGCCTTTAGGAGGCCAAAGGTGCGTTCGATCACCCTCCTAGTACGCCCATGGGCCTCATTGTACCGTTCCTCTGCCCTGGTCCGGGGATTCCTTACTGGGGTCAGTAGCCACGACAGGTTGGGGTACCCAGAGTCCCCCAATAGCCATACACGGTGTCTCTCTAGCTGTTCCATCACGTAAGGGATGCTGCTATTCCTCAGGATGTAGGCGTCATGCACTGACCCAGGGAACTTGGCATTTACATGCAAGATGTACTGGTCAGCCAAACACACCACCTGGATGTTCTTGGAATGGTAACTTTTTTCTGTTCCTGTACACCTGCTCCCTGTCTCTTGGGGGAACCAAAGCCACATGGGTCCCATCAATGGCACCAATGACGTTGGGAATATGTCCAAGGGCGTAGAAATCACCCTTCACTGTAGCCAATTCGCCCACCTCAGGGAAAATGATGTAGCTCCTCACGTATTTCATCAGGGCAGACAACACTCTGGATAACACCTTCGAAAACATGGGCTGAGACATCCCAGAAGCAATTCCCACTGTTGTCTGAAATGACCCACTTGCCAAGAAATGGAGTACTGACAGGACCTGCACCAGAGGGGGAATCCCTGTGGGTTGGCGGATGGGGGACATCAGGTCGGGCTCCAGCTGGGCACACAGTTCATGTATAGTGGCACGGTCAAGCCGGTAGGTCAGGATAATGTGGCGTTCTTCCATTGTCGACAGGTCCACCAGCGGTCGGTACACGCGAGGATTCATCCGTCTCCTCGCCAAACCCAGCGGACGGTGCCTAGGAAGGACAACATGGAGCACAGAGTCAAGCAACCCACAGGTACGTACTCACAGCTTGCACAGTAAACGATTCCCTATGCAGTGAATGGCGTGTCTGAGTGGCTATGCAAGGCCTAGGCCTGTGTGACGCAGTTGAAATTGAGCCATGTGGACCCTCGAAATGGCGGCTGCCTGACCTGTGAAGTGTGACAATGGGATGTGAGGTCAATGCGCTGGCGTGGCACACCGCGGCGGTCGGCGGTCGAAGACCGCGGCGCGAAGCCGCATTGGTTAACATTGAAGCCTATGGGTTTCAGGAGCCAATGGCGAAGGGCGCCGGCGGTGGCGGTACGCACCGCCGCGGTACGCACCGCCGCGGGCGTGACCGCCATTTTCTATCTACTTATCCACTTGCGACTTGAACTTTCACAGGAGAGGACCTATACTGCAAGTGTTGCTGTGACCTCGGTCTGGAAGGGACAATGGCTGCTGCGACTGGGGAAAGGGCCCCTGCCTTCACTGGAGAGGAGTTGGAGAAACTTGTGGATGGGGTCCTCCCCCAGTATGCGCTACTCTACGGTCCTCCAGACCAACAAGTGAGTTTAATTCAATATGGATTTGGGGCCACTGGCTGGCATGTTGGGCCTGGCGGGGGGCATGGCGGGGGGCCTGGCGGGGATGGGGGGCATGTTGGGCCTGGCAGGGGGCCTGGCGGGGATGGGGGGCATGTTGGGCCTGGCGGGGGGCCTGGCGGGGATGGGGGGCATGTTGGGCCTGGCGGGGGCATGGCGGGGGCATGGCGGGGGGCCTGGCGGGGATGGGGGGCGTTGGGCCACTGGCAACGAAAATGCAGACAAACTTGAACGTGGTATTTCTCCCTCCCTGTACGTGTCACATAGGTCCGCGCCCATGAGAAGATCGGGATTTGGCGTGCCATCGCCAAGGAAGTCCGGACCCTGGGGGTCCACCATCGACGGGGCACCCACTGCCGCAAGAGGTGGGAGGACATCCGCCGCGGGACCAAGAAGACCGCCGAGTCTCTGCTGGGGATGGCCTCCCAACGTAGGCGGGGTGCCTGCCGTCAACCGACCCCCCTGATGTTCCGGATCCTGGCGGTGGCCTACCCTGATTTGGATGGGCGCGTGAGGGCAGCACAGCAGACACAAGGGGGTGAGTACAAGCATTATCTACTCTGTTGTCGCGCAGTGGAGGTGTCTGGGTGGGGGAGGAGGGCTGTGGGTCCCCCTAGGCCAGGGCGATATCTGTAGGCTGGGCACCCCCGTAAGCCCCTGTGTCCCCAGCCACCACCCTCAGTAGTGTGTCAGTACAGCCATCCCTGGGCTGTGTCATCCATGGGTGCAGTTGTCAACTCTAGGCGTGTAGGGCATGTTCCACGGAATGCGTAGCGGACCCCAAGTGCGCAACTTAGTGCAGGGGGCATCTGTGTCTGTCATGTCCGCTAACTGTACCGGTGATCCATGTACTCAAAATCTCTTTATTTCTCTCTCCCCCCCCTTTTTGTTTGTCTTTCTGTGCTTGTGTGCATCAGCATCATCAGGCGGAGGAGAAGTGGCATCGGGGCAGGAGGGAGCTGCATCTCACATGGCCCAGGAGGGCCATGCCACAGAGTCTGACTGGACCAGTGAGACGGAGGGCGAGGGGAGCTCCACAACGGGGACGACTGGAGCCTGCAGCGACACGGACACGTCCTCGGAAGGGAGCTCCCTTGCGGGGGTGGCACCATCCGTGCCCCCCGCCATTACCGGTACAGCCGCCACCCAGCGCACCATCTCCGCCCTCCCAGCAGCCCCTCAGCGTTCGCCCCGTGCCCGCTCTGCCAGGAAGCCGGGCATCTCCTTTGCCCCAGGCACCTCAGGCCCTGCCCCTGTTACCCCCGCTGCCCTCAGTGAGGAGGTCATTGACCTCCTCCGAACGCTCATTGTTGGGCAGACTACCCTTTTGAATGCCATCCAGGGGGTGGAGAGGGAGGTTCATCGCAGCAATGCGTACCTGGAGGGCATTCATTCGGGTCAGGCTGCCCATCAGCGATCGTTCCAGGCTCTGGCCTCAGCACTGACGGCAGCCATTGTCCCTGTCTCCTGCCTCCCTCTACTAACTCCCTCCTCCCAGTCTCCTGTTCCTCTGCCTGTCCCACCCACACCATCAGACCAGCCTGCACACACCTCAACACCCAAGAGCAGCTCATCCAAACACAAGCACCACAGATCACGCAGACATTCACACAAGCAACATTCCGATGCAGACATGCCAACAGTCACTTCCACCTCTGTGACCCCCACCTCCTCGTCTCCCTCCTCCCTCCCTGTGACGTCTACACTCACACCTTCATTCACCTCACCATCAGCCAATGTTTCCATCACCAGCACACCCTCCAGTACAGTCCGCACACGTGCAGTCACCACCCCCACTGCCATTTACACGTCCCCTGTGTCCTCTCCCACTGTGTCTGTCACCCCCTCTTCCACACCACACAAACGCAGCTACCCACCCACCCAACAGCCATCCACCTCACGACAGCCTCCCGCTCCTGCACCTGCACCCAAAGACAGCAAACTTGTCTCGCCTACAACCACATCCTCTCCCTCCACTCCCATACCCACTGTACCTACCACTCTCCATTGTCCCAAGAAAATCTATCTCTCTACTGCTACCTTCTTTCCTGACCCTGAGCCCCCCCCTCCTTCTCGTCGGGGTAAAAAGAGCACCTCAGCCACCACCAGCCCTGCAGCCCCCTTGACAAGGGTGCAGGGGTATTGGAGCCCACCAGCCCGCAGGTCTGGATCTTCGCCCAGCAGCAAGGGGACAGCCAGCCCAGCCCCTGGGAAGAGGAGCAGAAGGCGGAAGGGCCGCCGCCGGAGCCCGGATTCGATATCCCCCCAGGACACTAGCCAGCCACCGTCAACAGCCACAGCTCCAAAGGGAGGAAAGGGCCACAGACTCCCGACTAAGGAGGGCAAGGGCAGCAAGGCGGAGAAGTCAGGCAGCAGGCCTGCTGCCCATGGAGGACCCGTCACAGCTGCCCAGGAGGAGCCCGCAACCCCCATAGCCGCTGCCCCGGGAGGAACCGGCACAGCTGCCCCGGGAGAGCCCACCACCCCCATAGCCGCTGCCCAGGGAGGACCCAGCCCAGCTGGCCAGGAGGGCCCCACCACCCACAGCCCAGGTGGGCATTGAAGGAGCACCATCCCCGCTGCCCAGGAGGGCACCACCAGGCAATGAGCAGTTGGCCATAGAATGTCCGCCGTTTCCAGCACCGCTCCGCTGGGGACCGCCGTCTCAAGAACCGCTGAACTGGGCCCTTCAAGGCAAGAACCGCTGAACTGGGCCCCGCCGTCTCCAGCACCGCTCCGCTGGGGACCGCCGTCTCAAGAACCGCTGAACTGGGCCCTTCAAGGCAAGAACCGCTGAACTGGGCCCTTCAAGGCAAGAACCGCTGAACTGGGCCCTTCAAGGCAAGAACCGCTGAACTGGGCCCCGCCGTCTCCAGCACCGCTCCGCTGGGGACCGCCGTCTCAAGAACCGCTGAACTGGGCCCTTCAAGGCAAGAACTGCTGAACTGGGCCCTTCAAGGCAAGAACCGCTGAACTGGGCCCTTCAAGGCAAGAACCGCTGAACTGGGCCCTTCAAGGCAAGAACCGCTGAACTGGGCCCCGCCGTCTCCAGCACCGCTCCGCTGGGGACCGCCGTCTCAAGAACCGCTGAACTGGGCCCTTCAAGGCAAGAACCGCTGAACTGGGCCCTTCAAGGCAAGAACCGCTGAACTGGGCCCCGCCGTCTCCAGCACCGCTCCGCTGGGGACCGCCGTCTCAAGAACCGCTGAACTGGGCCCTTCAAGGCAAGAACCGCTGAACTGGGCCCCGCCGTCTCCAGCACCGCTCCGCTGGGGACCGCCGTCTCAAGAACCGCTAAACTGGGCCCTTCAAGGCAAGAACCGCTGAACTGGGCCCTTCAAGGCAAGAACCGCTGAACTGGGCCCTTCAAGGCAAGAACCGCTGAACTGGGCCCCGCCGTCTCCAGCACCGCTCCGCTGGGGACCGCCGTCTCAAGAACCGCTGAACTGGGCCCTTCAAGGCAAGAACCGCTGAACTGGGCCCCGCCGTCTCCAGCACCGCTCCGCTGGGGACCGCCGTCTCAAGAACCGCTGAACTGGGCCCTTCAAGGCAAGAACCGCTGAACTGGGCCCTTCAAGGCAAGAACCGCTGAACTGGGCCCTTCAAGGCAAGAACCGCTGAACTGGGCCCTTCAAGGCAAGAACCGCTGAACTGGGCCCCGCCGTCTCCAGCACCGCTCCGCTGGGGACCGCCGTCTCAAGAACCGCTGAACTGGGCCCTTCAAGGCAAGAACCGCTGAACTGGGCCCCGCCGTCTCCAGCACCACTCCGCTGGGGACCGCCGTCTTAAGAACCGCTGAACTGGGCCCTTCAAGGCAAGAACCGCTGAACTGGGCCCTTCAAGGCAAGAACCGCTGAACTGGGCCCTTCAAGGCAAGAACCGCTGAACTGGGCCCCGCCGTCTCCAGCACCGCTCCGCTGGGGACCACCGTCTCAAGAACCGCTGAACTGGGCCCTTCAAGGCAAGAACCGCTGAACTGGGCCCTTCAAGGCAAGAACCGCTGAACTGGGCCCCGCCGTCTCCAGCACCGCTCCGCTGGGGACCGCCGTCTCAAGAACCGCTGAACTGGGCCCTTCAAGGCAAGAACCGCTGGCCCTTTGGCAGACGTGGCAGGGCAGGATCTGTCTCGGGCAGGGCTGCAGGATGTCCTCTGGCCAACATGCCTCCTCCAGTGGCAGTGGAGTCTGTTATGGACTGTATGGACTGTGGCTTTGCACTCCCCAGGATGGCCCAGTGGGCAGGCCACCCACTGTATGGACTGTATGGACTGTGGCTTTGCTCTCCCCAGGATGGCCCAGTGGGCAGGCCACCCACTGTATGGACTGTATGGACTGTGGCTTTGCTCTCCCCAGGATGGCCCAGTGGGCAGGCCACCCACTGTATGGACTGTATGGACTGTGGCTTTGCTCTCCCCAGGATGGCCCAGTGGGCAGGCCACCCACTGTATGGACTGTATGGACTGTGGCTTTGCTCTCCCCAGGATGGCCCAGTGGTCATGGAGTCCCCTCGTGGATCTGGCGTCGTGTACTCAAGTGGCTGAGGTGCCCCCCCTTCCCTTCCCCCTGAGGTGCCTGTCCTTTTTTCTTTCTGATGCCCCTACAGTGTTCTCTCCGTGGAGTTCTTGTCGTGGGACTGGGCCTTGCCCCTTTGCTCAGGACCCCTGTGGTCCACGGACAGTGGTTGGACTACATTTAGTAGCTGTATATATTTTGTACATAGTTTATTTATTTATTGGGATTACTGCTGTCCATATTTCAATATATCTGCCCGTTTAAGTTCTCTTCTTTTGGTCTTTGCATTATTTCGGAGGGGGGGGTTTGTGGGTTGTGACAGTGATCTGTGGGAATGCATTGATGTGTGTGTTGTAGTGGGTGTGGGTGGGTGGGTGTGTGCCGGTAATCTTTTCCCTCCCCTGTGTCGTAGGTGAAGTACTCACCGATGTCTTCCGCGCCGCTGGGCGTGCTCCTGGTACAGGAGCAGGTATAGGAGTGCGGGGATGACCTGCAACTCGGGTTCCATACTGCCGGAATCTCGCGTGGAGTATGTGGAGGTGAGCGTTTTCCCGTTCGTAGTCTGTTTCCGCCGTGTTTTTATCGGCGGTGCTCCCGCCCCGGAAAAGGTGGCGGATTGGTGGGTCGTGATAGGGTGGGCGGTACATTGTCTGCCGCCTGGCTGTTGGCGGGGACCGCCGCGCTGTTTGTTTGTTCCGCCGTAGCGGGCGGAGTGTTAATGCGGCGGGCTGTGTTGGCGGTTCCCACCAGAGTCAGAATTGCATATTTTGGACCGCCGGCCTGTTGGCGGGTTGGCCGCCGCTTTATCACCGACCGCCAGGGTCAGAATGAGGGCCACAGTCTTTTATACATTTCAGAAAAAATGGAACTTAACTCCTGAGGTCCTCACATTTTTTCATGAACAAGGAAGCAATAATAGCAAAATTTCGCCATCAGGAACCAATGGCGTTCAAGGGCAGCTCCCGGCAATTTTTTCAGGATCTCTCTGGGCAAACCCTGGCATGACACAGACAGCTTAAGGATATCACAGCGTGCATTAAATAAGAGGGTGTACCTTATCTGTGGGGTCACCTCTTCCACCTATGCCTCACACAATGGAATCCGTTCATGGTGAGAGAGAGTCAAGAAGCAAGAGAAACAGTTGGTCTCACCAAGGACACTGACCAATACTCCTCATCCAACTCTCGGGCCCTAACCAGCACACAGGCAACTCGGAGTACCATGAGAACCAGAAAGTCCCACATGGAAAAGAGGAAACTTCGACACCAGCAGGAAAGAGAGGAACACTCACCTTCATCCCCTTGGACTGAGCCATGGTGTGTGGCTCTGAAAGCCCAGGGAACTCTGAATCAGGCTTGCGTTGCCTGACACTCAGCCAGCACACGATCCTGGTGAGGAAAATCCAACCACATTTAGAGTACACTTTACATCTACGGCTGGGCTTCAGGTTCTTTCCAGGTGAAACAGAGAGAGATCCAAAGCATTTCCGATGGAGGTTGCACGATTTCCACTGGAGCTAGC
The DNA here is from genome assembly GCF_031143425.1 of Pleurodeles waltl. Lineage (NCBI taxonomy): Eukaryota > Metazoa > Chordata > Amphibia > Caudata > Salamandridae > Pleurodeles > Pleurodeles waltl. The sequence continues at coordinate 788,877,962 of NC_090439.1, read as the reverse complement.
CCTCTCCTCAGCCAACCTGGTTGCGATTTGGTCACTTTTTTATGTTTGATATTTGTGTTACTGTTGTATACGTTAGTATAGAACTGGTTGATGACTGCAAGTAAGTCAAGGTTCAAGTTTTTTTGATTCAATAGCTACACCTCTTCCCAAGTCTGAGATTTCACTTAGAAACACTATGCAACTCAGCACCACATTGAGACAGACATATGACCCTTAGTGTGTCTCACAGCAGCACACGACCACAAATCGTGGGGAATGAGAGGGGTACAACATTAGCACACACCGCACTGATATGCATAACTTGACTGTGATTACACCTAACACTCAAGGCCTTACCTCCTCATTAAAAGAAGGGCTTTGTTTCAGTGACTGAAAGGCAAAGAAATAGCTAGTGGTACAGAAAAGCGACCTACAGCAAAAAGACAAAGGCTCAGATCTCATAAGTTCCCATCACAGGTCCATGAAATTTACAAAACAAAAAAAAGAGAGGGGTAGCAATTCTATTCCACAGAGGGTTGAACTATGAATCAGAGGCCAAATACCATGCTGAGAAAATCAGACCCATAGGGCTGCTGTAGAAAATTTGGTCAATGGTTGAGGGAGGTGAAACTATTCTTGTCAAAGTGAAACACAGGCAAATCCCAAACTAACCTCTGCTCAAAGCTCTGGCAGCTTAGCACAAAGACATCAGGCTTAAGTTAGGCAATGTGTAAAAGTATTAATGCAGCACGTCAAACAGTAATAATGAGAAAACACAAGAAAGATTCCACGCAATTTAAAAAAACTGAGTAAAATTCATACATTATTTTACACCAAAACAACATTAATCCAATTAGTAGAACTGGAGAAATGCCATTTTAAAGATTTAAGTGAGAACAGTGCTTAGAAGCTCAAAAGCACCAGCTGTGGTTATCTGGTCAAACTGGACAGGGACAAAGTCACAAGATCAGGCCAACTGCAGTAGATCGCGTGCTGATATAGAGACCTGGTTAGGCACGCTGAACAAAATACTTTAAATCCGGGTAGTGGAGCATTGTGCGGGACCACGTAAAGGATGCATCGAACAGCGGCGGCTGCGAGTTCCTGCTTTGAGGATGAGTTGCGCAGTAGAGGTTCTCAGAAGCGGCAGGGCTGCAATGCGAGTCGTGCACCAAGAATGCTTCGCACAGAAGCGGTTCTGAGGAGATGTGTTTACAATTTTCACTAAAACACCACACTAGAGGTAAGCTGGGACACAAGTTTAGACATCAGAGCTAAACCTGAACTGAAGGTCTTAGGTTTCATGTCTAAATTTAGATTTCAGGTCTAACTTAGACTTCAGGTCTAAATTTACCTTTTTGAATTGGGCGCTAGGTTTTCCCACTAACAACCCCAAAGGGCAAGTTGATGTCGCATCTATTAATAGCAAAAATGGCTACGGTACAGGTTTGGAAGCAACATATCACGCCTCCCATACACTTATGGTGGAGTAAGATCCGAAATATTTATAAAATAGAAAACCTTTCCTCCATTATACCTGACACACAAGCGAATTTCAACAAAGTCTGAAAAGTGGTTGTGACCTACCTGATGAGGGATCAGGCCCTCTAGCTGCTAACCCACCTGAACTTAATCGCATCGCAGGGCTCCACATAATCGCTCCAGAGACCCCAGAAAGAGCACACAGAAATCATCCAAGGACAGCTATACATGTAGCTTTAATACCACGGTGAATAGAAAAGCATTTATGAAAATAATATGCCTTACATATTGAAACGGTTGCAAATGTTGCATTAAGAATGCCTGTAATATTGAGCTAATTAAAGACTGCAGTATCTCACTTGTGTGGAACAAAACTTATAGTTACAAAAAACAGTGCCCATGCCAGTCATGCGTGGTGACACATCACCAGAAGTATAATGCTTTCAACGCACTATGGGTGCCTGGTGTCGTGAGCCATTTTTGCTTCTTTCTTTGTCGATTCTGGTAAAAAAGAACATTTAGCATTTTTATCAATGCCGTCACCGAAAAGAGATGATAAAGTCACAAAGATGAGATCTGTTGGTTTGCTAGTGGTTGTTTTCATTGCTTACTCTAATTCACTCTTTGGACACATCACACGCACACAAAATACACCTTGTCAAGTAAATGTCAGTTCTGTTTTTTTTGTGAACTGTGGACACTTTATTTACATGAATATTACGCTCTTAGATATGAATATATAATCAAACGTATACTTAAGAGCTTTCTTTAAGGAGGGATTCATATATGCATTCTTGCCGTTTTATACGTAGTTCACTTACTGAGGCTCAAGGAACAGAACTAGTGTCTTCAACTTACCTCTCTCCTTCTGGGTTTTGGAGTTTTGACATCTGTACGCGTCCATTTCTTCCGTTAAACACTACTTTGATTCTGAAATTCTCCTGTACATTTATAACAAAAAAGGACAAAATATTCAATTTTGTATGCACAAAAAACAGTTTTACATTTTGGTTTCAATATACTCGTGTGCTGAATGGGGTAGATCGTAAAGAACATCAAATAGCCCACTGATGCGCACGAATGAATTCTAGTTGCTTGTTTAAAAAGTCTCTAGACCAAGCGCTGCACTTGCTCAGCTGTCTTGCTGGCTACAATTACCTATCTATCTCTCAGATTTAAAAGAGTTCAAAGACGAAGTGTTAGTTAATGTGATCAAATTATTTTACATTACATTAGAACGCAAAGTGCATTGACTGCTGAGCACTGTAGTGAGTAGTGGTAAATAAGCAATGTAAAAGGTTGGCCGCCTCTTGTCATAAAAATGTCTGTGTACTTTGTGTATTTTAGTGTTTGTGCAATAGAGTTATATAGTCAACATCTAATTTTGTGCGACAAGGCACAACCAAATATTTTGAGGTGGCTACTTTGATGTGTTTGAAAAGGGCAAGACAGCAATAACTGAGGACATGTTATAAAAAAAAATCCTCCGAGGGGCGTGTGCTAGCATTTTGCGACTCAAGTCACTTTAGTATTACAGAAAGGGCTGGAGTGTAGGATCGGGGTGATCTGACGGGGGGTTGCCTTATTTGCATGGGGGGTGGTGCCATGCAAATGAGAAAATACTTGCCTCTGCAACCAGCGGCATAAAAAAGATCCAAAGCAGCAACAAACCCGTTCCCCCAAATAGGGCACTTGGAAGGGGACTAGGGAGTCCCATAGCCCCCCCCCCCCTCGAATATCCCTGCAGGCGACTGTAGTCACTCACTGCACCTGCCTGCAAGGGGATCTCTGTGTCCCTTTGAATTGTAGGCTGGTTGCCGCTTGCACTGTGAAAGATGGACTGGCTGATTCAAACAGCCGGCCCACCTTTGATTAATGCACTGCCCCCAGGGTAGGCACAAGTTTATGATTGTATTATAGACAGTGAGTTTACTGTAATAGGACACACTTTCCCAGTCTGCGCCCGGATCACCCAGATAAAGGTCCACCGTGAGCCAACCATGGCTTTGCGCCCTATCTATAAAATGGGCCTTGGTGTTATTCAGAATGTAAATGGTATGTTCATAATCATGTTCCCATGGAAATGTTACCTGCTACTTTACAATATGAAGTTTCCATATGCAGACAACCTTCAGTTGTGTTCTTTGGAGTCAGAACAACACAGCAATCTTTACTGTACCAAACTACAACCAGGCATGCAATGAATATATTATTTTCAATGCCTTACGTCGCAGACATCTAGGCCTATATCACAGTAAGGACTCACATGCCTGGTCTGGTCTGTAATGCACATTTAGGTAGGTGTGGTAGACCCACAGTAGCCCAGTGTACCCCATCTTAATGACTGCACTGCACCCAGAACAGCCGCAAACTCTGTATGTCCTGGGGGAAGTGCATTAGTGAAAGTGGGGCTGGCTGTTTGAAGCTGTCAATCTGCATTTCACTGTGCGGCATTAGCTTATAGGGGGAAAATTGGGTGGGTCAATATGTCCCTCTTACCACCCTCACAAGCAGAGGCTTCAGGGGCATGCTGCCTGTGCACCACCTCTATATGGCGCACAGTCAGTGCATTTCCTAATGGCTTGTTTGCCTCTCCACCTGTGACTGTAATATGCCTCGTTTAAATTGGATCACGCACCTATGACAATGAGGGAATGGCCCTAGAGAGGCCATACACGTGTCTGCAGCCCATTCGGTAATATCAAAGTGCCCTGGAGGTGCAAAAAGTGGACACACACACACATTGCACCATTGGAGCTTTTATATATATATGTGTATATTTATATATATAAATTTATATATATATGTGTGTGTGTGTATATATATAACACTTTTGCCGGCATTCCCCTGCTACTTCCACTCTGGCGGGGTCAGTGTGACGTGCGGAATCCAGCCACCGCTTAATAAATAAAAAAGGATTCCAAGTACCACCATCACCGTTACCTAACAAACACACTCCACAGGCTTGTTTCTATGTGATAAAGAAATTGAATGGCAGCGCATTTCGATCTCCCAGAGATCTTCCTCACAGCCAATGAAAACAATGTGCACCACCTCCCTTAAAAACAAACAAAATGCCTCAAACATGGTAAAAAGACTATAAGCCACTCACAAAGTGCAAGAAGAAAGACAGAACAGTATATATATAAATACAAATCATCAGTCTCTAATCACATTCATGATATAGCTACCATATTGCACATACACATTGTTGTCAGATTCTGATATCGTTGTATAAATATTCAAATCATGTATTTTTGCCAGTTGACCATATTGCACATCCAAACAACTAAAATTATATTGCATCACCTTGATTGTAAATGAGATCATCACCTTGATTGTAAATGAGATCATATTTTTATCGTTCTCTCAATTCATTATACAAATATCTACACCCTATGTTCAGGCTAAATGGCCATACAGCATATTATAATCCCTAGCCATTATGTCATATCTACTAGATAAAAACCAAAATAATAATATAAATTCAATTTCTAAAGTGTCAAAGTCCTACATATCAGTGGGACATGGGACAATCAGCAACAGCTTTCTCATTATTTGTATTATGTTTATGATTGGGTTTATGGAAGACAAGAGTTAGGGGCATCTCTCTATATGTAATACATTTTTGCTTTCTCAGTTTGTTATGGTGGAATAATAGGTAGAAGTCTTTTCAGTACTCTCCTCAAGTTATATATTCATATATTCATTCATGTAGTTGCACGTGGTTGTTTTTTGGAAGAAGTTAGGCATGAGAAAATAAAATACAATTTATTGGGTTAGTATATAAGATGAGTATCTAATCTTTATAATGAGATCTAGGAGGGGCTATGAGTGTACGGTCAGATAAATCATGTATTTAAATCAGTTTTCTTTTGGGATGACTTTATGGTCCTCTTAAATAATGGATTGCAAGTATCAATAATATGTGCATCCATATACAATTTCTTCTCATGTATAAATGAATCCCAGTTGACTACTGAACCGATATGTAGGATATTGACACTTTAGAAATTGAATTTTTATTATTATTTTGGTTTTTATCTAGTAGATATAACATAATGGCTAGCGATTATGATATGCTGTATGGCCACTTGCTCTGAACCTAGGGTGTAGTTATTTGTGTAATGAATTGAGAGAATGATAAAAATATGATCTCATTTTACAATCAAGGTGATGCAATATAAAATTAGTTGTTAACATGTGCAATATGGTCAACTGGCCAAAATACATCATTTGTATATTTATACAACAATAACAGAATATGACAAAAATGTGGATCTGCATTATGGTAGCTATATTATGAATGTGATTAGAGATTGATTATTTGTATTTATATATATACTATTCTGTATTTCTTCTTGCACTCTGTGAATGGCTTATAGACTTTTTACCATGTTTGAGGCATTTTATTTGTTTTTACAAGCCTGTGGAGTGCGTTTTTTAGGTACTGATGACGGTGGTACTTGGAATCCTATATATATATATATATATATATATATATATATATATATATAAATATATATATGTGTAAAAAATCAGTCCAAAATTAACAGATTAACAGCACTCACTCAGGCGTAGATGAGATGATCAAGAAAATATTTTATTCTCCTTCATGACGCATTTTGCCCGAACATATATAACATACACTTTAAAAAACCAAAGGTTACAGGGACATTATAGTTAGGTTGTGAATTTACACGTGCAAAAGCACAGAAATTCAGGAGTTATAGTCAGAGTTCTTTCAAGTAACTATAACTCATGCCCTAGGGTAACTATAACTTGCACCCCCGCCATGCTCAGTTTTTTCTTTAATAATTTGGAGTAATTCGGGATAATTAGCAGTGCGTGTTGAGCGCACGAGTTATAGTTACCTTAGGGAGCTTTATAGGTACTCGAACGATCACTGCTGAATTTCTATACTTCTATTTGAGTAAATTCAGAAGCTAACTATAACGTCCAAGTAACCTTTCATTTTTTCAGTGAATTTCTATATTTTTTTAATCACACAATAATATTTGTGGCAGGTTGTGGCAAGCCAACCAGGGCCTTGCTATTCCCAAGGATCCAAGGAGGCTCCGAGGACGATCCATCAATCCAAGGATAGGCAAAAAAAAGGGCAATCCTTTGCCCATGACCCCTCCATGTGTTCTATGAGCTCAGGATACCTGTATCCTGACCCCTTATATGCTTTTACACCCTTTTTTTCCACCCCCAGGCAATGTGAGAAACAAATGGCGGCCACAACTTTTCTGTCAGGTTGCGGCCAGCCAATCAGGGCCTCCCTTTGTCTCTGGATCCGCGGAGGATCCGAAGGGATCCGAGGAGGATTCACACCCCTATCTATACAAATGTATAGATATAATATACTTAATGGATTCATACCAAATCACAAAGAGGTCGCTTTCCGGACCAATACGTACCTTTCTGCAAAATTTGGCTTAAATCCACTCAGTAGTTTCAGGGCTATCACTGTTCAAAATCCCTATGGAAAAATGAATGGAGAAAAAGTGTTTTGGGCCCCCCCCTTTTTTTCTGCCCCCTCCTTGACAGAGCACCCTTAAACTTTCCAGACCGCAGCTGGCGTGGCTGGTAAATGTTTTGGGAAAATTTCTTGAAGATTCGTCAACCAATGCCAAAGATGTAAACAAGTAGAAAAATGCTTTTTCTATAGAAACTTACTGAAACAACCCCGCCTGGCCTGCTGGTGCCGAGGCCGGCGGTGACCTCCTCCAATCTGGCAGCAGGCCTCAGGCCGCCATCTGGATTAAGAGGTTGCACACCGCCAGGCTTTCTGTGGCGGTCACCCTGCCGCAAAAAGTCTGGCCGTTACGCACCAGGCGACAGGAATCTTCATTCCTGTTGCCGGCACACATATCACCACACATGCACACATCCCCCCACCCGTCCATACACTCACAGGCACCCCTGCACCATTTCACGTACGCATGCATTCACATACACACCTATTCAGCGTATGCATACATGTATTCAGACACACCCACTCACTCGCATTCATCCATAATGACACCCCCAATAATGCACACATGCACGCACACACACATACATACACTCGCAGACATGCACGCATTCAGCATCCCCTCTGCAAACACACACATGCATCCAAACACACCACAGACCGTCTCACCCCCTTTCGGATGCCCACTTACCTCTTTCGTCGAGGAGGATGTCAGGGAGGGGATGGGTCCTGGCGGTCTTCCCTCTCCGCCACCACCACACGAGCAGGACACCGCCGAGCCATATGGTGGCTCGTAATATGGAGGGCAGAGTCATGTTGGCGTAGTGGTGCCAGCAAGGTAACAGCCTCTGCACCGCCAACCGCCAGAACAAATGATGGCTGCTCTCTGCCTCAAAAATGGTGGTGAGCAGCCACCACCTATAATATGGTGGTCTTCTGACAGCCAGCACTGGCGGTCGAATGGCGGGTTTGGCTTTGGCGGTCAATTGAATTGACCATCAAAGTCCTAATGAGGGCCTAGGCAACCGCCACTAGGTAATATACATATGCTGCCAAGTAAAAGGCAACAAAACTCCTTGCTATTGAAGCGAGTAGGGAGTGATATTTAGGCAATGCTCTCCATCACAGGTTACAATGTAGCCACAGGCAGTCGATTTGCAAACAATCACTTCTAATAAGCAAAAGAAAAATGTTCACCACTTGAAACCAGGGGGAATACTGAAGTTAGACAAGTTCAGCACAGGGCACTAAGATTTAAATGCCTATTTAAATGTTGGGGTCCTTGAAGGGTCGCCTTTTCCGCTCATCATCAGTGTAAGATCTGTAGAAATTATGAGGAGGAAGTCTGGGGGAAATTTCACAACAATTATGTTGTAGTTGAGCACAATATAAAGACCCCATCCATCAGCTGTCAGACAGAGCCCATTTTCACCGCACTTTGTCCTTCCTTCCTCTGACATCTGTCTCCAGCTGACTCTTAACATTCCAGAATACCACCGAGCTGCAAACAAGTCCGCAAATGGCAGTGGTCTACGGCTGGTCAGCAGGACTGTCAACCAGGTGTGTTGTGGTGAGGCAGAAGTACGCTTAACAAATTGTCTGGGTGCAGGAATTATGCAAACTGGCCTCCACACGCAATTGTGGGACCTTGATTGAACAGCGTTTATGTGTTTAGTTTATTCTGGGGTATGCATTGGAAAAAAACAATAAGAGTATGTGTCAAAAAGACAATCCTTTAAGCAGTGGCATAGAAAGTGTGACCTGATGTTATGTATGCTGTTACAGCAGTTGAAAATCATGAAGCCTTGCAGCACCACACAGAGAAAACATCATGTCATAGTGTTAAGATTTTGTGGTCATAGCAGTGTCAAAGATTTGAAAGAAGCCATGAGAGAAAGAACAAATAAGCTGTTGGGCTCGGAGCAGATCCGCTTGAACATATGAGCGTGGTGGTGGGAGTCCAGTAGGTAGGAAAAACCCTGCCTTAAAATAACATGTATTAGAGAGCAAACATTATTAACAAAATCTGAGTAACTAAAACATAACACATAACATGTACTAAAATAGTTTAAATAAAAAAATAAAAAGGGTGTTTGAAAAATAAAACGTACATGTTTAAAATGTGGTTGACATGGTGTCTGTCACGTTGATTTCAACGTGAAATAATAAATGACTGTGAAAATGTATGTTGATTAATTATAACTACATGTACTGAAAAAAGATGATAAATATAAATCAACAAAACTAATGATATGAAATTAATATTAGAATCGTTTTTTCTGCATTATTAATAAGGCTAACGTTTTAGCATTTTTCCAGAAGCACTGTGTGGAAATGTTATGCTGACTTTATTGAAATGCTTTTGCAAACATTGTTTATTAGACATCCTATTGCAGGCTCACAGTGGAAAGCTACTATTTTCTCTGTTTGATTCACTCTGCACTTCCTTGTAATAAATATTGCAAGTTTTAACAATTGGCCTTAGTTTCTGGTAGGAAGTGATGCTAGCTCAATGTCATGTTCTGTTTTGTTTTCAACAATGTTATAATTCTACGGAAACTGCTGTCCGGAAGAAAGATACAAACCAGAGAAAGGACATAATTTAATTGGCTGCTCACTATCACACCTCCTAGTTTTATCCAATAGAAGCTTAGCTAGTAACTTTTGGGACATTAATTTAGCAATGTTTTAGGTGGTATAAGTCAGTTTCTATTTAGCTTTCAGTTTCTGCCCAGTTCAGTTCTGCCCAGTTCTTTCCAGTTTTCCTGTGCAGCTCTTATGTCCAGCTAATTATGATTTTAACAGTTCAGATATATTAGGCCCAACATTACTGAACTGTTTTCCCTTTTCACGTTCCTGATATTGTCTGTTAAAAACCTGCTGTTCCTGTGCTCTACTGATGAAGACTCTGCAAGCTGCTGACTCAGTTAGGAGAGGTATAACCAATGTGCATTTGTTTTTCCTTTGCAGGTTTTTTTCCCCTTTAGAAATCCAACCACATATTTTTATTAGCGCCATAGTTAGATGTTTTTCCAAATTAATTTTTGTGTTATTTTTAATTTTGCATGTGCAAAGATCAGCCCCGCACATGCTTTTCAAATTAGAGTTTGGTAGCTAGGATGTCTGACCCAATATTTGATCTGAATGTTTATTAATTGATTAAGATTAATTCAACTGCACAACTATTGAAAAATTCTGTTATTTCTCAAATAATTCTGTTGTTATTCTGCATTATTCTTTCGGAGTGCTTAATGGTGAATGCTCTTATAAGATTGATATTCTTCAGACACTTTGGACAGCCTGTGTTGTTTCGATATTGCTATAATTTGGTTTTGTGCATCATTTACGTGACCTTAGCATTGTTAATATAAGGGCAATAAATGTTTAAACCTTATTAAATTGGTGTGGTGATTCAGGATCACATAGGTAATGATGTGTATAAATTACAGACTCCTTATTGCATATTGTTATTGTTTATGGCTATTAGTTTTCATTGCTTGATTAGATGATCTTATTACTCCTGTCTGAGTCAAAAGATTCAAGTCGACCTCTGAGGGTAGTAGATGTCCCTGCCCTATTACGTGTCACATTAGCCTAATATTAGCAGGTCACACGCCCACACAGGGATGAGTTGGTTTGCCAGATCCTGTTGTTTTCATGTTGTTGTTTCAAGTTTCTAAAGTTTAAGCTTTTTATTTGTTCTGATTATTTATAGACTCCCTCTTTTTTTAGGAGATGAGGTAACAATTTTTTTGTCTCTGCAAATTATGTTAAAGGGTTCAATATTGTTATCTCCTTAACCTCAAGAAGAACCAGTAGTCATAACTCATTTTTGCTTCTTTTACCATGTATTTCTTTATGTTTGGAAGATAAGTGATTTTTTAGCCCTTGTGTTTTTCCCTGGCTAGGGTTTGAATGACAGATAGGTATCTTGCAGAATGCGCAGGTCTCAATGTGATATTGACCTGAAAAATTATTAATGAAGGACTGGTACAGAGGTCACATCTTACACACCAATTAGTTGAACTGATTAAGAAGCCAAGAATCTTACCAAAATAGGCCTCCATAACTTCCAAGAGCGGATTGAAAATGTGCAGCTTATCACACCCTTACATCTTGGGTTTTACATGCCCTTGTTTTGGATCATGTTTTATTTTAGAATACCTAACTGAGAAATATACACAATAAAAGAGAGACTCCTGATTTGCCCCGTTATTGTACTTCTCAAAGGCCTTCGATCTTTATACCAAAGGAACTGTGGAAGATACTAGGCAACCTTTATATCATCCCCCAGGAACTCCAGGCATATTCCACTGCAGGTTTATCATGGCACCAATGGAGATTTAACAGAACATTTAACCACAGCATCAGAGGGAATTAAGGTTACATGCTGACACCCATGATTTTTAAAGTATTCATTAAAAGGATGGTGGAGAAACCTAGACCAATGCCTACATCCCAATGATAGGCAACTACTATATGCAGATGATGTGGTCCTATTGGTACGAACTCCAAACGCCAGCTGAAATGACAACGCATTGTGTAAAGATTACAACTTCAAAGAAATATGTCAAAACTGAAAATTATGGCCAGGGGAAACTTATGAGCCAAATCCAAGAGTAAAAACATCACAATGCCAAGAAAGACCAGGAAAAAGTGAACAATGTTACCTATCTTGAAGTAATGCTAGCCACGACATTCAGTTTTAACACGCTTGTCCAAGGTGCAGCAAAGAGTGGAGAAAGGACTGCACAAGGTCTGAAATGTTTATCCAAACCTTGTGGCAGTGTGTAGGAAAGCGGAGTGTTATTCAGTGAGGCTGGTTAGACTTTACTATGTAATACTCTCATGTTACCCACAAGTGGATCCTTTAGATTCACACAAATAAATCCCTAGTTCAATCCTGTTAGTGTGGCACAGAGCAGTCAGGCTTTACTAGTGGAGCATGTGTTGAGCATATCAAAGCACCAACATGGACAATAAGTAATTGACACGACACAAAAGAAGTCTGACACTAATTAATCAAAATAAAACAGAGTTTAATATAATTTTGGACACCAAAACAAAGACAACTGGATGAGTATAACCGGAGTTATGGATTTTTAAAAGAAAAATAAATGTGAGTATTTCACTCTTGCAAAACCTTAATGTTGCATTCAATGTAGAAATATACTAGTGGCAATCGGTCATCTGAAGGTCGAGTTCTGTGGAACCCACTGACGGTAAAGGTGGAGCAGGTCCCTGGACCAAGGTCCAATGGTCAGTACAATTTTACCTGTCTCGTAGGGTCCGTGTGCAGGGGTTATCCTGGCTGTCCTTGGTGCTGAACGTGGGAGTTGATGGTGCTGGATTTGCTGCTTAGATGGTTGTGGCAAGGAAAAGGGTGCACAATCTTGACAATGGGGACACTGGAGCATCCCCCAAGGTGAGTGTCGAACAAATTTAGTGGTAGCCCAATTGGCCACCAACAAGCCATGGCAAAATCAATTAAGCTTTAGTCATTTTGACGTCCCGGAGTTCCTAAGAAAACAGTTGCCACCTAAAACTTGCTGGGGGTCAGAAAACCTGCTGGAGGTCAGGTCTACATTTCCCACAATGCATTGGACCATTTTCTTTAGAGCAATCCCTTGGTGGGCCCGATGGCCAGTGATCCTTTGGTTCCAGAAGTATGAATTGCCTATGGGCTGCAGGGGACTAGTACCTGTAGTTCAAGGAAGTTCTGGAGCTGCCTTTGGTTTGCAGAGTGGTTCCTTTTTCCTTTGGAGCTAGTCTCTGGTTCAGGACAAGTTGTGGAGTTGCAGGATGGTTACCAAAGGTGCTGGTTATCATGCCTTTGCTTTGTGCAGGTCCTGAAGTTACAGTCACAGGTCTCTTCTTTATCCTTTATCACAGTTTCATCAGATCTGAGGCTCAGGTGCTAGGGGAGTGCCTTAAATCCAGATGTAGGGGCTTTGGGGTTGTGAGTGCTTGTAGCTAATGAGGTGCTAGCACCTGTGGCTAATTTGCCCATGAGGTGACCACTTCCTGTGGAGGGTGGCATGTTTTCTACCCAGAAGCCTCTATTCTGTGACTTTTTAAAATGGCGGAAACCATCCTCGGTTATACAGACCAAGTAGCCCACCCTAGGGGTGTGGCTAGCCTTCTGGGGTTGTACACCACCTGAATATCTAATTTTCCTGCATGTCTGGGTTGCAAATGTGCCTGGGGCTTTGTCCTCTGGGCAGTAGCCCTATTTCATATCAGAGGCAGTGTGGCCTTGAAGCTCACTGCCTTGATGTGCCACTTTACTAACCATCCTGCAAGGGAGGGAGGTGACACCCCCAGTTCAGGCAGGCCTTTGTTTCTGACTCATGGGAGTGTTGACACCTCATGGGAGGGGATCAGATTCCTGTCTTGCATGCATCAGTTGTAGGCTGTCAGCCAGGGCACTGGAGAGGCTTTGACAACCAGATGGAACACCGCCTGGGTGCATGTCACATCAAATCTGACTTGGGGAACACGTTGAGTTTGAAGAGACAAGTTGTTTGAAACCAAACATGACACTTTTCCATGGGACCATAACGTAGTTGGCAACGTCAGGATGCCCAGCCCATATTATCCTGTGGCCCCCTGAAAACTTATAGTAGCCCTTAATGGAAAGAGGCTACTGTAGGGACATATAAGCTTGCTCTTATATGCCCACATCTTTAATATGATGCACCCTGCCTCCTGGGATCAGGAGGCCGACCTTAGGGAAGATGGACATACATTAAAGATAGTGCTGTGTACTTGCCACTCAAGGTGAGAGGATAGCCAACTTTGAGCAGTTTGCACTAGTTATGCAGTCTCCATTGGCAGGACTAGTTGACTTGTGAAAGGGACTTCTGCTTCCCATCATGGGCAAAATAGACATTTAAAAAATTGAGGTGCTGCCAAAATTCTTGTACTATTATATCAGCCGAAGCGTGGTGTTACCCAAACTGCACCTGCTGGTGCACGGGGGTGGGCTTGTGGTGCCCTATTTTGAGGCGTATTATTTTGAGGCTCAGCAGCAACGACTGGTACACTGGCTATCTGGACTCACTCTTATAGAGACAGGAACAACCCATGGACCGCTGAAAATTGCTGAAGTTAACAATCTGGTATGCTCCTGTTTCAAACCTGGCCCCCACTGTTCCTAACTATTGCAGGCAGGGCATTGTTACTTAATATGTAGCTGTACAATTATGAAGCACCCTTGCCCCATGCACCCAATATTCCTCCACTAGGCCCACCCTAGAACCCATGGTTTCCTCAATGCAACAAGTTTGTCCCCATTGTTGAGAGTTGCCATAGAGACCAATAATTCCACGTTGCTCAATTGCTGTCCCTTTGGCCCCTACAGAAGCAATACACATTGCACACTGGGCAATTTCTAACTTGTGGGCTGCTAACACGCCTAGTCAAATATGCATGGGGGGGTCATAGATACTGCCCCCCGCATATACCTTCTTCCAAAACCTTCATTCAGTTGGATCACACAGACACTGCATTAGCTGGCTTTATAAAAGCCTATCAGACCCACTTCAAGCCCTCGCAGAAGTTTAGGAAACTGATTTTAGGAAACCTCTGCATGATAAGAAATGGGAGGTGGCCATTGAGTATCCCAATTAAAAATTGAGAAATGTATGATTCAAATTAATCAAATTCTTTATACTTCATAGGACATACCTCTTCAAGGATAAATAAAATATTTCCAGGAGCTGCGTCAACCTGTCCTCGATGCCAGTATCCAAAAGTCTATTTTCACCACATAGTCATTGTGCTGCTCATCACTCTCCGTATTCTGGACTGGAGTACAACCTATTTAAACAGCCTAAAACCAAAGTTGCTGTAGTCCAGTTTGTGGACTTGGGTATCCTCATAGCAAAGCGAGCGATTATGCCATGCTGGAAGGCACCTACTCCACTGGTGGTGTACCTGATGCAATGGACACAGGACGAAAGCAAGGTACTTCACAAAGAGACAGCCAGGGCCTTGCAAAAACACCCAATTTCTAACTCTTAAAATTATATTTGGTCTTCCTTAGAGTAGTGCCTAATTTGAGCAGGTGGTTTCCATTGCTCAGCACAGGCACTTAATTGTCAACACCAGAACTTATGACAGTGCACCACATGGCGGTTCTGTTTGTCTAGTTTACAGATGAGAACAACAAAAATTGTTTATCAGTTTAATACACATTTTAAAATGACTAATACTTGCTGCCTAGGCCATTCATATAGCTCTTAGGACGTGGAATAGCCTGAATTGTCACATTTACTTGTGGGAGTGTGATGGTTAGTGGTTGTGTTGGCACTGTCACTGGCAGTGCTGGTAGGGGCAATGGGTGGTCCAAGCTCCAGCGGCCTCCTGACAAGGGCCCTGGCACTTATTTTACAAATTAAACAAGTCTGCCCCACATTATGATCGTGTACCACCATGAACATGTTACTCTTCATCATTCCTACTACAAGTACCCAAAATCTGATCTTGTATCTCCAAATGCCTATTTAGCATATGTATCCTAAAGCACTACCCTCATACAGACAACCTCACCCGGAATCCTGTTTTACCATGATCTTAATTGACCTTAACTACCCATGCCACAAATCTCCCCCTTCAATCCTACATATTGATTATAAACCTGGATCATTGTAATTGTAATAGCGCTTAATACCGCTGACGAGGCATAAAAGCGCTTTTTGGCGTGTAGCACGCTACTCCAGAACCCAAGAGGAATTAGTGGTGGATTATTATAGGGAAATATGAGTACAGTTTTGGTATTTTTATGAGCTAATTTGAGCACAGGATATGTGAGTTTGTTAGTTGGATTGACTAGAGCAATGGAGGGATAGAGGAGGGAAGAATCCAGAGGTGTTATCTGGGAGTTTATAGGATGAGGCTTGGGATGAGTAAAGGAGAGATGGAGGAGGGAAGAGTCTGTGGAAAGGGTTAGGGAGATCATAGTAGCAAGATGAGTTTTAGATGAGTCAAAGGTGAGATAAATGAGGGAGAATTTAGCAGGGTTGTTTGGGAGATCATGGTAGTAAACTGAGGCTTGGGGTGAGCTAGATGTGGAAGAGGAGGGAAGAGCTCAGGCAGGGTTATTTTGGAGAATGGGTTTGGGATGATACAGAGTGGGGATAGAGGATAGATTGATAGAGACATGACATAGGGCGATGGGTAGACAAAGTCAAGCTTAAAAGAGAGTAAATGTATATTATTTGTATTTATTTATAATTTTATATATATATATATATATATATATTTTTTTTTTTTTTTTTTCTTCCAAAAACAAAACGCAGCACTCCAAAAGACTTCGTCTAATTCTTTAATGTGTTCCAAAACAACCCATCATCACCACCAACGCGTTTCGACTATTACAGTCTTGAGCACGGTAAGTAAGTGCATCTTTTGTTTTGCCTATATATATATATATATATATATATATATATATATATATACTCCCACCCTCTGCCATTATCCAGCATTCTGGGAGATGTAGTGCAAAACAACCATAGTCACAGTGCAAATTAAAAATACAAATAACAAACTGCCAACAAAGTGTCTAATACATTTTCACAGACATTACTGATCCCTTTCTCTATTTCTGCGACTTATACATTATTTTTAAATACGCAAAACTATGTATTTCAAAAACATATCTACACCACGTCTCCCCATGAGTGTGGCTATTCTTTCAAACTACTATACATGATCTATCCATCATGAGTATATTGAAGTCCAAGTGTTCAGCTACTCCTAGTGCCAAAGCGGGTAGGTGGATCCCTCCCACTGGCCTAAGTGTATTCTACCAGGGCTACCCGCCTGTCCCTTTCCTTTTGTCCCAGTACGTCTACTTCACTGGGCTTACTACATATCAACTTGTTCTCTCTCATATATTTACATGGTGTCAGGACATACTTTCCCCTGTCCTAAGTATATATATATATATATATATATATATATATATATATATATATATACACATTTTTTTATCATTATTTTTATTTTTATTTAATTTATTTATTCATTATTATTATTATTTTACTTTAATTTACTTATTTATAATTTGAATTTTATTTATAGATTTTGTTTTATTAATTTGTATCTAGTACAGTAGGACTAGAGTAATAAATAAATAGTTATGTAAATATATGTAAATACATAGTAAGGGAATCTATGTTCAAGGAATATAATAATAGGTATGATAATATGAGAAGAAAAGTAGTATTGTATAAACACAGCCTTTCAAGATTTGTAATATTTGAAGTTAATTAATAAGTGTACTTTTCTAACATGTATCTTCCCTCCACTTTTGAATAGTGAAATGCTTATGATAATAAAACATTTGATCAGTGTGATATAAAAACGAGAGCAGGGATTCATAAGTATGTAATAGAACAACTTATTTAGGAGCTCTGCAATGACCTATAAACATGTGAAGCATAGAATAACATACCCATATATATGTATATATATACACACCCATATATACATACACACACATGCATATATAGATACATATATATAACCGTGAGTAAATATACATTTGTTAAACAGGTTTAAAGAGTATGTGTATAATTTATTGTTATGACATAGTAGCAATACATATTTCCTAAAGAATTATACATATCTAGAATATACACATAATCAGATTAAAAATATTTATCAACACAGGCATATGCAGTCCATTGCTGTTTGAATACGGTGGTTAGGAAGGAAAGAGCCAACTCTTGAGTGGTCTTCTGAAGACAAGATAGTTACCCGTGGATCTTATACTTGGAGGTAATGAATTCCATAGTTTAGCTGCTTGAACGGAAAAGGATGGACCACCTATTGTCTTTTTCTTGTATGGTGGTGTTCTAAGGTGGGGTGCCAATCTTGAGCGGAGGTTTCTTTGTTGAATGAATTTGATTATTTTGTTTCTGATAAAACGCAGTCCTGTTCCATGTATAGTTTTATCGGTGATACAAAGCAGCTTGAAGGTGGATCTTCTGGCAACAGGTAACCAGTGTAGTGCTCCCATGGCAGGGGAGATGTGGGCTTGTAGCTTTAAATGTAATGGTAGCCAGGCAGCGGAGTTCTGAATACGTTGTAGTTTTTTCATAATAGATAGAGATGATTCATGGTAGAGGCCATTGGCATTATCCAGTTTGGATAGTACAAGAGAGAAAGTAGCCTGCTCCTTGTGTGGAAATCTAGGGTGGGGGAAGATGTGTTGCAGAGTCTTCAAGGTGATGAAGCTTGTTCGTGCTAGTTTGTCCACTTGGGCATTCATTGTTAACTTGGAGGCAATAGTAATTCCAAGGTTTTTAACTTCCTTGGATACTTGAGGAGGTGGTCTGAGATCATCAGGCCAGGCGCACAGTGGGTCATAATTTTTCCAGTCACCACATGTGAGTATTTCCATTTTGGAAGCATTTAGTTTGAGATGGCTCCAAGTCATCCACTGATCAACGGCTCTGAGGCAACTAAAGGTTGTGAGTTTTCAATGTATTTGAGGCATTCCAATTTAAGTAGTGTTTGTGTGTCATCTGCATAGCTGTAGCATGTGAGCTGAAAATCATTGATCTGTTCTGGTAATGATATCATGTAGATGTTGAAAAGCAAAGGTGAGATGATTGATCCTTGGGGGACCCCTGCTTTTGGGAGGTAGGGTCTGGATGAGAAGAGGGGAGAATAGATAATATTAGTTCTGTTTTGAAGGTAGAATGTAATCCAGTCAAGAGCAGTCCCTTCTATGTCGGCTTTGTGGAGTCTTTGAATTAGGGTGTCATGGTCAACCATATCAAAGGCAGCCGAGATGTCCAAGAGAAGTAGTGCAACAACTCCATTGTGGTCAACTGTATTTTTAAGATCATCTCAGATTGCTATGGGTGCCGATTCAGTGCCTCTTCGTGTTTGGAATCCAGTTTGTTAGTCTGAAAGTATGCAGTTGTCTTCAATGAATTGTGACATCTGGGCGAATGCTGCTCTTTCTATCAGTTTGCCCAGGAAAGGTCCTTTTGTGATTGGTCTGTAGTCGTTGGGGTCCTGTGGGTCTAGGTTTGTTTTCTCTAATAACAGACGTATTTATGCCTTTTTCAGGTCTTCAGGAAACGTTCCTGTAGTTACAGAGTTATTGATGATTCTTGTTACATGTGTGGCCTGCTCACCACATTCCCCATTCCAGAGCTTGTTGTGGTTGTTCTTAGTTTTTCATAAGTTTAACACTCATAGTATTATAATAAAGCAATGACGCCTGATAATATAATTGTCTCTTCTTCTTGTGCATCTATTAGAAGGATACCAATTGAATATTTTGAAGTTTGTATTATACAGCAGCAAATAATGCCTCCTTCTTGATATCCATGTCTTGCTCAAATACCTTAATGATTCTCCAAAAAACTTTAACAAAAATGATTTTAAAAAGTAGAACAAGAAGCAACATAATGCCAATTCTAAGAACATGAGAAATAAAGAACTCCAACTTCTCCTGTTGGCAGATTACTATAATAGGGTAAGCTTATGTCACACAATCTGAATGTTTCTGTTGAGTGCCATGCAAGGGAATAGTTGAAACACTGGTTTAACAAAGAGAAATGCAAAACAGACCGCAAAAAAGTAAGCAATATATTTGTGATGTAGATCACCGCTCCAGAAGAAAATTATGGGTAAAAATATTTGGGAACAATTATCTAAAGTGGAAATGATAATCAGGTATGATAATCATGGGTCACTTCCCATCCTTCAGTAGTTGTCTGTAAAACATTGCTAATAAATAAATAATAAGGCATCCTGAGTTTATTTGTATTTACATTTCATTTAAATAAAGTAAACTTTGACTAGTTTGGAACTATTGAAATATCCCATTAGATAATGTTTATAAGGGCAGGGAATTTGGCGGTCCACAACCAAAGGATCAAGTATTCAATATAATCTATGAAACAAGGAAATATAATAACTATATTGAAACAAGTTGGCTGCATCTGTGGCCAAGGGAAGATGTTCCAGATGGTGTACTTTGAGGTTGTATAATGCCTAAGGAAGAAATAGATTCCCAGAAGAAAATGAAATGAGTATGGGAACATATGATATGTTGAAGAAGTTGGCCAAATTTCCTGCAGAAAAGGGACAAAAGCCCATATTAAGAGTTAGGAATAAATATGTGTGGAGATGTCGGGCAGGTGGAATTATACTTTTCGACTGGTAAATCTTCACATGTGAGAGAGTGTAGCTTAAATATTACATATGCTAACGTGAAATGCTTAACTACGCTGCACATAGAAAATGACTATGGTTTAGTTATTTGCTTAACGTGAATTTGAAACATGACTATGATAAACTGAACTAATGACAATAATGAGTAAAACTTGTTTATGATATGATTAACCAAATTTATATTAGTATTTGCGGTATTATATTGAAAATTCTATAGGCCTTAAGTTAGCGTGAGTTGAAGTTTTAGCCGTGTAACTCTCATATTAAAGCATATTTTCTGTTTTCTAGTGTGCTGACTCGCAAAGGGCCATGACCCAGCATTTGTTCTTTTTCTTTGTTTCGTGTAGCAATAACGATTTCTTCCCATCCGCATATTAGCTGATTGTACCATGGACTTTATACGTTTTGCAACAAATGTAAAAATATTCAAGGACATTTAACCATGGAAAAGAGAACTTTTGACCTGAAGAACGTGCCAAGGCGATGACATCCTCCGGATGTGCCACCTACGAAGACGTCAATTATGAAGACCAATCAAAGCGGTATAAATTATCGTGGGGTGACAATTTGGATTACCTAATGTATAATTTGATAGGCTAAAGATAGTGGGGTATAGCGAATATCCAATAGAATTTTGGGAATGTATTGTGAAAAAGGGATAAAAACTCATGACACAGAAGGGTTGAAAAAAATTAGGTAGGAAATGATATCGATCGCATCCAGAAACTCTGTCACTCTGTTTGGTGATTTGAGACTTAGACAAAACCATCTTCATCCATAGACTGCCCTTTACACTTCTCCTCCTTATGAGGGAAGTGTCCCCTGTCCCTTAGATGAAATAAACTGTTGGCGATCTAACTGATGTCCTGAAGGGTGAAGACTGATCCTGTATGCTGACTTATTACGAGGAGGGTAATTAGGACAATGCTATTGTAATTTGTCTGTTTGCTTTTCCTTTCTAGGTACCAACTGCTGTATTTTTGGATAGAGACCTTAGTCAGATGTTTTCCAAATTTGTGTTCAAAATTATTTTGCATGAAGTCCAACATGCTGATGCTAATTAGTGGTTAGGCTAGGTGATCACTTTGACTGATGCAAATAGACGTGACTGACATTGTGCCATGCTGAACTGAGACGTACTTGATATTCTATGCACTCTGATCTATGCATATCTTATGATGGTATTCTTATGTTTGTGATCTTTGCATTATTGAAGTCTTATCATAGCTGTCGTGTTGTGATTTTGCTCTTTTGTTTCTTGGTTTTGAGATTGACACTTCTATTATTAGATTGTAATCAATAGGGAATAAAATTCACAAAACTCCAATAAAGGTGTGGTTATTCATGGCTGAAAGGTCATGGTTGCGCCTACAGTTTAATAAATGTCTTTTTCCAAAGTAAAGTATATTGTGGTGATATATGTTGATAACGTCATTGATATATTGCTTAACATATTGATCAGTTATCTCGTTCTACGGTGTCTCACTACTGGGTCAAAAGATTCATCGGCCTAAAACGAGTCCTAATGTGTATAAAATTGACATAAAGGGACGCGTTAACAATTTGGTAGCAGAGCGACGGTTTGGCCCTTGGGGGCCCTAGGACGGAGATTCATTGTTTAAATTGTTTTTCTGTGATAATGCAAATTGGAGATATGATGGGTTTCTAAGTTCACCATGACTTTCCCGGGATCTCGGAGCCTGTCCGAATAAGTTGGGAATGTTCTCAGCGCCATAGTGTATGTGGTTAGGGTCTCTGCGCTTGCTTAAGCTTATGCATTTTGCAGGTGATTGTGAAGATTTGCGTGTATTTAGGCCAAACTAAGTGTTGTTTAGTAGGAGTAGGCGTACTCTGCAGTATGAAAGTAGGGAAGTCGGCGTAATTCATATGAGTGTGGCGCTTGGTGCTCACATTTTTTTCCACGTGGTTGGTCGTTGTGTACGGACCTGTTGAGGTCTAAGACTCCGGAGTATGAAGACAAATGTGGTTTATGTTGTAATCTGTGCGGTTTAATAGGTCAATCGGGCGTGGTTGACAAGTCTAGTTTGAGTCATAATGTGTGTATGAAATCTTCGATGGAGATTTGACAAATTCTAAAGTGCACTAGAAGGAGTCATTGACAAGTCGAGAGTAGAATTTGCAGGTCGAATTCTGCTTGTGTATGCGGGAACTGATAAGGAGAGAGTAGCGGCCGAGGCTTCAAGTGAAATCTCTGTAAAGTTCTGAAGCGAATGTGTTACCCTTCCTGTAGTAAACCGGAAGATTTGTGTTGTCATTTAAAGTGCTCGCAATAATCGCATTACTTATGTGAGATTGTATAGGTTCAGTGAGAAGCGGATGAGCAGCGAGACTTTGTCACCTGCAGTGTGTGTGAGTGTGACGTCAGTGGTGCCGCGCTGAGATAGGTCGGTTGACGAGAGGGGTCGCGCACGGATTGGCTGCTGTCCGTGAGAGGCAATAGATTGAGAAGGGCGGGTGAAGAGTGTCCTGGGAACTAAGTCACTTCTGATTAAATACAAAATAAGAGAATCACAAAAAATGAATTTCGTTTAAGCATTTAAGAGTGCTCTGAAAGGAGATGTGTATATTGTTGCAACTGATGGGGAACCTACACCACCCGAAGGTACTCCAGCTTATATAGTCATGGAAGAGAAGGGTGTCGCACCTTGTTTATGGATGAAACAATGGCGCAAATTAACAGAGAAAGAGGGATGTTTAGCATTTCCAGAACATGGGACGTTTAATCCAAAGGTACTAGAAAATTTGAGGTGGATGTTAAGTACACAGAAACCACCTCCGAGACCAGCTCAGTATGAGGCTTTGGCAATTTGGGATTTGATGGTTCTTAAACATAGACAAGAAAGGTTTCAGAGAAGACTGCAAAGGGCAGAAAAATCTTATGCAGAGGCTAGGTGTGATAATGAGAACAAAATGTGGAGACGGGGAATTGTAGACGGACTGAAATTATTCCCAGCAATAACACAGGGAGAAGAGACACAGGGAAAGAAAGCCTCTTGCAAAACAGATAAAGACTCAAACAAATCTAAAGAGAATAAAAGATCTTGGGAAGAGGAGGATGATTCAGACGATGAGGAATTTATGGACAGATTATTACATGATCGTCCGCCACCATATGTGGTGAGCGACAATGATCCAAGTACTAGCTTGGATCCTGGGAACCAGACGCAGGAAAAGGGAGTTACTGATACGGCACAGACTAGCGATACAGCTTCAATCCAGAATGGTGTCAGTGTACCCACTGCACCAGACATACCGATACAGTTGCAGCCTCCACCGCAAATACAGAGAATCTACCCTGATGTCCCAGTGCTTGAGACGACTATGAATTTGATAGTGCCGCCAGACCCGATATACACGAAGCCAAAGCTAATACAGATTGAATCAACTCCGAAATTAATATCTCAACCACAACCACAGCTGATACCAGGGTACAACCCTGTAGCAGGTCCACCATTAGTGCCGGTTCCGGGTACATTGGAACAGACCTATGGAGTTGCTGCTCCAAGAAGTCTGGGTCCGGGTCAGACACCTGCCACTATATCGTTACCCATTACTGTCGGTCCACCAGTGCCATTGTATGCACAGGGTAAAACGGGTGTTTGTGATCAGGGAGTGATGACTCAGGAGGCGATAAGAGGAGGGTCCATGGGAACTCCACAGATAATGGCCTCCGGAGAACAAGTAATTGAACAGCCTAGGCCCTTAATGGACCTTAGTCCAGTAGGAGCACCCCTCGAAGCAATGCGTCAAGCAGGTTTGGGAGTTTTAACTCCACAAACCATGAGCACGAATACCTCACATTCCCCAATGTTGCATGCAGGGAACATTTCACTGCAAGGTTTTACAGTTCAACAGTTAAATGAATGGTTAGAAAAAACTTCTACTTCACAGAAGACCGCAGTGGTTACAGTCGAACCAGAGAAAGAAAAACAAGATGAATACCTGAACTTTGTACGACTAGGGGCGGAAGCTGCCGAGTTGATAGAAGGGACAATGGGAGTAAATAGATTGGAGTCCTACACAGAGGCAGAATTGAGATAATTATGCCCCAAGATTACCAAAGAGGTAGGCATAGTACATCAGAGATTAGCGAACTTAGCAAACAAATACAATATCAATATTGGAAACACTAAACATTTGAAAAGAAGTTACAGATTAGATTTTGATTCAAAGGATTTTGAGCACATGAGATCTGCAGGAATGAAGGCGCATTTGAGAGAACTGTTACAAAGCGCACAAATTTGGGGGGCACTGGAAAAATGGGAAGGCAGTTGGGCAAAGAAAAGAGATAAGGGAAAGGGTGACAGCCCAGGGTCTAATCAAGCCAAGACCTCACCT
The DNA here is from genome assembly GCF_031143425.1 of Pleurodeles waltl. Classification (NCBI taxonomy): domain Eukaryota; kingdom Metazoa; phylum Chordata; class Amphibia; order Caudata; family Salamandridae; genus Pleurodeles; species Pleurodeles waltl. The sequence goes on along the minus strand of NC_090439.1, from coordinate 788,853,463 downwards.
GATTTGAATTCGGTAAAAATATGACCTATGAGAGAGACAGCTGGTGGTGTTTTAGTTCATGTGCCTTGGACTGGAGGGGATATTCTATCTTTTACTAATGATTATCCCATATTGAGAGAGAAGCCGATCGAGTGGTATCAACAAACAGATAGGTTTGTGAAACTTGCAAAGTGTCTCTGGGAAGACTTGAACACTTGAACTTGTTTGAGATCATTGTTCCACCTGATTTGTGGCTTGAGTGCAAGAGAGGCATTGATTGGCCGACAAAAGAACCAGCAAGGGATAAGGTGACTGGAGCACCTTCTGAAGAGGTGATGATGTATTATCATAAAGTGATTGAGTTTTTTAAACAAAAGGTTTTGCCGAAAGTGACTGATTGGCAGAAAATCGACCGGACCTCTCAAGAGGTTAAAGAGTCAATACATGCTTATTACGAGAGATTGTTAAAAGCGTTTAACAGTGGTACTGAGACTATTGAACCAAAGGACATGACCCACCTTGTGTTCAGATTCGTCGAAGGATTGAGACCAGAAGTTAGCCAAATGATTAAGAATCATTTGATTTGTTGGCAAGCTAAACCGATTGATGAGGTGTTGCAGTATGCAAAGTACTGTAGTGATGAGATTGAGTTAAAGCAGAAAAAGTTGAAGGAAAAGGTGATGGTGATGCAGATAAGGGCTGCACAGGCTGGAATACAGGGAAATGGAGTTCAACAGATGATACAGCAACAACCGCAAATGAATGGTGTGTTTCAGACCCTACCGAGGGGTCGAGGTCGAGGGTTTGTGAACCGCAGTTAAGACTTGAATACGGTTGTTATTCAAAATGATGTTCAAGGGGTGAAAAAGATGTCACCATGTCACGCGTGCGGGGGCGTGGGGCACTGGAAACGGGAGTGCCCGAATATGGTGCAGGATGGTGCAGTTCAGCAGAGCACTAATGTTGGTGTGTTACAAAATTCACGAGGCCCAAAAATAAGACATCAGAACCCAAATTTTCAGAACAACTTGGTACAAATGCAAGGGGTACAGCCCATGCAGCAGATGCAAATGCAGCGTTTTCAGTCAATACAAATGCAACCAGTGCAGCAGCAGATTCCTATGGTACCTAGACAGCAAATGCAATTACGAATGACTCCGATGGGACAGCAACAGGTGATGTTTCCTCAGCAGGTCACAGGCCAGGTAACAAATCAAAACAATACTGTAAAACAGTTCCCATTACGAGGTGAAAATGGCACGAATGAAGATTGGTCAGATGACAGCTCAGACAGTGAAGAGTGCAGGCTTGCAGCATCCTTAGAGGTAGATCAGAGAGGCCCATACGTCGAGGGGAAAGTGATGGGGTATAAGGTTTAATTTCTGGTTGACACAGGAGCCACACGCTCTACAGTTAGAAGTGCGGAGGTTCCGAGATTGCCACTGTCAGGGCGTACCATACGAGTGGTTGGAGTAGCAAATCAGTATCTGACCAACCCGATTACAGATCCAGTGCAGGTTGAGATCGGAAACTTCCAGGGACTACATAGGTTTGTAGTATGTGATTCAAGTCCAGTATCCCTACTGGGAAGAGACTTATTGTGCAAGACAAAATGCTCAATTACCTGTTTCAATGATGGAATTGAAGTACAGACAAATAGTGACGATGAAGGAGATGAAAGTCAAATGTTTGAGGAAGAAGCAGGAACAAATGAGGACTATCCTCTAATTACTCTATTCCCAATGCATACTTTGATCGATTTGCCTGTCAAACTACAAGAGACAGTAACAGAAAAAGTGTGGGAATTAACTGGGAAAGAAGTAGGATTGATATAAGGAGTAGAACCAGTTAAAGGTCAGATAAAACCAAATGCAGAGTTGCCACAATACCACATGACCCAAGATGTTCTTATCGAAGTGTCACAAATAATAGCAGACTATTTCAAACAGGGAGTTCTGAAAGAGGTCTTGAGCAGTCCATGTAACTCTCCCATAATGGGGTTAAAGAAGCCTTGTGGAAAAGTTCGAATCGTACAGGACCTGAGAAAAATAAATGAAATTGTGATAAAGTGTTGCCCTGTGGTGCCCAACCCAGCAGTAATTATGTTTCAGGTCCCCTGTGATGCTGAATGGTTTACTGTAGTAGACCTATCACAATCCTTCTTTTCAATACCTCTTCATGAGGACAGTCAATTTTTGTTCAGTTTCAAATTCCTGGATAAGGTGTACAGTTGGTGCAGAATTCCTCAGGGGTTTTCTGAGTCACCGTCCATCTTCAATCAAATATTGAAGAAGGATTTGGAGCCACTGGTGCTGCCTTTTAATTCAACTCTTGTGCAGTACATTGATGATTTGCTAATTGCGTCCAAAACAAGGGACAGTTGTAAGTATGATACCATTGCATTACTGAATCATCTGGGAAAGAACGGACATAAGGTGTCACCCAGAAAACTACAATACTGTCAGAAGGAGGTGAAATATTTGGGACATTTGATTGAGAAGGGTTCCAGGAGAATATCAAAAGAAATAATAACAGCTGTCTTGCAAATGAACCCCCCAACAGCAAAAAGAGATGTCAGGATGTTTTTGGAAATGGTGGGCTACTGTCGCCAGTGGATACCCAACTTCCCAATCATTTCAAAGCCATTAATAAAACTGACAGGAAAGGAAATCAAGGATGAGCCATATACTATAACCTTGTCAAAAGAAGAGCTTGAATCATTTATGGAATTGAGAGAATGCATGTGCAGGACACCAGCACTAGGAATGCCAGACTACGAGAAACCATTTCTGTTGTTTTGCCATGAACGTGATGCTTGTTCTTTGTCTGTCTTAACACAGGTCCACGGAGATGCAAATCGCCCTGTAGCATATTTTTCAGCTACCTTGGACCCTGTCGCAGCAGCCCTACCGGGTTGTTTGCGTGCAGTTGCAGCAGTTGGTCAGAGCCTTTTACAATGTGAAGGCATAGTCATGGGATACCCTCTAACAGTAATGGTTCCACATTCAGTTGAAATTCTGTTAACTCGAACTAAGACTCAACACATGACAAATGCACGTCTTACTAGGTATGAGACGATCATCGTGGGGTCACCAAATGTCACGCTTAGGAGATGCACTGTACTGAACCCGACAACTTTACTTCCTAATGAAAATACTGAAATCAAAGATGGGGAAGAATTTGAACATGATTGTCTTGAGGTGACTGAATTGTGCACCAAACCTCGGCCAGATATTCAGGACACTCAATTGAAAGAAAATGATTGCATCATGTTTGTTGATGGGTCATGTCTTAGAGACTCTGCCGGAACACTGAGAGCTGGTTATGCGGTATGTACTATAACCGGCATCGTCGAAGCCTCCTGGCTCGAAAGAGTGTTTTCCGCACAAGTGGCAGAACTGATCGCCCTTACTAAGGCATGCCACGCAGCTGTAAATTTGAAAGTCACTATCTATACTGACAGCAGATACGGATTTGGAATTTTACATGATTTTGGCCAACTTTGGTCACAGAGGGGTTTTATGACCTCATCTGGTTCTCCTGTGAAAAATGGTGAACAAATAAAGGATTTGTTGCATGCGATTCAGTTACCTCTTGAAATTGCTGTGGTGAAATGCAGTGCTCACATTAGATCACAAGACTTTGGCCCTCATTCTGACCCTGGCGGTCGGTGATAAAGCGGCGGCCAAGCCGCCAACAGGCCGGCGGTCTAAAATATGCAATTCTGACCCTGGCGGGAACCGCCAATACAGCCCGCCAACTTAACACTCCGACCGCCACAGCGGTACAAACAAACAGCGCGGCGGTTCCCGCCAACAGCCCGGCGGCAGACAAAGTACCGCCCACCCTATTACGACCCACCAATCTGCCACCTTTTCCGGGGCGGGAGCACCGCCGATAAGAACACGGCGGAAACAGACTACGAACGGGAAAACGCTCACCTCTACGCACTCCACGCGAGATTCCGGCAGTATGGAGCCAGAGTTGCAGGTCATCCCCGCACTCCTATTCCTCCTCATATACCAGGAGCACGCCCGGCGGCGCGGAAGACATCGGTGAGTACGGCACCTACGACACAGGGGAGGGAAAAGATTACCGGCACACACCCACCCACCCACACCCACTACAACACACACATCAATGCATTCCCACAGATCACTGTCACAACCCACAAACCACCCCCCTCCGAAATAATGCAAAGACCAAAAGAAGAGATCATAAACGGGCAGATATATTGAAATATGTACACCATTAATCCCAATAAATAAATAAACTATGTACAAAATATATACAGCTACTAAATGTAGTCCAACCACTGTCCGTGGATCACAGGGGTCCTGTGCAAAGGGGCAAGGCCCAGTCCCACGACAAGAACTCCACGGAGAGAACACTGCAGGGGCATCAGAAAGAAAATAGGACAGGCACCTCAGGGGGAAGGGAAGGGGGGGCACCTCAGCCACTTGAGTACACGACGCCAGATCCACGAGGGGACTCCATGACCACTGGCCCATCCTGGGGAGAGCAAAGCCACAGTCCAAACAGTCCATACAGTGGGTGGCCTGCCCACTGGGCCATCCTGGGGAGAGCAAAGCCACAGTCCATACAGTCCATACAGTGGGTGGCCTGCCCACTGGGCCATCCTGGGGAGAGCAAAGCCACAGTCCATACAGTCCATACAGTGGGTGGCCTGCCCACTGGGCCATCCTGGGGAGAGCAAAGCCACAGTCCAAACAGTCCATACAGTGGGTGGCCTTCCCACTGGGCCATCCTGGGGAGAGCAAAGCCACAGTCCATACAGTCCATACAGTGGGTGGCCTGCCCACTGGGCCATCCTGGGGAGAGCAAAGCCACAGTCCATACAGTCCATACAGTGGGTGGCCTGCCCACTGGGCCATCCTGGGGAGAGCAAAGCCACAGTCCATACAGTCCATACAGTGGGTGGCCTGCCCACTGGGCCATCCTGGGGAGAGCAAAGCCACAGTCCAAACAGTCCATACAGTGGGTGGCCTGCCCACTGGGCCATCCTGGGGAGAGCAAAGCCACAGTCCATACAGTCCATACAGTGGGTGGCCTGCCCACTGGGCCATCCTGGGGAGAGCAAAGCCACAGTCCATACAGTCCATACAGTGGGTGGCCTGCCCACTGGGCCATCCTGGGGAGAGCAAAGCCACAGTCCATACAGTCCATACAGTGGGTGGCCTGCCCACTGGGCCATCCTGGGGAGAGCAAAGCCACAGTCCATACAGTCCATACAGTGGGTGGCCTGCCCACTGGGCCATCCTGGGGAGAGCAAAGCCACAGTCCATACAGTCCATAACAGACCCCACTGCCACTGGAGGAGGCAAGTTGGCCAGAGGACATCCTGCAGCCCTGCCCGAGATAGATCCTGCCCTGCCACGTCTGCCAAAGGGCCAGCGGTTCTTGCCCTGAAGGGCCCAGTTCAGCGGTTCTTGAGACGGCGGGGCCCAGTTCAGCGCTTCTTGGCTTGAAGGGCCCAGTTCAGCGGTTCTTGTGACGGCGGGGCCCAGTTCAGCGGTTCTTGCCTTGAAGGGCCCAGTTCAGCGGTTCTTGAGACGGCGGGGCCCAGTTCAGCGCTTCTTGGCTTGAAGGGCCCAGTTCAGCGGTTCTTGAGACGGCGGGGCCCAGTTCAGCGCTTCTTGCCTTGAAGGGCCCAGTTCAGCGGTTCTTGAGACGGCGGGGCCCAGTTCAGCGGTTCTTGAGACGGCGGGGCCCAGTTCAGCGGTTCTTGCCTTGAAGGGCCCAGTTCAGCGGTTCTTGAGACGGCGGGGCCCAGTTCAGCGCTTCTTGGCTTGAAGGGCCCAGTTCAGCGGTTCTTGAGACGGCGGGGCCCAGTTCAGCGGTTCTTGAGACGGCGGGGCCCAGTTCAGCGCTTCTTGCCTTGAAGGGCCCAGTTCAGCGGTTCTTGAGACGGCGGGGCCCAGTTCAGCGGTTCTTGAGACGGCGGGGCCCAGTTCAGCGGTTCTTGCCTTGAAGGGCCCAGTTCAGCGGTTCTTGAGACGGCGGGGCCCAGTTCAGCGCTTCTTGCCTTGAAGGGCCCAGTTCAGCGGTTCTTGAGACGGCGGGGCCCAGTTCAGCGGTTCTTGAGACGGCGGGGCCCAGTTCAGCGCTTCTTGCCTTGAAGGGCCCAGTTCAGCGGTTCTTGAGACGGCGGGGCCCAGTTCAGCGGTTCTTGAGACGGCGGGGTCCAGTTCAGCGGTTCTTGCCTTGAAGGGCCCAGTTCAGCGGTTCTTGAGACGGCGGGGCCCAGTTCAGCGCTTCTTGCCTTGAAGGGCCCAGTTCAGTGGTTCTTGAGACGGCGGGGCCCAGTTCAGCGGTTCTTGAGACGGCGGGGCCCAGTTCAGCGCTCCTTGCCTTGAAGGGCCCAGTTCAGCGGTTCTTGAGACGGCGGGGCCCAGTTCAGCGGTTCTTGAGACGGCGGGGCCCAGTTCAGCGGTCCTTGCCTTGAAGGGCCCAGTTCAGCGGTTCTTGAGACGGCGGACGGTCTATGGCCAACTGCTAATTGCCTGGTGGTGCCCTCCTGGGCAGCGGGGATGGTGCTCCTTCACTGCCCACCTGGGCTGTGGGTGGTGGGGCCCTCCTGGCCAGCTGGGCTGGGTCCTCCCTGGGCAGCGGCTATGGGGGTGGTGGGCTCTCCCGGGGCAGCTGTGCCGGTTCCTCCCGGGGCAGCGGCTATGGGGGTTGTGGGCTCCTCCTGGGCAGCAGGCCTGCTGCCTGACCTCTCCAACTTGCTGCCCTTGCCCTCCTTAGTCGTCGGCCTGTGGCCCTTTCCTCCCTTTGGAGCTGTGGCTGGTGACTGTCTCTGGGTGGTGTCCGGGTGGGATGTAGAAGGCGGGCTCCTGCGGCGCCCCTTCCGCCTTCTGCTCCTCTTCCCAGGGGGTGGGCTGGCTGTCCCCTTGCTGCTGGGCGAAGATCCAGACATGCGGGCTGGCGGGCTCCAATACCCCTGCACCCTTGTCAAGGGGGCTGCAGGGCTGGTGGTGGCTGAGGTGCTCTTCTTACCCCGACGAGAAGGAGGGGGGGGCTCAGGGTCAGGAAAGAAGTTAGTAGTGGCGAGGAAGAGCTTCTTGGGACAATGGAGAGTGGTAGGTACAGTGGGAATGGGAGTGGAGGGAGAGGATGTGGTTGTAGGTGAGTCACGTTTGCTGTCTTTGGGTGCAGGTGCAGGAGGGATAGGCTGTCGTGAGGTGGATGGCTGTTGGGTGGGTGGGTGGCTGCGTTTGTGTGGTGTGGAAGAGGGGGTGACAGACACAGTGGGAGAGGACACAGGGGACGTGTAAATGGCAGTGGGGGTGGTGACTGCACGTGTGCGGACTGGAGTGGAGGGTGTGCTGGTGATGGAAACACTGGCTGATGGTGAGGTGAATGGAGGTGTGAGTGTAGACGTCACAGGGAGGGAGGAGGGAGACGAGGAGGTGGGGGTCACAGAGGTGGTAGTGACTGTTGGCATGTCTGCATCGGAATGTTGCGTGTGTGAATGTCTGCGTGATCTGTGGTGCTTATGTTTGGATGAGCTTCTCTTGGGTGTTGAGGTGTGTGCAGGCTGGTCTGATGGTGTGGGTGGGACAGGCAGAGGAACAGGAGACTGGGAGGAGGGAGTTAGTAGAGGCAGGCAGGAGACAGGGACAATGGCTGCCGTCAGTGCTGAGGCCAGAGCCTGGAACGATCGCTGATGGGCAGCCTGACCCGAATGAATGCCCTCCAGGTACGCATTGCTGCGATGAACCTCCCTCTCCACCCCCTGGATGGCATTCAAAAGGGTAGTCTGCCCAACAGTGAGCGTTCGGAGGAGGTCAATGACCTCCTCACTGAGGGCAGCGGGGGTAACAGGGGCAGGGCCTGAGGTGCCTGGGGCGAAGGAGATGCCCGGCTTCCTGGCAGAGCGGGCACGGGGCGAACGCGGAGGGGCTGCTGGGAGGGCGGAGATGGTGCGCTGGGTGGCGGCTGTACCTGTAATGGCGGGGGGCACGGATGGTGCCACCCCCGCAAGGGAGCCCCCTTCCGAGGACGTGTCCGTGTCGCTGCAGGCTCCAGTCGTCCCCGTCGTGGAGCTCCCCTCGCCCTCCGTCTCACTGGTCCAGTCTGACTCTGTGGCATGGCCCTCCTGGGCCATGTGAGATGCAGCTCCCTCCTGCCCCGATGCCACTTCTCCTCCGCCTGATGATGCTGATGCACACAAGCACAGAAAGACAAACAAAAAGGGGGGGGGAGAGAAAAATAAAGGGATATTGAGTACATGGATCTCCGGTACAGTTAGCGGACATGACAGACACAGATGCCCCCTGCACTAAGTTGCGCACTTGGGGTACGCTACGCATTCCGTGGAACATGGCCTACACGCCTAGAGTTGACAACTGCACCCATGGATGACACGGCCCAGGGATGGCTGTACTGACAAACTACTGAGGGTGGTGGCTGGGGACACAGGGGCTTACGGGGGTGCCCAGCCTACAGATATCGCCCTGGCCTAGGGGGACCCACAGCCCTCCTCCCCCACCCAGACACCTCCACTGCGCGACAACAGAGTAGATAATGCTTGTACTCACCCCCTTGTGTCTGCTGTGCTGCCCTCACGCGCCCATCCAATTCAGGGTAGGCCACCGCCAGGATCCGGAACATCAGGGGGCTCAGTTGACGGCAGGCACCCCGCCTACGTTGGGAGGCCATCCCCAGCAGAGACTCGGCGGTCTTCTTGGTCCCGCGGCGGATGTCCTCCCACCTCTTGCGGCAGTGGGTGCCCCGTCGATGGTGGACCCCCAGGGCCCGGACTTCCTTGGCGATGGCACGCCAAATCCCGATCTTCTCATGGGCGCGGACCTATGTGACACGTACAGGGAGGGAGAAATACCACGTTCAAGTTTCTCAGCATTTTCCTTTCCAGTGGCCCAACGCCCCCCATCCCCGCCAGGCCCCCCGCCATGCCCCCCGCCATGCCCAACATGCCCCCCATCCCCGCCAGGCCCCCCGCCATGCCCAACATGCCCCCCATCCCCGCCAGGCCCCTGCCATGCCCCCCGCCATGCCCAACATGCCCCCCATCCCCGCCAGGCCCCCGCCATGCCCAACATGCCCCCCATCCCCGCCAGGCCCCCCGCCATGCCCAACATGCCCCCCATCCCCGCCAGGCCCCCCGCCATGCCCCCCGCCATGCCCAACATGCCCCCCATCCCCGCCAGGCCCCCCGCCATGCCCAACATGCCCCCCAACCCCGCCAGGCCCCCCGCCATGCCCCCCGCCATGCCCAACATGCCCCCCATCCCCGCCAGGCCCCCCGCCATGCCCCCCGCCATGCCCAACATGCCCCCCATCCCCGCCAGGCCCCCCGCCAGGCCCCCCACCATGCCCAACATGCCCCCCATCCCCGCCAGGCCCCCAAGCCAGCCAGTGGCCCCAAATCCATATTGAATTAAACTCACTTGTTGGTCTGGAGGACCGTAGAGTAGCGCATACTGGGGGAGGACCCCATCCACAAGTTTCTCCAACTCCTCTCCAGTGAAGGCAGGGGCCCTTTCCCCAGTCGCAGCAGCCATTGTCCCTTCCAGACCGAGGTCACAGCAACACTTGCAGTATAGGTCCTCTCCTGTGAAAGTTCAAGTCGCAAGTGGATAAGTAGATAGAAAATGGCGGTCACGTCCGCGGCGGTGCGTACCGCGGCGGTGCGTCCCGCCACCGCCGGCGCCCTTCGCCATTGGCTCCTGAAACCCATAGGCTTCAATGTTAACCAATGCGGCTTCGCGCCGCGGTCTTCGCCCGCCGCCCGCCGCGGTGTGCCACGCCAGCGCATTGACCTCACATCCCATTGTCACACTTCACAGGTCAGGCAGCCGCCATTTCCAGGGCCCACATGGCTCAATTTCAACTGCGTCACACAGGCCTAGGCCTTGCATAGCCACTCAGACACGCCATTCACTGCATAGAGAATCATATACTGTGCTAGCTGTGAGTACGTACCTGTGGGTTGCTTGACTGTGTGCTCCATGTTGTCCTTCCTAGGCACCGTCCGCTGGGTTGGGCGAGGAGACGGATGAATCCTCCCGTGTACCGACCGCTGGTGGACCTGTCGACAATGGAAGAACGCCACATTATCCTGACCTACCGTCTTAACCGTGCCACTATCCATGAACTGTGTGCCCAGCTGGAGCCCGACCTGATGTCCCCCATCCGCCAACCCACAGGGATTCCCCCTCTGGTGCAGGTCATGTCAGTACTACATTTCTTGGCAAGTGGGTCATTTCAGACAACCGTGGGAATTGCTTCCGGGATGTCTCAGCCCATGTTTTCGAAGGTGTTATCCAGAGTGTTGTCTGCCCTGATGAAATCCGTGAGGAACTACATCATTTTCCCTGAGGTGGGCGAATTGGCTACAGTGAAGGGTGATTTCTACGCCCTTGGACATATTCCCAACGTAATTGGTGCCATTGATGGGACCCATGTGGCTTTGGTTCCCCCAAGAGACAGGGAGCAGGTGTACAGGAACAGAAAAAATTACCATTCAATGAACATCCAGGTGGTGTGTTTGGCTGACCAGTACATCTCGCATGTAAATGCCAAATTCCCAGGGTCAGTGCATGACGCCTAGATCCTCAGGAATAGCAGCATCCCTTACGTGATGGAACAGCTAGAGAGACACCGTGTATGGCTATTGGGGGACTCTGGGTACCCCAACCTGTCGTGGCTACTGACCCCAGTAAGGAATCCCCGGACCAGGGCAGAGGAACGGTACAATGAGGCCCATGGGCGTACTAGGAGGGTGATCGAACGCACCTTTGGCCTCCTAAAGGCCAGGTTTAGGTGCCTGCATATGACCGGTGGATCCCTAATGTACTCACCTAAGAAGGTGTGTCACATCATCGTGGCCTGCTGCATGCTTCACAACCTGGCTTTGCGCCGCCAGGTGCCTTTCCTGCAGGAGGATGGTCGAGACGGTGGTGTTGTGGCAGCGGTGGAACCTGAGGAGAGTGACGAGGAGGAAGACGACGGGGCTGAAACAGACAACAGGGACAGAATCATTGAACAGTACTTCCAATAGGACACAGGTAACATTTCAAAGATAATTTAGTAAATGTTAACTACTCTGCAGCATCTCTGCTGCCTGTCTATTTGCCCCAGTGTATGATGACTGAGTTTTGGCTTTTCCCTCCCTATTTCAGATCTGGGGTCCCCACTACGAGTCCTGTGCTTCGTTTCCCCATGGACTACAGCTTTGTGGCAGCTGTTTGTTGACTTCACCATGTACAAGGACATATTTGCACTGTCATGTCAATTACAATCTATTGAAATCACAGCCAGACTCCTGATATTTTGGTGCAAAATAGGTGTTTATTGAAGTGCTCAAAATGGGATGGGTGGTTTCAAGTGGGTGGGGGCTATGGTGAAGGAATGTCCATGGCAGAGTCCAGAGTAACAGTCACACAGGTGCATTGTCCAGAGGCCTGTGGAGAGATGGAGCATGGGCAGTTCAAGGATGGACAGGGTGACAATGTGGGACAGTGGGATGACATCAGGTGGTATCCATTGCTGGCGGGGGTCTTGACATCCTACTCTGTCTTCTTGCGAGATCTCAGGGCCCTCTTGCGGGGTGGTTCTTCTCCTGCAGGAGGTGGGGGTCTGGTGGGCTGCTGCTGTGCGGGGGCCTCCTGTCCACTAGCGCCGGCGGAGGTGGATGGCTGTTCTTGGTCCAGGCTAGTGGCAGGGGCCCTTGGGTGTTGTTCAGTGTCCGCCCTGCTGTTTACGAGGTCCTGCAGCAGCCCTACCATGGTAACCAGGGTGGTGTTGATGGCTCTGATGTCCTCCCTGTACCCCCGATAGTGTTCCTCCTGCAGCACCTGGATCTCCTGGAACCGGGCCAGTACCGTCGCCATCGTCTCCTGGGAGCGGTTGTATGCTCCCATGATGGTGGTGAGGACCTCGTGGAGAGTGGGTTCCCTGGGCCTCTCCTCCCCCCCCTGTCGCATAGCTGCCCGCTGAGTTGCCCTGTTTCCCTGGGCCTCTGCCCCCTGGCCGGTGTGCCCACTACCACTGCCCCCAGGTCCCTGTTGTTGTTGGGGTGGTGGGTTATCCTGGGTGCCCTGTAGTGGTAGACACACCGCAGATTGACGCGCCCTGGAGACAGAGGCATGGGCCCGCTGGGTGGGAGCTGTGCTGGTGTTCCCAGAGGGGTTAGGGTCTGTAGTGGCCTGTGCCTGTGTGAGGGGAACCGACTGTCCAGAGGTCCCCGATGGTCCGGGCTGGTCATCGGTGTCCAGATCGACAGAGCTGCTGTCATCGCTGACGGCCTCTTGGGTGGGGGGTGGGGATAATTCTGGCCCCTCCGCCGCGGTGTGTTGACGGTCGGGTCCTGCAGGGGTATAGAGGTATGGTTATAGTTTCAATGTGTGGCATATGGGTGTATCTGTGGGTTCTCGTGTCCCCAAGTGCTGGCATTCGTGTGTGGGGGCTTTGGTGAGGGTGGCTTGTGGGGGGGATGTGTATATGCATTGGGCATGCTTTGGTGATGGGTGTCCATGCTTAGTGGACGCATGCAGGCCTAGGTTTTGGGATGTGTGGGTTGTGATGGTGAGACATTGGCGGGGAATAGGTGTGCTGGGGGTGGGGGTGAGGATGGTGGTGGGGGTGAGGATGGTGGTGGGGGTGAGGGTGGGGGTGAGGATGGGGGTGGGGGTGAGGGTGGGGTTCGAGGATGGGGGTGAGGGTTGGGGTCTGATTTGGCATGCAGGTGGGGGGTAAGCAGTATTGAAGCTTCAACTTACCAGTATCCATTCCTCCGCCGACTCCTGCGAGGCCGTCAGGATGCAGGATGTTCAAGACTTCCTCCTCCCATGATGTGAATTGTGGGGGTTGAGGTGGGGGTCCTCCGCCAGTCTTTTGCACGGCGATGTTGTGCCTGGATACCATGGAACGCACCTTCCCCCGTAGGTCGTTCCATCGCTTCCTGATGTCTTCCCGATTTCTGGGGTGCTGTCCCACTGCGTTCACCCTGTCGACAATCCTCTGCCATAGCTCCGTCCTCCGGGCAATACTGGTGTATTGTATCTGTGTGCCGAACAGCTGGGGCTCTACCCGAACGATTTCCTCCACCATGACCCTGAGTTCTTCGTCTGTGAAGCGGGGTTGTCTTTGGGGTGCCATGGGGTGGTGTGTATGATGTGTGGGGTGGAGTATGTGTATTTAAGTGAGTTGAGTGTGGTGGTGTGTGTTGTTTTGTGTGTGGATAGTGTGTGGGTGATGGTGTTGAGTGGCTGTGGCTGTTATGTTTTGGATGCTGGTGTCTCGCTCTTGTCTTCTTTACGAATTTTTAAGCGTAGGGGTTTGTGGGTGATGTGGGTGTGTGTTTTATATTGTATTGTGTGTGTGGGAGTGGTGTGTGTATGTGTATCAGGTGTGTGGGATTCAAATCGTCCAATGTGGCTGAGTTTTGTTCGTTTGTGTGTATTCTGACCGCGCCGGTGTGTCCCGCCAATGGAATACCGCGTTTGAATGACCGCCGCGTGGATTCGTGGGTCGTAATGGCATGGGCGTATTTCTGTTGGCGTGGCGGTGGAGGTTTGGTCACCTCCACCTTTCCGCCGACCGCTGGTCTGGCGGTCTGTTGTGGCGGTCGGATTTTCGGAGGTTTGCCTTCTGCGGGTCAGAATGACCGTGGCGGGTTTCCGCGACCGCGGCGGGATTATGGAGGATTTCTGACCGGCGGTAGGCGCCTTTTACCGCCGAGGTCAGAATGACCCCCTTTGTGTCCATGGGAAACGGCTATGCAGATCAAGTCGCAAGATTCTGCGCATTGAACTGTATATCGTTCAAGGAGCAATGCGAATTGTTACCACAAACTGAGAATGACACATGTTTAAACCTAGCATTGCGGGGAGTTGACACATTGGACGAACTAAAAACATTACAGAGCCGTGCAAGTAAGGAAGAAAAACGCTCTTGGCAAAGAATGCAATGTGTACAGAGAGCTGATGATTTATGGGTTTCAGAGGAAGGGAAATTAGTTTTGCCAAACAGTCTCCTGTCACAATTTGCCAGGCTCTACCATGGGCAGGCTCACCTGGGAAGAGACGCCATGATCAGGTCATTTAAAATTGATTGGTTTAACCCAAAATTCAGACATGCCGCAGAAATTACTTGTCACAGATGCATCATCTGTCAACAGATGAATGCAGGAAAAGGAACTGTGGTAACTTTGAGCCATATTGGAAGAGCTGGAGGTCCATTTAACAAGATGCAAATGGATTTCATTGAAATGCCTGTTTGTGGAGGACTGAAGTATGTGTTGGTGATTGTGTGTGTTTTCAGTCATTGGATTGAGGCATATCCCACACATAGAAATGACAGCCTTACAGTAGCCAAACTACTACTTAGGGAACTGATACCAAGGTTCGGGTTTCCGGTTTCTATAGAATCGGATAGGGGTAGACACTTCGACAATGAGGTGATTAAACTCCTGTGTGCTGCACTCAACATTGAACAAAAGCTGCATTGTAGCTATCGCCCCGAAGCATCAGGACTAGAAGAACAAATGAACGGTACTATGAAATCGAGAATGGCAAAAATGTGTGCAGCAACTAACATGAAGTGGCCAGAAACCTTGCCTCTAGTGCTGATGTCAATGAGAAACACCCCAGACAAGAAAACGGGACTATCCCCCCATGAAATCCTCATGGGCAGAGCTATGAGATTACCAGCAGTACCTGCAAATGCACTAGTGAATATTACAGATGATATGCTGTTGGATTACTGCAAAGGTTTGGCTGATGTGATTCGCTCTTTCTCTCACCAGGTGGAAGCTAACACGTTGCCACTGATCGGCGATCCAGGCCACTCTCTTCAAGCCAGTGACTGGGTGGTTGTCAAGAAGCACGTGAGAAAATCGTGTCTAGAACCACGTTGGAAAGGGCCATATCAAGTAATATTGACGACTACTACTGCTGTAAAGTGTGCCGGGGTTCCCAACTGGATACATGCCAGTCATACAAAAAGGGTAACGTGTCCTGTTGAAGAGGAACTTGAAGTTTCCGGCACAACAACTTTAGAAAGAGAAGTCTCAGGGCCAGAGAACAGTCAAGAAAAAACTGAGACTACCGGAGAACCCACTGAGAACAGCCTTGTCCCTCAAACAGTCAATGAGTTCAAGAAAGGTGGCAGAGTGCCTATCTCAGAAGAAGCGACAGCGGAACTAAGTCAAGGAGAGGTTCTCCCAGAAGCAGACGGATACGGGCTAGAGTTCGAACCCGGCACAGAACAGGAAGAAGAAGAAGAATGAGAAATTGTAGAGAGGAATCAGAACGTATCAGAACCTCCTGAACCAGTTGCAGGTCCATCAAGAGAAAACACCATATCACAAGAGGAGGGTATTGTCCAACGTCCTGAAAGGACACATCGAGAAAAGACACATAGAGGCGACAATTGGCCAGAAAAGCCACTCTTCAAGATAAGAGATGTATCAAATGACACAATAATTGAAGAGAACAATACATCTAGAGTGGATGATTTGAGTGAAGGAGAACAACAGGGTGAGCGAAGGTTAAAAAGAAAAAGAATCGCAAACAGAAGATATACGGGACCTGAATGGGCATATGCTACAACTTCTGAATGGCAACAAGAATTTCTAGCATTCTTCTTTGATCGAGAAGTACCAGGCCAATACTACGGTACCTGAACGAATCTGAAGGAAGCCTGGTTAAGTTTTGAAAAAAAAATTGAAACTGAAAAGAGACATTATAAACTCCCGGAAGTGACACTAAAACTGGATTGACTTTAAACCTGATTACGACAAGCTGCTAACCGAATTTGACAAGAGGTCCTGGAGTGAGTGAAGACGCTGTAAATAAGCGCAGAAAGACAGAAAATTTGAACTATCCTCTAGTTGATTGTTGCTCTACTGTCTGATTCTATATAAACATGGCTTACAATAGAAATAGCAGCAAGGGAAGTAAAGTGTGCGGTTGGTTAGGTCTTATAATAGGTGTTGTGTGTGCAGTAATAATTGTGGGAGTGATTGTAGGAATGCCATGGATAGAGAAAGAAACTATTAACGCTACTTCAAAACCTGAAACTACCACACTAACACCGTGGGAGAGATTTGAGCAAGATGCAAGACACATGCATGAGGGAACTAATGCAAAGGGGGAACTTTCTACTAATGTCTTCTATCGCTTACTAAACGAGCATGTGGAAACTATGGATGCGAAAGATTGTTATGTATGTACTAAAATTCCTTTGTCTGTGCAGGAGGAAGTTACATATCATAGCCTCCCTCTTACTTATGGAATTAGTTGCAGCTTGTTATTAACAAGATTCTATAATCAAGAGCATGTGCAATATTTTTATTCAAATCTGGATGTTGTGTTTTCTTTTGTGCCTGTGATTGAATTTTTAAACAAGTTAGCTAAGGAACATGATATAAAAATAGTTAGGGGATTCGTTGAGCCAACGCTTACATTTGGAACTGCCTATGCACACCGCAATAATTTGACTTGCTTATTATCGCCTGTAGAGAAAAGCTTCTTAGATCACACAGATGATAGACGCAAAGCATTAAAAGAAAGATTAGAAAAAGGATTAGAGAAACGCACATACGCAAATGATTATGCTTACACTGCAATCAAGACACAAGGCAAATTAGCTATAGATGCATTACACGTAGGTAGGCTTTGTATATATAGCCTAAAATCTGAACAGGATAATTTTTTTGTGGGAACGAGTTAATGCAGGCATGTGTTTTTGTTTCAGAGTAAATGGACCTTTATGCTAAATGGACAAGATCCAGCGTTTCCTGGAATCTATTACATCTGTGGGTTAAATGTTTATTACCGTCTCCCTAAGGGATGGTATGGGACATGTTATTTGGGGATAGTATTCCCAAAGATTTACCAAATTGATGGCCTAAAGCAAATACCTAAGACGTCTGAATTACAACATCCCAGACAGAAACGAGAATCAGTGGCGGCTGTCATTGGTGATATATTTGGAGCTATAATCCCATCAGTAGGGGTTATTTTGAATTCTATGAAGATTCAAAAGTTGTCTACTATAGTGGATAACATGCTGACAAATTTTACAGGGGCTATACTCCTGATGGATACTGAACTTGGTGCAGAAAGGGTTATGACTCTTCAAAATCGGCTTGCTTTAGACATTCTTTTAGCTAAGAGTGGAGGAGTCTGCAAAATGCTCAATGAGCGTCATTGTTGTTCATTCATACCAGATAACAGTAAGAAGATTAGAACTATGCTTACTAACCTTACTAGAGATAGTATAGATTTGAAGGCTTTGAAAGAACTCGGTGTTTGGGAGAAATTTGGAAGGGGAATTGCCAGAGTTGGGAGCTGGTTTACCAATATTTGGAATGGGGTACTTGCAAAAATCTTGATGGGTCTATTAATTGTTCTGGTCTGTCTATTAGGATTATGGGGGGCATGCAAAATTAATGACAAAATAAAGAGAAATTGGACCAAAAGAACCAGGAGAAATGAAGAAAGTGAAAGAGAGAAAATGTTTAATGAAATTTGGGAAAGTTCACATAAAGGCCAGGATGTTGAAATGCGCATTATGCGCGAGGTGAAAAATTAAAAATTAAAAGTCAAAGGAAAGATTTGTGTGATGACGAGCATCATCAGAGGAGGGACTGAGAGAGTGTAGCTTAAATATTACATATGCTAACGTGAAATGCTTAACAATGCTGCACATAGAAAACGACTATGGTTTAGTTATTTGCTTAACGTGAATTTGAATCATAACTATGATAAACTGAACTAATGACAATAATGAGTAAAACTTGTTTATGATATGATTAACCAAACTTATATTAGTATTTGCGATATTATATTGAAAATTCTATAGGCCTTAAGTTAGCGTGAGTTGAAGTTTTAGCCGTGTAACTCTCATATTAAAGCATATTTTCTGTTTTCTAGTGTGCTGACTCACAAAGGGCCATGACCCAGCATTTGTTCTTTTTCTTTGTTTCGTGTAGCAATAACGATTTCTTCCCATCCGCATATTAGCTGATTGTACCATGTACTTTATACGTTTTGCAACAAAAGTAAAAATATTCAGGGACATTTAACCATGGAAAAGAGAACTTTTGACCTGAAGAACGTGCCAAGGCGATGACATCCTCCGGATGTGCCACCTACGAAGACGTCAATTATGAACACCAATCAAAGCGTTATAAATTATCGTGGGGTGACAATTTGGATTACCTAATGTATAATTTGATAGGCTAAAGATAGTGGGGTATAGCGAATATCCAATAGAATTTTGGGAATGTATTGTGAAAAAGGGATAAAAACTCATGACACAGAAGGGTTGAAAAAAATTAGGTAGGAAATTATATTGATTGCATCCAGAAATCTGTCACTCTGTTTGGTGATTTGAGACTTAGACAAAACCATCTTCATCCATAGACTGCC
The DNA here is from genome assembly GCF_031143425.1 of Pleurodeles waltl. NCBI lineage: Eukaryota > Metazoa > Chordata > Amphibia > Caudata > Salamandridae > Pleurodeles > Pleurodeles waltl. Next base: position 788,835,059 of record NC_090439.1, on the reverse strand, counting down.
CTTTACACTTCTCCTCCTTATGAGGGAAGTGTCCCCTGTCCCTTAGATGAAATAAACTGTCGGCGATCTAACTGATGTCCTGAAGACGAAGACTGATCCTGTATGCTGACTTATTCCGAGGAGGGTAATTATGACAATGCTATTGTAATTTGTCTGTTTGCTTTTCCTTTCTAGGTACCAACTGCTGTATTTTTGGATAGAGACCTTAGTCAGATGTTTTCCAAATTTGTGTTCAAAATTATTTTGTATGAAGTCCAACATGCTGATGCTAATTAGTGGTTAGGCTAGGTGATCACTTTGACTGACGCAAATAGACGTGACTGATATTGTGCCATGCTGAACTGAGACGTATATGATATTCTATGCACTCTGATCTATGCATATCTTATGATGGTATTCTTATGTTTGTGATCTTTGCATTATTGAAGTCTTATCATAGCTTTCGTGTTGTGATTTTGCTCTTTTGTTTCTTGGTTTTGAGATTGACACTTCTATTGTTAGATTGTAATCAATAGGGAATAAAATTCACAAAACTCCAATAAAGGTGTGGTTATTCATGGCTGAAAGGTCCTGGTTGCGCCTACAGTTGAATAAATGTATTTTTCCAAAGTAAAGTATATTGTGGTGATATATGTTGATAACGTCATTGATATATTGCTTGACATGTTGATCAGTTATCTCGTTCTACGGTGTCTCACCACTGGGTCAAAAGATTCATCGGCCTAAAACGAGTCCTAATGTGTATAAAATTGACATAAAGGGACGCGTTAACACATGTTTACTCCTATTAAGAGTGAAAATCCAAGAAATGGGGAATAACTTCGTAGACCTTATTCATAGGGTGTAAAAAAGACACAGAGTTCTAATTCCATGGAGTTTAACACTCACATTTACCACTTGTTGAAAGCACCTGAAAGCGTGGGCTTCTTTGTGGGGAGAGGGCTGAGTGACAGGGGAGAGGAACGTTAGATCCATTCAGGGTGAACATTGAATGCTACCCCTCTCCCCACCACCCTCTGAAACAGATAAAAGGTCTAATTGCAGCAGCGGTGGTGCTTGGGTGCTGTTACAGGTCTGGTGTTCTGGATCCAAGAAACGTATTCTTCCTGGAGATACCTTCTGCTTGAGGCGGTGTGTTCAATCTGATGAATAGGGTGTACAATATCAAAATCTACTTTCTACAAATACATTAATTTAAGGAATAAACTGAAGACTGCTCTGAAACTCATGCCAGCGAAGAAGGTTCACCATTTAAAGCTTACTCAGAAGACAGAGTAAATAAATATTTTGCTGCCTAGTTCAAAGATGAAGACATACATAAACAAAGCACAGACTACAGATAAACAAACCACAGACTACGAATAACATATTAACCACTAAGAGAAATTTGCAAAGGGAACAAAAGTACAAAAATAAGGGTGCGTCGGGAATTAAGGTTATACTATAAACATAACATCTGAACCAGAAAAACTACATTACAGAGTTTGTCAGGCAAAAACATGGGTGCGAAAATTATACATGTGTTACATATTATATAGGGAAAGGCATGGATCCGATTTATTTTTCTAGTTTTTCTGTACTTTTCATCTACTATCAAGTGCTTGCAGTCTTCGGTGACTACTATTACAATCAATGAAAAAATCCCAGTGATCTCTGCAGCCTTCACTGTGCACTAGCCCTGTTGCTTGGCAAAAGCTTGGATACATACATACTTTCCCTAGTAATAATGGGGCAAGGCTGAATTTATAGAGGTGGCTGAGATGGGGTGGAAGGGAAGGAGTTAAAGATGGAGAAAGCAAGGAGGGAGAGAAAGAAGGAAGAAGAATAGTTAGGTAAGATGGAACTCCAGTAAAAAATGCTGCATGCCAGCCCTACCATAGTGATGGGCATAACTGGCAAAAGATGAGCGCCCTGGCATCTGGTATCCCCCTGGTTATTGCAGAGTCTTTTCTTGTGTGGCAGTAGTACATTGAGGATGACTACTATGAGCTGATATTTGAGGGACAAGCCCTCAGACTCAATGCTTTAAAATAAATGGAAACTGGTGTGTACAGACATAGCCAAAATATTGTTGAGGAGAATTGCATTTATTTACCCATAAAAGCCTGTGTGTTTTCAGAAAATGGCTTATTTGTGTTGAGAGGAAAAAGAGTTTATTTATTGAAAATGGAAAAACTAGTATTATTTGAGGCCAACATACTTACTAAGGGGCAATTGGTGACAAAATGATTACTTTTCCCTTTTATTTTGATTTCTATATTTAAATGTTTATATTTAACTGAGAATGTTGATTTGGGGACATATGATGATGTTGTGCTTTTCTTGGCCATGGGGTATTTGATGCCGTTGTTATTTCATGACTTTTGGGCGCAGTTCATCACAATTTAAAGAGAATAACCACAGCAGAGAAATAATTTGGCATTGATTAATCATTGACTGACTCGGTGGATGAGTTTGATTTGGTTTTTCAGCAACAATCGTGTGAGGGCATTATTGTTCGTGCAATGAACAGACCCAACAGATCTGGTAACACAACACAGGCATAGAGATGTCACTGCATAAATGATGGAACATCGAAGGAACCATCTTCCTGTAGGCTCTAAATTCGGGTGAACAAAATAGGCCCAAGTCACAAAGATTTTGCTTACACTTATTCTTGGAGTGTTTCAAACTTAATCCTGAATTCTAAGGTAAGTTAGGAGCACTCAAGGCTTACTCCTGATATTCAGGAGTTAATCAAGTACAAAGGGGGTTTGTTACACATACTCCCATCGTAATATTTGTGAATGGACGTAATGTTTTTCTGTCTACCTGCGTACAATGTTAGTCATATATTTCCACAGATGCCTAACATGTCAAAAGGAATTGGCTGATTGGAATTTGTGTTTACAGTTATATAACTACTATTGGTAAATTTCCTCTTTCGTGAGCGGGATGACAGAATAGAGATATCAACCCCTGAATACCTCGGCTTGGCTTCTGTCGAAAGTGGGTCCAATACAGCAGACAAGTGTCCATATTATATTTTCGGTTTTTCGGTTTCAAGTAAGCTGGTTGTTGACTGCACAAAACTGAACATCCCATAGTAACCCGTTGAAATGAAATCCATAATGCCCCTGGAAAAGGTTTATTATAGCTGGAAGGTACGAAAGAGTAAACGTGGATACATGTGAGGCTGTACTTACATCCATGTCCTTCTGGAATAATGAGACCCTGCCATATTTATATATTTATGTGCTTGCTCTTGTATTTATGAATATTGGTTTGTAGTTCAATATATCTGTCGTATTTTTGTACAATGACCTTATCAACCTAATAACACTGTAAGACACCAGAATCTGCCCCAGATCACGCTGTGTGGTGAGGTGGAGAATCCAGTATTTTTATTTACACAGCCGACCTCTTAGTTTCTCACATTTCGGAAGTTACTAATCCAAAAACTGTCAGTGTACAATCTTGAGAGTCTGATGCAAGTGGTGGCTGTGCGTTTTCAAGGAAATGTAACCAGGCAGCGGGTTATTTTCGTAAGCTCTTATTCAGTGCTGTGTAATGAACATGCAATAATTCACGCGAGTACATGCCATGGGCGGTCACACGAGAACGTGTATCAGCGCCACCAAGTAACCACGGTTATGTAATTTCCACGTTGTCTAACTTTTATGTAACATGTTCTACACTCACCTCTTGTTGACGACAACTATCCATAAATTACCTTTCTTTAATGGCAATTCAAGAGAAAGGTAAAACAAAAAAGAAAAAAAACAGGAAATCAGTTTCCTTTAAAAGTATTTCTTTTTTCACAAACCCGTTTGTGTCTGTTTCTTGTGACTTCTTCTGCCATACATTGTCCCATAATGTCAGTTTTAACTTATGTGAGAGTGTAGTTTACCTATAAACACCACCAAATTATGCTCCAAACTCACCCAGGTAATAACTTTACTGAAAACTTCCATGTAGTAAGCTATCGATTTATAGTCAGGCCTTCACTTGAGCTCGAACTGTTTCTCCGTGAATGAGAAAAATGAAATGGAGGGCTACAGAGAATAAAACTATTGGTTAATGCATAGGCCTGCCTCTATGTGAAATGTATATGAAAAAGTTAGGAATCAACAATTATTTATGCGAACCATGCCAGCCTTGGCATGTGGTATCAGTATGTGTAAGCATGACATGGCAAATTAAAAAATAAATAGTTACATATAAAAAATAGTGCATGGCGTACAAGGATCCATCAGGCACCAATATTTCCCACCCTGAGGGTAATTTCAGTGCATCCATTTAGAAGTAACATAAAAAGTGCTGATAATGACCACAGGTGTTTAAATCGCCACAAGTTGTTAACGACATGGCACGAAAAATTAAAGTGGGTGTATTGCACAGTCATGCTGTGTGGGGTTAGAAGAAAGAGTGTCTCTCTAGGTACCAAACTGGGGACGGATTTAGCAGCTGACAGGGCCAGACTGTACTTGTATTCAATCGAACATCTCCAGGGCCGGGCTGGGAACACAAAGCAGCCCTGGCAATTTTGTCATACCGGACCGCGGCGGGGGGGTAAAGGGGTGGCGGGTGCAAGTGCGACCGAGTTAGCAGCACTGATGCAAAACTGGCCCCCAGTAACAAAACCGCCCCCCACTGCTGCAAAACAGGCCTCCGGGAAACGCCCAAAGCCCACTAAAGCCAGTCCGGCCTTGATCACTTCCTTGGACTGGGGCCATTGGAGGTGAACTTGTAGGCCATTGCTGGTGCCTCTGTCCCGCTCCTCAGCTTAATTACAGCAGACACAGGGGGTCTTTGGGTGTGTGTGGCAGTGGGGGGAGGTGAGGGAGGGTCCAGAAGGGGTAAGAGAGAGGAGAGTCAGAAAATTGATTAATAGAAAGAGAGCTTTAGGGGAGGAAGAAAGCACTTTTTTCAGGGCTGCTTTTGGTTCACCAGTCCAGCCCTGGCAGCTGAGTACCCAACAAGAGACCAAAGCAGAATGATGAAGCAATAAAGAGAATCTATGTAAAGCTAGACAATAAATGGAGGTACTTTCATTTTGGAAGGCTAAACTGTTGAAAGACATAAACAAGATGGTGGAAGGGGGTTCTTCAGGGGATGTAGATGTGCACATACCTGAGAAAGAATTTTTTAGTGTGCAAGAGGTTGTTGTACAAATAGTCACAATCAGGACTGTATAATGCCTGGGAGTAGGGTGGGCCTAGTAGACTGGAAAACAAGGGGCTTCTTTCTGGGCCAGAAGGGCAGATAGATCTTCAGCCCATCTAGCTCAAAGGACGAGACAACCAACTAACCCCTAGAATGCTGTTAGAAGGGCCTCACTTCACACATTGTGTTTGTCTACGTTTTGTTGAAATTGGGTGTAGATTTTGGATGTCAAAGGAGGCCACAGCTGGACACTACCAAACCTTTCCTCCAGACTCAGCAGCCCGTTAGGCAAAACAAAAATTCTCTAAATGTGTCACTTAACAATTTGGCTAAGAGATAAACCGAGATATGAAAGCAATTTACTTTCTCAGTATTTGTATGCATGTGAGGTATGTTGCTGTATAATTGCAGCAAAAAAGGCAATATCATTTGAATGTTTTTAATGGCTTAACACTTAATGTTAATTATTCCCAAAACTCAATACATTTTTACTAGTGTTTGAACCGGTTGCGAGCCGATTACCCATATAGCTCGGAAATACACAGGTTAACCCACTCAGCGATATTACAAGAATAAGAACACAGCTCACAGCATCAAGAACATTAGCCCTTTATCTCATTTTAAGGTGATGCAAACTCAAAATAAAAAATTAGACACCGATTTCTACAGCAAGTGCATTAACCACCTCAGCTGTCTTACAAGTATTATATCCTGGGACTTGATGGATACACGTTGATATCTGCAGTCAGCACCTTAACACCCCTGCGCTTTCGCACAGTACGTTCTGTTTCTGACACATAGGGTAAGGCAGACACAGCTTCACAGTCACTTTTTCTATTTCTTTGGGGCAGTGTCTGTAAAAGTAATGTTTAGCTTCACAGCAGACACTGACTGAGCTCCTCGTGAATCTAGCCCTCTTGCATCTGCCAGACTCTGCCACAGACCCCTCTTCTTTCCCTATCCAACACTGGAAACACATAGAACAATATCATCAAGTGAACTCAAATCTGTAATATTTCAGAACTTCCAATACTTAAAAAAATAGGCCTTTGGTTAGTGTCTTTTATGGACACATTATGGACACAAACAGCAGTCGAAGTGCAGTTAGAAAATATGGGAACTGTGACACTGCATGCAATAAGGGCTGTGTCCAAGGTGTGTCTAAAAAACCAAAATATTCTGTCATTTTTTTGTCTTTCACTGCCACTGCCAGGTAGCTACCTATAAAATAAATCCCAGCTTAAATGACTAATACATTTTAAAAGTTGCTACTTAGTGGGAAATGCACTATAGTACATTATGAAGCCTCTATTAGTTAATGCACTGCAGAGGTCTGCGTGTAGTTCCCAGTGTATTTTTAGTGCTATGTGGTCACAGGCCGTGACAGAAAACACTATGAATATGTAAGTTATTATTTTAAACTTTCATTACACACAGTATAAGATAGACTGCTACAAAATGCGCAAGAAGATTTCAGATGAAATGGTGCTTTCAGAATATAGATTTTAGCAATACCCAGGCTGTAGGTAATGCATTTTTTTTTTTTTACATTACTGTCCCTTCAACACCTCCAGGGTAAGCAAGTGATATATGACAATTACAATTAAAACATGCACTTCACAGCTCAGTTAACTCTTTAAACTACCATTGAAAAATAATCTTTGTCATCACAACTCTTCTAGTGATTGGATCAATTAAAGCCAGCTCCCAAGATTCCTTTTCATTTGCAGATTACCCTTCACATTTGCAGATTATCTGGTAATGCACAGTTGCAGTTTTTTCAGAATGGAGGCACTGTGGCAGGAAGGCTTGTGAAGCCATCTGCCAGGCTTCGATTTCACTGCACAAGACACTCATGAATGACACTTCGGCTGAAGCATTTAAGCTATACAATTAAGCGCCCAGGGACGGTTATCTTTTTACCAACAAATAAGGGAAAGATTCTTCATAAATCAGAAAAGTATGGGCACGCCCTGCCCCTTCGATCCCGCCCACGTCAACCTATGCATACAAAATACTATTCGGCTACGCAGCAAGAATAACCACGAACGTTTGTAGGCAATCAAAGACAAACATATCAGTAGTTCAACCTACATTTCAGATTAGATGACAGCAGGAGGACAGCTCACCTGGCAAAGCAAGTTTCAAATTGAAATCACAGGTATTTCCTAACCTGCAAGGTTGATCCTCCACAATAGCCGCAGGTAGGTGGTTCTGGCACCTGTGTTCTGAGCAGCGCAGCTTGTGAGCTCGCCTTTCAAGAGTGTATTATTAGTGGGCGGAGTCAGGAGTAAACTAGCTGGAGGATGTCATTCATTATTATTAAACTATATATATAAACTATTATGTGATCGGATGCAGAGATTCTTCAACTGTTAAATGGTGCTCAGTATATGTATGCTGACAGGTTTGAATTGAATACCTTTGTAGAACACGGAGGACTGTACTCACTATATAAAAAAGATCCCCTAATTGTCTTATTACAGTCTGGTTGTGACATTAACGTTCAGATGTAATAAGAAAATACTACTAGCTTTTTGACTCATTTCTTCTAAACGCTTTATCCTGAAATTCACAGTCGTGTGTTTATGATCAAATGTATATATATTGCACTGAAACAGTAAAAAGGCATAAGCCAGGATGCTACATACACATTCAAAAGAACAAAATAAATTTTAACACCGCTTGCCTTTAAACTGCTTGAACGTGTTTCTAAGATATTAAATTGAAAGCTCCTTTCTCTCTTCTCACAGTACAGAATCTACATCTGCTACACAATATGTTTAATTAGATTTTTCTTCAAGGGGGAACTTGTTTCTGACCTTCTTAGTAGATCTGATGGCTGCACAGAGTACTTGGGGACTTGACCTTTTGCCTAGGTACAAAAACGGTGCCCAAATCTTGGGGAATATCCTCATTTTGTCTTTAATTTTAGCAGTTAATATTTTTATGTTACAAAGTTTAGACCGCCAGAAATATAAAGGAGTTGGAGAGGGTGACTTCACGATTGGTCACTGTCATTGGTCACGATAGGGCACTGCAAGTGGGCTATCAACCTCAACATCACACAGCAAGCAGATCTATCACCCCATCTGTACCTTCCTGCACAAATATAAGAGGTTCGAGCACAAGCTCTACTCCCTTATTGTACTTTAAAATGGGACAGAATCTACTTCCAAAATGTTTCAATGTGTGTACAGGACCATATACAGGACCGCCACATGTCCAACACTGTCCCTGCCTGCCCATACCACTGCCAGCTTAGGTCAGGTTCCCCAAACATTGCTTTCAGTATGACAGGTCATAAGAATCTTGAGTGATCCTCTCTATGGTGTGAAAAGATATTTTAGACTCCCTTAATCACATTGCAGCCGATAACTCATCTGAGATTTCAAGACTCCAGGCTTTCTCCAAGCTCTCCATGTAGTTAGGTTTTTGTGTTTTGTGCACTCGTCCCAATCCTCAATACAAATTAGGGCCTGATTTAGAGATTGGCATATGGGGTAATCTGTCATAACACAACGGATATCCTGTTCACTTTATTACAAGTGCATTATATCCTATGGCACTTTTAATAAGGAGGACGTCAAATTCTAAATCAGGTATTTATATACAATTGTTGTGTTATTTTTTTGCTGAATCAGCTCGTCCATCGCTCCTCCACACTTAACCAATTTTGGACTGGTCCATGGCAAGAGTTGCATCAAAAAATAAAAGTCAGTTTATGTTAGCCAGATTGATTTAAGACATGACTCAATCAAAGTTGTAGTAATGAAAAGACATAAGGCCTGACTTCATTTTAAGTAGGCCAAGGCACCATTTTCTGTATTTACGCAGAATCATCAACATGTCTGCCTTTGACACAGCTGTTGCCTGTCCTTATCTTTCTGAGAACTGTGAAAGTGTCAAATCGTTTAGATATAAATGTTAATCAACAAGACGCCTGATGCAACACCAGTCTGGAAAAAAGCTTTGTTTTTCCAATTTCAAATTCGAATAAGAATAATAGCTAAAACATTGTAGTCTGAATTGCCACATTTTTACCTTATATGTTCAAACGAATGCATATTAAACCGGTATCTTGGTGCTCATTGGTTATATTAGACTTTCCTAGGGGCTTGTTGAAAATTCCATCTTAATTGAGAGACAGTATAAAAAGACTGCCATTTGACCACCTAACAGGATAGGCCCTTAACCCCAGATTATCGCGGCCAAGATACTGCAACAGATGCTCCTGCCAGACAGAGATGCTGCTGTATCTCACTTTCTACTTAAAGCTGATATTGAGGCTGAGCCAGGGAGGAACTGATGCTGATGCTGAACGAGTGTTTGCCTTTCGCAGGGAACACAGCCGCTTTGACTCCTGATAATCACATAATTTTTCTGTCAATAAGGATGCAGTGTGCTCAACTTCCCTAAGAAAATGTGGGTACAAGCCATTCTACTCTCCATGCTCTTCCAGCGTAGTGCAGGTTTCAGGGTGTTAGGCTTTTTGATGACGTTTTAACCATGGTAGAAATGTAAATTTTATTTTTCATTGTTTGCACCATGTATTTGTGCTATTTTAAGCGTATTCTGTGTGGTTGTTTTAGATGTGTTGAGCAACCGGGTGCACCTGTTGAAATAAAAGTATCTTTTTCTTAGAGTACCTTGTGTGTGTGTGATTGAAGAGAATGGAAAAAGTTTGTTCCTAACCCCCACAGTGTCTCTGGATTCCTGTTAAGTTAAGCTTTGATGCTGCATCAACTATATATTGGGTGGGGTTCTGCGGGGCTACAAAACACTGTCTTTCACATCCAAGCATTGGTGCACAGAACCAAGTTCACTCGTGTCACCTGTGGGTGGGAAAGCAAACCTTGTAGAGCTGACAACGAGACTCAGTTCATCCAGAGACTCAGTTTACGCAACAGCTGTAGCACTAAAACAGACATTACAAAGATACTGATGATCTCCACACCCAAACCTTGAAAACTCCATTTATGACACTTGGGGCCATATGTACGAACACTTTTTCCCATAGACACAGAATGGGTAAAAAACTTTGCTACATCTGGCCCTGGGTGTGTTAGACCTGGCATCCTTGGCATGGTCTCCCCTAACCTTTTGCCTCTACTTCCCAGGTTGTTGCTGTGTGCGGGACTCTGTTTTTGTTACTCTAGGAACTTTAGCACTGCTGACCAGGGCTAAAGTGCAAGTGCTCCCCATGTGAAATTGTATGTGCTATTGGCTTTTCCAAAATTGGCAGATTTGATTTACTAGTATGTCCCTAGTAAACTGCACTAGAGGTGCCTGGGCCTGTAAATCAAATGCTATTAGATGCCCTGCAGCACTGATTGTGCCACCCAGATGAGTAGCCCTGTAAAGATGGCTCAGACCTGCCACTGCAGTGTCTGTGTGTGCAGTTTTCAAACTGACAATTCGACGTAGCAAGGGCACTCACTTACTAAGCCTAAACTTTCCCTTTTTATACATCTAAGGCACCCCTAAGGTAGGCCCTAGGTAGCCCCATTGGCGGGTGCAGTGTATATTAAAGGTAAGATATGTATTGATGTATTTTACATGTCCTGACAGTGAAATACTGTGAAATTAGTTTTTCACTATTGCAAGACACTATGGCCCTCATTCTGACCCTGGCGGTCAAAGACCGCCAGGGCGGAGGACCGCGGGAGCACCGCCGACAGGCCGGCGGTGCTCCAATGGGGATTCCGACCGCGGCGGTAAAGCCGCGGTCGGACCGGCACCACTGGCGGGCTCCCGCCAGTGTACCGCCGCCCCATTGAATCCTCCACGGCGGCGCAGCTTGCTGCACCGCCGCGGGGATTCCGACCCCCCCTACCGCCATCCAGATCCCGGCGGTCCGACCGCCGGGATCCGGATGGCGGTAGGGGGGGTCGCGGGGCCCCTGGGGGCCCCTGCAGTGCCCATGCCACTGGCATGGGCATTGCAGGGGCCCCCGTAAGAGGGCCCCTACATGTATTTCACTGTCTGCTGCGCAGACAGTGAAATACGCGACGGGTGCAACTGCACCCGTCGCACAGCTTCCACTCCGCCGGCTCGATTCCGAGCCGGCTTCATCGTGGAAGCCTCTTTCCCGCTGGGCTGGCGGGCGGTCTGAAGGCGACCGCCCGCCAGCCCAGCGGGAAAGTCAGAATTACCGCCGCGGTCTTTCGACCGCGGAACGGTAACCTGACGGCGGGATTTTGGCGGGCGGCCTCCGCCGCCCGCCAAGGTCAGAATGAGGGCCTATTTCTCTCATAGGTTAACATGAGGGCTGCACTTAAATATACTCAAAGTATAGTTTCCCTTTCAGAGCAGATAGAAATATGGAGTTTGGGGTCTCTGAACTCACAATTTAAAAATACATCTTTTAGTGAAGGTGACTTTTAGATTGTTAGTTTGAAAATGCCACTTATGGAAAGTAGGCATTTTCTTGCTTAGACCATTCTGTGACTCTGCCTGTTTGTGGATTCCTTGTGTGGGTCAAACTGATAGTTGGGCTGTTTGTGCATCTCAACTAGACAGTGACACAAAGGGTGCTGGGGTGTAACCTGCATATCCTGATGTGCCCTCGGGGGTAAGCAGGGTGGAGGAGTGGTCCATTACACCTGAAAGGGCTGTGCCTGCCCTCACACAAAGAAGTCTCCAACCGCCTGGTGTTCATCTGGAGCCAGGCCTGGGCAAGGCAGGATCTTGTAAACAACAGAGACTTTTCTTTTGAAGTTGGGCAACTTCAAAGGCAGAAAGGGGTATAAGAATTGGACCCAAAATCCCAGACTTTAGATTACTTCAAGGACTCAAGAGGAACCTCTGCCAGGAGAAGAGCTGAGGGGAAGTGATGCCCCTGCCTGTGCTTTGTTGGGCTATCCTGCAGTTGCTGCTTCTGCCTGTGAAAGGGGACAAAGACTGGACTTTGTTATGCATTCTTGAGAGGTATCTCCAAGGGTTTGGACTGAGCTTGCCCCTGTTCCAAAGTCTCAGGGCCATGAAAGACTTCCTCTGCCAGCACCTGGAGTCTCTGCTGATACTTCTGCCCTGCCAAGTGGTACCCTATCTAGTCCCTGGGCCCTTGAAAGGAGAAGCTGGTGAAAACAGAGAAAAAACAAGTGTGCCGACTGGGATGACTATGGACTGATGCCCGCGGCAACTGAAGCCGTGGTCCTCACTGGAGTGCGCCGACCCCACAGGCTAGATGCTGCTGCAGCCTTTGCTGAAGTCCACGACTCCGTGAGTCCCGAACTGGCATGTCACTGACGTACATGACACCCGACTGCGTCGCACCATGCCGTGACCACTGGATATCTCCCCTGCCGGAAGTGTACGGATCCAACACTTCCCACTGGTGCTGCCTCGCCTCCACAGCTCCACAGCAAGGACCCAATGCCTCGCACCAATGCCTCGCTTTACATGACTGGAACCAAGGCTGCACCGGATCCAGCGATGCCTCAATCCCCGACTCCGTGCACTGTCTTTTTACCTCATTTACACATGGTGCTGTACCTGAGGGTCTGTGTGACTCCGTGACCGGTGCCGTTAGGGCTGGATTGTTGGGAACGACTGCATCACAATGCGGTGATATCACCAAATTAAAGCACTTGTGTTTCTAAGCGCTATACTGAAGTTTAATCGATAAAAATTCATAACATGACTTGTGTATGTTGGAGTTTAGTCGTTTTGGTTTTATTTTGCTTAGATAAATATTTACTATTTTTCTAAACTGGTGTAGTGTCCATTTTGTTGCATTTTCACTGTATTACCGTGTGTGTTGGTACAAATATTTTACACATTGCCTAAGAGATAAGCCTGACTGCTTATGCCAAGATACCAAAGGGTTGAGCAGGGGCTATCCTAGGTGTGTATCTCCCTTACCCTGAATAGAGTGAGGGTCCCTGCTAGGACAGAGTGCAAACTGACTGCCAACCAGAATCCCCATTTCTAACAAGGTGAAAAATGTATCTTTTGTAATTTTGGAGAAAGAGATGACTGGAAAGTAATGATTTCTCCTCTTCCAACAGCCTTATCCCATAGTGCAGTACGGTACTATCTTTCTATGATGTCTGAGGGGAAGCCAAAACATACACTGTAAGGTCACTGTGGAATACTCTTGATCAGTAGATACAGGAGGACCAAAGCCAAAGCACATACTGTATGTTCACTGTGGAATATTCTTGTTCAGTAGATACTAGGGGAGCAAATGTTTTTTACTAGGAGAAGTCATCCAGTCCACAGCTGCCCATAACTGTGTCACAGCAATACACCACTACATTCAGAAGAACTAAACTCCCTTTGCCAAATGGTCTATAAGGCATATCTATAGCCACTGTTTTGTCTTCTACAGACATAGGGAATAAGGCCCTCAGCTTCCCAGTAATCTTTATGCCTAGAACAGAGTGGAGCAGTACCTGGAAGGGAAGCACCTTATGAACACTTGGGGACAAAACAAGGAGAGAATAAGGAAAGACAAGTGCCGGTCTGAGTCAATAGAGAGCTAAAGAAGAAGAATCAGTATTTATGAATATTGCATGACATACATATGAATAAATTGTATAACCAATAATATGCTCACCTTCTTTTGTCTGCAGAATGACAAGGAACTAGGGAGAGAATGCCTACAAATGAAGCAAAACCACTGTCAACAACTGTGTAACTCAGAAAAGATACACAGCCAAAAGGACAACATACCGAGGTGCTAATGTGCCACAAGGAGGTAAACAAGGCAAAATAACAAAGGTGCACAACAAGGAGAAATGTTAGGGGCACTCTACATTAAAGTAATAATGAAGCTATTAACAAAGCAAATGCAAGAATTAAGCCAGTAACAAGTGTTGTGTAAAGCACTGACTAATACATCTTTTCAAATGTCTCCACCTCTCTTAATCTGGAAGAGGAAATACTCCTGTGTTCCTACGAAAAAACAAGCAGGGGGTCATGTTCCTATTCTGATGTAAGGTAAATGTGAACTTTGCAGGCCAAGGTGACTGTCTTGCCTAGAAACCTACATGACACCAACAGCCTCTGTGCAGCATATTCCACTGGGTTTCTGATGGCCCAGCCAGCGCAAACTTGTAACTGTGTATAGAACAATCTTGGGGCCCTGCCAGCGCAAACATGTAACTGTGTGTCCAACAACCTGTGGGCAGTGATGCTGTATATGGTAAATCAGCTTTTCAATTGTAGGATAGATGTTGTGCCCAAACCCTAGCCATAGAACGTGCATTCATTCTGACAGTTTTTAACTTGCCAAGGCCAAGTCACATAAGTGGGATGGTACTTTTATCAGGTGAAGTGTGGGAGCACTGTGTGGTAGGACATTTGTGGATCCCCTACAGCTTTGTAAACTTTCCCTCACAGATGGAAAGGAAAGTTATGATTCTAGCCAAAGTTTGACTTTTTCAGGGCATTCTCAGTAGGAACACCTAGTGGAATCCATGCAAGTCACTCTACTCTGGACTCACCTGGGTGTCTAGTTTTCAGAAATGTCTGGCTTGGTAGGTTTTCCTAGGTGGCAGCTGAGCCCTGGCCCAAATACTACAGTTACTCACACCACCAGAACGGGTCAATTGTCAAGGCAAAATCTTGATGTCTCTACGTATCAAAACATAACATAAAATGTGTATTTGTAAAGCGCATGTTCACCCACAAGGGTATCTTGTCGCTGAATAACAAAGTTTATTTATTTATCTACATTGCATATGCGGCCTTTCCTGTCGCAGGCAGTAGGCACAGCTACACAAGTGAGGTTCTGTTTTAATCAGAAGAAATGCAGGAATGCTGGGTGGTAGGGATTTTGAGGATTCCTACAGATTCTGAGACTTTCCCTCTCAGAAATGTGAGAATAATGCATGATTTTGGCTTACGTTTGATGATTTTACGGCACTATGGGTAAGAAAACATATAGGAATCACCCAAACAATACCACACTGTAATCACCTGGATGTCTAACTTTCAGAAATGTCTGGGTTTGGTAGGTGTTCCTGGATGGGTGCTGAGCTCAGGTCCAGATACCATGGCTAACCAGATCACCAGCAGTGGTCAATTTTCAGGGTAAATCACAATTCCTCCATGTTGAATTTTGGGGCCTTTCCTATTGTAGGGAATATGCCCAGCCACCCACGCTAGGAACTGTGGGAAAGCTGGGTGGTAAGAATATTGTGGGTCCCTGCAGATTCCAAAACTTTCCTTCACAGAAATTTTAAAAATATGTGTGATTTTAGCCAAGGTTTGATGTTTTGTAGGACATTCTGGGTAACAAACCGTAGCGGAATTTAGGCAAGTCCCATCATCCTGGACTCATCTAATCAGTGTCTAGTTTTCAAACACTTCTGAGTTTCCTGCTTAGTGCCCAGTCCCAAATACCACAGCTACCCACAATCCCAGAATTAGACAATTTTCTTGATGTCCCCACCTTGTATTTTAAGGCCTTTCCTTTTGTGGCAATAGTTCCAGTCCCACAAGTGGTGTACCAACTTTATTGGGTGAAGTGTGTAAATACAGAATAGGTGACCCTTAATTATTATCAATTGAATTTCTTTCAATTTTTGGCTTCCAAATGTAAGCCAGATTGCAAGGAAGAACACATTTTGCAAAACGCCCATTGAGTAACATGATCGTATGGGTAACCCCAATTTCAGAGTTGTACGATTAATCACTATTCTTAAACTCAGTATTTTAAGCCCCTTTAAAAATGCATAGTTTTTCTACATACAGATTTTAATTCATTAGATTTTACCATGTGAATTGATGCATGGTCGGTACACAATGAAAATCATCATAAGCTGCAACTCATTTGTAGGTCATGGGTTTTGTGTGTTTTGCAACAACCAACAAACACTGAGGGCCTGATTACAACTTTGGAGGAGGTGTTAATCGTCCCAAATGTGACGGATATACCACCAGCCGTATTATGAGTTCCATAGGATATAATGGACTCGCAATACGGCTGGTGGTATATCCGTCACATTTGGGACGGATTAACACCTTCCTCCAAAGTTGTAATCAGGCCCTGAATATCCTGTAACCAGGAAGGCCATTCAAACGGAATTGTATATTACTTTTGTGAATTAGTCATCAGGGCAAGAAAATTACTGACAAAAATGTTGTCACCTATTTTTATTTTTATTACCTCTTTTAATTTTTTTTTGTAATTTCAACTTTTAGTTCCTTTGGGAAAATCCTGAGCAATCTACACAATTGATCCCTAACTGAATTCTAAATGTTGTCTATTTTACAGAACCTTGTAGGTTTCCAGGGTCATCCATTGGTTTCACACGTTTATTCCACAAACTGCAAGTAGGTGGTAATCAACAAAAGAGCAAAAAAAATCAGCTACTACTTACACAAATAAAAAATGGTTAAAATTATCTTTAACAACTGTTACTAGTTAGATAGTGAAGCGTGCGGTGGGTGTGGTTAAAAGCCCAGATACATACCAACATGTCGGAAAAGCAGCACTTGCGCACTGCTATGCTCAACCTAAAAAGGCTCAGCTCTTGGGGAGAGGAGCCTCCGCATATAAGGGGCTAATCTGAGTACCTAGGTTTTCAAATTCCACAGCCTTATGAATAGTTTAATTCTACCACCCTATACACACCAACAGAAGATGCTGCCTACTCTTTGGTTGCAATCGGTCCCGTTAGCAGACACCAAAGCTACTGAAGCACCATTTGCTGCGTTCTCCATATCAGAAGCAGCTTAGAGCCACACAATATACTCATGATTTGATCCTTTCATTTCTCGTTTACAAATATTTATTTTTTGGCAATTCTATTTTCTGAGGACATAATATACTAATTTCCACCAAGAACGCTTCTCTTAGCTGCTTATACCTAGGGCCATTGCAGTTATTTGATTCTGAGGCCACTGAATTGTTTGCCTACTTATGGATTTGACAAATTTTCCATATAAGCCATTATCTGCTGCATGATTGCAGATTTTAGCAAAAAAAATTGTTTCTAGTTCAAACGGATCAAAAGATACAAAAAATTCACACGCAGTGGAAGGACCTTCGGACCTTCGCAAAGGTTAACTGGTCAAATTTAAATTCCTTATTTCTGTATTTGGCTGTTAAACTTCTACTAATGAGTTTAAATCTGTGCCCAGACAGTATTACCATGTGTACAAATGAAAAAATGATTAGGTAAAACTATCAAAAAATGTGGCACATTATGCCACATAATTGTTTTTGCCACATAATTTAGTCGATCCTGCTGCATAATTTGGTGCTCCCTTGCCGCATAATTCCAGTGACCCTACTAACAACTGTCAGACTCCCCCCTCCATTGTACTGCCTCTCTGGCTCTGCATTTGGCTAATGCACCACCTCATGGGCCTTGTGCAAAGGTCAGGAGACAAGATTAACCCAATTCATCTGTTACAGTTGGTCCATGTGGGCTCATAAGTCTCCATCAAAGTTCTTACTTCTTGCAGAATTTTTTTGGGATCGTCTCTATTACCGGGTAACGTTTTACTAAAAAGATAAATGTCATGAGCTGTCTAAGGAATATACACATGGGCCTAATGTCTTGTCTTGCTAAATCTCAAAAACAGAAAACCCCGTCTGGCTCTTCCTCCATGTTATGTTATGTTTAGGTTCGAACAACCTGGTCATCAGTCTCGGCCGATGTATACATCCTTGCCATTTATTGTTCTATCGACTAATTATTTCACCCAGGTCATAATCTGGTAACTGCTAATAATCCATCTCTATTGTGCTCCTAGTTATTTCACCTACTTAGTTACTCTATTTCAGTGCTTAATGTGAGCCGGTGGTTGCTGGTTGGGTCCACTAGCACTCATCTTTAGGGACCAGTACTTATTTTCCTCATCAAACATTTACCAGGAGCAAGAAAGGAAAAACACACAAACGAGAAAGGGGGAGGAAGAAATAGACAGAAAAACCTCATAGAGGGAGAAAGCAGAAACCTGCAAATGAGAGACAAGAGTGTAGGGAGGGTCTGGCAGTGGATAAAAGAGGCCTGAGGCGGATTCAAGATTAGGAAGCCTTGGTATTCGGTATGCCAATATTTAATAGCACTGACTGCGGGCTCTTGAGCAGTGCTTTTGGAACTAGCGCTCATTCTTTCACAAATTAAGCACAGCTCTATTTCTATAGCGACAATCTGCAGAGGAGCAAAAGACTCAGGCAGCGAAAGGGCTGGTGGAAGTATACCAACATGGTTTATTATGTCTACTACTAATGGTGTGTCTCACTCCAAATGTGGTGAAAACGCACATGAATGTAAGTTTGAGCATTGTTCATGACATGTGGCCGCTGCCCCCTCCTCTTCTCGAGGAATTAACATAGATTTAGAAAACTGTTGGGAAATCTCTGCAAGGCTCCTATAGGCTTCAATAGCTTCGAATTTTTACCAGAGGCGGCGCTGTTGTTGGTGGGACAGAAATTCTTAAGGGACTCTATAATATGCAGATCATGTTATGGTTTGGAGCAGCTTATTTTAGATTCCATCCTCTACATATACTGTAGTCACATGTTACAATATATAACCCCTGTATTCAATGTGTGCCTTAGGGCCAGATGTAGCAAGGGGTTTAATCCATTCTGTATCTATGGGAAAATGTGTTCGTACATATGGCCCTTAGTTCGTTAAATCGTGCACTTTACTTTTATGCATTATCATAGATAACATTGCAGTGCACATATGAAATAGCTTGTAGCGTATTGGAGAAAATAAATACCCCATGTATTTACATTTGATGGATTTTTATAAAGATGACAGCTTGCTTTCCTAATTGTTAATAATGTTATAATGTGCCTCCATTTTTTTCCTGAGGTAACATAGCTTGACATTAGGCCTTAACCGAGTATTACACATTTCGAGACTGTTAGTATACTGTTTATTTCTTTTGTTAAAGGAGGTGAGTTATCAAGTCCCTAAAGAATGCCTCTTTATTTTGGACTAGATTGTTAGTGAGGCATTGAGACTAAAGTTTGCAACAAATGCAGAGAAGGGACAGTTAAATGAGTGTCCTGTACGCGGTGTACCATGAAAATGCAACACTTATGGACAAGCAAATGTGTATCTAATTGTATTGGCATTGGAACTTGGGGAGTTGCTACCCCCCCCTGCAAATTCCACCATGGGATTGGCTCTGAAATGGGGGATCGGGATATGGATTTCTGGGATTCGTGATTGTGTTTTTAGTTAGTGTTCCAAAGTAGTTAAGGGTGGAGACCCATTCTAGACTTGAAAGACAGCAGATCTCTCTACTTTTCTGTTTTTCTGAGTATGAAGCTCCATGCTAAACACTCTCTCCGTTCTTCTGAAGTTCTACTGAGGTTTATGCGACGCTGCCTCTTTTCCCCTTTAAAAATCCCTTTCGCATTTTCATTTCTTAACTTAGCTAGGGTTAGTCACTTGGTCAGGATAATTTGTATTCTCTATATACTGATTATTTGTATTCTGGTCTTTATAATACTTAAATTCAGGGTGCGTGTGTGCCGTAACCTCTTTCCTGTAAGGAT
Source organism: Pleurodeles waltl (assembly GCF_031143425.1). Classification (NCBI taxonomy): domain Eukaryota; kingdom Metazoa; phylum Chordata; class Amphibia; order Caudata; family Salamandridae; genus Pleurodeles; species Pleurodeles waltl. The sequence continues at coordinate 788,815,435 of NC_090439.1, read as the reverse complement.
ATATTTCATTAATCCTTGCCAGATTTGCCTATTGTGATGAACTAACAAATCTCAAATTAAATGTTTATGGTAGCACACCATCCTCAGTTCGTTATCGTGGAACTCTAATTCTGAATGTTAGCTCTCCTTCAACGCTTCAAGTTGACTACCAAAGGTTCATCATTAAAAGTCCTATTTTCAGTCACTGAGTCCTTTGGAAAGCAGAGTATAATGCCAACACATTGCTATGGCACTTCCTTGCATATTGTTGTTTTTTTGCAGCATTTTTTTCTGCTTCAACCTGGGCTCTTCCAAATGCCTTCCTCTGAATGCCTGCACCATTTATGTCCCTTACTTATATTTATTTTATTTTATTTTTATTTAATGCGTTTTTATATAGCGTGGACTTTACCCGAAGGTGTCAGAGCGCTTCACAATAGGCAAAGTAAAGATACACGAAGAGAAAAATTACAAGTGTGCCTGTTACAAAAACAATGTTACATTACATGAGGCAATAGTGATAATTGTGCAAGTATCAAGAGCAAAAAAATACACGAGGTAGCAAACGATATGTTGCGAAAGGAAAAAGTGACGTGTGCAGGTTACAAGAGCGAATAAAGTACGAATAGAGGTAAAAAAATAAAATAAAATTGCAATAGATGGTAGACACTCAAAACACTAAAACTATAATTACGTTACATGAGGCAGTGGTGGCCGTTGTGCATATATCAAAAGCAAACAAGAAATAAGAGGTAGCAAATGATACGTTGTAAAAGGAAAGGTGTGCCGTGTGCAAGTTACAAAAGAGTACAAAATACAGGTAGAGGTAAAATACTGCACTAAATGGCAGACACTCAAAACACAAAAACATCCTGGGAAGGCACTTCTATAGGCATGGAGAACAGATTTTCCTATAATGGAAGGACTTCCTTCAGAAAACAGAGGGCTTGAATTAAATTTGGAAGTGTCTTTGAAGGAGGAGAGCTTTGAGGTTGGTTTTGAAGGCCTGGGAAGAGGTGGTGGTCCGAAGCTGAGGTGGAAGTGAGTTCCAGATTCTCACCGCGTTGCCTGAAAAGGATTGGGCCATCGATCTTTCCTTCTTGAAAATGGGTGGTTCAAGTAAAAACTTTTCTGCATTACGTGATGGTCTGGAGCCCCCAGAGAGTTTCAGTTTATTCACCAGGTAGCGAGGGGAGGAGGCGTGCAAGGCTTTGTGGGTGATACATGCAGTTTTGTAGATAGATCTTGCCTCTATGGGAAGCCAACGGAGGGTGGATAAAATGGGTGTGATGTGGTCGCTTCTTTTGGCCCCATATATGAAACGAGCTGCTGAATGGAGAATAGACTTCAGGGGGGAAAGGTGGTATTTGGGAAGGCCAGTAAGAAGAGAGTTGCAGTAGTCCAATCTGGAGAGAACCAGCGATTGGACCAGGGTTTTAAGGTCGTGCTCCGGAAAGAAGCGACGAATCCCCCAAAGAAGGCGCAGTTGGTGCCGAGCAGACTTTGCAATGGAGTCGATGTGGGAGAGTAGATTGAGTTTTTTGTCGAGTATGACACCAAGGGATTTTGCGCTCTCGACAATGATGGGCTTATTGTTCATTAGATTGATCTGATCCATCCATGATTGCACTGGGGGATGAGAAAGTGAGGAGGAGAAGAGGAGGAATTCTGTTTTGGAGGGATTCAGAATCAGTTGATGAGTTAGCATCCAGTTTTGAATGGAGTCGAGAGTAGAGCTAAGGAAGGAGAGATCGTGAGTGGAGGCCACCTTAAGGTAGATCTGAGTGTCATCCGCATATAGATGATAGTGGATCCCGGATTTACTCAGGAGATTTCCCAACGGTTCTAAATAGAGATTGAACAGTGTGGGTGCAAGTATGGAGCCTTGAGGAACACCCTGCCTGACCGCTAAAGGAGCTGAATGACTGTTCGCTATTTTGATCATTTGGGATCTATCAGAGAGGAAGGAGGCAAACCATTTGAGCACCGTGCCCTCCATGCCCATTCTCTGTTGAAGAGTGTTAAGGAGAGTGTTGTGATTAACAGTGTCAAAGGCTGCAGAAAGGTCCAGAAGAATTAGAAGACAAGACTCCCCTGAATCGAGTATCCGCAGCGCGTCATCATTCACTAGCAGCAGGGCTGTTTCAGTGCTGCAGTTTTGAATGAAGCCGGACTGGAAATTGTCAAGAAGATCATTTTCCTTGATATGGCGAGAGAGTTGTTTCGCTACACATTTTTCTGTGATTTTCGCAAGGAAGGGTAGGTTAGTGATGGGACGGTAGTTGTTAGGGTCGTTCGCATCAGCGGTGGGTTTTTTAAGCAGGGGGTGACCTGCCCAGTTTTGAAGGAAACAGGAAGGGAGCCTTAACTGAGGGAGAGGTTGACCAGAGTGGTCCAATAGGAAAGAGAATTAGTAAAGAAGTCAATGGCAATGGCACTAGGGATGGGGTCAAGAGAATGGTTAGAGGGCTTTGTATCGAGGATGCATTTAAGGAGAGCATCGTCAGAGATGGGGTCAAAGTTTTGCCAAATGGTTAAGGATTTGCGCTCCTCTGTAGGGGTAGGCTGAATGACCTGGTCTACAAGTGATTTTACCTTATCGTCAAAGAATACAGCGAATTCCGCTGCTTTCTTTGTGGAATCTTCCAATTTGGAGGTTGGGGTGAGCTGTTTGGGTTCTTGATGAGGTCGAATAGTTTTTTTGGTCTATTTTTGGCTGAGTCAAGGAGGGATTTGTAGTGCCACGCTTTTCCAAGGAAGATGAGTTTGTGGTACTTGGATCTTGCTGAACGAAGCATGGCCAAATTTTCAGTGGAGGGCACTTGTCTCCATTGTTTCTCAAGGGCTCTTAGGAGCTTCCTTTCTTCATAGAGGGATTTGTTGAACCAAGGTGCTGAGGGAGTGGGCCTTTTCTTTTTGCTTTGGAGAGGAGCGACATTATTGATTTCGACTGCAAGGACTGTGAGGCATTGGGAGGTGAGATCGTTAACATCAAGGTCCGGGTCTAGCCTTGGAAGTGATAGCAAAGCAGAATCACAGAGGGTACTGAGGTCAATATTTTTAGTGTCACGGAACCAGGAAGTAGCCCTCTTAGGCTGGCCAAGAGTTATAGAGTGTGATAGGTGAAGAGAGAATGGGATGAGGAGGTGGTCCGACCAGTCTACATGAATAGGGGTAGCGATAGTCAGCAAGCCTGCTTTAGAAATAACAAGGTCCAGGATTGAGCCTTTAGAGTGTGTTGTTTCTGTGCAGTGTTGGATAAGATCGTTTGCAGAGAGGAAGGTGGCCAGCAAGTTCGCATAGGTGTCTTGAGGCGAGCCCCAGTGGACATTGAAGTCACCCACGAAGATCTGATTGTCACTTTGTGTGTATTGGTCGCTGATGCAGTCCCTGAGTTCCTCCAAAAACGAAGGGCTGCTACCAGGCGGGTGGTAAATAGCATGGAATCTGAGGGGTGAGCGGTGGTGCAATTGAAGCTCAAGAGATAGGCATTCAAAGGTGTGAAAGGAGCTGTGAGGAAGAGCCTTAAGTTGAAGGGAGTTTCTAAAGATGACTGCAACACCTCCCCCAATTTTGTCAATTCTGTCATTTCTAAGTATAGAATAGCCTGTGGGTACAAGGAGATCAAACATTGAGTGAGAGGTATCGTTGAACCAAGTCTCTGTGAGGAAGAGCATGTCAATATTGTGCAAGTTGATGGTATCGGAGATTTCAAGTTTGTGTTTTATTGCAGATCTGCAGTTGTGGAGTAAACAGCGCAGCTCTGACGCAACTGTTTTGGTGACGGGAGCACTTGGGCTATGAGGGGTAATAGGGATATTGTACTTATATGAGGGCGCTCGGGAGGGTTTAGGTAGGCGAGTGGTTCTGATAGAGGAGATGGTCGGAATAGTGTAGATAACAGGGTTACTGGGAAGTGGAAGTGAAGGAAGGGTGGCGATCGAGTGCTTGTGTGGATTTGCAGACGACAGGCTATGCTTAGCTATAACGGGGTGTGAGGGTGAGGTACATCTCGTGGAAGGGTGAGTGTTTGCCAAAGGAAATGAGGTGTGTGGAAAAGTCGAGATCTTGGAGCTTAAAACTAGAATGGTAGCTTCAAGTTGGGAGATGGCGGTGATTAGAGAGCCTAGCTTATTTTCCAGAGAGAGTAAGGAAGAGCACGGCATGTTGGGTGACTCGATGGAAACAGGAGGGGGTGCACTAGGCAGTGTACGGCAGGGAGAGGTGGGGGAATGGGAGGGGAGTAGAGGTTTAGGGTTCAGAGGTGGGGAACGGTTTAGGATGAGAGCAGGAGTTGGTGCGCCAGGGGTGAGAGGAGAGTTGACGTTGTTGGCATTGCAAGAAGGATAGGAATAAAGGGCAGAATTAGGGGGCGATAGCAGAGGAGTGGGGCGGTGGGGCGGTAGGAGAGGGGAAGAGTGTGAGGAGTCATAGGGATTAGGAAGGTGTGGAAGGAAGGGAGGGGAGGGGGTTGGATAGGACCTGGTAGCTAAGTGAGGCGGCTGTGAGGGAGTGGGTAACAGGCAGAGTGGGGGGGATTGGGAGAAAGGGAAGTTGAAGAAAGGAAGCGATTCTGCTCGGTCCGAGGGAGGGCAGGGGTTACCAGAGTAGGAAAGGGGGTAGCACAGCATTGCTGGAGGAGAGTGGGGAGGGAGAGAGATGGAATGTATTTGTGGGGAAATCGGGGTACATAGTGAGGGGAGGAGTGGGCGGAAAAGCAGAGAGGAGGAGGGAACAAGGGGAACGAAGGGAACATAGACAAGGGGAGAGGGCTGGAGGAGAGGTGGTCTAAGGAGGGGGGTGGCCGTAAGGGATAGGGGGGAGGAGATGAGAATAGAGTGCCGGAATGGTGCAGAATGGACGAGGAGCATGTTAGCTAGAGGTGAGGCTGAAGTGAAGAGGGGAGGGGCATACTGTGAGGGGGAAAGAATGGGAGGGGAGGTCCGAGGGGAGCGAAGAGGGTCGACCTGTGCCTCCCCAGGGTGCAGCCTATTGGAGAGTGGGGGGGTCAAGGGAGGAGAAAGGGAGTAATTGGTGGAGCTGGATGGAGAGTCAAGGGATAGCCCGGTCGCAGGGGAGGGGAGTAGGGAAGGGAAGAGGCGGTCAAAGAGAGAGAGATAGGTGTCTTTGGCTTGGATCATAACAGTACCGTTGTTATAGAGTGAGATAGTGAGGGAACCGTTAAAACCCACAGATGGGGAAATTTTGAGCTGTTTCCCATGAGGGATAGAGGAGGAGGAGGTGACGTTAAAGGAATTGTAAAAGCTGGTAGACCAAGAGGGTATGTCGTGGGTGAAAAAAATTAGATCGTTTTTGAGCCCCCCATACCGACCATTGTAAAACTGATCGACAAAAAGAGAATCGGGGAAACTTTCAATGGTGTTATGCTTGAAACGTTTTGTTGCAGCTTTAGTCAGGTTAGAAGGGTAGATGATTTTGTAGCAATTAATTCCCGACTTAATTCGAGCTGTGGCCATGATGGGAAATTGTGGAGGAGGAGGGTGGTGGGGATAAGGGAAGGGTGTTACTAGGACGGTGGTGGAGAGGAGAAGTATGAGGGCAAGGGGGGGCACATAATCCAGGCGTCGGGTGCAGGAACCTGAGTTATTGTGGAGACAGGAAAGTGAGGCGATTAGGGATAGGTTGTTACTTCAGAACAGGGCTGATTCAACAAGATAGGATTGGAGATGGAGTGGTGAAAGAGGAAAATCACTGTACTTATCATCCTGAGATAAAAACCACATAAAGCACAGCATCCCAATAGGTATCAAACGCATTGTACACCCAAAATCTCAACAGTCTAATATTAGACACTTACTTCGTAGGTATCACCAACATTATGGGCAAAAAACACAGGGTGGAACATGGTTTCACTAGTATAACCCAAAGTATGCAAGATAACCTCAACATCATAAAACACAGTTTAGAGGTAGCCAGAACAGGGTTAGAAAATCAAACTACAAGAAATACAGTTCCTAGCACCACAAATACACAATGGGGCCTGGCACCCTACAAACCACCAGGACCCCCTGGTAAAATGGCCAAGTAGATTCTTGATTCTGCGGATTGTCAAGCAGCCTTATATTAGGGGTATGATCCGGGGTTTGGCCATACTCGATTCTTCTTGCTCCTGAGTCTCACGTTTCTTTGGTTTTCCCATCGTGGCAGTGCATGAGTTATCCTTTCAGTTATTTAAATGTTGGTTGTGGAGGGCATATACTAGTTTTTAGCTATGCAAGAGACACTCCAGGAAAGTTTCACCTACAGTCTCTTGTGAAGTTAATAGGGACTAGATAGTTATATAGGTGAGTTCAGTAACCCCAAAAGTACAGATGTCACTTTTCTGTACAGCATGTATTTAAAGCAATGCTCTGAAGGGTCAAGGGAGCGATTTAAGGGGCAAGTTCACAGCCGCTAGCTACCCTGTATGGATTTATGATGATTTTCTCCCACTCAACCACTCAGCAGTCTTGGATGAATGAAGCAGGTAGCATCAGCACTCAGGGCCCCCAGGCTCTGCCCTGGATTGTATATAACAGTAAGCTCTGACTACTGAGTGCAGAGTTCCAAATGTACGATCCAAAATCAGTTTATTCCCAACTGGATCGTTACAGAGAAGAAAAGTGTTGTCTCTGAAACCCACCGCTCCCTCAGATCGTTAGCAGGAGGGTCTATTTTACAAGTCATTTCTGCCTTTCACTCTGCTCAGAACGGCGCTCCTCCGTGCGTGTTGCTGTATGCTCCCCCCCATTCCACACATCTCCGATTCCGAAGGTGGGAGGTTAACTGCACTTACTTTTCTGCTACCGAGGGTATTCTCTGACATCGCTTCTTTCCCTCAGCGGGGTCCGAGTTGCGTCTATTGGGTAAGCGGTGCTCCGGCTACTCTCTGGGTTGCGGCCGCCGTTTTGGGTCGCTGCGGTCCGAGCTTTGGAGTTTACAAGCTCCGTTTCTGTTCCACCCAATCCTCCTCAGAATCCGAGATGTTAGTGGCAGGCTGGGCTTCACTGGTCTCGAGAACCCAGAGAGGCTAGTGCCAGGCTTGGGCGAGCACTTCCTGAGCATTGGGAGGGGTTATTGCCATGTTGGGACCCGCGTTTAACGTTAACGTTAACCCCCGTATAACGTTTGTGTTTACTGTTTTTTCATTGGCTGCTGTATTTGAGTAGTAAAAGAAAGAAGAAGCGTAATCCTCGCCTCTCTGTAGCATTGAAGCTAAGCAACCCAGTGTCATTTTATGCTGCTGGTCTAGGGGTAAACCATGCATAGTCACGAAAAAGGAAAATAAAAAATATGCTTTTCCAGCCTTCTTTATCTGGTACTCTTGCTTTTATCTGGTCGAACCCACAACTGGGTGATGGGGAAATAGCTCCTAAGTAAAGTTACACCATGTGATGCACACATACTCTAACTATGACTACTACCTCTCTTCATACTGATACCACAGACAACGTTTTTTTTTTAAATGACACATGTTGAAACACTGACCTTAAGTGTGGTGCCACTCAGTTCTCAGGTAAGACCTAGTAAGAAGAAAACTCTTATCTCTTGTTAGGCACCGGACTTAGTCGGAAGACATCTTGTGCACCAATCCTTCATGAACTCTTTGTTACAATAGACAGTTCTCCAAGTCTGGCTCCAAATTATTTTCAAGGTTCACTTCTGAGTCTTTGGACACTCTGGTACCTTCTCAAATCAAATTAGCATTCATGATCACTGGAAGAACTTGGTGACAAACGTCCCAAGGTATCCCCTAAACAGATAAGAGTCTACCTCAATACATCAGCAACCTACTTCACCTGATTGTACACAGCAAATAAAGTGGCATTCCACGGCAATACCTGACGAGACTAGCTTTAGTACAGCAGGCACTAATTAAGGCACTATATGAATAGTGATCAATAAAGTGAGGCAGTATTTCAGTGATTCATTTTACTACAGTTGCTGCAAACTTACTTTTAGGTGATAGATGAGTCATCATTTTTGTTAATTTCCCTTAAGTCTATATGAATAGTTGCCCCGTGTCACATACTTATTTTCCCAGAACAGCTGTTCTGTTAAGTCACAAACACATCTGGCTCTTTAAAATTCAGATGATATCATGCGTTTGGCCGTACTCTCCTCTTCTACCTAATCTGCACATCTGTGGCTTGCATGCAAGAAAACCTTCTCGTTTCACATCCCCTTTTCCTTCTGCTTTTCTACAAGTACCAACACTCTGCTCTGTTCAGAGTTGAACCATGAAACTTTCCACCCTGTATATCCTGCCAGTGCCCCCGGAAGAGTAGTTTGACCAAAAACGCAGGAGTTGCTTTTTATTTCAAATCAAAGCGCAGAAAGTATAAGGGACTCAAAAGGGCATCTTGTTTGTGTAACCTGGCCTTGAAGGAGAGGAAACTCTACTTCCCCGTGTGTAAAGAGTAGCTAGCATGGTTAACAGACTAAGGGCCATATGTACGAACATATTTTCCCATTGACACAGAATGGGAAAAACCCTTTGCTACATCTGGCCCTAAAACCTGTGTGGTGGATGTCTCAGGAATGTGAGCTACATAGGCATCATGGCCACTTTGCATCCAGGCTGGCCGGAGTCAAATCTATGAATTTGTCTTTATGTGAGGGTAGAGAACCTACAGAAAACAATTTTGAAACGCAAATGTGGTGAGCCTGCACACCACTACCCACAGGGTACCATTCTTTTCCACGTGGTGGCCTGTATAATTTGTTTTACAGCCTGTGACATGCTTGGGGATTTTGTATTACACTGTATGCTTTTAGGTAGTTTCCCCACTACCTAACGTCTGATTCTGGCACTGTGTAATACATCTCTTTAACCTTAATTGTGTGGAGGGACTTCAACCCTAAAGTCACAATTTCTAGAGGGCAACCATGAACCCAGAGAGTGTTACAGATGCCAAGGGTGGATCCAGTTCAAAAATGTAGATTGTGATCTGTCACTGACAAGGTAAGGCTCACTAAATTCCAGCCCTGAGTGAACCTATGCAGAGTAGTCAATCTAATACCTAATCTAATTAAATCTAAACCTAATTCCCAGTTTAAGCTGTGATTTGCGTAACATTGAACTGTGTTCAAAATTAAACCAGTTATATAAACCAATTAATTTTGAGCTACGCTTCACTTTTTGGTATTTAAAAACACTCTTGAGGTTGGGGTTCTTAAACCGAATTTCAGCCTTTTCAAACCCAACTAGACAAAGGTCAGTTTTGTCTTATTAGATTTAATGGATGTTTAGAATTTTGTCTTTTCTAAAGAATTGTGATCTCCATCACATAGAATAACAGTTTCCAAAGGCCCAACTGTAATTTGTAAAATAGCACCTTACTATGTCAGCCCTAGAAATATAACTGGGGGCTTATCTCGGCATCAGAATATGCAATAATCTATTTTGTTCTGTTGATCATTGGTTGAAATGGCCCACATTTTCTACATAGAAATAAAGATTTTTCCTCTTAAACAATATGTGTTGATTGTGATAACGCGTCCAGCCCTTATATATTTCCTGTACCTGGACACGTTGGAGGTCGGTGAATCTTTTAGCCGAGTCGGGCTCTCCTCATCCTAGAATAGTCGGGTCATTCAGATCAATAATCAATAACTATTGTAATCGGTAGTCAATACTCAATTAATATATCAATATAGCACATCAGAAATCAATAACAGTTGATATTTCGGCACACCATGACCTTTCAGTCATGAATAACCACACTAGTTTATTAAAAGTTAGTGAATTTATTTCCCTATATTAACAAAGCTAACACAATGTATATAAGTCTCAAAACCAAATGATATATGTATATGAACATTACTAGCTGTCCATAGCGGCGGAAGAAACGCAATCTACGCAAAATCTGGATAATGATACATTCAGTTATGGCGATACAAATCACTAATATGATTAACTGTATTTGACTAATTTCATACATTGGTCAGCATAACAAGATTTAAAATTAACATGGTGCATCGAATGAATACCTCGACTAACCTCTAATTAGCATTGGCATGTGGGGCTTCATGCAAAACGAATTTAGTCAACACAAATTTGGAAAACTTCTAGCTGGGACCCTATCAAAGTAGCAGTTGGTACCTAAAAGGAAAAAAACACAATGCATAATACAATTATCCTTTCATATTTACCAAATACAATCAGCATTCAAGAAAAGTCTTCGTCCCTCAGGTACCGGTTCGATCAGCATGGGACAAGTTTCAAAGGGACAAAGTTCAGGGCAAGTTTCCTTGCAGCGGCAAGGAGAATGGGGCAAAAGTTACTTCATGGGCAAGACGGACAAATCAAAGTTAAAGTCTCTAGGGTGAGAATTCTTAAAGTCTCTTTCTCTCGAATAAAGAAAAGGGCGTCAGGGTGTCGTCCAAAATGGAGTCTAGCATCTGGCTTCAAATTGACATCAAGGAAAATGTCTGACTTCTCTTTGTCCAGTGGGTTTAAGTAAGAAACATTCCAAATTCTGCAGGGTCTTCCATTTGAGGGTTCATAGGTTGGCTCCAAATTGTCCAATGAAAATTGTCTTTTTACTAGCGCTCATTTATGCATACATTGTCCTTGGGGCCTTGGAACACAAGTTGCAACATGGGTTGCCAATTATTTTACTATCTGTACCTTCATTGTCCGCACCTGCAGAGACTGACCTTGTATCAAAGGGGATGAAACCGGCCTAGCACGAAACCTTGGAGATAAGTGTATTAGTCATCTCCACTGGAAAAATACAACTTCAAGCAAGAATATATGTTTCATTAGTTCAAGGAAAAGCCACGCAGTTAGAATTTGAGACCAGGCAACTAGGCCAAAGCCTCTACTAAATTTAAGCTAAGCAAAACAGTTTCAACTAAGAAATCATGTCATACATTTGCAATTATGACGGAGTACTAACATTTTCAATTCTTCATGATTAATAAAGCTTGTTTATAATGATGGCGAACTACCCCGAGGGCACAATTTCCCTCGTACATTATTTTCTTTACTAAAATCACACAACATTATACGATTTTGATTACATGACATATATGAATATATGTTGAACCCTCTTTTCTGCGTCATCAATCCCTCCTCTGATGACTAATTATGTCATCGCATCAAATCTACCCACAAATTTTATTCCATTAAAATTCTGTTTAGTAATTTGGCATGTCAGTCAATTCCCTCTTCCTTTTCGTTCCTTTTGACTTTTCTCAGTATATTTCTACCATTTTGGTTTGTTCTTTTTCTTCCCTTCTCCTTTTGCGTCTTGTTTTCAATATTTTGATAGCTTTCCATATTCCCCAAAAACCTAATAAACAAATTAATATTATCAATATTCCCTTCACTATTTTTAGTAACAATCCGTTCCAAACGTTGCTGAGCCAATTTCCCACAGAAGTAAATCCCTTTCCAACCTTTTCCCAGACTCCTGGTTCTTTCAATTCCTTCAAATCTGTACTTTCATTAGTTAAATTTGTAAGCATCTTTCTAATTTTTCCACTGCTGTCTGGTATATATGTACAACAGTGACGTGTACCAAGCATTTTGCAAACGCCGCCATCCTTTGCTAAAAGAATGTCTAAGGCAAGCCGATTTTGAAGAGTCATAGCTCTTTCGGCAGCGAGTTCAGCATCCATTAGGATTATAGCTCCTGAAAATTTTATCAGCATGTTATCCACAATAGTAGACAACTTCGTATTTTGATTGAATTCAATATGACTCCCACTGAAGGAATCAAAGCTCCAAATATATCTCCTACCACACCAGAAGTTGTCTCCCTTTTCTGAACATGATGTGATTCAGACAGCTTTGGAAATTTCTTTAAGTCGTCCAGTTGATAAATCTTTGGGAACACTATTCCCAAATAACATCTCCCATACCATCCTTTAGGAAGACGATAATAGGCGTTAAGTCCACAAATATAATATATCCCAGGAATAACTGGGTCTTGTCCATTCAGCATGAATGTCCACTTAGGTTGAAACAAAAACGTATGTTTGAATTCACTCGTTCCCACAAAAACTGTGTCATAATATGATTTATGTCTATGTATACAAAATCTCCCTACGTGCAATGTATCTAAAGCTATTTTCCCTTGTGTCTTTATTGCGGCAAAAGCATAGTTATCTACAGATGTCCTTTTGTTTAATTCCCTTTCTAACTCCTCTTTCATTTATTTTCTCCTATCGTCAGTGCGGTCTAAGAAGTTTATCTCCACTGGTGAAAGCAAGCATGTAAGGTTCTCTCTATGTGTGTGAGCTGTGTGAAAAGGTGACAACTGCTCAAGGAAGTCCCTCATCAATTTGATATAATAATCTCTGGCCACTTTGCTCAGGTACTCGATTATGGGGACATATGCAAATGTAACATCATAATTAGAGTAAAAATAATGAATGTACTGCTGACCATAAAATCTGGACATTATTATACTACATGTAATTCCGTACGTAAGAGGCATGCTATGATACGTCACCCCTTCCACTACTGAGGTAGGTATTTGTGTGCACACATAACAATCTTTCGCATCCATTGTCTCAACATACTCACTCAACAAGCGATAGAGAACGTTAGACGAAGGTTCCTTTTTATCATGCAGATGTCTTTCGTCTTGTTCGAGTCTCTTCAGAGCTGTTAATTCAGTAATAATAGTAGGTTTAGAAGTAGAAGCATCATTTGTCTCACTCTCGTTCTTTCCATGCATTCCAAGAACTATTGCTACAATGATTAGTACGCATGCAGCTATTAGACCTATACACATGTATTTACAACACTTCATTTTATGCCCCTGTGTAGTGTAGTCTGTCATGATCTGTATAGAATCAGAAAGTTGAAGACACTTTATCAAAGCGAATTTGCAGATATATACAAAGCTGAACGAGTTCAATGTTCACACAGTTTTCTTTTAGCAGCTTAGTCTCTTATCGGTTCGCAGCGTTGTCTCAAAATCGGTTTTAAAGTCAATCAAGTTAGCAATGTCTTAGCCGGTTGAAAGGTCAATCAGGTTATCAATGTCTTTATTCGGTAAAGTTCATGGAGTTTTACTCCTCAAGTACCAAAGTGAAGTTCTGCCTCTTCGTTCTCGAGACTGAGGGATACGAATTTGTCTGACCAATTGTTAGTGGCTATGTATGCCCACTCCGGACCAGAATATCTTTTGCTCGGTATTCTTTTTCTTTTCAATTTTGCATCTCTCTTTGACTCTCTCTCGCTGGTACTTTCTTCTTTGGCCAAGTCTTTCTCTTCACTTGGTGCTGCTATTGCGACAGACACTTCCTTTCTTTTCTCTTTCACCTTTGGCCCTTCACTTTCGTTTAACGTTTCTCTGATTCTTAATTTTACTGGCGATATGCTTTGTCTTCTTTTTGCACTGTGTCCACTTGATGGACCTGCAACCTCTTCTGAAGGAGTTTGAACAGCTTCGTTCTGCCCTGCCTTATCTTCTCCTTCTGGGAAGTCAATCAGGTTTTCTTTTTCTTTTCCTATATCGTCTGCTTCTGGGAAAGCCCTCCTCTGATCAGGCTCTCCTGCTCCTTCACCTGTCTCGAGCTCTTTGCTACTGTTACCTGCTTCAGGCTCTCTGTCGCCTTTAGCTACTTCAGGCTTTTTATTACCTTCAGGACCTTCATCACTTTCTGAGGCTCCTCCTTGGTCTTCCCCAAATGAATCAGTTGCTTCGTCCTCAGAAAATATTTCTCCTTCCTCTATTTCTACCTGTTCGCTTCTAGGTCCTCGTCGCTCTGTCTCGGCGCTTGGCACTTTGTTATCAGTCACTGGTGATTTCAGCGCTTCAACTTCCTCGTCTGTGGGACACGTCACCCTCTTCGTGTGACTGGCGTGAATCCAGTTGGGAACTCCCGCACACTTCACAGCGGTGGTAGTTGTCAGATTCACTTGAAAAGGCCCTTTCCAGCGAGGTTCCAGACACAACTTCCTCACGTGATTTTTTATCACGACCCAGTCACCTGCTTTCAGGGCGTGTCCTGGACCTTGGATCGGTGGCAAGGTGGTTGCCTCCACCTGGTGAGAGAAAGAGCGGACCACATCAGCTAGACCTTTGCAGTAGTCTAACACCATATCATCTGCAAATATTCAAAAGAGCATTTGCAGGAACTGCTGGAAGTCTCATGGCTCTGCCCATGAGGATCTCGTGCGGGGACAGTCCAGTCTTTCTGTCAGGGGTGTTTCTCATCGACATTAACACCAAGGGCAATGCGTCAGGCCTTTTTAAGTTTGTTGATGCACATATTTTCGCCATCCTTGATTTCAATGTGCCATTCATTTGCTCCACTAGTCCTGATGCTTCAGGGCGGTAGCTACAATGCAACTTTTGCTCAATGTTCAGCGCTGCACAAAGTAATTTTATTACTTCGTTATTGAAGTGACTTCCCCTATCTGATTCTAAGGAGATCGGGAATCTGAAACGTGGTATTAGCTCTCTCAGGAGCAGTTTTGCAACAGTGAGACTGTCATTCCTGCGTGTAGGGTATGCTTCAATCCAGTGACTAAAAATGCACACAACCACCAACACATACTTCAAGCCTCCATGCACAGGCATCTCAATAAAGTCCATTTGCATCCTGCTGAAGGGACCCCCTGCTTTTCCAATGTGGCTCAAATTTACTACGGTTCCCTTCCCTGCGTTCATCTGTTGGCAAATGACGCAACAATGGCAAACTGCTTCAGCAACTTGACGGAATTTGGGGTTAAACCAATCAGTTTTAAACAGTCTAATCATGGCATCCCTCCCAAGATGGGCTTGTCCATGGTAGAATCTGGCTAACTGTGTCAAGAGACTGTTTGGCAGAACAAATTTCCCTTCACTTGAAACCCACAATTCATCTAGTCTCTTTACACATTGTGATTTGGTCCATGAGAGTTTCTCATCCTCACTGACATCATTCTGTAAGGACTTCAATTCATCCATTGTATCTACAACCTTTAAAGCAAAGATTTCGCTTGGTTCAAGTTCTGGCTCATTTATCAAGTTCCACTCATCCCTGAGCATTATACAGTTCAAGGCGCAGAACCTTGCGACTTGATCCGCATATCCATTTCCCAAAGAAACATAGGGGGTCATTCCGACCCTGGCGGTCCAAGACTACTTGAACTGTTCTCCCCGAAAGTGGCAAATTTGGTACTTCAATGCTCCTAACAGTGGAACGTGTAGCTCCTGTGTCAACCAAGAATGAGACGCGGTGACCCATAACTCTTCCCTCCACATACGGACCCTTTTGATCAACTTCCAGAGATGCTGCAAGCATACAATTTCCCTCCTCATCTGAACTTTTGCATAAATCAATACTTCATCAATTGACTTTGACTACCAACAAATCAAATGTGTTTTAATCATCTGGCTGACTTCGGGTCTCAACCCTTCCACAAACCTGAACACAAAATGAAGCATGTCCTTTGCCTCAATCGTTTCTGTGCCACTATAATTCTTAAACGCTTTCAACAATCTCTCATAGTATGCATGTATAGACTCCTTAACCTCTTGGGCTGTCCTGTCAATCCTCTGCCAATCCACATTTTTCGACGCAACCTTAGTTTTCAAGTGCTCGATCACCTTTGGGTATAAACTCATTACCGTAGGTGATGGTGCACCTGTGTCCCCATCTCTTTCTGGTTCGCTCGTCGGCCAACCTACAGCCCTTTTACAATCTTCCCACAAATCTGCCGGAACCACAATTTCAAATAAGGTATTCAGGTCTTCCCAGAGACATTTTGCAAGTTTCACAAATCTATCTGTTTGTTGATACCACTCGATCGGTTTTTCTCTTAATTTAGGGAAATCATCTGTAAAGGATTGAATATCGCACCTGTGCCATGGTACATGTACAAGTTTTCCCCCTGCTGTCTCTGTCATTGGTAACATAGTTATCAGGTCTTCAATCTGTTGTGCTTTCTCATTCTGCTCTGGGGTATTTTCTTTCTTTTTGTCCTTTTTCTTAACCCACCTGCTTTCCCACTTGTCTAAACATCTCCAGACCTGTGCGCTCTGCAGTATCTCTTTAAGGTGTGTTTTCATCCCTGCAGATCTCATGTGTTCAAAGTCTTTTGTCTCAAAGTCTAGCCTGTAACTTCTGCTCAAGTGTTTAGTCTTACCTATATCGATCTCGTTCCTGTCTGCAATTTCTTCTAACTTTTTATGTATGCTGCTTACTTCTTTTGTAATTCTAGGGCACATATATCTCAGTTCTTCTTCTGTGTATGACTCTAATCTGTTCAGTCCCATAGTTCCCTCTACCAGCTCGTCTGCCTCCATGCCCAATCTTATTTTATTCAGGTATTCCTCTCCCTTCCCGCTGGATGTACTCCGTGGGGAGTTCAAACTGTTGAACCATTGTGTTAGTTGTTGTGCATTCAGTCCCATCAATGTGGCACTTACATCAACTGCCACCGAAGGTTTCTGTAATGTTTCAGTCTCTGAGGTTAACGGTATTAATAGTGGTGGATTTGACCGTACCACTGTTGACGGAGCACAAATTGGAATTGGACTAAATCCCGACAAGGACCCAGATCCATTTGGCAGTGTCGCTATCGGAGTTGTTTCTGCAGTGGTTTCTATGCATTTTCTCCCTGTCCCATTTTGTATCATTACCCCTTGGTCGCATGCGTTTGGGTTTGCCTGTATGTACAGTGGTACTGGCGGACCTACAGTGATAGGTAGAGATATTGCATCTGGATTCTGTCCATTCCCCAAATTCTGTGGCATGTTAATCCCTACATTATGGTTCATCACTGCTGGCATACCTAACTGGCTCTCTGTTACTCAAGTATGCCTCAGCACTTCTTGTGCCTGCTTTTGAGGCATCAAAACTGTGTTGATTCGGCTTGAATCAATGTTGGTCTTTGATAATTCTGCCCTCCCTGCGCCATTGAATCAGAGGTCATTCCCATGTTATGCTCAACACAACAGTGCCTTTGAACCTGTGGCTGATAGTTATCAGCAGGTTTCAATTTAGGCACGTCTGGGTATATTCTCTGAATTTGTGGTATTTGTGGTGAGAAAGGCATATCGGAACTGCTCTGCCTCTGAGATATTCTCAAATTCGGTGTTACATTACCCTGTATTGGTTCTGGAGGGGCAGTACTAATGCTTGAGCCTTTTTCGCTTTCCACATATGGTGGCGGGCGATCATTCAGCAATTGTATAATGAGCTCCTCATCGTCTGACTCGTCTGACCTTTTCGAGTTTCTGTTGTTCTCTCTATCTCTGGACTGACTCCTGTTTGTCTTATAGGTAGCTTTCCTTCCTTCTGTCTCTGCTTCATCAGTAATTGCTGGAAACAATTTAATCCCCTGCAATACATCTGATCTCCAAACCTTTTGTGTGCTGTCCCATCTAGCATCCGCTAGTGTCTTTTCTACTTTTCTTATTCTTGTCTCAAATTTCTTTTGTTGTTGGTTTCTAGTTATTAGCTCCCAAATTGCTAGTGCCTCAAACTGTGCTGGTCTTGGAGGTACTTTCATGCCGTATAGCGCAAATCTTAGATTTTCCAAAACCCTTAGATTAAACGACCCGTGGATAGGGAACGCTACACTTCCATGTTTCTCTGTTAACTTGCACCATTGCTTTAACCATAGACATGGTGCTACACCCTTTTCTTCAATCACGATGTAAGTTGGTGTACCCTCAGGCGGTGTTTCTTCTTCTACATTTGTTTTAATATAAACATCTCCCCTCATGGCACTCTTAAATGCTTTGAAAAACTTCATCTTTCCGTCTTTTATTTTTCTAAAATGTATAATCAATAACTGACTTTAATTCCCGGAATACTCTTCGCTTTCCTTTCCCCTTCCAATTGCGCTTCACGGACTGTGCCCAATCCGTGCGCGACCCTTCTCACCAACCGACCTATCCCAGCGCGGCTCCTAGTGACGTCACACTCACACACTGCGGCTGACAAAGTCCTGCAGCTTGTCCTCTTTCATTCGGCTTCACTCACAAACTAATTTCTGCAATATACCGCGAGCACTAACCAAAAGAAGAAAACAAATCTGTCGGTTTACTACAGGAAGGGGAATACAATCGCTTCAGAAACCTTAGGGATTTTTCACTAGCCTCGGCAGTTATTCCATCTTTCTCGGTTTCCCGCTTTCGCAAGCAAAATTTGACCCGCAAACTTTACCCTCAACTGATCAATGAACTATTCTAGTGCACTTTAGAATTCGTCAAATCTCAAAGTCGAAAATTTTCTTTCATTCCTCAAAATTCATACCGAGTTGTTGACCACGCCCGATCAACCTATTAAACCGACCAGATCACAACATCAAACAAGTGTCTCATACACTTTTCAATATACTCCGGAGTCTCTTGACCTCGCAGGGCCCGTCTCAACATCAACAACCACGTGGACAATTTTTTCTGCACAAAGCGCTACACACACGTAAAGTTCGACGACTTCCCTACTCTCACACTTTGGAGTAACACTCCTCTAATATCTTTTTTTAACCCCCTAAAATCCTCACAAACTTCTCAATTAATCTGCGGCAATAAGCTATGCAAGCGCAAAAACCCTAACTTCTCTCATACCGTCACTAGAAACACCGAAAACATTCTCACACCTCCATGTCCTCCGTTCGCAAGCTCCGAGATCCCGGGAAAGTCATTGGGGACTTAGGGCATCATCATCCCTCCAATTTGTTTTATCAAAGAAAATTCTAACTTAACTCCGTCTATTGCTCGGATGGGGTCCCAAAGGGCTAAACCATCAATCTCTGCTACCATCTACTGATAACGCCTCCAGCCCTTATAAATTTCCTGTACCTGGACACGTTGGAGGTCGGTGAATCTTTTAGCCGAGTCGGGCTCTCCTCATCCTAGAATAGTCGGGTCATTCAGATCAATAAACAATAACTATTGTAATCGGTAGTCAATACTCAATTAATAGATCAATATAGCACATCAGAAATCAATAACAGTTGATATTTCGGCGCACCATGACCTTTCAGTCATGAATAACCACACTAGTTTATTAAAAGTTAGTGAATTTATTTCCCTATATTAACAAAGCTAACACAATGTATATAAGTCTCAAAACCAAATGATATATGTATATGAACATTACTAGCTGTCCATAGCGGCGGAAGAAACGCAATCTACGCAAAATCTGGATAATGATACATTCAGTTATGGCGATACAAATCACTAATATGATTAACTGTATTTGACTAATTTCATACATTGGTCAGCATAACAAGATTTCAAATTAACATGGTGCATCGAATGAATACCTCGACTAACCTCTAATTAGCATTGGCATGTGGGGCTTCATGCAAAATGAATTTAGACAACACAAATTTGGAAAACTTCTAGCTGGGACCCTATCAAAGTAGCAGTTGGTACCTAAAAGGAAAAAAACACAATGCATAATACAATTATCCTTTCATATTTACCAAATACAATCAGCATTCAAGAAAAGTCTTCGTCCCTCAGGTACCGGTTCGATCAGCATGGGGCAAGTTTCAAAGGGACAAAGTTCAGGGCAAGCTTCCTTGCAGCGACAAGGAGAATGGGGCAAAAGTTACTTCATGGGCAAGACGGGACAAATCAAAGTTAAAGTCTCTAGGGTGAGAATTCTTAAAGTCTCTTTCTCTCGAATAGAGAAAAGGGCGTCAGGGTGTCATACAAAATGGAGTCTGGCATCTGGCTTCAAATTGACATCAAGGAAAATGGCTGACTTCTCTTTGTCCAGTGGGTTTAAGTAAGAAACATTCCAAAGTCTGCAGGGTCTTCCATTGGAGGGTTCATAGGTTGGCTCCAAATTGTCCAATGAAAATTGTCTTTTTACTAGCGCTCATTTATGCATACATTGTCCTTGTGGCCTTGGAACACAAGTTGCAACATGGGTTGCCAATTATTTTACTATCTGTACCTTCATTGTCCGCACCTGCAGAGACTGACCTTGTATCAAAGGGGATGAAACCGGCCTAGTACGAAACCTTGGAGATAAGTGTATTAGTCATCTTCACTGGAAAAATACAACTTCAAGCAAGAATATATGTTTCATTAGTTCAAGGAAAAGCCACGCAGTTAGAATTTGAGACCAGGCAACTAGGCCAAAGCCTCTACTAAATTTAAGCTAAGCAAAACAGTTTCAACTAAGAAATCATGTCATACATTTGCAATTATGATGGATTACTACAATTTTCAATTCTTCATGATTAATAAAGCTCGTTTATAATGATGGCGAACTACCCCGAGGGCACAATTTCCCTCGTACATTATTTTCTTTACTAAAATCACACTACATTATACGATTTTGATTACATGACATATATGAATATATGTTGAACCCTCTTTTATGCGTCATCAATTGCACATTGAGTTTATTAAATGTGTATGTACGAACACAGTGCTTAATTTGTAAATTAAAAACGTGCTGGTGCCCAAAGCCCTCCTCCTAAACACGCGGCTGCTGCAATTAAATGTGCGAGCACAGATCACTGAGGCAGCGTAATCCTGAAGCCATCTTGGGCTTCTTCAATTCACTCCTTGCCACTTCAGCTCACTCCTGCAGCTTTCTGCTTTCTCCCTATGTGACACTTTTTCGTTTTTCTCTTCCTCCGTCTTTCCCACATGTCTTTTGCTCACAGTAAATGCTTGAGGCAGAAAAATAAGTGCCGGCCCTCAAATATGAGTGCTGGTGCTCAGCACCGGAAACAACAAGCACAAATTAAGCACTGTATGAACAGCCTTTTTAGGTGGGGATGACAGGTCAGATGAGCACGTCAGCCTGGCTGCTAGGTAGCTCCTCCTACCGCCAACTCTGTTTTGCGCTTCAGGATGGATGCGTAGCCAGATGATTGTCGTGCTGTGAGGCCAACATTTAGAAAAAGACAGTGTAAATGCTCAAGTGTAACTACCCGGCTGGGCGCAAGACAGTGGACAGTTTTTCAAGGGTATTGCACATCACGGGATATCTGATTAATGAAGCAACCGACTCTTGCTAGTTGGATTTACAAAATACTGACTCCAGCTGTATTGGGGTTTTGGGGAGATGGGCAGAATGCCCTACCCCTTGGAATGTTCAGGATTGACTCGGGGTGCGGAGCAAGGTGGATTTTGAAATTTAGCGTATGGACAATTAAGTTAGGGTGCCATTTTTAGCAGCATTGCAGCGGCAGTTATGGCTTGCCCTTGTACACATGTCAAAACCCCTCCAGACGGCCCATTCCCTCATTGACATATTAATACCAGAGTCAGTTCAATTGTTTGGGAAATGCTGGCCGCAGTTAATTAAAGTTGTTTTACAGGCATGGCTGCCCTGCTTTTATGAGGGCCATAAATCATCCAGTCACATGACTGTTACAAGAAATTAGCGGTTGTCATAATCGCGATATCCCCCTGAGGTTACATGTCCTGGGGTTTATGCTTCCCATTGGTACATTTGTGTCATACATTGGTTAGTATCTTAACAACCTTCTCCTTGCTGTTAGATTGCCTGTTACATGTCCTTTATTCCTTTGCTGCCAAGCAGCCTCGCGTTTTAGTCCTTTGCCGTATTTCTTTTTTATGTGGGAGGGTACTCGTTCCCTTTAGGCCTAACTCGCTACCTTGTTTAGTCCTTGTGTCCAGCTCTCCGGCGGACCCGGGCTGCGAGTGCTGTGTTTCTGAGTACCTCCCCTGACTGCCTTACCCTGCCGTGAGGCATCCCAAGGTAAGTAGCCCTGCCACCCCGTGTTGGGTGTGGCCTTAGTTGTCTTTTAACTCGCCTTTCCGCCACGCCCCCTTTGAGTAGCCGCTTGAGGGCTGCTCCCCCAGTTTCTGCTTGTTTTTTATTCGCAGCCTGCTAGACACAGGGCCGCCCATAAGTTATTCCAAAAAACCTATGTTCCCTGGGGGGACAGGTGCACCCCATCTTTTCCAAAGTATTCCGGTCTCTGAAGGTTGATCAGTCCGTGTCTGATGCTCTCCCAGCCGTTTTGGATGCAAAACATTTTCGCTGCGACGTTCAATTTCTTGCATGATTTTTCTAAAGCCCCGCTAAGGTGGCCTCTCTCCATTTCTGTCTGGGAATAATTTCTGACCATATTAATGCGGTGTTTCCTAGGCACCTAGCTGCCGCTGAGAGGTTTGCCCTAATGCTTTCCAGCATTCTTCTCCTGCCACGTTGAACCATTTTGTTGCCCCCCAGGTGTATTATTACTACGTCAGGTCCAGGTTCATAGGAGGCTAAAAGGTCTCTTAGCCTGTCTTGAAATTGGTCCCATTTCATGCCCGGGAAACCAAACCATTTTATAGTCGTCCGCTGCAGGTGTTGTTCGCTTGTGGGGCCGCCTGCCTCCCACCAGATTTGGGTTCTGCGTATAAACGAGTGCCCAATCACCCATGTCCTGTGTTCACCTGCATGTGGAAAGGGACAGTCAGGGTCTGTGGAGCTAGTTTTGCTCTTCTCTATGTTGACTTCTGATTCAACCTTTGCAGGCGTTTGAGTTCCACCTCCCTATCGCTTTTATGCCTGCCGCTGACATATCGAGACACGCTGCCATGGTTGCTGCCCCTATCCTGAATGAGTGGGTGCCAAATTTTCTCTCTGAGAGCCCCAAGCTGGACAGTGCCCTCCTGAGAACTGCTTTGAATTGGAACATACTCAAACAATCCCCGTTCTCTGGTTTGAGGAGTGACCCTTGTCCCTCCGGGCTCAATTTCAAGAGCTTCTGCACGCTGCAAAGTGGGCATACCTCGTGGTCGTCGAGGCATTTTAGCTCTATTTTTGCCCCTTTCCCCAGTTGGTCGGACTTGGATTTCTTTAGTAAAATCTGCATGCTTCCTTGGCCTATCCGGACATCTTGTCTTTGAATGCCTGTGCTTGCCGCCCGGTTCTGGCGGTGGCCACTAGCTTGCTTATTCTAAATGCCCCGAAAAACACCATTCTGAATGCTGCCCTAAAAAGCGTGCTTTCAAATTTGTTCTGACATATGCTATTGAGCGCTCCCACCAGCTGCTTCAGGATATTGAACTCGATTGGGCGCCTCTGGTCCTTCTTGGGGCCCTCCAACCTGTGCCACCCCTTCATTGCTGATCTTATGTAGTGTGAGTTTGAGGGGTCCCTGCCTGTTAACAGTTTGCTGAAATGTGCTACTGCGGTCAGGTGTGCTTGTGCCCAGGACTTTGTCTTTTTCAGCTCGAATGCCCATGGTATAAATCTCTCTACTGCTCTCTGCGCTTCGTCGTGGTTCTCAAAAGGGTTTAATCCCGTCACCTCTCGCACTGTGTTTGCGCATGCTGCGTAGCGCCTTGACGTTTTTGGCGCCAGGGCGTGTTCTATCAATGCAGATAGGTCTCCTCCACCAGTCCCCATAGGCAGGTGAGGAATGGCATCATCTCCTTTTCTGCCCCCGGGGCGAGGCTCCTGAATTTTCCCATCTGGAATCGAGAGAGTGCATCTGCTTTAGTGTTGACTGCACCTTGCACGTGTCTTGCTCTTATGTCTAGATTGCTTTTTAGCTGCATTCTTACCATGTGCCTCAACATTTTTTGCACTAATGCGCACTTGGATGCCCCTCTATTGATGGCGTGTACTACTGCCTGGTTATCTGAATACAGTGCGAGCTTCATGTTTTTAAGTTGGTCCTCCCAGATTGTCAGTGACACCGCGATGGGGAATAGCTCTAGTAATGTGATGTTCTTTGTGATGCCTTGTGCTGCCCAGGACGCTGGCCACCTTTTGGCACACCATTTGTTATTCAGTAGGGGCCCGAAACCTAGGCTGCCTGCTGCGTCAGTGTATAATTCGATTTGTTTTGCAGACACCCAGCCTTCCCTCCATATTAAGGTGCTGTTTAAATTGGCTAAAAAGGATTGCCAGGTTTTCAAGTCTTGTTTGACCCCAGCAGTCAGCCTGACGTGGTGGTGTTCCTTCTTAAGCCTCCTAGTCAACTGCGCAATTCGCCTGGCTGGGATGACTCTTGTAGCAAAATTCAGTTTTCCTATCAACTCCTGTAATTCACCTAGCGTGGCCTTTTGTTTGCCCAATAGTGTCTGTATGTCTTTATGTAGGTCTTGCACCTTGTCTTGGGGCATGCTGGATGTGCCTGCTGTGGAGCCTAGTTCAATGCCTAGGAAAACTAGTTTCGTGGTTGGGCCCGTAGTTTTGTCTTCTGCCAATGGCACCCCCAAATCTGATGCTAAGAATTGGAAGGACGCCAATAGGTCTTTACACTTTGGCCCGCTTGGTCGACCCATGAATAGGAAGTCGTCTAAGTAATGTAATATCCCCCCTTCTGGGTGTTGTTTGTGTAGAGCCCACTCCAGGAATGTACTGAATTTCTAGAAAAATGCACAGGAGATGGAGCATCCCATGGGCAAGGCTTTGTCAAAATAAGTTTCCCCCTGGAATTTGAAACCCAGTAAATGGTAGCTGTCGGGGTGTACAGGGAGGAGCCTGAAAGCAGATTCTACGTCTGCTTTTGCCATCAGCGCGCCTCGACCTTTAGTGCGTAGTAAATCTACAGCATCTTCCACTGAAGCGTAGCCCACCGCTCAGTGTTCTGGGTCAATGCCATCGTTGACTGATGCGCCTTCAGGGTAGGACAGGTGGTGGATGAGCCTAAATTTTCCTTGCTCCTTTTTGGGGACCACTCCTAGTGGTGAAATGATTAGTTCAGGCGGGGTGGGGCCCTGTATGGGGCTTTCCACCCTCCCCAATTCCTTCTCTTTTGTGATTTTTTTTTTTACTATATCTGGGTATTCTTTGGCGGAGCGCAGGTTCTTGGGTTCTGATGTGTGTGTGTCTCTAATCTGGAGGGGATTTTGAACCCTTGTTCGAATCCTCAACATAATAATCTTGTGTCCCCTTTGTTGTCATAATCGTTGGCCAGCTGTCTCAATCTGCCTGTGGTAACGGAGGATCTGGCCAACTCTACTTCTTTCCCCAGCCAGGCCACCATGTTGGTGTGCCTACTTCTTCTTATCTTTATCTTTTTCTCTCTTGGAGTTGTTGCCCCCCCTCCTGCATTCTGGTGCGGGATGAACCCCCCGCACGTGGAGCACGAGTGTCTAAATTTGCACGCAGCCCCCCAGGTGCACTCATCTTTGTCAAACTTGTAGCATATTGCTGTGTTTGTTTTCCTAGTTTGTGGCCCTTTCCACAGCGTGTATTGCTGCCTCTTCTAGAAGGGCTTCGCCTTCTTGTGTCTTCCTTTTTGGAAGCCCCCTCAAAAGGGCTGTTTGCCCTTGGTAGCCCAACTCTTGGCCTCTCTTGCTAACATCATTTTGTGTATGTAACCCGCTACGTCTTCCTCATCCCATTCCATGTCTGGGTGTGCTTGCATTTTTAACCTGAAACCCTTGTCGTAGTCTAGCCATGCATCCCCTGTGAATTGCCTCTGCGCCTCGTGTATTTTTGATTCGTAGAGCCATAAGTCTTTTGCCCAGTGCGGGTATTTTTTTACTATTATGCATGCCATGATCCTAAAGGCATCTAGTCAGTTGTCAAAATTCCTCTCTTTCCTTACCCTGTTTCTCTCCCTTCTTTCTTCCTTTTTTTTATCTACTGTTGTCAGGTCTAGTCCCTCGACTTGGATCTCTAGTAGCGTGAATATGTTGATAAATTCCTTACGCCATATTCACTCTTTCACAGCTAGTGGTACCATGCTTTGCAGCCCTGGAGCTCTTACTACCATGTAAGGTCTCCCTAAGCTCCCCCTTTAATATGCCTCAGGAGCTAGACCACCATCTGCTGGACTGTGCCGCCTACGTGCATTCTTGTCAGCGTCTGTGCCCCATACTTGTGTTGGTGAAGCTGTTGCACTAGTGGATGCTGAATTCTCGTCCCCTCCTTCGGTTGAGGGGCAACGCGTACTAGGCACCTCTGCTCTGTTAACAAGGGACCCCTTCCCCCTGGCATCGCTGCTGGGTGTGTCCCCACTGGAATCCACCCCTCCGGACCCCTTTGGTTCGCACGCTCCCCCAGGACTAGCAAATAATAATGGCGCCATTGATTTTAGACATTCTTGGACAATCATACTGATTTGCTCACCATTATTCGCCTTTGCCCTCTTGCTTGGTCCTGGCACCCCTACTTCCGGTAGCTCGCTTGCGTCTCTCTTGTCCCCTTTCTTCATTCCTCTGCTTGTGTTCCGCTGCAGCTTTTTAGCCTCACTGGGTGGCTCGTCATCGTCTTTGGCGGCGAAGCCTGGTCTGTCATTGTCGTGTTCCTCTTGCGACTGACCCTCGACTGCTCCCAGGCCTCTGATTTGGTTCGGGATCCAGTCATTGCTGCGGGTCGTTGCTGCTTCTCTTGCTGCCCTGATGATTTCTTCTAAGTCGAGCTCTACTGGGGCCTTGTGGTTCTCCATGTCGCCTTGTTGTAGTGGCAGTATACCGGGTCGCGTTGCCCGAATTTGGCTGTCTCCTGATACTGTTGGTTGCTCTAAACGCGGGTCGCGTCACCCAGCAGGGCTGTCCCCGGTTGCGATTGCCTTGTGTTGGCAGCCAGGTCGCGTCACCCCACGGGCTGTCCCTGGCTGCTTGTCTTTTCTGCAGTTCTTGGAAATCTTTGAGCGGGCTTTGTATTATCTGTGCCCACTTCGCGTGCCCGGTGGCTGCTGAGTTTGTGTTTGCGCTGGCAACCAGGTTGCGTCGCCACCTGTGGGCTGTCCCTGGCTGCTTGTCTTTGTATATGTTAATTAAAAAAAAATTGTGTCTGGGTATTGTCTTGTGACCAGGTCGCGCCACCCAAATGGGCTGTCCCTGGTCTCCTTACTTTTGGTACCACGTGTCCTTGGAAGATTCCCTTTTTTTTTTTTAAATTGCTCTTGCCCCAAGCGGCTGTTGTCTTTCAAATAGCTGTGCCGCGTAATCCTTCCCAAAACCCTTGCCAGTTTGGCCTGAGCAGAGCAGCGGTTGTTTGTGCTGCCGCGCTAAGCCACGCAGTCTTTTGCTGAGGGAGGGTTTCTGGGGGCGGTCGGAGGATGGCGCTTCTCCGCCTACCCCCCGTAGCCTGGGACGCGCTCTTGCGTTGCCAGCCCGGGTTCTTAATCTGTTCGCGTGTCTCCCCGAGCTTGAATGAGCGTTATGGGGGCGATTGAAGGATGGCGGTTTCTCCGCCTGCCACCCGTAGCCTGTGACGTGCCCTCGCGTTGCTGGCCCGGGTTTGAGATGCGTGCACAGCGGTGCTGGATTTAGAAAAGTGGCCCCTGCACCGCCTCTGCAACAAGCCGATACCGCCAGCCCCTCCTCATACGCGTTCGCGGTGGTGCTGTATTTAGGAAAATTGGCCCCGGCGCCTCCTCTGCAACAAGCCGATACCGCCGTCCCGCCTAGCAGATATCGTGTTCTTGGATTCCCGCAAGGGCTCTTCTATGCCCGCCTCGCCGGTCTGAGGCTGATTATGCACCTCTGTCACAGAGTTAACCGCCGACCCCCTTCGCCAGTACCTGTGAATCTCCCGGCCTGTTGTAGGTAAGCTTGCTGCTCCCCGCTCCTCCCGCTCGCTGTTCTTTGCGGTGCCGCTGCTCCGTGTCGACTTCACTCAGTTGGTCCTTGCTGCTCTGGAGATCCTGGCATTGCCGCAATGATCCTGCTGCTGTTCTTCTTCTGCTCTGCTGCCCGGCCGCCCTGGATACAAATAGGAAGGACTGAGCTGAGCAGCCCCTTTTTCAAACCCCCGTTTTTGCCCCAGGGGAATGTTGGTGTTGTTTAAAGAATGCATTGACCCCATTGGGTCGTCGCCCTTAAACTTGCCCCCTTCTTCCGTTTCCGCCTTGTGCCCCCTCCATGGTCGGGCCAGAAACAGGGGGAAGGGTGTCCGATTTTACAGGGAGCCGCTTCCGGTCCCCCCACCTGTTCTTTGTTTGCGTGCCCCTCCGGCGTGCTTCTTTGCTCGGGGGCCTCGGAGTGGTTTCTGCTCCGGCCCCTCGAGCTTCCTCTGGTCCTTCACCCAAAATGCCTGGTTAAGGCTTGGGAGGGGCACAATCACTACAAGGGGCTGTTTTTTTATGACTGGAGTGCCCGGTGGGAGTAGGCCGGTGGGAACGGCTGCAAAAACGGTGTTAGGGTCGCACAGGGCCAGAAGTGTCAGCGGTGCCTCTCCCCGTGCAGCTTACATAACGGGGCAAGCAGAAAATGTTGGATGGGGCTGCTGTAACAGTAATGCGGCCCGTCAGCAGCAAGCACCACGGGGCTACAGGCTTCAAGAGGGCGAGCGTCACGAGGTAGCGCACGTCCTAAGGATATTGGCTCTCCAGTTCCTATGGGTCTGTGGGGAGGTGGGGTTTTGGGCGAGCTTAAGGAGGCACCTACACATGCGGGGCAGGCCCATGTTCTAAGAAGGCCCGAGAGCACAGTAGTGCCTCATGGCCAGGTAGCGGCGCGTGTTCTTGGGAAGGAAGGGGCAGTGAGGGAGATTCCCTGGGCCTGCCAATGGACTTGTCTAGTCTGTGCAGGCAGGCCCAGCACAGTGAAGAAGCAGTTTTGGGAGGGGGCACTGCTTTGGTTAGTCAGGATGGGGGATTTTCAGCACATTTCCTTGGACCACGGGGATAGCACCACATCAAGGAAAGTGGGAAGGGAGGGAGAGTCACCTGGGGTGACCATCTCAGTATTGGTTTTGAGGCATCTGGGGGAACATGGGGCCTCTGGCTTCAGCACGGGGTGGCTGCCCTGTCAGGTGTGCAAGGGCTGGAAAGGGGAGGACCTCTCCAGGGAGAGGGCATAGGATGGGTGCCCCATGGGTCTGCATCTAGATCTGTGGTGTGGTTAGGACCGGAAGCTTTTCGGGATGAGGGACCTGGCAGATGGGTATCATGTTATAAGGGGAAGGGGCCCCTTCGAAGCACGGCACAGGTGGGACAGGGACAGTTTAGTGCTGCCCAGGGGCTACAGGCAGGGACAGCATCAGCGATGGTGAATATACAGCTGGGAAGGTCTGGTATGTCCTGGCAACTCCAGTCCAAAGGCAAAGCGGGTGTCTGTGTGGCCAGCTCTGGGACGGCAATGGACTAACCATGGGAAAAGCAAGGACTGGGCAGTGCGCCCACCTTGCAGAAGTTCAACTCTTCGCAAGAATTGTTTGATGCTCAGTTTGGTGATGGGGATATGGGGAACAGGGAAAGTGCTGTGTACAAGTGCTGAGTGTGAGGTTTTGTATGCTGAGCCTGAACTGGAGCTGGATTATGAGGACGATGATCTGGAAGAAGAGGAGAAAATAGAGCCTTATGAGGAAGAGAATGACTGATGAGCAGCACCACAAATGATGAAGCAGGGTGTGGGGAATGCTAACAGGAGGCAAGAAGTTCATGTTTTACAGCCTGTGGCAGTGTGTCAACACCAGTGGTGTGCAAAGGAATACGAACGGTGTCAGGGCAGATGACTTCTATGCAGGCCCCAGTATTGAGAAAAGGTAAGGTGTGCAGTGTGGCATGCGAGATGGATGAGGTGGAGGTAGTGGTACAAGCAGGAGAGGCTATGACACAGACATCGGGGGACGGGAGCCTTAGTTTGGTCAAAGGCAAGTATGTTCAAGTTTGGGGAATGGATACAGAGGCTTAAGAAAAAGAGCAGGAATCTGGGGTTGTACCATCAGGAAGGGCTGAAAAATAAGCAGGAGAGAAAAAAGAAAGCAAAGATGTGAAGTGCAAGAAACTGCTGAACATGGGCATCTTGAAGCCCTTAGGAGCACATCTGATGTTGGCAACCAAGGAGCCTTTCAAGCTACTACACAGGCAGGTGCAGACAAAGGAGGGCTTGAAGGAAGAAGAATATGAGCTGTCTCACAGGCGTAAAGTACCAGTTAACATAGGGAAGTGGATGACAACCTTCTTAATTTATCCGACCATATATTGAGAAAAATACCCAGAATGGTGTATACCATTGTTTAAATACTTAGATGTGGTGCAGAAGGCGCAGGAGACTTTTGAGGGTTGAGCATGGGTGAGATACGATGAAGAATTTCAAGCCTGACTTGTAGGGCAGGAGGTCAGGGTTTGGGGGCAACTCGATAATGAGTTGTTTTTACACACCATGATGCCAGAACGACCAGCCCCACTGACTTTTACGGCCAGCGGCTGGCCTGTTATTTATGGCTTTTCAGGGGTGTCCCACCTCGGAGAGAGTGGGTGCAGCAGGCGGGCACAAGGAGGGAGTGCTGGCCTGTGCTGGTCATGTAACAGGAAGCAATACTTGTGGGACTACTGCATTAACACAAATGTTTCAAATTCGGGGGAAAGCATATGCTTACTCAGTGCGGCACACAAGAGAGTGGTTTCAGCCAGCAAAGACATGCAGTGGGACAATGGGGAGGCCCCAGGGAACAGGGGAGGGGCAGAAGGGGCCAGCATCCCTTGGGAAAAAGTGCATATGCCAGTCAATATGGGGAGGTTGCGTTTTTGGCTGGGCATTTTGGGATCCACACAAAAGAAGGAACTGCTGTTATCTGGTTTTCAGTTTGGTCTCCGTTTATACTGTGGGGGGTCCCTGGGTTTGGCAATGGGTGGACAACTTGCAATCAGTAAAAGGGCATCTAGTTTTGATGTGGAACACATTGTTTATGGAGGTGCAGGAGGGGCATGTTGAGGGGCTGTTGGACCTGTCCCTTTTTACATGGTCATTCCCCAAACTTTTTGACTTCTCCTCCTAATTATTCTGACCCTTTTTGGCTGATGCTATGACTCTGGGCACTTTACCCCTGCTAACCAGGGCTAAAGTGCATGTGCTCTCCCTTGTAAACTTGGTATGATTGGCTTATACCTAATTGGCATATTTAATTCACCTGTAAGTCTCTTGTAAAGTGCTATCCCTATACCCAGGGCCTGTGAATTAAATGCTACTAGTGGGCCTGCAGCGCTACATGCGCAACCCACTGAAGTACGCCTTTCAAACCTCAAATCTCAGGCCAGCTAGCACAGAGCCTGCATGTGCAGCTTTCTGCCACGGGGACCTGGCATCTAAATTTACCTGCCAAGCCTAGAACTCCCCTTTTACTACATGTAAGTCACCCCTAAGGTAGGCCCTAGCTAGACCTATGGGCAGGGTGCTATGTATGTAGAAGGCAGGACATATGCCTATTAATGTGGCCTGTCCTGGTAGTGACAAACAGCTTATTTGGTTTCTCACTGCTGTGAGTGGTGCTTTCTCATAGGATTGCATTGGAAATGCCCTGCCTTATGACCAGGGGGTATTGTCTGATTTATGAGGGGTAGCGTAGGCATGTTTGGTATGGTTGTAATGGTGGTGGGAAATGCTGCTTACTGCTGTAAGTGGATTTTTATTACTATAACAGAAATGCCTCTTCTAGAAAGTGAGCATTGCTCTGTGCTTATGACTCTGGTGTTTGACTCAAATCCATGCCTGGGCAGAGTGACAGCTGGGCTTTGTGCGTACTTTTCAGACAGCCTGCACACAGGGAGGGTGGAGGTGCCACAGAGGTGCATCTGCATACTGAATAGTCTTCCTGGGCTGAGGGAAGGGAGAGGCGGGGCACCCCAGCATCTGTAAAGGCTGTGCCCTGGCCTCACACAAAATGGTCGTTCACCCCCAACTGATGTTTGGAGCCTGTGCTGGAGGAGAGAGGGGGCACTCCCAGAACCAGTTGGAACTGGTTGGAACCTCCTCTCCCCCCTCTTTGTGAAACACACTGTAAACAGAGTATAAGTACAGGGGATTTCCCCCCACAATTTAGACATTCTTGGGACATCTTCAGGACACAGAACGCTATTGACTGAACTCACCAGGACCCACCTTGGACTGCTGCTGCTGTGATGACCTGTGATCTGCTAGGTCACTAGGAGGAACTGCCACCATCTGCATCCCTTGGGCTGGCCTGTTGTTGGGGCCTGCTAGCCCCGTGATTCTTCCTCCCCCTTGTCTGTCTCCAGGGGCAGGGTGCTGTGGCCCCTGACCCCTGCAACTAACTAAAGCACAAGGAGTGCTTCTCTTCTGCACATACAGCGCCTGGAGAGTGCCTTTCTGTGCCCCCCGCACTTCTTAGCACAGTTGCTGTGAAGGAGATTCACCGCCATACCCCGGGCTCATTGAAGTGCCCCAGTGCTGCTTCGTGTTGCCTTTTGAAAGAGATCACCACTGCGGCCCGGGCACCCATAATTATCAAAGAGCGTCTGAACGCGCTGTGTCTCGTGCCCCCCGTGGGCACCAGAACGACGAAGAGAGGAGCTGGCGTGCTTCTACTAGTGCCCCCAGGGGTCCTGGTAACCTGAGTGGCACCCGGGGATACACGCCGCCCCTGTTGTCATGGAGATCACCCCTGCGGCCCAGAAAGCTTGCGCAACAGGATCGGGTGCGGGCTTGCAGACAGAGGGAGCGGGGCTCAGGAGAGTTCACCGTGCACCTCCTACCCCATCCCCCTGCATTAGGGAGCCAGCAGCGGAGAGCCCCCCATCTTCGGAGGAACTTGAGGTGGGACGGGAGTCCTCAACAGAGGTTCCTCAATCCTCATTTCCAGCAATCGAGATCATGGGCAGGCGGAAGCCTCATCGGAGGCCCCCGCCCGCATGGTCTCTACTTCTTCCCCTTTGTAGGTTTTTTTTCTTGCCCCCTCTCCTTTCGTGGAGGTGCCCGAAGTGGCCCTGGGAGGAGCACCCCAGTGCGCAGATCCCAGGAGGGGCCCTGCTAGAGGAAACAGAGGGGGTGCCTGCTGCCTCCCTCCCCCCTGATATAAACGGCCCCTGTTTTGCACATAGGAGCGCCGTGGGCCCCCCATATCGATCTTCTTGGCACTAGGAGTGCCTCAACATCATTATACAGGTACTTTTTGGACATACACGTTCTTATGCTCCTGGAAGGGACATCATAGAGTGATATGCTAACCTTTGTCTTTTTTGACATGCCCTATGCTTTCTAATGTTCCTCTTATGGGCCTTTATGGTAATATCATGATAAATGTATTGGTTGTTGTGATGCTATTAATTGTGTTTGACCAATGACTTTGTGTTTCACCACTGCGCATTTCAGTTGCTCAATGCTCATCAGTAGCACATTGTGGGGGTCATTCCGACCCCGGCGGTCCCGGGTCGGCGGGAGCACCGCCAACAGGCTGGCGGTGCCCCGCAGGGCATTCTGACCGCGGCGGTTTGGCCGCGGTCAGAACAGGAAAACCGGCGGTCTCCCGCCGGTTTTCCGCTGCCCTGAGAAATCCCCCATGGCGGCGCAGCTTGCTGCACCGCCATGGGGATTCCGACCCCCATACCGCCATCCTGTTCCTGGCCGTTCGCCCGCCAGGAACAGGATGGCGGTATGGGGTGTCGTGGGGCCCCTGGGGGCCCCTGCAGTGCCCATGCCAATGGCATGGGCACTGCAGGGGCCCCCGTAAGAGGGCCCCACAAAGAATTTCAGTGTCTGCTGAGCAGACACTGAAATTCGCGACGGGTGCAACTGCACCCGTCGCACCTTCCCACTCCGCCGGCTCCATTCGGAGCCGGCTTCCTCGTGGGAAGGGGTTTCCCGCTGGGCTGGCGGGCGGCCTTCTGGCGGTCGCCCGCCAGCCCAGCGGGAAACACAGAATCACCGAGGCGGTCTTCAGACCGCGGAGCGGTGTTCTGTTGGGGGAACTCTGGCGGGCGTTTTGTTCAGTTTAGCTGCCTATTGGCTTTAACATGGAGTTAGCAATTACATTCTGTATTCAGTTTAGCTGCCTATTGGCTTTGGCATGGCATTAGCCATTACATTTTGTATTCAGTTCAGTTGCCTATTGGCTTTGACATGATATTAGACATTACATTTTGTATTCAGCTCAGCTGCCTATTGGCTTTGACATGGCATTAGACATTACATTCTGTATTCAGTTTAGCTGCCTATTGGCTTTGACGTGATATTAGTCATTACATTCTGTATTCAGGTTTGCTGCCTATTGGCTTTGACATGACATTAGACATTACCTTTGATATTTAGGTTAGCTGCCTATTGGCTTTAATGTGGAGTTAGACATTGCAGTTGAGAATCCAAGCTGTGTTTTTCCACAAGATGAACCAAGCTGTTTTCTTCACACCAGACATTAGCTGATAAGAGCACGTAGATTTTGTGTTTACCTCGCAATCCAGTCTGAGAGCGGAATGGCTCAGAGAACTGGCCATTCTCCAAGGTCGTTCAAATCTCACACTGAGTTTGCTTTTAAGGATGACTCTGGGCTACAGTGAGTGGGATTCGAATCTGCTTGACTTCAGGCTGGAGCTAGACGTCAGTTGCCAGTCTCCCATTTGGGTAGATTATCTCTTTCTCGCAGTTGACCGGAGTCATCAACTTGCAGACCCCAGAAAGATGAAGCTGAATATATAGTCCCTGCCGTCTTGCCCATACGTTGATGAATTTGACTTTTATGCTTTGCTATACTATAATCATACATATATTTGCTGTGTACATTGCAACTGAGAAGTACTGTGATATATTTTGCTTTCATTGCTACGACTACGTGTGCTTGAAATCTACTAATTTTGTCTCTCAAGAACTTGTGGGTGGGGGAGAATTAACAACAATAAAGGTCTTCTTTGAACTCAGAAGTGCATTCCAGAGAGGTTCTGTAAGCTCCGATAGGAGATATGTATCAAAGCAGAACATTATGTCGTAGTCAGCAGTCTTGAGAGTCAAATTGGAGATTTCTACGTGCACAATTTAAAAGTGTAATTGTTTTTTGTTGTTTAGAGAATTACAGAAGCACGGCAGACCATGTTTGAAAATGCATGTGAAGTTAAACTGCCTGATGGTGCTGTGAGAAACATGTTTTCTTGCTGTGATAAAGCATATTTAGAAAATGTGCCTTTTGAAAGCAATGATGTTCCTTTTGTTCTTGACAGAAGGGTTTGGATACTTTTATCTGCTTACAGAAAAATGCAGGAGAGATATAGGCAGTTAGAACATGAAAATAAGAATTTACGTGAGCAAATTAGCCAGAACACATTAATGCAAGATAATGCTGAAAGCTATAAAACTGCTGTTTTAGAAGAATCTGGCTTTTCTCATTCCAGTAATGAGGGGGTTAAGTCAGCTGTGAGCCAGTCTGAGCCTCCGTGTACCGGGCATAAAACAAAATATCCCTCAGTCTTTGGCAGTCGAAGTGCATTCCTTAACTGATAACACGGAGAACAGAGCTCAGAATGTGATTTACGAGGTACTGTCGCAAAATGCACAAGTAAAACAAATGATTTTAGAGTTTCTTACTGTTTGCACTAAGCAAGAGACACCGAGTTTCATTGGCTTGTTTGATTTTTGGAAACAGTATAGCCCTCATCTGAGTGAAATCTTAACACTTTGGTATAAAGTCACTAGGAAAAAATATAAGCAGCTGCGCGCTTGTGATTTGGCAAAAGAAATAATGCAGACTTTAGGTTTCTGCGCAGTGAAAGAGGGAAACACTGATTTACATGTAAATCAGGGACAGGGGAAGAAAAGAGTGCCCCTAGCTAGGATCATACACTGGATCAGGTACATGCAAGACAGGGCTAGAGTCACTGCAGCCCTACATGAACAGGTACCACAAGCCCCTTTTCAGGATGTGGAGAGGGTGCAGGGAGTACCACAGGTAAAAGAGTCACCAGTGAAATTGAGAGCACATTTGAATTTGTGTCCCCTGAGGATAAAAAGCATGTTTGTTTGACTAATGAGTCATTGACTGAAATGTTGTTTTCTAGCACAGGAGAAGGAACAGTGTTGTACAATGTGTGTCAAACTTTAAAGCAAGAGCTGTTTGAGATGTGTCATTTTTACACTGATTCTTGGTTCACTGCCAATGGTTTAGCCATTTGGTTTTCCACATGGCTTGTACATAACTGGTTTAATTCCCTTGCAGATGTTAAAGAGAAAAATTCAGAGTCTGAAGTGTCCACCCAGAATTCTGACTTAGTGGGGATGGCTAAGTGGGTGCACCAGAAATGTGGACAGCTGGGAGAAAAAGCCACTTACAGGTGGGCAGAGATGAGAGAGATGCACATTCCCCTACATTTGATAAACACTGTGCAGCACGCACAAGAGAGATCTGTCCCACAAACAGTCACTGAGCAATTGGAGAGAGGAAAGTTACCAGGACAGATATGGAAAATTGATCAGGTTTTAGGGGGAGTGATTGCTGCAGATTACCAAGGAGAAATTAAAATTATGCTGATAACTGGAAAAGAATCTGATTCATTCATACAAATTGGAGACAGAATGGCCCAACTTGTCAAAAATGCAGTGAATGGAGGTTTGGTAAAGAATGAGTCTGCCCCAGCCCTTCCGACAGTGCAAGAAAAGGGAACCTGTGGTGCAGCAGATAAAAACCTCAGTGCTGAGGTGTGGGTTGAAGCCCCAGATGACCCTCTAGAACCTGCAGAAATCATAATAAAGGGACCCAAAAACGTCCTGCTGATTATAAAACAGGGAAAGGAAGAGAAAGGGGACGTTTCAGATGACAAATGTTATTTGCAAGAAAAGTCATACTTTTTTCTTTTGCAGATCTTACCACATTTCGCCACTGTCCCTGAGTGTGCTATGTGGTCGTCCTTCGGGTGTGTGCGTGTGGGGTCGGGGAAGGGACCGTACCCCCAACCTGAACCTGACTGAGTAAAGTGCAAGCACCATGGATCCATTTTGCGCAACTGGCGCCTTCAGTTCAAGTTCAATTTGTTTGATTACATTCTTCCACTGGAACTAAGCAACCTTAACAGTTAACTGTCTGTGTTTTTTCGTGTGGAACTCTGACTTTTACTTACCTTCCAGCAAACCTTTCAGGTGGACCGTGCACCTTTACATGAGTAGAACTCATGCTACATCAAATTGCTATTTTAGAGACACTTTTCTGTGTAGATGTATCTGATGTGAAAGGTTATGAGATCAATATGTTATTTCACTTCCATTGCTTTACAGTGATTGCTTTGATCATTCAAATCTGATTTGCTGATAACGTTTTTTGTGTTGATATTAGTTGTTTTTTGTTTTTGTTTGAAATAAGAGGTATGTGGAACAAAAATTCATTGGTCATAGGGTGGAATGTGATGCTATTAATTGTGTTTGACCAATGACTTTGTGTTTCACCACTGCGCATATCAGTCGCTCACTGTTCATCAGTAGCACATTGTATGTTTTGTTCAGTTTAGCTGCCTATTGGCTTTAACATGGAGTTAGCCATTACATTCTGTATTCAGTTTAGCCACCTATTGGCTTTGACATGGCATTAGCCATTACATTTTGTATTCAGTTCAGCTGCCTATTGGCTTTGACATGATATTAGACATTACATTCTGTATTCAGGTTTGCTGCCTATTGGCTTTGACATGACATTAGACATTACATTTGATATTTAGGTTAGCTGCCTATTGGCTTTAACGTGGAGTTAGACATTGCAGTTGAGAATCCAAGCTGTGCTTTTCCACAATATGAACTAAGCTGTTTTCTTCACACCAGACCTTAGCTGATAATAGCACGTAGGTTTTGTGTTTACCTCGCAATCCAGTCTGAGAGCGGAATGGCTCAGAGAACTGGCCATTCTCCAAGGTCGTTCAAAACTCACACTGAGTTTGCTTTTAAGGATGACTCTGGGCTACAGTGAGTGGGATTCAAATCTGCTTGACTTCAGGCTGGAGCTAGACGTCAGTTGCCAGTCTCCCGTTTGGGTAGATAATCTCTTTCTCGCAGTTGACCGTAGTCATCAACTTGCAGACCCCAGAAAGATGAAGCTGAATATATAGGCCCTGCTACCTTGCCCATACGGTGATGAATTTGACTTTTATGCTTTGCTATACTATAATCATACATATATTTGCTGTGTACATTGCAACTGAGAAGTACTGTGATATATTTTGCTTTCATTGCTGCGACTACGTGTGCTTGAAATCTACTAATTTTGTCTCTCAAGAACTTGTGGATGGGGGAGAATTAACAACAATAAAGGTCTTCTTTGAACTCAGAAGTGCATTCCAGAGAGGTTCTGTAAGCTCCGATAGGAGATATGTAGGAAAGCAGAACAGTTGTATAATGGGATTCCTGACTACTGCTTCTGTTGTAGAATTCTAAGTACTTACATGTCTAATGTGACTACTGCTTATTCTTGCAGAATATTAGTAACCTGTGCAACGTTCTGACACCTGCTAAGGTAGCAGAATATTACTGACATATTGGGGTCATTCTGACCCCGGCCGGTGGCGGTAGCCGCCGGCCTGGCTGGGACCGCCAGAAGACCGTACCGCGGTCAAAAGACCGTGGCGGTCATTCTGTGTTTCCCACTGGACTGGCGGGCGACCGCCAAAAGGCCGCCAGCCAGCCCAGTGGGAAACACCCTTCCACGATGAAGCCGGCTCCGAATGGAGCCGGCGGAGTGGAAGGTGTGCGACGGGTGCAGTAGCACCCGTCGCGAATTTCAGTGTCTGCTGAGCAGACACTGAAATTCAAAGTGGGGCCCTCTTACGGGGGCCCCTGCAGTGCCCATGCCATTGGCATGGGCACTGCAGGGGCCCCCAGGGGCCCCACAACACCCCTCACCGCCATCCTGTTCCTGGCGGTCGAAACCGCCAGGAACAGGATGGCGGTGAGGGGGTCGGAATCCCCATGGCGGCGCAGCAAGCTGCGCCGCCATGGAGGATTCCCATGGGCAGCGGAAAGTCGGCGGTACACCGCCGACTTTCCGTTTCTGGCCGCGGCTGTACCGCCGCGATCAGAATGCCCTGCGGAGCACCGCCAGCCTGTTGGCGGTGCTCCCGCCGACCCCGGCGGTCCTTGACCGCCGGGGTCAGAATCACCCCCATTGTGTTTGGTCTAATTATGTTTTGTGCAATTCATTTTTACATAACTTGGTGTTGTGTTCCTTTGTGGTGTATTTATTGGGTCACTTGTGTTGGGTGTGTTGTGAAAATGCTTTACACATTGCCTCCGGGTTAGACCTGACTGCTCGTGCCAAGCTACCAAGCGGGTGAGCAGGGGTTATCTTGGACGTGTAACTCTCTTGCCCTGACTGGAGTGGGTGGGTTCTGCCTGGCTTAGGTGCATACCTAGCCAACCAGAAACCCCATTTCTAATAGGGGCATTTGACGATTGGCCCTTGACAATCTGAGGGTGTCACCAAGTGGTCTGGTGCCCAAGAAGGGGCCTGGGGAGTTTTGTTTGAGTCATCACCTCTCCTGGCTAAAGGGTGTTTCTGAGAACAACTTCATACCTGAGAATTGCAGCAGAGTGCATTATGTGTCGGGTGACACAGCGGTGCAGCTGGTGAATGCCGTGGGACCGGGGCTTGGATGACAAAATGTGATGTGAAATCGGCTTTTCTCTTATTGTCAGTGCACCCGGACATTCTGCACTTTTTTGCACAAGGTGTTTACACATAAGGCACGGAAAGAAGTCAAGACACACTATCTTGATGATTTCTTCATGGTGGGTGCAGTGGAGTGAGCTGACTGTCACAGAAGTCTCTTGTTTTTTCAGGAAGTAATGGCAGAGCTGGATGTACTTTTGGCACCAGTGAAGACACTGGGCCTGGTGCAGGTGATTAAGTTTTTGGGCATTGGATTGGATTTGCTCTGTGGTACTGAAAATTCTGGACCCGTGTTATAAACATCGTCGTATCACAACGATTTTGGTATCAGCAGACCAACAATGATTAGAATAGTATGCACAAGCATTGTATTCATATTCAGGTAACGAAATCACCCGAATATCAGAGTTTCCGTCCTGAACCCTCGTGTTCCATTTAAACGACAGCCATTTTTGTGATTGCCCTCACATAGGCCAATGTCTAATGCTGAAAACGAGTCTGAAGGACACGTACACCTTTGCTGACTCCTCTGTGACCTGGGCAAGCTGACTCCACTGCCTGAAGCCAAACCTGTTCGGCCAGTTTCTTTCCCAGTGGCCGAATGAGATTAGTATCAAGGCACAACACATCATAAAACCTTTCATCACACACAAACCATGCCTAATCTTACACACACCTGTCCCTGTTTCTTTGACTTGCTTTACGAGGAGGAGGTGCCCGTTTATATTGGGGGTCCGTCGATATCTGATGAAAGTACTAAGCCTTGCCGGGTAATTGATTGAGGGCTGGACAAACTGAAATATGGGCTTGTCATCATAAACCCGCTATTTCTTTGTAGTGAAAATATGTGAATGGTCAACTGTAAAATAAGGAATGTTTGCCTAAAGCATAATATTTTGTATAAAAGAGAAGGTTAGTTTTGCAAAGGAAGCAGTCTCCTGAGAATATACACTGTGTTGTACTTCTAGGATACCTGTTACTGGCTGCAGCCAATAAACAAGATCTTTGACTTCACCAAGAAGACTCTGTGTTTCTGTAGTCTGAAACAGGAAGGACTCGAAGTCTTAGGGTGTGTTCCCTTGCACCGCTGGGTTCTGAAAAACCCAGTACTTCAGTTGGCGCCCAACGTGGGGCGATTTCAGCGGTACCAGTCCAAGCCAGAGGTTCGTGAGGAGCTTCGTGTGAAAATTCTGGAGGAAGGCCACCACTTCATCGACCCCTGTATGTCGACGTGGTCTGAAAGTCTTTGCTGCGAGGTTCCCCGCTTTCCGACGGCTACGAAGGACTGCTGCCCTGACTATCGCCCTGTTTTGGACCCTTGATGATTTGGTGGAGTGAAACGATAAACAAGTCTTCTGGTGACGTCATCGATACCTCAGTTAAGTATAAGTGGAGCGTCTCCCAGTCCTTTGTTTGGTTCTTAGTTTGGTATCCCCTTGGGATCTTTGATTTGGAACTTGCAAGTACCAAAGCCGAGGGATTCGTGTATTCACGAGACTATCGTATTCGATAATCCTTTGAAGTTTGAAGCTAGACTAGAGAGCGAAGATGCCTGGTCTTAGCAGATATGGAAATTTGTTTTGTCTTGGTTATAATAGGGATTCCCGATTGGAGGACTCGTGTCTGGTTCCTCCGATTGGAAATCCAACATATGAACTATATGTGAAACATGGCATAGGCCCCCTCACATATAATGAAGTATGGATCCGATACACCAGGAAAGATGGTGTTTTAAAATGGCCCCAATATGGTAGTTTTGACACAGAGATTCTGAATAATCTAGAGGTTAAACTTTTTAAGAAGAAAGCCCGGCCGGCGATGTTTGACTCTTCCCGCCTATGGCGTAAGGAAGCCAAACAGAAGGAAATTAAATTAGCAAAGAGAAATAAGAGGGAAGAGGGTATCTCGATAATGCAAGCTGCTATGCAGTTTAAAGATGATGAAGAAGAACAGATGAATGAGCAGTTGCACAGGCAACGTAAAATGGTGACCGATAAATGTTATCCAGTTCTTCCGCTTCTTCAGCAAGATGCAGCAAAAGAACTTGAGAAAGATCCTTTAATGTCACACTTGTTGAGTTCGCCACCCCCTTATGCGCAGAATGCTACAGCACCTCCGCAACCTTTAGCTGTGCAACCTCCGGTTATTGTGCCTCAGGTTCTTCCACAGCCTCCAGCTCCTCTTCAGTTGGCTCATACTACTATGGAGCAGCCCCTTCAAGGGCCGCCGACTTCGCTACCTGCTCCATCTGTACCTCCTGTGACTTTATGTACTACATCGACTGCCTCTTCTGGTGTTCTTCCTGATACTGCCTCTGCGTCTGCTTCTGCGTCTGCCTTGCCTCCCTCTGTTTTTCCTCCTGTTCTTTCATCAACTTCTCCTTCTGTCCGACAGAGAATGACAGATACTGTTGCCAGCCTTATATTTCCTCTCTTTGTGTCGTCTGGTGTGACCCCAGATTCGGAGCGTAAGCAGTCACGTAGTCAACTGCCTAATTCTCAAGAGAGAGAAATGTTGGACCGTATGGCGCGTAAATGGGTTGTTTACCCTTTAAGATACGATGTAGAGTCTGTTATGGATGGCTTCCGTCAATGGGGAGCACCAAAACAAAGATATGTTTTTGAGAAAATGTGTGCTTTCCTTTGTGAGGAATTGGAAGATAATGATTTGGAAACAAATCCGCCTGATTTGTGCCGTGTACGGTTTGAGTTTGCAAAGGGCACGATTGTGGGTCCCGATGTTGAGACAGCAGTTGCGACGTTGTTGTCCTTCAGGAATAAGGATCCTTCTCAGTCATTGTTCCAACATGACTCCTCTGTTAAAAAAAAGGTGCGACAGTACCCAATGAGAGAAGTCCCTCCGGTATGGAAGGACGCTGTTGAGGCTGATGATGGTAATCAAATTGTTGCTGTCCCAGCTCATTTCCAGCGCGTTTGGGTACATGTTCCGTGGAAGCGAGCTGAAGTTTTAGCCCTTAAGCAGACTTTGCCTGATCCCCGTAAAAACCCTGCAGGGTATTATAAGGAATTATCACAGACTGCAGACTCATGCATTATGAATTTAGCTGACATAGACATGTTATTTGGGAATGTTGTTCCACAGCCTTTGTGGGGATTGATTGGTCATACAGATCATGCACAAGAGTTAGGTGACTCATGGGCTAATATTAGTGCTGCAAATGATAGACAAGTTGGTGGTGCCAAGCCTGAGCCTATGGTAGCAGAACTGCCTGCTAGGATCATTACTTACATGAAGACTTTAATGCCTGCAATGCGTGTGAATTGGGATAAATTGTCTGCGTGTAAGCAGAAGAAAGATGAAACAGTGTCTGATTTCTTCACCAGGTTTGAGGAAACGTTTATTGACCACAGTGGTCAAGATATGAGTACAGAAGGTGGTCAACGGTTGTTCGTCAACAAGTTTGTGCACAATTTGCTTGCCGAGCTGTGTAAGAAATTGAAGGATTCAGAGAGTTCTTGGGCAGTTTCCTCTTCAGCACAAATATTGGCTACTGCACAGTACTACGAGAATAGGGATAAAGATGAGAAGGATAGAGCAGACAAGAAAACTAAAGAATTAAAGACAAAGGTTCTTTTACAACAGGCGTATCCGCCACGTGGTGGTCAGAGTAACTATCAGCAACCTCAACAGTTCCAGAGAAACTCGCAAAGGTTCGAGTTTTCTCAACCACGTGTTCCTGTAGGTCCCAATCAGTGTTCATATTGTAAAGAAGAGGGTCATTTCAAGTATAGTTGTCCTATTTTGTTACAGCGTACGAATGGTGCTACTGGCGCAAGAGGTCGAGGTGTTCAACAAGCTCCTAGAGGTAGAGGACGTGGAAGTTTTCCCCAGAACACGCGTTCCTTTCCGTCTCAAAACTCAATGAATAGTTTTGACCAGCAACATAACGCATCTGGTAGGACGGCTCAGTACTATGCTGACGACTACTATGGAGAAGATGAGAACTTGGAAGGTAATAATTGCTAGGACAGCCATAGACGAAGAGAGGGAGTTTTTTTAGTTCCAGTGGATCAGAATGGACCTTATGTTAAGGTGATTACCTCAGGTGTGTCGGAGCCTTTTCTGTTGGATACTGGTGCCACAAAGAGTTCTATTATGCACTCAAAACTCCCTGGCGCACCTTTGTCTGGCGAGATGAATGTTTCAGTAGGTTTTTCTGGCGCCCCGGTTAGGAACCCGATTTCTAGTCCTATATCCCTTTCTGTTGGACCTTGTGAATTGGAAGCACCCCTTATTCTGACGACAGGTTGTGGTGAAAACTTGTTAGGATTGGATTTGTTGAAAAGATTGTATGCAACATTATATTGTTCTCCTTCGGGAGTACAACTTACACTGGGTAGGAAAATGGTCTCTCCAATGTATTTGTCGAAGGATAAACTTCCGACCGAATTGTCGTTTCTTCCTGATACCATTTGGGCTACTGGTCCTAATGATGTGGGTCTGTTGGAAATACCGCCTTATGTTGTGACATTGAAAGCCAATGTTAAATTACCACGCATTCAACAATACAAGATCTCTAGTGAAGGTGAAAAGGCGTTGCTAGCGATCATTTATGATTTAATTGAAAAATATGTAATTGAAGAGACAAGAGGCAACGTTTGTAATAGTCCTGTTCTGCCTGTTTTGAAATGTACTGACCCCTCTAAGCCACCTGTTTACAGGCTCGTGATTGATCTTAGAGAGGTAAATAAAATAGTTGTGCCACAGTTTCCAGTTGTTCCTGATATCATTGCCATATTGACTATGATTCCAGCTTCCGTCACCTGGTTCTCGGTGATCGACTTAAAGAATGCTTTCTTCAGCATCCCGATTGCAGAGGAGAGCAGGGATATTTTTGGCTTCAGTTTAGGAGGCCGAAGTTTCCGCTTCAAACGCGCTCCACAAGGCTACTGTGAAAGTCCATCAATATATAGTCAGGCTTTAAAAACACAGCTTGATGCAATTGTTTTACCTGACGGCGCTACCCTTATTCAGTACATTGATGATTTGCTAGTCGCTACAGATACTGAAGAGATTTGTAAAGAAGCCACCTTGTCGTTGTTGCGTCATTTATCTGATTTACATCACAAAGTGTCCCTTTCAAAACTGCAATATTGTCGACAAGAAGTGACCTACTTAGGTCATCTCTTATCGAAGGAGGGAAGGAAACTGACCTCAGAAAGAATTCAGGCAATTGCAAAATTGAGTGTGCCAAGGACACAGAGAGAAGTACATGCTT
Organism: Pleurodeles waltl; assembly: GCF_031143425.1. Lineage (NCBI taxonomy): Eukaryota > Metazoa > Chordata > Amphibia > Caudata > Salamandridae > Pleurodeles > Pleurodeles waltl. The sequence continues at coordinate 788,771,055 of NC_090439.1, read as the reverse complement.
TCTTGGGCATTACATCATACTGCAGACAATGGATACCGAATTTTTCTTTGCTGGCCAAACCTTTGGTAGCATTGATCTATAAAGATACACCGAATCCCGTTCCGTGGTCTGAAGATTGTCAGAAAAGTTTTTCCGAATTGCGTAATGCATTGTGTTCGGCTCCTGTGTTGGGTACCCCCGACTACAGTAAGCCCTTTACACTGTATGTCCATGAGAAAGAGGGTTGTGCATTGTCAGTGCTGACACAGTCTTTTGGAGACAAGCAGTGCCCATGCGCATATTTTTCGTCGACTTTGGATCCGGTAGCTAAAGCATTGCGAGTTGCTTGAGAGCCACAGCGGCAGCAGCTGTTTCTATTCGACAGTCTGCTGGGTTAGTGATGAATAATATGTTGATTGTGATGGTTCCACATGCAGTGGACACGTTGTTAAACAGGACCAAGACACAGCATTTAACTAGTACTCGATTGCTAGGTTACGAGTTGACACTGTTAGCGAGTCATGTGCACATAAAGAGGTGCTATACGTTGAATCCAGCCACGTTATTGCCAATTTCAGTAGAGACAGATGATGTTGAACAACATGATTGTTTTCTTAGGACAGAAGAAGAAACGAAAGGGAGAGTAGATCTTAAAGATACTCCTCTTGTAGAGTGTGATGGTACCTTATGGGTGGATGGTTCATGCTTCAAGCTTCCGAATGGTGATACGACTGCAGCATATGCTGTCACAACTTTGCATACGATTGTTGAAGCTGCACGTATACCACATAATTCAGCTCAAGCAGCAGAGCTGATTGCACTTACGAGAGCGTGTGTGTTATCGAAAGGAATGAAAGTGACCATATATACCGACAGCCAGTATGCGTTTGGCGTGGCCCATAGTTTTGGACGATTGTGGAAAGAACGTGGGTTCCTGACTTCGCATGGAACTAAAATTCAGCATGGTCAATTGGTGAATGAGCTTCTTGAGTCACTGACCTTGCCATTACAAGTTGCGATTGTGAAATGCAGTGCACACAAGAAGGTTACTGATGATGTCGGTCGTGGCAATGCATTTGCTGACGAAATCGCAAAAGAAACAGCAAAAGATGTGATGAATCGAATGTATATTGCAGGCCCCGCAAGATGGGTTGGTGATATTGGAATATGTGAAGATACGATAGAGGGTGTGAAGTCTCTTCAAGCTGAAGCTTCAGAGAAAGAGTTGAAGGTGTGGAAAGAGAGTACGGGTAAATTGGATGAAAATGGTTGTTGGGTTGACTTGTCAGAACATCAGCGATGGTTGTTACCCGATGAGTATGTGCTTGCAGTGGTGACAATGGCTCATGGAATGGCCCATATCAGTGTGAAAGGGATTTGTAAGTTGTTGGCTCCAGTATGGCAAAATGCTGGAATTCCTAAATGTGCAGAGAATGTGGTCAAGAATTGCATGGTGTGTCTGAAATACAATCCTGGTAGGGGAACCCCAACTCCAGCTGGTCATTTTGCGCCTCCAACGTATCCGTTCGAGGTTTTGCAGCTAGATTTCATCCACATGGAAAGGTGCAACAATCTGAAATACGTACTCGTTGTTGTTTGTGCTTTTTCAAGATGGGTAGAAGCATATCCCTTAAAAGACAGCACTGCCTTATCCACAGCTAAAGCCCTTGCCAAAGAATTCTTCCCTAGGTTTGGAATGCCGAGAATGGTCTGGAGTGATAATGGGAGTGAATTTGTGGGTCGAGTGATGAAAAAAGTATGTGAGGGGCTAGGTATCCAGCAAAAATTCCACGCTGCAAATCACCCCCAATCAGCTGGACTAGTAGAGCGCTATAATGGCACGCTAAAACTGAAGTTGGCAAAGATACAAGCGAGCTCTGGTCTTAAATGGCCTGACGCTCTGCCTCTAGCACTCCTATCAACAAGAATGACTGTGCATTCGTGAGTAGGACTTAGGGGGTCATTCTGACCTCGGCGGTAAAAGGCCCTTACCGCCGGTCAGAAGACCGCCATAACACCGCCGCGGCCGCGGTTAACCGCCACGGTCATTCTGACCCACAACGGCCAAACCTCCAAAATTCCGTCCTCCACTGCAGCCCGCCACATCAGCGGGCAGCGATAAACTGGAGATGACCAAACCTCCACCGTCACGCCAACAGAAATACGCCCATGCCATTACGACCCACGAATCCACACGGCGGTCATTCAAACGCGGTATTCCATTGGCGGTACACACCGCGGCGGTCAGAATACACACACATCACCAAAACACAGCCACATTGGACAATTTGAAATACACACACCTGATACACATACACACACCACTCCCACACAATCAACCAACTATAAAACACACACCCACATCACCCACAAACCCCTGCGACCATAATTACTGAGAGAAGGAGAGAGAGACACAGCAAACAATCCAAAGCAAGACACACTGAGGCACACTACACCATCACACACACCACATAGTAGCACAAAGCACCACTCACCAACATACTCATCATCACATACACCACCCCACACCTCACCCACACCACCCCATGGCACCCCAAAGGCACCCACGCTTTTCGGACCAAGAACTCCGGGTCATGGTGGAGGAAATCCTAAGAGTGGAACCCCAGCTCTTCGGCTCGCAGGTGCAGCACACCAGTATAGCTAGGAAGGCGGAGCTATGGCAGCGGATCGTGGACAGGGTCAACGCGGTGGGACAGCATCCCAGGAATAGGGAGGACATACGCAAAAGATGGAACGACCTACGGGGGAAGGTCCGATCGATGGTCTCCAGGCACAACATCGCGGTCCAGAAGACTGGCGGCGGACCCCCACCCACCCCTCCCGAATTCACATCGTGGGAGCAAGACGTCTTGAACATCCTGCATCCTCAGGGCCTCGCAGAGTAGCCGGAGGAATGGACTCTGGTAAGTCCAATCTCAACTACTATATCCCCCCCACCCCACCAGCATGCCAACCCACACCCCCACCCTCACCCCCAACCCCACAGCACACATCCTCCCTGACAATGTCTCACCAGCACAACCCACCCATCACAACACCAACTCCTGCATGCCAACACAAATCATGGGCACCCATCACCTAAGCATGACCACTGCACTAACCCCCCCCCCCACTAACTACCCTCACAACACCTCCCTCAAGGGAATGCCTGCACTGGGGGACAAGGGCACCCATAACACGCACGCTATTGTACACACAGAAACAATAACCAAACTCTCTTACCCCATGCAGGACCCGAACGACAACACACCAGCCAGGAGGGTCCAGAAGTGTCCATCCCACCACCGGAACAGGCCCACACTGAGGATAGCAGCTCTGTCGACAGTGAACCTGATGACCAGCCCGGACCATCGGGGACCTCTGGGCAGTCGGTTCCCCTCAGGCAGCCACAGGCCACACCAGACCCGACCCCTTCTGCCAACACCAGCACAGCTCCCACCCAGCGGGCCCATGCCTCTGTCTCTAGGACAGCTCAATCAGCGGTGTGTCTGCCACTACAGGGCACCCAGGCTAACCCAACACCCCAACAACAACAGGGACCTGGGGGCAGTGGTAGCGGGCACACCGTCCAGGGGTCAGAGGCCGGGGGAAACCGGGCAGCTCGGAGGGCTGCTGTGCGACAGGGGGGGGAGGAGAGGCCCAGGGAACCCACTCTCCAAGAGGCCCTCACCACCATCATGGGGGCATACCACCACTCCCAAGAAACGATGGCGACGGTACTGGCCAGGTTCACTGAGATCCAGGCACAGCAGGAGGAACGCTACATGGGGTTCAGGGAGGAGCTGAGAATCATCGGGACCGCAATGGGGACCATCGTCCTGGCCCTCCACAGGATAGAGGACGCGTTGCGGGACCATGGTGCACCACACAGGGCCCCTGTCACTAGCCCGGACCAGGAACAGCCTACCACCTCCGCCGGCGCTAGTGGACAGGAGGTCCCAACACCTCGACAGCCCCCCAGAACCCCACCTCCTGCTGAAGAACAACCACCCCGTAAAAGGAGCCTGAGACCAAAAAAAAAGACAGAGTAGGATGTCAAGACCCCCGCCAGCAGGACATACCCCCTCAAGTCTTCCCACTGTCCCACATTGCCACCCTGTCCAACCATGAACTGCCTATGCTCCATCCTTCCACAGGCAAAAGGACAATGCACCTGTGAGACTGAGAACTGGACTCTGCCATGGATATTCCTCCACCCCCACACATCACCCTTAGAATCACATGTACCGATATCTAGCACTGTAAATAAATCACATTTTGCACACAAATCTGTTTTGAGTCATGCTGTATTATTGACAAATGTATTACATATTACTGTTCGATTTCTGTTCTGTCAATTAGTCATGACAACATACCAATGTCAATACGCTGTATTTCATGGGCGAACCAAGCAGAAGTCAGGTACTGAGTCAGACAGCACTGAGAAGGGAAGGGAAAGGCAAAAATTAATGAAAAACATCTGTGGGGAACTACAGAAAGTACAGATGCAGGAGGCTATAAGCAATTGTGAAATGGCGTGGGTGATTCTTACCTGTGTGTTACTGGAAATACTGTTGTATCACTCTGTCCCTATTGTCTGTGTCGTCCTCAGAGTCTTCCTCCTCTTCACTCTCCACAGGCTCCACGGCTTCTACAACACCACCATCTGGACCATCCTCCTGCAGGAAAGGCACCTGGCGTCGCAAAGCCAGGTTGTGGAGCATACAGCACGCCACGATGATATGGCACACCTTCTTTGGTGAGTACATTAGGGATCCACCTGTCATATGCAGGCACCTAAACCTGGCCTTCAGGAGCCCAAAGGTTCGCTCAATCACCCTCCTAGTACGCCCATGGGCCTCATTGTACCGTTCCTCTGCCCTGGTCCTGGGATTCCTCACTGGGGTCAATAGCCACGGCAGGTTGGGGTAACCAGAGTCACCTATTAGCCACACACGCTGTCTCTGTAGCTGTTCCATCACATAGGGAATGCTGCTATTTCGCATAACATACGCGTCATGCACTGACCCTGGGAACTTGGCATTTACATGGGAGATGTACTGGTCAGCCAAACAGACCACCTGGATATTCATTGAATGGTAATTCTTCCTGTTCCTGTACACCTGTTCATCGTCATTTGGGGGGACTAAAGCCACATGGGTCCCATCAATTGCACCAATGATGTTGGGGATGTGTCCAAGGGCATAGAAATCAGCTTTCACTGTAGGCAAATCACCCTCCTCTGGGAAAATGATGTAGCTCCGCATGAGTTTCATCAGGGCAGACAACACTCTGGATAAGATCTTGGAAAACATAGGCTGAGACATCCCAGATGACATGGCCACTGTTGTCTGGAATGAGCCAGTTGCAAAGAAATGGAGGACAGACAGAACCTGCACTAGAGGGGGAATTCCTGTGGGTTGGCGGATGGGGGACATCAGGGCTGGCTCCAGCTGGGCACACAGTTCATGGATGGAGGCTCGGTCAAGTCGGTATCGTAGTATTATGTTGCGTTCTTCCATTGTGGACAGGTCCACCAGCGGCCGGTACACGCGAGGATTCCTCCTTCTCATCGCTAGTCCCAGCGGACGGTGCCTAGGAAGGAGAATATGGAGTACAGAGTCAATCCACTCACAGGTACGTACAACACAGCTTGCACAGTACAGGTAAATGTATGGTTTGATATGTTTGTATGTGTGCCATTGCAAGGCCTAGGCCTGTGTGACGCATTAGAAATTAAGCCATGTGGGCCCTTGAAATGGCCGATGCCTGACCTGTGAAGTGGGACAATGGGATGTGAGGTCACTGCGCTGGCGGGGCGCACCGTGGCGGTAGGCGGTCGAAGACCGCTGTGCGAAGACGCATTGGTTAACATTGAAGCCTATGGGTTTCAGGAGCCAATGACGATGTGCGCCGGCGGTCGCGGGACGCCATTTTCTATCTGCTCAATCATTCGAGACCTGATCATCCACAGGAGAGGACCTATACTGCAAGTGCTGCTGTGAACTCGGTCTGGAAGTGACAATGGCTGCTGCTACTGGTGAAAGGGCCCCCGCCTTCAGTTCAGAAGAGTTGGAGAAGCTCGTGGACGGGGTCCTCCCCCAGTATGCGCAACTCTACGGTCCTCCAGACCAACAGGTGAGTACACTCAGTGCACATTGAATGGGTTATGCCTGTGTGGAGGGGGGGGGGATGTAAGTTGGTGGGGTGTGGAGGGAATGGGGAGTGCAACGCACGACAGATGAGAGAATGGGAACCATGACAAGGTTGGGGAGGGGGGGGCATGTACTCCAAACATGCAGATATGTGACGGTTTCTCTTTCCCACCCTGTACATGTCAAACAGGTGAGCGCCCACCAGAAAATCGATATTTGGCGTGCCATCGCCGAGGAAGTCCGGAACTTGGGGGTCCACAACAGACGGGGCACCCACTGCCGCAAGAGGTGGGAGGACATCCGCCGCGGAACGAGGAAGACCGCAGAAACACTGCTGGGGATGGTCTCCCGACCTAGGAGGGGTGCCAGTCGCACCATGACCCCCCTGATGTCCCGGATCCTGGCTGTGGCCTACCCTAATTTGGATGGGCGCTTGAGGACAGCACAGCAGACACAAGGGGGTGAGTATCCGCACATTCTCCTATCTGTATGCGCATTGGAGGCGTCTGGGTGGGGGAGGAGGGCTGTGGGTGACATTAAGCCCGGGCGCTCTCTGTAGTGTAGTCCGCTCCCTTAGGCATGGCCCTGTGCCCCCGCCCCCCACCTCTGTAGGGTGCCAAGTGCAGCTACCCATGCTCCAGCATCACACATGTGCGCGTGTGTTGTCCCTAGACCTGTTTGCCTAGTCTGAAGTACTGAGTAGTGTACCCCAAGTTCGCGACTTAGTGCACGAGGCACCTGTGTCTGTCCTCTCCGCAAAGGGTATTGCTAAGGCATGCACTCAACTTTGTTTAATTTCTCCCCCCACCCTAAATCTTTGTCTTCTTGTGTTTTAGCATCATCAGGCGGAGGAGATTTGGCGTCGGAGCAGGAGGGAGCTGCAGGTCACCAGGCCCCGGTGGGCACTGACACAGACACCGAGGGCACCAGTGATCCGGAGGGCGAGGGGAGCACCACAACGGGGGCCGGTGGAGACACCAGCGACACGGACACGTCCTCGTTTGGGAGCTCCCTAGCGGGGGCGGCACCATCTGTGCCCCCCGCAACAACAGGTACAGCCGCCACCCAGCGCACCAGCACCGCCCTCCCAGCAGCCCCTCAGTCTTCGCTCCGTGGCCGCTCGGCCAAGAAGGCGCGCGTCTCCTTCGCCCCAGGCACCTCAGCCCCTGCCTCTGTTACCCCTGCTGCCCTCAGTGCGGAGCTCATTGACCTTGTGAGGACGCTCATTGTTGGGCAGACTACCCTTCTGAATGCCATCCAGGGGGTGGAAAGGGAGGTGCATCGGAGCAATGCCTACCTGGAGGGCATTCATTCGGGTCAGGCTGCCCATCAACGAGCGTTCACTGCTCTGGCCTCAGCACTGACGGCAGCCATTGTCCCTGTCTCCAGTCTCCCTCTTCTATCTGCCTCCACCCTTTCTCTGTCTCCTGTACCTCAACCTATCCCATCCACACCATCAGACCAGCCTGCACACACCTCAACACCCAAGAGCAGCTCATCCAAACACAAGCACCACAGAAAACACAAGCATTCACCCAAGCAACACACAGATGCAGACATATCAACAGTCACTACCACCTCTGTGTCCCCGTCCTCCTCGTCTCCCTCCTCCCTCCCTGTGACGTCTACACTCACACCTGCATGCACCCCAACATCAGCCAGTTCTTCCACCACCAGCAAACCCTCCACTACAGCCCGCACACCTGCAGTCACCACCCCCACTGGCATTTACACGTCCCCTGTGTCCTCTCCCACTGTGTCTGTCACCCCCTCTTCCAAGACACATAAACGCAGGCAGACACCCAAACAACAGCCAACCACCTCACCACAGCCTACGTCCCAGTCACCTGCACCCAAGGACAGCACACCTGGCTCTCATACAACCACATCCTCTTCCTCCACTTCTCTCACCACTACTCCTACCCCTTACCTTGGTCCCAAGAAAAATTACCTCTCCAGTTTTGACCTCTTTCCCTCCCCCGACCCACCCCCTCCAACTGGGAAAAGTCCCAAGGGCACCTCAGCCACCACCAGCCCAACTACTACAGTGCAAGTGGTGCATGGCATGTGGAGTCCACCCTTTGGCGGCAGTAACACTTCGGTGAGCAGCAAGGGGACAGCCAGCCCCCCCCCCAGGCAAGAGGACCCGGAAATTGAAGGGCCGCCGTGAGCGGACAGAGACGGCTGCCCCCAAGGAGGTGACTCCGGCCACTTCACCGGCCACAGCAGCCAGGGGAGGCAAGGGCCCGAGAGCCCCATCTAAGGAGCGGAAGGACAGCAGTGCGGAGAGGACAACCACCAGGAGCGCGGAGCAGGAGGGCCCCACAAGCCCCATCCCGGCTGCAAGGGACGACACCAAAGGGCCCAGGACTCACTCCCCGAAGGGGACTGACACAGCACGGTCGGAGGGTGACTGAGCAGGGTGTCCAGGCCAGGTATGACTCCCTTGACATACTGCAAGAGCACCGCTGAACAGGGCCCCGCCGTGAAGACAGGTACCGCTGAACAGGGCCCGCCGTGCAGAAGAGCACCGCTGAACAGGGCCCCGCCGTGAAGACAGGTACCGCTGAACAGGGCCCCGCCGTGAAGACAGGTACCGCTGAACAGGGCCCCGCCGTGAAGACAGGTACCGCTGAACAGGGCCCCGCCGTGCAGAAGAGCACCGCTGAACAGGGCCCCGCCGTGCAGAAGAGCACCGCTGAACAGGGCCCCGCCGTGAAGACAGGTACCGCTGAACAGGGCCCCGCCGTGAAGACAGGTACCGCTGAACAGGGCCCCGCCGTGAAGACAGGTACCGCTGAACAGGGCCCCGCCGTGAAGACAGGTACCGCTGAACAGGGCCCCGCCGTGCAGAAGAGCACCGCTGAACAGGGCCCCGCCGTGAAGACAGGTACCGCTGAACAGGGCCCCGCCGTGAAGACAGGTTCCGCTGAACAGGGCCCCGCTGTGAAGACAGGTACCGCTGAACAGGGCCCCGCCGTGAAGACAGGTACCGCTGAACAGGGCCCGCCGTGAAGACAGGTTCCGCTGAACAGGGCCCCGCCGTGAAGACAGGTACCGCTGAACAGGGCCCCGCCGTGCAGAAGAGCACCGCTGAACAGGGCCCCGCCGTGCAGAAGAGCACCACTGAACAGGGCCCCGCCGTGAAGACAGGTACCGCTGAACAGGGCCCCGCCGTGAAGACAGGTACCGCTGAACAGGGCCCCGCCGTCTCAAGCACCGCTCCGCTGGGCCCCGCCGTCTCAAGCACCGCTCCGCTGGACATCGCCATGTCATGCACCGCTGCGCTGGGTCCCGCCGTCTCAGGCACCGCTCCGCTGGGCCCCGCCGTCTCAAGCACCGCTCCGCTGGGCCCTTCCTGTCAAGCACCGCTCCGCTGGGCCCCGCCGTCTCAAGCACCGCTCCGCTGGGCCCCGCCGACTCAAGCACCGCTCCGCTGGGCCCTTCCTGTCAAGCACCGCTCTGCTGGGCCCCGCCGTCTCAGGCACCGCTCCGCTGGGCCCCGCCGTCTCAAGCACCGCTCCGCTGGGCCCTTCCTGTCAAGCACCGCTCCGCCTGGCCCTTCCTGTCAAGCACCGCTCCGCTGGGCCCCGCCGTCTCAAGCACCGCTCCGCTGGGCCCTTCCTGTTAAGCACCGCTCCGCTGGGCCCTTCCTGTCAAGCACCGCTCCGCTGGGCCCTTCCTGTCAAGCACCGCTCCGCTGGGCCCCGCCGTCTCAAGCACCGCTCCGCTGGGCCCCGCCGTCTCAAGCACCGCTCCGCTGGGCCCTTCCTGTCAAGCACCGCTCCGCTGGGCCCTTCCTGTCAAGCACCCCTCCGCTGGGCCCCGCCGTCTCAAGCACCGCTCCGCTGGGCCCCGCCGTCTCAAGCACCGCTCCGCTGGGCCCCGCCGTCTCAAGCACCGCTCCGCTGGGCCCCGCCGTCTCAAGCACCGCTCCGCTGGACATCGCCATGTCATGCACCGCTGCGCTGGGTCCCGCCGTCTCAGGCACTGTTTATGGTTCACTGTGCCCACCATGCCTCCTCCTTGACCAGTGGACTCTGTAATCCACCTGAGAGACTGTGGCTTTTCACTCCCCAGGATGGTCCAGTGGGCAATCCACCCACTGTAGAGACTTGAGAGACTGTGGCTTTGCACTCCCCAGGATGGTCCAATGGGCAACCCACCCACTGCAGAGACTTGAGAGACTGTGGCTTTGCACTCCCCAGGATGGCACAGTGGGCAACCCACCCACTGCAGAGACTTGAGAGACTGTGGCTTTGCACTCCCCAGGATGGTACAGTGGGCATGGTGGGTCCTCGTGGATCTGGCGTCGTGGACTCATGTGGCTGTGGTGGCCCCCCCTTTCCTTCCCCCTGAGGTGCCTGTAGTTTTGACATCGGATGCCCCTGCAGTGTTCTCTCCAAAGGACTCAGGTCTCGTGTGTGGGCTTTGCCCTTGTTTCGCAGAACCTTGGCCCACGGACATGTTAGATTCGTAGGATGTGCAGGACTTGTTACTTCAGTGATACACTGATGTGTATATCTTTTTGGTTTTTGTAAATATTTTTCACGGTTGCTCAATTATTTCCAGGTGCTTTTTTTGTACATGAAAATTTATTCCAAATTTGGTTGTGTCATTGTATTTTTAAAGGGTGTTTGTGTGGTGTCACTGTGACTTCCTGCTCTGCATTGGTGTGTACATATTGGGGGGGTGGGGGGGTCGCATATGTGTATGCCCATAACCTTTCTTCCTCCCCCCTCCCGTGTGTCGTAGGTGCAGTACTCACCGTTGACGTCTGCGCCGGAGTTCGTACTCGTGGTAGATGAGCAGGTAGACGAGAGCAGGTATGATGTTCAATTCGGGTTCCATGCTGTCCGGATTCCGCGTGGAGTGTGTCGAGGTGAGCGTTTTCCATTGAAAATGTCTGTTTCCGCCGTGTTTTTATCGGCGGGGCTCCCGCCCCGGAAAAGGTGGCGGATTGGTGGGTCGTGATAGGGTGGGCGGTACATTGTCTGCCGCCTGGCTGTTGGCGGTGACCGCCGCGCTGTTTGTTTGTTCCGCCGTGGCGGTCGGAGTGTTAATGCGGCGGGCTGTGTTGGCGGTTCCCGCCAGGGTCAGAATTGCATTTTTTTTACCGCCGGCCTGTTGGCGGGTTGGCCGCCGCTTTATCACCGACCGCCAGGGTCAGAATGACCCCCTTAGTCCCTATGAAATTGTGTTCGGCCGCCCGGCCAACATATGGGGAGTGCCAAGACCAACAAAATTCAGTGAGATCGAACACCCTGTACTGCTTGATTATTTGTATGAATTGACGGCTAAATTGCGTGTTCTACACCAACAGGTTCACGATACTCTGCCTCAGGTCTCTGAAGCTCCAGGACATCTTATCGATCCTGGATCATGGGTGCTGGTCAAGAACTTCCAGCGGACAAAGAATGACCAGCCCCGTTGGACCGGCCCCTACCTCGTCCTTCTCTGAATAAGATCAGCTGTTCGAGTGGAAGGGAAAAAGAACTGGATCCACGGCGTACACTGCAAGAGGGTCCCTTTTCCTCTACCGCACGACCGATGGGTCCAGGAGGGGATCGCTGACTCTGAGACTGAGACTGTGCCTCGTTTTTTGCCATTTAGCGATGCACGTGTAAAAGGAACAATTTCTGAACGAGAAAGTGACAATAATTTGCAAGAAGCTGTGCCACCGTCAATTCGATTGAACACTACAGAGCCTGAACTCTTGTTCCAGAACCAGACAGTACCTGGAAAAAGCAGTTATAATTTGAGACCAAGAACTAAGGACAAATCATTTTTTTCCCGTTCCTTTGCTATTTTTTTTTAAAGTGCAGCTCTCTCATCTGAGAAACTTTCTTATTTTTGTTTTTTCCTTTTCGAACCGCCATCCGGGTTCAGCTGTAGGGTCGTGGTTGCCCAAGTCTTTGGAGTGCAGCTGAAGACGTTAGGTCGACAGTTCTGGTCGGTCTAAGGGAGTTGCCCTGGACTGACAGAAGCATTCCCTAGCATAGAACACCCTACCACCACGAGCAGCAATTAGAGAGGATGGAGTTTTTCAAGAATGAGAGACCTGCCAGACAGATGGACTTTAAAGCCAGAATGGGTATAATAATGACAAAGAAATGATTTTTGATATTATGTATTTTCATGTTGCTTAGTGTAATGACGTTTTTAATAGGAGATGTTTTATTCTCTTTTCAAGTGACATTTGCACCCATTACTCAGCCCATACCTCCTTCTACTGTTTCCTCGCATTCTTTTCACCCCCTACCTGAACACGAGTCTGCCAGAAGATTAGAGTTTGTCAACAATTCATTCATTCAGCTTCTACACCAACACCAATTAGTAGTGAACACAACTAACTGTTGGGTGTGTGGTCTCATGCCTCATACTACTGATAAAGGTATCCCTTATCTGGTCCTGCCTTTCAGCCATAATGGTTCTGTGTGGGCATATAGAACGGTGTTCACATACGCGTATGAAGCCAACCCCCTTCGTTCTGTGAAAGATAATCCTAAGAATAGTGCTCTAGCTAAGGGTATAGTAGATATGATTAGGGAAGATATTTCCTATGAGACTATCCCAAGAGATGAGACACTAGCATATATTGGATGGAACATAACAGGATATGGAGTTACTCTGAGTGGGAACCAGCGAGCAAAGAGATCCTCCCCGATTTGGATTGTACCCCATCAGGGTCACCTATGTCTGCAAGGTAATGGCAAGAATCCCAGAGCTCGGTTAGGGAAAAGTATCTGCACTGAAACATATGTTTTTGCGTCTCAGACTTCTCCTTCGTTCTTAGCAGCTAAGGGTACCTATTTCATCTGCCATAATAGAGCCTATACATGGTTGCCTCCTGACTTCTCAGGCACATGTTTTGTTTCGTTCCTGTTACCTCCCACCTACACGGCCGCAGCAGATTACCATAAGACAAGGATAGTTCGAGGTGTCATAAGTAAAGAAGACACTACAGGACAAGAATTTAGAGATTTCGCAAAGGGTTTTCTGCCGTTTTGGGGCCCTACGGTTAACAGCAGGAACATAAGGCAATTGACAAGGGTGGTTGAATCCACGGTAGTTGAAACCGCCGGTGCCCTTGGTAATTTGACTGCTGAGCTCCAGTCGGATCGCCTTATGACTCTTCAGAACAGGGTCGCATTAGATGTCATACTTGCAGACCGAGGTGGGGTATGTAAAGTGATCCAATCAAGTTGCTGTGTTTTCATCCCAGATAACACTCCGACAGTCTACCAGGCCATTTCCAAACTGCATAAGATCTCAGAATCTATTCACGTGGATAAAGGAGATTGGTCATTGATGGGGTGGTTCTGGGAGCTGATATCCGCCTGGGGATGGAAGACTCTGATAGTCATTGGGATGATCTTAGCCATTCTTTTCCTGTCCTGTCTGTGTGTACAGTGTGCTCCTGCAATATGTGGCCTCTGTGCTACATCGTGTGTAAGGAAACCTGTATCAAGGGACGAGCTAAATAATAGGATGATGCTACAGCAACATCTCAACGACTTTATGAATATAGACCTGGACTCAGATTAGCGTGAGTATAGGTTATTGCCTATGTAAGGGCAAAAGGAGGGTCTGTGGTACTGAAAATTCTGGACCCGTGTTATAAACATCGTCGTATCACAACGATTTTGGTATCAGCAGACCGAGAATGATTAGAATAGTATGCACAAGCATTGTATTCATATTCGGGTAACGAAATCACCCGAATATCAGAGTTTCCGTCCTGAACCCTCGTGTTCCATTTAAACGACAGCCATTTTTGTGATTGCCCTCACATAGGCCAATGTCTAATGCTGAAAACGAGTCTGAAGGACACGAACACCTTTGCTGACTCCTCTGTGACCTGGGCAAGCTGACTCCACTGCCTGAAGCCAAACCTGTTCGGCCAGTTTCTTTCCCAGTGGCCGAATGAGATTAGTATCAAGGCACAACACATCATAAAACCTTTCATCACACACAAACCATGCCTAATCTTACACACACCTGTCCCTGTTTCTTTCTTTATGACTGCCTTTACGAGGAGGAGGTGCCCGTTTATATTGGGGGTCCGTCGATATCTGATGAAAGTACTAAGCCTTGCCGGGTAATTGATTGAGAGCTGGACACACTGAAATATGGGCTTGTCATCATAAACCTGCTATTTCTTTGTAGTGAAAATATGTGAATGGTCAACTGTAAAATAAGGAATGTTTGCCTAAAGCATAATATTTTGTATAAAAGAGAAGGTTAGTTTTGCAAAGGAAGCAGTCTCCTGAGAATATACACCGTGTTGTACTTCTAGGATACCTGTTACTGGCTGCAGCCAATAAACAAGATCTTTGACTTCACCAAGAAGACTCTGTGTTTCTGTAGTCTGAAACAGGAAGGACTCGAAGTCTTAGGGTGTGTTCCCTGGCACCGCTGGGTTCTGAAAAACCCAGTACTTCAGCTCAGGATGGAGATTCACTTGCCTGAATAGAAGTGGAGGTGCTGTATTGGAATGTTGGACATGATGATGGTTAAAGACAAGGCCCAAGTAAAAGATATTCAAATTCTTCTTGGGGGCTTGAATTTTGCGTGTAGGACGGTCAGAGCTGGGAGGACCTTTAGATGGAGACTAAGGGGGTCATTATGACCCTGGCGGTCTTTGACCGCCAGGGCCAAAACGACAGGAGCACCGCCAACAGGCTGCGCGGTCGCACCGCCGGGGCCGGCGGTATACCGCCATTTTAGCCCTGGCGGTGATAATCGGCCAGGGCAGCGCTGCAAGCAGCGCTGCCCTTGGGATTATGACTCCCCTACCGCCAGCCTGTTTCTGGAGGTTTGCACCGCCAGGAAGAGGCTGGCGGTAAGGGGACTCAGGGGGCCCCTGGGGGCCCCTGCACTGCCATGCACTTGGCATGGGCAGTGCAGGGGCCCCCAGGCAGAGCCCCTTTGCGCATTTCACTGCCCGAATTTCAGGCAAAGTGAAATGCGCAACGGGTGCTACGGCACCCGCTGCACATCAGCATTGCCGCCGCTCAATTACGAACCGGTGGCAATGTTGATGTGACTTTTCCAATGTCAAATAGCGAGCCAGCCATACCGCCAGCAATGGCGGTATTCTGGCGCCCGCAACCTCGGCGGTCTGCCATGCAGAACGCCAAGGTTGTAATGACCCCCTAAGTTGGGTGCTGGCCTGCACATCCTTCCCTCACCACTGGGCACGCCTTAAAGTGAGCGTACAGGAGGACTTGCGGCTGTGGAGGAGGTGCCTAAGTGAATGCAATAGGATCCCCATGACAGGCTTGGGGGAACAGATGGAATGGTCATTCAAGCTGTTCTCTGACACAGAAGGTCGACACAGTTTTGGCATCTTTTAGCAGGGTTGTTGGTGTGTGGAGGTATGGCCGGAGAGGTGGAAGTGAGGGGGGCACAGTATGGCCTTCTTTGAATTCTTCCCATTCGTGGTGGCAGTCTGCTTGTGGGGCCAGCATTTTACGGAAAAGGCGGTGCTTTTCAATGTGAACAACATATCCGTAGTGAACATGGTCATTCATCAATTGGCACGGGACACCAAGGTTTGGCATTTGCTGTGAGTTTTTATTCTGGAATGCTCACATGTGAATGTCAAATCAAATCAAGTTTATTTGCATAGTTAATTAAAACCATTGCATAACAATAAAAATAAATATTTAAAAAATGTAAGCAATATATCACATGTGCATTTCTTCTTGAGCTGCAATGGGCTTAATTCATTATTTCTATTTCGCCGCCCAAACTCCGTCCATGGATTAAAAGCAAGAACTTTCTACAGACCTGCGGTGTTTTCACCTTATCATCTTTCCCCTGTAAACATTTTAACTTCTTTTGCACGGAGCTCACTGCCTACCCTCCATTCCCCAATGGTAAAAGTGCTAATGCCCTTGATAAAGTGCATGTTCATTGTTTGATCCGCTCACTCCCTACCTCCCATTCCTCGACCAGAAAGTGCTTGTGCCCTTGGTAAAATGTGTGTGCATTAATAAGTCAGCGACCTCTCCAGCAGTCCATCTATGCATTTTAAGCACCCATCTCCTGTTACACACTGAGCACCCCCCGCCCTCTGTTTCAACATTGAGGGCTGCTGTCCAGGGTACGCCTGCAACTTTGCTGAATGCTTGATTTGGCTTCACCCAGGTCTGCATTGTCACCAGTCGCCAATTGACCGTTGGGGCTCATCCTAACTACTGATCTGTTCAAATGGTTGGGTGATTTCGGTTTCACTGGGAGAGGTGCTTCGCAGTTGCTTTGTAGTAGGCTGTCTCCCTTTTTTCCAGCTCTTAGAGAAGTGGTTTTAAAAATGTCACTTTCTTACAGGCCAAGGGGATCGATTTGGCACTTAGCAGGCCTACTACAGCTCATCTGCAAGAATGGATCTGCATGAGGTTAAAGGATGGTTTCCGTAACTGATTTTTTCAAGCTGAACTCAAGCCGCATCTGGGCCGGGGTTGCATTTTCAGGATGTGGAAAACAACTTAGTATGTTTTTGTTTGGATTTTATTTAACATATCTATTTCATGGCCCTACATGGTTTCAGCCCTATAGGACACTATGGGCAACAGTTGAGCCGACATTACTGTGAGAAGATGACTATGTGAGGGACAGTTCAGTTCTTTCTTTATTGCTTTTAGTGCTTTGAATCTAAAGGTTAGCGACAGTGCTTATGCCTTCATAACTGTTAACTGATGTTTGCACGTCATTCGAGGTTCCAGATGAACTCCCAGATATTTGTATGTGGTAGCCACCTCCACTTTTTTCCCTTCTAGAAACCAAGCAAATTACTTGAATTTGAAATTGACCTGCTGCATCACTATTGTTTTATTCAGATTTAGTTCAAGCCCTTGCTCATACCTTTTTAGGGTGCTCATACAGCGTTGGAGGCCTATTGGTGTTTGGCTCAACAGAACAATGTCACATCATATTGTTAGCCCCCTAGATTTTCTGAGGCTAATGCAGGTGGATGTCATTTACAAGGTGTGACATATTGCTGGAGTCCAAAATGAGGTTGATGATGCTCTTTCTAGTTTTCAGTGGAAGACATTCCGTGGGCTTGTACCTTGGGCCAATGAGCGGAAGATGGAGATGCCAGACCACTTATGGGCTGTGGGAGTTATTGCATGATGCAACTTGTCCTGGGGTCTTTTTCAGAGTCAACTTGTAAAGCACATGATTTGGCATGGGATGAGTTTGTGCAGTCAGAGGCACTGTGGCGTAGTGGCACAGACTGAGGTCATGCCCTTTGCAGCAATGAAGTGCTCTTCATTATGTGTCTCATTGACAAAGGTCTGTCAGCTTTTTACAATAGCTTGTAATTTGTCTTGGGTGGCATTTTACGGGAAGCTGTTGTGGGGTTAAGAACTGACCGGGAGGAGCCAGGAGCATGAATTTTGGAGGGTTGGGCCAGAGAGCGGGGTACTAGGGCATGGGTGCATCGCCCAATCAAGTTGTGCATTTTGAAGGAAGTGATTGGTGGATTACCGTGGGTGTGCTGGAATGAATGGAAGTCTCTATGTTTTTCGGTTATCATGGCATGGTTGTTTTTTGGCACATTTCGGGTCATAGAGGTTGTTGGGACCAAATGCAGATGAGGGTTCATTGACAGAACGTCCAGACCCTGGCTTGGGCTGTGCAGGTGTGGATTCTTAAGTAAAAAACGGACCAGTCCACCACGGGTAGTTGTGTGACCATGACTGCATATCCAGATGCACAGATTTGCCCTCAGGAATGGTAGCTCGCTTTAGCCAATCACAGAGAGGAGCTTGGGGATGTTTTTCATCATCGGGATGGTACACGTTTTTTGGCTTCGCAGGCTTTGGTGGTGTTGAGGAGGGCCCTGGGGTTTTTGGGATATGAGGCTCAGGATTTTGGGACCCACTCTTTTCAGATTAGGATGACGATGGAAGCAGAGTACAGGGGTTGCACTACAGCAGAGATTAAGCATGTGGGACGTTGGTGGTCTGTTATCAGCACTTCTTGCGTTTGGGATAGGTTTTTTATGATATGCGCTACTTTCTTTCTTATTCTCCTAGGCTGCATTGCAGGTCCTGGAAGGGGCATATTGAGGTGTAGATCTATTGTCACTCTTTCGTGAAGTGGGCAGCAAGGCATGCCAATTCCAGGAGAGGAGGGTGTCAGTTGGGGTTACCTGATACGGTGGTGCAACTGAAATGGTTTGGAAAGGGGGGCATGCGTTGGCATGAACTGTTAACAAAACTCGATGCTTTCGTGTAGGGCTGCACCAATGTTCTCATTGTACACCTGGGAGAAAACTATATGGTCAAAGTGAATGTTTTGACATTGGTGAAGACTATGAAAAAGGACTTGGCTATGATTAAGGGGTCATGGGCAGGGATGACTGTTGTTTTGACGGAAATGATGTCCAGGAAGTTTTGGAGGGGGCTACAAAACCTGGGGCGATTGACAGGGCACGTCAAAAGGCTAACAGGGAACTGAGGAAGTTCTGTAAGCAGGAAGGGTTTGTGTTTTTGGAGCACCCAGATGTATGAAATGCTGGAGTTTTTTTAACCCTGACGGGGTCCACCAGTCCAACTTCAGGGTGGAATTATATTTGCTGCAGATTTGTAATGTGGTGGCTGAGATGCTGCATTTGCCAGTAGGGATGTGGGTCCTGGGAGTGTGGGGGGGGGAGACGTAAAAACTCTGGTAGTGGTTTTTGGTGTGTAGGTTATGAAGTGAAGGGATTAGCAACTATGCTGAATGCACACCATTTCAGATGTGGAGCAAGAAGAGTGGTAAATGGATTTGGTTCGTTTGTGAGGGAAGGGGAGCCGTAGGAGGTGGTTTCTGTTAGTGGCTGAGTGTATAGTGAGGCCAGACTATTTTAGTATGTAAGGCTTAAAGCCAAGGTTTTGTTATGTTTAAATGATGCATCTGTCTCATTAAGACGGCCTTTTCCACCCTAGTAAGTAGTGAGTAATTCTTTGGATACACCATCGCGCCTGATAGGGTTTTGGCGGGTGGGCAGAAGGCCCCTCACCCCCACCACCACCCTGGAATGTTCGGGAGGGTGCTAGGGTCCAAAAGATGAGGGACAGATAGGATTGGCTCGGGTGTGGGGGTGGGTGGATTTTGAAATTTAGCATAGGAACAGTGAAGTCAGGGTTCCCTTTTTAGAACAGGTACACCCCAGCTAGCAGGGACATTCTCTGTTTTTTTCCCCACTCTCCCTCCCCTATTCAAATTTTGATGAGGCAGGTACGATTTTCCTCTTGGAGGGTCATTTTGTATGTTTCTTCTTAGGAAGGGGGTTCCGTTAGTGATTAAGTTTATAGTGAGGCCAGACTATTTTAATATTTAAGGCTTACAGCCAAGGTTTTGTTATGTGTAAATAATGCACCTGTCTCATTAAAGCAGCCTTTTCCACACTAGTAAGTAGTCAGTCGTTCTTTGGATATACCATCCTGTCCAAAGTGACAAGACACCTGTCACCCATGAGCCAGGACCCGCATTGAGAAACGCTGGACAGTGAGCACATTACATTCATGGGTTTCTATAACCCCCCTAACCTTAGCAGAGTATTATTAGACTCTCCTCCTTTTCTCGTTTACCCAGTCCACCTCTTACACCTCCACCCAGTGATCAGTGGCAAGATAATGGGATAACAGTCTGCTACCTGATAATGCAGCTGGGAATACACGTGGTTTCACTGGTAAGAGGTTATTTGTGGAAAGAAGATAAGCGATAAATATGGTGTAAGGAGAGTGGCTGAGTCTTGAAGGAGCATGTCTTAGTCTTGTAGAGCGCAAAACAATAGCTAGGAAACATAAAGGAGTTGCAGAGTGTTTGTGGGAAGCATCAGGATTGTGAAGAATGAGCTACAAGCTCCTGAAAAAGAGCTGCTGTTGGTGAATTGTGAAAGATTTGAAATCACAGCTGAAGAGCTCTCTTTGAGACAATAATATGGCCACTGTCAAGCATAAAAGAAAAAGATGGGAGTTTCAGGGGGGGCTTGCATCAATAAAATAGGAGAAATCTCTCCCCACTAAAGTTGGAGCTCAGGCTACTTCTCTAATTAGAGCCGACTTGTCCAAAGTGAGAAAAAGTATGGAGAACTCTGTGATTCCCTGGGTTGGCCCCCTCAGAAGGGGCTTCCCTCTATGACTGTTGAGCTGGGCCCTCTAATAAAGGGGGTTCAAATTGGAGAAAAGATAGAGAATGGGTCACAGACTCCAATAGGCCAATAAAGGAAATCTCAGTCCAAGAGACTCTAGCGACAAAGATGACTTGTTTGACAGGCGATCAATCGACCTAGATGATGCAATATGAAGGTGACTCAAACAAGGGGACAAGAATGAAAGAGTATACTCTATTCTCAAAATCACAAATATTTAGATGTTTGAGAACAGACGTATGCTAATCGAGAGGCCAGTTCAATTTTCAGTCAACCAGAGGTAGCCAAACTACAGACGGAGCTGTACTGTTGATGTTGGTATAGGGGCCTTCAATATCAAATAAAGGCCCGATAGGAACTGTGTCGAGCTTGACTTCAGTCCCTTCCTCTGAGGATTTGGTGAGTCTAACTCTTGGAACAAACAATGTGCATGAGGCCTGGGGGTGTCAACAGGGGCGGAACAGGCGCTAAGCCAAGAGCAGGCAAGGATGCAGGAATGTTAATAGTGTGCCCTCAATTAAACTGGAGATCGAAAAAGGACACAAATGGGGACATTGCTGAACTAAGTCAGCAGCTGGGAAAAATTGATGAGGCTCGTACACAGTTGACTGGGAGATGGCTGGAAGCCGAGCAAACTATTTCAACTTTGGAAGATAAAGTGATGGTGGAAAACGCAACCTAATGGCTGCTCAGGAAGAAATTTGACAGTTGTCAAATAAAATCAACGTCCTTGAAAATCTTAGTAGACAATACAGTTTACACTTTGTGGGTGTGCCAGAAGGTGACCAGATCCAGGGCAGATCTACAAACTCAGTGCAGTTGGTGGAAAACTTTATCAAGACTTCGATAAGGACTTGACAATAATGCAAGGTCATCGAGTACCATCCCAATGCACCCCAAATATGAAATACACACAAACTATCCTAATGAATTGCAATTATTATAGAATCAAAGAGCAGATTTAGGCAGCTGCAATTAAGCATAAAGAGTTTACCATCTTTGAGAGGTCGAAACTTTGTGTTTTTTTCAGATATGTCAATAACAGCACCTCAACGACGAAGGCAGTTTCAAGGCCTTTTCAGTCAGGTTAGGTCTGGTGGTGTCCAGGCCTCTCTGGTTCAACAATCAATAATCAAAATCCTGTGTCAAGGCCAGTTCCATATTTATTATGAAGTAGGAGATGCAATGACACTTTTGTCAATAGTCTTCATATCAGCCCACGCTTTTAACGAGGGGAGCAATGCCAGCATAACCTACATTCTATTGGTAAAACATCCTCAACAACACGTCCTTAACACGTCCTTAAGAACACAGATGTTTCGCATGCAAGCGTAACCACGCTTGCCTGAGCAACGCATGGCTTTTCCTGTTCTTTAACCACGCATGTGCTGAACTACGCATATTCGTGGTTAAGTCACGGAAAAGGCCATACGTTGTTCGGGAGAAGACGCAGTGAGTTAAGTGGAGCTGGGGCAGTGGTGGGGGGTGGATCAAGGGATTCGGGTGGGCGATTCTTTTTAAGGGGCAGGTTTGGGGGTTTGGGGTTTGGGTATTTCTTTAAGGGATTAGGGTGGGTGGGTCGAGTATTTTTTTTTAGTAGCGGGTGGAGGGGTTTGGGTATTTTTTTATTTAGGGCTTAGGGTGGGGGGCTGGGTAATTTATTTTTAAAGGTGTGGAGGAAGCTTTAAGGAAGAGCGGGAGGAGGGAGGAGGGAACAGGGGGAAGGATTGGAAGAGGACACAGTGAGGTAAGTGGGTTTGGGGCAGTGTTGGTGGGTAGTTTTTAGCGGTGGGGTGGATTTAGGGCATAGGGTGGGTGGGGGTGCTGGGGTATTTTAGTTTTTAGGGGCATGGGTTGGGGCATGGGGTATTTTTTTTAGGGCTCAGGGTGGGTGGGTGTGGAAGTCAGGGTAGTTTAGTTTTATGGGGCAGTGGTCGGGTAGTTTTATTTTTAGGGTTCAGGGTGGGTGGGGGGGTCCCAGTACTTTATACGTGCGGGTGGGGGTTAAGATAGTATTTATTTTAGGGCTCAGGGTGGGTGGGGAATTCGGAGTAGTTTAGTTTTATGGGGCAGAGGTCGGGTAGTTTTTTTTTTAGGGTTCAGGGTGGGTGGGGGGTCGCAACACTTTATACGGCGGGGTGGGGGGTTAGGATAGTATTTTTTTTAGGGCTCTGAGAGGATGGGGCGTCTTGATAGTTTAATTATTGGGGGGAAGTTTTAGGGCTCAGGGCGGGTGGGGGTGTTGGGGTAATTTAGTTTTAGGGGCAGGGGGGTCAGGGTAGTTTTTTTTTAAGGCTCAGGGCCAGTAGGGGGGTCAGGGTAGTATACTTTTTAGGGGCCGGGTGGGAGATCAGGATTTTTTTTTGTTTTTTTTAGGGCTCTGGGCGGGTTGGGGGTACTCGCGGTAGTTTAGTTTTATGGGGCAGGGGTCGGGATATTTTTTTTTTTTGAGGGTTCAGGACGGGTGGGGCGGTCACAGTACTTTATAGGTGCGGGGTAGGGGGCTAGGATAGTATTATTTTTTTAGGGCTCAGGGTGGGTGGGGTAGTTTTGGGCCTCAGTGCGAGTGGCAACACAACAGAACCAGGCATGCCGTTTCTCACACATTTCCACACATGCCTTTACTAGGCATGCTTTTACAATGTAATTTGTTGTAAAGGCATGCGGGGAAACAAAGCGGTCATGGTTCTGACGTTGTTATGGCATGCGCGGTCCCATTGTGCAACCCATTCTATTTACCTATTGTATGCATTAGATACAATGGTGTGTAAGTAAACTTAAGCATGAAAAATAAGCATTAAGCAAAGGGTGCGGAGTGGGGGGTACCCATCAGCAATACAGTAGAAGGCTAGGAGCAACCAAGGCTCAGGAACAGGGCATCAGTTAAGATATGGGGGATCCAAAGGGCACAATGGGCATATTTCCATTTGGATAGGGTTTACCAGGGGAAGAGGTTGAATGATGGAGGCGGTGGGTAGGCTTGCACAGGGGCTGTTTACCGGGGAAAAAGAGAATCATTTCCAATATGGGTTTAAGTATGATGAGGCAAGGTTGGGGAAAAGCAATTATTATTCTATCAAATAGAGCGGCACTGTGAAAAGCCTAGAGTATTGGTGTGAAAGGCATACTTAGGTACTCTATTTGATGATGCAAATGATTTCGATTGTAATCTGAAATACTAATGGGATGCTTAATAAGAAGAAATTCAGGTTGATTATAAACGCTCATGCGATTTTCTTACAAAAGACCCATGTAAAAACCTATAATCCTAAATTAGGGGTCTTCTAAAGATTCTCCGACACATTCTTTGTATCTGCGGGTGCAGCAATAATTGGGGGTTGTGATCTATCTATGTAGAAGTATGAATTGGAATGTTGTGGACATCAAAAGGGTAGATAAGGGTAGGTGGATCTGGGTCAAAGTCCTCATGAGAGCAGTGCTTAATTTGTAAATAAAAATGTGGCTGTGGTCAAAGCCCTCCTCAAACACGCGGCTGCTGCAATTAAATGTGCTAACACGGAATACTGAGGCAGTGTAATCCTGAAGCCATCTTGGGCCTGTTTAATACATTTAAAGCCACTTCCTGCCACTTCAGCTCATTCTTGCAGCTTTCTGCTTTCTCCCATTGTGACGCTTTTTCATTTTACTCTTCCTCTGTCTTTCGCATCTGTGCCTTTTGCACTCAGTAAATGCTTGAGGTGGAAAAATAAGCACCGGCCCTAAAAAATAAGTGGCGGTGCCCAGCAGCGGAAACAACAAGCGCTGACCGACATATCCTCTTCCCTCCGGTTTTCTTCTCTCCTGGTTCCAGCATGGGCCATATCTAACTCCCTTACCCAATCCTGGGGCTTCTCTCATGCTACTTACCAGCATGGGAGAAGCACCAGGATTGGAGGGAGCGGCATTTTTTTGGAGCTCTTGTGTGGCATGGGAGCCCTGTGCTTGCTCTTAGCCCAACTGTCTAGGACGGCTGGGTTGAGAGATTTAAAGTGTACACGTCTGGCTGGCCGTCGCAAGTCAGCTGACCAAAGAGACATGTGCACATTAAATGTAAGCGCACAGGCAGCCCACCACTCCTCCATGTTGCTGACACACAGCAAGCCTCTCCCTGTCCTGACACTCAGGTCAGGGCGGTGATGAAAAATAAAATGGTAACACATTGTCTTTATTACCATTTTATTTCTCTGGGCAGTGTCTGGGGACATTTGTGTCCATGTGGCGACGCTCCTCTGTTCTAATGGAGGAGATGACCCTGCCCAGTTCATTGGGAGATAGGTGCTGCTGATGTAAGAACATACTATTGAGTGTCGTGTCTCATCATTACAAATGAATGGCTTAATGACCCAAAAGCTGACTCAATGTATGCAACAGAGAAGTGATTGATAAGAGGCAAAGAATTGGTAAGCGTTCTCTATTGAGGAAAGGCCAATGTGGGCTTCTTCCTAAAATGACCAATGTAGTTAAATTATGGTAAGGCACTACGAAGTAAAACATGTAACAAAAAAAAACACCAAAAGTGATGGTAAGAATGCTTGCAATAAATCTAACCACTCTCAATGACTCAGCATTTCAACCCATCGTTTTTTTGGCCACAGTACCACCTCAGTTTATACCCAGACATATGCAAATCAGTTTTGACCCTGCAGCCCAAACTGACAAGCCCGGTCCTCCCTGAACCAGAACACAATCAACTGAAGACTGGTTTAGCTCTGATCGGGTCTCTTCAGTCAAGTGAAGCTTAGTTCCAGTAGCCTACTGAGAAAGGTACCCACATTTGGTCATACCCATGGCCACTTAGGGGCGATGCATCAAACAAACAAAAGGTGATGGGAAGTATGCTTCCACTAATGCTACCCCCTGGCAATCACTCTGGGAATAATTTCAACCCATCATTCTTTTGTCCACCATACCCCTCCATTTGGACCCAGCCATATGCAAATCAGTCTTGATCCTGTTCCAATAGTAACAGTCCAGCTTGAAGGTTGAGGACAGGTCCTCCCTGAACTGGAAAGCAAGCAACTGAAGACCAGTTTTGCCCTGGTTGGGGCTCTTCAATTGGTTGTAGCTTGGTTCCATTGGCACAATGAGCAAGGGACCCACGTCTGGGCATTCACTTGGTCTATAGGGCAATACATAAAAACACACAAAAAGTGATGAGAATGCTTGTAATATGTTTAAGCATTGTCAATCATTAAGGGTTACATGTAGGACTTTAAAAGGTATTTTGAAAATTTCTAGAATTATTACATTAACAAAATTGAAATTATCTATTCTAATAAATGTGTGTGTTTTTAGATACAATAGAAATACTATATTGGGGTTCATAATAATTCAATGGTATTTGTTAGTTAATATGACCAACCCAGTAGAGAGCCAGGAGGTAATTGGACTGAGACTGGAGTTGAAATAATACATCTGACCCCACCCCACACCAAAAAAATATGCAATTTCCCCAATATTTGTGGAACTGAAGTTGGAACAGTAAAACTGACTCCTCCCCTCGCCAAAATATATGCACTTTCCGCTATGTTTCTGAGACCAGGATAGTAAATATAACATCACCCCCAAATATATGAACTTGGTTGGAACCCCGCTTGAGACACTTTGGAGTGTAGGACTCCCATGTGTGTCAGAAGGGGTTAGATATCTGGGAATCAAAATAGCCCACAAAGAGCAGACATTGCTGGACCTAAACATGGGCATAGTATTGGAGGGCCTGTGGGCTTTGGTTAGATTCTGGAGGGACCTCCCGTTGTCCCTGATGAGCAGTACAGCAACAATGAAAATGATCATTCTCCCACATTGTTTGTATACTCTACAGGGTACACTGTACAAAATCCCCCAGTGATACTTTACTGAGATAGATAGCCTGATTGTGGAGCTGATGTGGTCCAATAGGAGGAAGCGAATGGGGCTGTTCATGCTTAAACAGACTTGGGGACGAGGTGGACTTGAGGTCCCTAATATAGAACTATGCTACATGGCAATCCCACCTGCAACATGTGATTCACTGATTAGACCTTGCAGACAACTGAGATAATAGACTTTTGAGTGGCTCCCAGGAGGCATTCCCAGAACTGATGATGAGGGGAGCAAGAGTGCTGGCAGACAGACCCTGCCTTATCCAATAGGCATGCCGGGTATGGGACTGGGCGGTAAAGAGAGTAAGAAGATGAGCTCTATATGTGTGGGGCATGCCATTATAGTCCCTAAAGTAATTTGCTAAGATCGCAGACACAGTGCCAGTTCAAAAATGGAAGGATGTAGGCTGCAAATTCTAGGGGACTTGTACCTCAGAGAAAAGTTAATCACGCGGGAGGATGTCAATGAATTCTTCGCTCTCAGGATTGGGCAGTACCTACAGTATGCCAAAATATCTGCAACGCACGGGAGATGAGGCCCTGCTTTTCAGAGGAACCCCAACCCTCACAGACACCAGTATTGCTTCTAGCATTGGCGGGAGGGCACAGAATGGTCTTACATATATACAGCGCTCTGGGGGATGGCCTCCCAACGATAACACCGAGGCCGCACGCAAAATGGTAGGAGGCCTTAGGGGAACCCTTGAGTGGGAAAAAATACATGAAGGAGTGCAGACAGTTAGCTCTAATGTGCGGTTCAAACTGGTCCAATATAACTACTCACACCAGACATATTTTGCACCCAAAACACTCCACACTATATTCAATACTCTTATTATATATTGGGTGATTTTATCATAAAGGGTCTCATGTTAAATATATTGCTGCTAAGTTTTTTAAACGTTTTAAAAAGTTTGCATACCTGTTTTTTAATCATTTCAGACTCCGGCCCCCTTGTTTAGTGGAGCCGGTAGCCCTAGGGAAAGCCTCTGTTTTGTTTCTTGCCAGACAACAAAGGTTTTTCCTTTTCTCTCGTCTCCTTATGGCCATTTTTCCTCCCTGCCTCATCTGCAGTGCCATTTAGAGCCGCCATTTTTATAAGGCAGCGGTCTAGCTGCTCACTCTGCTCACTCTCCTCCCTGTCTCCCTGCTCCTTAAATGCCACAACACAAGCGGACGCAAAGGCAAGCCCGTCCGCGCCCGTCTGCATCCGGCAGGGTCCAGGGGACAGAAGTACCATGTCTACAGCCCCTGTAAGAATTGTCTATATAAGGGATGCCCTCTTAGACCTTAATAAATCAACAGGGACTATGGCCCACTGCTTACCTGATCTAAATCTCCTGACCACCAGATATAGGCCCTCATTACAACCCTGGCGGACGGTGTTAAAGCAGCGGTAATACCGCCAACAGGCCGGCGGAAAAACAAATGGAATCACGACCATGGCGGAAACCGCCAACATAGACAGCCACTTTAACACTCCGACCGCCACGGTGGTAGAAACAAACACCGCGGCGGTAACCGCCAACAGACAGGCGGAGGACAAAGTACCGCCCACTGTATTTCAACCAGCCTATCCACCACCTTTTACGGGGTGGAACCAACGCTATCAAAAGCACGGCAGAAACAGTACACAGAAGGGAAACCATTCACCTCTCGACACCCAATGAGGAACCAGTACACCATGGAGCCCGAGTTACACGTCCTGCCCATGCTGGTCTTTCTCCTGCTGTATCAGGAGCAGGACAGACGCAGTCAACAACCACGGTGAGTGCTGCACCTACAACACAGGGGAGGGGGGGAAGGGATAAGAGAGTGACACACACACACAACATGCAATACCCCACCCTTACCCACAACACCATACACACAAATACATGCAGCAACATTACATATACACCCTCTCACCCCCTGGAAGAACGCAAGGACAAAATTAAATGATGAGTGTAATCATGAAAAATCAGATTGTGAAAGTTCAAAAATCAGTATATACAAATATGTACACCAACTAGACAAGTCCGGATAGTGTACCAATCATTATCCGTGGACCAGTGGTCCCAAAATGCATGGGTCGAAGCCCACACAAGATACCTGACTTGAAATGGAGAGAACACTGCAGGGGCATCAGATCGAAAATAAACAGGCACCTCAGGGGGAAGGGGAGGGGGGCACATCAGCCGGATGAACGCACGACGCCACTGCACGAGCCCTGGACGAGGGGGCTCCATGCCCATTGCTGTACCCTGGGGAGTGCAAAGCCACAGGCTCTCAAGTCTTTCCAGTGGGTGGTTTGCCCACTGCTCAATCCTGGGGAGTGCAAAGCCAGAGTCTCTCAAGTTTTTCCAGTGGGTGGTTTGCCCACTGCTCTATCCTGGGGAGTGCAAAGCCACAGTCTATCAAGTCTTTCCAGTGGGTGGTTTGCCCACTGCTCTATCCTGGGGAGTGCAAAGCCACTGTCTCTCAAGTCTTTCCAGTGGGTGGTTTGCCCACTGCTTAATCCTGGGGAGTGCAAAGCCACAGTCTCTAAAGTCTTTCCTGTGGGTGGTTTGCCCACTGCTCAATCCTGGGGAGTGCAAAGCCACAGTCTCTAAAGTGGATGTGATTCTCCACTGGTTCTGGAGGGGGCTTGGTGCAGAGAGTGCTTCATCCTGCCGAGGACTGAGGTAGTGGATGCTTTTCTCCACTGGTTCTGGAGGGGGCTTGGTGCCTAGAGTGATTCATCCTGCCAAGGACTGAGGTAGTGGATGATTTTCTCTACTGGGTCTGGAGGGGGCTTGGTGCCCAGAGTGCTCCACATGCAGTGTGGCTGGTCCCATTACCTCACATGGGTGTGTGTGCCACGAGATTGCCTAGGAACAGGTAGCATGATACGCCATGGAGGCAGAGACATACACCACCCTGCCACTGCTTCGCCTTCCACCTGCATGTGCAAACAGTGATGAGAGTCATGTCTCATGGAAGCTGGGCAGGGTCCAGGAAGTCTCCTCCAGCCTCGGAAGGCTGCCCACTGGGGATGGTAGCCATGTCAGCTGTGGTGCCACTGTCCGAGCACGTTGCAGGGCTGGTGGCGGTGCTTGCGGCGGTGTCTGTGGCGGCGGTGCTGGCAGTGGTGCATGTGTCAACACCTGTTGAGGGACACAGCAGGACTTCTCCTGCAGCCTCGGACGGCTGCCCACTGGGGAAGATGCTAGGGACTGTTGCTGAGGCTGCAGACGTGCAGGTGGCGGTGCAGGTACCTGTGCAGGTGGCGGTGCAGGTTGCAGTGCTCGCCGCCGTACAGGTTGGTGTAGTCGTTGACAGAAGGGGTGACACTAGTCCCTCAGTCGGTGCCACCGTGCCCTGTCCTGCTCTTCGGCTTTTGTCCCTTCCCCACCTTTGATGGTGCTGCAGGTGTCTTGCCACTGTCCCCTTTTGTTTTGGCTGGTAGGTGTGGCTTCTTCCTCCGGGATTTGGGCACCTTCTTCACCTTGGCAGGTGGCAGAATGTCCTTGGCCTTGCAAGGTGGCACACTGGCAGCCCTGATGGGTGGCACACTTGATGACCCCACAGTTGCTGGCACCACTGTGCCTGGGAATTTGGTGGCTGAGGTGCTGGGCTGGGACCTGGAAAGCCTGGCCCTAGGGGAAGGACTGGGGGAGGTGTAGGGAAGAGGTTCATGTTCGCCAGGAAAAGCTTCTTAGACACACTGGGACGGAAAGATGGAGGGGGTTTGGGAGTGGAGAAAGAGGTAGTTGTAGGTTGTAGGAGGTGTACGTTTGCTGAATTTGGGTGAAGGAGCATGGGCCGGAGGCTGTTGTGAGGTGGATGGCTGTTGGGCGGGTGTGTGCCTGCGTTTGTGTACTTTGGGAGGAGGGCTCACAGACACACTGGGAGAGGACACTGGGGATGTGTGCATGGTAGTGGGGGTGGTGTTTGCACGTGAGCGGTGTGTGCTGATGGGCGTGCTGGTGATGGAGGTAGTGGCTGAGGATGTAGTGCATGCAGGTGTCAATGGAGACGAGACAGGGAGGGAGGAGGAGAAGGACATGGAGGAGGGGGACACAGTGGATGCAGTGGATGTTGCTGTGTCTGCATGGGGATGGTGCTTGTGTGAGAGCTTGTGGGACGTGTGGTGCTTATGTTTGCCATGTCCACTCTTGTGTGTTGATGAGTGTGCATGCTGATCTGATGGAGTGCTTGGGATAGGCTGAGGTACAGGGTATTGGGTCGGGGTAGAGGAAGTTGGGGGGGGGCTGGACACAGGGACAATGGCTGCCATCAGTGCTGAGGCCAGAGCCTGAAAAGCTCTCTGTTGGGCCGCCTGCCCAGAATGAATGCCCTCCAGGTATGCATTTGTTTGTTGCAAATGCCTCTCAACACCCCGGATGGCATTCAAAATGGTAGATTGCCCAACAGTGAGGGATCTCAGGAGGTCAATAGCCTCCTCACTGAGGTGTCTGGGGCGAAGGAGATGCCCACCCTCCTGGGTGAGCTGGCACGGGACACACACTGAGGGGCTGCTGAGAGGGCGGTGCTGGTAGTGGGGGTGGCAGCTGTACCTGTTGATGAGGTGGGCACAGAGGTGCCCGCCACCGCAAGGGAGCTCCCATCAGAGGAGGACTCGCTGGTGTATGCTCCTGCCCCTGTCGTGTAGCTTCCCTCGCCCTCCGTCCCACTGGTGGCTTCAGACTCCGTTGCTTCACCCTCCAGGGCCATGTGTGTTGCAGCTCCCTCCTGCTCCGGTGCCACTGCTCCTCTGCCAGATGATGCTATTGCACGCAAGAACAGGGAGACAAAACAAAAAAGGGGGGAGACAGAAGAAACACATGTTCAGTGCATGCAACACCACTACCGTTGGCGGACACAGCACACAGGGAGCAGCCCTATGCACTAAGCCATGCACTAACAGTTCCTAGCAAATTCACATGGCCATGGGGGACGAGGCCTAAGCCCAATTGCTGCACACCTGGAAGTCACAGGAGCCTGACTAGGTGTAGATGGCTATTACAAGTAGTGGGGTTGGGGTGCCACAGAGCCTGCAGAACAAGGGACCTAGCCTACCAAGTTCACCCTGGCCTAGGGGAACCCACTGCCCACTTCGACCACCCAGACACCCCGTAAAGCGCGCAGAGTCAGCTGAATTAGAGTGTACTCACCCCCTTGTGGTTGCTGTGATGCCCTCAAGCGCCCATCCAACTCCGGATAGGCCACCGCCAGGATCCGGTACATCAGGGGGGTCATCGTGAGACGGGCACCCCTTCCACGTTGTGAGGTCATCCCCAGCTGGGCCTGCGCCATCTTCTGGCTCCAGCGGCGCAGGTCCTCCCATCTTTTACGGCAGTGGGTGCTCCGTCTATGGTAGACCCCCTCAGGGTCCGGACGTCCTTGGCGATGGCACTCCAAATACCATTCTTCTTTTGGGCGGTGACCTAGAGGAAAAGTGAAGTAAAAATGGATGTTTCTATCCCGCACATTTCATCTCACTCATTGCCAAACACCACCCACCCTGGCCCAGCCATACATACACAAATAATCCTGACATGCTAGCCTGTCCCCCTCCCCACCCTCTTCCATCCACAACACTCCATACACTCATGTGCCATCCACCATGCTCACAGTGTACTCACCTGTTTGTCTGGAGGACCGTACAGTTGCATGTACTGGGGGAGGACCCCATCCACCAGTTTCTCCAACTCCTCCGAAGTGAAAGCAGTGGCCCTTTCCCCAGACACTGTAGCCATCGTCACTTCCAGACACAGGTCACAGCAGCACGTGCAGGTATCAAGTGAGGTAACAGTAAGAAAATGGCGGCCACGTCTGCGGCGGTGCGTACCGTCACCGCCGGCGTACATCATCACTGGCTCCTGGGACCCATAGGGCCCAATGTTAACCAATGCTGAATTGCGCCGCGATCTTCAACCGCCCACGTGGCGGTGTACAATGCCAGCGCAGTTACCTCATTTCCCCTGCTTTGTTCGTCTGCATAGGCCAGGCTACCAGAAGCGTTGCTGTAAGAGTGTTATCGTGGCCTGTATACCAGCATGTGCAGAAGCGACACCCTCATGCGCTGTTTTAATTAGATCTAATCTCTGGTCTTCATTGGGGATCACTCAATCTCCAACCCCAGGAATCATTGTGTAAGCAACATTCTGTGCACTGATATGGTAAGTATAGTTTGTGGGGTATCCTTTCGGAAGGGGCTTGCCTGTAGCCGAAGCTTTAACGGCAATCAATATTTCATTATCCATTCTTGTTCGTGAACGAGTCACTGCAGCCACAGAAGCCGTGGCCACTGCTATTTTTGCCGCTTCATCAGCCAGTGTGTTACCAGTAACGTGTACTCCTATACATTGGTGACCCAATGTATGGACCACATGGACACACAGTAGCTTATCCTTAAGATCAGCCACCCTCCCCCACAATGTCTTGTGTTTAATGGTGTTCCCTTTAGAATCTCTAAACCCGTTCAGTTTCCAATGATTGAGATATTCATTGTATGACTGGACGCAGTAATATGAGTTACAGACTATCAAAGTCTGGCATCCTGTCTCAGTATGTTCGAGCGCTAGAATAAGAGCTTTAAGCTCAGCCAACTGGGCTGTGCAGTCCCCTAAGGTCTGCGTGTAGGTATTGTGAGGGTGGAAAACTCCATCTTCCATCACTCCGCTCACGGCTGCGCAAGCTGCCGAGTATTGATGTTTAGTACCTACAGCCGGTTGCGCCGAACCATCAGTGTATATGACAGTATGGTAGCTGTCTAGTGGTAAGATATTTAGAGGAGCGGGGTACTCTTGTTCATACTGGAGAAATTCTTGTGTCTGAAGTTTTGGATCGAATATATAATCGACATCAGTGGCGGTCAGAGACGTTGCCTATTGAATCCAACGTGTATGTAATGCTTTAGCGTTAGGAACGCTTGATTTGGGGACAGCCTCTAAGGCCGGCACCGGGGAGACAACAATAATACGTTTCCCCTGGGCAAGTGGCCTCTCTTTTATGACGGCCATCTGAACTGCCGTTAGAATCTTTTCTGTAGGTGCAAAAGTTGCATTTGAGTATAAATGTGATTTATATCCTATGGGTACCGTGTCATCCTCATTAAAGGTGACATAAGTAAATCCAATTGCACCAGCAATTATTCTGATGACCAAATTTGTTTTATTGTCACGTGTGTGTAAGTGTCTAGCTTCTAGCATGTCCTGTTACATGTCCCTAAGGATGTGCGTATGTTCAATTGTCCAGTGTCTGCTAGAAAATTTGGGCTGAACGAAGTCATAAAGTGGCTTGATGCGTTCTGCATAATCCGGAATGTATGTTCTGCCAAAATTGAAGAAACCCAGTAATTACTGTAATTTCTTGAGTGTGTTAGGAGGCTGTAGTTGAGCACACTTCTCTAGAAAGTGCGGGGCCAGGCTCTTCCCCTCGTTTGATAGCTCATATCCCAGGAATAAGACGCTAAGAAAGGCTATCTTGCTTTTCTTAAAATTGAATTTGTAACCGAGGTCTGCAAATCCCAAAATGATCCGATCGACCCTCTCAAGATGAATGTCGAGGACGTCGTCTGTGAGATATATGTCATCCACATAGGACAATGCCTCGGAATCAATATAATGCAATATTGATGTTACTCGGGGCTGAAAATAGTCCTGGGCTATTTTTATAGCCAGGAGGTAAACAACAAAAAAGTTTCTGAGAGCCAAATGAAAATGCACTTAGGTCCCGACTTTCATGTGCTAAATTCTGGCAGAAGAATCCATTAGATATGTCTAATGTTGGCTTATATTTTTTACGCACTATATTGTTTATCAGTGCTGTGCTGTGTGAATTTTGTATAGCACACGTTCGTGTATGACTATTTAAGTGTCTATAATCAACAACTATTCTATATGAATGGTCTGGTTTTGCAACGGGGAATAACGGGTTATTCATTGCAGATGTACAGTGCTCAATTACTCCCTGGTACTCAAGTTGTGTTAGGATCTCCTTCACCGGAGCTTTCGCTTCATGTTTAACAGGGTATTGTGGCTGCGGTTGGGGTGTAGACCTAATGGGAATAATATGACAAAGAGACTCCTTGTCCCAACCTACATGATTGCGATATAGCGCAGGTGCCTGAGCTAAAGCCCATTCAGCAGCATATGCTTCTTTTGCTGCTTCCGGAACAAGATCGGAGAAAGAAGGCAAAATGACATCTTCCCCATGCGGGAGCTTGCGGACGTGTTCAGGTGGCCAATCTCTTTCGGCCAATAGGATATCACTAGTAAGTTCATCCCAAAATATCACACTAATAGTGCGCTCCACGTCTCCCTCTATCTGAATTTTTAAATCATAAACCCTATCGAGGGGAGAACGCGGCCATCCGCTGTTTCAACCGCAATGTAATCGCTAGTTGCTGTCGCATCCAGATGATCTTTCAGACCCTGGCGACATATCGTGACCTCTGCTGCGCTGTCTAACAGAGTCACTGCCCATGTCTTGTTCCTCAACAGTGTTCTCAATTTTACTGGCATTTTTAACTGTCAGTGCCGCCACCTTCTTCTTTTTAAACTGTGACTTTTGCTGAGGAGTCTTTTCTTCTTTGTTAATGGTAGACTGTTGTGAGTCTTTCTTTTCTTTCACATATTCCGGACGTCGATCTTGACGGCCCCCTCTCTCGCTACGTATATCTGTCTGGAGTTTTAATGTTCTCCCTATTTCTGAGATTATGGGGGTCATTCTGACCCTGGCGGTCGGTGATAAAGCGGCGGCCAACCCGCCAACAGGCTGGCGGTCCAAAAAATTGAATTCTGACCCTGGCGGGAACCGCCAACAGAGCCCGCCACTTTAACACTCCGACCGCCATGGCGGGACAGACAAACAGCGCGGCGGTCACCGCCAACAGGCAGGCGGCAGACAATGTACCGCCCACCCTATCACAACTCACCAACCCGCCACCTTTTCCGGGGCGGGAATCCCGCCGATAAAAACACGGCGGAAACAGACTACGAACGGGAAAACGCTCACCTCTATACACTCCACGAGGACGGAGGACAGCATGGAGCCCGAATTGAACATCCGACCTGCTCTCGTCTACCTGCTCATCTACCACGAGTACGAACTCCGGCGCAGACGACAACGGTGAGTACCGCACCTACGACACAGGGGAGGGGGGGAGGAGGAAGGGTTACGGGCACCCACATACGCATTACACCCACCCCCCAACTATCTACACACCAATGCAGAGCACCAAGTCAAAGTGACCCCACCCAAACCCCCCGGAATAACGAAAAGATATGATTAAAGTGAGAAACAACATTTATGTAAAAAATAGGTTCATTGAAGTCATGGTAAAATAGGAAAATGAAACAAAAAAATCCAAGTGTAAACATTGCGTAACCGATAAATAGAGGCAAAAAGTCCCGCACAGTCACTGAAATTGCAAATGTCCGTGGGCCAAAGTGTATCAACACATGGGCAAAGCCCACACAGGAGACCTGAGTCCGTTGGAGAGAACACTGCAGGGGCATCAGATGATAAAACTACAGGCACCTCAGGGGGAAGGGAAGGGGGGGCACCACAGCCACATGAGTCCACGACGCCAGATCCAAGAAGGGGCCACCATGCCCACTGTTCAATCCTGGGGAGTGCAAAGCCACAGTCTCTCAAGTCTCTACAGTGGGTGGCTTGCCCACTGTCATATCCTGGGGAGTGCAAAGCCACAGTCTCTCAAGTCTCACAAGTGGGTGGCTTGCCCACTGTCATATCCTGGGGAGTGCAAAGCCACAGTCCATCAAGTGGATAACAGTCTCCACAGGCAATGGAGGAGGCAGGGTGGCCCGAGTGCAGCGTGAACATTAGCACGACACAGAACCGGCACTGTCATTGGGCCAGCAGTGCTTGAGACGGCGGGGCCCAGCGGAGCGGTGCTTGAGATGAAGGGCCCAGCGGAGCGGTGCTTGACAGGAAGGGCCCAGCGGAGCGGTGCTTGACAGGAAGGGCCCAGCGGAGCGGTGCTTGAGATGAAGGGCCCAGCGGAGCGGTGCTTGACAGGAAGGGCCCAGCGGAGCGGTGCTTGAGATGAAGGGCCCAGCGGAGCGGTGCTTGACAGGAAGGGCCCAGCGGAGCGGTGCTTGACAGGAAGGGCCCAGCGGAGCGGTGCTTGACAGGAAGGGCCCAGCGGAGCGGTGCTTGACAGGAAGGGCCCAGCGGAGCGGTGCGTGAGATGAAGGGCCCAGCGGAGCGGTGCTTGAGATGAAGGGCCCAGCGGAGCAGTGCTTGAGATGAAGGGCCCAGCGGAGCGGTGCTTGAGACGGCGGGGCCCAGCGGAGCGGTGCTTGAGACGGCGGGGCCCAGCGGAGCGGTGCTTGAGATGAAGGGCCCAGCGGAGCGGGGCTTGAGACGGCGGGGCCCAGCGGAGCGGTGCTTGAGATGAAGGGCCCAGCGGAGCGGTGCTTGAGATGAAGGGCCCAGTTGAGGTGTGTGCAGGCTGGTCTGATGGTGTGGATGGGATAGGCAGAGGAACAGGAGACAGAGACAGGCTGGAGGCAGTTAGAAGAGGGAGGCTGGAAACAGGGACAATGGCTGCCGTCAGTGCTGAGGCCAGAGCATTGAACGATCGTTGATGGGCAGCCTCACCCGAATGAATGCCCTCCAGGTATGCATTGCTACGATGCACCTCCCTCTCTACCCCCTGGATGGCATTCAAAAGGGTAGACTGCCCAACAATGATGGTCTGTAGGAGGTCAATGACCTCCTCACTGAGGGCAGCAGGGGTAACAGGGGCAGGGCCTGAGGTGCCTGGGGCGAAGGAGACGCCCGCCTTCTTGGGCGAGCGGGCACGGAGCGAAGGCTGAGGGGCTGCTGGGAGGGCGGAGCTGGTGCGCGGGGTGGCGGCTGTACCTGTAGAGGCGGGGGGCACGGATGTTGCCGCCACCGCTAGGGAGCTCCCATCTGAGGACGTGTCGGTGTCGCTGGTGTCACCACGGCTCCCCGTTGTGAAGCTCCCCTCGCCCTCCGTATCACTGGTGGCCTCGGTGTCTGTGCCATGGCCCACCGGGGCCTGGTGAGTTGCAGCTCCCTCGTGCTCCGGTGCCAATTCTCCTCCGCCTGATGATGCTAATGCACACATGCACAAGAAGATAAAGAAAAAGGGTGGGGGGAGACATAAAAACAGGTTGAGTGCATGCATTGTCAACACCGTTGGCGGAGAGGACAGACACAGGAGCCTCATGCACTGAGCCGCGCAATCGGGGTACACTACTCAGTACTTGTGACTAGGCCAACAGGTCTAGGGACAACAAACGCGCACATGGGTGATGCAGGACCATGGATAGCTGTACTTGTCACCCTACAGAGGTGGGGGGCGGGGGCACAGGGACATGGCTAAAGCAGAGGACTACACTACAGAAAGCGCCCTGGCCTAATGTCACCCACAGCCCTCTTCCCCCACCCAGGCACCTCCACTGCGCGTAAAGATAGCTGAATGTGCTGGTACTCACCCCCTTGTGTCTGCTGTGATGTCCTCACGCGCCCATCCAAATCGGGGTAGGCCACCGCCAGGATCCGGGACATGAGGAGGTTCAGGGTACGACTGGCAACCCTCCTAGGTTGGGAGGCCATCCCCAGCAGTGACTCAGCGGTCTTTCTGGTCCCGCGGCGGATGTCCTCCCACCTCTTGCGGCAGTGGGTGCCCCGTCTGTTGTGGACCCCCAGGGCCCGGACTTCCTTGGCGATGGCACGCCAAATGTCGACTTTCTGATGGGCGCTGACCTATTTGACATGTACAGGGTGGAAATTGAAATATCATAAATTTTCCGCATGATAGATGCGATTGGCCCCCCCTCCCCAACCTTGCCATGTGGCACATGCTCTCATCTGTCGTGCCTTGCACTCGTCATTGTCTCCCCACCCCACCATCTTACATCCACCATACACAACCCAGGCATAGCCCATTCAACGTGCACACAGTGTACTTACCTGTTGGTCTGGAGGACCGTAGAGTCGCGCATACTGGGGCAGGACCCCATCCACAAGTTTCTCCAACTCTTCTGTAGTGAAGGCAGGGGCCCTTTCCCCAGTCGCAGCAGCCATTGTATCTCCCAGACCGAGGTCACAGCAGCACTTGCAGTATAGGTCCTCTCCTGTGGATGATCAGGTCTCGAGTGATTAACCAGATAGAAAATGGCGGTCACGCCCGCGGCAGCGCGTACCGCCGCGGTGCGTTCCGCGACCGCCGGCGCAGCTAGTCATTGGCTCGTGAAACCCATAGGGTTCGATGTTAACCAATGCGGCTTTGCGCCGCGGTCTTCGACCGCCTACCGCCACGGTGTGTCACGCCAGCACATTGACCTCACATCCCACTGTCACACTTCTCAGGTCAGGCAGCCGCCATTACAAGGGCCCACAGGGCTTAATTACTACTGTGTCACACAGGCCTAGGCCTTGCATTGCCACTCATACAAGCCATTCAATGCATTGAGAATCGTGTACTGTGCAAGCTGTAGTTACGTACCTGTGGGTTGCTTGACTCTGTGCTCCATGTTGTCCTTCCTAGGCACCGTCCGCTGGGACTTGCGAGGAGAAGGATGAATCCTCCCATGTACCGACCGCTGGTGGACCTGTCGACAATGGAGGAACGTCACATAATACTTCGCTACCGACTTGACCGAGCCACTATACATGAACTGTGTGCCCAGCTGGAGCCAGCACTGATGTCCCCCATCCGCCAACCCACAGGAATTCCCCCTCTGGTGCAGGTTCTGTCAGTCCTCCATTTTTTGGCAAGTGGGTCTTTTCAGACAACAGTGGCCATGTCATCAGGGATGTCTCAGCCTATGTTTTCTAAGATTTTGTCCAGAGTGTTGTCTGCCCTGACGAAATACATGCGGAGCTACATTATTTTCCCTGAGGAGGGTGATTTGGCCACTGTGAAGGCTGACTTCTATGCCCTTGGACATATCCCCAACATCATTGGTGCCATTGATGGGACCCATGTGGCCTTAGTACCCCCAAAAGACGATGAGCAGGTGTACAGAAACAGGAAAAGTTACCATTCGATGAATGTCCAGGTGGTCTGTTTGGCTGACCAGTACATCTCCCATGTAAATGCCAAGTTCCCTGGGTCAGTGCATGACGCGTATGTTATGCGAAATAGCAGCATCCCTTATGTTATGGAACAGCTACAGAGACACCGTGTGTGGCTAATAGGTGACTCTGGTTACCCCAACCTGCCTTGGTTACTGACCCCAGTGAGGAATCCCCGGACCAGGGCAGAGGAACGGTACAATGAGGCCCATGGGCGATCTAGGAGGATCATAGAAAGGAACTTCGGCCTCCTGAAGGCCAGGTTTAGGTGCCTGCATATGACAGGGGGATCCCTAATGTACTCACCCAAGAAGGTGTGCCAGATCATTGTGGCCTGCTGTATGCTTCACAATCTTGCATTGCGACGCCAGGTGCCTTTTCTGCAGGAGGATGGTCCAGATGGTGGTGTTGTAGCAGCTGTGGAGCCTGTGGAGAGTGAAGAGGAGGAAGACGACGGGGACGACACGGACAACAGGGACACAGTCATTCAACAGTATTTTCAGTAGCACCCAGGTAAGAATCCCCCATGCCATTTTACATTTACTTCTGGCCTCCTGCATCTCTACTTTCTGTGTTTCCCCCCAGTTCCTTTCAACTGAATTGTGACTTTCCCTTGGCTTTTCAGAGTTGTATGACCCACTGCGTGACTTCTGGTTTGTTCGGCCATGGAGTAAAGCACATTGACATTGGTATGTTGTTATCACAATGTAACTGAACAATTTTGAACCGTTATGTGTAATACATTTGTTAAGAATACAAGCAGACTCCTGAGTGTTTTAAGTGCAATTAGTGATTTATTTAAAGTGCTACATATAGGTCCATGATAGTAAAACGGTGATGGGTGGGGGTGGAGTGATGTCCATGGCAGAGTCCAGTTCTCGGTCGCACAGGTGCATTGTCCATATGCCTGTGGAAGGATGGAGCAGGGGCAGTTCAAGGTTGGACAGGGTGACGATGTGGGACAGTGGAATGACATCCGGGGGGATCTTAGGCTGGCGGGGGTCTTGGCATCCTACTCTGTCTTCCTTTGTGATCTCAGGCTCCTCTTGCAGGGTGGTTGATATTCAGCAGGAGGTGGGGTTCTGGTGGCCCGTCGTTGTGTGGGGGCCTCCTGTCCACTAGCGCCGGCGGAGGTGGTAGGCTGTTCCTGGTCCGGGCTGGTGACAGGGGCCCTTTGGGGTGCCACATGGTCCCGCAATGTGGTGACTATTAGGTTCAGGGCCTGGACGATGTTCCTGAGCTCCTCTCTGTGCCCCATGTACCGTTCCTCCTGCTGTGCCTGGATCTCCTGGAACCTGGCCAGTACCGTCGCCATCGTCTCCTGGGAGCGGTGGTATGCTCCCATGATGGTGGTGAGGGCCTGTTGGAGAGTCGGTTCCCTGGGCCTGTCCTCCCCCCCCTGTCGCACTGCAGCCCTCCCAGTTGCCCTGTTTCCCAGGGCCTCTGTCCCCTGGACGGTGTGCCCACTACCACTGCCCCCAGGTCCCTGTTGTTGTTGGGGTGTTGGGTCAGCCTGGGTGCCCTGTAGTGGCGGACACACCGCTGATTGACCTGTCCTGGAGACAGAGGCATGGGCCCGCTGGGTGGGAGCTGTGCTGATATTCCCAGAGGGGGTTAGGTCTGCTGTGGCCTGTGTCTGTGTGTGGGGAACCGACTGTCCAGAGGTCCCCGATGGTCTGGGCTGGTCGTCAGGTTCCAGGTCGACAGAGCTGCTGTCCTCACTGCGGGCCTGTTCTGGGGGTGGGATGGACATATCTGGACCCTCCTGGCCGGTGTGTTGGCGTTCGGGCCCTGCAGGGGTGAAAGAGTATGGTTATTGCTTCTGTGTGTTCCATGGCGTGCGATTTGTGGGTGCCCTTGTCCCCCAGTGCTGGCATTCCCTTGTGGCAGGAGTTGTGAGGGTGGTTTGTGGGGGGGATGGGTATGTGCAGTGGTCATGCATAGGTGATGGGTGTTTATGGTTTGTGTTGGCATTCAGGGTTTGGTTTTGGGTTGGGTGGGTTGTGCTGGTGAGACATTGGCAGGGAGGATGTGTGCTGGGGGGTTGGGGGTGAGGGTGGGGGTGTGGGTTGGCATGCTGGTGGTTGGGGGGGGGAGTAGTTGAGACTAGACTTACCAGAGTCCATTCCTCCGCCTACTCCAGCAAGGCCCGCAGGATGCAGGATGTTAAGGACCTCTTGCTCCCATGCTGTGAATTCGGGAGGGGTGGGTGGTGGTCCGCCGCCAGTCCTCTGCACAGCGATGTTGTGTCTGGAGACCATCGACCGTACCTTCCACCGTAGGTCGTTCCAGCGCTTTCTGATGTCTTCCCAGTTTCTGGGATGCTGTCCCACAGCGTTGACCCTGTCGACGATCCTCTGCCATAGCTCCGCCTTCCTGGCTATTGTGGTGTGTTGCACCTGTGTGCCGAAGAGCTGGGGCTCTACCCTTATGATTTCCTCCACCATGACCCGGAGTTCTTGGTCCGAAAACCTGGGGTGTCTTTGGGGTGCCATGGGTGGTGTGGATGAGGTGTGGGGTGGTGTTTGTGGTGATGTGAGTGGTGGTGTGTGGTGATGTGTGCGTAGATGTGGTGTGGTTGATGATGTTGGGTTCCTGTGTGTGTTGGGGTTTTCGATTGCTGTTCTCTCTCTCTCTCTCTCTCTCTCTCTCTCTCTCTCGCCTTCTCTCCGATTTCCAACTAGTGGGGGTTTGTGGGTGATGTGGGTGTGTGTTTTATAGTTGCTTGGATGTGTGGGGGTGGTGTTTGTATGTGTATCAGGTGTGTGTATTTCAAATTGTCCAATGTGGCTGGGTTTTGGAGCTGGGTGTGTATTTTGACCGCGGCGGTGTGTACCGCCAATGGAATACCGCGGTTGAATGACCGCCGCGTGGATTCGTGGGTCGTAATGGCATGGGCGTGTTTGTGTTGGCGTGGCGGTGGAGGTTTGGTCATCTCCAGTTTATCGCTGCCCGCTGATGAGGCGGCCTTCCGTGGATGTCGGGTTTTTGGCGGCTTGGCAGTTGTGGGTCAGAATGACCGTGGCGGGTTACCGCGGCCGCGGCGGTAGAATGGCGGTCTTCTGACCGGCGGTAAGAGCCTTTTACCGCCGAGGTCAGAATGACCCCCTATATCTCCTTTCGGAGTTCTCTGGGTGTGGAGAATCAGCTCTCCTGTTTCTTCTTTCTTTGGAATCTTTTTGTTTGTCCCAGCACTTCTTAGAGCCCTCTTGTGCCTGCCTTGTACCCTCCTTATGGGCGGTACCTTGTAACTCCAATTTTTTAGGTTGGGCTCCCTGTAGGAGGCTGGCCTGGTTTGTAGTGAGTACCAAGGGGTACTTACACCTTGCACCAGGTCCAGTTATCCCTTATTAGTGTAGAGGGGTGTCTAGCAGCTTAGGCTGATAGAAAAGGTAGCTTAGCAGAGCAGCTTAGGCTGAACTAGGAGACAAGTGAAGCTTCTACAGTACCACTAGTGTCATATGCACAATATCATAAGAAAACACAATACACAGATATACTAAAAATAAAGGTACTTTATTTTTATGACAATATGCCAAAGTATCTCAGTGAGTACCCTCAGTATGAGGATAGCAAATATACACAAGATATATGTACACAATACCAAAATATGCAGTAATAGCAATAGAAAGCAGTGCAAACAATGTATAGTCACAATAGAATGCAATGGAAGCACATAGGGATAGGGGCAACACAAATCATATACTCTAGAAGTGGAATGCGAACCACGAATGGACCCCAAACCTATGTGAGCTCGTAGAGGGTCGCTGGGACTGTAAGAAAACAGTGAGGGTTAGAAAAATAGCCCACCCCAAGACCCTGAAAAGTGGGTGCAAAGTGCACCTAAGTTCCCCAGAGAGCACAGAAGTGGTGATAGAGGAATTCTGCAAGAAAGACCAACACCAGCAATGCAACAACGATGGATTTCCAGACGAGAGTACCTGTGGAACAAGGGGACCAAGTCCAAAAGTCACGATCAAGTCGGGAGTGGGCAGATGCCCAGGAAATGCCAGCTGTGGGTGCAAAGAAGCTGCCACCGGATGGTAGAAGCTGTGGATTCTGCAAGAACGAAGAGGGCTAGAAACTTCCCCTTTGGAGGATGAATGTCCCACGTCGTGAAGAAGCTTGCAGAGGTGTTTTCGTGCAGAAAGACCACAAACAAGCCTTGCTAGCTGCAAGGGTTGTGGTTAGGGTTTTTGGATGCTGCTTTGGCCCAGGAGGGACCAGGATGTCGCCAATTGCGTGAGGAGACAGAGGGGGCGCCCAGCAAGACAAGGAGCCCACTCAAAAGCAAGCAGCACCCGCAGAAGTGCCGGAACAGACACTACGAAGTGGAGTGAACCGGAGATCACCCGAAGTTACAAAGGAAGGTCCCACGACGCCGGAGGACAACTCAGGAGGTCGTGCACTGCAGGTTAGAGTGCCAGGGACTGTGCTGCTTTACTCTTCAGAATATCAAAACTATGCACTTCAGGATATTTTAAGGCACAATGTAAAGCAATCACTCTCAAACACCTTCGTAAGTAGAATAATCAAGTTTATTTAAGGGGCAAGTTCTCAGCTAGCAAAACTAAACCACACTAATATATATATATATACATCAGGAGAATAACATGAGAATAATGATAAAGATATAAGCACTCTGTGAATAATTGCAAGAGTAAGTGCATATAATACGAGCACACACCATATACCTCAATGCTCAATAGCATGAAAATGACTGCAAGAGTAAGTGCATATTACGCGCGCACACACAATATACTTCAATGCTCAATAGCATGAAAATGACTGCAAGAATAAGTACAAATTACGCGCGCACACACAATACACTTAATAAATTGAAAAGCTTCACCGAAAAGAGCGTCTGCATCCCTCCGCCGTACACAAAGCTGGGGAACCCAAATCAGCTGACACAGGGAGCCTCTGTTCGGGACAATCAGTCCTCCTGGCGTTGCGTCCAACCCAGAAGAGAGTTCCTAAACCAGCCCATCCAGGCCCCCAACTTTTATAGTATTTACTAACGCCCAGGAGTCTTTTCTAGAAAAAGACGCCCTCCTTTACAAATTGTGCAATCGGCGGTACCTTGTTCACCCTTCGAGACGTCTCCTCAGAACGGGCCAAGTTCCCAGGAGAGGACTCCAAGGTGAAGCTTGCATTCCTCCTTGTGTAC
This sequence comes from Pleurodeles waltl, assembly GCF_031143425.1. Classification (NCBI taxonomy): domain Eukaryota; kingdom Metazoa; phylum Chordata; class Amphibia; order Caudata; family Salamandridae; genus Pleurodeles; species Pleurodeles waltl. Next base: position 788,726,700 of record NC_090439.1, on the reverse strand, counting down.
AGGCGCATCCCCCTGCTGTTCTAACTGATAGCTCGTGGAATGTAAATAGCGCCCTTCGTACCAGGCAGATGGAGCGAAGTTGAGCAGAAAAACACCCCACCCTTCAGCTTGCCGAAGCTTGTGGAAAAACACAGAACAGTGCCTTACGCACCGAACCAGACTCGACAAAATGGAGTCGTGAACCAAAATGGAAGCGAAGGCCAATGAAAGCAGAGGCCAATGGTCCACACTCTGCACCACTGTTTACCTTGCACGTAGTGCTGCCGCATGCACGTAGTGTATGTAGCAATACATCTCCACCCTTGGACCATTTGGCCAACTTACAACTAAGTATATCCTATAAGCTGAAATGGCAATGCTCTTGGGCGAAACTGAGATAGAAGATTAGGCACACACTGAATACAACAACATAATGAAATTAAAATAACGGTTATGATAATGATTACACCAAAGATATAACGCAGTTGGCCTAAATTAGGCAGCCATCCAAAAGCCCAATCCCACCACCCCTTGTCAACATCCTGCTGCACCCCCTTCACCAACTTATGCAGGGCCTCTATGTGGGAGTTGATTGATATGGAGTGGTCGGATAAATTGAAGCAACATAATCCTTCAAAATCACTGCAGCCATGGTTGTGTTTAAGCAGTAAATAATCAATAGCAGCGCGATTCTGCAAAGCAGCTCTTCTAATTCCCTGTACATCTAATAACAGCTCAGCTAAGGCAGCTGATGTATAGTTAATATTCTTGACTACTAAACATGCAAGTTTATTAATAACTCTGGTATTATATACTGCAAGTCCTGGCACCCCTACGATAGAACCAGCTAAACTAACATATTCTGTTTTGGACAGCAATGAAATTTCAGAATCACAGTCCGTAGGTAATTGAATAGTGTCTCTGGTATAGCGAGGGTGTAGAGCAGTATCCATAGGAAACATGAGAAAGCCTAAGCGTGACCAGGCACAAGGCCCTCCGGTTAGATTGGCTGGAATATAAGTAAAAGAAAGATTACCACAAGAAAAGAGCCAACCTTTAGGCAACTTAACATTTTGAATGTGGCTGGCAGCAGGCACCACATGTTGGCAAAACATTGAATTATTTACATTCAAACAGGTTAGGTCAGTCCGTGAGTGGCACAACGTCCGTTGTGCAGCAGTTAAATTTTTGTCTCTTTTCTCCAATTTGAGCTGAGCACATTTACCTATTTTCATAGGATCACAGGTCAATGAATAGCACACATCCCCACTTGAGATGTTAAACGTGAGTATAGATGTCATGTTCCTCCACAACCGCCTGCCCACCTCCGGGCAATGACGGCAGTACTCATAGAGTGACAGATGGGAGCGAACGTCACTCACATCCACCATTCCATCCTGGTTTGTATTGTTAAAGATGTGTAATAATACAGCAGCAGGAGTGGGCACTGCCACTAAGCAAGTGGTAATCAAATCTTGAACGCTTTGCATGTTACTCATACAGAAGTGAGATATATTCAGCACTTCCTGCGCTAGATGAATCCAAACATTGTTCGGTTGATGCAGCAGCGTTGGCATCTGCGGCTGACGGTTGAATTTTTGGGCTATGAGCCCCTCCCGCTCCCCGGTGGAGTCTCCCGAACGGGCTCCATACACCACACTCATGGCACAGGCACTCCACAGGATGATCTGAAAAGAACAAAGGACAAAACACGTATTATCATTCTCGCAGATAGCATTTGTCAGCGGGAACATGTTCCCATTTGTCCTGACCAGGTCGCATAACTACCAGGACATTGTCTGGTCCAGTGGCGATGACATCAGCGGGTTGAGGAGGGTTATTTGGGGATTCAATCCACACTTTGGCCCCTGGGTTCTTGTCAGTAGATCCGAACCCTCCTTTGCCTCTCACAGTGAGAAGAGCTGGGGCGCTCCCCTTCTTAACAACACCTCCATAAACCGGCATAATGACAATTTGGGCAACGCGATCACCAGGTTGCACCACTAGGTCTGTGTCACCACTGTTCAAGAGAATGACTTTCAACTCGCCTTGGTAGTCTGCATCTATCACGCCTCCTAAAACTTGGATGCCCCTCAAGGCAAGCCCAGATCGAGGGGCAATCAGACCGTAATGTTCAGGGGGAATCTGAATTCCCACCCCAGTTTCAATCAGAGTGATGTCTCTAGGTTTCAATCGATGCATGTGTAAAGCATGTAAGTCAAGTCCTGCAGATTCTGGTGTAGCTCGATATGGGGCCAAAGCTCCTGGAGCTGTTTCCCAATACATAATGGTATTGCTCGTTGTAAACGGATTAATCTGTAAAGCAGGCGTCAGCATTCTCATGAGAGGTGTCTCGGCATTTGTTAGGGGTCGGTTGTTCAAAATTTGCAAAGCATCATACAAATTATCCCTCCACCCCTTCAGTGTCCCATCATTCAGTTTACGCAATTGTTCTTTCAGCAACCCATTCATTCTCTCAATCAGTCCCGCTGCTTGTGGGTAGTAAGGTATGTGAAAAATCCACTCAATATTGCGTTGTGCACAATAGTCCTGCACTAGTCTGCCCTTGAAGTGGCTGGCGTTATCACTTTGAATCTGGAGTGGCACTCCATAGTACAGAATCAACAGATCTAGTGTTTTCAGGGTGCTCTGCTGAGTTGCGCGCTTGCAGGGAAAGGCTATAAGATAACCAGAGTAAGTGTCTACTACAGTGCAGGCATACTGACACCCTCTGCTCACTGGCATTGGTCCAATGTAATCAATCTGCCAAATCTGTCCTGGCAATTTACCTCTACCTAGCTGGCCTCTCACCACCTGTGGGACCGGTCTGTGCTGTGCATGCTGACAAATGGGACATTCAATGATTGCTGTTTTAATCAAATCTAGGGGAAGATGCATCCCTCTAATCTCAGCCCACCTGTGAGTAGCCTTTTCTCCAAGATGTCCGCATTTCTGGTGTGCCCATTTAGCCATTCCCACCAAATCAGAACTCTGCGCCTCCACTTCAGCCTCTTGAATCTTGGCTCGATCGTCTGCAAGACAATTGAACCATCGGTCTAATGAATCAGTTGGACAGTGAGCGTCCACATGATAGACAGTCACGGTGCTTTGAGGTAACATTTCCCAGATCTCCTGCCATAACTCCTTCCCCCATACCTCTTTGTTATGGATTTTGTACTGATGTGCATGCCACGTGGGAAGCCAAGTAGCTAACCCATTGGCGGTAGACCAGGAATCTGTATAAATGTGACATTTTCCGGGTAGCTCCTGTTTTAAAGCCTGATACACGGCATAAAGCTCTGCATACTGGCTACTTTTTCCCTGTCCTGTAGTTGTCAAAAGCTTCTTGGTAACAGGATTATAGGACACTGCCTTCCAGTGCCTTTTCGCTCCAACATATTTTGCTGAACCATCTGTGAACCACACATGTTTTTTGTCATCTGCAGACAAGTCTGCGAACGGCTGGCCCCACCCTACTGGGGATTCACACACTGAAGGTACATCATGCAACATTTCGGAATTCTCCACTGGAGCCTGCGCTACCTGCTCATGCAAAACGGCGGTCCCTTTTGGACCCGCTCGTGCCCTGTCCTGGACATACCATTTCCATTTTATAATGCTGGCTTCTTGCGCATGTCCAATTCTATGAGTTTTTGGGGAACTCATCACCCACTGCATGATGGGAATTTCAGGCCTTAAAATCACATTGTGTCCCAGTGTAATTTGCTCAGTATCAACCAGGGCCCAATAGCAGGCCAGCAGCTGCTTCTCAAAGGGAGTATACCGCTCTCCTGCCTCAGGTAACTTCTTTGTCCAAAATCCCAGGGGCACCCTCTTTCTTCCTTGTTTTTGCCATAAACTCCAATTGGCATACTGCCCCTGGACTGTCACATTCAATTCAATGTCTCCCTCTCGAATCGGCCACAAATCCAAAGCATGCTGAATGGCGTCTTTCGCCAATTCAAACGCGCGCTGCTCCTGCTCTCCCCATTCAAACGCATTTTTCTTTCGTGTAACTTTGTACAATGGGGCCAAAATCTGAGACAAATGGGGTATATGTTGTCTCCAATACCCGAATAGTCCAATAAAACTCTGGGCTTCCTTCCGATTTCGCGGTACTGCGAATTCCTTAATCTTTTGTTTCACTTTTGGCAACACTTCTCTGTGTCCCTGATTCCACTGAATGCCCAAAAATTTCACGCTCTGAGACGGTCCCTGCACTTTCTCGGGGTTAATCTCCCACCCTTGATTCTGCAAATGTTCCACCACCCTGTCTAGCTGAATTTGCACCTGTTCTTGCGTCTCTCCCTGCATCATCACGTCATCTATATAGTGGGAAATTTGCACTCCAGGAACCACTGGTACTTCATCCAAATGCTCTGCCACCAGCCGGTGGCAGATAGTGGGGCTATGTAAATACCCCATGGGTAATCTACAGAAGGTGTACTGACGCCCCGCCCATTGGAATGCCAGCTGAGGCTGGCTCTCAGTAGCTATTGGTATCGTAAAGAAGGCATTGGCAATGTCAATGGTTGCATACCAAGTCCCACTGTGTTTCTGTATGTTCTCAATCAAGGTAATGGTGTCTGGGACCGCTGCAGTCAGAGGAGGTGTATGTTTATTCAATTGGCGATAATCAATGCAAATCCTCCAACTGTTATCACTTTTACGAACAGGCCAGAGGGCATTATTCCACGCAGTGGTGATGGGAACTATTACCCCGGCCTCTAGTAAATCATGTATAGTCTGGCTAATCTCCTCATGTCCTCCCGGTATTCTGTACTGTTTCATTTGAATCACTTTAGTAGCTTGGGGAAGTGTTACCGGAGGAATCTTCAACAGCCCCACCCTTGCGGCGGCTATTGATATAAATCTTTTGGAACCAAATTGATAACATCCATCTTCCAAATGTAGGGTCATCCCTTTCAAAATGTCAATTCCAATAATGTATTCGGGAATGGGCACAATCAGGACAGTGTATTCTCTCTTTGGAAGTGCCCCTATTTTCATGGGAACCACTATCTGCACTGCCGGGGTTTCTTTTCCGCCCAATCCCGTAATGGTAAAGTACTGTCCCCTGAATTTTCTTGGATTGCCATGAATCAAGGTGGCCTCCGCTCCGGTGTCAACGAGGGCTCGAACTTTTTGAACATTCCCACGTTTCCAATAAATTTCTACTTTGACATGAGGTCTGTTATCTTTGCGAGCCCATCCCTGCACCGGAGTTTGGCCTGTTTCCTAATCTATTTTCACTCTGCGCACATCAGAGTCTGCCCAAGTCAAATCTGGATACAGTTTGCGGTAATTCTCAGGGAACTCCTCCTCCCTGTCTCTGCTTCGCAACCTTTCTGAGCTTACCAGCTCCCTCTCCCTCTCTCTTCCTCGAGTTTTCCCAGAACCTGTCAGTTCCCGGTCTCTCTCCCTGCTCCGGGTTCCCTCTGCGCTTCGGTGCTCTTCCTCCCAATTTCCGTCCTCTGGGGATCTCTCTCTACTGTGGGGTTTTCTCCCTCTCTCCCCCTTTTCACTCTCATGCTCCTCCCCTCCTGCCTTTCTCTGGTTCACCACTTTGTTATCCTTCTTGTTCCCTTTCCTACTCCCCTCCTTTTTATCCAAACCGCGTTTGCGGTACATTTCCCACATGTCCTTGGTGCTTATCCCATCAATTTCATTCCTGGTCACCCCATCTCGCATCAAGGCCTGAAACATGTCTCGCCTTGTCACCCTGTTGTTATCAGTACGATTCTCAGACCGTGAATTCCTCTCTGGCTTAGCCCATTCTCCTAAATCACTTAACTCACGCACCGCTTCTACCACCTGAGACAATGGGTTACCTGTCTGATTAATTAACAAAGTCATGATGACATGCTTATATGCAGGAGGAGCGGCCCTAATCAGCCGGTTTCGCACAGACACACTTAAAATTCCATTCATCAAATCATGGGCATTACCCATAAAGATAGCTGTTTTCATCCCTTCTTCCTTCAATCTCTGTACTGCATCTCTCAAAGTATACCAAGGTTTATCATTGGGCGGCCAGTCTGACTCTGTCGGATACTTCTGAGCACACCCTTGCGCCGCTAGCTCTAACAAATTGGTCATGGGACCATTCCCTGGATAGGTTCTAAACTCATTTTGAATAACCGGGTCTGTACTTAACATACAAAGCCTCGGGGCGTCGCCGTGATCCAATTGGACCCCCTGGCCCCCCATATCGTGCACCCGCACCAACCACGTAAGCAATGTTTCCCCAGACCTCTGTCGAAATCTGTCTATCACATCACTTAGTTCTTGCTGTGTATAATCCTCCAGGGCATCCAACATCACCCCTCCAGGATTAGCTGGGCTATGCTGTAACTTTCGCCGATATATGGGCTGCGCACGGACAACATTCCTGCGCTCTGTCTTCTCCTGTCTAACATCTTGGCAGTCATCGCCCCCGGACCCATCTGAAAAATCAGATGTATCCCAGATGTTTCCATCCCAAAATTCAGGGTCAAAGGCTAATCCTGCCTGAGAGATAGCTAAATGCACCTTCTTTTTATTAACTTTCCCTCTTCGTTTCTTGTGTTTATATTTAGCTACGCTAACAGCCGTTCTCTCTGCAACCAGTTGGTACATTTCCAACTTATCACTTAATAATTTATTTTGACAAGCTAGCATGGTAGAGGAATTTCGGGCTTCCACTAACTCCTTCTCCAGCTGCTCGTGGTCTTTTTGTAACTGTAAACATTTTTCATACAACTTTCGGTACGCAGAAAGCAAGATCCAGCCTCGCCTCCCCAACGCACAAACCTCCCTTCCCTTGTCAATTGAAACTTTCCGTAAACAAATGAGAAGATCTTCAGGTTCCACATTTAACATACACGCATTCCAATTTTCACACAAACCAGCACAACGTGACCATTCCTGAGCTAATAATTTATACGGAGCGGTTTCCCACCCCGGTATCTCTATGTCTGGATTTGCTACCTGAGAACCTGCTTTTGAGCTCGCTTTGATCTTATTAAGCATTTTCCCTTTTTTTTTTTTTGAATCCTGCAAACGACTACGCCAATTTGTGCTGCTTTACTCTTCAGAATATCAAAACTATGCACTTCAGGATATTTTAAGGCACAATGTAAAGCAATCACTCTCAAACACCTTCGTAAGTAGAATAATCAAGTTTATTTAAGGGGCAAGTTCTCAGCTAGCAAAACTAAACCACACTAATATATATATATATACATCAGGAGAATAACATGAGAATAATGATAAAGATATAAGCACTCTGTGAATAATTGCAAGAGTAAGTGCATATAATACGAGCACACACCATATACCTCAATGCTCAATAGCATGAAAATGACTGCAAGAGTAAGTGCATATTACGCGCGCACACACAATATACTTCAATGCTCAATAGCATGAAAATGACTGCAAGAATAAGTACACATTACGCGCGCACACACAATACACTTAATAAATTGAAAAGCTTCACCGAAAAGAGCGTCTGCATCCCTCCGCCGTACACAAAGCTGGGGAACCCAAATCAGCTGACACAGGGAGCCTCTGTTCGGGGCAATCAGTCCTCCTGGCGTTGCGTCCAACCCAGAAGAGAGTTCCTAAACCAGCCCATCCAGGCCCCCAACTTTTATAGTATTTACTAACGCCCAGGAGTCTTTTCTAGAAAAAGACCCCCTCCTTTACAAATTGTGCAATCGGCGGTACCTTGTTCACCCTTCGAGACGTCTCCTCAGAACGGGCCAAGTTCCCAGGAGAGGACTCCAAGGTGAAGCTTGCATTCCTCCTTGTGTACAGGCGCATCCCCCTGTTGTTCTAACTGATAGCTCGTGGAATGTAAATAGCGCCCTTCGTACCAGGCAGATGGAGCGAAGTTGAGCAGAAAAACACCCCACCCTTCAGCTTGCCGAAGCTTGTGGAAAAACACAGAACAGTGCCTTACGTACCGAACCAGACTCGACAAAATGGAGTCGTGAACCAAAATGGAAGCGAAGGCCAATGAAAGCAGAGGCCAATGGTCCACACTCTGCACCACTGTTTACCTTGCACGTAGTGCTGCCGCATGCACGTAGTGTATGTAGCAATACAGGGACCCAGGCTTGGCTGTGCACAAAGGAAATCCTGGAAGAGTGCACAGGTGCCAGAGCAGCTGCAAAACACGCAGTTCCCAGCAATGCAGTCTAGAGTGAGGAGGCAAGGACTTACCTCCACCGAACTTGGACTGAAGAGTCACTGGACTATGGGAGTCACTTGGACAGTGTTGCTGAGTTCCAGGGACCTCGCTCGTTGTGCTGAGAGGAGACCCAGAGAACCAGTGAAGCAGTTCTTGGTGCCTGCGGTTGCAGGGGGAAGATTCCGTCGACCCACGGGAGATTTCTTCGCAGCTTCTAGTGCAGAGAGGAAGCAGACTACCCCCACAGCATGCACCACCAGGAAAACAGTCGAGAAGGCGGCAGGATCAGCGTTACAAGGTCGCAGTACTCGTCTTTGCTACTTTGTTGCAGTTTTGCAGGCTTCCAGCGCGGTCAGCAGTCGATTCCTTGGCAGAAGGTGAAGAGAGAGATGCAGAGGAACTCTGATGAGCTCTTGCATTCGTTGTCTAAAGAATTCCCCAAAGCAGAGACCCTAAATAGCCAGAAAAGGAGGTTTGGCTACCTAGGAGAGAGGATAGGCTAGCAACACCTGGAGGAGCCTATCAGAAGGAGTCTCTGACGTCACCTGCTGGCCCTGGCCACTCAGAGCAGTCCAGTGTGCCAGCAGCACCTCTGTTTCCAAGATGGCAGAGGTCTGGAGCGCACTGTAGGGGCTCTAAACACCTCCCAGGGGAGGTGCAGGTCAGGGGAGTGGTCACTCCCCTTTCCTTTGTCCAGTTTCGCGCCAGAGCAGGGCTGGGGGGTCCCTGAACCGGTGTAGACTGGCTTATGCAGAAATGGGCACCATCTGTGCCCATGAAAGCATTTCCAGGGGATGGCTACTCCTCCCCTGCCTTAACACCTTTTTCCAAAGGGAGAGGGTGTAACACCCTCTCTCTGAGGAAGTCCTTTGTTCTGCCTTCCTGGGCCAAGCCTGGCTGGACCCCAGGAGGGCAGAAACCTGTCTGAGGGGTTGGCAGCAGCTGCAGTGAAACCCCTGAAAAGGCAGTTTGGCAGTACCCGGGTCTGTGCTAGAGAACCAGGGAATCATGGGATTGTCTCCCCAATACCAGGATGGCATTGGGGGGACAATTCCATGATCTTAGACATGTTACATGGCCATGTTCGGAGTTACCAATGTGAAGCTACACATAGGTAGTGACCTATGTGTAGTGCACGCGTGTAATGGTGTCCCCGCACTCACAAAGTCCAGGGAATTTGCCCTGAACAATGTGGGGGCACCTTGGCTAGTGCCAGGGTGCCCACACACTAAGTAACTTAGCACCCAACCTTTACCAGGTAAAGGTTAGACATATAGGTGACTTATAAGTTACTTAAGTGCAGTGGTAAATGGCTGTGAAATAACGTGGATGTTATTTCACTCAGGCTGCAGTGGCAGGCCTGTGTAAGAATTGTCAGAGCTCCCTATGGGTGGCAAAAGAAATGCTGCAGCCCATAGGGATCTCCTGGAACCCCAATACCCTGGGTACCTCAGTACCATATACTAGGGAATTATAAGGGTGTTCCAGTATGCCAATGTAAATTGGTAAAATTGGTCACTAGCCTGTTAGTGACAATTTGGAAAGAAATGAGAGAGCATAACCACTGAGGTTCTGATTAGCAGAGCCTCAGTGAGACAGTTAGTCATAACACAGGTAACACATACAGGGCACACTTATGAGCACTGGGGCCCTGGCTGGCAGGGTCCCAGTGACACATACAACTAAAACAACATATATACAGTGAAATATGGGGGTAACATGCCAGGCAAGATGGTACTTTCCTACACTCCCAAACTATCCCGTCCTATACTAGTATAGGTATCGGAGATTATTTTCAGTAGCTGTCTCTCTTGTTCCTGGTGTGGAGTTTCCCGGAGACACTGGCGAATTGCCAGTGCTACCGCTTCCCCTTTAATATTATTGAGTATGATTGACGATATGGCGTCAAAGTTACGCATTAATTTCCTCCCCAAATCCAGGGCTGGTGCAGCCCCATGCTCATTTTGTATCTGTTCTAACACTTCCGGTAAACTGGCAAGTGTCGGGCTACCATGTGGGGTAGTATATATGGCAGCGAAGACCGTACCCCATGTGGCACAGTCATCCACCGAGGGAACCATCCCAAAAGGCAAGCACATAGTGAGCAGTCTATGTTTTTCCTGTGGTCCCGTATTGGGAAACACAGCTTCCAGCTGACTCATTTTCTGGGCAATCCAGAACGGTATTTTTTCCCGTTCCGTGGGAACTTTACCCATAATAGTATGCACTGTTTGTGGATTAATCCCAGTAGCCAACTGATAACCACCAGCTACTGGCGGTGCTGGACATGCTGGTGTTGTGTTCAATGTTCGTAATACGAACTGGACTAATTGTCTATATAATGCCACTAATTCATTATATAAAACTCGTAAATCTGCTATCGGCATAGACTGGATGCCTGGGTGAGGTGAGTATGTGGCAAACATAGGCCACGTAGGACCATCATTACTTAAGGGACCTAACCTCACTCTTCGTAATACATGTGGTAGGGCGCCTTCGAACCAGTTCTAATGCTCCTGGTAGGTGAGCGATATTTCATGATACTGGTATGCTTGGTACCGTAAAGGTATGTGTGCAACTTCATATGTGTGAAATGTGTGCGTTCTCTGGTCAACCTCAGGAAAGGTGACCAACAGTAAAATGTTTCTGTTTGGTATGCTTCATTAGCTTCTATTATCAGAGTAACATCCTCGCCCTCATCCTCGCCTTAATAAATGTTGTGTTAGTGCATGTCTAGCATTTTCAGGAATGTCAAAGGCCTCAGCCATACTTGTTTAGAGAAACGGAACACCAAAATGGGCAGTAAAGTCCTTTTATGAGTTCGAGCTCGAACAACCTACAGCTTAATCAGGTATTACCTTTTTAGCTGAGGAGGATTTTCCCAAAGACCACGGACGTCTCCGTATAATGGTACTTAGGGTACCTGTTGTCTGTGAGACAGTGATAGTCAGGGTATTCGTAAATTGGTGCCTAAACACCATTGTTGGTAGCGCCGTATAATATCACTGTATGCAGACAATGCTCTAGTGTATGTTACAGACCCAGAGCAGGCAGTCCCCCTCTTGTTGGGTATGATGGACGTTTTTGGTCTGGAGTCGGGCCTCCGAGTTAACAGGCACAAAACGGTGTTATACCCGATGGCAGGTCTGTCGACGATGGTGGCGTTGTAGTTGCCCCGATCGGGTCTGACCTGGGAGACTGAGTCCTTTTCATATTTAGGCATCCAGAATACGCACTTCCCGCAATTGCAATGTACTTTAATTATGGGGAGAGAGCTGGAGGGCCTCCGCGCCTCCATTCAATTCTGGACCTCTCTCTCATTATCGGTTATGGGTAGAATCGCACTTAGTAAAATGATCTTACTTCCTCGGTGCCTGTATGTTATGCAGAATTCACTCTGTGAGCACCCCCTTTCGCTATTCCGGCAGCTTCATAAATTGCTATTATCCCTAGTCTGGGTGGGCAAAAGATGTAGAGTCCGCATGGAAGTCTTGATGCTAGACCTAGTTAGTGGAGGCCTGGGGCTGCCAGACCTATATTTATATTACTTAGCTGGGTTACTACAGTATGCAGTCTAGTGGCGTGAGGATGCCCCCAATTGGGAAAAGGATTTGTTAGCTGGCTCTGTCTGTGTGAAGCATCTCCCGCATATACTAATGGGTGGCTCTGGGGTTCCGCAGGGTGCCCCCTACCTGGTGGAGCAGGTATCGAGGGCATGGGATAGAGCAGTTGTGCGGGTTCTGTGCAAGGCTCTATACGCACGCCTGCTTCCACTATGTTGGATCCGACCCTTTGTCAAGGCTGCTGAGGTGATGGACTTTGCGAAGTGGCATGCAGGGGGATGTAATAATGAGGTTGACTTGTGCCAAAATGGCACATTCATTATTAGGGAGGAGGACGAATCCATTTTTGGAATAGGTCAGAGGCAGTTCCTACAGTATGCGAACATTTCGCAGACAGTCAGAGGGATTTGGACGTCCTTTCCAGAGGAGCCTGACGAATCCCACCTCCTGGTGACACTTCTTGATTCTGGAGGTGACTGTGGTCTCCTGTCACGAACATATAAGGCTCTAAAAGGAAACAGACTGACAGGCACACAGGGGATTAGGGACCGCTAGGAAGCTGGCCTGGGAACGACACTGAAGGATGGGGAATGGAATAGAACCTGTTCCCTGGTGCGGGATGCGACTAGCAATGCTAGATTTAAGTTGACGCACTTCTATTACTTGCATAGAGCATACCTGACACCTCAACGCTTGCATAGGATATTTCCCTCAAGGCCTGACAGCTGTGGCCGCTGTGGAGTGCCGTCGGCTTAATTTGACCACATAATGTGGGTCTGTGGCTCTGTTCAGCCCTTTTGGCGTCAAGTAGTGAAGAAACTGAGGGCGGTGACGACTGTGAGAGTGCAGGCGACGATGAAACACTGCCTGCTGGGTCTGCTCCCCATCCTTAAAAAGGGTCACAAAATGGCATATAGATTTGCGCAGCTGGGGCTTATCTTGGCAAAAAGGGGCATTGCTATCCAATGGACCAGCCCGCACCCGCCGGTGCATGTTACTTGGCAGAATGGGGAACCGCAGAGGAATGTCACCTACAAAAGGTGCGAGTGGATGAGCATGCTGACCATGATTTGGAGAATTGGCATACTATGATTAATGAGTTATCTGGTGTGCAGGAGAGCGAGGGGGAGGACTCCTTAACAGACGCTTCCGCTAGTTGAGCTCTGGCCATAGTTGGGCCATTCGAGGAATGAGCATGGGAGTTATAGGGGCATGGATGTGAGTTTTGGTGTTTTGTGGGAGGGTGTGCTTCCGTCTTTTGCTTTTGGTGTGAATGTCATCATGAGCTAGCCCTCCTCCTCTTCTTGGTTCCTGGCTTGTTCATGGGCTGTTGTTATGCTGCCCCCCCGCCTCGGCGTCCCCCCGCATATGCTTGATGCCTTGGATGAATAACGGATACCCGTTGCTATCTCTTCTGGTCTGTCTGTGATAAATATGATTACAGTGTTATGTTCGATAGTTAATGTATTAAAATGTACTGCACTGAATTTGTGGGGGTTGGCGCTGCTAATCGCTATGCTTGCTGAGTTCTGTGGTTGTTAGGTCGACCTAGCCTATTACCATCATTGTCTTATTTCTCCATGCATGCTAGGTTATAGCACAGTGTGCAGTCCTGGAGCTGAGGTCTCTAAAATGGTATCGACATTGGCCGTGCAGCTGGACTGTAATATCCCCCTAAAAGTAATGTGGATATAATGTAGTGCATAGTTGTATGTGTTCTTTTATAAGCATAAATAAACAATTTAAAAAATATTCATCTCCTAATTTCTTAATAGTTTGCAAAATGATGGATGATTCCTTGGCAGCAGCCCTTTTCTTTTGAGAAACATAGTTAATAATGTGGCCACTGGCAGAGGCTTTGAAAGAATCCCAGACATCGTGGAATTTAACGTCAGGAGTTGTGTTAATGAGAAACTATTAGAAATGGGGTCTTTGGTTGGCAGTCAGGTTACCCCCTGTCCAAGCAAGGACCCTCACTCTAGCAGGGTAAAAGAGAATCACCCTCAGCAAAACCTTGCTTCCCCCCTTGGTGGCTTGGCACGAGCAGTAGGCTAAACTTCAGAGTACTAGGTGTAAAGTATTTGTACCAAAACACAGTAACTTAATGAAAACACTACAAAATGACACAACATAGGTTTAGAAAAATAGAACATATGTATCTAAACAAAACAAGACTAAAACAACAAAAATCCACAATACACAAGTCAAGTTATCAATTAAAAAGCAAAAACAGTCTTCATGTAGTTTTAAACACAACACTAGCGCTGCTAGAGTGAAAATGTGCCTGGTGCGTGTCAAAAATAACCCAGCACAGGTGAGTGTGCGTCAAAATGGGCTTGCGATGCGTCGATATCACTCATGAGCGAGACCTTGCGTTGTTTCTCCTCCAGTCGAGTCTGCGTGCATTGTTTCTTCTCGCCGCAGGAGAGCGATCTGTCGATTCAGTCCGCACATGGGTCCGGGTAGGCCTTGCATTGTTTTTACATGCCCAGCGGTGTTTGCGTCAGAAATCCAGCTGCATGATGATCCGAAAACCACACAGCGCGGGTTGCGATCTCACCAGCCTCCGTCAGCGATGCTGCACGTCGTTTCTTCAGGCACAGGCGTCAATCTTCCGGTCGCTTTGCAGGGGAGCGTTGATTTTCAGCCATGAAGCCGGCGGCGCATCGATTTTCAGCCACAGATCGGAGTTGCGTCGATCTTTTCCCCGCACGGCGTTCTGTGTGTGGATTTCTCACTCTTGGGCTGCCAGCTTCTCCTTTCAGGGTCCCAGGAACTGGATGGGCACCACTTGGCAGGGTAGGAGTCTCTCCAGAAACTCCAGGTGCTGGCAGAAAGAATTGTTTGCTTTCCCTGAGACTTCAAACAACAGGAGGCAAGCTCTAAATCAAGCCCTTGGAGATCTTCACAAGAAGGAAGGCAACACAAAGTCCAGTCTTTGTCCTCTAGCACAGACAGAAGCAGCAACTGTAGGATAGCTCCACAAAGCACGTTCACAGGCAGGGCAGCTCTTCTTCCTCAGCTCTTCAACTCTTCTCCAGGCAGAGGTTCCTCTTGGTCTCCAGAAGTGTTCTAGAGCCTGTGGATCTGGGTGCCCTTCTTATACCCATTTTCTCCTTTGAAGTAGGCTTACTTCAAAGCAAAGTATCTCTTGATTGTGAAATCCTGCCTTGCCCAGGCCAGGCCCCAGACACACACACGGGGGTTGGAAACTGCATTGTGTGAGGGCAGGCACAGCCCTTTCAGGTGTGAGTGACCACTCCTCCCAACCCTCCTAGCACAGATGGCTCATCAGGAAATGCAGACTACACCCCAGCTCCCTTTGTGTCACTGTCTAGTGTGATGTGCAACCAGCCCAACTGACAAACTGACCCAGACAGGGAATCCACAAACAGGCAAAGTCACAGAAATGGTATAAGCAAGAAAATGCTCACTTTCTAAAAGTGGCATTTTCAAACACACAATCCTAAAATCAACTTTACTAAAAGATGTATTTTTAAATTGTGAGCTCAGAGACCCTAAACTCCACATGTCTCTCCGCTCCCATAGGGAATCTACACTTTAATCATATTTAAAGGTAGCCCCCATGTTAACCTATGAGAGGGACAGGCCTTGCAACAGTAAAAAACGAATTCAGCAATATTTAACTGTCAGGACATATAAAATACATTACTATATGTCCCACCTTCACCATACACTGCACCCTGCCCTTGAGGCTACCTAGGGCCTACCTTAGGGGTGTCTTACATGTAAGAAAAGGGAAGGTTTAGGCCTGGCGAGTGGATACAGGATACATCCTGTCCTTGTAATTAACCTTGAAAGTGCAGGGCTGTAGAAGACTGTATCTGGCTCCCAAAGCACGTAAAGAAGGACGCAGATCCAATAATTCCTTGTGACGAGCTGCCATGACCGAAGAAACTTCTTGCAAAATATAAATCCGATTGCCAGACCATAACATCTGTTTATGTTGTTTAGGTGTGGAGAGGATTTGCATTAAATCAGTGTATTGGATGACAAGGATGATAATTCCTCTTGGTTTGGGACTGCAACTGTATGAGGCTGGCCTGGTGTGTGGTGGGTACCTTTCGTACTTACACCATATACCAGGGCCACTTATCCATTATTAGTGTAGTGTAGGCAATGTCTAGAAGCCAGGCTCCCTAGAGGTAGCTGTGGATGAGCAGCCAAAGCTTATCTAAGAGGCATGCAAAGCTTATGCAATACCACTGTAGGCAACCTTAGTACTTACACACATGAAAGAAAACACTCAGGTGGTCATTCCGACTTCGGCTGTCTTTTCCTTAGACTGCCGAAGCCGCGGGCACCAGAAGCACACCAATGCCTGCTTCCTTCTGACTGCCATATTACGAGTACTGAAGGATATCTGCCACAATTTGGACGGAAATCCTCCAGTAATCGTGCTGGTGGTCGGAGGTGCTGAGGTGGTTCCACTGCCAGCCCTGCCCCGCCAAAAGGACTCCGAAAGCCGTATTACGGCCTGGTGGTGTCCTGATGGTGGGGCACTGCCGGCGGTGGGGGCATTGGGTCCCGTCCTCCCAGGGAGGAGCACCTTGTCGGACGAGGTAAGTGTCCTCTGCAAGGGGAGGGGGATGGGGTGTGTGAATGGATGTGTGTGTGTGTGAGTGTATGCGTGTAATGAATTGGGGGTGGGAGGGGAGTGTTTGTGTGTGTGTGTATATCTGTGTGTAAATGTGGTGGTGATGCATGTGTGGGTGAATGTGAATGCTGGGTTGGGGTGCGTGTGTGCATGGATGTATACAGGGGTGGGGGTTGTATGTGTATGTATGTTGAGAAAAGGAGGGGTAGGGGATGGAGTGTATGCGTGTCAATTGGGTGAATGAAGTGGGTGCGTGTGTGAGTGGGGGTGTGTAAGGAAATGCCTCCTTGGCATGGTTACCCCCTGACTGTTTGCCTCTGCTGATGCTATGTTTTGAATTGAAAGTGTGCTGAGGCCTGCTAACCAGGCCCCAGCACCAGTGTTCTTTCCCTAACCTGTACTTTTGATTCCACAATTGGCACACCCTGGCATCCAGGTAAGTCCCTTGTAACTGGTACCCCTGGTACCAAGGGCCCTGATGCCAGGGAAGGTCTCTAAGGGCTGCAGCATATCTTATGCCACCATGGGGACCCCTCACTCAGCACAGACACACTGCTTACCAGCTTGTGTGTGCTGGTGAGAACAAAACAAGTAAGTCGACATGGCACTCCCCTCAGGGTGCCATGCCAACCTCACACTGCCTATGCAGTATAGATAAGTCACCCCTCTAGTAGGCCTTACAGCCCTAAGGCAGGGTGCACTATACCATAGGTGAGGGCACCAGTACATGAGTACTGTGCCCCTACAGTGTCTAAGCCAAACCTTAGACATTGTAAGTGCAGGGTGGCCATAAGAGTATATGGTCTGGGAGTCGGTCAAACACGGACTCCACAGCACCATAATGGCTACACCGAAAACTGGGAAGTTTGGTATCAAACTTCTCAGCACAACAAATGCACACTGATGCCAGTGTACATTTTATTGTGAAATACACCCCAGAGGGCACCTTAGAGGTGCCCCCTGAAACCTTAACCGACTATCTGTGTAGGCTGACTAGTTCCAGCAGCCTGCCACAACCGAGACATGTTGCTGGCCCCATGAGGAGAGCGCCTTTGTCACTCTGAGGCCAGTAACAAAGCCTGCACTGGGTGGAGATGCTAACACCTCCCCCAGGCAGGAGCTGTCACACCTGGCGGTGAGCCTCAAAGGCTCACCCCTTTGTGCCAGCACCGCAGGACACTCCAGCTAGTGGAGTTGCCCGCCCCCTCCGGCCACGGCCCCCACTTTTGGCGGCAAGGCCGGAGGAAATAATGAGAATAACAAGGAGGAGTCACTGGCCAGTCAGGACAGCCCCTAAGGTGTCCTGAGCTGAAGTGACTCTAACTTTTAGAAATCCTCCATCTTGCAGATGGAGGATTCCCCAATAGGATTAGGGATGTGACCCCCTCCCCTTGGGAGGAGGCACAAAGAGGGTGTACCCACCCTCAGGGCTAGTAGCCATTGGCTACTAACCCCCCAGACCTAAACACGCCCTTAAATTTAGTATTTAAGGGCTTCCCTGAACCTAAGAATTTAGATTCCTGAAACTACAAGAAGAAGAAGACTGCCGAGCTGAAAAACCCCTGCAGAGGAAGAACAGAAGACACCAACTGCTTTGGCCCCAGTCCTACCGGCCTGTCTCCTGCCTTCCAAAGAAACCTGCTCCAGCAACGCTTTCCAAGGGACCAGCGACCTCTGAATCCTCTGAGGACTGCCCTGCTTCAAGAAAGACAAGAAACTCCCGAGGACAGCGGCACTGCTCCAAAAGAACTGCAACTTTGTTTCAAGGAGCAGATTTAAAGACCCCTGCAACTCCCCGCAAGAAGCGTGAGACTTGCAACACTGCACCCGGCGACCCCGACTCGACTGGTGGAGAACCAACACCTCAGGGAGGACCCTCCGGCGACTCCGAGACCGTGAGTAACCAAAGTTGTCCCCCCTGAGCCACCACAGCGACGCCTGCAGAGGGAATCCCGAGGCTCCCCCTGACCGCGACTGCCTGAACTCCATTTCCCGACGGCTGGAAAAGACCCTGCACCCGCAGCCCCCAGCACCTAAAGGAACGGAACTCCTGTGCAGGAGTGACCCCCAGGAGGCCCTCTCCCTTGCCCAGGTGGTGGCTACCCCGAGGAGCCCCCCCCTTGCCTGCCTGCAACGCTGAAGAGATCCCTTGATCTCTCATTGAAAACCATTGTAAACCCGACGCGTGTTTGCACACTGCACCCGGCCGCCCCGCGCTGCTGAGGGTGTACTTTCTGTGTGGACTCGTGTCCCCCCCGGTGCCCTACAAAACCCTCCTGGTCTGCCCTCCGAAGACGCGGGTACTTACCTGCTGGCAGACCGGAACCGGGGCACCCCCTTCTCTCCATTGAAGCCTATGCGTTTTGGGCACCTCTTTGACCTCTGCACCTGACCGGCCCTGAGCTGCTGGTGTGGTAACTTTGGGGTTGCTCTGAACCCCCAACGGTGGGCTACCTTGGACTCCAATCTTAACCCCGTAGGTGGTTTACTTACCTGCAAAAACTAACATTACTTTACCTCACCCAGGAACTGTGAAAATTGCAGTGTCCACTTTTAAAACAGCTTATTGTGTTTTATGTAAAAAGTATATATGCTATTGTAATTATTCCAAGTTCCTAAAGTACTTACCTGCAATACCTTTCAAATGAGATATTACATGTAAAATTTGAACCTGTGGTTCTTAAAATAAACTAAGAAAATATATTTTTCTATAACAAAACCTATTGGCTGGATTTGTCTCTGAGTGTGTGTTCCTCATTTATTGCCTGTGTGTATGTACAACAAATGCTTAACACTACTCCTTGGATAAGCCTACTGCTCGACCACACTACCACAAAATAGAGCATTAGTATTATCTCTTTTTGCCACTATCTTACCTCTAAGGGGAACCCTTGGACTCTGTGCATACTATTCCTTACTTTGAAATAGTGCATACAGAGCCAACTTCCTACAGGGTGTATGTGTGTATGGATTTGGGGAGTGTTGCCTGTGTGTGTGCGCATGAGTGTAAGGGTGTTGTGAGTACTAGTGAGTGTGAGGGTGTGCGTGTCTGTGGGTGCGTGTCGGTGTTTGCGTGTCTGCAGTGGTGGGGGTAAGTACGGGGATCTGGGTTGGGGGGTCACTAATGGGAGTGGGGGGTCCCCACTGGGAGCAGTGGGGTTACTGGTGGGTTCGGGTAGGTGAGGCGTGGGAATGTTGTGAGGGAAGGGGGGCTCATGGGTAGATGGGGGTGAGGGAGTCATTTACCAGTAACAGGAATGCAAATTCCTGTCGCCGGTAGCCTTTCCACCAGGGATTTTGTGGCAAAATCCCTGGCGGAAAGGGGACTCATGATACCGCCAGTGGTATTGGGTGGACCGTTGGGTCAGAGATGCGCCGTGGCGGTTTGGGGCAGGCCAAACCGCCACACTCGTAATCTGGCGGTCTTAACTGCCAGCCCGTCGGAGACCGTCACAGTCATAATGACCACCTCAGTGTTATAAAAATAAAGGTACTTTATTTGGGCGACACAAATACCAAAAATACCATAGCGACTATACTCCCTTAGGAGGTAAGTAATACATAAATTATATGCACTAGTATGCAGAAATAGACATAAAACTGTTAGAAAACAGTGCAATCAGTGAAAATCACAATAGTTAGAAATGGGCCTAGGGGGAGCACAAACCATATACTATGAAAGTAGAATGCGAAAGTTGGTCCCCCACCTAGGCAAGTGTAGTTTGTAGAGGGGAGCTGGCAGTACTAGGAAAGCCCAAAGGTAAGAACAACAACCCACCCAGCGACCAGGAAAACAGAAGTAAATCACAGTATGTTTCCCAGAACACACACAGAGAAGTAAAGAAGAATATTGCAAAACCCAGAAGAGACTGCAAGACACCAACAGTGGATTCCTGGACAAGAAGACCTGTGGGAAAGGGGGACCAAGTGTAAGAAGCTCAGAAGAGTCCAGGAAGGGCAGGAGCCCCTACTAACCTGGATGAAGGTGCAAAAGGTGAACACCGGTGAAGAAGAAAAGTTAGCACTGCACCCAAAAGACGAAGATGGGTTCCTGGCGGGTGCAAGTGTTTTCCCATGCTACATGGAGGATTGCAGTGGGGTTTGCGTTGTCGGAGTCCGCCAACAAGCCTTGGCAGACGCCAAGCTCAGGGTTAGCTGAAAATGGCGCTGCTGAGGGACAAGAAGGACCACGTTTACTCTACCCAGGAGGAGGAGTTAGAAGGGGCACTCAGTGACACAGAGAGCCCACAGAAGACCAGGCAGCGCACACAGGAGTCCCACAGGACAGGGACATGAAAGTTGCAGAAGAGGCCTATGCAGCACTATGAGAAAGGCTCCCACACCACTAGAGAACCACTCAGGGAGCTGTGCGTTGCAGGATAGAGTGCTGGGGGTGGAGCTGGAGCTGGAGCTTCAAGATGCACGAAGACCTTGGAGGAAGGATGCCAACAAGCCTTGGCACCTGCAAAAGACGCGGTGCACGGGGGTACTCTCTTACGTGGGGAGGCAAGGTCTTACCTCCACCAAAGTTGGACAGTTGGAAGAAAGGACGGTCAGGACCACTTCAGTCCACCACCTGTGATGGAGGATCCAGTCAGCAGGAGAGGAGATCCACGCAGCCGGTCTTCGTCGCAGTTGGTTCCTGCAAAAGCAGGGGAGTGACTCCTTCGCTCCAAGGGAGATTCCTTGTTTTTTTCTGATGTAGACTGAAGACAGGCTGTCCTCAGAGGATGCAGGACCGGGGAAATGTTGCAGGTGCTGGAAGGAGCCAGAGGTATAATGTTGCAAAGGCGTCTTGCATTATTTGTTGCAGCTTGAAGGGTCCTGAAGAGTCCAGATGCAGTTTCTTCAGTCAGAAGTCGAAGTGGAGGGTGCAGAGGATTCCTGCTGGTGTCTAGCAATCTGAATCTGAGGAACCACCCAAAGGGGAGACCAGACATAGCAGTGAAAGGGGGATTGGTCACCTAGCTTGGTGACCACCTATCAGGAGGGGGCTCTGACATCACCTGCTGTCACTGGCCACTCAGATGCTCCCAGAGTTCCCTGCCAACCTTAAAACCAAGATCGGAAAACCCAGGGACCCTCTGGAGGAGCTCTGATGGACAGGGGAGTGGTCACTCCCCTTTCCTTTGTCCATTTTCGTGCCAGAGCACGGATTGTGGATCCCTGAACCGGTGTATGCTGGTTTATGCAAGCAGGGCACCAAATGTGCCCTTCAAAGCATTTCCAGTGGCTTGGGGAGCCTACCCCTCCCAAGCCTGTAACACCTATTTCCAAATGGAGAGTGTGTAATACCCCTCTCCCAAAGGAAATCCTTTGTTCTGCCTTTCTGGGCTGGAGCTTATCAAGCAACAGGAGGGCAGAAACCTGTCTGGGAGGTGGAAGCAACTTGCGCTGCCTGGAAACCCTAAGAAGGCTGAATTGGCAATACTGGTGTTGCTCTAAGGAGCCCCCAGCGTGCCTGGAATCAAACAACCAATGCTTGCAAAAGCCTTGGGGTATGATTTCAACATGTTTGATATCAAACATGCCTATGTCCATTATGTAGCTGGACATAGGTAGTGAGTACATACGTAAAATGGCGTCCACGCTGTTTGTGGGGGCACCTCTGCTAGTGCAGGTGTGCCCCCATACACAGTTTTTTTGCACCCTGCCCTCTGTGCTAGAAGGCCTACCAGAGGGATGACTTATAAGTGACCTGGTGTAGTGCAAAATAGCAGTGAAAGGGTACTTGCACCTTTTCACGCAGACTGCAATGGCAATCCTGCAGAACCCTTTGCAAAGGCTCCCCATGGGTGGCAAATTATATGCTGCAGCCCATAGGGATCCCCTGGAACCCCAATGCCCTGGGTACCTAGGTACCATATACTAGGGACTTATAATGGGACATCCAGTGTGCCAATTGTGGATGAAATACAGAGTTTTGGGAGAGAGAGCATAATCACTGGTGTCCTGGTTGGCAGGATCCCAGGGAACACAGTCAAGCACACTGACATCAGGCAGAAAAGGAGGGTAAACATGCCAAGAAAGTGAGTACTTTCCTACAGCAACTGACTCTGGAAAGTTTTTGACCAAGACGATGGGCTCTTTGAATTTTCAGGAGGGATATGTTATTGAGACCCACTATCTTGGGAAGATTCAATTGAAGAAAGGCAATAATATCACCCCCTTTGCTCCCTCTGGAATTCCATAAACACTAAGGGCCTTACTATGATTCTGGCGGTCCAATGACTGTCAGTTTGCGGTCCGACTGACACCTTACGCACTACACATTGCCGCCAGCTCTATTACGAGTCAGGGACAATGCTGTAGTCCGTTTCCCGCTGGGCCAGCCGACGGAAAGTCTGTTTTCATCCACTGACCCAGTGGGAAACCCGTAATCGGGCTCATGGGGAGGCAGCTGCACTGGTGGCAACCTACCTGTCGGGACTTCAGCGGACGGCCTTTTCCATCCGCCAAAATTGTAATGACCCACTAAGATTGTTGCGTCAATTACGATTTTCCGAGTCTTCTGTTTGGCGCTTGAGGATTGAAATTTCATTGGTCATAGTGGTAATTTAAGAAGAAATGTTGTGGAATTCAGTAGTATGTAGTTCAAGATCTGAAACCCTTGCGAGGGGGACCATTTATCATCAAAGCGTTGAAGAGTAGTGGTGGTTTCAAACATGAAAGGCCTCAGCATTTTTAATTTTTCCATCGAGTCTTCCATGGTGACAGCGAGAGGTGATTTTCTGAGGGAAGCAGGGTCCTTTTTCGGTCTCTTACTACCACTGCCCACATTTTCCTTGTGGCTAATAGAGGATGCATTGAAAGAACCATTTTTTCAAGGAAACGCTACCTCCCTGTGTCATAATGAAAATGTAACAGACAGTGGAGGGAAGAGGGTAAGCAGTTATGTTGTGATGAAAGGATAACACCTTGCCTTAATTAGAATGGAGAATCAGTCCTGAAGGAAATCAGCAGAATAGTGATGTACAAATACTGTTGAAAGTCTACTTGAATTGAGGATCCTGAGATACCTGCTGAGAAGTTGATGATTCCTTAAATGAAAGACAGAACTCTAACTTCAATAATAGAAGAAGTTTGGTATGCAGAGCCAGAGTTCTGGTATAAGGCATAGAGGAAAAGCATGTTAATTGATTGGGAATGCATGATATTCTGTCAGGAAAATTGGCGGGAGAACTCCGAGCTCGCTCGGCAGCTGAGAAAAGATTAAAGGCAGGCTGCTGGAGGATGAGCGTTACAATCAAGCAAAGAAAATCTTACCGCCTGCGCCCCCCCCCCCCCCCCCCCCCACACCTTTAGAAAGCATTAGCTTTCATTTGTCGATTCGTAGGGTCATTCCGGTTGAAAAAATATGCAAAAACCCTGACCAGAGAGCAGAAGCTCTGTTACACGGCAGCTATCTTGTGCCCATCCAGCTGTGTGCCCCTAATAACCTGAATCCTAAAACAGGCGTGGAAGGGTTGGGAACAATGTTATTTTTATCTGTTGGTTACAGTTGATGGGAATATTCTGACTAGTATGGTCGTTGTCATTGTATCTGTACTCTTCAAAAACCATTAAAGAGTATACCAGATAGAAAAAAAACAATGAACTTTCCCCAGTGTGTGAGGTACTGTAGACAGAATAGTAAATATGACCCCTCCCTCCCCACCCACTTTCTCCAATTAGGAACTGGTGTTAGAATAGTTAATCTGAACCCTTCCCCCAACCCCCAATATATGCACTTTTCTCACTCTGTGTGGGATTGGAGTTAGAATAATAAATATAACTCACTCTAGCATATGCACTTTCCACAATGTTTGTTAAACTGGAGTTAGAGTAATACATCTGAGTTCCCTCTTCCCAAAACCAGTATTTCTGACACTCAAATTTGAATGTTTGATATGATCCCCAAATATATGCACTTTCCCCAAGGTTTTGATTGACAGAAGTTACAATAGTAAATATAACATCTTTACTTCCAATATTTATATTTTCCACATCATTTGTGAGATTAGAGTTACAATAGTATATATGATCCACACCCTCGAAATGTATGCACTTTTTGCAGTGTGTTTGAAACTTCAGTCAGAATTCTAAATGTGACTCACTGACCCACCCCCAGATATATGCACTTTCCACAATGTTTGCTGAACAGATATTAGAATATTTAACTCCCCCAAATATATGCATTTTCCCCAGTATCTGTTGGACTAGAATTAAAATACACAATTTATGCACTTTCCCCAATATTTATAGAACTGGAGGTAGAATAGGAAATCTATCCCAGCACTCCCAGTTATATACTCTCTTCCAAATGTTTGTGGGGCTGGGAATGAATATTTAATATGATCTGACCTCTCTCTCCAATGTTTATAGTTCTGAGGGGAGAGTAGTACATTTGAGCACCATCCTTCCAGTTGCCAATATTTGTGATACTGGAATTAGAATATTTAATTTAATATTTAATCTGATGCCCCAAATATACGTGCTTTCCCTCAATTTAGGTAGGATTGAAATTAGAACAGTAAATATGGCGCCCTCCATTCCAATTATATGCACTTTCCTCAATGTTTGTGGGATTACAGTTAGAATGGTATATATGACCATCTGCTCCCCAAATATACGCACTTTTTGCAATGTTGGTGGATTTAGAATAATAAAAATTACTGGTCACAGCGCCAGCCCAGGGGCAAAACACATGCTAAATCACAATATATCAATATCTGGTCACATCTCCACAGTGTGCCAAAGAGGGCATTACATCGCTCCTGACTGTAGTCAACATGAACAATTAACAGAAACTGTAAAGTGCCTTTGGCTGTATTAGAATAAGAAGCCTTTCCCTTACTGATTACTTGGGATTCCACCTGAGGGGATACCGTCCAGCTCCTCCTGCTTCAGCATGCTGGTCTGGTGGGGTCTTTTGGCATGGACAGTATGCACTTGGGTCCTCCTATAACCTGGAAGTTGAATGGACTGCGTTGAAACCTTTGTAGTACATTGGTTCTAGAGGTTCTATTTTGCCCTTTGGAGGTCATCCTCTTCTTCTTCCTCTAGTGTCCCTGGACAAAAAAAGTCTCCAGATGAAGGGGTGATTTTCTTGAATTGTGATACAATTCTGGCCATAGTCACTGACCCCCTTTGGGATGTCACCATTTTACTTTGTACGGTGATCACTTGCACAGGTGGCTTTTAAATGCAGTCTTGATACTTGCTTCTAAGAGTTCAATATCTCTTTTTGACCAGTCCCCTTTTATAATTTGGTACAGTTTTGCTCTTTAGCTCCTTTTTTCAGCCAGTGTAGCTGATATTTTAGACTCTCCTTCTTTGTGCTTGTTGTATGTCAGTTGCTAGAGGGGATCATCGGGGGCTGTTCGGTATTACATCATGTACTAGCCTTCCAAACAGGGGATGTGAGGAGGTACATTTAGTTGTGCTGTGTGAGATAAGCCTGGTTGCTATCATAAACTGGCGAATGCTGTTTTCCATGTTGGTCTGCTGTTCCACAACTACCCTGATGGTCTAATTGAGTGTGCGCTTAAATTGTTGAACTTCTTGATTAGCATTTGGGTACCTCAGGGTTATCTTCTGGTGCTGGATACCCAGGTTTCCATGTATGCTTTGAACTCAAGCCTAGAAAAGGAGTACTGTTGTTTCTGAGGATGGTCGGGATGCTGTAAGCTGCAAATATTTTCTCTAGTTTGGGTTGTATTTGTTTGAATGCAGATGAGCTTATTATTTCTACAACCAGGTACTTCGTGAGTCATCTATGGTTACCAGTAGCTGCTTCACATGCAGGAGTGAACAAAAGTCTGCACTGACATTGGTCCAATGGGCTGTACAAGCTTCCTTAATTATCACTGTGGCTGGCAGGTTAGGATTTCCCATTGTGTGACACAACAGGAATTTGCAAATTGTTCTTTCAAAATGGCCATCCGTTTCTTGTGTGCTTTGTTTTTTACTATTCCTTGATGTCCTGCGTGTGATAGCTGGGTGGCATGATATCGTAGGGAAGGTGGTACTTTTGTTTTGGATCCTCTGAGGAGCAGTTTAAGCTCACTTCATTCCATACTCTTCACAGGGCTGTGACATTTTTGTTGGCCTGTCCTTTCCTTTCCCTTTCCCCTTACACCAACACTTCCTTCCTTTCCCTTCCCTTCCCTTCATTTCCCTACCCTACTCTACTCTACCCTACCCTACCCTACCCTAACTTACCCTGTTCTCCAGTTGTTCTTTCTGAATGTGTTTATAGCCATTTGTAGGCACTTTTGTATCTTTGTTCGGTTTGGCAAGTTTTTATCGTGACATGTCTTTGGGGCCTTGTCACAGGCCTCAGAGTCACCATCATAGTAAAAGCTCTTGTGATTGGATTGGGGATCACCTGAAATAGCTGCATCCTCTAGCACCTGAAGAACTTTTGGGAAAGAAACTAAATATGCTGCATTTAGGCTTTCTACGTAGTGGGGCCATTAGAAGGAGTCGGCAGGGCTGGAGGATCAGACTGTATGTTTATATGAACACTCCCCTTAACCTTTGGTTGGTTTGGCAAGTTTTTGTCGTGACATGTCTTTGGGGTGAAGTGTGTGGTCTCAGCCACCAGTTTAACATATTCCTGGTCTTCCTGCATCAGTTGAGCCTGGTTCCCTTGGAGATGAGACAGTAATTCAGCTGGATTATTGCAGCCTGATTTGCATGACACTTTGAATCTATATTGTTGTAGTTATTATATTCACTTTTCAGTATGGGATGATGCCAGATATAACGTTGCCAAGTACACGTTGGTGACCAGCTTATGGCCTGGAATTACGTAAAATTTCCTGTCCATACACTTCGAAATGAAAATGTGCTTCCCCCCATCAGAGGGCAGGGACTTCTCAATTGATTTAGTAATTTGGAGTCTCTGTAGTGGATCAGACCATGCTGTGAAACACGACTGATCACTGGCACCTACATGTCCATGTCTTGCAAATGGACCAGGATGGTTCCTAAGTCTGTTTGGCTAGTGTTTACCACCATCTTGATTTTAAGCTTTGGAATGAAGTATCTTATTGTTGTTTTACTAAGTAGTGTGTTGTTGGTGTTCTGTTGTCCACTGCTGGGGTCAGAAGGGTGCTTTCTTCATAAGTTGCCTCAATGGCTCAGTCAACATCGCAAGGTTGAGAATACATCTATTACAGTATGAGGAGAGTACCCCTCACTACATTTTTCTACATTTAGATTTGTTTCTTCATAGAAAACTAAGTCTGCCTCTGGAGAGATGTTAGATGGAAGTGGTATAAAACTCCAGGTGGTTTGGAGTACTCACACATCTTTTGTAATATGTGACAAGTTCTGAAAGAAAGAACGTATGCAACTGGTTCTAAGAGAAAAAACACATTCTTCTCATAAGATTTAATTTAATGTTAATGTGAAAACTCACCTTAACCTTTGGTTGATTTGGCAAGTTTTTGTAGTGACATGTCTTTGGGGTGTGTGGTCTCGGCCACCAGTTTAACATGTTCCAGGTCTTTCTACATTGGTTGGGTCTGATTCTCTTAGAGAAAGATGTGTGAGACAACCCTCCCCTGGTTGAACCGTGATAGATGTGGCCTTTGAAACCTCTGGGCCTGTGGGGCAAGAATTCTCTCCTTATCAGTGGTATTTATTGTTTCCACTTCCTTGAAAAACAATTCTCCAAACCTAAGGCCTTCTGCTGATTTCCTGCCTCAATAGTCACAGATTTACAGAGTTTGAGATCTCCATGTAAAAGGATGGACTTGTTTAGAAAGTGCAGCTCGCATTCCCTAAAAGGGAAATGGGTTGGTGGGCCCATCCTGCTAAGATGTCTGTGTCAATAGGAGTACCCTGATCTTCAGCTGTAAAGGGTAGGTCCAAATTCTAAGGCAGGGGCCCTAAGAGGTCCAGTGATATAACTTGGCAGGCTTTCCAGTATCTATCTATTACCTTCTTTTGATGTTTACAAACTTCCCTGGAAAGTGATAAGTTGTTGATCAATATGAGGGGTACTGGCCACCTACCCCTATAATGACAGCCTAGGACTCACACCTAAGCAGTGTCTAACCTTTTTGGGGAAGTGTTTTCTAAGTCTCACCTAAACGTATGCAATTGGGGGTGTCCAATTTCAGAAGCATGGATCTACGATCCCCTCAGGGACAAAAGTGTCTCTTAGAGGGGATGTCGAGGCTTTTGAATAATTTTACCCAGCATCCAGGCCATCATATGTTCTGCACTTGGGCAAGGGGCGCATCCCCTGTCCAATTCCTGCTCACAGGTCTTGGAGTCACCATTATAGTGAAAGGCCTTGTGATTGGATTGGTGATCATCCGAAATTTCTTCATCTTCTAACACCTGAAAAACTTCTGGGAAAAAAATTAAATATGCTGCCTTGAGGCTCTTCAAGTGGTGGGGCCATTAGAAAGAGTCAGCAGAGCTGGCGGATCAGATTGGGCAATATAGAAAATAAAGTTTTTAGTTGTTGGGCCAAGGGCCTCAGGGATGCACCTCGGGACCTACATTTGTATAGTCTGAACCACCATAGGCTTAACTTGCCCAAATATAAAATCATCCACTCTCTCAAACATTCTGCTCTTACTCTGTCTGACATTTTATAATTTGGGATGATGGCCAGACGAGTTTGTCTCTCCCAACTCGCTGGCTCCATCTGACAGGTAATAATGAATGAATTGTGCTTGACAATAAATTATCCATTCAGGAATGTATTTAGTTATTTGTTTTTGTCATCGGAAGACCCTACAGAAAATTCTTTTATACATTACACCTGACCCTAGAAAAACAGTTACCTATACTGTAATTACTTCAAAACTAGATTACAAATGATCACTTGCTTACAGCTGTCTCTGCTATCGCACAGCTTGAACTCGTTACCCACTAAACCTAGAGCCTCCACAACTTATTCGCTATTTAGCTAACTTGTGAAAAACTACTTTTTCACTGTAATTCTGTCTCTCCATTTTTCATGTATAGTGATTTGAGTGCCTGGACTCCCTCTATTGGGTAATCGATTGTGCTCTATAAATATCATATAACTCTTGAGTGAGGAGTGAAGCGCTGGGGGTGAAGAAAGAATGGAGATCCCTTTGATCGGAGACTGAACAGATACATCCGAGACTGGACAAATATACGCATGGTGCCGAACTGCAATAAATCAAACAATGAATCAAACAATTAAATAGAACAGTGTGCGATGTTGAATCGATAAAAAGAAATAGAAAAAGTACTTAACAAGGCTGCTCTGAGCAGCAGGAAGGTGGAGGTCCCTCTGGAGAAAAAGGTGTTTATGGAGATAAGTGACTCTCATTAGTGGATAGGGACTCACACATGGGTGATGTAGTTTTTTCCTCAACGTACCGTTGGTGTTGTAGAACTTTGAGTTTGATGTTTACTCTGTTGGTAAGCGTGATATGGCTGCTGTGAAAAATAAAGCAAGAAGGAGAGTGCCTAATCTGAGCCTCCAGGCCTGGCATGGAATTCTCGCCTCTGTGTCCTTAATAGAATATACATTTTGCACTTTCTTATTCTAATGGTCACTGCCAGCTGTACTCCTACTCCTAAGTCTGAGACTGAGACCAGACTTTTTTCTTTTTTTTTTAAACCTGGTTACTTCGGTGGTTTGTGTTTTGTAAACAGAAGAATCGGAGAAACAATCACAAAAGTTATGATAAGATATTTTGGCCCTCATTACAACCCTGGCCGTCGGTGTTAAAGCGGCGTTAATACCGCAAACAGGCCAGTGGAAAAAAAAATGGGATTACGACCGTGGCAGAAACCGCCAACATAGACAGCCACTTTAACACTCCGACCGCCACGGCGGTAGAAACAAACAGTGCGGCGGTCACCACCAACAGACAGGCGGAAGACAAAGTACCGCCCACCCTATTACAAGAGGCCTATCCGCCACCTTTTCCGGGGCGGAACCAACGTTATCAAAAGCACGGCGGAAACAGTACACAGAAGGGAAAACACTCACCTCTCGACACCCAACGAGGAACCAGGACGCCACGGAGCCCGAACTACACGTACTGCCCATGTTGGTTTACCTCCTCTTCTACCAGGAGTACGAATGGCCGCAGCGGCGACCATAGTGAGTACTGCACCTACAACACAGGGGAAGGGGGAGGAAACAGAGTGACACACACACACAACACCCCCACCCTCACCCTTACACACAACAACATACACACAAATACATGCAGCAACATTACATATACACCCCCCGCCCCTGGAAGAACCCAAGGACAAAAGGAAATGATTGTAACCATTGTAATCAAGAAAAATCCATTATTCAAAAGTCACAATTCAGTATATACAAATATGTACACCAACTACACAAGTCCGGATAGTGTACTAATCATTGTCCATGGACCACTAAGCCCAAAATGCATGGGCGAGGCCCACACATGATACCTGACTCGAAACGGAGAGAACACTTCTGGGGCATCAGATCAAAAATATACAGGCTCCTTAGGGGGTGGTGGAGGGGGGCACCTCAGCCTGATGAACGCACGACGCCACTGCTGCACGAGGGGGCTCCATGCCCATTGATGTATCCTGGGGAGTGCAAAGCCACAGTCTCTCAAGTCTCTCCAGTGGGTGGGTTGCCCACTGCTTTATCCTGGGGAGTGCAAAGCCACAGTCTCTCAAGTCTCTCCAGTGGGTGGTTTGCCCACTGCTTTATCCTGGGGAGTGCAAAGCCACAGTCTCTCAAGTGGATAACAGTCACCACTGGTTCTGTAGGGGGCCTGGTGCCCAGAGTGCTTCTTCATGCCAAGGACTGAGGTAGTGGATGTATCTCTCCACTGGTTCTGGAGGCGGCCTGGTGCCCAGAGTGCTTCATCCTGCCAAGGACTGAGGTAGTGGATGTCATTCTCCACTGGTTCTGGAGGGGGCATGGTGCCCAGAGTACTCCACGTGCAGTGTGGTCGGTACAATTCCATCACCTGGTTGTGCATGCCACGATATTTGCGAGGTTCAGGTAGCATGATACGCCATGGAGGCAGCGACATACCCCACACTGCTGCCGCTGCGGCTTCCACCTGCAGGTGTAAACAGTAGAAATGCCTCATGGAAGCTGCCCAGGGTCCAGGAACTCTCCTCCAGCCTCAGATGACTGACCACTGGGGATGGTAGCCATGTCAGCAGTGGTGCCTGTGTCCGAGGACGCCGCGGGGCCGGTGGCGGTGCTTGCGGCGGTGTCTGTCGCGGCAGTGCTTGCAGCGGTGTCTGTTGCGGCGGTGCTTGCGGCGGTGCTGGCGGCGGTGCATGGGTCAGCACCTGCAGAGGGACACAGCAGGACGTTTCCTGCAGCCTCGGACGGCTGCCCACTGGGGGAAGAGGCTGGGTACTGTCGCTGAGGCTGTAGACGTGCCGGGGGCGGTGCAAGTGGCGGTGCTTGTGGTGGTGTCTGTCGCGGCGGTGCTTGCGGCGGTGTCTGTTGCGGCGGTGCTTGCGGCGGTGCTGGCAGCGGTGCATGGGTCAGCACCTGCAGAGGGACACAGCAGGACGTTTCCTGCAGCCTCGGATGGCTGCCCACTGACGAAGATGCTGGGGACTGTCGCTGAGGCTGTAGACGTGCCGGGGGCGGTGCAGGTGGCGGTTATGGTGGTGGGGCAGCTAGCGGTGTTCGCCGCCATACAGGTTGGCGTGGTCGTGGACAGAAAGTGTGACACTGGTCCCTCAGTCGGTGCCACCATGCCCTCTCCTGACCTGCTCTTCAGCTTTTGGTCCTTCACCAGCCTTGATGGTGCCACAGTTGTCTTGCCACTATCCCCTTTGGTTTTTGCTGAGCCCTTGGTGGCTGGTACTTTCGGCTTCTCCCTCTGGGATGTGGGCACCTTTTTAACCTTGTCAGGTGGCGGAATGTCCTTGCCCTCGCTACGTGGCACATTTGCAGCCCTGATGGTTGGCGCACTCCATGACCCCGCAGTTGCTGGCACCACTCTGCCTGGGAATTTGGTGGCTGAGGCGCTGGGCTGGGACCTGGAAAGCCTGGCCCTAGGGGAACAATGGGGGGGAGGTGTAGGGAAGAGGTCAATGTTAGCCAGGAAGAGTTTCTTAGACACACTGGGACGGGAAGATGGAGGGGGTTTGGCAGTGGAGGTAGAGGTAGTGGTTTTAGGAGGTGTAAGTCTGCTGAATTTGGGTGAAGGTGCATGGGCCGGAGGCTGTTGTGAGGTGGATGGCTGTTGGGTGGGTTTGTGCCTGCGTTTGTGTACTTTGGGAGGAGGACTCACAGACACACTGGGAGAGAACACTGGGGATGTGTGCATGGTAGTGGGGGTGGTGAGTGCACGTGAGCGGTGTGTGATGATGGGCGTGCTGGTGATGGAGGAAGTGGCTGAGGATGTAGTGCATGCAGGTGTGAGTGGAGACGAGACAGGGAGAGAGGAGGAAGACGTGGAGGAGTGGGACACAGTGGAGGCAGTGGATGTTGCTGTGTGAGTGCCTGTGGGATGTGTGGTGCTTATGTTTGCCTGAGCCTCTCTTGTGTGTTGATGAGTGTGCATGCTGGTCTGATGGTGTGCTTGGGATAGGCTGAGGTACAGGGGATTGAGTTTGGGTGGAGGAAGTTGGAGGGGGGAGGCTGGACACAGGGACAATGGCTACCATCAGTGCTGAGGCCAGGGCCTGAAATGCTCTCTGTTGGGCTGCCTGGCCAGAATGAATGCCCTCCAGGTATGCATTTGTTTGTTCCAAATGCCTCTCTACACCCTGGATGGCATTCACAATGGTAGATTGCCCAACCGTGAGGGATCTCAGGAGGTCAATAGCCTCCTCACTGAGGGCAGCAGGGCTGACTGGGGCAGGGCCTGAGCTGCCTGGGGCGAAGGAGATGCCCACCCTCCTGGGTGAGTGAGCACGGGACACACGCTGAGAGGCTGCTGGGAGGGCAGTGCTGGTGGGGGGGGTGGTGGCTGTACCTGTTGATGGGGTGGGCACAGAGGTGCCCGCCACCGCTAGGGAGCTCCCATCAGAGGAGGAATCGCTGTCACTGCTGTCTGCTCCTGTCCCCGCCGTAGAGCTCCCCTTGCCCTCCGTCCCACTGGTGGCTTCAGACTCCATTGTTTCACCCTCCAGGGCCAAGTGGGTTGCAGCTCCCTTCTGCTCCAGTGCCAATGCTCCTCTGCCTGATGATGCTATTGCACACAAGAACAGGGAGACCACAAAAAGGGGTGGGGGGAGACAGAAGAAAGACATGTTCAGTGCATGCAACACCACTACCATTGGCGGACACAACACACATGGAGCAGCCCTCTGCACTACGCCATGCACTAACAGTTCCTAGAAATATCAGCTGACCATGGGGTACGAGGCCTAAGACCAATTGCTGGACACCTGGAAGTCACAGGAGCCTGACTAGGTGTAGATGGCTCTTACCACTGGTGGGGTTGGGGTGCCGCATAGCCTGCCTCACAAGGGACCTTGCCTACCAATTTCGCCCTGGCCTAGGGGAACCCACTGCCCACCTCCCCCACCCAGACACCTCGTAATGCACGCAGAGACAGCTGAATGGGAGTGTACTCACCCCCTTGTGGCTTCTTTGATGCTCTCAAGTGCCCATCCAACACCGGATAGGCCACCGCCAGGATCTGGAACATCAGGGGGGTCATGGTGCGACGGGCACCCCTCCCACGTTGAGAGGCCATCCCCAGCTGGGCCTCCACCGTCTTCTTACTCCAGCGGCGCAGGTCCTTCCATCTTTTACGGAAGTGGGTGCTCCGTCTGTGGTAGACCCCCAGGGTCCGGACGTCCTTGGCGATGGCACGCCAAATACCGTTCTTCTGGTGGGCGCTGACCTAGAGGAATGGTACGGGGGAAAAGGAAATTACTTACCAGTCCGGACTGTCATACTCATTGCCCCCCAGTTCCCACCCTTGCCCAGACACACATACACTCCCCATCCGCACATGCAGGCCTCAGCCCCCCACCCTGTATCTTCCATCCACACCACTCAAAACAGGCATTGCCCATGCAGCATGCTCTCAGTGTACTCACCTGTTTGTCTTGAGGACCATACAGTTGCGCGTACTGGGGAGGACCCCATCCACTAGTTTCTCCAACTCCTACGAAGTGAAGGCAGGGGCCCTTTCCCCAGACACATGAGCCATCGTCGCTTCCAGACTGAGGTCACAGCAGCACTTGCAGTGTAGGTCCTCTCCTGTTGAAGATCAGGTATCAAGTGAGTGAACACTCAGAAAATGGCGGTCACGTCCGCGGCGGTGCCTACCGTCACCGCTGGCGTACATCATTATTGGCTCCTGGGACCCATAGGGCCCAATGTTAACCAATGCTGAATTGCGCCCCCGTCTTCGACCGCCCACTGCGACGGTGTAGAACCCCAGCACAGTTCCCTATTATCCCCTTGTCCCACCTTACAGGTCAGGCACCTGCCATTTCAGGAGGCCACATGGGATGGATGTTAACTGTGTCACACCTATCTAGGCCGGGAATATAGACAGATACCGGCACATTGCGGATTAATAACGTTTCTGAAAATAAGACATTGTGATACCTCACTGTTGGATGTCTCTCTGCTCGCTGTTCTCCTCCATAGGGCACGTCCGCTGGGGCAGGTGATGAGATGGCGGCATCCTCCGGTGTACAGACCCCTGGTGGACCTGTCGACAATGGAAGAGAGAGACACATCCTGGTCACATACAGACTTGATCGTGAAACAATCCAGGAACTGTGTGCCCAGTTGGAGCCGGACCTGATGTCAGCTATCCGCCATCCCACAGGAATCCCCCCTCTAGTGCCGGTCCTGTCTGTACTCCATTTCCTGGCCAGTGGGTCTTTTCAAACAACAGTGGCCATGGCCATCAGGGATGTCCCAGACAATGTTCTCTAACGTGTTGTCCAAAGTGTTATCTGCCCTGCTGAAACACATGCGCAGCTACATCGTTTTCCCTCAGGTGGAGGATTTGCCCACAGTGAAAGGTGACTTCTATGCCCTGGGACATATCTCCAACATCATAGGTGCCATTGATGGGACACATGTGGCATTTGTACCCCTTGCAGAAATTAACAGGTGTACAGAAACCAGGGGCCATATGTACCAACGAATTTTCCCATAGACACAGAATGGGTATAACCCTTTGCTACATCTGGCCCCAGAAGAGCTACCATTCTATGAATGTGCAGATGGTGTGTTTGGCAGACCAGTACATCTCCCATGTCAATGCCAAGTATCCTGGCTCCGTGCATGATGCTTACATTTTGAGGAATAGCAGCATCCCTTATGTGATGGGCCAACTCCAGAGGCACTGTGTGTGGCTAATAGGTGAGGGCAAGGTCCCAATACAGTTGACATAGGTTTCTGGGTATGGGGCTGTCCCTAAGGATTAGTGTGTGTCTAACAGTTGTCCCTCAACATTTGCAGGTAACTCTGGTTACCCCAACCTGTCATGGCTACTGACCCCAGTGAGGAATCTCAGGAGAAGGGCAGAGGAACGCTACAATGAGGCACATGGGCAAACTAGGAGGGTGATCGAACGCACCTTTGGCCTCCTGAAGGCCAGATTCTGGTGCCTCCATCTGACAGGTGGCTCCCTATACTACTCACCGAAGAAGGTGTGCCAGATAATCATGGCCTGCTGTATGCTGCACAACCTGGCTTTGCGACACCAGGTGCCTTTTCTGCAGGAGGATGGGCCAGATGGTGGTCTTGTGGCAGCTGTGGAGCCTCTGGACAGTGAAGAAGAGGAGGGAGAAGAAGAGGATATTGACAACCGAAACAACATCATCATGCAATACTTCCAGTGAGACACAGGTAAGAAGATGCCACTGCTTCCCACATCTCATTCTATTGTTGGAACTAGCATAAGTGTGTCATTTTCATTTAGTGTATGGACCATGACTTGTCACTTTGACTTTCCATTTCACAGATTTCAGTCCCACTTTGTGCCCTCTGCTATGTTTACTGCTGGCCTACAACTGTGTTACATTGGTATGTGAACAAGTAAATTGATATTGCTATATTCCATAGTTATTGCAATTACACATTTGTGAAAGCACAGACTGACTCCAGATTGTTTTGTGATTGAAGTGTGTTTATTCCTGTGCAAATAAGTGGAGGGGGTTATAAAATGGGCTGGGGGGATGGAGGAGGAATGTCCATGGCAGAGTCTAGTCTATTTGTTTCACAGGTGCATTGTCCAGAGGGGCATAGGAAGTGGAGCAATGGCAATTTAAGGATGGACAGGGTGTCAAAGTGGGACAGAAGGGTGACATTCAGGGGGGTCCCATTTCCTGGCAGGGGTCTTGGCAATGTTCTCTATCGTGTTCCTGGATCTCAGGGACCATTTGCGGGGTGGTTCTCCTTCTTCAGGGGGTCGGGGTGCTGGTTGCCTGTTGTTCCTGTGGCGGTGCCTCCTGTCCACTAGCGCCGGCGGAGGTGGAGGGCTGTTCATCGTCCAGGCTAGTGTCAGGGGCCCCTTGTTGTGCCACTGTGTCCCTCCTGGTGTTGGCAAGGTCTGCCAGCACCCCTGCAATGGTGACCAGGGTGATGTTAATGGACTTCAAGTCCTCCCTGATCCCAAAGTAGTGTTCCTCCTGCAGCCGCTGGGTCTCCTGAAACTTGGCCAGTACCGTTGACATAGTTCCGGGGAATGATGGTAAGCTCCCATGATGTTGGAGAGTGCCTCGTGGAGAGTGGGTTCCCTGGGCCTGTCCACCCCCTGTCGCACAGCAGTCCTCCCAGTTTCCCTGGTATCCTGTGCCTCTGTCCCCTGAACCGTGTGCCCACTGCCCCCAGGTCTCTGATTTTCTTGGGTTGGTGGGTTTGCCTGGGTTCCCTGTAGTGGTGGACACACTGCTGATTGACGTGTCCTGGGGACAGAGGGATGGGCCCGCTGGGTGGGTGCTGGTGTTTCCTGAGGGGGGAGGTGTTACGACTCTGTCG
This sequence comes from Pleurodeles waltl, assembly GCF_031143425.1. NCBI lineage: Eukaryota > Metazoa > Chordata > Amphibia > Caudata > Salamandridae > Pleurodeles > Pleurodeles waltl. The sequence goes on along the minus strand of NC_090439.1, from coordinate 788,689,462 downwards.
TCCCATTTCTAGGGGGCGCTGTAAGGGGACTGTCGGAAGCCTGGGAATCACCTTAAACACTTATCTAGAGTCCCTTGCTGACTCCTGTTTGTTTCACTTTTCACCAAGGTACACTTGTGTAGTACTACATTTGCTTCCTGGGACTGCAAATCCCATAATGCACAGCCTGGTAGTCAGGAAAGCCCGGATTCTGTTTCCCATTGTTTTCTATGGGAGAAGTCCAGTTGCTCCATTTCACCGGATCCTCTCCTCCAGGACTTGCAAGTGTCTGAAACTACACACACCTGAGACCTCTCCTGTGCAGCCCAGCTTGGAACTGCTTATAAGCAGCAATTTTCACAAGATCCCTGTCGTGCATTGGAGTTCGATTCCTTTGTGTTACAGACCCCTTGTCGGATGGTGTTCCAGTTTTGTTCCTGCTTGATCCTGTTTCCTGTTTCTCTGCCCTGTTCCTGATTGTTCCAGCCAGAGTCTGCTCCCTACTTCTTAGCCTTGTATCTGTTTGTTTCTTCAAGGGGCTGCTCCCTGTTTCTCTGCCCTGCTCCTGCCTTGTTTCAGCCTGAACCTGCTCTCTGTTTCCCAGTCCTGTTTACTACTCATTCCTACTCCCTGTATTCCAGTCCTGTCCTTGCCTGTTCCAGCCAGAGCCTGCTCTCAGTTTCCCAGTCCTATCTCTGTTTGTTCCAGCCAGAAGTTTGCACCCTGTTTTCAAGTCCTAGTCCTGCCTTTACTTCAGCATGAGCCTGTTCCCAGTTCTTGCCTCTGCCTCTTTGTTTGCTCCCTTCTGTTTCTGTTTCTTCTTGGTTCTTTGTGTCTGGTAAGTGTTCTATCAGTCTTCACCAGTGTATAAGTGTCCTCCTTTGTACTGGGGTTGGCTCCTGGTTTCCAGGAGGCAATTCCAGCCCCCATCCTTGTCTAGTGTTATACGTTGTCTTTCGTGCCTAAAAGTGACAGTGTGCTATTGCTGTTTTCTCAGGAATCGCCACTGTGTTTCCAGCTGGACCCACAAGAGCGTGTCCTGTGTATGTAAGTACTATCCTTGTTTGTGCTCTAGGGTCCAGGGACAGAATCACTTCTGCTGCCTCCTTTCTATGGGGCTGGCAGGGTGACTATCTGTAAGAGCAGACTGCACAGAGGCATCGAGATTCCCTGTCACTGTGGGAGGTTCTGCGCCTTACTCTGTGTACAACCCCAGCGTGTTTGTCCACTAGTAATCCGTTTCCTATTTGTTCACATAAGGGTTGCTCTGCTTTTACTTTCCTGCTTCCTGTGTCTGTCCATAGCTGTCCTTTCCGTGTATGCCTTTAGCTGCTCTTCTGCCCCAGTACACTACCTCTTTAGGATATTCGGTGACCTAAAGGGTTGTCCCAACCAGAGTCCTGATCAGACCCACCCAAAACCGTGACAGGAGGCTCTGTGGTGGCTTGTGACAGTGTCAGGGGAACCGACTGTCCCGAGGTCCCAGATGGGCCGGGCTGGTCATCTTGATCCAGGTGTGCAGAGCTGCTATCATCACTGTGGGCCTCTTCTGTGGGGGGACTGGATATGTCTGGCACCTCCTGTCCGGTGACGTTGGGTAGGGGTCCTGCTGGGGTGTAAGTGCATAATTATTGTATCTGTGTGTGCCATTGTGTGCAATGGGTGATTGACCCTCTACTCCAGTGCTTGCATTATTGGCTTGGTCCTTGTGTGATTGGTGATTTTGGGGCATGAGTAAGTCGCTGTAGTGGACATGCTTGGGTGATGGGTGTCCATGCATTAGTGTCACATGCAGGGCTTGGTTTTGGGATGTGTGGGTTGTGTTAGTGGGGTATCTGTGGGTTGTTGGGGTGATGGGTGTGAGGGTGGGAGTATGTGATGGCATGCAGGTGGGGTGGGGGGGATAAGGTAGTAAAGATTTGCCTTACCAGAGTCCAGTCCTCCTGCTACTCCTGCCAGGCCCTCAGGATGCAGTATTGCCAAGACTTTCTCCTCCCATGTTGTTTGTTGTGGGGGAGGAGGTGGGGGTCCACCGCCAGTCCTCTGTACAGCAATCTGGTGTCTGGAGACCACGGAACGCACCTTCCCCAGTAGGTCGTTCCACGTCTTTCTGATGTCATCCCTAGTTCTTGGATGCTGTCCCACTGCGTTGACCCTGTTGACAATTCTACGCCATAGCTCCATCTTCCTTGCAATGGAGGTCTGCTGCACCTGTGATCCGAATAGCTGTGGCTCTACCCGGACGATTTCCTCCACCATGACCCTGAGCTCCTCCTCAGAGAACCTGGGGTGTCGTTGAGGTGCCATGATGTGGTGTGGGTGATGTGTGAGGTGGTGTCTGTTGTGATGTGTGAGGGGTTGTGTTGGTGTATGTTGTTTGAGGTGTGTGGATGTTGTGTAAGTGATGGTGTTGTGTGTCTGTGGATGCTGGTGTTGTTTTAGGTGGTGTAACTCTCTGGCGTGGTTTCAAAATTCTGGTAGTAAGGGTTTGTGGGTGATGTGGGTGTGTGCTTTATATTGTATTGGGTGTGGTGTGTGTATGTGTATCAGGTGTGTGTATTTCGAATTGTTCAATGTGGTTGTGTTTTGTATATGTGTGTGTATTTTGAGCGCAGCGGTGTGTACCGCCAATGGATTTCCGCAGCTGAAAGACCGCTGCGTTGATTCGTGGGTCGTGATAGTGTGGACGTATTCCTGTTGTCGTGACAGTGTCGGTTTTGTGATCGCCAGTTTATCACTGACCTTTGGTGTGGCGGACTTGTGTGGGTATCTGTATTGTGGCGGATTACGGGCTGTGGGTCATAATACCTGTAGCAGAATTACGCAGCCGCAGCGGTATGTTGGCGGTGTTCTGCACGGCGATAAGCGGGATTTACCGTCAGGGTTGTAATGAGGGCCCTTATCTTTACAATTAAACTTAAAAAAATCTGTGCTTGTCTTCTAAATTCTAAATTTAAATGCAGATAAAGTATACTTAAATTATATGAATTCTGGAAAGGAAAGTATTTTATTGAAATTGGTGAAGGCCTGTATGAATATTTTTTTTAATCCATGTAGTAGCAAATCTGAACGAGATTTTTCAGTTTTATTAGGAACATAGAAAAAAGGATTATCCAGTTACTTCCTTGATTTTTTTATTACACAAGCAAAGTTAGAAAAACATGAAAGTAATTGTATGTATTACATTACTGAGGTAAAGACGTCAGTGCTCCTAAATCAGAAGTAAAAAGAAAACTACAGGCCCTGTAGCCCATAGCCTATTAATCAATCACAGACTAGAGGATCATATAAAATCCATGCCATTAAAGGAAGGTCTGCTCTTGTTGAGATGCCGAAAGAAACATCGCCCTGAGCAATGTAATTGTAGTTCATTCTTGCTTCTGATCTGTAACTGAACAGAACAAAATACTAAATATGTGTTCATTCAAAATGTACTTGAAACTGTTTTGTAAGGGGAGAAATGTAATAGACTAAATAAATCGTTGGACATTTTGGAACACAATCTTTTAGAATAACAAAGTATGGTAAGCCTCGCATTGGTGTCCTTAAGAGGACTGAAAATTCTTGCTCATGTTTTCTAAAATATTTTTAATTTAATGACAGAACCAAAATCTCAGATTTTACAAGTTCAAAGCTGTTCCACAATCAGGGAAAAGGGATTACTTACTAGTTTTTAACAGAACTCCTCACACATAGAATCTGAAGACCAATGAACCATGTATTTGATATCTTTGAGGCTTGTTCTGAAGTTAAAAGAGTTTGAGGCTTTCACACTTCATACAGAATGGGCTCCAAAAATGGAATTGTCAATGCCAGTTTCTGGCAGAATCCAACTGATCCATCTGGCTAAAATAGGGCAAGAGATAGGTCCATAAGGGCGAACAAAGGACATCAGAAGTTTTGAGTCCCCGGGGAAAGCTGAACACAGATTTTGTTCTCTTGGATATTAATACATGACCTCATCCATAGTAAAATACCTAGCTGCACGATCCAGAGCTCAAACATCTGACACTCTTTTGCAAGAGGCTAAATTAAGGAGCATGGCTAGTTTCACTGAAAGTTGTCCTCAGGGTAACGCCTTATTGTCAGGCCAAGACTGAAGATACATTTAACCACTGAGACATCCACAAGTATAGGAACTTGGATTAAGGAGGGGAACAGAGTCTACCATCACAATAATTTGGAAAACAGAGGATGTTCTGTAACAGGATGATCTACTGATGGAATATGCCAAGTTGAAAAGGCTGAGCGATGAGAGTTTACAGTCCTGAAAGAAATACTTTAACCTACAAATGAAGCAAAAAACTTTACAACAAAGGTGATATCAACTGCCACTGCATCTAGATCCTGTTTCACATGTCAGTGTCCTCCTGTTCCAAGGTGATCAGTATCTCTTGTGAGCTGAGTCAGAGCAGGTTCAGTCAAAGAGATTGAGAGCTTAAGATACACATAACCTCACTCATGCAATAACTTTATAAGGATAGAGCCAAAAGGAACAGTCAAAAGGCTGCTCCTCCCACTCCACTCAGTAATGGACCTTTTATCCCAAAAGGTCTACTAAATCTCACTAAAATCCTAGAGTATTTAAACAAAGCAAACAACAAACTTGATTGAAAAGTCCTCCAGTTTCTATATCCACACATTCCAATATGCAAAGCAGCTATCTTGTTTTATGCATATTATTACAAGGAGAGGAGCAGTCCTAAAACTGCAACAAACTATCAATAATGGACCCTATGTTGTGCTTTTGAAACACTAGTCATCATGCCTACTAACTCTCAAGGGAATCCTACATGACCCAAATAAAGCATGAAGGGAAATAAATCTTAAAAATTAAAATATATAAACATACACCCAGATATTGAGTCCACATGACCTGGCTTTTCAATTAGGATCTGAAAATATGCAGGCACAACTGGGTATAAGTATTGGACCTTAGACACCACCAACCCAGTACACTTCTGGACCTGCCAGGGAGAAGGACTTCTGTGCTGCTGAAATAACTTTCACTCTGCTGGACTCCTGCTCTGCTGGGCTGGCTTGTTGCTCTCTACCCTCCTTGCCTGATAGTGAGAAGAACTGTACCTGAATCTCTCCAACCCAGAACCAAAGTGACTCCAAGGACTTGCTGGCTTGCCTCCTGTTCTTTTGAAGTCTCAGGGGCACAAAAGACTTCCACCTCATCGCCCACAGCACCTGGAGTCTACCATCTGAGATTCTTGCACTGCCAAGTAGTGTCAATCCAGTCCTGGACCCTTGGAAGTGGATATAAAGCACTGCTCCAGTCCAAACTCCATGCAGCAATGCTGTTGCACTGCTCGGAACCTGGTACATTTCCTTGGACGCATCGCCGCTGCTGCGAGGATCGAAGGCACAGTATCAATGAAAATGTTGGCAGATCACTACTTCTGTTATGATAGGGAACACCGCATTGCCAACTGTGCAATGCATTACCTCTATTCCTGATGCATCCCCAACTTTGCATAGCTCGGAGCCGACAGATCGCCTACATTTTCAACATCAATGCCAACGCATAACCTCCTTTGCTCCTTGCCTCTTGTTCTCCACGTTGATGCAACTCTGAACCAAGGTAGTCTTTCAGTGGGCCAAGACTGGTCCCTGTGTCTGACCCATGCTCCATTGGGGTTGGCCTAACGTTTCAGATTTGACCCAGTCTAGCTGACCAGATAGCACTGGTTGGCCTGTTATGCTTTTATGCACCACAACTAAGAATATTCTTTAAAAGTATATATCTCAACTTCTACTTATTGTTTTTTGTCATTTTGCACTTGTTTTGTTCATTAAATTAAACCCTATTTTTCTAACCAGCTGTGGTATCTTTTTGTGTACTGTTTTACTGTTTTAAGTATTGCACAAATACTGAACACCTTGCCTTTAAAGTTATACCTGACTGCTCTGCGCCAAACTACCAGAGGGTGGCCACAGGTTAATTTACGGAGTGTTTGTGACTTACCATGACTAGGATTGTGGTTCCTGCTTGGACAGGGTGCATAACTCTGCCAACCAGAAACCCAATTTCTAACAGTCATTTTTATGTTTTTACCCAAGGATAAAAAAACAAAATTGTTATAGAACAGTGGTTCCCAACCTTTTGATTTCTGTGGACCCCCACTTTAACATTAATGAAACCCAGGGACCCCCACTGAATCATATTTAGAATCTGGGGACCCCTGCCTGAGTCATTACTGGAAGCTGGGGACCTAATTTGTCAATATTTGTTAATATGTTTTAATTTTCTAGGCTCTCGCGGACCCCCTGAGAAGGCTTCGCAGACCCCCAGGGGTCCCCGGACCACAGGTTGGGAATCACTGTTATAGAACATCGTGGGGGTCATTCTGACCCTGGCCGTCTTGGACCGCCAGGGCAAGAATGACAGAAGCACCGCCAACAGGCTGGTGGTGCTTCATTCCCTATTCCGACCGCGGCGGTAAAGCCGCGGTCGCACCGCCGGGGCCGGCGGTGTCCCGCCGATTTTCCCCCGGCGGTGATAATCCGCCAGGGCAGCGCTGCAAGCAGCGCTGCCCTGGGGATTATGACCCCCTTACCGCCAGCCTGTGTCTGGCGGTTTACACCGCCAGGAAGAGGCTGGCGGTAAGGGGTGTCCTGGGGCCCCTGGGGGCCCCTGCACTGCCCATGCCACTGGCATGGGCAGTGCAGGGGCCCCCTAACAGGGCCCCGGCCTGCTTTTCACTGTCTGCATGGCAGACAGTGAAAAGCGTGACGGGTGCAACTGCACCCGTCGCACGGCCGCAACACCGCCGGCTCCATTAGGAGCCGGCTCCTGTGTTGCGGCCTCATTCCCGCTGGGCCGGCGGGCGCTAACATGGTTAGCACCCGCCGGCCCAGCGGGAATGTTGTAATGGGGGCCGCGTTATTGCGGCCGCATGGCGGCCGCTTGGTGGTTCCCGCCAGGTGGGCAGCGGTAGCCGCCCGCCAAGGTTAGAATCACCCCCTGTGTCTTTTAAGCCATAATGTCTTTGACCTTGCTCCCACACTCTTGCAGACATACCATTACACCTCTTCAGTGCTCTGCTGGATTCTCACCTGTGCCACCATGACCAGTCCTCCTGCAGGGCCACGCTGAGCAAGGGAGTGTCTTTGTATGGGTTCTTTGGCAGAGGGGATTACTCAAGCTGCAGGCAGTAGTGCTGTACGTTGCTGCCGCATGCTCTACTGAGAGAGGACAAGTTGGCTTGCTGAACTGCAGCTCACTGTCATCATGCTAGACTCCTCTCTCTGGTTGTATAACCTTCACGGATTTAGTAGGGTCGGACCCTCACTAAGGAGTTATGGTGTGCTGCTGTGGGCTGGAGGCTGGAGCTTTCATGTGCACTCTCATTGGAGAGGATATCGGCAGAGTTAAGCAGCTGCGTTGGTTGAGGACAGCTTTCAGGGAGCATGACTCAGCTAGACTGGTTGGTCAGGGTTGTGCTTTTGAAACACTTGTGTACGTAAAGACCTGACACTGTGTGTGTGCACCCCATGGATTTCCAATAAACACACATGAAGGTCAGATGATGTGAGAAAGTTTTGACTTCTCTGTTGGTCACAGGCGATTGGGGGACTAAGGGAGGTGGGTGTTGGGGTAGGCCAGCAGGACGTAAAACACAGTAAGCACAGTGCTAAACCTGGAACAGCAACAATATCCTGCAGTACAGCATCAATTGTAGGACATTCCAGTTCCTCACTCCTCTTCTCTACTTCACATTCCTATTTCTTATCCATCATCCCTACTTCTCATTCTTGTTTCTCATCCAACACACCTCATCCCTACTTCTCTTCCAAAAATCCCTACTTCCCATCCCTCATCTCTGCTTCTTAATCCTACTTCTCATCCATCATCCCTACTTCTCATCCATCATACATCATCCCTACATCTCATCCATCATGCCTACTTCTCTTCTGTCATCCCTACTTCTTATACTTCACCCCTGCTTCTCATCCATCAGCCCCACTTCCCTTCCATCATCCATACTTCTCATCCATTATCCCTACTTCTCATCCATCATCCCTACTTCTCATTTATCATACATCATCCCTACTTCTCATCCATCGTCCCTACTTCTTTTCCATCATCCCTGTTTTCAACCCGCATCCCTGCTTCTTATCCCTACTTTTCATCATCATACTTACTTCTTATCAATCATACATCATCCCTACTTCTCATCCATCATCCCTACTTCTCATCCATCATCCCAACTTCTCTTCCATCATCCCGCTTCTCATCCCTACTTCTCAGCCATCACTCCTACTTCTCTTCCACCACCCCTTCTTCCCATCCATCATCCCTATTTCTTTTCTATCATCCTTACTTCTCTTCCATCATCCCTATTTCTAATTCATCACCCCCACTTCTCTCTTCTATCATCCCTACTTCTCATCCCTACAGCTCATCCCTGCTTCTCATCCATCATCCCTACTTCTCATCCATCATCCCTACTTCTCATCCATTATACATCATCCCTATTTCTAATTCATCACCCACCACAACTCTTCTATCATCCCTACTTCTCATCTCCACATCTCATCTCTCCTCATCCATTATCCCTACTTTTTATTCATTATACATCATCCCTACTTCCTATTCATCATCCTTATTACTCTTCCATATTCCCTACTTCTCATCCCTGCTGCTCAGCCATTATCCCTATTTCTCATCCATCAACCCTACTTCTCTTCTAACATGCCTACTTCTCATCCATCATCCCTACTTGTCATTTATTATACATCATCCCTACTTCTCATCCATCATCCTTATTTCTCTTCCATCATCCCTACTTCTCATCCCTGCTTCTCATCAATTATCCATATTTCTCATCCATCATCCCTACTTCTAATCCATCATCCCTACTTTTCTTCCATCATTCCTACTTCCCATCCCTGCTTCTCATCCCTACTTCTCATCCATTATCCCCACGTCTCTTCTATCATCCCTATCGGTCTTCCATCATCCTACTTCTCATCCCTCATCCCTGCTTTTCATCCATACTTCTCATCCATCAACCCTACTTCTCAACCATCATTACTACTTCTTATCCATCATACTTCATCCATATTTCTCATCTGTACTTTTTTTGCATCATCCACTATGCCTACTTCTCATCCATCTTTCATCATTCCTACTTCTCCTACCTCATCCGTCATCCCTACTCCACATCCAACATCCCTACTTCTCACTCCTCATCCCTCAGTCATACCAACACCTTTTCAGTTGTGTGAGACACACCTTCACACTAATTGGTCGGCAACAGCCAATCAGAGTTAAAAGAGAGCTACATTTTATTTCACTGAAAAACAGCCTTCTCATTGCATGTGCTGGATGAAGATGGAAGAGAGTAAATGTAAATGTGTGTTTGTTTCCCATGAAATCAAGGCTGTACAGCAAGGGTTTGTCTATTTACACAGGCCTCTGCAGAAAGCTATGCTGGTTTGGGGAGACAAGTGGTCAGAGGGTTGGGCCATAAATCAACTCTTGGAGAAAGTGTTATACAGTTCATCGAAATACTTTCTGGTTTCAGTTTCATATGTAGGAAAGGAAATGTTTAGAATCAGCACTGGAGAAAGTGCAACACAATTCGGAATTCCTTTTTAGTTTCATTTTTATGTTGTAAGAAATAAAATAATTAATTCTGAGGTTACCATTAGCTCTGAGAGCTGTTTTTAGGTTGAGCCTTGGCAGCGTGCATGCGTTGTCTCTTGACATGCTGTAATCTACTTCGGTGGGCTTTCAACACGCCCATCACATGCCCATCACTTTCGTTTGCTTACGGGCCTGCTTTTCAAAATGCCTTTGGTTTTTTAGGTTAATGATTTAGGTTTGTCCTGCTTTGAGGCTGTTGCTTCCTTGCTATTCTTGGCGCTTTTGAGGGGATTGTGTTGACGGGGGGGGACCCTTTTTGTTTATTTTTCAATACCTTCCGCTCCTGAATGTGCAGAAAGGGTACTGATTGCATTCTTTCTACTCTTCCAGTCTCTGCACCCCACCATTGTGCAGGTCAGTGTGCTAGTGGCCTCACATACCTGTATCCTGCCTTATAAACAGCATGCCAGTGCGGATGCACAGCGGACGTCCCTTACGCAAGCCGTCTGCATTCTTCCACGCCTCAACGGTACCAGGCGCTAGGTATGCTGCTGGTTTTAGCCCAAATACTGACCTACATTAGGCGCATTGATTTTCACATAAGCAGCTCCTAGACGTACAAGCTGGTAATTCCCAGGCAGTCTGCCCAATGGTTCTGGGTGTCTGTAATCCTCCTTTAAAGCATTGCCCTAACTGTGACTTCCGTTTGATGTCTAATATGGAATTAGCGGAGCCCTGTAAAAAAGCCAACTCAGGCCTCTCTCAGGCCAATAACCTAGGTGCAACAGCCTTAAGTTCTAGAATGCTGCAATGTGGCCTGTTAAAAGCTCGCCAATTATACATGATATTGAAACACACAACTTAATCTTAACAGAATCTCTTGATTGCCTCTTTATTAATGAGCCTTAGGCCAATGTTGAGTCTGATCCTGACCTTATTGATGTTGCTCCTCCTGGTTATGCTCTTGTTAGACAGGACTGTCAAGGTCAGATGGGCACTGGACTTGCGTTTATCTTTAGTAATTCTCGCTGGAGCCTATTCTTTCCAACAGTAAAGAGAACACTGAGGCAGCCTTTTTTAGACTTAAGCACTTAGCAAATGATACTATTTCAGGGATCTATGGGGCATATTTATACTCTGTTTGTGCCTGATTTGCGTCATTTTTTTAATGCAAATCCAGCGCAAACTTAACTCCATATTTATATTTTGACCCTAGACCCGTCTAGTGTCAAAAATATGGGGTTTGTGTCATTTTAAGGATGCGTGAAACTGCCTTGCGTCAATGAGATGCAAGGTAGGCGTTCCTGTCTAAAAAATGACTCAAACACCTCAGCGCCATATTTATCCACCAGGGCAAAGATGACGCACAGGTGGAAGGCGGATCCGAAAAATGACACTGAGCCCGATTTGCGTCAAATTTTAACACCTGGGTCAGGGCAGGTGTTAAAATGAGGCAAACACCACTACTTAAGGAAAACACACACAAGCAACATCATAGCTCAACAGGACAACATGGAGGTGCTACTGATGCAGCAGCCCAGGACCAACAGCAGCAGCCACCACCACCCCAACGTGGCCCCCAAAGGCAACACAGAAGGCAGGAGAGAGTCTTCAGGAACAGGACAACCCTCCATGGCCTCAGGAAACAGGACTTCATTCGGAGGTATAGACTCAACTGGGAAGCCATACAGCAGCTGCTGCACCAAACTGAGCCACAAATAACAGCCAGCCTGCAGACACCACACAATATACCACTGGTGACCAAGCTGCTAGCTTTCCTGCTATTGATGGCAAGTGGCTCCTTCCAAACAACAGGTGCCCTGCTCGCTGGGGTATCACATCCCTCATTCTCCGCCTTCCTTCTCAAGGTCCTAGATGTCATCATCTCCCTCACACCCTGCCCCATCAGCTTCCCCAACACCCAGCAGAAGCAGCATGTGATCAAACAGGGGATTTATCAAATACATGGCTTCCTGCATGTGCTTGGTGCAATTGACTGCACCCATGTCCGGATCGTACCACCTGAGGCAACAGGGCTTCTATTCCAGAACAGAAAGCACACCCACTCCATAAATATGCAGGCCATAGTTGACCACCAGGGATTGTTAACCAACATCTTGGCCAAGTATCCTTGGAGTGTACATGACTCATTCATCTTCTGCCACAGCACGATCAATCAGCACTTCCAGGATGGACAATATGGAAATGGCCTTCTTGTCGGTAAGTCCATAAAACTAGCAATATACACACAGCACAGCAACCCTGTGGGACACACAATACATACACCACTAGATTGACACGTGGGCAGGAAGACACTGAGGTGTGACACAGGTAGATATGTGGTACACCCTGACACAATGGGATACACACCTATGGACAAATGACGGTTGCCCCAAACATTAGCTGCCACTCTAGAGCTACAAGGGACCAATGTCAAAGAACACAGTGACAATGACATGGCCTGCACTGTAAGTATAACTTGGAAGATGAACCATTTACAATTACATTAGGCCACATAGTCAATCTGACACCCTCCCAAGCAATATGCAGCGTGGAAGGGGTGTGCAATGTGTGTTGCTGCAGGTTTAACACAATAAGACACATAGCATGATGATGTAGACTCACATGTAGGTGACATGGAAATACTGAGGCAGTCCCAACATCATACATCACTCCTGGGGTGCTGTTGCCAGGAAGCAATAAGGAAGTGGACTGTGCTATGAACACATATTGATGTGCCACTAATGCAAACTGCACACTGCTGAACACACTGAAAGAGCCAATTGTCCATCAAAATTTACAGGAAGATGGCCTTTCTGGCACAGATACATCCACCTCCAAAGGCAGTTAGCCAGGTTATCTGGAGCAAGTTTGATAGTGTAGGTGCACAGTTGCACATGAGGTATTGGCAGAGGGAACTACAAAGGTTTGCCTAGAACCAAGTCACACATGGGACAATTGTTCATTGTCAATACTGAACACCTCAGTGCTGCCAACTTATGGGGACGTGTTGTGCATTGTCACCTAGCCAAATCAAAGGGCCTCACTGCTGCATTTCATCTGCAATGACATATGTCTAATTGGATGGAACGTCCAGGCCATGTACTGCAACCATGTAACCACCACATCGGAATCTATAGTGTGTGTCCCCTCCAGTGAAAGCACACTCAAACATGTTGGTCACTACACAACGCATGGTACATACATACTGACCAGCAGTTTGGAAACAAAAGCATAGATCCCAGGTCAATGAGCTGAACACAAGTCGTCAAGTCAAACAACCCACTGCAGAAAAAATCTCACGGAAGCCCAGGATCTCACACAATACCACAAACACATATGAGTCACAGACAACAAAAGATATCATCTGCCATGCTACATGACATTCCTGGTGCAAGCACTAACAAAATACTCACTCCTATTTTCTTTTTCAGCTCATCAGGGTTCCGGGATCCAGCCATGGATCATGACCCCATTCCCCAACCAGAGCACAGCAGCAGAGCGTGCCTATAATGAGGCACATCGGAGGATACACACCATTGTATAAAGGACCTTTGGCATCCTAAAGTCCAGATTTAGGTGCCTGGAAAACACAGGAGGCACCCTCCTATATGCCCCACACATTGTATGCAAAATCATACTTACATGTGCTATCCTGCACAACATTTGTGTGAGGAGGAACATCCCCCTATATGAGCCAGACCAAGAACTGCCTGAGGAGGAGGATGGTGCCAGGGAAAATGAGGGGGAACATCAAAACACAGCTGCAGGAATGCACTGCAGACAGCAGATTGTTCAATTTTTACCAATAGTCACTCTACACACCTTGTTAGGATATGTAATTAAACACCTTACTTGATCACACAATCCTGCTCTGGTTTCTTCTTTCTTCTTTCTCCATCACATGTTCTTTAGGACTGTGAGTATTACCTCAGGGAGCATGTTACAAAGACAAATATGACTTTTTCTGATGCAACATCACATGTGATGTGTATGATTGTACAGCAAACATCACACACATATAAAAATACTCATCTTTTGAATTTCACATATGAAGGACAAAATCAATGGACCACAGCATATGACACACATCCACGTTGCCAACATGGTTTACTGTAGCACATGACACACAACTATGATATCTCCAATCGTAAGGTAAATAAGCGCACCGTACATGAGGCAGTGGATGCGAAATATCATTTGAAACAGGAATGTATGAACAGACCCCTGACATTATTAAGTGTGACATTTGCAATCTCTGCAAGGATCTTGTGTGACAACAGGGGCATAGCATGAGTTTCCCAGGTATGGCAAGCAATGTTCACAACACATGCCCTGCGCAGTCCATCCCTGGAAATTAGTCCTGCCACTGCCATGCATTAAGTCTCTGCCCTCCCATCTCTAGGGGGCGCTGTAAATGGACTATCTGTACCCTGGGAATCATCATTAACACTCACCCAGAGTCCCTTTCTGACTCCTGTTTGCTTCCCTTTTCCATATGGCATGCTATAGAAGAACTACATTAGCCTGCATGGACTTCAGGTCCCATAATGCACTGCCTTGTAGTCAGTAAGACCTGTAATCTTCTGTCCATTGCTTCCTATGGGAAAAGTCTGGTTGTCTCTTTATACTGGATTCTCTTCTCCAGGACTTGTGAGAGACAGAAGCTGCACGCACCTGTGACCTCTCTTGTGCAGCCCAGCTATGTGACTCTGCCCTGGCCTTGCTGCTGCCTGGAACTGCTTACTAGCTGCCATTCCCTGAAGCTCCTCGTCGTGCACTGGAATACGATTCATTTGTGTTCCAGCCCCCTTGTTGGATTGTGTTACAGTCCTGATTACGCCTGAACCTGCTCTCTGTTTAGCCAGTCTTGCTCCTGTGTGTTCCAGTCAGTGTCTGCTCCCTGTTTCTCAGCCTTGTTCACGTTTGTTTCTGCCAGAGCCTGCTTTCTGTTACCCAGACCTGTTCCAGCCTTTGGTCAACCTGAGCATGTTCCCTGTGCCTGGATTTGCCTGGATTTGCCTCCTAGTTGGTTCCCTCGCTTTCTGTTTCCTCTTGGGTTATCGTGTCTGGTAAGTGTCCTATCAGTCCTCACCTGTCTAGAAGTGTTCATCCTTTGTCTAGTGTTGCATGTAGTCATTGGTGACTAACAGTGACAGTGTGCTATGGCTGTATTCAAGGAATTGCCACTGTGTCTCCTGCCGGACCAACAAGGGCTACTCTCGTGTAAGTACAACCCTTGTTTGTGCCCTAAGGGCCTGGACACAGATTCACGTCTGCTGTCTCCTTTCTATGGGGCTTGCATGCTGACTAGCTGTAAGATTAATCTGCACAGAAGCACTGACGTTCCCTGTTGTTGTGGGAAGTTCTGAGCCCTACCCTGTGTACAATCTTAGTGATAGCCCTGTGTGTTTGTCCATTACTGGCCCGTTCCATATTTGTTCACACTAAGGTTGCTCTGCCTCACTTTTCTGCTTTTTCTGCCTTACCATAGCCGGACTTTCCTCTTGTATGCTTTTAGCTGCTCTTCTGTTTTGGTACACTACTTCATTGCAAGATACTCTGTGAACTCGAGGGATGCCCCTAACAGACTCCTGACTAGACCCGCACGACACCGTAACACCATGGAGCCCAATCCTGACACAGGATACACATGCCCACACACTTGAACTGGACACTTCTGTGGAATGCACATCTGAAAATATGTGATCACATGCAGCCAAGGCAGCAGATCCACCAGAGAAACAGGAGTAACATAGGTAATTCTTATGAGTCAAACTGACGTGTATATAAAAATGTTATGGGTGGAATTAAGGCACAGTGTCTCAAACACTGTACGTACCAAACGTACACATGGCCGACATATGGGTAGTTCACACAAAAGTCACCATGAAGTCGTAGCCAACAATCAGTAACATATGAGGGGTAGCATATCCGACCTAGCACTCATCAACCATCTTCAATCATCCCTGCATTTTCTTTGTCGTGTGTAATGTAATGTCCCCAAGGTCATACACCTACATACATCAAATGAGTCAACACATATTACAAACACATATCCTGACTGTTGTACATCACTGATTGCCATCTGATGTAGATACCCATTTATAACACATTCATACATGAACTTTAGGTCCAATGTATTGCATGCCGTTCCTCCAGAAGCACACATAGGTGGTCATTATAACCTCGGCGGTCTTTTTGCAAGACCGCAGAGGGACCGCCGTGCTGAAGACCGCCAGTGCAGGCGGTTTTCCGCTCGGCGAATTATGACTGCTGGCAGCCATACTGGCGGTCGGCGGGGAAGTGGAGGTTGCTCCACCTCCACCGCCCCGTCAACAGAACACCACCCACCGAATTCCGTGATTCGGCATGGCGGTGTTCTGTTGACAGGGTGCTGGCGGCGGAGCAGCCCCGATGGATCCCGTCCCCTCCCGGAGGATCAACAGACCAGGTAAGTTGATCGTCTGTTAGGGGAGGGGGAGGAGGGGGTTCTGTGTTGTGTGCGTGCATGCAGGTATGCGTGTGAGTATGTAGAGGGCGTGTGTGAGTGCGTGTATGCATGCGGGGTGTGTTGTGTTGGGAAATGTGTGCATGTCTGTTGTATGTCTGAATGGATGTGTGCGTGTATGTGTGTGTGGCTGTTGCCATGTTTGTTGATATGTGTGTGGGTATGTGTGTTGGTGGTGTCTGCATGCGTGTACGGTGTGTGTCTGGGTTGCGATGTTGGGGGTTGGGGTGGGGAGGGGGGTCCTGCCACCTTTGGGGGGTGGCAGGTGGGTGGGGTGTGTGGGGAGAGGGCTCGGGGATGGGGGGGTGGGAGACCCCTATCCGTGCCAGGGAAGGAGTTCCCTGGCACTGATAGTGCTTACCGCCATGGATTTCATGGCGGTTCCCAACCCCATGAAATCCATGGCGGTTAGCCGGGTCGTGATACCGCCGGCGGTCTTGTGACGGCCACCGGGCTGGAGACCCAAGTCTCCAGCCCAGCGGTTGTCTCCGCCCTGGCGGTCGAAATGGAGAAGTGGCAGATGACCATGGCGTTGATCGCCATGGTCATGATTCCATTTTTTTTACCGCCAGCCTGTTGGCGATAAGACCGCCACTTCTCCGCCAACCGCCAGGGTCGTAATGAGGGCCATAATTTTGTTACAGATCATTCACACACAAAACACACAGTTGCATGCTCTACCATATGTGACCAACCACTATACCACACACTGCAGGCCATACCATCCTATCTCCATCTTGATTCAGGCTGCATGCATGTTAAATAATTGAAATTCACGCAAACACAGTTTGAGTCAAACATTTTGACGTAAATGCATCGAAATTTCACACAAACGCTAACTAAACATACATGAGCCCTCAGCGTTAATTTCACCAGCGCACCACACGCATGCGGATATCCATTGAAATAGAAGTTTACCGGTAATGCGTTGTATTTTTCCACTCATGTAGGTTATGCGTTGAAAATATTCACGCAAACGTCATATGGGTCAAAATAATACACGCAAGAGAGAAAACAGGCCACAAAGGGGACGGGAAGTGATGTGATAGGAAATCCTGTTTACAGGCATGGTACAGTGAATGTACTTTCACTTTACAGTCTGTGCTTTTTTTTGACTGTGTGGCTGTGTCTCGTGTTGCTAGTGTCTGGATTGTGTTTCTTGTATTTTGTAATGTGTCTCTTGAGTCCTTTTTGTATTATATTTGTATATTGTACCTATTTATGTGCTTGTTGGACTTTATTTGCTTCTGAAGGGTAATCCCCAATCCTTTTGCCTCCTGTCTCCTATTATTTCTAACCTGTTGCTGTTGGCTTTTGAACTCTAAGCACTTTACCACTGCTAACCAGTGCTATAGTGCATATGTTCTCTGTGTAAATTGTGTATGTAATTGGTTTATCCATGATTGGCATATTTGGTTTATTAGTAAGTCCCTAGTAAAGAGCACTAGAGGTACCAGGGCCTGTAAATCAAATGCTACTAGTGGGCCTGCAGCACTGGTTGTGCTATCCACATAAGTAGCTCTGTAATCATGTCTCAGACCTGCCATTGCAGTGTCTGTGTGTGCAGTTTTAACTGTGAATTCGACTTGGTAAGTGTACCCAATAGCCAGGCCTAAACCTTCCCTTTTCTTACATATCAGACACCCCAAAGGTAGGCCCTAGGTAGCCCCAAGGGCAGGGTGCAGTGTATGGTTAAGGTAGGACATTTAGGGGGTCATTCTGACCCCTGGCGGTTCAGGGCCAACGACCGCGGAAGCACCGCCAACAGGCTGGCGGTGCTTCCTGGCCAATTCTGACCGCGGCGGTAAAGCCGCGGTCAGAAAAGGGAAACCGGCGGTTTCCTGCCGGTTTTCTCCTGGCCAAAGGAATCCTCCATGGCGGCACTGGGATTCCGACCCCCTTCCCGCCATCCTGTTCCTGGCGGTTCTTACCGCCAGGAACAGGATGGCGGGAACGGGTGTTGTGGGGCCCCCTAACAGGGCCCCATAATGATTTTCAGTGTCTGCTTTGCAGACACTGAAAATCGCGACGGGTGCCACTGCAGCCGTCGCACCCCTTCAACTCCGCCGGCTCCATTCGGAGCCGGCTTCATTGTTGAAGGGGCTTTCCCGCTGGGCCGGCGGGCGGCCTTCTGGCAGTCGCCCGCCGGCCCAGCGGGAAAGTCGAAATGACCGCTGCGGTCATTTGACCGCGGTACGGTCTTTTGGCGGTTCCCGCCAGGCGGCGCCGGGGTCGGAATGACCCCCTTAGTAATTTGTTTTATATGTCCTGACAGTGAAATATTGCTAAATTGGTTTTCACTGTCGCAAGGCCTGTCCCTCTCATAGGTTAACATGGGGGCTACCTTTAAATCTGATTAAAGTGCAGATTTCCTTTGGGAGCGGATGGACATGTGGAGTTCAGGGTCCCTGAGCTCACAATTTAAAAATACATCTTTTAGTAAAGTTGATTTTGAGATTGTGTGTTTGAAAATGCCACTTTTAGAAAGTGGGCTTTTTCTTGCTTATACTGTTTCTGTGACTCTGCCTGTTTGTGGATTCCCTGTCTGGGTCAGTTTGACAGTTGGGCTGGTTGCACCTCACACTAGACAGTGACACAAAGGGAGCTGGGGTGTAGCCTGCATATCCTGATGAGCCATCTGTGCTAGGAGAGAGAGGAGGAGTGGTCACTCACACCTGAAAGGGCTGTGCCTGCCCTCACACAATGCAGTCTCCAACCCCCTGGTGAGTGTCTGGGGCCTGGCCTGGGCAAGGCAGGATTTCACATTCAAAAGAGACTTTACTCTCAACAAACATACAAAGAGGGCATCATTTACATCCCACACTTCTGTGACCACCCCAGCTACAGGTACAGCCCCCACCCCCACCCCCTGTACCAGCACTGCCGTCCCAGCAGCCCAGCAGCCCAGCAGCGAGTTACCTTTGCCCGCTCACCCAGGAGGGTGAGCATCTCCTTTGCCCCAGGCACCTCAGGCCCTGCACCAGTGAGCCCTGCTGCCCTGAGTGAGGAGGCTGTTGACCTCTTGAGATCCATCTCTGTAGGGCAGTCAACCATTGTGAATGCCATCCAGGGGCTGGCAGCCCAGATGCAACAGACCAATGCATTCCTGGAGGGCATTCACACTGGATTGGCAGCCCAACAGATATCTATCCAGGCTCTGGCCTCCTCTGTGATGGCAGCTATTGTCCCTATTTCTACCCTCCGCCCTCCAACTTCCACTGCCAAGTCCCATTCTTGTCAACCCCAACCCATCCCAAGCACACAGGCAGACAAGCATGCACACAAGACAACAGACAAGAGTGGTACAGGCAAACACAAGCATCCCACAGGCACTCACACAAACACCATCCAGATGCAGACACACCAACATCCACTATTTCCACTGTCTCCCCCTCCTCCTCCTCCTTCTCCTCCACCTCGCTCCCAGTTCCGTCTACGCTCACATCTGCATGCACTACATCATCATCCACTACCAGCATCATCACCACACCAAGCAGAACACACACCTCATGGCAGACACCTCCACAACAGCCATGCACACGTCCCCTGTGTCTTCTCCCACTGTGTTTGTCCCCCTCCCTCCTGAGGTACACAAATGCAAGCACTCAGACACCCAACAGCCATCCACCTCACAATAGCATACAGGCCATGCACCCAAAATCAGCAGACAGACCCCCCTCAACAACCACTCACATTCCTTCTGCCTCTTCCAGCCCCAATGTCCCTATAAAACTGTTCCTATGCACCATTGACCTCTTCCGTCCTGCACGTATGGGCAGGTTGGGAAGAACCCAGCCAAGCACCTCAGCCACCCAGTCCATGGGCCCAGTTGGTACCACACCCACTTGTGGTAGAAAAGGATCCAGACCACATGTCCTGAAGGTGATGGAGCCTGCACCAGGCAGCCTCAAGGGAAAGGAGCCTGCCCCAGTTGCCAGAAAGACCAAAGAGCCTTCCCCAGAAGGCAAGAAGGGAAAGGAGCCTGCCCCAGCTGCCAGGAAGACCAAGGAGCCTGCACCAGCAGGCAAGAAGGGAAAGGAGCCAGCCCGAGCTGCCAGGAAGGCCGAGGAGCCTGCACCAGCAGGCAGGAAGCCCAAGGGGCCTGGGGAAGGAACTGTGATGGAGCCCCCACCACCAACCATGGTTGTGCAGCCTTCCGAGGTTGCAGGGGATGGGTAGGAGCCCCCTCCCCAGCAGCACCACCACCTCCACTGAGCAGCCGTCCAAGGTTGCAGGGGATGGGCAGGAGCCCTCCCCCCCCCCCAAGAAGCACCACCACTTCCACTGAGCAGCCATCTGAGTTTGCAGGGGATGGGCAGGAGCCTCCCCCCAGCAGCACCACCACCACCTCCACTGAGCAGCCACCCGAGATTGCAGGGGATAGGCAGGAGACTCCCCCCCCCCCCCGAAGCACCACCACCTCCACTGAGCAGCCGCGCAAGGTTGCAGGGGATGGGCAGGAGCCTCTCCCCACCAGCAGCACCACCATCACTGAGCAGCCATCACCGCCGGCAGACGGTATGTAATCCTGCCTCCATGGGCTTCTGTGCAGCCTTCCCACTCCAGCACCAGTGGGTACGACACCCACCTGAGAGACTGTAACCTTGCACTCCCCAGGACCAAGCAAAGGGCATGTTGCCCCCTCCAGAACCAGTGGGCAAGTCACCCACCAAAGAGACTGTGGCCTTGCACTCCCCAGGACCAAGCACTGGGTATGTTGCCCCTTCCAGAACCAGTGGGCAAGTCACCCACTCCAGAGACTGTGGCCTTGCACTCCCCAGGATCAAGCACAGGGCATGTTGCCCCCTCCAGAACCAGTGGGCAAGTCACCCACACCAGAGACTGTGGCCTTGCACTCCCCAGGACCAAGCACAGGGCATTTTGCCCCTTCCAGAATCAGTGGACAAGCCACCAGCTCCAAAGACTGTGACCTTGCACTCCCCAGGATCAAGAGCACAGGGCATGTTGCCCCCACCAGAACCAGTGGGTAAGGCACCCAAATGCCCAACACTCCCTAGGATCAAGAGCACAGGGCACAAGGCCCCCTCCAGAACCAGTGGGTAAGACACCCACATGCCCAACACTCCGCAGGATCATGAGCACAGGGCACGAGTCCCTTTCCAGAACCAGTGGGTGGGACACCCACATGAGAGACTGTGACCTTGCACTCCCCAGGACCAAGCACAGGGCATGTTGCCCCCTCCAGAACAAGTGGTCTTGTATCATCTCCCGGCTGAGGTGCCCCACTGTCCCCCATCCCCCTAAGTTTGGAAGAGGAACTGCCCAAGTGGGAGGCCGTGGTCTGTGGTCAGCTACTCGAACAGGAGAAACTGACAGCCTACAAAGAGGTTCCCTAATGTAAGCAGCGATCCGGGCAATGCAGGGGCATGCGTCGACATCTCATGCGTGAGATGGTGGATATAGACCAAGCAAGTCCGGGCAAAGCCTTTGGAAGGAGAAAGCCCCGTATTGTACCACTCCGGCAGGATTCCCTGTTAGCTGCATGCCTCGCCTAAATAGTGCCCGGCAATCCAGTGTCACAGCCATTGTAGTTGAACTGCTAAAAAGTATGACTCAAAGGATGATGTGGACAGTTCTCCTCTATCCACAGGCAGCTGTAATTTTCAGACAGAAACACAACAACGTTCACTACCCCTCGTCCACATCAACAACAACTCCACCCTCAGAGGTACACTAATCTACAGACCACCCGGACCACGCCCCGCCTTCTGCGACACCATCGTAGACAGCATCAGCCCATACGCCCTCACCTCCACAGACTACATCATCCTCAGTGATTTCAACTTTCACTTAGAAAACCCACAAGACCACAACACTACCTCCCTCATAGACAACCTCAACAACCTCGGACTCAAACAACTGGTCACCGCACCCACCCAGGCAGCAGGACACACGCTGGACGCAATCTTCACCTCAAGCCAACACATAGCCTACACCCACACCACCGAACTCCTCTGGACAGACCACTGCTGCGTCTACTTCTCCTTCACCAAACCCCCCACACACTACCATCAACAGACCACACCCTACCGCATGTGGGACAAGATCCCCACAGAACGACTAAACTCCCAACTGGCCCATAACCCCCCCCCCGACACCAACGACCCCAACGCAGGAGCACACAACCTCTCCAAATGGATCGCTACCTGCGCAGATACACTAGCACCCCTCAGAAGACACATCACCACCCGCAACATCAAGAACGCCCCATGGTTCACCCCTGAACTCCAAGAATCCAAGCGCAAATGCCGCCAAGCTGAGAAAATATGGAGACTAGAACCCTCCTCAACCAACTTCTCCACACTCAAAACCAACATTGGCACCCATCACCAACTCATACAAACTGCTGAAAGAGTTCACTACAACGCCTGGACAACAATTCCCAAAACAGCAAAGAACTCTTCACCATCATCAACGAACTTGCCAAACCCAAAGCCAGCAACATAGACCCCACACACACACAGCCCCTATGTGACGCCCTTTCCAACGACTTCCTCCACAAAATCGTGGACATCCACAACAGCTTCACATCACACACACCCACCACACATACCCCTCTCCCACCCAACTCAACCCCCCCTCGAGACACCCCCACCACACTATCCACATTGACCCCTACCTCACATGAAGAAACTGAAAAAAACATGAACTCCATCCACTCCGGTTCCCCCTCCGACCCCTGTCCACACCGCATCTACAACAAAGCTAGCCCTACAATCGCCCCCATACTCTACAACATAATCAACTCCTCTTTTGACTCCGCCACCTATCCAGACCCCTGGAAGCACGCAGAAATTACAGCGCTCCTAAAAAAAAACGAAGCCGACCCGGAGATCCTCTCCAACTACCGCCCCATCTCCCTCCTCCCGTTCCCCGCCAAGGTTGCAGAGAAATTAGTCAACACTCACCTATCCCACTTCCTCGAAGAAACCAACACCCTTGACCCCTCACAATCTGGGTTCCGCAAGAACCACAGCACAGAAACCACCCTCATCGCATGCACTGACGACATCAGGACCAAAGTCGACAAAGGCGAGACCGTCACACTCATCCTCCTAGACCTCTCCGCAGCTTTTGACACAGTCTGCCACCACACACTCTGCACACGCCTCCACAACATAGGAATCCGCCACAAAGCCTTAGACTGGCTCTCCTCCTTCCTCACCGACCGAACCAAGAGAGTCCGCCTCCCGCCCTTCCACTCCAACACTACCAAGATCACCTGTGGAGTCCCCCAAGGGTCCTCTCTCAGCCCCACACTCTTCAACATCTACATGATCCCCCTAGCCAACATCCTCCGAGCACACGGAATCACCATCCTCTCATATGTGGATGACACCCAACTCATCCTCTCCCTCACCCGCAACCCCACTACCGCCAAAACCAACCTACACGCCGCTCTCCTAGACACCGCCAACTGGATGACCACTAACCATCTCAAGCTCAACTCAAACCAAACCAAACCAAAGTCATCATCTTCGGCCCCAACAAAACCACATGGAAGGCCTCCTGGTGGCCCACCGCCCTAGGCCCCGCACCCACCACCGCGACCCACGCCCGCAACCTCAGCATCATCCTCGACCCCGCCCTCTCCATGACACAGCAAATCAATGCTCTAACCTCCTCCTGCTTCCACACACTCCGCACCCTAACAAAATCCTTCAAATGGATCCCCCCAGAGACCAGAAAGACAGTCACACACGCACTCAGAATCCAGAACACAGCCGCGCGCCTCGTCCTTGTCCTCCCCCTACACGAACGAATCTTACCACACCTCAAATCCCTACACTGGCTCCCCATAGACAAGAGAATCACATTCAAGATCCTCATCCACGCACACAAATCCCTCCACAACACCGGCCCAACCTACCTCAATGAAAGAGTAAACTTCCACACTCCCACATGCAACCTCCGATCAGCCGACCTCGCCCTAGCCACAGTCCCCCGCACCCAGCACACCACTACAGGAGGCAGGTCCTTCTCCTACCTCGCCCCCAAAACCTGGAACTCCCTCCCCACCGACCTTCGCAAAACCAAAGACCTTCTGGTCTTCAGAAAGAACCTCAAGACTTGGCTGTTCGACCAGTGACCCCCCGCCCCCCCCCAGCGCCTTGAGACCCTAACGGGTGAGTAGCGCGCTCTACAAATTTCTTTGATTGATTGATTGATTGAATACCCCAGATGAGGCTACTTAATAGGGAATCTAGTTATTTAAAAAAGGAACGTAGTGGGATGACTGGAAGGATAGTGAAATAATATACAAGGTGGGGCAGAATAACCATCTTTTCCAACACTATCTTACCTATCGGGCCAGGGGTAAAGGTTGCCAAAAGTGCACCTGATATCAATACTTGATTAGTCTAACCCTTGATGAATGGTACTTGGCATGGCTGGACAACATCTCTGTGTGCATTACTGGACCTTCTCTGTTTACGTTCCTTTTTGATGTAGTGGGAAGCAGACTCCCAATAACCCTGTGGCAGAGCTGTTTAGTCTTATTTATAATTATAGCTGTGTGTCTGTCACATATCCTCATACATCACACCGCCAACTGCTGCGTCCCATAAAACGATAACTGCACCTCCGTGGTCATCATGTACAACATGAAAACACTTCCCATATACATACATGTCAACATTTTGAAAGAAGAAAGACGGAGATTTTGAAAAAAAATCGAGGACGTCATTTACCCTATTGACGTAAATTGAGTCAAAGGCAATTTCAGGTGGGAGACGGTTAAAATTAAGGCATTTTGGGATTAAAAAATAAGGAGTCTCCTGCCTGAATCAGGCATGTTGGCATGCATGCGTATGGGCTCAAAACAAACACATTGTGTAGCTTGCTATGCTTGTGGGTAAGCACTTCAGCCTGCTAGCGCAGGTGTTCTAATTTGTGTGTTTATGTATTTTGAATAATGAATTATGAAGAGAATGAATAATGTAGAAAAATAATGCACAGATTTGGAAATGTGACCTTGAAGAATAGCCACCAGTGTTCACGAATTGTACTAATTAATGATTAATACTTATGAAATATTGAAAATGTATTAGACTAATGTAGTAATATGCTATATTAAGGGTTATGAAGTATGCTCTAGCTGTATTAATCGTAGGCCTTGACTTAGCGAGTGTCTTGGCCTAGTTTTGCCAGGCCTCGTGCAGAAGCTGTATTTCTTAGCGGTTAATAAAAATGCTGACAGAGTGAATTAAACTGTGAAATGTCCATTGTCTTGTTAAAAGTTCTTAACAGAAGCTTTTCGTGAGAACCGACTGCTAGAAGATGATGTTCCTGTTAGTGTAACAATTTTTGTGTAATGTGTGTGAGGTGTACTTTCCCAGGGCAATAAAAATGAAGACACTGACTGGAGCTGAAGATGCAACAATATTGTTACCTGATGAGCCGGATGATGAGGACATCGTAAAGTGGACCAATTCATGTGAAGAATAAAATATTAGAATTCATAGATTTGGTGTAGAAATATTATTGGGTAGAGTATAAACGTACGATTAACTGACCAGTAGGAAATTAGGGGATAGTGTACGCGACAGAGGAGAATTAGGCAGGTTTTTAGACTTCAGATTAGAGAATAGAGGGATATGCTTTAAAGAAGAAGAGACTTTAGGAGAGATTCAAGACTTATTTTGTCATTGGGCTCATACTCTCTGACTGAGAGCCTGATGCTTTGCTGATCGATAGATGACCTGAGGACGAAGACTGATTCTGCTTGCTGACCCATACCGTGGAAAGGTAGATAGGACAAAGTGTGACTTTGATGCATTTTATGTCTTTTCTTTCTAGGTAGCAACTGCGCAGTTCTAACAGATCCATAGTTAGATGTTTTTCCTAAAATTGTGTTCTAAATTGTTTGCATGAAGCCCAACATGCTGATGCTAATCTGATGTTAGATAAGGGCCCTCACAAATGATTGACGAATACAGGGACAAATGGCTGATTAACCACTTTACTGAGTTTTCATGTGTGTTATATTTTTGTTGCAACTGATTCTGCAATTGATTTGTACCGTAACTTTAGAATGCGTTGTGTTTCAGGCTTTGATTAGATTGCGTTTCTTCCGCCGCTTTGGATAACCAGTATTGTTCGTAAATGTGTTTTATTTGATTTTGAGATTAATCTACATGACTTTAGTATTATTAATATAATGGAAATAAACTTGCTAAACTTTTATTAAAAGTGTGGTTATTCATGGCTGAAAGGTCATGGTGTGTGACATCTACTGACTCCACTGATTAATGATTTTATTGATTACAAATGATTATTGTGTACTTATTTATTGATCATGTACTGGAGCAAAAGGTTCATCGACCTATTCGCGTCCCCTTGTAAGTTTACTTATTTAGGTCTGACGTGCTAACAGTTGTGGTAGCAGAGGATGGTTTTTCTCTTTAAGAACTACGCCATAGATGTCCGGTACAGATCGACAGGTGTTAACGGTTATGGTATGAGGCTGATGGATAGGTGTCCCCCAGTAATGGTAACACTTTGAAGCTGGTCCGTTTGAAAATTCAGTATTACGAGATTTGGATTTTGTTTTCAATGATGATAATTGGAGAAAAAATGATGTCCCCTGAAGCCTAGAAATGACTTTCCCAGATCCTGGATCCTGCTGATGGTTGTTTGAGGATGTTTCTGTTGTTCTAGTGATAGAGTGAGTGAAATAGGTTGCGCTTACAAGGCTTATGCAAATCACAAGTGAATTGTGAGGTTTTGTGAGGGTTTTAGCTTTAGGGAGTTTGCGTACTCAAAATGAAGTTTTAGTAGGAGTGTGCGTACTCCACAGAATGAGCTTTGTGCTCAGAAATTGTCCACATGGTTGTTGATGTAGGGACCCTGCGTGGTCTAAGACTCCAGAGTTTTGAAAAGTGTATGAGACACTTGGCTAGGAGTTGTAATTTGTCTGGTTTAGTAGGTTGATTGGGCGTGGTCAACAAGTCAGTGTGTGAGTTAAAGTGGGCAAACTTTCTACTGAGATTTGCCGAGTCCTATGTGCACCAGGACAGACCCATTGATCTGTTGAGAGTAAAATTTGCAGGTCGAAATTTTCTTGCAAATCTGGGAGACCGAGAAAGAGGATTAGCTGCATGTGCGAAAGAGCCATCAGTGAAAATCCGTAAGGTTTCTGAAGCGATTGTGTTACCTTTCCTGTAGTAAACCAGCAGATTTGTTTTTGGTTTTCAGTTTTTGATCAGTGCTTGCAATATTTTGCATTAGTTTTGTGTGGATTAGAATTTAGGAGGATGAGCCGCAAGACTTTGTCAGCCGCAGATTGTGAGTGTGACATCATTGGAGCCGCGCTGGAATACGTTGGTTAGTTAGAAGGGTCGCGCACGGATTGGCATACGTCCGTGAGAGGCAATTGGTTGAGAACGTGGGTGAAAGGAACCTTGGGATTCAAAGTCATTTCCTGATTTGATTTGAATAAACAAAAGTAGAAAAGATGAAGTTTTTCAAAGCATTGAGAAGTGCACTTAGGGAAGATACATACATTACAGCGAGTGTAGGGGAGCCTACACCACCAGAGAATAAACCGGCTTACATTGTACTGGAAAAGAGAGGTGTTGCGCCACTAGTTGACAGAGGAAAATGGGAACTTAGCGCTTCCTGAAAATGGGATGTTCAATTTGAGGATTTTGGAGCGATTACGGATGGCGCTATATGAATCGAAGACCCTTCCGAGACCATCACAGTTTGAGGCATTAATAGTTTGGGACCTGGTGGCTAGACAGCAACAGCAGTAGAAATTTGAGAGAAGAAGAAGAACAGTAGAAAATACTTTAGCAGAGGCTAAATGGGATTGTGAAATGAAAAGATGGGGATCAGAGAATTTGCAGGGAGTTAAGTTGTTTCCGGCAATTGTACAGGAAAATGAGAAGGAAGGAAAGAAGGCGACTAGGAAATCTAATAAAAATCTGTCCAAAAGTAAAGAAGCTAGAAGGTCTTCAACAGTAGAGGAGGAATCAGATGCCCAAGATCTTGTTACACAGATATTGAGAGACCGACCACCACCATATACAATACACGAGAGTGGTCCAAGTACTAGCGTTGATCCGACAGCCCCGCCACAGGTAATGGGGACAGTGAGTCCGGTACAGGTTAATGTTAACCTGACACCGAATGTGGTGCAAAGTAGTTCTAATGTGCCGACTACTCCTGTAGTGCAGACACAGATGCAGCCACCACAGATACAGAGAATTTATTCTGATGTGCCTATTTTGGAAACAACTTCGAACTTAGTGGTGCCCACGGCACAGGTGGTTCCGAGACCAATACTGGTCCAGACTGAGCCGACTCCGTTTTTGTTGCCCCAAGTGCAGCCGCAGGTAATACCAACATTTACGCCAATGACAGGGACACAGTCAGACTTGACTCCGGTGATGAATCAGAGTATGGGAGTTACCCTCCCACAGAGTGTAGGTTCCAGAGCAGCTCCGGATGCAATATCGCTGCCGATTACTGTTGGTCCAGCGGTACCATTATTTGCACAAAAGAAACCAACTGTGAATGAACAGGGAGCAATTTCACATAGTCTAATGAGGAGAGGACATAATGAGCAAGTTCAGGCAGCCTCTTCTGTGGGTCAGACTTTTGACGGATCGAGATCATTGTTAGATCTTAGTCCACTTGTTGCACTCTCAGACACCGTGACTGGACTGAATGCAGGTCAGAGTCTGAAATTATTGACACTGCAGATTCCGAATGCAGTGGCACAGCAGGTGCCCCCAGTTCAAGCGGGTAGCATTTCGTTAAAGGGACTGACAGCTGAGCAGTTAACTAAATGGTTAGACAAGCTAAATACCCCACAGAATGCATCCAAAGGCGAGCCACAATTGAATTGTGTCAGATTAAGCATGGAAGCAGGTGTATTAGTTGAAGGAACAATGAGGGTGAATAGGTTAGAGTCTTATACAGAGGCAGAGTTGAGATACTTGTGCCCAAGGATTACAAGAGAAGTGGGCAAGGTACATCATAGATTGGCAGATTTGTCAATGAAACATGGCATAGAAATTGAGAAAATGAAGCATTTGAAGAGGAGTTACAGATTAGATTTTGAGGCAAAGGATTTTGAACATGTGAAGTCAGCCGGAATGAAGGCACACCTTAAGGAATTATTGCAGAGTGCTCAGGTCGGGGGAGCCTTAGACAAATGGGAAGGTAGATGGGTAAAGAAAAGGTACAAGAGAAAAAGGCATTCTTTGGAGCTGACTGAGAATGTACAGCAGGACAAGGATCCAGTAAAGATTTTACCAATGAGGGAAATTCCAAGGGGAAATTTTGTTCATGTCCCTTGGAGCAGAAGTGACGTTCTATCATTTACGAATGATTATCCAAAATTGAGAGAGAAGCCAGTAGAGTGGTATCAGTAGACAGATAGGTTTGTGAAACTTGCGAAATGTTTGTGGGAGGACTTGAACACATTACTGGAGATAGTGGTTCCAGTTGACTTGTAGGTCGAGTGTAAGAGGACTGTAGACTGGCCAACAAGTGAACTGGAGAGAGATAAGAATACAGGTGCACCGTCTCCTGAGGTGATGAAATATTACTATAATGTGAATGAGTTTCTGAAATCGAGGATTTCGCCTAAAAATATTGATTGGCACAGGATTGACAGGACAGTGCAGGAAGCAAAGGAGTCAATACATGCGTATTATGAGATACTGTTGAAGGTGTTCAAGGAGTATAGTGGTAGAGAAGCAATTGAGCCGAAAGACATGCTGCATTTTGTATTCAGATTTGTGGAAGGATTGAGACCTGAAATTAGGCAGATGGTTAAGAGTCATTTGATTTGTTGGCAAGCAAAGCCGATTGATGAGGTGATGCAGTATGCAAAATACTGTAGTGATGAGATTGAGTTGAAGCAGAAAAAGTTGAAAGAGAAGGCGATGGTGATGCATATTAAAGCAGCTCAGTCAGGAGTGCCAGGAAATTTTGTGCAGCAGATGCCGCAACAGCAGGGAAATGTTATGTTTCAGCCCCAGATGAGAGGTAGAGGTCGTGGAGGCAATATGAATCATGGTCCAGACTTGAATACTGTAGTGGTTCAGAATGATGTGCAGGGAATTTAGAAGCTATTGCCGGGTCACATTTGTGGAGATGTGGGACATTGGAAGCGGGAGTGTCCGATGATGGTGCAGGAAGGTATTGTTCAGCAAAGTAATGACACCAATTCATTTCAGAATGTGAGAGGACCGAGACTAAGGGGTCCCAATCCAAATTTTCTGAATAATGTGAATCAAGTTAAAAATTTCCAGCCCATGCAACAGGTGCAAATGCCCTGTGCACAAGTGTCACAGTTGCAACCAATGCAGCAGCAGGTTCCCATGTTACCTACACAGCAAATGCAGATACCTCAAGCCCCGATGGAACAGCAACAGATGATGCTTTCTCAACAGGTCACAGGTCAGAGACAAGACAGAAGTAGTAACACAGTGCACCAATTCCCGTTACACAGTGAGGATGAAATAAAGGGTGAATGGACGAGTGATAATTCGGATGAGGAGCCATGTGTGCTTGCGACTTCTTTAGAAGTAGATCAGAGAGGAACTTATGTGAGAGGAAAGGTTATGGGTCACAGAGTTTCATTCTTGGTGGACACAGGAGCTACACGCTCTACAGTGAGAAACGCAAAAGTTCTGTATTTACCCCTTTCAGGTAGAACAGTTCAGGTTGTGAGGGTAGCGAACCAGTATCTGACAAACCCAATTACAGATCCAGTGCAAGTTAAGATTGGAAATTTTCAGGGACTGCATGGATTTGTAGTCTGTGATTCTAGTCCGGTATCCCTATTGGGAAGAAACTTATTGTGTAAGACAAAATGTTTGATTACTTGCTCAAATGATGGAATTGAGATTCAGACAAATAGTGATGGTGAGGGAGACCAAGCCCCAGAAATGGAATGTGAGACTACAAATGAAGAGTACCCCTTGATTGAGTTTTTCCCGATGTTCACAGTTAAAGAGCTCCATTCTGATTTGCAGGGAACAGTACTAGAGAATGTGTGGGATTTGACAGGAAAGGAAGTAGGTCTGATCAAAGAAGTGGAGCCAGTCAAGGTTACCTTAAAGCCGAATGCAGTTTTTCCCCAATTTCTACAGAACAATATGCCACAAGATGTCCTGATGAAAGTGGCTCAAATAGTTGCAGATTTTGTGAAACAAGGAGTTCTGAAAGAAGTGTTGAGCAGCCCATGTAACTCACCGATATTTTGGTTTGAAGAAGCCCAGTGGGAAGGTTTGGGTTGTTCAGGATTTGAGAAAAATAAATGAGATTGTGGTCAAATGTTGTCCCGTAATGCCCAACCCAGCTGTGATACTGTTCCAGATTCCATGTGATGCAGAGTGGTTTACGGTCATTGATTTGTCACAAGCGTTCTTTCCTGTGCCTCTTCATGAGAATAGCCAATTTCTCTTTTGTTTCAAATTCCTGGATCGAACCTATTGCTCATGTAGACTTCCTCAAGGGTATACGGAGTCACCTTCTTCGTTTAACCAGATTCTGAAAATGAATTTGGAGTCATTGGAATTGCCTTTCCAATCGACTTTAGTGCAGAATATTGATGACTTATTGATTGCGTCCAAGACAAGAGATGATTGTAAGTATGATACGATTGCCCTATTGAACCATTTGGGGAGGAATGGTCATAAAGTGTCACCACTGAAGTTGTAGTACTGTCAGAAGGTAGTGAAGTATTTGCATCACCAAATTGAGAAAGGGTCGATGAAAATATCCAGGGAAAGGATTACAATGATACTGCAGATAAGTCCCCCGACTACTCAGAGAGATGTCAGGATGTTCCTTGGGATGGTGGGATATTGTCGCCAGTGTATTCCAAATGTTTCAGTCATTTTAAGACCATTGCAGAAACTGACTCATTTAGAAGTCACAGATCCCATAGTGGTAGACCAGGATAAGATGAAAGCGTTCACTGAGTTGAGAGAGACTTTGTGCAGAGCAACAGTGTTGGGTATACCTGACTACATAAAGCCTTTTACATTGTTTTGTCATGAGCATGATGCCTGTTCAATGTCTGTCTTGACACAGGTCCATGGAGGTGCTCATCATCCAGTAGCATATTTTTCAGTTACGTTGGACCCAGTTGCAGCAGCCTTACCAGGTTGTTTGAGTGCAGTTGCCGCAGTTGGTCAAAGTCTTTTACAGTATGAGGGCGTAGTGATGAGATATCCCCTGACTATAATGGTCCCTCACTCGACTGAGATTTTACTGACAAGGACAAAAACTCAATACTTGACTGGTGCTAGGCTGACTAGGTACGAAACTAGTATTTTGGGGTCATCAAACGTGGCACTGAAAAGATGTACAGTGCTGAACTCGGCAACCTTGCTTCCAAGAGAAATTGTTGAAATTGAAAAGGAGGAAGATGTTGAACATGATTGTCTCGAAGTAACGGAGGATGAGGAAGTTGCGCACAAAACCGAGACCTAACATTAGATATACCCGATTGGAAGAAAATGACCAAAATATCTTTGTTGATGGTTCTTGTCTGAGAGACAATACAGGGACACTGAGAGCAGGATATGCTGTGTGCATGATTACAGGTACCTTGGAAGCTTCCTGGCTTCGAGGAGTATGTTCTGCCCAAGTAGCGGAACTGGTCACCCTTACTAGAGTGTGCCATGTTTCTGCTCAGCTGAGGGTTACTATCTATATGGATAGCCAATATGGATTTGGAATAGTTCATGATTTTGGTCAATAGTGGTCACAGAGAGGTTTTCTGACCTCTTCTGGTTCACCAGTGAGAAATGGTGAGAGAATAAGGGAGTTGTTATATGCAATACTATTGCCTGAAAATATTGCTGTGGTGAAATGCAGTGCATATCTAAAGTCTCAGGACTACGTGTCATTGGGAAATGGATATGCGGATAAAGTTGCAAGGTTTTGCGCATTGAACTGTATATCATTCAAGGACAAGTGGGAACTGCTGCCTCAAGAAGACGCAACATGTATGAGCTATGCATTGAAAGTAATTGACACCTTGGAAGAATTAAAATCTTTGCAGAATAATGTTGACAAAGAGGAAAAACGTTCATGGAGTAAAATGAAATGTGTCCAAAGGCAAGATAAATTGTGGGTTTCTGAGGAGGGTCAATTGGTTTTACAAATAGTCTGTTGTCTCAAATGGCAAGGTACTATCATGGTCAGGCACATATTGGGAGGGATGCCATGGTTTGTCTGTTCAAGTTTGATTGGTTCAACACAAAGTTTAGACAAGTTGCTGAAGCAGTTTGCTATTGTTGTGTCATTTGTCAGCAATTAAATGCGGGGAAAGGGACAGTGGTTAACTTGAGCCACATTGGAAGCGCAGGAGGTCCATTCAGCAGAATGCAAATGGATTTTATTGAGATGCCTGTGTGTGGACGTTTGAGATATGTGTTGGTGATTGTCTGCATCTTTAGTCACTGGATTGAAGCATACGCTACACAAAGAAAATAGTCTCACAGTGGCAGAACTGCTGCTTAGGGAACTGATACCGCATTTTGGATTTCTGATCTCTTCAGAATCAGATAGAGGAAGTCACTTCAATAACAAAGTGATTAAATTACTGTGTGCAGCATTGAACATTGAGCAGAAGTTGCATTGTAGTTACCGCCCTGAAGCATCAGGACTAGTGGAGCAGATGAATGGTACCCTGAAGTCAAGAGTTGCAAAGATGTGTGCAGCTACGAATTTAAAATGGCCCCATGCATTGCCTTTAGTATTGATGTCAATGAGAAACACACCTGACAGTAAGACAGGACTGTCGCCTCATGAGATCCTCATGGGCAGAGCAATGAGGTTACCAGCAGTGCCAGCAAATGCACTTGTCAACATTACAGATGATATGGTGTTGGATTACTGCAAGGGTCTGGCTGATGTAGTCCGCTCTTTTTCTCAGCAGGTGGAGGCCACCACACTGCCACCAATCCATGACCCAGGGCACAACCTGAGAGCTGGAGACTGGGTTGTTGTCCCAAAGCATGTAAGAAAGACGTGTTTGGAACCTCGTTGGAAGGGACCGTATCAAATGGTCCTGGCAACTACGACAGCTGTGAAGTGTGCTGGGATCCCGAACTGGATTCACGCAAGTCACACGAAGAAAGTGGCGTGTCCACTGGATCATGAAGAAGTGTTGTTGAGAGTACCAACAACAGTGCGACAAGTCTCAGAGCCAGAAGTAGAACAAAGAGGAACTGAGACCGGATCAGAGCTCTTTGAGGACGGTTCAGTCATTCCTGTGAGAGACGAGGGTGGAGACCTCCAGGAGAGTATCGGAGAACCTATCTCAGCTGAAGCATCAGGAGAGCCTAGTCACAGGAGGGCTTTACCAAAAGCAGATGTTTCTGAGAGGGAAGCAGAGCAATTGCCAGACCCAGAAAGGGAAGGAATTGAGGTGGATCAAAGTCAAAGTGATCTGACTCCTCCTGAACCGGTTGCAGGTCGGTCAAGAGAAAACACAACAGAACAGGAGAAGAGTTTGAGTTCAATCTTGAAAAGAATACTGACAGGAGGTTCACTGAAAGGAGATAAGTGGCCGAAATTGCAAGTGGATAAAAGGAAAGAGGTGGTTGTCGAACAAACAAATGAGGAATAAGTAGATACTAAAAGGAAAGAAGAATTAAGTGAAGGAGAGTTGAATGGCGATTGAAAGTTGAAGAGAGAGAGAATAACAAGTCGAAGATATGCAGGTCCTGAATGGGCATATGCAACTACAAACGAATGGCAGCAAGAGTTTATGGGGGTCATTCCGACCTTGCCCGCCAGGCGGAAACCGCCATGTGGCCGCCAATGCGGCCGCACTCACGCGGCCCCCATTCCGACATTCCCGCTGGGCCGGCGGGAATGAGGCCGCAACACAGGAGCCGGCTCCTAATGGAGCCGGCGGTGTTGCGGCCGTGCGACGGGTGCAGTTGCACCCTTCGCGCTTTTCACTGTCTGCTATGCAGACAGTGAAAAGCTGGCCGGGGCCAGGGGCCCCAGGACACCCCTTACCGCCAGCCTCTTCCTGGCGGTGCAAACCGCCAGAAACAGGCTGGCGGTAAGGGGGTCATAATCCCCAGGGCAGCGCTGCTTGCAGCGCTGCCCTGGCGGATTATCCCCGCCGGGGCATAAACAGCGGGAAACCGCCGGCCCCGGCGGTGCGACCGCGGCGGTACCGCCACGGTCAGAATAGGGAAAAAAGCACCGCCAGCCTGTTGCCAGTGCTTTGGTCATTTTTGCCCTGGCGGTCTCAGACCGCCAGGGTCAGAATGACCCCCTATGTCTTTTTGTTTTGATAGAAAAGTTCCAGATCAATAGTTTGAGGTGACATGAAGAAGGTTAATGAACTGAACTGTTGAAACAATCTGAGAGAAAAAAAATTCAGAAAGAGACTGTTGAAAGTAACTGGAAAATACATTAATAACATGCTTTCACTTTTTGAAACCTGATTTTGACAAAGCTGCTAACTGATTTTGACAAGGAATAAGGGCCCCTGGAAGCAAAACTGAACTGCTGAAAGAAGAATTGTCTATTTCTGATTTTTGCTGCAGGTTTTCTAAATTTCTTCTGCTTTCTCATTCTTCACAGATCATGGCTGACTTTAGTAAACAGGGTAGTGATGCTAGGTGCTGTAAATATATGAGCATTGGTTTGGCAATTGTGTGTGGGACATTGTTCGTGGTATTGATTGTGGGTATGTCTGTTCTTGATGCAAAAGGAGCCAACCATACTTCTGCTTTTGAGACGACTACTGCACTAACATCATTAGAGAGGTTTAAGTTAGATGAGAAATATTTGCATGACTATACTAATGCGCAGGAAGAACTTTCTTCTAACGTTTTCTATTGCTTATTGAGTGAGTATGTTGAGACGATGGATGCGAAGAATTGTTTCATGTGTACGCAGATTCCTTCATCAGTCGAGGAAGGAGCCACCTATCATAGTTTGCCCTTAACATATGGAATAAGTTGTAGTCTGTTACTAACATGGTTCTATAACCAGGAGTATATTCAGTACTTCTATTCGAATCATGATCTTGTGTTTTCGTTTGTTCCTATAATTAGATATTTGAGTAAAATAGCTAAGGATAATGTTATAGTATTAGTTAGAGGATTCTTTGAACCTACGTTGACGTTTGGCCCAGCTTATGTGCATAAAAACAACCTAACATGCTTGCTTACACCTTTAGAGAAGAGCTTCTTAGGTCATACTGATGACAGAAGAAAGGCGTTAAAAGAGAAATTAGAAAAAGGCTTAGAGAAAAGGACTTACAAGGATGATTATGCTTATAGTGCAATTAGAACGCAAAGGAAATTAGCTTTAGATGCATTACATGTAGGGAAGCTTTGTATATATAGGCCTAAATTGCGCACTGACACTTTATTTGTGGGTACGAGTGAATGCAGGCATGTGTTTTTGTTTCAGAGAAAATTGATATTTATGTTTAATGGGCAGGACCCTGCAATTCCAGGGATATACTATATTTGTGGACTTAATGCTTATTGCTGTCTTCCACGAGGATGGCATGAGAGATGTTATTTGGGGATAGTTTTCCCAAAAATTTATCAAACGGAGGATTTGAAAAAGTGTCCGAAAGTGACTGAATTACATCATAAGAGAAAGAGGAGGGAGTCTTCTTGTGCTGCTGCTGCTTCTTCTTCTATAGTGGGAGATATATTTGGAGTGGTGATTCCTTTAGTGGGAGTCATCCTGAATTTGATTAAGATTTGAAAGTTATCTACTATTGTGAATAACATGCTGAACAATTTTTCAGGGGCTATACTCGTGGTAGATACTGAATTAGCTGCGGATAGAGCTATGACTCTTCAAAATCGTCTTGGTTTCGACATTCTTTTAGCGAAGGATGGCAGAGTCTGTAGAATGATTAATTCTAGGCATTGTTGTTTGTATATTCCAGATAATAGTAAAGAGATAGGAGACCTAGGGCCAGATGTAGCAAACGTTTGCGACTCGCAAACGGGCCGATTCGCAATTTGCGACAGTGCAAAATCGGAAATGGGATGCAAAAAGCCCATTTCCGACTCGCAAAAAGCGATGGGACCCGTTTGCGAGTCGCATCCGTTGCGACCCCATTTTGCGACCCGCAAATTGCAAGTCGCAATTTGCGAGTCGCAAACCTTATGCAATTGCAACTCGCAAATTGCGACTAGTCGCAAAAAGCCCAGTTTGCAAGTCGCATTTACCACTAACTCAGAGCAGGTGGTAACCATTACCAAAGTATAAAAGGAGACCCAGAAGGCATCTGGGTCACTCAAGATGGCGGACATATACCTGATAGCAGTGAGGAGGAGAGTCTACGCAGCCCAGCAGAGGAGGAGGAGGGGCCACAGACAGGAGAAGATATATAGAACAAGGCAGACCCTTTTCCAGCAAACTGAAGATGAGATCTATGATAAATACCGCCTTAGCAGCGCTGCCATTCTAGAATTCATAGATTTACTAAAACCACAGCTAGAACACAAGACTCTGCGTGGCTGCGCCATCCCTACGCATGTGCAAGTACTATGCGCACTGCACCTCTTGGCCTCAGGGAGCTATCAGGGGGTCATTGCCGTGGCAGGTGGGGTATCCCAAAGTGCAGTGTCAAGGTTCCTCAGGGCATTCCTAGATGCCTTAGTAGCGCACAGGTCTCAGTTCATATACTTACCAAGGAATGAGGCAGAAATTAACAGCACGAAGCTGGACTTGTACCGCATTGCCCACTTCCCCCATGTAATTGGATGTGTAGATGGGACACACATTCAAATATGCCCCCCGCTAATCTGGAACATATTTTCCGCAACAGAAAGTGTACCCACTCACTCAACATACAGGTTGTTTGTGATGCCCATTACGTCATCACGGACATCGTAGCTAAGTTTCCAGGCAGTACCCATGACTCATACATTTTTAGACATAGTGGGATACATCAACGCCTGGAACGTGGGGAGTTTGGAGACGGATACCTCCTAGGTAGAGCTGCATACACCTTGCAGACATACACACAGGTCACTGTGCACGACTATCTGGACTTCCTAACAGTGTACTTTTGTGCCCAACAGGTGACAGTGCATATGCTCTAAGGCCATGGATCATGACTCCATTTTTAACACCCAGCAATGATTCAGAGAGGCAATACAACAGTGCGCATAAGAGGACCAGGAACCTCATAGAGCGCACCTTCGGACTCCTGAAGGCAAGATTCCGATGCCTCCACCGCAGCGGAGGCGCCCTCCAATGCACCCCCATTACCGCTTTCAAAATTGTGGTCGCATGCGCCATCCTCCACAACATAGCCACCTGACGTGGGCTACCTCTCACCCCTGCAGACCCAGATCCTGATGATGAAGAGCAAGAACAACCACATCGCCATCATGGGGATAGGAGTCTAGCTAATCAAGGCAGACTGAGACGGGACCACATTGCAACGCAATATTCTGGACGGTACGTGTCAACTCCCACCATACTCACCTATTAACCATTTGTTAAGTGGAACAAAAATAACTGTTTTATTAATGTCATGAAGAAACTATATACAAGTTGAAATTGTCCATGGGCAGGAAAATGCCAACCAGTCATGTGGCACATTAAAGCCATGTGCCACATGAATCTGTCCTGGCTGTTATCTATGATCTCCTGCCCCTCCTGCCAGCCTGGCTGGTCCCTGCTGCGTCCATGGTGCTGTGCCTACCACTCCTCAGCACGCTACTGTGAGTGGCAGAGACACTGCTCACTGTTGAGCCCTCCTCCCAGGTGTATTTGTTAACTTCCTGGCTGTGATGTCATCATCATGTGCCAGGAAGTGTTTCCAGGGTGTTCTGGTATGCTTTCTGGAGTGTTCTGCTGCATCTGCAAGCAATTTTGAAGGTATTCACAATTTGCGACACCCACTCGCTAATTGCGAGTTCGTTTTTGCACACTCGCAAACAGCGACCTCGCAAACTGCGGACTCGCACACAGCGTTGCGAGTCCGGCTGCGAGTCGCAAAATCGGATCGCTTTTTTTTCTGGCATTCCACTTTGCGACTCGCATTTTGCAAGTCGCATCAACTCGCAAAATGCGAGTCGCAATTTTTATTTTTGCTACATCTGGCCGCTACTTACTAACCTGACTAATGCAAGTGCTGATTTGAAGGAATTGAAAGAACCAGGTGTTTGGAAAAAAGTTGGCAAAGGGTTTGCTTCAGTGGGAAATTGGCTCAGCAACATTTGGAATGGGGTTCTACTGAAAATATTACAGGGAATACTAATAATTATAATGTGTTTATTGGGGATATGGGGATTGTGCAAATTATGTAAAAAGGATTCAAATGAGAAGGTCTAAGAATTATCAGAGGAGGGAAGAAAAGAAAGGGGAAACATTTTACAGGGGAAATTTAAAGAGAAGACAAAATTTTGAAGAAATCGAATTGTAAAAATTGTGGATGGTAGTTAGTGGCATGACACATTTAGTCATCAGAGGAGGGATTGCTAGCTCAGGTGTTCTAATTTGAAATTCTTTGAGTGTTAATCTATTTTGAATAATGAATTATGTAGAGAATGAATAATGTAGAAAAATAATGCACGCATTTGGAAATGTGACCTCAAAGAATGGCCACCAGTCTTCACGAATTGCACTAAATAATGATTAATACTTATGAAATATTGAAAATGTATTAGACATATGTAGTAATATGTTATATTAAGGGTTATGAAGTATGCTCTAGCTTTATTAATTGTAGGCCTTGATTTAGCGAGTGTCTTGGCCTAGTTTTGCCAGGCCTCGTGCAGAAGCTGTATTTCTTAGCGGTTAATAAAAATGCTGACAGAGTGAATTGAACTGTGGAATGTCCATTGTCTTGTTAAAAGGGTTTAACAGAAGCTCTTCATGAGAACCGACTGCTAGAAGATGATGTTCCTGTTAGTGTAACAATTTTTGTGTAATGTGTGTGAAATGTACTTTCCCAGGACTAGAACAATGAATGACTGGAGCTGAAGATGCAACAATATTATTACCTGATGAGCCGGATGATGAGGACCTCGTAAAGTGGACCAATCAACAGCATATGAAGAATGAAATATTAGAATTCATAGATTTGGTGTAGAAATATTATGGGGTAGAGTATAAACGTACAATTAACTGACCAGTAGGAAATTAGAGGATAGTGTAGGTGACTTTGATATAACAACGCAACAGAGGAGAATTAGGCAGATTTTCAGACTTCAGATTATAGAATAGAGGGATATACTTTAGAGAAGAAGAGACTTTAGGAGAGATTCAAGACCTATTTTCATACTCTCTGACTGAAAGCCTGATGCTTTGCTGATCGACTGATGACCTGAGCATGAAGACTAATTCTGCTTGCTGACCCATACCGTGGCTAGGTAGATATGACGATGTGTGACTTTTATGCATTTTATGCCTTTTCTTTCTAGGTACCAACTGTGCTGTTCGGACAGATCCATAGTTAGATGTTTTTCCTAAATTTGTGTTCTAAATTGTTTGCATGAAGCCAAACATGCTGATGCTAATCGGACGTTAGTTAAGGGCCCTCACAAATGATTGACGAATACAGGGACAAATAGTTGATGAATTACTTTACTGAGTTTTCATGTATGTTATATTTGTGTCGCAACTGATTCTGCTATTGATTTGTACCGTGACTTTAGAATGCGTCGTGTTTCAAGCTTTGATTAGATTGGGTTTCTTCCGCCACTTTGGATAACCAGTATTGTTTGTAAATGTGTTTTATTTGATTTTGAGATTAATCTACATGACTTTAGTATTGTTAATATAAGGGAAATAAACTTACTAAACTTTTATTAAAAGTGTGGTTATTCATGGCTGAAAGGTCATGGTGTGTGATATCTACTGACTCCATTGATCAATGATTTTATTGATTACTACTGATTATTGATTATTGTGTATTGGTTTATTGATCATGTACTGGAGCTAAGGTGAGAACTTCTTACTACGAGTCAAAAGGTTCATCGACCTATTCTCATCTCCTTGAAAGTTTACTTATTAAGGTCTGACACGCTAACAAGCCCCTCTTCCAGTGGTAATAGGCGCTGTACAAATGCTCCAATACAATAGCAACGTATGCGTTTTTTTTAGACAAAGTTTAGTCATCTTTTGTTTTGATGTAAGGAAGCCCCCGGCAGGTCTACCCAGCAAAAACATTTTACAAAAAAATTGACAACACAATACAAGCACTGGCAAAGCCAAATGGCTGACAGCCAATACCAGACCTATAGGCATGGCCAACGCTTGTCATTAGGTGGAGCCTTGAAATGCTTGACAGAACCGTTCTTGTCCGTGCATTACACACAGATCCCCAGCAGAGGTCGTAGCGTATTATTTAGAAGAAGGTACCGCAAGGATGGGAGCATGATAAGCTGAATGTAACTTAAATACGTTTTGATGGTACATGCTGCATCACCTCTCGCTTGAACGTTAAAGTTACCGCGGATTGCCATGCGACGGAGCTTTCTGAGAGAGAAATAGAGTGAATCAAAGAAGGACGTATCTTGGCACGGTAGTTATTACTGAACCCGATTCTGTCACC
The DNA here is from genome assembly GCF_031143425.1 of Pleurodeles waltl. Taxonomy (NCBI): domain Eukaryota; kingdom Metazoa; phylum Chordata; class Amphibia; order Caudata; family Salamandridae; genus Pleurodeles; species Pleurodeles waltl. The sequence continues at coordinate 788,647,813 of NC_090439.1, read as the reverse complement.
TAATTAGGGTTATCAAACACAATATTCAAAATATGAGATACGGATTTAAATTCCTTCAACAGAAGGCAATCTATTATTTTGTTCAGTCATACTTTAATCTCGCTTTCTTGTGACATTGGTAGTTACATGTATATCCAATGACCATTTAAAGATGGCCGCCAATTTCGTCTGAATAGTTTTTTTTTCCCCCATTCTGCACATTCTTTAAAATAGTGTATAGAACCGAATGTGAGTACTCAGCAGTAGCCGACCTGAAGAGTCTTGGTTACTCCGATCTCTGTGGCGTATCGTGGGATGGCGGAGCTGGACATTGGGCACCACTGCGAAGCCGATCACTGCAGCCAGCTAGGTAAAGCACACCAAGAAAGTGAGCAGTTATTGCGGAGCCCGGGTAACGAAACGGCTGCCTGGCCTGTGCATCCCGAGAACTGACAACAAAATTGATTAGTGTTCAGTTAACCCGCTCCTTAAAGCACACTCTTGCATAGATAATAGTATACCCAGAATTGACACAGTCAGAACTGCCGACTTTGGAGCTGGGGAACTAGGTCAGACATCCTGTGATCGGGGCAAATTACTTACTCTCCCCGTGCCTACAAACTGAATGTAAGTAGTGCGTGCTCATTGTTCAGCGCTGCAGTACCTTGGTCAAGTACGCGCTATATGTATAAAAAGCTGCAAAAGCAGACACTTTAACAAATCACTTTTCCAATAGTTTATGACAGCGATTCTAAGGCCTGTTGCTCCCGAGTGAAAATAACCCACTGGATGCCGCGATAGTAACGAACAATTAAAGCTCTAAAGAGTTGGGATCAAGTGCAGAGATTTGAAGTTCCCCATCTCCAAGGTAGAGTAGTTTGTGCATTCCAGGATCTTTCTAGGCAATTTGGGTCAACCTTCATATAATTTACGCAATCCAGGTGTTTTCTTTACATTCTAGGATTATAGGTCTGTTCCATTCTAATATCAGGACTACATGCAACGAACAAAAAATGGGCTAAATGAGCAACTCATGCTGTTGGACCTGAGAAACCTTGAGTGTTATGCATGTCATAACTGTCAGAAGGAAAAATTAGATTGTGCAGAACAGTCCCTGAGAGCTGTAGAGGCTGGGCTTCTCGGCTAAAATTCCCAGGCCAACTCGCGATATTCTTCTCCAGTTCAGGTTTTTACATGTGAACTCTGTGACTTGTAGTCTTATTTATGCCGTTATAAAACAGGACTGCAAGTCTCATAATTCTCCTTTTCCATCTGAATCCTCTCCACCAAACTGGCAAGCAATTATTCAACAGATACAATCTCATTAATTTTCTTGATCATATCTTTAGTAGGATAAAATCTAGACATGAAACTTGAGAGGTTTATTTGATCAAAATCCTTTAATTTGCTTAATCCATCTGGCATTAATTCTATATTAATACATTTAATTTGTAATCAACAGCATTGTCTCTCTGTTGTGCTGGTGCCAGATTTTGCGAGGAATTATGCTGTATTGAAGACATTGCCCGCCATCCCCCCAAACTGTTCTCCTGTTTTTGTCTTCAAATGACTCTTTTTCATCTCTTTTAGCCCTCCTTACATTCTTCCTAGTAGGTGAAAGATACATGGACCTTGATTTGAAAGCAATAATATTAAACCCCTCCAAATGCATAGTCTTCCTGGACTGGTTTTCCATCTTTCCTCGAAGATGGTGTTCAGGCTGCCTCTAAAGTTTAAATTTTTAGAGTTGAAATCCAGCTTCAGAAACATTCCCTTTTCCATGATGTTTTTTACCTCTTCAGAGCACCCCTCTGAATACAAAAAAAGAGTGTGGTGGAATTCCAAAGTGAAAGCAGAAATTTGCGCATGAGCATTCTGCACTCTGCTTAAGGCCCATGCGTGTTCCTCCAATTTATCTGACCTCGGCTCCAACATTCACCCACGTAACCCCAATAACACAAAAAAGAACACAGGTAGTCTCCTTCACATGTCTTAAGTTCTCTCACTGAACGCACCATTACAGTCCGGAAATAATTCTTCCAAGGATCGCCGTCACACTTTCCAGAAGACCCTTTGTTCCAGTTGTATGTACCAGACTGTGAAGGGTGTGGCATCAGGGACCTGCGCATGGCAGTGATCCCATCTTCCTTCCCATCTCAGTCATGAGACAGGAAAAAAAACCTGGACGAATTCTGAGAAGGCTATGCTTTTATAGCAACCAGGGATGTAGGGGCTTTCAGCCTTTCTACTTCCTGTTTTTTTCCCGTAATGAGGCAGATCTCACTCTAAAATAATAATTCGATGGAGGTATAATACAATCTCTTAATTTGTCATTGACATGCAGACGCTGAAAACATTTTTAGGAAACCTAGTTAGTTGGATTAATACGTACTTTCTCAAATTAAACTCCAATAAAACAGAGTTTCCACTTCTTCACACACTAATGTTACAAGACGGCAATCTAAAAGACAGTGGATTTTCCCCAACACTGGTTGACATAGAAAAAACCCTGAGTTTCATAATAGATCAAAATATTTCCTTGCATGCACTCATTACAAATATTGTAAAAACAGCACAAAATCAACTCCATATTCTAAAGAATCTGAAAGCATACATCCGACTTGAAGATTTCAGATCTATGATGGGTAATCCCTTACTTTCTGAGGTACCTCAAATGCTTTAGCAATTCTTTCATGGCTAGTGAGCGAGTGAGAGGAGCGTAGAAGTCAGATCACATCTCCCCATCTGGAGAGACCACCACATGTTACAGTTGCAGGTCAGCATTCACTTCAAGATAGCCCGCTTGACACATAAATCCAGTCACTTATAATGTCCCAGCTACTTAAAAGTAAAATTTCTTTTGTCAGGGAGGGAAGGAAACGCCAGAAACAAACTTTGTTTAGGAGTGGAAATCCCAAAAGTAAAGAAAACAAAACACAGAACCACACACCCTCTTTTGTATTGTTTATAAACTTTGGAGCAGCCTTCCAGGAACTTTAAGACCCAATAGATACCTACTCGTGTTTAAGAGAAATCTGACCTATCTATTCAAAATATATCTGTAAACTTGCATGTACCTCCAAGAGCGTATGTTTATATCTCCATAATTATCTTCCAGCAGCCTCTGTACGTTTTCCTCTGGTTTTTCTTTATATCAGTGTAGCAGTAATTTGTTTTTGTAGCCATGTGGTTAGGTCGTTTCGGTACAAATAAATAAACATAAATGTTTTATAGTACGAGTCATAACGCGACACGTATACCATACATTCGTGGCTTGACCAGGCCAAGAAGATGAGTTTGCAGTTCCGTCCAGAGCAGTAACTTTAGGTGTCCATTACTTGTGGCTGAAGTGTCTCATTCACAGAACAGCACCGGCCCCTGGTCTTGGACTTAATTGGTGTCTCACCAAATTGAACAGAATATTTCTATGATAATGCATAGGCTTTCAGTTTTGCTTCATAGAGTGCCTTTTAGATCCTCTCTGCTTCCATTTTATCTCTTAAGAAGCACAGGAGGTGGGACGCCCATATTTTCTAATGTACTGAAATCCTAATGAAGTACAAATCCATATTCAATGACATTCAAAAGTGAATTGTGACTGTTACTTTGATACTGTTGATATTTATTTGTTTTGTATTCCACTGGGCATCATCGTACCATAACTTTACAGCACTAAAGTGGACAATATGGAAAGAAGTAAAACCAAAGGCAAGGTTAGTTGAACCCCAATAAATGCATTCCTTTATCAGGGGACAACTTAGGTGATTTCAGGCAAACAGGTACTTAAAACGTTTTATGTTTTAAGGGATTTCCTGAATCAGAGGTATTTTGGCTCAAGAATGAGTTTGAATCTCATAATTTGTGTTCCACCACTCTGTCATAATTCTTTCTGTTGAAAAATCATTGGTGGGTTAGATAGAAAGTTGCTAATGCATGGTTTCTTCCAAACCTGTGCACTGGTTTTGCCTTTGGAGATACGTTCCTGGTACCTGTTCCAGTAGACCACATAATTCATATGTTTGGATTTAATCCTGGAATTTAGTGTCTGCCTGTGAAATGCTTTGATGGTTGATTTAGCATTGCAAACTTTGAGAGGATCAAGTATATCTTAGCAGCCTGATTTAAATTTGTCTTTCAGATTCTACAGAAGGCCTGAGTTAATAACGTGAGAACAGTCCAGGTTCCCGGTGGCAAGAAATCCGGTGATAAGACATCTTGTGTTGTTCAGTAAGGTGAAAAGTTTGTAGGCGAGTGAGAGTTTATCATAGCATGGATCTGTTCATTTTCCCACTGTAAGGAACACTGTTGAGTAAAGAGGCATGGACTGCAAATGGTGTGCAGGTTTTGATGTGTGGAAAGATCTGGCCCTACCCTCGCGGGCAAATTAAATAGAAAACAAGATGTGGCTTGCACTTCTACGATTAGAATTTTAGTTTGTGTTCCAGTTAGGCATAGGAAACTAACTCTCATTCAGCGATGGCTATGAGCTACAACCTGAGGGTGTTAGTCGGATTTCTGAGCCATTTTCCTATTGGATGCAGATTTCAGTGTCATCAGCATATGAATGGAATTGGATCGATTGTTGTAGCAGCTGAGATGTAACATGTAGCAGTCGGCAGTTGGCTAAGCCTGGGACAAAGCCACATAGTGATTCCTAGGTGGAGGAGTCTGTGAAACCAAGGCATACTTGTTGAGTGTGTAGACAGAGTAATACAACTTATGTAGTTTAATGCATTTCTGGATCTTCTGAACCACTCTCCCAATCTGAATGCATTATGTGTTGGTTGAAGATGTAAGCTGCTGGGTGATTAAGAAGAATTAGGGCAGTTTGTTGGCATTCTTTGAGAACGATGTGTGGATCCTTTCTGATATCACTCAGGAATGATTATGCCATTGTTAAGTGTTTGAACTCTGATCTAAGGTTGCAAAACAGTTGATTTCATTCATATCCTTGATCCATTATCACTTGCTCCATAATTTTATTACATAGTACTTAATTCTAAATAGTACTCACTTCTAAGATCGCTGAGGACGTAGCAGCATGAAGCTCATTAAGAGTGGTCAGTAATGTTCCTGGCCTTTTTGGCATGAACTCTTATATTCAAACAGGTGATTGTGCTGGTATTTTCATCTACCTGTCCCTCATTTTAACATGACCCGCCATTCAACTGTAAGCCCACCTTCATTACAAGTGTTGGGAGGCAAGCTAAAATGTAGTGCCATAAGCAGGCCTCGAAAAATCAGAAAAATGTCACAAGACCTTGTCTAAAATTGTGTGATCCTAAGCAAATATTTTATTTCACACAGTTACCTTTTTCTTTATCATCTACAAGAGCACCTTCAAATATGTTAGTTCAGCATGCCTGCTGTACGAAAAACTCTTTTGTTAGTTTTAATAGACAAAACTTTTGCTCCGTGTATAATAAAAATCTGGCCTACATATGGAGCGTGCATGATCCATGACTTGCCTCTTAGTTCACCAATATAATTTTGATTAAGGCGGGAGCAGTAGTCTTTCTCAGTTCATATTTAAAATGTCTGACTTTTAATAAATATATTACTAAAGCTTGATGTGATAGCTCACTGTAATTTACAGACCGTCATTTTCCATTGAAATGCCCACAAACTTTCCCAACTGATATGCAGTTTTACTGATAAAACTATGTAGTGTACAAACAATAAGAAGTGCAAATCAGGTTCCAGCAAATATTATCATTTGAACATCATAATGCATAGCTTTCTGATTTCTGTTGATCCTATTAAAATCTTTGTTTCCATCTCACTTCAGAATTAAAAATGTGCTTTCATAATCACTGATATATATTTTGAAATATTGATACAGTTCATGTACAGGCTGTTTAATTGCTATATGACAAGGAAAATTGTCAAACAGTTCACTTCCCATAATCCTTTGCAGTGATAGAAAGAAATGTAAACACCAATCTCCAGGATAAAATAAGCAACAAATTGTAAGAGGACATAAGGTGACATTTGACCACTGTCTTTGAACAAACAGCAAATGTGACAAGAGAAAAACAAGATTTAAAGGCGTCTTTATTACCTATTCGCATTCTGAATGAACAGAACACATGTTCTTTGGCTGTTCAAGCTCTCTCGCCAGACCCAGCCAGTAGGCCCTAAAACTGGCTTACCCTAATAAAATCTGACTCGCCATAGAGAGTGAGAGAGTAGATTTCTGGTGGCCTGGTATAGCACTTCCGAATATTAAGTCATATGCTATTGATTAAGATAGTTATATGGGCAGCTACTAACATTCCTTATTGAGTTCTTGTTTTGGATCCATGACAGTTGCTTGAGCATGGCCGATCAGTTGTGGTTCCATTGAGTTTTGAATGTCCATTGTATTATCACTCCACAGTGCTTGGGAGTCCTTGTATTAGAGAAGCCACCTTATGCAGAAGATATGTTCCTCTTCACAGAGTTACTACCAGAGTGCTGCTTGATGAAGCATATACCTGAAGCTCAAAGATATTTTGCATTTTTGGTCTTCAGGTTACTGAATAGAAGTTGCATATTCTTAAGCCCTGAGAAGAAACCATTCTTGTTTATGAAGCAATGAACACAGCAATGGCTGTGCTTATCTCTATGCAACAGCCAGAACTGTGTGTTTTAGGTATCAAAACGGCTTATTTATTTCATTTCTTTAGGGTAGCACTGCTAAGGCTGCCTTCTGGTCATTCTAGCCTGCTATGTTAAAATAATCAACAAAAAAGTTTCTGTGTAAGTTATATGCACAAGCATTGCATTCATCAAGACTAACCCAATGTCCTGGTGTGCTGCAGCCACAGTAAGGGAAAGGACATGCTGTAATCATTCAAGTGGTTCCCATGCCAGAGGGATACAGTTTCAAAACTGAGGTTCAGGATGAAGACTTTCAGCTTTTTATTTGACATCATCACTTTCTGCAATCCCATAAAAGCAAATGAAATCTTGATTTTCACATTTTATACCACACCACACTTTTTCATGATAGCACACCATAAAAAAAGTAGTTATCAAATTTAAATTTTTACAACAATTGCCGATTAGTCTAAATTTGTTTTAATTAGTTTCCTTTATTAAATTCCAACAAACATGTCATACAGAGTCAGTATGCATCAATTAAACATCTTCAAGTTAGACATTACACCATTAGCAGTACTCTCCACAGGTACATTGGGTTATAATAATGGTATGTTGCGGGTCGCCAGATAACATCCAGTAGGGTAAGAAAATGCAAAAAAATTATTCAAAGTATGTAACTGATCTGGGGATGAGCAACCTAGGCATCATTCCAAGGGTGCAGTGTCGGACCAGTGATCTGAATTGGAAAGTCTCAGATTTAGGGCTAGGGACAACTTTCGGCAATTTGTCTACTGTCTAAAATCATGGATATCATTGGGGATGAAGCAGTGTGGTGAGCAAAAAGTGTGTCACAAGCCTGCCAAATCAGTCCACCCATCTGCCTGCCGTGCAAGATCAAGTGGGGGTATGGGGGTCGTCTTCACCTCGTCCCCCTATCTTCATTACTAATAAGTATGTCTTTAAGGTTCCCCAAATAGCCCTACGTCTTGTATTCACAGGAAGAAGTTCGACATGGCAGCAAGCTGGTCCTTACTGGCCAAAAGGTCTCTCAGCAATTCTTTAAAGTTGGATGCTCTTCTTCTACTCTATCTACATGCTATCTGCCTCTTGGTCAAGAGAAGGGTCATTGACACATATTTCCTGTATCTGCTCTCTATGTCTGCAGTATGCTCTAATATAGCCTGGAGGGGAGTCAACTTGAGTTCTTGTCCAATCGTGATAGCCAGGGCATCCTCGACCTCACCGCAGTACTTCTGAATAGTTTTGCATGCCCACACCAAATGTAAGAAGTCTGCTTCTTCTGCCTTACAACACTCACATCTGTTGTTTGGGCGTAGACCATACCTGTGCAGTGCGGCAGGTGTATAGTATATGCGGTGCAAGAATTTGAAATGTGTAATCCCCAGCCTACTGCTTGAAGCAACCCGTTCAGTTTGTTGACAGCAGTAAGACCATAGCTTATCTGTCAGTGTAGAACCTAGTTCCAATTCCCAGTGGGCTTTCAAGGCCCCCACCCCCACCCAGTCAAAGCTTCAGGTTGTGCTGTATGATATAAGGCCGATACTAAGTGTCGAGGGCCTGTGGATGTGAGTACGTGTAGCGTTTAAAATGTGGGGGTTCGCTTGGGAAGTCAGGAGTGATTGCGTTAACATTATGTAGTAGTCTATTATAGTTGAAGATGTCTAACAGGGCCGGTGTACTTTCTGCAAAAAAGCTTTCTCTATCCCGAAATAACCCTTCCGCATACAGGTCTCCCCAGGTATAAGTGCAGGCTTTGAGAAGAGTAGCGCTGCATGTTGCTTCGTGTGTTACTGGTAGGGCATGGTGATAAGGCAGTGGGACCAGCAGAGGGTATAGTAGAGACCTACCCAACCTCCTAGCCATTCTCTCCTATGCAGCAGTTGTTCATGCAACAGTAGAGCCTTGGTTATCTGCCAGGCCAAACCGTTCGCCTATATAGGCAAAGCTGGGGTGAGGGGCCATGTACCCCTGTTCAGTGGCCAAGTGTGGCATATATGGGGGGGTTTATACCAATAAACGGCATGATGCGCTTGGGCACATAAGTAATAGAGCTCCATATCTGGCGCTTTAAAGCCACTTGATATAAAAGGCTGTGTGAGTATCTCCCATTCAATGCGTGGTTGTGTACCTGCCCAAGCAAGCCAAATCAATTTCGTTCTTAGAAGTCTAAAGAAGTGGCGACCTTGGGGCTAAGGGATATTGAGAAACAAATATAGCAGTTTGGGCAGAATGATCTTTGTCATTAAAGGATGTGGCCCTCCAGGGAGAGAGGCAATGTAATCCAGCATGTTATTCTATCTGTAAATTCTTTCAGGGTGACCCCATAATTTGCACAGATTAATTCACCTTTGTCTCGCGTTATATCTGTACCAAGGGAGTAGGGATCAGAATCACACCATTAAAGCGGAAACTCTGCTTGAAAACTCATTGTGACAGGGGTAGACGGGAACAGTGAGGATTTCCTCCAATTAATATTGATACCTGATAAGCCACCAAACTGCACAACCTTGCGCAGCACACCATTCAGGCTAATCTGTGGGTCTCTTAGATATGTTGTGATGTCATCGGCCTATAAAGAAATCAGTATATGCCATAGCGAATGACATATTCGCGACGGTCCTGTAGTAGCTTGGCCGCTAGGTGTTCAACCGTCAGAACAAGAGAGTCTACATTTTTAACAACTGTTGATCATGACTTAGAAAACAAATTGTAAGAATTACTTTTCTGTTGCTTAACTTGTTATTGATTAGATATTGAAATTGTCCTATCCACATTTTCCAACCTAAGCCAAATTAACCCAGTTCTTGCTAATTATTTAAATAAAACATTGGCATCCTTTTTAAAAGTGTGTTTAGGTTCACTTGAAACCACCTTAGTTATTCATTGCATGGCGGACCTTTTTTCTAAAATTATAGATCATAAAGTCTTGCATAATAAATATCAGAAGAAATATGAAAACAATTCTTTATCCTAATGAAGGCCACCTTGTATCTCAATTTAAAGTTCATCAATCTATTTGCTGTTCTTTATACATTATACCCGGAGTTATTGTTCTCTTGTTTGGTGAGATCTGTGGATGTTTGTGGGCAGCTGTTTGTAACTAAATGGTGAAACCGTGAAGGAGAGAAACATCAGTCCTTTTTTGTAACTTATGTTTAATAGAGCACAGTGCATTGGCACAGTTGCCACAAGTCAACATTGGCACCGCAAAACTCCTGACATATTTCCCAGTTAAAGAGAAGAACAGTATGCATGAACAAAAAAGTTTATGTAAGCTATGCATTTCCACAATAATTTACACAAGAAACAGCCACAGTAGGCAAGCTTGTGGTATTGAGGGCTGGAATGTTTTCATCATTGTATTCCAGATACCTCCAAACTATAATACATGCCTATCCAAACATAAGCTACATTTCCCACAAGCTTAATAGGTCATGTCTGCTCCATTGTTACAGTTTTTCTATGATGCTCATGATTAATAGCTAGAGAAAGATTTTTCCTTTTTCTGCAATGCTTTGCACTTCATGGTTGTTAAGACTCTGCATCCAGTCAAAATTGGCCTTGTGTTAGTTATATGCAGTGGAACTGAAAGATAAAACAACGCCTCTTCTGAATGCTATCTGATGAAACATATGGGTTTATCACAATGTAATAATATGTACATAAGACACTTGCAGTTGCAGTGGAGCATGGTTCCCAGAGGAATCCTAAAAAACTGGGTTCTGGTGTATGTATGTATGTTTGTCGTATTTGTAAAGCGCATTCCAACTCACGAAGAGCATCGAAGCGCTAATGTAGAGGGAGAGGAGCAAAGGGAAAGTGCCCAGAATCCACAGAACCCATCCCAAAGAGCAGCTAATAATAAAAATAAACACAAAAAGAAATTACTTGAAGATACAAACCAGGGTACTGAGTGACTACTATCGGGGAATAGCCTTGTTTTAACCAGTTTCCTGAATCTTAAATAGCAAGGTTCTTGCCGAATATTCAGGGCGAGCGAGTTCCAACTTTTGGCAGCAGCCACAGTGAAAGCTTCATTTCCCCCATTTGACTTTATGAGTGCGGGGGACCTGAATTCTATTGGTATTCGAGGACCTCAGGTTTCTCTTGGGAGCATGCCAGCAGAGCTTGGAGGTAAGGTAGTAAGGTAGGTGTGAGGGCTTATGGTATTAAGTTATGTATGGGGCTCTACATAGCTCTGCAAACTATTCTAATATAGTTATGCAAATAATTATGATGTGTATCAGCTAAATATATTATGCATTGACTAATTGGTTAGTGATGTGTGATGAAATTTGAGTGGGGGTGTGGCTGGCATTCCCCTTATTTTCCTTTTTAGTCTCCTGAATTTAGATAATAATACGGATTATTACCATACATATATGTACAAGAATACCAGCTAATAAATACTAGTATGTAGTAAAATACAATATTTGTGCATAAGCTGATTCGACGTTTGGGATGGTGATCTGCTATATCATCAGCGGACTGAAGATTCTCGGACAGTTTTTACTGTTTCCCAAACCCCTAATCCACCAAAGTCTAACTCAGTGGTGGGTTTGATGGTGAGAGATACCCAAAAGTGCTCCTTCTTTCTGAAAAGGTCCTTGTTTCCTTCTTGGGCTAAGGAAATGTACAAGGTGTGAGTACCAATGATTTTAGAACATTTGTCGGAACAGGATAGGTTGTTATGCTATTCTTCTTGGTCTTCTCGTTGAACAGTACCCCCAAGACACAGGATTTACATACTAGTGCTCTCTCAGGTTTGTTATCCAGTTGGTGGATGACTTGTTTCAGATTCTTCTGCTTAAGCACTGAGAAAGCAGTTCTGTGTTCATCTCTGAAAATCATGTTTCAATTCTCTTATATGGTGTTCTCAAAAGACAGTCTCTGCTGCATTGGATCCTTCCTACTAGATTCCAGCAGTTCTGGTATGCCATTGGTCACACAGCATATGTCCTGCTCCGACTAGCCACTGGCGATGTAATAGCACCTGTGGAAGAACTGCTGCACCGGTACTATACATTTTAGCTGTGTAGAGGCTGGGCACAGCCCTTTGGCTGCCCATCTTGTTGCATTGTCCCCATTGTTTACACTTGTGTTCTGCCTCATCTTTACAGAAGAGCCAAAAAGCCCTAGAGAGATTGTCTGGAAAACTATTTTTCCATGCCACACCTAGCGAGTCTCATGATTCTTGGTGTCTTGCTTCAAAGATGCCTCCCTCACAAGAAACTCCAGCCTTCTCTTATACAGATTCCTGCCTCTACCATGGACATCTCCCATTCCCACCTCTACAGGTCCCTAGGTAGTGGGTGCTGTGAGAGTGAAGCAGGGCAGTATGTGGAGGAGTAGGTGAGGTATATACAGGCATCTCGAGTCAGTAGCTGCACTATCCTGCCCCCCTGACAGCGGTTATTCCCCGCCCACCGTCCCCACCATATTCACCAGGCCAACAGTGTTTCTTGAAGAACTACCATGACTCCTACTCTCTGATTTATATTCTGGTGTATGCAGAATCTCAACCTGTGAACGGGACAAACCTGAACATGTAAATCCCAGCTTTATACAAAAGTTCAATATATACTTTTCTGATTCTCCAAATGCCACCAAATTTTCATGGTCTGATAGTTGGATAACAGACTACGGGTTAAGGTGGCTTTCCCCCTACTCCCACTGTTTTTGATTGTTTTTTTATTTTCAGGACAGTACAGCATACACTCTGCATGAACTCTTTAGAAAGAATTAGCCCCAAGAAGTAGTCCTTCTTAATGAGTATTAGAATTATGTTCTTTTTGTACTGCCACCAAGAGATTAGCTTTCATGGTCTCCAAAATATATCTCTAGAATTGGAGATCCATGAGAAAGAACATGAAGTCCTCAATCATTTGCCAGGCAAACCTGAGCCTTGGACTAGCAGTCTTCCTCTTCTCTTCCCAGACATTGGAGCTGGGTCATATATGGCAGCCCCACTAGTGAATAGAAGAGTACTATTCACAAACCGTATTTTAATTCCTGCACAATCCCTAGCCCTCCTTTTCAGTGGTATGATTAAAGTTCTGTGAAGTGAGAAGAGAACCTTACCCACAAGGCGATATTCCTCCTCTTTCCAAAATCACAACAGAGACCCTGATATAGTAGGCCTCATCCATTCAGATTTGCATAGTGAGGTATATGGTAACTGATGGACCAGGCCCTTTTTGCAGGTTTATCCCTAAACTTTTTGCCTTCTTTGTCCTATTTTGTCTGACCTGTTTTTGTTGGCTTTTTGAATCTAGACACTTTACCACTGCTAACCAGTGCTACAGTGCATATGCTCTTTCTAAAATGTATTGGTGATTGGTTTATCCTTGCTTGGCATATTTGATTTATTAGTAAGTCCCTAGTAAACTGTACTATGTGTGCCCAAGGCCAGTAAATCAATGCTACTAGTGGGCATGCAGCACTGATTGTGCCACTCGCATTAGTAGCCCTGTAAACATGTCTCAGACCTGCCACTGCAGTGTCTGTGTGTGCAGTTTTAAACTGCCATTTTGACCTGGCAATTGCACCCACTTGCCAGGCCCAAACCTTCCATTTTACTACATGTAAGTCACCCCTAAAGTAGGCACAAGGCAACCCCGTGGGCAGGGTGCAGGATATGTAAAAGGTACGACATGTACTAGTCCTGATAGTGAAATACTGCTATATTTGTTTTTCACTATTGCAAGGACTATCACTCCCATAGGGAAAACATGGGAATTGCCTTGAAATATCTTTTAAGTGTAATTTCCTGTCAGGAGCAGATTGAGATATGTAGTTAGGGGTCTCTGAACTCACAATTTAGAAATACATTGTAAAGAAATGGCTCCCTGTTGCAGTTACCCCCCACTTTTTGCCTGATACGGATGCTGACTTGACTGAGAAGTGTGCTGGGACCCTGCTAACCAGGCCCCAGCACCAGTGTTCTTTCACCTAAAATGTACCATTGATTCCACAATTGGCACACCCTGGCATCCAGATAAGTCCCTTGTAACTGGTACTTCTAGTACCAAGGGCCCTGATGCCAAGGAAGGTCTCTAAGGGCTGCAGCATGTCTTATGCCACCCTAGGGACCCCTCACTCAGCACAGACACACTGCTTACAAGCCTGTGTGTGCTAGTGAGAACAAAATGAGTAAGTCGACATGGCACTCCCCTCAGGGTGCCATGCCAGCCTCTCACTGCCTATGCAGTATAGGTAAGACACCCCTCTAGCAGGCCTTACAGCCCCAAGGCAGGGTGCACTATACCATAGGTGAGGGTACCAGTGCATGAGCACTGTACCCCTACAGTGTCTAAGCAAAACCTTAGACATTGTAAGTGCAGGGTAGCCATAAGAGTATATGGTCTGGGAGTCTGTTTTACACGAACTCCACAGCACCATAATGGCTACACTGAAAACTGGGAAGTTTGGTATCAAACTTCTCAGCACAATAAATGCACACTGATGCCAGTGTACATTTTATTGCAAAATACACCCCAGAGGGCACCTTAGAGGTGCCCCCTGAAACTTAACCGACTATCTGTGTAGGCTGACTAGTTCCAGCAGCCTGCCACACTAGAGACATGTTGCTGGCCCCATGGGGAGAGTGCCTTTGTCACTCTGGGGCCAGTAACAAAGCCTGCACTGGGTGGAGATGCTAACACCTCCCCCAGGCAGGAGCTGTAACACCTGGCGGTGAGCCTCAAAGGCTCACCCCTTTGTCACAGCACCGCAGGACACTCCAGCTAGTGGAGTTGCCCGCCCCCTCCGGCCCCGGCCCCCACTTTTGGCGGCAAGGCCGGAGAAAATAATGAGAACAACAAGGAGGAGTCACTGGCCAGTCAGGACAGCCCCTAAGGTGTCCTGAGCTGAGGTGACTCTAACTTTTAGAAATCCTCCATCTTGCAGATGGAGGATTCCCCCAATAGGGTTAGGATTGTGACCCCCTCCCCTTGGGAGGAGGCACAAAGAGGGTGTACCCACCCTCAGGGCTAGTAGCCATTGGCTACTAACCCCCCAGACCTAAACACGCCCTTAAATTTAGTATTTAAGGGCTACCCTGAACCCTAGAAAATTAGATTCCTGCAAACTACAAGAAGAAGGACTGCCTAGCTGAAAACCCCTGCAGAGGAAGACCGGAAGACGACAACTGCCTTGGCTCCAGAAACTCACCGGCCTGTCTCCTGCCTTCCAAAGAACTCTGCTCCAGCGACGCCTTCCAAGGGACCAGCGACCTCTGACTCCTCTGAGGACTGCCCTGCTTCGAAAAAGACAAGAATCTCCCGAGGACAGCGGACCTGCTCCAAAAAGACTGCAACTTTGTTTCAAGCAGCAGCTTTAAAGAACCCTGCAACTCCCCGCAAGAAGCGTGAGACTTGCAACACTGCACCCGGCGACCCCGACTCGGCTGGTGGAGAACCAACACCTCAGGGAGGACCCCCGGACTACTCTCCGACTGTGAGTACCAAAACCTGTCCCCCCTGAGCCCCCCACAGCGCCGCCTGCAGAGGGAATCCCGAGGCTTCCCCTGACCGCGACTCTCTGAAACCTAAGTCCCGACGCCTGGAAAAGACCCTGCACCCGCAGCCCCCAGGACCTGAAGGACCGGACTTTCACTGGAGAAGTGACCCCCAGGAGTCCCTCTCCCTTGCCCAAGTGGAGGTTTCCCCGAGGAAGCCCCCCCTTGCCTGCCTGCAGCGCTGAAGAGATCCGTTGATCTCTCATAGACTAACATTGCGAACCCGACGCTTGTTTCTACACTGCACCCGGCCGCCCCCGCGCTGCTGAGGGTGAAATTTCTGTGTGGGCTTGTGTCTCCCCCGGTGCCCTACAAAACCCCCCTGGTCTGCCCTCCGAAGACGCGGGTACTTACCTGCAAGCAGACCGGAACCGGGGCACCCCCTTCTCTCCATTCTAGCCTATGCGTTTTGGGCACCACTTTGAACTCTGCACCTGACCGGCCCTGAGCTGCTGGTGTGGTGACTTTGGGGTTGCTCTGAACCCCCAACGGTGGGCTACCTTGGACCAAGAACTGAACCCTGTAAGTGTCTTACTTACCTGGTAAAACTAACAAAAGCTTACCTCCCCCAGGAACTGTGAAAATTGCACTAAGTGTCCACTTTTGAAATAGCTATTTGTCAATAACTTGAAAAGTATACATGCAATTGAAATGATTCAAAGTTCCTAATGTACTTACCTGCAATACCTTTCAAACAAGATATTACATGTTAAATTTGAACCTGTGGTTCTTAAAATAAACTAAGAAAAGATATTTTTCTATAACAAAACCTATTGGCTGGATTTGTCTCTGAGTGTGTGTACCTCATTTATTGTCTATGTGTATGTACAACAAATGCTTAACACTACTCCTTGGATAAGCCTACTGCTCGACCACACTACCACAAAATAGAGCATTAGTATTATCTATTTTTACCACTGTTTTACCTCTAAGGGGAACCCTTGGACTCTGTGCATGCTATTCCTTACTTTGAAATAGCACATACAGAGCCAACATCCTACATTGGTGGATCAGCGGTGGGGTACAAGACTTTGCATTTGCTGGACTACTCAGCCAATACCTGATCACACGACAAATTCCAAAATTGTCATTAGAAATTGATTTTTGCAATTTGAAAAGTTTTCTAAATTCTTAAAAGACCTGCTAGGGCCTTGTGTTAGATCCTGTTTAGCATTTCTTTTAGAGTTTAAAAGTTTGTAAAAGTTTGAATTAGATTCTAGAACCAGTTGTAGATTCTTAAAAAGTATTCCAACTTTTAGAAGCAAAATGTCTAGCACAGATGTGACTGTGGTGGAACTCGACACCACACCTTACCTCCATCTTAAGATGAGGGAGCTAAGGTCACTCTGTAAAATAAAGAAAATAACAATGGGCCCCAAACCTACCAAAATACAGCTCCAGGAGCTTTTGGCAGAGTTTGAAAAGGCCAACCCCTCTGAGGGTGGCAACTCAGAGGAAGAGGATAGTGACTTGGAGGAAAATTCCCCCCTACCAGTCCTATCTAGGGAGAACAGGGTCTCTCAAACCCTGACTCCAAAAATAATAGTCAGAGATGCTGGTTCCCTCACAGGAGAGACCAACACCTCTGAAATCACTGAGGATAACTCCAGTGAAGAGGACATCCAGTTAGCCAGGATGGCCAAAAGATTGGCTTTGGAAAGACAGATCCTAGCCATAGAGAGGGAAAGACAAGAGATGGGCCTAGGACCCATCAATGGTGGCAGCAACATAAATAGGGTCAGAGATTCTCCTGACATGTTGAAAATCCCCAAAGGGATTGTAACAAAATATGAAGATGGTGATGACATCACCAAATGGTTCACAGCTTTTGAGAGGGCTTGTGTAACCAGAAAAGTGAACAAATCTCACTGGGGTGCTCTCCTTTGGGAAATGTTCACAGGAAAGTGTAGGGATAGACTCCTCACACTCTCTAAAAAAGATGCAGAATCTTATGACCTCATGAAGGGTACCCTGATTGAGGGCTTTGGATTCTCCACTGAGGAGTATAGAATTAGATTCAGAGGGGCTCAAAAATCCTCGAGCCAGACCTGGGTTGATTATGTTGACTACTCAGTGAAAACACTGGATGGTTGGGTAACTGGAAATGAAGTGTATGACTATGTTGGGCTTTATAATTTGTTTATGAAAGAACACATTTTAAGTAACTGCTTCAATGAAAAGTTGCATCAGTATCTGGTAGACCTAGGTCCAATTTCTCCCCAAGAATTGGGAAAGAAGGCAGACCACTGGGTCAAGACTAGGGTAACCAAAACTTCCACTGGGGGTGACCAAAAGAAAGGGGTTACAAAGCCTCCCCAGGAGAAAGTGGGTGACACTAGAAACAAAGAAAAAGAGTCCCCTGTAGGCCCCCAAAAACCAGACCAGGTGGGTGGGCCCAGAGACACAACCCAAAACAAAGGTGGGTACCAGGGTAAGAGCTGGGATGCCACTAAGGCATGGTGCCATAACTGTAAACAGACAGGGCACCACACCAAGGACACTTCTTGTCCCAAAAACAAACCCCCTAGCAAAATCCCAGGGGTGACCAGTGTAGCCATTGGGGATGACTCCTCAGATGAGGAGGTCTTCATAGCCTTCAACTGGAAAAAGGGCCCAACAGGTGAGTTGGAGATTCCAGAGGGAAGTAGACACTTCCACCACCTACTGGTGAATGGAATCCCAGCCACTGCCCTGAGAGACACTTGTGCCAGTCACACTATTGTGCATGACAGGCTGGTGTTCTCAAACCAGTACATCCCAGGTGAGATGGCCAGAGTAAGAGTTAGCCCAGACAGGGTCACTAATAGGCCTGTGGCTTTTGTGCCCATAGAAGTGGGTGGAACTTTTAGCTGGAGAAGGGTGGTAGTCAGTACAGACCTCCCCCTTGATTGTCTCCTTGGAAATGACTACCCAGAGGTTAGTCAGAGCCTAAGAGAAGAACTGGTCCAGGGCCAGTCCTCTCCCAAGGATTCTGGAGTGCCTGCCTCTGCAGTAAATGCAAGTAGGCCCCAGAAGAAAAAGAAAAGGAAACAGAGTAGGAAAGGTGGACAACCTTTAGCCAAGGTTCCAGCAAGCCAAGGAGATTTGGCTCCAGTAGAGGAGAACTCCAAAAGTGGCTCTGATAAAGTCCAACCTGACCCACAAGAAGTCCTGGCTAGTCAGGCAACTGTTAAGCCTGAGTGGGTGGCTCCTCAGCTAACAGAAGAAAGAGTGGAAGAAGGGTGTTTACTACAAGATGTGGTAACCCCCCACTCTAATACAGCAGACAGGCACCCCGAACCCAAAGAAGCCTGTAACTTAGCCCCTTCCCTTGTAGGTGAAGAGCTAAAGGTGTGGTTCTGGGCACTGACAGCTGTCAGTGGCCTCTGCTGGGTGTTAGCCTTTATGGCTGCACTATCCTTGGCATGGTGGTCTGACCCCATGCCAAATAACAAGTTAGGCCCCCTGACCCTGTTGGTCATGGTGGGGTTACTCCAGCTCTGGGTAACCTCTTTGGGTAAGCTAGGGGTGACCCTGGCTAAGATAAGATTAGCAGAGGTGGATACCTCTGACCTCAAAATAGAGAGAATGGGTAAAGACATAAAAAGCACAGACAAGAGGCAGTTCAGACTAGGTCCTATCACTGTGGAAGTGGGTCAGTTCCCCAGAGGGAATGACCTGAACAGGAGGATGTAAGGCAGAGTAGGCCCTGCAACAAACCAGCCTATTTCCTCTACTCTTCCTCGCCTGACAGACTAGGAAGACTCTTCCAGCTTTGGCTGAGTCTCCTGGCCTGTGGGCTGGGGGGGGCTTGTGTAAAGAAATGGCTCCCCGTTGCAGTTACCCCCCACTTTTTGCCTGATACGGATGCTGACTTGACTGAGAAGTGTGCTGGGACCCTGCTAACCAGGCCCCAGCACCAGTGTTCTTTCACCTAAAATGTACCATTGATTCCACAATTGGCACACCCTGGCATCCAGATAAGTCCCTTGTAACTGGTACTTCTAGTACCAAGGGCCCTGATGCCAAGGAAGGTCTCTAAGGGCTGCAGCATGTCTTATGCCACCCTAGGGACCCCTCACTCAGCACAGACACACTGCTTACAAGCCTGTGTGTGCTAGTGAGAACAAAATGAGTAAGTCGACATGGCACTCCCCTCAGGGTGCCATGCCAGCCTCTCACTGCCTATGCAGTATAGGTAAGACACCCCTCTAGCAGGCCTTACAGCCCCAAGGCAGGGTGCACTATACCATAGGTGAGGGTACCAGTGCATGAGCACTGTACCCCTACAGTGTCTAAGCAAAACCTTAGACATTGTAAGTGCAGGGTAGCCATAAGAGTATATGGTCTGGGAGTCTGTTTTACACGAACTCCACAGCACCATAATGGCTACACTGAAAACTGGGAAGTTTGGTATCAAACTTCTCAGCACAATAAATGCACACTGATACCAGTGTACATTTTATTGCAAAATACACCCCAGAGGGCACCTTAGAGGTGCCCCCTGAAACTTAACCGACTATCTGTGTAGGCTGACTAGTTCCAGCAGCCTGCCACACTAGAGACATGTTGCTGGCCCCATGGGGAGAGTGCCTTTGTCACTCTGGGGCCAGTAACAAAGCCTGCACTGGGTGGAGATGCTAACACCTCCCCCAGGCAGGAGCTGTAACACCTGGCGGTGAGCCTCAAAGGCTCACCCCTTTGTCACAGCACCGCAGGACACTCCAGCTAGTGGAGTTGCCCGCCCCCTCCGGCCCCGGCCCCCACTTTTGGCGGCAAGGCCGGAGAAAATAATGAGAACAACAAGGAGGAGTCACTGGCCAGTCAGGACAGCCCCTAAGGTGTCCTGAGCTGAGGTGACTCTAACTTTTAGAAATCCTCCATCTTGCAGATGGAGGATTCCCCCAATAGGGTTAGGATTGTGACCCCCTCCCCTTGGGAGGAGGCACAAAGAGGGTGTACCCACCCTCAGGGCTAGTAGCCATTGGCTACTAACCCCCCAGACCTAAACACGCCCTTAAATTTAGTATTTAAGGGCTACCCTGAACCCTAGAAAATTAGATTCCTGCAAACTACAAGAAGGACTGCCTAGCTGAAAACCCCTGCAAAGGAAGACCGGAAGACGACAACTGCCTTGGCTCCAGAAACTCACCGGCCTGTCTCCTGCCTTCCAAAGAACTCTGCTCCAGCGACGCCTTCCAAGGGACCAGCGACCTCTGACTCCTCTGAGGACTGCCCTGCTTCGAAAAAGACAAGAAACTCCCGAGGACAGCGGACCTGCTCCAAAAAGACTGCAACTTTGTTTCAAGCAGCAGCTTTAAAGAACCCTGCAACTCCCCGCAAGAAGCGTGAGACTTGCAACACTGCACCCGGCGACCCCGACTCGGCTGGTGGAGAACCAACACCTCAGGGAGGACCCCCGGACTACTCTCCGACTGTGAGTACCAAAACCTGTCCCCCCTGAGCCCCCACAGCGCCGCCTGCAGAGGGAATCCCGAGGCTTCCCCTGACCGCGACTCTCTGAAACCTAAGTCCCGACGCCTGGAAAAGACCCTGCACCCGCAGCCCCCAGGACCTGAAGGACCGGACTTTCACTGGAGAAGTGACCCCCAGGAGTCCCTCTCCCTTGCCCAAGTGGAGGTTTCCCCGAGGAAGCCCCCCCTTGCCTGCCTGCAGCGCTGAAGAGATCCGTTGATCTCTCATAGACTAACATTGCGAACCCGACGCTTGTTTCTACACTGCACCCGGCCGCCCCCGCGCTGCTGAGGGTGAAATTTCTGTGTGGGCTTGTGTCTCCCCCGGTGCCCTACAAAACCCCCCTGGTCTGCCCTCCGAAGACGCGGGTACTTACCTGCAAGCAGACCGGAACCGGGGCACCCCCTTCTCTCCATTCTAGCCTATGCGTTTTGGGCACCACTTTGAACTCTGCACCTGACCGGCCCTGAGCTGCTGGTGTGGTGACTTTGGGGTTGCTCTGAACCCCCAACGGTGGGCTACCTTGGACCAAGAACTGAACCCTGTAAGTGTCTTACTTACCTGGTAAAACTAACAAAAACTTACCTCCCCCAGGAACTGTGAAAATTGCACTGTCCACTTTTGAAATAGCTATTTGTCAATAACTTGAAAAGTATACATGCAATTGAAATGATTCAAAGTTCCTAATGTACTTACCTGCAATACCTTTCAAACAAGATATTACATGTTAAATTTGAACCTGTGGTTCTTAAAATAAACTAAGAAAATATATTTTTCTATAACAAAACCTATTGGCTGGATTTGTCTCTGAGTGTGTGTACCTCATTTATTGTCTATGTGTATGTACAACAAATGCTTAACACTACTCCTTGGATAAGCCTACTGCTCGACCACACTACCACAAAATAGAGCATTAGTATTATCTATTTTTACCACTGTTTTACCTCTAAGGGGAACCCCTGGACTCTGTGCATGCTATTCCTTACTTTGAAATAGCACATACAGAGCCAACATCCTACATACATATTTTGGTGAAGTTGGTTTTTGAATTGTATGTTTGAAAATGCCACATTTAGAAAGTGGGCATTTTCTTGATTAACCATTCTGGGCCTCTGCCTGTCTGCTGAATACACGTCTGGGTCAGGATGACAGGGAGGCTGTTTGTGTATTCACTCTAGACAGACAGAGAAAGGGAGCTCAGGTGTGCCCTGCATATCCTGACGGTCCATCACCAGGCTGATGGGTCTTCCTGAGCTAGAATGGTGGGAGGAGCTGATACTCTCACCTGAACAGGGCTGTGCCTGTCCTCACACAAAGCAGTCTCCAACCCTCTAGAGTGTGTCTGGGGCAGGGAAAGCCAGGTTTTCTGCACTACAAAGGCTTCTCTTTGAAGTTTGCCTACTTCAAATACAGAAGTGGGTATAATTATTGGACCTCTCACACCACATAGTTAAAACACTTCTGGACTGAGAACATTCTGCCAGGAAAAAGATGTAGATGCTGTAGGAGGGACTGCCACTCCCTCTGTTGCTTTGTTGTGCTGGCCTGCTGCTTGCTGTTTCTGTTCTGGGAATGAAAGTGCTGGACTTTCCTTTCTGCATCCTGCTTTCCAAGGTTCTCCAAGGGGTTAAACGGAGCTTGCCTCCGGTTAAGAACTCTCAGGGCCAGAAAAGTCTTCACCTGCCAGTGCCTGGGCTCTCTTGCTGAAAGTCATGAGCTGCCAAATGGTGCCAAACCTAGTTTCCGGGCCCCTGGGAGTGAGCTCTGGTGCAACCAAGAACAAATTAAGCACATCGACTCCAGAGCGACTTAGGAATTGGCGCCACTTTCTAACAATGATCACTGCCTGCATCGGAGCTGTGGTCCCCGCCGAGTGCAAAGAGCGCAACCTGCAACACAGGCCCGGCATCACTTCAGCACCTTCCGAAGTCCTGCCACAGCATGAGTCCCAATCGCCATGTCACCGACGTCCGTGACACCCGACTCTGACTCCGCTGCAGCACCTGTGGCCTCATGGTGTGACCGTGACACCCCATCTTGGCCTGCTGGATTCATTGACCCTGCCTTGTCGCAAGGAACCAACGCCTCGCAACTGATGACCTTTCACCTCTCCTGCAACCGTATGGAACCGACTCCTCACCTACCCTGCCTAGCAGTGAGGAACCGATGCCTCACCTCCCCGGTTGCAGTAAGGAACCAACGCTGCACCGGCTCCAGCGACGCCTCATCTCCCTGACTCTGTGCAACGTCTTTGTTTCCTCATGATTTTCCAAGGTACTGTACCCGGGGTCGGTATTACTCTGTGACCGGCCGCACTCCCTCCTGAGTGGCGTCGGACTGTAGAAGCGAATCCAGCAAGACCCCATGATAGCCCCACGTAGAGCTGTTGTGTTTCTAAGCACTATATTAAGATTGAGTCATTGAAAATTCATATCTTTACTTGTATATGTTTGATTAATGTCATTTTAGTCTTGTTTACTCAGATAAATATTGGCTATTGTTCTAAACTGGTGTGGAGTACATTTGTAGTGTTTTCATTGTGTTACTGGGTGTGTGTACAATTACCTTACACATTGCCTTTGGGATAAGTCTGACTGCTCATGCCAAGCTACCAAGGGGCGAGCAGGGGTTATCTTAGCTGTGTGAGTCCCTTACCCTGACAAGAGTGAGGGTCCCTACTTGGACAGGGTGCAAAGCACTGGCAACTAGAGACCCCATTTCTTACAGTAACATGGAGCAAAGGTTTTACCGTATGTAGCAAAGCAAAACACATAGAAAAAGCATATCAAATGACACCATCAGTGAGTGTAAAAGGAAGCACTCCCTTTTAAGATTTTTAAAATTCTATGAATTTACATATCAGAGCATATCTGAATTTCTGGTAGTAGGAAACTCAAACCTTTTGTCACACACACATTTAACATTTTCATTAGTTATTAAGCTATGGCACTATAAAGAGAAATAAAATATGTTTTGATGTGTAGTTGACAAATTTGAATCCTGGCAAGGTTAACTCTGCTGTTTAGTCCTCCAGTGTTACTGGCAATAAGTCGTTAAAATTGTATTTGTTATTTACACCACTCTAAAATGGCAAGACTCTGATATAATGTTGTATAAAAACAATTGAACTTTTATTATACGTTAAAAAGTAAACCAGTATTTCTTTTGTTTCAGATTTCCTGCCCTTTATTTGTGATGGCTGTTCTAGAGTGTTTTGGTAAGAATAATATTCTGAAATATATATATTACAGTGATGCATTTCAAATCCCAACATATGCCTTCCTACCAGTACAGTCATTCCATTACGTTCCCTAAATAATTATATTTAATTACATTTCTCCTTTTTATACCAACATTTTCTATGTGAACTAACGTAATCTACTATTATCTCTAAGTCCTTATGTCCCCATGCAATCTTTAGTATTCAGGTGAATCCCACTTCATGAGAGAGAAAAGGAAGTCAGGAAAAAGGAGTGGTCTAATAATCTGCCCATCCTTGTGGGTGTCTATAAATATGGCAGCTTCCCACAATTCATCCTGTTTTTTTTCCCTTATGGTGACTGGGGCAAGGATATTCAATGGCTGGCTACCCTGCCTAGCTTGTGCCCCTATTTCTGATGCACTCAGACTCTCTGCTGCCGGTCACTGGAGAGTAAGGAAATACTACAGGGGAGACAGAGACCCTTGGGGTAGGCTTGTATCCCAGGGCCTCCTCTAATCATAGTCTTCTAACTCAGGGCCAGCTGCACGTTAGTAGACGGAGCCGGTGAGTAACTTTCACTTACCTTCCTTAACTTAATGTTCCCGCTGCATGTCAGGCATGCGTACCATAATTGGCTTGATCTCAGCAATATTTCACGCATGTGCAGCAGGAATTTCTTCAAGTTTCTGCACATTTGCTGTGCTGTTATTTCCGGGTCATTGCGCGCTATCGTCTACTTAAGAAGCGCGATGATAGGTAAGTCTGTGCTTCGTGTTTTGCTTCTTGATTTCAAACAGATATATTTCTGACTGGGCTCAATTTGATTAATCTTTAGAGAAACATGGAGAAACACTCCAAAAAGGTTAGTCATTTAAAGCCTTCTAGCCACAGTTCTTCTGGCTCCGGCTTCAGATCTCCTTCTCCTCTAAGGAAAAAATCTAAGAGACATTCTAATGATGCAGATTTTGAGAAGAAAGTTAAGAAAAAATGTTATGGGAAGCATTAACCTTGTTTAAGGCCTAGGACAAATTGGAAATCTCTGACATCTCTTCTGCTACTTATGAAAAGGAGGTCATTCAAAACCATGAGAAAAAGGGAAAATATATTGCTAAAGACCTTTTGCATGACACTTTGACCCTGATTATGACTTCGGTGGACAAAAAAGCCTGTCCGCCGAAGTTCAGACGGGGAGGTTGTCGCCATTGTGGCTGCCTCCCTGCTGGGACCATTACGAGTTTCCTCGTGCTGTCATGCATAGGGTGCAACAGCACCGATCGCAATGTTCACTGTCTGCAAAGCAGACAGTGAACACTGCGACGTATCTGGCCATGGGGGCACCTTGCACTGCCCAGCACCCCGTCTCCGCCAGCCTTTTCATGGCTGGCAGAGAAGGGGGTCGTAATCCCCAGGGGGCGCTGCTTGCTGCCCTGCCCTGGTGGATTAGTACCGCCAGACCATTGTGTAGACACCGCAGCGCTACCGCTGTGTTCGTGATATGATGCTCGGACTGCCGCATTGGTGGCAGCCCGACCGCCACTGCGACCCTAGCGATCATTAGACCGCCATGCTTGCAATGAGTCCCTTTACCTTCAGCCCACTTTAATATGGGTTTCCCTGATGATGAAGCACCCTATATCCCAAATGAGCCTGTATTACGTCAGTTCCTTAAGACAAATGGTCCTTCTCTGCCTATTGATCAAAATATTTTGGACGTCATTCTCCGAGTGTGGAAAGATCCATGCAAGATTGTGGTGACACGCTTTTTAAGTCCAAGTTATACCCTCTTGATGAAATGGTGAAGAAGATACCAGAGTCTGTGTCTGTCGTATCCTTGGGAGTATGTCTTGTAGGAAGATCATTAATAGTGGAGGAAAACATGCTTAAAGGCTTTGCCTTCAAGAGAGTGGATTCTGCATTTTTTTAAAAGGCGAATGCTGGATCAGATCTAGCCATAAGAGCTGGCATATACAAGTCCTACACAAGTTTGATTTCTGTTTTAGGAGCTAACATAGCAGCAATAGAAAATTATTTTTAAGAATGGGCATGCTTATTCTGCCCTGAAAAAATACTTCTCTCTGTCTCCCCTTTGCAGGTCACAACTTGTTTGGCCAAGAATTAGAGGGAAAAACAATCACAAGCTGCTGTTTCAAGTGGCAACAACCCATTCAAGACTTCCTTCAGACAGCCATCAAGAAGACAATCCACCTATAATCAGAAAAAGACAGGGGTAGAGTATTGAAGACTACTACAGAACAGCAAAGTAACTCTCCTCCGAAAACTTTACAGTACCCCTCACTATGGCGAAAATGGCCATGGGTGACCAGTTGAAGGAAGGATTAAACAATTCTTTGTGGAATGGAAACATCTGCATTAGGTTCTTTGATTGTAGAGGTAGTGATGAGAGGTTACTAGATAGAGTTCTCCTCTCCTCCTTCTTCTCTATGTTCAAGGACCATTCTTATACCAAAACCAAAAGACCCTCTGAACCTAACAGCAACATTTATAATGATTGGAGCTATAACTTGAGGTCTCAGTTCGCAGCAGAACAAGGGACTAGCTCCCAAAGTGACGGAGGGAATCTGAATGGTTATCGATCTCAGATATCTGAACAAATGAATAAAGAAAATATGTTCAAAATTGATGGTCTATAAAAGATCATCTCTCTAATTAACCAGGAGCATTACCTATTGTGATAGACTTAATGAATGCCTACTTTTATATTCCTGTAGAGAGATCTCACCAAAAATATCTGAGATTTGCCATATTCGGTAAACACTATCAATTCCAGGTCATGCTCTTTGGCATCAAATCTACCCCGAGGGGCTTCACCAAAATTATGTTACTTTTGACTGATCTCTTCTCTACATCTTTTATGGTCTACACGTATTTCTATACCTGGACAACTGGCTTCTGGCAGCATCTTCAAAGAAGTCAGCTTCTCTTCAGGAATTACTTTTAATGCATAACTGCATATGCAAACATGGTCTGCTGATGAATGCCCCAAAACATCTTCTAATGCCCTCTGGATCGAATATTGATAGGGGCTCAATTCAGTATGGCATTGGACATGGTGTACCTACAAAAACAACTTGGCTAAAGTTGCAAGGTCATATGGCCTCATGCCTATTTCTAGATCATTTGGCCAGACTCCATCTGAGACCTTTGTTAATCCATCTACTCAAGTACTGGAAACCGTCATCTGTACATCAGTACTTTAAGAGATACATCGAATTGACACAACAAATCTCTCAAGATCTCCTCTGGTGGCTAAAAAACTGATTGTTGTAAAAAGGATTCCATCTAGTACCTCCGATGAACCCACTTGTGATAACTACAGGTGCAAGTCTAATGGGTTGAGGAGCAACTCTGTCAGATCTGTCGGCACAGGGGAAATGCTTCAGGATGGATCAACTTCAGTCATTGAACATGAGGTAATTAACAGCCACCTGGAAGAGCCTAATCTGTTTCAAAACTCATATTCTTCACCAACATGTTTTGATCAGGACAGATAACCAAATCACAATGGCATATGTTTGCAGGCAAGGGGGGTCGAATCTGTCTTTGCTGAATATGATAGCAATGAAGGTAACAAATTGGGCAGAACCAAATCTGTTGTCACTCAAAGTAGACAATATCAGACGGGAGGAGATAATGCAGGCAGAATCTCTGAGCCAGAGATTTTCAAGATTCCAGAGTCTGTGCATCACACAGTCTGTCTTTCAGGAGACCGGCATCTGATTTGGGACACCACCTATAGACCTATTTGCCTCCCATCAAAGTTCTAACGTTTGTTTGTGATTTCCAACACAGGGTGCTTGGGCTGAATGCCTTATCTATTACATGGCCTCCTCTTCTTCTCTGTTCCTTCCGTCTTATTCCTTTAATCTTGCACCTTCCCCTAAAGACTCAGAGGGAATCAGCAGAAGTAATTGTGGTGGTTCCTTATTGGACAAAAAGGTCCTGGTTCTCTCTCCTGCTCTCCATGTTGCTTGCTCTTCCTCAGAGAATCCATCTTATTCCACCTCTGGTTCAAACTCCGGGAACTCTTTCTCTTCAAACTCTAGCTCTTTCAGTTTGGAGTTTAAATGGCTTAGTGGTGCTAAACAATGGTATTTCAGATTATTGAGCATTTTCCATTCAACAATCCAGGCACCTCTCCACTCACAAAGCCTACTTCATGCACTGGAAAAGTTTTCAACTTTGATGTTTCTCAACTCAAAATCTATCATTTCCATACAGTATAACATTAACATAGTGCTTTAGTTTCCGTTTGATGATTTTTAGAAGAATTAGCTCTTACCACTTTAAATGCCCATTTGGTGACTATTAGAGCCTTCAAAGAACCTTGGGGTGGCTTCCTTCGGGATACGAATCTGGGATTTGGACTACTGCAGAGCTTTTCTTTATCTCATCCTTTGACGCATGCTTTTTAATGCCCTTGGGACTTACCTTTGGTTTTGAATGCTCTTCAGAATTTCTCTTTGAGCCTTTGAAAACTATAGAACTAACTTTTCTTACTCTAAAATTGGTGTTCCTAGTTGCCATTATGTCCAGGAACTAGTAGCTCTCATGTGCACACCTCCATGTCTAATAATCCTAGGAGATGGTATTGTACTTACACCTCAACCCCCATTTTCTACCTAAGATGGCTTCCCTGCCACTGTCGAGATGGGGCCACTCACCTGAAAAGCAGGATTTCTGCAGGGGAGATGGTATGCCCGACCTCCTGGAACACCTCTCTGCACCTCCTGGTGGACAAAGAAACCTTGGCAGGTGTCCCAAAAGCAAAGGGGGAGTGGAAGAGAAAGAGACAAAACACTGCCACATCTTGCCGGGCACGCTGTACCTTCCGGGGGCAGGTCGTTGTTGACAGAGTGATAGTAGAGTTAGTGCACTCACCT
Organism: Pleurodeles waltl; assembly: GCF_031143425.1. Lineage (NCBI taxonomy): Eukaryota > Metazoa > Chordata > Amphibia > Caudata > Salamandridae > Pleurodeles > Pleurodeles waltl. Next base: position 788,619,153 of record NC_090439.1, on the reverse strand, counting down.
TCCTTGAAACGGAATCTCTCTTTCTGATATGGGCACGGGAGCGGTAGAAGAACACCGGGATGCTCCAGCACTTTTCTTGGATAATAATAACTGTTGGCGCAATTACTAAAACTGCATTACCAAAAACTCAAACTGAGTACTATAACAATAAGTACTGCAACACTAGGGCTGGCTTCACAGAGGTTCACTGTTCCATACTACAGTTAGAACTGTGTTTGCACTTATCATGCACAAGAAAGACAAACAAGGGCATTAATTATATCACTTATAACGTTCCTGCATGCATAGAGTTAAACTAAAAGGAACAAAAACAATCCAAGAAATACAAATGTCCACTCTAGGTTCAAACAGTTAGGGTGGCACAGTTTGGTTTGGTTTCACTCTATGTGTGAAAAACCTTTCAAAAAGCAAATTCCTCAAACCTGAAACACAGGCATGAATGACACAATTTAAATCCAAGAGTTATGCTATTAAAGAAAGAAAAGTCACGTAAATGCTCTTTTAAAATTGCACTGTCACTTTTTGTAGTACTTGAGCTCAAGCAGATTTCCTGAAGCACGTTTAGGCAAGTAACTACAATAATAATGTAGAATGTTCAGAATGTAGAATGTTTGCCTCTTCAAGATAAGCACTCTGCCAAAATACGAGGTCTGAAATACACCAGCTGTTCTAGGAAAGCGCGGCGCTCAAAGAACAAACTCCCTGGAGAATACTAGTCACTTAGCTGCAGTCTTTTCCGGAGTGCTGGAGGAATGCCTGGTGTCAGCTGGTACAGGAACTAAGAAAATAATTGCCTCAAAAGTCCTGAATACGAGGATGGCAGCAGGGGTTTGACTGTCAAATCAGATGCTGAGATCAGGAAGCAAAACAAAGCCAAGCATGGAGGCATGCTTCACTCTGCTATTTATAGCCAATCAGGAAAGCAGTTGAGTTTCCACATGTGGATGAGTCACCACACCCATTTAGAAGCACGTCTACACCTGCTCACATTAGCAAACAAGCATTGGTAAAACAAGCATTGATAAAACCAATTGTGTAACACAGCACATTGTTTACTTAGAAACATGAAGGTTCAACCAAGAACAGAGATATGATTTAACCCTAATCCCTGGGGATGCTGACAGATAACGCAGGAGGCACCCTGGGGATTCCTGACAGCCACATAGAGACCAGAAGACCTTTCTTTCCCTCCTTTTGTCCTAACCCAAAGTCCTCAGAAGTAACATCTCTGCACTCACTAGCTCTCTTAATCTGTCTATAAAGAACAAATTAATTTTGAAGATCTGATCATTTGTTTGCTACCTTTGGGAAATTAAATCAAGGAAATAAATGTTCTAATATCACTATCAGTAAATGGATAAGGAAGACCACTTCCTCTGCTATACTTCAGCTAGTATTTCACCAACTGAAACGATACGTCAACCAGAGGTGTATGAATCTTGTGGGATAACCTTAAATACTGGGATCTGCTGAGCTGGTACTTGGCCATTTCCTCGTACTTTCCTCAATCTCTACAATATAAAGGGTGTGGGCTTGGATACTGATAATTTTGGTTTAAATGTGTTAACATCTGTTTGAAATATTGAATGATGTAATTTGGTTGCTTCATTAATATATTTTTTTCTTTCACAATTGAACCCTGCTTGCATTTCATGGTGAAATTGTATTTTTTGTATTTTTTTTATGGATAGTAGAAGGTTTGGTATTCTTGAATATTAATGACTGGGACAAGCAGGCAAGGACACAGGGATAATGCCCTAATTACTTACCAGTAATCTTCATTATGCATAGTCCTTAACGCCCTCGTCACACTCATTGGAACCCGCCCACCCTCCCTGAACTGTTGGCCTTTGGTGGGCTTGGTACGATCAAGATGAATTGTGAGAAGTCATCATAACCATAGACGCCCACAAGAGTGTGCAGGTTATTAGAGAAGCACACCTTCTTCCTGATTTCTTTTTCCCTGTCATGAGGTGGGATTTCCGATTATTCATTAGGGCGATAATGCACATAGGAATGAATGGAGGTTTTTCTCAAGTTTTTTTTCCACTCTCGTAAACATTGAACAGTTAGTGAGAGGAAGTGTTGCACCTGACACCATTGGGTTATAGTCCCCCAGACATTTTGCCTTCACCCCTCATGCTTTGCTGAATTTGTTTTTTGTTGGCTTGTGGACTCTATGCACTTTACCACTGCTAACCAATACTAAAATACTTGTGCCCTCCCCTTAAACATGGTAAACTTGGCCTACATCGATTCGCACATTTAATTTACTTGTAAGTCCCTGGTAAGTTAAGCCCTGTAAATTACTAGTGGTACTGCTTGTAACCATGGTCTGTAAATTAAATGCTTTGCTTAAAAATAAATATTTTGCTAGGCCTAATCCTTTGTTTTTAGTACCTATAAATCATGCCTAATGTAGGCCCTAAAGAAGTATTTAAAATATAGGATGTGTGTACTTAAAGTTTACATGTCTTGGCAGTGAGAAGCTCCTAAAATGCTTTCTTCATTGTGACAAGGCCCGTCTCATGTTGACTAACACTGGGTTACCTCATTACGTGCAAACTTTGAATTGGGAGCAGGTAGAGATAAGCTGTTCATACTCAAATGAATTGTCACTAAAAGTCCTCCTTAATGGTAAAGTCGATGGTAAGTCCCAATTCTGAAAATGGCACTTTTAGAAAGTTGGCATTTTCATGTCCCAGCCCTTTGTGCCCTCTCCCGGTGTCCTGGGTCACATGACTGCAAACTGGTTTTTGTGTTCCTCTCAGACAGTGACACAAAGGGAACTAGGTGTGCATTGGATGGGCTATTCTGCCAGGATGAAAGGGGACGGAGGGTTGCCCTGCCCCACATATACTTCAAAGAGCTTTTCCCCCCATCACCCACAAACGGACCTGACACCAGCCTTTTTTCACCCCAGACAGTTTGGAGCCTTGAGAGGAAGGAAGTCCTAGATATAGGGCCAGGAAGTACACCCACACACAAAGGCTGGCAGCAGGTATAAGTATTAGACCCCCAGAACCACTCTTGAAATCACTTTTGGACCAAGGAAAGACTCAGAAACAGGACTGCTCTGATGCTGGAAGGACTGACCTGCTGCCTGAGGAAGGAAGACTGGACCTGCATCTTGAACCCAGGGCCACCAAAGTGACTTCAAGGTATAGCTGACTGGTCTCCTATGTGAGCTTGATGCACACACAACTTACCTGCCTGCTTCTGCTGGTCCCTGCTTGAGTGAGTCTTTGCCTCCGAATGGTGCCCCCCCCCCCCCAGGTACTGGAACCTTCATGTGGTGCTGAAGTGGCCACTTCCGAACAAAATTGAAAACCTGGGACTTTGAACATTTTTCTGGAAAAACTGGAGACCAGGACCTTCCTGCAAGCCAGTCCAACAGGAGTGCATCGCAGGTGGGATTGCCTTTACCGCATCTCCTGCTACCTTCTTCCCTGGTCCTAAGTTTAAAGAACAGTGCTTGATTTTGTTACTTTTGAATTCATTTCTTTCTTCCATTTATTTCCAACACTTTGAAAAAAAGGAGCTATGGTTGTACAATACATAAATAAATAAACACCACAACAAATGTAAACCCACATAATTAAAACAAACACAATAGACGGAACATTACTCACATTACTAACAAATGGTTAGGGTTTAACAATCTAAGACCCACACGAAGGGTTATGCCCTACACATTTAGTCAGTGGTCACTTTTGTGTAAATACACTTGTGATCCACTTATACTAGCCAAGGTACTGGGCTTTGAGTGTACTTCAATATCCGAAACGCTGTGTGTTTATTTTCCCACAGGCGTTATATAGTGCACCTCAAGTCTTTGAATTATAGTCCATTATTTACCAAGCCCACACACTTGCTAGGAAAGAAGTCAATGCGTTTCGGCCTTCTGATTTAAGGCGTCATCAGGACTGGAAAAGGGCAATGTCATCTCTGAACTATAGGCGAAGGAGGCAATTGCTAACTGCAATCCTCTAGTGTTTTTATTATCAGTTGCTCGGCTTATTTTCAACTACAACTGGCGCCAGGTCTCAAACTAATTACCGCGGGCTGTGTAGGATCGAGTCCACTTTCAATACTGCAGCCTAACCGCAAGCCGTGTTCTTCCCGATTGCCTGCCTGCGCCTCATCCCTGGTGGCCTAGTGGCCATCTGCAAATAAGTATCTTCTGTCTCTCTTTACTCCTGCCTCTTATTTATGCCTTTACTTCTGTCCTTTACTCTTTTTCTCTGTCTATCTTTTTTTCCTTTTTTTCTCCTTCTTGTCTCTTTTGCTCTCCCTTCTCTGTCCCGGGTTTTCCCCTGTGGCTCTGCTGCCCCTGCGGCTACAGCCCTCTCCCTGCTTTTCCCACCCTCCGCCTCCCAGCTGACTGGACCCCTGCCTCCCTCCCCTTCTTAATGGCAGCTGCCGCGCAGTGAGAGGCCGACTCCTCTGACCTCCTGGTCAGCGTCTGTTATCTTCCCCTGTGCAGCTCCATCTATTGCTGCTGCCTCTGCCTTGAGCGAACTGAGAGCCTGCTTGACTCTCAGTTCGAGGCCTGCCACCCAGCCGACCCCAAGAACACTCATGGACCGTTTTCATGCTGCACCTGTTCCAGCAGCCTCCAAGGACCACCTCAGGATCTCGCACCAAGCACGGACAGCCATATCAAGTGTGTAGTCCTCAACACATGCTCCCTCATCAAGCATGCAATAGAAGTCTGGGATCTTCTTGACTCAACAGCCCCAGACATCGCCTTCTTCACAGAGACATGGATCACCCCCACCACTTCCCCTGACATAGTCACGGCCATTCTGGACAACTACAAAATCATCCACAAGGACAGAGCCAACTGGCCTGGAGGAGGCATTGCCATAGTCTACAAGAACAACCTCTGCCTGACTGCGACTCATTGGTGGTTGTCAACCCAGTAGCACCTGCACTTCCATATTCAGGCCAACCCAAACGCCTCCCTCCGTGGCACCGTCATCTACAGGCCGCCCGGACCCTAACCCCAGTTCTGCGAAGACATCGCCGACCTCGTCGCCCCCCAAGCGCTCAGCTCCTCCGACTCTATCCTACTCAGCGACCTCAATTTCCACCTTGATACCCATGATGAGCCCAACACCACAAACCTCTTGGATAACCTCACAACTCTTCTCTTCAAACAACTTGTCAACCTCTCCACCCACAGAGCCGGACACATTCTCAACACCGTTTTCTCAGCAGGGGACAACATCACCATCTCTCACACCTCCGAAAACCATTGGACCGACCACAAATGAATCCACTTTACCTACACAAAGAACACTGCACGCCACTACGCCCCCAGTCTCATTGGCAGGTGCTGGGCAAAGTTGCAGAAGAACAACTCACCATTGCTCTCAACCACATCCTCCCACGGACACACCAGATGCTAATGAATCCACACGCAGTCTACACTGCTGGTTATCGTATTGCACCGACAACGTAGCCCCCCTTAAGGAAAACAGCAGGAAATGGACAGAGCAAAACACATAAGTGATTTATGGCAGACCTACAGGAATCCAAGCGCTCCAGCAGACAACTGGAATGGAAATGGAGGAGCAGCAAATCAACCAACGACCGCACGGCCTACAAGAATGCAGTCCCCATGCACCACCAGAACATCAGAGCCACCAAAAAAGCTGCCTTTTTAAACATGCCTCAACTGCAGCACTCACATCAGCAAAAAGCTCTTCGCCATCGTCAAAGAGTTCACAAACCCCGGGAGAGATACCTCATCCATTCCTCCCTCACAGGACCTTTGCAACGACCTTACCACCTTCTTTCATCGAAAAATACAGGACATCTACGAAGGCTTCAGGAACCAAAACCCACAAGCATTGCTCACCACTACAGACCTAGCACCTCACCAGATCCTGAACTCCTGGACCCCCACTACCAAAGAGGACACACAGAGACTGATGAACTCCATCCACTTGGGCGCACCCTCGGATCCGTGCCCTCATCACACCTTCAACCTGGCCAGCACCACCATAGCACTGGAGCTCTGTCGAACCAGCAGCCGATCCTTCGAGACCGCCACCTTCCCCTCTTGAAGCACACCCAGATCAACCCACTGCTCAAAAAACCCGCTGCTGACCTAAGGGAGCTGAAGAACTACAGACCAATCTCTTTGCTCCCTTCCCCAGCCAAGGTAACGGAGAAGGCCGTTGTTGGACCTGGCTTTTTGACAGGGACATCCCGAAACTTTTTGCCTCCTTCCTCCTATTTTTTCTGACCTGTTGTTGTTGGCTTTTGATCTCTGGGCACTTTACCACTGCTAACCAGTGCTAAAGTGCATATGCTCTCTGTGTAAATTGTACTACTGATTGGTTTATCCATGATTGACTATTTAATTTACTTGTAAGTCCCTGGTTGAGTGCACTACATGTGCCTAGGGCAGGTAGATTAAATGCTACTAGTGGGCCTGCAGCACTGGTTGTGCCACCCACCTCAGTAGCCCCTTAACCCTGTCTCAGGCCTGCCATTGCAAGGCCTGTGTGTGCAGTTTCACTGCCACTTCGACTTGGCATTTAAAAGTACTTGCCAAGCCTAGAACTCCCCTTTTACTACATATAAGTCATCCCTAATGTGTGCCCTAGGTAACCCCTAGAGCAGGGTGCTGTGTAGGTAAAAGGCAGGACATGTACCTGTGTAGTTATATGTCCTGGTAGTGTAAAACTCCTAAATTCGTTTTTACACTACTGTGAGGCCTGCTCCTTTCATAGGCTAACATTGGGGCTGCCCTCATATACTGTTGAAGTGGCAGCTGCTGATCTGAAAGGAGCAGGAAGGTCATATTTAGTATGGCCAGAATGGTAATACAAAATCCTGCTGACTGGTGAAGTCGGATTTAATATTACTATTCTAGAAAGGCCACTTTTAGAAAGTGAGCATTTCTTTGCACTAAAATCTTGTTGTGCCCTTCAATCCACGTCTGGCTAGGTTTAGTTGACAGCTCCTTCTGCATTCACTCAGACACACCCCAAACACAGGGTACTCAGCCTCACTTGCATACATCTGCATTTTGAATGGGTCTTCCTGGGCTGGGAGGGTGGAGGGCCTGCCCTCACACAAAGGACTGCCACACCCCCTACTGGGACTCTGGCAGACAGGATTGAACTGAAAGGGGGCTTGGTGCATTTCTTAGACACTCTTTGAAGTCACCCCCACTTCAAAGGCACAACTTAGTATAAAACAGGGCCTCTGCCCTACCTCATCAGACACTTGCTGGAGAAGAAACCTGAACCAGAAACTACATCCTGCCAAGAAGAACTGCCTGGCTGCTCAAAGGACTCACCTGTCTGCTTTTCTACAAAGGACTGCTGCCTTGCTGTTGGCCTGCTGCCTTGCTGAACTCTTGTCTGGCTGTAAAAGTGCTCTTCAAGGGCTTGGATAGAGCTTGCCTCCTATTCCCTGAAGTCTCAGGACCAAAATGACTTCTCTCTTCCTCTTGGACGCTCCTTGCGCCGAACTTTTCGACGCGCAGCTTGTTCCGCGGCAAGAAAAACGCCGCACACCGTCGCTGATCGACGCGACGTCTTCGGGACGACCGAAACTTTGACGCACGGCCTCGCAAGGACAACGCCGCCCGACTTCCCGGGAGAAATCGACGCGACGCCTGCCGTGAGATCAAAACTTTGACGTATGGCCTCGCAAGGACAACGCCGCCCGACTCCGCAGGAGAAATCGACGCAACGCCTGCCGTGAGATCGAAACTTTGACGCACGGCCTCGCAAGGACCACGCCGCCCGACTCCACAGGAGAAATCGACGCAACGCCTGCCGTGAGATCGAAACTTCGACGCGCTGCCCCGCAGAACGACGCGCAGCCGGAAAACAAGTAGGAAAATCCACGCACAGACCCGGGACATCTGGTACTCCCCGCAAACCACAGTAAGAGACTGTCCGCGCGCCGGAAAACGACGCCTGACTCCCCGCGTGAAAAATAACGACGCAAGTCCGTGTGTGCTGAGGAGAAATCGACGCACACACCAGTTTTCCACGCACCTCTTCTCCTGTGGCCCTCTGAGGAGATTTTCCACCAGAAACCAGGTACTTTGTGTTTGAAAGAGACTTTGTTTACTTTCTAAAGACTTAAGACACTTTCTATCACTTTTCAGTGATAACTTTACAAATTCGTATTGCAACTTTGATCGTTTTGACCTGAAGATACCCAGATAAATATTATATATTTTTCTAAACACTGTGTGGTGTATTTTTGTGGTGTTATGCTATGGTGTTGTATGATTTATTGCACAAATGCTTTACACATTGCCTTCTAAGTTAAGTCTGACTGCTCGTGCCAAGCTACCGGAGGGTGAGCACAGGCTGATTTTGGATTGTGTGTGACTTACCCTGACTAGAGTAAGGGTTCTTGCTTGGACAGGGGGCAACCTGACTGCCAACCAAAAACCCCATTTCTAACAGCCGTCAACCAACAACTCACCGAATTCCTCGAGACACACCATATCCTAGACACATCCCAATCCGGATTCAGAAGCAACCTTGGCACTGAAACCGCAATCGTAGCAGCCACTGACAACATACGCATCATACTGGACTGTGGAGGCACGGCCGCACTCATTCTCTTCAACCTCTCCGCCACATTTGACACCGTCTCCCACGCCACCCTCTGCGACAGACTACGCAACGCCGGCATCTGAGATAAAGCACTGGATTGGATCAGGTCCTTCCTCACTGGAAGAACACAGAGTGCCAGACTACCGCCATTCACATCAGAACCCAAAGACACATGCCGCTGAGTGCCCCATGGATCTTCACTCAGCCCAGCACTTTTCAAAATCTAAATGACCCCGATGCCAGGATCATCAAACAACAGGGGCTAAACATAGTATCCCAACTGATCCTCTCCCTGTACAAGGACTCTGCAATGGGCAAGAGAAATCTCCACAACGGGATGAGAGCAGTCGCTGCCTCAATGGAAGCCAGCTGCCTCAAACTCAACTCAGACAAGACAGAGATCCTCGTAATTGGCTGCACCCCTTCTGCCTGGAACGATGTCTGGTGGCCCACTGCTCTGGGAAACACCCCCATGGACCATGCATGCAGACTGGGCACCATCCTGGACTTCTCTCTATCCATGACCTGCCAAGTAAACGCAGTCTCTTTGTCATGCTTCCACACCCTCCGACTCCTGCGGAATATTTTCAAGTGGATTTCCTCTGACACGAGGAAGACAGTCACCCACGCACTCGTCACTAGCAAACTGGACTACGGCAATGCACTCTATGCCGGCATCACCAGGAAACTTCATGCAGGACCACAAGGAATCCAGAATACAGCAGCCTGACTCATTGTGGACATCCCCAGACACAGACACATCTCCTCTCACCTCAGAGACCTACACTGGCTCCCAGTCAACAAGTTCATCACATACAAGCTCCTGATCCACACCTACAAAGCACTGCACAACATCGTCCGGCATACCTCAGCCAATGCTTCGCTTTCTACGTACCCCACAGGCATCTCTGTTCTTCCCAGCTCGCTCTTGCAGCCGTCCCAAAGATCCATAAAAGCAGGAGGAAGATCCTTCTACCTAGCAGCCTGGACATGGAACATACTCCCGTTCAATCTCAGGCAGACTTCATCACTGAAGCAGTTCAGGAAGGACCTCAAGACCTGGCTCTTCGACTGAGCAGCATACCCACAAACAGCACCTTGAGAGCCTATGGGTGTCAGTCAGTCAAATTTCTTTATTCAGCAGAATGCCGTAAAAGTACAAAAATTTAAACACATTTACATTAAATATGAAGCAATATTCGACAGACAACTCACGTTCCCAGAATACAGAAAAAAGCTATTTCCAAGTAAGTGTGTCAAAATTCCTATAAAAGATAATACCTAAAAAAAAGTAGCAACATCATGGTCAAATAAAATCTAATACAATTACATTTTTAATTAATAAACATCTGCTTCCACCAGTTCATATCATTTCCTGATTGCAAAGGCTGATCTAAAAAAATGTAAAACAGAATAGCAAATTTGAATTGATGACGTATGTCAGTGCATCTTTATAGGGCCTATGGGTGATTAGGCACGCTCTACAAATCTCTGATTGATTGATTGATAGCCAGTTTGTAGTGGCCCAATGATCCAAAAATATTGGACTGGAATGGGGTAATCACCATTGCGGAGATCAATTCAACCATTCTATCCATCGATTTTAGCGCTTGCACATCACAACTATTATAGCTTCTTTTAATATTGTTAATTTCTAAGAATCAAGAAGCTGCAGATTTTTTGTGGTCTCGCTAATGACAGCTCCAGGTTTGTCAAGTATGTAAAAATGTATTTTGACATTTCCAGCACTAATCTAAGTTGTAGTTCAGAAGTTGAAGCATAGCTAAATGTGTCTTTATACTAAATCAGTTTGTCTACAAGTAGATGATGTCTATGATTTTATTCTTGTTGATGGTAAAATAGAAATAACAGTATGCAATTATAGTGGGCATTTTAAAAATCACATGCGCTGAGGCTCTGCCTTGCCCTATCACAGCTGGTGCCTGTTTGCTGCTTCCTGCTGGGGTGGGACTACATCCCCCAGCAGGCTCTCCCCGGGAAGGAGGAGAGAGGAGGCACCATGCGCTATAGAAGTGCCTTATCTGCACCGCGGTGTGGGACCCGCTGAGACTCTGCCTTGTCCTGTCATTGCTGGTGCCTGTTTGCTGCTCCCTACTTAGGTGAAACTACGTCCCTGAGGAGGCACCATGCGCTATAGAAGTGCTTTATCTGCACCGTGGCGCGGGATGCGCTGAGACTCTGCCTTTCCCTGTCATTGCTGGTGCCTGTTTGCTGGGGTGGGATTATGTCCTCCAGCAGGCTCTGCCGAGGAAGGAGGAGGCACCATGCGCTATAGAAGCGACCTATCAGCACCAGTGCATGAGATTCTCTAAGTCTTTGCCTTGCTCTGTCACTGCTGGTGCCTGTTTACTGCTCCCTGCTGGGGTTGGAATATGTCCCCCAACGGGCTCTGCCCATGAAGGAGGATGCACCATGCGCTATAGAAGTGCCTTATTTGCACCGCGGGGCGCACCAGGGGGCAGACCGGGCACATCTATGCCCATCAACGGCCAGAGAAGCCAGTGCTGGGCCACCCATCTTTCACCTACACCTGAAGCTACTAAAGTAAGATTTTCTTTGGTTTTCCTGTGGGGTGCTCAAGGGCTGTGGAGTCAAATGGGTAAAAGGAAAGTAACTCTAATTACAACTGTGTCCCCAGTGTTCCTGTAGTGTTAGCTGATAGCCTAAGATGTGGAGAGTGAGAGGCTTTTACTTCTGTACTATTCTGTCACAGAAGGAAGTCCCTGTATTTCTTGGACCTAAAAGTAATGTTTAGGAAAGACGCATAGGTTGAGTTCCCCTTTGCATCTTCAAGTGGCCTCTGCAAGTAGCTCTTACACCCTGACGTAATTATCTGTGACCTATATCTTTTTTTGTAGGTTTACCTGCTCTCTTCTTAGGGCCCAAGTAATGACTATTGCATATACAATTACACATGAATCATTGTATGGCAAAGGTAGGTGCAAGAAAGGCATTTCCTTTTCAACAGTTGCTGACATTTTTAGACATATCCACCAATCTGAGACATTCATTTCTCTATGATAGGCATTCATAATTTATATAGCGACATTCTTATGATACTCTTTTGCATGATGGGCATGCAAGTCTTAACCCTTCTACACAACGTTCAGGGCCCTGTACAGATGGAAAATGCATTTCATAAAAGAAAATGGCAATGATGGCTACTATAGTTATGAGAGCGAAAACAAGTGGGATGCAGAACACTTTTTCTTTCATTTTCTCAGTCAGTTCCTTTTTAATGGCCAGCACAGCCTACGTCCCTGGCCTTGTTCTATGTCCCATGTTGAATTTTGACATAGGATGTCCTAGGCCACACTAATGACCTAGATGGTACTATGAGAGATGTACCACAACTTGCCCTAAATGGCGCAATGGAAATGTCTCTGGCTGGTGACTGGCTTGCAACAGTGAACCTGTAGTGGCATGGGCACTCACAGAGATCCTACCTGAGGGATATTACCAGGCTGGTTTTCCTTTTCGCTATCATACTGTAGGTCTGGTTTTAGTCAATATTTAGATATGTACTGCGGCCAGAGTTAATCCCAAATTAGCTTACTATTTCATTTAGTACCTGTTCATCGCTTTCTTCAATTTCTAACGTTCTTAGTCAAGTGTAGAGCAAGTATGCACCTGCCCATTGTAGGAGTAGACAGTTAACTCTTGTTCAGGCTGAGCAAGAGCATTAGCTACTGAATCCGTTAGTTCTTCAGATATTTGCCCAAATGTTTTCTCCAAGTCTCTTAGATGTTCTTCTTCTGTGATCGCAGGTTGTATGGTGCTGTCTTGTTGCTGAGGGTTTGTGGGTATTGCTGAGCTTCCTCCGCTGTGGCTGTGCTGGATGGTGGCATTCATCGCTTGTGGTGGCGCTCTCTTCAGATGGGATGTATGGATCCAGTTCTTGTTGTTAGTGCATTTGACAGCAGTCTGTGTGGCCAGCAGGACTTGCTTGGAACCCTTCCACCGGGGCTGGAGACAGTTGGTTCTCTGGAAACTGCGGAGCAGCACCCAGCCTCCAGGTTGGAAATGGTACCTGCTACCTTGCAGGGGTTCTGCAAGGCCTCCTTAACCTGTTGATTAATAGAAGCAACACGTTTAGTCCAGGGAAAACAATAGTCTCTCATTAGTTCATTTGACATGGCAGTTGTCATTTATGTCTCTGGAACCCCCTCCAGGCTGTCATTGGTAGCCCTGTGACTGTCTCACGGGGGCTCAGTTTTGTTTTTGCATCTAGGGTATTTCTCATGCTCATCAGCACAATCGGCAAAGCGTCCATCCATGTATCTGTACATATTTTTTCAATCTTATTCTTGAGGACCCCATTTTCCTTTCCACCGCCTCCGCTGCTTCTGGGTGATACGCATAGTAGAACTTCTGATTTATCCCAAAGCTTTGCATACTAACTCCATCAGTTTGTTGGAGAAATAACTTCCATTGGCAGACCAAATTGATTTAGGTAAACCAAACCAGTTCCTTCACCCAGCACTTAGCGGTTGAAATTGCATCATTACTTTTCGTGGGGTATCCCTCTACACATTTAGAGTACATGCAGACCACTATCAGTACATATCTATATATTTTTTAGTGGGGGGCATTTCAATATAGTCAATCTAAAGGGCTTCAAAAGGCATAGTTGGTTGCACAGTGTCCTTAAGACACTGGAGCAAATTTCCCCATGTTATGCTGAGCACAGACCATACCATTCTGACATATCTCTATTGCATATTTTCTGATGTTTTTATTTACGCAGTTTATCAATCCATCCCTACCGATGAGTGCCGGGCTGTGCATGGTCATAGTCATTGGGTAAAGATACTTATCGGGAAGCATATACCGTGTTCCTGTTTGGTACATCCAACACTCATTTAAATATGTGCCAGAAAACATCCTTAGAACAATATTCTAAATGCAATTGCTGAATGCTTGGACACTGGTTCAAGTTTTTATGTTTAATTTTATTTTGCTTTTACAGTTCTAAAAAGTGCTGGGATAAAAACCAACAAATGCCTATTAAAGAAAGGGGAGAATCCCCGCATTTGGAGACCCCTCACAACAGATACAGTCTTATAAATAAAGATAATATAAAAATTCCTGACAGATATCAATATACTGATACACTCCAATCTCTTTCCTTTCGGGACTCACCGGAAAAACAGAGTGAGAGAGGACTCAACGCTCGTCTGAAGTTTCTGTTAAGAAAGAAGAGAAATTTCCCCAACAAAAACCCCAGTTCAAAAAGAATAAGTGGCAGCAGTTGCAATACGACATGCCACTCAGGAAGAGGGCTTTACTGAAGAACAGGAAGTGGGCACTAGCCCTGGTAGACAGTGCAGCAGAGGTCACAATAGTTTGCCGGGATCTTCAAGAGCATCTGAAGGTGAAAGCAACTGATGACTTCTTACAAGTTGAGACTGCGGACATGCGTGTCTCCACGACCGACAGGACGTATAAAGTAACTATACAGTTAGAAGGAGACATTGAACGCACAATAGATGCTATCTATTTGGACTGCGTCGTCACCATTTATGATATTTTACTGGCCGAAAAGGATTGGCCACCAGAATTTGTCTGTGATCTCCCCTATGGAGAAGAGATCATTGAAAAATCTCTCTTGCCCCTTGTTCCCAGAAACTGCGTAGAAATTCACGCCGTTGATTGGGCAGTGGTGCAGGCACCTGCGTTATACCGCAGCAACATAGGGTAGGATAAAGATTCCCCCTATCGTGTAATACCAATTAAATCCCAACCTCCGCCTCAACCCCAATTTCCAATAATGCATGAAGCAAAAGCACCGGTGAGAAAAATCCTCACACAGCTAGAATATCAGGGTGTAATTGAACCCTGTGTCTCACCAATGAACAATCCATTGTTCCCCGTAGCTTAACTGGATCATTCATACAGACTAGTCTTAGACTACAGACATTCAAAGAGTCACACACGCACATTTGCTATACAGAACGCACACAGCACTTATGAACAATATAGTGCGCAAAAAAATATCCAATGGGTTTTTCTTCCAAAATATAGGGCCTGAAAGTAGAGACTTAACAAGTTTCAGCGCTTTAATCTCTCAGAAAAAAATTCTGTCAACTCCCAAAGGGGTACAAGAACAGTCCAGGACTGTTTTCAGCTAGTGTTACATCTGTTTTACATGACATTGACCCTGAGGCGTTGTCATATGTGGATGATATCTACCTTATGGACGACAAATTCATGCGACATATAAGACGGGTAGCCCACATTGTTGTGCGATTTGCCGAATTTGGCTACAAATTCAATTAAAAAAATAAAAAAATAGCCTTCCTTAGTGTCCTATCAGATGAAGGCAAGAGCCTTGTGCCCCAATTGCTAGAAAATGCACACAACTACAGTCTCCAAACACCACCAAAAAGCTCCAGTCCTTATTGGGCTTTTTACATTTTGGCAGAACTTATATTCCAGACTATGCACAATCTATTAAACTTTTATGTGTCTGGACAGTCGAACACATGCGTTCTCAGAGCATTACAACAAGACATGCTTGCAGCAAAACACCTACATATCTGGGACAACAAAAAACACCTGGTCATCAGAGTAATTGCTGGTGCCATTGGTTTCACCTATGTAGCGTTCAATGAGGGTGAGACCGTCACAATAGCATACAAATCACATTTGTACTCAACAGCAGAACAACGTTTTGCTCCCACTAAGAAAATTCTCACTGCTGTTCAGATGCCTGTCATCAAAGACAGACCACTGGCCCAGAGGAAATGCATCATTGTCGTATCACCCATCCCAGCTCTTGAGACTGTTAACAAAGCTAGCGTTCCTAACGCTAAAGCATGACATCCACGTTGGATCTAATGGGCAACGTCTCTGACGGCCACTGATGTTGTGTATATTTTAGACTCAAAATTACAAACTCAAGATTTTTTTTAAATACAAACTTGAATACCCAGTTCTAGCAAACACATTGCCTATTGACCAACTGTTAAACAATTATGTATACTGATGGCTCAGCACAACCAGCAATAGGCACTAAACATCAGTATTCCGCTGCTTGCTCAGTCATGAGTGGATACATGAAGGATGGTGAATTCCATCCACAACACACTTACACGCAGACCTTAGGGGACTGCACTGCACAACTAGCAGAGCTCAAGGTTCTGGTGATGGCACTGGAACACAGATCCTGAACAGCTGACGCTGATTGTCTGTGATTCGTATTATTGTGTCCAGTCCTTCAATGAATATCTGCATAACTGGTACCAGAATGGGTTTAGAGATTCAAAAGAAAACACCATTAAACACAGACTTCTTTGGGGGGGAAAGTAGCGGATCTGAAGGAAACACTACCCAGTGTCCATGTTGTACATACACTAGGACATCAGAGTGTTGGAATACACATTGCAGGCAATACTTTGGCTGATGAAGCAGCCAAATCAGCAGTAGCTACGGCTTCTGATGCTTTAGTAACTTGTTCTAGAACAAAATTGGATGGTGAAACACTGGCAGCTGTGAAGGCTTCGGCTGACAGCACGCTCTTACCAAAAGCGTATGCTGTTGCTTCTGCCCATGCTGGTGTGGTGGCTACAATATAATTGTTACAAGCACGTTACTGGTGGCCAGGTCTCTAAAAACAGACCAAGCAGTATGTCCTTTGCTGTGACATCTGCCAGAAAATAAAAGAATCCACCGTCAAACGCCCACCGCAGACACACCTTCTAATTTCCAACAAAACATTACAATGTGTGTATTTGACCCATTGTGGTCCCCTAACACTTTAGTCCTGTGGACTCATGCTCCAGATTTCTATGGGTTTGGCCACACCGCTTGGCTGATGCTCGAACTGTTATTAAAGATTTGCAAGTCTTTATCAGCACATATGCTGTTGCGGCTTTCCACTCTCACCAGGGCCCTGCTTTTGCCTCAAGGGCTGTCAGGGACACCACATCTTAGTTAGGGGTCTAACTGCATTACTCGTCTCCATTTCATCCTGAGGGGAATAGTGTTGTGGAGCGACGAAACCGAGATTTGAAGCAATCCTTAACAGCCAGCGTATATAGCATGGGTCGTAGTTGGCTTACCCACCTGTATGGAGCCAAGAAAGCACTTAATAATCTGCCCAAAAGGTCCCTGGGGGGGGCAGCGTACTTCATATGAATGCCTGTTCGGAACACAAATGTATGTTCCAGATCTTGATGGTGCATGCGTGGAGGCGGCAGATACACTCTTTGACATAAATGAACATGTAACTGTCTTACAACAGTTCTGTGATGACAATGCACCTGCTCTACCAGCTGGATTCCAAAAGCTGGCGATCTAGTATGAGAGAAGATTGCTGCAAAAAAAGGAGTTTGGTCTTTCCTATTGTGCACCGGTTCCAGTCCTGGGAATACACAGTACCAGAACTGTGATTCTACCACCGCTGCCTGGTTCTAAAGAAAATTGCTTTGTCTCCATCAACAATGTCAAGCTACACCACATGGCCAATCTTGCACAGAAGACCTAGGGGACACCTGGGTAGTACCCAAATCCCTCTCAGTACAGACCAGGATGTTCCTCTACAGGTTTTAAGCAGCAACGCTGACACCTCTCCGAGCTTGGGGAGGGTGGAAAATGAGCTTTCATTGGTTCCACTAACTTCTACTACTACAAATAACATCAATAATAATGATCGATTTTATTCAAATTCTACACAAACAGCGTAGTCTACTATGAACCACCGAGGGAGGCTCCTGCAAGCTCTTCTCTTTCAATCACGGCCCCAGTTTTTGCACAAACTGCTTCTGGATATTTTGCCGACATCAATGACACCTTCGCTGACTCATCTGCCTCTACTGGAACAGAACTGTCAAGAGGACATAAGCTGATAACTTGGCTCAAAAAGAACTAGTTCCTCCTTCCATGGTATCTATGGCTATTAACTGTAATTGTCCTTGTCCTTTTGGATTGGGATTGTCATTCTTTTCTTCTTATTGATACATGGTAATTACCTTCCTGAACGCTCTACAGTTGAACTGGTAGATGAGGTCTTAAAACCACATTTTTCTTCACACAAAGTCCGCAGAGACTTGTCCCTATGTAACATTTCTGCCATACCAATTCCTGATGGGATTGTTTGGGATAAAGTATTATTTGATATATATGGCCCGACCGAGGTCATTCAAATTCCATATGTATTCAAGCTGTCCATGAACTATGTAATTACACCCGGAGTGGTTTCTGAGGATTGGGATGTAAAAAGTTGATTCATGATGTCTGATTTGCAATAGTATACTGTACTTGAAAATGAGGATGTTTATCAATCCAAAGAAAATTATGGAGATATGTTCTGTTATAATTATTATGGACATCATTTCATTCTCAGAGCAAGTACCCCAAAGACTAGTTTTAATGATACATACTGGGAACACTGTCTGACTCCACCAGCGGGGAGTTCCACAACGTATACTGAAAAGTTTGCATATTTCTCTGGGCACAATGTTAAAAATGCTGAGTCATTTTATTTTAAATTACCAGTAATGGAAAGTCAACATGTTTTATTGACCAATACAAAATTAATTTATTCTGATTCCTTTGTTTCCCGGTTAGCTATTGAAGGCTATGTATATTTGTTGAGGTCGATAGACTTGAAAAGTGTGTGGGGAACTAAAAATTGGCAAATGAGGGGAAAATAAGCTTTATTTAGAGCTTGCCTGATACCTGTTCAAATGATATTTTTAAATGAAACAGTACAACAAACAAGTTGTTTAGGCTTAGCAAAAATTAAGAAATTGAATCCGCTCAGTATTCCTGCCCCTGCAAAATTTTATAAATGCCAAAAGTATATAAATGCTTTTGAAGATCAGCTTGATGAGTGGGCCCAGAATGGAACATTTAACACATCACTTTCATATCCAGGTGGGTGGTTATTGTGGTAAGTAGATACTAATGGGTGCCATACACGTTTTGTGAACTCCACTGTTTTTTTTTTTGGAACAAATAGGCTGAACCCTCTTTATGTGTCATCGGAACACTCGGGTATAGTGACAACATATAGGGCCTGATTACGACCTTGGCGGATGGGATACTCCGTCATAAAAGTACGGCTATCCCGTCTGCCATATTACAAGTTCAATTATATCCTATGTAACTTGTAAAACAGCAGGCGGGATATCTGTCACATTTGTGACGGAGTATCCCGTCTGCCAAGGTCGTAATCAGGCCCATAGTGTAGGAAAATTATGCCAGCAATGGTTGAAAAGCTCCTCACTAGATGCTGTTAAAGAATACCTCAGTCTCCTGTCTAACGATACAGATTTACAGGACTTTCTGTTAGGCCCCAGAAGACAACGCAAAAGTGTTTCTTATATGCAGAATATAATGAGATTTGGAAACTTTCCCAACAAGAAGCGACTGCCCAGTTAAGGCAAATTGATCTGGAAAATTTACAGAAAGCATTAGCTGTTGTAGATAATGGGATTACCACCTTGTCCGACCGGATAAACACTTTAAACAACATTGTATCCTCTGCAATAGACATAGTGCAGAGTGACAGGTCATCTTTACACCATGGACAGAGTCCGCTAAGGCCCATTTTGCAGGTAAGATGGACACTACAAACACTGAAAGCAGGTCGTGTTCCCTGGCAACACGTTAGCGCAAGGGACATATTTTCAAAAATAAATTTAATGCAACAACAACAAATAATGGCTAAGAAAGAAGCAACTTATGTCATGCTTAACATCGAGAAATTAGAAAAGTTGCCTTTTATTGTGGCTGAAATACCATCTGCTGAATGGCTAATACACGGGGTTATAAATCTGTCTATTTCAACACTTCGATTCACATCCTGCTTGAAAGACATTCCAGTAGGCAAATATGAAAGCCTGGGAGGTAGTTACATACACAAGGTGTGGGAGCTTCCCTTTTCGTCCAAATGTTTCAATGGCATGAAATAGGTCTTTCTTAGCAATAGTGAGTGTGAGACTTCTGTGAGTTATTCGATGGTTTGTAAATAGCTGTCCTTGCACGGGGCATGTAATGCCTCACCAGCAAACTTGGCTTGCTATCTGAAGGGTGTTGCAGTTTCCTTGATTAGACCTGCGTTCCAGGTACTCTCAGATGGCAGCTATGTGCTCCTTAACAGTGAGAGCTGTTGTGGGATGCGACCCGGAATAGCTTATGTCGTTTTGGTCTCCCAAATTCTCACATGTTGTGGGAATATCCTTTTCCCCCCCCACACAACAATGAGAGGTATCAGAGATTTGGCGTCATATTGCTCCTTCAGATGTGAGTTTTGACAAGATGAGCAGACTCAAAGCTTTATTGTTTAAAAAACATGGTGCACTTACATCTGCATGCTAGACCTGTGCGCTTCAAGTTGCAAGGTCATCAGCAGAGATTCAGTCCCTTTTAAGTACAGTCTTTTTGAGACACTTTGGTGAACTCGTGGGACGAATATTCAATGCGTCCAGCACTACTGTAATCACACATTTCTTTAAGGCTGTTGGTTCTGGTTTCATTCACATCTTCTCCTCTATATTTGGCTTAACACCTTCAGCCATACACTCAATATTTTTGAATATTTTCTGAGGTTTTCTACTTTTTCTGCGCAGTGGCTGTCCCTTCACAACAAGGAGGGCTGAAAGCGCTTCCACCAGTGCAACTTTGATGTGAACGTATGATGCAGTATTTCGGAGCACAACTCCTGGAACAATTGGAGTGTGACTGGTCTCTGTCATTCCGACCAGTTTTGAATTGTGTCTAGCTCATGTTTTGATGCCTTTGGTGCCTTTTCGAATGTGCACTGGAAGTCTATCTTTCTATGTGGCGCTTACTTTCAGTGGACGCTGATCTGTTGATGTTCTCGATGAGGGCTCATTACCAGACATGCACATTGAGGGTGTGTTTGCTATGGGAACCTGTCTGAGTTGTCCTTTGTGGATAATGTGACTCTTCACTCAACATTGAGCACAACACGGAATGCTGCTGCCTCAGCTCGGGCTCAGTCTTTGGAACACGAGTGCTCCATGGTTTTCCTTGGTAACGATTTGGATATTTTACCACCTTCTGAAGTGGAACATTTCCTGGCTTCGGTTGTCCCAGACATAATTGGCGATTTTAAAAATGACACTGAGTTTTGAATTTGGTTTTATTGGTGCCACTATTTAACTTTAAATTGTCCTTCTTTTTTTTCAAGCTCAAGTGTCTTTTCACTTGTCATTATTGACATTTATGTTTATTTGCTTTTATCAATAGTTTTTATTAGGCTCTTATTTCATTTTAGGCATTGAACCACCTTTGAACCGGCAAGGGGAGGGTGTTTTATGGCTATTCTAGCCATGTTTTAGACCCGTTATTTTAGCGAACTAGGCCTGCCATTGTGCACTTTAGCCAAGTTACATTTTATTCAGCATCGCTTTAATTTTGTAGCATTAGCCACATTTGCTGTGTTGTTTTTCTTTCTCTATCTATTTGTTCCTTCATCTAGGAAAGCATCCCGTTTTTAGCATTGCACTTTTTGCTTTCCTCAAGGCTGCAGTCAGATAGGGCAGCTGGCAAAAGTGGTACGCTGTGTCTCCGACATTCACAGAAACATACATATCCTTACATGGGGACCCTTTCTTAGAATATCAACTGTTTTATTATAAAATCACTTCTTTGTCCTGTATACGTTAGAGGGAGATTCCAGCCAAATGACCACGGCTGCATGCTGATTGCTGATTACCTTTGCTACAGCTGCTTGCTTAGATTACTGAATCCCTGGCCTACATGGGGATGGTGTTTCTTCAGCCAACAGGCTTCCTTGTTCAGTTAAGGGGGATGATGTCTTCCCAGGGGGGAAACCTGAAGGGCGGATTAGGGCTTATTATGCTGTGCTCTAACATAGCTTAGGTAGGAAAGATATATATCACTCTTAGTGACAGTATGGTGGGACTGTTTTTGTGTTTCACACTCCTTGTCAACTTTTTACTTTTAGTGTGTTATCATCCTAGTTATTGCAATACATGCCATTTTATCTAGGATGCAGTTGCTTCAATAAATCCTTATTGAACTATATTCTGCCTCTGTTTGTCTTTGCCTGTGTGAGACTAATGTGACTGAGAGAAAAGGATGAGATCTGATCGACCACGATTCCCCTGAGGAGTCTTCCTTGTCATGCGCCCAGTTGCCACAATCATCCCTGCTATTGGGCAGAAATGAGGCGCAGCTAGTTAGCTAGAAAACCCGGATTAGACCGACAGGTGTCACATGGTGTGGACTTATACCTAGTACCCCACATTTCAGGTGATTCTGCCGCCCAAATCTAGTAGCCTTATTAGAATAATGAGAATCTACACAACACTATCTCAAGTAATAATTTTCATTTCCAGTAAGAACACATAGGTGATTATTACACTTTTCCGTTTATTTCATTATTCAAAGGTAACTCCGAGATAACAATTGCTTGAACTACAGTGCCTAAAGGCCTTGTTAGAATATACTACTTAAGATGTGACCTGATCAACCAGTCAACAAACACAAGAGTTCACATCCTGTGAAGTCTGGTGGCCTCTTTCCTTGGAATGGAGGATGACACCAACACAGTCAGACATGGATCAAGCATTCCTTCACTTTTCACCTCTGGTTCTGGTTGTTTCCTGTAACGGAATACAAATATAATTAATAGACTTCATCACAAGCCTTTGTTGAATGGAGGAAGGAGAGCTGCTTACTGCTAGATTAGCACACTTTGCTGCAAAATGCGAAGCCTATTGGTGCAGTATAAGAAGATGTACTGGGGAAAAACAATTGCTTAGCAAACTGAATTCCAGGTTGCCTTTGATGGAGAACTGAAAGAATGAGCAAGTATTTGAAAATGAAAATTACATGGCTTGTAAAAGCCGAAATTATTTGATTTGATGAAGTGTGATGAACTTTGATAACTTCACACATTAACACTTTCACATGGTTATTTAATATATTAAACAACTGTGTTAGAAAGATGAAAATAAGATTTTGAATGCAATCATTAGGAGGCAGCATATATACAAAGCTCAGCCTTGCCATGAAATTCCAACATGGAGGAGACTATGTTAAACTCTGTGCCCTTAACAAAAGTGAACATTTTTATTCACAATCTTTAGAACATTATTTCATTATAGGGGAGGAACAGACGTGTATTATGGTACTAATTTACCACTAGGAAAGCTTTATCTCTTGTAGGTTTAATATTAAACACCTAAAGTTTGACTCACATGTCCGAGTCCACTGATGTAAAATATCTTCTAATCTCATCCCTAGTGAAAAGAATAATGATTCCATTGCTCTCCTGCAATTGTAGAGTGGGCTACATCACACTGACATCCATGCCCACTTTAGTCATAATCCCAAAATTGGTTTAATATAGCCATAGAAATTGGGTCAGAAGGTTTCCTAAAGGATATCAACTGTGCACCTTTGTGTGTGCTAGCCTCTAAAGTACAAACTTCTTATGTGTTTAAACATCCAACTCGCACACAAATCAGATTTTCACCTGGCTATAGTAAAGGAAATTCTTTTGGGTGTAAATACTATAATTTTTTAATCCAGGTCACAACTGTTTGATGGTCATTTGCAAGCTCATAGAAATAACAGCATATATACAGGGAGTGCAGAATTATTAGGCAAGTTGTATTTTTGAGGATTAATTATATTATTGAACAACAACCATGTTCTCAATGAACCCAAAAAACTCATTAATATCATAGCTGAATATTTTTGGAAGTAGTTTTTAGTTTGTTTTTAGTTTTAGCTATGTTAGGGGGATATCTGTGTGTGCAGGTGACTATTACTGTGCATAATTATTAGGCAACTTAACAAAAAAAAATATATATCCATTTCAATTATTTATTATTACCAGTGAAACCAATATAACATCTCAACATTCACCAATATACATTTCTGACATTCAAAAACAAAACAAAAACAAATCAGTGACCAATATAGCCACCTTTCTTTGCAAGGACACTCAAAAGCCTGCCATCCATGGATTCTGTCAGTGTTTTGATCTGTTCACCATCAACATTGCGTGGAGCAGCAACCACAGCCTCCCAGACACTGTTCAGAGAGGTGTACTGTTTTCCCTCCTTGTAAATCTCACATTTGATGATGGACCACAGGTTCTCAATGGGGTTCAGATCAGGTGAACAAGGAGGCCATGTCATTAGATTTCCTTCTTTTATACCCTTTCTTGCCAGCCACGCTGTGAAGTACTTGGACGCGTGTGATGGAGCATTGTCCTGCATGAAAATCATGTTTTTCTTGAAGGATGCAGACTTCTTCCTGTACCACTGCTTGAAGAAGGTGTCTTCCAGGAACTGGCAGTAGGACTGGGAGTTGAGCTTGACTCCATCCTCAACCCGAAAAGGCCCCACAAGCTCATCTTTGATGATACCAGCCCAAACCAGTACTCCACCTCCACCTTGCTGGCGTCTGAGTCGGACTGGAGCTCTCTGCCCTTTACCAATCCAGCCACGGGCCCATCCATCTGGCCCATCAAGACTCACTCTCATTTCATCAGTCCATAAAACCTTAGACAAATCAGTCTTGAGATATTTCTTGGCCCAGTCTTGACGTTTCAGCTTGTGTGTCTTGTTCAGTGGTGGTCGTCTTTCAGCCTTTCTTACCTTGGCCATGTCTCTGAGTATTGCACACCTTGTGCTTTTGGGCACTCCAGTGATGTTGCAGCTCTGAAATATGGCCAAACTGGTGGCAAGTGGCATCGTGGCAGCTGCACGCTTGACTTTTCTCAGTTCATGGGCAGTTATTTTGCGCCTTGGTTTTTCCACACGCTTCTTGCGACCCTGTTGACTATTTTGAATGAAACGCTTGATTGTTCGATGATCACGCTTCAGAAGCTTTGCAATTTTAAGAGTGCTGCATCCCTCTGCAAGATATCTCACTATTTTTGACTTTTCTGAGCCTGTCAAGTCCTTCTTTTGACCCATTTTGCCAAAGGAAAGGAAGTTGCCTAATAATTATGCACACCTGATATAGGGTGTTGATGTCATTAGACCACACCCCTTCTCATTACAGAGATGCACATCACCTAATATGCTTAATTGGTAGTAGGCTTTCGAGCCTATACAGCTTGGAGTAAGACAACATGCATAAAGAGGATGATGTGGTCAAAATACTCATTTGCCTAATAATTCTGCACTCCCTGTATAGTTTAGTTGTGGTTTCATTGTAAGATCTTCATGGGCTGACAAGTAATTTAGCAAGCACAATACAATACTGACATCTGACATTCTGATTTATTTGAGTTCTGGAGAAATATACACCAAATATATTAAAAAATGTAGCATACTAAAGGATGTTCCCATAGAGGGGTATTAGATAATGAAACTTACATGCTGACGCCTCTGCCCTTTGAGAATTTATAATGTGATAGGCAAGGCATTCATTGACTAGCTGAGAGACAAAATTTAAAACGTGAATGACATTGAATATTGTGAGACTTCACTGCTAAGAAGATGAATATCATTTGTAAGTGCTACCTTCCCAAGTTCAATGGGAAGAAGAATATACCTCTCTGAAAAACCAGGTTCTTGTCAGCGTCACCTGAGATTCTCCATACTATCAGTCAGAGAGAATCTGACATACGCCATGGGCGAAGGTGGCCTGAAGGATTCTCCAGAGTTGAAGGAAATTAAAGAAGGATCAGAAAAGCACAAAAACGTTATAGCAGGGCTTGAGGCAAGGCCTGAGACTTCTAAATCTTCCCCCTGTCTCCTGACATGGGCACCTACTCTGAGGATCATTGGTAATGGCATAATTCTGATCCCCACTTCAATTCTAGGACAATGCATGTGTCCTCAATGCCAGTCAATTGAGACTCCAGTCGAACAACAGTGGAAGTTGGCAGTTTTAGTTAGGGACGGTTCTATTTCAAATTCATTTCAAGTGGGATAACAGGGGAGGAAGAATCAACAAGTATATTAAAATGGCGGTGTTTGTGATTCATATCACTGTAAAATAAGAAGTTGGATTAAGGATGGCATTGCTACAAGGGGACTCTGTGTTCGCTAATTGGTTGATTTTGTCACATGCTTTGTAGTTCTTTTCACAAGCCTATTGGGCATTGTAGTTCAAACCTTGTTATTTGTGTTTTCCTGGCTATTGTTGAGTAGTGACGAAAGACTAAAGCATATTCCCCACCTCTGGTCCTGGCTTATAATTGACGTCTGGTCCATGGAGGGAAATGAAAATAGATATTAAAGTGCTGTTTTCAGCTCTGTCTTTAAAGTAGCCCTGCATTATTGTGTAGATAGACTGTTTCTCTGAGAGGTGTGTACAACTAAGACTTTTAACAATAGACGTGGCCGATACATTTTCCTTATTTCAAAGTGCATATTTCTTTTTTTAAGGAATGTCCAAACAGATTGCCTTGTATCACCCATGAGGCATTAGTCAGAGATAAAACTGGATAAGAAAATGAAGCCATTCTAATCTCTTAATTAGTAACACAAGTTGAAAGAAGTAATTGCAAGCTCTGTTGTTGTCATACTGGACAACTCTGAGTACGATTACAGAAGCTGCACCAATTGTGTTATTCAGAGAGAGCAAACCAGAAACCAAGTTGCTGCTGTAGTGGTTTTCTGCAGCAGGGGAATGCTATACATGCCATTAGGGGTAAAGTAGCAGAAACAGGACAAAATGACTCATATGTGGATTGGGGGAGGAAAGAATATGAACGATTGAACAGATGTGCCTGCTGTTACCTCTGGTAGCTATTAATATAAATATCACATGAATGGAGGATGACCACTGCATGGAGGCCCTTGCTTAATGCGCTGTGTTATCACTGGGTGAAATGTTGATGTGAAGGCAGGCCCGGAGTACACACCCATGTGGCCACAAGACCCACAAGCTGAACAAGAAGACTGAAGAGAAGAGTGCAGCCTGCTGAGAATCAAAGAGAGGGGTAGATACTGCTACATCCTACATCCTACAAGAAGCAGAGGTAAGCAAGGGGTGAGATGGTGGCGACTTAGAAAAAGGGAGGTGACTGCTGCATAGTGCCAGAAGCTGAAAACAAGGCTGTGGTACGGCTGAGCTGGCCATTAATGAGAAGGCAGCCAACGGAAACCAGAGGGACTGTGGGCTGTGGTTGTCAGACTGGAATGCACTGCAGAAGAGCAGAAACACAATTGAAATTGGCTTCAAGAAGGAGCTGCAACCCATGTAAATCAGCATAGGCCAACGAACACTGGCTGAAATAATATGTGAAGGAAACAAATTTACATTACCAAATCCAGAAGCCCCCCGGAGAAAAATCCAACACCGACATCACAAAATCTACTCTGCTAATAAGGTACAAGAACATATGCTAGGACATTGAAATGTACCCCCTCCTGCCCATCTCCCATATTACTGAAAATACACAGAAGGAAGAGAGGAAATTAAAGGGGTGGAATGAATAAGTGATGATGAACTGGTGATTGGGCAGGAATCACTGAACGTGATGGCAAAGTGCAAGCAACAATATAATTTGGTGGCATATGTGGTCTGAGAGCTCCATGGCTCTCATTTTGTCAGTGATGCTTAGCTCTGACAGTGGACCATAGACTTAATCTCTGTCTTTGTTCTTAAAGTATGATTATCTTTCTCTATTATCATCTGTTCTCAATCGCCTACGTTTCCTAGGCTTCAATTTGTGTAAATGTTTCTCGATAGGCATGCCTGCCCCTAGAAACACTTTTTTCAGCACTGTCTTTCGTCTCTCTGGACAATTTAATAGAGTTTTAGCTCCCCCATGTTGCACTTTGTGTGTATTGTGCCAATCTGTCATGACTGCCCTTATACCCTTCTTGGTCTCCAGCTGTGTATTTGCTGTCACTGGGATTGTTCCACTATGTTAAGTTCCTATGTCATGTTCTGTGTGAGAACTCCAAGGCCACTTTGTATTAATATTGCTGACAATACAACTTTGAGTTCTGTTGTGGTTGTGTTCAAAGCTGTTTTTCTACTCTAGCACTAGTGTGTATGTTGTGGACTCTTTGAGTCTCACATATTGCATGCATGGAGATGCATGCTAACTGAACCATAGCAAGTCACTAGTGCAATGATCAGTGTCTACTAAACCACGGCAACTTAATCCCTAGGCCTTTCTTTGCTCTGGGTATGATAGTTTGCGTATTTAAGGGTCATTTAGATGTCCAGGCTGCATGTTTTGCATACTCTTTGAAATACTTGGAATCACTTTGCAATGATATTAACATATTGCAAAGATGATCCTTGACTCCGTCTCCATCCCTATACAACTCCCATTAAAAAATGTACATGCTGTGTGCTCTTTGAGATCCCCAGGCATTCCACTATATGGCTTTTGCTGGGTGATGAGAGCAAAGCCTGCATTCCATCTAGTCTCCAACTCCGCCTTAGTCTCACGCTGCTGTGACTTTCTGTGATGAGCTGCAGGTTGTTTATGTAGTGACGTCACAGCATCTCTTTTGCTGACGCAGGATTCTGTTAGCGGACCTCAGGCCCTGTTTAATAGTCAGCTTTGTCTTTGCTCTCATACTTTGATTCCTCCCTTACGAAGGGCAGTGGAAGGTATTCTTAGAGATATCCAGGTCACATTTGTGAATGTTGTTGGGCTTTGGAACCTGGCACTTTAATCTGTTTAGTCTCAAACACTGTCTTTGGTATAATTCTGTGATTGCTCACGAGTGATGGCGTTCATGTTGTATGCTTGGTTAGATCTCCACGCCTCATCTATGTGGATGTTGTAGAGCTCTGGCTTCAATGTTCCTTTTTCATGACTACCTGGCTAACAAGCCTCTTTTCCATGATGTGAGGTGTTTGTTTCCATGGCACTCAGGGCACACCTAGCTGACCTTTTCTTTCTGGCACATCTTGCAGCTAGGTACCTTGAAGAAAAAGTGCTTGCCTGTTGTCAGTTAAGTAATGATGGCATGCTAGATTCAAGCTTAGATCCAGGCACTAGCTTGGCAGGCATGTGAATACAGTCTAAACAATTGCGCACCTTTGGTGCTACAAATGTTTCTCCCTTCTACTGTGGGGTGGTGTACACTCCAGAGAGGACGGGGGAGAGAATCCTTGTTGGGATATGACGAGATGCTCTGAAAGGGGTGACACGGGTGAGATTTTCTGGGAAGAGGGATGAGGGTGTTGAGCGCGTGTAAAGAAAGAGGCAATTTGGTAGAGAAGGGGGATGAAGGAGCACATGATGACCAATGTAAAGCCCTCAGTACCAAGATTCAAAAGCAGAGTTGGAGGTGCGCTGCAGCAACAAGGCTTCGAAATTGTCCCACAGTCTTCTTTCACAGTGTAGATGGGCAGTGTGAAAAATTGGGTTGTTGGTTGACTGTGGTGTGAGACCTGGTTAAGCATCGCCACTATCCCTTGCATGTGAACCACCAAAAACCTGTGCTTAACCCTGAGTAGCATGGCACAAAAAGCAGTCATGCTTAACTTGGAGGCAATGTGTAAAGTATTTATGGAACACACAAACAGTAATGAAGTGAAAACACAACACAAAAAAATCCCAGAAAAATAGGGTACATTTTAAGAAATAATTTAACGCTAAATGAAAAAAAAAATCAATCAATCGAACCAGAGTTATGAATTTTAAAGAATAAACTGCAATATAACTCCTAAAAGCATAAAGTGCCAATCCCATCAATTTGGTTGTGCTGAACTGGGTCAAAGTCAAACGTTCAAGCTGACCCCAATGAAGCATGGGTCCGATACAGTTCCAGATTAGTCCGGCTGATGGTTTACTGTCTCAAGTTTTGTGGTAAGAGTCGTGTTCCCTGTTGGAGATGGTTGCGAAGAGAAAGGAGAGGCCCTCCACACCCCTACTCACATAGCACTCCCCCACCCCCTTTACTCACATAGCGCCCCACACCCCCCCATACATGCACACAGACACCCACATGCACCACGCACACACCCATTCACCTACACTTCCAGACACGCATTCACTCACCCTCATCCATACACGCATTCACTCACACACATCCATCCATGCATTCAGTCACACATACTCACGCATTCACTCACATATACTCACATGCATCCATACACGCATTCTCTCACACATACTCACACGCATCCATACACACAGTCACTCACAAATACTCACACGCATTCACTCACACATACTCACCCTCATCCATACACGCATTCACTCACACGCATCCATCTATACATGCATTCACTCACACATACTCACACGCATCCATACACACATTCACTCACACATACTCACACGCATCCATACACACATTCACTCACACATACTCACACGCATCCACGCACACATACTCACACTCATCCACGCACACATACTCACACTCATCCATACACCCATTCACTCAAACATACACACATCCATACATGCATACACACAAACATCCAACACGCATACAGTTGGACTTTTTTGCTTATGCAGGGACATCCCCAATCTTTTTGCCTCCTGCCTCCTATTTTTTCTGACCTGTTGCTGTTGGCTTTTGAACTCTGATCCCTTCACCACTGCTAACCAGTGCTAAAGTGCATATGCTCTCTGTGTAAATTGTATGTAATTGGTTTATCCATGATTGGCATATTTGATTTACTAGTAAGTCCCTAGTAAGGTGCACTAGAGGTGCCAGGGCCTGTAAATCAAATGCTACTAGTGGGCCTGCAGCACTGGTTGTGCCACCCACATAAGTAGCTCTGTAATCACGTCTCAGACCTGCCATTGCAGTGTCTGTGTGTGCAGTTTTATCTGTCAATTCAACTTGGCAAGTGTACCCACTTGCCAGGACTAAACCTTTACTTTTCTTACATGTAAGGCACTCCTAAGGTAGGCCCTAGGTAGCCCCAGGGGCAGGGTGCAGTGTATGGGTAAGGTAGGACATATAGTAATGTGTTTTATATGTCCTGACAGTGAAATATTGCTAAATTCGTTTTTCACTGATGCAAGGCCTGTCCCTCTCATAGGTTAACATGGGGGCTACCCTTAAATCTGATTAAAGTGTAGATTCCCTTTGGGAGCTGATGGACATGTGGCGTTTGGGGTATCTGAGCTCACAATTAAAAAATACATCTTTTAGTAAAGTTGATTTTAAGATTGTGCGTTTGAAAATGCCACTTTTAGAAAGTGAGCATTTTCTTGCTTATACCATTTCTGTGACTCTGCGTGTTTGTGGATTCCCTGTCTGGGTCAGTTTGACAGTTGGGCTGGTTGCACCTCACAATAGACAGTGACACAAAGGGAGCTGGGGTGTAGTCTGCATTTTCTGATGAGCCATCTGTTCTAGGAGGGAGGGGAGGAGTGGTCACTTAACACCTGAAAGGGCTGTGTCTGTCCTCACACAATGCCGTCTCTGACCCCCTGGTGAGTGTCTGGGGCCTGGCCTGGGAAAGGCAGGATTTCACATTCAAAAGAGACTTTACTTTGAAGTAGGCCTGCTCCAAAGGAGAAATTGGGTATAAGAAGGGCACCCAAAACCACAGACTTTAGAACACTTCTGGAAATAAGAGGAACCTGTGCCTGGAGAAGAGCTGAGGAGAAGTGCTGCCCTGCCTGTGACTGTGCTTTGTGGAGCTATCCTGCAGTTGCTGCTTCTGCCAGAGTAAGGGGACAAAGACTGGACTTTGTGTGCCTTCCATCTTGTGAAGAAATCTCCAAGGGCTTGATTTAGAGCTTGCCTCCTATTGTTTGAAGTCTCAGGGCAGCAAAGACTTCTCTCTGCCAGCACCTGGAGTCTCTGGAGAGACTCCTGCTCTGATAAGTGGTGCCCTATCCAGTTCCTGGGCCCCTGGAAGGAAAGCTGGTGGAAATCCAAGAAAATCGTCTTTGGACGACTTCGGACCGACGCCGCTGCCGAATCCGGTGACGCTGCCTGCAACCGACTCCGTGATCTTCGCTGGAACGCGACGACCTTCGCAGGCCCGACGCCGCTGCAGCCCCGCTGAAGTCCCCAACTCCGTGGAAGTCGCCGCACCACGTCGTGACCGACGCCGCTCGATGTGCGCGGATTCAGCGTTTCGCACAGACGCCGCGATCCCCGACTTTGCGCATCGACTTGTTTTCACTCTTCACCAAAGGTACTGTATTTGGGGGTCTACGCGACTCCGTGTCCGGCGCCGCTGGTGTCGGCTTGTTGGGAACGACTCTGTCACGACACCGTGTTAACACCTCATCGAAGCATTTTGTGTTTCTAAGCGCTATTTTTTAGTTCAATCTTTAAAAAATCATAACTTGACTTGTGTATGTCGGATTTTTGTTGTTTTGGTCTTGTTTTGTTTAGATAAATATTTCCTATTTTACTAAACTGGTGTTGTGTCATTTTGGAGTGATTTCATTAAGTTACTGTGTGTGTTGGTACAAATACTTTATACCTAGCACTATGAAGTTAAGCCTACTGCTCTGCCAAGCTACCAAGGGGGTAAGCAGGGGTTAGCTGAGGGTGATTCTCATTTACCCTGACTCGAGTGAGGGTCCTTGCTTGAACAGGGGGTAAGCTGACCGTCAACCAAAGACCCCATTTCTAACACATACTCACACGCATACACGCACTTACTTCAGCATTCATACACACATTCACTCATGTTCATATAACCACGCACACACCACAACACTCAGTCGCATTCACACACGCAGACACATATTAATACACACACACAGATACCATACACTCACACACAGCACCCTCCTCCCTCCCGCCCCCTCCCCTGTCGGACGGCCGACTTACCGTGTCCGGCGAGGAGGTCGTTCAGCAGGGAACAGGAAGGGGCGCTGCCACTGCGGCAGCTCACCGCCAGCAGGACACTGCCAGGCCATCCTAATGGTCATAATACGGCTAGCAGATCCTACTTGCGGGGCAGTGCAGGTGGTAGCAACGCCAGAGCGCCACTGCCTGCCAGCATGGCTACGGCTAGATATCCGCCAAAAGTGTGGCGGAAATCCAGCTGTACCCCTTCTATGGCGGGCGGAAGACCACCAGCACTGGCGGACTTCTGGCATCCGTGGCTTTGGCGGTCTCATCCAGAGACCGCCAAAGTCATAATGAGGGCCATAATATTTTGACTTTGATTAGAACTTAAATGGTTCCTCTAGTTGTAAAATGTAATTGACCATCTAGTTCTATGGCACTTGGTATCCGCACACAATTTTGGCAAACAATACAGCTGAAACACACTGAGTTGAAGTAATTTGCCCGAGATTACACAGTGTTGTCAAGTGGAGTAGGTGGCTTCTTGATGCTCAGTTGGTAACCACGGCAGTCGATTGCAAGTACAATCTAGGATTATTCAGAGTAACATTATGTAATGTTGACTAAGTACTTTACAATAAATATGCAGGTCAAATTCATAGGAATCTTCCTCTGAAATGATGGTAAGAAGGAGTGCAAAAGCATTATTAGAATACTGATATAACCAGAATTCTGCAATAATCATAACTCTTTTATAATGAAAGCGCTGGCATTTTCTGAGCCCTACTGAGATCGAAAAGCGCGTCTCAACACTCTCAAAACAGGGCCCATGAACATACAGTTAATGCAATCATTAAGTCAGTTGACATAAATAGAGTGCTGGTATATTCAGAGTCTGGTATACTCAGAGACATGGTATAATCATGGACTTATTAGTATTCAAAACCTTACCATAATACGAGTATTCACATCAAAGTTCTGATGTAATAAGAACACTATCATAATTTGTCACCTCATTGCACGACACAACAGATGTCTTTAGAGGACAAGTAGATTTCTGAGGTATCTGGTCCCTTGGACATATAGATGTTTTATACAGTTCTCACCCCTGAAGTGCATAAGAATCACTAACGTCTGCACACTGTGAGAGAAGCCAAGACTGTGGTATTCCAAAAGCAGGACACAGACCCAAAGAATGTTACTCCTACTGTCGTCTTTCAGCGATTAGTGTTGACAGTAACATTTTGGGAGAGTACCAAGCAGGCATCTGTCCAATGTAATGGGTATATTGATCAGTGAAGACCAGACATGATTTATAGCAAAAAGAGACATATCAAGCAACATTGGCCGAGTAGTCCTCCTCCTAGGACATCTGAAAGCAAAATGAGACCAATACATGATAGCTACGTTGGTGGTGCACAAGGTATTCAATACAGTAGAATGAAAACACATGATGGAACTATCACACAAATTTAGGGTGGGATAGGCATTTATCCACTGGATCCTGCTCTGGGGTAATGGCAAGTATCCATGCAAACAATGAAATATTTGATCCTTTCCTGAAACAAAAAGGAGTGAGACAGGGTTGCCCCAATCATTCAGAATTTTTGCACTCATATTAGAACCAATGAGGAGATTATTATAAGTAGACATGCTAAGGAAGGTAGATTTACAAATGACAGCTGTTAGACATGGTCACCACACCACTTCTATTAGTGCCAATCCACAGTCGATGAACAGATGCTATGATGTTGGGATTCAGCCATCAGTGACCCCTCAGATTAGCAAGAGAAAAGTGATTTATTTTTTTGTGGTCAGGAAAAGCATTCTGATTTACATCACATTTATTCAAATGTGTAATAAATGTCCGTTCCAGTATAAACATTTGTCGACTCTGGACCACGACTTTAGGATACTTATATTGGAACGGACATTTATACCAGATGTCAACACTGTGGTGTAAATAAGAGTGACCACACATGAAGATGCTGAAGTATGTGTTAGAACTAGAGTTAGGACTCGTGTTGCATCAGTGTGTTTGAGGATGTGCTATAATATGCTAAAAACCTGGACATAACAGATCCGTTGTTGAGTGCAGCAGTATATAAACTGGGGGAATTCAGGTTTCAATTAATTATGACAAAATCAGTTTACAGTTGCTCAAATATACCAAACTAGACATTTATAAAGACCCACCACTTGCTGAATAACTGAACCCTTCAAACATTAGTCAAAATACTGAAGTGTATGCAAAGAATATAGTACACATGCTGTGTGAATTAGAGGAATCCATTACAAGATGGCTTACATGTCCTATGTCGCTACCTGGCCATGTACATCTGTCAAAGATCGTAATGTAGCAACAAGTACTGACAATCTAATAATCCCGGAGAGATGTTTAAAATAAACTGAACTTTCTATCACACAACTTACTACGTGGAGATTGATGTGCGTTGGTGGCGCTAAAAACCTTAAGATAACTTTGGGGAAAAGGAGGTACCGGATTTCTGGAGATGATATTATGCTTGATATTAGGCAACATAACTTACATAATATAGTGCCTTGGCTGGCACTCTCAGAAAGTTACTTGGTTTCCAGGGTGATCCAAAACGTAATTACCCCATTGACATAACAAACATTAACATTACTCTCCAGAGTAAAATTTGAAAAACTGCCCCAATCTGTGCACACATTAGGCACCAGTAGAAAAAGGCTACAAATAGAAAAGGTTATTAAAAAACATGTACATACCTTAGTTGAGTGTCTGGATCACTGTGTTGTCCTTGACTAAACCTCAATGCGTAAAGCATGCGACTTCCACACCAAGCCTGGTTGCTTTAGGACATTTATATAATGATGGTAGAATAATTGGATGGTCAGAATTCTAAACAAGATGACAAATTCGAAGTTTTCGTTTTCAAGTTACGCCAAAGTGACAGCTAACTTCAGAGAGATACAGTGGAAATCCTAACGGAGCCGGTAATGCATCCAATAAATCATAAGCTCCTAGAACTAGGGGAGGAAGGTAAAATAATCACAGATCTCTTAAGATCATGCTTGGTAAAATAACTCATCCATTCAGCAGCCATTATGAGAAACTTTAGAAGCAACATGTGGAAGCAACTACATGCCCAAAGTAGACAGATCACAAGAAATGCAGGGATCGAATGCATACATTATAAATGTATGCAGACAATATATTTAACTCCATAAGTAATGAGTAAAATGATTCCTGAAAGCAGCGATTGAGGCCTTCGATGTGAAACTGTAGAAAGAACCTATACATGTGGTGGTATTGTACTGAACTGAAAAGCTAGTAAACGACTTTGGTGGGAAACTGAAGAACTTCTGAAGCTAAAACTTGATAGCCACCCTAAGGCATGTCTACTAGGAGATATACCTATAACAAAGAAAGGTGCCGAAAAAATTAAACTCATTAAATCGGGCTGGCACTGGCTAAGATTATTGGATACATTTACGGGGCTCCACACTTGATTAGTGTACAAGAGTCTTGATTAAATGAAAATAAGGAAACAAGGAAGCACAACTTGACA
Source organism: Pleurodeles waltl (assembly GCF_031143425.1). Lineage (NCBI taxonomy): Eukaryota > Metazoa > Chordata > Amphibia > Caudata > Salamandridae > Pleurodeles > Pleurodeles waltl. Next base: position 788,583,324 of record NC_090439.1, on the reverse strand, counting down.
AAGAAACACAAACTGAACTGAATATATGGGATACCCCCTGATAATTCTAATGCATCCATCTGATGACGAAAAACTGATTTGATTAATAATTATTATATAAAGATATAAATGTAGATGGCAATAACATGTATGCAAATTGTTTTGTTAATTGTCTCCTAAGTCGGGAGATCGCGATCTGGAATGGACCAAACACTAATGCTGAAAACCGCAATTAAGTTAATTTGGGAAGTCTACAGTGCCAAGTGGTATTTTAAAATCTTGGGTTACTGATGTTAATTTCGTATTGCATCAAACTCAATAAAACGATTGACACGAGAAGAAAGTATGAGTTGCAGGAGAGGTAGTAGCCATTCTCGAAAGGTTACAGTGACAACATGGTTTGTATTGAAACAAACAGCTTATACTGGTAAAAAGGTTTTCAAGATACACCAAACTGCTAAAGTGGTGGAAGTGTTCTTAAATGATTTGTGGGGAGCACATGAGGCCTTAAGGAATCAGATCCCCGTTTGTTGTAGTAGTGTGAATAATTTCAAACAGTTCTACGAACAATAATGGTGGTAGCATTTATTCCACATTTTGAGAAATGAAGAACGGTGGGGTTTTGTTATAGAGCTTTAATATCAGTTCTTTTTCTGTTTCTACTATTTTGTGATTATGATGGTCAGGTGTAATTCAAGCGTGAAAGGGGGATGTGGTGTGATGATCGTACATGTGTGGAATGTGGAGTGTTAGAGTTTACATAGCAAGTGTTGGAGCCTGAGTAGAATGACGATGTGAAGTCTTAGCTTGTGTGAGTGGTGCTGTTGAGAGTTGTCACATTGATATTATATTTACTTAAATAATAAATTACTGTACTCTCAGGCCGTGGGTGAGCGTAATCTTTTCCACATCCCTGCAGTTACACTTGGGACAAACATAACACAGAACTTAAACAAATACCTCCATCCCCATTGAGGTGGTTGCAGATCCTTATTATGTGTATGTTTCTCATTGATGCGTACTAGGGCGCTTTTTAGGATATAAAAGTATATAAATGCAGCAAACTCCATAAAGATTCTCGAGGAAAACCTTCTTCTTCAGGGGTGTGGAATTTAATCAAATTTCTACTTTACCATGGGATAGGTTGCTTCATAAATCTACCTGTCCTATAAAAAATCCATTTGTCCCTTTAGTGCCATGTAGTGCAGCAACAAATTATGGCAGCAATCTCATCAGGGGCGGTGCATCTGTTAGGTTATTGGGGCATTACCCCACTGATTATTTTTGCCCCAGGGCCCCCCAATAAATAAATTAACAAAGGTTTTTAATATTAAGTGCAGCAATAAGCAGCCAGGACAGGCAGTATTGTGAATGAGCACATAACTTGCAAGAAGTGTATGAGGCAGCGTATGGTCCTGAGGGGGTTGGGCCCTGGTTAATTTAGCAACAATGTTGCCAGTGTGGGAACACCACCAGGCTCAGGCTGAGAGGCAGCAACCAGTGTATACCCAGCGCAGCGTGCAAGCACTTAAGTACGCATGTTGGGTTGGACAGCAGCCTTCTCTGGCCAACCTGACTTGCGCACTAGGTCTCACATAACAGTGCACACTAAGTCAGCCGGGGTGATCCAAAGGCGCAGCCTCTGGTCTCAATAATGAGCGGCGAGGTCCCCTGCCCCAGCCAATCTTGGCGCTGCAGCAACAGCAGGAGCAGCGCCAGGATTGGCTTAGACTAGAGAGACTCAGTGACTAAGACGTGGCCGTGCTGCTAGGGGCCTGGAATTCTGCAACTGCAATCAACATGCATATGAGGAGAGGCAGCATGGGGGAAGAGGAGGCCGTCTCTCTCCCTGGGGCCATGGCCTTCCTTTTTCGTCATTGTTGTTGTGCAGCACCCCACGAGGAGGAGAGATAGGCCACAGAGAGCAGGCTTCAGAGTTGTTCAATTAAAAAAAAAACATTCAGAACTGAGCTTAGCTCGTTTCCTTCCACACACACTCACAGGTAAGTAAGATTATGCAGAAAATAGTTGGCTGGTGTAATAAAATAACGATTTGGCATCTGATGTAGCTGGATTTCTTAGAGCCAGCTGCAGAGAGACACAGCGTGCCGCTCGGCAAGGGGCGTTGCGGGCTTTGTTCTGCAACGTCCCCCCTCTGCAGTACTGTATAGTCATCTTACAGGTAAGTACCTGGGTGGAGCCATGTCTTTGGGACTTTGTAGCAACATGGAATATCGAAGTGTGCAAAGTCTATATTATGAGGCGGTGCCCTCTCACTGGTAATTTTCCCCTGTGCACAAGATGGCAAGGGTCAAAGTATTCCTCTGAAGGGGGACATTTCCATTTGTAAATACACCTGATCCACATGGCTGCTTTGGTATGAGGAGCTCCCACCCTTTTTGTACTTTGTATTTTCATGAAGTTATCCGTAGGTTGAGTTCTGGAGGTTTTTTACATCTGCTGTTTGACGAGGTGGTGTATGCGTCAGGTGATGACCAAGGAGTGAAATTGTAATAGCGGTTTATTTAAATTCCTGTCCCTAGGTCTGTTTCTGACTCCAGTAAGGGTCTTAGGGCGGTGGCAAATATTGAAGCCTACCACATGATTAATTTCTTTTCTACCAAGGAGCAGTTGGTGAGCCTCTGTGTTTTTTTTTTTTCCTCCCTTGCGTGTTATTCTTTTCCTTCTCTCTCTTCTTTTACCTTCTTTAGTCTCTTCTGTCTCCGGAATCCGTTCCGTAGTTAATAACATAGTTCTCTATGAATGTAAGATTGGGACTTTCTATGTTGGTAGAACACTACAAAAATAGATTTTTATATCACGGTGAGAGTTTTCTATTTATCTTTAGGTTTCACTTGGGATTCACGAGTTGGTGAGATTTGTAGCACAGATATTAAGGATTTATGTGACTAACCAGCATGATTTAAGAAACAGTCATCTATATAGGACTTAGATCAAGCATGTAGTTATTTTGGTTTGTATTTTGATATCTTATAGATATGACAAAAATAGGACCATACTTCCCCAGGTGCACTTTTTACCTCAAGTATGGATATGGTGCCCTGAAGAAGGTGTGTGACTTGTCTGTCACCTTACACCGAAATGCGTGTCTGCAGGTTTCCTGGCCGGGTATGATCTCTGGATGCCTCTCTTGTGGAATTTTTCAATATACATTGCACAAAGATTGACGGTTGGAGGACAATTCACATAAAGATGGAACCAATTCACTAAGGCTGATTTATAACAATACAATAAGATTAATGATGAACTTATTATGGCCCTCATTACGACCCTGGCGGGCGGCGGAGGCCACCCGCCAGGATTCCGCCCTCCATAATACCGCTCCGCGGTCAGAAGACCGCGGAGGGTATTATGAGTTTTTCCCTGGGCTGGCGGGCGGTCTCCAAAAGACCGCCCGCCAGCCCAGGGAAAAACTCCCTTCCCACGAGGATGCCGGCTCGTAATCGAGCCGGCGGAGTGGGAAGGTGCGACGGGTGCTACTGCACCCGTCGCGTATTTCACTGTCTGCAAGGCAGACAGTGAAATACATTTTGGAGTGTGAATGAGGAGAGCATGTGGATATGAATGATTTGGATAAGATGTATAAATATAGGTCTCTCACTTGAGATAAAGACATATAAGAATTTTGAATATTACTGATTTAGATCAAAATTAAACCGATAATGTTGACAGTCTACTTTATGTATAAGTTTATGCTTGACGTCTAGGTACTCATCATAAGGATTCCAGGCTTGGGACCTATTAGGAGGTGGGTTATTTTCTTTTCTTTGGTTAATAAAATAACGCCATGCAACGATGTTCATGTTCGATCAATCGATGTTCTGTTCATGTTTGTGCTGTTTATGACAACATTCTTATTGTAGTTGGGAGTTCATATTATAATTTATATTACAGTTGCTTACATGATGACTTGTTTTTTACTGCTCCTCAGAGGAAACTAGAGAAAGGAATGATGTCAGACCCGGATGAGTGGTGCCCTGAGTCTGACTCCGCGAGCTGTGGGAAATAAGTATATGACCGCAATGAGGAGGATAAATGTTACCAGGTGGCAAGCTATTGCTATGACATTCTTGCTCTATCAAACCATATTAATACACAATTTTAGTAGGAAATAGCCCTCAGAGAGTCAGTTTATTATTCACACATAAAATTAATAGGAGCTGCAAGTGATTGAGGTGTGAGTGGCATTTTGTGCTACTGCTACATTTATTAGGTGTTAACTGACTGTCTGAGGGCTGGTCCCTACCTGTTGAGGCCAGTTTGTTTCTGGTACGGGGCACCTGTACTTATTTTGGGACGCCTCCCGGCACTTATGTTTTTTGCCTCAAGCATTTACTGCGAGCAAAAGACACATATGGGAAAAATAGAGGAAGAAAAAAAGCAAAAAAGCATCACAGTGGGAGAGAGTAGAAAGCTGCAAGAGTGAGCTGAAGGGGCAGGGAGTGGCCTGAGATGAATTTAGGATTACGCTGCCTCGGTATTCCGAGCACGCACATTACTGCAGCTGCGTGTTTCCAAGGAGAGCATTGAGCCCCAGCACTTTTTTATTTTCAAATTAAGCACTGGCTCACATAACTACACTTTCACAATTGCCTTATTAACCTTATTGTATTCACAGATTTACTTAAAATAGCACCTTTTGTCCACTCTCTTTTCAAAATTTTCTTGGGAGAAGAATCCCCCTGAACTCCCCTTATAACAGCCGGGCTATGCTCGCTCCCAACAGGTCACTCATCATGAACCTTTACGCCCCACCACTTTCAAATGTCACTACCCACCACTGAATCTCATTATAGCTCTGATAACAGCCTCTCTGACTAGGCCAGGACTCATACTATAGCAGAGGTTGAATTCTAGCAATTCCCTTATTTTGCCACCTTTCTGCATCAATTTACTGGGGCTGGAGGTAACGGTAAGCAATAGTTCTGGGGCTGAAATGCCTTTTTGAGACTGCAAACCTGCTAGCATGTTTTATGGGTTTTCACCGAGTCTCCTCTAATCTTTTCCCATGCCGAGAAAGGTTGGAAATTCATGACAAGAAGTAAAACTTCTTCCAGGGTTGAAAAAAAAGTGTTTGGAGTGAAAGTGAACTTGTAAACACTCAACAGTTGTTTGCATGATATTTGATCGTGCTAAAATGCAGTTCACAAATATTTTCTAGGAGTACGAGGTCGTAGCCTACTTGGGTGAATTCTTGTGAATTAATGAAAGCTGTTTTTCTGATGGATACAACTACCTGTGGATTCCTCACCTTATGAATTCGATCCTTGCGCCAGCATCCAACGGAAAGGCTTCTTCCTAGCTGTCCACGTCGACAAAGACGTCATAATGGCACGGCTCCACGTGACTCTGTCTGACGTCAACGTATCAATAAGAGGTCCTCGTCGGCGTACTGACGTCAGTTTTCCTTTTTTCCGTGCCTTCGACGCCAACGGTTTTTCTTCCTGGCTCGTTGTTAACTGTAACGATTTTTGGTGGTTACAATGTCGCCTCTGAAAAAGTCCGGTTTTAAGCCGTGTAGAGAATGCGGGGGTCGGATGTCAGTGACCGACCCCCACTCGGACTGTATTTGGTGCCTTAGTTCGGAGCATGATGTGGAAGGTTGCTCTTCGTGTCAGATCATGAATCCAAAAGCTCTGAAGGAGCGTGAGGCGAAGCTCTTCTTGGCTAAAGCTAAGAAGAAGGGCCATAAAAAGGATTCCTCCCATGCTTCTCCCAAAAAGCATAAGAAGCGGCGTCATCATGACTCTCGGCGCCGTCATGACTCTCAGCGCCATTCGGAGCGGAGCTGATCGAGGTCGAGGTCTCGATCTTCACAACGCCAGAAGACATGGGAGATGAGTCCTACTGTCACGCCTCAGCAGGAGAGTCCGGAGTTGTCACCGGTGCCTTCAGTTTTTGAGGTCGCTCAACATAGCCCTCAGTTTTCGCCGGCATCGAGGGATCCTGATGTTCAGCAAAAATCTGCACAACAGTACCCGGCTTTCCCGGCTCCAGGGACAGATCCGGCTGCATTTTTTTATGGGATGTATGCCGTCTTTCAATCCATGGCCCCTGCTGGTGCACCCGCGGGTCCCACGGGCCATTGACGTTCAATTTGGGCTCGCCGGCGTCGTACAGGGCTGCTGCATTCATGCCCTTCTGCCCTACAGAGACTGGCGGTTCGGCGCCTAGGGTCTCCCCTGGCAGAAGTCCTCCACCTGTAACTGTGGATCCGCCTGCACGTCAACCGACTCCTTCTCCGCGCCATCCGGCGTCGTTGATGTCTCTGGCCAACCGACTCCGAGAAGGTCATCAGCCGATTCCGTGTTGGCGCCGGCATCGGCGCCGGATGAGCCTAGGAGCATTGCTGGTCCTGTTCGGGGTTCGAGATCGTCAGCGTCGATGGATTCTTTGTCGACGCCGGCCCTAGAAACACATCTTAGATCTCAGAGAAAGGCATTGAGACTTCTGGAGGAGGAGGAATATAGGCAGCTTGAGGAAGGCGAGATCGAGCCTTCAGATGAGTTCCAGGGTCTTGCCACTGCAAGTGGTTTGGATACTTCCCCGGAGTGGGACATTGCGTCTCCGGGGGAGTTTACTGAAGAGGCCGCTTCCTTCCATGCATTGGTGAGGAAGGCAGCTGAGTACCTGGATTTGCCTCTGTCTGTGGCAGAAGTAAAACCTAACCTGCTCACAGAGGTACTTCACCCCTCTTCATCCAGTGCTGACCCTTTGCTGCCTTTCAATGATGCTTTGACTGAGCCTATTTTGGACTTGTGGAAAAAGCCAGTGACAACTCCTGCTGTGAACAGGGCAGTGGCGAGGAGACATAGAAGTGCTCCAGGAGATCTGGTTTTTCTGTCACGGCACCCGACTCCGGAAAGCTTGGTAGTTCAGGCATCATGTTCTGCGAAGACTGCCCCTGGAACATTCCCTGGTGTCCAGACTGATAGGGAATCCAAGAGGATGGAACAGTCTTCAAAGAAGATCTTTTCATCTTGCAGCATGGCCCTTAAAGCTACTAGTTCTACCTGCGCGCTGGGCAGATACATCCACGCCCTTATGGACTCTGCTAAAGAAATGGCGAAGGATCTGCCACAGGAGATGCAGAAATCGTTTGGATCCCTTTTCTTGGATGCACAAGCTGCTGCACAGCAGATTATACAATCTGGCCTGGATACCTCGGATTCCATTGCCAGAGCCATGGGAACATCGGTGGCTACAAGGAGGCATGCCTGGCTAAGGTCCTCTGGATTTTCTTCAGACGTACAATCCACCTTAATGGACCTTCCATTTGATGGGGAAAAGCTGTTTGGGGACAAGGCAGACTCTGCCCTTGAACGGTTTAAGGGCTGTCGGGCTACAGCTAAGGCCCTGGGATTACAGACCTCTACTACAACGCCTTATAGACCCTTTCGCAGGTTTCGAGGGTTCATTTGAGGTTCTGCCTTTCGGAGGTCACAGTCTTACACCCAGCAACCTGCCAATCCGCCCTATCGTGCCTTTAGAGGGCGGGTAGGGGTAGGGCTAGAGGTCCAGCCCATCAGCTCTCTTCTTCTTCATCCTCCTCTGGTGGACAATAGCAGAAGCAGCCCTGGTTTTCCCCACTTTATCATCCATACTTCTCCTGTAGGGGGAAGATTGAGTCTTTTTCTGCAGAAATGGAGGTCAATTACAACAGACTCGTGGGTGCTAAGAATTGTGGAAAATGGCTATGCTCTCCCCTTTCAGGAGTTCCCTCCTCCCTCTCCCCCCGTCCCTCCTTTTGTTCAGAAGACCATCTTCTGTTGTTGCAACAGGAGGTTGTCACCATGTTGGCAAAGGGCGCTATAGAGTTGGTGCCGTTGCAGGAAAGGGGTCAGGGGTGTTAATCAAGATATTTCCTGATTCCCAAAGTGGACGGTCGGTTACGGCCGATCCTAGACTTGAGGATTTTGAATTTGTTCCTCAAGCAGGAAAAATTCAAAATGCTGACCCTAGCGCAGGTGCTATTGGCGTTGAACGAAGGAGACTGGATGGTGTCTGTCGACTTGCAGGACGCGTACTTTCATGTTCCGATAATCAAGTCGCACAGGAAGTATCTCCGTTTTGTGGTCGGAATGCAACACTACCAGTTTGCTGTCCCTCCTTTTGGACTTACTTCAGCACCTCGGGTTTTCACGAAGGTGATGTCAGTTGTTGCAGCACATCTCAGAAGGAGGGAAGTAGCAGTTTTTCCCCACCTGGACGATTGGTTGATCAAAGCCAAGTCTCCAGAGCTTGTGTTGTCTCATCTGCGAATGAGAACCCAGTTGTTGTTCGATCTGGGGTTTTTCTGTAAATGTGCCCAAATCTCACCTAGAGCCCTCTCAACGCCTCCTGTTCATAGGGGCAGTACTGGACACAACAATGTTTCGGGCCTACCCCCCGCCTCAGCGGGTTCGCAACATTCAGGCGCTGATTCTGTTGTTTCAAGTTGGAGCAGCAGTTCCAGTCCTCAAGGTCTTACGCCTGCTAGGTCTGTTTGCTTCTTGCATTCTGTTGGTCACTCATGCTCGCTGGCATATGAGGGCTCTTCAGTGGTGCCTCCACAGGCAGTGGTTCCAGCACAAAGGAGATCTCAGGGATTTAATAAAGATCTCAAAGGACGCTATAGCGGATCTTCTTTGGTGGGCAGAGGACGGCAACCTTTCCCAAGGAAAACCGTTTTCACTGCCTCCTCCAGTGGCCACAGTGATTTCGGATGCTTCCACTCTAGGGTGGGGAGCTCATCTGGGTCATTGGTCTCCAGTGGAACAGATGTTGCATATCAATCTGTTGGAATTGCGGGCAGTACGTTTGGCGCTCAAGGCCTTCCTCCCTTCCCTTCGCGGTCAGTCAGTTCAGGTCCTGACGGACAACACTACCGCGATGTGGTATATAAACAAGCAGGGAGGAGTAGGGTCGTACCTTCTCTGCAGAGAAGCCCTGCGACTCTGGTCCTAGGCTCAGGACCATCAGATTTGCTTAATAGCAAATCATTTGGCCGGGGTACTGAATGTACGAGCGGACGGTCTCAGTCGTCACTTCTCAATAGATCAAGAGTGGCGTCTCCATCCGGATCTAGTCCTCCACATCTTCGGGATGTGGGGTACTCCTCAGGTGGATTTATTCGCCACTCGAGAGAACGCGCATTGCCCGTTATTTTGCAGCCTTCAGTATCTGATGCAAGGGGCGTTGGGGGGCGTGTTTCAGATGTCCTGGAGCGGCCAGTTGCTTTACGTGTTTCCTCCCATACCCTTGATTCCTCGAGTTCTGAGGAAGATTCGTCAAGACCGGGCCCGAGTCATCTTGGTGGCTCCGGACTGGCCGAGAAGAGTATGGTATACAGACCTGCTTCAACTCTCTCAGTGCCCTCCGCTCCGTCTCCCTCTCAGGGCAGACCTCCTCTCACAATCGCAGGGGCAGGTTTTACACCCCCACCTCCAGAGCCTGCACCTTCATGCCTGGAGATTGAACGGGGCAACCTGAGTTCGTTTTCTCTCCGTCCGGATGTGGTGGATGTTATTCTCTCGTCCAGGCGCCACTCCACTAAATCTATTTATGCCAGTAGGTGGGCAAAATTTGTGCTTTGGTGTGGAGACAACCAAAAAGATCCCTTAAAAGCCCCCCTTTCAGATATTCTTTTGTTTGCTCTTAGTTTGGCAAAGAAAGGCTGTGCGATAGCTACAGTTAAGGGATATTTGGCAGCTCTGTCGGCGTTTCTTTGCCTTCCGGACCAGCCATCTTTATTTAAGTCTCCAATTGTAAATAAGTTTCTTAAGGGTTTGGTGAATAGGTTTCCTCCTACTCCCTTTCACATGCCTCAGTGGGACTTAAATCTTGTATTGACGTTCTTGATGGGTTCGCCTTTTGAGCCCATGCATTCATGTCAATTGAGATATTTAGTCTTGAAGACTGTTTTCTTAATCGCAATCACATCTGCCAGGAGAATTGGAGAGCTTCAAGCACTTTCCGTTAAGCCTCCTTTTACCATGTTTTCCCTGATAAAGTGGTACTAAAAACCAGGGCTGCTTTTCTGCCGAAAGTTGTCACCCCTTTTCATATAGGGCAGTCTATCACCCTACCTGCTTTTTACCCTCCTCCCCACCCTTCTAAAGATGAAGAGAGGCTCCATAGGTTGGACCCTAAGAGGGCCCTGAGTTTCTACCTGGAGAGGACTAAGGACTTTCACCTAGATGATCAACTATTCGTTGGGTATGTTGGACAGCGAAAGGGCAGAGCGGTCCAGAAATGAACACTCTCCAGGTGGGTCATCTTGTGTATTAAGATTTGTTACTCTCTGGTGAAAAAAGTCCCTCCTGAAGGTATCAGGGCCCATTCTACTATGGCTAAGTCTGCATCCTCGGCCCTAGCGAGAGGAGTTCCATTAACAGATATATGTAAAGCGGCAACTTGGGCGTCCCTCCATACCTTCGTAAAACATTATTGTTTAGACTCTGAGGTGAGGAGGGACGGTCATTTTGCTCGTTCGGTATTGCAAGAATTCTTGGTGTAATCAGGCGGGCACCCACCACCGAGTGCGGTACTGCTTGGGACTCTATTCATAAGGTGAGGAATCCACAGGTAGTTGTATCCATCAGAAGAACAAGTTACTTACCCTCGGTAACGCTTTTTCCGGTGGATACACTAACTACCTGTGGATTCCTCACGGTCCCTCCCGCCTCCCCGTTGCCTGCCTGGTTACACACTTATCTTGCAGTATTTTGAATAATGTTGCTTTATATATATATATATATATATATATATATATATATATATATTTTTTTTTTTTTTTTTTTTTGTATATTCATGTATTTAAGGTAATAACGTAAATATATGGATTCAGTAGACAAGATTTTTGTGTTTGTATATATTTATATATATATATTTTCATGGTTGGATTTCACCTGTTTGCCTCAAAGGCACGAAAAAAATGAGGTTAAACTGACGTCAGTACGCCGACGAGGACCTCTTATTGGCACGTTGACGTCAGATGGAGTCACGTGGAGCTGTGCCATTATGACGTCCTCGTCGACGTGGACAGCTAGGAAGAAGACTTTCCGTCGGATCCTGGCGCAAGGATCTAATTCATAAGGTGAGGAATCCACAGGTAGTTAGTGTATCCACCAGAAAAAGGGTTACCGAAGGTAAGTAACTTGTTCATCTGCACTAGTGCACTATTGTGACTTTCTTTAAGAAATGGATCCCTAATTATGTCTGGATTCAACCAACACCCTTTTTTATTTTTATTAAAATTCTGGTAGTCTGTTGGCTGGCTTCTCTGTGAGTGACTGTTTTCTGCTTTTTCACAAGGAGCATGTCAGTATACAAAGTAGTTTTGTTCGGCGCCTGGTACTACTGTGACAATGTGAGCCTTTTGAGACCAAGAAATATTTTTCCTTTTTCCAATGTTTGTTATAATGGTGAGACACAAGAGCTCCTACATCAATAAAGTTTTTCAAAAATTATGTCAAAACAGGTAATGCATTGACAAAACCAAGAGTCTGACCCCCAGTGTCAGACCTATTGGCTTTGCCAATGCTCGTTTACTTTTACGTTTCCTATAATCTTGTTGAAACTGTTTACACTGATTTTCCAATACAAATATTTTTGGAAATATTAGCATGCATCAACACATTTTAATGATTAATGCTACAAAGAAATGGTACCTAAAATTTCACAGTAGTTTAGCAATTTTTTTTTTTTCCTAGTTGCAGTTTTTATGAACATTTTTTTAAAGCAAATCATCAATTATGCTTTCAAGCTTCTGCAGATATTTGCATCTAATCAGAGAGCATTCTGGGAGCATTATGCTTAGCCTAATATTGTTAAACTTTGGAAACGTGTATACACATTTTTATACTGAACCACTGACAGTAGTGCAGTCTGAGCTTAAATTCCTCTAGGCCGCTCAACCTAATAATAAAGTCTTTGCATTAATGAACCATAAATAAAAGTTAGAACTGCATTAACAAATGGGCACAAATGTTAGATATCTTAACTGCAGACAGTGTCCTTCCCTGAGCCATAATGTGGTAGTGCAGTGGTTCCCAACCTTTTGACTCCTGAGGACCCCCACTGAGACATTACTGAAAGTCGGGGACCCCCAAGCAACTTGTACGATTTAAATTTCAAACATTAAAACAGTATTGCAAAAAATACACAAATAAGTGCACACCAAACAAACACTCAAATTACGAACGATATAATTATTTTATATTGAAAAAGTATGCAAAATTAAAACATTTTAATGGGGAGGTTGGCACTGCATCTTGGCGACTAACTGCTCAGTGTTTCGTTTTATTTAGAAAAACTGAATCCTCAGGTCAGATTCAACATTTCCCAAGCGATTCCTGTTTTTATCTTTAGGTATATAGATCTGAGAAAGTTTTTTCACATAAATATGTGGTGGGGAAAAGAAGTAAAACCATAGGGGCCTCTCATCTCTCCATAGCCTCTCTTTCACATGTAATTCATTTGTTTTATAGCACCTCTCATTCCACTGTAGGGAGTCAGAGCACTTTACAGGGGAAAACAAGATGTAGGATTCACGTCATCCACACTGGCAGGCATTTTCTAAGAGTGCTTGGTCTGGGGAAGCACAAACTCAGGATTCAGAACACAGCACAGTGGTTAGCGTTGACTTTAATAATAAGAATGTATTTCTATGCAATCAAACCTTTTTTTATCAGCGCAAGAAAAATGAAAGTCTAGGGACAAAAATAACTTTCTAATTTGTGCCTTGCAGTTTGCATGCAGTTCCTTAATGGCAATTCATAGCTCACTGTGCTACATTATGATTGTAACTTATGTACTGCACAGTAAGAAAAGAAACAAAAGCAGTCACTCACTGTGCTATGCACATAAATACTGTTCTTTGCCTGATACAGGTTATTTGCAGCAGGCATATTAACCATCTGTGCTACCTTTGAGTCAAAACTGCCACTAGACAAAACTCAGGTCTGTCTTCAGCAAGGACATTAATCACTAGAGTAATCTCGACACTTTTGAAAGCTGGAGAAAGTTTGCACTGCTTTAAAAACTGTTCAAGGGAAGCAATCAATATTACAAAAAATGCAAGTGTTTGTCAGAGGAGAATTGCCTTCCTCCCGGCCCAGGTCTGCGGACCCCCTTGGAATGTGTCACAGACCCCTGGGGGTCCGCGGACCACAGGTTGGGAACCACTGTGGTAGTGTAAACAGACAGCCAAATGGTTTGTGGTACAGGGGGTTGGGCCTGCTTGTCCCAAATAAATATGAAAACTTGTTGTCCTTGATCCCAAGCAATATGTCCTGGGCATTGAGCTATAGGAATTCAACACCCCTGAATGGTTGTTGCAAGAAAGCTGAAACTTTCATAGAAGTTACAATTTTGCATTACAGTGAATCGACGAAGTCCGTCAAAGCCACATGTAAGTAGCTAAGATACAACAATTTAAACGCTCTTGAGTGGCCAAGTACCAGCCACGACCTAAAACCAGTCAAGATGTGCTGCATGCATTGAAGGTTGTTATTCTTCAAAGTTCCCCAAGTAAGTTGACAGAGATTAAGAATTTTAGGAAGGACAGCCAAATATTGCCAAATCCATGAACATCAGAAGTCCCCTTGCAGTAATGTCACTATGAAATTACCAACATTGTGGCGATTGGTTGTTCAGGGATGCGGAAATACCTTGTTATTTCAAGTTGCACCCCATGGAATTTCCCCTTCACTTGGAAGAACATTCTAGCTATACGAAGTTGGTACTAACCTACTCCCAAGAGACTCACAGCTGTATTCTCTGCTAGAGATGCTAACATCAACTATTAACAATGTGGTTGACATTTATCTGTTTATGATAGGTTAGTGTTGTATTAGTAACATAACGTATTTTACAATCAAAACTTTTTAACCTTAAAAGTGTGCAGTTCATTGTGAAAATAAGTAGGACGAATCCACATTTAAATGCCCACAATTTAAATCGAATTCACCAAAGTGTGTAAACTAGTGTATGAGGATGTTCTACTCTTCTACAAGTAATTGAATGCCTGGCCCCTCCTGAACTGTTGAGTCCTGCCAGTGAAATTCATATATAATTAACAGTGATGTTTATTGCTATGGCTCATTTTAAAGGCACTTAATGTAAATGTATTGATTTGGAGGGATCAAAGGCAGTTGATGCTGCCAGAATTCAAAGATTTCTACTTGTGGCATGCATGGGACACACAAATGCCGCTAACAAGCATAAAAATTGATGCACCTTACACCTGGCCTCAGTGAGCACAAAATGCTGTAGAGCCAATGAATACCTCTTCATTGAGCTCTAGTGCAGTGGAAAAGTTGTAAAACTCACAAAAACTTTGATCCTTCAGAATTATGAACCAGACCGCTTAATACTTGCAGTTTAATATGAGATTGAAAAAAAAACACATTTTTGTGTAAGTTAACTTTTTTAAGTTTTTAATAGATTTTTCTATTGTTTTTTACTTAGCCTCAAACACCGCAGCAGAACTTCTCATGAATGCAGCGAGGTAAGTGAAGAAGGAAGCACAGTATTTGTCCTATATCCGTGTTGACACAGAAATGTCCCTTCCAAGGCAAATGGACTTGTTCCCCTGCCCTGAGGGCGCAACTGCATAAATCTGGTTTCCTACATTTTTGACCCTAGCATTGTGCTGATTTAGATTATGCGTAAAGAGCTAGGCCTGCACCTGGACTTGTCCTGTGACCTGGCCAGAGGCACCAAGCGAGCCTTCATTTGTTGAGAGTGAATAAGGTCCCTGTCATGGGTTTGGCCTAGAAAGCATTGGTAGCTGCAAATCCTGTTTTAAGAACCATTAGTGTGATCAAAACTTTTTATCTGAGTCACTGGAGTAGGGGTCTACCAGCACACTCATGTAAACCTTCGCTTCTGGTCACTTGCCCAGCCATTTGTGTTAACAATTCAATTATCTAAGCATATTGATATATGTAGCCTTTCTATTGTGGTACATGAATGATGTGTGTGTGAGGCAGATAACTGGAGGCTGGTGTGATCCTTTGTGGATGCCCTGCCCTGAACTTGCACAAGATGGAGGTGAGGACTGTGCTCCCAAAAAGTGGATGTGTATTGCTTTCTTTATTGTAGCTGGAGCAATGAGACCTAGACACTGAATTCAGGTGAAAGGAGACACAACTTTTTTAGATTTCTGCAAGGTCTTTTGGTTAGCAAAGAGCTGCTGATTAGTCTTTCTGGGCACCTGTGGTGGGTGGTGGAGGCAAGGGATGGGGCTGCAGATTCTGTGTGAGGGGTGAAGAAACCTTTAGGTGAGGCTTTTCCTTTTGTATTTCCCTGATTACTTCTTCATCTGGGATCATGCCAGCCAGGTGCAGAAGCCTCATACCTCTTAGTGCCTCAGTTGTGGGTGCTCCAGTTTGCAGATGACTGTGCTTTGAGGTGCATCAGTCTACACAAATGCGGTGCTTGGAGAACAGCCTGTAAATGGTACTTAAAAGGAGAACCACCGTAAACCTGTTCTACATTTTCACACACTGAAGCCACAACTTCTGTCTACCAGTCGTGTTTAGAAGTTGGATGCATCATAGCACTTTGTTGTTCTAGTTCTAATTCGTCTGTGACCATACTAGAGGCTGCTGCACAGAGAACTCAGAGAACTGCTGTGCAACCAGGGCTGGTGTCTTCTGACAGCCAGTGTCTCGGAGGTGAGGGACTTCAGCTGAATCTCTTGCTGGAGATGCTGTACATCTGGCCTGAGGTGCCGAGAATTCTGCTTGCATGCTAAGAGAGAGAACAAGTCTGCCTACCCAGCAGGAAGAGAGACTACAGCAAGAAGTGAGGTATTGCGCATTCCTAGTGGCTGTGGGGGAGCCAGGAGCTCAGACTGGTAGAGAGGGATCAGGGATTATCCAAATACCAAAGTGCCTGGCCAGTATCTCCTGACGGTTCCAGGTTTGAACTGTGACTTCACAATGATGTGATTCCCAAGGCCATGTCTGGGCTGTGATAGCGTGTTGGTTTACCATACAACCCTTGCATGGCTGTAACTGCCAAAGTTGTGATGAACCTGTGTGGGGCTGCAATTTTCGTAGTTGTGGTTAGCATGTGCAGGGTTGCAATTGGCAAAGCTGTGATTGACCCGGACAGTGCAGGGCTGCAACTGCTGACATTGTGATCAACCTGTGCAGGCTGTATCTACTAAATTTGTGATCGACCCATGCAAGGCTGCAGCTGTCGAAGTGTGCCCAACCTAGGGAGAGCGGCAACTGCCATCTGGTGCAAAGTACTTTTGGTGGCTTGGATGTGTTCCAGCTTCCCCTGACGTGGATCTTATCTGCCTACTACAGAGGCCTATTTGATGATACGACCCAGTTGAAACCATGTAGTCACCAGGGGTGTGTCATTGATGCAACTCAGTATATAGGCTATAGGAGCTCCACAACTGCCTGCTGGGGCCCCCATTTCTTTTCTGAATGAGCTGGTGTGCCCCTGGTACTGGGCACCTCAAGTCGGACCCTGATTGGACCGACTTACCCAACAACGGCTAAGACTGATCTCACATGCAGTTTGTAGGTGATTGAACTTCACCTGTGCTAAATTCATCCTACTCCTTCATTTTGTCCTACTGAGTGAGGGAACTACCCAGAATCTGGGAGAGTCTGGCACAGTCAAAGTACAGGGTGGTCACTATTAATGTGTGCTAATGAGTATATTTGGTATAAATAGAGTGCTTCCTTTTTTTAAAACCTATTTGGTTGCTGATTGATTGCTGAATTCTGAACGTCAGCACTGCCACACTACCTCACTATAAAGTGTGTGACTGCTTGCCCTCATGCCCTCGAGTCAAGTATGGAAAGGATTGTACTAGGCTCTTACAAGAGCCGTAGTAGGATGGGACTGAGTTTGTTCTGGCTTATTTCCCTGGTGTTGCGGCATCTGACGGTCTGAGCAGGTACTTTATCCTTATTGATTGTCCTCTTGTTAAAACATTATGGATCAAGATCAACCGCCTGGGAGATCTACAGAAGGGTGCTTGATTAAGACTGACCTGGTAAAGAAACAGAGGTTTATTTATTTATTTGTTTTGTGCATTTTTTCGGAAACTCTCGACCCTAAATATATGGCACTGTCATAATCCACACAAGTGCTTCTAAAATAGCCCTGCTTGAGCCTGAGAGCCCTTTCTCACTCCCCTACTAAAGAGTAAACGTTGTTAATCTTCAGGATTGCTTTGTTGGTAAGAGCAAACAAATTAATAGCGCTTGTTAATAAGTGAATGAATCTCTTCTGACCTCAAAACTTTAAAACTCTGAACCCGACAAGCAGGAGAGAAAATAAGAGAGTTCACTACTTGCTTGAACTTAAAGAGGCTTAATGTTTGTCAACGTTTCTGATACAAATACAAACTGAAAATTCAGAAATCAAAAACATATTTTTCCCTTCACGTTGCCTTCATGTCTAATCATTCCAAAGAACTATTTAGGATTATTTCTGAATTCCAATCTCTTAGCAACTCTTTCTGCCATTCACCCCACCACAGACATGTGCTTTCACTGTACTTTCAAGAAAGGATCTCCAATTTTTGGAAGTTATTTCTCAAGGAAAATATCTTACCCCTTGATGATTGAAACCTAGACATCTCACCGGTTAAACCCAGGATTGAATTTTCAAGTTTTAACCTTATTATTGAATCTCAGTTAACAGAGATCTTCTTGCAGAATAGCCCTTTAGATTACCCTGGTTGCCTGTGTCCTGCATCTTAGATGCAGTGCCTGTATCTGTTCCTGAAAAAAGCTGTTTAATTGCTTCCTCTCCCTGGGACAAGTTGCAGGGGAACTGAAACAGGTACTAGTTTAACCACTATTGAAGAAGCCTCATGCAACTAGAGTGAGCTAGCCAACTCTCGGCCCATATCACTCTTACCCTTTCTTAGATATATAATGAAAAAATTGGTCGTCACCGAACTAAAGTTTGTGGAGGAACATAACCTTCCTTGATCCTTATCCAGCAGGCTGTAGGCTGGGCCACAGTACGATGTTGGTGGTACTCGTTGTTTTAGATGACCTGCATAGACTGGGAGGTATGTGGTGTTGGCGCCCTCGGATTGCACCATTCAACACCACAGAGCTCCACATCCTCTTAAAGTCCTTTAAGGAACCGGCATTTCGGGCCAGGTACTACATTGGATTCACCCCTTCCTGCCCAACTGGTAGCAATTGGTGGCACTCCCACTGTTTAAGTCAAACGCTAGGTCTGTGACTTGTGATGATTCACAGTGCTCATCACTCTCACGCCTGCTTCTCAAACTGCACTCCTAGCCAGTATTCTTCAACTCCAGGGGGCGCGCTCTTACAAGTATGCTGGTGATGCACACATTTTTTCAAAGCTCTGCAGTTAAAACCCGAAGCCGCCTAAATGCAGCCATGAACATCTGAACGACCCCATTTACTTGATGATGGATGTCCTGGAAAATGTTAATATTAAACCCTCTGGAAACCTAAGTCCTGCTTGCTCCCACCGATCTTGTCCAGTAACATAAAACATCTAGCAAACATCGCGGCTCCTCGCTTTCTCTTGAGACCAGGGGCCAGATGTAGCAAAACGCCAATTTGCGACTTGCAAATTGCGAGTCCCTGCGACTCGCAATTTGCAAGTCGCAAATTGGTATGCAGTATGGTGTCTCAGACACTGACTGCGACTCGCTATGGGGTCGCAATGACCCACCTCATTAATATTTATGAGGTGGGTCGCAAATTGCGGCCCCATAGCGAGTATAGGCACTCGCAAACATGGAGGCCTGCTGTCGTCAGCAGACCTCCATGTTCGTGACTGCTTTCAATAAAGCAGTTTTTTTTTTTTTTTTAAGTGTAGCCCGTTTTCCTTAAAGGAAAACGAGCTGAACTTAAAAAAAAAAAACGAAACCTTTAGTTTCGGTATTTTTTCAGGGCAGGGAGTGGTCCCTTGGACCACTCCCTGCCCTGAAAAAATATTTTTGGGTCCATTCACAAAGTGGAAGGGGTCCCATGGGGACCCCTTCCAATTTGCGAGTGGGTTACCATCCACTTGAAGTGGATGGTAACTGCGATACCATTTGCGACCGCGTACGCGGTCGCAAATGGTATTGCATACCACTCAGACTCGCAAATAGGAAGGGAACACCCCTTCCTATTTGCGATTCTGAAATGCATATTGCGAGTCAGTACCGACTCGCAATATGCATTTCTGCATTGGGAAACACGTTTAGCGAGTCGCAAACGGCAATTTTTGCCGTTTGCGACTCGCTAAACGTTTCCTACATCTGGCCCCAAGTTCCTAAGCCCTCTACAGTTTATTTTTATGACTAAAAATGTTGAAGTCGTTGCTTTCATATCTGAATGGAATCTTAATTTCTCAGTTTGATAAAGCTCTAGTCCAGTCTTGACTGAATGCATTGCAAATTCAGTTTACCTGGCCTCATCAAGCTTTTCTAACTGGTCCACATAACAGCAGAATGCCTGCTCCCTGGTAGTTCTAGGCAGAACCATACTGCACCTATTTTGAAGGGCGTTTTCTAGCTATCTTTACACAATAAATGATCACTAAATCGATGCCCATTATTAGTCCTTTTTTTATTTTGTATTTGATAATTTTATAAATTGACTTTGCACCCCAAAGAGTATGAAGGGGCTTTATAAAGACCTTATTTGTATTACACCACATTAAACAAGATAAACATTACAATAGAAGTCTGTTAATGTACGGAATTGGAACTGTGCCGAAAGGTCAAAATTACATATAATATCAGCGCTTCTAACAACATAGCAGATTTGCCGTTTGCGACTCGCTAAACGTTTCCTACATCTGGCCCCAAGTTCCTAAGCCCTCTACAGTTTATTTTTATGACTAAAAATGTTGAAGTCGTTGCTTTCATATCTGAATGGAATCTTAATTTCTCAGTTTGATAAAGCTCTAGTCCAGTCTTGACTGGATGCATTGCAAATTCAGTTTACCTGGCCTCATCAAGCTTTTCTAACTGGTCCACATAACAGCAGAATGCCTGCTCCCTGGTAGTTCTAGGCAGAACCATACTGCACCTATTTTGAAGAGCGTTTTCTAGCTATCTTTACACAATAAATGATCACTAAATCGATGCCCATTATTAGTCCTTTTTTTATTTTGTATTTGATAATTTTATAAATTGACTTTGCACCCCAAAGAGTATGAAGGGGCTTTATAAAGACCTTATTTGTATTACACCACATTAAACAAGATAAACATTACAATGGAAGTCTGTTAATGTACGGAATTGGAACTGTGCCGAAAGGTCAAAATTACATATAATATCAGCGCTTCTAACAACATAGCAGATTGGAAGGCCAATACTGTAGACCCTTTAAAGGGAGCCCGCTTTAATTCAAGAGGAGACCGGAAATGTGGTATTTAAGTGTTTTCTAAAGATGAGACAGGAGGGCTTAGTTCATATGCCCAGAGGAAGAGCGTTCCAGGTGCTAACAGCAGCGTGGGCAAAGTGTTTGAGTGCCTGAAATAGTCAGTAGCCTAGAGAGGAATTTGTTAATATTGTGTTGTAAGTCCTTATAAGTGAGCGAACATTACTTCTATGTAAGTCTTGTAATTATTGGTAGCCATTGCAGAGCATAGGGGTAACGTAACCAAACATTTTTCAGTGAGTGGTAAGTTTGGACACAGAGGGGGTCATTCTGACTCCGCCGGCCGCGGTAACCGCGGTGCCGGCGGGAGCCGCCAGAATACCGCTGCGCGGTCAGAAGACCGCCGTGGTTATTCTGTGTTTCCCGCTGGGCGGGCGGGCGACCGCCAGAAGGCCGCCCGCCCGCCCAGCGGGAAACTCCTTTCCACGATGATGCCGGCTCCGAATGGAGCCGGCGGAGTGGAAAGGGTGCAACGGGTGCAGTTGCACCCGTCACGAATTTCAGTGTCTGCTATGCAGACACTGAAATTCTCAGTGGGGCCCTGTTACGGGGGCCCCTGCATGCCATTGGCATGGGCACTGCAGGGGCCCCCAGGGGCCCCACGACACCCCATACCGCCATCCTGTTCCTGGCAGCCAAAGCCGCCAGGAACAGGATGGCGGTATGGGGGTCGGAATCCGGTCAGAATGCCCTTGGGAGCACCACCAGCCTGATGGCGGTGCTCCCGCGGTCGCCGGCCCTGCCAGGGTCGGAATGACCGCCAGAGTATGAGTTTGTAGATAATGAAACACTGGCTAGAATAATATTCATGAAGTGCAGTCCGGAGACAAAAAGGGCCTGCACTGCTTTCAGTGGGAGGGCCGCTTAAATTAGGTGCCTAATTTGTCAAAGGAATATAGAAATAAGTTTGCAAGCTTCGCCATCTGATTAATGTGACAGACGATAATGAGCTTTGAATCTAACCTAATGCTAAGCAATTTTACTGTGGTAGAATGAAGACAAAGAAGCCTTCAGTTTTCAACATATCTAATGATAAGGGGTAAAATTTAGTTCTATAGCTGGACGAAATGAGAAGAAATTCTGCATTTTGTGGACTGCGCATTAGGAAATATGTGGCACTCAAGTGTGGAGTGTTTCAAAGACCTCAGTGGTTAATGGTTTTAGTTCGATTTGTGTGATGTTTGCCTGTTAATGGTTGGATAATCCCTTATTCTCAGTCAGCACCACCATGTACAGGTTGAACAGAGCAGATACTGGGATTAATGAAGGGGAAATAACACAAGACTTTGATAAAAACAAAATCTTCCAGTCTTAGCCATAGAATGCCGATTGGTGAGAAAGGAACATAACTAGCACAGGATGGGGGCCAAAGAAGTCCATGCAGCATTGCAGGTTTTGAATATCAGTGTGAAGAACAACTGTGCCAAAAGGAGCCAATAGATTGAGAAGAATGAGTAAACGAGGGTCTGCATGTCAACCAGGATCTTCAGTGTAACTGTCTCTATCATGATTTCTGGACAGAAAACGCATTATTAGTCTGTTTAAGAAAAGGAGCAATGTGTCCCGTTTATAGAGAATTCAGAGAGTTTCTTTAGTAAGAGATGAATTAGTCCTTGAATGCCAGTCACATTCAAAGATTTTAAAGTTATCTTTATTGTTGTTAGCTGGCAAGTCCTGTAGATAATCATTTGTTAGTTTGAAGTGTTTCATGATCGAGTATACGCTGTTGGTAATAAAGGGGTAACAAGTGTTTTTGGATTGGTAAGGAGTATAACCATTGATGGTGTGATCAGATTTGATCTTAACACAAATGGAGCTTATCTTGTAAGTAAAAGAGGTAGGGGATTCCTCACATTCAGAGAGTGCGGAAGAGTGTATGGATTGCAAAGGTGGAACTGGGTTGGATCAAATGTGCTAGAAGAAATGTGTCAAAACAATGTTGCTATACCCTTGCCAGTTTCCCCATATCTTATTGTGCTTGTGTGGACAGCCGCAGCCTTCATAGATCAGCATCTCCAATACCATACAGCTCTCTCCATAGCTCACTTACCAAGCATAGAAGGTCGTTTCCTTCTCCATCTCTAAGAATCTTGCTCAAGGCTACCCAAAGCCTAAATGTAATAGGGATGCTTCACATCTAATGTCATTGTAATTCTTTACAGTGTGGCTGATGTCTGCAATAAAAATTAAGTTATGTGAGTTGAGGGGAATAACGTTATGGGTCCAATTTTTCATGGTATAAATCTTTATGAGCATAGATAATGTGGTGCCACGGATGTTGAATGGAATGTGAAAATTACCTATACAGTAAATGGCTAAAAGGTAGGAAGCATCTGACAGTGTCCATGTCTGCAAAAGTTAGGTCGGGTATGCTGCCTTTATTGTTTGGTGGGTAGACGGAATGCTCGTGGATGAATGCTGACTGCAGTATGGGGCATGCGATTTGCACTGAGCATTGCCCCAGTCTGCATTGAAATGCCCAAGAACGATGATTTGGCTAATACCATATAGCTCAAGGTAAAGTATTTGGTAAACCGGCCAGTGTAATTGGGTGGAGTTTCAGATGGGTAATAGATAATATGTACTTCAATGGTGTAGACTTAGGGCCTGGTGATGACAATTTTAAGAGGTTTGAAAGTGTAAAATGCTGTGGTGCAGTGTAATCTGCATTTGAGAGCCTTTGTTTGAGACAGCAGCTCCACTCCCTAGTTTATGTTGTCTTAAGTGCCCTTATAATCTTGTAGCCTTAGGTTACCAGCAAGTCAGTGATGGATTGGGAAAGCGTGATACGCCATAAATCTGAGGTACAAAGAAGGCCGAGATTATGAATTCATGACTAATAATGTGATGAGCAATTTCAGAATGGGAAGCATTAGTGGACCTACCAACGTGGTATGATGAGACCTTCTTTAGGAACACAGTTCATATGAATACATTGTTGGTGCTGGCATAGTTGTTTAGGAGTATGTGGGAAGAAGTTAGGAATGACAGATTGTAGGAATGGGAATATCTGATAGCTTTAGACAAATATTTGTGGGTAGTCTGACTAGTATCAAAAGTGAAAGTAAGTGATGAATAGGTAGAATAAACAGTAATTGTACAGAGAGATATGGTGAGAAATTTGAATGGTGTTCTGAGAAAACAATGTATTATGAGACGTTTTGGATATAATTATTCTCTTGGGACTGGGACGAGGTTGAGAGCATTCTACACCATGCAAGGTATAATATAGGATTGCGTTTAGTTCGTCACCTAGTATGCAATCAAGGACACAGATGTAGCAGATTCTCATATATCAGGATGGGCACATGGACAGCCTTTTAAGGGTTTTATGCATCATCTACAAAATCGTCCACAAAATCGTTGAACTTTCCCTTTATGACCCCATCTCCCCAAATGTAGTACTGCGAATGCTGGCTTTTTCTTTTCTATCGCATTCATGTTATTTTTGTATTTGTTGGCTTGATTTCTTTTCCCTATTTTGTTTGTTTTTTTGTACGCATTTCTTCATTGTTAGTCTTGCTTGGAGTTGCCTTCGTTCTCCAGATTTTCACACCTTATTTTCACACCTTATTTAAAGACGTGTTTGGCTGTGTCAATTGTTTTTTTAAATTCACATGCATCCATTTTTTGGAGCCTAGCATTTTTCGATGCCAAAGGGGTTAGCTATATTTCGGTCGCATTTGGGTTCACCGGCATCACGTATTTTGAGGTGTCAACCCTCATTCTTTTTGGGTTAATGAACGGTCCCTTTTTGGGGACTGAATCAGCCGATGACTCCGCAGGGGAACGCACCATATGTTTTTCGTTAGGCTCGTGAGTTTCCACTGGTGAGGATTCTTTCTGTTGCAAATGGCTTGAGAGAATGATATGCTTCAAGGCCAACAACATCCCTGTGGCACCGGAATGTTTCTCTGCCAGTTTCTAACAGTTTGGGCACCGACTGTCCAGTTTTTGTGAAAGATTGTAGGTTTGTATCTTTGTTAAAGCCAAAATACCTTTTGGTAACTGCGCCTGTCTTGACCGTAACCTGAGATTAATTTTGCTGATCGTCATCCATTTCTGAAATGTGCTGTGTCTGGGAGATCCCTGCCTATCGAGTGTTATACTTCCTTTTTTGATTTTCATTCACAGCCGTACATATGCATCCGTGTATTGTGAGCTTCTAGTTGATGTCATCATGGGTCATGCCAACTTTTCAATTGTCAATTGCCAAAAACTGTATCCGTTGAAAATGGCCATTTTCTTAGCTCATTTAGTAGATGGTGACATGAAGCTCAGCATTTAAATCTAGAATAGGCTCAAGATGCTTTAAAAATTAAAGGTAAGTAACTTTTATGTACGTTTTTATGTATGTTTTATAGCTGTAAGTAGACTTATATTCTCATACATGTTTTAATAAATCACTAAACTTGGAGTTACAAAAATAACTTCTGGGCTTACATTAGTTAATTGTAATATAGTGGTTCAAAACTCAACTTCTTACTGTTTACATAGTTTTGACATTTATCACTTTTGTTTTTATTGTTTTTTGAGATTGCTTTTGGACGTCTTAATTTTTATGAATGTTATTGGCATTAAACATGTTTTAACTGTGGGATCACACGTTTTTAAATGAGATTGATGGAGCATATTATGCAATTGTAAAATATCACACTGTCCCAAATGTCTATTTGATATTTCTGCATAGAAAATTCTTACTGCGCAGAGTTTTTTTCTAATCTGATAAAGCCGCAAAATCATACCCAATGTAAAAGAAGAACCCACATTGGTCTTGTTTTCTTGTTACCTGGCAAGTGACATTAGGTAATAGTGGCAAAGAACAGGATCTCCCTGTCCACTCTTAATAATATAATCAGAGTGAAAATATGATCAGAAGACTATTACGAAGTGCATGCTTTCATAAACATATATTTTATAACTGAATGTGACTGGATTTTCTTTTCAAATCCACAGGTTACCATAAGCACCACCATTGTGAAGTCAGGAGAAAACATCTCTCATCCATGTACATATCAGGGCTGTAAAGCAAAGGAGTTAATGGCAGTGGTGTGTCCTAGCTGTGAGAAACATTTTTGTCTAGGGTAAGCAGTCATAAATGGTAATTCCATTTAGTTGTGCACCTGTAAAAAGTATTGCCTCCTTGCTTACAAAAAAAAGCCAGCAAAGAAAAAGTAAGGCTAGTTTGTCCATAGATAAAAATACACATTTACCTTTTTTAGAGATTCAATATTAGTTCAGACAGTGTAGAGCAAAGGCATATCTACAGTAAGGCAAACACTGTTTCTGCCAGATAACCCAACTTCAATTCAGCACAATTGTTAGCACTCGAGCAGGTCTCATAATGTGTTTTTATGTCTCGCGTACAGATAGCTTTTAGCTCTCTGTTGTTTAAAATGCCTTGTGGACATTACTAGTATCTGTAGTGGGTTTTAGTCTAGCCCATTGCTGGCATTCTGTCACTCTTATTTGCGTTCTTCTTATTTGATGGCTTTTCTTCAACTTCTTGAGTTTTTCCCTCCTGTGGAGTATATCCACTTAACCGTCCTTTTGGTTGGATGACTTTTATCCTTCCACTGTTCACATTCAGGGAACTACTTTGTTTCTTTTGCCTTTAGCACTTCATCGGAGTGCATGTGCTTTCTTACTCTCTCTCCCTGTGTGCCACTTTATTCACCTCCCACTTCTCTTCTGTTTTCATGCTAATGTTCGTCCATTGCTTCCCTCCGACCAGCTGTCCTGCTGTGCTTTTTGAATGCCTGCTTTTTTTATTCTTATGTTTCCTTTTTTAAAGATTAAGCCCCCGAAATCTTCTGTTGCTGGCCTTACACTGAAGCCCATTATTCTCAGGAGCATTTACTCCCACTCCACACGGTCCACCGTTCCTCCCCTCCTGTTGCATCCTTTTTCTATAGTTTCATTTTTTGGAGAACCGAATGGCTACAGTTCGCTGCCCAGACACTCCTTTTTGAAAATGCACCTTGTGCACATTTACTATATATTTTTTTGCTTTACTGGTCTAAGATTGGGCTCCGCCATCTTGGAGTGGTAAAACAAAAAATTGGCTGCTGCATCGTGTTGTATGCAGACACGTGCATGATGATACATGTGCATGCCCATGTTGTTATGCTTCTCTTTGCTTTTTTTTTTTTCCAGTGCTGTTCAGCATAGGCAAAAAGCATTGCCATAGCCAGTAGATCTGTATTGGTAGTCAAAAAGTAGGACCTAGCGGCTTATCCAATGTTTAAAAAAAAAAAAAAAAAAAGTGAAGTACTCCTATGCCAGATTTCCAGTATTCTCAATTTATCAGAAAGGACGCATTATGGGTCTGTACTAGAACGTATGCTAAAGCTGAATATATATAATATATATGGCAAGGTGAGCATGCATGTTATGACGCCTCCAGCCACTGTTTTTGTCTCCTCTGTGCTTCCGTTCCACTCACATTACTTTAACAACCGTTTAGTCAATTTCTGTGTTTTTTCTGTTTGCATGGATGTTTTCGCTCTGCTACTAATCTTTTACATAGTTTTTGTCTACAGCTCCTAGTGTAGTATACAGCAAGCACGAGTGTTTTTGTGGTTTGGACCCGCAGAGTCTTCAGAAATATTGTGAGAATTATATGATTTCGCAATGGTGTGCTCCCCAGTCACCTTGTCATCCAGAGTGTTAAAAGAGATCACAAACACAGGCTTCACCCCTATATTGAAAGCTTCATCTCAAACCTTCAGTTCAGGTTGGCACTGTTTCATGGCAGCAGCTGTGTGCCCTGCTGAATAAATAACATGTTGTGTATGCAGCCAAAGCTTGTGCTGTAAGAAGCTATCTTTACTAGAATAAGGAGTACCTCACATCTGAAATTTAGAGATCTGGCTGTGCATCCGACTACATACTCAATGACATAAAAGTATTGTATTTACTCCTGTGGTCACCACAATGGAGGCTACATCTTGTCCTACTTCATACAGACATCAAACCATGTTCCAAATGCAAAAACAACAAGTGATGGACGGAATGTTGAACATAGTCAAACATTCACCCCCAGTCACAGATCTGGGTTTAATCCATCGTTTTTTTGCTGCCCATGCCATTCCAGTTTGGACCCAGCCATATGCAAATCAGTCTTGACCCTGTTCCCCATGGGAACAGTCCAGCCCGAACTGCTAGGCCAGGTCTTCCCTGGACTGGAAACAAGCATCCTGGGACCGGATTCGGGGTTTCACCCCTCATCAGCCAGGCTAGCTTGAATCCAGTGGCATGGGAAGCACGGGACCCACGTCTGGGCATACCCTTCCCACTTAGGGCGACAAATGCAAAAACAACAAGTGATGGACGGAATGCTGAACATGGTCAAACATTCACCCCAGTCAAACCATGTTCCTCAGGGTTCATCATGCCTCAGAATTTCTGGTCTTAGATAGCACTTCGAAACCTTTTAGATACAGTGACATCCATGCCATCTCTGAGTTTGTGTTTCAGATTAAGCACAGAGGGGACAGAAGGGGCCTTTCTTTGAAGTTTGATGCTTCCAACCACCCAGACTAGGTGCACGATATTTCTAACACTTTTGCTTAGGAGCTCCCTTCTCTCTTCTCATCATAAACAAGTGGGGAAGCTACTTTGCCACATTAGGTTCGAAAGTGAATAATACCGTAACTTATGGATAACAAAAATGACATTCCAAAGGCTTTACTTTAAGCCTTTTTAAATTTGGCCATCATAGTTAGATACTACTTTGTCTGAAACCTACCTGATTTATTAAATGGGAACCCTGATTATCTCTTGTTAACGTAAAACCTAATCTACTAAAATTAGGATGTGACCTTTTCCCATGTGTCTTCTACCCAATATACAAATTGTGGAACCAACCATGTGTAATGACATTGATCGGCTGTGTTCTCGCCGCCTCCCGTTAGATGGCACTTCTTGCATTGCTCTGTTGTTTTCTTCTTGTGATGCCAGAATAGCTTTTGTCCTCGTGCTTCATTGCTTTTTTGGCCATGTACACCTTCTGTGACTCTAGTCGGCGCTCCAGAGGTGTGTGTTCTTTGCCAAAGCCTCTAGAATCTCCACTTGTTTCTATGCCTATAATTCTGTCACCCTCATCTATACGGCCAGGTCCAGTTCATGCTGGTTGCTCTGGAACTAGAGTTGGAGGTTCTCCACAACTGACAATTTTTCTGAGAATCTGTGTTGCTGTCGGGGAAAATTGTATCCCAGTGGTAGGATTATGGCTGTACCCTATCTATCACTGCTGCTGACCTCCAAATTACCCCTACTAGCTTGTCAGAATTGCACTTTGTCTGGAGTTGTAGGGTATTACCTTGTGCTTCGTAGTGCGCTGGTTTGTGAGGTTTGTATGAAGGCGTATTAGAGGGATTTTTTACCCGACCTCTGGCCTCTCCTTTTTTCTGAAGGCCAGGAGTTTCCTTTCTGTCTTGGCTGCCTCCTGGCTTATGTTTTTTTTATTGGAAGGGTAAGTCCTGCTGTTCTTTCTCTGTGAGTGTCTTGTTATCATCCTCGACTTTCATCTTTTGTGCTTTCCTCTTGGAGAGTTTTGCACAAAGGTAGTGAGGAATGCTTTATGTAAGCATAAGAAAAACCTATTTGCCTGTTTTTCCAGTGCAGACTCTTGGACCGTGATTCCCTCCAGTTGCAAATGAGATCATTAGCAGAGTCGATTATAAAGCTGCAGCATTGTGATTCCATTGTAGTGGGGAGCCAAGGGCCTGAGACTGGTGACCTTAGGATACATCCAGCCTCGGGCCATAGCAGTTGTGAGGGACACGCATGCACTCATGGTCTTGCCACAAGCAGCTGCTTGCGCATTTCCTGGTGCTGGGTATAAGACAGCATTGCGTGGACACATTGTTAATAGAGGGTGATAAGGAAAAGCTACAAAAGTAGCTACATTTATTCAAACAAAATTGAGAATTCCAGAGGAATACTTTTAGGAAGCAAGTTGCTCAAGACCACAACCATGGTCAACCCTGTAAAAGTGAAGGTGTATTTCTGCGCTTTATAAACTCACTTTGGAACACCTATCGTCTTCCAGAGTATTTGAAGAGAGTGCAGTCTAAAAACCAATGCAACGCCACACTTCTATTTCATTAGAATAGTCAAAGCACACTAAAAATGAGACAAGCACTCTTTTTCCACGTCCTCTTTTTTAAATTGTCAGACTTTGTGTTTTAGGTCTCAGCCTCTCAGACAGCACAGCTGTCTGGTTTGCTAAATACATCCTGGGAACTTTCAGAAACGTGACCTAGGAATGCATTTCGCCCTTTGATTACCATTGGCTTTGGGGCTTCTAGCTCACATTTTCTGGCTTTCTATTTGCTGGCTTTATTTACTCTAGGCTCTCCAGGTTCAGTTTGTCCCTCCCGTTGCCTAAACCGTCATTAATGTATTCTTCCACAAACTCCCTTTCTATAAACAGGCTTTTAAATATTATTCTTATGTTGTAAAATATGCTGTGGTTTCAAAGCCTAAGGTCAAATGTCAGGCGCTGTCTTCCGAGGGCACTGGCTAACTTTCCTTTCTCTGACTTTAAAGTGCGATGATTTATGTGGCAATCTTGCTGGATACTGGGGGAGGGGATAGGAAAGAGTGTTTCTCTAGCATAGAACAACATTTAAGTGAACTTTCTAAGTATTTCAGAACATATCAGAATTTGGAACACAAATGAAGCACATTTTTTGTTATTTCTGAAGTGTGTTGGAAACATACTTTAATATGATCAAAAATCATTACACAAGGTGATGCACTTTCCACACCTTTCTGTTTGTTCACTGCATAGTTTTATTAGTAAACATGTATGTCTGTGCAGATGTAATGGTCATTTCAAGAGAAAATATGTGGTCTCTAATGGCAGTGAGCTACCTTACCATGCATGCTCCGCTCTATGCCAATCCCGTCTACTCTGCACCTCACCACTGCTTTGCACTCTATACCACTCCATTTTACACCACTCCATGCCACTGCACTCTGCACCACTCCACCCTACGCCACTGCACTGTATGCCACTTCACGCTATGCCATGGCAGTCTGTCATACCAATCTACTCTGCACAGCTCCACTCTTCGCCACTGTACTGTACACCACTCTGCAACTCTGCACTCTATACAAGTACACTTTACACAAATGCACTTTACTCTGTAACACTCAAATCTATGCCCCTGCACTCTATGCCAATCCACTGTACGCCATTCTAATATACTCTGCACCACTGCAATGCATGCCACTGTACTCTACACCACTTTACACCATTACACTCTTTGCCACTCTACGCAACTGCACTCTACCCTGCACCCCTCCACTCTATGCCACTTCAGTCTACTCTAAAACAACCTGGGCCACTGCACTCTATGCCACTCGACTCTTTGCCACTGCACTCTATGCCATTCAACTCATAAACACTGCAATCGACATCAGTGCACTCTACACAGCTGCACTCTGTCACTGCACTCTACTCTGCATCATTGTACTCTATGCCACTGCTCTCTACGCCACTCTACTCCACTCTGCCCCACTGCACTTTGACACTCTACTCTCCAACACTGCACTCTCCATCACTGAACTCCATAGCACTCTACTCTGTACTACTCCACTCAGTGCTACTCCACTCTACGCCACTGCACTCTGTGCCACTACACTCTATGGCACTATACTCTACTCTGCACCACTCTATGCTACTCTACTCTGCACCACTCTACGCCACTGTGCTCTATGCTACTCAGCTCTACTGTGTGCTCTACACCACTCCACTTTATGGCACTCGACTCTACTCAGTGCCGCTGCCTGCTGCATCACTCAACTCAAAGTCACTTCTTTCCGCACAACTGTACGCCACCCCACTCTCTGCCACTACACTCTACACAACTTTTCTCTGTGCCACTCTGCTGTGCACCACTCAACTCTGCGCCACTGTATTTTACTATGTACCATTTTATCTATACCACTGCATTCGAAGACGCTGCATGGTATGCCTCTGAATTCAGTGGCAATGCACTGTGTCACTACACTCTATCCCACCATACTGTGCAACACTTTATGCCAATGGTCTCCACACCAATCCACTCTACTCTATGCTGCTCAAGTGTATGCCCTCTACGCGGCTCCACACTGTGCCACTCCAATGTACTACACACTCTGCCACACCTCTGTACAACACTTCACTCCACTGTTGACCATTCCACTCTACAATACTCCTCGCAACTCTGCTCTACACCTTCTAACGTTTAGCCATGCTGAACAACAGACACGCTGGTGTACAGCATGGCTAAAACACATCGGGAAAGCCAGTAGTGCTTGCCTAAGCAAGACCTATTGGCTTTGCCAGTGCTTGTTTAATGGAAGGTTATTGCTACTGGACTCAGAAGTCAGAAGAGATTTTTGTTTGAGAACGATGAGTTCTTTGGTATTGTGCTGTGTATGAATGCTTGGAGCAATACACATTGTGTTGTGAACTTCCCAGTCATTGTACATCTTTGGCTTTTGATATTTACTATTCCTGCCATGTCTAATGCTCAATGGCACAGCAATGGTACCATGGATCTTAATGCAAGCAAGGAAAATGCCTCCTCTCCTAAAGGTTATTAGTAAAAGACAGCCATATCTGGGTCGTGGTGCTATGACACTTTCTGCACCAATGAGAGCTAGGCACCTGGCAATGCTTAGTTATCAAACCTCCTTCTTTTCTCGCCTGAGTTGAATCAATATTCCGCCCAATATATTGAATTATCATTGATTGCCTGGAGCCAGGATGAGAAACTCAATAATAATGTAATGAACTCACTAAAGGAAACAATCGAAAGGAAGGTAGGACTTTCAACCTACAAATAAATATGAAACGAACTGTTGTTGCCAAAAGGAATGGTATGAATGCTTTTTTAATGACAAGATGAGGTATGTAAAGTAAACACGGTGTATAGTTTCCAAATTGAGGTTTTCCTTTTCTGCTTCTCTAACGTTTCATGGCCCGAGCAAAATCGGTAACCCAGCGTTTTTAATCCAGCTAATCACTGTGTATTTCTTCTTTTGTAGACATCGTCATCCGTCAGACCATGAGTGCGAGAAGCTGGACGCGCCTCAGCCTCGTATGGCTGCCACACAGCAGCTGGTCAAAGACATAATAGGCAAGTAGATGGTCTGCGGTTTGAGGGATGTGTTCTTTGGGAAGGACTCGGTCTGGCTTGCGCGCGTGCGGTGTTCAAGTCTTATGCCCGTGGCTGTTCGTGACCACTTGGATTGCAAAGCGAAGTTTGTCTTCGCAACACTAATTCAATTTCAGTAACGTTGAGGGTAAAATCTTGAAATCGGGCCCGCTTGGTGCAGTATTTTTAAGGATTAAGTAATACAATTTATGGTTCTCTCGTGGATGTCATATTCTGAAGTATTTGGTTATTACCTAGTATTTCATTTTTGGGCACATGCACATTTATTATAGCTCATGCAGGTGAAATCCAGTGTTTGCCAAATTTAAGCACAGCTCAGACAGGCAGCACGATGCTGCAGCTTACATTTTAAACCCGCTTCTATTCCCCGAGCCAGGCAAAAAGTTTGATGATGCTCGATTTCTAGCGTACTCCTCTTTCTTTTTTGGTTAGCCCTCGCTTCGAGGCCC
This sequence comes from Pleurodeles waltl, assembly GCF_031143425.1. Classification (NCBI taxonomy): domain Eukaryota; kingdom Metazoa; phylum Chordata; class Amphibia; order Caudata; family Salamandridae; genus Pleurodeles; species Pleurodeles waltl. The sequence goes on along the minus strand of NC_090439.1, from coordinate 788,550,315 downwards.
TAGCAAAATGTAAACGTAAAGGCCTGGCAGATATGACAACGTTGTCTCTGACTGTCAGTTTCAGCGGTAATGCTATGCTCAAATATTATTTGGCGTTTTGGTGATAGTACGGGTTCATGCTCATCCCACAAAGCTATATAGTATTACATGCTAGCTCTAGGTCTGTGGTAATGTCATAATTGCACATTTTGGGGCCTGATTTAGATCTTGGAGGACGGGAATACTTCGTCACAAACGTGACGGATATCCTATCCCATTATATACTATGGAGATCGTAAAACAGCAGACGGGATATCCATCACGTTTGTGACAGAGTATGCCATCCACCGAGATCTAAATTAGGTCCTTTGTAACTACAATTACTCTGTAGTAAAGTCCAGATGTGTTTTAGTTACTCCTTTTTTTTTTTTTTTTTTGCACCATTTGCTGTATTTGGGGTGTGCTCTAAATAGGATATGCCCATGTGTGGCTTTTGTGGACATGCCAAGAAGCCAACGTTGTTTATTATTTTTATGTTTGCCAGGTTCAGCGTTGTCTTTCAGACTCACCTCGTGGCCTGGCATGCTTCTCGCATGCTGACTTGGGCTGCTCTAGCTGTGCTGGTTGCCAGCAGAAGCTGCTTTTTTTTGGTCCCAGGTTCTCCCTCTTGTCAGAGACAAGAAGTGCCCTCCATTCAGGGTGCCTGTCCATTTACTCTCCAGTGTCATTCATAACGATTGCCAGTTACTTGGGCTTAGAACAGACCTAGATTACAGAGAATCTTCTACATTAGTTACACCCCTAGTTTGTCTTTTGTTTTAACACACAGAGAGCCAAGAGCTTCTTGTACTAGTGGAATCCTCCTTTGGGACAGAAAAGTCCTCGGTATGTTGAGAGACGTTTACCCCTGCCCTGAGTGCCCATCAACGTTGTTGCCTGGATACCTAATACTGATTTTTGTCATAGGCAAACACGGATCATGTGTGTTCGCCATTACATAGATGTGTCTCGCCGATTCCGGTCTTGTTGGACCGGGGCCGCGCCCAAATCACTACCCTTATAGTGGTGGAAGGCTACTGCCTTCACCAAGTGTTAAACAGCACAAGCATGGTGGTAGCAATGTAATGATCAGTAGCATTGAACTGGACCATTTTCCCACTGTCACTGGAGTGAGGCCTGTAGACTCACTCACATTTTTAAAAGTTCAGGTGCAGTGTTTTTAACTCATCCCTGGTCTACATCAGGTTGATGTGGAAGTGCATGCTTGATGAAAACATGCTGAGTGCATGTGGGCTCCCAACACACTACACTACACAAGGACGTGATGAAGTGTGACACAGTGCACACATGGTAGATGTGTGTGCTGGCAATGTATGATTTTAAAATAGCAAACTCTGGTACAGTACAGAGAGACTGTGGTACTGAGCAGTGGGCACAGACTGAGTATGTTGCTGCATTTGAGTATGATGGTAGTAGCTTAATGCATGAGAATGGCAGTTGAAAGGCCATTGAAAGTATTGTGAATGTACACTGAGTGCAGAAGTGCCTATACTGGAACATTACATGGAGAACCTTGGGTTCCATTTTGGGAAGCCCAAGCCTGCCTGGTGAAAATATGAGGAGGAGAGGAATCCTCTCCAGACAGATTTGTGTATTGCTGCATTCCTGTAAGGTGGGTGGGACAAGCACTGGGTGAGGGGAGAGCCAGGCTCTCTCTCTGCATTTCAATGGGCTCTTGGATTCAGTGACAGATCATTAGGAAGGGGCCTGAACCCATCTCATAAAGAGGGAGATGGGGCTGGTAAGGAAAGTAGGACTGAGGGTGCAGGAGTAACCTTTCAATGCATCTATCACTGTTGCTGACATCCAAGTCTGAACTCTGGTCCTTCCCAAGAATCTTGTTGTGGGTTAATCAACTTCAGAGTCATGCCTGCTGTGACAGGCATCCTTCAGGAGGAGGAAGAAAAGCGAAAAGATGTCCATTTCAAAGATGCAGAATCCCAACATAACACTTCAACGGCTTGCATGCTAAGTTATATATTGTGTATGGAAAAGAACTATGAGTAGGGGAGTCTGAGTCCTCAAACTTTGCCATCTGCTGAGTAGTCAGCTGTGCTGCCTGAGAAAAAGGAAGCTCTGAGAGACTTCTGCCTGTGATCAGGGTTAGAGGTCCAGCCTGCTAGTCTCCCTGCTGGGTGCAGGGACATCACCCAGGAAACCAGATCAAATGTCCTGGAACTTGGAGACCAGTACCTGTTTGCCATGACCAGGATGCCCATGAGGGAGAGGAGAGAGTTGGAGGAAGCAAGATCCAGAGGGGAGCCCAGATGTGGGGCCTTTGAGCAAGGTGTGAGGAACTATGTTGCACTGATCGGGCCGTTGCCTGTGTGCAGCATAGGGAAGTTGACTGCCCTTGCCGGAGGGGCTGATTTACACTAAATTATGGCATGGTGGGAGAATCCTGCTCCTGCACTGATTGGGCCATTGCCCCTGTGCATATGGTTCCTGCAACCCCTGATGCCAGGAGGGGCCGTTGAAGAAGCCAACTTGATGCCAGTGCAGCCAGACTGGTGGAGGCCGTTGGAGCGACCCCATATACCAGGAGGGGCCGCTGACGACGCTGAGGCTGGAGGTCCGGGTTGTTACCCGTAACCTGGAGAACTGCTGCTGCAAATGAGACAGGATCTGCCCAGATATGGGCACCTGAGGAGGCCTGAGGACAAGGAGGGGGCCATCGGGGCTCTGCCAGAGCAAGGAGTCTGTCTCCCCATTCTTGAGGAAGGAGATAAAGACTTTCCACTTGATCGTCAGAGCCAGAGCAACTTTGATCATCAGGCCCCTGGTAAGCGCAGTGTAGGAAAGATAAAGTCGGCAGGTTTTGTACTGCCAGAATGGGTAAGCTGAAAACTGGGACTTTGGGGCTCCGGGGGATATACCGCCTTTGGTTCTGAAACCCCATTGATTTGACTACACGTTATTAACAGAGTCAAAAAGGGGAGAACTCTTGAGTATGGCCTAATAGTTTTCATTTCCTGGATGAAGTCATAAGTGAATGGGAAATAACAGTGCACGCGTTACACATGAGTTGGGAATGCAGGGAGTGACTACTACTAGCGTCCCTACCTCAAGGTGGTATTATTGCTTTTTGAATGTTGTTTACCTTTGCATGTGTAGGATTCAAATTAAAATTAAAATGATTTTTTTCATGCAAAAATAAGTATTTGACTCTATATTGATTTTTTTTTTTTTGCATGCCCTGCTTTCACGTCGAGTCATGAGTCATGTTCACTGATCTGTATCTTTCTTCCCTGCAAAGGAGCCTTGACTGCTCAAGTTAAGCTACCCAACTGAGAGTCAGTACAGAAGGGTGTGCTTCACCCAGTGGAGCATGATCCATAATAGGGTGGTCCCTGGAACATCAGGAGTAAAAGGCCTCAGCCACCTCAGTAGGGCCTAGCAGCTCCTGCGTGCCCGTGGCCCTTTGAACGGAGCTCTGGCACCCTTATCTTCCATCATTGAGAATACTTACCAGTGTTCGGGGGTTGCTAGGCTTCATTTATTAAAACATGCAGGGTTTGTTTTGGATTCACAATAATAGTAATGTTTCACTGTATGCTCCATTTCAAATCCTGGGTGAGGAAGGGGTGCTAGTTATTTACATCATCCTTTAGGCTTTGTTTCAAATGTGCTTATTTGTGTCTCACATGCAAGGACATTACTTGCAGAGCTATTCTGTCCACTCCTTCATCTTGCCAAATATCTAGAAAAGGAGGGCAATAGTTGCAGTTGTGTCATGTAGCTTTTTTTTGTTTTGGGCCTGATCTTTGACATTTACGACTTGGTGGAAGCCAGCTGTTTTTTTCACACGTTTCCTGAGTTTTAATCCACAACTTATTTGAAGGGGACTGTTGTAGCAATCCCTTCCTAAAGATTACTCCCCAAAGATGGAATTGTGACTATTTGTGAGCCTGTTCGTCTCAGGTAATTGGCTTTCTCTACTTGTTAAGGAAGCAGTAATGTACTATAGAAAATATTTAGTAAACTCCTGGGTCTTAAGGTAATGACTGAATAGGGCCATGTGTGTGTGGTGTTAATATGGCAATTATAGCCATAAAACCTGTGGTTAATATGATTAGTACCAAAATGGCATCTCCCTGTAACATGTCCTAGGCAGAATACCTCTGTTTTACATTTGAGACTTTTTTTTTTAGTTAGAAATATTCCTTATTGGGCTTGTCTTAGTGTTAAGAATTTACCTTGTGCTATATGACAGGATGTGCCTGTGTCTCGTTGTGGAAGTCTATGGATTTCTCATGCAGACGTGATGATAGCCCACTGATGCATGCAGGGTCCCATTTTGGTTAAGGCCAAATAAATGACTTCTCTGTGTAGTTCTCGTCGGAGACAGTTCATGTACTCTCTCTTGCAAGGTAGTTTGTTGATTTAAAAGGGGTTTAGAGCCCGCTCATTAACTTATTGGTGGGCTTCATCGTCACTCTACTTGCTTCTCATTGGTCAGCGAGTGCCATTTTCACTTTCTCTCTTCGTGTGTTTACCTACTTGATGGAGCATGGGCCAATACTGCACAGTGCCTTTATTAGTTTCCCTTCCACTGCCTGAAGTTGGAGATTGAACTGTAAAGCACACAATGTTCATGGAGGAATCATTTGCATACAAATATTTCAGCGATACTAAGGACTATTGATGTTGTAATTAACCATAGATCAAGTTCCATGAATGAACACATCTTCAAACAGCATGTAATTTGTTTCTTGGGAAAATGAAGAATTTTTATATATTCATGAATTATATACTCATCAATATAGCAAAGCAACAAAGGTGTTTTTATACACATGCACTGGCGACCCCTCTAGTCCATAATCCCTTTACATCCAAGGGACAGAAGGAGAGCACCAACCCTCCTGACTCTCCAACCACAAAAGGTCTGAGTCCTATATGCAGTCCTTCAAACAATCAGAAATAACTCTTATAGGACTCCAGCAGCTCATGCAGAGAATTTCGTCATGGAGAGTATAAGATCGACGTTTCGGTCTCCCAAGGCTCAGACCGTCCATGAGACCACCCCCAGGACAATGTGTCAGTGTGTCAAAGTGGATTAAATCACAATTGTTGCTTTCATCATCAAATTCCTAGAACAGCACTGCTTAATCCTGTTCGTCTGGCACATTCAACGCTAGTCAGTTACTCCAGTTTAAAGAAAGGACGATGTAATTTCACCACAGATACTTCAACTTCCACTGGGTTTGAATCAATCATAAAGCTACAGTTGGATTGAGGTACTTTAACTCTGTAGTCACAGACTTATTTAATGTTTAAGAGCTCCAGGGCGGTCCTGCAGTGAAGGATTTATTTAATGGTTAAAAGGTCTTTGTTTTCCAAATGCAGTCTTTATTACAACTTTGCTTTTATATCCTCCAGGGAGGCACTGTAGTCCTAGACTTATTTATTGTTTAAAAACATTTTCTTTCTTTTCAACATACAACTTTACCTTCTTAATAAAGCAGTTTGTGCAACTTTAGATTTCTCCATGCTGAGCGTTTTTTATGCACTAACACTGTAGCTAGGGAATGCAGTTTGTTGCATACCATAACATACAATCACATGCCATACCGTACTATACAGTGACAAGCCCTAACCTACCATACAACGAAAACCATACCATACAGTGACAGGCCATACCATGCCATACGATATCATATAATACAACAGAATACTAGAAAGTGATAGCTCCTACCATTCCATACCATACTGTACAATAACAGACCATACAATATCATATCATGCTATACGATAACAGATGATATCATACCATGCCATACAATGACAGGCTATACCATACAATACTATAGAATAAAATAACATACCATTCCACATTGTACTATACAATGACGGGCTATATCATACCATACCACACCATGATGGGCCATACCATACATTACGATAATATACAATGGTTTGCCATAACATACCATACGATACAATATAAGGCATATTGTACCATACTATACAGTGACTTTGTATACTTCACCATACAATGGCAGCCATAACATACCATACCTTACTATACAGCCAAAGATCATAACATGCCATACTATACAATCACAGATCATACCATACTGTGTAATAACAGGCCATACCATACTATGCAAGAGCAGGCCGTACCATACCTTTCAATACCATACTATACAATAACAAGCCATCCTATACAATAACAGGTCAGACCATCCCATCCCATCCTATACTGTACAATGACTGACCATAGCAAACCATACTATAAAATGACATGCCATTCCATACCATACTATACAGTAACACCCCATACCATACCATACTAGAACCCACCATACTATACTGTATTATGCAATGACATGCCATACTATGAAAAAGCAGGGCATATCATAACATGCTATATAATAACAGCTTAAAACATACTATATAATAACAGGCAAGGCTATACCATACATACCAATACGGTGCCATACTGTACAATCACAAGCCATACCATGCAATACTAAACAATGACCGGTCTTACCATTCCATAACAGCCCATACCATACTAAATTATACAATGATGGCCCATACAATAGCATAACATCCTATACCACACTATAAAATGTCAGGCCGTACCATACCACACTTCACAATAAGAGCAAATTTCATACCATACTATACAATAAAAGGCAATGCTGTACAATAACAGGCTACACCATACATGTCAAACCATAGCATATTGTACAATGACAAGCCATACTATACAATAAATAGCACACCATATCTTACCCTACTGAACAATAACAAGCCAAACCATACTATTGTTTTTTTTTTTTTTTAAGTAAGTAAATCTTTATTGTTTAGTTAATAAAAACCATAACAATCATCTCATAATACAACATGTTTAAAAGATAAAACATCTCTAAAATTTCTTTAATTCCTTGGCCGTGAGACCATGCGAGGATCTAAAATCAGTTTCTTAATTCTACGATGCAAAGAAAGTGTGTGATTAGGTATGCATTCCCGGATGGCAGGTTTACGTTTTTGTTGTGTGCAGTCAAGAATTTAATGAATTTGCATATTGATTGTGCGTCATTGGGATCAAACATTGACATCACCGCTGACCGACAGGAACGAGTCCCATTTCTCATAAAAAGTGGTTTTAAGTCTGCGGGCTTCTTTTAAGGCTGGACAAATACAAATCAGGTGAACCATATCTTCTTTTGGGCCTTTGCATAGCCTGCAGGAAGTCTCTCCTCTATTCTTCCACGATGGATGATCTGCTCTAGCAGGAGATGCACCCAAACGTAGGGTCAGGAAGCGATGCTTGATGTGGAGTGTGAAAGTTTTGGGCAGGTATTGTGATGGGGCCATGGTGGTATAAGTGTGCATTACCAGCCAGGCGTGTGAGCGCTGCGCAAGTTTAGCTTTATCGTCTAGAAAAGATTGGGTACTTATTTCCTTTTTTATTGCTCGACACAAAAGGGAATACGACATGTTGGAATCCCATAGGTACTTTGTTTTCGTCTCTTGCAAGGAGTTGTTTAGGTATCTGTTGTAAGCTGAATTAGGGTTGCCATTTACTGAACTCCATAGTGCTGCTACTAGAGGGCTGGCAGTGTTTTTACTTATTTTGTACCAGATCTTTATTGTGTGGTCCTTCCTGTTGAGCTGCTGTTGTGTTAGACCAAATTCGAGCCTTATCTGTGCAGGGGAAGCACAGCGAGGAAGAGTGAAGACTTGCTTATAGATTTTTATTTGCTGCCTTTCGAGAAGGCTTGCATCTTTCCCATATTGGGCTGCACTTCCGTATGTAATTGCTGGAAGGAGTTTAGCCGACATGACCGGCATTAGTGGTTTATATGATGGGCCCTTTAATCTTTGAGCAAGAGTGCAGAAAGCGAACGCCAAGGCTTTGGACTTCTGTAGAATATACTGATTTTGCGGCACAAAATTGATCGAATTGTCTACTGTAAGTCCAAGATATTTGTAGCTGCAGATCGTATCGAGAGTGAAACCGTTCAATTTAATTTTGTTTGCAGGATTCAAAGAGCAGCCTATTGACATTGTTTTTGTCTTTGAAGTATTAACCTCTAGTTTGTTTGCCTTTGCAAATTCGCCCAAGGCATTAACCAGGCGTTGCAACCCTATTTTTGTGTGGCTTAACAGAACAATGTCATCCGCATACGATAGATGTGTTATAGCCAGACTTCCCATCCTTGGAGAATGTGAGTTGGTTGCATCTAGTTTTACAGAGAGATCTGCCATGAAGAGGTTAAAGAGGTGCGGGCCAACACGCAGCCTTGCTTTAATCCTATATTTGTTGGTATTCTCCTGGAAACTTTTGAGCAGTCTGTTACCTTGATTTGTACCCAAGTTTTGTCATACAGTGATTCTATACACCTCAAAATGCGTTCTTGCAAACCCCAACTCTGTAGTTTGTTCCAGAGAATTGTTCTGTCCACACAATCAAAAGCACTTTTGAAATCGAAAAAACATATGTGTAAATTTTTCTTTAAGCACTATGCTCGATTGGCTATATCTCCTAGCGCAAGAATGTTAGTCAATGTGCCGTAGCCCTTCCAGAAACCGGTTTGATTCATAGGGACCAAGTTATTTGAATTTGACCAGGAGAGCAGGTCAGCTAGGATTAACGAGGCAAAGTATTTGGCCTCACTGTCAATTAGAGCTATCAGCCTGTAGCTAGCTGGGTTTGCCCTGCTGCCTCCTTTGTATATAGGATTAATGATGGAGCCTTTCCAACTATCAGGAATGGTACTGTTACGATCGACTTCAGCATATAATATTGACAGAGTGGCTGACCAGTAATCGAGGTCTGCCTTGAATATGGCTTGGGGGAGACCATTAGGGCCGGGAGCTCCGTCCCTACGGCTCCTTCTGATCACCTGGGCTACTTTATTGGCACTGAATCTCATATCACTCTGAGGAAGGTCTGTAGGTTTTAGCAAAGCCTTCAGTTGCTGATTTTCTGCAGGAGGAGTTGGCTTAAAAAAGATGTCTAACAGGTAATCCACCCATTTATCTTCTGAAATTGAAGTACAGTTTATTACTCTTGCTTTTCGGTCTATTTCATTCACTGACATCCAGAATTCTCTAGTATTAGCCTTTCTTAAGTTGAAAAGTAATTTGATCCAGAAATCATCCTCCTTTTGGGTTCGTATTTGCCATAGCTGTTTCTTATAATTTTTCCGAAGGGTTTTTATTTGGGCACATAAAGACTCTGTAGGAGGTTTATCTTTTGTGGATCTGAGTTTACGTCTCAGATCCTTTCTTAATTCTAAGATATTTGGTGGAATGGTTAGTGGCCTCCGGTTGTGATTTGGTGCTTGACGCCTGGCGGAGCCAAGTGATGGTACTAACTGTAGAAAGCTGGCCCACACTTCCCCAGCTGAGAGATCTTGGCATGCTGTTGATTGAAGCAGGGTTTTTATATTTTTGCACAGCTGTGGTAAAGAGGACTCTGTCCAGAACATGCGGTTTAGATTGACAGAGGCAACTGTACCTGATTCATTTATGGCTGGAAGAAAACACGGAGCGTTCCAAGCCAATTCTATGTGCTGAAGCGAGTGGTAACTGTGAAGAGTAGGTATGATTTTGAATTTTTTAACATGTGCCAGAAGGGGAAGAGAGACGGCAGTATAGTCAATTGTAGTTGCAGATTTTGCACTATGATGAGTAAAGCTGGGTGGGACATCACCTTTCACCCTGCCGTTTAGCACCCTCATACTCAGATGTTCTAAGGCCTCGACCAATTGTTTGCCCCTTGTATCCAGTTTCATATGTGTTGATGGTAACTCTGGTAGCACTGACCAAATTGCGTTTTCTGCTGCCAATTGCTCGTCCGGTTCTGGAGTATATTTCAGGTTGCTGTTAAAGTCACCTGTTACTAAGATGTCCCATGCTGGATTAGCGCACCGTATCTCTTCTACCTTTTGTAGTAACTTCTCAAAGAGAAGTACTTTGCGATGTTTCCGCAGATGGGCGTAGACGTTAAAGATAATTAGTGGAGCGTGACGGTTGCAACTAAAACTGATTTTTATTGCCTGTAAGTCCGTTGATGAGAAGGCTAGCTGTTCTGTTGTGACCTGAAGTGCCGTAGAGATGTATGTGGCTAGACCACCGCTTGCCCTGCCTGGTTTGTTTGATTTTTCAGCTCCAATCTGGTGTAGAGAATAGCCTCCTAGTTCTATCGGGTCTACCAGCCATGTTTCTTGCAGCACTATTATCGAGTAGTTGCAACTGAGCATTGTTGTAAGTCCTTCTGTAATAATTACTTTTGCTCCCGCAATGTTCCAGGACATAATAGTAACGGTCGGCCTTTGATCTGTGTCTGGTGCATTACGTATGGTGGGTCAATTATTTCTCCTTGAGTTTAGGGTGCATGCCATCCATCTCCATTCATCTTGTAGACCATTCCCTACAACTAGGGGGTCAACAGAGGTGTTTGAATCTTTTTCCCCCCCTTTTGGATTGAAGCTGTTCCGCTTCCTCGACGTCCGGACCCCATCCGCGCTTGCGGGCCTGTGATTCAGTTTTTTTAATTGGTTCACTTTTCAGATTTAACAATAGGGGAAAAGGATAACGTGATTGTGGTTGTGATAGCCATATACCCCAGTTTTCGAACTGTTGCTTAACTGCCATAATTGAAGCAGCGATTTCGCTTGTTCTCCACATAGTCAGAGTTTGTTCCCGGTCATTCTGAGTGGTGTTGGAGAGGAATTTCAGTGATATTAAATCTGGGGACATGATTTCCTTAGTTGAAGGAAGCTCTGCCAAAAGCCTCAGAATGTTGCCCCTGTTCAGGCTATCTTGTTGGCCGCGTGAGTCATAATCTGGGGTTAGAATGACCTGCCTCGATTCCCTATCATTTTCAATCACATGGGTGGATTGGGAGTGATCTATAATACTGTGTGGCATAGGCCTGTTCCATTGACCATCTTCCGAATTGTTTCTAGTTGGGGCCCTTTTAAGTGTGCCTGATTGTTTGCTTAAAAAGGCTTTATTTTCAAGGTCTGTTGCGGCTATTTGAGTATTTTGAATCGTTACTTTAGTCTTTATTCGTCCATCATGATGAGTAGTTGTTACCTCCCTAGAGGGATGTTTGAGATTTAGGGTCGGTGACAGGTGTGTTTCTCTGGTGAGAGGATTGAATCTGGACTGCGAGTTGTCTGCTAAAGGAGCAAATTTATTGTTCTTTGTGCCTGCGGGGATAACTATGACCTGCCCCGCATTGACCTGGGTTGACGATCTTTGCCTGGAAGATGATTTGAGGCTCGACAGGATGCCCTGGGTCTTATCCGGAAAGGTTATTGTCGAAAGTGAGGAAGTGGTTTGTGCGACGGCTGCATAGCAGGGTGGTTCTGGTGAAATCTTCACTGGTGATTGGACACTTAAAGGGATCTCAGATTTATCCTTGTAGGTGCAATTTCCTGCCCTTAGGCCTCCCTGACAGGGAGCTGCCAACCTCGTGGTCAATGCGTGCCCGTTCAATTGGTCTTGGGATGTTGGGTGTAGCATGTTATATTTGAGCGACATTGGTGAGTCAGTCATTAGATGCTCACCAGTGAATTGTTGTTCTGGACTGGTGACTACCCCCTCCCTTATGGCTTTGAAGCTATTTGAGGTTTGCGTACTGTTGGCGGTTCCTAAAGCTCTGTTGTGCGGTTGCCGAAGCGCTGAAAATATGGGATATAGATTGTCATTAATAGCTTTGGCACGTGTTTGTTTCCTTGCCTTTCTTACTCGCTTTTTTTTGTCTCTTTGTTAGGGGTTTCAGTGCCGGCCCCGGCTGTTCAATTATACTCTCTAAATTGATAGATGCTGTTTGTTCTGACTGTGGAGATCTATCTGATCCGTCTGTGACCACTGGGTTAATGCACTGAATGTTTGCATCTTTTTTTGCTGGGCTGCTTACCCCAAGGTCTGATTTCCTTTGAGATGTATCTTGGTTCCTGGAGATGGCCTCATTGGTTTTCCTTGCTTTAACTTCGTGCAGAATCTCTACTAAGACTTGTGGTAACATACATAGTTTATCTAATATTGGGCCACAATTACAAGGAAAATGCTGTTGGTTGCAATTTTTTTCAGTTGGGCGAATGGCCAGCGAGTCCAGTTTGTGATTGATGCCAGCTATGCATGTGGCCATTATCTTCATTAGATCCATTTGCAAGTCTAATTTATCTGATTGCATGTTAAGAACCGCTGTTGAAGTATGTAGAGCATTCAGCAATGAGCTATGTAGTCGCGTTAGATCTCCCATTTCACAAGTAGGGTGACCTGCGTGGGTGGGATGTTTGAATAAAATTTCCCTGTTAATGGATTCTGAGGGGATATTGTTGGAAGGTGAAGCAGTCGAGTTGTTTTTTACCATTAATTCCTCAAGTGATTGTGTTTTGGACATCTCACTAGAAATTTCCGTAATCAAGTTAAAAGTTCTTTCTTGTTGGTGGGTAGTAATACTGTTTTTAATGCTCCCTACCACCAGAGGATAGCTCGACTGCTGGTCCTTAGGATTCACTAGATCAAAAGTTTTTAAGTCCAGTGCTTCTCCCAGGTCTTTGTTATTTGTTATAGAGAGCGACTGTAACCAGGAATCTTCCAATCCTGTAATTACTTCAGAACCAATGTCTAGTCTCTCATTGTTCCCCTGGGGGTTGACATTAGACCGCAGGATTGGGGTTGATTGTTAGTGGGTTTGCACATACCCAGTGTCATTATGTACCTCTGTCGCATTACCCGTAGTGATTGGTAGCTCGGAGTTACTTGGGTTGCCCGTTAAAACCTGTAGATGAGCACCTGAAGAAGTTTCCTGCTCCTGGGCATGTACCTGAGCCATAGTCACGATTCTATCTGCTTGCGATTTTTTGTGCGCTATTGGGCTACTTAAGTAGCTAAAGTTGATTTGTTGCCCTTGGAGCAGGGGATCACTAAGCTCTACAGGAGCTTGGTCCTTTGATGTTTCCTGAGAGGGGAGGGCTACCCCTAGTTGTTGTGTCGGGTTTGTTAACAGCTCGGGCTCCAGCTGCCCCGTGTTCAGAGGTTGTGGAATCAGTGGGGTTGGAAGGCCCACGTCGGTGTCGGGATTTGAGAAGAAAGCCGCCGCTGGATCTTTCAAAAAAAGGTCCGCCTTGTTAGTGAGTCCTGTTTGTTTGAAGTAGAGCAGAAACGGAGTGAGGGGCGTTACCAGCTGATCCTGTCTGCTACTTTGCGGACTTGGCGCCGAGTGCTTCACTGCGCACTTTCCCTTCCCTTGCGCCCTCCTTTGGGGTTTTGAAGGTTTGACTTTGCCCTCTGCTAGAGTCCTGAGTCGCCCCGATCTCATGGTGGCTATCTTTTTGCCCGAACTGGTGAAAGAGACGCGCAATTTGCTTTTTCCTGTTGTTTAGGATTACAGTGGCTTGCAGCGGCAGGTGAGCGGGGCACCCGGGGGATTCATAAGCCGCACCCAACCTAACGGGCCGCCTCCGTGTAACCCCGGTGCACTCTCTCTGCAGCAGTTTACAAAAACTGCTGCGCTCACTGCGACCTGTAGAGAATGGTGGGCCCTGGTAGGCCCTGAGCACTACCCCTTCTGTTTAGGTAGTAATAGGTGAAGATGTACACGCGACGCCGTACAGGAGTGGGGTGAGTGCCCAAGGGCTGAATGTTCGTAAGTTTCGTAGGTGAGGAGGTAGGTGAGGAGCGAGGCGTAGTTGGAAGGGGCGGTGGGTAAGCAGGGCACACAGGGCCCACAAGCTGCACCCAGACCTGGCTGGGCCGCTTCCGTGTGGCCCTGGTGCACTCACTCCGCTGCTGTGACTGACACAGCTGCGCTCACCCTGCCACTCGGTAGCATAGACGGCAACAGCTATGGCCGCAACGGCAGCGGATGCCGTCGTCTGCGTCAACGGCGGCGCCCTTGTTAGCGCGTCAGCTCCGTATAGCTCACACCGTCTCACTCAGTCTGCTCCTTCTCACTGTTTTCCAACTCGTGAAGGGCACCTGGTCTTCTCACTACTTTCACAGCCGGCCGGAGCTACTAAGTTCAGTCGCATCCACTCCAGGTGCTTTTCTTCTGTTCTTTTCGTCTCTTGTAACTTTCTGAATGTGAAAACAATCACCCAGAACCGGATCAGACACTTCTCTGGTGGACTTCAGGACCTGCGGCGATTAGACGATCACTTCGCACTTCAACTTCACCTTCACCTTCTAATATGAAATGCGGGTCAGATGTTTTTCAAGACTTCATTTTTAGGTGCGTACCTTGGTCTGTCTCAACACATCAGCAGAGCAAGTCCGGTGTTCTGGCAGTCTGGTGCTGTCTCACTGGCAGGGTGGTGTTTAATCCTTGCTAGGATCAAACCACGAGACAAGGCAGCGGGACCTGCTCCGCGCAGCACGACTCGGTTTCACTGAAGGGCTGCGGTCTGCCGGCGGAGCCTCATCATACTGCAGCCCCGAGCTCCGCGGGTGATCCCGGCTGCCACCAGAGCAATCCTAGCGCTGGAGAGACTCTCGGAGGTGCCGTGCCCGCACAGTGCCTGCCCTCTGCTCCCCGCTCCGGGCCCCCACCTCCGCCTCTGCACAGGATCCCCTCCGACAGACAAACACTCTGGTGCGCGAGAACCGAGACGCTGGTGCTTCGCTTCTGCTTCCGCTGTCCCGCTTCACTTCCACTCTTGTTCCTTCCGAGAGAGGCTGCCAGCACGGGCCTGAAGTCCTGCGCGCCTCACTGCGGAGGCTGGTAGAGGCAGTCCTGCGCTCTAATCATTCCTTCTTGCAGTGCGTCCGGTTCATGTGGTGTTTGGTGTCTCTCCTTCCCCCGCAGAAGTCAGCCGGTCTCCACCGGCGTCGCCTTCTCCACTGGGAATCGCTAAAAGTTGCAGGTTATCCGAGTCACTGCCCTACGGCTCCTGCACTCCTCTTCCGCCTTTTCACCATACCATTTTCAGTTCAGATTTCAGGATTTGGTGAAAATCCTGTATGTATTTTAAAAAACCATTGTGTTAACTACTCGCGATTCCTCGTTCGGCAACGCGAATCCACCCCACTCTCTTTCACCGAGCACGGCTTCTCGTTTCTGTCAGGTAACGCTGATCGGCTGCCTCGCTCTCCTGCTCATGTAGCGGCGCTCACCGTTGACATGCCAGCGGAGTGCCGCTCTGTGCACCGCTGTTGTGAAATGGCCTCTCGCCGCCGCTCCTGAGGACAACCGCCCCCTCTCCGGCAACTTGCTCCCTCGCCGCCTCGCTCTCTTCGATTTCCCGGCAGTATCCTCCCGTGTTCGCGGGATCTGGAAACAACTCAACTGCGAAGCCCGCAAAGCAGCCCAAAGACTGCCAAATGAGTGCTTCCGAGTGACGTTGTGTACATAAGGACAGGTGTTGCAAGCGAATCGATAGCACTTCTGCCCCTCCTCTACTATCAACACGTTTCCACATGTGGGACAAAAACCAAACCATACTATACAACAACAGGTCTTAGCATACCATACAATACTATACAATGACAAGCCATACCACACCATACAATGATAGACCATACTGTACAACATAACAAAAAAAAAATAATAATAACAAAGCCATCAGCTTTTGTATAGGCGAGAACTATTGGCTTTGCCAATTATTGTTGATCAGTATTATAGGTAAGTGGTGCTATTGTTCTGTCTTCTGCATTATCTGTTTGAAGCCCTTTACTTAGTGTCACGTTGTGGCCATTCCGGATAGGATGATAGGGAAAGAGTGGCTGGACCGACTTTGTGTGTCAGTGATTGGAGTCTCGCTGTTACGTCCATTTTCTTATATTTGTAAGGAATGAAGCTGGGTCTTTTTTGGTACTTGTCAAAAAGAAATTAAGGAAATATATTTGTGGTGCATATTTGCTGTGTTACTGTTTAAGAGCCTTAGTGGTTATGAGGTAGCTGGGATTCTGAAATGTGACCTGGCTCTACAGAGATGTTGGTCAAGACTTTCAGTGACGATGAACATTTTAACCTGTTGTTTGAGCAAAAAAAGGAAACTAAACATAAATGTAATTCAGGTGCCTATCATTTTCATTTCAATGTTGTTTTTTAATCTTTTAAATGGAAGCTTTGCACTTGATTTGCTGCCACGAACTCGGAGGTTTTGTTGCTTTTTAATGGAGGAGCTGTTATATCTGGTGCCCTGGTTCGAGGAGGCTCCAATCCCTTCCATTCTCTTGTGATATGAATAAGAGTGAGAACCTTTACACGGACACTTCAACATGAAAATGGTTTTGCAGGTGGTCCCGTGGTAAGATTTTTATTTGTTTCTGAGCCACTTGCAAAAGGTACCATTGTATCTGCTGTTCGGGTAATTTAAGAGTTCATCTGGTTGCAATTACAGCATATAGAAAGTGTCTCTCTGAAGCTTCTGTTTTCATGGTTTCAGCCACTTGTGAGTTTCCTGAGGGCCTGAAGAGGTGATTTCCAGTGGTAGGCAAGTATGCTCGAACTTGGAAATTAAATTAACTCCCTTAAGCAACAGAAAGGTGACGCTCCGCACTATAGAGAGCTCCACATTAAATATTACATAAATTGAATTTTCTCAATATTAATGGTTACATCGTGTGTATATTTGCACAAAAATTACCTCAAGTTCCTTTCAGCATAGGTAGCATTCTCGTAGTTAAGATGTCCAACAGAAATTAAGAACATGATTTCTCTTGTTATCCCTCCTTACAATTGATTTATTTTCTAAAGCGACAGAGATATTATGAAAATACTTATGTTTCCTTCGAATTACAGTTTCTGAGTTTCACCAAAATCATTCCATAAGTTTACTGTTGTAGGTTTCTAAGCTGTTTACACTGACATAATGAGTGCTGTGAATTGAGTATCAAGCTTCGCATAAAGACTCAATGCAATTACCATCTATACATTCCCCAATCTTTTTGGAGACCAGCGTGCGTAAATATTCTAGCCTCTTGTCACAAAATCTGAAGTAATGTAAATAAATAATTATTTTCTTGGCTTTCCAGATGTAATTCTTTCGTAGGCAAGACCTCATTGACCGTTTGCAAAATCGTGTCTCCACCAAAACTGGGGGATCAGATAACACAAAATAAAGTCCAAAAGAAGAAACACCAAAAATGGGACGAGACTGAGTCTGAGTTTCTCTACCAATTAATTTGATAATACTCATCACAAAATACCCAGAGCCGTTTCCATCTGACCACAGCTCCAACACATCTTACCTTCAATTAATTATGTGTTAGTGGAGATGCATGAGGATACTCCCATTCAGTATGTTTCCTCTATTCCCTAACCTGTGGTTGTTGATCCTCTTGTTTCAGTCATGATGATCGCAAAACAAACATGCTAGCCTCCATGGTAAAACTGCTGGCAAAGCAACTTGCTGTTCAGGATTATTGTCTTAAAATGTTCCTCTATACTTACTGATTTGAGCTCCGGCAAAGTAGCCATTGCGCCCAAATCCATCCAAAACAAAGACAAATCTGCTCTTTGAGCGAACATTTACTCTCTTAAAATGAAGGGTCATGCCTACCTTCACCATTCTCCGGGCTCTTCTGGGAACTCTTTTGAGAACTCAGTAAATGATCGAGTGCAGGATTCAGTGGTTGAAGATGATGATGATGTCTGCACCTTGTTCCTTGGTGTTGTTACACTATGCAGTCTCTAAAATTTTCTGCTTCTACTATTTAAATTGAGGAGTATAAGTAAAAAGGGGAAAGACCCTAGGTAATAAAAAAAATAAAAAACATAATTTGAGGAAGTTGAGTGTCACTAAGCGAATAAAAACAAAAATGGCCATCCTAAAGTGAGATTGCCCCCCCCCCCTTTGACGGTTGACCATGAAGTCCTCCAAACACGGTCCATCACCACAGTAGCTACAACTGAAGAAATTACCTTCTTTTACTCCTGATTTGGTTGGCCCTTAAGTATGTACATTAAATGTCAATTTATCATTAGGTGATGTAGGCAGCATTGGAGGTGATGTAGCCTCTGCTTGCTCTCATCAGCATCCACTTGTCGAGCACTCGAAGGCTGGCACATACATTCCGGCCCTTTCCACCATTCTGATATTTGAAAACGTATTCCCAGATAGGCCTTGAAAAAACTACTTGCTCAGTCGCAAGGACGAGTCATATTTTATCAGGTCGAGCTATTCTTTGTCAGATCGGCAAAAGGTCCTACTTGCCCCTTTTGGCGATCTGACAAAGAACAGGTGTTCTGTTCAGTCAAAAGTGAAGGAGCAATAACAACGCTTTTACATCTTATATTGTCACATTTGATCTGTGTTCAGAGACAGAGGTCACAAGTCAGTTTGTCTTCTTACATTTAATTTTCCCTCTAATTGCAGAGTTCCAGGATTTTGTAAGGTTAACTGTCTGACCTGCTGTACAAGAATGTGAAATGAAAGACTGTAGGTTGTCAGGTATTTGATGACAGAAAATTTACCTAACTAAGATACTGTACAAAGATTGCAAAATATATTTCAGTAGTTGTCAAAGACCATTTTTAGGGTCGAACCTGCGTTGCATGCGCTCGCGCATGCGTTTCGCAGGGAGACTCTTTTGTATTTATAAAAGGGCTCGGAGCCCTGTCAACTTCACATCAGTGTTTTTTATTGGTTGGTGGGCTTCCCTAATAAAATCTGCTTGCTTTCATTAGTCGAAGGCACGCATATGGCATGCCTTTTCCGGTGGCTAGCCCTCCTCCAGCGCAGCGACCAATTACAGAAGACATGCGAGGCTCGCTATTTTCCATCGGGCTCGTGGACTTTTTTTTCTCTAATTTACGAGCCCGATCTCGCTTGGCAGAAGTCGAGCGCATTATGTACTTGATTTCACTTTTTCGGGTTATGTACATAAATGCACTTTTGCCCGATAGGTGAAAAGTCGGGTTAGGAGTTTACCCTATCAGCTCTAACATGAGCAAACGCGAGACCCGATGCATTGTAAATGCTTGTTTGTACTTCTGTTTGATGAAAATATATTTTAATAGTATCAAAACAAATCAGAACACTTTACTTCCTGATGTGCAAAGGATAAATGTTTTCTGCAATCCAGTTTTCCCCGATTATTGTCAGTACCTTTATAGTTTTATCAGTAAAGCTGCAATTTAGTAGGAAAGTTTCTGGACATTTCTTAGAAATTTACTGTCTGAAAATGACATTATGTAAGCTACCACATCATGCTTTAGTAATATATTTATTAAAAGACAAATAAGAAAGACTTTGTCCCCAGTGGCAATGCTATTAGTAAACTAAAAGGCAAGTCATGGTTCATGTGTTCCCTATATTTGGGCTAGATTCTTTTATACAAGGAGATAACGTTTAGTCTATTTAATCAAACAAAAGAGGTTTTTTTCATACAGCAGAAATGCTGAGCTTATATAATTTGAAAGTGCACTCATTTGAGAATGAATAAAGAGGTGACTCTGTAAACTAAAATATTTGCCTAGAATCACACAATTTGAGAGCCGTTCATGGGTCAAGTACATTATAGTTCGGTCGAGTAGATTATTTGTGACTCGACCTGCAGGTCTAGTAACATTTTTATATTTTGTTTTTAGGCCTTTCAGATGTAGACCATGTGCAGCCCATGAATCATTCTTACATGTTAAAAAACTTAGGGCCTGATTACAACTTTGGAGGAAGGTGTTAATCCGTCCCAAATGTGACGGATATACCACCAGCCGTATTACGAGTCCATTATATCCTATGGAACTCGTAATACGGCTGGTGGTATATCCGTCTCATTTGGGACGGATTAACACCTCCTCCAAAGTTGGAATCAGTCCCAGAGTGATCATTACTCCATTGAAACTGTAGAGAGTTTGTTATAGACGCACAAAGAGAAGTCATTGCAAAGGGTGGGTGAGTATTTTTATTATAAAAATCGTATTTTAAAATTAGATAAAGTTACACAGATCAACTCGACCCAAATTTTTACTTCTGCTGTGGCAATAGACTTAGTAGCCTTTGGTAATGAGGTATTAACTAATTTAATTTCACTAGTTTCTGGTATCACCCATACATTTCATGCTAAATGTAGTTTAACTGGGCATCAGAATCTGTTATTTTTTCTTCCAGTGACAATAATAGGCAAATTAGAAACTTGCAAATAGCTGAAGCTTGGCATCACACTCATAAGACGTTAACCAAGGGAAGCATGCAGCAATTTTAGTTCTATGTTGCATCCCTAACTGTTGCATCTACTCCAAAAATTCTGATGCCCTTGGAGGAATCCATATAGCGGAAGTCCTTTGAAGATTTATAGATCTATACAAGATCACCATTGTTGTCCCTGCTTTTGTTATGATTCCACTTCCATCAAGGATTGAGCTGCAACCAATGCAAATCTGGTTTACTAAAGAATATTTTATTAACCATATTTCCTCACTCATATTGATATTCCAGCAGTAGATTCTCCTCTGAGTGTAGCACTTCGTCAAGAAATCTGAGAATTTTCAAACATTCCACCTATTGATTAGGGAATTAGGTCTTGATTTAGATATTGGCAGATGAGTTACTTTGTCACAACGGTGACAGACATCCCCTCTGCCAAAATCTATATCCCATAGGAAATAATGAGATTTAGATTTCGGGGGACTGGATATCTGCCATTGTTGTGACGGAGTAACTCATCCACCAATATCTAAATCACACCTTTAGTTTCTTATGGTTTAAGTGGTCAGAGGCATATTATATCCTAGTTCGAAATCTCCAGGTGGCTACTTCAGTGCTTACGTTTCTATATAAAATAAGCACCATACCTCCTCCAGGTATTTCAGAGGCATAGCAACTCCTAATGAGAGTATACCTCCAGTAGAAATCTTCAAAGATGATTCCAGTAGTTCTGTTCACACTGCAATCTCTATTGCTTCGATTCTGATGCTCAAGCCGACACACTGATAAATACTTCTTGATAAACACCTCTCCATGTTAGATGTTATACTGCCTAGTAGTCTTTTCTAAGCTCAAAACTCTGGGGACAGTCCGTTGCTGAATAATGAAGTTTTGCTTGCCTGTAACAGAGGTTCTTCTGTGAGGTTATTCTCCACAAACTAAACAAGTACTGGCACTGCCAGTAGGTCTCGTCTGTACAAGAACTATTGGCTTTGTTTTGCCATGTTGTACACCAGGGTGGCTCCTGCTCAGCATGGCTAACGGTTAGTGGCATGCAGTGTCAGAGTGGAGTGGGGGAGTAGAGTGTCGTAGAGTGGATTTGTCTGAATGTTGTAGAGTGAAATAAGAGGACTAGAGTGTTGTAGAGTTGAGTAGCGCGACGTAGGATTCAGTGGCAGAGAGTTTTGTACAGTGGAGTAGGGTGCAGAGGGTTAGAGTGGACTGAGGTAGTGGGGTGGATTGGTTTGGAGTAGAATGGGGTGGACTGGATTGGGGTGGTTTGGGTGGGGTGGATTTGTGTGGGTTCGAGTGGGGTGGATTGAAATGGGGTGAGGTGGATGAGATTGGAGTGGAGTAGATTGGATTGGGTGAGTAGTTTGGATTGGAGCGATAGGGTTGGGGTGGATTTGATTGGGGTCGGGTGGACTGGATTGGGGCTGGATGAGGTGGATTAGATTGGGGTGGGGTAGATGGGATTGCGGTAGGTTTTGTTGGATTGGAGTGTAGTGGGGTAGATGGATTGGATTACAGTGCAGTGGACTATACTGGGATAGGGTTGGGTGAATTGTGCTTGGGTGGAATGGATGGGAGTGGATTGTGTTGGAGTGGGGTAGCCTGGATAGATCGGATTGGAGTGTGGTGGACTGAACTGGGATGATGTGGGCTGGATTGTGGAGTGTGGTGGATTGAGTGGAGTGAGGTGGATTAGAGTGGGATGGATGGGAGTGGATTGTGCTGGAGTGGGGTAGCCTGGATAGATCGGATTGGAGTGTGGTGGACTGAACTGGGATGATGTGGGCTGGATTGTGGAGTGTGGTGGATTGGAGTGGAGTGAGGTGGTATGGATCAGGGTTGGGTGGACTGGCCTGTGATGGATTGGACTGGAGTGGATTGCATTGAAGTGAGGTAGATTGGATTGGATTGGCGTGGGGTGGACTGGAATGGGGTAAACTGGAGTGGGTGGACTGGAGTGGGGTGTATCAGAGTGGAGTGAGGTGGACTGGATTAGGTTGTGATGGGGTGGATCGGACTGAGTGTGGTGGGTTGGATTAGGAAAGATTAGATAGGGGTTGTGTGGACTGAAATGTGGTGGGGGGGACTGGAGTGGGGTGGATTAGATTGGAGAGTGGTGTACTAGATTGAAGTGGGGAATGGTAAGGTGGTTTGGAGTGGCGTGGATTCAACTGGAGTTGGGTGGATTCATATGGATTAGATTGGACTGAGTGTGGTGAATTAAAGTGGATTACGTTGGAGTAGGGTGGACTGTATTGGAGTGAGGTGGATTGGGTAACAGTGGACTTGATTTGAGTGGGGTTGATTGGATTGAGAGGGTGTGGTGGTTTGGATTGGGTGCAAATAGGGTGGGTTGAGTTGGTCTAGGGTGTGCGGAATGATTGGAGTGGGATGGGATGATTGGAGTGGAGTGGGTTGGATTGGAATAGGTTGGGGTGGGTTGGAATGGAGTAGGGTGGATCAAATAGCAGTGGGGTGGAATGGGCTGGGGTGGACTGGACTGTGGTATGGTGGTTTGCGGTGAGATGTATTGGAGTGGAGTGGGGAAGATTGGACTGGGCTGGATTGACGTGGATTGGATTGGTGTGGGGTGGACATGGTGGTAGTCAAGTGGATTGCAGCGGGTAAATTGGGGTGGAATGGGCTGGGGTGGACTGGACTGTGGTGTGGTGGTTTGCGGTGAGATGTATTGGAGTGGAGTGGGGTAGACTGGACTGGGCTGGATTGACGTGGATTGGATTGGTGTGGGGTGGACATGGTGGTAGTCAAGTGGATTGCAGCGGGTAAATTGGAATGGAGTGGGATAGATTGGAGTAAGGTGAGGACGATTGAATTGGAGTAGGGCAGATTATTTTGGATTGGAGTGGGTTGTTTGGCATTGTAGTGGGGCAAATTGTTTTGGATTAAAGTGGGACAGATTAGAGTGGAGCAGGTTTTTTTGGATTGAAGTGGGGCAGATTGTTCTGGAGTGGAATGGGGCAGAATGTTTTGGATTGGAAAGGGGCAGATTGTATTAGGGTGGATTGGAGTGGGATGGGTTGGCGTGGGGTTGATTGGATGGCAGTAGGGTGAATTGGGATGAAGTTGGGTGGATTGGATTGGGTGAGGTGGATTGGATTGGAGAGGAACATATTGTTTTTGATTGGAGTGGGGTGGATTGTTTTTGATTGGAGTTGGGCAGACTGGAGTGTGCCACATTGGAGTGGGGCAGTTTGTTTTTGATTTAAGTGGGGTAGATTGCTTTAGGATGGTGCAGATTGATTTTGATTAGAGGTGGTGAACTGGAGTGGGGGAGATGAGATTGGGGTGGGTTGGGAGTATCGAAGTGGGGTGGTTTAGAGTGGACTGGATTGGGGTTGGCCTGGGGTTGATTGGATGGCAGTAGGGTGAAGTGGGGTGGTTTGGAGTGGACTGGATTGGGGTGGGCTGGATTGTTGTGGGGTAAAGTGGGTTAAATTGGGGTGGGGCGGATTTGAGTGGGGTGGATTAGGGTGTACAGAATGATTATGTATTAAAGCATAATTTCAGAGATTACACATAATAAAGAAACACTGTTGCTTTCAGTATTTCGAACAAGTTAATTGTCTTTTCTTTTTTTTTTTAGAACTGTGCCCACAAGCAAAAACAAAAGAAAATAATGAGTGAAAAGTGAGAAAAGACAACTTGGCAAAATAAAAGAAAGATAGCTTTAAAACATAAAACTTAGCAATTTTGTTTGTCTTGCTGGGCATATTTTTGCCAGTCACAAGCCTTCTGTTTGCTGGGCACTAGAAGTTAAAAGAACAAAATAGTACCTCGATCACGTTTGGAGCAGTGGACGGGCACTAATTAAGTTGAACCATTTAGTGCTTGGTCCCTGCTTCACACAGACGGACAGATATAATGCCAGGTGTGCCTTGACGAATTACGAGACTGTAAAGAAGAGTGCTACCCAAACCAACACATGGTGAGCGACAGGCGGTCTCCAAGTCCTTTACTGAACACAACAGAGTCGCGCAAGTGAGATGCATGCGCTAGCGCATGCACTCACAGGCTCGTCCATAAAAATAGCCTGTGATGCTGTGCACTTTTCAGTCATTTGGTTTGCTCATGTCGAACGCAAATATGAAAGTACTTAACAGTACATTTGCTTTGTCTGGCAGTGAGGATTATTCTATTCTTTTATATGGCAAAACATTTGTGACAAATGCATAACCTTTGCTTATTGATCAGAGAAACGTAAGCTGAAGTTCAGATTTTTTGCTTTCTCCTAGATTCTAAAAAGGGGGCCATGGCAAAGAAAGGCCGTAAAGGAGCCAAAAGCAGTGAAACAGCAGCAAAGGTCGCACTGATGAAGCTCAAGATGCATGCTACTGGAAATACCGCTGTGCCGCAGGTTAGCAGTTTTCCTTGTTTTTTATAATTGTGCCTAGAGTTGAAAATCTTCCCAAAATGACTGTTGAACGAGTGTATACTATAAACAAGCATTGACAAAGCCAATAGTTATGGCTGTTTGGAGAGGAAAGGTTGGTAATTGTTGGGGGACTTTATGTGCATTACCCTCAGCTGACTTAGAAATATAATCATCTTGGGTAACAACAGCATGAAAGCTGGGAATAGGACTGTTTTGCTGAACAAACTGCTTAATCTCTATGCACAAAGAAGAGGGATATGATGGTGAATTAGATTAAACGTATATTTAATTGTTGAGCTAAAAAGGCATTTGCAGGAAACCATTTGAGTCAATACTTTTCACAGAGAGACTGTATTTTCATTTCATCTTTAAGAAAGACTATGGGGGTTATTACAACTTTGGAGGAGGTGTTAATCCATCCCAAAAGTGACGGTAAAATGACGGATATACCACCAGCCGTATTACGAGTCCATTATATCCTATGGAACTCGTAAAACGGCTGGTGGTATATCCGTCACTTTACCGTCACTTTTGGGACGGATTAACACCTCCTCCAAAGTTATAATAACCCCCTATGTCTTTACTTTGTAAACAAACAAGTTGTGAATCCAACAACATGTTACCATGCCCCAGAGCAAAATAAATTGAAGACACAAGGACGGTTAGTGGATATTTGCAATGTCTTTATGGCAGGCTAAAGCCACAGGAAGAACACTTCTACTCAAAGCTGTAATCACAAATCCAGTTTTCTATTAGAGAAATTACCTCTTGGCCTCCCCAGTGACTGCATAATAAATTAGTAGCGGCTTTTTGAACCAGTGCTTGTAGTTTTCAACAGTGACACCTATAACAACTCTTTCTCACCCAATTCAGTTTGTTATTGGCTGCCACCTGGGGAGTTGGCCTGAATAAATCTGAAAGCTTATGAATTCTACTGCATTAACAATCTTCATTTCGCTATTACAACAGTTTAAGTAGTCCTAGGTTGAAAACACATACAGCAGCACACTTTTACATGTAGGAAAATGGTAAATCAAACTACAGGATTTGCTATTTGTCTTTGACACACTATTTCTATCCGATCTCTATGAAGAAAAATTGTGCTGCCACATTTGAGAAATAAATGTTACCTAACGTTTACCAGTGGCTGTCTTGTGGCATTGCTTTTGTTGCAGAATGATCATTACTTTGAGGTACACCGTATCTTAATTTACTTGCTTTAAAACCATTTCAACCTATTTAACTAATCAGCACAGAACCAGGGGGTTTAATAATGCCCCCCTACATGTATGGTGTTTCAATACAAATGTTCAAACCTAAGAGTCTGCAGCTGTTTGTTGTTTTTGTTTTATTCCAGTGTCTTCCTTCTAGCTTCTCTCAACTCATTCTGAGCCATCCCAAAAAGAAAAATCAATTTCCTATTCAAGTACATTAGAGTACAGAAAGCATCAGTATCAGTG
This sequence comes from Pleurodeles waltl, assembly GCF_031143425.1. NCBI lineage: Eukaryota > Metazoa > Chordata > Amphibia > Caudata > Salamandridae > Pleurodeles > Pleurodeles waltl. The sequence continues at coordinate 788,524,348 of NC_090439.1, read as the reverse complement.
ATAAAGACCACAGGCATCTTTGCATAGAGAACAGAAGAATTAACATTTTGTGAAGGCGTTTCGCCAAATAATAGCTGCTGTTGGCTCCAGTATGCCAGGTAATAACTGAAGCATCCCAGAGTGCTTAAGAAATAGGAGGCGGGATGACCTTGGGTACCTACTTAGTGCCTGCTTGTGCAGTGGGGAACAGCCCACTACTATGGAGGCAGTTTAAAGCCCATGACAAGACTTTTAATAGACAGACCTACTTTTGTATTATATTGTATATAATTTATAAATTTCAGAGATGTGTTTGTAATGATTTTAATTATTGAACAAACATCAACTAATATCTGCTATAAAATCTAGTGCACAATCACATATGACCTATGTTAAGCAGTCCTTTGTTGAAAAGGGAATCCAAGTCACTTGTGATGTGTTCAGTCAGTCTCTTGATTTTAAACTGGATATTTATGTCTTACACGTGTGAAAAAGGAAACTAAAGTCCCAGGCTGTAAATGCAGAAATTGCTAAAAGTGTCAAACATGACATGGGCATCAACTGGCAGCCCTTCAAATCTGGGCTGCCACATATAAAGATAACAATTACATGTTTAAATTCTAATCACAAATAACATGGTATTTAAAAGTATGACATGTAGTAATTTAATGTTAACATGCCCTTACAGTGACTAGCACCTCAAAGGTATGTTTCACTGTGGGAGGCCTAGCTGTTTTATGTAGAAAACCAGAGTACAGATTAAAATCCTAATTCTGTATCTAAGAATTGTTCTAGCTAGAAAAATAATTAAACAACCATTTTCAATATTTATTAAAAATCCAGTTTAGTAGTGAAGTCTCAATTTTAATAAATTTTAAGGAAAAGTAACTTTTAGAAAATTAACTTTTCTCTGCCTGACGTTCCTATGGGCTTCTCCCAGCCAGGGATTACCATTTGTAAAGGTGTAAAAAAAGGTGTGAAATGCTTCTCATGAGCAAACAATATACTGACCTGAATGGCTAGGGGTGACTGAATATTCACAGGTCTGTAGAAAGCTACTCTGCATGGTGATTCAGTTTTTATTAGGGCAAGCTATTTTTACGCCTGTAGCCCCGTGACAGGTCGAGCTGGTAAAGAACATGGGTATTTTAAACTCAGAAAATAAATGAGCAACAAAGATACCATTGTTTTTATTTTTATTTTGTTCCATTTGCTTTGCATTGAAAGACATAGATCAAGTATCAGCTTATGTCTGCTTACAAATTGCCACTTATTTTATTTTGCAGGTAGGTGTACTTTTCTTTCTCTGACTGCAAAGTTAGAGGATTCTGTAAAGTGAATGTCCATCAATTGTGCTGGGGTACAGTTAGTATGAAATGGAAGGGTATACATGTCAGATGTTTTCTAACACACATTTATATAGCTTGTAAATGAGCTGTGCAGTAATTTCAAAAAATATAATATGTTAATAAAGCTTGTTTTTTGTAATTCTGAAGTGTGATGGAAACGAACATTTTAATAATATTGAAACAAATCAGAACACTGCTTAAGTAAGTAATACGTTTTATTGCGTGATTAGTTAAAATCATTGCACAGACAAAACATTTACAAAATATTATGTGAGTAATATAAGCGACCAAAAGTACATTCCCATATCAAAAATTATCATATGCCTGTATAAAAACGCTATATTTTACAAGTAGAACAAAATAAAATCAGAGTACATCGATAAAATATGCGAACAGAGGTACATTCTCTCACCATGACTGAGCATTTACCTATGTATAAGCAATTAAGTATGCCCACTCTAGGTATAGCTCACCTATCGACAATCGGTGGAAAAAGTCAAGAAATGTGCTGCTATCAAGAGTGTACATACTACAATGTCAGCTACCTCCTTTAAGATGTATACCTCTTAGCAAATCCACCACCATGAGATGATAAACAAGGTGCATTATCGGGCACTATCATAAAAAAACTAAAATCGATGAAAAAGTGAAAGTGCATAAATAGTACATTCCATCATTCAAATCCTCCACCAGGTATAGGCAAATAAAGTGCATAAGTAATGCATACTGTCCTTCAATTCATTTTCCTTAGATAAGCAGGTACCGTACATTCTGTAGGGGACTATCTTATTGCAACATTGACATAGGAGTCTGAGAGCGATAAGAAAGTAAAAGTGCATAAATAGTACATGCCATAATTTAAAATCCTCCTCCTAGGATAAACAAGTAAAGTGCATGAGTATTACGTATTATTTTTCAATTCATCCCATTAAAAAGGAAGAGATACAAGGGGGTCGTAATATTCTCTTATGAACGGGAAGGAAGAAGTAATAAAGTTTAAAGCTCAAGGCCTCCACACATACCCTCAATACAGGAGCCTAAAATAGATGTGAAAGTTAAAATGCATAAATAGTACATGCCATCATTTGGGATTATCCTCCTGGAATATACAAATAAAGTGAGTAAAAAATACATAGCATCTTTCCAAATCAACCTATAAAAATGATGAAATGCAAGAGGGACTTGAAGTAATCTTAGAAACGGAAATTATAATAGATAACAATGTTTGAAACTCCAAGCCCCTATGCATATACTCATTGTGGGTCGTCTTCTTGACTAGTACTCATATATATTGCCTTTATGCCCTATGATGGCAACAAAACATTAGAATACAGTAGACAGTACCGTCCTAGACAAAATAGGTAATTAGCTTGGAAGGAGCAGCTATTTTAGTAATGAGGTTCCTTTTCTGGCAGAACTGCTCCTGCCAGTTGCTAACTTTTGCTGATCATATGCATCCTGTAGGGTCCTGCCGGCTATGGCGAAAAATTTCCCAAAGCAGGCCAGCTCCATAGGGACCACCTCTATAAACGTACTTCAGAGCCTTTTTATATATTCTCAAGCCATATTTAAAAAATAGAGGCTTTAGTAGTGGCCATCTTTCTGAGACCTGGCCCGGGCAGCAGCATACGAGATGGATTATTGTTGCAGTATGATATTCACACAAAGTACATTGCTGCTGATAGCCATGTGGAAACTTCCAATGGCATTTGCACGCCCAGGCAGGGAGAGTTAGGAGCCGCATCCGCATCTGCAAAATACTCTGGAAGGCGCGAGCACCCAATGCTACTTTTAAGTATGGTTGGCCATTTATAGTGACATTTGACTCCACTAGACCATCAGCACCACTGATATTCCTGATACTAGCGATATCACTTTCCCTTGAGACTCGCACTCCATGTTCCTTCAGAGCCCTTTTTGCAGAGCCAGCATTATAAGAGGGTCTAGTGCATAGGAAGGAGCCAAGTTCAAGAGTTCCTCAGCGCTCCTTAGATAACTAGCCCAATTACTGGAATTATCTGTAAAAATTGCTTTCAAGGACCCCCTCAAGCTATCAGTGTTGGCCCTGCAAACTCGATGATAGAACTTAATTGCATCCATTTTGCATTCTATGTCCATCCTTACTAGGTCAAATTCCAGGCGTATCCCTGCATGCCTAGTGGATCTAGAAATCTAAAATATTTTCTTGTAGGCTTTTACCTTGCAGCTCTCGAGCAATGCGGTAAGCCTACCAGGATATGCAAGATGCCCATAGGAGATTGATGGTAGTCATTTTCCCTTAATGACTTTCCTAATTGCCTCTGCAGTCGGGGATTTAAGCCAGTGGTAAAGTTTGGATAGGGCATAGGTAATTCTCTCCGCTTTTGCTGCCAATGCTGCTGCCTGATAATGAGATTTGCCCCGAGTTTGATATACAAACTCCAAGTTAGTGAGTAATACTTAGTTTCCATCTCTATTTTTAGCGGGCCAAGGTTCCAATCCATTTGATGTTTTTTGCTTCGGGGGCAAAAAATAAAAACTTTAGTTTTAGCCACATTTGCCCGTAATGCATTTTTTAAATTGTATCAATGCAATATATCCAGGCCACTTTTCAGATCTATCCAAGTCTGGGCAAGCCGAACCAAGTCCTTAGCAAACTGAATTATAGGGAGCACAGTCTGTCCCAGTTTCGGGGGTGGGGGGGCAGGGGGCAATGTGTTTCCTTTAAGCAACACCGCACCCAGGTTGGCCGTATAAAGATTGAAAAGATTGGGAGCAATAACACAGCCTTGTTTTAAGCCACTATTAGTATAAATTTTCTTTGTTACGTGTGTTTGAGATATCTTCATTTGCACCCATGTGTCAGATTATAGCGCAGTTACAGATGCCAGCAACGTTATGGGTATCCTCCAAGCGGCTAGTTTCTTCCAGAGAATATGACATTCAGCACCATCAAAAGGTGAACTTTAATCAATGAAGGAAGCAAAAAGCACCCGGCATGGAGACATCTGTGCCTTCTGACCCAGATTTGAGACGGCAAAAACATTGTCTATTGTGGAAGAGAAGGATCTAAACCCAGTCTGATATATGGGTAAATTATTATTTTCCACCTTTGCAAAGGCCTTACCGTCCATATCCAGTAGTGCTGTCAACCTATAATTTTTGTGTCAAGTAATATCCCCCTTTTTGTGAATTGGATGCATTATTGACCCTTTTCAGGTTTCCGGGACCACAGAAAAATATAAAGAATCATTGAATAAAATAGTCATAGGCGCGACCCAAAAATCGTAATCATCTCTAAAGATGCTCCCTGGAAGACTATTTGGTCCTGGAGCCCCATCACGCCGAATACTACTAAGTGTGACTTGCACTGATATGACAGTGACATTTAGCGACCTGTTGTCAAGGCCATCTAATACGTTTTGCAACCCCATGGTGCTGTGAGCATCTGGATCCATATATAGTTTTTCCACAACACTTTCCCAGTCACAAACAGAAGCCACACTGTCCTTGCTGGCAGATATATATAGCAGGGTGTTGACCTAGCCCCAGAATTCTCTGATTTTCCTTGTTATCATCGACGCATGCGTTCGTTTCCAACATTGCTCTGTGTCCTTTATCTTTAATTTACTAATTATTTTCTTATGCTCTTTCCTTGCCAGCCTTCTGAGGGCTTCCGTAGTAAGGGTTTTATTTTTCCTGAATCGTGATTCTACTTGCCTGCATTCCTTTTTGCTACGTTGATACTCCTGTGATGCTGAAAATGTATCACCTTCACTTCTTTTAGCCCCTAGTTGCCATTGCTGTTTGGAGCCATTGAGTGCACTATGGAGCTTATTAATCATAATTCCCCACTGGTCGCTCACCTGACTTGTCCCGATTTCGAACATTGGAGGACCATTGGTCTGTTTCCATAATGCATATTTGGCAGATCAAGCCGTACCCCATTAAATCCGTTTTACCAAAGGACATACATTGGATAATAATTGCTTCCCAATAGCTATATAGGACAGATGCCTTGCCGCTCCAAGACCAATTTCTATTATCACAGGATTATGGTCACTTTCAGTTCTATTAATGACCTGATGGCTTAGGCATCTAGCCCACAATGTTGTACTCAAAAAGACGTAATTTAATTTAGAAATATTTCTGAATGTTGGTAAAAGTGTGCCGACAACAATTTCACTGTGATTAGTCATTCTCAATTCAAACACTTTGAAGAAAGTTTCTAAGGCCATTCTAACAGAATCTCCTGGAAGCCCAGCCTCCTGACCCAGGTTAAGAAGATTAAAATACCCTGCTATCACATGTTCATTATTTGGGTGCTCATACAAAAATTATTTAAAAAAAGATAAGATAGATTTGACATTTGCCTGTTTTTTTGCCTGGCAGAGATTCACATACAAATGTATAATTGATACTGGCGTCGGTTTATTAGTAAAGGCCAGGCGATGTATGCTTACCAGATGGACATCCCTCAGTGATTTCTCCCAGACCGCCACCTTGACAACTAGATCTAATTTATCATATGTTGCTTGGCCTCCCACATGTCATACAAACAGATTTTTCTTTTGTGCAGGAATATGAGTTGGTATAAAGCCAGGTATGGGTAAAGGCTCCACAGAATGTCAGCGTTGTTCACAAGATCCCCAATAATGGGACTAGCAACAAGGAAAGTCAGGCAGGCCACATTACAATTTACTAATTTAATCACACGTTTTAATGTTTTAGGGAGTAATCCTTTACGGCTAAAGATGCACTTTAAATTTTGTGCTCAGGGCTGCAGGGAGCCAATCCCAGTCCTGCCAACTTTTGTCACTGAAATTACTTCTTGCATCTGCGTGTTGTATACTTCCTGTATCCCTTGTCACCTGTATAGTGATTCTTTTATCCACCATCAGAGGATTTATCGCAGGAGTTCCTCTCAGGATGCTAGATGGTTTCTTATCTGGACATGGTAGGGTAGTTGTTTTCCCATTGACAAAACACAGGGATAGCATTCTATTTCTGGTTTGTTGATTTTTATGCCCCAGCTTATCACCAAACCCTCATTTTCAAGGATTCTTTCTGCAATGCTCTGATCAGTTCATGTTGCCAATGTAGATTCTCTCCGACTAATCGAAGCATAGGTGTTAAAGTTTACCGAAACAGATCCCCGATGTAAGATTCGAAAGCAATGACAGGGATGTGGAATTTATTAAAATATCTACTTGTCCAGGGGACAGGTTGCTTCTTAAATCTACTTGTCCTATAAAAAGTTCTACTTGCCCCTTTGGTGCCATGTAGTGCAGCGACAAATTATTGCAGCAATCTCATTATGTAAGAGCTCTGATAATAGCCTCTCTGATTATGTCAGGCCTACTACCATAGTAGGGCCTGAATACATGCAGTTTCCTTATTTTGCCACCTTTCTGCAGATATGCATACTGTGGCTGGAGGAAGCAGTAAGCAATAGTTCCATGGCTGGAATGCCTTTGAGTCTGCAAACCTGCTAACTTGCATGTTTTAAGGATTTTCACCAGTTTTTCTCTAATCTTTTCCCTTAATAAGAAAGGTTGGAAATGTACTCCTGACAATGGCAGAATTAGAACTTCTTCCAGGTTTGGGGGAAAAAAAAGTGGTTGGAGGGAAAATGAACTTGCAAACACTCAATAGATTTTCACATGAGCAAATCTACACATTCATATTTGCCCATTTTAAAATACAGGTCACATATATTTTATAGGGGTACGATTTACTGGTATACTTCTCATGAAAGCTACTAATTCAAAGACATATACCATGGGTGCACTTTTGTGACTTTCTTTAAGAATTTGGTCCCTAATTAGGTCTGGCGTTAACAAAGACATTTTGTTTTTATTAAACTTCTATTTCTCTCTCTATCGGCTGGCTTTACTGTGAGTGATCGCATTCTGCTCTTCCACAAGGAGCATATTGGCACACAAAGTAGTTTTGTTCGGTGTCAGGAACTACAGTGGCAATCGGTGGCGTAACGAAACTGGAGGGTGCCCCTTTGCAAAAAACATGGAGGGGCCCCTTTGCAAAAAACATGGAGGGGCCCCCTCTCCAGACACAGGGCCGGTGCTGTGCTGAAGGGGCCCCCTGGAGGGCGGCTGCGGGCCTTTGTTAGGCCACTGCTGGCAACGTGTGCTTTTAGAGTTCAAAAACGTTTTGTTGGGTTTTTGCCAGTGTTTGTTACAATGGTGAGGGCCTGGCAGCTCCCACAACAATAAAGTGTTACAAAAGCCATGTCAAAACACGACATGCATTGATGAAACTAAAAGACTCACAAAACAATGTCAGATCAGTTGGCTTTGTCAGTGTTTGTTTATTTTCATGCTTCCCATAATCGTGTTGAAAATGGTTACACTGATTTTCCATTAGGAATATTTTTTGGAAATACTAGCATGCATCAACTCATTTTCCTAAATGACGCTTCAAAGAAATAGCACCTAAAATTTAATGTTAGCAAAACTTTTTTCCCTACTTGCATTTTTTCTGAACATTTTTATTTTAAAACCAAAGACTCTTCTCTGTTGCTTACAAGCTTCTGCAAACATTTGCATCTAATCAGAGAGCATTCTGGGAGCATTATACTTAGCCTCATATTGTAATACTTTTCAAATGTGTGTGTACACTTTTTTTTGTACTGGAACCACTGTCAGTAGGGCAGTGTGACCTTAAAACATTTATTTACAGCGCTCACCCTAATAATGAAGGCTTTCAATTAATGAACCATAAATACAAGTTCGAACAGAACTAACTTTTGGACACACATTACCTCAACTGCGGACAGTTCCACTCTCTGTAAACTGGCAGCCAAAGGGTTTGTGCTGCAGAAGGTTAGGCCTACTTGTCCCAAGAACAAAATATACATGAAAACTTGTTGCCCTTGACCCAAACAAGATGTCCCGGGCGTCGGGCGATAGGAATTCCGCCTCTGTGATACAGGGTAAAAATTAAAACAGACTGTTCAGAATTCTTCTTACCACTTTATAATGGTTATGCTTGATTTCCCATGGTGTTCCTGTGCATGCACAGACCCGTATGTGACAGGGGGTTCTCAAATGTTTATATAATCCGGCTACCGGTCGTTTAGCCCTATGCTCAAGGCATGCGCGTGATCCGCTGGTATAGCCTCCCTGGATAGAATTACTTTTTGCGAGAGTCCTTGATCCTGATTGTCCCATATTTGTTCAGGTTGCTCCATCATAGGGGATTTAACAAGAATCTTCTCCTCTGTACCTTGACACTGAGCCGTCAGTGATGTAATATTACATACGGCTAACTTTGCTTCATGTATGACTCGCCGATTAGGGGACGCCAGCATTATACACCCCCACACCTGGGTAAGTAATGAGAGAATTTTATGTCTCATCCCCACTGCGCCTTCTCTGTATGTATAACCCTCCACTGTTTATAAAGCCCCCACCAAGCTGCCCACTGGGATACTCAACATCCCCTCTTTTCCTAGCTGCGGTGTTGAGGATTTACTCTCAGGGGAGCCACCCCATTTGCCCTTTATCGCCTTTGGCCTTGGGATACGACACCCGACCGGGTGCCATCTCCATCTCTCCAGTCTGCGATGTTGTTAACTTTCTCATTGAAGTTTGCCTTTCGCATCCTTTAGCTTTGGGCCACGCCATCAAAGCATACATAATCGCCTGGTCAGTGTTTGCTGTAGGCACTGATGACCGGACATTATAACCACTTTCCCCCTTACTAACAGTAGGAAATTTATGTTCCCCTGTACTAGCCAATTCCTCCACAGTTGTGGCCACGGCATTTGATTGTGGACGATGAATGGGTATCGAGAGTGAAGAAGGTTTTTGATGGAAAATTAAAGAGGTCTCTAGCGGCCAAGGATTGTCCATGGGAACATTTGTATCTTTTCCATTGAGGCTCAATCTGTTCTTTTTTTGGTATTTTTAAGTGATTTCTTCAACTTTTTCTTCAGTTGTCTCGTTAGATGTGTCTGTTTGTTTCCAGTGACCTGCCCACCTAACAGATTGGTAGTGGCTTCTAGTACTTGCCCATTTGTGCCATCCTGCACAGCGGCAACGTCCAAAGAAGTTGACAACATCAGTTGTGCATTAATAGATGGCGTATTACTGGACACGGTGCCCCTTCCTCCTTCATTGTCATCTATTACAATGGATATTCCCCATTTTCTATTGACTCTGTAGGCAATAAGTCCTGCTGCTTTTTATCGGGCATCCGGCAGCTCTGTTTCCTGCCTACTTCATGGGCAGTTTTACAGTGACTAATAAGTGTTGTTAACATATCAGGCAGGGTTGCAGCCTTATCCATTATTACATCATTAAAACTTCCCCCCGCCATATTGCTTTTGTTCCATCTGTTTCCCCAACTATCCAGCTTTCCGTTTAATGAGTTCAGCTTTCTTCCATACTTATCTCTCGTAATGACCAGCATCCGTGTGTGGTTGCGGAGAACATGTGCTGAGGGCCCTCCATTAAACCTTGTAAAGGGGTAGAGCAAGACTGGCTGTTACCGGGGGCTTCTTGTTCATAAAATTCCTCTGGTTGAGACTGCGCCAGCTGATGGATCTCTGCTTCTATTAGCAATTTTTTCTTACTTGGGAGATTAGCATGACTATCAATCAGCGGCCGGGGCATCGCCGTTAGAGACAAAATCCCAATTACCTCTGGGCCCCTTTCTCTTCCCGTTGGGTTAATATATAGGCAAGGCCACATTATGGTGACTGCTTTTTTTCTAAGGCCGTGTCTGCCAACTCTATCAATTCACCAATTGTTGAAGCATCCATGCTAGAGCCTGTAGTGCAGCTAACAGTTCCTGTCCCAGTTCTGGGCACTTACTCAGTTTGTATTAGTGAAGTTGATTCGCCAAGTTCTGAAATCGGACTCCAAGGAATAATCTGTGTTTCCGGAGTTTAATGTCCTCTCCTGTCCCACCCCTTAGCTCTTGTAAAATAGTTATGAATAAAAGCTTTTCTAGTGTTCAGGGCTGGACCATATACTCCCTTACTCTTGGTGCCCGACTTGTGCTCCTAATGAATCTTAAGCCCATGTGTCAGCGGCTGGTCAGCCTCCAGTTCCATTACTTTTCCATTGCCACTATGGAGTTCTATGGCTCCACCCAAGACCTTCCTTGCATCTAACAAACATCCATCACCTTGCAAACATCCATCATCTTCCTTACTTTCCTCCCCAGCTCCTATATTGAACATGTTGGACAACCTCAGGACACTTTGCACTAATATGGGACAGCTTTACTTCGCTTCGCTTTAATGCGATCCCTGCATGTGGAAAAAATTCTATGGGCCAGTTTCCACTTGCCCCCAAATATCTTAAAATTTATTTGTACTTCCCATATTTTTCGTACTTTTTGTATCTCAGGTACCAACCTCGGATTTTTCAAACCTCTTGATGATCTTAATGCAAATGGGTGAACTGCCGTTGTTCTGGACAAAGGCCTGTGCTCCTGCTCCTGAAAAGACATAAGACAGCAGTCTTGACCAGTAACCTTGTGTATGATCCCAGGCAAGCTGCTCACTTATGTTAATGCTTGTAATGGTATTTTCAGAAAGCTTTCTCCCAAACAAAACCAATTGATCACCTTGAATTTTTGTACTTGCTGTCTTACACCATCCGAGCGCCGCCTTACCCCCTGCCCCTCTCCTTCACCTTCACCTTCTCCTCTCCCGCTACCTCAGGCAGAGGGCACGAGCGCGCTCCAGGTTAGAGATCTGCAACTGTGGAACTGTGCAGCTATACCATCCTGAGGTGCACGTGCAGACTCTGCCTGGCTGAAGGGCAAGCCGCACCAACCTAATGCTAGCTGTTTCCGCACCACCAGCAGTGACCTGGGCACTGAGCCTGTTACCCCGCTCAGGTGTCTTGTGCCTTTTACTTTACTTTGCTTCCCAGCTGCTTATTTGCTTGTCTAATTAATTGCTTGGTTGATCACTTAGCTGGTCTTTAAGCTGCTTAACTTCAGCTTAATTGGGAGGGTGGATGGAGTGTGAGGTAAGGGCTAAGGTGTCCTCCACACTTGGGCGCTCCTCTCAGTACCACTTGGCTCGACCTAGTGCACCCCCTAACCCTGACTGCTCCCCTGTCCCAGCAGCTGCTGCCCCGACCTGCTGTCCGCTCTCTGCTCTATAGGTCTCAGTACCGCAGTCAGCTCGGTAACGCTCACAGCCTACGCTCCACTGTGAGGCACAGGGAGACAAATTGTGGTAACGGTAGCAGCTCGTGGCTCAGCTCTACGCTCCTCCTCCACATGCTGCGCATTACTACGCACCACCAGAATACTTTACTTGTTGATGTGCAACTGTTAAACATTTGCTGAAACCTCATTTCCACACCTTACCATTTGTATGCTATATATTTTAATCAGTAAAACCTTAAGTCGTTTGGAAATTCTGTGACCATTTCAATGGAAAATGTGCTGTTTGTAAATGACAGCGGGCTACCACATCATGCTTTAGCAATATATTTTTTTAAAGGGAGAGCTGTTTTTAAACATGAACTGAGAGACATTCCTGCAACTGCCCTGATAACAATGCTATCAGTGAACTAAGAGGCATATCCATGGTTATGTCTACCCTATATGTTGGTTTGACTTGAGTTTAGACTATTAAATCAAACGACAAAGTTTTATGTAAAGCCGAGATGCTGAACTAATACATTTGAAGGTATTCTCATATGTGATAGTGAAAAAAGGTGGCCTGTGAAATAAAATATTTGCCTATAATCACACAATTTGAGCTTAGTTTTAGGGTCAGTAGCAATACAGTTAGGTCAAGTAGTTTATTCAAGTACCTAGACCTGAAGGTCTGGTAATATTTTTATGATTTGTCTAGGGCGCATCCTTGTTTCCACTACAGTGTCAAATCCTGCTTGAGTGACATATCTTGCTTGACAGGTCTGCTTGATTTGCGTACAACATTTTGTGGTGCATTTGAAAGGCAGAGAACAGGATGGCAATACAATTTTTTACGTATTCACTGCCTGGTTGGGATGAAACCTACTTTGTCCTACTAGAATTCTGCCTCTGTGTTTTGCATATAACACTAGGGGCACAGTTGAAAAGAAGGGAAACAGGATGTTAAATCAGTTCTTGTGTATCCATTGTCTGGTTCCCAGAAAGGCCTATTTTTGGTCTGCAAGATTTCTGTCTTGCCTCAAACCAAATTTTAGTTTTAGATGTGGGAGGACACTAATGCAACCACGGTACCTCCCTGCACACACACCCACCCCTCTTAGCCCCTTTAGTGTAGCCAAAGACATTTTGGGGGTCATTACAACCCTGGCGGTCGGTGTTAAACCTGCGGCCAAACCGCAAACAGGCTGGCGGGATAAAAAATGGAATTCCGACCCTGGCGGAAACCGCCAACAGAGACCGCCACATTACCACACCGCCCGCCACGGCGGCACAAACAAACAGCGCAGCGGTCACCGCCAACAGACAGGCGGGAGACAATGTACCGCCCACTGTATCACAACCTACCAATCCGCCACCTTTTCCGGTGCGGTAGCCCTGCCGATACAAACACGGCGGAAACAGCCATTTCGAAGGGAAAACGCTCACCTCCATACACCCCACGAGGAATCAGGACAGCATGGAACCCGAACTCCACATACTCACAGCGATAGTGTTCCTACTCCTCTACCAGGAGCACGAACCCCGGCGCAGAAGACAACGGTGAGTACTGCACCTATGACACAGGGGAGGGGGGAGGAGAAAATATTACGGGTACACACATATGCGACACACCCACCCTCACCCACTCTCACCCACTACAATACACACATCAGTGCATAGCAACACATCAGAGTGACACCCCCGAAACCCCCCGGAAGAATGCAAATGCAAATGGAAATGATTCTAAACATTGGAATATATTGTATTACTGGCTTAAAAATATATATACACATCAAAAACTCTTATATACATAAATGTACAAGTCCGAGCATAGTAGCAGGCATTGTCCGTGGACCACTGGGCCCAAATCACATGGGCAAAGCCCACACAGGATACCTGACTCCAACGGAGAGAACACTGCAGGGGCATCAGATAGCAAAACTTCAGGCACCTCAGGGGGAAGGGAAGGGGGGGCACCTCAGCCAGATGAGTGTACGACGCCAGATCCACGAGGGGCCTCCATGGCCACTGTTCAATCCTGGGGAGTGCAAAGCCACAGTCTCACAAGTCCAGACAGTGGGCGGGCTGCCCACTGTACCATCCTGGGGAGTGCAAAGCCACAGTCTCTCAAGTCTCTACAGTGGGTGGGTTGCCCACTGTACCATCCTGGGGAGTGCAAAGCCACAGTCTCTCAAGTCTCTACAATGGGTGGGTTGCCCACTGTGCCATCCTGGGGAGTGCAAAGCCACAGTCTCTCAAGTCTCTACAGTGGGTGGGTTGCCCACTGTGCCATCCTGGGGTGTGCAAAGACACAGTCACACAAGTGGATAACAGTCTCCACTGGTTCTGGAGGGGGACTGGTGCCCAGAGTGCTTCGTGCAGCCCTGCCCGACACAGATGCGGGCCAGCCCCTGCCGCTCATGGGTCAGCGGTGCTTGAGATGAAGGGCCCAGTTCAGCGGTGCTTGAGACGGCGGTGCCCAGTGCAGCAGTGCTTGAGACGGCGGTGCCCAGTTCAGCGGTGCTTGAGATGAAGGGCCCAGTGCAGCGGTGCTTGAGACGGCGGTGCCCAGTGCAGCGGTGCTTGAGATGAAGGGCCCAGTGCAGCGGTGCTTAAGACGGCGGTGCCCAGGGCAGCGGTGCCCAGGGCAGCGGTGCCCAGGGCAGCGGTGCTTGAGACGGCAGTGCCCAGTGCAGCGGTGCTTGAGACGGCGGTGCCCAGTGCAGCGGTGCTTGAGACGGCGGTGCCCAGTGCAGCGGTGCTTGAGACGGCGGTGCCCAGTGCAGCGGTGCTTGAGACGGCGGTGCCCAGTTCAGCGGTGCTTGAGACGGCGGTGCCCAGTTCAGCGGTGCTTGAGACGGCGGTGCCCAGTGCAGCGGTGCTTGAGACGGCGGTGCCCAGTGCAGCGGTGCTTGAGACGGCGGTGCCCAGTGCAGCGGTGCTTGAGACGGCGGTGCCCAGTGCAGCGGTGTTTGAGACGGCGGTGCCCAGTGCAGCGGTGCTTGAGACGGCGGTGCCCAGTTCAGCGGTGCTTGAGACGGCAGTGCCCAGTGCAGCGGTGCTTGAGACGGCGGTGCCCAGTGCAGCGGTGCTTGAGATGAAGGGCCCAGTTCAGCGGTGCTTGAGATGAAGGGCCCAGTGCAGCGGTGCTTGAGACGGCTGTGCCCAGTGCAGCGGTGCTTGAGATGAAGGGCCCAGTGCAGCGGTGCTTGAGACGGCGGTGCCCAGTGCAGCGGTGCTTGAGACGGCGGTGCCCAGTTCAGCGGTGCTTGAGACGGCGGTGCCCAGTGCAGCGGTGCTTGAGATGAAGGGCCCAGTGCAGCGGTGCTTGAGACGGCGGTGCCCAGTGCAGCGGTGCTTGAGACGCCGGTGCCCAGTGCAGAGGTGCTTGAGACGGCGGTGCTTGAGACGGCGGTGCCCAGTGCAGCGGTGCTTGAGACGGCGGTGCCCAGTGCAGCGGTGCTTGAGACGGCGGTGCCCAGTTCAGCGGTGCTTGAGATGAAGGGCCCAGTGCAGCGGTGCTTGAGACGGCGGTGCCCAGTTCAGCGGTGCTTGAGACGGCGGTGCCCAGTGCAGCGGTGCTCGAGATGAAGGGCCCAGTGCAGCGGTGCTTGAGACGGCGGTGCCCAGTTCAGCGGTGCTTGAGATGAAGGGCCCAGTGGAGCGGTGCTTGAGACGGCGGTGCCCAGTGCAGTGGTGCTTGAGATGAAGGGCCCAGTGCAGCGGTGCTTGAGACGGATGTGCCCAGTGCAGCGGTGCTTGAGACGGATGTGCCCAGTGCAGCGGTGCTTGAGACGGCGGTGCCCAGTTCAGCAGTGCTTGAGACGGCGGTGCCCAGTGCAGCGGTGCTTGAGATGAAGGGCCCAGTGCAGCGGTGCTTGAGACGGCAGTGCCCAGTTCAGCGGTGCTTGAGATGAAAGGCCCAGTGCAGCAGTGCTTGAGACGGCGGTGCCCAGTGCAGCGGTGCTTGAGACGAAGGGCCCAGTGCAGCGGTGCTTGAGACGGCGGTGCCCAGTGCAGCGGTGCTTGAGACGGCGGTGCCCAGTGCAGCGGTGTTTGAGACGGCGGTGCCCAGTTCAGCGGTGCTTGAGATGAAGGGCCCTGTGCAGCGGTGCTTGAGATGAAGGGCCCAGTGCAGCGGTGCTTGAGACGCCGGTGCCCAGTTCAGCGGTGCTTGAGGCGGCGGTGCCCAGTTCAGCGGATCCAGCCATGGCGTGGAAGTCATTTGCCACCTGTCCTGTGGCTGGCGGGGCCTTACTGCCCATCTGTCCTGTGGCTGGCGGGGCCCTCCTGGGCTGCAGTACCACCGGGCCTGTTGGTGGCCTCCTGCCCACCTGGGATGGGGCTGGCGGGGCCCTCCTGGCCAGCTTGGCTGATGGCGGTGTTGTCGGGCGTGCTGCCCTTTCCAGCCTTCCCTGATCGCCTGTGGCCCTTCCCCACCTTGGGCGGTGTGCCAGCTGTCTCCACACTTCCTGCCAGAGCCATGGTAGGGGTTTTAGTCCCTGGTGTTTTCACCCTCTCACGCCGGCCACTGCCTATCTTTGGATGTTTCTCCGGGGGTGGGCTGCCCGTGCCTTGGCTCCGTACTGAACTGGCTGCCCTGGAGGGTGGGGGACTCCACAGTCCATGGCAGACTGTCATGACAGGGCCCGGTTTTGTCGTGGCTGAGGTTCTGACTGTAGTCCTATGACATGGACGGGGTGGGGGAGGGGGAGTTGGTGGAAAGAGGTTAAGTTTGGACAGGAAAAGCTTTTTAGGACCAGTGGGATGGGTAGGTGTAGTGGGTATGGGAGTGGAGGAAGAGGTTGTGGTTGTAGGAGTTGTAAGTTTGGTGTCTTTGGGTGCAGGTGCTTGGGCTGGAGGCTGTCGTGAGGTGGATGGCTGTTGGATGGGTGGCTGCCTGCGTTTGTTTATCTTGGAAGAGGGGGTCACAGACACACTGGGAGAGGACACAGGGGACGTGTAAATGGCAGCGGGGGTGGTGACTGCACGTGTGCGGGGGTTCTGGTGTGTGTGCTGGTGATGGACGTAGTGGCTGAAGATGTTGTGCATGCAGGTGTGAGTGGAGACGTGACAGGGAGGGAGGAGGGAGACGAGGAGGATGGGGACACAGTGGAGGCAGTGGGTGTTGGTATGTGTGTATGTGGATGTTGTTTGTCTGAATGCCTGTGTGACGTGTGGTGCTTATGTCTGGCTGAGCTTCCCTTGGGTGTTGAGGTGTGTGCAGGCTGGTCTGATGGTGTGTCTGGGATAGGCAGAGGTACAGGTGATAGGGTATGGGTGGAGGAAGTTGGAGGGGGCAGGCTAGAGACAGGGACAATGGCTGCCATCAGTGCTGAGGCCAGAGTGTTGAACGATCGCTGAAGGGCAGCCTGACCAGAATGAATGCCCTCCAGGTATGCATTACTCTGGTGCACCTCTCTTTCGACACCCTGGACGGTAAATGGTAGACTGCCCAACAGTGAGCGTCCTCAGGAGGTCAATGACCTCCTCACTGAGGGCAGCAGGGGTGACTGGGGCAGGGGCTGAGGTGCCTGGGGCGAAGGAGATGCCCACCTTCCTGGGTGAGCGGGCACGGGGCAAACGCTGAGGGGCTGCTGGGAGGGCGGTGCTGGTGCGGTGGGTGGCATCTGTACCTGTTGTTGCGGGGGGAACGGATGTTGCCGCCACCACAAGGGAGCTCCCTTCAGAGGACGAGTCCGTGTCACTGATGTCTGCCCGAGTCCCCGCTATGGAGCTCCCCTCGCCCTCTGTCCCACTGGTGAATTCCGAGTCCGTTGTATGGCCCTCCATGGCCATGTGGGATGCAGCTCCCTCGTGCTCCGATGCCACTTCTCCTCCGCCTGATGATGGTAATGCACACATGAACAGGAAGACCACAAAGAAAGGGGGGGGACAAATAAAGACATGTTGAGTGCATGCATTGGTGACATTGTTGGTGGACAGGACAGACATAGAAGCCCCCTGCACTACGCCGCGCACTTGGGGTCCACTACTCAATCCGTGGGACATGGCCTACAAGCCTGTGGACGACATCTGCACACATAGATGACACAGGGCCATGAATAGCTGTACATGGCACCCTACAGAGGTGGGGGGCGGGGGCACAGGGCCATGCCTTACGGAGGGGCCTAGCCTACAGAAATCGCCCTGGCCTAGGGATACCCACAGCCCTCCTCCCCACCCAGACACCTCCACTGCGCGCAAAGTCACCAGGATTAGAGTGTACTCACCCCCTTGTGTCTGCTGTGTTGTCCTCACGCGCCCATCCAAATCGGGGTAGGCCACCGCCAGGATCCGGGACATCAGGGGGTCAAAGTCCGACTGGCACCCCTCCCACGTTGGGAGGCCATCCCCAGCTGAGCCTCCGCCGTCTTCCTGCTCCAGCGTCGGATGTCCTCCCATCTCTTCCGGCAGTGGGTGCCCCGTCTGTGGTGGACCCCCAGGGTCCGGACGTCCTTGGCGATGGCATACCAAATATCGATCTTCTGGTGGGCGCTGACCTATGTGAAATGTACAGGAGGAGAAAAATAATCATCACCTTCTGCATGCTCAATGTGAGTGGCCCCCCCATTCCATGTCTCACATGTGGCTATCCGTCGTTTGATGCATGCCTCAATCGCTCCCCTCCCCACCATCTTTCATCCACCTCATTCAACACAGGCATTGCCCACAAAGCATGGTCCCTGTGTACTTAACTGTTGGTCTGGAGGACCGTAGAGTAGCGCATACTGGGGGAGGACCCCATCCACAAGTTTCTCCAATTCCTGAGCAGTGAAGGCAGGGGCCCTTTCCCCAGTCGCATGAACCATTGTCTCTTCCAGACCGAGGTCACAGCAGCACTTGCAGTGTAGGTCCTCTCCTGTCGAAGATCCGGTATCGAGTGATGAAGCAGATAGAAAATGGCGCTCATGCCCGCGGCGGTGCGTACCGCGACCGCCGGCGCACATCGTCATTGGCTCCTGAGACCCATAGGGTTCAATGTTAACCAATGCTGCTTTGCGCCGCGGTCTTCGACCGCTTACCGCCACAGTGTGCCACGCCAGCGCATTTACCTCACATCCCATTGTCGCACTTCACAGGTCAGGCAGCTGCCATTTCAGGGGCCCACATGGCTTAATTTCTACTGCGTCACACATACCTAGGCCTTGCATCAACACTCATACAATCCATTCAATGCATTGGGAATCGTGTTATGTGCAAGCTGTGGTTACGTACCTGTGTGTTGATTGACTCTGTGCTCGCTGTTGTCCTTCATAGGCACCGTCCGCTGGGACATGCGAGGAGATGGAGGAATCTTCCCATGTACAGACCTATGGTGGACCTGTCGACAATGGAGGAAAGACATGTCATACTGACATACAGGCTTGACCGAGCCACTATTCATGAACTGTGTGCCCAGCTGGAGCCAGACCTGATGTCACCAATCCGCCAACCCACAGGGATCCCCCCTCTAGTGCAGGTGCTGTCAGTACATTTCTTTGCAAGTGGGTCATTTCAAACAACAGTGGCCATATCATCAGGGATGTCCCAGCCTATGTTTTCCAAGGTGTTGTCCAGAGTGTTGTCTGCCCTGCTGAAACACATGCGGAGCTACATCGTTTTCCCTGAGGTGGGGGATTTGCCTACAGTGAAGGGTGATTTCTATGCCCTTGGACATATCCCCAACATCATAGGTGCCATTGATGGGACACATGTGGCTTTGGTACCCCCCAGGCAGGAGTGAACAGGTGTGCAGAAACAGGAAGAGTTATCATTCGATGAATGTACAGATGGTGTGTTTGGCAGACCAGTACATCTCCCATGTTAATGCCAAGTTCCCTGGCTCAGTGCATGACGCGTACATCCTGCGGAATAGCAGCATCCCTTACGTGATGGGTCAACTCCAGAGGCACCGTGTGTGGCTAATTGGTGACTCTGGTTACCCCAACCTGTCATGGCTACTGACCCCAGTGAGGAATCCCAGGACAAGGGCAGAGGAAGGCCAGGTTCAGGTGTCTCCATATGACAGGTGGATCCCTATTCTACTCACCAAAGAAGGTGTGCCAGATCATCGTGGCCTGCTGTATGCTTCACAACCTGGCTTTGCGACGCCAGGTGCCTTTTCTGCAGAAGGATGGTCCAGATGGTGGTGTTGTAGCAGCTGTGGAGCCTGTGGAGAGTGAAGACGAGGAAGCCAAAGAGGACGACATAGACAACAGGAACACAGTAATACAGCAGTATTTTCAATGACACACAGGTAAGAATACACACCGGCATATTACATATACTTAAACACTACTACCTCTCTACTGTCTGTCCTTTTCCCCCAGTGTATGTTAACTGAGTTGTGACTTTCCCTTCCGATTTCAGAGATGTGGGCCCCACTGCGTGACATCTGCTTTGTTTCCCCATGGACTACAGCTGTGTGACAGTGGTATGTTGGCATCACAATGTAAATAAGCATTTTGGCACGGCAATGTCTAATACATTTGTACAAAATCACAGCCAGACTCCTGATTGTTTTGTGCAATAACTGTGTTTATTTCAGTGCTCTATATTGGTGGGTGGTTGCAAATCGGTGAGGGGTGATGGTGGAGGATTGTCCATGCCAGAGTCCAGACTATTTGTATCACAGGTGCATTGTCCAAATGGCTGTGGAAAGTGGAGCAGGGGCAGTTTGAGGATGGACAGGGTGACAATGTGGGACAGTGGGATGACAATCAGGGAGGTATCATTTCCTGGCGGGGGGCTTGGCATCTTACTCTGTCTTCTTCCTGGATCTCAGGGCCCGCTTGCGGGGTGGTTCTCCTTCTGCAGGGGGTGGGGTGCTGGTGGCCTGTTGGTCCTGTGGCGGGGCCTCCTGTCCACTAGCGCCGGCAGAGGTGGTAGGCAGTTCTTGGTCCATGCTAGTGTGAGGGGCCCTTTGTGGTGCCACAGTGTCCCGCAATGTGGTGACTACCTGATTCAGAGCCCCTACAATGGTGCCCAGGGCGGAACTGATGTTTCGTAGTTCCTCCCTGAACCCCAAATACTGTTCCTCCTGCAGGAGCAGGATCTCCTAAAACCTGGCCAGGACCATCGCCATCGTCTCCTGGGAGTGGTGGTATGCTCCCATGATGGAGGAGAGGGCCTCGTGGAGAGTGGGTTCCCTGGGCCTGTCCCCCCCCTGTCGCACAGCAGCCCTCCCAGTTCCCCTGTTTCCCTGGACCTCTGTCCCCTGGACTGTGTGCCCACTACCACTGCCCCCAGGTCCCTGTTGTTGTTGGGGTGGTGGGTTAACCTGGGGTCCCTGTAGTGGTGGACACACCGTGGATTGACGTGTCCTGGGGACAGAGGGATGGGCCCGCTGGGTGGGTGCTGTGCTGGTGTTTCCAGAGGGGGGAAGCTCTGTAGTGGCCTGTGACTGGGTGTGGGGAACCGACTGTCCCGAGGTCCCCGATGGGCCTGGCTGGTCATCTAGATCCAGGTCGACAGAGGTGCTGTCATCATTGTGGGCCTCTTCTGGGGGTAGAGTGGACATTTGTGGACCCTCCTGCACGGTGACGTGGCGTTCGGGTCCTGCGTGGGTATAAAAGTATGGTTATTGCATCTGTGTGTGCAATAGCGTGTAATGGGTGGGTGCCCGTGCACCCCAGTGCTGGCATTCCCGTGTGGGGGCTTTAGTGACGGTGGTTAGGGGGGGTAGGTATGTGCAGTGGGCATGCTTTGGTGATGGGTGTCCATGCTTTGTGGTCGCATGCAGGGCTTGAGGTTGGGATGGGTGGGTTGTGATGGTGAGACATTTGCAAGGAGTAGGTGTGATGGGGGTGAGGGTGAGGGTGGGGGTATGAGTTGGCATGCTGGTGGGTTGGGGGGGATGAAGTAGTAAAGATGAGACTTACCAGAGTCCATTCCTCCAGATACTCCTGCGAGGCCCTCAGGATCGCCAAAACCTGCTCCTCCCATGTTGTAAATTCTGGGGGAGGAGGTGGGGGTCCGCCGCCAGTCCGCTGCACCGCGATGTTGTGCCTGGATACCATTGAACGCACCTTCCCCCGTAGGTCGTTCTACTGCTTCCTGATGTCGTCCCTATTTCTTGGGTGCTGTCCCACAGCGTTGACCCTATCGACTATTCTGCTCCATAGCTCCATCTTCCTGGCAATGGTGGTGTGCTGCACCTGTGTTCCGAAGAGCTGTGGCTCTACCCGTACAATTTCCTCCACCATGACCCTGAGTTCATCTTCAGAAAACCTGGGGTGTCTTTGCGGTGCCAGGGGGTGGTGTGGGTGATGTGTGGGGTGGATTGTGTGGTGCTAAGTGTGGTGATGTGTATTGTTGTGTTGTGTGAAGTGCGTGGTAATATTGCTGGGTGAAAGTAAAATGCGCGTCTGGGTGCTCAGATCTCTATTTCTCTGTGCGTGGTCCCGATACTGTTGGAGTTGAGGTTTGTGGGTGATGTGGGTGTGTGTTTTATATTTAATTGGGTGTGTGGGAGTGGTGTTTGTATGTGTATCAGGTGTCTGTATTTTGAATTGTCCAATGTGGCTGTGTTTTGTAAGTGTGTGTGTATTTTGAGCGCAGCGGTGTGTACCGCCAATAGAATACCGCGGTTGAAAGTCCGCCGCGTGGATTCGTGTGTCGTGATAGTGTGGGCGTATTTCTGTTGGCGTGACGGTGGAGGTTTGGTCATCGCCAGTTTCTCGCTGCCCTTTGGTGTGGCGGACTTTTGTGGATGTCAGTATTTTGGCGGTTTGCCTGTTGTGGGTCAGAATGACCGTGGCGGTTTACCGCAGCCGCCGCGGTATGTTGGCGGTCTTCTGACAGCGGTAAGCGGCTTTTACCGCCAAGGTTGGAATGACCACCTTTCTGTCTTGAAAGTGCCCAAAGTCGATAGGGTTTGCCCGGGAACATTTTACCCAATTGTTTAGAGCCAGGGCATGCCCTTGAGTTTTTCCCACCTACTAGCTCGTGCCTGGTATAAATGTAACATCTCCAGTCTCCATGTACCCATGGACACTTTCTTGACCTGAGGAGGAAGAGAAGAGGACTGGACCTCCTGTCTGTTATTGCAGGGGACGCCTGAAGGAGAAGACCTGCTCTCTCTTATATCCAGCTGAAAGAAGTGCTACTGCAAAGATGGGTAGTGGCAACTGGACCAGGACTGGAGCCTGCCTTTGGCCCCTCCCGAACACCATCTGATAGAGACTTCTAGTTACAGATTCCTTAAATTGTGAATTTCCCTAGGTGTCAGTCTGGAGCTGGAGATTTTAATCTGAGCAGTACCCCTGTGCTCCGTTAGCTGCTGTCAGTCGGCTCCAAGTATGTCATCTGCGCCAGATATGATGTTGCGGATCCTATATAGGTGCCACCCCAGCACGCTGATGTCAGTTCTTTTCTTTCCATGCCAGCCAGCACTTATCCGAAGAGAGCTACCCCTCAGTCAATTTCTGACTGGTCTTTTTCAACTTTTTGACAAAGTTTTTTCGAGTTGTGTAACTCCTGGTGCGTCGAGGATGTCCTCTAGGAAGAGCAATTCAAGCACTTCCGGCCCTGTCATCGGGCGATGTCTGTAACGGATCTGCACCTCATGTGCCCTTGGTGTCTGGCGAAACACAACGACCCAAAGTCGTGCTCCGAGTCCCGGGCCATGAATCCGAAGGCTTTGAGGGTCCAGTCCCTAAAGCTGATAGTGGCCCGGTGCTTGGCTCCACAATAGTCCCGATCTCAGTCAAGAGGTTGGCCTCTGGATCGGTCACAGAGCCTAGCTCCCTCCCTCCCCCCTTCGTCTTCATCCCATTCCAAGTCCTTTGGACTTTAGGGTATGTCAAGGCATAAGAAGAAGTCGAAAAAAATGAAATATTTTTCTACTTCTCCCCATCCGTCGGCAGACGAGACGAAGGGAGCGTTGTCGATCGAGGCCTCCATCTGTGGATCCTGCATCTGGGCCTACTTTGCGCTTCCCTGAGTTTCCAGGAGCCGGAGCGACCTCTGCCCAGCTTAAGGAGTTTTATAAGGCCATGCTCCTCATCTTTGGGCAGTCTGACTCCGGTGGCATGCCTTCAGGCCCCACAGTGTGGGAAGGTGCCCCTATGGGTTCCTCGCTATCAGCTTCAGCTTCGGCTCCGAGAGGCACTCATGATCCATTCATGGATCCAAACCAACACCGGGCGTACCACTTCGACATTCCCTGGTGCCGGTTCTGATGTTGGTGCTGCCGCCCATTACTCCAGGCGGCAACGCTCCATCCTCATTGCCGTCTCCAACACGGAGCTGGATGGGCATCGTACAAGGCTGACTCAGGCGCCGGCAAAGGCCTTGCCCCCTATATTGGATCTTGAGCCTCATTATTATGGGCAAGGTTATGGTGAGGAAGGGAATGGGTCGCTGGGTCCTTTAGAGTACCAGCTCCAAGACTCCATGGGCTGGCATACAGACCTGAGTGAAGCCAGTGGACTGGCTACCTCCCCAGATACTGGCCTGCTCTCTTCCGCTACTGGGGCTACGAAGGAGGGTGCTTCATATTTAATGGTGATGCGGAAAACAGCAGAGGTCCTGGACCTTGAGCTGTCTTCGGTGGCTGTCAGGACTAACCTCCTGACAGAGGTGCTTCAGCCTGGGGCTTCATCCTCTGAACCCCTGCTGCCCTTTAATTAAGCCCTTATGGACATCCTTCTGGGTACTTGGTCCAAACTGAGCACAGGGGCTCCTATGAATGGGACTATTCCCTGCCGCCATTGCCCTGCTCCGGGTGACCCAGGTTTCCGAACGCGAACCCCACCCCTGAGAACTTAGTTATCCAAGCTTCCACTTCCCAGGGCACGTTCCCTTCTGGGAGTCCAAGAGGCTGTACACACTAGGGAAGAAGATGTTTTCTTCCGCCAGCCTGGCATTGCAGTCCGTGAACACTGCATGCCTTTTGAGCCATTATTCCCACCCACTGTGGGATATGGTTGCGCAAGTGCTGCCACAGGTCCCAGAGGATGCCTCGGTTGTACTTTCCCAAGCAGTTGCTGATGAGAGAGACATAGCAAACTTCACGATCCAATGTGGACTGGATACGACTGACTCACTGGGCAGAGCAGTAGCTTCAACAGTGGCCCTTAGGCGCCACGCCTGGTTAAGGATGTCTGGCTTTTCGGGGGATGTCTATGCTAACCTTATGGACATGCCCTTTGATGGCATCTGTCTCTTTGGAGAGAAAGCAGACTTGGCGCTCAAGCGCTTCAAGGATTCTTGTGCTACGACTAGGTCCTTGGACCTTGCGGCGGCTCCTCATCCACCTCAGTCTGCATTTTGCCCCTTTCGTGGCTACAGGAGGGGCGCCTAATCACATCTGTTCCCCTCCAGCCATGCATGCTGCCCAGCCTCTGTGTGGCCGGGGAAGTGGGATCCACTGTCCTCGTGGATCAGGGAGCCAGTGGTCTGGTCAGCCTACTGTCTCTCACCTTCCTCTGAAGCTGCCTCCAAACATTCCTAGTCTGACACTTCCCCACCAGGGATCAGTGAGAGGCAGGATCTTCTATCACCTGCTCCGCTGGCAGTCCACCACATCAGACAGGGGGTTTTGCAGATAGTCTGAAGGGGCTACTCCCTCCCCTTCGAGACCATCCCTCCATCCATGCCACCATCCTACGATGGGATGACAGAGAATCACTTGTCACTTCTCTGAGAAGGTACGGCTCTCCTGGCCAAGGGAGCCATAGAGAGGGTCACTGTGCTGGAAGTAGATTATTATTTGTGCTACTTTCTGGTGCCCAAAAAGCATAATGGCCCCACCCTATCCCAGACCTTCAGTCCCTCAATCTCACTGTGGTTCAGGTTTTATCTGCCCTAGACCCAGGAGACTAGATGGTAACATTGGACTTGCAGGACACTTTTTTTCATATCTCCCTCCTGCCTTTGCACAGACGTTACTTGCGGGTCACAGTAGATCACAAGCACTTTCAGTTCACTGTGCTCCCATTTGGCCTTACCAGCACCCCTTGGGTGCTCACCAAGGTGATGGCGGTGGTTGCAGCTCATCTGTGCAGGTAAGGGTTTCAGTCTTCCCCTACCTCGACGACTGGCTGTTGAAGGCGGGCTTGCCCCAGGCTGTTGTCTCCCATCTTTAGACTATGGCCGGCCTCCTGCATTAGCTGGGGTTCATTATAAACGTGCTGAAGTCACACCTGACTCCGTCAGTGCTCCCTTTTATCTGAGCTGTTTTGGACACAGTATCCTCCTGAGCTGCGAGTCCAGGATATTCAGGCTATGATATCAATATTTCAGCCTCTATCCTGGATTTCAGTGAGAATGTCTCTTAGGCTGCTGGGTCTCATGGCCGCCTGCATCCTGTTGGTAACACATGCCAGATGGCATATGCGGACTCTGCAGTGGGACCTGAAGTTACAGTGGGAGTAGCATTAGGCGAATCTCTCTGACATGGTCCATAGCTTGGAGGGAACCCTTCCCCAACCAGATCTGACCGTAGTGACAGACACGTCACTCTTGGGGTGGGGCAGCCACCTGGGAGATGCGAAGATCAGAGGCACTTGGTCTGAGGCTGAATCCGGACTCCACATTAACCTGCTGGAGCTCCGGTCGATCAGACTAGCATTGAAAGTATTTCTTCCCTCTGTCAAAGGGAAGGTAATGCAGGTGTTCATGGACTGCATCACCGCCATATGGTACTGCAACAAACAGGGCGGAATGGGGTTGTGGGCCCTTTGTCTAGAAGCTCTGCGCCTCTGAATGTGGCTGGAATGCTGTCCCTGATGGTTCAACATCTGGTGGGCTCTCTGAACGTCAGAGTGGACAAACTCAGCTGACGATGCTTAGTGGATCACAAATGGTGTCTCCATCTGGAGGTGGCACCAGGTCTCTTTCAGCTGTAGGGAGAGCCGTGGTTGCATCCTTTCACTCCCACAGAGATTGCGCAATGTGAGCAGTATTGCACGTTGTAGTTTTCAAAGCAGCAATCGCTCTGCAACATTTTTCTTCTCAAGTGGAACTTAAGCCTCCTGTAAGCCTGTGTGCCCACACCACTTCTGCCCAGAGTTCTCAAGAAGATCAAGAATGACCTGGCCCAAGTAATCCTTGTGACTCTCGACTGGGTACAAAGAGTCTGGTTTTCCAAGTTATTGAGCATTGCTATCAATCTTCCGATCAGACCACCCCTTCACAAGGATCTTCTGTCAGCAAAGCAGGGGAGGGTTCTCCAATCAAACCTGTCCAGTCTCCGCCTTCTTGCGTGGAGATTGAGCAACAGCTGTTGACAGCTTTTGACCTTCCACCCGAAGTCTGTAGTGTTATCTTGGCAACCATTCATCCCACCAAAACTGTATATTCCTGTCGTTGGAAGAAATTTGTGGCATGGTGCACAGACAAGTATATTGACCCTCTTTATGCCCCACTTTCTGAGATTCTGTGGATTATACTTTCTCTGCCCGGCAGTGCTCTGCTACGGGCACTCTCAAAGGTTACTTATCTGCTGTCTTTGCTCTTTTGCAGTTGCCTGATCCACCTTCCTTAAGTCTCCAATTGTATATAGGTTCCTTAAAGGCCATACTCATATGTTTCCTCCATCTCCATTCATTATGCCCCAATGGGATTTGATTTTAGTTTTAACATTTCTGATGTGCGCTCCTTTCGAGTCTATCCACAATTGTCCTCTCAGGCGTCTCACTTTGAAAACAGCCTTCCTTGTGGCCATTACTTCTGCCCGCAGGGTGAGTGTGCTACAGGCATTGTCATTTCAGCCGCCCTACTTTTCTATCTATTCTGGCAAATTGGCGCTTCACACTAGGGCTTTCTTTTTGCCAAAAGTGGTCACGCCGTTTCATGTAGGTCAGTCCATCACCTTGCCTTCTTTTTACACCCCCCCGCATCCTTCTAGGAAGAGGAGAGACTCCACTGCCTGGACCCAAAAAGAGCGTTGGCATTCTACCTTGATCGTACAAAAGAGTTCCAAGTGGATGATCAACTCTTTGTAGGTTATGTGCGTGCAAAGAAAGGTCAGGCAGTGCAGAAGTGGATATTCTCCTGATGGGTTGTACTCTGTATTAAAATCTGCTATGAACTGTCCAAGAAGCAGCCACCTGAAAGTTTATGTGCTCTTTCTACCAGGGCAACTGCTGCAACCACTGCATTAGCACGCGGAGTTCCAGTCCTTGACCTGGCAGCAACATGGGTATACTTGCGCACGTTCACCAAACACTACTGCCTAGACAGCCAGGTCCTTAGGGATGGGTACTTTGCCCATTTCGTCCTGTAGGACTTTCTAGTTTGATCTTGGCTTGCAACCCACCTCCGTAGAAGGTATTGCTTGGGTCTCTATTCACAAGGTAAGAAATCTGGAACTAGAAGTCTCTGTCAGGTGAACAAGATACTTACCTTCGGTAACGCCGTATCATGTAGAGACATATTCTAGTTGCAGATCCCTTACAGACCCAGATCCTGTTGTGGATTGGGAAGCAAAGGACTAAAGTCAGAAAGTGAAATCTTTGACCATGAGGAAACTGGTTGCTGTATCTGACCTGCGCTTCATCACCATCTCCATCAGATTGCACTGAGGTCCCAGTCTACTGAGAGCATTGGCTGTCATTTGTACTTTATGCTTATTGATGCCATTCCTGCTAAACACTTTAAAAATGTACGTGGGGTCCCCCTTATTGGATTTTTGTCATTTTGGTATAATATTATTACATTTGACTCTGTTTTTCTAATTCAGTTTCTTTTTTCTTTATTACTGTTTCTGTACTTCATAATTACTTGAAACATTGTCCTAAGTTAAGGCTGTCTTCTCTGTGTCATAGCTCACAGAGGGTTGAGCACAGGGTAATTTAGTGACTTTGACAGTTCACCCTGACTGGTGTTGTGATTAATCCATGAGATGGCTAATCACCTACCACAAATAATAATCCAATTTCTTACATTTTTGTGAACATCTCCCTTCCAGCCTCAGATACACAACATGTAATTCTAGTATTGAAAAATAGATTGAAACCATTTCTTCTAACAGGAATGACGTTGTTGTGGATTTCTTTTTAGTGCACACACTGTGCACCTTTTTTTTAACTGCAGGCTTGTGGCCTGGACCCTTTTACCTATATAAACAATTTATTAGTTTATTCATTTTATTATATTTTAGTATAGCTTGCTTTTTAGCAGGGTTGTTTTTATATTCTAATCAGCTGCCTTTCTGTGAAAGTTGTCAGTTTCTTTGCACAACATTTCGCTCTTTACTCTGCTCAAGGCTGTCATTGCACACAATAATGTACTTGTTATTACCAGTCCAAGAGCTACAGAGTCAACCTTCTAACCATATACATATTATCATGTCAGGCCTGTTCTCAGAATTCAAAACGTTTTCTCATATAAACACCACACAGGCCGAATAAGGGCAGAGGGGACATTCCAGCCAGCCATCTTCCTCTGCGTGCCACTTTGTCGCACCTTTGCTGATCTTTGCCTTGTCTTTCCAGCCAATCCGAAGGACTGCCAGCAGACCAACAGGCAGGCCCCTGCTTCTTTCCAGGTTTGGGAGGTCAAGAGTGCCTTCACTAGTCTAGTACGGGCAGAAGGTAGACATTTTTAAACTCATGATTATGTCAGGATGTTGGGATTCTTTATGTATTTCACATCTAATGGTCACAATCATCACTGTGTTATGTTTAATTTTCCTAATAATCGCAGCTCCTTCCTTTTATCATAGAATGCAGTTGCTTCAACAATTGTAGGGATGTACCAAAGGTGAATGGTATTGATATCCCTGTGCTGACGTACGCGGATGACGCGGTCCTCATGGCCCGCACTTTGAATGGTCTCCGCAAAGTAATCAGAGCTTATGCCTCCTTTATGTCAGCTTTGGGCTTAGAGATTAATCATAAGAAATCACATTTTATGGTTTGCGGAAGACCCTTGAGTAGGGTGGGGGAGCTAAGGATCGAGGATCAAATCATTAGCAGGGTCCATGAGTTCCCATATTTGGGGGTCATCTTTGATGAGAAAGGATCTTGGAAACCCTGTATTGCCAGAAGGGGTGTGCTTTATCATGCAACAGTTGGTGCGACTTTTGACTTTGCTGTAAGGGTAGGAAGTAAACCTATTAAGCCTTTGCTTGAAATCTGTAGGCGGAAATGCCTCCCTGTCCTGCTGTATGGTGCTGCACTTTGGGGGTATATGGATACTCGAGGCCTTATTGTAGAAGAAAATCGGGTCTGTAGAAGGCTATGGGGAGTTGGACAAAATGTTTCTAGTTTTTGCCTTCATTTGGAACTGGAGCTTGAGTTTGTGCAAGATAATATCCAGTTGGCTCCCCTTCTGTTATGGATTTCAATCTGGAGTAACGAACATGCTACTTTTAATAGGGATATTTTAAGGGATTATTTGGCTTGTGACAATGTAAAGAACATTCCCTGGCTGACGTATATAAGGAAGATGGCCCACGATCTGGGGCAGCCTGATTTGTTTGAATATCCTGAGGGTCTGACTAGTCGTGATAAAAAATGGGTTAAGGATAATTTTCTGAGAATCCAGGAGACCAAAAGGGAGGGGGAGGCCTTAGGGACAAAATCGGTCAGGGTTTTTTTATGCTAAAGATGGGGGTGGGTCCTGAGGGCTATCTCTTAGAGTTAAATGATGTGAGGGAAAGGTCTCTTATTACTCGATTCCGTTTGGGGATCATTAGAAGTAATCTGTGTTTCCCGCTAGGCCAGTATGGGGAAAAATCTATTAGACCCTGCCCCTGTGATGGGGTGTCCCAACAGACCTTGCCCCATTTTACATTGTTTTGTGTTTTCTATGCACCGTTTAGAACTTGTTTTTTATTACCTCTTTTAAGGCCCAAGGGTTTCGTGCAATATCGTCCTGCTTTTATGTGGTTGCAAATGGCCTCAGATGTGTTGGTGTGGAAGGGCCTGGGATCATTTTTGAAGGGAGCTATTACTTGGCGTAAAAATGTAGAGTTCTTAGAATGAATTCTTTTATTTTATTGTTTATAGTGAATGAGGTCTTATCTGTTTATATTCTTGATGAGTATTTTTATTGTTTATTGTTTTATTGTTATTTTAACTAATGTATTGGTGATTATTTGTTTTAATGGATGAATTTTTTCATACCAAGTAGTCTTCTTCTTCTATGTATTTCACATCTAATGGTCACAATCATCACTGTGTTATGTTTAATTTTCCTAATAATTGCAGCTCCTTCCTTTTATCATAGAATGCAGTTGCTTCAACCAAATGTATTGAAACTATCCTGCATTTCTCTGTCTGCCTTTGCATGTGTGAGACTTTATGTAAATGAGAGAAAGGGGTCTGATCTGTTTCACCACAGCTTCCCTGAGGAGTCAGAGTGTCATATTTTAGGCTGCCACAAATCACCTTTACTTTTCTAGGTTTGGGTGAGGTGCTGCTAGCTAGCCAAGAAGGTCAGGCCAACAGCTTCCAGTCGGTGTGGGACTGACTCAGTCACCCACATGCGGTGGTGCTGCCACCTGAAACCAAGCAGTCTTATCCCCATGGTAAGAGTCCTGCAACAATATGTATCATCTGGTAAACTGGAACTTGTGGCTTGGCCTTGGTATCTGCCCTTGTTACCAAACAAAAGGGGTTCAGAGGGCCCATTTTCTGAAACAGTCAAGTACACTGTTTCAAGCTTGCATGATAGGTAATGTTACAAGAGACAATCAAGTGGGCATGTACTTATAAATTGCAAAATCATGTTGTCTGGCCAAAGGTGTCTATGGTTACGCATGTGGCAGCATTGCCTGCCCTCTTGCCAATCAGAGCATCATATTAGTGTACCATACCAGCTATACCTTGGCTCACCAGAAGTAAACAGCAAAAACATTTTGCAGATTAAGTGTAGTAATCATATGTGACACTCTCTTACAGACACTAATATATTTCTGTTAATATTTGAGAAATGACTAGAGATTGTGTAACTGTAATTCACTCTTACCTCTCAGGCTTCTATTTAGAAGGCATGTTCAGTGCAAGAAAGTTATAAACTACATACTATGGCATGTATCTCCCTTAGAAGGTAAATGCTGTTATACTAGGAATAGAAATAAAAGCTATATTGTTTCATACAGTTATGCTGAAAACTTCTAGAACAAGTATAAAAGCAGTTAGTTCCATGCCGTCATTTCCAAGGGCAAGAAAGAGTGCCCACAGTGACATGTAACTGAACCTTTTGGATTTATCAGTGGCCTTTTATACTAACTTTGTTAAATTAGCTCATCGAGGAATGTTGTTGGCGTGAGGATGTCAGAGCTTAAACCTCAATCAAAGCCCGTCTTCGATTGTCTAATCTCGGATGTAGGAAAATAAAAACAACATTTCAAAGCATGAGCTATAAATGTTATTTACACATACCTTGTCATTTAAAAGCCTGTTTAAATATTCATATGGTGCAGAAGTGATGAAGCTTTTCATTTCTCTTTGCAGTCTGAGCGAATTTACTTCCAAGTCTTCTTACCTAGGGACTTGAAAGAGAAAAGTAAACCTATGTTCTTCAGCAGCAAGTGGAGTCTCGGCAAGGTGGTGGACTTTGCTGCAGCCTCGGCTAAACTTAAAAATGATAACAACAGGACATGTTGCAAGGTATGCCAATTTTTTGCAGTTTAAAAGTGCTTTATTAAGAAACTGTTTTAGCAGTGGTAGTCAAATGAACTTCTAAAAGACATGTGCCTACTATATTATACCCCAAACGATGTCATTTTAAAACAAACAAAAACCGTTGTAAGAAAATAAATAAAAAACCTATCACTGTATATAATATAAAAAGAAAACTGCTAAGTAAAGATTTTGCATTTTTATCAAGAAAAAGAAGACCTTCTACGTGGTATGAACTGGAAACCATATGTGTTTAATGTTATATAAGTAATGTATGTTATAAAAACTCTTAAATATCTAGAATACAATTACTGAAGGGGTTTTTAAAACTTCAGTCGAGTTATTAACATTACTACTAGTTTTGGATGGGAAATGGACAAATCAAGTTTCTCCAAGTCAATCAATATTATTAATGTTCTTTCCAATTGGAGGAAATCACTTGCAATGTGAAGGCAATTGTGGTTTAGATCAATAAATGTGCCCATAGATACGTTTGTAGAAAAACAGAGCAACCACCAAGAAATTTATGCAAAATAGAAAAAGGTGGTTTTAGAAATTTCAGTAGTTTTATGCCATACTAATTTCCAGATAACCTTCAATTACTCAATGACAATCTGTAAGTCCTTTGAAGAGCTGTAAATAACATTTGATATCACAAATTCGTCCAGAAACAAACACGAGTTGCTTAACTGCTGTTTGACAAAATATTATAGATCATTGCTCTGTAACATCTTGATGAAGTGCTTGCCCCATCTCAAATATAATTTCAGAATGAAGTTAAAGCCTTCTCATTTTGTAAAAATTGTCTGATTCTGACACAGGTAGACCTAAATATAAAATCGAACTACTATGGGCAAAAGAACTTATCACCATCTTTCTCTTTTCCTCATGAAATAAGATATGGTATACGATTAATTCTACTTCTCTGCTAGTACCAATCAGACTTTATTTTTCTTTTATAATAGGTTGTTTCTCACCCCCTGCTCTTTATATTCGATGAAACTCTCCAAAGATAATAAAAGTTGGTCATGTAATACTGACAATAGTGATAGTATTCATAGGTTCTTTTCAGTAAGGGAACAGATTATTAGTCCTGTAGTGGCTTCTGCTTTTGCTTTCCTATAGCTCTGGCATTACATAAGTTATTTGTTCTTCCTTTTCAGAAATTAAGACTATGCCACCCATCTTCAGGAGACTCCTTGCCATTGGACCACACATTGGAGAGCTACCTGTCCCACTCAGAGAATCCTCTTTATAATGGCGGGAACATTATTTTAGAATATCTTGACAATGACTGTGAATTATTGGAAGATGTTGATGCATATTTATAGTTATTCGTGCCAGTCAGGTTGTTGGCTCAAACATCTTACTGCTACTCAGGATAAAAAAAAATATATGTAAATATGTGAACAAAAGAAAATACTTTGAAACTCGTAGCAAAATCTAATTTTATACAGTTGATACCAACCGCTCTGCATTTCACAACCTATCAACAGCAATGCAGTATGCAGTGGACATCTCTGGCAAATGCATCAATTTGGACTTAAAAATACATTCATTTTTCTGTATATATTCACTTCTTTCTTGGTTTTCCACTGATGGCTCTGTTAACATTTAAAGCATTCAGAATGTACAGAAATTTCTATGCCTCTTGTCTTTATACTTTGTTTCATATCTGCCGTTATGTGGCTAGTACGTTCACAGCACTCCCTGGTTATGTATCAACCTCATATTGGTGACCTGCGTTGCTCAGGCAATCTCCTACAAGGCTCTGAAGAAATTTAAGTAGAAATATTTACTAATAACAATTGGTGCAGGTAAGCAGCAAACTGTTTATTGGTGTCCAGGTAGACCACAAGACCTGGCTCTGTGGCCTTTCCAGCCCTCCAGCCGATAATAAGGCAGCATGCAAGAATGGAAACCAATTACAAATATGTGCATATTTATTTCTAAGCACCGCGTCCAGTTCAGGAAAACACTCAACAGTTGCTGCAAGACAACTGGATTGTATGTACCAAACGGATTCGCAGGTCAGTGGAGTAAAAACGGAATGTAGTCTCGTGTCAAGGACATTTGATGGAAAAATGCACAGGTTGCCATTTATTTTAGGTTTTGTTTACAGTGCTGCCCTACCTTTTGGATGTGAGAGTGCTTTACAGTGAGACAATGTGTCAGTAGTGAAAGTGCAAGGAGTACAATTTACTGTCTGGGAGAAATTAAGCTAGAAAAATAAGTTAACATATAAGCAAAATTGCTTAACAGTTGCAGGGTAGCAGTAGATAAACAGAAGACAGAAGTACATTTTGGAGGGTGCATCAATCATTTCACAGGATATTTGCACAGCTCACAAGCTAATGGCATGGTTGAGAGAGTGAACAGGGTTATCCAGGACACCAAACAGCTGGCTTGAATATCCAAGTAATGCTAAACAAGAGGCTATTTAGCTACTGTTAGAAATGGATTCTTTGGTTGGCAGTCAGGTTATCCCCTGTCCAAACAAGGAACCCTCTCTCTAGTCAGGGTAAGTCACATACAGTCCAAATTATCCTGTGCCCACCCTCTGGTAGCTTGGCACTGAGCAGTCAGGCTTAACTTAGAAGGCAATGTGTAAGGTATCTGTGCAATAAATCATGCAATAACACAGTATAAATTCCATAAAAATACACCACACAGGTTTAGAAAAAGATAGAATATTTATCTGGTTAAAATAAGGTGAAAACAATCAAGATTTGATAAATACAAGTGGAGATATCATTTTTGTAATGATAAATAGAGTCTTTAGATCTTAAAAACAATGTGTCTCTTGCAAGCACAGAGTACCTGGTTTGCGTCTAAATTATCCGCAATGGACCTCAGAGGAGGAGATGCGTGGAAAACGGGGAGGTGTGTGCCGGTTTCTCCGGGAGCACACAGATGATGCGTCAATGCTTTTTCACGCAACAAGGGCTTTGCGTCGATTTCCGGTGCGCATACGTGGATCCTCTTCGGGTTGCGGGGTATTTGGACGCCCCGGGACAATGCGGAGAAATCCTGGGCATACAGGGCGAAGTCACAGGAGCTGCATCGAACCGGTGGGCGATGCGGGGAAATTTCTGTTGCACGGCAGGCGCTACATCGATTCCTCTCGCAGGAAGTCAGGCTGCGTCGTTCCGGCTTGTCTATGCGTCGATCTAGTGGGCGTGCGTCAGAGTTCCAGTTGCAATGCTGGCACTGTGTCAATCTCCACTCTGGGAGCCAGGCTGCGTTGTTCCGGTTCGCCGTGCATTTTTTCACTGTGGTGCAGCCTGTGCATCGATTCCAACAGGCTGTATGTCAATTTTCGCCGCACAAGGAGTTCTTTTGCAGAGATGAAATCTTTTTGGCCCTGAGACTTCAGGAAAGAGGAGGCAAGCTCAATCCATGCCCTTGGAGAGCACTTCTCAGCAGGGCCTGAAAGGGCAGCGAGGCAGCAGGGCAACAGCAAGGCAGCAGTTCTTCTCAGCAAAGCAGTCAGGTGAGTCCTTCGGGCAGCCAGCCAGCTTCTCTTAGCAGAAAGTTCTGGTTCAGAGTCCCCTTCCCAGTAGGTATCTTGTCAAGAAGTGTCTGAGTTGGTGGGGTCAGAGGCCCTGTTTAAATACCCAAATGTGCCTTTGAAGTGGGGGAGACTTCAAAGGGTGGCTTAGAAGTGCACAAGGTCCCCTTTCAGCTCAATCCTGTCTGCCAGGGCCCCGGTAGGGGGTTTGGCAGTCCATTGTGTGAGGGCAGGCCGCTGTCCTTTGACATGTAAGTGTCAGGTCCTCCACTCTCCTAGCCCAGGAAGACCCATTCAGTCTCAGATGTGTGCAGGTGTGACTGAGCATCCTGTGTTTGAAGTTGTCTGAGTGAAATGTACAAGGGACCTGTCAACTAACCCAGCCAAACGTGGATTGCAAGGCACAGGATTTAAGTGCAGAGAAATGTTCACTTTCTAAAAGTGGCATTTCTAAAATAGTATTATTAAATCCAACTCCACCAGTCAGCAGGATTTTGTATTACCATTCTGGCCATACTAAATATGACCTTGTTACTCCTTTCAGATCAGAATCTACCACTCAAACAGAATGAGGGTAGCCCTGATGTTAGCCTATGAAGGGAGCAAGCCTCACACCAGTGGACAATGAATTTAGGAGTTTTACACTACCAGGACATATAAACGGTCCTACCTTTTCCCTACATAGCACCCTGCCCTATGGGTAACCTAGGGCCTACCTTAGTGGTGACTTACATGTAGAAAAAGGGGAGTTCAAGGCTTGGCAAGTACTTGTAAAAGCCAGGTCGAATTGGCAGTGAAACTGCACACACAGGCCTTGCAATGGCAGGCCTGAGACATGGTCAGCGGGTGGCTGGCACAATCAGTGCTGCAGGCCCACTAGTAGCATTTAATCTACAGGCCCTGGGCACATGTAGTATACTTTCACTAGGAACTTATAAGTAAATTAAATAAGCCAATTGGGTATGAGCCAATGTCACCATGTTTTAAGGGAGAGAGCATATGCACTTTAGCACTGGTTAGCAGTGGTAAAGTGCGCAGAGTCCTAAAACCAGCAAAAACAGTGTCACAAACTGGAGGGAGGCAGGCAAAAAGTTGAGGATGACCACCCTAAGGCTGTCAGGTGTAACAGCTACCATGTGACTGCTCATTCAGTCTTTGGGGAGACACAGTTTGAAGTACTAGAACGTAGGAAACCTGTTTCCAAAATTGTGCCCAGTTGGGTACAAGACAATGTGGATTTTGTGAAAAGAAAAATGAAAAGGTCACAGATCCTAAGCAAGAAAGTGTACACTGAAGATCATTGTGTGAAAGAAAAGGAATTGGTAGCTCATGACTGGATCAGGTTCACTAGCCAGATCCGTTGAGGAGTGGCAGGCCTAAATGTTCTTCCCCACTAGAATTCTTAAAGTGTTTAATGCTGAATGGTCCATGGTGGAGGAAAAGAAGTGTGATAAAAGGTGATGACAGAAGGTAAATGGACAATATTAGGCATATGTTATCCAGTGGGTTTGAGGTTGATTACAACGGATTTAATGGGGATGAGTCTGAGTATGCTTTTTATACCAGAAAGGATGTTGAGGACGAAAGGCTTGTTGCAAGGCTTTGACCATGAAATGTGCAAGTGAATGTGTGACTCTTAAACATGAAGTATGACCTGAATGTGTGACTGAAATTGTGGAAGATTATTTTGAGGTGGTTATCAATAATGGTGACCAGAATATGAAAGGTCTTAGATAGAAAAAAATGTACATTCAGTCCATGATAATTAGAAGAGTATGTTACATTTTGCAATTTTGTTTGCATATTTTCTTTTGGGGGGGGGGGGGGGGGTGGCAATATTAACAGCTCCTGTGTGGGTTGATTACAATGTTGTTTTAACTGGGAGTTTTTATTGATTTGTCTTAGATGTGGAAGAAAGTTCTTTAATGTACTTTGTGAGTGCTACTTGCCTGAGTGATAATTTCCTCATTGGTGTTATTGAACTGCGGCTGAACGACTGTTGGAGGTTCTTGATGTTGGTGGTGGCAGTGATGCTACAATAAACTTATTTTGAAGATCCATTGCCATGCTTACATTTTTTATGAGATGACTTCCTGGAGAAGCACTAAACAATAAGTGTGAGAAAACTGAAATATATATATACAAATAGAGGTTCTCAATATAGTGGAACAATAGAATGTGATTTTAGGCCCAGAGCAGTTGACATAGCAAAATACACAAATTAAAATAGACAGTAGAAACGATGTAAAACAATGAAAATGGAAGATGGGCATTACTACAGAACACAAAGCTGGATCACCACAGTGAGGATTCAAACGCTTAAGACATATCCAAGCTTCTGTTCTACATATCACTAAGAAAGACCCCATACAATGATAATTTAGTTTTTTAGCTTTTCATTTCAGGTTTTCAGTTGTAAACTAATCGCCAAATTATCGCTCCTTTTTCATTCATTGTTCATTTTTTGCCTTTTTGGGTGGGGGGCTCACTGGTGCACATTTAGCCTTCTGGGGCTGTATTACACATGTGGTGCAAACTAGGAAAATGTGCCTTATTAGCATAAATGTGCTGCCCCCACGGCAGCCGCAAATTCACGCTGCCGTGGGTACTGAGCATTCATGTGAAAAACGGAGCTGCTGCTTTAAAGCTGCTCTGTGTTTCACAGTGCAGGGGACAACCCACCTGCACTTTTGAGGTGGATTAGAGATCCCCTTGCAGGCGGGTTAAGTGAGTGACAGCACCCGCCTGCAAGGGCATGTCTGGGAGGTCCAATGGACACTCTTTCCCACCTCCAGAGGGCCTCCATCAGGGGATGCACTGACAGCGGTCAGTGCGTCTTATCACAGCTTCTTTGCCTCTGTGCCCATGTCTGTAATATGGCGTGAGCGCCGAGGCACACCCCCATGCAAAAGAAGTAACACCCTCTAGTGATCGCGGTGGCGCTGTATGTGCACCAGCACTATCTGTATTACAGAAAGGGCCACAATAGCATCTGCGGCCCCTTCTGTAATACCGACCTATAGCACTAGCACTGTCATCAGAGGCAGTTCCTTCATTTACATGGGGGCTTGTCCCAATGCAAAAGAGGGAGTCCCGTATTATAGACGCAGGCAAAGAAGCTGTCAGAAGGTGCACTGACAGTGTGCCACCTGAAAGGTGGCGCACTCTCAGTCCCTCCCCCCTTACACCCTCCCCCACCCAATGGCAGCCCTTTGGAGGGGAGAAAATGGGTCCTATGGATCTCTAATCCCCCCCCACTAAAGTGCAGGCGAACTCCCGCCTGCACTGTGAAACACAGAGCGGCTTCAAAACAGTCTCTCCGTTTTTCACATCAGTGTGCTGTCCCCTGAGCTGCGAGAGTTTGCGGCTTCCCTGGGGGCAGCACATTCATCCTAATACAGCGTATTTTCCTCATTGGTGCCGGGTGCCCCTTTTAAAAATACGACCCCTGGTCTGTGTTTTTTCTTCCCTGCAGCGGTTTCTCACTTTATTCATCCTCAAAGGTTTCCCCTTCTCTTCTCTCCTTTGTCAAGTCTATGTATGCAACCTGCTGGTGATTGCCTCTACTCTTGTTTTCCCCCAAGAAGCCACATCAGCCTGCATCCACCCTTGCTTCTTACCATGCTTGCTTGGTGTTCTGATGCCTGATCACCCAGCATGACATAAGAGACAGTTTTTGTTACCTGTCTTTACCTGTCTTATTTTTGGAAGACCATATGATGTAATCTGTTTTCCCTAAAGTATACAAAAAGAGGTGGAAGATAATGTTGACAAGTCTGCATGCTCTTATGGAAACCCAATATATTAATTCATCTTCACACTAGTTACTAGAATTGTCGTCAATCATTTTTGTTTTCATAGAGATTATAATCTAAAATGATAGTTTCCAATTTGGAACAGGATAGTCTCCCGCTTGGTGTACAGTTATGTCTAGATTATTTTTCCTAAAACCGTGATTTTTTTTATTTGCATGTCACTGTCACAAAGCAGTGTTAAAACCTTTCCGTTTGCATTCCATTTTAATTCCACGAGGTTCTGTATAACACAGGAGTTGTATTTCTTTGCACCAAGGGGTTGTTGGATCACGTAGTTATTTCAGGTTATATTTACTCCTTGTACCAGTGAAGTCAGAGCAATCATTTCTTTTAGGAATTTCATTAAGGGTTAAGGAGCAATTTGAGCTAGGAATTGGAAATCAGACCTTTATGTTACAAAGGAGTCGAAGTGCCATGCCCAGATTAGAGTAAATGAGTGAAGTGAGTGAATCCAATCTGCTCGATGATACGCAGCAGTGGAAGACGTGCTTCCTTCTTTTTACCTCCGGTTGTAGTGCCATCATCTGAAACGGCACACTCTGAATATTTATATGGCTGTCATTCATCACTAAAAGTACTTATCTCACAAGATCCAAGGAATGGTTGTGTCCTAGCACCCATATTTAAATTTTAGATGGATAATCTCAAACAACCAATCTCTTTAACCTCTTTATTTCCTCTTGAATTGAGATCCAGGCGTATTAGCTTATTAAGGTACACTGATGACTTCATATTGTTGGATCACAGAGTAGTGGCACTTATTTGATTTTAGTAAAACTGATAGTCTAGTATTAAACGCACAAAAACTTATATTGTAGGTTTTAGGCACAAAAAAGGCAAAGAATTTGGCACATCGATGTAGTGGAGGTAAAGGAGGTAAAGTATTATGAGTGTGCATTTATTTTTCTTCTGTTTTGTGACTAAGCGCACTTATAAATTTGGAATGAGGACAAAACCCTTTATTCATGCAGTAATTAAATTATAGTTATATGTCAGTTCTCAAGACCATTCTGCAGGTTATTGCTGCCAGGTTGTGTGGGGTTATGTTATTTAATGCCTGATTTTATTTATTCCTGATCAGCTACCAAAGTCATTGTTTCATTATATTTCTTTCCCTGCCCAACTGAGGTTGGAGTCTGGGAAGACAAAACTTTCCATTTTTTTCAGATGTGTTATTTCTGAAATACTTACCTAAACTAGGCAAATCCATGGTGTGTATATACCGCAGAACCTGATGAGGATTGTAATGGTAAGGCTATATATATTTGTTGTCAATCCGTGGCATTTTTTTGTCTAGCTAGTCTGAAAGAGGTGGATCCGTTGAGGGGCCCCGCCATGAAAAGGCTGGCAGAAACTCAGTGCTGGGGCCACAGGGGGGCCTGTACTGCCCACGATCATATCACGGACAGTGCACCCCCCCCCCCCCTTCTAGCACCCCTGGAATGCACACTGTCTGCTACAGCAGACAGTGTGTGTTCCAAGGTGGTGGGAGCACCCTTTGTGTGACAGCATTGGCCTTGTGCTGGTATTTCGATAATGTATAACGTACTGGATAATTACTATGCCTGCTTTCACATTTGTGCTTTGAATGTATATTATCATTAATATCAATATGGTATTCTGTATTATTCCTTAACCCTTTTGAATAATTCTACCTTTTATGTGGTAATATTGATCTTGATATTTTGATAGACATACTCTTACTTTTTATTATTTTTTCCTGTACCCCGTCTTACCGATTGTTATTTATCGTTTTTTCTTGGTCTATGTTATTTTAAATGTGGCGGGTCTTTGAGTTTCTCGATTTTCCATCATTGTGTTTTGTCTTTGTATGGTTCCTACAAATGTTTGTGCTATTTTACTTTGATGTGAAATCAGCCTTGACAAAGGCCCATCTTTGCTAGCCACCAGGGGGCGAAACAGTTTTGGCTGTATGGTGCTTTTATAAAATAGTGAATCACTCTTTGAGAATGTTATCACAAGTTTGTTATCAGAAATAAACATTGGAATTTCTGTATGAATTGAATCCAGGAGTCTATAGTAATTATTGGATCAACCAAGGACGAAAAAAGTTGAAACCGTCAGCTCTGTCCTGCAGCACTGGAAGGCTAAACGCGCGTTTCCTCTGACATCACTAGCCCTCTTTAGTTGCCATTGCTTTTCTTCTGCTGGACATTCATACAAAGGTAAAGGGATGGGTAAAATATTTCCTGCCTTACAGGGTCGACCGAATCCACTCTTTACTCGACATTACGTACTGTTGACGATACAGGAAGTGAGAGTGGCAGCTTATCTTTATTTTTGTGATCTGCTTTGTGACTCGAGTTACATGTTTGAAAGTCAGGTCTTTCACCCCCAGGTTATGTGGACTTTGCTTTATATAATGATAAGGAAATGCTAATTAGGTTGACGCATGACGAGTACTAGTCAGCGGCTGTTGTCCACACACGCCTCCTGCTGCAGGTGCCGGATGTAGTTGAAAATGCTCACGAGGCTTGTAGTGTTTTCGGTGTTACTGGTGACGCCGGGGCACGGGAGGCAGCCGGCGGCGAGCTTTCTCTCAATCAGTGAACACGATGAAATTCTACTTTCCTCGGAGACACAGAGCGCGTTTACCGTGAGCTCGAGGTACGTGGAGAACGAGTCCAGGAGTTACATAGTGGTGTCTGTGCAAGACGAGGAGGTAGTGCAGGTAGTAAACGTCACCCGAAGTACACCCAACGCCACCCACTTCCTAGTGGTGGTAAAAACGCAAGGCCCCGGGGAAACTGCTCTGAAAGTCCAGCTGTGGGATCTGAAGGGCACGCAGCACAGGCTCGTCGAAGAATCCGAATACGTGCAAGTCACAGTGGTGCGTGGCCGCCCAATCAGGCACCTGCCGAAGCGCGCGAGGGATTTCACCACACTCGCCCTGATCATCGTCTTACCTGTGGTGCTTCTGAACAAGTGTGCCTTTGGGTGCAAGATAGAGCTGGAGACCCTGCGCAGTCTGTGGCGGAAGCCCTTGCCGGTGCTCCTTGGGGCAGCCATCCAGTTCATCTTCCTGCCCTTCTGGGGCTTTCTCTTGACTCGGATCTGGCAGCTGCCCCAAGCCTTGGCTTTTGGTTTTATTCTGACCTGCACCTGCCCCGGCGGGGGAGGCGGGTACCTGTATGCGCTGCTCCTGGAAGGTGACATCACCCTCGCCATTTCCATGACCTGCTCTCTGACAATGCTGTCTTTGTTCACGATGCCCATTAACTCCTATGTGTACAGCCATATTTTAGGGTTGTCGGCCTCGTTGCATATTCCCTTGATAAAAATGATGGCGACACTACTATCGATTGCAGCACCAATATCAGTCGGAGTAATCATTAAGCAAAGAGCCCCCCAGTACGCGCAGTATCTCGAGCGAATCATTCGACCTCTCACCTCTCTGATTGTGGTTCTTGGCATTTACCTTGGGGTTCAGATGGGTTCCCACTTTTTAACAGGGGTGCAACTGGACTTGCTCTTGATTGGGCTTTTAATTCCTCTTTTTGGACTGTTACTTGGCCACTTACTTTCCTCCACGATTTTTAAGATGCCTGGTCCAGTCTGCAAAACCGTGGCCATTGAGAGCGGGGTTCAAAACGCCTTTCTGGCCCTGGCTGTCATACAGCTTTCTTTCCCGCAAGCCGAGGCGGACATGATGTCTGTCGCCCCCTTCCTCGTAGCCCTAAGTGCTGCTGGTGAGATGCTACTGATTGTACTGGTGTACAACACCAGAAAGAAAAGCGTAAGACTGGACTGAATAAAACAAAATTCATAAATTTAACTAATTTTGTTTTTTTAATGTGTCGGTGCTTAATCAAACAGTGCGTGAGGTTTTATTCATTTTACCCAGTGCTTAATTTGTAAATAAAAACGTGCCGGCGCCTAAAGCTCTCTGAAACACGCGGCTGCTGAAATACATTTACAGCCACTCCCTGTATCTTCAACTCACTCCTGCCATCTGCCTTTGTTTTTTCCTTCCTCCGACTTTGCCATATGTGTCTTTTGCTCACAGTAAGTGCCTGATGCAGAAAATCACCGGCTCAAATTGAGCACTGATTTTACCCAAACACCACGTTTTTGTACTTTCATTTTGCGTTTACCTTTGGGGAAGGTACAATAACTCTAAATATTGTACCCCGAACTTTGAAATCTGAATGACTGTTAAAATCATTCTCATCATGTGAACGTTAACGGCATGCCTGACGATACCATTGCGTCACTATCATTTTTTGTAGATTTCACACATGTAGTGGGTTTTATTTCGTATTTGTCCAAATACATATATCCCTATTTTATGATTCTAGTGGACATTCAAATTGACCAATTAGAAATGGTTTCTGCTGGATGCTGTTGCTTATATATTGTTTTCTGGATATTTGGACCCCGATTATAAATGGAATGGTATAGGGTGATGCACCTGCTAATTACCGATTCTGGGATGAGGTATTTATTGAGTGTGGTAAAGACTTTGTATTTAGAATGTTAAGTTAGAAATAGGAATTACATTCATAAGTATTGTATACTGCACTCTCGCCAATTCTGCCCCGCTGGCAAAGAGTGGTAAAGAGAGCTGGTACTACACTACTGTGGTTGCATTTTTAGGTGTGGCCTCTCGCCTACCAATAGTATTCGAGTATATTT
This sequence comes from Pleurodeles waltl, assembly GCF_031143425.1. Lineage (NCBI taxonomy): Eukaryota > Metazoa > Chordata > Amphibia > Caudata > Salamandridae > Pleurodeles > Pleurodeles waltl. Next base: position 788,480,373 of record NC_090439.1, on the reverse strand, counting down.
AACATAGCTAGACAGGTCACATAATGTTGTTATTCAAACGGTGTTCTCCCAGCAGGTTCCGAGCAGCGCCTTGAGAAGGCACAAGGGAGAGGAGCAGAGACCAGGCGTGCCTGCCGCCAAGCCGCACACAACAGCATCTAGAGCGTTCGGGTCTATCATCTTGGACAGAGGACTGATTCACTCCCCCATCCCAACCCGTGCTTTCTTCGCATCTCTAACACAGTGTCCAGGAACCAGTAGGCAGTATGAGACAATTACAAGGAGAGGTGTGCTCTTTTTTCTTGGAGGCTACCTAGTGGTGGCTGGTGAATTTTGAAACTAGAACATTTTGAAAAGAATGAGACCAAGTGGTACATTCTATAGTAAAAATGTCCAAATAGATTTGCAAAAATGCTGCGTTTTACTGCCAGCCCTAAAAAGGCACGCAAAACAATAATTGATAAAGGGTTTCTATCTCTGATTATATATATCCCTCTAACCCCCACTCTCCATTTTTCATTCATTCCTTTCACCTCACTCCTATTAAAAGTTTTCCATTTCGCACAAATTTCCCTCTTACTCCAATCACTGTCACCTATTATCAGGGCCACTGGAATTATGAGGCAGGAGAGGGTCAAATTATGTGGCAGAGGTGAGTAAATAATGAGGCAAGAAAAGGCAAATAATGTGGCGGAATACAGCACTTATTGTAATAATATGACTTCTTTATTATGGCATTTATAAACCTGGTAACACTGTACTGGCATTGGTTACACCTCAACAGTACCAGTTTATCACCCAAGCATAGCACTAAGCACCAGAAAGGTGATCAGCCAAGGTTTGTAAAGGGCCTTCCACCGGGAGGCAACACGTCGCAGCATTTTTATTAACTTACTGTTAAAGCAAAAGCAGCAATTTTTGTTTTGTTAAAATCTGTAGATTATGCAGCAGATGATGGATGATGTGGAAAATGCAGCAATTCTGGTATAATGCAAAACTCGCTATGGCTGTGTAATTGGAAAAAAACAGTGGCCCTGCCTAGATGTTCTTTGCCTTACAGCGACTGTGTATCTAGCACATGGACATCATCCTTGCGACCCCGAGCACTGCCTTTGCGAGCCCTGGCCTCAGAGTTGTCAAAAACAAAGTCACTGGGGTAGCGCCGCAATCAGTATTGTCTGCCCGTTTTTCATCATACTAATAGTGAACAAAGTTCTGTAATTCATTAATAGTGGAATAAAAATGCAGCACATTTAGGGGGCTGCTGTAGTAACTAAAAATTATTTTAAATGTATGTTGTATACATGCTTGCAGGCCAGAGCATTTTTAGTAAGAGAGAGTGCGTATGTGGGAGCAAGTGTGTCTGCATGTGTAAGCATGTTGTGTGGGTGATAGTGAGGGAGAGTCAAGTGACAGTGAGTAAGACTGTGTGAGATTGAGGCCCAGATGCTCTGTTCTTTGATACAAGACAATACTAAGCAAAAGTTCCTGTGCTGCCTTGTGTCAATGGGAGAGAGAAAAAATGTGCCCTATCTAGTAAGTAGGGCTCCCGGTTTTATGGTATTTTTTTTGTGTTACATTTCCGTCTGTATTTATCCATATATATTTTTGACCATCTTATTAGTATTTATCCATTTTTTTATTTTCTGGTTTTCAAATAAGTGGAGTCAAAAATGGTACATATCCACATTTATTTAACTTATAGACATGCATTCATACTTTGGTGCCTGTCATGTTTTAACAAATTCAGCAGCCAAATATAGCAAAACACTACACCCACAGATAAATATTAGCAATTTACAAAAAAAAATCTATTTTATCATAAGCCTATATTTAAATGTTCGGTGGCATGTGTAGCTGCAGATACACATGCTGTGCACATCCCGCCATCTGTTACAAGTTGTTTTTCTTCGAAGAAGTCTTTTCGAGTCACGAGATCGAGGGACTCCTCCCATTTCGGCTCCATTGCGCATGGGCGTCGACTCCATCTTAGATTGTTTTTTTTCCGCCATCGGGTTCGGACGTGTTCCTTTTCGCTCCGTGTTTCGGGTCGGAAAGTTAGTTAGAATCTCGGAAAAATCGTCGGTATTGTTTGCGTTCGGTATCAGGTTAGTTATAACAGATCGACACCGACTTTTGAAGAGCTGCGGTGGCCCTTCGGGTTTTTTTCGATCCCCCCGTCGGGGCCTGGTCGGCCCGGCCACGTGTCTCTTCAAGGCTGATGGAACGGACCCCATTCCGCTTCTGCCCAAAATGCCATAACAAGTATCCATATGCAGATCAGCATCTGGTCTGTAACTTGTGTCTGTCTCCAGAGCACAAGGAGGATACCTGTGAAGCCTGTCGAGCATTTCGGTCGAGGAAGACATTAAGAGAACGAAGAGCAAGAAGACTGCAGATGGCGTTGGCGCCGACAGGACAAGGGCGTTTCCAGGAGGAAGAAGAAAGCTTCTCCATCCATGAATCGGACTCGGGCGAGCTCGATCCCGAAGAAACGCCGAAAACCGTGAGTAAGACGTCGAAACATAAAACTCACGAGAAGACAACAAAAGCCCAGGGGACGCCACCGCCAACAGGCCATGGCTTAACCCGAAAAATAGGTGACCGATCATCGGCACCGAAAAAGGGCACGCTGGTGGCGAAGTCATCCGACTCCGGTCGAGATACAGCCACACAGCAATCTCGGGCTCGAGATAGTGGCTCCCAGCAGGTTCAGCACCGAGACAGCGGCACCGAAATGAATCGGCACCGAGAGACCACGACGCCGAAAACAAAAAAGGTTTCGTCGGAACCGAAAAAAGTAGCCGAAAAGGTTTCGATACAGAAACATCCGGCTTCGGAACCGAAATCAAGTTCCTACACAGAGGAACAAGGACTGTCCTCACAAATGAAAATACATAGATTTGGACAGGAATTAGAGACAATGGAGCCAGACTACACCCAAAGACGGCTCCACATCCAAAAAGAAACGGGAAAGATCAGCACTCTCCCTCCTATTAGGATGAAACGCAAACTTGCCTTCCAGGAGAAAGACAAGCAGCCACAGGCAAAGGTGGCTAAACAAGTAACCCCGCCACCATCTCCACAATGCTCTCCGCAACCATCCCCGGTAGCCAGTCCACCTATGATGCAATCCCCGACCCACACAGGGATGAGTCAAGATGACCCTGACGCATGGGACCTTTATGATGCACCAGTGTCAGATAATAGTCCTGACTGTTATACAGCTAGACCGTCGCCACCAGAAGATAGTAGAGCCTATGCACAAGTGGTGTCAAGGGCAGGGGCATTTCATAATGTCAGCCTACATGCAGAGCCCATTGAAGACGACTTTCTATTTAATACACTGTCGTCCACACACAGCCAGTACCAGAGTCTTCCCATGCTACCTGGAATGCTCAAACACTCCAAACAAGTGTTTCAGGAGCCTGTAAAAGGAAGGGCCATTACTCCAAGAGTGGAGAAAAAATATAAACCGCCACCAACAGACCCCGTGTACATCACACAACAGCTAACACCGGACTCAGTTGTAGTAGGGGCAGCTCGCAAGAGAGCAAACTCACATACTTCAGGAGATGCACCACCTCCAGATAAGGAAAGTCGCAAATTCGACGCAGCAAACCAGTGGCGTATTGCAAATTCACAGGCTTTGTTGGCCAGATACGATAGGGCTCATTGGGACGAAATGCAACATTTTATAGAACATTTGCCCAAGGAGTTCCACAAAAGAGCACAGCAATTAGTTGAAGAAGGACAGAGTATCTCCAACAATCAGATACGGTCAGCTATGGATGCTGCAGACACAGCTGCTAGAACTGTTAACACAGCAGTAACAATAAGGAGACATGCATGGCTGCGTACATCAGGATTTAAACCAGAAATACAGCAAGCTGTGCTCAATATGCCATTTAACGGACAGCAGTTGTTTGGGCCGGAGGTGGACACTGCTATCGAAAAACTTAAGAAGGACACTGACACGGCCAAAGCCATGGGCGCACTCTACTCCCCACAGAGCAGAGGCACATTTCGAAAAACACAGTTTCGAGGGGGGTTTCGAGGGCAAAGCACAGAACCCACGACCTCACAAACAAGGCCCACTTATCAGAGCCAATATCTGCGTGGAAGTTTTCGGGGACAATATAGAGGGGGACAGTTCCCAAAAAATAGAGGAAAGTTCCAAAGTCCCAAAACTCCTCAAAATAAGCAGTGACTTACAAGTCACACATCCCCAACACATAACACCTGTGGGGGGGAGACTAAGCAAGTTTTACAAACATTGGGAGGAAATAACAACAGATACTTGGGTACTGGCAATTATCCAGCATGGTTATTGCATAGAATTTCTCAAATTCCCTTCAAACGTCCCACCGAAAACACACAATGGGGGTGATTTTAACCTTGGCGGACGGCGGAGGCCGTCCGCCAAGGTACCGCCGTGAAATGACCGCACCGCGGTCAAAAGACCGCGGCGGCCATTTAAACATTTCCGCTGGGCCGGCGGGCGCTCTCCGAAAGAGCGCCCGCTGGCCCAGCAGAAATGCCCCTGCAACGAGGACGCCGGCTCAGAATTGAGCCGGCGAAGTTGCAGGGGTGCGACGGGTGCAGTTGCACCCGTCGCGTATTTCAGTGTCTGCAAAGAAGACACTGAAATACTTTGCGGGGCCCTCTTACGGGGGCCCCTGCAGTGCCCATGCCATTGGCATGGGCACTGCAGGGCCCCCCAGGGGCCTCGCAGCACCCCCTACCGCCATCCTGTTCATGGCGGGTTTCCCGCCATGAACAGGATGGCGGTAGGGGGTGTCTGCCGCCGCCATGGAGGATTCAATGGGGCAGCGGTAAACAGGCGGGAGACCGTCGGTTTACCCTTTCTGACCGCGGCTGAACCGCCGCGGTCAGAATGCCCTCGGGAGAACCGCCAGCCTGTTGGCGGTGCTCCCGTGGTCGGTGACCCTGGTGGTCACCGGCCGCCAGGGTCAGAATGACCCCCAATATGTCAAAACAACATATAGATCTTCTAGGACTAGAAGTTCAGGCGTTGCTACAGAAAGAAGCAATAGAATTAGTACCAAACCAACAGAAAGGAACAGGAGTTTACTCTCTGTACTTTCTCATACCCAAAAAAGACAAGAGTCTGAGACCTATATTAGATCTCAGAACATTAAATACCTACATCAAATCAGATCACTTTCACATGGTGACATTACAAGACATAATCCCACTGCTCAAACAACAAGACTACATGACAACACTAGACCTAAAGGATGCATATTTCCATATACCGATACATCCTTCACACAGAAAGTACTTAAGGTTTGTATTCCAAGGGGTACACTACCAATTCAAGGTGTTGCCGTTCGGAATAACAACTGCGCCAAGAGTTTTTACAAAATGCTTAGCAGTCGTAGCTGCACATATCAGAAGGCAGCAAATACATGTGTTCCCGTACCTAGACAATTGGTTAATCAAAACAAACACGCTAGAACGGCGTTCACAACACACAAAGTATGTCATAGAAACCCTCCACAAACTAGGTTTCTCAATCAACTACACAAAGTCACACCTTCTGCCGTGTCAAACACAGAAATACTTAGGGGCGACAATCAACACAGCAAAAGGGATTGCCACGCCAAGCCCACAAAGGGTTCAGGCATTTCACAATGTAATACAGGCCATGTATCCAAATCAAAAAATACAAGTCAAAAAGGTGATGAAACTCCTAGGCATGATGTCCTCATGCATAGCCATTGTCCCAAACGCAAGGTTGCACATGCGGCCCTTACAACAGTGCCTAGCATCACAGTGGTCACAGGCACAGGGTCAAATTCTAGATCTGGTGTTGGTAGACCGCCAAACATACACCTCGCTTCAATGGTGGAACAGTATAAATTTAAACCAAGGGCGGCCTTTCCAAGACCCAGTGCCACAATACGTAATAACAACAGATGCCTCCATGATAGGGTGGGGAGCACACCTCAATCAGTACAGCATTCAGATCTTACAAGAAGGGGGATTCTCAAGTTTAGTTGGAATATGTTGATTCTTTTTGCAGGGCACTGGATGGATGGGTGAATGGCAGCAAGGTAACAGCTTATGAGGGGATGTACACGTTGATTGCATGGGAGCACTTATATAGTCTTTGCGTTCCGGAGTTCCTATTTTTATTTTACATATCTAGGTCTTGGGAGACCGTACACTGGACCACAATTCTCCCAGTCCCTCTCTTTTTTCGATAGGTAGGACAGCAGTTGTGCTGTGGGACTTGTATTGTTTCCTAATCAGGATAACCTTTATCCTTGATTTTCTTCCCTGTCTGTCTAGTCTGAACTATGGATAGTTTCCAAGGTCTCAGCTATGATGACGATGTAGTTTCGGCCATACTACAGGCCCCTTCTATTCTCGCTAGTGATGCCTCGGGTCCAACAGGCAGCCTTAAGGAGGGTTGGGATCAACTATCCTCTTAGAAGCGCAAATTGATCAAAACCATAATGCATGGTACGATCATGACGGAATACCTTAGAGCCAATATTGACCCGAACGGCTTACTGGTTTCGAATGTGCCCAGGATCTTTCTGCAGGATTTGCCCTTTAGAAAAGACTGGGCACAGATTGCATGGAGGTGCACTCGTGATTGGCTTGTTCTCATTATCAATACTTCAAAAAGTTTAGCCGAATCCATTACCATACAGATTAACTGTGTGGAGAGTACAATCAAGATGACAGTCACTCTAGCGGCATTCAAGAGCTGCCTTCTTAAGATTATGCAGAACTCAATGAGACCAAGGAGTTCCTTACCCAGCAAAAAATCTCTAAATTGCAAAATGACATTAGTAAATTTGAACGGGAGAAGTCTATCCCTATATTAAGGAAGACTTTGAGGCTGATGCACAATCTCGCTCATCAGATGAGTCTACAGTGTCCAATAAGAAAGCGCGCAACTACAGCAGCAGCTCTTCATCCGATGGATGGAGCACTGATGACAGTGTGCCTCAACCTTTTTATAACCTCCCACAATATCCCATTCATCAACCTGTTTTCTGGCAACCTCCCTATCCATATTTTCAACCTCGCCCCATGCTACCTTATGGGCCTTTTTTAGGCCGCGGCCAGAGCAGAGGAAGAGGCAGAAGGAGAGGAAGAGGCAGAAGAGTTCACTGGGGCAGAGAGGAACCACAAATGGTCACCCGGAGCCAGGGCAAGATTCCCCCTCCGAGGTCCTAGTGGTTAACCTATCTAGTCGACAATTATCCATACATGAATCGAGAGTCCTCACTAGAGGCTTAGGTTTTGTACCCACACCGCCTAAGAACTTTTTTCGCTTAAATTGTGAATTGTCAAAATTTTTTAGAAAGTTTCATCTTCACTTCTTTTTTAAGGATCGACCAGAACCTCCCATTGTTGCTGACACAGGCTTAAAAAAAAAAACTCTACTTTTATGCCTCCATCTCACTCTCTCCCATGCAAGGTCATGGCATTCAAAAAAGCTGTCCTATCCGACCTTGACCAGGTCCACCCCAAGCAACCATTCATTAATTTGCCTACTCTTGAAAGGAAGGCCCTGAAAACTCTGTCCACTGATCAATCTATAGTGGTTAAACCAGCTGACAAAAGGGGGGCTATAGTCATCATGGACACCTCTGACTATAGGCAAGAATGCCTCCGCCCCCTGAGTGACACCACATATTATGCGCCTTTGACTCGTGATCCTACTAATCTTTTACAGACTCAAATCAAGAGTATGATTGAAGAAGCCCGTGGCAATGACTGGATCTCCTCCAAGGAGGCTGAGTTTTTGGAGACTACCCATCCTCGGACTCCGTATTTCTATTGCCTCCCTAAGATCCATAAGGGTACCTTCCCTCCACCTGGACGTCCCATTGTATCCGGCATTGGTTCGGTTTTGGAACCATTGTCCACTTTTTGTGATTTTTTTCTGCAACCCTTGGTGAGAGATTCCAGTACTTACCTCAAAGACACCAAAGATGTCCTCAATTTGATTGAGAGTGTCAATTCCACTATTCAAGTTCAAGTACTGATCACTTTGGATGTAGAGGCCTTGTATACGAACATTCCCTAGGAAGCTACCCTACGAGTCGTGGAGTCTGCTCTCCTCCAGAGTTCCTGGTCTTCTTCCACTCCTGTGCATTTTGTGATGCAATGTGCTACACTGGCCATGACTGAGAACTTTTTTAAATTTGAGGATTCCTTGTTTCATCAGATTCGTGGGACTTCCATGGGCAGTACATTCGCTCCAAGTTTGGCATGTTTATACATGTTCCACTTTGAAAAATTGTTCATTTTACCTACATCTAATCCTTTTCATGATAACATCAAATTGTGGCGAAGATATATAGATGACATCCTTGTCATCTGGCAAAGCTCTGTACAGGATGTTGATCTCTTTACCAATTGGGTCAATACTTTGGACCCCTTCTTGAGATTCACCGCTCATACTTCCACCACTCAAGTCCCTTTCTTGGACTTAATGATCAGGATTGTTGACGGTAAACTTGTGACCGATACTTACCATAAGAGCACTGACCGGAATAGCTTGCTTTTATACGATAGCCACCACCCAAAGGCCCTTCGTGATAATCTCCCTGTTGGCCAATTTTTGAGATTACGTCGTAATTGCAGCTCGGTTAAATCCTTTGACAGTCAGGCACTTGAGTTGAAACATAAATTACATGACCGTCACTATCCTAAAAAGATTATTAACCCAGCCTATAAGAGGGCTCGCAACAATCACAGGGAAGCTGTGCTAGCTCCTGTTTTGAGGGGATCAGAAGCTCATATAACTTGTGTATCCACATACACTCCTCTGTCCAACACTGTTAAAAAACGTATCAAAAAGCGTTGGAGCATTTTACAATGTGGAGGTACTCCGATTCCGAGACCGCTTTTTGCTTTTAAAAGATCCCCCCAACATTAAAGATTTAGTTGTTCATACACGTCCACGCATACAAGGAGATATGTCAAACCAGACAACTTTATGGAATCTACCTCCGGTCACCGGACACTACCCGTGTAGCTCTTGTAATGTTTGTTGCTTGACCAAACGGGTTGACCAATTGGATCTGAAATATGTTGGCACCTGGTATCTGAACAGACATACAAATTGCAATACTCAATAATGTATTTATATGATTACCTGTCCCTGCAACTTGCAGTACGTTGGCATGACGACTAGACCTGTCAAACAGAGAATTAATGAACATCGTAGTAATATCAGGTGTTCTCGTATTACTACTAAATTAAGTTCACATTTCCTGGAAACACACCATGGCCCTGACGACTTATGGTGGGTGGTTTTACAGGTACCTAGACATGAAGACAGTGATCCCAAGTATCTATTTCGAACTGAACAACGTTGGATTTTCAGACTTAAGACATCCAGTGAGGGCCTTAATGATGAGATCCCGTGGTGTACTCTATCACCCTAAAGGAGTTCTATTTTTGCCTTCTCCCTGACTCGATACCACCTGACTGTTGTAACTTTCAAATACACTGACTATTGTATTGGTGTTGCCACATTACCTATATAGGTTTGCGAGAACATGCCCATTATACTTTTCCCTGTCCTGTAGACTTGTACAGGGATTTGTCATTTATCCAGCTTATCCGGGCAGATCGTTTGCATTTGCCATTTACATAAGTTTTGTATTGATCTTTGTCATTTTTATACACATTAGTGTTTTGTATTGCCTATATGTTCTTATTTTTCACCTCTATCAATGGATAGCATTCAATACCCTTCAGTCTTTTGCCCTCCATGCTCACAATTGACTTCCACATATTCATCTATGGCTCCTTTAGTGAATTCTACTACCAACATGGCCGCGCCGTTTTGGCGTGTAGTCCGTTTTCTAGTTCTATGACCGGAATCAGACACTGCCGAGTTCCGGGGCCAACGTGAGTATTCGCGCTCCGTATTTTGGATATTTATATCCCCCGGGACGCTGTGCTACTGTTTCCAGGCACACAACCTGGGGCAGGTACACCGATGGACCAGAGGAAGACTACAAGTAAGTTCTTCCTGTTGCTCTGTCCCGGTGACGAGCATTTGATTATAAATGTTCAGACAGTTTTTTTATTTCTTACACGAGCCTTGTCGGCTCGGTCACAATCTCCTTACACATATGATATTTTCCTATTTGGCTATTCTGATTCACTTTATAGCGACTTGTTTTCTTGGCTAGGAACTTAGATTTCTATGTTCCAGCACCAGTGTTAGTCTCATTTACTAGTGATTTAATGGCCTTGTTATATATTTTTCTCATTTTTCCAGCAAATTTCATTACAAACCTGATGTTTTCCAACAAAGCCTAGTCTTTCTCTGTGGCATGGTGCTTATATCTATATTTATATTTACAGCTAGATTCACATCAGCATAGTTGAGACACGTTTGGGGGGTCGGAATTAGTGACTTTATATACATGGTGTACTCATAAACTATGTTTTAACCATTTACGAGTGTGTACTCTATCCATGCATTATAACATTTTATAACATTTTATTTTTTACACCTAGTTTAGTCCCTTTGGTTTGAGGCTTGCGCGTTCCTAAGATGCCCTTTCTCTACTATGGGATGGTAAGCCGTCTGTGTCTTGTTCATTGTGTCACTCTTTGTTACGGGGCGACTGCGTTTTTCACTTTTCCTTCACTTTGTAGACACCAATGTATGTCTTTTTCTGTTTTCATGCAGGGCGACCTACTGACAAATTGACGGTGACAAGTAGTCCTCGTTCAGTAAGTGACTTCCCAGCACTTAGCCTTTTTTTGTTTTGTGTAATAAGGATAAGTAGTCATTACGGTCCTGATGAAGCGCCAAGGGATCATTTTTTGACCGCAGAAGCGTGAAACATGTTGACCACACTGTGTTAGGACAAGGTACACCACCTTTTTTCCTTTCCATGGAGTACAGTGGGACATTATTCCCCGTATTAACTCCTCGTGTTTCCTTTTTTAATCTTGGCCTGATCCTTTTTCTGAGTTATTAAATCATGATGCCTAAGGCTCAGAGTCAATTTTAATTTGTTTGTCTCTCCCTTATTTCTTTCTTACCGTCAGTACTTTCTGCAGACCTCATTATTTCTGCTATATTATTTTCGGCTGAGTGCCACCACCTTGTGTGGGGTGGCCCGCCAGACATTGCAGTGCCGGTCTGACGAGGAGATCACCCAATGATGATGCTTAGCCTCCTAGTGGATGCTTGAGGGATCTCCTGATAATACTGACTCTTCCTCTCCCTGCTTGTATATGTATTGGAACAGTGTACTATTTTTATTTTACAGTTTCAGAGCTGCGCCAGCACCTAATTGACAGCAAGCTGGTTGACCTCAGAGGCCCAGGAAGCGGACTGTTGGAGAGCACCAGTGTCCAAAAGAGATATGGGTAGATGCCGCCAAGGATGGGAAGGGTCCCCATCAGAAGAAGTGGGGGAGTAAACCGGGGAAGTTCTCTAAAAGGCCCCAACCTAGTTTCCAAGTTAAGGATTCGCAGCCCCCAGGTGAGAAGAAGCCATGGATCTCTACAGGGAAGCCTGCAAAGAGGGGTCCCCGTAAATGCTGTGCATGTGATTAGGAGGGTCACATGAGGGAGATCCCAGGTGCCCCAGGCAGACACCGGCACCCACTGGTGCACAGTCACAGGGTTTGGCCAGTGTAGCACTTGGGGAGAAACACTAGAGCCAGTGTGACTACTGTCAGGTGTCACCTGGTGTCTGAAGAGTAAGTGATTCCCAATGTGCTTCACCAAGTAGTTGCTGTAGACAACTCAGAGCACCTTTGTCAGGTCGAGCAGGTTCCTTGAGGGTAGCTCTGAGTCCAACCATGCCTGTTGATTGTCTGCTAGGTAACGACCTGGAGGATTCCTCTTGGAGTGAGGTGGAACGTCGGTCACACTTGGAAATGTTGGGTCTGCCTGGGTGGGCATGCGTGATCACCCTGTCTATGGCAGCCGGTCAGGGTGATCAGGAGGCCCTTGAGCCTGAACGAGTGGCCCCAAGTGCCTGCCAGGAAGAGGAAGGGCAAGGGGCATGGGAAACACACCCCTGAAGTTTCCAAGATTCTATAGGAGGCTGACCTGAGGGGAATACCCCAGAACCTACAGGGGAACCAGTGGCTGAACTGGGGGATGTGCCCAAGCTGACCCATTTGCAGCAGGAAGGTGTCCCACCAGGGAGGAGATCTGCGAGGCACAAAAGTCATGCCCTTCTCTTGAGGGTCTGCGCCAACAGGCTGCAGACCATGCATCTGGCATGGAGTCTGGATCACACTGGACTTACTGAGAGGGTGGCCTCCTCTATAGTGAGCCTAAGGTTGCTGAGCCTGGGGCAGCCGGTATGTTAGTGGTACCCGGGTGCTTCAGAACCTTCCTCCTGGGGCTGGTTCATGATGTGCCTTTGGCAGGAAATTTGGGTCGGATAACACTTTTGAGAGGATTGTCACCCACTTTTCCTGCCCCGAAATGCGCAGGCACTCTGACACCTATTGTAGGTCTTGCCAGGCAAGTGGCAAGAGTGGGGGTAGATTCAAGGCTCCCCTCCAACTATTTCCAGAGGCAAAAAAGTGACGAGGGTAAGCTTGCTGCATGCCATACCTGTTTTCAGTATGAACCATCAGCTGAATTCTGCTCTGAGAGACCTCACAGCCTGCTTCTACAGATTAAACCGTTTCTAGAAGAAGAAGCTATGCTGTTACAAAAATGATCGGATGCTCTAAGGGGAAACTGAGAACCACCTGCATTTCTCAGCAAATGTGGCTTGCTGCCTGCAGAAAATGCTGCTTGTGTGCTCAATTGATCCAAGAACCTCAAAGTGAATTTCCAAATTCCAAAAGAAAGCAGCCTGCATGAACAAAGACATGTGTGCTCAAGTGTGATGTTTAATTAGCAGATTTCCTGCCACCAGTTTTTACTGTGCCTTATGCAGAGGGGTTTTATCACATTTTGAGAGCAGGGGCTGAATGCTTAATTTCTGGATTCTGGATGATTCTTGGTGCAGCAAGTTATACATTGCTGCCACCACAGAGCCTGTGGGTTTGCAGTTTACTGTTTATTATTCTGCTAAGTAGAGGCATGTGCAGGTTCCTCGTGGCCGTACCTTTTTTATTTGATGGGTGTGGTGTGCTTGTGTGATGTAAGAAGTTTGCCAATCCTTTTTAGTTGAGAAAACATTGGTAAGAGTATTGTAAGGCACCCCAAATCATTTTTTCCAAAGACAGTGAAGGGTTGTTGGGCAGAAATGCTTTACTGGCCAATGGTGTATTACTCTTGCCCATAACAAGTCCACAAAAACCTGAGAAACTTTCCAGCTCTGTTTAAAACCAGACACTCTGCTATTGACTCAACTAAAGAAGCATTGTCAAAGCCAATAGGTCTCGCCTATGCAAGAGCTATTAGCTTTGCCAATATGTTTTAGCCATGTTGTACACCAGCTTGGAAGCTGTTCAGCATGGCTCAATGTTAATGGCATAATGGAGAGTGACATGGAGTGGAGTGTCATAAAGTAGACAGTCGTGAAGTAGAGAATCATGGAGTGGTGTAGAGTAGAACTGAGTAGTGTGGAGTGGAGTGTAGTGGCGCAGAGTGGAATAGAGTGTTGTAGAGTTACATAGAGTGGAGTAGTGTATTAGAGTGGAATGGCATAGAGTGGCGTTGAGTGCCAGAATGGAGTGGCATAGAATACCAGAGTGGAGTGGCATGGAGTGGAGAGTTGTAGAGTGGAGTACTGAAGTGACAGAGTGGAGTAGTGTATCATATAGAGTGGTATGGAGTGGCATAGAGGGAGTTGTCATAGACTGGTGTAGTGTTGTAAAGTGAAGTAGTGTTGTAGAGTGGAGAGGCAAAGAGTGGAGTGTCACAGAGTGGAGTAGAGTTTAATGGAGTAGAGCATCATGTTGTAGAGTGGCGTAGAGTGGCCTTGAGTGAAGTGGCATAAAGTACAATAGTTCAGAGTAGATTGACATAAAGTGCAGTGGCTTACAGTACACTGGTTTTGAGTAAAGTGGTGTAGACTGCAGTAACAGAGTAGAGTCACACAGAGTAAAGTGGTGTAGAGTTGAGTGGTGCAGTGTATATTGCAGTGGCATAGAGTACAATGGCGTAGAGTGGCACATGGTGGAGTGGCATAGGGTAGATTAGAGTGTATAGAGTGGCATAGAGATCATTGATGTAGAGAGGAGTGCTGCAGAGTAGAATGCAGTGGTGCAGAATATTATAAAGTTCAGTGGTGGAGAGTGCAGTCTTGCAGGATAGAGTGTCTTAGAGTGCATTAGTGTAGAGTGCATTGGCATAGACTGCATTGGTGTGGAGTGCAATGGCCTAGTGGCGTAGAGTGTTGCAAAGTAGAGTGTTGTAGAGAGCAGGGGCGTACAGTACAATAGTGTAGAGTAGAGTGGCATAGAGTGCAGTGACAGAGCACCATGGTGTAGAGTGACGTAGCATGCAGTGGTGTAGAATTCAGTGGCGGAGAGTGCATTCTTGCAGAGAAGAGTGTCTTAGAGTACACTGGCATAGAGTGCATTGGCTGAGAGTGTTGCAAAGTAGAGTGCTGTAGAGAGCAGTGGCATAAAGTGTTGTCTTGCAGTGATGTAGAGCTCAATTGTGTAGAGTGGCTTAGCATGCAGTGGCGTGGAGTGTTGCAGGGTAGACTATAGTGGCATAGAGAGCAATGGAGCAGAGTAGCTGGCGTACAGTGCAGTGGCATAGAGTCCATTCCTTTTGAGTAAAGTAGTGTGCAAAACATTGGATAGAGTGCAGTGATTTAGAGTAGAGTGGCGTTGAGTAGTGTGGTGCAGAGTAGAGTGAGGCTAGAGTGGCTAAGCATAGAGTAGAGTGGTGCAGGGTAGCATGCAGTGACATACAGTAGTGGTGTAGGGTGCACTGACATAGAGTGGAGAGGTGTACAGTGGAGTGGCCTGGAGTGTTGTAGAGTGCAGTGGCGCAGAACAGAGTGGCATAGAGTTCAGTGGTGGAGAGTGCATCTTTGCAGATTAGAGAATCATAGAGTGCAGTGGTGCAGAGTGGAGTGCATTGATGTAGAGTGCAGTGGTGTAGAGTGGTGCAGAGTAAAGATGCGTAGAGAGCAGTGGGGTAGAGTACAGTGGTGCAGAGTAGAATAGAGTGGCATATAGTGCAGTGGCCTAGAGTGTATTTGTTTAGTAAAATGATGTAGAGTGCAGTGGCGTAAAGTGGAATAGTAAGTGGAATAGAGTGGCAAAGAGTGCAGTGACATAGAGTAGATTGTTTCAGAGTATAGTAAAGTGGTGTAAAGTGCAGTGGCCTAGAGTAGAGTGCCACAGAGTGAAGTGTCAGAGTGCAGTTGTGGCAAGCAGCTTAGAGTGGATTGGCGTAGAGTGGAGTGGTGTAGAGTAGAGTGGTGCAGAGTGGAGTGGTGCAGGGCAGAGTGCAGTGGCATAGAGTGGCGTGATGTAGAGTAGTGTAGAGTGCATTGGCATAGAGTAGCAAAGAATGGTGCAGAGTAGACTGCAGTGGCATAGAGCAGAGCGGTTTAGTGTTCAGTGGAGGACAGTGCAGTGTTGCAGAGTAGACTGTCGTGGAGTGCAGTGGTGTATAGTAGAGTGGCATAGACTGCATTGGTGTAGAGTGTATTGGAGTACAGTGGGGTGCAGAGTAGAGAAGTGTACAGAACAGTGGCATAGAGTACAGTGGTGAAGAGTAGAACAGAGTGGTGTAAAGTGCAGTAATGTAGAGTACAATAGTGTAGAGTGCAGTGGCATAGAGTGTTGCAGAGTAGAGTATAGTGGCATAGAGTGCGTTGTTTGTGAGTAAAGTGGTGTACAGTACATTGGCCCAGAAGGCAGTGGTTAAAGTAGAGTGCTGTGGGGGCAGAGTGTAGTGGTGCAGCATAGATTGCAGTGGCATAGAGTAGAGTGGAGTGACGCAGAGTAGATTGTTTCAGAGAAGAATGAAGTGGTGTAGGATGGAATGGTGCATGGTAGAGTGAGGTGGTGCAGGGTAGTGTACAGTGATATAGTGCATTGGCGTACAGTGCAGGATTGCAGAGTAAAGTGGCATAGAATGGAGTAGTGTGGAGTGAACTGGCATGAAGTGGAGTGGTGTAGAGTGCAGTGGCGAAGAATGAAGTAGTGCATATTAGAGTGAGGTACAGTGCATTGGGGAGGGTGATGCAGAGTAGAGTAGAGAGGCATACAGGGGCAGAATTATGGAAAGTTGCGCTGCACAAAGTGCAGCGCCACTTTCCCTGCGCCCCTTAGCACTCCCGTACCACCACCATGTGTGCACCATATTAAAACTACAGTGCACCATGGCGCAGGGTAGGGGGCAATAGCATAATTTCTCATGACGCTATTGATGTACTCTGCGGTGCTACTCCTGCAGAGTACATCGGGCCCCATTCTAAAGAATGGAAGCCCCTTTTTAACGCCTGCTCTTGAGCAGGCGTTAAAAGTTCCACAAAAAATGGCGTAAGGAAATCTCATAGATTTCCTTACGCCATTTTTCCTGCTCTCCTAATGGGGAATGCCCCCTTTGCATACATTATGTCTGGCGCAGGCATAATGTAACGCAAATCGTTACAGAGTGGCGCAATGCTCACTTTGAAGTCAGAGAAAGAAAAGTGAATACCAAGCATCACTGAAAGACAGAGAATGACATTTGACCTCTGACTTTGAATGTATAGCAAATGTGACAAGATAAGAACAAGATTTAAATTTAAAGGCCTGTTTACAGAAACAGAGCACTATGAATGATACTATAAATAAGGTTTGGGCAATGGAAGGGACAAACTCAAGTTTAATAAAGCCAGCAAATAGAAAGCAAGAAAATGTGAATTACAAACCAAAAAGCCACTGGTAAGCAACGGGAGGAATGCATTCTGAGGGAGGCTTACCAAATGCTCGGAAGATGTCTTTAGGAAACCAGACAGGTAGGCTTTGACTTAAAATTTGACAGGCAGTGGCTGATGTCCTTACCCTGCGGCTCTTATAATGAAGCCGGTGAAGTAAATCAAAAACAGGCTGCTGCACTGTATGATTTTTGCAGTTCCTTTCTAACATCAGTTAATGCAATGTGCGTAGTAGGTTTTGAACAAATTAGTCAAATATTCTACAGAGCCTCAGCTGACATTTAAAAAAAGAATTTAGCAAATATCTGAAAGGAAAATTACTGGACTCGCAATTGTAATTCTGCAATTCATTTAGATGTGGATTACTTTTGTGCGAAGAGGTATTGTGGAGGCTTTTGTCGGCAAAATAACACTTTAGGGCAAGTGTCAAGTCACATTTGCCATGTTGATAGTACTGGTTTTGTAAGTGTTTTTATCGAGACACTTTCCATGTGTTGCACTCGATTCTGCAGGTTTAATATATGGAACGTTTTCCACCATCAAAATGGATTGCTTTTGACGTGTAAGAGAAAATGATCCAGTTGCGTTTTAAGCATTTCCGCCCAAGTTACAAACATAATGACAAAAAAAGTGAGGAATACACGTTTAGTTGGGAGTGAATTTATTGAAAGCAGTGGTCGTTGGGCAGGCCGTGGGTGTCTGCTTTTCAGCTTTTCGTTGCAAGCCTTGCCCTCATAAAGGCGAGGCGCTACGGGCTGTGTAGCGGCCTGAGCCCTCTATCCCATCCAAGCCTCCAGTTTAAGTACAGTTTGGTACATCATTGCAAGGCTTGCAAGCCACCTTGAAAGGAGGGAAACAGCTGTGAATAGAAACTATTGTCCTGAGTGGAATGGAGGGAGATGCTCAGGACGTGACCATGCCATACCTGCAAAGACACAGGTGCACAATCGGTACTCTAAACCAAGGATGTCGATAGGTACACGGGGGTTGGATCAAGAGTGGATCTATGCGGTATTTTCAGGATAAATGTATATATGGTGCTAGGTAGCTATCATTTACATTGTCATGTTGTGTTCTGACACACCATGTATGGAATTCATCATTCACTGAATGATTTTGTGAGGCGGGTGCCTTTTTACACAGACAGCAAAAGGCTGTTGTTTCACTGCTTCGGAGATCTCTTTTCACTTTTAATACTGGACTGCTCTGAGAATTGTTTGGTTACATTAAGGAGGCACAGATTAAACATGAAGTAGGTTTTCTTGGGGCCTTCAGTAAAAAGCCTGGGCTGCTAACCGAGCCTTGGAGGCATTCCTATAAGAAGGCCCTTTATTACTAGAACGGTTCATTAAATGTAACTTTATCTTCTGTTAGAGGATTTACAGATAATCCTTCAATAGGCGCAGAGGGCGAGGTCAATGGCTACGCCCCCTAGTGTGTTTGTGATTTCAGTGTGCCTCCTGCACCCGCTACACGTTTGTATTGAATAATTACTCAGTGCAGAGATGTGCACTTACCGACACCCTTGCCGCTCGCTGTGTTATTAACGTCCCTGCGTGCTTCTCCGGCTCTCGAGGATATCAGTTTGTAGGTCTTCGGCCTTTGGGGTGACTGTGCACCACAAGGACCGTGCGCGATAGACAGGAATGTAGCTGCTGACTCAAGGAGCAGTCAGTCTGTCAAGACAGTGTCATTTTCATTAGCAGGAGGAGTAAACCCATAATAACTCAGAAAATGCTTTTCACTCCACCCTTTTTCATATGCCAAAGGTTGGGGAGGGAACAAATATCCTGGCCGCACTTCCAGCCTTTGACAAAATGGGAAGGCGGTGGGATTACATGCTCCTCGTCTGCACGCTTTTTGTATTATATACAAGGATGGTGGCGGAAATACCAAAACTGACCCCACCCCAGCTTATAGCATATTAGAAAGAATGCCATGAAAGGCTAGTCTCCGATGATCACCCCTGCAAACTCTGGGCCTGGGAGGGGTTTAATAATCTGTAGGTTTGTGAACTGCTGGGCCTGGTGCATTTCACTAAGGATCAGAGGGCTGAACAAGAGTTATTTCAAGACTTCCCTACACATGTGCAGTGCATCTGACAGCAGCGGTGCTGGGTTCCTGTTAAACATGTGCAGAGGGGCTCAACCCAGCTTGTACGAGCCTCAGCATTGTTTAATGGTAAGGAAGGGATGAGAGTGGTTAGGCAGAACCCCAATGCCCTAGCGGAGGGCTGCGGAGGCCACCACATTTCCACATGGTCATCTCCTGGTCCCTGCCACTGTACTGGGAATGCAGACAGGAGCTGTGTTTGGCATGCACAAGCAAACTCTTAGTGTGACTGATTAATGTCATTAACCCATCTTATGTGAGGGAAGCTTGTATCTTTAGTGCTGATGCTTATGCTGTATGTACCGTACAGCTGTGTGTATGCATGCATGTGCATGGCTGTACCTGTCTGATACTTTTTGTGTTGAAGTGAACTTTGCTCTGCTGCGGATGCCACCTTCCCCATATCGATCTCTGAGTTATGTAAGCTCGAACTGATTCGCTAAGGCTGTTTTGTGTTTTAGTGAAGCTTATACAAATCCTCTTCACAATACAAACATATAAACTACTGGCTTTGTCAATGCTTGTTTAGAAATACAATACAATTTACGTAGAATGCTTAAAATCAGAAAGACATGGCAAAGCAGAGTACAACAAAAACGTCTCTATTGATCTTCAATGGAGGCATGGCGCTGTTCTACCAAGAAATATTTTGTACAACTATTTTTGTTTCATTCTCATGTTTTAAAAAATTTGACAAATTGATAATATGGTAACAGAAACAAATACATTTGAAAATGTATGATATATTTGGGAAACAACCTAATAACAAATGCTAATAAAGCCAGTAGGTATGGTAGGTAGTTGGCAAACTGATGCAAAGGTTAATTTTCAAAACTTTTTTTTCTTATAAGAACATTTTATTGCGTTTAATACAAACAATACATTTGGTTGCTACAACAGAGTTACAAGTGGATTATTCCAGTTTAGTATTTCACAAACCTTTCTCCTCGCACCCCATTGGCGCCTTAGAACATTTGTCAGGTAGTGAGCCCCTCTTTGGGTCCCCCATGCATACTATGGTAAGCCCATCGTTTGCACTGAACCTCCTCGTATTTGCCTGGACATCCCCGCCCAATATAGATGGTTTAGGGGGATGCACGAATGCGAGCTGACTATAACTGGTGGGCTGTAACGTGTGCCTGGTGTAAATACCGGAATAGTATAAGCCTGGGTCTTGCCGAAATGGCTAGCACTTGTGGGGCACTCATCGGCAATGCATGACTCCTGCCAGTCAGCTTCATCCTGGTCCCCCGCCCAGTTCACTAATTTTGCATTGAAGGGGTTCATCATGTCGGGTGAATGCGATATGAGTGTTTTGTAAATCTGGGAGACTCCACCCCAGGGGGCCCATGAGCAAACATCCCTCCCGGGTGTTGTATTTTGGGACATGAACCAGACTGTCTGCGTGTGCCTGGAGGGCGCGTCATAGCTGCAAATAGCAAAAAAACTGGGAGCTGGACATGCCAAAGTCTTCTTGAA
Organism: Pleurodeles waltl; assembly: GCF_031143425.1. Lineage (NCBI taxonomy): Eukaryota > Metazoa > Chordata > Amphibia > Caudata > Salamandridae > Pleurodeles > Pleurodeles waltl. The sequence continues at coordinate 788,459,978 of NC_090439.1, read as the reverse complement.
GAGTTTGGAAGGATTTGATATGTGTCTGGTACCAGATGTGCCCTAGACGTGAGATCCCAATGCAGTCCCAGCCCTGAAAACCATTTACTTGCACCACCTGGGCCAGCCAACTACCTTCCCACAGGGGAGTCTCCAGGGTGAGCCTGCAGTCCCATTCGATCCACCTGAGGGCTGCTCTTCACACACGGAGCACCACCTGAGTTGGCTCTGGGAGGACATCGGGGTTGGTGCTCCATATAGGATAATGGTTATGGTGTTGAAATCTACGAAGGTCAGTTCTCCCTGGAACATTTGATCCCCCATCCTCCTTGCATCCAGTTGTTGATGGTCAGGAGCTATGTGGCCCAGTAATAGAGGCGTAAGTCATTCATCCCTAGCCCTCCCTCCTACACTGTGAATACAAATTTGCCCACGGGCACATTGGGGAGCCTACCTACCCAAATAAACTTCTTCCCCATTGCCACGAGGTAGTTAAACCAGGATAGCAGGATACAAAGGGGATAGTTTTGAAGGGCATAGAGAAATCGTGGGAGCCCCATTATTTTGAAATGAGCTATCCTACCTATGAGATTTAGGAGGAGTTTGTCCCAGCAGGCCTTTTTCTCCTGGGCATTTTGCACCAGTGGGCACAGGTTAAGGTTCTAGGCTAGGTTCGCTTCTCAGGAGATATGAACTCCCAAATACAGGAAACTGAGTCTGCGTATAGGGAGCTTAGGGTGCCAAGTTTAATCTCTGAGGTCTCCTCATTTTGGGACCAGAAGGGATTTGGGCCAGTTGACCTTTAAGGCCAAGGCAGTGCCCAAGGTCTCTAGGATGTAAAGTAGGTGGGGCCCGTCTCAGTTGGGGGCTCGAGGAACAGCAAGACATAATCTGCGTATAGGGCCATCCGGTATTCCGTTGCTAGGCCTCAGTCAAAGCCCCACACCTGAGCATCGCAGTGAATCCAAACTGCCAGCAGTTCGATGGACAGCACAGATAGGAGGGGGGCCAAATCAGGGATCTGTGGGATAACACCCTGTTTATGCCCACCTGGACAGGCGGAAAAGCAGAGGACCCAGGCATAGGATTGGAATCTGGGTCCGAGCCCGATTTTCAGGAGAGTTATGTCAAGGAAGGTCCAGTGCACCAAGTCAAAGGCCTTCTCAAAGTCAATATATAACATAGCCGCGGACCACCCCAAAAGATTTGATGTGGGCCACCACGAACTGCACCTTTTGGATACAGTGCCTCATGCTCTGGCGGGGAATTAATCCACATTGGTCTGGGTGGACCAACTTGAGTATCACTCGCACCAGCTAGTAGACCAGCTGGATCTTATCCTGAATAAACTGAGCCCTAAGACTTTACCATTGAAAGAGCCCATAGAGTGCTGGCCCGGCCGCCTCCAGTGGGAGCCCCTACCCGAACAATAATCTCTAGAGTCTTTAACTTTAGGGATCAAGACGCAGCTCTACAGACGGCCTTCACAAAGGGTGCCCAGAAAAGGGACAGTGCAATTGTTTGCTTCTTTCCTGATTTTACCCTCCAAGTCCAACAGCAATGCTGCCACTTTGAAGAGGTGAAAAAGGCCCTCTAGGCCAAAGACATCAAGTACATGATGCTCTTTCCAGTCAGATTGAGGGTAGCGGTTGATGGTGCGTCCTGGTTCTTCCAGTCACTGGAGGAGGCCTGGGACTGCCTAAAGGGCTGGCCAAGGAGGACCCGGGTCCAGAAGCGAAAGAGGGTGCCTTGGAAACGGGCGGCCTCCAGCTGCCACCCACGAGGGACTCTCGGGCTGGAGAAAATGCAGAGGAGCAATTGGTGGCACGCAAGAGACAAGAGGGACGGTCCCCACCCCACTCGGAGACGGAGTTGAGTGGGAGGGGCCAAGGCTGCACCAAGTCAAAGGAGAGGAGAAGACTTGAGAGCAGGGAAAAGAATGGGAGAACTGACCCAAATAGTCACTCTAAAGACAGAGCTGGTTCCCACCGACAGACTAGTTGTACAATCTTAAACATGAAAGGAATGAAAGCATCCGTGTACATAGATAGGATCATTTGCTTTGGCATCTTTAGCTCACCCACAAATGTGTTTAAAAGTTATGGGGTGACAAGCACTCTGCCAGGTTGAGAAGTGGGTAGTTGTGACCCGTGGAGCAGACTAACAGGGTATGGGGGATAGGTTGGGGGGCTTTGTTAAATTGAGCAGTTTGCAGTGTTTGAAGGAAGCGTGCATGCAGAGCACAGAGCAAGTAAAAGAGAATATATAGCCTAAAACCTTTGGGGGTTGGGATTCTGAGTGGGGTATGGCAGAGAATTCAATCCAGGCCCACAAGATGAATACCCGGTCACATACAGCAATAAGCATTGTGTCTTGAAACGTGAATAGGCTGGGGAACAAGATTAAGAGGACAATTGTCATGCAATACCTCCACCGGATGGCTCCGGACATCATCCTCTTGCAGGAAACCCACCTTCGTGGGAACTATTATAAAGCCCTAGATAGATTTGGGTACACTTTAGTGGCCCACGCGTGCAACTCGTCTGATGCAAGGGGAACAGGTATTCTGCTTAGCCAATATGAGGCAATCACAGGACAATGGGAAGGCCTCACTCTTAACATATGCTCCTTATATATCCCCCCATACCTGAACAGAACGACTCTGCCGGAAATCGGTGCCTTCCTGCTGGAGTTGCGGCCTGGGGTGCTTGTCATGGGATGCGACATGAATGCAGTGTGTAACCCCATGGCTGATAGATTGAGTGGACATCCATCACCAGGGGAGGGGAGGGGGTCGGCTGAGATCATTTGTAGAGGCGCTAGACATGGCGGACACAACACGCACAAGGTCCGGAATATACATACTACTCCACTCCCTATGGCAGTTGTTCCCAGCTAGATCAAATATACATATAACACATTCACGCCGACCACTTTGGCGAGGCCAGCCACAGGGCACGGGGAATCTCAGACTACTTGCCAGTGAGGGTAACGCTGAAGGGGCAGACATGAAGCCAGGCACTCACACCCAGACTTGATACATGGTATTTGAAAGACCCGGACATTAGGAGGAGGACCTTTATTTCCGGGAGAACACAAGTACAGTAGCCTCTAGCTGTGTATTATGGGAGGCCTTTAAGGCAGTACTCCGAGGCCAGGCCCAGGCGTTGATCAGGGTAAAAGAAAAAGGAGAGAAAGCTACAAATCGAGATGCTGGAGAGGGCGGTGGGGGCCCTTGCAGACCACCTGCCGGGCAGAAAACTCAGAGGAGGTATGCCGAAAGTTGCAAACCACGCAAGCGGAACTCCGTGACCTGGCTGAAAATAGTGCCCGTAAGTATGCCTTGGCCACACTGAAAAGGCTGTATGATATAGGAGACATGACAAGCAAGCTCTTGGTGTGGTTGCACAGAAGAGACCAAGGCCCATATTTATACTTTTTGACGCAAAACTGCGCTGACGCAGTTTTGCGTCAAAAAAATTAGCGTCGGCTAACGCCATTCTGAAGCCCAATGCGGGCGCCATATTTAAGCAATAACGTTAGCCGGCGTTAGCCGCCGGCGCTGCCTGGTGTGCGTTGAAAAAAACGACGTACACCAGGCAGCGCCGGCGTAGGGGGATATGGAGCTTGGGCGTGAAAAAATGGGGCAAGTCAGGCTGAGGCAAATTTTTCGCCTCAACCCGATTTGCGCCATTTTTTTCCACTCCCAACCCCCATAGAAATGACTCCTGTCTTAGCAAAGACAGGAGTCATGCCCCCTTGCCCAATGGCCATGCCCAGGGGACTTCTGTCCCCTGGGCATGGTCATTGGGCATAGTGGCATGTAGGGGGGCACGAATCAGGCCCCCCATGCCACAAAAAAAATAAAAAATAAAAACTTAGCAGAACTTACCTTATTGTCCCTGGGATGGGTCCCTCCAGCCTTGGGTGTCCTCCTGGGGTGGGCAAGGGTGACAGGGGGGGTCCCTGGGGGCATGGGAGGGCACCTCTGGGCTCCTTCCGAGCCCACAGGTCCCTTAACGCCTGCCTTTCCAGGCGCTAAAAAATGGCGCAAAAGCGGCCGTACGTCATTTTTTTTGACCCGCCCACTCCCGGGCGTGAATTTTGCCCGGGAGTGTAAATACGGCGCACATGCCGTGGAGTCACTTTTTTAGACGGGAACACCTACCTTGCATATAAAAGGACGCAAACTCCATGGACTTTGGCGCTAGACGCGTCTAACGCCAAAGTATAAATATGGAGTTACTTTTGCGTCGGAATTGCGTAAAAAAAAAACGACGCAATTCCGGCGCAAACGGAGTATAAATATGCCCCCAAGAGCAGAGGGCAGATAGTGGATGACACAGGAGTGATAAGATGGACCAGAGCAGATATAGCTGAGGCCTTTGCCTCCTACTACGCTTCTAGGTCTCCTATGACGGAAGAAGACTGTGACGACTTCCTGAAAGATGTTGCCCTTGTGTCCCTCACAGAAGACGAACAGGAGACTCTGGAAGGGGATCTGACGGCTGAGAAGGTAGGACGGGAGATCGGAACTTAGCAATCTGGCAAGGCTGCAGGGCCTAACGGGCTCTCAGTGGAACTCTATAAAGGGCTTGCAAGCAAGCTGACCTTGCACCTCACTGCCATGTTTCAGGAGGTACTAACGGACCGCCAACTCCCTGTTGATCAGCGAACAGCAACAGTTGTAGTCATCCGCAAGGCAGGGAAGCCGGAGATGGCGTGTGAATCTTACAGACCCATATCCTTGCTAAATGTGGAGGTGAAGGTACTAGCTAAGGTACTGGCAAATTAGTTGCAGAAAGTTATTTCCTCTGTAGTCCACCCTGATCAATCGGACTTCATGCCTCGTAGAAGCACACCACTTAATATCCGACGCTTATGCGGAGTGCTCCACATGACCCAACCTCCGGAGGGGTGCTCCGGCAGCCTTGCTGGCACTAGATACCAAGATGGCAATTGATAGTTTGGAGTGTTATATATGTTTGCAACTCTACGGAGGATGGGATTTGGCCTGCGATTTTGCAAAGGGGTCAGATTGCTCTACCAGAAACTCCTGGCGAGGGTAAATGGGACGGCTTACAGGACCTTCAGGTTGCAGAGGGGAACGAGACGGACCTTCAGGTTGCAGAGGGGAACGAGACAGGGCTGTCTGTTTTCCCCAATGCTTTTCACACTGGCTGTAGAGCCGCTGGCGGCTGGGATCTGCCAAGCCCCCTTAGACCGGGGCATTCCAGGAATAGAGGGCTGGAAAGAGCGCATCTCCTTATATGCAGATAATGTGTTACTATATGTCACGGACTGAGCCTTCTCCATAGATAGGCTCCTGCAAATCTTCTGCATCTTTAGAGAACATTTGCGGTATAGCATAAACTGGGACAAGTCCCTGCTCTACCCGCTAGTAGGGGAACTCCCAAACCTACTTCCCCGTATTACTATCCCGGTTGTATCCACCGGATGTAAAAACCTTCGGATATATATTACACGAGACCCGCAAGAATTCCTCTGCCGAAACTTGTCTCCACAACTAAACAAGCTTAATAGGGACGTAGAGCACTGCTATGGGCAGGAGAACTTCCACGTATTGGGTTGAGCAAGCTCCAGAGGGGGATTTACAAAGAGGGGGCTAGCAATCCCATCTTTAAGGTTGTATTACTGGGCAACACAATTGGTGGTGATTAACAAGTTTGCCTTTGCAAGGCCAACGGAGCCGGCCTACTGGGTCGACAGAGCAGCAATGGGTACCAGGGGTTACAAGGGCATCCTATACAGCCAGCGGGGAGTCTGACATCTGCTGACGCACACACTGACAGTGGTGCAGACTTGGAGGGCTGCTAATCACCATCTGGGTGAGAGGGGACCCTGTCCATGCATATCCTACTCTGGACCAGTGACCACTTGAGGGAAGTGAGAGAACTGACGGGCTTCTCCAGGTGGGCACTAATAGGGATAGAACACCTGGGAGACATTTTGAGAGTCAATGCCTTTATACCCTTTGAGGGCTTGCAGATGGAATTTGATATGCAAGAGAAAGAGCACTATAGGTACCTGCGGCTGGGCAGTGCGCTCCGGAGACACCTTCTGGTGGAAGAGCAACTTGGGAAAACAACATTGCTCGAAGATAAGGTACTCACAGCGCCTCTGTTGGAGCAGGCAATCTCAACAATCTACAAGAAACTGATAAACAAGTCCCTGATCCCAACGGGAGGCTGAGAGTTTCATGGGAGGAGGATGTGGGCAGCTTGGATAACAACTGGGCAGATGCCCTTAAAAGTGCCAGGGAAATCGCAATACAAGCTTGCTTCCACCTAGTGCAGCTTTGGATAGTACACAGGTCATACCTCTCCAGTGTACTCTACAGCAGATGGGACGTTCCATGTCGGACATATGCCTGTGGGGTTGTGGGATGATGGGGACATTCTAACTCATTCTCTGGGACTGCTCTCCAATTCAGTTGCTCTGGGGCGAGGTGGTGAGTAAAATGTCTCTGGTCAGAGGAGAATCAGTCCCCCCCGGACTCCAAGAGGCTCCTCCTGTCAATAACCGGGGATTCTTCATGGACAAAATATCCACGAAAACGGCTGTACTTGGCAGCTAGGTTGGCCAAGAGAAACTTGGCCAGGACATGGGGGCCTCCAGCGACCAGGAGTGGAGGAATGGGTTTCAGACATGGACTGGTGTAGTGGGGCAGAGAGGGTGGTCTACCAAAGCCGGGGCTGCCCCAAAAATTGGGAGAAGGAATGGGGCCAGTGGAATGCCGCCCAAGTAATTTGATGAGAGGTGGGGAAAGAAGGGAGGTAGGCAGTGCCCTCATGGGGAGGATGGCGAGACTGGACCAGAAAATCTAGGCAAGAGTAAGGGAAAGAGAATGTGTAAATGTTGATCCACCTTGTATCAATCCACAGTGATCTCTGCGCCCTGTTGCACACGGCTACAGGATGATGTTTCATATGTCCAAATTGCTCATAGTATGTCACACTGTGTTTAATAAAAAGAATTGTAAAAAAAATATGTTTGTTACTTGTAATGATTCCACTATGAGACTGTGTTTTCTCTCATTTGTTATGCACAAATTGTGTACAAGAAACCTTTGGTTTTGGGGGTGAGCCAGATGGCTTTACTTTTCAAATAGGGATGCTGCCTGATTTCTCTATGATTCTGGTGCTGTTTGAAACTTAGAATAATTCTGAATCTTTACTACTCTACATAACTTTGCATTTGAGACTTCATGGTATTTATTCTGTACTGCTTGATTTTGAGATTAGTCCTAATACCCTTTTCTTTCTCCTGACCTAGATCTGAGTTATAGAGAGATCCCACTTATTTATGGTTATTACTCTGCTAAATTGATGTTGGGGAGTGTGCCTTTTAATGCAAGATCAACCTGGATTCTAACCACCTGAGGTAGAAGTTTGGGGTGATCTGAATTTTGGGGTGTTCTAAATATTGGGGTACTGGATTCTGCTTCCACAGCAGACACATCCTTAAAATTTAATGTGGGCAAGATTGAATTCCTGTTCATCCCTGGGTATGGTTCTCCATCAGCCCTAGTCAATAGCTTTTGGCCAACATCCTTTGGATCTACACCACCTCTGTCGGCACTGTACAAAATTTAGGTTGTTATTTTGATAAGTTGTTGCTGACCCACCAGATCAACCATCTGTCTAACAAATGTTTCTTTTTTTAAGGCTGCTGCACAAACTTCTTCCTTTTTTACCATCCTATGTACAGCCCTTAGTAGGGCAGGCAACAATTCCAGTCGCCTGGATTACTGTAATTTCCTATTACTTGGTTCACCTTCCAGGCTTTAAAACTGCTTCGGTGTATTTAGAACTCGCTGCAAGACTGGTCTTACAGTGGCCTCAGCTATCTTATGCATTTGCAGCTTTGTGTACTGTACAATGGCTCCCAATGTTTCAAAGAGTCAGCTCCAAATCTTTTGCATGCTCCATATCTACAATGCAAATTCTCCCATTAGTCACCTTGTTGTAAGCTTTGATCCTCACATGTCCAGTTGGTTGCAGCACCTGAGTTCAACTGGGTAAGATTGGGAGGCAGGTCTTTTTAGGTTTTGTCTGCAAAACGCTTGTGCTGTGCTTGTGAAAACATATTGTAAGTAAAAAAAAAAATCTTAGAAGGGGCTTACAGCCTGCCCCTAGTTACCATTTGTTTTCCTGCTTGTCACTCGGTTTTCCTTGCTTTTCATTGGTTTTGGCGTGTCATTATCTGCTGGTTTCTGTTTTTTTGTGTATTTATCTTTTCCATGGAGCCTTTACCAAGTACTCCTTCCTTTTGAAGTTTTCAGCTGCCTTATTGGAGCTACTGTTGGCTTTGTAATCCAGCTCGATTGTCATCTTTGTGTATTTTTGGGAGCTATGACTTTTTTGGAATACATGGATTGTTTTTTAACTAATCAAGCTTGTTTTTCAGAATCATTTATCGTGTACATTGCACACGGACTTCATTATTTTTTTTGGAACACATCTATTGTTTTTGAATGGGTACAGACTTAATTATATTTTACGAGGAAATACTCACAAATTTCAATATTTGTCGTTTTTAAAAAACATTAAGCTTATTTGCCAAATAATTTTCATTTGTGCAAACGTGACTTTTTATGAACACATCATTGTGTTTTATTGCTCATTATGTTTATTCATTTTCAACTCACACACTCAAAGATTTCAGTAATTGCCTTTTTTTAAACATTAATTATGTGATTTGCCTAGTATCACAGGCAGATGAGCTGATGCAGAAACTCGAACATGGTTTCTCAGCTTCAAAGATGGAAGCTCTTTCCATTACCCACATCCTCTCCATTGCTGGAATGACATCTGTAGCTGGATGCATAGGGCCATATGTACGAACACTTTTTCCCATAGACACAGAATGGGTAAAAACCTTTGCTACATCTGGCCCATAGTCTCCTCCTTATTCTCACAACCGCCCCCAAACAAGAGGTAAAAGGCAGTCTGCCAGGGATCCTTGCTGTGTGCCCGAGGGTGCTGGTTGGGGATGAGAGGAAGGGACGGCTTCTGTTTCAAGCCCTATGAGATTCCTTTGTCTCTGGGGATAAAGGAAAACTACAAAATCCCAGAATGCAAACAAAGTAAAAGGTTCCGTTATTAGTGGCCCAGAAAACGGTCTGGGATTCTGTCTCTGCCACCCTGCCCCCAATAAGTTGGCAATATAGCAGGCATTGGTAATTCCCAATGGCAGTAATACTACTGGTTCCATATTCTTTGAGGGAACACAGGGAATTGCACTGCTTTATCTATGTTTTTCACGATTTTTCGCAGTGTCACTTGAACACTTTCAGCAGGAGAAATGTGCAGCAGAAAAACACTGGACTCAAAGTATTCCTGTGGATCTTATAACCCAAAGCACTAATGAGGGCCTAAGTCAGTCATTCTATCCTGGAATGGGACACTTTATGATATTCCATGCAATCCATGGTATATTTGGTGCTTATTGTATCAAGTGCTGGAAGGATTAACTAGATGCCTCCCGGCCACTCACACCTCCTTTTCTATTACACGCCATTTTATTCTGGTACAATAATATATTTGCTGTGAGCCAAGACTACAACCCCCAGAATGCACGAAGCTAAATCACAGCTCACGAAGGTGGAGGAGGCATGGTTTATTGACTAACCTGAAGACTTTGAGAACCTGGTTATAATCAGGCTTTAGCCACACTTGTCAATCAGGGCAAATTATGTTACAGCTCTGCCTTCCACCCGTGCCCCGCCTGAAATTATATATGCAATCAAAATTTGTGTAATGTGGTGACTTTGTGTTATTTCAGGAACCCTCAAATTACTTATGTCAACAGAAAAAGCATTCTAATAGATGTCCTCCAATTTCATACAACGTAAGAAACGTTTCTCAAATCGATTAATTTCATCAGTTTTATATGCTATTAACTTTGCAATCCAAAATGATAACAGTTATAATTTATTGCCACTCCTATCACTGACTGCCACTTTCACTTAGACACACATGGCCACCTGGACACACACTTGCACAAAACGCTCCCTCTCTCTCACACACTCACCCGCAAGCGTGCACACAACATACATTTTAAAACATGTTTTTACTTACCTGATGCTACAGTTTTTATTACACCAAAAGTGAATAATATCAAACTATTTGTTGCCTGTGTAATTTCAAAATGAGCTGAAGAGAGAAGCAGGGCGCTGATTGTACCACCTCTGTGACCAGTGGTTGCAAAGGCAGTGCCAGGGGTCGCAATGAGCAAGCCACGGGTCGTAGCTGTGACCCCTGGTAGCCCTAAATGACATCCATGGCTCCCTCCTCCCCCACACCTTCCCCGTGTTGCTTGTACCCCACCCGTAAACAAAAAAAGCGCTATGACACATTTTTCTTTACCTTACCCCATGTTGCGCAGCAGCCCATGCTGCTGTGTACCATGTATAAACAAAATTGCCAAAGCAAATAGATCTGGCATAGGCGAACCTAGTGGCTTTGCTAGTGGTTGTTGCGTTAAAGCTGCTCAACTCTGGAACTCCTTACTCCCTCCTTACGTATGATCCACCAATTACGACCATTTTGAAAAGCATTAAAGCCCCGGCTTTTCCCACAGCAAGTGCGCTTGAAAAAATGCCATCAGTTTTCAAGCAGTTTGGAAGATAATCACATGAGATATTCTAATACCTGGACCCTGGTACATCATCCAAGAGCATAACCTCCAGCATCAAACCAGGGAGCTGCCTACATGGCCACTTTCAGCGCTGGATGATATGATGATGTCTTAGCCCTTCCTCCTCCCTAGCAGCATACTCCTGCAGTCGGGCCTGCTCGGGGTTCCCTGTGTGCGGTATGGCCAGCCCAGCCATGCCTGAGTTCTTTTCCTACCTGCTCCATGCAAACACTTTTTGTTACCTCTGATCAAATCACTCTGTCACTCTGTTAATAAATAGGTTGGAAGTGTCTAAAAGAAAACTACAAACAGAACGTGTTCCCCTCTATAGAGTTTTTGACAGACACACACATTCCGAATGCTGGAAGTTGTCAGAAAGACTTGTACTCTCTGTCCCCGGAAATGAAAACACATTTTTCCTCACTGAGTTTACTTTCCCTGTAAAAACTACAGCAGTACCGACGCATTTTACAAAGAGTTCCCCTTCTATTTGCTGTTCTGTTTTGTTCAACGCAGACTTTTGAGTCACAGAACCTTCTGTGGCCTGGGGACTAGCACTAGAGCATGTTCGGGCAATGGTCGCCCGTCTGATGATGACAGCTGGGTGTTGATTTTGGCACCAGGTGTAGGTGTTTGCATCAAGAAAGTCAATGTCTGGCACCCTTAATGGATGGTGTATTGTTAAACCAGGCTTGATAAGCACAGAGAGCTCTCATAAGCACAGCGGTGAGTACATTGTGGTTTACGTCACATGCCACATAGAGCTACTTGGACCTGTAAAAGCATTTTCTTCGACAGGGACGCTGTTATGTAGAAAAACACCTTGGGGCCCTGGACAAAGAATCCACTGTGGGTGGGTGTTTCTGGATTCAAGGTAAGGCACTGTTTCGACTACACGCCGCCACTTGCTGAACTTGTTCCTTGGCTGCACAGTATAAATACCTTCTCCCCCACCCCATATCTTTGCTGCGAGTCACTGTCGGCTAGGAGCACTCTTGGTGAGAACCAGAGCAGGCCTGCAGCACGCCACGCCTGCACAGTGGGGTTTGGAAATGACGGCCTTCAAAGGAGTGTGGACCAGGCAGTTTTGGACATCTATGGGAGGTGAATTTTTGGCTGTCTTTTTGTTCCTTATTGTGAGTTTGGGGTCTACGGTGAGCTTTCCCCCCACCCCCGGACCCAGCAACACTCACATCGCCTTCTGCTTTGGACTCAGCATCGCCATTTTGGTGCACTGTTTCGGACACATCTGCGAAGCCTTCTTGAACCCTGCCGTGGCGCTGGCCATGATGTGCACTAGGAAGATCTCCTTTGCCAAAGGTTTCTTCTATATCATCATCCAATGCCTGGCAGCCGTCGCTGCCTCCGGGGTGGTTTTTCTCGTCACCCCCACGGACAACCACCCCGTTGGACTTACCACAGTAAGTATATGAAAGATGAGGCTTTGGACGTTTCCTTTTCCAGGGACTTTTTAAATTACACGTAGCTCTTACGCATGTGTTAATTAAAATTATCAAAAAGTAATTATCTGAGCTTTTCATAATTTTTGTTCCCAACGTGGTGTGTCAGTTGATTGAATCTGTGGTAGGGACAACTACTTGGCACATTGAGAACTGTGAACTCGTTTTTCCCCATTTAATTTAAACTACCGCTGAATGGACATATACACGTGATACCTTAAGATTAAGTTTCACGTCCGGCATTAGTTCATTTTGTTTTTCGAAGCCCTGCTCGTTGGGATCGTCTATTTCAATCTTGCCCTGGGTTGTTTTAGCGGTTTTTATTTCCTGAGGTGTTTTGATGTTTAGGTTTGCCCTTTGGCAGGGAAGGACGCGGAGCACCTTTTATATTTAAGTTTCTCTTTCATAATTGAATCATTTATTGTCTTTCTAAAATCGGATTTATGTTTAAGTCTAAAAAAAAGGTGATTTCACTTCTGTTTTTTCATTTTCTTCTGTCTCACAGGTGAATAAGAACATTTCGCACGGACAGGCCCTTCTGATTGAAACTCTCATCACCTTCCAACTGGTGTTTACAATCTTTGCTTCCTGCGACAAAAAAAGAAAAGACATCAAAGTCCCAGTGCCGATGATTATTGGATTTTCGGTCACAATCGGGCATCTTTTTGCAGTAAGTATTGCAGGAAACACGTCTGAAGTGTTTTAAAAAATACATAATCAGCGCAATGATACAAATCCATGGTGCTAAAAAAATAAGAATCAAAAGTGAATAAGATGTCGAAGAAGCTAAATCGCTATAGATTTGAAGCAGATGAAGGAAAAAGGACAAACTTCGTTTTATTTACAGCTTTGTCAAAATATACGGATATGAGAGTAGAAGAAACAGCAGATGGTTCTTGTCTAGTAATGGTTTTGATGTGTTTTGGAACTTAAAATTCATTAAGCTATCAGGCAAGCAACATGTATACATAGTCTGGGATGATACAGAGATTCAAAATCCTATACATAATAATCCTACACATAATAATGGGGTATTGCTGGAGGTTCGCCTCAGATTTAGCTTCAGGCAACAAGAAGAGTTGGGAGGTTCCTTGACGGCAGATAGTTTGTTCCTTCAAGAAATGTGTTTTTAGCTCATTTTGGAAATGTAGGGAAGAGCAACTTAGTCTGATGTATGGCACTGTGTGCTGCAATGGACTTTTTTGTCAGGTTGGGTGGTGATTGTTATCACCCAGGAAGTAACATAGCAAGGGTTGAGGATGATGTGGGCCTACGAGAGAGACAAAATGCTTCCTTCATTGTCGGCGTGATGTGCTCATATTTCTTTAGTCTGTCATCACTCGAGCTATAGCGTGCAGGGTACTTTTCAGCGGAGACATGAGGGAGTAGGGGTTACCTGCTAGTAATGTGTTTTCTCTAGGCAGGTGAAAAACAACCAATACTTTTGTGGAGGGTCTGTAGTCTGCTCTGCAGTCAGTTATAGCTGGTACTCGGATATCAGGATTCTGAAGCAACGAGAGAGTGTTGCTCATGGTGGTCTTCGTTACAATGCCCAGTTACATTTTATGATACAACATATTAGGAAAGCTCAATTCAGAGAGAGAGCTCTCTTCCTGCTTGGTCCAAAACTATGGAACGATCTTCGCTTGGGTTCAAGTCTATCATTTGCCCTGCTTACTTAGGAAAGCTCTGAAAACTCATCTATTCCACTAATTAATCTATTATGTTGCTGTAATTCTAGTGGGTGTTGTTTAGCATAAAAGGTGCCTTGTTGGTGACTTATGGCTTAGTAACTCTTGTTCTATTTTATTGTGGATTGGATCTCACGATGATTTTGGCCACGTTTATATCTTCAAGCCATTTGTCAACCTGGAATGTTTGGAGCTTTCTGTTATGAAGAGAAACTTTGTCTTGGTACATTCCCAGTTGGGCTTCTACATCTAGACTTAAGTAAAGCTAAGGCAGTCTTGGAGCTACTTGACATCATTGCATTTAAAAACTTGTCATCTAGAGCTGTTCTGTGATGACAATTGCAGCAACTCAAACCAATTACAAGACTGGTGGATGGATTCTAGAACACCGGTGATCTTCAGATAGATTGTTCTGTAAGATCTGGTGGGATGTTACAAAGTCTGTTCTATTTACAAAAGTAGCTTGAATAATGTATCTGTATGTTCTTACATGAAAAGCAATGCCAAACAGTATAAAAGACTTACATATGAAGCCCGGCACATTTTGAGTGTTATTTGACCAATAGGCCAAATAATGCCTTGAAGTAAAAAACTATAACAAATGTTGTGGCCAGAATATGTGCGTCCGAGCAGGCCAGATTCTATAGAATATATAGAGGCATCCATACTTGCACTTAGAGTTCATTATTTGGTAATAGAGGCACTCTTAAGTTCATTATTGGGTAACTTAGACAAAAAATGTCTCTGCATCCATCCCATTTGTAGAGGGGGGCTGCTGGATTGGGCTGACATCCATAGCAACTTGCAGCTTTGAGGGAACTCAAATGTCCACCATATGAACATAAAATCAGTGCTAGTACCTGATAGCAGGGCAGGACTGGTCATAGTGGGCATCAGGCTTTTTCCCGGTGGGCTGGAAGGATGGGGCTGGTTTTGCAGCAGTGGGAGCCGGTTTTGTGACTGGGGACTGGTTTTGCAGAGGTGCTGCAGTATCAGCCCCCAGTACCGAAAGCCTAACCGAAAAAAAGGGGAGTATCCTATAACTCTTGCCTGCTTAGGATACCAACTTAACAATACTCACAAAAAATTATCAGCAGGAAAGGGACAAATTCAATAGTTATTGCACAGAACCAATAATAACTCTTGGTTCAAAAGGGTAAGACTATTTCCCTTATTTATTCCATTTAATAATACGCAACAGCAACAGAGTCAAAGGCAAACTGCCTGTATATAAACTAATGACACTCAGGTGAACCTATATACACTTATATATACACATTTACATTAATAACAGGCATGTGGGACGGACAATACGTACAATGTCTAAAAACATGTGCCCTACTCCAACATTTTATAAGAAAGTCACAACAAAACAATAAACATAGTGATCAATAAACATATGGTGACCAAGGGTCTCGCACCCAGCTGTATACTGCCTTGAATTTTTTGTAGAAGGTAGTAAGTAGTGCTATGAACCAATTTATTGGGGATCAATTCATTATTTGCCCAGACGCCTTGGACCCAAAAAATATGTCGACGCGTTTCGGCCTAACAACTCAAGGCCTCATCAGGACTGTCGGAGGACGCTGGCAACACTTTGCATCTGTAAAGTAAGAATCCGCACTTGATTACTCAGTTCCCGAGTGCTGCTATTTGCTAACGGCACTCGTTTCAAATACCGCGAAAAAGCCGTGACTCATGATAGAGTAGGAGCAGCGTTCGAACATCGTCCGATCACAAAGGATCCGCTAACTTGTGCTGACTGGCATTAGAGAGGAAAACCTGACGCAAGTATCCGACAGATGCCGGTATTTGAAACGAGTGCCGTTTTTTGTGAGCCCAGTACCGAAAGCAGTAGCAAGCTCGCACTTGCACACCCCATACCGCCCTCACCCCTCCCTGGGGCTGGTAAGAGCAAATTGCCAGGGCTGCTTTGGCTTCTCAGTCCGGCCCTGCCTGATATCAAGTGCAAAACATTGAGGTTACAGTAGAAAATATTACAACTGGTTCACACATTGATGCATAAAGATAAGCCAATTTAGTTAGCTGGACACAAACACATAACTGAGCCATGCCAGATAACGTTGGCACCAAGGCCAGTTACTGGACTGTTATGTCAAGGTCAACAATGCTATGAAAAAGCATTACAGAAGTCAGGCAGAGCAAGGGTAGTCAACATGGCTGACCTCAATTGTTTTGTAGTTCTAATGGGACTCAGAATATGGTAGCTTCAACACATGAACTAGAATACGATCTGAACAAACTGGTAAGCAGCCAGTTGAGAGTGAGGTTGTCTGGTTATTTACTTCTTGTGCTATTATCTTGATTGAAGTGGTAAATTTACAGTAGGGTCCTGGTGCTTTTTCTCTCTCCCCTAAAACATGATAACCTTGGGTCATACCCAATTGTCATATTTCTTTACTTATAGGTCCCTTGTAAAGTGCACGACGTGCCCAGGGCCTGTAGAGTAAATGCTACTAGTGGGCTTGCAGCACTGATTGTGCCACCTACTTAATTAGCCCCTTAGCCATTTCTCAGACCTGCCATTGCAGAGCCTCTGTGAAGTTTACACTGCCACTTTGGCCTGGCAAGATAAACCTCTTACAGCTGGTGTACTAGCTGTATTGTAATTTTTCACGGATACGGGTAGTATCCGTTCCAACACTGCACACCAAATTGTTTCAATATGTTAAGAACTATAAGTTCTTGTTCAACATTATAAGTCTGAGTGCATAATAGCACGATACATACAGGATAAACCTATTGCCAGGCCTAACACTTCAATTTTTAAACATAAAAGTTACCCCTAAGGTAGGCCTTGTGAGATCCACAAGGCAGGGTGCAATGTATTTAAAAGACAGGGCATGTACTTTTAAATTTTACATGCTCTAGTGATCAAAAACTCCCAAAATCGGTTTTCACTACAGCAAAAAAACTCCCAAAATCGGGTTTCACTACAGCAAGGTCTATCTCTCCCATAGGATAACATTGGGATTACCTTATTACATCTTCTAAGTGTAATTCCCAATCTGGAAGACATTTGTTTGTCAAGTTTGATGTCTGTTAACTCACAATTTAAAATTAAAACTTATGGTGAAGTCGGATTTTAAACTGCAATTTTGAAAATGCCAGTTTTTTAGAAAGTTGTCATTTTCTTACTTTAGCCATTTGGTGCCTACTACCTGTCTCCAGTATACGTCTGAGGTGAGGTGACAGCTGAGTTTGTGCATTCCCTCTAGACCACCACACACACAAAGGGGTCATTGGGGTGTCTGATAAGCCACCAACATCCTGATGGGCCATCCTAGGCAGGATGGGTGGACGGGGCTGACACTTACACCTGAACGGGCAGTGTCCTGCCACACACAAAGAGCTGCATACCTCCCTATAGTGAGTCTGGAGCTAGGGCAGGAATGAGGAGGGGGTTCTGTGCACTTCAGAGATCCTTCTTTGAAGCCCCCCAATTCAAAGTCACAACTGGGTATAAGTTCTGGTCCTCTGACAACACTAACTCAGTACACTTCGCTGTGGATACACTGTCAGGAAGAAAGACTGTGCTGCTGCCACAAGGCCTGCCACTCTGTTAAGCTGAAACTCTCCTAAACTCCTGATTTGCTGAGTTGACTTGCTACCTGCTGCCCTCTTGTCTGGGAGTGAGAAGGACTGGACTTGGATCTCTACATCCCAGAACCAAAGTGACTCCAAGTGCTTGCTGGCTTGCCTCCTGTTCTGAAGTCTTAGGGATATCAAAGACTTCTCTTCCATCTACAAACAGCACCTGGATTTTGCTTGCTGCAAGTCTTGTTCTGCCTTGTAGTGCCAATCCAGCACCCTTGGAAGTGAGTATAAAGTGCTGCATCTGCCAGAACCTGCACATCGACACCATTGCGCCGATTGAAATTGACACACCACCTGCTGCAAGGTCGGGATCAATGCTTCACCACTGTTATAGGGACCGGCACATTGCACTCAGAACCACCACATCGCCTCTGGAAATACTGCTTCGGAATCAATGCATTGTCACCACAGTGTGGAAAAGATCGACACATCGCCCCTCCAGCATTGATTAACCCAGCGCATTGCAGTCAGAACTGCTGTACTCAGAACCAGCACATTGCACTCACGACTGACACATCACCACAGTTGCATGGAGAAATTCAGTGCAAAAACCCAACTGTGTGGGGATCATAGGTGCAGCTCGTGCTGTGACAAGGATTAAGGTACTGTTGCTCAAAGAGCACCCTGCAGTCCTGTAGCCGGCTGCACTCCATCGCTGGTGGCCTGAACTCTTGACTTTGTCCCGGTGCTTTGTATTTGCACATTTATTCTTTAAAAATTAATATCTCAACATCTATTTATTGTATTTTTGTTGTTTCTTTTTTCATAAAATTAAGCTCTATTTTTGTAACCTGGTGTGGAGTGTTTTTGCTGTGTTGCTTTTTGAAGTGTTGCACAAATACTTTACACATTCCCTCCTAAGTTAAGCCTGCCTGCTCTGTGCCAAGCTACCAGAGGGTGAACACAAGTTAATTTATGGTGTGTACCTGCCTTACCCTGACTAGGATTGTAGTTCCTGCTTGGACAGGGTACATATCTCTGTCAACCAGACACCCAAATTCTAACAGGTGCCTATGGCTGAACACCAGGATTGAGAAAGTACATTACTCAAAGGAGAGAGGAGAGGTCACAAGTTTGCATTGCTATGATGCTGAGTCGGTCTTTCATAATTCTAAGGTTGATATAAAGAGGACTGTTGATCAAAGTAATTATAAAAAACCTGTTTGTAAGAGGTGAGGGAGAAATATTTTCTACTCCCTGCTATACTAATGGTGTTTTCAATTCAAGGTTGTGTCTTCATTGAGAACTTCCTCAGCTAGCAAGTAACAGAAAATGTATTTCGGTCTGATCACAATCAGACCTTTTGTTTAGAGTAAAGTGACCCCTATAAAAACCAATGGACATTTTTTGAAGTTACCATCCATATTACTGACTAGTCTCCAATTTCAAACACATAGTAATGATAACTAGGCTCTAACACCAGTATCCTGTCCCAGTGGCTTCAGAACCGAGCTGTTCTTGGGGTCTCATAAATACGATCATTTAGAGGGAGCTGGTAGCAGGTCGGTTTTCCTCTGAGCAAATTATAGTGCCATCTACACCACTGCACTGTACACAGCAGCGGCCAGAGTCTCCAAGTAGGATGGAACATTTCCATGTTCATACTCGTACCAAGAAAGAACTCTTGAGCCAGAAAGCACCAAGAACCTGAAATCAGAGAACACCTTTGGCTATGTCCTGTAAACATTTAAGGCCAGGAGTAGGGAGGAGTCCTTGCGAGAAGACATATCTTCTTTTTTTTATATGACACAGATCCGGTTCAAGTCTTTCACGAAAACCACCCTTATCACATTCACACTTGAATGTCTGTCTACAAGGTCCACGAGCCAGACATCAGCGACAGCACAATGTGCACAAGAATATATATCAATGTGCACAACAATATATATCAATTGCCTACACCTATGTTGGTACTCTCAAACCTGGCACTACTCCCTTCCAGATTACCTGTACAGTGTTCCAAAGAGAACTGTAGGCCCCGCCTCAGTGCAGATCATGTCTTGGTACAGTTGCTCGTACTAACTTTTGTAGAATGGCACATCGCATAGATGACACTTCTTACATCCACACAGCTCACACTCAGGTGCTTTGCTCTGGCTCAGCTTGAGGTCATCTTGGAATCTAAAGCTCAAAACAAGCAGAACTTTCATGTGACTCCTACTTGCCACCAGTGCTCTAATCTTATGCACCAAGAATTAATGATAAATGGGTAGAGTTAGTAACGTTTTGTATGGTGCAAAGTCATAAAAGGTGGTCAAAGCAATAAAAAGTCTGCAAAAACTATTTACTTTCCAGCACAAAACTTGCTTTGCACTGGAAAGTTGCATAAAAGTAAAGCAAGGTAGCGCTTTCATGGGTGGAACATGGGCATTTTATGCTACTACATATGTTTTTTTACGTAAGTCTTTTTAATGATGGTAGATAGGGCTTTGTGGCAAAAGTATTACTCTTCCTCTAGGCAAGTGCTGAGAAATGTTTAATTTCTCCTAACTTTGTTTGTGTGCTGCACTGTTCAACACACATACAACACTGGAAACAATTTAAAGTTAGCCTAATTATAGTGTTTTGTACTAGAGTAGTACCTTTCTTGTTCAGAACGTAAGCTAGACATCATGCACTGTGGAGCAATGGTGTGTACGTGATGCTAGGCAGTCTAATTGTTCACCAGCATCTGGGAAGAGAGCAGCAGTGCCATATGTTTGTAAATATGCCACTTTTCCTTTCATGCAACACAGCCCAACAATGTCTGGCACCCCTTAATGGTACACTGTGTTGCATGAAATATATGTAAATCTGTCCAGCATTAACCTTTGATGTAAAAAAGGAGAAAGGGATACCCATCTAGTGGATGAATTGCACAATGTGAAACAAGAAAACCTAGGATCAATCTTGGCCTCCCAGTTTGAGCAAATTGTGTGTTCCTAGGCAATATTGTTTTCACTGAGTCTCCTTTTTCTTCATTATTTTCACATATAAGCGCACCTTCAAATATGTGACTTAAGGACGTGTGCTGTACAAAACCTCATGTTTTCATTAACAGGATATCATGTTGCTCCATGTACAGTATAATCAGAATTTAGCTCACATATAGGGTTATAGGGTACATATGACAATTGACTTGTTCACTAATGACATTGTTGTCAGGACAGGGAAACAGGAATGTTTATAAGTTCATGTTTAAACACTATCACTTTTAATAAATACCTGCTCAATGGAGTGATATAATCTGATCTACTAAGGTGAAATGCTTCCCTGTGTCAATGAAATATGTTTTTTTTGGAGTTTTTAGGAGGCACTTGCATAATCTTACATGATATTTGTTGCGTGATTTACGTGCAGAATATTTTCATAGCACAGCTTATGCATGGGCCTTTAGGGCGAAGCCAGACCCTTGGCTCAGCTCTGACACAGCCCTCCCTTTAAATTTGCTGGCTCCTCCACCTCTACTAGAAACCCTAAATGTTTCTCAGGCATTTTGTCGCCAATATGACTAAGTACTCCTCCCTAGCTCCCAATACGCTGATGCCGCGAAAGATTTTTTTCTGTGCATGTGAATATTTCCTATTTGATAAATATGTGGCTTTTCTTGTGGGCTCATGCTATCCCTGCACAGCTACTAACTGCAAGTCAAAACCTCACCTGGGCGTGGGGGTGTGTGTACAACAACATGTATTGCCCCATATCTCACAGCTTTTTAGCAGTGCTCGCTTTACGCTCTGAGGGTAGTTCTTCTGATACAGCATTTCACAAATGGAATACTCTCTGCATACATACTAACAAGCAATGACAAAGCCAATAGGTCTCACCTATGAGACAGTTTTTGGATTTGTCAATCCCTTTTAGCCACGTTGTACAGCAGTGCAGCTGCTGTGCAGCATGGCTGAAACAAAACAAAAAAGCACTATGACGTGGCCAGCACTGACTGTGTCATAGCAATTTGTTTATTGCTGGTGGGATGGGAGGCAACAAGTAGAATGGGAAGGCCAAGACATGCAATGGAGGGTGTGGGGGGACACTTGTTATGATGGCTAAGAACTTGCCGCATCATAGACCTGGTTTTCTTTATTGTGGGGTGGGTGGCAGGAAACAATACAGACTTAGTGGTGGCTGGAGGCCACAAGCAGGGGGGAAAGACAGGGGGCAACAAGGAGGAGGTGCTGGGATCAAGCACACGTACAACAAAGGGTAGGAGGGAGAGAGTGTGAGTAATCACATAGGCATTGGAGAGTGGCGGGGCAAGCGGATGGACAACAGAGCGTGAGAGGGCTGGGAGTAAGCAAGAACATGGGCAACAACCACAGGAGGAAGGGCAGGTGGGAGCAAGCAACACTGATGAGGGAGGGCGGGTGGGGGCAAGTAACATGAATGATGGAAGCAAGCAACATGAATGAGGGAGGGGAGAACTCAGAGGGGGAAAGTACACGAGGAAACCAGCTGAAAAAGATGCAATCTGGTAGAGTGCTTAAACAGTAAGAAAAATAGTATCACCTAAAAAAATGAGCAGAGGAAGGAAAAAAATGCGTTTGTGCTCCACAGAAGGCCAAACACAAGAAAATGGGTGGTTTCTAAGCCCAGTGTCAGAAAACGAAAGGTCTTGAAGACACAGCACATGCACTGTCTAGATGAGGCCGACAAAGCACAATATTCAGAAAAAATTATGCTTCAGAATAAGGAGAAGAATCAAAGAAATGACTATAAGGCAGTGACTCGATGGATTATTACAGAGCTGGAAGGGAAAAGGTAGGGGGAGATGTCTTTAAAACTTTGCCTGTCTAACACATATGTGGTTTACATCTTACTCAGCAGTTATATTTATTTATGGACTGATTTATTTATTTGTTCTTATTGCTAAAATGCCATATACTTGTGCCCTTTGGGAATTTCAGAGTGCTAAATTACAGTTACAATAGCTTAAATAAAGAAGTTTAAAGAATAGGTCTCACATATTTAGAATGCTGGCAAGCGGTTAGGTTTTCAACCACGCTATCCAATGACCTCAACTAGGAGCTCCGATAGTGTTTCAATGGCATTTCACGGGGCCTGCTCACTTTTGATAACGGGTCATACAGAGAAGATCCCCATTGTGAGACCTACTCTTTAAATTTCTTTGTTTCACCTAAAACAGAATTCATTATCTACATTACTAGCACTGCTAATTAGGTAGTTTATGGCTTTGTTAATTGGTCTGATGAATTGCTGTTGACTCTTTCGTGAGCAGACTTAGGCAAGAAACATGTTGAAGTCTTTTTGAACCTGAGATTCATTGGTATCTTCCCAGGTTCTATTTATCTTTTTAATTCTTTTGCTAAACTGTTTTAATTGGGGTTAAACAGCTATAAAACAAACAAAGATCTCCCATTAGTGATCCTGCAAATTTTACAGCTAATACAATGACCAGATACATAGTCCGGGTACAGAGTTCTGCAGTCAAAAAGATAATATTGATTCTCTAAATACAATTCCAAAAGTCCCGATCTGGTTAATATGCAGAGTTTTAACCCCCCTAAATTCCTAAACAGGAGGGTTAAAACTCTAAACAATTAACAAAAAACAAAATATTTTCTGCATTTCTGGGAATGCAGGTCTATTCTGATAAACTTAAAAAGAGTGGGTGTTGGACGTATGGTAGTGGAAGGCCGTTGGTAGAAGGAGACTGGGTAAAGGGAAGTAGGTGAGGGAGGATGGAATCAGATCTGGAAGAGATGGAGTGTTCTTGTTCAAGTGGGGCATGCTTTGAGAGGGAGACCTAAAGACAGGAATTGTATAAGTGGACCCTATTTGTGCTCAAAATCCTTGTGGGTGTCTGTTTAGACGTTGGCTTTTCTTCCCATCATAAGAGCCTGCCACAGTCGGGCGCGCCATTTTGTGAGAGACTGGGCTGTGAGTTTTTTCTAATGGGCTGTTAGTGCGGTTTTAGCTGCTCCAAGGCATAGCCATAGTATGGAGCGGTTGCTTGAAGTTTAGTGTTTTAGGGTCTCATCGCTTATACCTAGAAGAGTACAGCCAAACGCGGTAGGGACTGGATATCCTATAATTGTTTTAATTTGTGCAAGAATTTCAGACCAGAAGGGTCGGATAGGGGGACAGTCCCACCAAATCAGTTTAAAGTCTCCTAAGGGTCCGCAGCCTCTACAACATAGGTCTGACAAGTTGGTATAGATTACTTTAAGTTTGGTGGGCTATAAATACTTCATATAGCAATTTGTAGTGGGCTTCTCACGTTCCAAGAGAATGGCTGTATCTGGCTATGTCTCCCCAAAACTCCTGCCATTGTTTAGTGAAGACCTGATCATTTAAAACCGTGTTCCAGAAAATGGTGTGGAGCTGTGG
The DNA here is from genome assembly GCF_031143425.1 of Pleurodeles waltl. Classification (NCBI taxonomy): domain Eukaryota; kingdom Metazoa; phylum Chordata; class Amphibia; order Caudata; family Salamandridae; genus Pleurodeles; species Pleurodeles waltl. The sequence goes on along the minus strand of NC_090439.1, from coordinate 788,436,238 downwards.
TGAGGTGGAAAGGGTGGGCAGCAGGTGAGTATAAAGAAAGGAAATGACCCCATTTAGTTCTGTTTGCCTGTCTAACAAGCTTTTTGATCAGGGACAATTCTTTGGTGCCAGCCTGCCAAATGTCTGGGTGAAGGACCCAGTGTTGAAGTTGGTTGTAGTGGTATTGTTCAGAGGTTGGAAAGCCAAAATCTCATTGACAATGTTCAAAGTTAAGAAGGCCCTAGCCATGGAACAGATTAGAAATAGTGAGGTACCCTCCCACCCTCCAACAATCAAAGGGACCTGGCTTGAGCGCCGGAGGAAAGACAAGATTGAAGTGGATAGGAGTGTATGGGGAAGGGGAGGTTACCCATCCCTGAGTGCAATTAGCAGTGTCCCATATTTTGAGAGTGGTTCTTGTGGGAGTGCAAAGGGATGCGTTTGGAGGTCTATCTGCCTTTGGTTTCCATAACAAGTCCTATATGTACCGACCCATCACTGCTCTATCCAGGTGTAGCCAGTGCTTGTTAGATTCTTTCAATAACTACTCTGCTATCACTCTTAGTTGTGCCACCCTATAATATAAAAGAAAGTCAGGGAGGACTAGTCTACCTGCTTATTTGAAAAGTCTTAGCAGCTTATAGGGGGAGGCTAGCCTATTGTCTTTGCCACATGAAGTGTATTATGAGGGAGCGTAAGGTCGAGAAGAATTTGCAAGTAAGCTCCATAGGAGTCCCTCAAATAGATACAAAATGCAGGACAGGACTGTCATCTTGATTGCATTGATCCTGCCTAACCAGGATAGGTATAGGGGTGCCCATCTCTTGAGATCATCTTGCAGTTGTCTTAGGAACGGAGGGAAATTTGTGCAATATAGATCAGGAATTTTAGGGGTCATCTTGATTCCTAGGTAGAAAAGTTGATTTTTCACCCAGGTAAAGGGAACAGCGTTCGTACGTTTACTCATTTCGGACAAGGGGAGGGTCAGATTTAGGCAATATTATTTGTGAAGATTCACACAATAACCTGAAATGTGTTCATACTGAGTCAGCTCTGTTGGAGGGCTCCTAAGGAGGAACTGAGGCAAAAGGGAGAGCAAGTCATTGCCTGCAAAAAGGGAGATCTTATGGGTTTCTTGGCCAAAAGGGATCCCCTGAATCTCGGGTGCTACTCTAATTCTAGCTGGGAATGGTTCTATACTGAGGGTGAATAGCAGCAGGAACAGTTGGCAGCCCTGCAGAGTGCCCTTATCCAGTTTGAAAAAATCAGAGCCTATGATGTTAACTACCACTCGCAAGAGGTGGGTGCATAGTTGGTGTGAATCATTTGTATAATTTGTTTTCTGAATCCAAATTTAGTGCGGAAGAGATTATTGTGGTCGAAGTCCTTTTCAGTGTCAAGCGCCAAAAGAAGGGCTGGAATTTTCTTTTTAGTTGCTTTTTCGATCAGGTGGAATACTCTGCATAGATTATCATGTGTCTGCCTTTCTTTTATAAAACCAGATTGATATGGATGGATAAGATCGGGTAGAATAGTTTCCAATAGAGGTGCAAGGATTTTTTAGTATAATTTGCCATTCAGATTTAGCAGTGCTATTGATCTTTATAATGCACAATAGTGGGGGTCTTTCCCCTGTTTTGGAATAATCATGATTAGGGCTTCACTCATAGATGGGGCGACTGTGAGATTGGATGCTATGTGATTAAAAGGTTTTGTGAAGTGCAGGATTATGTCAGAGCAGACCGTCTTATAGAACTGAGCAGTCAGTCCATCGGGACCGGGAGATTTATGCAATTTAAGAGATGCAATTGCTAAATGGACTTCCTCTTCCCTGGTGTGACTACTTACTTCGTCATTTTGGTTGTCAAGAACTTGAGGCAGCTGGACTCCTCCTAAGTAATCGGAATGTAACAAATCATCGGGTGTGTCGAATGTATAAAGATTTTTATAGAAGTCGTGAAAGGTTTTTATTTTGTCTCTTTCAGTCGTGATCTGATTTCCAGAGTCCTTAATTAAGTGGCCAACGTAGTCTTTTTTGTGTTTGACTCGTAGTTGTCGTGCTGTGTGTCCACTTTGTTTCCTCGATCGTATGTGGCATGTTTTAGGCAGAGTAAAGTGTATTCCACTCTATTAGTGTAAAAGGCTTTTAATTTCCCTCTGCAGGCAGTTATCGTTCTCTGTAATGTGAGTATGGGATTGTCTTTATGTTCTCGTTTGGCTTTCTGGAGTTCCGTCTCGAGAGTGAGTAGCTCTTGGGTTTTCTGTTTAGTGAGTGAGGCCAATAAAGAAATACATTTTCTTCTGATGACCGCCTTGAAAGTGTCACAATTATTATAGAAATCAGTGTCCTGAGGGCTGTTTAGTTTAAAGGATTCTTTAATGGTAGTGCAGAGTTCATCACGCAGGAGGCGATCTCTCATGAGAGAGGCTGGAAAAAAACACCTGTGAAGTTTAGGAGTAGGAGGGGCCCAGTCCAGCACAAGCTCCACTGAGGCATGGTCTGAGATCGATACGGGGTGGATTGTTGATGTCTAAATGGAGTAGTCTAGAACTTGGCTTATAAAGATATAGGGGGTTATTACAACTTTGGAGGAGGTGTTAATCCGTCCCAAAAGTGACAGTAAAGTGACGGATATACCACCAGCCGTATTAGGGGTCCATTATATCCTATGGAACTCGTAATACGGCTGGTGGTATATCCGTCACATTTGGGACGGATTAACACCTCCTCCAAAGTTGTAATAACCCCCATAGTCTAGTCACAAATATGATTGTGGGCATGAGAGAAGGTATAATCCCTACAGTGGGGGTGAGGTACTCACCAGGCGTCTACCAAGACTAGTGAATTTATGGATTGTTTAGTCGATTTGGGAAAACTGTTCATCATTGATCTATGTAGTGAACTGGTGTTTAGGATGGAGTCCCAAACTAGGTTAAACTCTCCCATAAGGATGACCTCACCTTTTGCAAAGCAACTTAAGAGGGTAAAGAATGAGCATAGAAAGGAGGTCTGTGGTGTGTTAGGGGCATGTATGACTCTATGGTGCATGTTATGCCTAATATCTCCCCCTTGACCAATAATATCCTACCCTCTTTGTCTGTCCATTTATCGTTAAAGTGAAACTTCAGGGAGGAGTAGAAAAGGAGTGCCACTCCAATGTGTTTTGTTTGTGTAGAGGAGCGATAGACGAAGGACAGGATTTGTGGTTCGGCTGATGACCCTCCCCGCATTTGAGTTGTGCTTCTTGTATGGCTTCCATGTCGTATCATCTTTCTAGTAGATATTGCCACATTTTGTGGCATTTGGCTGGGAAGATAAGACCTTTGCTGTTCCATGTTAATGCAATTTACACCATGTCTCAAATCTACTGATATGTGTTAAGATGGGCTTCACTGTCTCCTCCACTAACTGTAGTGTCTCCGCTCCATGAATCTCCCCTCCCCCACTCCACCTCCAGCACTCATCATACTTTGTAATTTTTTGACATTCCCAGAATAACAAGTAGTAAACAGTAAAATAACAGATCCATTGGGGGTCTGAGACCCCAACCACATGTAACATAATAGAATGGAGGTGGAACCTTGTTCATTGTATTCATCATCAACTATTGCCTTCAGGCCTTAGAAGATTATGGGCATGGTATAACTGACCATCAGGATAGAGAAAAGAAAAAGACAAAAGACCCCCTAGTCACCATGTGCATATCTTGTTCCCCAGTTTTGGTACACATAGAGTTCAAACTGAGGGTCTACTGAGGGAGAGTGAAAAGATATTCTTTTACAGATGTATGTCTCTAACACTGAGTAAGGCTTGAGAGAAATAGTTTAGGGCCATGACAGGGTCTGAGATTTGCAAGAGTGGGCATTCTGAGACTTTCTAAAACCTGAGCAGAGTTCTCAAGCTCTCAGCAGAGTGATCCTTTCCTTCCGGGATGCTTGGGACATCCTTGTGGGAGCCATTGTCCTTTGTCTACATTGGGTGCATTGTTCCAAGTATTGTCATTGAGAGATCCAGAATGGGCTGGAGTAGGTAGGGACACCTCCAATAGTTGTGCTGCATCTTCCACCACATTGAAATTGTAAATTGCATTCTGACATTCAAAGGCCAGTCCAAAGGGGTATGTCGATCTATACCTGATGTGTTATTGGTGGAGGTTGCTGGTAATTGGTCGGAATTGTTGCTGACGAGCTAGGGTTGCTGTAGTTATATCTTAAAAAAGACAGCATGTGGTCCGTGGAAAAGTAACCTCTTCCAACCCTCTTGCCACATGGAGGATCACTTATTTTACTCAATATGGGTGCAGTTTTGCCATGGCATCTCTAGGACCTCTTCCCTCCACCCTGTATCCTTTGGCAAACCTGATGGACCTGGTCTAGCCTGACCTCACCTGCGCTGTCTCCCAACAATTTGGAAAACATTTCCACCTCAAAGGCATCAAGATCAGGGCCTTCTGCTCCCTCCTCCGGATTGCATATGCAAAAATTATCATGACGCAATCTATTCTCCAGGTCTTCACTTCTCAACATTGTAGTGTGGAGGTGATTCTTCATGTTAGCGGAGGCCCTCTCTGCTTTGGCAACTGATTGTTCGAGAGTTTGTCATTTGGTTTTGAGATCCAGTGTACGAGTACCCACTGAGTCCACATAATGTTGTAGTTGTGTTAGTTCAGTATTGAGTTCTGAGTGAAATGTATCTAGGGAGGTGGTGAGGTCTGCTTTGAGTTCTTCTTGCAGTTCTCTCTTAAAGTCTTGTAGTGAGGAGAGCAGGTCCTCCTTTGTAAATGCCATCTCTTTGTTTACCGGCGTGCATTCAGGAGACCTTCGTGTTTAGGTTGGTTGAAAATAGCTGGACACTGTCTTAGCCTGAATTTTTTTTAAGAGGCATATGGGTAGTCCATGAGATGAGCCCCAGAGGGAATGAGACCGCCCAAGAGTGCTAAAGTTTGATCAGTTAGAGTCCCAGAAAGGAGAGATAGAGGCTTTGCCTATTTCAAGTGGCGTCACCCATTCAGTGGGTTTTTCGGGGATTGTAGTGGTAAGGCCAAAGATGTTAGTTTCCAATAAGTCTGCTCGATGAGTCTAGTTCTACAAGCTGGCCCCCTGCTTTTTAGTAATAGTTCTGCCCTTGTGCGCTGTTAGCACTGTAGAGAATGAATATATCGGTGCCCCCCTTGATGCTCTCCAAGTCCCTTTCTGCTATGAAGGGTATTGTTGTAATCTTGGTGGAGGGCGCCCCCGCAGATGATTTGTGTGGAGTCCAGATGGAGAGGGAGTGTTTATGAGACAAGACACCATGTGGGAGTTGTCTGGTCACGTGTAGGCCACTATGAAAATTTGTGCAAACTCCTGCTTACTGATTTAAGAGAGGAGTGTGCTTGAGGCTTCTCACATGGCCCCTCCAGGGCAGAACTCAGGCCACTGCTGTAGTGCTGGATGGCCCCAACACAATGTTATCTCTAAATCAGTGGTGGTATGGCTCTGCCACCATCTTAAAGTCAGGCAAACAAGTCAGGCAAGCGAAGTGGGCCTCTGTGAATTTTGGTGGTTTCAGGGGAAAATGCTTTGTGGCCCGTCTTTCCCTTCCCCGATCTGGGCCAGCGCTGTGGTTGCGGAGCTCCCGCATGCAGTGCGTGTGGAAACTGGCCAGGTGATCAGGACGTTGAGAAGCCAGGGGCCACACTTGTAGGCCACGCCTCTCGGTGTGGTGCAAAGACGGTGTGGGCATCTCAGAGCACGGACAGCAAAAGAGAACTCCGCTGCCATCCCATGCATTTTGCCATAAAGAGATTGATAAAGAGGAGAGGGGCTAAGATTTTCATCCTGGCCATACATATGGCCATAACATCGTGAGTGGAGGGAGTGCTGTTCCTGGTGAGTGCTATATAGCTAACATAGGCACAAACTTTGTAGTGCTACCTCCTGAATTCAGTAACACTCATGGGCTGTTCTCCAAAGGATGTGGTAAAGGTGGCAATAGTCTTGCCCTTTTGGTTCTAACCTGAACATTTACCAGGATGAGTTACAAGACCAGACATAGGGAAAATCACCAAAGGAACAAACTGTTTTCAGTCTTCAAAGGTCAGAAGGCACCCCATCCATCTACCTTACTAAGTTTCAGCAGGAGCGTGACAATGGATCCCAGACCAGATCATCATCTCCTTGTATCTCTGGAGAAGTGTCAATTTTTCAGCTAGCACGACTCCAACTTTCCATCTAAAAGAGGAGAATCATGCCATAAAATATGAGCAGAAGAACATTTAACATAACGTTCTCAACCGGAGAGAAGCCTCTTCTAATGACGGCCAACAATTACAGACACTGTGTCCTACTCAAGACAACAGTAGTGCTTGAGTAATAAAACTTGTGAAAGAGTGCAAATCTTATAGGGGCCATATTTATGACCCGGTTTGCATCATGATTACACCACACAATGTGGTACATGCTCAACACAAGCCTTGAGTGAGATTTATGAAGCCAAACAAGGCCCTGAGTGGCTTCATGAATCTTGAGTAACGTAACTCTGCACAAATCGCTGCGTGGCATTCCTGTGAGCCAGGTAGGCGTTTCCATAGGTGTTGCGTGCGTGTTCCCACGCACCAACCATGGATTTGGACACATTTCCAGATGTACCAGAAGTGATAGACCTGGAAATGCACAAAAAACCTATGCTTCCTCAGGTGAGGCATAATGAGGTGAAATATCTTTAGTTCTCCTTGTTTTTTCCTCTTTCTATGTGTGCAGCATTCTGCATCACACATAGAAAGAGGAAAAAGTCTCAGGATTGTTGCATGCAACGCAGGCACCCTTGCTCCATGGTGCACGTGGGCTTGCATTGGCGCTCAGCAGCCAAAAGGGTGCCAACGCAGGGGAAACTGCAGGAATGCACCATATTCTTTTAAATACGGCACATTCCTGCCCTTTCCTTGTCACGCAGTGCAGCGCAGCCAGGTGGCTAGCCCCATAAATATGCCCCATAATGGTAATGGCCCTGTACGTAAAAAAAGAGAAATTAGAAAATATTGATCCTCACATAATCTTCACATCCGAGCACTATACCTCTGAGTGATAGCTGCAGTACCCTCTGGTGTATATCATCACTTGTTTGATGCAGAAGCTGCTTACGTTTTCCATCAGATCTACCGCTCATATTGCGGGTGGCAACTTCCTTTCAGTGACAGTTTTCCTTGGCACTCAAAGCTGTGGCAATATTTGTAGTGAACTCGTCCATATTGGGCCAAACTAAGGAGCACATTCAGCAGACAATTCCCTGTTTTATGGCACATTATTTTTAAACACAAAAGAGCTTCCCATCAAAATACAGAAACGCATAACATGTAATGGTTTGCCCTCATGTCTTCGTCTCAGATCACTCACTGCCCAGCTATTTGTTTTACCATTTTGTCTTCGACGCAGATCCCCCACTGTCCAGTTAATGGTTTGCCTTTGTGTCCTTATCTCAGAACCATCACTAGTCTGTCATCTTCTCTCACCTCAGTTGACTTTCTAATCCCCTGATGCAGTTTTCAGTATGTCCTAGGAACTCTCAGAGCCCAGATCAGGGCTCCCCTGTTTCGAGGTTCTCAAAGATGTTTGCAGATTGTCCCTTGCTAGTGTCGAGGTAACCTGCCCCTCTGCAACCCTCTCTGGTTTCACGATGCAAAGAACTACTTGTATTGTTTACGGGCCTAAACTGACATCTTAACTAGGAGGGCCATAAAGCAGCTGCTTTTCCTCGACTTATGGAAGTGGCAGCAGTGACTAAAATGCCATTGCATACTGCATGGTAAACCCGGTGATAAAGACTGAAGAGTGGCCTGTAGCGGAACTCACATGTTCTGCAAGATACTGCTTCTTTGGGTACTAAAACTGGCGTTGATTTCTCCCGTGATGCAAGAATTAAATTAAACGTCGGAAGACAACTGGCTCTGCCTGGTTGCAGCCTCTTTGTAGACACAAGCACCTCAGTCAAACTGTGTAAAAGGAATGTGCGTGCAACGAGAAGAACCTGACAAACATCCAGAATCATTACACAAGGATGGTGTAAAGTTAAATATGAAGACACTGTACACCTGGTTTAGTTTCTATATTCCTTTGTTTTATTTTTATTACATGTGGTTTATGAGTAAACATTTTTTTTAACAGACACAAAGTTGTTTTGTAAAATCAAAGTTATCTAGTGTTTTGGAAATCTAGGCCTTAATCAGTTTCTTTCCCAGTACGTGTACTTATTTTTTATCAAGGTAAGTTCTGTCATGTACAGAAACACTAAAGAATCGCGCAGTTGACCACCTGACGACGTGATACAATAAGGCTAGTGCACAATGCTCAAGTGGAAAGTCTGAAGTCAGCCTAAGAAGTTCATCTAACGATCGAGACTCCCAGCTAGTTCGACCCTTCCTTTCTGAAATTGAACTTTTTCTAATTACTTGTTTACATTTTAGGGTTATCTGCATATGTAGGTTTCAAATATAGACTACAAAAATTAATTTTCAGAAACATAGGCTGCAAAAAACACTGAACAGGCAAAAATATCTAACTAAAATGATTTTCTGAATAAATAAAAAATCAGGTTAAACAGAGTTCGCACCTGCTAGCGCGCCTGGTCCTTAGTAATTAAACTTACAAGGGGAAGCTTATAGATCGATGAACCTTTTGAATCGCATGGAGTATCCTAGTCATGCAGTGACTATTGAAATCAACAACTAACATCAATAATTGAGGAAAGCACTCTATGAAACCACAATACTAAGCCATGTTAATCAAAATAACCACTACACAAGAAAAGGGTTAACAAGTTTCATTCCCTATTGCTTACATTTCTAAGACATATGTTAGTTCAAACTTTATTCAGATCAACTCTTTATTAATTCATTAGTTAAATAACATTATCTCTTAAAGAAAACATATGCAACAACGCAACACCATAAGCTATGAATATCAGCATTAATAATGTAATTCAGCAATTAAGTTCATCAGTCATTTGTCACCGTCAACGTCACCCCTAACAGCCTACCTAACCAAGATTAGCATGTGGCTCTTCATGCAAAAACAATTTAGAGAAAAACATTAATTTGGAAAAATCTGCCTAAGAGAGAATTTCTACAGAACAGCGCAGTTGGTAGCTAGAAGAAAAGGCACAAAATTAGTCAGTCACATTTTCATAGCTACCTACCCAGGATGGATCAGCAACAAGTCAGTCTTCATCTTCAGGTCATCAGTGGTCAGTCTACGGATCAGGCTCACAGAGTATAAGCCCAATTATCAGCACTTCGGACAGCGTCTCCTGACATCATCAACTTTCTCCCCACAGTTCTGATTCCGCTCCCCTTGTCATGACTTTTTATTAGGGTCTCCCAGTCTGTCCCACTAATTGCTAATTGGTCAGTCTCGTCGGAAGTTATGACTCTAGTTTTTATTGACCAAATCTCTATTTCTGTATGGGCTTCAAGCCCCCTAAATTTGATTGGTCCTTCTTGTGATGAGAACATCATCCGGCTCTCCAGGTAACGAAATTGCTGCATACATAGTCTTTAGTCAATGCCTCTATTGTTCAAGTCCTGGGAAAGTACATTTAGCCTACACTATACATAATTGTATCAAATTGTCTTCATCATCTCCTGTCCGCTGGCACATTGCAGAATGTTAAAGCAGAGCCGACTGAACTCGGCACAGTTCAAGGTCCTTTCTTCCGGGTACCAGTCCTCCAAGGTTTTTCAAAGTCTCCACGTAATGAGCAAGCAGGGCCCAGCGAAAACAGGCCTTTGGTCAAGCTAATTTAAGAACATGGGTTAACATAAAACATAGGTTATACATCCAGTTATGATATATTAATACATTTTATCTAAGTCTTCTCATTATTGAACATCTGTTAATACACATGGTGACCACCCCCGTGGGCACATTTTCGATTATTCATGTTATTTTCTAATATTAATTTCTCTACACGTTTTTCTCAATAATAATCACACATTAATTAGTAAATGTCCTTAATTAACATATATGCTCCCTCAGTCTCTCCTCTGATGACTAAATATATCATCACACCCTTCTTGTTAACACTACAAATTTGTCTCAGATGTATTTTGTCTTCTTCTCGAATTTTCCGTATAAATTTATCTCCTAGATGGTTCTTCCCTCCTTTGATCATTTTTACCCTTCCTTAATTTTACCCTTTGCCATAATTTGCATGTACCCCATGACCTCAATATGGAAACAATCACAATTAATATTCCCTGCACAATTTTCCATAATACCCCATTCCAAATTTGACTAAACCAATTTCCCACAGAGGCAAATCCATTTCCAACCTTCTCCCAAACTTCTGGTTCCTTCATTTCTTTCAAATTGTGCTTGAATTAGTTAAGTTTGTAAGTAAGTCTCTTATCTCTTTCTCACTTTCAGGTATAAATGAACAACAATGCCTAGCATTAATCATTTTACAGACTTCACCGTCTTTTGCTAAAATGATGTCTAGAGCAAGCCTATTTTGAAGCGTCATAGCTCTATCCGCAGCCAGTTCTGTATTTAACAGGAGTATTTCCCCTGTAAAGTTTGTTAGCATATTATCCACAATAGTAGACAATTTTCGTATCTTGTTTGCATTCAAAATAACCCCTACAGATGGAATTATTGTCCCAAAAATAACTCCCACAATTGCAGAAGCGGTTTCCCTCCTCTGTCGCACATGATGTAATTCAGTCACTTTTGGTATTTTCTTTAAATCATCTATCTGATAAATCTTAGGGAAAACTATCCCTAAATAGCATTTCCCATACCACCCTCTAGGAAGACGGTAGTAAGCATTAAGTCCACAAATGTAGTAAATCCCAGGAATCACAGGGTCCGCACCATTCAACATAAAAGTCAATTTGCTCTGGAACAAAAACACATGCCTACATTCACTCGTTCCCACAAATAAAGTGTCAGTGCGTGATTTTAGCCTATATATACAAAGCTTCAGCACGTGTAATGCATCTAAAGCTAATCTCCCTTGTGTTTTAATGGCAGTGTAAGCATAGTCATTTTTATAGTTTTTTTTCTCTAGCCCTTTTTCTAATTTCTCTTTTAATGCTTTTCTTCTATCATCAGCATGCTCTATAAAGCTCTTTTCCAACGGAGTTAGTAAGCAGGTCAAATTATTACAGTGAGCATAAGCAGTTCCAAAAGTTAGTGTTGGCTCAAAGAATCCTCTAACTAATGCTATATCATGCTATTTGATCTATTTTGATAGATCATGGTTGGAGTAAAAATACTGTATATACTATTGATTATAGAATCTGGTTAGTAGCAAACTACAAGTTGTGCCGTATGCTAATGGCAGACTATGATTTGTAACCCCTTCTTCCACAGAGGAAGGAATTTGCGTACACACAAGACAATTCTTTGCATCCATCGTTTCTACATACTCTCTCAACAACCGATAGAAAACATTAGAAGAAAGCTCTCCTCGTGCATTAGTATAATCATGCAAATATTTTTCATCTTGCTTAAACCTCTCTAAAGCAGTTAGTGTAGTCTCATCAACAGGAGCTTCTCTCATCCCATGAATAGACATACCCACAATCATTATTATAAACATTATTCCACACATAATTGCCACTCCAACATTCAAATATCTACAATATCTAATATTTCTAATGCTATTATTTAACTCATCCATAATCTGTAAAGAATCAGAGAGTAGAAATACTCTTAGATAAGGTGCAACAGGAAAAATAAAAATACAAATATGCTTCTTTCTTGCGATTCAGTTTCATACACGGGAACCCTTTACTCCTTTGTCAAAATCGGTTAGCAGCTTGTCACATCAGGTTTTCAAATGTCATCTCAGGTTATCAATGTCTTTTCTGGGTTTATTTCAACAGTCTCTTTTTAATTTTCCTTCAGATTAGTTCAACAACTCAGTCTATTGCCTCCCTTCAGGTTGCATCAAAGTACTGATTCTGAACTTCTCTTTCAAAGCAAAAGGACATGAACTTGTTTTGCCATTCACTTGTTGCTGCATATGCCCACTCAGGACCTGCGTATCTTCGACTTGCTACTCTCTTTCTCTTCAACCTTTGTTCTCCTGCTAGTTCTCCTTCACTTAGTCCAAATTTTCTTGTAGTGTCTACTTCTTCCTCTATTGGTTAGTTTATAACCAACTCCTTCTTCTTGCCTACTTGTGATTCAGGCCAATTGTCTCATTTCCTTGTTCCTTCTGTTAGTAACCTTTTTAAGACTGGACTCTTCTCTTTCTCTCTATCTGTGGTGTTTTCTCTTGATGGACCTGCAACAGGTTCAGGAGGAGTCGGATCACTTTGACTTTGATCCATCTCGACTCTTTCCCCTTCTAGGTCAGGCACTTGGTCTGCTTGTGCTTCAGCACCATCTACTTCTAGGAGAACCCCTACTGTGCTTGATTCTCCAGTCGCTTCTGTTGGGATAGGCTCTTGCTTTGCTTCTTGTGCTCCTGCACCTTTGTCTCTTACTGGGGTAATTGACCCATCTTCCAGCAGCTCTGGGTCAACTTCAGGTTCAACTTGCTCTGGCTCTGGCTCAGGAGGAGTCACTTGATTTGCTGCTGTTGGTGCTCTCAACAACACTTCTTCATGTTCTTGTGGACTCACCACTCTCTTAGTATGGCTCGCATGTATCCAGTTAGGTAGTCCAGCACACTTCACAGCTGTTGTAGTTGTCAGCACCACCTGGTATGGGCCCTTCCAACACGGCTCTAGGCAAGTCTTTCGCACATGCTTTTTGATGACGATCCAATCTCCAGCTCTTAGATTGTGACCTGGGTCATGGATGGGTGGCAGGGTAATGGCCTGCACCTGCTGAGAGAAAGATCGAACCACATCAGCCAGACCCTTGCAGTAGTCCAACACCATTTCATCTGTAATATTGACAAAAGCATTTGCTGGAATTGCTGGCAGTGTCATTGCTCTGCCCATGAGTATCTCATGTGGTGACAGTCCTGTCTTTCTGTCGCCAATATTTCGCATTGACATCAACACCAAAGATAATGCGCCTGGCCATTTCAGATTTGTTGTGGCACACATTTTGGCAATTCTTGATTTCAACGTACCATTCATTTGCTCTACAAATCCTGATGCTTCTGGACGATAGCTGCAATGCAGTTTCTGCTCAATGTTTAATGCTGCACATAAGAGTTTGATAACTTTGTTATTTAAGTGTGTTCCCCTATCTGATTCTAACGAGATCGGGAACCCGAACCGTGATACTAACTCTCTAAGCAACAGCTTTGCAACCGGGAGACTATCATTCCTACGTGTGGGGTATGCTTCAATCCAATGGCTGAACACACACACAATTACCAACACATACTTCAGTCCACCACATGCAGGCATTTCAATGGACTCCAACTGCATTCTGCTGAATGGTCCTCCTGCTCTTCCAATGTGGCTCAAATTCACCACTGTCCCTTTGCCCACATTTAGTTGCTGACAGATTACGCATCTATGACATGCTGCCTCTGCTGCTTGTCTGAATTTTGGATTAAACCAGTCAACTTTGAACAATCTAACCATGGCATCTCTTTCAATATGTGCTTGGCCATGATAGTACTGGGCCATCTGAGTCAGTAAACTATTTGGCAGTACCATCTGGCCCTCCTCAGAAACCAAAATCTCATCTGGTCTTTGAATACACTTAAACTTCAACCATAGTATTTTCTCTTCCTTGTTTGCATTTTCCTGCAACATTTTAAATTCTTCTAAAGTGTCAATTATTTTTAAAGCAAAACTTGCACAATTAGTTTCTTCTTCAGGCATTAGTTCCCACTTGTCTTTGAACGATATACAGTTCAATGCGCAAAACCTTGCGACTTGATCTGCATATCCATTTCCCAAAGAAATGTAATCCTGTGTCTTTTGGTGTGCACTGCATTTCACCACAGCAATCTCTTCAGGTAACTGAATTGCATACAACAACTCTTTTATCCGGTCGCCATTTTTCACTGGAGTTCCAGTTGAGGTCATAAAACCTTGTTGCGGCCACAATTGGCCAAAATCATGAACAATTCCGAATCCATATTGACCATCAGTGTAGATTGTGACTCTTAATCTTGCAGAGACATAGCAAGCTCTAGTAAGAGCTACTAGTTCGGCCACTTGTGAAGAATACACACCCGGAATCCATAAAGCTTCTAATGTGCCTGTAATTGTGCACACAGCATATCCTGCTCTCAGTGTGCCTGTTCCATCTCTGAGACACGAGCCAGCAACAAAAACAATTTGGTCATTTTCCTCTAAACGCGTGTCTCTAATATCGGGCCTCGGTTTTGTACACAGCTCAGTTACCTCAAGGCAATCATGTTCAATATCTTCCTCCTTTTCAATTTCAACAGTATCACTTGGAAGTAATGTTGCTGGATTCAGCACTGTACATCTTTTCAATGTTACATTCGGAGCACCCAATATGCTCGTCTCATACCTTGTCAGTCTGGCTCCCGTCAAATAATGTGTTTTCCTCCTTGTCAGTAAAATCTCAACAGAATGTGGTACCATTACCGTCAAAGGGTATCCCATGACTACCCCCTCACATTGGGAAAGACTTTGACCAACTGCTGCTACTGCGTGCAGACAACCTGGTAAAGCTGCTGCTACTGGGTCAAAGGTAGCTGAAAAATAAGCTACTGGGCGATAAGCACCTCCATGGACCTGTGCCAAGACAGACAAAGAACAAGCATCACGTTCATGACAAAACAATGTGAAAGGCTTTGTGTAAACAGGCATTCTCAATGCTGGAGCTCTGCACAAACTCTCTCTCAATTCGGTGAAAGCTCTCATCTGGTCCTCATCTAAGCTAATAGGATCTGTAATTCCCTTATGCATCAGCTACTGTAAGGGTGTGGCTATTTCAGCAAAATTTGGAATCCACTGTCTACAGTACCCAACCATTCCCAGAAACATTCTGACATCCCTCTGTGAAGTCGTGGGATTTCTCTGTAGGATCATAGTAATCCTCTCTCTGGAAATGCTTCTCAATCCCTTCTCAATCTGATGTCCCAAATATTTCACTGAATTTTGACAATACTGTAATTTCACAGGTGAGACTTTATGTCCAAACTCTCCCAAATGATTCAACAGGACAATCGAGTCATGCTTACACTCGTCCCTTGTTCTGGATGCAATTAGCAGATCATCAATGTACTGTACAAGAGTCGATTGGCATGGTAATTCCAACGACTCCAGATTCTTTTTCAGGATCTGATTAAACAGTGATGGTGACTCCGTATACCCTTGTGGAAGCCTGCACCAGCTGTAGACTCTGTCTAGGAATTTGAAACTAAAAAGAAACTGACTATCCTCATGAAGTGGCACAGAAAAGAAAGCTTGTGACAGATCCACCACTGTGAACCACTCCGCATCGCAAGGAATCTGAAACAGTATCACTGCTGGATAGGGCACAATCGGACAGCATTTAACCACCATGTCATTCACTTTCTGCAAATCCTGTACTACTTGTACCTTCCTACATAGCTTTTTCAAACCCATTATCGGTGAATTATATGGGCTGCTCAGCACGTTTCAAAACTCCTTGTTTTAAAAAGTCTCCGATTATTTGTGCCACCTTCATCAAAACATCTTGTGGCACGTTATACTGTGCAAGCTGCGGGAATACTGCATTCGGCTTCAAAGTGATTTTATTCAGCTCCACTCCCTTAATCAGACCTACTTCCTTTCCTGTCAAGTCCCAGACTTCCTCCTTTACAGTTCCCTGTAAATCTGCATGCAATTCTTTCACAGTAAACATTGGGAAAAATTCAATCAATGGATACTCTTCATAGGCATTGCTAACTATCATGGCAGATGCCTGCTCTTCTTCATCATCACTATTTGTCTGGACTTCTATCCCTGTGTCTGAACAGTTGATGGAACATTTGGTCTTGCACAATAAGTCTCTACCCAGTAAGGATACGGGACTCGAATCACACACCACAAATCTATGCATTCTCAAATAATTTCCAATTTCAACCTGCACTGGCTCCGGGATTGGATTTGTCAGCTGTCTGTTTTCCACTCCCACAACTTGCACTGTTCTGCCTGAAAGAGGTAAATTTGGGACTTCTATGCTTCTTACTGTAGAGCGCATAGCTCCTGTATCAACCAAGAATGAGACCTTGTAACCCATCACCTTTCCCTTCACAAAAGGACCTCTCTGATCCACTTCTAAGGACGCGGCAAGCATACAGGCTCCCTCATCCGAACTATCACTCATCCATTCTTCGTTTATTTCATCCTCACTGTGAAATGGAAACTGGTGCACTGTGTTATTACTATTATTTTGTCTTTGACCTGTGACCTGCTGAGTAAGCATCATCTGTTGCTGCTCCATCGGGGCTTGAGGTATCTGCATTTGCTGTCTAGGTACCATGGGAACCTGCTGCTGTACTGGTGGTAATGAAGCAAATTGTGCATGCAGCACCAGCATTTGCTGCACTGGTAGGAAATTCTGTCCTCGATTCTGAGCATTAGGAATAAATCCCTTCATTCGCAGGACTTTCATAGTTTGAAATGTACTGACGGCACCTTGCTGAACCACACCATCCTGCACCATCAATGGACACTCCCGCTTCCAGTGTCCCACGTTTCTGCACAAATGACACGGTAACATCCTTTTCATACCTTGCATGTTATTCTGAACAACCACAGTTACCAAATCCAGACTGCGCATCATATCCATTCCACGCCCTCTACCCCTCATTTGAGGTTGAAACATAACAGCTCTATGTTGCGGCGGCATAGGCGATACTAAATCTCCCTGCGCTCCTGTTTGAGCTGCTTTAATTCGCATCACCATCGCCTTTTCTTTAAATTTCTTTTGTTTCAACTCAATCTCGTCACTACAGTATTTTACATATTGCAACACCTCATCAATTGGTTTTGCCTGCCAGCAAATCAAGTGATTCTTAATCATGTGTCCCACCTCTGGTCTTAGACCTTCGACAAATCTGAACACAAAATGCAACATGTCTTTCGGCTCAATTGCTTCTTTACCACTGTACTCTTTGAATGCTTTCAACAATCTCTCGTAATAAGTGCGTATTGATTCTTTAGATTCTTGTACCGTTCTATCAATCCGCTGACAATCAATGTTTTTAGGAGAAATCCTCGTCTTCATAAACTCGATCACCTTATAATAATTTTCATTACCTCGGGTGAAGGCGTCCCTGTTACCTTATCCCTTTCCGGTTCACTTGTTGGCCAGTCTACTGCTCTCTTGCACTCAACCCACAAGTCTGCTGGTACCACTATTTCCAGTAACGTGTTCAAGTCTTCCCACAAACATTTGGAAAGTTTCACAAATCTTTCTGTCTGTTGATACCACTTGACTGGCTTCTCTCTCAATTTTGGATAATCATTTGTGAATTACAATATATCACTCCTGTGCCACGGGACATGAACAAACTGTCCTCCTGGACTTTCTCTCATTGGAAGCATCTTAACTGATTCCTCTTCGTCAGCACCTTCCGCCCCTTCTTGGGAATCCCGCTTTCGTTTATCTTTTTTCTTTGTCCATCTACCTTTCCCACTTCTCTAATGATACCCAAACCTGGGCACTCTGCAACAATTCTCTCAAGTGTGCTTTCATTCCGGCTGATCTCATGTGTTCGAAATCCTTTGCTTCAAAATCTAATCTGTAGCTGTGTTCCAAATGATTTGTCTTCTCAATGTCAATGTCATGTTTTTCTACTAATTCTGCTAGCTTCTGATGTATTTTACTCACTTCTCTTGTAATCTTTGGGCATAAATAACTCAGCTCCTCTTCTGTGTAAGATTCTAGTCTGTTCACACCTATCGTCCCCTCAACTAATTCAGTGGCTTCTATGTTCAGTCTAACACGATTTATCTGATCCTCACCCTTGGATGCATTCTGAGGAGTGTTTAAACTATCTAACCATTCACTCAACTGCTGAGCTGATAGTCCCTGCAATGAAATGTTATTTGCATTCGGCACTAGTAGTTGTGGTATCACTGCACCTGAAGTTTGTGCTGTCAGAAGTCTCTGACTCGCATTCGGGCCATTCACTGCATCTGGAAGTGCTACAAGTGGACTAAGATCCATTAGCGGTCTAGATCCATTGAAAGTTTGTCCTGCAGATGACATTAGCTGTGCAAGATCATTCCCCCCCCTTACGAGGCTCTGTGATACTTCATTCTGCTCTCCTATATCTGACTTCTTTTGAGCAAATAAGGGTACAGCTGTAATAACAATAATTGGTAGCAATATTGCATCTGGAGCTGCCCTAGCACTTGCACCATGCGGAAATGTTACCTTCATTGCCTGATTCATAACTGGTGTGAGATCTGACTGCGCTCCTGTCAGTGGTGTAAACTTCGGTAGACCCTGTGCTTGAGTTGAAGGCAACAACATTGGGGTCGGATCTGTCTGAATCAGCATTGGCTTCGGGAGCACCTGCTCCCTCGGCACCATGATGTTCGAGACAGTCTCAAGAACTGGCACATCTGGATAGATTCTCTGCACTGAAGGTGGATGTATCTGCCCCTGAACTACAGTACTAATTCCAGCATTAGGTGTACTCTGTACTACCCCTGGTAATTGTCCGCCGTCTGCTTGAACAGCTCCCTTGGCTCCCTGTGCTTGTGCCAGAGCAGCTGTAGGAGCAGTAGCATTAGTGCCTGGACCCTCCGCATACATCGTTGAAGGTGGAGGTCTATCTCTCAACAACTGCATAATGAAACCCTCAACATCAGAATCATCATCATCTACATAGGACTTTCTCTTTTTCTTTCTTCCTCCATTCTCTTCCTCTTTTACACTATTTTCCCCTTCTTCCTCATCTCCTTCTGCAATGGCAGGGAACAATTTGATATCCTGTAATGTCGCTGCTCTCCATCTCTTTTGCTCCCAATTCCATCTAGCTCAGCTAATGATTTTTCTACTCGCTTCATTCTCCTTTTGAACTTCATCTCTTGTTGCTGTCTAGCCACTAACTCCCAAACCGCTAAAGCTTCAAACTGTGCTGGTCTCGGTAATGGCTTCATGTCACATAATGACATCCCCAATTGATCCAAAATTCTCAAATTGAACATTCCATGCTCCGGAAACGCTAAAGACCCTTGATTTTTAGTTAACTTGTACCATTGCTTCAACCACAAACGCTGTACTACACCTTGCTCCTCCATCACAATATAAGCCGGAGTATTTTCCGGTGGGGTCGGCTCCCCCACTGATGCCTTAATGTAAGTATCACCCTTCATCGCACTCCTAAATGCCTTGAAAAACTTCATTTTGTCTATTCTGTTTACTTTTGATTCAATATTGAAATTACTTTTACTCCCAAGATTCCCTTCACCTGCTTACTCAACCAATTGCCTCTCACGGACAGCTGCCAATCCGGTCGCGCCTCTCCTTCACAAACAACCTATCCCAGTGCGGCACAATCTGACACGACATTCACACACAGCGGCTGACAAAGTCTTGTGGCTCGTCCTCCTTAACTCGATTCACTCAACTAATGCAAATTATTGCGAGCACTTACCAAAAACCCAATAACTAAAACAAACCTGCTGGTTTACTACAGGAAGGGACACAACCGCTCCAGAGACCTTATGGATTTTCACTAACGGCTCCTTTGGCTCGTATAGCTATTCCTCTTTCTCAGTCCCCCACAATCGCAAGCAAAATTCAACCCGCAAATTTTACTCTCAACTGATCAATGGGTCTGTTCTGGTGCACATAGGACTTGCCAAATCTCAGTCGAAATTTTTCTCTCACCCAATTATCATACACACTGACTTGTTGGCCACGCCCGATCAACCTACTAAACCAGACAGCTTACAACATATAACCAAGTGTCTCCTACACTTGTCATTATACTCCGGAGTCTTAGACCATGCAGGGTCTGTACATCACCTACAACCACGTGGACAATTTTTGAGTACAAAGCACCACACACATGTGAAGTTCGACGACTTCCATAATCTCATACTATGGAGTACGCACATTCCTACTAACCTCAATTGGAGCTCTGAGACTCCCTACGATACCTTATATACTTCACAATTCACCTGCGATTTGCTTAAGCCTGTGCAAGCGCGACCTACCACTCTCACACTATCTCAAAAAGACACCGAGAACATACCCAACTTTACTAACAGGATCCAGGATCTGGGAAAGTCATTTCTGGGCTTAAGGGGACATCATCTTTGCTACAATTGCCATTTCAGAAAAATAAAATTCAAATCTCATAAAATACAAACAACTAATCCTAACTTAAACTAGTACCATAACCAATAATCACCACTTTACCAGTTCTCCAAGGAACCTAACCATCAAGCTGCTTACAAAAACTGCTAGCGCGCCTGGTCCTTAGTAAGTAAACTGACAAGGGGACGTGTATAGGTCAAGGAACCTTTTGAATATCATGGAGTATCCTAGTCATGCAGTGACTATTGAAATCAACAACTAACATCAATAATTAAGGAAAACTCTCTATGAAACCACAATACTAAACCATATTAATCAAAATAACCACTACTCAAAAGAAGGGTTAACAAGTTTTATTCCCTATTACTTACAATTCTAAGTCATATGTTAGTTTAAACTTTATTCAGATCAACTCTTTATTAATTAATTAGTTAAAGAACAATGGGCCAGACGTATCAAAGCTTTTTGCATTCGCAAACGGTGCAAATGCCCGTTTGCAAATGCAAAAAGCCATTTCAGAATGTATCAATGGCATTGTGAATGCAATTTTAAGGAATCGCTAAAATAGCGATTTTTTAAAATTGCGACCCTGTTTAGAGAGTCACAAATTGCGACTCTCTAAATAAGGAATTGCAAATAAGGAATCCTTATTTGCGATTTCTAAAGCACATGTAACAAGCAATTCCTAAATGCGAATTGGGCATTAAGGAATCGCTATTTACCACCAAGTTGAACTTGGTGGTAACCATGTGCAAATTTTAAAAATGCATTTAAAATGAATTTTTTAAATTTACATGTAAAGCACACATGCCCTTTTGGCATGTGTGCACCTTATATGTTGTAAAAAAAATATTTGGGGGTGCAGCAGAGGGGGCCTAAGGCCCCCAGCCCCCTGGACTTTGCATTTCCAAAAATTGCGAATTCCAGTTAGGAATTCGCAATTTTGGAAATGCTAAAAATTTGCATATATGGGCCTACAGGCCCATAGGTGCAAATGGGGGCCAGTATCGCAATTTGCGATTCGGTATTATCATTTGCGATTTTTAAGAAATCACTATTACCGAATTGCAAATGTGATACATTGTATTTTGCGAATCAGAAATAGCGATTTCTTAAAAAACACTATTTCCGATTCGCAAAAGGCCTTTTTCATACATCTGGCCCATTATCTCTTAAAGAAAACATATGCAGCAATGCAACACCATAAGCTATGAGTATCAGCATTTATAATGTAATTCAGCAATTAAGTTTGTCAGTCATTTGTCACCGTCAACGTCACCCCTAACAGCCTACCTAACCAAGATTAGTATTAGCATGTGGATCTTCATGTGATAACAATTTAGAGAAAAACATTAATTTGGAAAAATCTACCTAAGAGAGAATTTCTACAAAACAGCACAGTTGGTACCTAGAAGAAAAGGAACAAAATTAGTCAGTCACATTTTCATAGCTACCTATCCAGAATGGATCAGCAACAAGTCAGCCCAATTATCGGCACTTCGAACAGCGTCTCCTGACGTCATCAACTTTCTCCTCGCAGTTCTGATTCCGCTCCTCTTGTCATGACTTTTTATTAGGGTCTCCCAGTCCGTCCCACTAATTGCTAATTGGTCAGTCTCGTCGGAAGTTATGACTCAAACCTATAGTTTTTATTTACCAAATCTCTATTTCTGTTTGGGCTTCAAGCCCCCTAAATTTGATTGGTCCTTCTTGTGATGAGAACATCATCTGGCTTTTCAGGTAACAAAATTGTTGCATACATAGGCCCATATTTATATTTGTTTAGCGCCGCATTTGCGCTGCTTTTTGATGCAAAAGCGGTGCAAACTTACAAAATACAGTTGTATTTTGTAAGTTTGCATCGCTTTTGCGTAAATAATGGCGCAAATTCGGCGATAAAAAAGTATACATAGGGGCCATAGTCTTTAGTCAGTGCCTCTATTGTTCAAGCCTTGGGAAAGTACATTTAGCCTACACTACACATAATTGTATCAAATTGTCTTCATCATCTCCTGTCCGCTGGTACATTGCAGAACGTTCTAGCAGAGCAGACTGAACTCGGCACAGTTCAAGGCCCTTTCTCCCAGTTACCAGTCCTCGCAAGGTTTTTCGAAGTCTCCACGTTGCGAGCAAGCAGGGCCCAGCGAAACCAGGCCTTTGGTCGAGCTAATGTAAGAACATGGGTTAACATAAAACATAGGTTATACATCCAGTTATGATATATTAATAAGTTTTATCTAAGCCTTCTCATTATTGAACATCTGTTAATACACATGGTGACCACCCCCCTGTGGGCACATTTTCGATTTTTCATGTTATTTCCTAATATTAATTTCTCTTCACGTTTTTCTCAATAATAATCACACATTAATCATTAGTAAATGTCCTTAATTAACATATACGCTCCCTCACACCTATTGTAGGAATGGGCTAAACTACTGTTGTAACTCCAATTTTAACATATTTAGGGGCAGATGTTTGTTGTTTACATTCGGTGCATGTCAATATTATGGCAGTCAACTGTCGCATGATCTTTAATTGAACAGTCTACACTTTTCATTTTATTTTTGAAGACTGTGTTTCATACAGTATATTTCGCACGCTACAGTTTGGTCTGTGTGTCACTACATTTAAAGAGCAACTTTGTTCATGAAGTTTACAATCACTAATCTTTTGTACACTAAAACATGTTAACTAATATATCACTAATGAGACAAATTAGTCCCCCACCGTATACAACAGAAGGCACTTCTTGGAATCAATGTTCTTCTATGTAAGTTTGGAACACAATATACATTTAGGGACCTAAAATCATCAGTTATTTAGTAAATGCAATAAGGCTACTTATTTTAAGTATCATAGCACATATTAAATATATTTAGTGACAGCTCAGAAAAAAAAGCACTATTTATTTGTTTTTCTGTCACCCCTTAATAGGTGTTAGTTAAAGGTGGGAGTATTATCACGTCCATTTTTAGGCAAGCAATAAAGGAAAGGCAGGCACAGACTCCAGCTACTGTTCTTAACTAGAGAACTCTGATTCTTGTATGGTTATAATATTTTTAACAGATGTGTGTTAAACTATTTCTCAGGTGTGATTTCTGCTTTATGACAGCTTCTTTTTGATATGTTTATATTGTACCCCTCAGATACCATACACAGGTGCAAGCATGAATCCTGCAAGGTCCTTCGGAACAAGTCTGGTCTTTAATGACTGGCACAGCCACTGGGTAACTATTACGCTTTATACCTTGAATATGTTTTACATTTACTTTATAGAAAGGGCCGGGAGTTTTTATATTAAGAATAAAGTTTTCAGCAGGCTTAGAATTAGGCCTGTGAGGAATTTGCTTTATGCCTGCAAAATTTAATAAACTTTGTGTTTTGCTTGGTACGCCAAAATCCCAAAATTATGTCCGTTGCCGTACCGTAATATTGCTGCAATAACGGAACAATTTAGCATAGGAGTAAAAGAGCAATGCAAGTTGCTGCTGTTCCTGTCACTTTTTGCACTATTGTTTTAGCACAAAATGAATCCTCAAACCCATTTATAAAACATAGGGCTAAAATCTGGTTTTGGGTATTTCTTGCAATTTCACATAATTCTTGTAGATTTTTGCATAATTACATAAAAGCTTATTATGCACATTTCTCACACTTAGAAGTTTACCATGAGGAAGAGTCTTTGATGGTCCCCAACAAATATTTCCATGAGGCCTGGTATATTACTCGGGTAACCGTGGTGAAGAGGTTTTCAGATCTGACATAATGTCTAGATTGCAGGAGGCATCTCCCCACAGTTGGATGTCATGAACGGCTAAATGGCTTCGCTGTTTGCCCGAGTTACAGGAACAATTTTCTTCCCTCCAGTGGGCAATGAATGCAGTCCCATGGCTTCAGATATGGCTAGTGGGAGCTTGCTGCTAAGATTACTTTTTGAAGAACCTCCATTAACAATTTCGTAGTAGCAGCTATAGAGACTTCATGATTGATCTGGAATCCTTGTTAAATAGTTTTCAACGCTGTCTCTTTTCTCCAACAGGTCTACTGGATTGGCCCATTCATGGGCGGTGTCCTTGCTGCCTTTGTTTACGAGTACTTGTTTTGCCCGGATCCAGAACGTAAATTAAGGTTTCAAGCTAGTTTTAGAAAACCTCAAAACGATGATCAAGAAGACTCTGCTCAACTAACTGTGCAGCCTGGGGGTGAATACAGCAAGCTGGAGTCAGTCGCATAGTTCGGACCAGAGAGATCACTTTCCTAACTTAAAGGCCTATTGAGTGGCCATTCAATTTTCAGAATTCTTTTGACTGCACACTTGAAGATGAACCTTAAAATAGCCAAGGTCCAAAATACAAGACTGCCTAAGAATGAAAGGGACACGCTTCAGTGAGTTTGGGGGGTGCACATGTCCCATTTTATTTCACAGGGTTCTTGGGAAATTGTGCTTATAAATCTTTGGGGAAAAGTAACTTATAAAATTAGAATAGAATGTATAAAACGGGCAGGATAAACTTTCATTACTCATACAAAAAGGAAAAGGAAACCCTGTGGTATATTTCTACAATAGCATACGTTATATCACTGCCAGTGTGCATTGAAGTCACATTTGAAAATTCCCAAGCCATACGAATAAGCTTTAACTCAGGAACATTCAGAAGACATTCCTAGCAGCCATTGATAATGTCATGTGACCCTCCATGTTCTGTATAAGTGGCAGACTATTATCAGGTGGTGTAAATATTGTACCAATATTTCATCACCCATCTGCTAAAACATGCTCACCTTGTTGTATAGAGTGTTTTTCATGGCGCTAACAAATCACACAGAATTTGCACCAACGTCTGTGATCATGAATAAGGAATACAATATATTACAGTGTAAAATTTACTTAAAGGGGTAACATTTTAGCATTGCACTGATGCAAACTCTAATATCGTCAATGTCTAATATCATTTTGGAGTTTTTTTGCACAGACATATTCCTCAGATTCCGCTAAACATGGGGTGTGCAATGCTCAGGATCATATGGATACCCTAGCTGGATGAGAAGCATAATAGATTACTTGGTGCAATGACGACACATCTAGTGATATATTGAGGTTGTATTAATGCGCAGGCCTAGTAGCGAGAGAGAAGGTCATGTAGGCTAGCTGGGAAAAACATCTAAACTGCTCCTAGGTAATGAGTCCACAGTTTAAGCGTGCTGCTGGCAATGTGCTATCCTGCTTTAAAGAGCAAGTGGAATAAAGTGATTGAATGATAATTGCCCTCCTGTACAAAGCCCTAGTGTGAACCAGTTCGGAATACCACCATTCATTTTGTCTGCAAATGCCATGCCTAGAAATGGAGATTAGGGAATGGAAAAAAGTACTAAAAATGGACACAAACTCAATTAACGGGGTTGGTACAAATTTCCTTGCCTTCTGTAAATTGTATAGATGAACTATTGTCTTGAAGTGTTTGTATTTATGTAATATTGCTTAAGAATGCTTGTAAAGTCTATGTGCATTACAATAAATGTAAATGATTTAATTCCTCCATTATGTGGAGAGTCTAAAGTGAGCCGAGTTTAATTTCTTTCGAGAAAACAAAGTAGAGGGTAAAATTGCCTCCAACGAGTAAGTGCGTTGAACTGGGCACAACGCCACTCCATCATGAACCAATAATGAGAGCATACGTTCTTCTCTGAATACTTCTCTGGCTGCTGGATATTAATTTATCTCTCTCCTTTTGCAAAAGATTGGCTAAGGTTCATTTGAGATTTTTAGTGCTTTCCTCTGGATCACCACAAGGGAACCTTCCAAGTTCCGATAGTCAGAATACTTGTATATAGAGGGATGCCAAACACAGCAGGACACTAGATTGAGGTTCATGGGAATGGGGTAAAAAGGGGAGTAGAAGTACAAGAGAGAATGGGAGCGCATATATGTGTAGTAGCGGGGCTGTAAATGGGAACTGTGTCCATTTCCAACGTAATGTATTGTCACATAGATGGACACCCACCTTCATTCTACTACAATCTTTAATGATGGAGTTCTAAATTGTGGTAGCACTGTTTCATTCTCCTCTATGTGCTTATAAAATGCCTGGTTCAAACGCCATTGTCACCCTGGAAAATTAACCTCTCACTTCACCCTCCAGAGGTTATTTTTTTAAGGATGCCCAGGCATGTTCATTGTGCATTCTTCCAAAATAGAGTGGAGATCAAAATGGCTCTCATCTATTACCAGACACATGTTGAAGGATGTTGTTAATCTAAAAAGGTTTATCATATTCTTTAACCATTAACATCATGGCATTTTTAGGTCAAGCACGCAAGCGCTTTGACCTGTTGTAAGTATTGTGGGTTTTTAACAACACCCATCTCACACCCGTCACTTTCATTCGTTCATGGGCTTGCCTTTCAAAATTCCTTTCATGTCATTGGTAAATGCTTTACGTTTGTCTCTCTTTGCAGTGGGTTTGTTACCACTTTGCAGACTGGCCCTGTTACACAGACTATTGCAGGATTGCCCATATACTTTAGCGTGGGTGAACTTTTCTTTTCTTTTTTTCTTTTGTCTCTCCCCTTCGTGCTGCATGGCGGCCATGGTGCTCACAGAGCGAACAGGCAAAACAAAGAAGCAACCAGATCCCAGGTGAGCCGAAACCATGTAGGTCACCGTACACCACAATAAAATTCCCTTATCCCCACGCCAGATTTCCCATAGGGGGCCTCGTTGCCGTCCTCACTTATCCATTGCTCACGCGTGGTCCTCCTCCCCATATCTTCCATTTCTCCTAGCTTTAAGGCCCGACACCCGATCCGCAGCTAGGGCTCCAGTTATGTTTTTTACAGCTCTTCCCGTCTTCTGCCACCCACAGGCTCTGCTGTGATTGGTGGTATCCTAATGAGACTACTGGATTTGGGTGGCTGAATCACTTACACTGTGGGGGACTGAGTCTGAACCCACTACATGTGACACCAGTCGGCCTAATCCGGGTTTTGTTCCGTCTAACTAGCAGTGCCTCATCTCCACCCAAGAACAGGGATGATTGGGCAACCAAGCGCATGACACAATTGACTCCTCAGGGAAATCGTGGTCATTTAGATCTCATCCGTTTCTCTCAGTTACATTAGTCTCACATATTCAAGGGCAATCAGAGGCAGAACATAGTTCAATAAGGTTTTATTGCAGTAATTGCATCTTAGATAATAAAGCATGAATTGCAATAACTAGCACGATGAAGCATGACAGGATTAAAATTGTGACAAGGAGAGTGAAACATAAAAATAACGCTGTCATATTGTCACTAAGATAGTTAAAAATAGCTCCTACCTATGCTATGTTAGAGCATAGCATGTTAAACTCTAATTCTGCCCTTCAGGATCCCCTGGGAAGACATCATCCCTCATACCTGAGCAAGAGGCCTGTAGTCTACAGAAGCAGCTGCAGCAAAACACTCAGCAACCAGCATTCAGTCATGTTCATCTGGCTGGAATCTTCCTCTAATGTCCATGGGTCAAAGTAGTGTTTTTATAATAAAACAGCTGATGTTCCAAGAAAGGATCCTCATGTAAGAGTGTGTATGTTTCTGTGAACATTAAAGACAAAGCGTACCATTTTTGCCTGCAACCTATCTTTACTGCAGCCTTGAGAAAAGCACAGAGTGAAAGAAATGTCTTGTTTAAGAATGCAGTGCTGGCCTAGGCAAAGAACAGCTAGATAGAGAAAATAAAATAAGACCGCAAATGTGGCTATTGTTAAAATAATAAAACAAAGCTGAATAAACTATGTCTAGGTTAAAGTGCACAGCGGCAGGCCTAGTTTGCTAAAATAATGTGTATGAAGCTATAACTAAAATGGCTACACAACAGTGGCAGCGGCTTGCCTTACATAGCTCAAGATGAAAGCAGCTCAACTCAGGGGCCTTTGGACATAGCAGGCATGCACCAGAGCACACCGCATACCCCCTGACCTGACATGTACTTGGGCACTTTCTGCCATGTTTACAGTATGTCTCGATTTGTGTCTAAACATTCAACAGAGCGAGAGGTGACTGCCAAATTGTTTCTTTATCCAGAATTCGATTGGATTGGAGTGGGGTGGATTAGAGTGTTTTGGTGTGGATTGGAGTGTGGTGGATTGGACTGAAATGGGATGGTGTGGATTGGGGTGGGGTGGGGTGGACTGGAGAGGATGGATTCGCCTGGGGTGGATTGCACTGAGGTGAGGTGGACTGGATTGGCATGGGGTGAACTGGATTGAAGTGGGGTGGTTTGGAGTGGGGTGGATCGGACTGGGGTGGATTGGATTAGGGTGGGATAGATTGAAGTGAGGTGGATTGGATTGAGTGGGGTGGATTAGAGTGGGATGGATTGGGGTGGGGTTGGGTGGATCAATTGATCCACCCAACTGGACTGGGGTGGATTGGACTGTGATGGGCTGGATTGGGGTGGGGTGGACTGTATTATGTTGGAGTGGAGTGGATTGTGCTGGATTGGATTGGAGTGCAGTGGACTGGAGTGTGGTGGACTGGTTTGGAGGGTGTTGGATTGGATTGGAGTGGGGTTAATTGGATTAGTGTGGGGTTGATTGATTGGAGAGGGGTGGACTATATTGAAGTGGGGTAGATTAAGGTGGTTTGGAGGGGGTGGATTGGTCTGGAGTAGGGTGGATTAATGTGGACTGGATTGACCTGGATAGGATGGACTAAAGCGGATTGTGTTGGAGTGGGAAGGACTGGGGTGGTGTGGGTGTATTGGACTGGAGTGAGGTGGATTGGGTAGCAGTGGCCTTGAGTGGGGTGGATTGGAATGGACTGAATTGGAGTGGTTTGGATTGGATTGGGGTGGCATGGGATTGGATGGACTGGAGTGGGGTGGGTTGGATTGATTAGAGTGGGATGGATTGGAGTGGGGTGGATTAGTCTGGAGTGGGGTGAATTGGACTGGTGTGGACTGGGGTGGGGTGGATTGAATTGGGGTAAGGTGTGTTGGATTGGAGTGGGGTAGATTGGACTGGGCTGGATTGTGGTGGATTGGATTGGTGTGAGGTAGACTGGATTGTAGTTGGTGGATTTTGATGGATTGAAGTGGGGTGAATTGGAATGGAGTGGGGTGGATTGGGATTGGATTGGAGTAATGTGATGTGAGGTGAGGTGAGGTGGATTGGATTGGATTGGGCCAGATTGTTTTTGATTGGAGTGGGTTGTTTGGGATTGGAGTGTGACAGGTTGTTTTGGATAAACGTTGGTCAGATTGAAATGGATTGGAGTGGGGCAGGTTGTTTTGGATTGAAGTGGGGCAGATTAGAGTGGGACAGGTTGGAGTGGGGCAGATTTGTTTGGATTGGGTGGGGCAGATTGTTTTGGATTGGAATGGTGCAGACTGGAGTGGGACAATTTGTTTTGGGTTGGAGTCAGGCAGATTGTATTAGGGTGGACTGAAGTGGGATGAATTGGATAGGAGTGGGGTGGATTGGGTTGTGTAGGTGGATTGCATGGGCGTGGGGTGGATTGGAGAGGGATGAATTGGGATGAAGTGTGGTGGATTGGATTTGGGTGAAGTGGATTGGAATGGAGTGGGGCCTATTATTTTGGATTGGAGTGGGGCAGATTGGACTGAAGCAGATTGTTTTGGACTGGAGAGGGGCAGATTGGAGTGGGCAGATTGTTTTGGATTTGAGTGGGGCAGATTCAAGTAGGACACATTATTCTGGATCGGAGTGGGACAGATTGTTCTGGATTAAAGTGGGGAAGATTGGAGTAAGGCGGACTGGAGTGGGGCAGATTGGTTTGGATTGCAGTGGGGCATATTACATTGGGGTGGGTTGGGAGGATTGTAGAGGGGTAGATTGGAGTGGATTGGATGGAGGTGAGTGGTTTGATTGGAATTTGGTGGATTGGTGTGAGATAAAGTGGGGTGGGGCGAATTGGAGAGGGGTAGATTAGGGAGTACTATACAATTACGTGTTGAAGCATCATTTCAGAAATTACACATAATAAGGAAACAATGTTGCTTTGCAATATTTTGAACAAGATAAACATCATCTTTTCAGAAGAGAGCCCAAGAGCAAAAATAAAAGAAAACATGAGTGGAAAGTGAGAAAAGACAATTTGGCAAAATAAAAGAAAGTTAGCAATAAAAAATTTGTCCTGCTAGGCACATTTTTGCCAGTCACAAGCCTTCTGTTTGCAGGGCCCTAGATGTTCAAAAAGAACAAAATAGTACCTCAGTCACGTGGGGAGCAGTGGAAGGGCACCGATTAAGTTGAGTTCATCAGTGCTTGGTCCCTGCTCCACAGAGAGGAATGGAAACGATGTCAGACATACAGTCTCAAATTACAAGGATGTAAAGAAGAGTGTCACACCAGCCAACAAATGGTGAGTGACAGGAGAGTCTTGCAAGCAAGGCGCATGTGCTAGTGCATGCACTTGCAGGCTCGACCCTAATTACTGCCTTTATTACATTAGGTACAAACAATTTTCCTCCTACCTCCAAAGGAGGGTATTATTAGTCATGGGTGTATTGTTATCCCACAATGGGTCAGGGAACAAGATACTACACCATTGCAAACCAGGTGTGCTTGCTTCATTTGAGGGTTTTGCCTACAGAATGCATGTGCTGTCAGCAAAAGCTATTGTTCTTTAAAAAAAAAACTTATAAGGGCTTAAACCTTGGATTACCTTTACTTACCATTGGTTGGTTCCCAGATCACTCTTGTTTCTCTGCTTCCTTTTGGTCTTCAACAATGCATGGGTCACGTACTGCTTCCTGTGGACAATGTCCTTTCACTGGTCACATGCCCCTTAAAGTAGTTCTTTTTATTTACTTTTTGTCAACCCGTCATTCTGTTTAACTCACTCACCCCGCCACCATTGCTTCTCACCCTCCTCCCTCTTGTTGCTTTCTTTAAATGTTATTTTAGGAAGAATTATATAGCGTTACCTCGACCAGAAGGTATTGGAGAGCTTTTCATGAGCATCATTTATTTTACACAAGAACACATTCATTTTTATTTTTTAGGTAGGCATGGGCAGGTTAAGTGATTTGGCCAGAATCTCTGGATGTTGTACCGACGCCGATACTCAAACCTAATTCCTCAGGTCTAAAGGCAGCAGTTGTGGCTGTAACGCCACAGCCCCTTTAAAAAAGCATTAAGAAAGGCAAATAGTTCACATTCCTGCAGAGCTATTTGGCTTTGTTAATGTTTTTTAAAGATGTTGCACCGAAGGGCAAGCTGCTGTGCAATATGACTAAAAGCAAACAAAAAATTGCTATGACACGGTCAACACTGGCCGTGCCACAGCGCTTTTTATTTTTACTTTGACTCACGTTGCACGGCAGCTCACATTGCTGTACAACATCTTAAAAAAACATTGACAACTCTAGTAGGTCTCCCTTTGGCGAAACCTATTGGCTTTGCCAGTGCTTGCTTCTTCTTCTTGTTCCCCACGTTAAGTTACAATAGTAATCCCACAGTAGGAAAAAGCAGGGTTAAAAGGAAGGCGGATAAACCCTAAATAATGCTCTAGTCCTGGCTAGATATACAACAAGTTATGTGGCAACCTGTAATCCAGGGGATCTGTGTAATGGTTCAACAGTACAACACAATGATCCCCTTGAACTGAGGAATATGCCTATTCTCCTTTGGTGAATGAGAAACGTACATTCAGAAATCGGTAGACTATACAAAACCAATGTAATGACAGAATCGTGTATCAAACAATCAAGGTAAACAATTCATAATGTAGGTATTCCATAAAACGGTGCACAGAACAGTGACAATTGTGATTAAAAGTCCGCAAGAGCTTATTTACAATATATACAACCTAGGGACTGATATTACAAAGCCACTATGTTATATTTTTATCTTTTACCATCATGTAGTTTGGCAAGTCCAGTAGTCGGTAATAACAGCACATATTTGTAATATACGAACACCTGCCAGATAAATTTATTTCAGAAGTACAGTTCACTCAGATCATTAAAGGTCGGTTAATTTTTAGGTCTTGCCTCCCAGACAGTGAAAGCTGTGTTTCTACAAAAGACCTATTTTGAACTGACATTGTCCTTTAAGCTAATCATTGGTTGGCTTTATTGTCACTCTCATACTTACCTCATATTTGATGGCTTACCTTCCTTTTCTTGTGTATTTCCCACCCTTGGAGCATAGCACCTTTTCCATCTTTTTGATGGCTTGCTACTTGGAACTACTTTTTAGGTTGAGCCTAAGCATACAACCTTTTGTATACTTAAGTATACTTCTATGGGCTTCTAGCTATTCCATTTGTTAGTTTAAGTGTCATTTAAAAATCCTTGCTTGCTAGTGGTCAGTCATGTCTCTTTGTTCCTCCTTCTTCTGTTTGGGAGCAGGGACCAACTACTGTATAATTACGCTTTGTCCTGTTTATCTGGTCTGTAAGGGAATTTCTTTTTTTACTTAATTTACTGCTCATGTCCAGGGAAGCTCCCCTTCTCATTTGCAGAGCATTCTTGCTCTGAGTTTAGCTTAGATGTAAACAAGACTATAAATCAGGTTGTTATCTTGGTCACATTTGGTCTTTGCGGGCAGCAAAGGTGGAGGCCCGCTTATTTCTTTAGTCTGACCCCATCGCACTCCATGGCGCTTTAAAATTTCATACGGCTTGAACTCCACTGGGTATTGGAAAAGCACCAATTGCATCATCTTATTTGCTTTGTCTCTCAAGTTCATGCTCCATGGCGGCGGCAGAGCAGAAATGCTTAGGTTTGTTTAAAAAAAAAATCTGTTTCTCCCCCAGAGTTGCACCAAGAGAGATCAGGGCTTTAGATCTCAGCCCCCCCGCCGAACACCCTTTCCCGACCAATCCTCTAACCTGACAACAGACCTCCCTGCCTCACCTTGCAGACTGAAGAGAGCACAGGTACTGTGCTCTGGGGCCCCGCACGGCCCTTTCATTGGCAGCAAATATTTTTACTTGTTTCTACATTTTACCAAGCTGGGGGCAGACGACAGCCTCCATGGACCTCGGTCAGATGATTTAGCACACGCACTGAGAAGGATTAAGGTGCAGAGGTCCTATTTGTATCTGCCCTTACAGAGGTGGGGGTTGGGTGTTACTACTATATCTTGACGGTAGGCAAAGGCCTTGAGCAGTGCTTGGAGTGTTCGATTTTTTTTTGGGGGGGGGGCAGGGATGATTTGAACCAGGGGGCTGGAGATATCCTGTCCCTGTCGTAACTCTGATTTTTCCCTTCCCCCTTTCACTGCTTTTGGGTTACTCTGCATGCAAAAGACTGCAGCGTGAAGTTTAATGAAGCTGTGCTGTGTTCTCCAATTACAGCACTAATCTGCAATAGACAGGAGAGACAAAGTTGGTTTTATTGCCTATTCCAGCTCTTTCAGACTTTGAGAAGATACCTCAATTTTAATCCGAGTTACTTTAGGCATGTTGCATCTGGTAAGAAATAATAGGGTCAAAGCTTTACACCCAGTGTGAATCTCCCCATGGGCATCATTTAGGGGTCGCTAGAGTTAGTAGCTGCTACCTTGCAGCACTACACTTAGGGGCATATTTATACTTTGTTTGCGCCGAATGTGCATCAAAAATTTTGACGCACAATTGGCGCAAACCCTGCCCCATATTTATACTTTGACGCCCGACCCCGCGGGCGTCAAAATTCCACCATGTGCGTCATTTTTTGGAAGGGGGAACCAGCCTTGCGTTAATTATATGCAAGATAGGCGTTCCCTTCCACAAAATGACTTTAAAGCCTGTGCCCCTTATTTATACTCTGGCGTCATTTTGACGCACAGGATGGGGTGGGCCTTAAAAAACGGCGCACAGCTTGATGTGCGCTGTTTTTTTAACGCCTGGGTCAGGGCAGGCGTTAAGAGACCTGTGGGCTCTGAAGGAGCCCAGAGGTGCCCTCCCCTGCCTCCAGGGACACCCCTGCCACCCTTGCCCACCCCAGGAGGACACCCAAGGATGGAGGGACCCATCCCAGGGAAGTAAAGGTAAGTTCGGTTAAGTATTTTTTTCCGTTTTTTTTTCTGGCATAGGGGGGCCTGATTTGGGCCCCCCTACATGCCACTATGCCCAATGACCATGCTCAGGGGACATAAGTCCCTTGGGCATGGCCATTGGGCAAGGGGGCATGACTCCTGTCTTTGCTAAGACAGGAGTCATGTCAATGGAGGTTGGGCGTCAAAAAAGATGGCGCAAATCCGGTTTGAGGCCTGAATTTTGCCTCAGACCTGACCATTTTTTGACGCACAACCCCCATTTTCCCATACGCCGGCGCTGCCTGGTGTGAGTCATTTTTTTTAACGCACACCAGTCCGCAGCGCCGGCTAACGTCATTCCATTAATAAGGCGGTCAGCATGGCGCGTTGGAATGGCGTTAGCTGGCGGTAACATTTTTGACGCACAACTGCGTTGGCGCAGTTGTGCGTCAAAAAGTATAAATATGGGCCTCAGTACCCTTGAGCTCAGAGGCTATAAAGGCAGCAGGTGGAGCAAATTCAACAAGGGTGTTGTGAACCCTGATTACTCTGTACATTTTACACCCCTTGACCTTTTTAGCCCTTTGCCTACAAATAAGAAGCTGTTGAGGGTCTAAAGGCAGAAGAAGTTTCCAGGCTTGTGATGTCTTCAGGGTTAAAAAACAGAGCCGGCTGTTTATTTACATGTCTCCCTAGGTTGAAATAATTTGATAACGTCACAGTTGCTGGTGAATAAAATGAGACAGCTGGACATCCTCTTTGTGTTCAGTGGCCAGTCCCTGGATGATAACATTGTAACTGTTAGCCAGCCAGCAACTCTAATGGTGGGGTGGTGAAAGTGGTATTCTATTGGAATTAGATTTAAATTTGGTGTTCAATATCAACATTTTAATGTTTTGCTTCAGATAGAGGAAGAAGGTAAATGGAAGTGCATTAGTTATAAGCAGGGCCACTGGAATTATATGGCAGGAAAAGATGAAATTATGGGGCAGGGTTGACGAATTTATGTGGCAAGAAAAGTCCTGTTATGAATTTACAATGCTAATAGCTCTAACTCAAGACCTATTGCATTGCAAATGCTTCTTTCTTTTTTTAAAACACCATAGAGTGCATGAGTTTTTCCGATCTCTCCTGTGTGTGCTGCTTACCCTCTAAACCCCTCCAGACGGCCCATTCCCGTAACATAATATATGTAGTACATGACTCTGTTTCTTGTTTTGGGAAATATTGGCCGCAGTTTATTAATGTTGATTTAAAGCATGTTTGCCCCGCTTTTATGAGGGCCATAAATCACTGCGTCATATCAGATGTACATGCAAATGGGGTCATGAGTTGTCATAAATCACGTTATCGTCCATGAGATTGAAATCCCCATAAATTTTGATATCTGCATGTAACATGTCCATTAATCAATTTGCCACAAATCACTCTCACGTTTAGTCCTTTGTGTATCTAGCCCCTTGGTGTTGGCGTTATTCCTTTTCTATGCAGGAGGATACTCATTTACTTTTAGGCTTAACTTGCTACCTTGTTTAGTCCTTGTATCCAGCTCTCCAGCAGACCTGGGCTGCGAGTGCTGTGTTTCTTGTACCTCCCCCGACTTGCCTTACCCTGCCGTGAGCCATCCCAAGGTAAGTAGCCCTGCCACCCCGCTGTGTTGGGTGTGGCCTTCATTGTTCTTTCGCTCTCCTTTTCAGTTTCACCCTTTGACCCAGCCTGCGATGATCTGGGTACTTAGTGTTAGGTGTGGGTGGGTGTCTTTGTAGTGTTGCTGCCCGGCTGCCCTGAAACGAAGAGGGGTTCCCGTCCAGGCAGCCTCTTTTTAAATCCCCTACAGTGCCCTTGGGGCATGGTGGGGGAATTAAAAAAATGCCATAGCCCCCATTGGGCCCAAGTTTACTGTCCCCTCCTTCTGCTTCTGCCCTGTACTGGGGTGTCGGAAGGGGGGATGGAGGAATCGCCATTAGGGGAGACCACTTCTGGTCCCCCTCCTTTGTTTGTGTGTACCATTTTGGCACACTTTTTCCTTGAGGGCCTCGGCGGGGTTTCCGCTCCAGCCCCTCGAGTTCCCTTTGGGTGCGGGCCTTCGCCCAAAACCACTCCAGACGGCCCATTCCTGTAACATAATATATATATAAGTAATACATGACTCTGTTTCTTGTTTTTGGAAATATTGGCTGCAGTTTATTAACGTTGATTTAAAGCATGTTTGCCCTGCTTTTATGAGGGCCATAAATCATTGCATCATATCAGATGTACATGCAAATGGGGTCATGAGTTGTCATAAATCACGTTATCGTCCCCAAGGTTGAAAGCCCATGGGTTTATGCTTACATTGTTACACTTTGTCATAAACACTTTGCATCTTAACAACCCTCATAAATTTTGATATCTGCATGTAACACGTCCATCAATCAATTTGCCACAAATCACTCTCGTGTTTAGTCCTTTGTGTATCTTGCCCCTTGGCATTGGCGTTATTCCTTTTCTATGTAGGAGGGTACTCATTTTCTTTTAGGCTTAACTCGCTACCTTGTTTAGTCCTTGTGTCCAGCTCTCCGGCGGACCCAGGCTACGAGTGCGGTAATTCGTGTACCTCCCCCGACTGCCTTACCCTGCCGTGAGGCATCCTAATGTAAGTAGCCCTGCCACCCCGCTGTGTTGGGTGTGGCCTTCGTTGTTCTTTCGCTCTCCTTGTCCGCCATGCCGACTTTGGGTTGACGCTCAATGGGCAGCTCCCCCGTCATGCTCCATTTATTTGCAGCCCGCTAGCTGCAATGCTGCCCATACATTTTTTCAAAACACTTCTGTCCCTAGGGAAGACAGGTGTATCCCGTCTTCTGCAAAGTATTCTGGTCTCTGCAAGTTGATTAGCCCTTGTCTGATGCTTTTCCAGCCATTTTGGACGCAAAGTTTTTTCACTGACACGTTTAGCTTTTTCCTTGATTTGTCTATAGCCCCTGCTGAAATTGCCCCCCTCCATTTCCGTCTGGGGATGATTTCTGACCAGATCAACATTGTGTTGCGCAGCCGCCTTGCGGCCCTCAGGAGGTTCCCCCTGATGCTTTCTAGTAGGCCTCTCCTACCTAGCTGGGCTAGATTGTTGCCCCCTAGATGTATTATTACCACGTCGGGCCCCTCGTGCTGTGTGGCTATGAGCTCGCCTAGTTTGTCTTGGAGGTGCTCCATTTTCATGCCTGGGAAACCGAACCATTCCACCCTTGTCTGTTTTGGGCGTTGCTCCTTTGTGGGACCTCTCGACTCCCACCAATCTTGGGCTCTCTGCACAAAGGAGTGACTGATCACCCATGCCGTTCTGTGCTCTGAACCTGTATGTGGGAGGGGACAGTGAGGTTCTCGCTTGTTCGCCCCGCCATTGTTATTTGTTCAGTTTGTGGGGGGAGGTGAGGTGGGGTGTGGGGGGTAGTTATTTCTGCTTGCTTGTATGTTGCCTTCTTATGTAGCTTTTGTAGGTGTTTGAACTCCACCTCCCAATTGCTTTTATACCTGCCGCTGACACGCCGTGTTGTGCCGCTGATGTCGCCTCCCCTATCCGGAATGAGTGGGTGCCAAATTTGCCTGACGTGAGCCCTGCCCTGGTCAGTGCCCTTTTGAGCACTACCTTGAATTGGAATAAGCTCAAGCATTCTCTGTTCTCGTGTTTGAAAAGTGCCCCGTGCCCCTCCGGCCTCAGCTCTAAAAACTTCTGCACGCTGCACACTGGGCATACTTTGCGGTCCTCCAGGTATCTTAGTTCCACTTTCACCCCTTTTCCAAATTGGTCGTTTTTTTACCTCCATAGCAGTATCTGCATGCGCCTTTGGCCTATCTGTATGTCTTGTCTTTGTATGCACGCACTAGTGTTCCCCGCTTTGGAAGGGGCCACTAGCTCACTTACCCTAAATGCCCCAAAAAATGCCAGCGTGAAGGCCACTTTGAAGAGAGTGCTTTCAAAATTGTTCAGGCAAAGGTTTTTTAGCACCCCCACCAGCTGTTTTAGTGTGTTGAATTCAATTGGGCGCTGCCGGTCCCCAATAGGCCCTTCTAGCCTGTGGCACCCCTTCATCGCTGCCCTTATGTAATGGGAGTTGGTGGGATCTCTGCCTGTTATTAATTTGCAAAAATGGGCCACTGCGGTTAGATGTGCTTGTGTGAGAAGGTAGCCACTTTCTAGCCTTGTTACCCCCACTTTTGGCCTGTTTGTGAGTGTATGTCAGGGTGTTTGTCACTGTTTTCACTGTCTCACTGGGATCCTGATAGCCAGGCCTCAGTGCTCATAGTGAAAACACCATGTTTTCAGTATGGTTGTTATGTGTCACTGGGATCCTGCTAGTCAGGACCCCAGTGCTCATAGGTTTGTGGCCTATATGTATGTGTCACTGGGACCCTGTCACACAGGGCCCCAGTGCTCATAGGTGTGCATGTATATGTTCCCTGTGTGGTGCCTAACTGTCTCACTGAGGCTCTGCTAACCAGAACCTCAGTGGTTATGCTCTCTCATTACTTTCAAATTGTCACTAACAGGCTAGTGACCAATTTTACCAATTTACATTGGCTTACTGGAACACCCTTATAATTCCCTAGTATATGGTACTGAGGTACCCAGGGTATTGGGGTTCCAGGAGATCCCTATGGGCTGCAGCATTTCTTTTGCCACCCATAGGGAGCTCTGACAATTCTTACACAGGCCTGCCACTGCAGCCTGAGTGAAATAACGTCCACGTTATTTCACAGCCATTTTACACTGCACTTAAGTAACTTATAAGTCACCTATATGTCTAACCTTTACCTGGTAAAGGTTAGGTGCAAAGTTACTTAGTGTGTGGGCACCCTGGCACTAGCCAAGGTGCCCCCACATTGTTCAGAGCCAATTCACTGAACTTTGTGAGTGCGGGGACACCATTACACGCGTGCACTACATATAGGTCACTACCTATATGTAGCTTCACCATGGTAACTCCGAATATGGCCATGTAACATGTCTATGATCATGGAATTGCCCCCTCTATGCCATCCTGGCATTGTTGGTACAATTCCATGATCCCAGTGGTCTGTAGCACAGACCCTGGTACTGCCAGACTGCCCTTCCTGGGGTTTCTCTGCAGCTGCTGCTGCTGCCAACCCCTCAGACAGGCAGCTGCCCTCCTGGGGTCCAGCCAGGCCTGGCCCAGGATGGCAGAACAAAGAACTTCCTCTGAGAGAGGGTGTGACACCCTCTCCCTTTGGAAAATGGTGTGAAGGCAGGGGAGGAGTAGCCTCCCCCAGCCTCTGGAAATGCTTTGTTGGGCACAGATGTGCCCAATTCTGCATAAGCCAGTCTACACCGGTTCAGGGACCCCTTAGCCCCTGCTCTGGCGCGAAACTGGACAAAGGAAAGGGGAGTGACCACTCCCCTGACCTGCACCTCCCCTGGGAGGTGTCCAGAGCTCCTCCAGTGTGCTCCAGACCTCTGCCATCTTGGAAACAGAGGTGCTGCTGGCACACTGGACTGCTCTGAGTGGCCAGTGCCACCAGGTGACGTCAGAGACTCCTTGTGATAGGCTCCTTCAGGTGTTAGTAGCCTTTCCTCTCTCCTAGGTAGCCAAACCCTCTTTTCTGGCTATTTAGGGTCTCTGTCTCTGGGGAAACTTTAGATAACGAATGCATGAGCTCAGCCGAGTTCCTCTGCATCTCCCTCTTCACCTTCTGATAAGGAATCGACCGCTGACCGCGCTGGAAGCCTGCAAACCTGCAACATAGTAGCAAAGACGACTACTGCAACTCTGTAACGCTGATCCTGCCGCCTTCTCGACTGTTTTCCTGCTTGTGCATGCTGTGGGGGTAGTCTGCCTCCTCTCTGCACCAGAAGCTCCGAAGAAATCTCCCGTGGGTCGACGGAATCTTCCCCCTGCAACCGCA
This sequence comes from Pleurodeles waltl, assembly GCF_031143425.1. Lineage (NCBI taxonomy): Eukaryota > Metazoa > Chordata > Amphibia > Caudata > Salamandridae > Pleurodeles > Pleurodeles waltl. The sequence continues at coordinate 788,396,214 of NC_090439.1, read as the reverse complement.
GGCACCAAAAAGCTGCATCTCCGGTCCCTTGGGTCTCCTCTCAGCACGACGAGCGAGGTCCCTCGAATCCAGCGACACCGTCCAAGTGACCCCCACAGTCCAGTGACTCTTCAGCCCAAGTTTGGTGGAGGTAAGTCCTTGCCTCACCTCGCTGGGCTGCATTGCTGGGAACCGCGACTTTGCAAGCTACTCCGGCCCCTGTGCACTTCCGGCGGAAATCCTTCGTGCACAGCCAAGCCTGGGTCCACGGCACTCTAACCTGCATTGCACGACTTTCTAAGTTGGTCTCCGGCGACGTGGGACTCCTTTGTGCAACTTCGGCGAGCACCGTTTCACGCATCCTTGTAGTGCCTGTTTTTGGCACTTCTCCGGGTGCTACCTGCTTCAGTGAGGGCTCTTTGTCTTGCTCGACGTCCCCTCTCTCTTCAGGTCCAATTTGCGACCTCCTGGTCCCTCCTGGGCCCCAGCAGCGTCCAAAAACGCCAAACGCACGATTTGCGTGTAGCAAGGCTTGTTGGCGTCCATCCGGCGGGAAAACACTTCTGCACGACTCTCCAAGGCGTGGGGGATCCATCCTCCAAAGGGGAAGTCTCTAGCCCTTGTCGTTCCTGCAGTATTCACAGTTCTTCAGCCTAGAAAGAGCTTCTTTGCACCAACCGCTGGCATTTCTTGGGCATCTGCCCATCTCCGAGCTGCTTGTGACTTTTGGACTTGGTCCCCTTGTTCCACAGGTACCCTCAGTCAGGAATCCATCGTTGTTGCATTGCTGATTTGTGTTTTCCTTGCATTCTCCCTCTAACACGACTATTTTGTCTTTAGGGGAACTTTAGTGCACTTTGCACTCACTTTTCAGGGTCTTGGGGAGGGTTATTTTTCTAACTCTCACTATTTTCTAATAGTCCCAGCGACCCTCTACAAGGTCACATAGGTTTGGGGTCCATTCGTGGTTCGCATTCCACTTCTGGAGTATATGGTTTGTGTTGCCCCTATCCCTATGTTTCCCCATTGCATCCTATTGTAACTATACATTGTTTGCACTGTTTTCTAAGACTATACTGCATATTTTTGCTATTGTGTATATATATCTTGTGTATATTTCCTATCCTCTCACTGAGGGTACACTCTAAGATACTTTGGCATATTGTCATAAAAATAAAGTACCTTTATTTTTAGTATAACTGTGTATTGTGTTTTCTTATGATATTGTGCATATGACACTAAGTGGTACTGTAGTAGCTTCACACGTCTCCTAGTTCAGCCTGAGCTGCTTTGCTAAGCTACCATTATCTATCAGCCTAAGCTGCTAGACACCCTATACACTAATAAGGGATAACTGAGCCTGGTGCAAGGTGCAAGTACCCCTTGGTACTCACTACAAGCCAGTCCAGCCTCCTACATTGGTTGTGCAGTGGTGGGATAAGTGCTTGAGACTACTTACCACTCTTGTCATTGTACTTTTCATAAGAGAAAAATATACAAAACAAGGTCAGTGTATATACACATAGCCAAAAAGTTTTGCATTTCCTCTTTTCACTCTTTTCTAAGTGCTGAAAAGTACTTCTAAACTTTCAAAAAGTTCTTAAAAGTTTAAAAAGTTTTTTTCTGTCTTTCCAAAAAGTTCTGAAAACTTTTTTCTCTTTGTCTATCACTTTAACTCTCTCTAAAAAATGTCTGGCACAGGCCAAAAAGTTGAACTGTCCAAACTTGCATATGATCACCTTAGCTGGAAAGGAGCAAGGAGTCTCTGCATAGAGAGAGGTTTGAGTGTAGGGAAGAATCCTTCCTTAGAACTGTTAATTAATATGCTTAGAGTACAGGATAAGGCCATAAGTGCCCAATCTGTGGAAAAAGTAGCTAATGGTTCTCAATCTGATCCAGGGACTCCCCCAGGAAAAGGTTCAGGAAAGAAACTTCTTAGCCTGCCCATTACTAGACAGTCTAGCATAGTTGGTACAGAGGTTGAATCACATCATACTGATGATGTGCTCTCACATTATACTGGTAGCCAAGCTGTTAGGGTGCCCTCTGTAAGGGACAGGTCTCCTTCTGTTCATTCCCATCACACCTCTGTATCTAGAAATGTCCCTCCCACCCACCCTGATGACAGATTGTTGGAAAGGGAGCTCAATAGATTGAGAGTGGAGCAAACCAGACTGAAGCTCAAGAAGCAACAGCTGGATTTGGATAGACAGTCTTTAGAAATAGAGAGGGAAAGACAGAAAATGGGTTTAGATACCCATGGTGGCAGCAGCAGTATTCCCCATAGTCATCCTGCAAAAGAGCATGATTCCAGGAATCTGCATAAGATAGTTCCCCCTTACAAGGAGGGGGATGACATTAACAAGTGGTTTGCTGCACTTGAGAGGGCCTGTGCTGTACAGGATGTCCCTCAAAAGCAGTGGGCTGCTATCCTATGGCTATCATTTACTGGAAAAGGTAGGGATAGGCTCCTTACTGTAAAAGAAAATGATGCTAACAATTTCCAAGTTCTTAAGAATGCACTCCTGGATGGTTATGGCTTAACCACTGAACAGTACAGGATAAAGTTCAGAGATACCAAAAAGGAGTCTTCACAAGACTGGGTTGATTTCATTGACCAGGCAGTGAAGGCCTTGGAGGGGTGGTTACATGGCAGTAAAGTTACTGATTATGACAGCCTGTATAACTTGATCCTGAGAGAGCATATTCTTAATAATTGTGTGTCTGATTTGTTGCACCAGTACTTGGTGGACTCTGATCTGACCTCTCCCCAAGAATTGGGAAAGAAGGCAGACAAATGGGTCAGAACAAGAGTGAACAGAAAAGTTCATACAGGGGGTGACAAAGATGGCAATAAGAAGAAAGATGGTGAAAAATCTCAAGATAAGCATGGGGATAAGGGTAAAACCAAAGATCCCACTTCAAATCTTAAACACTCTTCAGAGGGTGGGGATAAAACAAAGTCTTCCTCTTCTTCCCAACCTGCACACATTAAAAAGCCTTGGTGCTTTGTGTGTAAAAACAGAGGCCATAGGCCAGGGGATAAGTCCTGTCCAGGTAAACCCCCTGAGCCTACCACCACTAATACATCAAGCTCTAGTGCCCCTAGCAGTAGTGGTACTAGTGGTGGGACTGCTGGCAACAGTCAAGCAAAGGGTGTAGTTGGGTTCACTTATGGGTCCATAGTGGAAACTGATGTAATCAGTCCCAAGACAGTTTCTGTCACACCTAGTGGCATTGGCCTTGCCACACTGGCTGCTTGTCCCCTTACAATGGATAAGTACAGGCAGACAGTTTCAATAAATGGTGTTGAGGCCTTGGCCTACAGGGACACAGGTGCCAGTTTCACTTTGGTGACTGAAAACCTAGTGCCTCCTGAACAACACATCATTGGACAACAGTATAAGATTATTGATGTCCATAACTCCACTAAGTTTCTTCCCTTAGCTATAATTCAGTTTAGTTGGGGTGGAGTTACTGGCCCTAAGCAGGTGGTGGTATCACCTAGCTTACCTGTAGACTGTCTCTTAGGTAATGACCTAGAGGCCTCAGGTTGGGCTGATGTAGAGTTTTATGCCCATGCAGCCATGCTGGGCATCCCTGAGGAATTGTTCCCTCTCATTTCAAGTGAAATGAAAAAGCAAAGGAGAGAAGGCCTGAAAACTCAGGATCCCTCTCCAGCAACAGGTAAAAAGGGTATCACAGTATCCCCTAACCACCCTACCATTCAGGATACTATTCCTGTGGTGGGAGAAACCTCTCCTGGGGTGGCACCTGTTCCAAGGGAATCATCAGCTGGCAAAGCTGGACTCCCTGAGGTGGAAGTACCTCTCTGTGGGATAACTAACATTGGTGAGAAAAAGAGCACCATTTTAGTTAACATGGAGCATCCCTCCAACCCTCCCAGAGAAACTTTAGTGCAGAAACTCTGCACTGCCTCACAACACTTAGGACAGCATCCCTGCCCTAGTGTGGAGCTGATAGGACAGCATCCCTGCCCTGCTCCAACCCAAGAGAAACAGCATCCCTGTTCTCTCTTCCAGCCATATGGACAAAGTTTTTGCCCAGCTATGGCTTTTCTGAGACAGCATCCCTGTCTGGCATTTCCATCACTACAAATAGGTTCAGTGGACAATTCCCACTGCTCTAAACTAAAACTTACTGATAGAAACTCTGAAAATACATCTTCACATTGTTGCTTAGCTAAAAAACTTCAAACAGGGTGGTTTACATCCCCACAGGGAAGTAACCATATAGTGGATGATAAAGGGAGTAACCAGTCTATTGCAGAGCTACTCTCTACTTATCACCACTTAGACAATAAAGTCTCAACTGGCCAAGGTTAGCCTTATTGTCCTTCGTTTGGGGGGGGGGGGGTTGTGTGAGAAGGTAGCCTCTTTCTAGCCTTGTTACCCCCACTTTTGGCCTGTTTGTGAGTGTATGTCAGGGTGTTTGTCACTGTTTTCACTGTCTCACTGGGATCCTGATAGCCAGGCCTCAGTGCTCATAGTGAAAACACCATGTTTTCAGTATGGTTGTTATGTGTCACTGGGATCCTGCTAGTCAGGACCCCAGTGCTCATAGGTTTGTGGCCTATATGTATGTGTCACTGGGACCCTGTCACACAGGGCCCCAGTGCTCATAGGTGTGCATGTATATGTTCCCTGTGTGGTGCCTAACTGTCTCACTGAGGCTCTGCTAACCAGAACCTCAGTGGTTATGCTCTCTCATTACTTTCAAATTGTCACTAACAGGCTAGTGACCAATTTTACCAATTTACATTGGCTTACTGGAACACCCTTATAATTCCCTAGTATATGGTACTGAGGTACCCAGGGTATTGGGGTTCCAGGAGATCCCTATGGGCTGCAGCATTTCTTTTGCCACCCATAGGGAGCTCTGACAATTCTTACACAGGCCTGCCACTGCAGCCTGAGTGAAATAACGTCCACGTTATTTCACAGCCATTTTACACTGCACTTAAGTAACTTATAAGTCACCTATATGTCTAACCTTTACCTGGTAAAGGTTAGGTGCAAAGTTACTTAGTGTGTGGGCACCCTGGCACTAGCCAAGGTGCCCCCACATTGTTCAGAGCCAATTCACTGAACTTTGTGAGTGCGGGGACACCATTACACGCGTGCACTACATATAGGTCACTACCTATATGTAGCTTCACCATGGTAACTCCGAATATGGCCATGTAACATGTCTATGATCATGGAATTGCCCCCTCTATGCCATCCTGGCATTGTTGGTACAATTCCATGATCCCAGTGGTCTGTAGCACAGACCCTGGTACTGCCAGACTGCCCTTCCTGGGGTTTCTCTGCAGCTGCTGCTGCTGCCAACCCCTCAGACAGGCAGCTGCCCTCCTGGGGTCCAGCCAGGCCTGGCCCAGGATGGCAGAACAAAGAACTTCCTCTGAGAGAGGGTGTGACACCCTCTCCCTTTGGAAAATGGTGTGAAGGCAGGGGAGGAGTAGCCTCCCCCAGCCTCTGGAAATGCTTTGTTGGGCACAGATGTGCCCAATTCTGCATAAGCCAGTCTACACCGGTTCAGGGACCCCTTAGCCCCTGCTCTGGCGCGAAACTGGACAAAGGAAAGGGGAGTGACCACTCCCCTGACCTGCACCTCCCCTGGGAGGTGTCCAGAGCTCCTCCAGTGTGCTCCAGACCTCTGCCATCTTGGAAACAGAGGTGCTGCTGGCACACTGGACTGCTCTGAGTGGCCAGTGCCACCAGGTGACGTCAGAGACTCCTTGTGATAGGCTCCTTCAGGTGTTAGTAGCCTTTCCTCTCTCCTAGGTAGCCAAACCCTCTTTTCTGGCTATTTAGGGTCTCTGTCTCTGGGGAAACTTTAGATAACGAATGCATGAGCTCAGCCGAGTTCCTCTGCATCTCCCTCTTCACCTTCTGATAAGGAATCGACCGCTGACCGCGCTGGAAGCCTGCAAACCTGCAACATAGTAGCAAAGACGACTACTGCAACTCTGTAACGCTGATCCTGCCGCCTTCTCGACTGTTTTCCTGCTTGTGCATGCTGTGGGGGTAGTCTGCCTCCTCTCTGCACCAGAAGCTCCGAAGAAATCTCCCGTGGGTCGACGGAATCTTCCCCCTGCAACCGCAGGCACCAAAAAGCTGCATCTCCGGTCCCTTGGGTCTCCTCTCAGCACGACGAGCGAGGTCCCTCGAATCCAGCGACACCGTCCAAGTGACCCCCACAGTCCAGTGACTCTTCAGCCCAAGTTTGGTGGAGGTAAGTCCTTGCCTCACCTCGCTGGGCTGCATTGCTGGGAACCGCGACTTTGCAAGCTACTCCGGCCCCTGTGCACTTCCGGCGGAAATCCTTCGTGCACAGCCAAGCCTGGGTCCACGGCACTCTAACCTGCATTGCACGACTTTCTAAGTTGGTCTCCGGCGACGTGGGACTCCTTTGTGCAACTTCGGCGAGCACCGTTTCACGCATCCTTGTAGTGCCTGTTTTTGGCACTTCTCCGGGTGCTACCTGCTTCAGTGAGGGCTCTTTGTCTTGCTCGACGTCCCCTCTCTCTTCAGGTCCAATTTGCGACCTCCTGGTCCCTCCTGGGCCCCAGCAGCGTCCAAAAACGCCAAACGCACGATTTGCGTGTAGCAAGGCTTGTTGGCGTCCATCCGGCGGGAAAACACTTCTGCACGACTCTCCAAGGCGTGGGGGATCCATCCTCCAAAGGGGAAGTCTCTAGCCCTTGTCGTTCCTGCAGTATTCACAGTTCTTCAGCCTAGAAAGAGCTTCTTTGCACCAACCGCTGGCATTTCTTGGGCATCTGCCCATCTCCGAGCTGCTTGTGACTTTTGGACTTGGTCCCCTTGTTCCACAGGTACCCTCAGTCAGGAATCCATCGTTGTTGCATTGCTGATTTGTGTTTTCCTTGCATTCTCCCTCTAACACGACTATTTTGTCTTTAGGGGAACTTTAGTGCACTTTGCACTCACTTTTCAGGGTCTTGGGGAGGGTTATTTTTCTAACTCTCACTATTTTCTAATAGTCCCAGCGACCCTCTACAAGGTCACATAGGTTTGGGGTCCATTCGTGGTTCGCATTCCACTTCTGGAGTATATGGTTTGTGTTGCCCCTATCCCTATGTTTCCCCATTGCATCCTATTGTAACTATACATTGTTTGCACTGTTTTCTAAGACTATACTGCATATTTTTGCTATTGTGTATATATATCTTGTGTATATTTCCTATCCTCTCACTGAGGGTACACTCTAAGATACTTTGGCATATTGTCATAAAAATAAAGTACCTTTATTTTTAGTATAACTGTGTATTGTGTTTTCTTATGATATTGTGCATATGACACTAAGTGGTACTGTAGTAGCTTCACACGTCTCCTAGTTCAGCCTGAGCTGCTTTGCTAAGCTACCATTATCTATCAGCCTAAGCTGCTAGACACCCTATACACTAATAAGGGATAACTGAGCCTGGTGCAAGGTGCAAGTACCCCTTGGTACTCACTACAAGCCAGTCCAGCCTCCTACAGCTTGCTCCCACGACTTAGATTTTTTCTGAGAGAAAGCCCATTGTATGAATTTTTCCACCACTTTTTGTGCTTCGCTGTGGTTCGCGTAATCCCTCAGACCTGTGACCTTTTGTACTGTTGTCGCATATGCCACATAGCGTCTTGCTGTCTTTGGCGCTACGGCGTGTTCTATTAGTGTAGACAAGTCCCCCTCTACCAGCCCTCACAGGCTGGGGGGGGGGGGAATGGTGTCATATCCTGTTCTGCTTCCGAAGCTAGGCTCCTGATCCACTCCATCTGGAATCGAGAGAGTGCATCTGCTTTAATGTTAATTGCGCCTTGCACGTGCCTCGCTCTAATGTCGAGGTTGCTTGCTAGTTGCATTTTTACCATGTATCTCAATAATTTTAACACTATTGCACACTGGGATGCCCCTTTATTGATTGCGTATACCACTGCTTGATTATCGGACCACAGTGTGAGCTTCATGTCCTTCAGATGCTCTTGCCAGATAGTTAATCCTACTACAATGGGGAATAGTTCCAAGAGCGTGATGTTCTTCGTGAGACCCAATGCTGCCCAAGCCTGTGGCCACTTTTTAGCACACCATTTCTCTTTTAGTATGGCTGCCTGCTGCGTTGGTGTATAATTCAATCTGCTTTGCCGATACCCAGCCTTCTCTCCATATTAAAGTGCCATTGAAATCCGCTAAGAACGTCAGCTAGGTCATCAAATCCTGTTTCACCCCTGCATTCAACCTGACATGGTGGTGTTTTTTCTCTATCCCCCTGGTCAGGTGAGAAATTCGTCTGGCAAAAATCTTTTCTGCTGGTGATGACTCTTGCTGCAAAATTCAATTTCCCGATCAATTCTTGCAGCTCTCCTAGCATGGCCTTCTGCTTGCCCAGCAACCCCCTGATGTCTTTTACTAGGCCCTGTACTTTGTCTTGGTGGATGCTGGATGTGCTTGCATCAGAGTCCCGCTCTATGCCTAGGAAAATTAACTTGGTGATTGGGCCTGTGGTTTTGTCTTCCGCCAGCGGAACCCCTAGCTCCGCTGTTAGGGATTGGAATGCCTCTAGTAAATCCTGACATTCTTATCCGCTAGGCCCTCCTACGAATAGAAAGTCTTCTAAGTAGTGTAGCTCCCCCCCATTGGGGGTTGTTTGTGCAGTGCCCATTCCATGAATGTGCTGAATTTTTCAAAGTATGCGCCTGATATGGAGCAACCCATGGGCAGTGCCTTGTCGAAGTATATCTCTCCTTTGACCTTGAAGCCCAGGAGGGGGTAGCACTCCGGGTGTACGGGGAGTAGCCTGAGTGCCGATTTTATGTCTGCTTTCGCCATCAAGGTGCCATGCCCCTTTGACCACAAAATATCAACAGCATCCTCCACTGATGCGTACCCCACTGCGCTGGCGTCTGGGTCAATGCTGTCATTCACTGAATTGCCCTCGGGGTATGACAGGTGGTGAATAAGCCTAAATCTGCCTTGCTCTTTTTTTGGGACCACTCCCAAGGGTGAGATGATCAAGCCTGGGGTGGAGGGCCCTGGAGTGGGCCTTCCACCCTCCCCTGCACTTTCTGCTTGTTAATTTTTTCTCTTACTATTGAGGGGTGTTCGCCTGCAGAGCACAGGTGCCTAGGCTCTATCTTGTGTGTTCTAATCTTAGAAGGAATTCTAAAACCTTGCTCAAAACCTTCACATAGCAGGCCTGCATCCTTTTTGTTGTCGTCTTCGTTGGCTAGATGTCTCAATCTGACTATGTTTATGGGGGATCTAGGCAACTCTACCTTTCTCCCCAACCAAGCTACCATGTTGCTCTGCCTATTTCTTTTTATCTTTGTCCCTCTTGTGGCTGCTTCCTCTTCCCCTTTTGCATTCCGTTGCGGGATGTCCCCCACCGCATGTGAAGCACACATGTCTGAATTTGCACGGTGCCCCCATGTGAACTCATCTTTGTCATATTTGAAGCATACCGAAGTTGCTCCCATCCCCCCCTGTGACCACTTCCATTGTGTATACTGCTGCTTTTTGTAGAAGGGTTTGGATTTTTCCTGCCTTCCTTTCTGCTAGCTCCCGCTGTTCGCCTTTATTTGCCCAGCTCCTGGCCTCCCTTGCTATCATCATCTTGTACATGTAACCTGCCACGTCCTCCTCATCCCATTCCATGTCTGGATGGGCTTGCATTTTTAGCCTGGAACCTTTGTCGTAATCTAGCCATGTATCCCCGTGAATTGCCTCTGCGCCTCATGTATCTTTGACTCATAGAGCCATAAATCTTTTGCACAGTGTGGAAATATTTCCACTATGATACATGCCATGATTCTAAATGCATCCAGCCAGTTATCAAAATTCCTCTCTTTCCTTTCCCTGTTTCTCTCCCTCCTCTATTCTTCTTTCTTGTCAACTGTAGTCAAGTCTAAACCCTCGATTTGAATCTTTAGGAGTGAGACTATGTCAATAACCTCCCTGCGCCAAATTCCCTCTTTCATAGCCAGTGGGATCATACTTGGCAGGCCTGGAGCTTTCGCTACTATGTATGGCCTCCCTAAGCTCCCCCTTTTGTATGCCTCCGGGGCCAGCCCACCCGCTGATGGCTGCTACCTATACCCATCCTTTTCCCTAGCTTCGCAAATAGCAGCGGCGCCACATTGATTATAAACATTCTTGTACAAGCACACTGATTTGCTCACCATTATTCACTTTTGTTTGCTTGCTTTGTCTTGGGGCCCCTGCTTCTGGTAGTTCGCCTGTCTCCTTCTTGTCTCCTTTTTTGGCCCCTATGCTTGTGTTCCTCTGCCATTTCTTTGCCTCGTTCTGTGGCTCCTCCTCATCCCTAGCTGCACTGCTTGGTCTGTTGCCGGTGTGCCCCTCCTGTGTTGGCGCCTTGCTTGCTCCATCTCCCCTCATCTGCTTCAGGATCCAGTCTTTGCTGTGTGTCACTGCCACTTCCCTGGCTGCCTTAATGATTTCCTCTATGTCAAGCTCTTGGTTGTCGCTGTGGTTCTCCATGTTGAGCTGTGTTGCTGCCGGCTCCAGAATTGCCGCTGACAGGGTCGCAACGCCATGGTTGGGCTGTCCCCTGTTACTGTTTTGTTGCTCTACACGGGTCGCGCTGCCCACTGGGCTGTCCCCGGTTGAGTTAGTGCTTGTGGATGCAGCAAGGTCGCATCGCCCTGCGGGCTGTCCCTGGCTGCCGGATCTGCTTTGCTGCCCACTGCGTTTGTTTGCCCTTGTGGCTGCGGACAGGTCGTGTCGCCCCAATGGAATGTCCCTGGCCGCCGGCTCTGCTTTGCTGTTCCTGTGCGTTGCCCTTCCTTGCAGCTGTGTTTGCTGCCCGGTCGCGTTGCCCCTGCGGGATGTCCCTGCGCGTTTAATTTGCTTTGTTCTTGGTCAACACAGGTTGCGTCGCCTTTTAGGCTGTCCCTGCTTGCCCCACGATGTTTTGCATTTTCTCTAAAGTGACTCCAGGGAAATTCTTTTTTTTTTTTTTTTTTTTAGTGGTTCAGTTGTTTTTCTAGCCCAATTAGCTCCTTTTGGCTGGCAAAACTCCAGTAAGTGTCTGTCCTTGTGTTATTACTGAGGAATTACTTATAGCAGCCCAATTTGCTTCTTTTCTGGCTGCGTATTACAGTTATTTATATTGACCCCTTGCAAGCGCCTGTCCGCGTGGTGGCGACGAGGGGTTAAATTTCCTTGGGCCGTGGCCTTGCTTCCCCTTTCAGGGTGGTGAACAAATTCAGGAAATGGGAGGCGGGTGGGGTGCTCGCCGCGTGTTCTTGGCGCCCGGTCTTTCTCTCTTTCCACCAGCCCTAAGCCCATGCCACGCGCTGATCTCTTATGGCGGCCCGGGTTCCTCCAACAAAACTTGTGCACACTAGTGCCCTCGACCACAGCCTCGGAAATAGGAAGTTGGCGGGGCACTCAACACACGCTCCCGACGCCCGGTCTCTCTCTCCCTCTATAAGCCAAATGCCCGGGCTCTGCGCTGAACTCCCTGGCGGCCCGGGTCAACTCAGAAACACTTGCGGGAGGGCCCAGCAACACTGCCGGAGCTCCCGGCTTGAAATCTTCGCCGCGCTGGCCCCTGCCTCGACTTCCTTTTGTAGCCCGGGCCACGCGCTGCACACTTTTGCAGCCTGGGTTCGTTTCTAGAGGGGCAAGGGCAGCACCGTCTCACTAACCTGCTTGTGAACGATGCAGGTATGCCCAGGCATCGCGGGGTCCAGAACGATCCACAACAATGGAGGATACAACAATCGTCTGAGTCCCACAGGTGAGCTTCCTGCTTTGCTCCTCTCTGTGAAACCACTCCACTGCCTCCCTGGTCGCGCTGTCCTTGTAGTGTTGCTGCCTGGCTGCCCTGAAACGAAGAGGGGTTTCGGTCTTGGCAGCCTCTTTTTAAGCCCCCTACAGTGCCCTTGGGGCATGGTGGGGGAATTTAAAAAATGCCATAGCCCCCATTGGGCCCAAGTTAACTGCCCCCTCCTTCCGCTTCCGCCCTGTGCTGGGGTGTTGGAATGGGGGATCGCCATGAGGGGAGAGCACTTCCAGTCCCCCTCCTTTGTTTGTGCGCCCCATTTCGGCGCGCTTTTTCCTCAAGGGCCTCGGTGGGGTTTCCGCTCCGGCCCCTCGACCTCCCTTTGTGTGCAGGCCTTTGCCCAAAATGCCGCCCACCCTGTGCTCTGTATTGCTCTGTCCTTCCTCACTTACTCCCTCTCCAGGGGCGCAGCTTCAGGGGTGGTGTTTAGGATATTATATCTCCCTAATAAATGTATTTCTGGAAAATGCTTGGGTTCAAATGCTTTCTGTCGGATATGGTGAGGAGTCTGTCGGATTTCACAAGAAATGTTTACATAAACACAGACAAAAACACACACAAGCACTACCTCTCCTCTTTGAAAGTCTGCAAAAATGTTGGTTATTTTACAAAACAATGGTCCATATTTATACTCTGTTTCCGCCGGATTTGCGTCATTTTTTTTATGCAAATTTGGCGCAAACTTAACTCCATATTTTCAGTTTGCCGTTGGACTCGTCCACCGCCAAAGTTATGGAGTTTGTGTCATTTTTTGGATGTGAAAACCTACCTTGCGCTAATGATATGCAAGGTGGGCGTTCCTGTGCAAAAAATGACTTTAAGGCATCTGCGCCTCATTTATCCTTCCGCGTCATTTTGACGCACAGGAGGGGACGGGCCTTAAAAAATGGCGCCTAGCCTGATGTGCGCCGTTTTTTAACGCCTGGGTGAGGGTAGGCGTTAAGGGACCTGTGGGCTCATTTCCATGGTCTCTGACCATGGAAGCAGTCCACAGGTACGCTTCCCTGCACCCAGGGACACCCCGCCACCCTCGCCCACCCCTGGAGGACACTCATGGATGGGGGGACCCATCCAAGGTAGGTATAGGTATGTAGAGGTAAGTATATATATATTTTTTTTTTAAGTGGCATAGGGGGGCCTAACTTGGACCCTCCTACATGCCACTGTTCCCAATGGACATGCCCAGAGGACAGAAGTCCCCTGGGCATGGCCATTGGGCGGGGGGGCATGACTGGGGGTTGTGCGTCAAAAAATGACGCAAGTCATGTTAGAGCCAAGATTTTTGACTCTAACCTGACTTGCACCATTCTTTGACGCACAACCCCCATTCTTCCCTACGCCTGCCCGGTTTGAGTAATTTATTTTGACGCAAACAAGGCCGCAGCGCCGGCTAACGTCATTCCATAAATAAGGCGCCCGGCTGTCGCGTTGAAATGGTGTTAGCCGGCGGTAACCTTTTTGACGCAAACCTGCACTGGCGCTGGTTTGCATCATAAAGTATAAATATGGGCCAATGTGTTTTTTACTTTGACGTTATACGCCAGCCTGATTGTCGGAAAACCTGAAGCTCACCCGCCTCCCCCCCTCTTACTGCCCAAGGTTACGTCCCTGTCCCTTTCCCCCAAGCTCGTCCAGTGCACCCCTTGCTCTTTTAATTGACTTGTAGTGATTGTTTCTTGCACCTTCTCGCAGAGTCGAGTTTGCATGTTTTGAACTTTGACCTGCATAGATTAGGAGCCTTTGTCTTAAAAAAGCTATATTTCTGCCTTGAGCCACTCAACTGTAACCAAATGTCCGAATCATCCCACGCACTTTAAAGCCCCACCTCACACTGACAAGGACCCATGCTCCTAACACTCCGCAATACACTTGCAGACGTTACCAGGTAAGTAACGCGTTCAAGCGTTTATTTAATTTGTTCAGGAGATAGCAGAAAAATAAACAGAATACGCCACCCAACTCGGCGTAGGCAAAGTAGCATGATAATGGAATTATTTCACAGTGCGTCTGACGTCAAGGGACGCACTAAACTTGAACACCCGCTTTATCTTGGCTGCCCACTCTTGTAGCACCGTCTTAGTTGTATAATTTTGTTGAATATGAATTCATCATGCAACACACTTATACATATGCATTATGCCAAATACTTAATTTATCAGAAATAAAGGTTTGCTCATTTATCTGAGTTAAATCGGTGTCGTGTTTCATGCTTTAGTCTCTTTCTGACATTGTGTGTGTCGCAATCAGCTGTGTGAGAGCCTTCATGTGCATTAACCCACCATTTGTACACACTTGTTTGTGTACTTATGAGCTGATAAGGTGCATTTGTTTCTATTGTTTCTTGGTGTGCCATGCTATTCTTTATCACAACTAAAACATTTTACTTAAAGCACCTAAACAAACAGGAGCTTTAGAGTTTTTTTTAAATATATTTTACGAATGCATGTTTCTGCATGTGTGATCCTACTGTCTAGTAAATCAGATACGTTTTTCTAGTTATAATATGATTTTTGAAAAGAAAGAATCTCAAGTAGCCTTGAGAGCCGTTAAATGTGTGATCTTGGTCAGTTTAACAGCGTCTACATTACCTTCTCTGCAAATAAATGTGGAAACGCTTGCTTTCAAAAAAGGCTATCTTCATGTACAGTTTCTTTACTTCTTTTCTGCTGCCCTTGATTAGACTATTTATGCAGCGTACACACAAAATGAATGGCCTCTTAGCTTTGAATACTAACTGCCAATATTGCAGTGGTCACCAATATGTAGTTTTGTTCTCCTCCTCCCCCCCCCCCCAAGTGATGAAAAGCTGCCTCTAGGGATTCATACTTTAAATGTCCAGGACACCCAGTTATAGCTTGACCTAATGGGCTGTGTAATTTGCATCCTCTTTCTATGCCAAAATGGCTGCTTTAAGAAGGCATCTCGGGGGAGTGTGTTTTCAATGGTTTAAGTTTTTTAAGGACTTAAATCATTGAGCATTACAGACTGTCGCACTGTGATAATTCCTGCACAGATACAGTGCTAATCATACCTAATTGCCCCAATGGGTGATATCCGTCGTTTGTGGCGGCCAGCATGGGAGCACAATCTAAACATCATCAATGCCCTTACTAAGCAGGCAGAAAGAAGGGAGGGTTTTTGACATACATGTTTTTTATTTACTGCGCCAACATTTGTGTCCATCATCTTGGAACTGTAAATAAAAATGTGGTGCCCATGTGTGGGCATGGGTGGTGACATATGCACTTGTATACGTCTTCACACATATGCACACATACACAACGGAGAATTTGCGCTTGCAAATCATCACACCTTTTTTCTTTTTTGTTGACGGTTCACAGCATCAGTAAAAAAAAAATGTTTTCTTTTTGCCGATGCTGAATAGGTGTGCAGTGGCAGTCAAAGAGCGGGAACTGTGTTGGCTTTGCCATGCTTGTTAAATCTGTCATAAAAAAGCTGTCTCTCCAATCTCTCAAGAAAAAAATCCTAATGAAAACACACACACACACTTCGAGGCTCTCGTCATTGTGAGAGACCGCACACTTCGAGGCTCTCGTCATTGTGAGAGACTGCATTCTACTTGTGCACATGTGTGCCCACTTGTGCACTTGTGCACATGTGTATCCACCTTAAAAGTAGTCTCCTTCAGTTCCAGTGCTGGTAGGCTATCATCTGCTTCCATTTCATGATTGTTTTGCTTATTTCGCAGTGGGAGATTTTTCTGCAAACATATGTACATCACCTCTAAACTTCTGGATTTTTACTTTTTATTAATTTTCTAGTTGCATATGTTGGCAAAAAGTAAAAAAAATTAACATTGCTGTGCCAGCAACTGCCAGGCATATTGTATCTGAAAAAGAAAGTCTTCCTCTGCCTTTCAGAATGTGGGTCAAAATTTCGAGGGACAGAGGCGTGATGGTCGATCCAACTGGTCCTGTCCTCACTAACTGAACAGAGCGGATTACTGTGTCATGGAATAGAGTGGAGTAAAGTGGCATGGAGTGGAATAGAGGGAGTTGCATAGAGTGGAGTAGTGTCATAGAGTGGCATAGAGTGGAGTACGGTGTTGTAGACTGGGTGGAGTTGCATAGAGTAGAGTGTCGAAGAGTGGAGTGTCATAGAGTGACCTAGGTGAAGTGGCATAAAGTACAGTGGTGCAGAGTAGACTGGAGCAGACCACATTGGTTTTGAATAAAGTGCTGCAGACTGCATTGGCATAAAGTGCAGTAACGTAGAGTAAAGTGGCATATAGTGCAGTGCCGTAGAGTAGAGTGGTGCAGAGTAGATAGTGGTGGCTTATAGTCAAGAGCAGTGATGTAGAGTGCAGTGGTGTAAATTGTTTTCAGAGTAGAGTGAAGTGGAATAGAGTGGAGTGGTATAGGGTAGAGTGCAGAGGTGTAAAGTAGAGCTGTGTAGAATGCAGTGGAATAGAGTAGAGTGATGTAGAGCGTAGTAGTTTGGAGTGCAGTGGTGAAGAACAGATTAGAGTGGGATAGAGTGGAGTGATGTAGAGTGTAGGGACGGAGGGTGCAGCAGAGTGAAGTGATGTAGAGTGCAGTGGTGTAGAGAGCAGTGACATGGAGTGCGATGGCATAGAGTGCAGTGGTGCAGAGTAGAGTGGTGTAGAGAGCAGAATTGCAGAGTAGAGTGCTGCAGAGTAGAGTGGTGTGGAGTGCAGTGACTTAGAGTGGTGCAGCATGCAGTGGTGTAGAGTGCAGTGACATAGAGTGTTGCAGGGTAGAGTATAGTGGTGTAGAGCACAGTGGTGCAGAGTAGCTGGCATTGAGTGCAGAGGTGTACAGTGCATTGGGTTTGAATAAAATGGTGTAGAATGAATTGGCACAGAGCACAGTTGCATACAGTAGAGTGGTGCAGAGTAAAGTAATGTAGAGTGGTGCAGCATGGAGTGCAGTGGCATAGAGTAGATTGTTTCAGGGTAGAGTGAAGTGGCGTAGAGTGGAGTGGTGCAGGGTAGAGTCCAGTGGCATAGCGTAGTGGCGTAGACTTCATTGGCATAGAGTGCAGTGGCACAGACTGCAGTTTTTCAGACTAGAGTGGCAAGTAGTCGAGTGGCATAGAGTAACGTTGTGCAGAATAGAGTGGAGTGGCCTAGACTGAACTGGTGTACATTGTGTTGGCGAAGAGTCCAGTGTTGCATAGTGGAGTGGGGTACAGTGCACTGGCATAGAGTAGAGTAGAGCAGAGAGACGTAGAGTGCAGTTGTGCAGAGTGCAGTGCCATAAATTGCAGTGGTGCACAGCAGTTTAGAGTTGCATAGAGTGGAAAGGCATAGAATGAAGTGGTATAGAGTGTAGTGACATAGAGTGCTTGGGTGGTAGAGTGCACTGCCATTGGGATTGAGTGAGTAGAGTGGTGTAGCGTAGAATGGTGCAGAGCAGAGTGAGTTGACATAGAATGCAGTGGCATGGAGTGGATTAGCGCAGACTAGAAAGGTGCAGAATAGAGTGGCATAGTGTTCCATGGCACAGAGTGCAGTGTTGCAGAGTACAGCGTCATAGTGTTCTTTGGGGTAGAGTGCAGTGTCGTAGAATGTTGCAGAGTGGAGTATAGTGGCGTACAGTGCAGCGGTATACAGTAGACTGGTGTGAAGGGCAGAGGCATACAGTGCACTGATTTTTTGTAGAGTGGCATAGAGTTCAGAAGCGTAGAATAGAGTGGCATAGAGTGGAGTGTTGTGGCGCAGGGTAGATTGCAGTGGTGTAGAATGGAGAGGCATAGAGTGCAATGCCACACAGTGGAATTAAGTGGTGGAAAGAGCAGTGGCATAGAGCAGAGTGTAGTAGAGTGCAGTAATGCAGAGTAGATTACAGTGGCGTAGAGTAAAGCGATGTAAAGTGTAGTGGTGTACAGTACATTAGTGTAGAGTGCAGTAGAGTGGGGTAGAGTAGAGTGATGCAGAGTAGTTTGAAGATGAAGAAAGTGCAGTGTTGCAGAGTAGAGTGGCGTAGTGTGACATGGCATAGAGTGGAGTGGTGCAGGATAAAGTGCAGTGGCATAGATTGGAATGATGCATAGTAGAGTGGCATAGATTGTAGTAGCATAGAGTGCGCTGGCATAGAGTAGAGTGGGTCAGAGTAGAGTGCAGTGGTGTATAGTACAGTGTCGCAGAGTGCATTGGTGTGGACTACAGTGGCATAGAGTAGAGTGTCATAGAGAGCAGTGGCATAGAGTGCAGTTGGCTTAGAGTGCAGTAGCGTAGAGTGTTGCTGAGTAGAGTATAACAGCATAGAGTACAGTGGTGCAGAGTAGATTGGTGGTGAGGGCATTGGTTTTGAGTAGCGTGGGTAAGACAGCACTGGAGTAGAGTGCAGTGTCATAAAGTAGTACAGAGTAGAATGCTTCGGCACAGATTGCCACTGCACCAAGTGCTGTGGCATAGAGTAGATTAGATTGCCTCACAGTAGAGTGGAGTGGTGCACGGTAGAGTACAGTGAAACAGAGTGGCACTGAGTGCAGTGGTGCAGAGTAGATTAGAGTGGTGTAGAGTGGACTGTCATAGAGTGCCCTGGCGTAGAGTGGAGTGGTACAGAGTAGAGTTCAATGGCGCAGAATGTAGTGGCATAGAGTGGAATGGTGGAGAGTGCAGTGGCGAAGAGTGCAGTGGTCTATAGTAGAGTAGGGTGGAGTAGAGTGCATTGCCGTACAGTAGAGTCATGTAGAATGATGTGTACATTTTAAACTAAATTGTATTATGATGCTTTGATGGTTATGTTGACCGAATAAAACTTGTTGTTGACTGATTGAGTCATGTAGAGTAGAGAGGCGTAGAGTGGATTTGTGCAAAGTAGAATGCAGTATTGCAGTGTGGAGTGGCATAGTGAGGAGTGGTGCAGAGTGCAGTGCAGTGTCATGGAGTGGTGCAAAGTAGAGTTGAGTAGGGTGAAGTGGAGAATGCATATTGTGGTAGCACACTGCCATTACATAAATCCTATCACTTTGAAGTCAGAGAAAGAAAAGTAAGCAGGACTTTTGGCCTCTGTCTTCGACTGCACAGCAAATATGACAAGATAAGAACAAGATGTAAAGGTCTGTTTACAGAAATCCAGCACTGGTAGAAGAATGCACTGATAGAAGAATGTAAGGGAAGGGACAAACTCAAGCAGGACAGCCTAAAACAAATAGAGTCAGCAAATAGAAAGAAAGCAAAAGTGAGTTACAAACCACAAAGCCAATAGTAAGCAATGGGTGAAATGCATTCCCAGAGTAGCATTCTAAAATGTCCCCCAGATTTCGTTAGCAAACCAGGCAGCTATGCTGTCTGGTAGGCTTTGATCTAAAAAGGCAACTGCAGAACCAGGACTGCAAAGCAACACCCCCACCCCACAAAAGGGATCACTCCACTCCACTTATCGGATGCAACTTCTGCCTTATCTCTCTCTCTGGCCCTACCCATTAAAATGCTTTAGAAAGGCAACTCTCATCCTTCCTGAAAACCAGTACAATTGAAGTTTCATCCTCTTCTTGGGAAATAGTCAGAATTAGTGACCGTCTTTGGTGTTCCAAGAATGATGGTAGGCAACAGTGGCAGGCCCCCTTCGATCTTATTTCATATCTCTGCATCTTTTGACATGTCGTCCCCTCTGGTTCTGCTCTGACGCCTTCACAGATTAGGATAACTGCTGTCTTCTTTGCTTGGCTAGAATACTTTCTTGAAAGGTGCTTGCATGTGGACAGTATGCCTCTCTTTCAAATATCTTTCAAGACAGTTTCACATGGAGTGCCACAGGGCTCATTCTTAAGTGCAGCATTATTCAGTGTCTACGTGAGTGTCAGGATTTGCACTAACATTATGCACTGGATCCAATGGGAGCGATACCCAAAGTGTTAAGCTTCATGCTTGAATACTCAACTCTAAATCAAGTCTTAAATCTGGTACATCTGATGCTTACACCTTCCTCATAGACTTTCACCTTGCCACTTTCAATGCTCAAGATAGAGGAGTTCCTTTTTGGAACCTGCTTGGGTCATATTTTGCTTGCTGTATGTTATTTTGTTTTGCATATTTTTTCTGATCATATATAAATTCAGATGTGGCAGCACTAGGAAGGCAACATTTTAGATGGGAAAGCAGGTTCTACACCTTGAGGAATGTGTGACTGCAGGTGAGGTCCCCCTACATAGTGGCTGATGAGCAGAACCCTGATGACTACAGGGTGCACTGACAAGGGCTAGCTTATAGGTAAGTCTTATTCTTACCACTATGCAAAGATCAAGGCATGCTTTACAGATGGTAGAGAAGTTTTTACTTACGTGCCCTGACGAAGGCCCAGGACCGTTCACATAGAAACAGATTTTTCTCCAGGCTAGTATCCTTCTTTTTTAGTCAAAACATGTTGGCATTAGTGGATATGGGGGTATGGTGAGTCTTCTTCTCTACCAGACACCCTTCTATGATCGTTCCTGACTGACGAACAATCAAGTTTAATCCTACCCTGGGTGACCCTATTAATAAGGGAGATAACCAGGATACACACATAGGAAGTTATATGGTTTTAGGATCTGGCCCCGTATATATACCACAGCACACTTTATTCTGACCTCCCTTCTTCCAGGGATTTTATTTTGGATCAAGGTTGAGACCACCTGGTTGGTATCATCCTAAACCCGATGGACCGGACTGGCCAAGGATGAAGCATGCCATGATAATGTGGGTGAGACCTTTCAGTTCATAAACAACAGATTTTTTTAAATAAAAGTAGAGAACAGGGATACAGAAGCTTGAAAATTGATACTTACAGTGTGTGGATAACGGGCTTGTCCTACCTTTATGTGGTAGCCATATATAAATTCAGCCTGAATTAACATTTAAATAAACATACTCTTACCATAGTTTTCTATCAATTTTGCTGACTGATTTAACTTGTAACCTGAATCTATCTGTTAATAAACCCTTAAGGTTTTGTTTGGACATAATTCTCTGTCGTTTTTGTGAAGCCATACTGGTTTCACTGTCCTTTCTATGTATTTCTGATATTAGCTCCTTTCTTACACTTGAGTCGGCAATCGAAGATCTAAGCGACCAGTGGGGGATTTTATTTGATGATGTGAGAGCTTAGATTTAGCATGAAATAATAATTTCTTATGTAATCATACTAATGTACTAATATGAAAAATGCTTTAAATGAAAAATACATTTTAACATGAAAAGTGTGCCTACTTAGTGGCCGCCATCAATTGAAAGGCCTGTACACGTTTTTAAAATGTGTTAACTCAGTGATGAGGAAAATAATATTTTGTCTCTTCAAGAGCATATTTCTTTGCTAAAATAAATGCTGAAATAATAAGAGTATTTCTTGAGTTTTCTGCTGTGCCTTTAGCAGAGCAGGTGCCTTTAGCAGAGCAAGGCCAGAGCTAATGTTGAATATTTGCCAGGAAACGGAAGGAACTGGTTATCTGCTGTGTGTCAAGCAAGCAAGATCACAGCATGTAGGTATCTGACTGCCAAGCAGAGCTAAAGTATCAACTGTTAAAGAGCATTTCCGTATAATTACAAGCTTCTTTTGTCTTAATCATGAGTTTATTCTGTGTTCGTACTAGTGGAATGTGTTTCTCTGGAGGGGAAGAACTGATTTGGTAAATGTTTCTTCTACTTTCTGCCTATCGTGCTAGCAGCAAGTGTATTCTGAAATGTGTTGAACAAAGACCTTCACTGAATAGTGAGGAAATACATCAGATATAATAATTAATATCGTTTGGGCTTAACGCAAAAGGAAGAGGCAGAGAAATACAGCACATTTAGGCTAATAGTGGGATATTTTCTGATGAGCTAATGTTTTGTGATTAGATGATTTATGTACATATGAAGTTTTCAGCCAATCACAGAAGTTTAGCAAGTTTAATTTAATGTTGGAGAAACAGACATTGGGGGTTCATTGCTTCTTGGTTTCCAGAGACTTCACTTCTCATTCTTATGATCTGTCACTTTGACATTTCATACTTTACCAGTCAGTCCACTGACATTCTGGTACTTTATTATTTTGAATTATTTTGCTATGCTCCATCTAATGATGCTGGTGCTTACTTTAGCACTCAGTGATTAGAGCATGAAGTGCTATGCTGCCTGCCTTACATAATTAATTTGATGGTTCAGAGAATTTAAAGTCCACATTTTGTCACCCCTTTCTCTTCTGCCCCTGTCCTGATCTTGATGTCCCCTGATGGAGTTATAACCTAATTGCTGATTACCTTAAGGCGAGGTGAATGTATGAATTCTGTGTATTGTATTTGTCTTTTGTTTTGCAGGTACCAGCTGCTACTGTTTTAAATTCTGCTGCTATTTGTGATAGTGCCGTAGCTAGGTGCTTTCTAAATTTATGTTACTAAAACCTTTGCATGAAACCCAACATGCTAATGCTAATGTGAGGTTAGTGAGGTGTTTTCCCTATGCCTATGATATGACATTGTTTTATTACTAAATCAAATGTATATTATCTCTCTTACACAGATATGCATGTTATTGATTTGTGTTCTAACTATTGAGTTCATTGTTTTATTTTCTCAGTTTAAACTAAGATGTTTCAGGCCAATCTCTCAGCCTGTGTTGCTTTTTTATTTGTACCTTTTGGTGTTGAGAATAATTTTCGTGCCCTTAGCATTGTTAATATAGGGAAATAAATATTTTAATTGATACCAAAAGATTTGGTTATGCATGGCCAAATGGGTTCTGGTGCATCATATATTGATTCTTTTGTGATTATTATTATCGTTTAATGTTGTTGCTGTATGTGTTAATAATCAATATGTTAATCAATGTGATAATCAATATGATCTAAACGAGTCAAAAGGTCCATCGACCTTATAGCAGCGTCCAATCACTCACTAATATGAAATAGATGAGACAAGGATCTGCGTGCTAACAGTTTCTTTACCTGGAGATTAAGACTCAAGAAACCCCGCTCTATCATGAGCTTATACTTGGCCGCACCCTCTTGATTAATGCAAATGTCGCAGTGTGCCTATGACTTACAGTTGTTTGCTGAATTGATCGCTGACTGTATATGGAAGATTACATATGACATTTCTCAGCTCCTTGTTCAGGTTTGATATTTACACGAGTAAGATGGCAACCAATTTGCCCTGGACAGCGCACTAGTGACCCTACTGACACATACAGTAGCAGTAGACACTTTAGGCCTTCACACATTAGCAATCTTGCTGGTCACCATATAAACTGTTATGTTGTTTTCTCTGAAAGTAGAGTTAATGTACATATATGTTGATACAATATATATTAGTTGAATGTGTATGGGTCCACCCCATGAGTTATTCTTTGTTGATTGAGTTCTAAGGTTTTGATAGACTCAACATCATATGATGAGCACTTTATAATTAGCACTGACCTGCCTCTAAATGCAAGAAACCCAGCCCGAGCAGGCTTGACACACCACCTCCACAAACATGAACAACAAATTGTGTTAAGCAACACCGCCATCCTCTCTTCCTGACAGTGGGTCCCATAGCCCATCACATTCACTCCTTCAGTTTCGCACTAATAAACGATGATGATGGATCGCAGATCCTCATGAGACCGGGAAACATATCTAAGCAGATGCAGGCCATATGTCAAAACTGTCTCTCTACTATTGCCTTCAGGATGAACAAAAACTCTCTAAAACAAAGCAAGACAAGCCTGAAGGTCTTGTGGTGGGAGGATCTCCATCTCTTTCATTATACCCCTTTTGGCCCAGTAATCCCCGCCCCCACCTCTGCGAGTACCTGCTTTTCTTTTTACACTCGCCTCTCTTTTTTTTTACTCAATCCAATAGTCAAGTTTGCTGGTTTCTGTTTCAATAAATGTTCTGCAAGTTTACTCCTCTTCTTTTTTCTACTTGAAATCAGTAGTTCAAGTGGACTGAAAATTACTGACCCATTAAAGGTATACTAGTCCTCGGAGTACTGTTTATACTTTTATATGCGTTTCGTGACAAATGTTGCTACTGTTTAATACATGTCTGGCTGCCCTCGTGAGAATTATTCGGCATGCCAATGCAAACTGTAGAAGGTCTGGGAAAAATATTGGTACGTTTAGTAAAGTTATGGTGCGCCTGCTGAAGAAAGGTTTTGTACTGTTCAATTAAGGTAAAGCAGTCTAGCTGAGAAGCATCAATATTCTGTTATTTAAGTATATCTTCCCTGCTGAGACGGAGCGCGGCCGTGATAAGAATAGATATTATGGACCAGGAAAACTGTAGTAATATGCTGAGAAGTGTTTTACTGTGCCAATAAAAAATGGTAGTACTGGCAAGACATATTGGCACTGTCCAATAAATGTGAGCTAGGCATGAAGAAAAGTGTTTGTTCTGTCCAATAAACAGCCTGTGATAAAATGTTGTTTTCCCAAATAAATGTACATCAACTCTGCTGAGAAGTGTTGGTTGTAATTATGAAAAAACTTTTCTGCAGAGAAGCGTTGGCATTAGCACAAGAGGTATACCAGACCTAACGTATTCTCCATTAAGTATAGGGCAGACCTAATTAGATGTACTGGTACTGTCCAATAAGTATGACAGCCTTACTGAGAAACGTGGGTGTGTCCAGTGAATTAAATGCAGCTATTCTTTAACTTGGTGCTATCAATTAAATGTATGACAGCCTACTGCAACTTGCTAGTGGTATCCTTGAAAGCCCTGCAGCGAAGCATTACCCCTGCCACATAAAATAATGCTGTTTGGTTCTGTATAATACATATTTGTCTGTCAAGCTCAGAAGACAACACAGAGAAGACCTTCAAGGTGAGAATCATAGTAATATATGTTCGAAATGTTTAATAAATAGCAGCTCTTCTACGAAGAATTGTAATTATACAATAGTATTGTGGCAGCCGTGTTGAGGACTTTTGCTTGTGTTGCTCTAAATCTTGGGCATCATCGTTGGGATGTATTGGCAATGCCCTATGGAAAGTAAAGCATTTCTGCTAAGAAGTGCTGGTTCTGTTAATGAAAAGTATAGCAGGCCATATTAGAAAAAGATCCTGCTACTAATAAGAAGGCAACAAAAAGAACTAAAAGGTTGGGGGGAGCGAGAACGATCTTTAAAGCAACAGCACTCCCCCTCCCCAAATAAACAAACACTAACAAAAACCAGTGGACTAACCAATACGTCAACAAAGTATGATTTATTGACTTTGTCAATATTTGTTTAAAATGTCTTCAAAGTTCTGAGCAATGCCATTTTATAAAAATGTTATAAAAACACCCTTATTACATTTAATTAGTGGCTTTTCAAATATTATTATTGGGCACATGTTTCATCCTGGCTTTTTATTGTAAATTAGTTATTTACCACCAAGGTGTAACTATTGGAATTATGTTCTTTGCAAGTGCTGATCAAACTTTCTTTTCAGTCACTGGGGAAAACCAAACAGCATACCTTTGTGTGACCAGTGTGTTTTAGAATAGATTGGTACAGTATAAGAGTCGTTTAATATAATGATTATAAAAAAATATACCCCAATTCACTGTTTTATCTTGCCTGTTTAGTACAGAACTGGTTCCTTAAAGAATTAATGTTACTTTATTTTTGCTGTAATCTTAGAGATTTTATAGTGGTATGGTAGGTGTTTGTTACAAATGTTAACACTTTTATTTTTGACACATTATTCTCGCATAAAATTGTTCATCCTTATTTCAAAGAAAATTCATACTGAAACATTACTAGGTTGTGTCAGTTTGGTCATCCATTACCACAACACAGAAAGTTTACTGTCAGCGATAGATACATTCTTTTCTTACTGGTCAAACTGCTATAGATAAAAAGATGACATTCAGATAGGCCTATGTTCTAACAGACTAAACACCAGACTCTTCCATTAACATATTTTCGAGTACTTTCCCCAATCTTTCCCAAACAGATCCCTTTTTCTATCTTGAAAGTTACACGCTTCCTTCCAGCAAGTTTTAACACGTTCCGCTATAGCAAGTTTTAAAACCTGCCACTCCTGCTTCTCGTTATTCATCCTTTCACCACCTCAGCAATTTTTACATATTTTATTTGCTTCGAGATAATGGATAGTAAAAGCATCATCCACATTTGAAATCTATCCCAGTCTCGTAAGTTTGTTTTCACCAGAATTTTATTACACCACTGCAAAAGTTCTCCGTAAAATGCCAACATATGAGAATATGTTCTCATCTTCTCTTTACATCTCCAATGCAACTGAAAATATATGCATAGTCTATGACCCCCAATACGGTATGTAGCAAGTTTCGATGCAAGACTGTGCTAGCCATCTTAGGGCCTGATTTATATTTTTTTAGCACTGCATTTGTGTCATTTTTTTATGCAAAAGCGGCGCAAACGTACAAAATATGATTGTATTTTGTAAGTTTGTGCCGCTTTTGCATCAAAAAGTGGCGCAAATGCGATGCTAAAAAAGTATAAATATGGCCTTAGTGTTTACTCCTGAATTCCTACCCTACCCTCTTTGCCAGATATGATGCGGATAAGCTACATGCTCCAATGCACTCAAAACTTATTAGACACTATCATGGCAGATGATTTAAATATACTGACAAGGTGTGCCACCCCTTTGGTTTCTCTTGAACAAAGTTTCCATGCATATTATTCTGATAACTTGTACTTGCAAAAAACCAAGACAATATAGTCATCAGTACGTTCTTAAGCAATATAAACTTAAGTTTGTATTCAAAAAGAACGTTCATCCGTGCTTACAATTCCAAAAGGATTTGACACACCCTTTTCTTATAAGCTGAGTCGTTCTAGCCCTGCTGCAATTTTCCACAACCCAGAAACTAGTACTATGCTAACTGACTTTAGACTATTTGCATACTGCATACCACCTGACTATGGGCCTCATTCTGACATTGGCGGTCAGCAGACCGCCAGGGTCACGGTCGGATCGCTGCCAAAGTAGTGGTCGGACATTACAACCGTGGCAAAAGTGCCACGGTCGGACCGCAGGCACTGCCAGGTTGCCGCCAGTCAACAGCCCGGAGGTGTCGGTAGTTGTAATCTGCAAGCAGCGCTGCCCTGGAGATTACGAGTCCCCTTTCCGCCAGCCTTTGCATGGTGGTAGCCCTTTAATGCAAAGGCTGACGGCAAGGGTGTGCCAGGTGCCCCATGGGGGCCCCTGCACTCGCATTTAGCATGGGCAGTTCAGGGGGCCCCATGGACAGACCCGCTGCACTTTCCAATGCCCAAATTACGGGCAGTGGAAATCACGATGGGTGCTGATGCTGCACCCGCCGCACCGCCACATTAGTGCCGGTTCGATTACGAGCCAGCGTCAATGTTAAGGCCCTGTTCACTGAAGGGCCGGCGGAAGGAAACGCTGTTCCCACCCGCCGGCCCTGCGGTGAACTCCTAATAGGGCTGGCGGTGTCTGGCCGCACAGACGGCCTGATGGCGGTACGAATTTGGTGGGCAGCCTCTGCCGCCCGCCAAACTCGTAATGAGGGCCTATGTCTTTTGGCGCTTCTTCATTCTTTTATTCTGGATGATGGTCAGCGATGGAGAAAGTCTTAGTCTAAGGCAGGGAGCTCAAGATGCTGGGGGCCTGAATCGAGACAGACTGACTGCCCCAAGTGCTAAAATGTAATTTTAGCACCTTCCGCAGGTCTTTATCTTGGCTCTGTATATTGAGGGTCGGCAATAGGGAAATATTTTCCCAATCAGGTAGGGAGGAGTTAGCTGTTCTAGACATTTATATTTCAGATCTGCACCGTTGCACCTCACGCATTCCGCGACTGGGAACCAATAGAGTGTCCCAAACACCTATAAGTTGATGGGAGGAATCCTTGCAATTTGTCTAACCACTGGTAATCACTCGGAATAGCATTAAAACCCATTGCTCTTCTACCAACTACGAGATGAGGCATCATGAGTTTGGACCCAGCCATAAGCAAATCAATCTTGACCTTACTCCAATAAGGACAGTCCAGTCTGAATCGCCAGGCCTCCAGTGAACTCTAACACAAGCAACCAAAGACCAGTTTTGCTATGACTCGGGTTCGTCAGTCAGGTCTAGGTTGGTTCCTGAGATCAGTGAGCATGGGACCTTTGTCAGAGCATACCCTTGCCACTTAGGGAGGTACATCAAACACACAAAAGGTGATGGAAGGTGTTAGAAATGGGGTTATTGGTTGACTGGGGGGTGAGCCCTGAACAAGCAGCAACCACAACCCTTGTCACAGTAAGGCACAAGCAACCCTAAATTAACCTATGCTCAACCCCCTGGTAGCTTGGCACAGAGTAGTCAGGCTTAGAGCCAATGTGTAAAGTATTTGTGCAACATGTCAAACAGTAAAACAGTGAAAACACCACATAAAAGATCCCACACCAGGTTGTAAAAATAGAGAAGACAATAAATAAAACAAGGCTAAAATAAGAAAACAAAATCCAATTAGTAGAACCAAAGTTATGATTTTTTTAAAGAATAAACTGTAAAATGGTGCCAAAAAAAGAAAGCGCCAACTGCGGCTATCTGGTCGTGCTGGACAGGGTCAAAGTCAAAAGTTCAGGCTGACCACGATAGTCAGATATAGTCCCAGATTAGTTCCGCTGCAGTGTTATCTTCTCAAATTTTGTGCTAACAGTCCTGTTCACGTTAGAGAGGGTTGCAGAAAGAAAAGAGAGTGTTACGGCCAGTGCCCGGTGTGGCACGTGGAGCAGGCTGAATGTCATGGACCGGCAGGCTGGTGCTCAGGCTAGCGGTCCTCCGAGGGCGATCAATGCATGCTGTGCGAAGATACGGGCTGGTGGAATGTCTTTCAGTGCAAGTGGTGTGGTTCAGGTGCAAACGCACCTGTTCGCAATCATGAAGAGTCCGATAGTTTGATTTAAAGAGCTCGGAAGCTACACCAAGGCTCCAGGACTTGAGAGGCACCACTTGGGGGTCAGGAATGCGCTGCAGCTGTGTCCAGGAGATGATTGGGGACGCTTTTATGTCTCAGAATCTCAGATGAGGAGGTCACCAAACTAGCCCTTTGAGTCACTCTGGGGTCCTGGGTTCTAGATGATGCTGCAGGTCCAGTTCTTCTTCCCCAGGCAAGAGGGTAGCAGGCAGCAGGTCAGCACAGCGGGGCTTCAGTTCCTTTAAAGCAGCAGTCCAGCAGAGTGGCAATCCTTGTAGCAGCACAGGAGTCCCTTTTCCTGAGAGAGTATCCACTGGTCCAAAGTGTACTGAAGAGTTGGTGTCTGAGGTCCAGGATTTATACCCAGTTGTGCCTTTGAAATTGGGGAGAAACTTCAAGAGGTTTCCATTTGAAGTCCCCAGTCATCCTACCTTCCCTGCTCTGGTTCCCTACTAACTACAAGGGGTATGCGTTTTGTGTGGAGGCAGGATACAGCCTATTCAGGTGTAAGTGGGACAGGACCCAGCTCTTTGTTCCCATCCTGACCATGATTGCCCATCCAGGCACACCTAGGAACTTATGACTAAATTAAATATGCCAATTGTGGATAAGCCAATGTTACCATATTTAAGCAAAGACCACATGCACTTTAGCACTGACTAGCAGTCGTAAAGGGCCCAGAGTCCTAAAGGCAACAAAAACGAGGTCAGAAAAAGAGGAGAGGTGGGTGACACAACCAGTGCCACAGGCCCATTAGTAGCATTTAATTTACAGGCCTTGGGTACATGTAGTACCACTATAAAAGGAACTTATAAGTAAATTAAATGTACCAATTGGGTATAAGTCAGAATTACCATGTGTAGAGGAGAGAGCACAAGCACTTTAGCACTGGTTAACCGTGGTAAAGTGCAGCAAGTCCAAAGGCCAGCAAAAATGAGGTCAACAAAAATGGAGGAAGAAGGCAAAGCATTTGAGTGGAAGATCACCCTAAAGCTGACAGCTCTAACAGAAGGAATGTTTGCAATTTGTCTAGCCACTGGCAATCACTTGGAGTTGCATTCTAACCCATTGTTCTTTTGCACACCATGCCATCTCAGTTAGGACCTAGCCATATGCAAATCAGTCTTGACACTACTTCAATAAGGACAGTCCAGCTGAAGTACCATGCCAGATCTCAAATGAACTGGAACACAAGCAACCCATGACCAGTTTTACCCTGACTGGGGCTCGCCAGTCAGGTGTAGCTTGGTTCCAGTAGTCAGAGACCATGGGGCCCACGTCTGTGCATACCTTTGCCGCTAAGGGTGATACATTAAACATGCAAAAGGTGATGGGAGGAATGTCTGCAATTTGTCTAACCAGTGGCAGTAGTGCAGGGTAGGGTTCCAACTAATCGCTCTTTTGCCCACCACACCACCTCTGTTTGGACCCAGCTATTGGCACATCACTCTTCATTCTGCTCCAGCCCGAAATATCAAGGCAGGTTCTCCCTGAACTGCACTAGCTGGGCCCAAACTGAGGTGGCACGGTGGTCCAATGAATGATGCATTAGACTAGCCATTAGCGATTGCCAGTATTTAGATAAATTGCAAGCATTCCTCCCATCACCTCTTATGTGTTTGAACCAATATAGTGCCTGGCAGACTGTCATTTTGTTACAATTTGGTATAGCCATAGGTGGTGTAGACAGCTGCATTGTGTATTATTTGCAATCTCGGGGACATGCTTTTAGGAAGTCCAAGGGAAAGAGCACTCCTGTAGTACAAGCTGACATTTTTGCCAGCCACAGCCATAAGGTAATAAGGAATCAGATGTTAAATGGATTTACATTGCCTCAATTGGAAATAGCAGTATTTTGACCACAGAATTAAAGTGTGGAACTATGGTGGTACCTACACAAGGTTAAGCCCAAATGCTTGATCTTCTACGCCAATTAAAATTCATGTCCAAAGATTTTAAAAGGTGGGAGGGCTGCCCCCTGGCTCAGAGATGAATGAGGCTATTGCTGTCCGTCTTTTAACTGTTCAGGTTTAAACTGTTCCCATTCATCCCCGAGTTAACATCATTCAAGGTTTGGTCTAGTTTATAAAAAGCAATCTTATTCCAGACTGAGCATATGGACAGGATTTTGTTGGAATCTAGATAGCTCTGTTGTTATTTACCAATAAATTTCTCAAGAAATTTAGTAAGCATTGGAAAACTGGTACCCGACTAATAAGTAAAGTGTTCAGTGGTGTGGAGGTGGGTGGGGGTCACATGGCCATCAGGGGCCATGGGGCCTCAGGGATTGGTGGCATTTGGTTCTGAAGTATCAGGGTCCATCCTACTATTACTCTGCAAAGTGGGCCAAGTACAACCACTTCAGCACTTACCTCTCAATGGTAGCAATGGCAAGCAGGCACATGCTTCTCAAGGAGGTAGTGTAGGGGTAACCGAGCGTGAAACCCAACAATCACTCTCTAGCACAATAAATGGTTGTCCAAATCAGTGCTTCACTTTTAAAAATAAGGTATTTTAATGCACACCAAAATTAAATACTATAGATGCAATAATGATCATTTACAATTTAGTGAAGTGGGTGCAGGTGCTAGCTGTGATTCAATCAGCTATCCTATTCCTCACCCTTTGGTTGCCTCCCTTCTGATCTAGGTGTTTCCCCTCATTGCAGGAATAATGGTAATAGCATGAATTTAGGATCAGGTGCAGATTACCCCTCTTGCGAATTGACAATCCACAGTTCAGGTAGTATTTCTCTCATCTCTTGTTGCAGACCCTTTAATGCCTCTGAGAGGAAAGCATGCACTGCTGTGATGTGGCCTTCTCTGGCTGCAGTGAGGTTGTTCCTGAGGAACAGTGGAGAGAGGAGATGATGGAGTGTCCCTTTAGTTGGAAAAATAAGTAACTTGGAATTGCAGTAGAATCACGTTGGTGGATTTTGTTACCTTCTTGGTACTAGGCGTCACACAGGCCCTGCTTCAGGGCACGAGACTCACTGGCAAAAGTGGTTCAGCAGCACACAGTGGAGCACTCAGGGGGTCATTCCAACCGCCACGGCAGTAACAGCCTGTGGGATTATGACCCGGCCTACCGCCATGGTTTTCGTGGTGTTCATACCGCCATGAAAACCATGCCGGTAGGCCATATCAGTGACAGGGAAATCCTTCCCTGTCACTGATAGGGGTGTCCCACCAATCTCTCCAGTTACCCCCCGACCCCTTACATCCACGCATACACACACTCATTCACACATACATACATACATGCATGCATACATCCAGTCACTGACACATCCGCACACACTTCCAAACATACACGCATTCACATTTCACAATATACACGCACTCACACGTCCGTACATGCACACACGCATTCAACACTCAACACACACACATTCACGCTCCCCCCCACACACACACACACAACACCCCCCACCATACTCCCCTGTCGGAGGCCCGACTTACCTGGATCCAAGGGGTCCTCCGGCAGGAGACGGGACAGGGCGCTACTACCGCCAGCAGCGCCCGCCAGCAGGACATCCCTAGCCCGAATTATTTGTCATTATACGGCTGTCGGCAGTCTACTGGCGTGGCATTGCTGGTGGTAGCAGCGCCACCTTACCGCCAACCGCCAGTATGGCCACAGGTGGATTTTCGCCATTCTTGTGGCGGAAATCCATCAGTGGTCATAATATGGCAGACGGCTGGTAGCCGTGGCAATGGTCTTTTGGCGGCCATCGCCGCGGCGGTAGGTGATTTTTACTGCCAATGTTATAATGAGAGTCACAGTCTTCATATGAGGTGTAGCGGCTCAGTGCAGCCACCACTGTTCTTTGGGCACTGGATCAGCCATGGTCACGATTCTTTTGGTCCCATCAGTCACAGTTCACCAGCACAAGATCAATTGGACTTGTAATCCTTTTGCAGCTACATTGAGAAACCATGATTTTGCAGCTCCCGGTTGGAACCACAAACATGAGAGTCTGATGTCTCCAACACCTGGGGCACACATATCATTCACCTCTGGGGTCTCGCTGAACCTGGCTCCTCCTGAATAGTCACTCCTCAAGCAGGGTGGCAGGCTCCTTTCCTCTCATAGCAGGCAAGATCCAGGTACTGCCTGCTCACCACAGAGAAGCTGGCTGCAAGCACACCAGTGGTTGCACAACAGTTCCCTGAGTCCACAGAGGAGCACTCCTTTGCTTGATCATGGAGAACCTGACAGAGGAAAAAGAAGTGGATCAGTGAGTCCCACTTTTATACAGTCAAAGCAGACAGGAGATGTGGAGCTAAATATAGTGCTTGGAAGCTTGGACCCTGAAAACATTCAATCCTGTCTGAACTGTGTGAAGGGTGAACTTGAAGAAGACCCTGGTGTGAGGAACGTTGGCCCAGACTGGACAGTAGCATTATAATGTGGTGGTTAAAATAACAGGCCCTATGCACCTGTGCACAGTACAGAGCCCCTTGATTTTGCTGGTATTCCAGGCAGCATGCCCTCTCACCCCCTTTTGTGATTGACTCCTTTGAGGAATTGGGCTGATGAGCTCAATGGGATGCCCCTGCATAAAAGGGAAAAGTACAAAATCATGAGAGGGCTGTGAGCAGCATTGCCAACACCCCCAAATTTAAGGTGTTACTCTCTACTGAAAGACAAATATCCTGAAACATGTCTAGAGATATAGCCAGCATTCGCTACACCAACAACAGTGAATGCTAAGGACGTTCAACTCAAGTGAGGGTTATCAAGCACTGCACTTACCACAATGCATCTGGATAAGCTATGTGCTGGTCTGTCAGGCAGTGTGCTCCCCCACCCCTTTTGTGATTGTCTCCTTTGAGTTATTGGGCTGATGGGTGCATTGGGACACACCTAAACTCGGGGAGAGGTACAGAAACCTGAAAAGACCAAGATCAGCATTGCCAGTACACACACATTTAAGGTGTTACACTAAACAGATGTCCTGAAATACATGCCTGAGCTTCCCTTGGGTGTTGACGTGTGTGCATGTTGGTCTGTAGGTGTGCTTGGGATAGGCTGAGGTACGGGGGATTGGGTCGGGGTTGAGGAAGTTGGAGTGGGGAGGCTAGAGACGGGGACAATGGCTGCCATCAGTGCTGAGGCCAGAGTCTGAAAAGCTCAGTGAAGGGCCTGCATTGGTTTGTTGCAACTGCCTCTCTACACCCTGGATGGCATTCAAAATGGTAGACTGCCCAACAGTGAGGGACCTGAGGAGGTCAATAGCCTCCTCACTGAGGGCAGCAGGGGTGACTGGGGCAGGGGCTGAGGTGCCTGGGGCGAAGGTGATGCCCACCCTCCTGGGTGAGCGGGCACGGGGCAAAGGCTGAGAGGCTGCTGGGAGGGTGGTGGCGGCTGTACCTGTAGATGCGGGGGGCACAGATGTTGCCACCACCACAAGGGAGCTCCCATCAGAGGACGAGTCTGTGTCGCTGGTGTCAGCTCCTGTCCCCGCCGTGGAGCTCCCCTCGCCCTCCGTCCCACTGGTGAATTCAGACTCCGTAGTGTCGCCCTCCAGGTCCATGTGGGATGCAGCTCCCTCATGCTCCGTTGCCACTGCTCCTCCGCCTGATGATGCTAATGTACACAAGAACAGGGAGACCACAAAAGGGGGGGGGGTTAAAGAAGAAAGACATGTTGAGTGCATGCATTACCGCTACCGTTGGCGGACACGACAGACACAGAAGCCCCCTGCACTACGCCGCGCTCTTGGGCTCCACTGTTCAATTTATGGGAAATGGCCTAAAAGGCTATGGACGACATCTGCACACATAGATGACACAGGGGCATGACTAGCTGTACTTGACACTCTACAGAGGTGGGCTGGGGTGCCACATGGCCTGACATACGGAGGGGCCTTGCCTACGGAACTCGCCCTGGCTTAGGGAAACCCACAGCCCTCCTCCCCCACCCAGACACCTTCACTGCGCGCAAAGTCAGCAGAATGAGAGTGTACTCACCCCCTTGTGGCTGCTGTGATGCCCTCAAGCGCCCATCCAACTCCAGGTAGGCCCCCGCCAGGATCCTGAACATCAGGGGAGTCATGGTGCGACAGGCACCCCTCCCACGTTGGGAGGCCATCCCCAGTTGAGCCCCCGCTGTCTTCTTGCTCCAGCAGCAAATGTCCTCCCATCTTTTCTGGCAGTGGGTGCTCCATCTGTGGTAGACCCCCAGGGTCCGGACGTCCTTGGCGATGGCACGCCAAATATCTTTCTTCTGGTGGGCACTGACCTACATGAAATGTACAGGGGAAAAAGAGAAGTTATTACCAACTGCACTGTCGAAGTGATTGGCCCCCATCCCTACCCTTGCCATGTGGCACATGCATTCACCGTCTTTCATGCACTCAGCACTCTCCCCCCTTCCTTCTTACATCCAGCCCTCTCCACACAGGCATAGCCCATACAGCATGCTCCCAGTGTACTTACCTGTTTGTCTGGAGGACCATAGAGTAGCGTGTAGTGGGGGAGGACCCCATCCACGAGTTTCTCCAACTCCTCCGATGTGAAGGCAGGGGCCCTTTCCCCAGACACTCGAGCCTTTGTCTCTTCCAGACCGAGGTCACAGCAGCACTTGCAGTGTAGGTCCTCTCCTGTCAAAGATCAGGTATCGAGTGATTGAAGTGATAGAAAATGGCGGTCACGTCCGCGGCGGTGCGTACCGTCACCGCCGGCGTACATCGCCATTGGCTCCTGGGACCCATAGGGTCCAATGTTAACCAATGCAGCATTGCGTCGCGGTCTTCGACCGCCTACTGCGACGGTGTACAACGACAGCGCAGTTACCTCACATCCCATTATCCCACTTTACAGGTCAGGCAGCCGCCATTTCAGGGGCCCACATGGCTTCATTTCCAACTGCGTCACTCATACCTAGGCCTAGACTCAACACACATACAGGCCACCTTTTGTGTATGATAGGTGTTCTGTGTAAACTGTGGGTACGTACCTCTGAGTTGTTTGACTCTGTGCTCGCTGTTGTCCTTCATAGGCACCACCCGCTGGGACATGTGAGGAGATGGCGGCATCCTCCGGTGTACCGACCGTTGGTGGACCTGTCGACAATGGAGGAGCGACATTTGATTATCACATACAGGCTTGACCGTGCCACAATCCAGGAACTGTGTACCCAGTTGGAGCCAGACCTGATGTCAGCAATCCGCCATCCCACAGGAATCCCCCCTCAAGTGCAGGTGCTGTCAGTGCTCCATTTCCTTGCAAATGGTTCCTTTCAGACAACAGTGGCCATGGCATCAGGGATGTCCCAGCCTATGTTTTCCAACGTATTGTCCAGAGTGTTGTCTGCCCTTCTGAAACACATGCAGAGTGTCCTGCTATTTGATTAAGTTTGACCAATGACTTTGTGTTTCACCACTGCGCATATTAGTTGCTCAATGTTCACCAGTAGCACATTATGGCGGTCATTCCAACCCTGGCGGTCAATGACCGCCGGGTTGGAGGACCGCGGGAGCACCGCCGACAGGCCGGCGGTGCTCCCAAGGGCATTCCGACCACGGCGGTAAAGCCGCGGTCGGACCGGCAACACTGGCGGTCTCCCGCCAGTGTACCGCCGCCCTTTGGAATCCTCCAAGGCGGCGCAGCTTGCTGCGCCGCCGAGGGGATTCCGACCCCCCCTACCGCCATCCAGTTCCCGGCGGTCCGCCCGCCGGGAACCGGATGGCGGTAGGGGGGGTCGCGGGGCCCCTGGGGGCCCCTGCAGTGCCCATGCCACTGGCATGGGCACTGCAGGGGCCCCCGTAAGAGGGCCCCTACAAGTATTTCACTGTCTGCTTGGCAGACAGTGAAATACGCGACGGGTGCAACTGCACCCGTCGCACCTTCCCACTCCGCCGGCTCGATTACGAGCCGGCATCCTCGTGGGAAGGGAGTTTTTCCCTGGGCTGGCGGGCGGTCTTTTGGCGACCGCCCGCCAGCCCAGGGAAAAACTTAGAATACCCTCCGCGGTCTTTCGACCGCGGAGCGGTATTTCGGAGGGGGGAATGACCCCCTATATGTTTTGTTCAGCCTAGCCGCCTATTGACTTTGACATGGCATTAGCCATTACTTTCTGTATCCAGTTTCGCCACCTATTGGCTTTGACATTGCATTAGCCATTACATTCTGTATTTTACCTATTGGCTTTGACATGCTGTATCCAGTTTAGCCGCCTATTGGTTTTGACATTGCATTAGCCATTACATTCTGTATTCGGCCTATTGGCTTTGACATGATGTATTCAGTTTAGCTGCCTATTGGCTTTGACATGCTATTAGATATTACATCCTGTATTCAACTCAGCTGAATATTGGCTTTGACATGATATTATACATTGTATTTTGTATTCAGCTCAGCTGCCTATTGGCTTTGACATGACATTAGACATTGCATTTGATATTTAGGTTAGCTGCCTGTTTCCTTTAACGTGGAGCTAGACATTGCAGTTGAGAATCCAAGCTGTATTTTTCCAAGCTGTGTTTTTGCACAAGATGAACCAAGCTGTTTTATTCTCACAGTAGACTAGACCTGATAAGAGAGGGTACATTGAGTGTTTTTCTCTCTGCTCGAGCTTGGGAAGAGGAGCAGTCTAGGAGATCTGGCCAGTCTCCAAAGGCTTGCGTAGTTTTCCCGAGTCTGAGAGGAGGGGGCACACCTTTGTAACGGATGTCTCAGGGCTTCAGAGAATTAGATTCGAATCTGCCTGACTTCGTGCTGGAAATGGGCGCCAGTTGCCAGTATCCCGTGTGGGTAGATAAATCTCTTTCTCGCAGCTGACAGGAGTCATCAGCTTGCAGACCCTAGAAAGATGAAGCTGTAAATAGTTTCTCACACGGTGAAGTATTTGTTTTGCTTTGCATTCAATATCTTATAAATATAACCTGCTGTGTACATTGCAAACTGTGATATGTTTTGTTTTCATTGAACGTGTGCTTGAAATCTAATGATTCGTCACTTACAAAATTGCGGTTGGGGAAGAATTAACAACAATAAAAGTCTTCTTTGAACTCAGAAGTGCATTCTTGATATGTTATGTAAGTGCTGAAAACGAGATAAGAACAGAAGCACTACACAGAGCTACATTGTTTTCCCTCAGGTGGAGGATTTGCCTACAGTGAAAGGGGATTTCTATGCCCTGGGACACATCCCCAACATCATAGGTGCCATTGATGGGACACATGTGGCTTTGGTACCCCCCCACAGGAGTGAACAGGTGTACAGAAACCGGAAGAGTTATCATTCTATGAATGTACAGATGGTATGTTTGGCAGACCAGTACATCTCCCATTTGAATGCCAAGTTCCCTGGCTCAGTGCATAATGCCTACATCCTGCGGAATAGCAGCATCCCTTATGTGATGGGTCAACTCCAGAGGCACCGTGTGTGGTTATTAGGTGAGCACCTGGAAGCAAGTCAGTGGGAATGGTTGTCTGGGTCTGGGGATATCCCTCCATGTTAGTGCGTGTCTAACAGTTGTCCCTCACCATTTGCAGGTGACTGGTTACCCCAACCTGTCATGGCTACTGACCCCAGTGAGGAATCCCAGGACAAGGGCAGAGGAACGCTACAATGAGGCCCATGGGCGAACTAGGAGGGTGATCAAGCGGACCTTCGGCCTCCTGAAGGCCAGGTTCAGGTGCCTCCATATGACATGTGGATCCCTATTCTACTCACCAAAGAAGGTGTGCCAGATCATCGTGGCCTGCTGTATGCTTCATAGCTTGGCTTTGCGACGACAGGTGCCGTTTCTGCAGGAGGATGGTCCAGATGGCGGTGTTGTTGCACCTGTGGAGCCTGTGGACAGTGAAGACGAGTAAGCAGGGGAAGAAGACATGCACAACAGGGACTCAGTGATCCAGCAATATTTCCAGTGAGACACAGGTAAGAATACAAACCTGCCTACTACATGTACTTTAACACTACTACCTCTCTACTGTGTGTCGTTTTCACCCAGTGTATGGTCACTAAGTTGTCACTTTCCCTTACGATTTCACAGATGTGGGTCCCACTGTGTGACATCTGCTTAGATTCCTCATGGACTAGAGCTGTGTGACATAGGTATGTTGACATTAAAATTTAAAGAGCATTTTGTCACTGTAATTGCTAATACACTATTTCAAAATCACAAACAGACTCCAGATTGTTTTGTGCTTTAAGTGTGTTTATTTAAGTTCTCAATATTGGAGGGGGTAGTGAAATGGTGAGGGGTGTTGGCGGAGGAATGTCCATGGCAGAGTCCAGTCTATTAGTCTCACAGGTGCATTGCCCATATGGGCATAGGAAGTGGAGCTGGGGCAGTTTCAGTATGGACAGGGTGACAAAGTGGGACAGTAGGATGACAATCAGGGTGGTCTCATTTCTTGGCGGGGGTCTTGGCATCGTGCTCTGTCTTTGTCCTGGATCTCAGGGACCGTTTGCGGGATGGTTCTCCCTCTGCAGGGGGTGGGGTGCTGGTGTGGTGGTCCTGTGGCGGGGCGTCCTGTCCACTAGCACTGGCGGAGGTGGTGGGCAGTTCATCGTCCATGCTAGTGTCAGGGGCCCCTTGTAGTGCCACAGTGTCCCTCCTGGTGTTCACAAGTTCCTTCAGCACCCCTACGATGGTGCCCAGGGTGGAGCTGATGGTTCTGAGTTCCTCCCTGAAGCCCATATACTGTTCCTCCTGTAGGCGCTGGGTCTCCTGAAACTTGGCCAGTACCGTTGCCATCATCTCCTGGGAGTGGTGGTAAGTTCCCATGATGGAGGAGAGGGCCTCGTGGAGAGTGGATTCCCTTGGCCTGTCCGCCCCCTGTCGCACAGCAGCCATCGCAGTTCCCCTGTGCCCCTGGGCCTCCGTCCCCTGGACCGTGTGCCCACTACCACTGCCCCCAGGTCCCTGTTGTTGTTGGGGTGGCGGGTTATCCTGGGTTCCCTGTAGTGGTGGACACACAGCTGATTGACGTGTCCTGGGGACGGAGGTATGGGCCCACTGGGTGGGTGCTGTGCTGGTGTTTCCAGAGGGTGGAAGGTATGTAGTGGCCCGTGACTGGGTGATGGGAACCGACTGTCCCGAGGTCCCCGATGGGCCGGGCTGGTCATCTAGATCCAGTTGGACAGAGGTGCTGTCATCACTGTGGGCCTCTTCTTTTGGTGGTGTGGACATGTGTGGACCCTCCTGTCCGGTGACGTTGGGTAGGGGTCCTGCAGGGGTATTAAAGGATGGTTATTGCATCTGTGTGTGTCATGGTGTGCAATGGGTGGGTGACCGTGTACCCCAGTGCTTGCATTCCTGTGTGAGACCTTGTGTGAGGATGGTTTAGGGGGTTGTATGGGTATGTGCAGTGGCCATGCTTTAGTGATGGGTGTCCTTGCTTTGTTGTTGCATGCAGGGCTTGGTGTTGGGATGGGTGGTTTATGATATTGGGACATATGTGAGGAGTTGGGGTGCTGGGGGTGAGGGTGAGGGTGGGAGTATATGATAGCATGCAGGCAGGGTGGGGGTTGTAATAGTTAAGATTTGACTTACCAGAGTCCATTCCTCCACCTACTCCTGCGAGGCCCTCAGGATGCAGAATCTCCAAGACCTGCTCCTCCCATGTTGTTAGTTGTGGGGGAGGAGGTGGGGGTCCGCTGCCAGTCCGCTGAACCGCCAAGTGGTGTATTGAGACCACGGAATGCACCTTCCCCCGTAGGTCATTCCACCTCTTCCTGATGTCCTCCCGATTTCTTGGGTGCTGTCCCACTGCGTTGACCCTGTCCACTATTCTTCGCCATAGCTCCATCTTCCTTGCAATGGAGGTGTGCTGCACCTGTGATCCGAATAGCTGTGGCTCTACCCGGACGATTTCCTCCACCATGACCCTGAGCTCCTCCTCCGAGAACCTGGGTTGTCTTTGCTGTGCCATGGGGTGGTGTAGGTGATGTGTGGGGTGGAGTGTGTGGTGATATGTGTGCTGATATGTAGTGGTGTGTTGTGTGAGATGCGTGGAAGTTCTGTGGGTGATGGTGTTGTGTGCCTGTGGTTGCTGTTGTTCTTGCTGGTGCTCTCTCTCTGGCCTTCTTTCGGAATATTTTGTCATGGGGGTTTGTGGGTGATGTGGGTGTGTGTTTTATAGTGGTGTGGGTGTGTGGGAGTGGTGTGTGTATGTGTATCAGGTGTGTATTTGGAATTGTCCAATGTGGTAGTGTTTTGTAAATGTGTGTGTATTTTGAGCGCGGCGGTGTGTACAGCCAATGGAATACCGCGGTTGAAAGACCGCCACGTGGATTCGTGTGTCGTGATAGTGTGGGCGTATTTCTGTTGGCGTGACAGTGGAGGTTTTGTTTTCGCCAGTTTATCACTGACCTTTGGTGTGGCGGACTTGTGTGTGTGTCTGAATTTTGGCGGATTCCGAACTGTGGGTCATAATAGCTGTGGCGCAATTCCGGGGCCGCGGCGGTGTGTTGGCGGTCTTCTGCACGGCGGTAAGCGGCTTTTACCGCCAATGTTGTAATGACCGCCTGTGTGTCTCCATAGAGTTAAACCCAAAAAGGGTGGTATTACAAACACATTTAAAAACTTCAAAATGATTTACTATAACTTCAAAATTGATGAATTTAATTAATTACTTTTTTAATTTACCAAACATTTAATGATAAAATATTTTATATTAACATTTTAAACTACATACATTACTAACGCCCAGTGAGACAAAGTACACAAACTGCAAAAATGCCTTCATTTAAAAACAAAAGTATATTAAAATTAAAGAGATTAATTTAATTTAAAAAAGATTTAAAAATGAAATTCCAAATAACTAAATACTTTAAAAGAAATATGTAAATAATATACTCATTACAGATTTCCAAAACTATGACAAAGTACTAAAAAATAAAAATTACATATGATCATTTGATATATGCAATTGTATAATTTCATAAAAAATATTATAAAGATGTTAATAATTTAGGAAATTATTACAACATTGTTAAAAATGAAACACATATAAAATCAAAACTTTGAAATACAAACACAAACTATTATTGCAAGACAGACACAAATACACTTAAAAACAATATAACTTACAATAATATAACACAAACAATCTTTTTAACCACAGTATTAAAAATTATTTAAAAACATAGGTGGTCATTATGAACATGGCGGAAAACACCGACTGCTGTGGCAACGGTGAACAGAAGACCGCCAGTGGCGGTGAACAGCACACAGCCATATAATGATGCCAAAAACAGAAACCACCAAAAATTCAGCAACCTCCAGCCACAGCCAGGGCCCTTGATGGCAGATAGGCTGTACACCCCTCCCGCCACAGCCAAGCAGACAAATCCTCTGCCCATCAAATAATGATGCACAAATCACTGTGGCGGATAATGGATGTCGAACGTCCATTGGCAGTACGGACTGCCACGGCCAGCAATGGGACCCAACAGCAAGAAATGCACACATTGGCTAGTTTGAAATCCACACACCTGACACACATCCACAACAGTATAATACACACACATACACACTCCAACAATCCTTAGCAACGCCAATTGCAATACAGATATTGAGAACACTACACGCACACACTGTACACAACATAACAAAAGGTACACACACTTTTACACAAAAGCACCCTCACCAATACACCCAGAACACCACTCACATAACACACACCTTGGCACCCTCTAGGCACCCACGCTAACACAGATAGGGAGCTAAGGCCCATGGTGGAAGAAATACTGATGGTCAAGCCACAAATCTTCAGGGCACAGGTCCAGCACACACCCATCGCCAGGAAGATGGAGGTATGGCAGGCGATTGTAAACAAGATCAACGCAGTGGGAAACCATCCACGCACAAGGGATGTCACCGGCAAGAGATGGAACGACCTGTGCAGGAAGGTGAGGTCTATGGCATCCAGGCACAACACTGTGGTACAGAAGACTGGGGGAGGACCCCCACCTACACCCCCCAACTACACCGACTGGGAGGAGAAGGGACTGGCTATCCTGCACCCAGAGGGCCTCCCTGGACTCACTGAAGGACTGGACTCAGGTAAGTCATCTACAATTACTTCATATCCACCACACCTGTAATGCATGTACCACCCCACCCCTCAAACTACCACCGGGACCACTACCCCACCCAGGCCACAATAACTACATCCAGTCACCCTGCATGCCCATAAACCCATTAACAGGCCCACATCCCTCCCCCTGTGCACAGTCACCTATCCCTGCAAGGAATCACAATGGCACTACTGCACCCACAATGCACCTCCACATCCCATGCAAAATGAAAGGATAATCCCACAAAAGGTCCCTGTATGGCCCGACAGGGGAATAAACAGCAGAAAATAGGGCAGGTCTGGGCATTCTAATCCGTTTCTGTACATGT
Source organism: Pleurodeles waltl (assembly GCF_031143425.1). Lineage (NCBI taxonomy): Eukaryota > Metazoa > Chordata > Amphibia > Caudata > Salamandridae > Pleurodeles > Pleurodeles waltl. The sequence continues at coordinate 788,353,206 of NC_090439.1, read as the reverse complement.
AACATACATGTCCACTCCCCCCCACAGGCACCACTACCCATGCCACCCGAACGGAAAGGCGAAGGAGTGCCAGCACCCAACAGTGTCATACACACTCACCTAGGAGCCAACCTCTGTCCCCTTGTAGTTGTTCCATCATGTGTGGCACACTGCTGTTCCTCAGGACAAAGGAATCATGAACTGATCCTGGAAACCTGGCATTTACATGTGATATGCCAGCAGTACACACCAATTGTATGTTCATTGAGTGGAAGTTCTTTCTGTTCCTGTACACCTGTTCATTCATTCTTGGGGGGATGAGAGCTATGTGGGTTCCATCAATGGCACCTATCACATGGGGAATGTTAGCAGAGGCATAGAATTCTGACTTGGTGGCAGGGAGTTCAGCCCTTTGGGGAAACTTGACATATGTCTGCATGTGTTATACAAATGCATCCAGGAATTTGGACAGGATGAGGCTGAACACTGGCTGTGAGAACCCTGCATCCATGCCCACTGTCACCTGAAATCAGCCCCTAGCCACAAAATGGAGTACAGAGAGCACTTGCACTTCATTAAGGATGGCATGCTGATTCCCATTAGCCGGTCTCAGTACAGGATCCAGTAAAGCACGTAGGTCCTGGATTGCTGTACAATTGAGTCTGTAGGTGACAATGATGTGTCGTTCTACCATGGTATCCAAATCAACAAGAGGTCTGTACACAGATGGGGCACTCCCTTGCTACCTTGGTCTGTACCTATGGGGAGGAAAGAACACATATGAGGGACACACATACACATGCAAAACATGTTGTGAATAAATAACTGGTGTACAATACGTAGGATACACACAAAAGCGATGTATGATGTACAAATTTAGGGAAATGTATGCAGTGATACCTCTGGGTACAGACACTCATGTGGGCAAGTGACTAAGGGCTGGGATTTGAAGGCCCTGAATGGGGCCCCTGACCAGGAAATATGTATGTGGTGCTAGCAAAATGGCAGCCTCCTGCCATCCAGATATGAAGGAGTGTAAGTGACATCATTCCGCTGGCAGTAGTTGTCATGACAGAAGGAGGTGTTCACCACCGTGCAACCATTCATTGTTTTACATGGTTGTCAATGGGGAAACTGGGCCTATCATGATCGCCGCCGGCGGTGACGGTGCACACTGCCGCGGAGCGTACGCCATGTCGTCACCCCAATTTCACTTGACTCCCGAATCCTGTTCATGCAAGTACTCCACTGAGTGTGCTGCTGTGTCCTGACTTTGGTTACTCCAATGGCACGAGACACAGGGGAAAGGGCCCCGGCCTTCACCACGGAGGAGCTGGAGAAGGTTGTGCACAGGGCCCTACCCCTGTATGCCAAGTTATATGGGCGACCAGAGGAGCAGGTGAGTTGGCGGTTGTCTTGCATGGATGTATGCGATGGTGGCGGATGCATGTGTGCTCGATTTGTAACTGCACAGGTGTAGATTGTGTGGCAACTACTGTTAGTGAGTTGGTAAAATGATCCTGTGAAATTTCCGTCCCATAGAGGATGACATGTCAGCTGTATCAGATGTGCATATCCTGACATCTGTTTTTCTTCTCTGTCTGTCCCATACAGCTCAGCGCCCATCAGAAGAGTGGACTTTGGCAAGCCATCGCCAGGGAGGTGCGGACCTTGGGGGTCTACAACCGGCAGAGTACCCACTGCAGGAAGCGGTGGGAGGACCTGTGGCGCTGGGCCAGGAAGTCCTGAGAGGCCCAGATGGGGAAGGCCTCCCAATGAGGAAGGGGTGCCCGTCCGACGCTGACCCCCCTAATGTGCTGCATTCTGGCAGTGGCATATCCGGATTTGGATGGGCACTTGAAGGCAGCACAGCAGCCACAAACGGATGAGCACCAACACTGTTTAATACCACTTTGATGGATGTGTTTGGGTGCTGTGGTATGTCTGCTGTCTAGTACCAGGCACTCTGACAGGTGTGTCCCAGCAGTCCTGCCCCCCAGGGGCATGGAAATGGTGTGGGGCAGGTGTCAATAGTCACAATAGGCCCTTGGGGGTTGATCTACCTCTACTGTAGGATTCTTTGTGGGCACATGATCTAATGGGTGCATTGGCTGGCTATGGTCCCCCATGTGTGTAGTCCACCCAGTTAATCAGGTCCGTGTTTCATGTGGGAAATGAGTTATATTCTGAGGTAGTGGCCACTAGTCAGGGGCATAGTCATGACTATTGTTGTAGGTGCTGCGTGTAGGTGTGTAAGCTGGATGGGAGTGTGTGTGCACCAAGTATGTACATCCATTCAGGTATTTACAGATTTCTCTCATGTTTTATCTCCCCACCCCTGTGCTCTTGTGTTCTTTGTGTACATCAGCATCATCTGGTGAGGGAGCAGTGGCACTGGAGAGTGGGGATGCAGCGGCCCACGGTTCCAAGGAGGCAGAGTCGTCAGATGCCAAGGGGACCAGTGAGTTGGAGGGCGATGGGAGTGCCATGGGGGAGGCAACTAACACTGGTGGTAGTGACTCTGATACCTCCTCCGATGGCAGCTCCCTGGTGGTGCCAGACCCTAGTGGGCTCACCCAATCTTTGCCATCTTCCACCACCCCCATACCATCACCACCCTCCCAGCTGCTCCCCACCCAGTTGCTCGTGCCCGCTCACCCAGGAGGGTTGGCGTCTCCTTCGCCCCAGGCACTTCATCCCCTGCCCCAGTCAGCCCTGCTGCCCTCACGGAGGAGGCTATTGACCTCCAGAGGACCATCTCTGTAGGGCAGACAACCATTGTGAATGCCATTCAGGGGCTAGCATCCCATATGCAGCAATCCAATGCATACCTGGAAGGCATTCACAGTGGCATGTCTGGCCTACAGAGATCTTTTCAGGCTCTGGCCCCCTCTTTGACACTACCCAGCATTCTGTCCCCTCTCCCAGCACCTCTACTCCTTCCAGGACCCCACTCCCTTCACCCATCCCAAGCACACGTTCCGACAGCCATGCACACACCTCAACACACAAGAAGCACACAGAGAAATACAAGCACCACACTTCCCACCACAGGAATACACACAGCCAACATACAGAGGCACACATGACAACATACACTTCCCCCAGTGTCTCCACCTCTCCCGCCCCCCTGTCTGTCACCTCAACATGCACATCCACAAGCACTGCACCCTCAGTCACTGCTGCTGGCCCCATTCTTGCAGTCACCACAACATCCGACATCCAGTCATTCACCCCAGACACCACACCTGCACTCACCACAACTACATTGACTGACACATGCAGCACACTCACCAGACCGGCAGACACCCAGACAACATCCATTTACACTGACAGCCTGTCTTGTCCCACTGTGTCCACCCCCCTCCTCTCAAGACACTCAAACGTTCCCAGACACCCACTCAACACACATCCACCACACATCAGCATACTGTACAGGCACCTGCATCCACATCCAGCTCACATACACCAGGTACAAGCACTCCTTCTACTTCCACTCCCACACCTTCCTCTAAAGCCACCCCAACTGCCCCTAAGAAACTTTTCCTCTCCCGTGTTGACCTGTTTGAACCCACTGGCCCACCCGTCTCTTCCCTAAACATGCGCATCTCTTTGCCCTGTCCACTTCTTCCTCGTCCAAGTCCGCCCCAGTCCACCCTTCCCAGTCCCGTGACCATTCCCCAGAGAGGAAGATGCCCTGTGCTGCCCCAGGTCCCTCTGCCACCCCCCGGTCCAAGCCCTCTCCCCCACCTTCCAAGTGCAAACCCAAATCCCCCCACCTCCCAAACGTTAGCCCACGCCCCCCCTTCCAGACGTAAGTCCCCACCCCCACAACCCCCTGCCCCTGTTCCCTGAGGTGCCTGGCTGCCCCATTGACGTCCCTTTATGGTGGTGTACCCTTTGCACATGTCAAGTCCGGCCCATTTGGGCCCTTCAGGGTATTTCTTATGAACTGGCCAATGGCCTTATTTGGACATTCCTATTTTACTTTTGTAAAGCTTGTGTGCCCAGTGGTGCTGTTGGCACAATATGGAGATGTGGTTCATTGTTTCATTGTGGGGGGTGTGGTGTGCACATGTCGGTACTTTGGGCAGGTTTTATTTGCCTTGTGTCGGGTAAGTACCTCTTATTCTGGTGTGTATGACGTGATGGTGTGAGAGGTTGGGAGTGCATTGCTGGGTGGGTGGGATGTGTGTGTGTAACTGTGCCCTTTGTTCCCATGTGTACTAGGTTGCGGTACTGACCGTCGGCGGCGGCGGTCACGGTCGTGGAGGTATATTGCAAGGAGCAAGACTGACATTATATGCAACTCTCTCTCCATGTCTGCTTCGGTGTGTTTTGTGTGCCTACGGTGAGTGTTTCCTTTTATTTGGTTCGTTTCCGCCACGCACGCCCGGGAACAGATGGCGGTCATTATTTGTTGGGTGGGTGGGGCCTTTCCGTAGGCCTGTGGATGGCCTCTTCCATCGTTGTCCGCACTATAGTGATGACGGTGTGTGGATGGCCTGCTGGCTGTTTCTCATGTGCTTTATTATTTGGAGGTCCGGACAACCAGTTGTTGGCGGTAGTTCCCGCAATCACCGGCAGTGCAGTGATTGCCGCAATGTTCATAATGAGGGCCATCATTTTTCCTGCTATATTCTGACCTACAATATTTTTGACATCCCAATATTTCAGACAGAAAATCTGTAAATCCCAATATTGTTTCCACTCTATTTTGTGAAAAAAAACTTTGAGAAAACAGACGTCTGCTAAGAGGAGTTTAGAAAATTGCACATCTTCATCACTGCTGCTAATTTAACTGCACTTAAAATCTTAGCTTGAAACGGATCAACAGGCAAGACAGTATGGCGGCTGCATCAACTAAATTATTGAGAGCCTAAGGACTTCTCATCTTAAATTGTTTCATAATATGTAATTTACAGTACACTGATTCACTGATAAACCAGATAAAGAGGGAAGCATACTTTGATAATTACTCAGGGTTTCTTCTTAAACTGTGATTTTGGACAGAAAATAATCTGCAATGCTATCACATGGTTCCACTGATGATGCTGAATGATTAGACACTGGGGTTATCTTGAGCACGTTTAGAAATCTCTTGTAATGTTTGTAAATGTACATGCACTGTTATTCCAATACTCTAACTTGGCCTTCCTAATTAAAAGCTTATATTCTTTTTCAAAGATTGCCTGTTTCACTATGACCTTTTTGTCACTACATCAGAGTCTCTCTGAAATGCATGACTGGTATTTCATCTCTTGAAATGCGCTAGTGTACCACTTTTGAAAACATATGTTCCTTTTGTTGAGTTGCTGAATTGTGTTGGGGATGACTATAAAGGTATAGCTGCTGAGTTTTCAGCTTGTGTGACATTTCCATGTTTACCATGTCCTTACCTGTGCCATTTGAATGCTTATGCCTGACAATATGAGTGACATATTAGAACAAGAAGAACAAAGCAGGCCCATACATGCAATGGAAACAATTCCCAAAATAGCCTCTTTTGTATAGTGTAATAGTCTTGAAACGGGCTTAAAACATCCTTAATGCTCCTTAAGTCTGGGAGCAGTCACAGTATTATGGAAGTGTAATCTATTCTCTGTGAAGAATGCAGACTGTCATTTTGTGATGGGAGTCTGTAAAATCTGTCCCTGAGCTTAACCTCTCTACTCTACCTTTCATCTGCTACCAAAAGCATTATTCAAACTAATTGTTCTGTCAAAAATGATAGTGTGAGAGATGGATCAGATCTATACCTTCATTTCAAGATAGCCTATGATTAGGTCTTAAATTTGGATCACCCCACCTCAATAAAGCAGTTAGAGGATTAGCCTCCCCTCCCCATATTGCCACCCACATTTGGGACTAAAAAAATCCACAGTGTAGTATAGGTAGCCAGAGTCATCGATGTGAGCCCCACCCGCTAGAAACCACCAGTGCATAAGTAAGTCTTGGCTACCACAAAAACCTTTCTACAAAGACTTGCTCCAAATGAAGAAGCTCATTAACTGTGACCCTTTCCCAGTGACAGCTGACCTTTAAAACCTACAAAAGTGCAGAGCGCTTCCAATAAGCTTCAACGTCTCGCCTTATGCCTCAAAATAGGAAGTTAATTTCATCTTTGACATTCATGAACAAAAGATACATGCAGTGTATCATTTTGTTTCACTACAGATTAAGACATCTTGCTAATGATGTTCTCTTGCCTCTTGAGGCCAGCAACGGGACAGGCAGACAGAATGATGCCAGAGAAGCACAAGAGTAGATTGAACGGAGACATCTGTATGAGACAAAAAGCCTGGTGCTGTGGAAAGCACCAATGGGGATGGCAGGCACATGTAAGAACCTCAAGTCATTTTGATAGGGCAATCTGCATCACATCTTAAACAGATGAGCTGGTGGTGCTTCTGAAAGGCAATTGGCCAGAGCCAGTTTTTAGGCCGCAGCCTACCAGACATCCCAGCTGTATGGTTTGCTAAAGACATCTTGCGGACATTCAGAAAGCTGAACTGGGAATGCACGCTGCCTGTTGTTTGCTATTGGCTTTGTGGTTTGTAAATCACATTTTATTGGTAACCATTTGCTGGTTTTATTTGTTTTAGGCTATCCAGCTTGAGTTTGTACCTTCCTTGCCCAAACCTTATTTACAGTATCCTTCTGAGAGCTCCCCTTCTGTAAACAGGCCTGAAAATCTTGTTCTTATCTTGTCACATTTGCTGTGCTTTCAAACACTGAGGTAAAATGTAAGGCGCTGTCTTCCGAAGGCACTTGTTTACCTTTCTTTCTCTGACTTCAATGTAAGAGGATTTATGTGACAATCTTGCTCGATGCTGGGGGCAGGAAAGAGTTTTGTTTCTAGCACACTGCAAAAGTTAGATGAACTGAGTAAGTATTTCAGAATATATCAGAATTAGGAACACAAATGAAGCACAAATTTTGTTTCATATGATCAAAACAAACCATTACACTAGGTGAAGCAATTTCCACACATTTGTGTCTGTGCACTGTATAGTTTATTAGTAAAAATGTACATCTGTGCAAATGTAAAGGTAATTTCAACTGAAAATGTGTTGTCTGTAATGGCAGTGTACTACCACGCCATGAATACTCCACTCTATGCCACTCCACTCTACACTGCACCATTCCATATCACTGCATTTGACAGCACTCCACTTTACACCACAGCACTGTACTCTGCACCACTCCACTCATGCCACTGCACTCTATGCCACTTTACGCTGCACCTCTCTTCTCTACCCTGTACCACTCTACTCTATGCTAATGAACTCTTTGTCACAATACTGTACACCATTGCACTCTTTGCCACTGCAATGTAGATCATATTCAGTCTTTGCCACACCAATCTACTATGCACAACTCAACCGCACACCAATGTACTCTGTGGCACTCTGTAAGATTGCACTCTGCGCCATTGCCCTCTTGCCAATGCATTTTACTCTTCAACACTCAACTCTATGCCCCTTCATTCTACACCAATGCAGTAAATGCCCTCTACACCACTACATTATACACCACTTTACTCTAGGCCATTACACTCTATGCTACTCTACGCAGCTACCCTGCAACACTCCACTCTATGCCACTTCACTCTACTCTATGTCACCGAACTCTACACCATTCTACACCACTCCGCACCACTCCACGCCACTGCACTCTATACCACTCTGCTCCTAACCCCTGTGCTCTATGCCAATGCACTCTACACAACTGCACTCTGTCACTGCACTCTACACCACCGCACTCTACTTTGCATCGCTGTACTCTATGCTACTGCTCTGTATGCCACTCTACTCCACTCTACGCCCCCACACTCTGACACTTGACTCTGCAACACCGCACTCTCTGCCACTGAACTCTATGCCACTCTGCTCTACACTACTCCACTCAATGCTACTCCACTCTATGGCACTGCACTCTACAGCACTATATTCTACTCTGCACCACTCTATGCTACTCTACTCTGCAGCACTCTATGCCACTGCACTCTGTCACTTGACTCTACTCTGCACTCTTTGCCACTCGATTCTACTCTGTGCAACTGCCCTCTGCATCACTCAACATCACTCCATTCTGCACCACTCTACTCTACGCCACTGCACTCTACTCTGCACCACTCTACTCTGTGCTACTCTACTCTGGGCCACTCCACTCTGCTCCACTCCACGCTACTCCACTTTGTCTCACTCCACTCTCCGCCACTCCACTCTGCACCACTGCACTCTCCCATACACCACTCTAATCTATGCCACTGCATTTATGACATTGCATTGTATGCTGCTGAATTTAATGTCACTGCACTCTATGGCACTATACTCTGCAACACTCTACGCCAGTCTACTCTACACCAGTCCACTCTACTCTGTCGCACCAGTGAATGCCAGTCTACGTGACTCCACACTATGCCACTTCAATTCACAACACTCTCTGCCACTCCACTCTACAACACTCTACTCTACTCTTTGCCCTTAAACTCAACAACACTCCATGCAACTCTCCTCTGTGTCACTAACTTTTAGCCATGCTGAACAGCATCCATGCTGGTGTACAGCATGGCTAAAACACACTGGCAAAGCCAATAGCTCTTGCATTGGCAAGACCTATTGGATTTGCCAGTGCTTGTTCTATAACTGGTATCAAGATCTCATTTTGAGGTGTTAGTGACATGAAGCAGCTCAGCATAAGATCTTCAGAGTGGCATCAAGCCAGCAGTGTGGAGTACTGTGTGAAGAAACAGTGATGACAAAACAATTAAATGTCCAAGTACAGTAGTCAATGATTTACAGGAGAGAAAAAAATAAGCACTGAGAGAAAAAAAGAAGTGTTAAGAGTATGTGATGCCTATAATTAAACAAGTGGGGAATGATGCACAGTCTGGGTCGAGCTGAGAAAGCCTAAGAACATGTGTGCTTAGTGGATACGTATGGTGCCCTTCTCTGGGTGAATCTCTATTGATGTGAGCCGGCGTTGAATAGTGCCTTTGAACCATGGGCATCAGCAGTTTTAAAAATCATTGTGCCACCTTTTCTAAACAAAGGCAGCTGGGTATCGGATACTGCCTTGGCTAGGGTTTATTGGAGACTTGCCTAAGTTGACTAGCATGGCTTAGTAATGGTACCCAGAGCCTAGAGAGAGTGTAGATTAGTTGTGATGAAGGAATCATTACAAACGAGGCTGGAAAAAGCTGCAAGACTTGCCTATAGTAAAGTGGATGAGATGGAGGAATAGGCTGAGAGGAGGAAAGAACAACAAGAGAGTAAAGAGAAACAGGAAGACAGCAAGGGAGTGATAGTGGGAGGGAAAAGAGAGGGAGAGAATAGTATAATTGTGTTTAGGAGCGAGAGAGATCATGGGGTAGCAGTGACAGAACGAACAGAAGCAAGCAAGAGTGAATGGTTTACTCTTGTTTAGATTGTTTCCCTGAGCACCCGTATCACAGAGGCACCTGGGTTGGTAAGTGAAAGTGATCCCTTCTTTGAAGCACTGGAAGCTGCTGGGGCACAAAGTGCAGTCCCTGGGTCAGCAATGGTCTCATAGTAAGTGGGTGGACGGGTCCAGGTGCTGGCACGGTGCTTTCTGTCTGCCTGACATGGTCCAACTGACCAATAGGGCAATCCGGTAGTGCCTAATAGGCTGGTCTCACAGACCAATTTGTGGGCCTGTTTTGTGGCCAGGTGGGACGAATTTTTTTTGTTGATTCTCTGACTTAAGACAAACATTCCCTGCAGCAAACACAAATGCATGTAGTTTCCCATACTTTGCAAAATACTCATACAGCTTTTCTTTGCAAGTTCAAAACTGGTCTGATTTGTAAATGGTGGCCACTTTCCAACCTTGCAGCTAGAGGCCTGATGGGTCTCCATGAGTCTGTTTCCTTGCTCCTCAGGGTGTAGTGTCATGCAAGTTTTATAAGGGAACCCTTTCGGCTCCCAACGGACCGGAATGTTGGGGTTCACAGGTACACAGAGGAATAAAGATGCGATTTACAGCTCTGTGTGTGGGTAGTCATTGGGGGTACCCAGACTGGGGAAAACGCTACACATTGATCCCAGGCAAGGAGAAAAAGACCTCATCAGAAAGCCACCCCTCTTCACTGTGTCAAAATTAGCTGACTTCCTTTCAGCACCACACGGTGAAACTGAGAATGTGAAGAAACGCTAGCGGGAATGCACAGAGCTCGGTGTCAACAGGCAATCTTATGTAATGGTGAGAGTCAATAAAGACACACAAGTCAATAAGGCAAAAACCCTGAGGCACGTCTCTTTGGCTGCAAAGTAGGTGGAAGTTCTGGAACAAATGGTGTATCTGAACATGGACTTGCACTGAAATTGGCTCCTTCGAGTACGCATGTTGCTGTAATTATTTCTGTAATTTCAACAACCTGTTGGAAATTGTAATCGTTTTAATGCGTGTTCTCTCTAGTTGCTGAATAAGTGAAGGACGTAAAGGCATAATGCTCGCTTCTGAGCCTTGATATAGAATTATATGGAGCAGCCCTGTTAAATGTGACTCGAAGCTGGAAGGCCAATGGATCTCCATCATATAACTGTGTTACCTCTGCAATTAAATTTGTACGTTGGGCCCATTCACAAAGATTTTGTTGTAACTCATCCTTCTATTACTCCTGGCTTACCCCTGATTTCCGGGAGTACTACAAGAATAAGTCACTCGTACACATGACACAATCTTTGTTAATCTAGCCATTTGAATTCGTTTTTTACTCCTGCTTTTTTATACAAAACAGAATAGAAGCGATAAATCGTTATGTTGATACCAAGTGGCGAAGGTAGCGTGTGTGTTTTGGTGTTATTCTTTCTACAGAAAACTGTATGTTAAAATTATGTAAAGAAAAATTGCAAAATTGATCTATTGTTTCATAAAAATCGTTATTATTGACTTTGTTAAATGCGTTTTGTATTTCATATAATTTATAGTGGTCGGTAGCTCCATTTAAAATAAACTTTTAAAAGTGAAGTACGAGCTATATATGTATAAAAAGAAAAAGAAAACTGTAAGCTTATTAAATCCAACTATATGGGTAACTTGGTTCAGCAAATAACTTGTGCCCCATTCTTTTGACAATTTTTGCTCTGCCCTCCTGTTCACCCATTCTTTCGTCTAATCACATCACACTTTATAGTTACCCGCATAAAATAAGTTCACAACAGGTCACTGAACATTGCGTGGTATTCGTTAGTGTCTTGGGGCTGTGCTTCTTTCTTTCCAGCGCTTCATTTCAAGGTATTGAATTCTACAGTCTTGTGAAACCTGCCGCGCCCTGTGTGGCGTGCAGTGCCTAACCCACGCCCCGCGGGTACGTCTTGAGGTACTCGTGGTAATATTCATCTAAACGGATATCTCTGGACAGTTTTTTTTACCCAACCCTGCTGTGGCATGTGAGAGCCGCCTTTCCTTTCTTCAAAGTCTTACCTCTTGCTGCTTACATTGGTGACTTGCCTGACCGGATGTCCCTTCAGAGGTGCGGCTACCTTGCGCGCCGACGTGCCAGATTTTATCACGCCCGGGACTGCAAGGGTTTCTGTTTTTAGCATCGGGAGGCTGACTCATCAACCATACTCTTAAGCACAAGAAGAAATAATATGTCAGAAGGCAATCATTTCCAGCCTCTAGCACAGCATTAGTAAGAAACTCCCTGTAGCTTGAGGGCCAACCTAAGGAAACAAGCAGTGGCAAAGCCAATAGGTCTCCCCTGTGCCAGAGCTATATGCTTTGGCAATGTGCTTTAGCCATGTTGTACACCAGTAAGGCTGTGTTCAGCATGGCTTAAAGTTAGTGGCGTGGAGTGTCGTAGAATGGAGTGGAGTTTTGTACAGTGAGATAGAGTGGTGTAGAGTGGAGGAATGTGGCATAGAGTAGAGTGTCGAGTGGAGTGTTGTATAGTGGAGTGGCATAGAGTGGAGTGGCGTACAGTGGAGTGGAGTGGCATAGAGCAGAGTGGCATAGAGTGGAGTGGCTTAGAATGGCAAAGAGTGGAATGGCGTACAGCGAAACTGAGTGGATTCGACTGGAGTGGACTATAGTGTAGTGGGTTAGATTGAATTAAAGTGGAGTGGAGGGTATTTTAGTGAAATGGATTGGAGTAAAGTGAAATAGAGTGGAGAGGATTGGAGTGGAAAGGATTACAGTGGATTGGAATGGAGTCAATTGGAGTGGATTAGGATGGAGTGGATTAGAGTGGGGTGAAATGGAAAAGGGTGGAGTGGATTAGAGTGGACTAGACTGGAGTGGATTAGGGTAGAGTTGATTAAAATGGAGTAGATTGTAGTGGGTTAGCGTGGAGTGTACTGGAGTGAATTAGAGTAGATTAGAGTTGAGTGGATTGGAGTGGATTAGGGTGGAGTGGTTAGGGTGAAGTTGAATAGAGTGGAGTGGATTAGAATGGAATGGATTAGAGTGGAGTGGAATGGAGTGGATTAGAGTGGAATGGCTAGAGTGTCAAAAGCATAGGGTTGTGCTGTTGTGTTGTGTGCACTTCAAAGAAAAGCACTGGGGGACTGCTACTGCCACCCCTCTGTGGCAAGTGATATAAATGAGGTAAACGTGCTTGTTAATATAAGATGATTAAAACAACCAACATCATTGCAGGACTTCAATTGCCAGTGTGTGTTACAAACAGGGTGGACACTTTTTCACATGCCTTTAGCTCCAGCACTACTGGTGAGGCACATGTCTCAGCATGAATGTTACTGCAGCGATGTCAAGTGTTGTCAGGTGACAGAGCATGTGTTAATCAGAATATGTATCTTTACTGTGAAAATGATCCCCAGTTTTCATGTTTGAAAAGAGCGTGTCTGAAAATCAGTAAGTGTACATCACTGTGTAAACATATCCGGCTACATAACGTAGGCTCTACAAACTTGCAGCCTATGTACACCAGGAGAAAAACATGTCGGCAGAACACTTTTTCCCTATGTATTAACAACAGCATATTAACCAAAACGACATAAGGGAACACAAATGGGCAAGTGAGGAGGTGGATAAAGAAACAAAGACAATGGAAACAGTATCTGAATCACAGCAGGATCAGCGAAGGGACACTAATTAAGGTGATTACATTTGTGATTGCTTCATGCTCCAGCAAAACAGGAAGTGATGCCAGGGCACCCACTGGCCAATTAGGAGGCAACAAAGAAGAGTGACAACCCAACAAATGGTAAGCAATGGGCGCACTGCAAGCCCCTCATTGTACACAATAGTGTCTCTCAAGGGAGAGCACATGCACTAGTACATACTGCTCACACAGGCTCGACCCTAAAAACACAAATGGAATATTTAGAAATTCTTAATGCAATGTCTTCACTTAGGAACGGCGATCAAGCTTCAAATTTGTCAGGAAGTTGCATAGTGAAACCAGTGATTCTGAGCTTATTTAAAGTTGTGTCAAAGTAATCCTAATGCATGTTTTATTGCTTCCTTTGACGGGGTTTGCATGCAAGGCGTGTTAGACCACATAAGAGCTGCTTTTTACATTCTTCCTCTGCGTGTAAAGGGCAGATGATTCGTGTCACCGGATTTGCCTGTAAAACCTGTCATCTCTATGGAGCACGTAATCACCGCTCAGGTGGTTTCAGGATGCTTGCGCATACTGATTTCTTTTGTTATGTAACAGTGAGTCACAGTTTATGATGTCATCTGTTGCTGTGACCGGAAAACGTGGATTGTCTGGAGGTTTGTGCGGCCCTTCTTAAATAGCTGGAATGCATGAAGGTGCCCGTGTGATGCAACATATGACTAAGTGCCCTTTCGTACACGAGAACTGGTAGAGAAGCAGCTTTTTGAGGGAAAAGGGAGAATCTAAATGTGAACTTGCGAAAGTCAGGTGGCTGTGGATATTCTAACCTGGCACTTTCTAAAGGAAGAAGCTGTGGGAGAGCAGCCTGGGGGTGCTTCTTGATTATTTGAGGAGTAAGTATAGCTTGTCTGCCTTGTGCCTACAGCTGGGTTTATCCTATTTTACTTAGATTTTACTAGAAAGAACCATTATCAATAATGCCCCTATAAGAACCTTAGAAGAGCCCTGCTGCTCCTCTACACAATGCACCCCTTGTGTTTACTTGCTACACCACACTCCAGCACGTCAGAAGCACACCAACTAGTCGACTCTTCGCCATAAACCAAAGCAATATCACACTGCACTATCACACACTGTTCTTCTCCTCCACTGCAAAATACCCACTTACATCACTAGACTGCTAGCCCACACTAGTTCACTGCCACTCCCACACCACCTGAACACCCCCATATCAGATTACCACTTCCGGTATCATACTACCACCCCACCACCAGTCTTAACCATAGCATAGCATGCCCACCTCCACCGGAGCAACACTAACACGAAGACTGCAATACCTCCACCCATAACTACACTACCACTGTCCACCGAAATACACTTTCACCCTAAGCGCCATACTAGCAATCTACATTACCAAAAACAGCACCGAACTGCCAGTACATATTACTGAATAAATCCATGTGCCATTACTACCCTCAAAAGCTGTACTACCACATCACCCTTCTACCACCCAGGAGCAATGCCCTGCACTTCTATAGCCTCTTACCACCATCATACTACTGCTAAACAACACTTTCACTCCACCCCACCACATTGTAACCCATGGCACATGTCTCAGCATTACACTGGCACACCAGCCCCTCACTATCATTCTCCACCACCTTTGGTTCCATCATTAGACACACCACCACACTACCATTCCAACAGCAGCACAATACAGCTACTGCAGAAACAACCTGGGTACTGTACAACTTTCCTGATCAATATACTGCAACTCCTCAGAACGTCAATACCAAAGCCCTGGACGGCCTTACCACTCACCAGGACTGTAATGGCACCTACAGGACCACACAAATAAACTAACTCCACTACTGTAAATCCACAACTGTTGCTCCAGTACAGCACTCCCTCTCCACTGCTGCCACTGACCTATCACTCCACACCACTGCACTGTACCTGCACAAAACTCAATCATCCACTGCCTTTCATCATAATGTAGTACTGAATGATTTTAATACATTGTTCAGCACATAGGCTGTCAAGATGTCAGAAACATAGAATTTCAGACATGACCATATCATACTTTGTAGGCCACAACATATAGTGGTACATCGCCACCATTGCATTGCATGATGCTGAAGTTAACATCTTATTTGCAGGCTCAAGTTAGGATCTTACTTGGGCAGCATCTTATTAGCAGTTGCATAATACAAAACACATTGTTTACTTAACATTATATAATTCATACTACTGAATTTAATCAGATTTTGGATTGTCATACTATGGGTATTGTTTTTTCAAATACTGCACATACCCTTATACGGTCCACAAGGACTTAGCCTGAGTGAAGCAGCTAAGCCACCCACAATATTCACGTTGATATTAATAAATAGAATACTCATCTTCACAACTTGCATGTAATATTTGTGAGCTGAGCAACATTTGTCACAAGTGGGTAACCTTTACTGCAAACACAATCCTAGATCTGAGAAAATAAGCACACTTGTCTTGAAAGAAAATCACATTGGTTCACACATAGTTATGTTTCCTACCAAAGACATCACATCCCCCTACAATGTCAATAGATTATTTAGCCTGAGAGAAGCAACGTTTCAAACATATGCCACTTCTGCCACCCTCCAGCAAAAGCAATCCTATGGCGTTTCAGATGAATAAGTAAGCATCCATTTTCTCCTGAAGATCAATGTGGCTCTCAAATATTAATATTGATATTCGAAAATGGAGCACTCTTCTACACTACCCATATGTAAATTGGTTCAGCCAAGCAACATTTGTCACCACAGGTAGCACCAGGTTGGTGACACACCTTCAATGTATTCCTATGCAATTACATTGGAACAAGTAGCCATATTTGTCTGATAGGAAGATCACAATAGCTCACAAATAGTTATTATGTTATTTGGAATGAGACACATCTCCCTGCACAGAAGATTTTATCTGAGACAGCAAGTTTGCAACCACAAAATGTGCCAAGTCTGCCACCCTCCCGTCAATTCATTCCTATGGCACTATAGAAGAATAAACATTCCTTCTCTCATCAAGATCGACTTGGTTCCCACATATTCACATTGATATTAATAAATGGAGAGCCATTCTACACACTACCCATATGTAAATTGTCTGAGTCAAGCAACCTTTGTCACAGCAGGTGGCACCAGGTGGGTGACTCTCTCTTCAGTGCATTCCTATGCAGTTATATCCAAATAAGTAATCATACTTGTCCTATTGTTACAAATAATGAATAAATAACCATTTATTCCTCCTTAAATATTAACTTGGCTCATAAATATTCATATTGATATTAACAGTACTAGCACCATTGTACACTACCTGAATGCAAATGTCTGAGCTGAGCAACATTTGTCCTATGCAGTTACGTATGAGTAAATAACCATCATTGTCATCATATAGGTTTTAAAATATTTATGTTGTTTTGGGAAACACAGCACTTTGCACTGCAAGGTCTATGGCTTGGCTCAATAATATTCATATTGATTTGGCCACTGCTGTACAATGACTAAATGGAAATCACCTGAGCAGGGCAAAATTTGTCATAAAAGTGACACCAGATTGGCGACCCCCCCTTCAATGCAATTCTAAGCAGTTGAATATGAATACGTAATCATACTTCTGCTAGAGCAAAATAAAACTGGCTCACAAATATGTATCACTTTTAAAAAGCCAGCAAATGCCCTACAAGATCCATGAGGATTTAGCCTGAGCCAAAGAACCTTTCCATCAAAAATGGATCAATTGTGCCACCCTCAAACCAATGCAGCAAATGCCTGTTAAATCAGTTCTTCTGAGTTCACGAAAGTTTCATTTCTAAATGACTTCTAGTACTACTGCTTTTCTCGTTTGAATAGCAACATTGAACTTCGAAAGACCCAAGATTCATGTGGTCTTACCCAGCTAGTTTTACCCTGAAGATAGATTTTAGCATGCAGTAAGGCACTAATGGCCTCATTTTGAATTTGGCGTAGTGGTAATTCTGTCAGAAATTTGACAGATATCCTGTCTGCCCTATTAAAAGTGTGTTATATCCTATGTCTTTTGTAATAAGGTGGGAAGAATGTCAGTCATGTTTAGGATAGAGTAACCCGTCCACCACACTCTAAATTCTATTTGCTCTGCCTTTAAATACAAACCCTTCCTTTTATCTGCAAAGTTTGATGCTTAATTCTCCATTTCTGACTGAGAAATCAACACCATCTCCTTTGCTTCCAGGTTTTCTGAAATGTATTGCTTCTCAATCCAAGCTGGGAAACTAATCCCATAAAATGAGTTTGAGCATCAAGCGGCCACTCCTGGTACTGTACTGGTGCATCCTATTTTTTCCCAAATTAATTAGTCCTATGCCCAGAGACTATCCCTCTTCAATACCTGATATCTATTCGTTGCACCTGTTTTGTGTTTGTATGTCTCCTCCTTATATTAAAAGAACTGGTTATCAAAAATGGTTTTGTCAAAATTGTATTACTCAAACTCCAGTACATGTAGTTCCATTTCAAAGTGATCAAAAAGTAAATGATTGTAAATCAAAGATATACCCAGTAGTTAAACTTCAGTGCCTCATTACAATACTTTCCCAGGGAGGAGAAGGCCTTGGCCATCCTGCATCCTAAGGGATTGACGGAATTCCTAGGGAAGCGGAGTCTGGTAAGTTACAACACAAAAAACTGTCACAAAGCTGCAATGTCATGCATGCTCACAGCTCAGGTTTTGCAACGGTGTTGTTCATTGACTTTAAAAACATTCAATACCCAGAGTATCTGAGATATAAGGCTGTCAATGTGTTTTGTTTGACCTAACATCACAGCTACCAGCTACCAAGGCCCATCACATGCCGTGAATTACCTGACTGCAATGCCCAATAGCCCTTGTTTCTGCAACCCAACCACAAGCCCAGTGTTCACTTGCCCCATTACATCTGTTAGTGAACTCTCAAATTAAGTTTACTCACTTGGGAGTATACTATTTGTCATGTGTCGGCAAGTAGAGGGAGTGATCTGACTGCAACTCCTAGGAAGCCCTGTTTGTGTAACCCCAACCACCAACCCAGTGTTCACTTGCCCAAATACAGTGAACTCTCCAATTAAGTTTACTTACCTGGGAGTATACCATTTGTCAAGTGATGGGAAGTAGAGGGAGGGGGTCTTGACTGCAAAGCACAATAGACCCTATTTCTATAACCCCAACCACCAGCCCAGTGTTCACTTGCCCCAATACATCTGTTAGTGAACACTCAAAGTTTACTCACCTGGGAGTATACCATTCGTCAACATCACAGGCAACAACTCCCACCCTCCAACCTGTGTACCTCGCCCTGTTTCAACCATCTTGTGACCCCCAGTCCTGGATCCTGAGGTGCAACCCAACACTCCTGACACTGAGGGTCCAGGACCCAGTTGAAGAGGGCACCCTGTGCCAAAGGCACATGCTCGTGGAGGTAGGGTACGTGGGAGGGATGCTGTGGTCCAATGCAATAAGGACACTGGGGCTCCTGTCGACCAGGAAACCATCAGCCATGTTGTGGGGGTCACCAGGAGCCCCAAGGCGTGATGGGCCAGGTGTTGACTGAGCTCCAAGAAATGAACCAGCTGCAGTGGGACATGACCCAAAAAATAGATGACCACAATTCAAACATAGGCACCCTAACAGGGGTGCTGAGGGACATCCACACAACTCTGAGCAATGCTCTTCAGCAACCACCCACCCACCCTGTCCTGTGGGCCAAATAACTCAAGGCCAAGTACATCTGAAGCAGCCACAGGAAGGGAGGGCCAGCCAGAGGCACAACCACCCTCAGATACCCCTGCCTCTGCAGCAGCTGCCCCCCCTTGAGAGCAGGGACACCCATGAAGAATCCAGGAGGTGCAGGGACATCCACACAACTCTGAGCAATGCTCTTCAGCAACCACCCACCCACCCTGTCCTGTGGGCCAAATAACTCAAGGCCAAGTACATCTGAAGCAGCCACAGGAAGGGAGGGCCAGCCAGAGGCACAACCACCCTCAGATACCCCTGCCTCTGCAGCAGCTGCCCCCCCTTAAGAGCAGGGACACCCATGAAGAATCCAGGAGGTGCAGATGGGCAAGGCACCCACCACTGCCAGCAAGAAACCTCTTCCTTAATGTCCTCCTTTGTGTGTCACACATACACTTAGTAGACTGATCCTGAACCACATTCCAGTTCCAATGGAGTACTCTGGACTTTGGACTTCCAATGATTTCATTGACCATGAATGACCCCTTCGCTGTACATTTTTGTTTCTTTCTGTCCCAATTTTTTTTTCTGTAGTAGCATTGTAATAAACTCACCTGTCACAAACTCATTGTTTGCTGTCTTAAAATTCACATTTAGCTATGTAGATATGTAAGCTCTTGTGAACCATACAATGAAGATACAAGCTACTTGTGCCAGCAGGGATAACTTGCATGTACAATGTGTCCAGCTCAGCATTACAGCCATTACACACCATTACATTATTCAGCACGTAGGCTGTCAAGATGTCAGAAACATAGACTTTCAGACATGACCATATCAGACTGTGTAGGCAACAACATATACTGGAACATACCCCCAGAACACAGTATGAATGTTAAATAGGCAACAATGGATATGGCTGATGTCATCAGATGGAGTCATATGCCCTAGATTTCAAAAGGAAGCCCACCTCATATAATGCAACACAGAGACAGATGGCAGTACACATCCAGTGCTACTGTATCTGGTGGTATGACACCAACAAATGTCAGTGATGTTTCACAGGCACTTTGGCCTACAATGATGAAACACATTAACAGCTACAAACAGTTCAGCCAAAAAGAGTGTTCAACCAAAGTGAAGGGGAACTGACATGATTTGGCCTACAACATTTTTAATGACCTCATAATGACACACATGAAGCATCATGGCCACCACAAAACAACGAGCAAGTGTAATGGAGTCTTCTGCACTTCCATCCTATCACCCTGCAAGCTGTCTTGACACAGCTCTTCTACACCCAAAGTCTGTGAAATATATTCCTAGTAACAATCCATGTCCACTTTGTAAATCCCATCAGTATGATATACCTGCCGATGTCAGAACTCTGAAAGGCCCAAATGAAGATCTTATGGTGAAGGTACCTGAACAAAGAACAAAACATGGAGTATAGTTATAAAACCATATATATGACACAAGTCAGATAGCAAACATCTGGGGATCAAAGTCCATTAGAAAAATCTGACACAAACAAAGCAATATCATCAATTGTGAATGTCAAAAGCGTCCTCATCAAACACCCTTTGGCACAATTTGTATGAGCATCAGCTCCCTAGCTATTTCCAAAAATATACTCAACACATTATCACAACTACAGTTCATTGTACAGTCAAAGTAATGACATCTTATTACATACCTACACTCATGAGGAGAAGTTGTCAATGAGATCTTGTCGCAAGTCAGCATCTTCCTCTTCACCACTATCACATCTTAGTTTTTGGCATTTCAGGATTCTCACCCAGTGGCACTGGACACTCCCCAACCTCTGGGATTTACAGGATATTCCTCTGCAGGGTGATGGTATGGAGCATGCAGCATGCCACCTTGATCTGACACACCTTCCCGGGTGAGTAAAGGAGGGCTCCCCAGTCTTGTCCAGACAGCGAAATCTGGCCTTCAGGAGCCCAAAAGCCTGCTGCTCTGTCCACTGTGTTATTCCATGGGCCTCATTCAAGCGGACTCTCCCCCTCATTGAAGTGGACTTTCCTTGGCATAGTTGGATTCGTCAGTGGTATCAACAACCAAGGACGGTTTGAATATGCTGAGTCTCCTATTTTGGAATGAGACATAAGTACCACAATGAGTCACTTACTTCATGATTGTAACACCTGACACTGCACACACAAAATCTGGACAGACATGACTTACCAACAAGCCAGGTTTTCTCTGTTTGCAGTTGTGACATCAGCTGGGGTATGGTGCTGTTCCGCATTACAACGGAATCATGGGCAAAACATGGAAACCGGGCACAGACGTTTGCGATGTAGAGTTCTGACAAGCAGACAATTTGCATGTTGATAGAATAGAAGTGCTTCCTGTTGTGGTAGACTTGTTCACTGGCCTGGGGTGGCACCAAGGCAATATGTGTGCAATCTCTGGCTCCCACCACATGTGGGAGGCGACGAAACCCAAAGAAGTCAGCCTTCACATTGGGTAAATCTTCACGTCTGGGGAACATGATATAGCTGTCAATATGTTTCATCATTGCTGATAGCAAGTCTCTTAACACACCACTGAACATGGGTTGGGACATACTACTAGATATGGCCACTGTATATTGGAAGGACCCTGTGGATAGGAAGTGTAATACTGCCATGGCTTTAACAATGGATGGTATGCATGTTGGATTTGTGTTTTCAGGATCAGATCTAGCTTCAAATGACAACATAAATACACAATAGTTTGCCTATTAAGACAGAACTGTTGGATGATGTGAAGCTTTTCCATTGTTTGAAGGTCTGGCAATGGATCGTATACTGGAGCTTGCCACATCCTCTCTCTCTCAGGGTTCCTATCTGTGAAATTATATAAATTGGAGCATTAGTCACTGCTACATACATGATGAATAGGACCAAAATCATGTGATAAAGCATTAGTGACTGGAAAAACATTACACCCATTACTCATCAAAGCTATCCACTACATAAGGGCCGAATGTGAGCCCCATGGTTGTCTATACATTTGTCGACAATATGCATTTGGGCATTACCAAATTATCTGCTCCTCATGTGCCCCTCAAAATGTAACAGTCTGTTACGATTGCCAAAAATTCTGTCACCGGCGGTGGACAGTGCACCACTGTAATATTCCATCTGTGACCACTGAGAACCTACACTGGTGATTGTGTAGGAGAATCCACACACCAAGGCTGCTTTACATTGTTTGAGATGATCAGGCACATATATTGATGTTGTGATGCATTTAATAGGGCCCGACACTGCAGTTACAACTGTCAAAATGGCAATGCCTGACCTAGTTCACTGGACATTAGGTACCGCCCGGGACTGCCGGCAGAAGTTGACTGTAAGGTGGGCGGATTCAACTGTGCCAGACACAGCCATAAACTAACATTGGTGACTGTGAGGTTGCGGGCCATCTGCAGTGATGACCGCATATGTGCCATACAGGTATGCTGTGTTTTGCTAAATCACTCACTTGACTCCTGACACTGCAGCCGTCAACACCCCACCACGTCAGCTGCTGTGTGTCACCTCTGGGAGCAATCATGCCAGGCCAAGCAGGTGAAAGGGCCTCTGCCTTCTCTTGTTGAGGAGGTTCTTCCCCTGTATGATCAGCTCTATGGCTCACCAGAGGAGCAGGCAGGAACCTCATAGGCACTTCTTACTCTGTTTTACACCATTTCATTCCTCATAGGGTACAATGTGCCTCAGAGTGACAGTGGACTTTTCAGGTGCCTCTTGTCACATTTGGTGTACCATACATGCGATGTACATGGTTCTGGGAGTGGAGGCAAGAACTGTCATGCATGGAAGTGATTGAAATGTGTGTTCTGTATGCTCAGCCTGCAGAGAACAAGGGCTGTCAAATGTTTTTCCCAGTATGGGATATAGATCAGGCTGGGGTGGAGTTACTATAGCTATGCAACTGTGGCACCAGTCCCACTCTCTGTAGACCTGCAGATCCTTTGATGTGGCCAACATGAGTCTTCAATGGCAAGACCTGGCCTGAAAGCGTTTGTACATTGACTACATTAGGAATGTTTACTGATGTAACCCCCTGACCTACTACATATTCGCATTGACCCTCGTCGGTAAGGTGTGTCATTGACTTATAACTCTGTTGTCATCTTTACATGAGTCATATTTGTACCGTACAGGCATATTGCCCAAGTGAAAAACCTACAGTGCAGATAGTTGGTTGATTCTGGGGAGATTTAGGGGAGGGCATGGCATGTTACTCATTAGCTATGAGCAATACAACTGACCTGGTCAGTGCTGCTTCTGCTCTGCCTCCCGTAGCTCCATCTGTTAAGTAGAGCCCTCGTCCCTCTGAACCTCTGACTCCTGTCAGGAGTTCAAGGCCCTCCTCCAACCTCAACCCTGGTGTCTAGTGGGAGAGCTCAGCTTTCCTATTAGGCTGCCTCTCTCCTCCCTTTCTCTGCTTCGCTCTCTGTGTGCTTTCTCTTCCATGTCTGCCCCCTTGTGCCCCTTTTTGCCGTTCGCTCTCCTCTGTGCTCTTTTTGACTTTTGCTTTACTTCTGCGCTTTTCCCTCCACTCTAACTCTCTCAATCTCACTCTACTCCTTTCTCTCCCCCGCTGCCCCTGTGGCCCGCCCCCTCCTCTCTCTCACGCTGCACTCCCGCCGCTGCTGACCCCTTTTTTCACACTGTTTCGCCCCCGCTCCCACATTCCAGCTGTCCTCGCCTCCCCCCCTCCTTACTTAATAGCGGCCGCTGTGCGGTAGGTCGCGCAATACTACTGACCGGGCCAGTGAACTGCTCTGCCTCCCGTAGCTCCACCTGTTAAGTAGAGCCCTCGTTCCTCTG
The DNA here is from genome assembly GCF_031143425.1 of Pleurodeles waltl. Lineage (NCBI taxonomy): Eukaryota > Metazoa > Chordata > Amphibia > Caudata > Salamandridae > Pleurodeles > Pleurodeles waltl. Next base: position 788,329,599 of record NC_090439.1, on the reverse strand, counting down.
AACTCCTGACCCCTGTCAGGAGTTCGAGGCCCTCCTCCACCCGCAGGTTTCTGCCTGCGCCTCATCCCTGGTGTCTAGTGGGACAGCTATGCTTTCCTACTAGGCTGCCTCTCTCCTCCTTTTCACTCTGTGTGCTCTCTCTTCTGTGTCTGCCCCCTTGTGCCCCTTTTTGCCGTTCGCTCTCCTCTGTGCTCTTTTTGACTTTTGCTTTACTTATGTGCTTTTCCCTCCACTATCACTCTCTCACTTTCGCTCTCCCCTGCCACTGATGCCCCTGTGGCCCCGTCTCCCCTCCTCTGTCACGAGCTGCACTCCCGCCGCTACTGCCCCGACCCCTTTTTTCGCCTCCGCTCCCGCCTCCCAGCTGTCCTCTCCCCCCCTACTTAATGGCAGCCGTTGTGCGGCTGCGCCGCTGGTGCGCCAAAAGCATGCCTGTCTGCACCCATCCGTGCCTGGACCGTGCCCAGTGCCGGAACCCCTGGCTCTCGCCCCCCATCGTTGCTACACCCATCTTTGCTATGACGCCACCACCCTCCATGCCCTCAAAACCATCCGCTCACCCGCCTGCCATCAAGCCATGCCGCAGCTCACCCGCGGAGCCTTCTCCTGCCGGAACTGCAACTTCACCAGCATCCACACCAATTACCTACCCATCAAGGCAGGACGCAACCATCTCAGATGCATCCATTCAAAACCCGCTCAGTCCAAAAACACGCCGTCATAACTTTGGAATCTACCCGACTCAGCTTCCCCAGACATCGCCTTCCTGACCGGGACCTAGATGAACCCCTCATCAGCGCCCGACATCACCATAGCCATCCCGGACGGCTACAAGATCACCCGCAGGGACCGCTCCAACAAACCAGGAGGAGGCATCGCCATCGTCCACAAGAACACCCTTGGGATTGTGACCAGCACTGAAGACACACTTATCACCACCGAACACCTGCACTTCTAGATCCACACCGACCAAACACCACCCTCAGAGGGACCCTTGTTTACAGACACCCTGGCCCCCAACAGCAGTTCAGCAACTCCATCACAGACATCATCAGCACGCACGTTCTCGCATCCACAGACTACATACTCCTTGGGGACTTGAACATCCACCCGAGAACACCAACAATAACAACTCTACCACCCTGTAAGACAACCTTTCCAACCTCGGCCTCAAACAGCTCATCATGACACCCACCCACTCCGCCGGACACACACTCATCCCCATTTTCTCCGCCAGCAAACACGTCTCCTTCAGCCACACCACTGAACTCCACTGGACCGACCACCGCTGCATCCACTTCTCCTTCGAGAAACCCAGAACACACCATCACCTGCAACGGATTCCCAGCTGCAGATGGAACAAGGTCACCGAAGACCAACTGATCACTACCCTCTCCCGGAACCCACCCATCGACATCACCGACACTGACACAGCAGCCAGCAACCTCAGGTAATGAATCGATGACTGTGCCAACACTCTTGCCCCAATCAAAAATCCTTCCAACAGACGCACCAACAGAAAGGCCTTCTGGTTCATCGCCGACCTCCAAGAATCCAAGCAAACATACAGAAGACTCGAAAAGAAATGGCGCCAAGATCAGACACTGGACAACCACACAGCCTTCAAGAACGCCATCCGCAGACACCACTAACTCACCCGAGCCGCCAAGAATACTGCCTTCAAAGAATGCATCGACAACAACGCACACAGCCACAAGGAGCTCTTCAACATCGTGAAGGAGCTCTCCAACCTTGGCTCCAACGTCAACGACATCCCACCATCACAAGATCTCTGCGACTCCCTAGCCACCTTCTTCCACCGCAAGATCACAGACATCCATGACAGCTTCAGTACTCAGACCCCCGTCAACCACCGACACCACAGACTCACCACCCACCAGCCTCCTGCTGTCCTGGACCCACACCAACGACAACAACACCATTGAAATCATGAACACAATCCACTCTGGCTCACCATCCGACCCCTGCCCTCACCACATCTTCAACAAAACAAGCTCCGTCATCACACCCCAACTCCGGAAGATCATCAACAGTTCCTTCGAGTCCTCCACGTTCCCGGACAGCTGGAAACACGCCGAGATCAACGCCCTCCTCAAGGAACCTACAGCGGACTCATAGGACCTCAAGAACTTCTGGTCCATCTCCGTGCTCCCCTTAACGACAAAAGTCATAGAGAAAATTGTCAACAAACAACTGACCCATTTCCTCGAGGAGAACAACACTCTGGACCCATCTCAATCCGGTGTCAACATCAGGGCAGTGCACGCTCTACGGGCGACTGGAATGCAAAAACCCAGCACTTCCAAGATAACGTAATTCATGCATTATGCTGATGTACTGTTGTTTAACCTTTTGCATTGCAGAGTTTAATCCTGACTTATATTCAAGGTGCTTATTAATACTATTCATTTGCAATGTATTGCTGCAGGCTTTCAGAGTGTGTCAGGGTGTGGTCCCTGTCCAGGGCCTTCTAGAAGCTTCCTCTGCAGTATGACTGGGTGTGGTTTGTGGGCTGGGCCAAGACTCTATATAAGGAAGCCAGCCCAGCTCCACGTACTCACTATTTAGAGGTCCCGGTGCAGAGCAGCAGCAACTTCCTGAGCTCCTGTTCCGGAGGCGTACTTTGATCTTCCAGGCCTTGCCCTTCATTGTGTTGGTGATCCTTGATTAGGGTGGTAAGACGGAGTGCTTGGGCCTAATTTTCATGATGAAAGATTTGATCTTGTGCATGTGAATGTGCGCTTGTTTTTTTCTGGCATTTGCATGTTGATACTTGAATCGGCAAGACGCACGATTCATTTCTTGTGTGTAATTCTTGATATTCATTGTGCACTACCATTTCTTGGCATTCACATGGTGGCATTCGAATCGTCAAGAAGCGGGATTCATTTGTTGTGAGTAATTCTTGATATTCATTGTGCGCTACCATTTCTTGGCGTTCACATGATGGCATTCAAACAGCAAGACGCGCAATTCATTTCTTGAGTGTAACTCTTGATATTCATTGTGCGCTACCATTTCTTGGCATTTCACATGCTGGCATTCAAATCGGCAAGACGCCCGATTCATTTCTTGTGTTTAACTTGTGGTATTCAGTGTGCACTATAATTTCATGGCATTTACACTGTGGCTTTCGAATCGGCAAGACGCGCAATTAATTTCTTGTGTTGAACTCATGATATTCATTTTGCTCTACCATTTCATGGCATTTACATTGTGGCATTCGAATTGGCAAGACGCGTGATTCATTTCTTGTGCTTAACTCATGATATTCATTGTATGCTACCATTTCATGGCATTTACATGGTGGCATTCGAATCAGCAATACGCGCGATTCATTTCTTGTGCTTAACTCATGATATTCATTGTGCGCTACCATTTCATGGCATTTACATTGTGGCATTCGAATCGGCAAGACGCACGATTCATTTCTTGTGCTGAACTCATGATATTCATTGTGCGCTACCATTTCATGGCATTTACATTGTGGCATTCGAATCGGCAAGACGCACAATTCATTCCTTGTGTGTAACTCTTGATGCTTATCGTGCGCAACCATTTCTTGGCACTTACAAGGTGATGCTCGAATCGGCCAAACGCGCAATTCATTTCCTGCAATTAAACTTGATGTTTCAGATCACTTGCAGTGTGCGCGAGCATTTCATGGCATTTGCATATTCTTGTTGAATTCAGCAATGTGCGCAATTCATGTTTCTGCATTTAAAAACGAAGGCCCTCATTACAATATTGGCGGCAAAAGCCAGTTACCGCCGTGCAGAAGACCGCCAACACACCGCCGCGGCAGCGGAATTCTTCCACGGTCATTATGACCCACTGCTCGGAATCCGCCAAAATTCAGACACCCACACAAGTCCGCCACACCAAAGGTCAGTGATAAACTGGCGAAAACAAAACCTCCACCGTCACGCCAACAGAAATACTCCCACACTATCACGACACACGAATCCACGTGGCTGTCTTTCAACCGCGGTATTCAATTGGCGGTACACACTGCCGTGCTCAAAATACACACACATTTACAAAAAACTACCACATTGGACAATTCAAAATACACACACCTGATACACATACACAAACCACTCCCACACATCCAATACAATATAAAACACACACCCACATCACCCACAAACCCCTACGACAAAATTACCGAGAGAAGGCCAGAGAGAGACATTACAAACAACTACCAAGCATCCACAGGCACACAATACCATCACCCACATAACTTCCACGCACCTCACACAACACACCACTAAATATCACCCCACTTATCACTACACACACCACCCCACACATCACCCACACCACCCCATGGCACGGCAAAGACACCCAAGGTTCTCTGAGGAGGAGCTCAGGGTCATGGTGGAGGAAATCATCCGGGTAGAGCCACAGCTATTCGGATGACAGGTGCAGCACACCTCCATAGCTAGGAAGATGGAGCTATGGTGCAGAATAGTGGACAGTGTCAACGCAGTGGGACAGCACCCAAGAAATAGGGATGACATCAGGAAGAGGTGGAATGACTTACGGGGGAAGGTGCGTTCCGTGGTCTCCAGACACCACCTTACTGTACAGAAGACTGGCGGAGGACTCCCACCTTCTCCCCCACAACTAACAACATGGGAGGAGCAAGTCTTGGCGATTCTGCATCCTGAGGGCCTAGCAGGATTAGATGTAGGAATGGACTCTGGTAAGTCAAATCTTAGCTATTACATCCCCCACCCTACTTGCATGCTATCACATACCCCCACCCTCACCCCCATCACCCCAACTCCTCACAAATGTCCCAACATCACAAACCACACATCCTAACACCAAGCCCTGCATGCAACAACAAAGCATGGACACCCATCACCAAAGCATGGCCACTGCACATACCCATACACCCCCCTAAACCACCATCACACAAGGACCCACACAGGAATGCAAGTACTGGGGTACACGGTCACCCACCCATTGCACACCATGGCTCACACAGATGTAATAAACATCCTTTTATACCCCTGCAGGACCCTCACCCAATGTCACTGGACAGGAGGGTCCACACATGTCCACACCACCAACAGAAGAGGCCCACAGTGATGACAGCAGCTCTGTCCAACTGGATCTAGATGACCAGCCGGGACCTCTGGACAGTCGGTTCCCCTGACACAGTCACAGGCCACCACAGAGCTTCCCCCCTCTGGAAACACCAGTACAGCACCCACCCAGCGGGCCCATACCTCTGTCCCCAGGACACGTCAATCAGCAGTGTGCCCACCACTACAGGGAACCCAGGCTAACCCACCACCCCAACAACAACAGAGACCTGGGGGCAGTGGCCGTGGGCACATGGTCCAGGGGACGGAGGCCCAGGAACACAGGGGAACTGGGAGGGCTGCTGTGCAACAGAGGGAGGACAGGCCAAGGGAACCCACTCTCCATGAGGCCCTCTCCAACATCATGGGACCACCATTCCCAGGAGACGATGGCAACGGTACTGGCCAAGTTTCAGGAGACCCAGCGCCTGCAGGAGGAACAGTATTTGGGCTTCAAGGAGGAACTCAGATCCATCAATTCCACCCTGGGCAACATTGTAGGGGTGCTGAAGGAAGTCCTCAACACCAGGAGGGACACTGTGGCACAACAAGGGGCCCCTGACACTAGCCTGGACGATGAACTGCCCACCACCTCCACCGGCGCTAGTGGACAGGAGGCACCGCCACACGACCACCACACCAGCACTCCACCCCCTGCAGAGGGAGAACCACCCCGCAAATGGTCCCTGAGATCCAGGACAAAGACAGAGAACGATGCCAAGACCCCTGCCAAGAAATAACACCACCCTGTATGTCATCCTTCTGTCCCACCTTGTCACACTGTCCATCCTCAAACTGCCCCAGCTCCACTTCCTATGCCCATCTTGGCAATGCACCTGTGAGACTAATAGACTGGACTCTGCCATGGACATTCCTCCACCATCACCCCTCACCATTTTACACCCCCTCCAATATTGAGAACTGAAATAAACACCCTTAAAGCACAAAACAATCTGGAGTCTGTCTGTGATTTTGAAATAGTGTATTAGCAATTACAGTGACAAAATGCTCTTTCAATTGTAATGTCAACATACCATTGTCACACAGCTCTTGTCCACGAGGAAACAAAGCCGATGTCACACAGTGGGACCCACATCTGTGAAATCGTAAGGGAAAGTGACAACTCAGTGACCATATACTGGGTGAAAACGACAGACAGTAGAGAGGTAGTAGTGTTAAAGTACATGTAGTAGGCAGGTTTGTATTCTTACTTGAGTCTCACTGGAAGTATTGCAGGATCACAGAGTTCCTGTTGTCGATGTCCTCTTCTTCTGCTTCCTTGTCTTCACTGTACACAGGCTCCAGAGCTGCCACAACACCGGCATCTGGACCATCCTCCTGCAGAAAAGGCACCTGTCGTCACAAAGCTAAGTTGTGAAGCATATAGCAGGCCACGATGATCTGGCACACCTTCTTTGGTGAGTAGAATAGGGATCCACCTGTCATATGGAGGCACCTGAACCTGGCCTTCAGGAGGCCGAAGGTCCACTCTATAATCCTCCAAATCCACCCATGGGCCTCATTGTAGCGTTCCTCTGCCCTTGTCCTGGGATTCCTCACTGGGGTCAGTAGCCATGACAGGTTGGGGTAACCATAGTCACCTGCAAATGGCCAGGGCAACTGTTAGACACACACTAACCTGTAGGGATATCCCCAGACCCAGACAACCATTCCCACTGACTTGCTTCCAGGTGCTCACCTAATAGCCACACACGGTGTCTCTGGAGTTGACCCATCACATAAGGGATGCTGCTATTCCGCTGGATGTAAGCGTCATGCACTGAGCCAGGGAATTTGGCATTCACATGGGAGATGTACTGATCTGCCAAACACACCATCTGCACATTCATGGAATGATAACTCTTCCGGTTTCTGTAAACATGTTCACTCCTGCGGGGGGGTACCAAAGCCACATGTGTTCCATCAACGGCACCTATGATGTTGGGGATATGTCCCAGGGAATAGAAGTCACCTTTCACTGTAGGAAAATCCTCCATCTGAGGGAAAACGATGTAGCTCCGCATGTGTTTCAGCAGGGCAGATAACACTCTGGACAACACGTTGGAAAACATAGGCTGGGACATCCCTGATGCTATGGCCACTGTTGTTTGAAATGACCCACTTGCAAGGAAATGGAGTACTGACAGCATCTGCACTAGAGGGGGGATTCCTGTTGGATGGCGGATAGCTGACATCAGGTCTGGCTCCAGCTGGGCACACAGTTCCAGGATTGTGGCACGATCAAGCCTGTAGGTGATGATCACATGTCTTTCCTCCGTTGTCGACAGGTCCACCAGCGGTCTCTACACCGGAGGATGCCGCCATCTCCTCACATGTCCCAGTGGACGGTGCCTATGAAGGACAACAGCGAGCACAGAGCCACCCAACTCAGAGGTACGTACCCACAGCTTACACAGAACACGGATCATAATCCGAAATTTGGCCTGTATGAGTGTTGAGGCAAGGCCTAGGTATGTGTGACGCAGTGAAAAATTAAGCCATGTAGGCCCCTGAAATGGCGGCTGCCTGACCTGTAAAGTGGGACAATGGGATGTGAGGTAACTGCACTGGCGTTGTACACTGTCGCGGTAGGCGGTCGAAGACCGCGGCGCAATTCTGCATTGGTTAACATTGGACCCTATGGGTCCCAGGAGCCAATGACGATGTACGGCAGCGGTGACAGTACGCACCGCCGCGGACGTGACCGCCATTTTCTATTTGTTCAATCACTTGATACCTGATCTTCGACAGGAGAGGACCTACACTGCAAGTGCTGCTGTGACCTCAGTCTGGAAGAGACAATGGCTCGTGCGTCTGGAGAAAGGGCCCCAGCCTTCACATCAGAGGAGTTGGAGAAACTCGTGGATGGGGTCCTCCCCCAGTACACGCTACTCTACGGTCCTCCAGACAAACAGGTAAGTACACTGGGAGCATGCTGTATGGGCTATGTCTTTGTGGAGTAGGGTGGACGAAAGATGGTGGGGGAGATTGAGGCGTGCATGAAACGACAGTGACTGCATGTGCCACATGGAAAGGGTAGGGATGGGGGCCAATGACTGTGACGGTGCAATTGGTAATAACTTTCCTTTTTCCCCTGTACAATTCATGTAGGTCAGCGCCCATCAGAATAAGGATATTTGGAGTGCCATCGCCAAGGACGTCCGGACCCTGGGGGTCTATCACAGATGGAGCACCCACTGCCATAAGAGATGGGAGGACATTCGCCGCTGGAGCAAGAAGACGGCGGAGGCCCAGCTGGGGATGGCCTCCCAACGTGGGAGGGGTGCCCGTCGCACCATGACTCCCCTGATGTTCAGGATCCTGGCGGTGGCGTACCCGGAGTTGGATGGGCGCTTGAGGGCATCACAGCAGCCACAAGGGGGTGAGTACACTCTCATTCTGCTGATTTTGCACGCAGTGGAGGTGTCTGGGTGGGGGAGGTGGGCTGTGGGTTTTCCTAGGCCAGGGCGAGTGTGCTAGTTAGGTCCCCTTGTTCTGGCAGACCCTGTGGCACCCCACCCAACCTGTATACAGTGCCAAGTACACCTAGTCAGGCTCCTGTGACATCCATGTGTGCAGATGTCGGCCATAGCCTTGTAGGCCATGTCCCAGGGATTGAACAGTGGACCCCAATTGGGCAGCGTAGTGCAGAGGGCTTCTGTGTCTGTCGTGTCCACCAACGGTAGTTGTAATGCATGCACTCAACATGTCTTTCTTCTGTCGTTCCCCCCTTTTTTGTGGTCTCCCTGTTCTTGTGTGCATTGGCATCATCAGGCGGAGGAGCAGTGGCACCAGAGCAGGAGGGAGCTGCATACCTCATGGCCCTGGAGGGCGAGACTACGGACTCGGAATTCACCAATGGGACAGAGGGCGAGGGGACCTCTATGGCGGCGACAGGAGCTGACACCAGTGATATGGACTCGTCCCCCTGCATCTACAGGTACAGCCGCCACCCCCCCTCTTCCAGCACCACCCTCCCAGCAGCCCCTCAGCCTTTGCCCTGTGCTCGCTCACCCAGGAGGGTGGGCATCATCTTCGCCCCAGGCACCTCAGACCCTGCCCCAGTCACCCCTGCTGCCCTCAGTGAGGAGGCCATTGACCTCCGCAGGTCCTTCACTGTTGAGCAGTCTACCATTTTGAATGCCATCCAGGGTGTAGAAAGGCAGTTGCAACAAACAAATACATTCCTGGAGGGCATTCATTCTGGTCAGGCGGCCCTTCAGTGAGCTTTTCAGACTCTGGCCTCAGCATTGATGGCAGCTATTGTCCCTGTCTCTAGCCTCCCCCCTCCAACTTCCTCCACCCAGACCCAATCCCCTCTACCTCAGCCTATCCCAAGCACACCTTTAGACCAGCATGCACACACGTCAACACACAAGGGAAGCTCAGGCAAACATAAGCACCACACATCCCACAGGCACTCACACAAGCATCACACACATGCAGACACACCAACATCCACTGCCTCCACTGTGTCCCCCTCCTCCTCATCTCCCTCCTCCCTCCCAGTCTCGTCTACACTCACACCTGCATGCACTACATCTACAGCCACTACTTCCATCACCAGCACACACACCACCACATCCCGCTCACGTGCACTCACCACCCCACTACCATTCACACGTCCCCTGTGTCCTCTCCCAGTGTGTCTGTGATGCCACCTCCCAAGATACACACACGCAGCCACACACCCACCCAAACCCATCCACCTCACGACAGCCTACAGCGCATGCACCTTCACCCAAAGTCACCAAACGAACACCTCCTACAACCACAACCTCTTCCTCCACTCCCAAACCCCCTCCAGCTACCCGTCCCAGTGTTCCCAAGAAACCTTTCCTGTCCACCCTTGACCTCTTTCCCTCACCTCCCCCACCCCATCAGTCTCCTAGGGCCCGACTCTCCAGGTCCCAACCTAGCTCCTCAGCCACAACATCTCCAGGACCGGTGGTGCCTGTAGTCACCGGAATCTGGAGTGCACCGGGAAGCAGGGCAGCCAGTGTGGCACGGAGCCACAGCACGGACAGTCCCCCACCTGTCAAACATCAAAAGTTGGCCAATGCAGGGCAGGAGAGGGGGAAGACTCCAGCCACCAAAGCCGCTCCCAGGGTTACAGGTGGGAGTGTGGAGTCAGCTGCAACACCTTCCAAGGTGGGGAAGGGGCACAAGAAACTCAGCAAGTCTGGGAAGAGCAGAACGGCGGAGAAGACAGCCATCATCCCCGCTGCCCAGGAGGCCACCGCCAGCCCCAGCCCTGCTGCCCAGGAGGCCACTGCCATCATCCCTGCTGCCCAGGAGGCCACCTCCATCATCCCCCCTGCCCAGGAGGCCACCGCCAGCACCAGCCCTGCTGCCCAGGAGGCCACCGCCATCATCCCTGCTGCCCAGGAGGCCACCGCCATTATCCCCGCTGCCCAGGAGGCCACCACCATCATCCCCGCTGCCCAGGAGGCCACTGCCATCATCCCCGCTGTCGAGGAGGCCACCGCCAGCACCAGCCCAGCTGCCCAGGACAGGACCGTCAGACCCACCCCAGCTGCCCAGGACAGGACCGTCAGCACCAGCCCAGCTGCCCCAGGACAGGACCGCCAGCACCAGCCCAGCTGCCCAGGACAGGACCGCCAGCACCAGCCCCGCTGGGCCAGACAAGACAGCCAGCAGCTGAGTCATTGCCAAGGACCCCGCCGCCACAAGCACAGCTGAACAGGACACTGCCGCCACAAGCACCACTGAACAGGACACTGCCGCCACAAGCACCACTGAACAGGACACCACAGCCAAAAGCACAGCTGAACAGGACACTGCCGCCACAAGCACCGCTGCCAAGGACACCACCGCAACCAGCTCCGCTGGCCCAGGAGCTCCAAGGGCACTGACGCTACTGAGTCCGTCATGAGCAGGATGACGCTCTCTGGGCATAAGGCCCCCTCCAGAACCAGTGGAGTAAGGCATCCACTACCTCACTCCTTGGCAGGATGAAGCACTCTGGGCACCAGGGCCCCTCCAGAACCAGTGGAGAGATACATCCACTACCTCAGTCCTTGGCAGGATGAAGCACTCTGGGCAGAAGGCCCCATCCAGAACCAGTGGAGAGATACATCCACTACCTCACTCCTTGGCAGGATGAAGCACTCTGGGCAGAAGGCCCCCTCCAGAACCAGTGGAGAGATAAATCCACTACCTCAGTCCTTGGCAGGATGAAGCACTCTGGGCACCAGGCCCCCTCCAGAACCAGTGGAGAGATACATCCACTACCTCAGTCCTTGGCAGGATGAAGCACTCTGGGCACAAGGCCCCCTCCAGAACCAGTGGAGTAAGGCATCCACTACCTCAGTCCTTGGCAGGATGAAGCACTCTGGGTACCAGGCCCTCTCCAGAACCAGTGGAGAGATACATCCACTACCTAAGTCCTTGGCAGGATGAAGCACTGTGGGCACAAGGCCCCCTCCAGAACCAGTGGAGTAAGGCATCCACTACCTCAGTCCTTGGCAGGATAAAGCACTCTGGGCACAAGGCCCCCTCCAGAACCAGTGGAGTAAGGCATCCACTACCTCACTCCTTGGCAGGATGAAGCACTCCGGGCACAAGACCCCCTCCAGAACCAGTGGAGATTGTTGTCCACTTGAGAGACTGTGGCTTTGCACTCCCCATGATTGAACAGTGGGCAACCCACCCACTGTAGAGACTTGAGAGACTGGCTTTGCACTCCCTAGGATGGAACAGTGGCCAACCCACCCACTGTAGAGACTTGAGAGACTGTGGCTTTGCACTCCCCAGGATTGAACAGTGGGCAACCCACCCACTGTAGAGACTTGAGAGACTGTGGCTTTGCACTCCCCAGGATGGAACAGTGGGCAACCCACCCACTGTAGAGACTTGAGAGACTGTGGCTTTGCACTCCCCAGGATTGAACAGTGGGCATGTGGCTCCCTCGTGGATTTGGCGTTGTGCACTCAACCGGCTGAGGTGCCCCCCCTTTCCCTTCCCCTGAGGTGCCTATTTTATTGCTATCTGATGCCCCTGCAGTGTTGTCTTCGTCATGTTCGGGGAAGGAGTGTGGGCCTCGCCCATGCTGTGTGGGCCCAGTGTTCCAGGGACTTCAATGGAGCACTACATGGACTACTATTCTTGGTGTATATATTTGTTAATAGTGTATATATATTTTTGCATACTGGATTTTAATATATTACAATGGTTACACTCATTTCCTTTTGTCTTTGCATTCTTCCGGGGGTTTAGGGGGTGTAACTGTAATGTATCATGCTGTATTAGTGTGTGTGTTGTAGTGGGTGAGGGTGGGGGTGTTGCATGTGTGTGTCCCTGTTTTTTCCCTCCCCCCTCCCCTGTGTCGTAGGTGCAGTACTCACCGTGGTCTTCGCCGCCGGCATTCGTGCTCCTGGTAGAGGAGCAAGAAGATAAGGGCTGGCAGGATCTGGAGCTCGAGTTCCATGGTGTCCGGATTCCTCCTGGGGTGTGTAGAGTTGAGCGTTTTCCCTTCGAAGTCCAGTTTCCACCGTGTTTTGCTGTTTGTTTGTACCGCCGTGGCGGTCGGAGTGTTAAAGTGGCTGTCTATGTTGGCGGTTTCCGCCACCGTCGTGATTCAATTTTTTTTTCGCCGGCCTGTTGGTGGTCTTACCGCCACTTTAACACCGACCGCCAGGGTAGTAATGACCACCTAAGTGTTAGAATTCTAGATGTTACATTATATGTGCATAACAAGCCCCTTAATACAACTCCTATGGTGTTCCAGAAAACATTCAGATTATTTCCTTGTCCTCATGCAAAAAGACTATGGCCCTCATTACGACCCTGGCGGTATAGAACCGCCAGGGCCGCGGCACGCGGGAGCACCGCCGACAGGCTGGCGGTGCCCCGCAGGGCATTCTGACCGCGGCGGTAACGCCGCGGTCAGAACAGGAAAACTGGCGGTCTCCCGCCAGTTTCCCGTGGCCCGTTTGAATCCTCCAAGGCGGCGCAGCTTGCTGCGCCACCGAGGGGATTCTGACAAGCCATACCGCCATCCTGTTCCTGGCGGTTCGGCCGCCAGGAACAGGATGGCGGTATGGCTTGTCGTGGGGCCCCTGGGGGCCCCTGCAGTGCCCATGCCAATGACATGGGCACTGCAGGGGCCCCGGTAAGAGGGCCCCACTTTGTATTTCACTGTCTGCATTGCAGACAGTGAAATACGCGACGGGTGTCACTGCACCCGTCGCACCTTCCCACTCCGCCGGCTCGATTCCGAGCCGGCGTCCTCGTGGGAAGGTTGTTTCCCGCTGGGCTGGCGGGCGGCCTTAAGGCGGCCGCCCGCCCGCCCAGCGGGAAACTCAGAATGCCGGCCGCGGTCTTCAGACCGCGGTGCGGTATTCCTGCGGCGCAACTTTGGCGGGCGGCCTCCGCCGCCCGTCAAAGTTGTAATGAGGGCCTATGTTTGATTCTGAAGGCATAATTCTAGAGGGTGCTTATGTGTCTAGTCAATGTGTAAAATTTCATTAAGAAATTCATTGAGAAGTTGTATTAATCATTCTTAATTTCTTCCCAGGTAACCAGACGTCTTGAGGCCTAGTTATTTAGTTCATGCTTAAGTTATCCATGGTTACAGTATGACAATGCTTAGAATCATAGTCTAGTAAAAGTTTAATGTGACATAATTTTGATACTGTGTATGTTTAACCTTTGTTTCCTACAGGTCTCCTTCCCAGCTGTTCCCTACCTAATCCCCTTTTCCCATCTTGGACTCTCTTAGACTCTGTGACATTCTAATCAGAGTATTGGAGCTGTCTTGTGGTGGACGTGTTGGGAACGTGCGCAGACCCCGAGGATCTGATGACTCTGACAGAATAGTGAACCCACTAATTAATTATCCTCCTGGTTTGCGAGTGATCTCAGCATGGCCACCTTGGACAAGCTAGTCAAGGCTATCACACAGCTCCAAGCAGAGGTGGTGTCCTCAAAAGATATAGCAGCTAGCCTAGCTGAGAGAGTGAGCCAGTTACAGGAAAAGGTAGAGTAGAAGGAACAAAATCCCTTAGGTGCGTCTTGGCCTGGTCCTTCTTCTCAGGCTTCTGGAGGTAATCCTCCTACGAACATTTCCCCTCAACATTCCTTTGGCCATTCCCCTAGCTCCTCCAGAACATTTCTCAGGTGACCCCTTGAAAGCTCAATCTTTCCTGGATCAAGTGGAACTGTATTTTACCTGCCGACCACACACTTTCCCTTATGCCCAATCTAGAGTGCTTTCCTGTTATCATACATGTCTGGGGATGCAGCTACCTGGGCTATTCCTCTTGTGCGTAAAGAAAGTCCCCTGCTTTACAATTGGAAACATTTTGTTAGTGAGTTTGAAAGAGTATTTGATCGTAGAACTGTGACATTGTCAGCAGATCGTGAATTATTAGACTTGTGACAAGGTAACCAGGATCTAGTGTCATATTTAGCTAACTTGAATTGGCTGGTAGCTGAGACATCCTGGCCTGAAGAAAAGCAAGCGGCCTTGTTCTACAAGGGACTCAAGGAGGAGCTAAAAGATATTCTAGCTCAAATAGACCTGCAGCCTACAGACTGTCAAGACCTGATAAACCTCGTCTTAAGACTGGATCATCATTTAGCGGAACGAAGGGGAACACGCAAAAAAAACTGAGGAATATTCTTGGAGTGTTCACGATAATAGAGAATCACGAACTCAGAAAGAAAGAACGCCAGAACCTATGGAAATCGGAACAATCAGGAGGCCTCTGACCCAAGACGAAAAGGACCTACATAGAAAGAATGGACAATGGGGCAAGCGGGAACCGCCGAATGACCGCACCGCGGTCAAAAGACCGCTGTGGCCATTCTGGCTTTCCCGCTGGGCTGGCGGGCGACCGCCAGAAGGCCGCCCGCCGGCCCAGCGGGAAACCCCCTTCTACGAGGATGCCGGCTCCGAATGGAGCCGGCGGAGTCGAAGGGGTGCGACGGGTGCAGTGGCACCCGTCGCGATTTTCAGTGTCTGCAAAGCAGACACTGAAAATCTTTATGGGGCCCTGTTAGGGGGCCCAACGACACCCGATACCGCCATCCTGTTCCTGGCGGTGAAAACCGCCAGGAACAGGATGGCGGTAAGGGGGTCGGAATCCCCATGGCGGCGCTGCAAGCAGCGCCGTTATGGAGGATTCCCTGGGGCAGGGGAAAACCGTCGGGAAACCGCCGGTTTCCCTTTTCTGACCGCAGCTTTACCGCCGCGGTCAGAATTGCCCCGGAAGCACCGCCAGCCTGTTGGCGGTGCTTCCTCCGTCCCCGGCCCTGGCGGTCCATGACCGCCAGGGTCGGAATGACCCCCAATGTCTTTACTTCGGGCGCAAGGGTCATTTTGCCAAAGAATGTCCAATCAAAACAAAGAGAGCAAAACGAGGTCCTGTCAAGAAACTTGCAGCCAATGCACAAGTCGAGCTGGAAAACTAAATCACCCAAGATGTAAAGAAGGGTTGCTCTTGGGTGTCAGCATGGACCCTTCCCATCTAGACATCTCAAGCTGGGCATAAAAGTTCAAGTAAAGAAAAATAACTATTTCAAGAAGGCCCTCGTGGATTCTGGGGCTACCGGGAACTTTGTTGACGGCCAATTGGTCCGCGCATGGGGGATCCCATGCATCAAGAAGAAGACTCCTGAAATAATACAAGCAGTAGATGGAAAACTCTTGACAGGAGGCCCAGTAACTCTTCAGACTATCCCCTTGTCGGTGATCTGTGAAGGGAAGCACCAAAGAAACAAACATAAAAAAAAAATTCATCCTTGATGGGATCCATGCTCCTCAGTATGGAATTATCCTTGCCTTTCCCTGTTAACTCATCACAATCCTGAGATTAATTGAGCAGAAAGAAAGGTCATATTCTCATCAGCTCTCTGTAAAGAAAATTGCCTCCAAAAGTTTCAAGTAACCAAAGTTGGCAACTCTTACATAGCCACTGCAGCAGAGAAAGAAGTAAAGTTGCCAAAGCAGTATTCATCCTATGAAGAGGTATTCGATGAAAAGGAAGCAGAAAACCTGCCTCCTCATAGACCCTATGACTGTCAAATTGATCTAATCCCAGGGACGATACTTCCCAGCTGTCGTGTATACGCCCGGTCAGAACATGAAAACCAACATTTACGAAAGTATCTAGATCAATTCTTGGAGAATGGTTTAATCCGCCCTTCTAAGTCTCCTGCAGCCTCTCCTTTGTTTTTTATCCATAAAGCAAATGGAGATCTTCGAACTTGTATTGACTATAGGGGTTTGAACATGGTCACCATCAAGAATAAATACCCCTTGCCCCTGATTGCGGTCTTGCTGGAACAAGTAAAGAAAGCTAAAATCTACACAAAGCTTGATCTACGAGGTGCTTATCATTTAGTCAGAATGAGAGAGGGTGATGAATGGAAAACAGCGTTCAAGACAAGATATGGCCTCTTTTAATACACCGTCATGCCTTTTGGTCTGTGCAATGCTCCAGCAGCATTTCAATTTTTCCTGAATGACGTTCTTAGAGAGTATCTCAACATATTTGCAATAGTCTATATCGATGACATTTTGATCTGCTCTGGCAATGAAAACGAACATGTACTACATGTCAAGAAAATTTTCGGAGCTCTTCGAAAGCACCGTTTATATTGCAAACTAACCAAGTGCGAGTTTCATGTTACCACAGTTGAGTTTTTAGGGGTTATCCTTACCCCTCAAGGTATGGTTATGGCAGAAAAGAAAGTACAAGCCGTATCTGATTGGCCCACTCCAAAGACTGTTCGAGATGGACAATGTTTCCTGGGGTTTGCAAACGTTTACCGCAAGTTTATAAACCATTTCTCTCAAACAGTGGCCCCAATCACTAAGTTATTAAGAAAGAAAGAAAAATCTGTATGGTCCCCAGAAGCTGACCAAGCCTTTTTAACTTTGAAGGAAGCTTTTTCCACTGCCCCAGTCTTGATTCCCCCTGATGTGGATCGTCCCTTCATAGTGGACGCCAATGCCTCAGATGTGGCAATTGGTGCAGTCTTGTCACAACGAAGCAAAGACACTGGCCAACTTCATCCTGTAGCTTACATGTCTCGCAAGCTGAACGAAGCCGAACAGAACTATGTCATTGCGGAGAAAGAGGTTCTGGCGATTCGTGATGCCTTTAAAGAATGGAGACATAATTTGTTGGGTGCCAAGTACACTGTCACAGTATACACTGATCACTGCAATCTCCAGTTCATGAGCTTGGCAATAACGCTGGATGTTGTTTTTTGCCAAATTTGATTTTGTGGTAACTTTTCATCCTGGTAAAGACAATCGCAAAGCTGACGCCTTGTTCCGCCAAGAGTCTACCACGGTGCCTGCAGTCCAGCCCTCCAGAGCTATCATTGCTCCAGACAAAGTCCTATGCATCATAAAAACTGAAGATTTCTTAGAAGATATCCGTAATTCCTTCACCATTGAGAAATGGCAGACATGGGCTCAAGCAGACCCCAAAAGGTCAATCAAGCAAGGACTACCTTTCCATGATGCTCGGTAGTTCGTGCCCACTACCAGGCTTCGCAAGCTAGTATTTCATTGGTTGCATGTTATACATACGTCAGGTCATCCAGGAACTCCTAAAACTCTTGAATTAATCCAACGCTACTTTAGGTTGCCTACTCTGACAAAAGACATCAAAACAATGGTAAACGACTGCGAAGTCTGTGCTCACATCAAGACAAGCCATTCAAAACCGAAAGGGTGGTTGCATCCACTTCCAACTCCATGTCGAACTTGGGAACACATCTCTTTAGACTTCATTACAGGACTACCAGTGGTTCAACAACATTCAGTAATCCTTGTGGTAGTAGATAGTTTCACGAAATATGGACATTTCATTGCCTGTAAGAAATTGCCCACCTCCAAAGAACTGGCGACCATCTTACTAAATAGAGTGGTCCGTTATCATGGGCTGCCAAAAATGATTCTCTCCGATCGAGGGTCACAATTTGCCTCCAATTTCTGGAAAATATGGTGCAAAACACTTCAAGTCACGTCCACACTATCTACTAGCCATCATCCTCACACAGATGGTCAAATGGAGAGAGTAACTCAGACTTTGAAGCAATACCTGCGTGCTTACGCTGAAAAAGCACTTCATTCTTGGACATCAATGCTCTGGTTAGCTGAGTTAGCCTACAATAACTCATTTCACACTTCCACTGGTGTTAAACCCTTTTTTGGCTTGTTTAGCTATCATCCTGACAACTTGCCCATCACAATCCCTCAAGAAAGTTCTCTTACACCAGCTGTGTCGGAAACCATTTAACACCTTCACCAAACCCAGAAATTGATTCAACAACATTTAGAAAAGGCCAAACAAAAATACAAAAAGCCTTACGACAAGAAACATTGTGAGGGACCTCAGTATCAAACAGGTGATAAAGTGTGGCTTTCTACATGACATATTGGGGGTCATTCTGACCTCGGCGGTAAAACTCGCTTACCGCCGGTCAGAAGACCGCCATAACACCGCCGCGGTAAACCGCCACGGTCATTCTGACCCGCAACTGGCAAACCGCCAAAAACCCAACAACAACAAAAGTCCGCCACACCAAAGGTCTACGGGAAACTGGTGATGACCAAACCTCCACCGTCACGCCAACAGAAATACGCCCATACCATTCCGACCCACAAATCCCGGCAGCGGTCTTTCAACCGCGGTATTCCATTGGCGGTACACACTGCCGCGCTCAAAATACGCACACCTTTACAAAACACAGCCACATTGGACAAATCAAAATATACACACCTGAGACACATACACACACCACTCCCACACACCCAATTAAGTATAAAACACACACACACATCACCCACAAACCCTTACGACCACCATTGCGACTGAAGGACAGAGAGAGACAGCACAGCATAGAGTAGACCATCACACAGAGGCAAATCACAACATCACCCACACAATTTCCACACACAAAACACCATACACCACCACACTCACCACCCTCTACAACACATACACCACCCCTCACCTCATCCACACCACCCCATGGCACCCCAAAGACACCCCAGGTTCACTGCCGCAGAACTCAGGGTCATGGTGGAGGAAATAATCCGGGTAGAGCCCCAGCTCTTCGGGGCACAGGTGCAGCACACCAGCATTGCCAGGAAGATGGAGCTATGGCAAAGAATAGTGGACAGGGTCAACGCTGTGGGACAGCATCCACGAAATCGGGACGACATCAGGAAGCGGTGGAACAACCTACGGGGGAAGGTGCGTTCCATGGTATCAAGGCACAACATCGCGGTGCAGAAGACTGGCGGCGGACCCCCACCTACTCCCCCCGAATTCACAGCATGGGAGGAGGAAGTCTTGCACATCCTGCATCCTGAGGGCCTCGCAGGAGTAAGCGGAGGAATGGACTCTGGTAAGGCAAATCTCCACTACTTCATTCCCCCCACCCCACCTGCATGCCAAATCATACCCCCACCCTCACCCCCACCCCCATCACACCAACTCCTTGCAAATGGCTCACCATCACAACCCACCCATCCCAAAACCTACCCCTGCATGCCTCCCCAAAGCATGGACACCCATCACCAAAGCATGCCCACTGCACATACCCATCTCCCCCACAAGCCACCCTCACAAAAGCCCCCACAAGGGAATGCCAGCACTGAGGTCCACGGCCACCCACGCATTACACGAAATGCCACACACAGAAGCAATAACCATACTCTTATACCCCTGCAGGACCCGAATGCCACCACACCGCCACAGAGGGTCCAGAGATGTCCATCCCACCCCCAGAAGAGGCCCCCAGTGATGACAGCAGCTCTGTCTCCCTGGACCCAGATGACCAGCCGGGCCCATCGGGGACCTCGGGACAGTCGGTTCCCCACAGACAGCCACAGGCTACACCAGACCCAACCCCCTCTGGGAACACCAGCACAGCTCCCACCCAGCGGGCCCATGCCTCTGTCTCCAGGACACGTCAATCAGCGGTGTGTCCACCACTAGAGGGCACCCAGGTTGACCCACCACCCCAACAACAACAGGGACCTGGGGCAGTGGTAGTGGGCACACCGTCCAGGGGACAGAGGCCCAGGGAAACAGGGGAACTGGGAGGGCTGCTGTGCGACAGGGGGGGGTGACAGGCCCAGGGAACCGACTCTCCAAGAGGCCCTCTCCTCCATCATGGGAGCATACCACCACTCCCAGGAGACGATGGCTACGGTACTGGCCAGGTTCCAGGAAATCCAGGTCATGCAGGAGCAACAGTACATGGGGTTCAGAGAGGAACTGAGGAGCATTAGTTCCGCAATGGGGACCATCGTCGTGGCCCTACACCAGATAGTCACCACATTGCGGGACCATGTGGCACCACAAAGGGCCCATGTCACTAGCCTGGACCAGGAACAGCCTACCACCTCCGCCGGCGCTAGTGGACAGGAGGCCCCCACACAACGACAGGCCACCAGAACCCCACCTCCTGCAGAAGAAGAACCACCCCGCAAGCGGAACCTGAGATCTCACAAGAAGACAGAGTAGGATGCCAAGACCCCGCCAGCAAACGATACCCCCTGATGTCATCCCACTGTCCCACATTGTCACCCTGTCCAACTTTGAACTGCCCCTGCTACATCCTTCCACAGGCATATGGACAATGCACCTGTGAGACTGAAAACTGGACTCTGCCATGGACATTACTCCACCATCACCCATCACCGTTTTACAATCATGTACCATAATTTAGCACTTTAATAAATTCACTTATTGCACTTAATAAATCTGGAGTCTGCTTGTATTTTCAACAAATGTATTAGACATAACGGTGCCAAAATGTTCAGTTACATTGTGATGACAACATACCACTGTCACACAGCTGTAGTCCATGGGCAAACAAAGCAGAGGTCACGCAGTGGGGCCCACAGCTCTGAAAACGGAAGGGAAAGTCACAACTCAGTTAACAGGAACTGGGGGGAACTCAGACAGTAGAGAGGCAGGAGACTTTAAGTAAATGTAAAATGGCGTGGTTGATTCGTACCTGTATGCTACTGAAAATACTGTTGTATCACTGTGTCCCTGTTGTCTGTGTCGTCCCCGTCGTCTTCCTCCTCTTCACTCTCCACAGGCTCCACAGCTGGCACAACACCACCATCTGGACCATCCTCCTGCATGAAAGGCACCTGGCGTCGCAAAGCCAGGTTGTGAAGCATACAGCAGGCCACGATGATATGGCACACCTTCTTTGGTGAGTACATTAGGGATCCACCTGTCATATGCAGACACCTAAACCTGGCCTTCAGGAGGCCGAAGGTTCTTTCTATAACCCTCCTAGTTCACCCATGGGCCTCATTGTAGCGTTCCTCTGCCCTTGTCCTGGGATTCCTCACTGGGGTAAGTAGCCACGACAGGTTGGGGTAACCAGAGTCACCTATTAGCCACACACGGTGTCTCTGTAGCTGTTCCATCACATAAGGGATGCTGCTATTTCGCATGATGTACGCGTCATGCACAGGCCTAGGGAACTTGGCATTTACATGGGAGATGTACTGGTCAGCCAAACAGACCACCTGGACATTCATCGAATAATAACTTTTTCTGTTCCTGTACACCTGCTCACTTCCACTGGGGGGAACCAAAGCCACATGGGTCCCATCAATGGCACCAATGATGTTGGGAATATGTCCAAGGGCATAGAAATCACCCTTCACTGTAGCCAAATCGCCCACCTCAGGGAAAACAATGTAGCTCCGCATGTATTTCATCAGGGCAGACAACACTCTGGACAAAACCTTAGAAAACATAGGCTGAGACATCCCTGATGATATGGCCACTGTTGTTTGGAATGATCCACTTGCCAAAAAATGGAGTACTGACAGAACCTGCACCAGAGGGGGAATCCCTGTGGGTTGGCGAATGGGGGACATCAGGTCTGGCTCCAGCTGGGCACACAGATCATGTATAGTGGCTCGGTCAAGTCTGTATGTCAGTATGACATGTCGTTCTTCCATTGTCGACAGGTCCACCAGCGGTCTGTACACGGGAGGATTCCTCCATCTCCTCGCAAGTCCCAGCGGACAGTGCCTAGGAAGGACAACATGGAGCACAGAGTCAAGCAACCCACAGGTACGTATCCACAGCTTGCACAAAACACGATTCGCTATGCATTGAATGGCTTGTATGAGTGGCAATGCAAGGCCTAGGCCTGTGTGATGCAGTAGAAATTAAGGCATGTGGGCCCTTGAAATGGCGGCTGCCTGACCTGTGAAGTGTGACAATGGGATGTGAGGTCAATGCGCTGGCGTGGCACACCGTGGCGGTAGGCGGTCGAAGACCGCGGCGCAAAGCAGCATTGGTTAACATTGAACCCTATGGGTCTCAGGAGCCAATGACGATGTGAGCCGGCGGTCGCGGTACGCACCGCCGCGGTACGCACCGCCGCGGGCGTGACCGCCATTTTCTAACTACTTAATCACTCGGGACCCGATCATCCACAGGAGAGGACCTATACTGCAAGTGCTGCTGTGAGCTCGGTCTGGGAGATACAATGGCTGCTGCGACTGGGGAAAGGGCCCCTGCCTTCACATCTGAGGAATTGGAGAAACTTGTGGATGGGGTCCTCCCCCAGTATGCGCTACTCTACGGTCCTCCAGACCAACAGGTAGGTACACAGGGAGCACGTAGTATGGGCTATGCCTGTGTTGAGTGGGGTGGATGTAAGATGGTGGGGAGGGGAGCGAATGAGGAGTGCAACGCACAACAGATGAGAGCATGTGCCACATGGCAAGGTTGGGGAGGGGGGGCCACTCACATCGACCATGCAAGAAAATGATGATATTTATTTTCCCACCCTGTCCATGTCACATAGGTCAGCGTCCATCAGAAGATCGACATTTGGCGTGCCATCGCCAAGGACGTCCGGGCCCTGGGGGTCCACAACAGACGGGGCACCCACTGCCGCAAGAGGTGGGAGGACATCCGCCGCGGGAGCAGAAAGACCGCCGAGGCTCTGCTGGGGATGGCCTCCCAACCTAGGAGGGGTGCCACACGGCATTTGACCCCCCTGATGTCCCGGATCCTGGCGGTGGCCTACCCTGATTTGGATGGGCGCGTGAGGACATCACAGCAGACACAAGGGGGTGAGTCTCAGCACATTCTCCTATATTAGCGCACAGTGGAGGTGTCTGGGTGGGGGAGGAGGGCTGTGGCTATCTCTAGGCCAGGGCGGTTTCTGTAGGCTAGGCCCCTCCGTTAGGCATGGCCCTGTGCCCCCGCCCCCCACCTCTGTAGGGTGCTAAGTACAGATATCCATGGTCCGGACTCACCTATGTGTGCATTTGTCGTCCATAGACTTGTAGGCCAAGTCACAAAAATTGAGTAGTGTACCCCGAGTGCGCAGCGTAGTGCAGGGGCCTTCTGTGTCTGTCCTCTCCGCCAACGGTGCCGCCAATGCATGCATTCAACATGTCTTTCTTTCTTCTCCCCTCCCCTTTTTTTTGGTATTCCTGTTCATGTGTGCATTAGCATCATCAGGCGGAGGAGAAGTGGCATCGGCGCACGAGCGAGCTGCATCTCACATGGCCCCGGAGGGCCATGCAACCGACTCAGAGTACACCAGTGAGACGGAGGGCGAGGGGAGCTCCACAACGGGGACCCGTGGAGACGTCAGCGACACCGACACGTCCTCGGAAGGGAGCTCCCTTGTGGTGGCGGCAACATCCGTGCCCACCGCAACAACAGGTACAGCCACCACCCAGCGCACCAGCCCCGCCCTCCCAGCAGCCCCTCAGCGTTCGCCCCGTGCCCGCTCAGCCAGGAAGCCGGGCATCTCCTTCGCCCCTGGCACCTCAGGTCCTGCCCCAGTTACCCCTGCTGCCCTCAGTGCGGAGATCATTGACCTCCTGAGGACGCTCATTGTTGGGCAGTCTACCCTTTTGAATGCCATCCAGGGGGTAGAAAGGGAGGTGCATCGGAGCAATGCATACCTGGAGGGCATTCATTCGGGTCAGGCTGCCCATCAGCGATCGTTCAACGCTCTGGCCTCAGCACTGACGGCAGCAATTGTCCCTGTGTCTAGCCTCCCCCCTCCAACTTCCTCAACCCAGTCCCACTCCCCTGTTCCTCTGCCTATCCCAGACACACCTACAGACCAGCCTGCACACACCTCAACACCCAAGGGCAGCTCATCCAGACATAATCACCACAGATCACACAAGCATTCTCCCAAACAACATCCACATGCAGACATGCCAACAGCCACTGCCTCCTCTGTGTCCCCCTCCTCCTCGTCTCCCTCCTCCCTCCCTGTGACGTCTCCACTCACATCTGCATGCACACCACCATCAGCCAGTACGTCCAAAACCACCACACCCACAAGAACAGTCCGCACACGTGCAGTCACCACCCCCACTGCCATTTACACGTCCCCTGTGTCCTCTCCCACTGTGTCTGTCACCCCCTCTTCCAAACCACACAAACGCAGGCAGTCACCCACCCAACAGCCATCCACCTCACGACAGCCTCCAGCACAAGCACCTGCACCCAAAGACAGCACACTTGACTCTCCTACAACCACATCCTCTTCCTCCACTCCCATACCCACTACAACTACCCGTCCCTGTCTGTCGAAATTGATTTTCCTTTCCAACCTTGACCTCTTTCCAACAACTGACCCACCCCCTCCATCTCATAAGACTCCAATCAGCACCTCAGGCACCACAAGCCCTGCACCTACTAGGACCATCGTTCAGGGCTATTGGAGTCCACCAGCTCCTAGGGCAGGAACATCGGCCAGCAGCAAGGGGACAGGCAGCCCACCCCCTGGGAAAAGAACAAAAAAAGGGAAGGGGCGGCGCGACAGGCCTGAGACGGCTGCCCCCAAGGACACCACCCTTGCAACGTCACCTGGCCCATCCAGAAAGGGAGGCAAGGGCCCCAGAGTTTCTGCCAAGGAGGGCAAGGGCAGGAGGGCGGACAAGTCCGGCAGCGGTCGAGCTGCCCAGGAGGGCCCCACCAGCCCCATTTGGGGTGTGACAGAGGACACCCACGGGCCCATGACTCCAGCACAGGAGGGCCCCGCAAGCGAAAGGTCGGATGGCGACTGAGCGGCATTTATTGGCAAGATCTGGTTCCCTGGGAACACAAGACAAGCACCGCTGAACAGGGCCCCGCCGTGGCAAGCACCGCTGAACAGGGCCCCGCCGTGAGAAGCACCGCTGAACAGGGCCCCGCCGTGACAAGCACCGCTGAACAGGGCCCCGCCGTGAGAAGCACCGCTGAACAGGGCCCCGCCGTGAGAAGCACCGCTGAACAGGGCCCCGCCGTGAGAAGCACCGCTGAACAGGGGCCCGCCGTGAGAAGCACCGCTGAACAGGGGCCCGCCGTGAGAAGCACCGCTGAACAGGGCCCCGCCAAGACAAGCACCGCTGAACAGGGCCCCGCCAAGACAAGCACCGCTGAACAGGGCCCCACCAAGACAAGCACCGCTGAACAGGGCCCCGCCAAGACAAGCACCGCTAACAGGGCCCCACCAAGACAAGCACCGCTGAACAGGGCCCCGCCAAGACAAGCACCGCTAAACAGGGCCCCGCCAAGACAAGCACCGCTGAACAGGGCCCGCCGTGAGAAGCACCGCTCCGCTGGGCCCTTCCTGTCAAGCACCGCTCCGCTGGGCACCGCCGTCTCTGCACCGCTCCGCTGGGCCCTTCCTGTCAAGCACCGCTCCGCTGGGCCCTTCCTGTCAAGCACCGCTCCGCTGGGCACCGCCGTCTCTGCACCGCTGGACCATTGGCAGGGCCGGATCTGTGTCGGGCAGGGCTTCACGAAGCACTCTGGCCAACATGCCTCCTCCATAACCAGTGGAGTCTGTAATCCACCTGATGGACTCTGGCTTTGCACTCCCCCGGATGGTACAGTGGGCAATCCTCCCACTGTAGAGACTTGAGAGACTGTGGCTTTGCACTCCCCAGGATGGTACAGTGGGCAATCCACCCACTGTAGAGACTTGAGAGACTGTGGCTTTGCACTCCCCAGGATGGTACAGTGGGCAATCCACCCACTGTACTGTAGAGACTTGAGAGACTGTGGCTTTGCACTCCCCAGGATGGTACAGTGGGCATGGAGGCCCCTCGTGGATCTGGCGTCGTGGACTCCTGTGGCTGAGGTGCCCCCCTTCCCTCCCCCCTGAGGTGCCTGTGGTTTTATCATCTGATGCCCCAGCAGTGTTCTCTCCAATGGAAATGGGTCTCGTGTGTGGGCTTTGCCCATGTGTTTATGCACATTGCCCCACGAACAATGGAATGTAGGCAATATGTGCCGGACCATTGGACTATGGATATATTGTTAATGTGGTAATATATTTATTTGATACATCTCATTTGTCACTTCAGTTCAAATATGCTTTAATATACTTCAATTTTAATGAACATTTTATTTTGTCTTTGCATTATTCCGGGGGGTTTGGGGGGTGTCACTTTGACTTGTTGCTCTGCATTGGTGTGTAGGGATTGGGGGGGGGGGGGGGTCGCGTATGTGTGTGCCCGTAACCTTTTCTCCTCCCCCCTCCCCTGTGTCGTAGATGCAGTACTCACCGGTGTCTTCTGCGCCGGCGTTCGTGCTCCTGGTAGAGGAGCAGGAAGACAATGGCTGGTAGGATGTTTAATTCGGGTTCCATGCTGTCCAGATTCCTCGTGGAGTGTGTATAGGTGAGCGTTTTCCCGTTCGTAGTCTGTTTCTGCTGTGTTTTTATCGGCGGGGCTCCCGCCCCGGAAAAGGTGGCGGATTGGTGGGTCGTGATAAGGTGGGCGGTACATTGTCTGCCGCCTGTCTGTTGGCGGTGACCGCCGCGCTGTTTGTTTGTCCCGCCGTGGCGGTCGGAGTGTTAAAGTGGCGGGCTGTGTTGGCGGTTCCCGCCAGGGTCAGAATTCCATTTTTTTTACCGCCTGCCTGTTGGCGGGATGGCCGCCGCTTTAACACCGACCGCCAGGGTTGGAATGACCCCCATAGACTTCAAGAAAAAGCACATGTTTAATCCCAAATTCATAGGTCCCTACACTGTCCTTCAGCAAGTCAATCCTGTGACCTATAAACTGCAATTACCAAGGTCACTACGTATTCATCCAGTATTCCACACTTCCCTCCTGAAAAAAGCAGTCCAGAAGGACCGCCCTCATCCAGCTCCAGTTTTAGTACAGGGGGAAGTGGAATACGAAGTCAAGAAGGTGTTGGATTCCAAACTGAGAGGGCGTAATCTATGGTACTTAATCTCGTGGAAAGGTTATGGCCCTGAAAATAACTCATGGGTTTCCGCATCTGATGTTCATGCTCCACTACTTGTGAGGCGTTTTCATTGTCTCAATCCAGGCAAGCCAGGCCCTAGAGCACGTCTGGGAGAGGGGAGTACTGTCAACATCAGGGCAGTGCGTGCTCTACGGGCCACTGGAATGCTAAAACCAGCACTTCCAAGATAACGTAATTCATGCATTATGCTGATGTACTGTTGTTCAACCTTTTGCATTGCAGAGTTTAATCCTGAAGACATATTCAAGGTGCTTATAAATACTGTTCATTTGCACTGTATTGCTGCAGGCTTTCAGAGTGTGTCAGTGTGAGGTCCCTTTCCAGGGCCTTTTAAAAGCTTCCTCTGCAGCATGACTGGGTGTGGTTTGTGGGTTGTGCCAAGACTCTATATAAGGGAGCCAGCCCAGCTCCACGTGCTCACTATTCAGAGGTCCCGGTGCAGAGCAGCAGCAACTTCCTGAGCTCCTGTTCTGGAGGCCTACTTTGATCTTCCAGGCCTTGTCCTTCATTGTGTTGGTGATCCTTGATCAGGGCGGTAGGACGGAGGTCGGGCTGGGCCCCTGATCCCGTTCTCGAAGACTTTTGAGTTCTTGGGCCTAATTTTCATGATGAAAGATTTTATCTTGTGCGTGTGAATGTGTGCTTGTTTTTTTCTGGCATTTGCATGTTGATACTCGAATCGGCAAGATGTGCGATTCATTTCTTGTGTGTAATTCTTGATATTCATTGTGCGCTACCATTTCTTGGCATTCACATGGTGGCATTTGAATCAGCAAGACGCGCGATTAATTTCTTGTGAGTAATTCTTGATATTCATTGTGCGCTACCATTTCTTGCCATTCACATGGTGGCATTCGAATCGGCAAGACACGCGATTCATTTCTTGAGTGTAACTCTTGATATTCATTCTGAGCTACCATTTCTTGCCATTTCACATGGTGGCATTCGAATCGGCAAGACACGCAATTCATTTCCTGTGTTTAACTCGTGGTATTCATTGTGCGCTACCATTTCATGGCATTTACATGGTGGCATTCGAATCGGCAAGACGTGCGATTCATTTCTTGTGCTGAACTCATAATGTTCATTGTGCGCTACCCTTTCATGGCATTTACATTGTGGCATTCGAATCGGCAAGACGCACAATTCATTCCTTGTGTGTAACCATTGATGCTCATCGTGCGCAACCATTTCTTGGCACTTTTAAGGTGACGTTCGAATCGGCAAAACGCGCGATTCATTTCCTGCATTTAAACTTGATGTTTCAGATTGCTTGCAGTGTGCGTGAGCATTTCATGACATTTGCATATTCTTGTTGAATTCAGCGATGTGCGCAATTCATCTTTCTGCATTTAAAAAGTAAGAGTTTGAATTTTAGATGCTACATTATATATGCATAATGAGTCCCTTAATACAACTCCTATGGTGTTCCAGAAAACGTTCAGATTATTTCCTTGTCCTCATCCAAAAAGGCTATGTTTGATTCTGAAGACATAATTCTAGAGGGTGCTTTTGTTTCTAGTCAATGTGTAACGTTTCATTAAGAGATTCATTGAGAAGTTGTATTAATCATTCTTAATTTCTTCCCAGGTAACCAGATGTCTTGAGGCCTAGTTATTTAGTCCATGCTTAAGTTATCCATGGTTACAGTATGACAATGCTTAGAATCATAGGTGGTCATTCTGACCTCGGCGGTAAAAGGCGCCTACCGCCGGTCAGAAATCCTCCATAATCCCGCCGCGGTCGCGGAAACCCGCCACGGTCATTCTGACCCGCAGAAGGCAAACCTCCGAAAATCCGACCGCCACAACAGACCGCCA
This sequence comes from Pleurodeles waltl, assembly GCF_031143425.1. NCBI lineage: Eukaryota > Metazoa > Chordata > Amphibia > Caudata > Salamandridae > Pleurodeles > Pleurodeles waltl. The sequence goes on along the minus strand of NC_090439.1, from coordinate 788,300,391 downwards.
GACCAGCGGTCGGCGGAAAGGTGGAGGTGACCAAACCTCCACCGCCACGCCAACAGAAATACGCCCATGCCATTACGACCCACGAATCCACGCGGCGGTCATTCAAACGCGGTATTCCATTGGCGGGACACACCGGCGCGGTCAGAATACACACAAACGAACAAAACTCACCCACATTGGACGATTTGAATCCCACACACCTGATACACATACACACACCACTCCCACACACACAATACAATATAAAACACCCACCCACATCACCCACAAACCCCTACGCTTAAAAATTCGTAAAGAAGACAAGAGCGAGACACCAGCATCCAAAACATAACAGCCACAGACACTCAACACCATCACCCACACACTATCCACACACAAAACAACACACACCACCACACTCAACTCACTTAAATACACATACTCCACCCCACACATCATACACACCACCCCATGGCACCCCAAAGACAACCCCGCTTCACAGACGAAGAACTCAGGGTTATGGTGGAGGAAATCGTTCGGGTAGAGCCCCAGCTGTTCGGCACACAGATACAATACACCAGCATTGCCCGGAGGACGGAGCTATGGCAGAGGATTGTCGACAGGGTGAACGCAGTGGGACAGCACCCCAGAAATCGGGAAGACATCAGGAAGCGATGGAACGACCTACGGGGGAAGGTGCGTTCCATGGTATCCAGGCACAACATCGCCGTGCAGAAGACTGGCGGAGGACCCCCACCTCAACCCCCACAATTCACATCATGGGAGGAGGAAGTCTTGAACATCCTGCATCCTGACGGCCTCGCAGGAGTCGGCGGAGGAATGGATACTGGTAAGTTGAAGCTTCAATACTGCTTCCCCCCCACCTGCATGCCAAATCAGACCCCAACCCTCACCCCCATCCTCGAACCCCACCCTCACCCCCATCCTCACCCCCACCCTCACCCCCACCACCATCCTCACCCCCACCACCATCCTCACCCCCACCCCCAGCACACCTATTCCCCGCCAATGTCTCACCATCACAACCCACACATCCCAAAACCTAGGCCTGCATGCGTCCACTAAGCATGGACACCCATCACCAAAGCATGCCCAATGCATATACACATCCCCCCCACAAGCCACCCTCACCAAAGCCCCCACACACGAATGCCAGCACTTGGGGACACGGGAACCCACAGATACACCCATATGCCACACATTGAAACTATAACCATACCTCTATACCCCTGCAGGACCCGACCGTCAACACACCGCGGCGGAGGGGCCAGAATTATCCACACCCCCCACCCAAGAGGCCGTCAGCGATGACAGCAGCTCTGTCGATCTGGACACCGATGACCAGCCCGGACCATCGGGGACCTCTGGACAGTCGGTTCCCCTCACACAGGCACAGGCCACTATAGACCGTAACCCCTCTGGGAACACCAGCACAGCTCCCACCCAGCGGGCCCATGCCTCTGTCTCCAGGGCGCGTCAATCTGCGGTGTGTCTACCACTACAGGGCACCCAGGATAACCCACCACCCCAACAACAACAGGGACCTGGGGGCAGTGGTAGTGGGCACACCGGCCAGGGGGCAGAGGCCCAGGGAAACAGGGCAACTCGGCGGGCAGCTGTGCGACAGGGGGGGGAGGAGAGGCCCAGGGAACCCACTCTCCACGAGGTCCTCACCACCATCATGGGAGCATACAACCGCTCCCAGGAGACGATGGCGACGGTACTGGCCCGGTTCCAGGAGATCCAGGTGCTGCAGGAGGAACACTATCGGGGGTACAGGGAGGACATCAGAGCCATCAACACCACCCTGGTTACCATGGTAGGGCTGCTGCAGGACCTCGTAAACAGCAGGGCGGACACTGAACAACACCCAAGGGCCCCTGCCACTAGCCTGGACAAAGAACAGCCATCCACCTCCACCGGCGCTAGTGGACAGGAGGCCCCCGCACAGCAGCAGCCCACCAGACCCCCACCTCCTGCAGGAGAAGAACCACCCCGCAAGAGGGCCCTGAGATCTCGCAAGAAGACAGAGTAGGATGTCAAGACCCCCGCCAGCAAAGGATACCACCTGATGTCATCCCACTGTCCCACATTGTCACCCTGTCCATCCTTGAACTGCCCATGCTCCATCTCTCCACAGGCCTCTGGACAATGCACCTGTGTGACTGTTACTCTGGACTCTGCCATGGACATTCCTTCACCATAGCCCCCACCCACTTGAAACCACCCATCCCATTTTGAGCACTTCAATAAACACCTATTTTGCACCAAAATATCAGGAGTCTGGCTGTGATTTCAATAGATTGTAATTGACATGACAGTGCAAATATGTCCTTGTACATGGTGAAGTCAACAAACAGCTGCCACAAAGCTGTAGTCCATGGGGAAACGAAGCACAGGACTCGTAGTGGGGACCCCAGATCTGAAATAGGGAGGGAAAAGCCAAAACTCAGTCATCATACACTGGGGCAAATAGACAGGCAGCAGAGATGCTGCAGAGTAGTTAACATTTACTAAATTATCTTTGAAATGTTACCTGTGTCCTATTGGAAGTACTGTTCAATGATTCTGTCCCTGTTGTCTGTTTCAGCCCCGTCGTCTTCCTCCTCGTCACTCTCCTCAGGTTCCACCGCTGCCACAACACCACCGTCTCGACCATCCTCCTGCAGGAAAGGCACCTGGCGGCGCAAAGCCAGGTTGTGAAGCATGCAGCAGGCCACGATGATGTGACACACCTTCTTAGGTGAGTACATTAGGGATCCACCGGTCATATGCAGGCACCTAAACCTGGCCTTTAGGAGGCCAAAGGTGCGTTCGATCACCCTCCTAGTACGCCCATGGGCCTCATTGTACCGTTCCTCTGCCCTGGTCCGGGGATTCCTTACTGGGGTCAGTAGCCACGACAGGTTGGGGTACCCAGAGTCCCCCACTAGCCATACACGGTGTCTCTGTAGCTGTTCCATCACGTAAGGGATGCTGCTATTCCTGAGGATGTAGGCGTCATGCACTGACCCTGGGAATTTGGCATTTACATGCGAGATGTACTGGTCAGCCAAACACACCACCTGGATGTTCATTGAATGGTAACTTTTTCTGTTCCTGTACACCTGCTCCCTGTCTCTTGGGGGAACCAAAGCCACATGGGTCCCATCAATGGCACCAATTACGTTGGGAATATGTCCAAGGGCGTAGAAATCACCCTTCACTGTAGCCAATTCGCCCACCTCAGGGAAAATGATGTAGTTCCTCACGGATTTCATCAGGGCAGACAACACTCTGGATAACACCTTTGAAAACATGGGCTGAGACATCCCGGAAGCAATTCCCACGGTTGTCTGAAATGACCCACTTGCCAAGAAATGTAGTACTGACATGACCTGCACCAGAGGGGGAATCCCTGTGGGTTGGCGGATGGGGGACATCAGGTCGGGCTCCAGCTGGGCACACAGTTCATGGATAGTGGCACGGTTAAGACGGTAGGTCAGGATAATGTGGCGTTCTTCCATTGTCGACAGGTCCACCAGCGGTCGGTACACGGGAGGATTCATCTGTCTCCTCGCCCAACCCAGCGGACGGTGCCTAGGAAGGACAACATGGAGCACACAGTCAGGCAACCCACAGGTACGTACTCACAGCTAGCACAGTATACGATTCTCTATGCAGTGAATGGCGTGTCTGAGTGGCTATGCAAGGCCTAGGCCTGTGTGACGCAGTTGAAATTGAGCCATGTGGGCCCTGGAAATGGCGGCTGCCTGACCTGTGAAGTGTGACAATGGGATGTGAGGTCAATGCGCTGGCGTGGCACACCGCGGCGGGCGGCGGGCGAAGACCGCGGCGCGAAGCCGCATTGGTTAACATTGAAGCCTATGGGTTTCAGGAGCCAATGGCGAAGGGCGCCGGCGGTGGCGGGACGCACCGCCGCGGTACGCACCGCCGCGGACGTGACCGCCATTTTCTATCTACTTATCCACTTGCGACTTGAACTTTCACAGGAGAGGACCTATACTGCAAGTGTTGCTGTGACCTCGGTCTGGAAGGGACAATGGCTGCTGCGACTGGGGAAAGGGCCCCTGCCTTCACTGGAGAGGAGTTGGAGAAACTTGTGGATGGGGTCCTCCCCCAGTATGCGCTACTCTACGGTCCTCCAGACCAACAAGTGAGTTTAATTCAATATGGATTTGGGGCCACTGGCTGGCTTGGGGGCCTGGCGGGGATGGGGGGCATGTTGGGGCTGGCGGGGGGCCTGGCGGGGGGCCTGGCGGGGATGGGGGGCATGTTGGGCCTGGCGGGGGGCCTGGCGGGGATGGGGGGCATGTTGGGCATGGCGGGGGCCTGGCGGGGGGCCTGGCGGGGATGGGGGGCATGTTGGGGCTGGCGGGGGGCCTGGCGGGGGGCCTGGCGGGGATGGGGGGCATGTTGGGCCTGGCGGGGGGCCTGGCGGGGATGGGGGGCATGTTGGGCATGGCGGGGGGCCTGGCGGGGATGGGGGGCATGTTGGGCCTGGCGGGGATGGGGGGCATGTTGGGCATGGCGGGGGGCCTGGCGGGGGGCCTGGCGGGGATGGGGGGCATGTTGGGGCTGGCGGGGGGCCTGGCGGGGATGGGGGGCATGTTGGGCATGGCGGGGGGCCTGGTGGGGATGGGGGGCATGTTGGGCATGGCGGGGGCCTGGCGGGGATGGGGGGCATGTTGAGCATGGCGGGGGGCCTGGCGGGGGGCCTGGCGGGGAATGGGGGGCATGTTGGGCATGGCGGGGGGCCTGGCGGGGATGGGGGGCATGTTGGGCATGGCGGGGGGCCTGGCGGGGGGCCTGGCGGGGATGGGGGGCATGTTGGGCATGGCGGGGGGCATGGCGGGGATGGGGGGCATGTTGGGCATGGCGGGGGGCCTGGCGGGGATGGGGGGCATGTTGGGCATGGCGGGGGCATGGCGGGGGGCCTGGCGGGGATGGGGGGCATGTTGGGCATGGCGGGGGGCCTGGCGGGGGGCCTGGCGGGGATGGGGGGCGTTGGGCCACTGGAAAGGAAAATGCTGAGTAACTTGAACGTGGTATTTCTCCCTCCCTGTACGTGTCACATAGGTCCGCGCCCATGAGAAGATCGGGATTTGGCATGCCATCGCCAAGGAAGTCCGGGCCCTGAGGGTCCACCATCGACGGGGCACCCACTGCCGCAAGAGGTGGGAGGACATCCGCCGCGGGACCAAGAAGACCGCCGAGTCTCTGCTGGGGATGGCCTCCCAACGTAGGCGGGGTGCCTGCCGTCAACTGAGCCCCCTGATGTTCCGGATCCTGGCGGTGGCCTACCCTGATTTGGATGGGCGCGTGAGGGCAGCACAGCAGACACAAGGGGGTGAGTACAAGCATTATCTACTCTGTTGTTGCGCAGTGGAGGTGTCTGGGTGGGGGAGGAGGGCTGGGGGTCCCCCTAGGCCAGGGCGATATCTGTAGGCTGGGCACCCCCGTAAGCCCCTGTGTCCCCAGCCACCACCCTCAGTAGTTTGTCAGTACAGCCATCCCTGGGCCGTGTCATCCATGGGTGCAGTTGTCAACTCTAGGCGTGTAGGGCATGTTCCACGGAATGCGTAGCGTACCCCAAGTGCGCAACTTAGTGCAGGGGGCATCTGTGTCTGTCATGTCCGCTAACTGTACCGGAGATCCATGTACTCAATATCCCTTTATTTCTCTCTCCCCCCCCCCTTTTTGTTTGTCTTTCTGTGCTTGTGTGCATCAGCATCATCAGGCGGAGGAGAAGTGGCATCGGGGCAGGAGGGAGCTGCATCTCACATGGCCCAGGAGGGCCATGCCACAGAGTCAGACTGGACCAGTGAGACGGAGGGCGAGGGGAGCTCCACGACGGGGACGACTGGAGCCTGCAGCGACACGGACACGTCCTCGGAAGGGGGCTCCCTTGCGGGGGTGGCACCATCCGTGCCCCCCGCCATTACAGGTACAGCCGCCACCCAGCGCACCATCTCCGCCCTCCCAGCAGCCCCTCCGCGTTCGCCCCGTGCCCGCTCTGCCAGGAAGCCGGGCATCTCCTTCGCCCCAGGCACCTCAGGCCCTGCCCCTGTTACCCCCGCTGCCCTCAGTGAGGAGGTCATTGACCTCCTCCGAACGCTCATTGTTGGGCAGACTACCCTTTTGAATGCCATCCAGGGGGTGGAGAGGGAGGTTCATCGCAGCAATGCGTACCTGGAGGGCATTCATTCGGGTCAGGCTGCCCATCAGCGATCGTTCCAGGCTCTGGCCTCAGCACTGACGGCAGCCATTGTCCCTGTCTCCTGCCTGCCTCTACTAACTCCCTCCTCCCAGTCTCCTGTTCCTCTGCCTGTCCCACCCACACCATCAGACCAGCCTGCACACACCTCAACACCCAAGAGAAGCTCATCCAAACATAAGCACCACAGATCACGCAGACATTCACACACGCAACATTCCGATGCAGACATGCCAACAGTCACTACCACCTCTGTGACCCCCACCTCCTCGTCTCCCTCCTCCCTCCCTGTGACGTCTACACTCACACCTCCATTCACCTCACCATCAGCCAGTGTTTCCATCACCAGCACACCCTCCACTCCAGTCCGCACACGTGCAGTCACCAGCCCCACTGCCATTTACACGTCCCCTGTGTCCTCTCCCACTGTGTCTGTCACCCCCTCTTCCACACCACACAAACGCAGCCACCCACCCACCCAACAGCCATCCACCTCACGACAGCCTATCCCTCCTGCACCTGCACCCAAAGACAGCAAACGTGACTCACCTACAACCACATCCTCTCCCTCCACTCCCATTCCCACTGTACCTACCACTCTCCATTGTCCCAAGAAGCTCTTCCTCGCCACTACTAACTTCTTTCCTGACCCTGAGCCCCCCCCTCCTTCTCGTCGGGGTAAGAAGAGCACCTCAGCCACCACCAGCCCTGCAGCCCCCTTGACAAGGGTGCAGGGGTATTGGAGCCCGCCAGCCCGCATGTCTGGATCTTCGCCCAGCAGCAAGGGGACAGCCAGCCCACCCCCTGGGAAGAGGAGCAGAAGGAGGAAGGGGCGCCGCAGGAGCCCGCCTTCTACATCCCCCCCGGACACCACCCAGAGACAGTCACCAGCCACAGCTCCAAAGGGAGGAAAGGGCCACAGGCCGACGACTAAGGAGGGCAAGGGCAGCAAGTTGGAGAGGTCAGGCAGCAGGCCTGCTGCCCAGGAGGAGCCCACAACCCCCATAGCCGCTGCCCCGGGAGGAACCGGCACAGCTGCCCCGGGAGAGCCCACCAGCCCCATAGCCGCTGCCCAGGGAGGACCCAGCCCAGCTGGCCAGGAGGGCCCCACCACCCACAGCCCAGGTGGGCAGTGAAGGAGCACCATCCCCGCTGCCCAGGAGGGCACCACCAGGCATTTAGCAGTTGGCCATAGACCGTCCGCCGTCTCAAGAACCACTGAACTGGGCCCCACCGTCTCAAGAACCGCTGAACTGGGCCCTTCAAGGCAAGAACCGCTGAACTGGGCCCCGCCGTCTCAAGAACCGCTGTACTGGGCCCCGCCGTCTCAAGAACCGCTGAACTGGGCCCTTCAAGGCAAGAACCGCTGAACTGGGCCCTTCAAGGCAAGAACCGCTGAACTGGGCCCCGCCGTCTCAAGAACTGCTGAACTGGGCCCGCCGTCTCAAGAACCGCTGAACTGGGCCCTTCAAGGCAAGAACCGCTGAACTGGGCCCCGCCGTCTCAAGAACCGCTGAACTGGGCCCCGCCGTCTCAAGAACCGCTGAACTGGGCCCTTCAAGGTAAGAACCGCTGAACTGGGCCCCGCCGTCTCAAGAACCGCTGAACTGGGCCCTTCAAGGCAAGAACCGCTGAACTGGGCCCTTCAAGGCAAGAACCGCTGAACTGGGCCCTTCAAGGCAAGAACCGCTGAACTGGGCCCTTCAAGGCAAGAACCGCTGAACTGGGCCCCGCCGTCTCAAGAACCGCTGAACTGGGCCCTTCAAGGCAAGAACCGCTGAACTGGGCCCTTCAAGGCAAGAACCGCTGAACTGGGCCCCGCCGTCTCAAGAACCGCTGAACTGGGCCCTTCAAGGCAAGAACCGCTGAACTGGGCCCCGCCGTCTCAAGAACCGCTGAACTGGGCCCTTCACGGCAAGAACCGCTGAACTGGGCCCTTCAAGGCAAGAACCGCTGAACTGGGCCCCGCCGTCTCAAGAACCGCTGAACTGGGCCCCGCCGTCTCAAGAACCGCTGAACTGGGCCCTTCAAGGCAAGAACCGCTGAACTGGGCCCCGCCGTCTCAAGAACCGCTGAACTGGGCCCCGCCGTCTCAAGAACCGCTGAACTGGGCCCTTCAAGGCAAGAACCGCTGAACTGGGCCCCGCCGTCTCAAGAACCGCTGAACTGGGCCCCGCCGTCTCATGAACCGCTGAACTGGGCCCTTCAGGGCAAGAACCGCTGGCCCTTTGGCAGACGTGGCAGGGCAGGATCTATCTCGGGCAGGGCTGAAGGATGTCCTCTGGCCAACTTGCCTCCTCCAGTGGCAGTGGGGTCTGTTATGGACTGTATGGACTGTGGCTTTGCTCTCCCCAGGATGGCCCTCTTGGACTGTTTGGACTGTGGCTTTGCTCTCCCCAGGATGGCCCAGTGGGCAGGCCACCCACTGTATGGACTGTTTGGACTGTGGCTTTGCTCTCCCCAGGATGGCCCAGTGGGCAGGCCACCCACTGTATGGACTGTATGGACTGTGGCTTTGCTCTCCCCAGGATGGCCCAGTGGGCAGGCCACCCACTGTATGGACTGTTTGGACTGTGGCTTTGCTCTCCCCAGGATGGCCCAGTGGGCAGGCCACCCACTGTATAGACTGTATGGACTGTGGCTTTGCTCTCCCCAGGATGGCCCAGTGGGCAGGCCACCCACTGTATGGACTGTATGGACTGTGGCTTTGCTCTCCCCAGGATGGCCCAGTGGGCAGGCCACCCACTGTATGGACTGTATGGACTGTGGCTTTGCTCTCCCCAGGATGGCCCAGTGGGCAGGCCACCCACTGTATGGACTGTATGGACTGTGGCTTTGCTCTCCCCAGGATGGCCCAGTGGTCATGGAGTCCCCTCGTGGATCTGGCGTCGTGTACTCAAGTGGCTGAGGTGCCCCCCCTTCCCTTCCCCCTGAGGTGCCTGTCCTATTTTCTTTCTGATGCCCCTGCAGTGTTCTCTCCGTGGAGTTCTTGTCGTGGGACTGGGCCTTGCCCCTTTGCACAGGACCCCTGTGATCCACGGACAGTGGTTGGACTACATTTAGTAGCTGTATATATTTTGTACATAGTTTATTTATTTATTGGGATTAATGGCGTACATATTTAAATATATCTGCCCGTTTATGATCTCTTCTTTTGGTCTTTGCATTATTTCGGAGGGGGGTGGTTTGTGGGTTGTGACAGTGATCTGTGGGAATGCATTGATGTGTGTGTTGTAGTGGGTGTGGGTGGGTGGGTGTGTGCCGGTAATCTTTTCCCTCCCCTGTGTCGTAGGTGCAGTACTCACCGATGTCTTCCGCGCCGCCGGGCGTGCTCCTGGTATATGAGGAGGAATAGGAGTGCGGGGATGACCTGTAACTCTGGCTCCATACTGCCGGAATCTCGCGTGGAGTGCGTAGAGGTGAGCGTTTTCCCGTTCGTAGTCTGTTTCCGCCGTGTTCTTATCGGCGGTGCTCCCGCCCCGGAAAAGGTGGCAGATTGGTGGGTCGTAATAGGGTGGGCGGTACTTTGTCTGCCACCGGGCTGTTGGCGGGAACCGCCGCGCTGTTTGTTTGTACCGCTGTGGCGGTCGGAGTGTTAAGTTGGCGGGCTGTGTTGGCGGTTCCCGCCAGGGTCAGAATTGCATATTTTAGACCGCCGGCCTGTTGGCGGCTTGGCCGCCGCTTTATCACCGACCGCCAGGGTCAGAATGAGGGCCATAGTCTAGTAAAAGTTTAATGTGACATAATCTTGATACTGTGTGTGTTTAACCTTTTGTTTCCTACAGGTCACCTTCCCAGCTGTTCCCTACCTAATCCCCTTTTCCCCACTTGGACTCTCTTAGACTCTGTGACATTCTAATCAGAGTATTGGAGCTGTCTTGTGGTGGATATGTTGGGAACATGCGCAGACCCTGAGGATCTGGTGACTCTGACATCCGTATTCCGCAGCAACCACAGCACCGAAACTGCCCTCATTGCCGCCACTGGCGACATCAGAACCATACTGGACAACAGTGAAACCGTGGCCCTCATCCTACTGGACTTCTGAGCTGCGTTTAACACCGTCTGCCACCACACCCTACGAACCTGCCTCAGTGACGCAGGAATCCGCAACAGAGCCCTGGACTGGATTACCTCCTTTCTCACTGGCAGAATTCAGAGAGTCGGCTTCCCTCCATTTTGCTCTGAAGCCACTTAAATCATCTGCGGCGTACCCCAGGGTTCGTCCCTCAGCCCGACCCTCTTCAACGTCTACATGGCTCCGCTCGCTGACATCGCCCGATTTCTCAACCTCAACATCATCTCATATGCCTATGACACCCAGCTGATCCTCTCCCTCACCAAGGACACCGCCAAGACCAACCTCCACGAAGGAATGAAGGCCATCGCCGAATGGATGAAGAACAGCTGCCTGAAACTGAATTCTGACAAGACTGAGGTCCTCATCTTCAGCTCCACTCCCTCCACATGAGACGACTCCTGGTGGCCTGCCACATTGGGAACCGCACCAACACCCACCGACCACGCACTCAACCTGGGATTCATCCTGGACTCTTCACTATAAATGACCCAGCAAGTCAACACCATCTTTTCCTTCTGCCTCAACACCCTCTGCATGCTTCGGAAGATCTACAAATGGATCCCCACTGAAGCCAGAAGAACAGGCACCCATGCCCTCGTAAGCAGCAAACTAGACTGCGACAATGCCCTCTACGCAGGAACCACGGGCAAACTCCAGAAAAGACTGCAACGCATCAAGAATGCCACTGCACGCCTCAGCCTGGACATCCCCCGACACTGCCACATAAAAGCCCACCTGAGAGAGCTGCATTGGCTCCCCGTCAACAAGAGAATCCCCTTCATACTCCTCATCCACGCTCACAAGGCACTGCACAACACCGTACCAGAATACCTCAACAGACAGCTCTCCTTCTACACCCCGACCCGACATCTTCGTTCCGCCGACCTTGCCCTCTCCACCATCCAACGCATCTGCAGAACAACCACCGGCAGCAGATCATTCTCGCACCTCGCCGCCAAGACATGGAACATGCTTCCCATCCACCTGCGTCAGACCAAGGATCTCCTTACCGTCAGGAGACATATAAAAGACATGACTGTTCGAGCAGTAGCAGCCCCCCCCCATCAGCGCCTTGAGACCCTCATGGGTGAGTAGTGCGCTTTACAAATTCCTTGACTGATTGATTGATTGATTAGCTTGGTTACATGCAACTAATCAGACCAAACATATGTTAGTATGTTGGATGCCATCTCTGTTTGAATGCCGCATATGTTTAAAGATGTCTTCTGTGCTACAAGTACATACCACACAAACCCACTCTGTAGTGGTATGAGATTACATTGGGAAGGCAACATGTCCAAACATGCACAGGGAAGAGACTCTCGTGCCACCCATGGCAGCCCTTTGATTGTCACTTAACTCATAGGGTGTAGTCTGTACTCTGGTAGTTGCCTGTAGGGACCGTATGCATTGTGTCAATGTGGCTGGATGTAAATGTGTGTGTCAAGTCAGGGCCACACGGTAGGAAGATTACCCTTCAGAAGGTCACAATGGTGTGTTGTGTTTCATTGTGGCTCACATCATACTACATGTTGCTTGAACCAGGGCTACCTAATTTCAGTGGGCTTGCTTAGTCAGTGTAGGCAATGATCAGGGTAGTGGTTTAGTCTGCAGATGACTGTAAAAGTGTGAAATTCTGTCCCTGTACTTATCAGCATGTGTGCTTCACATTTGTGGTGTGTTGACAATTACAAAATCTCATTGCCTGGTGCTTCTGAAATGTGTGGGACTCAACCATTTGGACAAATTAATGGAATTGTAAACTTTCCATTTGTCTTTTGCATCAGTTTAGGTCAATGACGATCAGAAGAAAGGGATTTGGAGAGCCATTGCCCAAAAAGGTTTGGACCCTGGGGGTCCATAGCCGACAGAGCGCCCACTGGCACAAGAGTTGAGATGACTTGAGATGCTGGGCCCAGAAGATAGCGGAGGTCCAGATGGGGCTGTCCTCCCAATGTGGGCAGGGCGAACGCCGGAGCCTGCCCCCCTGATGGCCCGCATTCTGGCAGTGGCCTACCCCGAGCTTGATGGGCGTTTCAGGGGAACACAGTAGCTACAAGGGGGTGAGTCCTGCACATTTCTCTGCCTTTTACATTTCCAAGTTGGAGAGTTAGAGTCTGCCATCTCCCCCTGAAGGTTGGAGATGGGCCGTGTGTGACACACAAGCTGAATTACTGTTTGTGTAGGTATGGATGTTGGTGCATGCTGATGTGGCTTGCCCCAGTGACCTAGGACACAACAGAGTACAGTCCACTAACAATATACTCTCCAGGGTCAACACAATGGTGGGTACAGTGACCAATCAGGTCATGTTGTTTGTTGTTGTGTGAGTCTTTTGTTGTTGTGTGAGTCCTTTGTACCCAACAGTCCACTTGTCTTCAGTGGGTCAGCTCCAACAACAAACAACATTATGTAATAAATCCCTGCACTCTGCCATGTGTCTGCTCAAGTAAGTGTATAGGTATCAGTCCCCCACAGGCCACTTGTCTTCAGTGTGTGACCAGTGCTGGTGCCGCACTACTGTCTCTCATGCGAAAGTGGCCATCATACATGTGACAGAGCATACATTTGGGTGCAGTCACAGAGCAATACTTTCCCTTGGTAAGTAGTGAGTGTCCATGGACCTGATTTTGGTAACATCACTGTTGCCATCATTTCTTGTGCTTACATGCTGGCATGTATGCCTTTCACTTTTGACATTTCATTTTCATTGCTGTTTCATTCATGGTCCATCTGTCTTCATGGGATGATGTCTGATTCACTCACACATGTGTGCATGTCAACTTGTGTTAGAAATTGGACATATGTGATGGGGCCGCAGTTCATGTGGTGGCACAGACAGGAGTTTGTCACCATTGCTTTGTAGCTCACACATATCCTCACCTGTCACTCCATGTAAGTTGGTATGTGCAATTGCAGAAGCAATGAAGGACATGACAGGTAGGACTACAGTTTTTACTCACATTGTGCATTTCCATGCCATTGATGTAGAATAATTTGGCAAAGTACTTAGTACATGTTAAATAGTGAAGGATTATTACCTAAGTGTTGACATGCATCAGGGCGTCACTTGAAGGAATGTGGGATTCCTATGTGGTTGTGTACACTCATTCATCCAGGCGAATCTGTGTTTGCATGACAAAGCGGGACAGTGATGTGTCATCCTATTGGCAGCATGTTAAGAGCCTTCTACAGGTACTGGAGATTCCCTGAGCCGCTACAATATCCAATGGACTATTGAATTTTACTGATCTGAGTAGGGTAACCCCAGCAGTACCAATCAAGACAGGCAATTTCCCGTGGGCTAGCTGATTCATTGTGGTGTGGATATTTGTAGACAAATCTCCCAGACATTTTGGCCAAATTGTCTCCTGTGTACTTTTCTGTGCAAGATGTGTTATCTATCAGAGCAACATTAGTACAACTTCCATGAGTCTATTTAGTCAATGGACATATTGTGAATTTACCACTGGGGATTTTTTACCGTGTGACATGGGTGTTTCAATGTCACCTTCTTCCGTCTACTATACTTCTTGCTGCAACATTGCTGGACTATTTGGCCAAGATTTCATCATGATGTGGTATTGGGTATGTGAAGATTAGATGGATGCCTGACCTTATGTGGGATCTGTGAGATTGAACTTGGCATTGCCATACTATTTAGTGACGACAGGTTACTGAGGGATGCTACATAAGCCAAACCATTCAAGGTGATGAGGTCTCCTACTTGCTTCATGGGTATTGTGATTGCACAACTCCACCCATGCAATTTGAGTTTTCTGTGATCTGGATTTTCCTGTGGGAACTGTTCACAGATTTGTTCACCTTTTCCAATATTGTACAGTCCATCCAGTAAGGTTCTCCATTGGATTACATACCACCTGCTAAGCTTCGCTTGTTGGATCCGATACTAGTAGAGGTGGTATTGAGTTAGCTGAATTCCTCTTTATGGGAAGGCTATGTTCCACTGAGTTGGAAGCATGCTGTGGTACTTACTCTCTTAAAAAAAGCCTCACCTGGACCCATCAATGTGGTAGAATTGTCTGCCAATTTCTTTGCTGCTGGTGTTCTCCAAAAGTTTGTAGAAACATGTGAATGCTTCACTCACATCCTATGTTGAGGCCCAGGAGGTTTTCCATCCTTCGCAGTCAGACTTCAGGGCCGGACACAGTACTGAATCTGCCATTTTTGGAGTCAATTAACATTTTAGACGACTCCTGGATGAGGGTGGCACAACTTCACTTATTCTGTTAGACCTTAGCGCAGCCTTTAATACTGTGCCCCACTCTATCATGCTCAAATGTCTGTTATCACTGGGTCTGGAGGGTAAAGCCCTGGCTTGGTTGGCATCTTTTCTTGAGGACCGTACGTTTCAAGTTTTCTCTGGTAACACCAGATCTAAATCAAGAGCCTTAACTTCCAGGGTTCCTCAGAGCTCTGTGTTAAGTCCTCTGCTATTTAACATGTGCATCCGCCCGTTGTTGGACATGGTGGAGAGCTGCAGTGTGACTATGTACTCCCACATAGAGGATACCCAAATCATTTTTTCTTTGACATCTGCACAGCATCATGGACCTTCTGATTTGAGCCTGTGCTTGAGTTGAGTGGCTACTTGGATGAATGCCAACCCGCTCAAGCTTAATGGGGATAAGACAGAGGTCATGGTCCTGGGTAAGCTTGTACAACTTTGGGGCCCTCAACGTTGGCCTGATTTGCTGGGACCTCTCCCCATCTTGTCCTCCAAGGTGAAGAATCTAGGCTATATTCTTGATGAAAACTATTGATGAAGTCTCAGGTGTCTAAGGTGACGTCTACCTGTTTTGTTGTGCTTAAATATGTGAGGAAGATCATCTGGATGATTCCTCAATCTGCTCAGAGGACCCTAGTTCAAACCTCAATTTGATTGCGTTTAGATTTTGGTAACATTCTTTACTTGGGAATAGATTATGCTTCTATCAGATGTTTGCAGATGGTTCAAAATTTGGCTGCCAGACGGCTCTTTTTCAGCTCCCTAAGCATGCTTCAGTTTCTCACCTTCTCTTGGAGTTGCATTGGCTCCCTGTCCTTAACCAAGTTCATTTGAAGGCTCTCTACTATATGTTTAAAGCCAAAACCAAAATAGGTCCTCATTACATCCAAGATCTTATGACTCCTTACAATCGGCGCGCTCTTTGAGGTCCTCCAACCATGCTCACTTTGCTGTACCTTGATTTTGTTAGGCCCGGATGGGAGGATGCTCATTTGCAGTTCTTGGCCCAAAACTATGGCATTCCCTCCCCAAATCTCATAGGGACAGTACCTCTCTGCTTGCTTTTCAGAAAGGCGTTTGCAGATTTCGCTTTTATTTGACAACTTGGCTGTATGTCATGCTTAGCGTCAGAAACCCCTTTTTGGGTGGCTGTGCGCTTTACAAGACTATAAAATAAATAATATTAATGTAGCATGCATGCATATGGTGCAGATAATGTTGGAGCCACTTTGCTGTAGCTTGTGGCTGGGGGCTACTATACATTATGGTGAGGTTTTGTGATTGAAGATGCTGTTCAAGTGTGATCAGACACATGTAGTGACTCTATTTGTCATTGTAATTTCAGCATCAGCATAGGCAAGCGGAGGAGACAGCGCAAAAACCAGCGGGGATGCAGCTGGTCATGGTACCTCCAGTCACAAGACATCAGATATGGAGGGACCCAGTGACCTGGAGGGTGAGGGGTCTGCCATGGAGGACACAGGATCAACATCTTCATCTTCAGATTCTTCCTCCAGTGGCCACACCCTAGTGGTGAATGGACACATCAAGAACTGTACCTGTTCCATCCTTGTCTGCCACCTCAAGTTCCATCTCCACCCTCCCTGTTGCTCCTCACCCAGTTGGCTGGGCCGGCTCACCCAACAGGTTGAGTGTCTCCTTCATGCCAGGCACCTCACACCCTGCCCCCGTTACCCCTGCTGCTCTGAGTGAGGAGGCTATTGACCTCCTGAGGAGTATCTCTTTTGGGACAGACTGCCATTCTGAATGCCATCTAGGTGAAGGGAACCCAGCTTCAGATGGTGGTTGCGTACCTGGAAAGAATTCATAGTGCCATGTCTTGACCACAGAGATATCTTCAGGCTCTAGCCTTCTCACGGACGGAAGCCTTCCACCCCCCACAGTCCTACCCCCCACCAAACAGCCCTTCCCCATCCAATGTCCCACTTCCCATACCTGTCCCAAGCATACACATACATCCGCACGCACCCACCTCAACGCACACATGCAGCACACATAAGCGCAAGCACCACAAGACCCACCGGCACGCAAGCACTGAAAAGTCACTCATAGACACCACCACAACCACCATTCCTACAGATACCACCCCACACAGACCAACATACCACACCCACCATACCCCCAGTCACCACCCCAACACCCACAGACCCACACACACCATACCCCCAGACACCACCGCCACTCCCACAGGCCCATACACACACCATACCCCCAGATACCACTCCAACACCCACAGATCCACACACCATACCCCCTGACACCACACCAACACCCACAGACCCACACACACCAGACCCCAAACACCATACCAACAAACACAGTCACAACACCAAGCTTAGCCATCCCCTCCACCTCACAGCCCCCAAGAGATGCACAAGCCCACATTCACAAGAAGGACACCACCTAAACCCAAGGTTACCTCAGATACACACATACACCAGCACCAACAACACCCACAGCCGACACAAGCACTTCATCAACTTCCAAACTACTAACCCCTTCTGCAGACCCTACCTGTTTTCCCAAAGAAAGTTTCCTGTTGGACCTTGCCTTTACCCGTGTAAAACCCCCTCCCAAAACCAAAAGGACCCTGACCCATCCCTTCCAAGTCCTCCCTTGTCACACCTACCCCGCCTCCCCCTGGAACCAGCCATACTCCTCCCACCCTCAAGAAGAAGCCTACCCCTCCCAAAGTTAAACCCACTAAAGGAAGCTATAATATACCAAAAAATATTTTGGTCCCTCTGGGGGAAAGATATGAATTAACCTCCACGACAGTGGTTGTACCATAAAGAACTTTCTGTACCGATGAGGTTTGTGAGTAATATATCACATTTATTGGAAACTTAAATTCAACAATTTAAAGTAACGTAATCGAGGTGTTCCTGTATAACGGTGCAGTGTGAGTGAATTATGTGTTAGTATAAGTGTTGCAGTGCTATTTACATGAAAACTAAAACCAAACTGTGGTTAAAAGTATCAGGTCTCAAATAAGCACCTATAACCATAGGTACTGTGCCCTGCGAAATTTTTCAAAGTCAATCCACAATTTCTAATACTATGTCAACGTTTCGACCCCAATTAAAGAAATTAATTCAGGAGGGTCATCATCAGGACAGAATATTGAAATAGGAATACAATACAGAAAACACGAATCAGTTCTTTGCCCTCCATCTGGTCAGCTTCTATTAATTCAACAGTACAACATATTGTATGGTTATATTATCAAATCCATATTTAACATGAGGTCACTACTTCTTTATGTGATAGTTAGTCGACCTCTTAAGCGACAGAAGCAAAACTTACATAATTAATTTAGAAAATAAACCAATCTGAAGACGTACTCACCCCTATTCAATTGTACTCAGACACATCCTAGATGTGTTAACAATAAAACTATACCAATTTGCCTTCCATCTCATGTAGTCCTGGTGTGTTGTTAATAATACAACTTTTTTACTTTGCCATCTAGAGAAAAATTATATATATATAATGAATTGTCTTATTGTTGTTTCCAAGGTCGAGGCTACTGTATAGGGTTTAAAAATAAACCTGAAAATTGCTTTATAGTTACCCAACGGCTTCAGGAAGGTCTTAGATCGTTCCATGAAAATAAGCCAAGTGTTTAAAAGTCCTTTTTAAAACTTGTTGGCGTGGTCCTATGTTAAAGTTAAGGATCTGCAGCCCTGATTTAATCAGATTAAATGCTCTAGTTTTGGGAAGAAAGTAAATACAATATAATGAAGTCAGATAAATGAGTCTCTGCCAGCTACAAATTACAGCAATCCTGTTGATTCGATCTACTTTCTTGGCTGGTAGTTCAGCAGCACGGTGAATACAAAATGTTCTAGCTTTTCATTAGGAATTTTCCATTGTATTAAGGACACGGAGGTGAGGATTATGCTTCTCTATCTTTGCTACTCCAAATAGCAGCCAATGAAATTACAGAAGAAACAAAAAACATACTAATAACATGAGGCTTTGAACCACACCCCTACAGTCCACCAATAAGTGTCCAGAATGGACTACAAAACACTACAAAAGTATAGAACTTCCTCTTTCTTTGCAAATAACTCAGAAGATAAAGAATCCAACACAATCTCCAAAACATCTCCGGTTCCAACACTCGAATTCCAGGAAACAATCAACAGAAATGCTCCATGACGCATTATGCCTTTTCAGAATCATTACCTGAAATAAAAGAAAATACAAGTATCTTCCCAACACATATCAGACTCAAAAAAGGGAGGGCAAAGCATAAAGAATTACCCACAAGCATCAAACATATGTTAATAAAATAATAACTTACCACCAGGTGGGATAATCCTCACCTCCAGAATCAAAATTCTTAACGCAAAGCTAGAACATTTTGTATTCTACGTCAGGACCGGAGGCTCCGATTATGCTGGTTCAAAGCTGGTCCACCACCAAAGAAGAAACATGTACCACAGGCTTATAATAAAACATTTTAAACATGGAATCACTGGACCAGTCCGCTGCTCTTAAAATATCCTCAAGTCTAGAACCCAACCAAAAGGTCTTGGAGGCCATGGCCCCTCTGGTAGAATGAGCCCCATATACAGAAATATCGATGCCAGCCTCCGACATCACCCAACGGACCCAACGCGCCAAAGTGGTGTCTGAAACTGGATGAAAAGGCTTTTGAATAGCAATTAAAAGAGGGCCTAAAGGATCAGACCTATGACAGGCTGTCCTTCCTCGTATACCTTTAAACATTAAACCACACAAAGCTCATGATTATGAAGCAGGATAATCAATAGAAGTGGACATACATTTCGTACGCCTAGAAATAAGAAACTAAACTCCTGTAGGAGAAAATAACCTACCTGCTAAATCCAGAGCTCTAACTTCAGATACTCTGCGACATGAAATTAAGCATAATAACATGGTCAATTTAGCGGATAACTGCTACATAGACAACACAGAGTTATCAGGCCATGCCTCCAGGAAAGATAACATGACATTCACATCCCACAACTGAGAATGACGTGGTTTAGGAGGATTAGCCACCCTAACACCTTTAAGTAGCAAACACACTAGAGGATGTTGACACCAGGTTTATTATTTATCCATTCATGTCCAGCAGAAATAGCAGACCTGAAATTATTACTGACCTGTAACATAAACCCTTGTCTGCACAATCCGACAAAAAATGTATAACATCTTTGATCTCGGATCCCACGGGATCCACCTCCCTTCAAAGGCACCAACTCACCCATTTCTTCCATGCCAAGGAATATCGTTTCCGGGTGGAAGGAGCCCAAGCTTGCCATATAAAAGAAGCAGCTGATTCCGAAATGCCTTTCATCTGTTCATTACTCCAGATATCTTCCAGGCCATGAGATTCAGTTGACCTGCTACAAGCACCAGATCGGGGGGATCCCGCTGGATCCTGAAGAAGACGCAGGAAGCTTGGAATCAGGAGCGGGAGAGCAATGGAGAGTTCCAGAAGGGATGGAAACCAAGGTTGACTCTTCCACACAGGTGTAATAAGAACCAATGAAGCTAACTGACATCCCTCTAACATTGCCACTCTCATAATCATGCTGAATGGGGGAAAAGCATAATTCATTTGACTCGACCAATTCTGCAGAAACGCATCCGTCGCCTGAGCTAACTGATCTGGTCTCCAACTGCAAATGTTCAGCAGTTGAAATTTGAGACTTGATGCAAACAGGTCCATCTGACAGGGACCGAGAAAGTGCATTATCTTCTGAAAGCTAAATAGATGGAGTTTCCAATCGCTAGAATCCATCAGATAACGTGAATGCCAATCTGCCACTATATTGTCCTTCCCCGGAAGAAATTACTCTATCACGAAAATGTTCTGGGAAAGGCAAAAATGCCAAAACTCCCTGGCAATTATCACCAAAAGACGAGATCTGGTACCCCCAACCTGTTGATGTACCGTACTGCAGGCACATTGTCCACCTTCAGAAGGATACAACAGTTGTTCGCCTGAGGCGAAAGGGACCTGATTGCAAAAGAGCTTGCCAGCAATTCTAGGCAATTGATATGCAACCGAAGTTTCTCGGCCGACCAACGACCCCCCGTTATAAACTGGTTGCATCTCGCTCCCCAGTCCCAACGACTGGCATAGGATTCTATTACTATTTCCAGAGAACTCCCGAAAATGGCTCTGCCGTTCCATGCTTCCATGTGAGAAAGCCACCACTGAAGCTCCTCTCAGGCTTCTAGAGACAAAGGGATCAAATGATCGTAAGGCAGACCCTGTTGAAGATAAAAGATCTTCAATCTTTGTAAGGCTCTGTAATGAAGAGGACCCGGAAAAATCACCTGGATCGACGAAGCCAGAAGACCCACAATCCGGGCTAGGGATCTCAAAGATACCATCTGTTTCAACAACATCCCCTTTAACTCTCTTGATCGATTTCATCTTTTGAGGAGGAAGCAGTAACTGAGCTTTGACCGAATCCACAATAAACCCCAGAAACTTCATCTGCTGAGACAGGATCATCACTGATTTTTTTAGGTTGATCACAAAACCTAGGCTTTCCAAAAGAGACACTGTCCACGACAGTTGATTTAGCAGAAGAGACTGATCATGTGCTAAAATAATTATGTCATTGAGGTAAATAATCAAGCATACTCCCCTCCCCCACAGATGTTCAATTACTAGTTTCAACAGTTTGGTAAAAATCCATTGAGCTGACGACAGACCGAATAGGAGAGCGCAATACTTGTACCAATTGTTTTGCCAACGCAACTCAAGGAAATGCATGTGAGAAGGAGCCATCGGAATTTTTAAGTAAGCATCTTTGAGGTCCAACCGGACCATCCAATCTCCTTCTAGAAGAAGATCTCTTAAAAGATGGATATCCGCCATCTTGAAATGTCTGTAAATCACAAAAGGACTGAAATCCCCGAGGTTCAGAACCAACCTTTGACCTTCCCCTTTCTTTTGAACTAAAAATACATTGCTGCAAAATCCCTCTGGATGTCGGGAAGCTGGAGTTATAGCTTGTTTTGCCAACAATTCTTAAATTTTGGAATCTATAAAAGAACTTTCTAGTAGGGAAAAAAGGAGAGGAGGGGGAAGGACTGATTGACGGGGAACCTCGGAGAGTTCTATGGCGTAGCCCTTGACTGTGTTTAACACCCATGCATCTGATGAAATATTGCCCCAATTGTGAGCTAAGTGTAAGAGTCTGCCTCCCAAAGGAATAGATAGAAGAGAACCCATTACCTGATGGGGAATTTTCAATGGCTCTGAAACCTCTGTTGTTACCATGGAACCCACGTCCTCTTGAAGGCCTGTTCCTGGAAGGATAGAACCCAGCTTGGGATGGATCCTGGGTATACCCTCTACGTCTGGGGTAAAATCCTCTTGAAGGACCTTGTTGATATCCCCGGCTGGTCGGACATCCTCGAAAATGACCAGCCGTCGCAAAAAGTGGATTGAACATGCATGTAAGGGAAGTCTGCGATTTATCCGAAGTCCAGAAGGTGTTTACAAATTTAGCAATGTCTTTTACAAAACGATCTCCAAACAACTGGACTTGCGCCAGAGGGCCAGCCTCAGCCAAGGCCAGATCTACCAATTGAGGGTCGATGAGAAGAAGCACAGATTTCCTCCTTTCAGAAGCTAAGGCACAATTCGCATTCCATAAAAAACAAATAGCTCTCAGAGTCCAACCAGCTAGAACCTCAGGATGAATAGCGTTACCTGACTCTTGAGCATGTAGAGCCAGCTCCAAAACCGCCAACAGGCCGGCAGTAAAAAAATTGGAATTATGACCGTGGCGGAAACCGCCAACAAAGACAGCCACTTTAACACTCCGACCGCCACGGCGGTACAGACAAACAGCGCGGCGTCACCGCCAACAGACAGGCGGAGGACAATGTACCGCCCACAGTATCACAACCTACCAATCCGCCACCTTTTCCGGGGCGAATTCACCGCGGATAAAAACACGGCAGAAACAGCCATTTCAAAGGGAAAACGCTCACCTCTACACACTCCACGAGGAACGACGACACCATGGAGTCAGAACTCCATATTCTGCCAGCGATAGTCTTCCTGCTCCTATACGAGGATCATCAACGCCGGCGGCGAAGACCACGGTGAGTACTGCACCTACGACATAGGGGAGGGGGGAGGCAAAAACACAGGGACACACACAACCAACATCCCAACCCCCACCCCGACCCTCACCCACTACAACACACACACCAATGCATATATATACATTACAGTAACACCCCCCAACCCTCCCGGAAGAATGCAAAGACAAAAGGAACCATTGTAATATATCAAAATACAGTAAGCAAACATATACATAGATATATACACATTAAACAAAATATACACCACGATTAGTAGTGCAGGTAATGCACCATTCATTGTCCGTGGACCACTGGGCCCAAAATGCATGGGCGAGGCCCACACAAGATACCTGATCAAAACGGAGAGAACACTGCAGGGGCATCAGATAGAAATACAACAGGCACCTCAGGGGGAAGGGAAGGGGGGGCACCTCAGCCGGATGAGTGCACCACGCCAGATCCACGAGGGGGCTCCATGCCCATTGATGTATCCTGTGGCGTGCAAAGCCATAGTCTCTCAAGTCTCTCCAGTGGGTGGTTTGCCCACCGTTCAATCCTGGGGAGTGCAAAGCCACAGTCTCTCAAGTCTCTGCAGTGGGTGGGTTGCCCACTGTACCATCCTGGGGAGTGCAAAGCCACAGTCTCTCAAGTCTCTACAGTGGGTGGTTTGCCCACTGTTCAATCCTGGGGAGTGCAAAGCCACAGTCTCTCAAGTCTCTGCAGTGGGTGGGTTGCCCACTGTACCATCCTGGGGAGTGCAAAGCCACAGTCTCTCAAGTCTCTACAGTGGGTGGTTTGCCCACTGTTCAATCCTGGGGAGTGCAAAGCCACAGTCTCTCAAGTCTCTGCAGTGGGTGGGTTGCCCACTGTACCATCCTGGGGAGTGCAAAGCCAAAGTCTCTCAAGTCTCTACAGTGGGTGGTTTGCCCACTGTACCATCCTGGGGAGTGCAAAGCCACAGTCTCTCAAGTGGATAACAGTCTCCACTGGTTCAGGAGGGGGACTGGTGCCCAGAGTGCAGCACACACCCCGTGACGGTCCCAGTTGCGTCAGTGCCCCAGCCGCAAATGGGCTAGCGGGGCATTCCATGGCGGTCTTTGCCCTGTTCAGCGGTCCCTGGCCTGTTCAGCGGTGCTTGCGTTGCCGGTGTCAGGCCTGTTCAGTGGTGCATTCCATGGCGGTCTTTGCCCTGTTCAGCGGTCCCTGGCCTGTTCAGCGGTGCTTGCCAAGGCGGTCCTTCATTGCCCAGCAGGGCTGTGGCTGGCGGTCCTTCATGGGTCAGCTGGGCTGTGGCTTGTGGGGCCCTCCTGGCCAGCTGGGCTGTGGCTGGCGGTGGCCTCCTGGCCAGTGACGATGGGGCTGGCCTCCTGGGCAGTGACTCTGGCGGTGGCCTCCTGGGCAGTGACGATGGGGCTGGCGGTGGCCTCCTGGGCAGTGACGATGGGGCTGGCGGTGGCCTCCTGGGCAGCGGGGATGATGGTGGTCCTCTCGGCCGTGCTGCTCCTCCCAGACTTTGGAGATTTCTTCTGCCCCTTCCCCACCTTGGGAGGAGTCACAGCTGAGTCGACACTCCTCCCAGGACCCTTGTGAGCGGCTTTGCTGGCTGGAGTCTTCCCCCTCTCCCACCGGGCACTGTCCAACTTCTGGTGCTTCCCGGGGAGGAGGGGGACTGGCTGTGCTGTGGCTCTGTGCCACACTGGCTGTCCTTGTGGCCGGTGCACTCCACATACCTGTGACAACAGGCACCACTGGTCCCGGAGATTTTTTGGCTGAGGTGCTAGTACGGGACCTATGAGTTGGACGGGGGGTGGTGGGAAATAGGTTAAGGTGGGCCAGGAAAAGTTTTTGGGAGACAATGGGACGGGTAGATGGAGGGGGTTTGGGAGTGGAGGAAGAGGTGGTGGTTGTAGGAGGTGTAAGTTTTGTGGATTTGGGTGCAGGTGCATGGGCTGGAGGCTGTAGTGAGGTGGATGGCTGTTGGGTGGGTGTGTGCCTGCGTTTGTGTATCTTCAGATGGGGCGTCACAGACACAATGGGAGAGGACACAGGGGACGTGTAGACGAGACTGGGAGGGAGGAGGGAGACGACGACGAGGGGGACACAGTGGAGGCAGTGGATGTTGGTGTGTCTGTATGTGTGTGATGCTTGCATGAGTGCCTTTGGGATGTGTGGTGCTTATGTTTACCTGAGCTTCCCTTGTGTGTTGATGTGTGTGCATGCTGGTCTGTAGGTGTGCTTGGGATAGGCTGAGGTACAGGGGATTGGGTCGGGGTGGAGGAAGTTGGAGGGGGGAGGCTAGACACTGGGACAATAGCTGCCATCAGTGCTGAGGCCAGAGTCTGTAAAGCTCGCTGAAGGGCCACCTGACCAGAATGAATGCCCTCCAGGAATGCATTTGTGTGCTGCAATTCCCTTTCTACACCCTGGATGGCATTCAAAATGGTAGACTGCCCAACAGTGAGGGACCTGAGGAGGTCAATGGCCTCCTCACTGAGGGCAGCAGAGGTGACAGGGGCAGGGGCTGAGGTGCCTGGGGCGAAGGTGATGCCCACCCTCCTGGGTGAGCGGGCACGGGGCGAAGGCTGAGGGGCTGCTGGGAGGGCGGTGCTGGTAGGGGGGGTGGTGGCTGTACCTGTAGAAGTGGGGGGCACAGACTTTGCCGCCACCACAAGGGAGCTCCCATCGGAGGACGAGTCTGTGTCGCTGGTTGCAGATCCCGTGGTGCTCCCCTCGCCCTCCGTCCCACTGGTGTATTCTCAGTCTGTGGTGTGGGCCTCCATGGCCATGTGGGATGCAGCTCCCTCGTGCTCCGGTGCCACTGTACCTCCGCCTGATGATGCTGATGCACACAAGAACAGGGAGACCACAAAAAGGGGGGGACGACAGAAGAAAGACAGGTTGAGTGCATGGCTTACCGCTACCGTTGGCGGACAATACAGACACAGCAGCCCCCCTGCACTACGTCGCGCTGTTGGGCTCTACAGATACAATTCCTGGGATATGGCCTACATGGCTATGGTCAACATCTGCACACATAGATGACACAGGGGCATGAACACCTGTACTTGGCACTCTACAGAGGTGGGGTGGGGTACCACATGGCCTGCATTACGGAGGGGCCTAGCCTACGGAAGTCGCCCTGGCCTAGTTAAACCCACAGCCCTCCTCCCCCACCCAGACACCTTCACTGCGTGCAAAGTCCGCTGAATGAAGTTGTACTCACCCCCTTGTGTCTGCTGTGATGCCCTCAAGTGCACATCCAACTCAGGGTAGGCCACTGCCAGGATCCGGAACATCAGGGGGGTCATGGTTCGACGGGCACCCCTCCCACGTTGGGAGGCCATCCCCAGCTGAGCCTCTGCTGTCTTCTTGCTCCAGCGGCGAATATCCTCCCATCTTTTCCCCCAGGGTCCGGACGTCCTTGGCGATGGCACGCCAAATATCCTCCTTCTGGTGGGCGCTGACCTACATGACATGTACAGGGGAAGAAGAGAAGTCATTAACAACTGCACCGTCTAAGTGAGTGGCCCACATCCCTACCCTTGCCATGTGGCACATGCATTCACAGTCCTTCATGCACGCAGAGCTGTGCCCCCTTCATTCTTACAACCAGCCCTCTCCACACAGGCATAGCCCATACAACATGCTCCCTGTGTACTTACCTGTTGGTCTGGAGGACTGTAGAGTAGCATGTACTGGGGGAGGACCCCATCCACGAGCTTCTCCAACTCCTCTGCAGTGAAGGCAGGGGCCCTTTCCCCAGACACACGAGCCATTGTCTCTTCCAGACCGAGGTCACAGCAGCACTTGCAGTGTAGGTCCTCTCCTGTCGAAGATCAGGTATCGAGTGATTGAACAGATAGAAAATGGCGGTAACATCCGCTGCGGTCACGTCTGCGGCGGTGCGTACCATCACTGCCGGTGTACATCATCATTGGCTCCTGGGACCCACAGGGTCCAATGTTAACCAATGCAGCATTGCGCTGCGGTCTTCAACCGCCTACTGCGACGGTGTACAACGCCAGCGCATTTACCTCACATCCCATTGTTTCACTTTAGAGGTCAGGCAGCCGCCATTTCAGGGGCCAACATGCCCTAATTACCAACTGTGTCACACAGACCTAGTCCTTGTCGCACAACATAAATACAGGCCACATTTTGTGTATGAATGGTGTTCTGTGTAGACTGTGGGTACATACCTCTGAGTTGTTTGACTCTGTGGTCGCTGTTGTCATTACTAGGCACCGTCTGCTGGGACATGTGAGGAGATGGCGGAATCCTCCGGTCTACCGACCGCTGGTGGACCTGTCGACAATGGAGGAAAGACATTTGATCTCACCTACAGGTTTGACCGTGCCACAATCCAGGAACTGTGTGCCCAGTTGGAGCCTGACCTGATGTCAGCAATCCGCCATCCCACAGGGATCCCCCCTCAAGTGCAGGTGGTATCAGTGCTAAATTTCCTTGCAAGTGGGTCATTTCAAACAACAGTGGCCATGGCATCAGGGATGTCCCAGGCTATGTTTTCCAACGTGTTGTCCAGAGTGTTGTCTGCCCTGCTGAAACACATGCGGAGCTACATCATTTTCCCTCAGGTGGAGGATTTGCCTACAGTTAAAGGCGACTTCTATGCCCTTGGACATATCCCCAACATCATAGGTGCCATTGATGGGACCCATGTAGCTCTGGTCCCCCAACAGGAGTGAACAGGTGTACAGAAACCGTAAGAGTTATAATACGATGAATGTACAGATGGTATGTTTGGCAGACCAGTACATCTCCCAGGTAAATGCTATGTTCCCTGGCTCTGTGCATGACGCCTACATCCTGCGGAATAGCAGCATCCCTTATGTGATGGGTCAACTCCAGAGGCACCGGGTATGGCTATTAGGGGACTCTGGTTACCCCAACCTGTCATGGCTACTGACCACAGTGAGGGATCCCAGGACCAGGGCAGAGGAACGCTACAATGAGGCCCATGGGTGGACTAGGAGGGTGATCGAACGCACCTTCGGCCTCCTGAAGGCCAGGTTCAGGTGCCTGCATATGACAGGTGGATCCCTATTCTACTCACCAAAGAAGGTGTGCCAGATCATCGTGGCCTGCTGTATGCTTCACAACTTGGCTTTGCGACAACAGGTGCCTTTTCTGCAGGAGGATGGTCCAGATGACGGGGTTGTGGCAGCTGTGGAGCCTGTGGACTGTGATGAGGAGGAAGCAGAGGAAGAAGACATTGACAATAGGGACTCAGGTATCCAGCAATATTTCCAGTGACACACAGGTGAGAACACATTCCTGCCTACTACAAGTACTTTCACACTTCTACCTCTATCCTGTCTGTCGATTTCAACCAGTATATGGTAACTGAGTTGTACATTTCCCTTATGGTTTCACAGGTGTGGTTTCCAACGTGTGTCATCTGCTTAGATTCCTCATGGACTTGAGATGTGTGACATAGGTATGTTGACATTACATTTGAAAACGCATTTTGTCACTGTCATTGCTAATACACATTTTCGAAATCACAGACTGACTCCAGATTGTTTTGTGCTTCAAGGGTGTTTATTGAAGTGCTAAATATTGGTGGGGGGTTGTAATATGGTGAGGGGTGATGGTGGAGGAATGTCCATGGCAGAGTCCAGTCTATTAGTCTCACAGGTGCATTGTCCATATGGGCATAGGAAGTGGAGCTGGGGCAGTTTAAATATGGACAGGGTGACAAAGTGGGACAGTGGGATGACAATCAGGGTGGTCTCATTTCTTGGCGGGGGTCTTGGCATCGTGCTCTGTCTTGTTCCTGGATCTCAGGGACTGCTTGTGGGGTCGTTCTCCGTCTGCAGGGGGTGGGGTGCTGGTGTGGTGGTCCTGTGGCAGTGCCTCCTGTCCACTAGTGCCGGCGGAGGTGGTGGGCAGTTCATCGTCCATGCTAGTGTCAGGGGCCCCTTGTAGTGCCACAGTGTCCCTCCTGGTGTTGAGTATTTCCTTCAGCACCCCTACAGTGGTGACCAGGGTGGAGCTGATGGTTCTGAGTTCCTCCCTGAACCCCAAATACTGTTCCTCCTGCATGCGCTGGGTCTCCTGAAACTTGGCCAGTACCGTTGCCATCGTCTCCTGGGAGTGGTGGTATGCTCCCATGATGGAGGAGAGGGCCTCGTGGAGATTGAGTTCCCTAGGCCTGTCCGCCCCCTGTCGCACAGCAGCCCTCCCAGTTCCCCTGTGTTCCTGGGCCTTCGTCCCCTGGACCGTGTGCCCACTACCACTGCCCCCAGGTCCCTGTTGTTGTTGGGGTGGTGGGTTATCCTGGGTTCCCTGTAGTGGTGGACACACAGCTGATTGACGTGTCCTGGGGACGGAGGTTTGGGCCCGCTGGGTGGGTGCTGTGCTGGTGTTACCAGAGGGTGAAAGCTCTGTGGTGGCCTGTGACTGGGTGTGGGTAACCGACTATCCCGAGGCCCACGATGGTCCGGGCTGGTCACCTGGATTCAGATGGACAGAGCTGCTGTCATCACTGTGGGCCTCTTCTGTGGGTGGGGTGGAGATGTCTAGACCCTCCTGTCTGGTGACGTTGGGTAGGGGTCCTGTAGGGGTGTAAAAGCATCATTATTGCATCTGTGTGTGTCATGGTGTGCAATGGGTGGGTGACTGTGTGGGGGCTTGTGTGATGATGGTTGAGGGGGGTGTTATGGGTATGTGCAGTGGGGATGCTTTAGTGATGGGTGTCCATGCTTTGTTGTGTCATGCAGGGCTTGGTGTTGGGATGGGTGGTTTGTGTTATTAGTACATTTGTGAGGAGTTGGAGTGATAGGGAGGGGGCGAGGGTGGGGGTCTGTGATAGCATGCTGGTAGAGTGGGGGATATGATAGTTAAGATTTGACTTACCAGAGTCCATTCCTCCACCGACTCCTGCGAGGCCCTCAGGATGCAGAATCGGCAAGACCTGCTCCTCCCATGTTGTTAGTTGTGGGGGCGGAGGTGGGGGTCCACCGCCAGTCCGCTGTACCACGATGTGGTGTCTTGAGACCACGGAACGCACCTTCCCCCGTAGGTCGTTCCACCTCTTCCTGATGTCATCCCGATTTCTTGGGTGCTGTCCCACTGCGTTGACCCTGTCGACTATTCTTCGCGATAGCTCCATCTTCCTTGCAATTGAGGTGTTCTGCACCTGTGCTCCAAATAGCTGTGGCTCTACCTGGACTATTTCCTCCACCATGACCCTGAGCTCCTCCTCCGAGAACCTGGGGTGTCTCTGCCGTGCGATGGGGTGGTGTAGGTGATGTGTGGGGTGGTGTATGTGGTGATAAATGTGCATGGAAGTAGTGTGGGTGATGGTCTGGTGTGCCTGTGGATGCTTGGTAGTAGTTTGTAGTGTCTCTCTCTGGCCTTCTTTCTGTGTTTTTGTTGTAGGGGTTTGTGGGTGATGTGGGTGTATGTTTTATATTGTATTGGGTGTGTGGGACTGGTGTGTGTATATGTATCAGGTGTGTGTATTTCGAATTGTCCAATGTGGTTGTGTTTTGTAAATGTGTGTGTATTTTGAGCGCGGCGGTGTGTACCACCAATGGAATACCGCGGTTGAAAGACCGCTGCGTGGATTCGTGGGTCGTGATAGTGTGGGCGTATTTCTGTTGGCGTGACGGTGGAGGTTTTTTTTCCGCCAGTTTATCACTGACCTTTGGTGTGGCGGACTTGTGTGGGTGTCTGGATTTTGTCGGATTTCGAGATGTGGGTCGTAATAGCTGTGGTGGAATTCCACGGCCGCGGCGGTGTGTTGGCGGTCTTCTGCACGGCGGTAAGCGGCTTTTACCGCCAATGTTGTAATGACCCCCAAAGTCTGACATTTTAAGAAAATTGCAAAACAAATCCCAAAGGAATCAAAATTCTTCCCAAAAGAAGATCTGTCACAGGATGAAATCAGTACCCTGATCTACAATTATTACAGCCCCAGCCTGAACAGGTGTGGGACGTCAAATCTACCCTCCGGTAGGAAGTCCACACAAACGTCCTCAAAGCAAGGAAAATCCAAGGATAACACACTGTGACCTGAGCTGAGAGGAATTCTATTAATAGATCTATTTAAATCGTGTTTGCCAATGGGGCTCCAGTTATTGCAGCCTGGGGTAGGCGTCAGCAGTATTCCACTCTCAGAGATTCAGCCGATGAGCTCGCTTGGCTGCTTTATGACTTTAGAACGCACGCACGCAAATGTAGCCTGCTGAAAACCTACTGAACAGAAGGCCTCGAGGGTCAGGCAATGCCTGACCTGCCGCTGGCCTCAAAAACGATTAAAAGATGAAAAACTGCAAAACAACACAGCAATAGGGCAAGGAAATTTCAGACAGAAAGAGGTGCAACACGCACCTATGAAGAGCGCGAATCAGGAATCACTCGTCGAGCGCACGTACATATAAATAGAACAACGTGTTAATAACCCAAGTCAAAAAGGAAGATCTTCCTGGAGTCATTCTGAAGTCATCTGATGACTTCAGCTGGGCTATTCCTGTAATTATCTGGGGAAGTCATCACTGGCCATCCTGAAGTATGTGTATAGGGCGAAATATTTAAATGAGATGACTCCACCGTCATCACTGAAACCACTGCAGGATGGTGTACTGATGACTTCCTTTGAAAATGTGTGATTATCTTTAACTGCTTCAGGATTACTCCATGACAACAAAAGGATTAGAGCAGATTACTTTGTGATACCTCCATGACAACTCTGGGATGGGAACAGATTACTTCGTGATGACTCTGTGACAACTAGGGGATGGGGATAGATTACTTCAAGATGACTCCATGACAACCAGGGGATGAGGGCAGATTATTTCATGATGACTCTATGACAACTAGGGGATGGAAGCAGATTACTAGAAATTACACAATGGCAACTAGGGGATGGGAGCAGGCTATTTCACAATGACGTCACTAGTACTTCAGGTGTTGCTTGCATGACTTCACAGTGACTTCATGTGTAATTCAGGGTGTGGTTTTATTACTTCACTGTGATCCCATGAGGACTTCTGGATAGTTATTCCCATCCCAGTAACAATCCAAGATGACTGCTTTTAAGTATTTCATTGTGCTTGGTGGTTCTCTCTCCCAGGGTCATTCCACTGGACTTTAACAGCACTGAAATGTACCATTAAACAAAAATATACAAGCCTTAATTAGTGAATGTCATATAGCTGCCTGACATACTGTTATGGTAATACTACAATTCAAATCCATGTAAAGATGCATTCTTACCACCAGCTTTCAGTGAAATGAAATGGCCTCACTGCATGTCTTAATGTAGCAACACTGTGTTTAACTAAACTGAAACAATAATGTTAAAGGTAAGGAATTCTCCTTTCAGTATACTGGACATGAGCTTTTGCATGTACAGCAATCTGTGACAGAGGGCCAGAGAGAACTACCATCATGTCTTTAACCCAGTTATCTCAGTCTCACTAACCATTATCTCTTTTAGTTCTGACTGGATTTGTGTCAGCAGCAAGAGGTAGATAGTAATGACAGTGGGAGAGGAGCATGTAGAGAGGCTGTGAGTGAGAGTGTTCTGGCAAGTGTGTTCAGAGACTGTTATAAAGCTTCTGCGATGTGCCAGTGAATATTATTATTAGTGAGAGAAGGGAACAGATGGGAGTGTTACTGTGACTAGCTTGAGATGAGGAGCAGGTGAATTATGAATTATGAATTAATGGGTTTGCAGGTTTCTGGTGTTACACAAGTGAATGGTGCAGGGAAATATGTGAAAAACATTGTGAGTTGTTTTGTTATTGGTTTGTAGGAGTAGGGCAAAGAGTATGTAATGAAAGTGGGAATTTGAGTGGTTGAAATTATATGATGTGAATCACTGTTGAGTTGTTAATGGGCGTCTTGGCGGTGGATGTTGAAGACTGGTATGAATAGGTGTTGGAGACTGGTTAAGAGTAATATTCAGAATAACTGTGCAATGCGAGTGACGATGCATTGTTGAGCATATGAACTTTGCGCGACTAAGAAAAATGGATCTGTTGCAAGTGGCTGTTTGGTGTGAATGGTGTTGTGTGGTTGTAGTGAATGAACGGTGTGAAAAACTACAAATAAAGTCTGTGAGCAGAGGATCTGAGTAAGTGGTAAGAGTGGGCTATTAGGTAGTGATGTGAGTGCCAATGCATTGGGATGAATGAATGGCAAGCATATGATGCAATTGGCTGTAAGTGAATGGGTATTGTACAAGGGCGAGAGTAAGTATGTTGGTGATGGGTAAGTAGTAAGAGTGCTTTCATAGTAAATGTCAGTGAGTAATGCAGTGAATCGTGTTCTACATGGCAGCGCATAAATCGTGCTATTTTAAAAAAAATCGGAGTAAACATGAATTAAAAGTGCAAATTGTAGTGTAAAGAGTGGATGGTACCCTAGACAGCGTATATAAGATGAGAGGATATGCTTAGAGATGCTTAGTGGAAGGAGTAGCTATGAATTGTGAGCGTGGAGTGTGGAATCAAGACTATAGATATAATAATGAGTGAAGTGTGGTGTGCTGAGCAGATTTGGAGAGCACATCAAGCAGAAATTTCAAGAAAAATAATGTAGAGTGCGTGTGGAGGCTGGGGGTCAGCAGAGATGGGGAGTCAGTGGATGTTCAGGAGATAGGGAGACATGAGGATGTAGTGTGGATGAACAGGTTGGTTTTAGGGGCCAAAAGGTGCAGAAGGAGGCAGTGTAGGTGGTGACAAGCAGATGTTCAGATTTATAAGTGGATGTTATACGGAGAATATGTACAGGGTGGAGACCCAAGGAAGAGCCTGCAGAGACAATGAAGAGGGCTAAGTGTGAATGAGAAGGTTTGGGAGCAGATGTCGCTGACAGATACAGAGAGTGGGTTGTGGATGTAATGCACAGACAGCAGAAGTGGAAAGTAAATGTAGAGGGTGGGGAGAAGAAATGGAACTTGGCAAGTTGATTCAAAAGGCTCCAATTAGATGTGTAAGGTGAAGAACACATTTGAAAGGTGTATATAGAGCGAGGACAATGAATCATACAAATGAAGGGTGGAAAACCCATTTGGATGATTGCGTTCCCACATGAAGGATGACGAGCAAGTGTGGAGATCTAGAGATGAGATCAACTATGTAAAGGTAGCAGCTGGAGAGCAGATGGTTGCAGCAGGGAGGGGGAGTGAATATACAATGTGGTGTTGAAAATGGGGAAACATGAAAGGTGGAACATGGAGAGAGGCTGTGGGATGTACCTGGTGAAAACAGGATGTATAGCGTGCACATAAGATGTGGTGAAAAGAACAGATATAGAGGGAAAGTTTGGAAGTTGCACAGTGGATGTACCAAGTGGAGAATGCATGCCCATAGTGGAAAGAATATATGGATTATACAGAGGAAAGTACTCAGAGGATATGGAGGCTTGAGAGATCACAAAGTGGGTGAAAAGTGTATCTTTAAGAGTGGAGAGCTTGTCTGGAGGATGAGAGCATAAGCACATGGTGGCAAAGACTAGTGAGGTTTGAGAGCGCATATATATAGGTTGGATGGTAATTATGTGTGATATTCAGGGCGGTTAGCAGAAGTGAAGTGTGGAGATATAGGTTGTGAAGCAGATGTGGAGAACAGATTCACAGAGCGGGAAGTGCAGGTTGAGTGTACAGCGCATATGTGCAGGATGCAGTGGGCGTGTCAAGGGTGGAGAGCAGATGTTCAGGATGAATAGTGCGCTTACAGCACATGTAGAGAGTTTACAGTAGAGTACAGGGTGGACAAAAAGTGTAGTTAATGGAGAGTGTATATAGAAGGTGGAGAGTATACGTTGAGTATAGGGTAGAGAACATGTGGAATGTGCACTGGAGGGGTTTCAGAGCATGTGTGTTGAGGGGAGGCTACATCTTAAGGGTGGCGATCAGCTCTAGAGGGTGGAAAGTGAAGATGGAGAGAGGATGCAAAGGGCAGAAAGCATTTGTGGAGGATGGAGGAAAAGGGTACGTACTAGAGAGAATGAACAGTTTGGAGAGCACAATTTGGGGATGGAGAGCATGTGGGGCATATAAATCGGATGTCTGTGGTGGAGAATGATGCTCAGGGCATACAGCAGATGCAGAAAGAGAAAGTGGATTGTGGCAAGTGGATGTGAAGAGTGGAGTTTGAACAATTCCTGTGGAAAGCAGATGTGGAGTGTATATATAGGACATTTACACAGTGGTTAATGTATTTTCAGAGTGTGGAGGTGGAGGGTTGAAAGTGCATATGGTGTGTGGATAGCCTCTGGAGGGTGGAGAAGGGACAGCAGATATACAGTTTGTACAGCATATCCAACAGTAGGGAACTATTGTACTTAATAAAGAGCAGAGGGAGTTAAAAAGGATGTGTACAAAGTGGATAAACCAAGTGGAGTGTGCAAGGGAGGTAAAATTACCCCACCCCCCCCACTTTGAACCAAAGCTCTTATGGCGCCAAGCTAGCAAAGCAAGTCATCGTGGCCCTCCCCAGAAGAGCTTGCCTGTCTCTTCCATCCAAGCATCTATTCATTCATCTTTTCAACCTTCCATTCACATCCATTCATTGTGAAGGTGACATCCACATTTTCATCTTCACATTCTGTCATCCATTCAGTCTCTCATACAACATTCAGTATGTCACCTTTCTGTCCATCCGTCCGTCCCTATCCAAACCTATCCGTTCAATCTTCAAACCTATCCATCCTTTCACTCAGTCATCCATCCTTTCACTTGTCCATCCGCTTTTATCCATCCTCCCTTTCACTCATGTATTCATCCACCATTTCACTTAACCATCCATCCTTTCACTCATCCATCCATTCTTTGGCCCATTCATTCATCTATCCACCCTTTCACTCAGTCCATCAATTCACTCATTTATACATTTACACTTTAACCCATCGATCCAACCTTCATCATCCATCCTCTCACTCATCCCTCCACCCATGTATCCAACCTCTCTTATTCATCTTTGCATCCATCTTTTCATTCATCCAGCCATGAATCTATCCATCCACCTTTTCATTCACCCATCCATCATTTCACTCAAATCCATCCATTTACTCTTTCACTCATCCATCCACTCTTTCACTCATCCATCCATCCACCCATTCATCCAACCATCCACCTACCCTCCTTTTCACTCATCCATCCTTGTATCCATCCTTTCACTCATCCATCCAATCTTTCAACTCTTCATCCATCCTGCCTTTCACTCCATCCACCATCCATTTACCCCATCTATCCATTCATTCATTGTGAAGGTGACATCCATTTTCATCTTCACATTGTCATCCATTCAGTCTCTCATCCAAGATTCAGTATCTCATCCATCCTTTCACACATCCATCCTTCCTTTCACTCAATCAATGTATCTATCTATCTATCCACCCCTTCATTCAATACCTGTCTGCCATTTCACTCACACACCCATCTATTCTATTCTTTCACTCACTCACCGTTACACCCCTTCACGTTAACTATGAGCCTTTGTCTGCTGGGTTGCAGACAGAAGAATCCATTAAAAAACCCACCCCGCTGTAGCTGCTAAAGCGTGGGGGGGGTGTGTGGGGGAGTTGACAACACCCCTGCATGCATCCATTTACTCACTCATACACGCTTTTACTCATTTATCCATACATTCACCTTTTCACCCGGCCATCCATATACCCTTCCTTTCAATCATCTATCCTTTCACTTATCCATCCACCTATTTGTCCATAACTCCTTTCACTCAGTCCATCATCCATCCATTCACCATTTCACTCATTCTTCCCTTTTTTTATTCATTCTTACATCTGTAATTTCACTCATTCAGCCATGCAGCTATCTATCCACCATTTCACTCACATTCATCTATCCATTTAGCCTTTCACTCATCTATCTGTCCTCCCTTTGACGCATACATCCTTTCATACATTCATCCATCCACCCTTTCAACCCATCCGTCCACCCACTCCATCCAGCATTGGTCTCATCCTTTAACATGTCCAGCCATCAATTCATCCATCCACCCATTTATTCATTCATCATTTCTCTTTTTCACTCATCCATCCTTACATCCATCTTTTCACTACTTAAGTCATCATATATCTATCCATCCACCCCTTCACTCATCCAGCCACCATTTCACACATCCACTAATCATCCTCTCATTCACTCACCTTCCCATCCTTTTGCGTTCATTAGGAGCCTTAGTCTGCTGACTTGCAGACAGAAGAGGCCTTTGAAAAACCCCAGCCCGCTGCAGCTGCTAAAGAGAGGGAGGATTAACGAGGGCCTGGAGGGTGTTTGTTGAGATCGGAATGTGTGGACGGTGATGAGGGTGCAGATCGAGAGCCCTTGTGCGGAGCTGAGAGGTGTGTGGATGTAGGGTAGAGATCCGATGCAGCATGAAGAGCGGATGTACAGGGTGAACAGTGCACGAGTAGCACGGAACAGAGTGGAAACTCTAGAAAGGAACGTGAATTAAAAAAATACCTTGCTGAAGCGAGATGTAGAAGAAAAAAGGAAAATGTGTTGACAGGAGAGAAATGAAACGTTGTAAAAGGCTGAGAGTGAGAAGCATTCCTAAACCCCCAATTTAAAAATTACTAAACTAGCGCAGCTCTCACCTAGGGGGAGGGTGAGTTCCATGCCTCGCTCACGTCGGTTATCTCGCCTCCCTTTGCTATATTTTCCTACTCCCTTTCCCCTTCTGCCAGATTACTGTACTTCGTTCAAAACCCTGCACCTTTCCTCGTCTTCATCTCTAAAGAGACACGGCAAGCAGCTGGTGTAATTCTTTCAGCTATAGCTCCGTGTACGCTCCTGCTACAAATTTCCCTCGTTTTCAGGTACAACAAAGGCCTGCCAGTTCTGATCGAGTAAGGGCGTGCTTGTTTTGGACACCACAATCGCCTTGACTGATTGGCTGAAACAGCCCGGGAGGCGGGGACAGGTGAGCAAGGTTGGTTGCAGGACAGCCTCTATTTCATTTCAACAAACTTTATTGAACACACAGGGCCAACTTTAGCACTGGTGACGCTGTGTGCGACTCATCTCTCCAGAGCCCCTGTTCACATACATTTAACTTGTTTTCAAGGGATTGTAAAGTCCGGTCTTACTAATCCACTCAGCTAGCTATATAAAATATATTTCTGCTCTTTGAAACATCTACGCTACTTTATGACCACTTTATGGCAAGTCAAAACTGTGACAAAACTCCAGTCTCTCTCCCTAACAGGATCATTATTCACAAGAGGTGTCTTGACATTTTAATTGCGTCCTGAAGGCTGGACGCACTTTAGGAACATTTCAGGTTGTGCAAGTCTCCGATAAAAGTAGTAACACACTGACCTATTTGCATTATATGCACTTGGGCCCATATTTAATGGAAAACGACTGAGCTGAATGCTGCGCCAAAATTGGTAGCACCGCGCTCTGTCATTTTCACAATGCAGTGATGCGCTGTATTTAATTGAAAACGGAGCACCCCTGTGTTGTCCCCTGCGCTAGCGCTAAATTGAGCTGCCTAGCACCAACGCAGGCATCCTTGCACCATTGTGCAAGGATGCCTGCATTGAGGGGTTTAATTGTTTATGTGCAGGAAGGTGTCCCTTCCCGCACAGAAACAATCACTACTGGTGATTTGGCACTTCTGTGTGTGCAGAATGCTGCACACACAGAAGTGCCAAAGCGTCATTTTGAAATTATTGTTTATGTGCAGGAAGGGACACCTTCCCGCACGTAAACTATCATGTCTGGCATTTTGCTCTTTCTATGCATGCTGCAGAATGCAGCACACAGAGAAAAAGCAAAAAATGAGGAGGAATAAAAGTATTTCTCCTTGTTGCGCCTTGCTAATGCCTCCCCTGGGGTGGTGTTAGATTTTGGCGCTGCCTCAGGTTTATGAAAACTCGTGAATCTGAGGCAGTGTCAAAATGCAATGGGTGTTGTTGTGGCACACCCCTTCCACGCAAAGGGCTGCATGTGAAGGAGCCGTATTTGCAAGGTGGCGTTAAGCCACTGTAGGAAGGTAGCCTCTTTCTAGCCTTGTTACCCCCACTTTTGGCCTGTTTGTGAGTTTATGTCAGGGTGTTTTTACTGTCTCACTGGGATCCTGCTAGCCAGGACCCAGTGCTGATAGTGAAAAACCCTATGCTGTCAGTGTGTTTGATATGTGTCACTGGGATCCTGCTAGCCAGGACCCCAGTGCTCATAAGTTTGTGGCCTACATGTGTTCCCTGTGTGGTGCCTAACTGTATCACTGAGGCTCTGCTAATCAGAAACCTCAGTGTTTATGTTCTCTCTGCTTTTAAAATTGTCACTTCAGGCTAGTGACTAACTTTACCAATTCTGATTGGCACACTTGAACACCCTTATAATTCCCTGGTATATGGTACCTAGGTACCCAGGGTATTGGAGTTCCAGGAGATCCCTATGGACTGCAGCATTTCTTTTGCCACCCATAGGGAGCTCAGACAATTCTTACACAGGACTGCCACTGCAGCCTGAGTGAAATAACGTCCACAGATGGTGCCCTCCTTGCATAAGCCAGTCTACACCGGTTCAGGGATCCCCCCAGCCGTGTTCTGGCACGAAACTGGACAAAGGAAAGGGGAGTGACCACTCCCCTGACCAGGACCTCCCAGGGGAGGTGCCCAGAGCTCCTCCAGTGTGTCCCAGACCTCTGCCATCTTGGATGCAGAGGTGTGAGGGCACAATGGACAGCTCTGAGTGGCCAGTGCCAGCAGGTGACGTGTGAGACCCCTCCTGATAGGTGCTTACCTTTCTCTGTAGCCAATCCTTGTCTGAGGGCTATTTAGGGTCTCTCCTGTGGGCATCTCACCAGATAACGAATGCAAGAGCTCACCAAAGTTCCTCTGCACTTCCCTCTTCGACTTCTGCCAAGGATCGACCGCTGACTGCTGCAGGACGCCTGCATAACCGCAACAAAGTAGCAAGAAGACTACCAGCAACATTGTAGCGCCTCATCCTGCCGGCTTTCTCAACTGTTTCCTGGTGGTGCATGCTCTGAGGGCTGTCTGCCTTCACCCTGCACTGGAAGCCAAGAAGAAATCTCCCGTGGGTCGACGGAATCTTCCCCCTGCTAACGCAGGCACCAAACTTCTGCATCACTGGTCCTCTGGGTCCCATCTCATCCTGACGAGCGTGGTCCCTGGAACACAGGAGCTGGGTCCAAGTGTCTTCGACAGTCCAGTGGCCCTTCTGTCCAAATTTGGTGGAGGTAAGTCCTTGCCTCCCTACTTACCTCCTAAGGGAGTATATCCTCTGAGATACTTTTGGCATAATGTCACTAAAATAAAATAAGATATAGTGCTAAGTGATATAAGTGGTATAGTAGGAGCTTTGCATGTCTCCTAGTTCAGCCTAAGCTGCTCTGCTATAGCTACCTCTATCAGCCCAAGCTGCTAGAACACCTCTAATCTACTAATAAGGGATGGACCTGGCACAAGGTGTAAGTACCACAAGGTATCCACTATAAGCCAGGCCAGCCTCCTACATTAAACGTGACTTACCGCCACCTTGTAAATACGGCGCAGGGCATTGTGCAAACGGAGCGTCACAAAAAGTGACGCTCCGGTGGAGCTAGGGGCTCATAAATAGGCCCCTTAATCTGCATGGTACATGCTCTTTGCAGCAGGCATATTCACCCTCTGCGCTACCTTAAAACATCCACTAGATAATCCAATCTCTCACCACTCAGAACATTAACCACCAGAGTTATCTTGACATATTTATTGTTGCCTGAAAAAGTCTGGAGGCAAGGAACGTCACAACAGGTGCTTTTAAAACCATAATATACTTGTAACCATGGTGCCCCAACTGAAGTCAGCACCTGGTTCTGTGGCACCGGTTGCACTGCCCTAGAGCCAGTCCTGGCTGGAGTACAGAAGAGAAAC
Source organism: Pleurodeles waltl (assembly GCF_031143425.1). Classification (NCBI taxonomy): domain Eukaryota; kingdom Metazoa; phylum Chordata; class Amphibia; order Caudata; family Salamandridae; genus Pleurodeles; species Pleurodeles waltl. Next base: position 788,259,849 of record NC_090439.1, on the reverse strand, counting down.
CATTGTAGTGAACCATAAACCCAGTGGCATAACAAAACCTAAGGTGATGCTACTTCCCAGCTGCACCAGGGCAAATTTTTAGCTACTTGGCCTAAAGTTTGTACATTGGACTTTTTTCCAGCATCAGGATGCCCCAGCGTTTGGCTTTCTAAGGTAAGACAGTTGACAGTGAGAGGGGTGTGGTCTGGGGTGATGCCCAATAACAATATCTATGGGGAAGTAGCACCAAGCAACTTTGCTTGATAGCAGGCGATGGTGCATAATGTTGGACTCAGAATCTGATTAGCAAACATGTTTATGGTAGGGTCTCTGATGGAGACCATGGGCAAGAGGCAAAAGTCACCATTGTAGGAATGGTTTCCATTTTTTTTTTTACTTTGCAGTACTGCACTTTACACAGTTAAAAAAGCATGTAAAGTTTCAAGTTGCCAGAGTCTGCAACCCCTTGTTAAAATATCAAGTGGCTAAATTTCACAGAATGTGCAGTATAGTTTGCATTCTTTGATAATTTGATTTTTTTTAGCTGCATGGTTTAGACAATACTGCTCAATAAGTTCATACTCAATTACTGCCTAATCCCATTGGCCCTACATACAATTGATCAATTGGAATCTAAACTAACATGTTTTTAAACATTTTATCACAATATACTTGTTATTACTAATTATTATAAATAAAATGATGTAAAAAAACTCCAAAAATATTTACCTGTGACTGTTCTTACATATCTTATGAAGCACACTGTATGCTAATTTGCATTTTAAAAAAACCTCTTTTAATGCCTAAATAGTGTTCACTGAGAAGTAATCAGCAAATAATTCTAAAATCACACCACAGGTCGGACCTTTATTACAAAAATGTAGCCAAAACAGTAGGTGTATTCTTGGGGTAATCAGCAAATCATTCTCAAAACATGTTAGAAAGAAATGATGCTTGTGGAGTTTTATATATATATTTTCAAATCATTGAGAACAGATTGGATCTTATGAAATAATCAGATACTCCTTCTTAAATCCTCCTGAAGTCATCAGTAATAATCACACCTTGTGAAGTCATCAGGTACTCATTCTGAAATCATCCTGAAGTTATCAGGAAAGTCGCACCTTTTAAAGTCATCCGATAGTCATTTTTAAATCCTCCTCAAGTCATCAGAAATAGTCCCACCTTGTGAAGTCATCAGATGCTTATTTTTAAATCCTCCTGAAGTCATCAGGAATAGTCACACCTTGTGAAGTCATCAGATACTCATTTTCAAGTCATCCTCAAATCATCAGGCTTAAGTTTCTAAACTTTTCTGATGACTTCAAGAGCTTGATGATGTCTGATGATACGAAAATGACTTCTACAGTAGTTGGATGATCATCCAATGACTCTGGGATGGCTTCTAAAGTAATCCTGTTTGACCTGGGAAGCGTGAAAAGGGCACTTAGCTCGGCTGCTGGCAGCAAAGAAAGAGGAAGTTCTATATTTCTGCAGTGTTTTGTAGTTCGTTCTGGACGCTTATTGGTGGACTGTAGGGGTGGTTCGAAGCCTCATGTTATTAGCATGTTTTCTGTTTCTTTTGTAATTTCATTGGCTGCTGTTATTAGGACTAGTAAAGATAGAGAAGCATAATCGGAGCCTCCGGTCCTGACATAGAATCCATTAGAGCAGTGGTCTCCAAACATTTTAATGCTACGCCCCCCAGTTAAAAAATAAAAATCATTGCTCCCCCCTCTGAATTTTTCACAATTATTTGATAAAGATGGCAATGTTTAAATATGTCTAGACCTATTTAAACATTGCAGTTAAGTACTGTTACCTTTTTTAATGCAATAACATGCTTCTGCTTTAAACAAAGGCCTGTTATCTGTATAATGCTTCTTTTGGCCAGACTCTGGCACCCTACCTGGGATCACTTGAGGCCCCCCTAGGGGGGCCCGCCTCCCAGTTTGAAGACCTCTGCATTAGAGCCTGCTGGCTAGCTTATTCTATTTATAGATGAGGAAACCAGACTTACGTAACATGCACGAAGATAGCCTCTGCTGCCATCTAGTGGCCAAAAAATAGATTGTTCCTCTATTAAATAAGGAAAGTCTAGTGTTATAATGGCTATTCTTTTGCTAGTCTACGAAAAAACTAAATAAGAATTCTATTACTTGGGCCAAAAAGACAGTGTAGGCAAAACTAAAATTATGTAGTGATAGAACATAACCCTCTATGTAAATCCAGGTTATGTTTCTATACTGAACCATTTTCATGAATGCATATTAAGGTTTTGTTAGTATTATTTACCGACTGTGATTTCATCCAAGCTTAGTAATATGTTTGTGACAGCTAACAGTTACCCTAAGGCCAGGTTAATTGTTAAAGATATTTGTGGCTTGAAAACTCTTATGAAAAGTCCCATCATGTGGTAGACATGGACATATATTTAGTTGCTATCAAAAGATGCTAAATATAAAGAGCCCTTGAATTGGCAATGCGGTCCTGATTGAAATATTGTATACCTAGTTCCCATAATAGAACCCTCCAAAGGAGGTGTACATATGTTCATATTATATGAATTTGTACCTTCTGTTATACTTAATAAGGTCAAAAGCAGTGGTACTTATAACCAAAATAAAGTCAAAGCTCTTCTCACAAGCCAAGGTTATAAAGTCCATGATCCTGTAATGTAGTAGAAGCTTGTCTTCAATCCTCCAATGTGTTCAATCCTTGTGAAATTGTGTTGCACCTGTCCATCTAATACAGCTCTCTCTTGGATAGAAGAACGTCAACGTCGCCTTCTCTTGGTGCCATCCTCACATGTTCAATCACTTGCCACTTCATGTCATGATTGCTATGCTATAGGCTCTGGTAATGTTCCACAGGATGTGCTCCAATGGTCCCACATTTGATCCTACTTCTATGTTGGAGAAATCTACACTTCACTTTTTGTGTGGTTTTTCCTACATACAGTAGTTGGCATGGACACCATATAGCATAAACAACATCTTTCGTATTACAATTAGTGAACATATTTAAATGTTTCACAACGTTATCATGAATGAAATCATTGGTGTTGAAACTAAACTCACAAGCCAGACACTTCACACATTTATACTGTAGTGTCCAACCACTGCTAGGAGACCCCACAAAGCATTTAGAGTTGTTTTAGGTGGTTCCGGTAATTTAGCTCTTGCTAAGGAATCCTTCAAGTTCCTCCCTCTCTTGAATGAAAATAGCAGTAGTTCTTTATTGTTTAGATGGTCTTCTAACAAAACCTAAGGTCATTCAATGATTTTTCTTATTTCACTGCTAACAGGGTTGAAAGTGGTCACACAAACTAATCTGTCCATCTCTTCTTTTCTTTGAGTAGGTTGCAATAAGAATTCCTTATGATTATACCATGCTCTTTTTTTTAAGCTCTTTTCAGCAGTCTTTTGTGGTACCCACTTTCTACAAGAATATTCATGAGTATTCCTGATTCCCTAAACTACTCACTCTTGGTACAATTTCTACAAATGCGTAAAAACTGACCAAATGGTAGATTATCTTTTAATCTTCTAGGGGGATTGCTGTAATGTAACAAGGTGTTTCTCTCTATGGGTTTCCTATAAATGGCACATAAATCTTACCATCATCAGTCCCCACCCTCAAATCCAGAAAAGGGATTCTTGTTTTGTAAATGTAATATCTGTGGATCTCATATTTAGCCATGTATGGAAGGACTGTAGTTCAGACGCTGTGCCCCTCCAAATCAAAAAACGTTATCTATATAACATGACCATTTTCTTATCTGTTCTCCAAATGGATTATCTGGAGAAAAGATATGATGTGCTTCAAAGTCAGCCATATAGAGGGTAGCTAGGTCCGATGTAAAGCTTGCTCCCATCACTACTCCCTTGATTTGGAATAAAATTCATTCTCAAATTGAAAGTAGTTTTTGTTCATTGCAATTCTCATCATTTCTACTACGAACCAGGTGGGTGCTTGTACAGGTTGCGTACGGGATCCCAATATTTCCCCTACCACTCGTAATGCTTCTATCTGTGGGATACTGGTATATAGGGACTGAATATCCATGGTGACAAGTAGGTCCGTTGATTCATTAAATGTCATACCTTCAAAGTTTGTTATGAAATGCGTGTTGTCTCTAATATAAGATATGATTTTAGGCACAAATGATTTTAGGAAAAAAATCAGCATATTGGCATAATTGGCCGTGTAATGTTATTTGCGTGTGGACCACTGATGTCGTGTCACACTGCTTTGCACCTGGCTAAGCTGCTTATTGTCACTTTAGTGGTCACTGGTTAAAGACTCCATTTTGTATGCAGCCTAGACTCCATTTTGTGTTCAGTTTAGCTTCACCGCCACGTTAAAGTATTTTTCCATGCAAACATCTTATGCAATGTGTTTTTCTACTTCTGCGTGTTTTCCTTCTCAAAGACGAGCTAGGACTAGTACACAATATGTAGGAGGTAAGCAGTCAGTATAAGCTGGTCTTTATCATAGGTAGGAGAACGGTTTGACTTTGGGAGGAGTGCCTTGGGAAGATAGCCATCTCCCAACGCATTCCTTTCAAGGTTTACCTAAACTAGCCAGCCAGCATTTTTTTATATTTCCATCTGAGAGGAGGAGTCTTCTAGAAGGCCCTTTCCATGGTTGTTTAAGCTATAAAAAGGTGGCCCTGCTCAGTAGCGATGAATTCCGAGACCTCGGACAGGATTGACGTCAAATGCCTGACATTTTTCCCGTGAGGGTGAGGATCTCTTTCTCAAATTTGAAAGGGGTCATCTTCTTGCTGTCATGAGAAAGATGAAGCATCTGACAGGCCCTACGGTGATGAATTCTTATAAATTATTTGATTTGCATTGCATATGAATGTATATCCATATATCAATATAAGTGTTTGTATCTTTGCATGTATATATTTGCTGTTTATAGATTGAACATTCTTTATACATGGTATTACGTTGTTGTTGCACATTTTGAAAGTACACTTTTTACTATTCAAACCTTCCTTCACGAACCTTGCAAAAAGCTATAATAAATGTCTTATTCAAATTAAGAAGTGCATTCCAGAGAATCTTTTCAACTCTTTTCAGCGTGTATATCTTGGCTCAGTCAAAAGTAAAGCGAAACAATTTGGCGTAGTTTGGCAAGAGAAGGGTTTGTAGGTCAAAAATGTACATTTAAAAGTGAAAATATGCTTGGCAGGAAAACTAAAGCATCTGCTTCTAAAACTGTGTGTGAAAAGAATGTGTTTCAAATTCCTGGATGGTGCCGTACACATTATGAGGAGTTAGCTAGTGAATTTTCACATTCAGCTGTTTTGTCAGAAAGCTGGGACGAATGTTTGAATGAAGTGGAACCGGTTGTTGTTCTGTCCTGCTTAAGGAAAGTACCAGTTGAAGGGAATGATCTTTCAGTTCTTGGCAGACGAGGGTGGATACTTTTGTCTGCCTACAGAAAAATGCATGACAAATATAAACAGTTAGAAAAGGTAAATGAGCAGCTGGAAAAACAGCGCCTGGATTCAAAGAATAATGTTACTATGTTGTCTTGCCAAAATAAATTATTACAAGATAAAGCAGACACATATCAAAACATTGCAGAACGAGCTGCAATCAAAATAGCTCAACACAGATATCATAAACGTAGAGAGAGGATAAATGAGAAAAAGGTTAATTTAGTCATTACTAAAGCTCGTTTGGATTGGTGCCCAGATTCGTCTTGGACAGATAGTGTTTGGACAGGCAGTGAGCCGTCAAGCTGTAGTGAAGAGGAAAGTGAAAAAGGTGGGGAACCTACATGAACACAATGTGGTGCATGTGCAACCTATTTTTAGACGAAAACTGCAACACTCACCACAAGATCCAGCAGGAGTTGCTTACATGCTTAGGAAGATTACACTCAGCAAGAAGTAAATGACATTATGGATTGTTTTAAACAGAGAACAGGGGAGTCCCTACTTGCTTGGGTTGTGAGGCTGTTTGAAACTGGTGCTTTCTGTGTTATGTTAGATATTGGGGACTCTCGCAAGTTATGTACTCTAAGTTCTGATCCAGTAATACATGAACAGTCCAGGGGTTTTCAAGGAAACCACCAGACTACTTTGTTACAACTAGTTGTTGAGGGATGTATTTTGAAGTACCCCACTGATGCAAAGTGGCCTCCCAGTGAGAAACCATGGTATACGTTACGTGATGCAATGCAGAGAATTAAGGAAGAGGCAATGAAATCAGCTATTTTCCTGGGCACTGCACAGCAATTGTTAGATGGACAGCTTACTGTGCCAATAAGAAACAAAATAATTCGCCTTGCTCCACCTGAGTATAAGCAAGTAATTATGACTTTATTAATCAACCAGACAGGGCAGGCTTTGAAAGATGTACTAGAAGCAGTCAGAGAGTTAGGTGAATTAGGAATTTGGGATAAACCTGAGAGATCTTCAAGGTCGGTTGTCCAGAAAAGACATGTTCACGGCGCTACTAAAAGATGGTGTCAAAGAAAAAGAGCAGATTGATGGGTTAGATACCAAAAGCTTGTGGGAAATGTACTGTAAAAGGGCCTTAGACCAGACGGAAGGCAGCAGAAAGATAAGCAAGCAAGATAATAAGTGTGAAACGCAGAGTCAGTCACAGATATCAGGGGAAGGAAAGGAAAGGGAGAAAAATATTTCCTCACAAGAGAGTGAGGAAACCCTGGAAAGTGACTGGTTAACTTCTGAGAACAGAGACGGGGGCGAGCCTGCTCGCAAATATGAAAGGCAACGTTGACAGGTTTAAATCAGACTAGGAAACTGGCCAAGCTATGGTACAACGTTGGGCTCGTCAAGATAAAAGACCACATGTTGATTTAGAAATACACTGGAAACACAAAAATGTGCAAAAAGTTTGAGCCTTGGTTGACACCGGAGCTGAAGCCTCTTTGATTTATGAGAACCCTAAGAAGTTTAATGGACTGCATTACACCATCACAGGTTTGGGGGGGAAGGCAGACCCCTGCTGTACAAACCACAATACAAATGAAAATAGGGAGAACAACAAAAAGAGAATATACTGTGCTGATTGTGCCTCTTTTAGAATACATACTTGGAATTGACATTTTGAAAGGAATGATTCTGTATTTGGATGAGGTTGCTATCAGTTTGGAATAAAAAGATAAATTTCAGTGGCTGCCATGAAAGTGGGTCATTTAAAAATTCCTCCAGTGGAGGTGCCCTTGGCATCTAAGGTAATTCTTTTGAAACAGTACCGTATTCCTGGAGGGCATGATGAAATAAGTGAAACCATAAAAGACATGCTTGAGGCTGGTGTAATAGCTCTAACTACTACTGAATGGAACAGTCCTCTATGGCCTGTGCGCAAACCTGATGGGCGGTACAGAATGACAATTGATTACCGCAAGATGAATAAATATATACCTCCCTTGACAGCCGCAGTCCCAGACACCATCACTTTGATTGAACAGATACAGAAACATGCAGGGACATGGTACGCCACCATCGATATTGCCAACGCGTTTTTCTCAATATCATTGGTGACAGAATGCCAAGAGCAATTTGCGTTCTCTCATGGTGGCAGACAATTTAACATGTTATGTTTACCCATGGGGGTACTTACATAGTCCCACTATCTGTCACCGGCTGGTGGCAGAGCACTTGGATGAAGTGTCTGTCATTACGGGTGTGCAACTGACTCATTACATTGATGATGTGATGATCCAGGGAGAAACAGAAGAACAGGTGCAGATTCAGTTGGAGAGAGTAGTGGAACTCTTGCAGAGTAAGGGGTGGATGATTAACACAGATAAGACACAAGGACCATCTCAAAATGTGAAGTTCCTAGGCATTCAGTGGAATCAGGGACACAGAGAGGTGTTACCACAAGCAAAGCAAAATATTCTTGAGTTTGCCACACCCCACACTAAGCAGGAGAAACAGAAATTCATTGGATTTTTTGGGTTTTGGAGACAGAACATTCCTCTTTTAAGTCAGATTTTGGCCCCTCTGTACAAAGTGACAAGAAAGAAACATGAGTTTGAATGGGGTGAAGAGCAGCAGCATGCTTTTGATTTAGCAAAGGAAGCAATTCAACAGGCCTTAGACTTGTGGCCAGTGCCGGATGGAGACATTGAGTTACATGTAACTATTCAAGGACAATATGCCAATTGGAGTATGTGGCAAAAACAGGGAAGGGTGAGGGGGCTCCTGGGGTTTTGGACCAGAAAAATACCTGACCCTGGGGAGTGATATACTCCTTTTGAAAAACAGCTTTTGGCCTGTTATTGGGCTCTGGTGGATACTGAGCAAATAACTCTAGGTCATAGTGTAATTATGAGACCTGAGATACGAATTATGCAGTGGGTAATGAGTACACCTAAACCTCACCATATAGGACATGCACAAGAGGCTAGCATCATACGCTGGAAATGGTACATACAAGACAGGGCTCAAGTAGGACCGGCAGGCACTGTAGCCCTACATTAACAGGTGTCACAAGCCCCTTTACAAGATGAGGAAGGGGTGTAGGAGGTACCACAGGTAAAAGAGTCACCAGTAAGATGAGGTGCGCCATCTGAATCCTTGTCCGCTGAGGATAAGAAACGTGTTGTTCACAGATGGTTCATCCAAATATGTGGGTACCAAAAGACATTGGAAAGCAGTGTCATACAATCCAGATACCAAAAAGTTGCTGACCACCACAGGAGAAGGAAAAAGTAGCCAATATGCAGAATTGTATGCTGTGTATCAGGCTCTAAAGCAAAAGCTGCCTGGGACTTGTCACATTTACACTGATTCTTGGTCTACTGCCAATGGATTAGCCACCTGGCTTCCCACATGGCATGCACATAACTGGTTCATTCACTCAAAGGAGGTGTGGGGCAAAGAGTTGTGGCAGGACATTTTGGAAATGTTGGAACAAAGTAAAGTCACAGTTTATCATGTGGATGCTCATTGTCCCATTGACTCATGAGAACGATGGTTCAATTCCCTTGCAGACGATAAAGCCAACATTTCAGAGACAGAAGTGGCAATACCGGATTCAGTGGGGATGGCTAAATGGGCAAACCAAAAATGTGGACACCTGGGAGAAAAAGCCACTTACAGGTGGGCAGAGATTAGAGGGATGCACATTCCCCTAGATTTGATAAAAACTGTAATTTTGCAATGTCCTATTTGTCAGCACACACATCAGAGATCTGTCCCGCAAACAGTTAAAGGTCAGTTGGGGAGAGGAAAGCTACCAGGACAGATACGGCAAACTGATTACATTGGACCACTACCGATTAGTCATGGGTGTCAATACGCCTGCACCGTAGTGGACACATATTCTCGATACTTGATTGCTGCCCCTTGCAAACGTGCTAGTCAGCACAATACTATCAGAACTCTGGATTTGTTAATGTTAAACTATGGAGTACCACTCCAGATCCAGAGTGACAATGGGTCATACTTCAAAGGCAAATTGGTACAGGACTACTGTTCTCAGCACAATATTGAGTGGATATATCATATTCCTTATTATCCACAGGCCTCAGGACTGATTGAAAGAATGAATGGTTTAATGAAAGCTTAATTGGGAAAATTATCTGCTGGAACTTTGAAAAACTGGAGAGAACATTTAAATGAAGCCCTCCAGATTCTGAACAATAGACCATAAACAAGTGCTGAAACACCTTTGATGCGAATGTTAACTCCAGCTTTGCAAATACAACCACGTGTGGCCACCAATACCGTCACATACTGGGAAATAAAACCTGGAGCATTAGTTCCTTACAGAGCTACACCCAAATCTGCAGGTCTTGACTTACATGCTTTGCAAGTTTACAGACTAAAACCCCCAGACATAGCATTGTGTGAAACAGGTGTTGGAATACAGATTCCCCCAGAGAATTTTGGATTGAGCGCTGGGTTGGCCCTTAAAGGTATTCAGATTATACAGTGATTGCCAAGGAGAAATTCAAGTTATTCTGTTAAATAGTGGAGAAGTTGACTTATTCATTCAAATTGCAGACAGAATTGCTCAACTTGTCATAATTCCAGTGTATGGAGGATTGGTAAGGAAGGGGACCTCCCCAGCCCTTCTTACTGTACGTGGGGAGGGAGGATTCGGTTCCACTGATAAAAACCCTGGTGCTAAAGTGTGGGTTGAATCCCCAAATGGCCCCCAAGAACCTGCAGAATTTATAGCAAAGGGCCCCAACAATGTTCTGTTGATCATGAAACCAGGAAAGGAAAAATGGGAACATATTCCAGCTGATAAATGTTATTTGCGAGAATGATCATACTTGTTTCTTTTACAGGTCGTACTACATCTTGTTTTTGCCGCAAGTGTTCCGTGTGGTCTCCTCTTGGGCGTGTGGGGTCGGGAGGGACCCAACACGCCCAATTTCAACTTGATTGATCGACCATGTCGTGCAACACCTTTACTGCACCTGAATGACAACATTTGGATTAATTTGGCGCAAACCGTTCTCAACAGATCTGATTTCTGTATGGGCGCCATGAGAAGCACTGTGGATGTTTTGTCAACATGTTTGATCGCCATACCAACTCCAACAAGCATCTTGTTAGAAATTTTCAACACTACTACCCATGACAAAGACGTGCAAGAACATGATGTTGTAACCTAGTTCAGTCCCTATGAGTATTGCAGGGACTGCCAGGAAACAACCAATGAAAAGTCGGACAATCTCACTCATATAATCACCTACAACATTACTACCGGTGATGTGTGTTACTACATGTCCTGTAATTCTCGTGACATCGGAAAATGCATTCAATGCATTCAAAACATAAACCTCTCAAAACTTACTGTGGGAACACAGAGTTTTGTGCTTTTACCGAACAAACAGACATTGCAAAAATATGTCGAATCACATGGTTGGTCGTCATTGAGTGACTGCTGCCAGTCACATCAAACATGTCAAGTTGCCAGTTGGCTGGCTGTTTTCGTGTGGAAACCTGACTTTCACTTACATTCCAGCTAACATAATGGGTGGGCCGTGTACCTTTACATGCCTGGATTTCACGATGTTTCTATCTAACTCAATACATACTCGCTATCCCAGAAATGTTATGCAACTAGATGAAAATTGTGATTCGGATAGTCAACTATTATCCCAATCAGAGTATCTAGGCTTAATTCTTTCCATTGTAGGCGTGCCTGGTTTAACTGTATACAACACTAGAATAATCAATAAGTTAGCGTGTCTAATAGTTAAAAATATTAACCATACGTCTATTGCTTTATCTGAATTTTTACTAGATGTGCATGGTACCCGGAAAGCTGCATTACAAAACAGAGCTGCTATAGATTATCTTTTGCTTAAACATAACGAATTTTAAGGCATGTGTTGTTTTAATCTTTCTGATCACTCTAAATCTATCCAGGCCCACATTGATACTAGTGAAAGGGGTAAAGCAGGATATAGATCAGGGATGGTGGGACTGGTTATTTCAATGGTTACCTGATTTTGGACAATTACGCAAAGTTTTTGGTGGGATTTTTGTAGCATTAGTTCTTATTACATCATTATGTTGCTGTGTACAATGTATTTCTAATTTGCTTGCAATGTTTAGACCGGAAAAAGTTGATTTTAAACCTGTAGGCTACACGACACACTGGTCAAAGGGTGGAATGTAATGTTAGTTGCGTGTTGACCACTAATGTTGTGTCCCACAGCTTTGCACCTGGCTTAGCTGCCTATTTTTACTTTATTGGTCACTGGTTATAGACTCCATTTTGTATTCAACCTAGTCTCCATTTTGTGTTCAGTTTAGCTTCACCACCACGTTAAAGTATTTTTCCATGCAAACATGTTATGCAATGTGTTTTTCTACTTCTGCGTGTTTTCCTTTTCACCGAAGAGCTAGGACTGGTACACGATATGTAGGAGGTAAGCAGTCAGTGCGATAAGCTGGTGTTTATCATAGGTAAGAGAACGGTTTGACTTTGGGAGGAGTGCCTTGAGAAGGTGGCCAGCTCCCGAAACATTCCTTTCAAGGTTTACCTAAACCAGCCAGCATTTTTGAATATTTCTATCTGAGTATTATTAACAACACACCAGGGCTACCTGAGATGGAAGGCAAATTGGTATAGTTTTACTGTTAACACGACTAGGATGTGTCTGAGTACAATTAAATAGGGGTGAGTATGTCTTCAAATTTGGTTATTTTCTAAATTCATTACATACATTTTTGTTTCTATCTCTTATGAGGGCAACTAACTATCACATAAAGAAGTGGTGACCTCATGTTAAATATGGATTTGATAATATCACCATACAATATGTTGTACTGTTGAATTATTAGATGCTTACCAGATGGAGGGCAAAGTACTGATACATGCTTTCTCTATTGTATTCTAGATGCTTCCTATTTCAATATTCTGGGGGTCATTCTGACCTTGGCGGTCTTTTCGCAAGACCGCCGAGTTACCGCCGCGGTGAAGACCGCCGACCGCGGCGGTATGCCGCTGTGCGCATTCTGACCGCTGGGAGCGTTCCGCCGGAAAACCGCCAGCAGCCACACTGGCGGTCGGCGGGAAAGTGGAGACTGGTCAACCTCCACCGCCACGCCAGCAGAACACCGCCCACAGAATTACGACCCACATTTCTGTGTGGCGGTCTTCTGTTGGCGGTCTTCTGTTGGCGGTCACCTCCCCATGGCTCCTGTCGCCTCCCGGAGGACCAACGCACAAGGTAAGTTGATTGTCCGTGAGGGGAGGGGGTGGGGGGGTGTTGTGTGCGTGCATGGGGGTGTGCGTGTGAGTGTGTAGAGGGGGTGTGTGAGTGCGTGCATGCGGGCGGGGAGTGCTGCTGTGCCTATGGGCAATGTGTGTAGTTCGGCGGGTGCGCATGTCGGCATGTATGTGTGCGGGTATGTGTCCCCGTTGTGTATGTGTGTGTGTAGGGGGTGTGTATATGTGCATGTTGGGGGTGTGTGCATGTCGGGGTGCGTGTATGTGCATGTCGGGGTGGGGGTGGGGAGGGGGTTCGTACCACCTCTGGGGGGTGGCAGGGGGGTGGAGGGTGTGGGGGGAGGACTCGGGGGGGCAGTGGGGGGTGGAGGAGACCCCTATCAGTGCCAGGGAAGGAATTCCCTGGCCCCGATAGTGCCTACCGCCATGGTTTGCATGGCGGTTCCCGACCGCCAGAAACCGCGGCGGTAAGCAGGGTCATGATACCGTTGGCGGTCTTGGGTCGACCGCCGGACCGGAGTGCGCAGACTCCAGCCCGTCGGTCATGACTTCCGTGGCTGTCGGAGTGGGGAAGTGGCGGTCGATCGCGGCGATGACCGCCGCGGTCAGAATGCCATTTTTTTGACCGCCGGTCTGTTCGCGGTCCGACCGCCGCCTCTCCGCCGACCGCCAAGGTCAGAATGAGGGCCTCTGTCTTGATGATGACCCCCATGAATTAATTCCTTTGATTGGGGTCGAAATGTTGACATTGTATTAGAAATTGTGGATTGACTTTGAAAAAATCAGCAGGCTCTCAATACCTATGGTTATAGGTGCTTATTTGAGACCTGATAGTTTTAACCACAGTTTGGTTTTAGTTTTCATGTAAATAGCACTGCAACACTTATACTAACACATAATTCACTCACACTGCGTCGTTATATAGGAGCACCTCGATTACTTTACTTTAAATTACTGAATTTAAGTTTCTAATAAATGTGATATATTACTCACAAACCTCATTGGTACAGAACGTTTTTTATGGATCAACCACGGTCGTGGAGGTTAATTTATTTCCTTCCCCCAGAGGGAGCAAAAAATGTTTTGATATATTATTCACTTACCCAGGTCCCACGGTACTGGGTTGCCCCATTTGTTCAACACTATAGGAAGCTGGCCTGGTGTGTGGTAGGTACGTATGGTACTTACACCTCATACCAGGTCCAGGGTTCCCCTAGTAGTGAAGTGTAGGCAGTGTCTAGAAGCCAAGCTCTCTAGAGGTAGCTGTGGCTGAGCAGGCAACGTTTATCTTGGAGATATGCAAAACTCATGCAATACCATTGTATTCACACAGCACTCACACACATAAAAGAAAACACTCAGTGTTACTAAAATAAAGGGTTCTTTATGACAGTAACACAGTACAAAAAAAAACTAGTTAGACAGTACTCAAATAGGAGGTAAGTAAACACACTATGGCCCTCATCATGAATTCATCGGTCTATTCTGTAGACCGCCGAAGTCACTGCCGCCATATGACCGCCAGTGTTGGAGGTCTGAAGACAGCCATTTTATGACTGCTGGCTGCTCTCCACCACTATTTGGCAGGGAAACCACCAGCAGCCATACTGGCGGTCGGTACTCTAGTGGAGCTTGCTCCGCTGCCACCGCCATGTCACCACAACACTGCCCACTGTATTACAACATTGTAAATGGCGTGGCGGTGTTGTGTTGGCTGGCGGCGGAGGAAGTGCCATGGGCTCTGTTCCCTCCCGGACGACCACCGCGACCGCCAGATAAGGTGATCGTCCAACAGGGTATGGGGTGGGGGGTGTTGTGTGTGGTTGTATGCGTGTGTGTGCAAGTGTCTGGGTGCTTGTGTGAATGCCTGTATGCGGGGGGGTGTTGTGGGAGTGTATGTGTGTGTGAATGAGTGAGCGTGGATGTGTGCATGTATGCATGTAAGTGTGGTGTGTGTGTGGTTCGGGGGCAGGGGTAAGTACGGGATCGAGGGGGTCTGCACGGGGACCAGGGGGAGCGGGCTTCACTGCTTTGAGGGGTTGGGGGGGCTTCTGATGGGGACTGAGGGCTCCTACGTGGAGGGGGGGGTTGGGGAGTCCTGTTGTGGCGACAGGAATTAGTATTTCTGTTGCAAGTATCCTTTCCGCCAGGGATTTCCTGGCAGAACTGCCACCACCACGGAATCCCTGGCGGAAAATATATACTCATAATACAGCGGGCGATGTTAGGTGGACTACCAGGTCGAAGGTGGTCAACCTTCGGCTAGGTGGTCTCACTGCCCTGGCGGTACAGGTGGTGAACTGGCTGTGATGCAGCCAGTACAATGCTGCAATCATAATTTGGCCGTCCTGCCCCGCCAAGCTATCAGCGGTTTTGACCGCAACCGCTGGCGTGGTGGGGCAGGACCGCCAAAGTCATCATGACCACCTATATTTGTACAATAGTAATCAGAAATAGGCATTAAAAGTCACAGAAAACAGTGCAATAGCAAATAGACAATAGTGACCCTAGGGGGAGCCCAAACCATATACTAAAAAAATGGAATGTGAATGCAGGACCCCCACCCAGGTTGGTGGAATCTGTAGAGGGGAGTTGGAGGAACTATGAACCCCAAAAGGTAAGTACCACAGTTCCTCACGAGCGTTCAGGAAGAAAGGAGTAAGTTACTGTTTTTCCCCAAACCACCAAAAGGACTGAACCATAGGTTCGCACTTTAGGAATGCACCACCCAGACAAAACTGCAAGAAACCAGTGGTGGATCCTGAAGAAGCAAGACCTGAAAAAGCAGGGGCTCAAGTCCAGAACTCGTGGAAGTGTCCGGTGATGGCAGGAGCCACTACCCACTCGTCTGTGGTTGCAGGAGTTGGTCGAGGGTAGGACGAAGACGGTCAGCAATGCAGCCCTGGAGTCGATGAATAGTTAGTGGAGGATGTAGTCAATGCCCCTCAGGGGATGGAAGATTGCAGTCTGTCTGTGGTGTGGAAAAGCCACCCAGAAGCCTTGGCAAAGTCATGGTAGACAAAACATGGAGCAGCCGGGGACCAGCAAGGTCCAGGGGGACTTAACCCATGGAAGGGAGTCCCAAGAGACCCACAGAAATGCAGAGAGTCTACAGAAGAAGAGGCAGCCCCAACAGAGGGCCCACTGGAAGAGGACCAGGAGTTACAGAGAAGCCCACTCAGCACAACTAAAGAAGGGTCCCACGTCAAAGAAGAAGCACACAGAGGGCTGTGCATTGCACTGAAGAGTGCTGGGGGCTGGGGCTACATGGAACCTGTAGATCCCTTGGAGGAGATGCCAACAAGCCTTGATAGCTGCAAGAGATGTGGTACATAGGGGTAGTGTCCTGCCTGGTAAGGCAAGGGCTTACCTTCACCAAAGTTGGACAGTTGGCAGAGAGGACCAAGGGGACCACTCCAGACCACCACCCATGATGCAGGATCCACACAGCTCAGGATGAGAGGAGATCCACGCAGCCGGTCGTCGTTGTAGTTGGTGCCTGCGGATGCAGGGAGTGACTCCTTCACTCCAAAGGATATTCTTTCTTGCTTTATGTGCAGACTTAAGACTTGGTGCCCACAGAGGATCCACAGCCGGGGAAATGTTGCAGTTGCTGGAAGGAGCCATGGAAACTGTTGCATGCAGAGTCTTCATCATGGATGCAGATTGTCGGTTCCTGGATGGTCCAGTTGCAGTTCCATTGGCGAGAACTTTCTCAGAGGAATCCTGCTGGAATCTTGCTCAGCGAATCTGAGGACTCACTCAAGTAGGAGACCCTAAAAACCCCAGGAAGGGGGATTGATCACCTAGCCAGATGATCACCTATCAGGAGGGGGCTCTGATGTCACCTGCCTGACCTGGCCACTCAGATGCTTCCAGAGGCCTCAAGATGGCAGAATCAAGGGACCCTCTGGAGGAGCTGTGGTCACTCCCCTTTCCATTGACCAGTTTCACACCAGAGCAGGGACTGGAGGTCCCTGAACCGGTGCAGACTGGTTTATGCAAGGAGGGCACCAAATGTGCCCTTCAAAGCATACCAGTGGCTTGGGGAGGCTACCCCTGCCAAACCATGTAACACCTATTTCCAAACGGAGAGGGTGTTGCTTCCCTCCGACAAAGTAAATCCTTTGTTCTGCCTTCCTGGGCCTGAGCTGTTCAAGAAGCAGGAGGGCAGAAACCCATCTCAGCTTGGGCGCCTGGAAAACCCCAGAAAGCTGGTAGGAGCAATGCTGGGGGTCCTCTAAGGAGCTCCCGGAGTGCATGGAATCATACCACCAATACTGGCAACAGTATTGGGGTATGATTCCAACATGTTTGATACCAAACATGCCCAGGTTCAGAGATACCATTTTGTTGCTGGACATAGGTAGTGTCCTATGTCCAGTATACGAGTAAAATAGCATGCCCGCCCTCATAAACTCCATAAAAATGGATCTGGAGTTTCTGGGGGCACCTCTGCTCATGCAGGGGTGCCCTCACATACAGGTACCTCCACCCTGTCCTCTGGGCTATGAGGGCCTACCATAGGTGTGACTTGCAGTGAGCTGTAGTGAAAAGGGTATATGCACCCTTTCACGCAAGCTGCAATGGCAGGCCTGCAGATACACTTTTCATGGGCTCCCCATGGGTGGTATAATACATGCTGCAGCCCATGGGGGACCCCTGATGTCCCAATGCCCTGGGTACCTGGGCACCGTATGCTAGGGACTTATAAGGGGGTTCCAGTATGCCAAATGTGGGGTGTATGTGGTCCAAGTAACCAGTAATAAAGGGAGAGACCACAGTCACTGGGGTCCTGTTTCCTCTCTATGAAGAGGCACAGATTCTTCTTTGCCCCACTTTAGGGTGACTGCGAACCAGTGAGCTAAACTAGGGAAATTACTATCTTTCCACTTCATGGCAATGGCCCTTCTGGCTATAAGTAGGGCCGGATCTATAAATCTGGTGACGGCATTGCCCACCTTAGTTCGCCCGAACAAACCCAGGAGACCGATTTCCATGGAACATAGTGTAGGTAGTTGGCTCTCTATATACTATCTCAAAGTGAGAGATAGTGTGCACAGAGTCCAAGGGTTCCCCTTAGAGGTTGATAGTGGTTAGAATTACATAATACTAATGCTCTATTTTGTGGTAGTGTGGTCGAGCATTAGGCTTATCAGAGGGTATTGTTAAGTATTTCTTGTACACACACAGGCACTAAGTGAGAACACACACTCAAAGACATACCTCCAGGCCAAAAGGTTTTTACATAGAAAAATATATTTTCTTAATTTATTTTTAGAACCACAAGATTCAAATTTTAGGTAAGTACATAAATTGTAAGGTACTTCACACAGGTAAATATAGAATTTTGATATAAAATAGTAGTACACACAGTTTTTGTTAAAATGGCAATAAGCTATTTTAAAAGTAGAAACTGTAAAAATCAACAGTTCCTGGGGGAGGTAAGTACTAGTTAGTTTTTCAGGTAAGTAAAGCACTTACACAGTCAGTCTCCTGGGCAGAGGCAGCCCACCGTCGGGGGTTCAAGGCAACTCCAAAGCCACCACACCAGCAACACAGGGCCGGTCAGGTGCAGAGGTCAAAGGAGGGCCCAAAACACATAAGCGCTGGTTCCAGTCTGCTAGCAGTTAAGTACCTGCGTCCTCGGGGAGCAGACCAGGGGGGTTTTGTAGAGCACTGGGGGTACACACAAAAGCACCCAAAACACACCCTTAGCGGCACTGGGGCGGCCGGGTGCAGTGTGCAAAGTAGGCGTCGAGTTTTGTATTGAAAACAATGGAGGGACCCGGGGATCACTTTAGCGATGCAAGCAGGGCACAGGGGGGCTTCTCGGGACAGCCACCAACTAGGCTAGGATGAGGGCTGCCTGCTGATCACTCCTGCACTGGTAGGTGGTTCCTCTCGGTCCTGGGGGCTGCGGGTGCAGTGCTTGGTCCAGGCGTCGGGTTCCTTTGTTACCAGGCAGACGAGGTCAAGGGGAGCCTCTGGATCCTCTCTGCAGGGGTATCTGTGGGGTGCAGGGAGGTCAACTCAGGTTGTCCACGTCATTGGAATCACCTGGGTGTCCTCTCTGCAGTGTTGGTTGTCCTGAACTCCAGCCGGGGGCGTTGGGTGCAGAGTGTGAGACGCTTCTGGCGGGAAGTTGGAGTCTCTTTAAAGTTGCTTGCTTTGTTGTTGTTTCTGGACAGAGTCGCTGTCCTTGGGAGGTTCTTGGTCCTTTAGGTGAAGGTCAGTCCTCTGAGTACTCAGAGGTCGCTGGTCCCGCTGGATGCGTCGCTGTGCAGGTTCCTTGAGTCTGGAGATAGGCCGGTAGGGCTGAGGCCAAGTCAGTTGTTGTCTCCGTCGTCTCTGCAGGGCTTTCAGGTCAGCAACCCTTCTTCTTTCTTCAAGGGGCAGGAATCTGATTTCCTGGGTTCAGGGTTGCTCCTGAATACTCAATTTAGGGGTGTCTTTAGGTCTGGGGGCAGAAGCCAGTGGCTACTGTCCTGGAGGGTGGCTACACCCTCTTTGTGCCTCCTCCCTGAGGGGAGGGGGGCACATCCCTATTCCTATTGGGGAAATGATCCAAAACCAAGATGGAGGATTTCTTAGGGGCTGTCCTGACTGGTGGGTGACTTCTCCTAGATTTTCTCATTAGCTCTGCCAGACATGCCACCAAAAGTGGGGGCTGTGTCTGGGGGGTGGGCATCTCCACTAGCTGGAGTGCCCTGGGGCATTGTAACACGAAGCCTGCTAGGTGTTACAGTTCACTGCTAGGTGTTACAGTTCCTGCAGGGGGAAGTGTGAAGCACCTCCACCCAGTGCAGGCTTTGTTTCTGGCCTCAGAGAGCACAAAGGCTCTCACCCCATGGGGTCAGAAACTCGTCTCAGTGGCAGGCTGGCACAGACCAGTCAGTCCTGCACTGAAGGATTGGGTAAAAATACAGGGGGCATCTCTAAGATGCCCTCAGTGCACATTTTGTAATAAATCCAGCACTGGCATCAGTGTGGGTTTATTATTCTCAGAAGTTTGATACCAAACTTCCCTCTATTCAGTGTAGCCATTATGGAGCTGTGGAGTTCATTTTGACAAACTCCCAGACCATATACTTAATATGGCCACACTGTGCTTACAATGTCTAAGAATGGACTTAGACACTGTAGGGGAATATCGCTCATGCAGCTATACCCTCAACTGTGGTATAGTGCACCCTGCCTTAGGGCTTTAGGCCTGCTAGAGGGGTGAGTTACCTATGCCACAGGCAGTACTTTAGGTGCATGGCATCCTGAGGGAAATGCCAATTCGACTTTGCCTTTTTCTCCCCACCAACGCACACAATCTGCAATGGCGGTGTGCATGTGTTAGGTGAGGGGCCCCTTAGGGTGGCACAACACATGCCACAGCCCTTAGGGACCTTCCCTGGTCACAGGGCCCTTGGTACCACTGGTACCTTTTGTAAGGGACTTATCTGTGTGCCAGGGGTGTGCCAATTGTGGAAACAATGGTACATTTTTTGTGAAAGAACACTGGTGATGGGGCCTGGTTAGCAGGATCCCAGCACACTTCTCAGTCAAGTCAGCATCAATACCAGGCAAAATGTGGGGGGTAACTGCAAGAGGGAGCCATTTTCCTACTCATAAGCTCTCCCTCTCCGTAACAGTTGTCATGGTGTTTGTTACCGCCTGCCACAATATTTACGCTTCTGGACAAATCCAGAACGTGTGTGCCATATCATCATTCTAGGAGCCGCATCTAGGCCGCATCTAGGACTGCCATATATTCGGTGCAAGCGCTCAGGTGTTAAATATGCCTGGTGTAATGTACTGTGTTGGATGTACTGCAATTTCGCATTAAGGGACACTGCACAGGTAAGAAAGGACCCTATCCCACCCTTTTGTTGGGAAGTCTTGACCAACATCATGTTCCCAACGGTTGTCTAAGGGAATAGAGTCTAAGCCATCGCAAGTGTGAACCACGTGAATAAGCGACGTTTATTTCCCATTATATGTATTGCATGTACCAGAGGGTGTACATCAGGTTTTGTATCCATAATTTGCCAGTTGAGCTGTAATTCAGCCAGTAGAGTCCCATAAGCTAGGAAGTGACCCAGGGGCAGACTGTAATCCACAATGAGTTGTTCAAAGGGCACTAGTGTGGTATTTTGAAATAATGCACATATATAGGGGGTCCTTACGACCCGGCGGTAGGTGCAATAGTGGAGGTATTACCGCCAACAGGCTGGTGGTACATACCTCTACTATTATGACATTGGCGGTTTGGCCAAAGCCAAACCGCCAAGTTAACACACAGACTGCCACGGGGCTAACGATCGCCGGGCTGGAGACAACAGTCTCCAGCCCGGTGGCCGCCACTAGGTTGCCCATGGCATTATGACCCCGCCCACCACCATTGTTTCCGTTGTTTCTGTACCGCCATGGAAACCATGGCGGTAGGCACTATCAGTGCCAGGGAATTGCTTCCCTGGCACTGATAGGAGTCTCCCCCACCTCCCACCCCATCCTAAACCTCCCCCTCTCCGTCTCACCCCCCCACATATACACACATACACACACATACATACACACCCATACACACGCACATATACACATTCACCCATGCATGCATACATTCATACACACTCACAGCAACGCTCACAAACATACATCCAGGCACACACGCAATCACACACTACATGACATACACACACACCCACTCATGCACACACGCATTACACACCCATGCACGCATTCAAACATAGTCACACACACCCCCACACATGCATACAACACCACCCTCTCCTGTCGGAGAACCCGATTTACCCGCTTGCACGGGGTCCTCCGGCCGGAGATAGGACGCGGCGCTGCTGCCAGCAGCAGCGTCCGCCCGCAAAACACCACCAGGCCGTATCATAGAACATGATACGGTAGGCTGTGCTTTGCTGGCGCCACCTTACCGCCGTAGTGACCGTTGCCAGAATTCTGCCAGCCTTCTGGCAAAATTTCGGCTATGGTCATAATGGCATGGATGGTATGTAGCCACGGCAACGATATGTTGACGGCTGTCGCCGTGGTGGTAGGCGGCATTTGCCGCCAATGTCATAATGAGGGCCATAGTATCTACTCCCTCTGCATTGCAGAGCTCTAGCCATTCCCTCCCAAGTATTTCTCTGAAGGGGCAAAAGGAAGTAATACGTATCATAAGAGAGTATGGTGACTGTATTGGGTGGAGTCGAAGACTTCTAATATAGCTTGCATATGCACTGGTCAGGGGACTGTTAGAATGGGGAGGTAGTTTCCCTGATGGTAGTAATATCTTGTGAATCAGTTGACCAGCTTCATGGGGCAAGGGAAAACCTATTTGGTGCAAGTGTTGTTCTGCCAGCCAGCGAGACGGCCATTACAGTTGTGCCGCCGTCAACCCGGAAGTTGAAGATTCAAAAGTGCTACGCGCCACCACCCTCCGTTCCAAAGAAAGGTCCCCATGATACTACAGAGTGTGTGGAAGGTGGAGAATGGCATGTGGAGTGGTAAATTATTGAAATAATAAAAGAGTCGGGATGCATAACCATTTTGGTCAGGGAAACTCGTCCCTGCACCATTAGTGGGCGTGTGCTCCAGAATGTCAGCTGCGGCCACAGGGAGGCTATGGCTAGGGTAAGATTGCCATCAATCAGGTCCTTACAGATATGCTAGATCCGGATCCCAAAGAATGTGCAAGACTCCCTTTTCACCATGTGGGGTCCAAAAATTATTTGTGTGGCAAACTATTGGGGCTCACAGGGAACAGGCACATCTCTGCCCAATTTACACTCAATTCTAAAGCGTCCCTAAACTCGGTCAAGGCTAACTCAATTCTCCCCAGTCCTTCTCTAATGACGCAGATGTAGATGAGGACATCGTCCGGGTAGAGAGAGACTGCATGGAGTTCATCCCCCAACCAAATACCACAATCTTCCCAAGCGGTGACAGTGGGCATCCCAGACGTGTTCCCCGGCTGATCGATATTTGGTCCGAGATGAGTTGGTTGATTCTAACTCTGGCCATATGAGTTTTGTAAAACAATCGGCTAAGACGCAGCAATTGTGCCGGGAGACCAAAGTTTAAGAACACCGCAAACATTTAGGCCCAGTCTACTGTATCAAATGCGCATTCTAAATCAAGCACCAAACAAGCAGCATATGGCCATTAGGTTGGGGTCTGTTCCAGTACTCTGTATAGTCTATGAATATTTAGGGTAGTGGAACAGTTGGGGATAAAACCATTTTGATCGGTATGCATCAGGCGGGGTATATGTTCCAAATGGCCAGCAATGGTCTGAGGATTTTGTAGTCCGTGCCTAGAATGGACAGGGGATGGTAGGATGTCACCTTGAGTGGGTTCTGATCCGGTTTCAGCAGCAAGACTATAAGGGATTCACAAAGTGTCAGTGGTAATCTCCCTTCCTCCAATGCTAACTGATAGATCTCCAATAGTTTAGGCACTAAAATATCTTCATATGCCTAATAGCATTCTATCGGGAGGCCGTCTAGTCCAGGAACTTTCCTCATAGCTCATCCTCTAATGGATGCTAGGAGTTCCCGATCTGTTAGGGGCCGTTCCAATTCTTTGTGAGCTAACTGATCCACCCTGGGCAATTCTAGACGCTCCAGGAATGCCCGTATGTTGTCGGTATGGTCTACAACGGGTAGGTCACAGAGTGTTCTATAATATGAGGTGAATTTAACATTGATGGCCAATTGACTAATGGCAGTGCAAGTCATGGACTGTCGTATCAGTGTAATTGGTGCAACAGGGTTCACACTACAGGGCAGCCAGGTAAGAAGTTGACCAGACTTGTCTCCATCTGCAGGCATTTTTGTCTGACAGGCTCAGAAATCAAAACATCGCAGTTGACCAACTAATTGAGCATGTCTTGCCCTGGCATCAGCAAGTGCTTGGCGGCCCTCTGGGGCTGTGCAAGATTCGGCATCTAGTTTGCTAAGCAACAGCTCCAGGGAGGTCAGTTCTCTGTGCACATCAGTGAGTATCCCCGCCACAGCATTAATACAGTGTCTCCGAAGGACTGCTTTAAGCGTCTCCCATTCTGTGGGCCCAGATGTCACTCTAACCCAATTCTCTGCCATGTATCGAGTCAGCATTTCCCTGGTCGAATCCCAAAATGTGCCATCCTCCAGCAACCCCATTTGGAATCGCCATGTCGGGACGGGGGGATGAGAGGCTCCCTATTCCATATAGAACTAGAGCAGATTATGTTCTGACAATGTCCGCTCAAGATACTCCCCAGTCTCTAACCCGGCATATACAGTTGGGTGGCAGAGTATACTGTCCAATCTGACACAGAGGTCATGGGACGGGGAGTTTTAGGAGTAATCTTTTACATCTGGGCACAGTGAGGACCAGCTGTCCAGTAGAGACCAATGAGTGAGCCCTTGGGTGAGGCCTGCCACGGTCGCCACAAGGGGGAGGTCTGCAAGAGGGGGTGGGAGTGGTCAAGAACTGGGTCCAGAATGCTATTAAAGTTGCCACCAATGAGCCACAGTCACTTTGTGATAAGAATGGATAAGTGGGCGGGGAAGGCTTGCTGGGAGACAATTGGAGTATCAATGCTGTCCAGCAAGAGGGGCGATGTCAAGCTGCCCCTCAATAAACACATACCTTTCCTCTGGATCTATTTCTGTAGCCACACATTTGAAGGGGACATCGGGCGTACCCAAATGAATGCCCCTCAAGCAAAACCTGAGTATGTAGTGAAATAACACTGCCCGCCATCTTTTTTGGAGTTGGGCACCTTCTCCCCCCGTCATGTGTGTTTCCTGGAAAATTGCAAAATGGGTGTTACGCTGTTGTATGTATTGATGAACTAAGTGCTGTTTATACACTGTCCCCATTCCAGGTTAATAGTTGTAGGCTAGGCACTGCATTTTAAAGGAGCAAGGGTAGTGAAACCACAGAGTGTTGCGAGTGTGTGTAATGTATGACCTGCAAACAGAAATAAACAAACTCCAGATTAACATCATTCCTAACTCCCAGTCCAGGGTACACAAAAAGGTGACCAATACCCAAACTGTGACTTAACAAACCCACACCATGGGGACTCTATTAGCGGGATCGCATAAAAAGGGGGTGAGGGGTCCAGCCAGCTAGACAGGAAAATTGTGCGATGAGGGGGAGCAGAGACCAGTGTCATGAACCACCACCCGAACTCACAAAAAAGGGGTATGGGGGATAGAGGTGTGAAGCAATCTAGGCGGGTGTGCATCTCTAGGCCTTCATGGCCCATGATTTCAACATGGAGAAAAGTATGAAATGTGTGCCACCGTCTATGAATGGATAAATGGTCATTCTGGGGGGGGGGGGCAGCAATAAAGGTCACACAAGCATGCATGTTGCAATTCTACAATAATAATACTATTTAAACAAATAAATCTGCAGTTTGTGGGGTTACAGTCAGCAGGACCATTGAAGAGTGGCTACTGGTCAAGGCGATGGAGCCAGTGTCTGACTGCGAATCTTCTGTAAGCTGCAGTGAAGGGAAGGGCTTTTTTTTTTATTTCCCCTTTATGGTGGGTCACTGTGATGGAGTGGCCTGGTCAGAGGATTCATAACGGCGCTGCTCCACACAGT
The DNA here is from genome assembly GCF_031143425.1 of Pleurodeles waltl. Classification (NCBI taxonomy): domain Eukaryota; kingdom Metazoa; phylum Chordata; class Amphibia; order Caudata; family Salamandridae; genus Pleurodeles; species Pleurodeles waltl. The sequence goes on along the minus strand of NC_090439.1, from coordinate 788,234,569 downwards.
CCCAGGCATCAGTGGGCTCCATGAAGAAGTAACTGCTCTGGTTAACGATAACTTCCAATTTCACTGGGAGCAACAGGAAGTAGGTAAGTCCTACCTGTCTCAGATGTTTGTAGACTGCCAAGAAGGAGGCCTTCCGAAGCTGCACCCGTCCCGTGTAATCCGGGAAGAGAAGACTACATGCATTATCATACTGACTAGGGCCTGCAGTGCGGACTGCTCTCAGGATCATTTCCTTGTCTCTGAAGTTTAGCACGCGAATCAACACTGGCCTAGGGGGTGAACCCATGGGTGTCTGATGCGCCGGTACTCAGTGCGCCAGCTTCACGTTGTAATGTACAGATAGAGGCACCAGGGCTATCACCTGGGCCAACCATCTCTTTAAAAAAGAGATCGGTTCCCGGCTTTCTGCCCCCTCAGGAGCCGACAACCTGGAAATTGTTGAGGCGGGAGCATCTTTCCGCATCCTCTGCTCGATCTTCCATCTCCTAGAGTTTGGACGCCAATGTGTAGACTTTGGTTTCTAGATCCTTGACCATGGGTTGCAACTCCTGGAGGGTAATCTCTGTCTGGGTGGCTCTTCCTGACAGCTTTTTATGGCCTTCATGCAACAGGCCCACCTTGATTGCTACTGCGTCAACTCAGATGCACAAGTCTTGTCTAGTGTCTGTGATGGTTGCTAAGATTTTATCCAATTTGTCTGCCGGGGGTCTCCACTCTCTTGTGTCCTCTGCCCTAGGGACTGTGTCCCCTGATGACCCAGGGATTGTGTCCTCTGTCCCCCTCATTTCTCCATGTTCCGCCTTCTCAAGAGGATTCACCTAATATATGTGTGAATTAAAGTAGAGGAGTAAAACAATGAGGGGAACCCCTCTCCCCATACTCAAGCTCACCTCCGTTCACCAGGAAGATAAGGGGCATTCTCGGCAGATGGAGTCTCCGCTCAAGTGCAAAGTGTATCTGTAGTTTGAACTTTGCAAATTACTCTGTACATTTCATGGGATAGTCCATCCCTGTTCTCTGTGCTCCATCAATACCTTGTGCGTTTTGCAAGGCTTTACATGACAACACTCCTCGACATGGGGACTCCGCCACACCTCTCACAACTATCAAGACAGCAGATGGGGAGAGGGGTACGTGCAGTCCTCAATCCTGGCCAATATGCGATGAAGCTCCTTGAAGATATAGCACTCGTCATATTCTATAGATTGAACATAATTAAACCAAGCCCAAATAAAAGCCAAATAGTCCACAGGCAATTCAATTGAGTTCCAATATTTGGCACATATTCTTCTTTTATTCTTCTTTTTATTTCTGTTCTAGCCAAGCCAACACGTGTTTCGTCTGGGTGTTACCCCACGACTTCCTCTGGGCTTTCTATGGCTGCAAACAATATATAATATACAATCTTTAAGTATACACTAATCTTATATTAACATATGTCTCCTCAATCCATTCTCATGCAGTGTAATATATTATTCATATGCATTAGGTGGAAACCTAACTTTATAAATACTTTACATATTAGCCTTCATTCGTGGATACTCTATATATCCTAAACCTGTCACCTCATTACACAAAGTGATACACTCTTGAATAGCAAACTAACTGTCATCCGGGGATTTCTGTGATCTAATCCGTGTTCCATCCAAAATATAACAGAGAAATCACTACCTGTCCTTCATTAATACATCTCAATATGGCCACCTCTTATACTGTCACGTAGGCTCTCATTATTCTAATGAGACTACTGGATTTCGAGTGGCAGAATTGCCTGCGGTGTGAGAGACTGAGTCTAACTGACTACAGATGACACCTGTCACTCCAATCCAGGTTTTGCTCTGGCTAACTAGCAGTGCCTCATCTCTACCCCAGGGCAGAGATGATTGGGCAGCCGAGCGCATGACATAACTGGCTTCTCAGGGAAGCCGTGGTCACTCAGATCTCATCCGTTTTTCTCAGTTACATTAGTCTCACGTACACAATGACAATCAGAGGCAGTATATATTTCAATAATGCATTAATAAAGTGATTGCATCTTAGATAGCAAAGTGTGGACTTCAATAAACAGGACAATACAGCATGACAGGATTAAAATTGTGACAAGGAGAGTAAAACATAAAAATAATGCCACCATATTGTCACGAGAGTCAACAGACCAATTCCTTCCTACCTAAGCTATGATAGAGCACAGCGTGTTAAGATCTAATTCTGCCCTTCAGGTTCCCCTGGGAAGACATCATCCCCCATACCTGAGCAAAGGCCTGAAGTCTGCGAAACAGCTGTAGCAAAGCAATCAGCGATCAGCGTACAGTCGTGGATCTCTGGCTGGAATCTCCCTCTAACGTGTAATGGACAGTGAAGTGTTTTTATAATAAAACAGCTGATGTTCTGAGAAAATGTCCCTACATAAGGATGTCTATTTTCAATGAATGTCAGAGACTAAACTTATAACACTTTCACCGGCAACCTATCTTGCTGCAGCTTTGGAAGAAGCACAGAGTGAGCAGAAATGTCTTGTTTGGGAACAGAGTACTGGCCTACGCAAAAACATTTAGATAGAGAGAAATAAAACAAGACCATAGAAGTTGCTATTTTAACAATAATAAAGCAAAGCTGAATAAAATATATCTAGGTTAAAGTGCACAGCGGCAGGCCTAGTATGTTAAAATAACGTCCATGAAGCTATAACTAAAATGACTACACAACACCCTTCCCTTGTCATTTGAAGGTGGTTCAAAAATGCTAAATATACTTGAAAGCTACTAAGCTCACCCTAAGATATATGTGTACAAATGTCAATAATGACAAGTTAAAAGGACACATGAGTGTATAAAAGGACAATTTAAAACTGTTAACATGTGGTGTAAAAGGGACCAAATTTCAAGAGTCAAAGTTAGTTTTAGAATTTCCAATTGATTCCGGGACAATGGAGGATAAGAAATCTTCCACTTCAGCAGGTGTTAAAGTTGGAAAGGCATCACCGAGAAGGACCAAGAAGCAGTCGTGTTCCATAGCCTGAGCCTCAGCCAAGGCGGCATTCCGTGGTGTGCCCAATAACGAATTAAGAGCCACATCCTCCAAGAAGGGCAACTCATAAGCAGCTTCCAGTAGCAAACGCATCCTCAATGCGCATGTCTGGTAATGAGCCCTCAGCGAGAACATCAACAGATCTGCGTCCAAAGAAAGCAAGCGCTGCATAGAAAGACAAACTTCCAGTGCATGTTCCAAAGAGCACCAGAGGCACCGAAACACGGGCTGCACACAATGTAAAACCGGTCTGAATGACAGAGACCAGTTACACTCCAATTGCTCCAGGAGTGTTGCTCCAAAATACTGCATCATGCATTCACGACACAGCTGCGCTGATGGGAGCGCTTTTGTTCCTTCTAGTTGCGGTGGGTCAGCCATTGCGCATAAAAAATAGCAGCAGCAAAACACCAACTATTATAGCCAAAGTTATTGGAAATCCCCTGGAAATGCTGGAGAATATTGAGTGGATGGCTGATGGTATTAAACCGAATATGGAGGCGAAGGTGTGAACGAAACCAGAACCAACAGCCTTAAAGAAATTTGCGATTCCAGTAGAACTGGACGCATTAAATATCCATCCCACAAGTTCACCAAAGTGTCTTGGAAAGTTGGTACTTAAAAAGGACTGTATCTCTGCTGACGACCTTGCCACCTGAAGTGCGTAGGTCTTGCGTGCCGATGTAAGAGCCACATGTTTTTGAAACAATAAAGCCTTGAGTCTGCTCAACTTGTCAAAATTTACATTTGAAGTAGCGATATGAGGCCAAATGTCCACTACCTCTTTTATTATAGTGGGAGGAAAAAGTACGTTCCCGCAGCATGTAACAATCTTAGAGACCGAAACAATATAAACTATTCTGGCTCGCATCCCACAACAGTCTTCACCACTAGCTGCCATTTGAAAGCACCTGGAACGTAGGTCTAATCAAGGTGACTGGAACTCCCTTCAGCTAACAAGCCAAGTTCGCTGCAGACGCGTTACACGCCCCATGCAAGGACAGCTGTTTACAAACCATCGAATGGCTGACAGAAGTCTCGTATTCATTACCGATGAGAAAGACTTCTTTCATGCCACTGAGACATTTGTATGCAAAGGGTAGCTCCCACACCTCATGGATGTAACTATATCCCAGTTTTTCGTATCTGCCTACCGGAATGTGTTTTAAACAGGATGCAAATTGTAGTGTGGAAATAGGCAGATTAATGACCCTGTGTATTAACCACTCAGCAGATGGTATTTCAGCCACAGTAAAAGGCAACGTTTCTAATTTCTCAATGTTTAGCATGACGTAAGTCGCTTCTTTCTCAGCCATTAGTTGTTGTTTTCGTGTTAAATTAAAAGAAGAAAATATTTCCCTCCCGCTGACATATTGCCAGGGAACACGACCCACCTTCAGTGTTTGAAGTGTCCAACCCAACTGCATAATGGACCTTGCTGACTCTGTCCATGATGTAAGGAAGACAAATCTGTTTGTATAATGTCTATAGCAGAATAGACGATGTTATTTAAGGTGTATATCCGATCGGACAGGGTATTAATCCCATTATCTACAACGGCTAATATTTTCTTTAAATTTCCCTGATCTATTTGCCTTAACCGGGCAGCAGCTTCTTGTTGTGAAAGCTTCCCAATTCCATTATATACTTCATATAAGAAGCGTTTTCTATGTTGTTTTCTGGGGCCTAACAGGAAGTCCTGTAAGTCGGTGTTATTAGACAGGAGACTGAGGTGTTCTCTAATCGCATCTAGTGAGGAAGTCTTTAACCCTTGCTGTCATAGTTTCCCTACGCTGTATGTTGCTATACACGTATGTTCGAATGATATATAGTGAGGGTCTGGCCTACTTGTTCTAAAACCACCCGAGGAGTTGATAAAACGTTTATGACACCCATTGGTATCTATTGGCCACAATAACCACCAGCCAGGACATGTCAGTCAAACATTAAATGTGCCATTCTAGACCCATTCATCGAGTTGATCTTCAGTTGCATTTATATATTTTTGCCACTTATAAAATTTTGCAGGGGATGGTATACTGGCCGTGTTCAATTCCTTAATCTTTGCTAAACTCGTTTGTTGTACAGTTTCATTTAAAAATATCATTTGAACAGGTATCAGGCATGCTCTAAATTAAGCTTTCTTCCCCCGTATTTGCCAATGTCTAGTTTCCCACACACTTTTCAGGTCAATTGACTTAGCCTTCTATAGTCAACCGGGAAACAAAAGAATCTGAATATATAAATTTTGTATTTGTCAATAATATGCATATGTTTTCTGTAGTTGGCAATTTAAAATAATATGACTCAGCATTTTTAACATCGTGCCCAGAAAAATCTGTAAACTTTTCAGAATACTTTTTAGAACTCCTTTCCGGTGGAGTCGGACAATGTTCCCATTGTGTATAATTAAAAACAGTCTTTGGGCTGCTTGCTCTGGGAATGAAATGGTGCCCATAATAATTATAGCAAAACATATCACCATAATTCTCTTTAGATTGATAAACATCTTTGTTTTCAAATACAGTGTAATACTGTAATTCAGTCATCATAGAATCAACTGTTTTCACATCCCAATCATCTGAAACAACCCCGGGTATTATTATATCGTTCATTGAAAGTTTAAGCACATATGGTATTTGAATGACCTCCGTAGGGCAATATATATCAAATGTTACTTTATCCCAAACAATCCCATCAGGAATTGGTATAGGGGAAATGTTCACAAAAGAGAAGTCTCTGCAGACCTTGTGAGAAGAAAAATGTGGTTTTAGGACCTCATCCACAAGTTCAACTGTTGATTTTTCAGGAAGAAAATGACCATGTATTAATAAAAAGAACAAGATGACAAACCCAATCCAAACCAGTAAGGTTAGTACAGTCAAGAAAAGCCACAGATAGTTCCATGGAAGAATGAAGTAATTTACTTTAAGCCAATTTATCAGCTTACGTGGTTTTGACAGTTCAGGTGTCGAAGAGGCGAATGAGTCCGAAAAGCCATCATTGATTTCGGCAAAGTATCCAGAAGCAGTTTGTGCAAAAACTGGAGCCGTGTATGTTGGTGGAGCTGGTGTTTCCCTCGGTGGCAGAGAATAAATAGTACCATCCGTCTGTGTCGAAGTTGTGTCAAATCGATCAGTAATTTCCATATTATTTGATGTCAGTGGAACCAATGTAAGATCATTTTCCACCCTCCCCTAACTCGGAGAGGTGTTAGTGTTGCTGCTTATAACTTGTAGAGGAACTTCTTGACCAGTAGTTAGAGGGATTCGGGAACTTCTGGCTGTTCCTTTTGGTCGGCTGTGCAGGATCGGCCACATGGTGTAATTTGACATTGTCGATGGAGATAAAACGATTTTCCTTCGCACCTGCCAACGATGGTAGAATGACAGTTCTGGTACCGTGTATTCCCAAAACTGGGACCGGTGCCCCATAAGAAGGGACAAATTTGTTTTTCACAGCAACCTTTTCACGTACTAGATCCCCCATTCTAGGAATCCAGATGGTAGGTGTTACTGGTACATCCTTAATTCCTGTGGAGGTAGCACTGGCAGAAGAGTTGCCGTCACTGAACTGTTGTACTTCATGTAAGACAGTTACACGTTCATTTATGTCAAAAGGTGTTTCTGCCGCCTCCACGCCAGGACCATCAAGATCTGGAACATACATTTGAGTTCAGAACAAGCACTCATATGAAGAACGACCCCCCCAGGGACCTTCTAGGCAGATTCTTAAGTGCTCTCTGGACTCCATACAGGTAATTAAGCCAACTACGACCTGTACCTAAGACTCTGACTGTTAAGGATTGCTTTAAATCATAGTTTAATCGTTCCACAACACTATTTCCCTTGTGATGAAATGGAGACAAGTACTGGAGTTGGACCCCCAACAAAGCCATTGCGTCCCTGAAAGCCCTTGAGGCAAAAGCAGGGCCCTGGTCCGAGTGGAAAGCCGCAACTGCATATGTATAGATAAAGACTTCCAAATCTTTAGTAACAGTCTGAGCGTCAGCCGAGCATTGTGGCCACACCCATAGAAATCTGGAGCAGGAGTCAACAGCGAATAGGATGTATTTGTATGCACTGTCCGGTGTTAGGGGACCGCAATGGTCCAAGTCCACACATTGTAAAGGTTTGTTAGAAATTAGGAGGGGTGTCTGCGGTGGGTGCTTATCAGTGGAAACTTTGATTTGTTGGCAGATGTCACAACAAAGGACATACTGCTTGGCCTCCTTGTATAGGCCTGGCCACCAAAATGGGCTTGTAGGAATGATATTGTAGCCGCCACACCAGCATGGGCAGATGCTGCCCCCTCATGTGCTGCTTTAATCAACTCTGGTCTTATATCTTTATTGGGAATTTCTCGAACCCCGACGCCTGGTATTTTAACTTCAGCATTTAGGCAGCCTCCCATTTGGTAGGAATCTTCAGCAGGAAATGCTTTTGGATAGGGCGTACCATCAGCCGTAGCTTTCACGGCAGCCCATATGTCTGTATCCGGTTTCGCTCCTGAGCAGGTTACTGCAACAGTGGGCGTTGCAACTGCTGACTTTGCGGCTTCATCAGCCAGTGTATTCCCAGCTACGTGTATTACAATGCGCTGGTGTCCAAGTGTATATACAACATGGACATTTGGTAGCGTTTCTTTCAGATCCGCTACTTTCTCCCAAAGTAGTCTCTGTTTAATGGTGTTACCTTTAGAATCTCTGAACCCATTCTGGCGCCAATAATGCAGCTATTCATTGAAGGACTGGACACAATAGTATGAATCACAAACAATCAGTATGTGCTGTGCAGGATCCGTATGTTCCAGTGCCATCACCAGAGCTTTCAGCTCTGCTAGTTGTGCTGTGCAATCCCCTAGGGTTTGAGTAAATGTATGAAGGGGACAAAATGTATTATCCTCCATGTAGCCAATTACGACTGCACAAGCAGCAGAGTATTGGTGCTTTGTGCCAATTGCAGGTTGTGCAGACCCATCAGTGTACATGACTCTATGATACTGTTCAACAGGCAATGTATTTGCTGGAACTCGGTATTCTAGTTCGTATTGCAAAAATTCTTGAGTTTGTAATTTTGCTTCAAAAATGTAATCTATATCAGTGGCTCTCAAGGACGTGGCCCATTGGATCCAATGTGCATGTAATGCTTTTGCGTTAGGAACACTGGCTTTTGTGACAGCCTCTAGGGCTGGGATGGGAGAAACAACAATAATGTGTTTGCCCTGGGCTAGAGGTCTTTCTTTAATGACAGCCATAGGAACAGCAGTGAGAATTTTCTCAGTGGGAGCAAAGTGTTGTTCCGCTGCTGAGTATAAATGTGATTTGTATGCTAACGGGACCGTCTCACCCTCATTAAAGGTTAAATAGGTGAAACCAATGGCACCAGCAATTACTCTGATGACCAAGTGTGTTTTGTTGTCCCTTGTGTGTAAATGTTGTGCTGCAAGCATGTCTGTCTGCAGGACTCTAGGAATGCGTGTGTGTTCGACTGTCCAAAACTTACTTGAAAAGTCAGGATGTATTAAGTCATATAAGGGATTTATGCATGACCCATAATCCGGAATGTAAGTTCTGCCAAACTTTAGGAAACCCAATAGAGATTGGAGTTTTTTAATTGTATTCGGAGGTTGTAATTGTGCATAATTTTCTAAGAATTGTGGTGCTAGGCTTTTTCCTTCACTCGATAGCTCATATCCCAGAAATAGGATGCTGAGGTTATTTGAAGTTGAATTTGTAGCCAAATTCAGCGAATCCCACAAGTATGCGGGCTACCCGTCTTAAATGTTGTAGTAATTAATCATCCGTAAGATAGGTATCATCTACATAGGACAATGCTTCAGGGTCAATGTCGTGTAAAATTGCAGTCACATGAGCTGCGAACAGTCCTGGGCTGTTCTTGTACCCCTGAGGTAAACAACAGAATTTTTTCTGAGAGCCCAGTGCGCTGAAACTTGTTAAGTCTCTACTCTCAAGCGCTATATTCTGGCAGAAGAAACCATTGGAAATGTCCAGTGTTGTTTTATATTTTTTGCGCACTATGTTGTTCATTAGTGCTGTGCTATGTGAGTTTTGGATAATGTATGTGCGTGTATGACTGTTTAAATCTCTGTAGCCTGAGACTATTCTGTATGAATGGTCAGGTTTAGCTACTGGAAATAAAGGATTGTTCATTGGGGATACACAGGGTTCAATTACGCCCTGGTACTCTGGTTGTGTGAGGATTTCTCTCACAGGATCTTTCACATCATGTTTTATTGGATACTGAGGTTGAGGTTCGATTTTTAATTGGTATTACGTGGTAGGGGGATTCTTTATCCCATCCTACATGGGTGCAATATAACGCGGGTGCCTGCGCCAATGCCCAATTGATGGCATAGGATTCAGCGAATTCCTCTGGAACAAGGCGCGAGAGAGAAAGTTTAATAACCTCTTCCTCATATGGGCTGGTCCGGACAAATTCAGGTGGCCAATCTTGTTCGGCCAACAAGATATCATATATTTTTACCACGCGATCCCAAAAGATTGCATCTATTGTGCGTTCAGTGCCTCCTTCTAACTGTAGCGTTACTTTATACACCCTATCAGGCGTGGAGACTCGCATGTCCGCAGTTTCTACTTGTAGAAAGTCATCAGTTGTTTTCACTGCCAGATGCTCTAGAAGACTCCGGCGAACTATTGTGACCTTTGCCGCACTGTCTAGCAGCGCTAGTGCCCACATCCTGTTCTTCAAGAGGACCCTCTTCAGGAGCGACATGTCATATTGCAACTGCTGCCACTTTTTTCTTTTTAAATGCTTCTCTTCCCTTTTTAACAGAAACCTCTGATGAGCGTTGTGATTCCTGTCTCGGTTTCACGTACTCTATTCTCTCTGATCGCCCACCTCTCTCACTGCATTTTTCCAATGAGTCCTGAAACAAATGAGATTGGCGTGTATCTGATATTGATATCTATCAGGCATTTTTATATTATCTCTATTTGGGAGATTATGGCCCTCATTACAACCTCGGCGGTCTTTTAAAAAGACCGCTGATGCTGCGGGAGACAGAATACCGCCAGTGCCGGGGGTATTTCTGGCTCCCTAATATGACTTTTCCGCTGGGCCAGCAGACGGTAACAGTGTTACCGTCTGCTGGCCCAGCGGAAAAGTCACATCAACAGTGCTGCCGGCTCATAATAGAGCCTGCGGCGATGCTGATGTGCAGCGGGTGCAGTTGCACCCATCGGGCATTTCACTGCCCGAAATTCGGGCAGTGAAATGCGCAACACAGCTATGCCTGGGGGCCTCTGCACTGCCCATGCCAAGTGCATGGGCAGTGCAGGGGCCCACAGGGGTACCCCCAGTCCCCCTTAATGCCAGCCTTTCCATGGCAGTGTTTACTACAGTGGCCAGGCTGGCGGTCGGGGACTCATAATACCCAGGGCAGCGGTGCTTGCACTGCTGCCCTGGGGATTATGACCGCCAGACGGTACAGTGGAGGGGCCGGCGGTATGGCTGTGGTTATTGCGCCACGGTCATAATAGCTGGCGGAACACCGCCAGCCTGTTGGCGGTGTTACCGCCAGCTTACCGCCACCCGCTAGGCTCGTAATGAGGCACTATATCTATTCTGCGGGGTCTCCATATACGGAGATCCTCCCCTATCTTTTTAAGGAGTTTGTTGGTTTTTATCCCAGCGTTTCCTGTTACTCTCAGGAGCTTGCTTGGAAAAATCTTTGTTTGATTTTCCCTGAAACTGTGGTTTAGTTGGTCTGGCCCCTAGACTATCTCGACCAATACTAGAATAGGTCTCTGCGATAATCTTTGGCAGCTCGCGTTCTTGATCCTGCTGAGGAACGTCCCGGAGCCGCACGCGCACCGCTAGTGCGACTGCTTCCCCTTTAAGATTACTTAAAATAATGGAGGATGCTGTGGCAAAATTGCCCATTAATTGCATCCCCAAGTCCAGGGCCGGGGCAGCCCTGTATTCATCTTGAATTTGCTCCAACACTTCCGGTAAATTGGCATGTGTTGGTGTACCGTGTGCAGTAGTATAGAGCGAGGTAAATACTGTTCCCCAGGTATTCCGGTTATCTACAGTGGGGACCATCCCAAATGGCAAGCACATCGTTAGAATTCTATGTTTATCCTGAGGCCCTGTATTGGGAAATACCACTTCCAATACATTTAGGGGGTCATTCCAACCCTGGCGGTCGGTGTTAAAGCGGCGGCTAACCCGCCAACAGGCTGGCGGTTAAAAAAATGGAATTCTGACCCTGGCGGAAACCGCCAACAGAGACCGCCACTTCAACACTCCGACCGCCACGGCGGGACAAACAAACAGCGCGGCGGTCACCGCCAACAGACAGGCGGGAGACAATGTCCCGCCCACCCTATCACAACCCACCAATCCGCCACCTTTTCCGGGGCGGTAGCCCCGCCGATAAAAACACGGCGGAAACAGCCATTTCAAACGGAAAACGCTCACCTCCATACACCACACAAGGAATCTGGACAGCATGGAACCTGAACTCCACATCCTCCCAGCTATTGTCTTCCTGCTCCTCTATCAGGAGCACGAACGCCGGCGCAGAAGACAACGGTGAGTACTGCACCTACGACACAGGGGAGGGGGGAGGGAAAAAATTACGGGGACACACATACGCGACACCCTCACCCCCACCCTCACCCACTACAACACACACATCAATGCATAGCAATACATCACAGTTACACTCCCTAAACCCCCCGGAAGAATGCAAAGACAAAAGGAAATGATCATAAACAGTCGAATATATTGTATCACTGGCTTACAAATATATCACACATCTAAAACTATTATATACATAAATAATAAAGGTCCGATAAGTTTTGCAGGCATTGTCCGTGGACCACTGGGCCCAAATCACATGGGCAAAGCCCACACAGGATACCTGACTCCAACGGGGAGAGAACACTGCAGGGGCATCATATAGCAAAACTACAGGCACCTCACGGGGAAGGGAAAGGGGGGCACCTCAGCCAGATGAGTCCACGACGCCAGATCCACAAGGGCCCTCCATGGCCACGGTTCCATCCTGGGGAGTGCAAAGCCACAGTCTCACAAGTCTCTGCAGTGGGTGGGTTGCCCACTGTGCCATCCTGGGAGTGCAAAGCCACAGTCTCTCAAGTCTCTACAGTGGGTGGCTTGCCCACTGTTCCATCCTGGGGAGTGCAAAGCCACAGTCTCTCAAGTCTCTACAGTGGGTGGGTTGCCCACTGTTCAATCCTGCGGAGTGCAAAGCCACAGTCTCACAAGTGGATAACAGTCTCCACTGGTTCTGGAGGGGGCTTGGTGCCCAGAGTGCTTCGTGCAGCCCTGCCTGACACAGATGAGGGCCTGCCCCTTCTGCCAATGGGCCAGCGGTGCTTGAGACGGCGGTGCCCTGTTCAGCGGTGCTTGAGACGGCGGTGCCCTGTTCAGCGGTGCTTGAGATGAAGGGCCCTGTTCAGCGGTGCTTGAGACGGCGGTGCCCTGTTCAGCGGTGGTTGAGACGGCGGTGCCCTGTTCAGCGGTGCTTGAGACGGCGGTGCCCTGTTCAGCGGTGCTTGAGATGAAGGGCCCTGTTCAGCAGTGCTTGAGATGAAGGGCCCTGTTCAGCGGTGCTTGAGATGAAGGGCCCTGTTCAGCGGTGCTTGAGACGGCGGTGCCCTGTTCAGCGGTGCTTGAGACGGCGGTGCCCTGTCCAGCGGTGCTTGAGACGGCGGTGCCCTGTTCAGCGGTGCTTGAGATGAAGGGCCCTGTTCAGCGGTGCTTGAGACGGCGGTGCCCTGTTCAGCGGTGCTTGAGACGGCGGTGCCCTGTTCAGCGGTGCTTGAGATGAAGGGCCTAGTTCAGCGGTGCTTGAGACGGCGGTGCCCTGTTCAGCGGTGCTTGAGATGAGTGTCCAGGTCAGCGGATCTGGCCATGGCATGGATGTCACTCGCCACCTGACATGTGGCTGGCGGGGCCTTCCTGCCCATCTGTCTAGTGGCTTGCGGGCCCTCCTGGGCTGCAGTACCGGGCCTCTGGGTGTCCTCCTGCCCACCTGGGACGTGGCTTGCGGGGCCCTCCTGGGCTGCAGTACCGGGCCTGTGGGTGTCCTCCTGCACACCTGGGATGGGGCTGGTGGGGCCCTCCTGGCCAGCTGGGCTGCTGCCGGACTTCTCGGGCGTGCTGCCCTTCCCACCCTTCCCTGTTCGCCTGTGGCCCTTTCCCACCTTTGGCGGTGTGCCAGGTGGCATCCCACTTCCTGCCGGAGCCATGGTAGGGATTTTGGTCCCTGGTGTCTTTGGCCTCTCGCGCCGGGCACTGGCAATCTTCGGATGCTTTTCCGGGGTGGGCTGGCCGTGCCTTGGCTCCTAGCTGAACTGGCTGCCCTTGAGGGTGGGGGACTCCACAGTCCATGGCAAACAGTCTTTAGAGGTCCCGGTTTTGTGGTGGCTGAGGTGCTGATTGGAGTCTTATGAGATGGACGGGGTGGGGGAGTTGTTGGAAAGAGGTTAAGGTTGGAAAGGAAAAGCAATTTCGAAAGAGAGGGACGGGTAGGTGTAGTGGGTATGGGAGTGGAGGAAGAGGATGTGTCTGTAGGAGTGTGAAGTCTGGTGTCTTTGGGTGCAGGTGCTTGGGCTGGAGGCTGTTGTGAGGTGGATGGCTGTTGGGTGGGTGGCTGCCTGCGTTTGTGTAGTTTGGAAGAGGGGGTGACAGACACACTGGGAGAGGACACAGGGGACGTGTAAATGGTAGTGGGGTGGTGACTGCACGTGAGCGGAGTGTTCTGGTGGGTGTGCTGGTGATGGACGTAGTGGCTGAAGATGTTGTGCATGCAAATGTGAGTGGAGACGTCACAGGGAGGGAGGAGGGAGACGAGGAGGAGGGGGACACAGGGGAGGCAGTGGGTGTTGTTATGTCTGCATGTGGATGTTGCTTGTGTGAATGCTTGTGTGATGTGTGGTGCTTATGTTTGCCTGAGCTTCCCTTGGGTGTTGAGGTGTGTGCAGGCTGGTCTGATGGTGTGTCTGGGATAGGCAGAGGTACAGGGGATTGAGTCTGGGTGGAGGAAGTTGGAGGGGGAGGCTAGAGACAGGGACAATGGCTGCCGTCAGTGCTGAGGCCAGAGCGTTGAACGATCGCTGATGGGCAGCCTGACCAGAATGAATGCCCTCCAGGTATGCATTACTCTGGTGCACCTCCCTTTCTACACCCTGGATGGCATTCAAAAGGGTAGACTGCCCAACAATGATGGTCCTCAGGAGGTCAATGCCCTCCTCACTGAGGGCAGCAGGGGTGACAGGGGCAGGGCCTGAGGTGCCTGGGGCGAAGGAGATGCCCACCTTCCTGGGTGAGCGGGCACGGGGCAAATGCTGAGGGGCTGCTGGGAGGGCGGTGCTGGTGCGCTGGGTGGCGGCTGTACCTGTTGTTGCGGGGGGCATGGATGTTGCCGCCACCACAAGGGAGCTCCCTTCAGAGGACGAGTCGCTGTCACTAATGTCCGCACGAGTCCCCGCTGTGGAGCTCCCCTCGCCCTCCGTCCCACTGGTGTATTCGGACTCCGTTGCATGGCCCTCAAGGGCCATGTGGGATGCAGCTCCCTCATGCTCCGATGCCACTTCTCCTCCGCCTGATGATGCTAATGCACACATGAAGAGGAAGACCACAAAAAAGGGGGGGGAGAAATAAAGGCATGTTGAGTGCATGCATTCGCGACACCGTTGGCGGAGAGGACAGACACAGAAGCCCCCTGCACTACGCCGCGCACTTGGGGTCCACTACTCAATCCGTGGGACATGGCCTACAAGCCTATGGACGACAACTGCACACATAGATGACACAGGGCCATGGATACCTGTACTTGGCACCCTACAGAGGTGGGGGGCGGGGGAGGGGGCACAGGGCCATGCCTTACGGAGGGGCCTAGCCTACAGAAATCGCCCTGGCCTCGGGATACCCACAGCCCTCCTCCCCCACCCAGACACCTCCACTGCGCGCAAAGTCAGCAGAATGTGTTTGTACTCACCCCCTTGTGTCTGCTGGGATGTCCTCACGCGCCCATCCAAATCGGGGTAGGCCACCGCCAGGATCTGGGACATCAGGGGAGTCAAAGTACGACTTGCACCCCTCCCACGTTGGGAGGCCATCCCCAGCTGAGCCTCCGCCGTCTTCCTGCTCCAGCGTCGGATGTCCTCCCACCTCTTCCGGCAGTGGGTGCCCCGTCTGTTGTGGACCCCCAGGGTCCGGACGTCCTTGGCGATGGTACGCCAAATAGCGACTTTCTGGTGGGCGCTGACCTATGTGACATGTACAGGGAGAGAAAAATAGTCATCACCTTCTGCATGCTCGATGTGAGTGGCCCCCCATCCCCACCCTTGCCATGTGGCACATGCTCTCATCTGTCGTTTGATGCATGCCTCAATCGCTCCCCTCCCCACCATCTTTCATCCACCCCACTCAACACAGGCATTGCCCACTAAGCATGGACCCAGTGTACTTACCTGTTGGTCTGGAGGACCGTAGAGTAGCGCATACTGGGGGAGGATCCCATCCACAAGTTTCTCCAACTCCTCCGCAGTGAAGGCAGGGGCCCTTTCCCCAGTCGCATGAGCCATTGTCTCTTCCAGACCGAGGTCACAGCAGCACTTGAAGTGTAAGTCCTCTCCTGTGGAAGATCAGGAATCGAGTGATTAAGCAGATAGAAAATGGCGGTCACGCCCGCGGCGGTGCGTACCGCAGCGGTGCGTACCGCGACCGCCGGCGCACATCGTCATTGGCTCCTGAAACCCATAGGGTTCAATGTTAACCAATGCTGCTTTGCGCCGCGGTCTTCGACCGCCTACCGCCACGGTGTGCCACGCCAGCGCATTGACCTCACATCCCATTGTCTCACTTCACAGGTCAGGCAGCCGCCATTTCAAGGGCCCACATGGCTTAATTTCTACTGCGTCACACATACCATACAAGCCATACAATGCATTGGGAATCGTGTTATGTGCAAGCTGTGGGAACGTACCTGTGGGTTGATTGACTCTGTGCTCGCTGTTGTCCTTCATAGGCACCGTCCGCTGGGACATGCGAGGAGATGGAGGAATCTTCCCGTGTACAGACCGCTGGTGGACCTGTCGACAATGGAGGAACGACATGTCATACTGACATACAGGCTTGACCGAGCCACTATACAGGAACTGTGTGCCCAGCTGGAGCCAGACCTGATGTCACCCATCCGCCAACCCACAGGGATCCCCCCTCTAGTGCAGGTTCTGTCAGTACTCCATTTCTTGGCAAGTGGGTCATTTCAAACAACAGTGGCCATATCATCAGGGATGTCCCAGCCCATGTTTTCCAATGTGTTGTCCAGAGTGTTGTCTGCCCTGCTGAAACACATGCAGAGCTACATCATTTTCCCTGAGGTGGGGGATTTGGTTACAGTGAAGGGTGATTTCTATGCCCTTGGACATATTCCCAACATCATTGGTGCCATTGATGGGACACATGTTGCTTTGGTCCCCCCCAGCAGGAGTGAACAGGTGTACAGGAACAGGAAAAGTTATCATTCCATGAATGTACAGATGGTGTGTTTGGCAGACCAGTACATCTCCCATGTTAATGCCAAGTTCCCTGGGTCAGTGCATGACGCCTACATCCTGCAGAATAGCAGCATCCCGTATGTGATGGGTCAACTCCAGAGGCACCGTGTGTGGCTATTAGGGGACTCTGGTTACCCCAACCTGTCATGGCTACTGACCCCAGTGAGGAATCCCAGGACAAGGGCAGAGGAACGGTACAATGAGGCCCATGGGCGGACTAGGAGGGTGATCGAGCGAACCTTTGGCCTCCTGAAGGCCAGGTTCAGGTGCCTCCATATGACAGGTGGATCCCTAATGTACTCACCAAAGAAGGTGTGCCAGATCATCGTGGCCTGCTGTATGCTTCACAACCTGGGTTTGCGACGCCAGGTGCCTTTTCTGCAGGAGGATGGTCCAGATGGTGGTGTTGTAGCAGCTGTGGAGCCTGTGGAGAGTGAAGAGGAGGAAGGCGAAGAGGACGACATAGAGAACAGGAACACAGTAATACAGCAGTATTTTCAATGACACACAGGTAAGAGTATACACCGGCATATTACATTTACTTAAAGACTCCTACCTCTCTACTGCCTGACTTTTTCCCCAGTGTATGGTAACTGTGTTGTGACTTTCCCTTCCGTTTTCAGAGATGTGGGCCCCACTGCGTGACATCTGCTTTGTTTCCCCATGGACTACAGCTGTGTGACAGCGGTTTGTTGCCATCACAATGTGAATGAACATTTTGGCACGGTCATGTCTAATACATTTGTTCAAAATCACAGCCAGACTCCAGATTGTTTTGTGCAATAAGTGTGTTTATTCAAGTGCTCTAAATTGGATGGGTGGTTGCAAATCGGTGAGGGGTGATGGTGGAGGATTGTCCATGGCAGAGTCCAGACTATCAGTATCACAGGTGCATTGTCCAAATGCCTGTGGAAAGTGGAGCAGGGGCAGTTTAAGGTTGGACAGGGTGTCAATGTGGGACAGTGGGGTGACAATCAGGGCGTTATCCTTTGCTGGCGGTGGTCTTGACATCTTACTCTGTCTTCTTCCTGGATCTCAGGGCCCACTTGCGGGGTGGTTCTCCTTCTGCAGGGGGTGGGGTTCTGGTGGCCTGTTGGTCTTGTGTCGGGGCCTCCTGTCCACTAGCGCCGGCGGAGGTGGTAGGCAGTTCTTGGTCCATGCTAGTGTCAGGGGCCTTTTGAGGTGCCACAGTGTCCCGCAATGTGGTGACTACCTGATTCAGGGCCACTACGATGGTACCCATGGCGGAACTGATATTTCTTAGTTCCTCCCTGAACCCCATATACTGTTGCTCCTGCAGAAGCTGGATCTCCTGAAACCTGGCCAGGACCGTCGCCATCGTCTCCTGGGAGTGGTGGTAGGCTCCCATGATGGAGGAGAGGGCCTCGTGGAGAGTGGGTTCCCTGGGCCTGTCCCCCCCCTGTCGCACAGCAGCCCTCCCAGTTCCCCTGTTTCCCTGGGCCTCTGTCCCCTGGACCGTGTGCCCACTACCACTGCCCCCAGGTCCCTGTTGTTGTTGGGGGGGTGGGTTAGCCTGGGTTCCCTGTAGTGGTGGACACACCGCTGATTGACGTGTCCTGGGGACAGAGGTATGGGCCCGCTGGGTGGGTGCTATGCTGGTGTTCCCAGAGGGGGGAAGGTCTGCTGTGGCCTGTGGCTGTCTGAGGGGAACCGACTGTCCTGAGGTCCCCGATGGACCGGGCTGGTCATCTAGATCCAGGGAGACAGAGCTGCTGTCCTCACTGTGGGACTCTTCTGGGGGTGGAGTGGACATTTGTGGACCCTCCTGCGCGGTGACCTGGCGTTCGGGTCCTGCAGGGGTATAAAAGTATGGTTATTGGTTCTGTGTGTGCCATAGCGTGCAATGGGTGGGTGCCCGTGTACCCCAGTGCTGGCATTCCTTTGTGGGGGCTGTTGTGACGGTGGTTTGGGGGGGGGAGGTTGTATGTGTATGTGCAGTGGGCATGCTTTGGTGATGGGTGTCCATGCTTTGTGGACGCATGCAGGGCTAGGTGTTGGGATGGGTGGGTTGTGATGGTGAGACATTTGCAGGGAGTAGGTGTGATGGGGGTGAGGGTGAGGGTGGGGGTATGAGTTAGCATGCAGGTGGGGTGGGGGGGATGAAGTAGTTAAGATTTGACTTACCAGAGTCCATTCCTCCAGCTACTCCTGCGAGGCCCTCAGGATGCAGGATGTTCAAGACCTGCTCCTCCCATGTTGTAAATTCTGGGGGAGTAGGTGGGGGTCTGCCGCCAGTCCGCTGCACCGCGATGTTGTGCCTGGATACCATGGAACACACCTTCCCCTGTAGGTCGATCCACCTCTTCCTGATGTCGTCCCGATTTCTTGGGTGCTGTCCCACAGCGTTGACCCTGTCGACTATTCTGCTCCATAGCTCCATCTTCCTGGCAATGGTGGTGTGCTGCACCTGTGTCCCGAACAGCTGTGGCTCTACTCGTACAATTTCCTCCACCATGACCCTGAGTTCATCATCAGAGAACCTGGGGTGTCTTTGCAGTGCCATGGGGTGGTGTGGGTGATGTGTAGGGTGGATTGTGTGGTGCTAAGTGTGGTGATGTGTATTGTTGTGTTGTGTGAAGTGCGTGCAAATATTGCTGGGTGACAGTGAATTGGGCATCTGGGTGCTCGGATGTCTTTTCTCTGTGCGTGTTCACGAATCTCTAGGAGTGGAGGTTTGTGGGTGATGTGGGTGTGTATTTTATATTGTAATGGGTGTGTGGGAGTGGTGTTTGTATGTGTATCAGGTGTGTGTATTTTGAATTGTCCAATGTGGTAGTGTTTTGTACAAGTGTGTGTATTTTGAGCACGGCTGTGTGTACCGCCAATGGAATACCGCGGTTGAAAGACCGCCGCGAGGATTCGTGTGTCGTGATAGTGTGGGCGTATTTCTGTTGGCGTGACGGTGGAGGTTTGGTCATCGGCAGTTTATCGCTGGCCTTTGGTGTGGCGGACTTTTGTGGATGTCTGTATTTTGGCGGTTTGCCTGTTGTGGGTCAGAATGACCGTGGCGGTTTACCGCGGCGGTGTTATGGCGGTCTTCTGCACGGCGGTAAGCGCCTTTTACCGCCAAGGTTGGAATGACCCCCTTAGTTTTTGAGCTAACCAAAATGGAGTTTCCTCTCGTTTGGCGGGTACTTTACCCATAATTGAATGTGCAGTCGCAGAGTTAATACCTGGCATCACTGCATGTGGTTGCGCTGGAGCAGCACGTTCTGGGTTTGTATTCAATGTTTGCATTACAAACTGTACTAATCGCCTGTATATCACTGTCAGTTCAATATATAAGCGAAGAACCTCAGCTACTGCTAAATTTGCTACTGCAGGGTGAGGTGTATAAGTGGCCAATAAAGGGCAGGTATAAAGGGCAGGTGGGACCTTCATTACATAGAGGACGTAACCTAACTGGTAAAATCATGTGGGGTAGGGCGCCATCAAGCAAATTATTATGTTCTTGATAAGATAGAGGTATTTCTAAGTATGCATATGCTGTGTATTGTCCAGGTACGTTTGCAAGTTTATAATGATGAAATGTGTTTTTGTTCCCATCAACTGCTGGAAATGTGACCCAAGAATAAAAATAGTTCTGTTCTATAAGCTGCATCTGCATCAACATCAAATGTGACTGGACCCCCCCTGGGCCGTGAGGCCATTTGTCAATAAATGTGCAGTCAGGGGTTGTCTCATATTTACTGCAATTGCTACCTGTTGCGGATTCACCATAGTAGATGGTAAAATTGTTCAGAGGTAAGCACATCAAATGGGGATTTTCCTTTTTAGTGTTCAAGCTTGAACAACCTCCAGCATCAGATAGGGTGCCCTACTTAGCTGAGGAGGAAATCCTCAATACCACGGACGTCTCCGTATATTGAGTACTGAGGTGTCTTTGTATATAGTGAGACAGAGATACTCAAGAGGACCCGAAAATTAGAGCCTGACCAAACGTTGGTGGCGCCATGTCGCGTAGGCTCTCATTATTCTAATAAGACTACTGGATTTCGAGTGGCAGAATCGCCTGCAGTGTGGGAGGCTGAGCCAAACCCACTACAGATAACACCTGTCGCTCCAATCCGGGTTTTGCTCCTACTAACTAGCAGTGCCTCATCCGTACCCTAAGGCAGAGATGAAAGGGCAGCCGGGCGTATTACATAACTTGTTTTTCAGGGAAGCCGTGGTCACTCAGGTCTCATCCGTTTTTCTCAATTATATTAGTCTCACATACACAATGACGAACAGAAGCAGTATATATTTCAATAATGCCTTAATAAAGCGACTGCATCTTAGATAGCAAAGCGTGGACTGCAATAACCAGGACGGTACAGCATGACAGGATTAAAATTGTGACAAGGAGAGTAAAACATAAAAATAATGCTACCATATTGTCGCGAGAGTCAACAGACTAATTCCTACCTAAGCTATGATAGAGCACAACGTGTTCAGCTCTAATTCTGCCCTTCAGGTTCCCCTGGGAAGACATCATCCCCCATACCTGAGCAAAGGCCTGAAGTCTGCAAAACAGCTATAGCTAAGCATTCAGCAATTAGCGTACAGTCGTAGTTCTCTGGCTGGAATCTCCCTCTAACGTGTAAGGGACAGGAAAGTGTTTTTATAATAAAACAGCTGATGTGCTGAGAAAATGTCCCTATGTAAGGATGTATATTTTCTATGAATGTCAGAGACTAAACTTATACCACGTTCACCGGCAACCTATCTTGCTGCAGCCTTGGAAGGAGCACAGAGTGAGCAAGAATGTTTTGTTTGAGAACAGAGTGCTGGCCTAGGCAAAAACAGTTAGAGAGAAATAAAACATGACTGTAAAAGTTGCTATTATAACAATAATAAAGCGAAGCCAAATAAAATATATCTAGGTTAAAGTGCATAGCGGCAGGCCTAGTATGTTAAAATAACTTGTATGAAGCTATAACTAAAATGGCCTCACAACAATACGTTCATCGTCTTGATTACCACTATTTGTGTTTATTTGAGTTTTGTAAATTATATCTTCTGTATAATAAAATCAGTCATTAGTAAATAACAAATGATTACAATAGTAATCTCTCATCCTAATATCAGATAGCTCTCTCGACTCCCTATCCCATTCCGCTTACCTGTTCATTTGTTTATTCTTTGATATGCCCCACTTTCTTAGGATGTTTCTATCTGTCGCTAATACGAAGCGTATCCTAAATATAAGTTAATAGCTGCTTATTATATGCATGATTCCCCTCAGATAATTACTCTTCAATAGTTCAAATACAGTTAAAGCTCTATCTCGTACCTTCACTATCTTCCGTGTAACCTCTGATCAGGGAAAACGCTGATTAACTTCCAAATGGAGTCCGTTTTCTCTTTTCCTAATTTTATACCCACCTTCTCTAAACATAGAGAGAGGACTAGGTTGCTTTGTGAACTTAACGTTAGACTATTTTAAAATATTTTTAACTATTAGTCCTCCATTCTCCCTTCATACCTACATTCATATTATAGCTGTGTTCGTATCATATATTCATGAGTACGAGTACATCTAAGGTGTTACATGAATTAAATGTTGGATCTGATTTACATGTGAGTAATGGTCTTAAGCAAAACTCCACTTGGATACCAAGACAGGCTAAAGATAATAACATAGATGTATTTTTACAAATTGGTATGTGAGGATTTGGACAAATATATGTTGACTGATAAGAAAATAAGGAAATCTAATTTGACTTATAAGGAACATCAGGCTTTGAAGATATTAATGCAAGATGATGAATTAATCATTAGACGGGCAGATAAAGGTGGAAATATAGTGATTATGAATCGCTATGATTAAGATAAAGAGGTATATGCACAATTGAATGATATAGAATGTTATGAAAATTAAAGAACAATCCTATGATGAATCTAACTAGCATGATTAATAGGATGTTGAAATCATGGCATGATAGATGTTTATTAGATGATGATGAATATGTATACTTACAAGTGGGTCGCCCGAGATTCCCTTGTATTTATACTCTTCCTAAAATACATACACAGCTTCCATTTCCTCCAGGAAGACCGATAGTATCTGGCATTGGAGGCCCTACAGAAAAAATATCAGAATTTGTAGATATATTTTTGCAACCTTTAGTAACAAACCTTCCATCACATATAAAAGATACGAAGCATATACTAAGTCAGCTTGGAGACATATATTAGGAATCAAACATGCTAATGGTACCATTAGATGTACTGGCCTTATACACTAGTATAAGACATGAATCGGGTATTCAGGCAATTAAACTTATTCTGAATAGAAGATCAGCGAGTTTGATGGAACATACTGATATGTTATTGCAAATGACAGATCTAATTCTTAACCATAACTAATTTCTTTTCAATAATGAATGGTTTAGACAAAAACAAGGGGTGGCGATGGGATCGAGATTCTCTCCCTCGTACCCAAATTTGTTTATGGGATGGTTTGAAGAGAGTTGGATTTGGGGACGAGGAGCAGCGGAATGGCAGACATACATCCTCTATTGGGGAAGATATATTGATGATTGTTTTATGATATGGACAGGTAGTGTGGAGAACCTAAATGGATTTTGTGAATATTTGAAGAGTAATGAGGTGAATATAAAATTCACATACCAGTAGAGCTCGACACGTATAGATTTTTTAGATGTAGAACTTTATGTGGAGAACAATAAGACAGAAAGCAAACTATATTGTAATCACACATCCTATGACTCAATATTACATGCTACCAGTGTGCACCCTATACATCAGATAGAAGCAAAACCGTTTGGAGAAATGGTAAGAGCGACACGCAACTGCAGTTAGGATGAAGATTTTTATGATTGTATTCAGGATATGGGAAAACGATTTGTAGCTAGAGGATATCGAGAAGAGATTGTGAAGAAATCTCAGTGCAAGGCATCTCGAATACCTCAACAACAAACTTTACAATTTCAGGCAACTGCAAATTCGAAAGATATGGATAGAATAAGGATAGTATTGGATTATACAGATAACTCAGCCTTGTTACTGAAAAGTATGAAGAGACATTGGGATATTCTATTACATGACCAGATATTAAGAAAATATATTAAGAACAAACCAGAAGTGTCATACCAGAAAGGGAAAGCACTTAATAATATCCTCAGCCCTAGTTATTCGAATAAGAAAACGGAGATTACCTGGTTGGATACTCATAATAAAGGTTTTTTTAAATGTGGGGATTGCAGAGTTTGTAGATGGGCATTGCAAGCGTGAACAGATTTTCATGGATATTGGGAGAATTGATACAATATTCAAACATATATAAACTGTAATACAACCTTTGTAATATATATGTTAGTTTGTAAATGTGAAAGAATATATGTAGGAAGCATGATTCGTCCTCTTAGAGTTCGAATTTCAGAACATTGGAGAGCTATTAGACAGGATGATATACTTTACCCTATTGCATTGCATATGAGGACGTGTACTGCACAAAGTGCTCATAAAGAATTCAAATTCTTTGGATTTGAACATTTAGGGAAGCATCCCTGAGAAGGAAACAGAGAGTTAGCACTGAGGAGGAAATAATCTATATGTATCATGCGTTTGAGAGCAGTGGAATGTGGATTAAACTCCGATTATGAATCAGAATACTTTTTGGGTGGGAGATAAAAAAGGATGATTATTCAGATATGACTATGAGTAGTACACTGAAGGTTTGAACAATGCACACATGAGTGGGAACCTAGGGTAACATTTTAAATTAGTAAATGGAATTATGTATAAAGATACTAAGGGCATTTAAAGAGGTATTTTTCATTTAAGTATATCTATGTATATATTCAATATATATTGTATGTGCTATAGTGAGAAGTTCATAAAATTTGAATATGATCACAACCGTTATAACAAAGAAAATAATAGATCTCTTACATTTGCTAGTAGCTAATAAGGGAGTTGTAGTGAATATTTTATTGGTGAATAAGTATCATTTTTTAAATATGCGGTGTCATGAGAATAGACAATGACCAATAGGATTCAAGAACATAAGAAACGATAGTCTTCGTATAATAGGAATGGACGGGATTAGCATAATTTACGTGTCTTAAAAAACAATAAAGTCGGATAAGAATTGTGAATATTCACAGTTCAACGTACTCATGGGTATATGATACAAACACAGCTATAATATGCATGTAGGTAAGGGGGAATGGAGGACTAATATTTAAAAATATTAAAAAATAGTCTAACATTAAGGTCACAAAGAAACCCAGTCCTCTCTCTATGTTTAGAGAAGGCGGGCATAAAAATAGGAAAAGCGAAAACGGACTCCGTTTGGTCAGAGGTTACATGGAAGATAGTAAAGGTACGCAATAGAGCTCTAACTGTATTTTACCTATTGAAGAGTAATTATCTGAGGGGAATCATGCATATAATAAGCGGCTATTAACTTATTTTTAGGATACGCTTCTTATTAGAGACAGATAGAAACATCCTATGAAAGTGGGACATTTCAAAGAATAAACAATTGAACAGGTAAGCGGAATGGGATAGGGAGTCGAGAGAGCTATCTGATATTAAGACGAGAGATTACTATTGTAATCATTTGTTATTTACTAATGACTGGTTTTATTATACAGAAGATATAATTTACAAAACTCAAATAAACACAAGCAGTGATAATCAAGACGACAAACGTATAAGAGGAGGCCATATTGAGGTGTATTAATGAAGGACAGGTGGTGATTTCTCTGTTATATTATGGATGGAACACAGATTAGATCACAGAAATCCCCAGGTAGGGGGTGGGTAACCACTTGTGTGTGCATGTTTTAAAATAAACACGGATGACAGTTAGTTTGCTATTCAAGAGGGTATCACTTTGTGTAATGAGGTGACAGGTTTAGGATATATAGAGTTGAATATCCACGAATGAAGGCTAATATGCAAAGTATTTATAAAGTTGGGTTTCCACCTAATGCATATGAATTAATATATTACACTGCATGAGAATGGATTGAGGAGACATATGTTAATATAAGATTTGTGTATACTTAAAGATTGTAAATTGTACATTGTTTGCAGCCATAGAAAGCCCTGAGGAAGTCGTGGGATAACACCCAGACGAAACACGTGATGGCTTGGCTAGAACGGAAATAAAAAGAAGAATAAAAGAAGAATATGTGCCAAATATTGGAACTCAATTGAATTGCCTGTGGACTATTTGGCTTTTATTTGGACTTGGTTTAATTATGTTCAATCTATAGAATATGATGAGTGCTAAATTTGATTGGAGTTGAGGATAACATTCTTTGGACTGTTATCATTGCTAGGTTTTGTTGGGGGTGTTTTCTTAGATTAAGCACCGTTGGATTGAGAAGGGTTGGAGTTTGTTAAAATCTAATATACTATTAATATATAGGGGAGCGCCAGACCCTCTAAAAACCACTCCTTTAGTATTATTAGACTCCTTGAAGATACCTTCTTGGTGACGGGGGGCCCACCAATCTTATCAGACTCCCACAGCTATTTGGTGTTGACGGGGGTGAAATATCCCCACTAGACCTGATTCTCCTCCCTATGCTAGACAAAGGCCTACTTCCAAAGGAGGGGCACACGCAGTCCAGCCTCCCCCCAAGTATCTTTGAGAGGAAGCTTACAGGATAAATGATGGAGCCAGTGATTAGGGCTCCCCCCTTTGTGTGAGCCCCCACCACTCACTCCCAGCTCTGTCACTCCTGCAACATCACCAACAATAAGGCCCAAGTCCTCAGGGCAGGGCAAGCTGTTGGTGTGGAAGCCCAGCAGGGGAGTTGGGATTAACAAGCCAACCTCCCAGCACAAGGAGGCCCCCCACCCTCTTCACTGCTGTCAGAGTGCAGGAGGCAAAAAAGTGTGTGTGATCATGGCCATCTCTCATGCTGCTCAGAAGTATTATAGTATGTTGCAATGGTACTCACTGCTGCCACCCTGGGGGAAAGTAATGCCAACATTTGGGCCCTTCTGCCACAAACCAAAAGACCTCCTGCAGCAAGGGGTGCAGCACACCCTGGGCCAAGGGCAGACACCAGTAGTGCTCTCCGCACACCACTCCAGGCTGCGCCACCACACCTCCACATCCATGGCCCAGCCCCTGAGGCAAGTCAGTGGCAGCTCTCCATCTCAGCTAGAGATGGCTGCCTAGACTGCCGTGCAGAGGCACGAGGGGAGTCTTGCAAGGGCTGCAGATAGGGCCCGCTGTGGCCACGAGCACTACTCAAGCTCGTCGATTGCCAGGCAAGTTCCCCGTAGGTCCTCTCTCAGGCCTCCACGCTGCAGGGAACCGCAGCGGCCCACCACAGTCTTCTGTGGGTCTCTGGGGCTACAAAAAGCATCCCTGGGGTATCCAGGAAGCCCACTCCTCGGTGGCGGCATGTTATCGGCAGCTCCGCATCTGGAAACGGTCCAATGGCGACAGATCGTGGGCCTGGGCCAGAGCTGCCTTATTTTGCGCCTGACATCTGTCAGAGTCACCAGATCCTCGGGTCTGTGCACGTTCCCAACACGTCCACCACTGAACAGCTCCAAGACTTTGATAGATAAATCACAGAGACTGAGAGAGTTCAAGAGAAGAAGAGGGGATTAGGAAGGGAACAGCTAGGAAGGAGACCTGTGGTAAGAAAAAGGTTAGAACACACAATATGAAAATTATATCTCCTGAAATCAATACTAGACTATGATTCTAAGCCTAGTCACTCTGAAAACATGAACAATCTAAGAGTTAAGTTTAAAATGACTAAGTTTCAAGATGGCCGGATACCTGTAGGGGAATCAAGATGAATTAAATGAAAACTTTCTTATTCAAGTACTTTCCTTTACATGAGAATCAGAAAAAACATTCTAACTAAATTTTAAACCAGTCATATAATTCCTGTTTTGAGAATGTATACTAGGACCATACAATATTGCATCTAGAAACTCTGGCCTTCTGTGTACTCTTAAAATGTTTCAACACAAGTTGCGCATATTGCAGATATATATATATATATATATATATATATATATATATATATATATATAGTAAACACCATAAAAGGATTGTGCACCATGAATAACACAATATGGATTCAGGAAACAAATCACATAACTTGTCAACTCGAATATTACATAATTAATATCTTAGAATAGTGGCATACAATAAACAACATGAATTAAACTCGAGGAGAGAATCGTGCGTCTTGCCAATTCAAGTGTTACCATGTAAAATACCAAGAAATGGTAGCACGCAATGAATATCAAAGTCAAATCATCATTAATCGGATCGCGCGTCTTGCCGATTCGCAAAACACGATGTAAATGTCAAGGAATAACAGCTCACAATAAATAACAAGATCAAAGTACAATGAAACGAATCGCGCTTCTTTTGCCCATTCTTAAGCCACCATGTAAATGTCAAGAAATGGTAGCGCGCAATGAACAACAAAGTTAAATGCTCATGAAACGAGTTGTGCGTCTTGCCAATTTGTAAAACATCATGTAAATGTCAAGAAATAGTAGCGCGCAATGTTTAAACACCATAAAACGAATCGCGCGCCTTGCCGATTCTTAAGCCACCATGTAAATGTCAAGAAATGGTAGCGCGTAATGAATAGCAAAGTCAAACCTTTATGAAATAAATTGCGCATCTTGCCTATTTGTAAACTACCATATAAATGTCAAGAAATGGTAGTGCGCAAGTAATCTGTTACTCATTTAAGAATTTAAACCAGGAATATGAAAATTATCAATAACGGTGTCGGGACAGTCCAACCACCGTCTTACCGCCTGGAACAATGATCACCAGTGAAGGATTAGGGCAGAAGACTGGAAGATCCAAATAGACCGCCGGGACAGGAGCTCAGGAAGAAGCTGCTGCTCTGCACCGGGACCTCTGAATAGTGAGCACTGGGAGTTGGGTTGGCTCTCTTTTATAGAGTCTTGGCCCAGCCCAGAACCACGTCCAGGCATGTTGCAGGGAAAGTCTCTGGAAGGCCCTGGAAAGGGGCCACACCCTAACACACTCTGAAAACCTGCAGCAATACGTTGCAAAGGAACAGTATTTGTAAGCATATTAAAAATAAGTTTTCAGGATTGAACTCTGCAATGCAAAAGGTTAAACCGCAACATATCAGCACAATGCATAAATTACTTTGTTTTGAGAGTGCTGGGTTTTTGCATTTTTGACGCCAATAGAGCGCGTACTGCACAGGTGTTGACAGTACTCCCCTCTCCCAGACGCGCAGTAGGGCCTGGTTTGCTTGGATTAAGACGATGAAAGCGTCTCACAAGTACTGGAGCATGAACATCAGATGCGGAAACCCATGAGTTACTTTCAGGACCATAACCTTTCCATGAGATTAAGTACCATAGATTAAGCCCTCTCAGTTTCGAATCCAACACTTTCTTGACTTCGGATTCTTCTTCCCCTTGTACTAGAACAGGAGCTGGATGAGGGTGGACCTTTTGGACTGCCTTTTTCAAGAGGGAACACTGGATGAATCCGTAAGTATCTGGACAATTGTAGTTTATAGGTCACCGGATTGATTTGCTGAAGGACAGTATAAGGAGCTATGAATTTAGGGTTAAACATGTGCTTCTTCTTGAAGTCTATGTGGGTCATTACAACATTGGCAGTAAAAGCCGCTTACCGCTGCGCAGAAGACCGCCAATACACCGCCGTGGCCACGGAATTCCGCCACAGCTATTATGACACACATCTCGGAAACCTCCAAAATTCAGACACCCACACAACTCCGCCACACCGAAGGTCAGTGTTAAACTGGCAAAAACAAAACCTCCACCTCCACGCCAACAGAAACACGGCCATGCAATTACGACCCACGAATCCACGCGGCGGTCTTTCAACCATGGTACACACTGCCGCGCTCAAAATACACACACATCTCCAAAACACCGCCACATTGGACAATACAAAATACACACACCTGATACACATACAAACACCACTCCCACACACCCATTACTATATAAAACACACACCCACATCACCCACAAACCCTTACGACCAAAAATTAGTCACGAAGGCCAGAGAAACAGCACTTATTAGACAATCCCACCACACAGAGGCACACAACACCATCACCCACACACCATCCATGCACAAAACACCACACACCACTACACATCACTACACTCATCACCACATACACCAGCCCACACATCACACACACCACCCCATGGCACGCCAAAGACACCCCCGCTTTTCCAAGGAGGAGCTCAGGGTCATGGTGGAGGAAATTGTACGGGTAGAGCCACAGCTATTTGGCTCACAGGTGCAGCACACATCCATAGCCAGGAAGATAGAGCTGGGGCGCAGAATAGTCGACAGGGTCAACGCAGTGGGACAGCACCCAAGAAATCAGGAGGACATCAGGAAGAGGTGGAACGACCTACGGGGGAAGGTGCGTTCAGCGGTCTCCAGGCACAACATCGCGGTACAGCGGACTGGCGGCGGACCGCCACCTCCTCCCCCACAACTAACAACATGGGAGGAGCAAGTCTTGACCATCATGCATCCATGGCCTCGGAGGAGTCGGTGGAGGAATGGACACTGGTAAGTCAAATCTTAACTATCATATCCCCCACCCTACCTGCATGCTATCACACACCCCCACCCTCACCCCCTTCCCTATCACTCCGACTCCTCACTAGTGTACTAATAACACAAACCACCCATCCCAATACCAAGCCCTGCATGACACAACTAAGCATGGTCACCCCTCACCAAAGCATGCTCACTGCACATACCCAGAACAACCCCCTAACCATCATCACACAAGCCCCCACACAGGAATGCTAGCACTGGGGTACACAAACACCACCCATTGCACACCATCACACACACACATGCAATAATCATGCTCTTATACCCCTGCAGGATCACGAAGGACCGTCACCACACCGGAGGGTCCAGACATTTCCACTCCACCCACAGAAGAGGCCCACAGTGACAATAGCAGCTCTGCCTTACTGGAGCCTGATGACCAGCCCGGACCATCGTGGGCCTCGGGACAGTCGGTTCCCCTTGCACAGGCACAGCCCAACACTGACCTTCCACCCTCTGGTAACACCAGTACAGCACCCACCCAGTGGGCCCAAACCTCCGTACCCAGGACAGGTCAATCAGCTGTGTGTCCACCACTACAGGGAACCCAGGATAACCCACCACCCCCACAACAACAGGGACCTGGGGGCAGTGGTAGTGGGAACAAGGTCCAGGGGACGGAGGCACAGGAACACAGGGGAACTAGGAGGGCTGCTGTGCGACAGGGGGCAGACAGGCCAAGGGAACCCACTCTCCACGAGGCCCTCTCCTCCATCATGGGAGCATACCACCACTCCCAGGAGACGATGGTGACGGTCCTGGTCAAGTTTCAGGAGACCCAGCGCCTGCAGGAGGAACAGTATTTGGGGTTCAGGGAGGAGCTCAGGACCATCAGCTCCGCCTTGGGCACCATCGTAGGGGTGCTGAAGGACATACAGCAGACCTTGAGGGCCACTGTGGCACTCCAAGGGGCCCCTGACACTAGTCAGGACGATGAACTGCCCACCACCTCCACCGGCGCTAGTGGACAGGATGCGCCACCACAGGACCACCACACCAGCACCCCAGCCCCTGCAGACAGACAACCACCACGCAAGCGGTCCCTGAGATCCAGGAACAGGACAGAGCAAGATGGCAAGACCCCCGCCAGGAAATGAGACCACCCTGATTGTCCCCCCACCGTCCCACTTTGTTACCCTGTCCATACTTTAACTGCCCCAGCTCCACTTCCTATGCCCAGATGGGCAGTGCACCTGTGAGACTAATAGACTGGACTCTGCCAAGGACATTCCTCCACCATCACCCATCACCATTTTACAACCCCCCTCCATTTTTGAGCACATAAATAAACACCCTTGAACCACAAAACATTCTGAAGTCAGTCTATGATTTTGTAAAATGTATTATCAATGACAGTGTCAAAATGCTTTTTTAGTTGTTAAGGCAACATACCAATGTCACACATCACAAGTCCTTGAAGGATGCATGCAGATGACACGTTGGTAACCACACCTGTGAAGCCGTAATGGAAAGGAACAACTCAGTTACCAAATAATCCCATTAAATTACACACAGGATAGAGTAAGACGTGTGACAGTGAATGTAATGTTAAAAATGAAAATGTTCTCACCTGTGTGTCACTGGAAATATTGCTGTATGACTGACTCCCTTTTGTAGTTGTCTTCTTCCTCAGCTTCCTCCTCATCACTGTCCACAGGCACCACAGCTGCCACAACACCGTCATCTGGACCATCATTCTGCAGAAAAGGCACCTGGCGTCGCAAAGCAAGATTGTGAAGCATCGAGCAGGCGACGATGATCTGGCACACCTTCTTAGGTGAGTAGAATAGGGAACCACTTGTCATATGGAGGCACCTGAACCTGGCCTTCAGGAGGCCGAAGGTGCGTTCGATCACCCTCCTAGTCCGCCCATGGGCCTCATTGGAGTGTTCCTCTGCCCTGGTCCTGGGTTCCTCATTGGGGTCAATAGCCAGGACAGGCTGGGGTAACCAGAGTCCCATAATAGCCACACACGGTGCCTCTGGAGTTGACCCATCATATCAGGGATGCTGCTATTCCGCAGGATGTAGACGTCATGCACTGAGCCAGGGAACATAGCATTAACCTGGGAGATGTACTGGTCTGCCAAACAGACCATCTGTACATTCATGGAATGATAACTCTTCCGGTTCCTGTACTCCTGTTCACTACTGTGGGGGGGGAACCAGAGCTACATGGGTCCCATCAATAGCACCTATGATGTTGGGGATATATCCAAGGGCATAGAAGTCACCTTTCACTGTAGCCAAATCTTCCACTTCAGGGAAAATGATGTATCTCCTTACGTGTTTCAGCAGGGCAGACAACACTCTGGACAGCACGTTGGAAAACATAGGCTGGGACATCCCTGATGCCATGGCCACTGTTGTCTGAAAAGACCCACTAGCAAGGAAATGGAGCACTGACAGCACCTGCACGTCAGGGGGGATTCCAGTGGGATGGCGGATTGGTGACATCAGGTCTGGCTCCAACTGGGTACATAGTTCCAGGATTGTGGCACGGTCAAACCTGTAGGTGACGATTAAATGTCGCTCCTCCATTGTCAACAGGTCCACCAGTGGTCGGTACACCGGAGGATTCCATCATCTTCTCAAATGTCCCAGCTGAAGGCTCCTAGGAAGGACAACAGCGAGGATCGAGTAAACTTTTTTCCAGGTATGTACCCACAGTTACACAGAACACGACACAAAACACAAAACCCTTCCTGTATGTGTGTTGAGTGTAGGCCTAGCTATGTGTGAAGCAGAAGTAAATGAAGCCATGTGGGCCCCTGAAATGGCGGCTGCCTGACCTCTAACCTGGGACAATGGGATTGTTGGGTAACTGCGTTGCCATTGCTACCGTCACGGTAGGCGGTCGTAGACCGCGGCGCAATGCAGCATTGGTTAACATTGGACCCTATGGGTCCCAGGAGCCAATGAGGAAGTGCGCCGGCGGTGATGATACGCACCGCCGCGGACGTCACCGCCATTGTCTAGCTGTTCAATCACTAGATACCTGATCTTCGACAGGAGAGGACCTACACTGCAAGTGCTGCTGTGACCTCGGTCTGGAAGCGACGATGGCTGCTGCGTCTGGGGAAAGGGCCCCTGCCTTCACTGCTCAGGAGTTGGAGAAACTGGTAGACGGGGTCCTCCCCCAGTACACGCTACTCTACGGTCCTCCAGACCAACAGGTTAGTACACATGAAGCACGTTGTATGGGCTAGGCCTGGGTGGAGCGGGCTGGTTGGAAGAGGGAAGGGGGCAGAGTTCAGGGAACATTAATGCATGTGAATGAATGTGCCACATGGCTAGGGTAGGGAGGGGGGCCACGCACATCAACGGTGCGGTTGTTAATGACTTCTCTTCTTCCCTTGTGCATGTCATGTGGGTCAGCGCCCACCAGAAGAAGGACATTTGGCATGCCATCGCCAAGGACGTCTGGACCCTGGGGGTCCACCAGAGACGGGGCACCCACTGCCGGAAAAGATGGGAGGACATTCGCCGCTGGAGCAAAAGATGGCGGAGGCTCAGCTGGGGATGGCCTCCCAACGTGGGAGGGGTGCCCATCACACCATGACACCCCTGATGTTCCGGATCCTGGCGGTGGCCTACCCTGAGTTGGATGGGCACATGAGGGCATCACAGCAGACACAAGGGGGTGAGTACAACATCATTCTGCGGACTTTGAGTGCAGTGGAGGGGTCTGGGTGGGGGAGGAGGCTTGTGGGTGTACCTAGGCCAGGCAGAAATAGGTAGACTAGGCCCCTCCGTAATGCAGGCCATGTGGCACTCTACCCCACCGCAGTAGAGTGACAAGTACAGGTATAGATGCCCCTGTGGCATCCATGTGTGCAGCTGTCCACCATAGCCATGTAGGCCAGATCCCAGAAATTGCACCTGCAGAGGCCAGGAGCACGGAGTAGTGCAGGGGGCTGCTGTGTCTGTATTGTCCACCAACGGTAGCGGTATGCCATGCACTCAACCTGTCTTTCTTCTGTTTCCCCACCGCCTTTTTTTGCTCTCCCTGTTCTTTTGTGCATCAGCATCTTCAGGCGGAGGTACAGTGGCACCGGAGCACGAGGGAGCTGCATCCCACATGGCCACGGAGGGCCACACCACGGACTCAGAATGCACCAGTGGGACGGAGGGCCAGGGGAGCTTCACGTCGGCCACCGGATCACCAACCAGCGACACGGACTCGTCTGCCGATGGGAGCTCCCTTGTGGTGACGGCACCATCTGTGCGCCCCACTTCTACAGGTACAGCCGCCACCTCCCCTACCAGCACCGCCCTCCCAGCAGCCCCTCAGCATTCGCCCCGTGCCCGCTCACCCAGGAGGGTGGGCATCTCCTTTGCCCCAGGCACCTCAGGCCCTGCCCCAGTCACCCCTGCTGCCCTCAGTGAGGAGGCCATTGACCTCCTCAGGTCACTCACTGTTGGGCAGTCTACCATTGTGAATGCCATCCAGGGTGTAGAAAGGGAGTTGCAACACGGTAATGCATTCCTGGAGGGCATTCATTCTGGTCAGGCTGTCCTTCAGCGAACCCTGCAATCTCTGGCCTTAGCACTGATGGCAGCCATTGTCCCAGTGTCTAACCTCCCCCCTTCAACCTCCTCCACCCAGGCCCAATCCCCTGTACCCCAGCCCATCCCAAGCACACCTACAGACCAGCATGCACACACGTCAACACACAAGGGAAGCTCAGGCAAACATAGGCACCACACAACCCACAGGCACACACACAAGCATCACCCAGGTGCAGACACAGCAACATCCACTGCCTCCACTGTGTCCCCCTCTTCATCGTCTCCCTCCTCCCTCCCAGTCTCGTCTACACTCTCACGCGCATGCACTACCACTACAGGCACTAAGACTTGCACCAGAACACCCAGCACCACACCCCGCTCACCTGCAATCACCACCTCCACTCCCATTTACACGTCCCCTGTGTCCTCTCCCAGTGTGTCTGTGACGCCCCCTCCCAAAGTACACAAACGCGGGCACCCACACACCCAACATCCATCCACCGCACGACAGCCTCCAGTACCTGCACCTGCACCCAAAACACCTAAAGTGACACCTCCTACAACCACCTCCACTTCCTCCACTCCCAGACCCCCTCCAACTACCCACCCCAGTGTTCGTCAGAAACTGTCCCTGTGTAAAGTTTACCTTTTTGCCCCCACCCCCCCCTCCAATTCATCAGTCCCGTCGTAGCGCCTCAGCCAAAAAGCCTCCAATACCAGTGGTGCCTGTTCAAGGTGTGTGGAGTGCACCGGCCACCAGGGCAGGCAGTGTGACCCGGAGCCAAGGCACTGAGATTGGAAAGTGGCCGACGGGACCCTGGGAAGACTCCTGGAGGCAAAACAACTCACAGAGGTTCCAGGGGGATTGCAGAGTCAGCTGTGACTCCTCCAAAGGTGGGGAAGGGCCAAAGGAAGTCTGCACAGCCTAGTGTGAGCAGCACGGTGGAGAAGGGCGGCATCCTTCCCGGCGGTCGGGACGCCACCGCCAGCACCGTCGTCACTGGTCAGGAGACCACCGCCGGAGTCAGTGCCCAGGAGGGCCCAAGTATCGTCACTGGTCAGGAGACCACCGCCGGAGTCATTGCCCAGGAGGGCCCAAGTATCGTCACTGGTCAGGAGACCACCGCCACCGCCAGAGTCATTGCCCAGGAGGGCCCAAGTATCGTCACTGGTCAGGAGACCACCGCCGGAGTCAGTGCCCAGGAGGGCCCAAGTATCGTCACTGGTCAGGAGACCACCGCCGGACTCAGTGCCCAGGAGGGCCCAAGTATCGTCACTGGTCAGGAGACCACCGCCACCGCCGGAGTCAGTGCCCAGGAGGGCCCCGGCTGCCACAGCCCCGCTGGGCAATGAGGGAATGACATGCCACACACCAATGCCCAGTCCAGAGAACGTCATGCCACACACCAATGCCCAGTCCAGAGAACATCATGCCACACACCAATGCCCAGTCCAGAACCGGCATGGCAAAGCACCGCTGAACAGTCCAGAACCGCTATGGCAAAGCACCGCTGAACAGTCCAGACACCGCCATGGCAAAGCACCGCTGAACAGTCCAGACACCGCCATGACAAAGCACCGCTGAACAGTCCAGACACCGCCATGGCAAAGCACCGCTGAACAGGGCATGCACCGGGGAAGAATGAAAAAGCCACCACATCAAGCATCGTTATCCCATGTGCAGGTGGGACAGTGACGGGACAGGAACTTCCACGGGGAGACTAATCCAGTCTGGGCACCAGTCCCCCTCCAGAACCAGTGGAGGCTGTTATCTACTTTGGAAACTGTGGCTTTGCACTCCCCAGGATGGTACAGTGGGCAAGCCACCCACTGTAGAGACTTGAGAGACTGTGGCTTTGCACTCCCCAGGATGGAACAGTGGGCAACCCACCCACTGTAGAGACTTGAGAGACTGTGGCTTTGCACTCCCCAGGATGGTACAGTGGGCAAGACACCCACTGTAGAGACTTGAGAGACTGTGGCTTTGCACTTCCCAGGATGGTACAGTGGGCAAGCCACCCACTGGAAAGACTTGAGAGACTGTGGCTTTGCACTCCCCTGGATAAAGCAGTGGGCAAACCACCCACTGGAGAGACTGTGGCTTTGCACTCCCCAGGATAAAGCAGTGGGCAAACCACCCACTGGAGTGACTTGAGAAACTGTGGCTTTGCACTCCCCAGGATACATCAATGGGCATGGAACCCCCTCGTTACATTACATTACAATGTTTGGACTGATTTCGATTTGTCTTTGCATTCTTCCGGGGGGGTTGTGGGTTGTTACTGTGATTTTTGTGAATGCATTGGTGTGTGTGTTGTAATATGCGAGGGTGGTGTAGGGGTGGGGGTGTTGCGTGTGTGTCCCCCTAACTTTTGCCTCCTCTATGTCATAGGTGCAGTACTCACCGTTGTCGTCGCCGGCGCAGGCGTTGCTCTTCGTAGATGAGTAGGAATACAAGGGCCGGTAGGATTTGCAGTTCCGGCTCCATGGAGTCCTCCTTCCTCGTGGGATGTGTTCAGGTGAGCGTTTTCCCATTGCAGTAACTGTTTACGCCGTGTTTTTATCCACGGTGAATCCGCCCCGGAAAAGGTGGCGGATTGGTAGGTTGTGATACTATGGGCGGTACATTGTCTTCCACCTGTCTGTTGGCAGTGACCGCCAAGCTGTTTGTCTGTACCGCCATGGCGGGCGGTGTGTTAAAGTGGCTGTCTTTGTTGGCGGTTTCCGCCAGGGTCATGATTCCCTTTTTTTCCCCACCGGCCTTTTTGCGGTATTACCGCACCTTTAACACCGTCCGCCAGGGTTGTAATGACCACCTATATGTTTTGTGGAAAGCCACACTTTGTCACCTGGTTGATATTGCGGTCCCTCCCAATGTTTCTTGTCATAATGCCTTTTATATTTTTGTTTGGCTTTTTCTAAATGCTGTTGAATCAGTTTCTGGGTTTGATGTAAATGCTGAATGGTTTCTGACACAGCTGGAGAAAGAGAACTTTCTTGAGGAATTGTGATGGGCAAGGTGTCAGGATGATAGCCAAATAAACCAAAAAAGGGTGTAACGCCAATAAAAGTGTGGAATGAGTTATTGTAAGCTAACTCAGCTAACCAGAGCATAGATGTCCAAGAATGAAGTGCCTTTTCAGCGTAGGCACGTAGGTATTGTTTCAAAGTCTGATTTAGTCTCTCCGTTTGACCATCTGTTTGAGGATGGTGACTAGTAGATAGTGTAGATGTCACTTGGAGTGTTTTACACCATGTCTTCCAGAAATTGGAGCAAAATTGTGACCCCCCGATCGGAGAGGATAACCTTTGGCAGTCCATGATAACGAACCACTCTGTTCAGTAAAATAGTTGCCAATTCACTAGAAGTGGGCAATTTTTTACAGGCGATGAAATGTCCATATTTCGTGAGACTATCTACTACCACCAGAATTACTGAATGCTGTTGAACCACTGGCAGACTGGTAATAAAGTCTAAATAAATGTGTTCCCATGGACGACTTGGGGTTGGAAGTGGATGTAACAACCCTTTTGGTTCTGAATGACTTGTTTTAATGCGAGCACAAACTTCACAGTTGTTTACCATTGCTTTTACATCTTTTGTTAGGGTAGGCCACCAAAAATAGCGTTGGATCAGTTCAAGAGTTTTAGGAGTACCTGGGTGACCTGCCGTAGGTATAAAATGCAACCAATGAAACACTATCTTGCGAAGTTTGGTAGTGGGTACGAACAAACGAGCGTCATGAAAGGGTAAACCTTGCTTGATTGACCTTTTGGGATCTGCTTGGGCCCATGTTTGCCATTTTTCAACAGTGAAAGAGTTGCGAATTTCTTCAAAGAAATCTTCAGTTTTTATGATACATAGAACCTTGTCAGGAGTAATGATAGCTCTGGAGGCTTGAAATGCAAGCAACGTGGTAGACTCTTGACGGGACAAGGCGTCAGCCTTGGGATTATCTTTACCAGGCCAGAAGGTTACTACAAAATCAAATTCGGCAAAAAAAAGCATCCAGCGTAATTGCCGAGGGGTCAAATGTCTGGCGGAACTCATGAATTGAAGATTACGATGATCAGTATATACTGTGACAGTGTATTTGGCACCCAACAAATGATGTCTCCATTCTTTAAAGGTGTCACGAATCGCCAGAAGCTCTTTTTCAGCAATGACATAGTTCTGTTCGTCTTCGTTCAACTTCCGAGACATATAAGCTACAGGATGAAGTTGACCAGTGTCTTTATTTCGTTGGGATACGACGGCTCCTATTGCTACATCTGAAGCATCAGCTTCCATTATGAAAGGTTGATTCGCATCAGGATTACTCAAGACTGGGGCAGTGGAGAAAGCTTTCTTCAAAGTCGAGAAGGCTTGATCAGCTTCTGGGGACCATACAAACTATTCTTTCTTTCTTAGTAGCTTAGTGATTGGAGCCACTGTCTGGGAGAAATGATTTATGAGCCTCTGGTAAAAATTTGCAAATCCCAGGAAACATTGTACATCACGAACAGTCTTTGGGGTGGGCCAATCAGATACGGCTTTTACTTTCTTTTCTGCCATCACCATACCTTGAGGGGTAAGAATAACCCCTAAAAACTCAACTGTGGTAACATGAAACTCACACTTGGTTAGTTTGCAATATAAATGGTGTTTTCGAAGGGCTGCAAGAATTTTCTTTACATGTTGGACATGTTCGTTTCCATTGTCTGAGTAGATCAAAATGTCATCGATGTAGACAATAGCAAATATGTCGAGGTACTCTCTAAGAACATCATTCAAGAAAAATTGAAATGCTGCTGGAGCATTACACAGACCAAAAGGCATGACGGTGTATTCAAAAAGGCCATATCTTGTCTTGAATGCTGTTTTCCAGTCGTCACCCTCTCTCATTCTGACCAAATGATAAGCACCTCGAAGGTCAAGCTTCGTGTAGATTTTTGCTTTCTTTACTTGTTCCAATAAGACCGGAATTAGGACCAAAGGATATTTATTCTTGATGGTGACTTTGTTCAAACCCCTATAGTCGATGCAAGTTCGAAGTTCTCCATTAGCTTTTGGAACAAAAAACAAAGGCGAAGATGCAGGAGACTTAGAGGGGCGAATGAAGCCATTCTCCAAAAATTGATCTAGGTATTTTCGTAAATGTTGATTTTCATGTTCTGACAGGGCATATACATGACAGTTGGGAAGTATCGCACCTGGGGCTAGATCAATTTGACAGTCATAAGATCTATGAGGAAGTAGAGTCTCTGCTCCTTTCTCATCAAATACATCTTTGTAAGATGAATACTGTTTGGGCAGCTGAATTTCTTTCTCCGCAGCAGTACCTATGTAAGAGTTGCAAACTTTTGGTACTTGAATCTTTTGGAGACATTGTTCGTTACATAGCGCAGATGAGAACACGGTTTTTCATTCTGCCCAATTGATCTCTGGATTGTGATGAGTTAACCATGGCAAGCCGAGGATAATCCCATATTGGGGAGCATGGATCACGTCAAGGATGATTTTCTCTTTATGTTTCTTTCTTTGAATCTTATCTTCATAAATCATCGACAAGGGTATAGTCTGAAGAGTTACCGGACCTCCAGTCAAGAATTTTCCAACGATTTCTGGGGTCTTCTTTTCAATACATGGGATCCCCCATGCACAAACCAATTGGACATCAACAAAATTCCCAGTAGCCCCAGAATCGACTAGAGCTTTTTTTAAATAGATCTTTTTCTTGACTTGAACTCTTATTTCCAGTTTAAGATGTCTAGATTGTGAAGGGTCCACGGTGACACCCAAGAGCAACCCTTCTCTGCATCTCGGGTGTTTTAGTTTTCCAACTTGACTGGTGCATTGGGTGCGACCTTCTGAACTGGACCTTGCTTGTTCTTTGGTTTGATTGGACAATCTTTGGCAAAATGACCTTTTCGCCCACAATAAAGACATTGTCCATTTTTTCTGCGTAGGTCCTTTTCATCTTTGGTGAAAGGTCTTCTGATGGTTCCAATTTCCATCGGTTCCGGCGTTCTTTCTTTCGGAGTTCTTGAGTCTCTGTTATCATGAATGCGCCATGAACATTTTTCAATCTTTTTGCGTGTTCCTTTACGTTCTGCTAAACGCTGATCAAGTCTCAAGACAAGATTTATTAATTCTTGACAGTCTGTAGGTTGTGGATCAATTTGCGCTAAGATATCTTTTAATTCCTCTTTGAGTCCCTTGTAAAACAAGACCGCTTGTTTTACTTCAGGCCAGGATGTCTCGGCAACCAGCCGGTTAAAGTTGGCTAAATACGACACTAGGGGGGTCATTCTGACTCCCGCCGGCCGCGGTAACCGCGGTGCCGGCGGGAGCCGCCAGAATACCGCTGCGCGGTCAGAAGACCGCCGCGGTTATTCTGTGTTTCCCGCTGGGCTGGCAGGCGACCGCCAGAAGGCCGCCCGCCAGCCCAGCGGGAAACCCCTTCCCACGAGGAAGCCGGCTCCGAATAGAGCTGGCGGAGTGGGATGGGTGCGACGGGTGCAGTAGCACCCGTCGCGATTTTCAGTGTCTGCATGGCAGACACTGAAAATCTTTTAGGGGCCCTCTTATGGGGGCCCCTGCAGTGCCCATGCCATTGGCATGGGCACTGCAGGGGCCCTCAGGGGCCCCACGACACCCCTCACCGCCATCCTGTTCCTGGCGGGCAAAACCGCCAGGAACAGGATGGCGGTGAGGGGGTCGGAATCCCCATGGCGGCGCAGGAGGATTCCTCAGGGCAGCGGAAAACCGGCGGGAGACCGCCGGTTTTCCGTTTCTGACCGCGGCCATACCGCCGCGGTCAGAATGCCCTTGGGAGCACCGCCAGCCTGTTGGCGGTGCTCCCGCGGTCCCCGGCCCTGGCGGTCCATGACCGCCAGGGTCAGAATGACCGCCTAGGTCTTGATTTCCTTGGCGTAAATCTAATAATTCACGATCTGCTGACTGTGTTACAGTTCTACGTTCAAAAACTCTCTCAAATTCACGAACAAAATTTCTCCAGTTATACAACAAGAGGAATTGCCCAAGTAGCTGCATCCCCAGACAGATATGATAACAAGAAAGCTACTTTGGACTGGGCATCGGGAAAAGTATTTGGTCTGCAGGTGAAGTGTAGTCCCACTTGAACCAGGAAAGATTGCGCTTTCAAAGGGTCACCTGAGAAACGTTCTGGGGGAGCCAAAGGAATTGCAGAAGGAACATTTAGGGAAATCGGATTACTTCCAGAAGCCTGAGAAGAAGTACCTGGCCAAGACACACCTGTGGGACTTTGTTCCTTCTTCGCTACCTTATTTTGCAACTGGCTCACTCTCTCTGCTAAGCTAGTTGTCAATTCTTTGGATGATACCACCTCTGTTTGGAGCTGGGTGATAGCCTTGACTAACTCATCTAGCGTGGCCATGCTGAGAACATACACAGGCCAGGAGGATAATGATTCGTGGGCTCACTTTTCTCTTTTAGAGTCACCAGATCCTCGGGTCTGTGCACGTTCCCAACACGTCCACTACAGAACAGCTCCAAGACTCTGATAGATAAATCACAGAGACTGAGAGAGTTCAAGAGGGAAAGAGGGGATTAGGAAGGGAACAGCTAGGAAGGAGACCTGTGGTAAGAAAAAGGTTAGAACACACAATATGAAAATTATATCTCCTGAAATCAATACTAGACTATGATTCTAAGCCTAGTCACTCTGAAAACATGAACAATCTAAGAGTTAAGTTTAAAATGACTAAGTTTCAAGATGGCCGGATACCTGTAGGGGAATCAAGATGAACTAAATGAAAACTTTCTTATTCAAGTACTTTCCTTTACATGAGAATCAGAAAAAACATTCTAACTAAATTTTAAACCAGTCATATAAATCCTGTTTTGAGAATGTATACTAGGACCATACAATATTGCATCTAGAAACTCTGGCCTTCTGTGTACTCTTAAAATGTTTCAACACAAATTGCGCATATTGCAGATATATATATATATATATATATATACATATATATATATATATTAAACATCATAAAAGGATTGTGCACCATGAATAACACAATATGGATTCAGGAAACAAATCACATAACTTGTCAACTTGAATATTACATAATTAATATCTTAGAATAGTGGCATACAATAAACAACATGAATTAAACTCGAGGAGGGAATCGTGCTTCTTGCCAATTCAAGTGTTACCATGTAAAATACCAAGAAATGGTAGCACGCAATGAATATCAAAGTCAAATCATCATTAATCGAATCTCACGTCTTGCCGATTCGTAAAACACAATGTAAATGTCAAGGAATAACAGCTCACAATAAATAACAAGATCAAAGTACAATGAAACGAATCGCGCTTCTTTTGCCGATTCTTAAGTCACCATGTAAATGTCAAGAAATGGTAGCGCGCAATGAACAACTAAGTTAAATGCTCATGAAATGAGTTGTGCCAATTCGTAAAACATCATGTAAATATCAAGAAATAGTAGCGCGCAATGTTTAAACACCATAAAACGAATCGCGCGTCTTGCCGATTCTTAAGCCACCATGTAAATGTCAAGAAATGGTAGCACGCAATGAATAGCAAAGTCAAACCTTTATGAAATAAATTGCGCGTGTTGCCTATTTGTAAACTACCATATAAATGTCAAGAAATGGTAGCGCGCAAGTAATCTGTTACTCATTTAAGAATTTAAACCAGTAATATGAAAATAATTAATAACGGTGTCGGGGCAGTCCAACCACCATCTTACCGCCTGGAACAATGATCACCAATGAAGGATTAGGGCAGAAGACTGGAAGATCCAAATAGGCCGTCGGGACAGGAGCTCAGGAAGAAGCTGCTGCTCTGCACCGGGACCTCTGAATAGTGAGCACTGGGAGTTGGGCTGTCTCTCTTTTATAGAGTCTTGGCCCAGCCCAGAACTACGCCCAGGCATGTTGCAGGGAAAATCTCTAGGAGGCCCTGGAAAGGGGACACACCCGAACACACTCTGAAAACCTGCAGCAATACATTGCAAAGAAACAGTATTTGAAGGCATATTAAAAATAAGTTTTCAGGATTGAACTCTGAAATGCAAAAGGTTAAACCACAACATATCAGCACAATGCATAAATCACTTTGTTTTGAAAGTGCTGGGTTTTTGCATTTTTGTCGCCAATAGAGCGCGTACTGCTCTGGTGTTGACACCATCTTATCGTGGCTAGCCATGCCCAACTGGCAATTGGCCTTAACGCATAATTAAAGTTGTCTTAATAAACCCAAGCTGTTTTTTTGGGTGCACATTTGTCCTGCTTTTCTACATTTTTGCTGTTCCTGAGTTATTTGTGATGCATGGTTACAGGTGTGTTTGATTCACCCTGACTGCTAATCCATTTGCTGTGGTGGGCAAGATCTGACTTTGGGAGCAGTGCTGGTGTCACCCAGGACATGTTCAATGGATGGATGTGTGAGTGGCAATCCAATAGGGGTGTCATTGCATTGCATGTTGTTTGATATGGTAAGTATTTCAACTTGGCTTGGCCAATGTCAATATGTATTGGGTTAGATTGCCCCCGTGATGTAGACTGGACATTCGTATCATGTGGGCAAACCAGAGTTTGTCCACATATGGAGGGTGTTCAATTGTGCTACCTCTCTATACATTTGACTGCCCATGTGTCCTTTTTCATGTGTGTACCTTCCAGGTACTTCATCTACTTGTGTGACCCATGCTGTTGCTGTTGTATTTGCTTTATTGACTTACACTTACACATTTGGCAGATAGTCATGTCACTTGGTTATACTATTGCTAGTCCCTGAGAAACATGAAGGCCCAGTTCTTGTACAAATAGTGTTTTGGTGGCATGTGCAAAGTGAAATGTGTCCCAGGGCAGCATCTTTCCTGGGGTCCCTGTGAGAAATGGGGTCTCTAGTTGGCAGCTGGTTTGAACCCTGTCCAAGTTAGGGCCCTCACTCTAGTCAGGATAAGGGAGATACCTGCTCAGATAACCACTGCTCACCCCCTTGGTAGCTTGGCACGAGCAGTCAGGCTTATCTCAGAAGCAATGTGTAAAGCATTTGCACATAACACACAGTAATAAGTGAAAACACTAC
This sequence comes from Pleurodeles waltl, assembly GCF_031143425.1. NCBI lineage: Eukaryota > Metazoa > Chordata > Amphibia > Caudata > Salamandridae > Pleurodeles > Pleurodeles waltl. The sequence goes on along the minus strand of NC_090439.1, from coordinate 788,189,743 downwards.
AAAAGGACACCACACCAGTTTTAGACAAATAGCCACTATTTATCTGTGTAAAACAAGACCAAAATGTTAACAATCTGACATACAGTAATAAAGATATGAATTTTGCAAGATTTAACTAAAAAATACAGTTCCTTGAGGTCAATAGCTCTACCTGGGGCTATCACGGTGTTGTGATCAATAAAACCAACAGTTTAGGCCGGCTGTGGTGTCGCGGGCCAGCTACAGTGTCGTGAAGACCCACAAAAAGTACCTTGGATTGCAGGGTGTCATGATCCTCGCGATGAGCTCTGGAGAGAGGCGTCGCTGGCGTCGCAGTGTCAGTTCCGGAGTCATTGCTGGAGTCATTGGGCCCTTGAAGTCACGTGTGTTGCAGATCGAACTCCGGGCTGATGAAGTCAGAAGTGATGGCGTCGGGCTGCAGTGCGAAGCAGGTGCCCACAGGTCCCGGTGCAGGCAGCGGCTCGGTGACGGCATCCAGCTGCGTCAGTAAGACCATGGCTGCAGTGAGAAGCGGGGCAGTACAACGTGCAGTGTCACCAGGTCACAGTGCAGGCAGCGGTTTTGTAGTTGCTGAAACGCAATCGTCGGTAAGCCCAAGTCAGCGGTGTGGCGTGGGATGGCTCCGAGCGGCATCTACAGGTCACGGTGCAGACAGGGACGTCTGTTGACAAAACTGGAGTAAATGGTGCAGGCTTCGGTGGACCGGGGCTGTGGTGCAGGACAGGACAGTGCTTTGTGCTCCTCACAAGCAGTGTCCACAGGCCATGGTGCAAGCAGTGGCATCGATGTCAGCAGGAGCTGAATCGTTGGGAAAACCCAGGCTGCAATATGAACAGGCGATGCCGGAGTGTGGTGCGCGGTGTGAGCAATGGCAATGGCTCAGTGAAGTCATGCAATGACAGCGTCGGGGAGACCAGGGTCGCAGGGCAAAGCGGGCAGTGAGGCTTTGTACGGCATTGGCAGGTCACGGTGCAGGCCAGCGTCTTCGTTGACGGCGTCACAGTGTTTTTTCTTCTTTTACAGCCCAGAACACACAGTTCTCAGTGCTGCAGGTCGAGGAAACTGAAGTCTTTGGTGTCCCTGAGATTTCCATCAGGAAGCAAGATCTACTCCAAGCCCTTGGAGAACTTTCTCAAGCAGGATACACAGCAAAGTTCACGCTTTGCTCTCTTTCAAGGTAGAAGCAGCAACTCCAGGCCAATCCAGCAAAGCAACACAGCAAAGGGACAGTAATCTTCCTCCAGCCCTTCAGCTCTTCTCCTTGGCAGAGGTTCCTCTTGATTCCAGAAAGATTCTAAAAGTCTGGAGTTTTGAGTCCAATACTTATACCCCTTTCTGTCTTTGAAGTTGGCAAACTTGAAAGTACAGTCTCAAGTGTTTACAAGATCCTTCCTTGCCCAAGCCAGGCCCCAGACACACCCAAGGAAGTTGGAGTCTGTATTGTGCGAGGGCAGGCAAAGCGCAGGGCTGGTGCAAGTTACCACTCCTCCCTCCTCTCTAGCTCAGGTGGGTCATCAAGATATCCAGGTTACACCCCAGGCCCCATTGTCTAGAGGGAATTCACAACAGCCCAACTGCCAAGCTGACCCATAGGGGGCATCCACAAACAGGCAGAGTCACAGAACGGTTTAAGCAAGAAAATGCCTTCTTTCTAAAAGTGGCATTTTCAAACTGACAATCTAAAAAACAACTTCACTAAAAGATGTATTTTTAAATTGTGAGTTCAGAGACCACAAACTCCACATCTCTATCTGCTCTCAGTGGGAATCTGCACTTTAATAATATTTATAGTCAGCCCCCATGTTAACCTATGAGAGGGATAGGCCTAGCATAGTGAAAATCGAATTTGGCAGTATTTCACTGTTAGGACATGTAAAGCACATCAGTACATGTCCCACCTTTAAATACACTGCACTCTGCCCATGGGGCTACCCAGGGCCTACCTTGGGGGTGCCTTACATGTATAAAAAGTGAAGGTTTGGGCCTGCAAGTGGGTACACTTGCAAGCTCGAATTGGCAGTTTAAAACTGCACACACAGATACTGCAGTGGCAGGTCTGAGCCATGTTTACAAGGCTACTCATGTGGGTGGCACTATCAGTGCTGCAGGCCCACTAGTAGCATTTGATGTACATGCCCTAGGCACCTCTAGTGTGGATAAACCAATCAAAAGTACAATTTACCTAGCGAGCACTTGTACTTTAGCACTGATCTGCAGTGGTAAAGTGTGCAGAGACAATAAACCAGCAAAAACAAACCTGAACAAATAGGAGGAAGAAGGCAAAATGTTTGGGGATAACCCTGCAAAAAGGGCCATTTCCAACAGTCCCCCTGATATCGCCATCCCTATTCTGGAGATATTGTTTACATTGTGAGCTTTGGATATTTGCCTCTCAAATTATTGTGCATCCCATTTACCTTCCATTTTCTTGCAATGTGACTGAGATGTGAGGATAAATTACAGGGATGTTGCATGGAAAGGGGTGTTTGGGTTAAATGACACATCTATTCATACGTGTCTTCAATATCACCACAGGCTATGGCATGTGAGCAATGTGAGGGTGTCAGTTCAATTAGCAGGTGTGATGTTGATGTGGTGTTGCTGTTGTGTAACACAATGTTATGTACACTTCACTGTCCCTGAAACTAGGATGTGCAGACCTGTGTGGTTGTGTGGCGTATGGCGGTGCAGTGTCAGTGACCTGCCCAAAGGGGGTGTCATGGGGCTGTGATTGGGTCATACTTTGTCTACATGTCCGACCTAGGACATATAATATTATACTTGGTCCACGGAGCACAGCTTCCATACCTGATTGATGGTGGTGCGTTGATTTGTTGTGGTGTTTGAGGACATGGGTAGGTGTTTTGTCTTACCATTGATTGCACCCATGGCGGCGTTGATTTTGGGCTCCATCCATCAGCAGCAGCAGCAGTGGCAGGACGTGTAGGATTGGCTCCATGGATGTGTGATGCTCCCTACAGGTAAGTTCCTGCCCTGCATGCCTCCGTTTCAGCCAGCTGGGGCATGGTGGTTGGACCGCACAGTCATGTTGGTAGAAGGCAACATCATAATATGTCCATTGGAAATACTGACTCCAACAGCCTCATTGGCCTATCTTGTGGCTACGGCCTTCTGCACTGCCTAGCGGTGCCGGTGGGACCACGGCAGTCTTTCATCTATGGAACTGCATGCATCATAATACGGTGGTCCGACTGCCAACCTGACGGCAGTTGGCCCGCCGCCATGGCAGTCCAGGGACTGCCAAACTCGTAATCAGGCCCTAAGTCTTGAATACAATAAAGAAATAATCACTTTCTTGTGCAGGCTATATAGTCAGTAATACATCCCAGACAAGGTTTTTTAGGAAACCAACCTCTACAAACACGATTCTACATGCCAATAATGGTTATATCAAACATCACAAGTTCAACATTCATTCAATAAACTATTAAGAGCAAAAAGACTATATAGTGCGGAAACGGTGTTTGAAGAAGAGAAGCAGATTTTATGTGACAGATTTCAAAGCAGGGGCTACTCTGAAACAGTGATCAATAAAGCACTAATGAGAGCTCAAACCATCAACCATAATGAAATAGTAAGCAAGATTAAAGCCCTCATTACAACCTTGGCGGCCTGTGGACCGTCTCGGTGGTTGTGGCAGTCACACCGCCGTGGCCCCGGTGGTGAAGACTGCCCTACTACGAGTATGGGGAAGGCATCTGAAGAACACAGCCAGGTTCCTGTCCGAACTGCCACTGTAGACAAACCGCTGCTGCCGGTGGCACACATCTCCAGGACGGCAGTCAGGCAGTTTCCCACAACTGTATTAAGAGGCTGCACACCGCCAGGATTTCCGGGGTGGTCTCACTGCCACAAAAAGCCTGGGGGAAGCGAACAACATAAAAAGGAACACTCACCTTCAGGAACACAGGCACTTCTGTAGGCACCATGGCACATGAATTGCAAGTCTTCCCAATGCTCCTGCTGGCCATTGACCTCCAGGTTCAGCGACGCCAACCAAGATACCAACCGTAAGTACACCAGCCTAGCACACAATTGAGGGAAGAACATTAGTACACACACACAACACACACACACAAAATCGCACATTCACCACACATACACATTGAAGGAAAGCCAGGATAAGGTTGTTACCATTTACACCAACGGTGTAGTGGTGCAGATATATTAAAAAACTAAAAACTGGAACAGAGAACTATGTAGAAAGGGCCCAAGGCTCAGTCCAAAAGTCCTGCTGTGCCCCCAGCACACTGGGTACAGAATGGCACCCTAACTTGACTCCTGACTGCAAAGTGCTGGCCTCCACAGGGCAGGGGCATCAATGGGGCATGCAGGCACCTCAGGGGTGAGGGGGGGTGGGGTTTGGGCTTGGAGGGAGGATTCTTTGGTCTGGGCTTGGAGGGGGGTCCTTAAGGCTTGCCTCTAGAAGGAGGTGGTTTAGCTGGGAGCGGGGGGTGTTTGGGCTTGGTCTTGGAAGTGGAGGGAGTGGGTTTGACCTTGGGTCTCAGAGGGGTAACTGTATACTTGGTGGGGTAGAAGTCTTAGGTGGAGGAGGGGCATGGCAACAACCAGGGGAGGCCTGGGAGGTGGAAGGCAGAGGTCTGGGGAGGGTAGCCTTGACAGTGGTGGAGAACAGGGAAACCTCTGTCAGGAAACGTTTCTTAGGGGCACAAGGTAGGTAGTGGGAAAGACATTTGGGAGTCTAGGGAGAGGGTATGGATGAGAGATGTGTACATGGAGGTGCCTTGGGTGCAGGTGCGTGGGTGGATGACGTGTATACTGGATGATTCTTGGGTGGGTGAGTGTGGGCGTTTAGGTGTACTGAGAGGAGGGGGGATGTGTGAGTGAATATTGCAGTGGTGTCTGCAGGTAGGGTGGATGTGCTGCATGTAGGGGTGCTGATTGTTGTGGTATGTGCGCATGTGGTGTATAGGGTGCAGTTATAGGGGGCTCATATTGTGGTGACGGTGGCAGTGAGAGCCCATGTGGCAGGAACTGGGACTGATGAGGTGCTGACTGCAGGTGTGAGTGGTGTTGTGACTGTGAGGGGGAGGTGTCGGGGAAGGGAGTGGATGTTGACATGTCTCCATCTGAATGTGATTTGTGTGCATATTGGTGGTGAAGTTTGTGGTGCTTATGTCTGTCCTTGAGTTCTGTGTCTGTTGATGTGGATGCATGTGGGTCAGTAAGTGCGTCTTGGATGGGTGAGGGGAGAGGGATGTGGGTCTGGGAACAGGTAGCTGGAGGGGGGATGAAAGAAGAAGGAACACTGGCTGCCATCAAGGAGTAGGCCAGAACCAGAAATGATCTCTGCAGGCCAGACAGGGCTCTGTGAATGCCTTCAAGGAACGCCTTGGTCTGCTGCTTCTGGGATGCCAGTCCCTGGATGGCATTCACAATGGCTGACTGCCCCACAGAGATGAACCTCAGGAGGTCAATAGCCTCCTCATTGAGGGCAGCAGGGCTGACTGGGACAGAGGTGCCTGCGGCAAAGGAGATGCCCATCCTCTTTGGTGAGCGGGCACGAGCAACTGGGTGGGGAGCTACAGGGAGGGCAGTGCTGGTAAGGGGGGTGGCGGACAAGGATGATGCAGGCATGGGCCCAGATGGATCCGTCTGTGCCATCGGAGGAGGAATCTGAAGATGTAGTGGTCAATCCTGTCTCCCCCATGGCACTTCCCTCACCCTCTGTCCCACTGGTCCTCTCAGCTCCGCTGGTATCAGCCCCCTGGGTCCTGTGGGTTGCAGCTTCCCCTCTTCCCAGTGCCCCTTCTCCTTTGCCAGATGATGCTGATGCACATAAAGACAGAGGAGGAGAGGGTGGGATGGGGAGTAGGGAGAGAGAGAGACATGGTGCAATTGGTCAATGCCAGCACAACAATCACACAGAGTCACTACATCATCTTCTGGTGCCATGCTATGACATGCCATGCCCTCACCTACACATGATACAACAGTGGAACACCATGGGGAAACCACAGCTATGCAAATGTGTACTGCTGACGGTGATACAGATGCAATCGTGTATGATGAGAGGCATACCTCCTATACCTGCGCACTTCACATGTCCGTTTAAACACACAATTCCTGGACTACAGAACCAACAGAATCCTGCATGGGTATTTGGCATGCCTACTAGGCCATTGTCAAATTTCACAGTGACATCTTGGCCCACCTTACCTCACAACCCATACAGTACCTGCCAGCAGATTGAGGACTCTACATTCACCCCTGGCACAGTGATTGGCAAGAACTGATTACAATGGCCTGACATCCCAGATGCAATGATCCTGTTGGCATGAGCTGGCTAGCTCATCTTGGTAGTAGGTGCAACACAGATACCACGTTGGAGGTAACTGTCCCTATATTCACTGACTGCATGGCAAGACCACACATCTATGATGCCAATCCTGCCAGGTTGTCAAATACCCATAGTGGGCATGAATCCACATAGTACCTGCGCTACAGCTTCCCAATATTGCTGACCCTGAGCCACTATGGCAACACATATTGTAAGTGAGACTCACCCCCTTGTGGCTGCTGTGCTGCCCTCAAGCACCCATCCACCTCAGGGTAGGCCACCTCCGAAATGTGGGCCATCAGGGGGGTCAGGGTCCGACGGGCATCTGCTGTTTTCCAGGCTCAGCGTCTCAGGTCCTCCCACCTCTTTCTGCAGTGGGGGCTACACCAGGCATGGACCCCCAGGTTCTGCACCTGCTTGGCAGTGGCACGCCATATCCCCTTCTTCTGATGGGTGCTGACCTGCATGGGTGACACAGACAGAAGTACAAAATCATGTAGAGTGGCATCACAGGGACAGCAGTAGACAGTACACATATCACTACCACACTCACATGTCATTATTCCACGTAGCCTCAGACTCCTCATCCATGTCCATTCTCCAGTCACACTGCCACATCCCAAGGCCCCCATTCCCATACACACCACTCACACACAGGACAGTCCCATTAGCCTCACCTGCTGCTCTGGTGCCCCATGCAACTGTCCATATATGGGTAGGACTCCCTCCAAGAGCTTCTCCATTTCCTCCACAGTGAAGGCTTGGGCCCTATCTCCTGCAGGAAGTGGCATCTTGGCTTCCAGAGTCATAACACAGCAGCACAATCAGTGGAGGTCTTCTGTGCACGGAAATCACGAGTCAGGAGTCAAGTCAGCATGAACACATGAAATGGCAGTCACAGCTGCCATGGACATCACCGTCAATGCTAGGGGTGATCACCATTGGCTCCTGTCTGACATAGGCAACCATGTTAACCAATAAGGAGTTGCACAGTGGTTGAGACCGCCTACCGCCATGATGTGTTATGCTGGTGGGATGAGCTCACTTCCATCTTTCCTGTGCATTCCCTCTGCAGCCTCTGCGTCTCCTGCATGGTGGCGAGGATCTGGCCCATGGTGTCCTGAGTTTGGTGGTATACTCCCAGAACTTGGGTGAGGGCCTCCTGGCCAGTCTGTTGTTGTGGCTGCCCCATCCCTTGGTACACAGATCCCCTCGCACTACCCCTAGCCCCCTGTGCCTATGCCCCAATGCACAGTGTGCCCACTCCTTGTAGCTCCAAGCCCTTCATTGTCTGGGGTGTGTTCCCTTGACCCTGTACTGTGGGGCACATTTCTGATTGAGTGGTCCCTGGGGCACAGGTTTGGGGTGGAGGGGCTGGCTGAGGTGTTGTAGTCACATGGGAGGGGGAGTCCGGTTTGTCCAGGGTGGGGCTGCTGGGAGTGGTCTGACCAATCACTCCCAGATGGCCCAGGAAACTCGTCCCCATCCAGACATCCACTGGAGCCTTCATCCCGGGAGGGCTACCTGACTCTGGCATCATCTGCTAGGTGGTAGTGGCAGGGGTTACCTGTGGATGGAAAGGGGAAGAGTTTGTATGTGGTTGTGTAGTTGTCATTTTCATGGTGTGGTGCATTCAGTGGCTCAACTTGGTTCCCAGTGATGGCAATGACAGCTGCAGCACTACAGACATAGATTTGGGTATGGGGATTGTGCCATGGTTTTTATGTGGCATGGTGGGTTGTGGATGGTGGTTGGCATTGCTGTCTTTGCCATGTGTTGGGACGCTGTCGTAGCAACCAGTAAGTGCAGGTTGTGGTATGGTTATCCATGCAGGTTTTCCACTGTGACGTGGGACTGTGATTCTTTTGCTGTGTGAGGAGTGATGCACTGTGGGAGTTGTGGTTCCTCACATTGTAATTGCTATCCGTGTGTGGGGTTAGTGGGAGAGGGGTGGTGTAGCATGCAGTGGAGGGGCGAGGGGTGATTGGGGGTAAAGTAGTGTTGATTGGGGTGGATTGGCGAGTGGTGGGTGGTGGGGAGGCATGCTTGTCAGGAGGGGTTGGTGCCTAGGGGAGGTATTGGTGACTTACCAGAGTCAAGACCTCCGATAATACCAGTAAGGCGTCCGGATGCATGGTGTCCAAGACCTTCTCCTCCCAGGATGTTAACTCAAGGGGAGAAGGTGCCTGGACGTCATGGAATGAACTGTTCCCCTGAGGTCGTTTCACCTCTTCCTGATATCCTCCCTTGTGCCTGGATAGGTGCCGACTGAACTGACCCTGTCGACAATCCTCTGTCATAACTCTGTGTGCTGGCCAACAATGTTTGCTGGACCTGGGCTCACATCAGTTGTAGCTGTACCATGACCCGCAACTCATTGTCTGTGATACGTGGGTGCTTCTGGCGTGTTTCAGGTGTGGGGTATTCAAACTGTCCAATGTGGTGTTGGCTACTATTGCAGGTGCCTTTTTGTGCTGCTGCGGTGCGAACTGCTGATGGTTTACCACTGTGCACGTGCCACTGTGCTGAAAACTGACTTGATATTTGGTGGTCGGAATGGGCTCGGCGTGGTGGGCCGGCGGTAGGACAGTCACCTTATTGCCATCAGTCGACCAGGCAGTGTTGGTTTGTTAGCTGGATTTGGGCAGTTTGTTCTTTGTGACTCATAATGCGGCGATCGCATTACCGCCACCACTGGCGGTATGGTGGTGGCATTTCGCATGGCGGTCTTGCCCGCAGACCGCCAAGGTCATAATGAGGGCATACCCAAACATCAGAGAATTTTTTTCTTAGCAGATTTATAACCAAATATTCAACTAAATCAAGACAAATGTACCAAAACAAAACATTGGCAATTACTAAAACTGATTTCACACATTAAACATAACTCCTTAGCCAGGCTTCAAATTGCACACACGAAGAACAGAACTCTAAGAAATATTCTGAGCTTGAGTGACACAATCTCATACCAAAAAGACAGTGTAAATATAAAGACCTCACTTTCATTGAACCAAATAGAGTTTCATAAATGTGATAATTGTATCTGTTGTGAGTACATTCTTCATCAACAAATTAGCTATGTGGATATTATGAACAATCGTGAGTATGAAACTGAATGTTCCATTAATTGTAGGACTACTTTTTGTATTTATGCAATCAAAACGGAGACACAAATTACCCAATGTCTAGCCTCTTGGATCAACGCAATAAAAGAGAACACTGGAACAAAATTACATTGTGTGGAATTGTACATATCCCTGTGCACAGAAGACAAACAAATAGAGAATATACATTGATGAGGAGTGAATCATACTCGATTAACAAATTACAACCAGTCAACCAAGGGTTAAATATGGATTCAGTATTTTAAGTATTTCTAAAAGACTGCTGACTGTACAATCAAGTACTTTAAACCTAATGTGTCTTCATGTGTGATTGGGTTAATATCCACTAGTATGAGACATCATATTCTAAATTGTTACTGAGGTAAAGAATTGAACCTATATGGATACTGATTGACGTAATAATTATAGGTGATATATTAATATATAGCCAACTATTTTTGTGTCTCAGTACTTGGATTCCAGATACCTTGGAGAGAATAAGGGACAGTAGGTTCAGATGGCTATAGCTTTTGCTAGCATGTACAACTTTAGCAGCCCCATATATATATATTATTTTTTTCACTGAAAAAAACAAAGGTTACAGGGACGCTATAGTTAGATTCTGAATTTACACGCAAAAAAACATAGGAATTGAGCTGCTATAGAGTTATTTCAGGTAACTATAACTCATGCCCTAATGTAACAATAACTTGCACCCCCTCCATGCCCAGTTTCTTCATCAGTAATTTAATCGCAAATGTTGCAGTGATAATATCAATTACGCAATAGAAGATGTCATAATTGATGTACTATATGGGGTAATTAGCCGTGCATGGTGAGGGTGCGAGTTATAGTTACCTTAGGCGGTGCTCGAAAAAATCATAAAAATTATACTAGACATGCAGGTCGAGTAACTTAAATAATCTACTCGACCTAACTGTAAGGTACTTGACCTGTAAATGGGTCTCAAATTGTGTGATCCTTGGCAAATAGTTTACAGAGTCACCTTTTTTTAAAATCTCATGTATGATTGCACCTTCAAATATGTGAGCTTAGCATTTCTGCAGTACAAAAAATTATTTTGTTTGATTAAGTAGACTAAAGTTTGCTGCATGCATCACAAGAATCTAGCCCACATACCCATGAGGTCTAGCCCACATAACCTAGGACTTCTTTTTGTTAACTAACAACATTGCCATCAGAGCAAGAGTGTTCTCTGTTTAAACACTCAATTTTAATAAATATATTACTAATCCCTGATGTGGTAAAATTGTCATCTGCACACAGTAACTTTCCAAGAAATGTCCAAAAGCCTCTCTACTAACTTGCAGCTTTTTTTTGTGTTGTAATTTTTTATTATTGATAGTACGGAATGATGCAGAACAGAAAAAGGGATTGAAGTCCCTGTACTTTGTGGGAGTCAAACAAACTGTATCTCATGGATAGCGGGGTGGGCTAAATACATTCAACAGCAAGTCTAAACATTGTAAATGACAATGGCGATTAAGAGATGAAGTAACGGGAAAGGGGTAGCAGCAAAGGGGGGGAGTGAAAGCTGAGATGTAGGCTGCGGAGTGTTGTGTTGCCTAAGGTAATATGTCGTACTGTGATGGGCCGTGACCTGGAGTGCACTTGCCTCGCATGTTTATTACGCCCCTGTGGGTTGCTTCCCCTCACACCTAGGGTCGGGATATCTGGAGTCGCATCAACGAGTCTATGATCCTTATGTAGATAGGAGCTATCATTCTGCGTTGCAGCTGTGCCTCGTTGAGGTGCAGGGTTAAGGGTACTGCAGTCGGAAGAGAGTGGAAAGCTGGGGTTGATTATCATTAACAGAGGACATCTGCAAAGTCTGCGTTTGAGTATACCGGATAGGTGGTGTTTCCAAAGAGGAGGGGGGGAGCAGTGAGCAATCGTCAATTGGCCTGGTTGATGGGAGTGTAAGACTTGAGGCAATTAATAAGGGGGAAGGGGATGGAGACGAGTTCAGGAGAAGCGGTCCACAGATCATGTACTGTATTTTGCAATAATCTGATGGACAATGTGATAGTGTATTAATTCTGCATTGCTACCCAGGGGGTAGATGCTAAGGTCTTCGTGGCTATAAAGCAGATCAGCCTTTCGTGGTGGGAGAGAGATGGTGGAAAAGGAGAGATGGGGTGGAATGGTGGGATTGTAGAGAACATGAGCTGGTGTAGAAAAAGAAGAAGGCATTTTGGGGGGAGGTCGGGTGGGGTGAGGGAGGGGTGTGAGAGATGTAAGGTGATAGTGAGCATATATGTGAAAGGTGGTGGTGGGGAAATTACAAGCTTTTCACTAAGGAACAGCTAAAACAAGGACGGGGAGGGGTGTGTAGCAAAGGAGACTAACGGCGGGCAAGATGTGGTGGAGGTTCTGCAAGGAAGGGAGCCCACACCTGATTAAATAGGACAGCCTGATCCTGTAGATTATAGATTACTTTTTTGTGTGCGGCTATGCGAGTCATTGTCCCGATCCATTCCTCCGGAGTTGTAGGGGCTACCGATCTCCAATGTCGGAGGATTCATATTTTTTGCAGTTGCTAGTGCCGTGTGCAACAGTCTTTGATGCGGTCTTGACAGGGCCGGGAGAGAGTCCATTTCATGTATTATGATAATAGAGGGCAATAGCGGTGTTGGAAGCGGTACTGATTCCGCCAGGTTGAGTCCCACAGCGTCCCATAAGGGCAGGACCGACGGGCATCTACTTAGAATATGGAGTAGATTGCAGTGTGTCTCTGGGCAGTGCCAGCAGTTCACGTGCGGAAGGAGCCCAGTCCTGTGTAACTTCACCAGGGTTCAGTACCAGTTGTGGTTTATCTTGAAGAGACAGAATTTTTATCGAGCTTCGCAAGTGCCCCTGTCTAGAGCATCCAGGATGTCTATCCAGTCTTCTGTATCAAAGGTCCGTTGCAGGAGGACTTGCCATTGTAGGCGTAGCTTTTCCAGGAGAGGTTGCGAGTATAGTTGAAGTGTAATGACCTCATAGAGGCCTACCATAATGCCTTTGTGTTTCCCCCATGTCTTTAGATAGATTACCACGGACGAAGTCTGAAGTCCCCAGCGGGCGATGTCCGTGTTTTGCTGTAGACAGTGTTTGAGTTGCAGGTATCGCCATTCCTGCCGTGGGCGAAGGTTGAATTCCTCCTGCAGTTTGGCGAAGGATTTGGGCACTCCATCCTGTAAGACCTGAGCCAGGTTGATGATACCAGCTCTACTCCACTGCAGCCAGTTGAGAACCGCTGTCCCTATCCGCAAGCTATCGTTGTTCCATATGGGGGCCTGGGCATGTATGAAAGGCTGTACCCCAAGTAGGCAGTGGGCCCTCCTCCATGCCACGCGTGTCGCATTCAAGATCAGATTTGCTGTGCTAGGGGATGAAGAGTCTTTACAGTAGAGCCCGCTGAGTCCTCCACCATGGGAAAGCAGCGTCTTCTCCACAGACACCCATTGCGGCGGCTGTCGACCCAGGCAGTAAGTTGGCCAGTTGTGACAAGTGTAGGGCTAGGGCATAATGCTCCACCGAGGAGAGCCCCATTCCTACATGAGAGCGGCGCGCCATTAGTTTAGCTGGCGCAAGTCGTGGGCGTGTAGAGCCCTTCACGAAAGCTTTAATTGCTGCGTCAATTGGCCTTAATGTTGAGAGAGGTACTTGCAAGGGTAGCAGACCCATAACATAAGTGAAGGGTGGTACCGTGACCATTCTCACCGCCTGTATCTTGCCCCACATGGAAAAGCCCAGAAGGGTCCATTTCTCAAAGTCAAGCCTCATTCACATAATGAGGGGGCCTAGGTTTCTGCCACCATGCTGTCTAGACCTCAGTTGACTAGTACTCCCAGGTATTTGAGGCATTCCGGAGTCCATTGGAATGGGAAGCCAAGAAGTGCAGCTTTCGTTGTCACCTGTGAGAGAGGGAGGGCCTCGCTTTTGTCCCAGTTTACCCGGTAGCTGGACAGGGGTGGAAATCCATCAATGATCTCCAATAGAGCTGGTAGGGAATGCTTCAGGTCAGTAATGGTTAGAAGGACGTCTTCGGCGTATAAGTAGATTTTGGAGTTCCCGCCCGGAAGAGGGAGACCTGCTATTGAGGGAGAGTTACGAATCTGCTAACAGGCTCCATTGCCAGCAGAAACAAAAGGGGCGAAAGAGGGCATCCCTACCGGGTCCCTCTGTAGATGGGGAAGGGGTCCGAGAGGAATCCCCCACAATTAACTTGTGCTGTGGGGTGGTCATAGAGCAGGCAAACTTAGGAGATGAACTGGTATCCGAAGCCGAATTTCACCAGGGTCGCGATCAAACGCTTTCTCAACGTCTAGGGATAGGGATAGGGCTACTGCAGACTCTGGCACGTTTCTGGATTCCCATAGGTTATGGCAGAGGGTACGTAGGTGATTTCTGGAGGTGTGACCCAGCACAAACCCCACTTGAGTATGGTGTATTAGGGATGGTATGACTTTACACAGGCGATTCGCTAGGACGCTGGCCAAGATCTTAATATCGCCGTTTGGGAGAGATATAGGCCGGTAACTACTGCAGAGTAGGGGGTCCCATCCTGGTTTTGGTATGACCGCTATTGTGGCACTGCTAGATATCGCACCCAGAGAGCCCGTCCGGCAGGCCTCGCCCAGTGCTTCATGTAGGACATCAATCCTCTCCTCCCCTGCCCATTAATAAAATTCCGCTGGGAATACGTCTTCCCAGGGTGATTTCTGGTAGGGGAGATCAGAGGTGACCATCGCAATTTCCAGACGACTAATTTCCCCTTCCAAACGGTTGCGGCCCTCGTCAGAGAGAGAGGGTAAAGCAATGCTGGCGAGAAAGGACTCCGGGGTGTATAAGTGTTAGTAGAAGGATGCAAATTCATTGACTATTTCCTGTGGATGCCTGAGTGTCTCTTCTGTGCAGGTGTTGATGGCCAGTATGGCTAGGGCCGCCGTTCTCTGGCGGAGATGTGCTGCCAAGAGTCGACCAACCTTCTCTCCTTGCTCGTAGTGCCGTCCTTGCAAGCGTTGCAGTGCGTATTCAGCCTGGGATGTGTATAGCTTGTTAAAGGCCATGTGGGCGCGTTCCAAGCGTCCATGTGTGGGGAGAGATGGGTGGTCCGCATATTGTCACGTTAGGTGCCCGATATCAGTTTCCAGAGTCACTTGTTGTACTTTTCTTTCTCTGTTTGCCAACGCCGCATCTCTCATCATTTGTTCTCATATGGTCCCCTTGGCCGCAGAACACATGACCCTCTTGGAGTCTATAGAGCCGAGGTTAGCCAGGAACGTAGGTGGACGTATGAGCTCGCAACTGTGCTTTACCTTGTGAAGAGCGATAGCGGTGAACAGCAAATCGCCATGGTTTGCGACCTGGGGACACCATGTCCACTTGGACAGCTAAGTGGTTTGGGAGTGGTCGGAGAGACCACCTTCCAATATTCAGGCGGCCTGGGCATGTGCCACTAAACTGTGTGAGATGAGAAAATAATCCAAACAGGATTGTGTGCCATGCACCGGTGACAGGAAAGTATAATCTCTGTCGACCGGGTGTGTCAGCCTCCAGTGGTCCAACATACCGTTGTCCTGCATTACATCAGACTGTAGGGCCCTGTCGCTGTTATTATTAATATCAAGGGGCCCAGTCCTATCCAATACCGCGTTTCTAGTCAGGTTCCAGTCTCCCCTGATTACGTAGCGAGTTGCCCCTATTTCCGTCAGAAGGCGGTTGATTTGCAGAAAAAACAGTAGTTTTGAACCGATTGGTGCATAGATGGACCCCACACATATTGAGGAGTCATCTAACTTTAGTTTGGCGAACACGTATCGTCCCTCTGGGTCAACCCACGATTTGATGACAATGAAAGGTATGCTCTTCCGTAGCAATATCGCAATGCCGCATTTCTGTAGGGCGCCACCACCTAGTTCTTGCGAGGTGGGGCTACAGCTAAATAATGCAGTTCCTACCCAGTCCTGGTGCAGTTTGTCGGATTCAGCCCTATCAAAGTGTGTCTCCTGCAGAAGGGCTATATCAGCCCGTTTAGAGTGGAGTTATGAGAGTATCTTTGTAAGGAAATGCCTCCTTGGCATGGTTACCCCGTGACTTTTTGCCTTTGCTGATGCTAAGTTTTGATTTGAAAGTGTGCTGAGGCCTGCTAACCAGGCCCCAGCACCAGTGTTCTTTCCCTAACCTGTACTTTTGTTTCCACAACTGGCACACCCTGGCATCCAGGTAAGTCCCTTGTAACTGGTACCCCTGGTCCCAAGGGCCCTGATGCCAGGGAAGGTCTCTAAGGGCTGCAGCATATCTTATGCCACCCTGGGGACCCCTCACTCAGCACAGACACACTGCTTGCCAGCTTGTGTGTGCTAGTGAGGACAAAACGAGTAAGTCGACATGGCAATCCCCTCAGGGTGCCATGCCAACCTTACACTGCCTATGCAGTATAGATAAGTCACCCCTCTAGCAGGCCTTACAGCCCTAAGGCAGGGTGCACTATACCATAGGAGAGGGCACAAGTGCATGAGCACTGTGCCCCTACAGTGTCTAAGCAAAACCTTAGACATTGTAAGTGCAGGGTAGCCATAAGAGTATATGGTCTGGGAGTCTGTCATGCACGAACTCCACAGCACCATAATGGCTACACTGAATACTGTGAAGTTTGGTATCAAACTTCTCAGCACAATAAATGCACACTGATGCCAGTGTACATTTTATTGTAACATACACCCCAGAGAAACCTTAACCGACTATCCGTGTAGGCTGACTGGTTTTAGCAGTCTGCCACACTAGAGACATGTTGCTGGCCACATGGGGAGAGTGCCTTTGTCACTCTGTGGCTAGTAACAAAGCCTGTACTGGGTGGAGGTGCTTCACACCTCCCCCTGCAGGAACTGTAACACCTGGTGGTGAGCCTCAAAGGCTCACCCCCTTTGTTACAGCACCACAGGTCACTCCAGCTAGTGGAGTTGCCCGCCCCCTCCGGCCACGGCCCCACTTTTGGTGGCAAGGCCGGAGGAGATAATGAGAAAAACAAGGAGGAGTCACTGGCCAGTCAGGACAGCCCCTAGGGTGTCCTGAGCTGAGGTGACTCTGACTTTTAGGAATCCTCCATCTTGCAGATGGAGGATTCCCCCAATAGGGATAGGAATGTGACCCCCTCCCCTTGGGAGGAGGCACAAAGAGGGTGTACCCAAGCCATTGGCTACTAACCCCCAAACCTAAACACGCCTTTAAATTTAGTATTTAAGGGCTTCCCAGAACCTAGGAACTCAGATTCCTGCAACCTAAGAAGAAGAGGACTGCTAAGCTGAAAAACCCTGCAGAGAAGACGGAGACACCAACTGCTTTGGCCCCAGCTTTACCGGCCTGTCTCCCCACTTCTAAAGACACTGCTCCAGCGACGCTTTCCCCAAGGACCAGCGACCTCTGAATCCTCAGAGGACTGCCCTGCTCTAGAAGGACCAAGAACTCCCGAGGACAGCGGCTCTGTTCACCCAAGACTGCAACTTTGTTACAAAGGAGCAACTTTAAAACAACCTGCGTTTCCCGCCGGAAGCGTGAGACTTGCTACTCTGCACCCGACGCCCCCGGCTCGACTTGTGGTGAACAATCACTTCAGGGAGGACTCCCCAGCGACTGCGAGACCGTGAGTAGCCAGAGTTGCCCCCCCCGGGCCCCCACAGCTACGCCTGCAGGGGGAATCCCGAGGCTCCCCCTGACCGCGACTGCCTGCTCCTCAGATCCCGACGCCTGGTAAAGACTCTGCACCCACAGCCCCCAGGACCTGAAGGATCTGAACTCCAGTGCAGGAGTGTCCCCCAGAAGGCCCTCTCCCTTGCCCAGGTGGTGGCTGCCCCGAGGAGCCCCCCCCCCTTGCCTGCCTGCATCGCTGAAGAGACACCCCTTGGTCTCCAATTGAAACCTATTGAAAACCTGACGCGTGTTTGCACACTGCACCCGGCCGCCCCCGTGCTGCTGAGGGTGTACTTTCTGTGTGGACTTGTGTCCCCCCCGGTGACCTACAAAACCCCCCTGGTCTGCCCTCCGAAGACGCGGGTACTTACCTGCTGGCAGACTGGAACCGGGGCACCCCCTTCTCCATTGAAGCCTATGCGTTTTGGGCACCACTTTGACCTCTGCACCTGACCGGCCCTGAGCTGCTGGTGTGGTAACTTTGGGGTTGCTCTCAACCCCCAACAGTGGGCTACCTTGGATCCAAACTTGAACCCCGTAGGTGGTTTACTTACCTGCAAAAACTAACAAACTCTTACTCCCCCCAGGAACTGTTGAAAATTGCACTGTCTAGTTTTAAAATAGCTATATGTGATTTATGAGAAAAGTGTATATGCTATTTTGATAATTCAAAGTTCCTAAAGTACCTACCTGCAATACCTTTCATTTGAAGTACTAGATGTAAATCTTGAAACTGTGGTTCCTAAAATAAACTAAGAAAATATATTTTTCTATACAAAAACCTATTGGCCTGGAATTGTCTTTGAGTGGGTGTTCCTCATTTATTGCTTGTGTATGTACAACAAATGCTTAACACTACTCCTTTGATAAGCCTACTGCTTGACCACACTACCACAAAATAGAGCATTAGTATTATCTCTTTTTGGCACTATCTTACCTCTAAGGGGAACCCTTGGACTCTGTGCATGCTATTCCTTACTTTGAAATAGTACATACAGAGCCAACTTCCTACAATCTTCTTCCGTTTTGTGAAGTGAGTTAGGCTGTTGACGTTCCAGAATATGATCCGTAGTGATCCGTAGTGGGGTAGGTGGGGTTGGGGAGGGCTAGCCATGGCGGCTCCGAGAAGTGGGGGTGGAGGTGGGTAGTGGTGGGGGACGAAGTTAATGTGTGGAGGAAGGCAGGGGTCAGTATGGGGGATAGCCGGTGAGGGTTGGACGTGATGGGTAGGCAGCAGGGGGGAGGAAGGGGACGGCAGATAAGCACAGGTATCTGGAGAGACGGGCTGTCGTGGGCAGTTGGTGAGGCGTTGGGGGGTGAAAGAGAAGAGGGTGAGTCAGGGGATTAAGAGATAGAGAGACACCAGGGAAGAGGAAGGAAAGAAAGTGAGGGAGAGAGAGAGGAGAAGAGAAAAGGGGAAAGGAAAGGAGGAGAAGGAGCTAACCCAAAAGGTAGAAGGGTGACAATATGAACATCAAAATCGGACGAAGGGAAGAAGGCAGAGCAGAAAAGCCCTGTTAGTCCTGAACTGTAATCCTCGGGTCTAAACCTGAACCTATGAAGCCCATACACTTGGCCAGCGGGCCCCCAGCTGGGAGGGGACGAGCAAAACACTCCAAGTCCATCGATGCAAGCTCTGCATGGTGGCATAGGAACAATGGCCAGCAAGGTAGCTCGTAGTAGAGGCTGACGCAGAGCAGCGTCTTGGGGGGACTGGTGCAACGGAGAGCCCAGGGATGGGATGGGGGGAGAAGGAGGGAGGAGGGTAGTGAGAGCAGTGGCGGGATTGCTGCCGCTACTTGTGTGTTCATGTGTAGTGGGTCACAGCTGGCCAGTGTAGCAGTGATAGTGTCTAGCCATATGGATGAGGCTGCAGGGAAACGCTGGGGTGGGGGGAGCGTCCATCGTCACATCTGTGGGGTCCCTTATCCTCGCAGTACGATGATTCCCAAATGACAGACGCAAATCACAATGCCCTTCAATGATTGCTAACAGCGGATGGGAGCTGCTGTGGCCATGCAGGGACCGGGCAGGCAGTGCAGTGGGTTTAATGGGATCAATCGGTTCAGTCCTGGGGGGGGGAGGGCAGGGGATGCGGTGGCAGCACGGGGCAGGGGGAAGGGAGTGGAGCGGGTTAGAGAAAGGAAACGAGAGCCACATGAACAGAATAACATTGGTGTCTTAAAACAGCAACCTTCCGAATGTGATCAAACTGTAAGCATTTAAAAACTGGCAGGCACGTGAAGAACAACAGAGTGTTTTGTGTTTCTTCCCCTTCAGACCTGTAAGAGTACATTGCAACATGTATATATGGGCAGTTACTCATCCATCCGTTGGTGCCGTAGGAGGTCCACTGTTCCATGCACAGGACACCAGGATTGCCAGTGGCTTGACTCTTTTAATGCACCAAGTGTCTTTGTCTTCAGGTGGGGGCAGTGGTGGGTTTCAGGGGGAAACAAAACTTGTTTCTGTCTGTCACTTGCGTATGCATCGCCACTGCATGCACTACCTGCCCCCTTTCAGCATGATTCTTCCTGAGTATGTCTAGGTCTCTCCCCCTGGGTTGAAAGTCTACAGCAAGCCGGCCCAACTCCCTGGGGGTAGGGCTCTGGGACGACGCACCCTGAGCCACCACAGACAAGTTCTGAGGCTGGGCCAGATTGGTAGTGTCCATGGACTGGGTCTGGAGTCCCTCCAGGAAAAAGTGCAGGTCCTCAGGATCGTAGAAGTATTTGGACACACCATTTTTAGTGATCCACATTCTCGCCGGTTCGAACAGATCGTACTTCACCTCCAGCTGGCGCAGTCTCGGTCGGAGGAATGCCTTCCTACGCTCGCTGGTCTCTTTTGAGAAGTCAGTAGTCATCCGGATCTCCTGCCCGTCCATCCGGAATGGTCCGTGCTTGCGAGCCACCTGCAGGAGTTGGTGGGTTTGCGTTTGTTGAGGAGGCAGGCTATGATTGGGTGGGGACAGTTGGCTTTGTCCCGTCGCTTGGGGCCTAGTCTGTGCACTCTTTGAAACTCCAGGGGGGGTCGAAAGTCAGGCCAGTGAGCTTGGGTAGGGTCTCCTGCACGTAGGAGTGGTAATGTGTACCTTCTATGTTTTCTGGAAATCTGAAAAAGTGGACATTGGGGGTCATTCTGACCCCGGCGGGCGGCGGGAGCCGCCCGCCTGGAGGGAACCGCCGAATGACCGCACCGCGGTCAAAAGACCGCGGCGGCCATTCTGGCTTTCCCGCTGGGCCGGCGGGCGACCGCCAGAAGGCCGCCCGCCGGCCCAGCGGGAAACCATCTTCAACAATGAAGCCGGCTCCGAATGGAGCCGGCGGAGTTGTAGGGGTGCGACGGGTGCAGTGGCACCCGTCGCTATTTTCAGTGTCTGCAAAGCAGACACTGAAAATCTTTATGGGGCCCTGTTAGGGGGCACCTGCACACTGCCAGTGGCATGGGCAGTGCAGGGGCCCCCAGGGGCCCCACGACACCTGTTCCCGCCATCCTGTTGCCAGGAACAGGATGGCGGGCAGGGGGTCGGAATCCCCATGGCGGCGGAGGATTCCCTGGGCCAGGGGTAAACCGGCGGGAAACCGCCGGTTGCCCTTTTCTGACCGCGGCTTTACCGCTGCGGTCAGAATGGCCCAGGAAGCACCGCCAGCCTGTTGGCGGTGCTTCCGCGGTCCCCGGCCCTGGAGGTAATGGACCGCCAGGGTCGGAATGACCCCCATTGTCTCTGCGACTCCTATCCTCCAAGTCTATTAGCTCCCTGCAGAGCTACAGAAGTTCCTGGTCTCTGGCCATGAGGTGACGTGTGTTTCTGCTATCGCCACGCGCTGTTCTAGTCCTGTCACTCGTGACTGATAGCCTGCACTATCCAGGCGCATGGATTTCATTTCCGCTGTCAGCGAGGCCATAGCGTTGTCCATCCCTTCCAGTCTGCGACCCACTGCCAAGATCTCTTGGAGGATGCGGCACATGGTTGTGTCCTGTGTTTGGTCTGCCATGGTGTGGGGCTGAGCAGCTGGGTGCACTTCTATTGCAGAGGGCGGTATCCACGAGTGTAGTAGGGCTTCAGAGAAAAGTAATTGTCTTGCCAGCTTGCCTGAGTGCTTGCTCGACGACCTGCCACCTGGCATCGCAGACTCCTTTGTGCAGATATAGCACAGTGGTCTGGGGACCCAGGAGTCTCTCACTTAGTGCTGGTGTGTGTTAATGTTCCTGCGTGGGGGTGAGCGAAAGATGCGGAAGAAGGAGGGGGGTCCTCACGCCACTCCCAGCAGAAAGTTCGGTGCCCAATGGAGGCTGGGGGTTTTCTGCGACAGAGCCAATGCTTAGAGAGATAAAGGTGCGTGATTCACAGATGTGGGTCCAGCGAGAAGGGGAGGTTCGTGCGCGAGATCTCCGATCCTCAAGCAATGGTCATCGCACCCTGCGCCTGTCCTCGCAGAGCACAGTGATGCGGGAGGCCCTCCCTCTCCTGCTCCAGTTAAGTTCGGGGGCCTGTAGTCTGTACTTCCCCCATTATTCGTGCTCGGTGGGGGAGGGAGTGGCCTGGTTCGCTGGGGTGCGAGATGTTATACCCTTTTTGGGGCTTGCCAGGTCTAATGGATCGCGCTTCTCCCAGACTTTATGCATGGTGGAGAGGAGGGGTTTCCTCCACCCCTAGGGTCCAAGGGCCAAAGCAATGGGAGGACAAGGGGGTGGCTGGCTGGAATCACTCACCACCAGTTTTGTGTCGTGGCCGGTACGCTGTCTCGTCCCAGCAGTCGCACTCCGTCGTCTCTGCTCACTGAAAAGTTGTCTGAAAATCACCCCGGGGCTGGGCTCCGTGCCCCTCAAGGTGCAGGTATTCAGCTCTGCTATCTATCGTGGAACCCAGCAGCACCGGTCGCACTGGGTCCCAGGCGCCCCCACCCCGTGCGTAATAGTCTCTGATAAGGTTGAAGAAGTGCGGGAGTGGGGTCACAGGCATTGGGGGCAGCTCACCAGTGGTTCTCTGCCACGGCGTGCACCCCTCCTGGGGCCTCCCGGGGCTGTCCCGTCCTCCTTTCCGTGCTGGGCCGGGCCACTCCACTATGGGGGACCGCGGCTCAGTACAAGGCCGCAGCAGAGTGCACCATGTGTGTAGGGGCTGCAGGCATGCTCCTCGTCCAACAAGAGGCCCTCTTGAGGCGCAGTTACACTGCACTGTTGTCCATCAGGCTATCCGGTGGCTCCGGCCTCCTGTGGACCAAGGTGCCCCCGCCTCGCGGGTAAGATCCTCTGAAGGGGGGGAGGAAGGGTGAAGAAATGTGGGGAGCGGGGTCAAGGGCATTGGAGGCGGGTCGTCTCTGGGTCTTCGTCGCGGCGCGCACTCCTCCTGGGGTCGCTCGGGCTGCCCCTTCTTCACTGCATCAGGCCAGGCCGTCACGAGAGACCGCGGCTCAAATCAAGGCCGCAGGCCGCAGGCGAGTGCGCCGCATGTGTAAGGGGCTGCAGGTACCCTCCACGTCCGCTGAGCGCCCCCCCCACGGCAGCGTCCCTCGACTCACCCTCGGCGGTAGAATGGAGAGGCACACCACCAATGTAGCACCTCTGCTCCCGGCCCGAGGCCCGCCGCCTCGCGGAGCTCCGTTCTCAGGTGGCCATCAGCGATCGTGGCCAGACCACGCCCCTTAACTTGCAGCTTTACTGATAAAACTATGTAGTGTATTAACAATCTGTGAAAATTGGGTTTCAGAAAACATACCATTTGCACATCAACATGTGAAGTATTCTGATTTGTTTTCATCCTATTAAAATATTTTTTCATCACACAGAAATATAAAAAACGGCTTTCACAATTATATTTTGAAATGTTCGCACAGTTGACTTAGTAATTTAAATGTTGTGTGTTAGGAAACACCTGACACCCTCCATCCCTTTACTTTACATTCTAAGCAGCAGGTCACACATTTCACCTTACAAAGTCCTGGAACTCTGCAGTCAGAAGGAAAATTAATTGTAAGAAAAAACAACTTTTGCCCTTTGTCTGAGAACAAAGAACAAATGTGACATAAGAACAAGATTTAAAGGCATCTTTTATTGCCCCTCCACTTTTCATCTGAACAGAACACCTGTTCAGTGTCAACTCGCCAGTAGGGACGAGTAAAGATTCCTGATCAAATAAGACTTGCCAATGCAAGTGGTCGAGTGGATTTTTTGAGCCCTGTTAGGGCAACCCCGCATGCATCTGTGCCTTCGGCCTTGTGTGGCGCAGGCTGGCCATAGGGTTGGCCTGCAGATAGGCCCTGTGGCCAAGTTGAGGTATAATTTCTGTTATATGAGCAACAGTGCCAGAATCCATCTTGTCCTGCTTATTTTTCCAAGAAGAGGCCACAGATTTGCGCAAAATGTCTAACCAATTGAAGTACTTTCCATTAGTTAATTAGTAAGTACTACCTTATTGGCTAAATGTAAAGTGCATATTCCACACTACAGCTGCGTAAAGGACCTTGAGGTACTGTGTCCAGCAACCTTGTGTGTCCATAACTTTGGAGTGTCTTCATACTGATAACTTGGTATGAAGAAGACCACAAGACTACAAAGAGTTGAATCTCCACCAAACAAGGGTACTTCCCCCTAATTAAATGCAGTAAGTGCTTCTTTCTATGGTGGAGATGTGCTCATATCCCTCTGCTTCAAGAATGTGTCTCCAAAATCAGAAGGAAACGCACTCTGGGGGCTTTTTAGTAAGCTGTCCATCATCCAGTTAAAAAGTGGGCAGAAGTTGCCTACTACTAAATTTTATGTGGCAAGGCCAAGGTCCTGCCGGCATTGCTCCTGCACATAGTGAGCAGTTAAAAAAGCTGCTCCCTTCATGTGGGAGCAATCCTTTAATCTGTTTTCCTGCCCGCTTGACAGGTTTCTTGCTCCGGCCTACTGTGAGTTTAGTTACAGTTTGCTCTCTCTTGGCAGAGCTGTCAAAGCTCCCACCAAGTGAAAGCAAACTGCTATCTCCTGAGGGTGGGCACCTCAGAAGATACGGAGCTGGCCCTGAGGGATGGTGGTCCCCTGGGCAATTAGTGGTTTCAGGAAGAGGGGCATGCAGCCACCCTCATTTTGTTTGCACCGGGCCAGCCATAGGCAGGTGGTGATCGGTGGGGCCGTAAAAGGCCCAGGAGGGGGGCTGCGGAGCCCCCCCTTTCACTTGGTATATTAGCCCCCTCCCCCATTTTACATCTTCTGTGCCCTGGGAGGTGGCGGTGTCTGGGGCAAATATCCTGTAAAGTGGGGGGGTCTGTATGGCTCCCCCTTCTAATAGAGACCCCTAGCCCCTGTAAGGTGGTGTTCCTGTGGCATTTAAAGGCCTCTGGAGCGGGCTGCACAGCCCCCCTCCTTTTATTTAAGTAAAGTAGGTGGTGGTTCCAGCGCACAAAGTGCCCTTAGGGAGGGGGGCAACATTTGCCCTCCCTCAAAAAAGCTAATTATAACATATGCCCCCAGGATCCGGCCCATCTGGTGGGGGGGGCTCATAAAAAGCAAGCACAGGAACCTGCATTATTATTTGTTGTCAGATCCACGGATCCACCACAGCTTCTGACAAAAAATAATAAAAAATGCTTTTTTGCCCTGGCAGGGTCCCAGGGGGATCCCAGCACTAGGGTTAGAGGGTCAGGGTATTAATACCCTGACCCCTTTTCTTTATTTTTACTTTAATTTTTTGGGGACTCAGCTGAGTCCGAGTCCCAAAATGTCTGCCAACACTTCCTGGTTCAAGTGTTGGCAGCCAATCAGATTTCAACATAGGGACTGTTGGATCCCAAATGTCTTTTTCACTTTATCAGATTTTCACCAAATCACAAAAAGCACGCTTTCTGGACCAAGAACGAGTTTTCTGCCAAATTTGCTGTAATTCCGTCCAGTGGTTCGGACAGTAGCTGTGTCTAAAATCTATATGGGAAACTGCCACTTTTTCTTGCCCCCCCCCCCCGCTTGACAGATCACCCCCAATCTTTCAAAACAGCAGCTGAAGTGAGTGGCACACTAGTTTTAAAAATGTAATGAGGATTCCTCAAACAGGGTCAAAGTTATTGGCAAAACAGAAACACTTTTCCTATGGAAACTAGGTCATACCTCACTACTGGCAACCACCTCTTGGTATTAAATATATATATATATATATATATATATATAATAATTAAAATGAAATAAAAAGTATAATTAAAATACTAAAAGTTACAGTCAGCAACAAATATAAAATTAAGAAAAACATAAATTGCAAAATACCTGATTCTAATAAAAGTAAATAGATTTAGCCATCATGGTTTTAAAAAACTGTAATTCTCATTTGAAAAATACATCTTTTAACATCAAAAGATTAATTCAATTTACAAAAATTATATTCAATGTAGTAATTTAATTTTAAATAAAATATTTATTGTCTAACCTTTGTTCCAGCTTACAAAATATATTTTCTGTACAGTCTACATAAAATAAAATAGATGTATTATACATTACAATAATTGTATAAAACATCAATACATAAAAAAATGTATCTACTTTAGTTAAAAAAGGATTTACTTTCAATTACAACACACTTTCAATTTAATGTTACATTGGCTGTACTTAATATTTAAAACTTAAAGACCCAAAAGCTAAAATAACATACTTAAAACATAAAAAATAAACTTTCTAAATGTAATATATCTATATATCTCTCTCTCTATATATATGTATATATATATAAATATATATATATATATATATATATATATATATATATATATATAAATATATATATATATATATATATATATATTCATTTGATTACAAGAAAAAATAAAAAACATGTCTAAAATAATTGGTGGCTACTGTGTACAGCCTTGCTTAGTCATCCTCATCCACTAGGGAAAGAATGGATAATAAGGGTAGCTATTCCCTCTCATATCCAAGCATCTTTTCAACTTCAGTTTGCCCTATAAATGGCCAGTGGCATTACAAAACCACACTTTCTGTTGCAGTTTAGTGTTGTAAGTTAGGTTAGTGGAAATCTATGGTCCTAATGAATGCCACTGATAATGTTAAACACCTTCCTTAGTACTGCACCACAGGGATCAATGGAAGTGCCTAGAAGGTGTTTTTTATTTCTTGGAAGTTCTCCCTGACTTCTGTTTCTGTTGCAGAGGCATACTGGTTATGCTCTGAGGTATGCTAAATATATCCCTAGAGTACCCACTCTGCAATGTGTAGAGAAATAATTAACACACCTCCAATGAGCCCTGTGTTTAGGATGACCGTCCTTTTATTAAAGGTACCCGCTGCACTTTGAATTATTGATTCCCCTTTTTTTCGATAGGATGATTGTCACATAGGGCATGTTTTTTATTCTAGAGACTATTTGAAATATATTGAGAAAACAACATATTACAGTAATGATTATTCTCTGTTTATTTTTAAAAACATTTTTATTATTTGTTCTGTTGACATTGCTGTATTCTGTTTAATGACTTGCTTTGTTTTACTGTTTGTTTCCTCGCCTACATTGCACTGTTTTTCAAAGTGGTTTACTGGTGTTTTCTATGAAGAAAAATGTATTAATAGTTTTCTGTGGAAGGGACAAAATAATAATATATTGTTAGCAGCAAATTGTTAGTATGTTAATAGCAAATTTATTTTTGAAAGATTGTGAAGGCCTTGGTTTTCTATATGGTGCCTTTGTGGCTTGTTGTCGACCTTTCAGATTTTTGCTCTTTGTTTTTTTCCACAAGTTTAAATAATCCTTAGCGGCTTATAATAATATTTAGTAATGTTAAAGAATACTACGGCCTTCATTATGACTTCGACAGTCCTTTCTTAAGAACACCGAAGCCATGAGTGCCAGAAGACCGCCAGTGCTCGCGGTCTTTCGACCACCATACTACAAGTACTGAAGGATTTCTGTCACAGTTTGGCGGTCGGAGACAGTTCCACAAGCTTCCCCGCCAAAAGGATTCTGCCAGCCGTATTACGACATGTAATACGGCCTGGCGGTGTCCTTATGGTGAGGTCCTGCTGGTGGTGGGAGCACTGGGTCCCATCCCCTCAGGAAGGAGCACCTCGTTGGATGAGTGTCCTCAGAAAGGGGAAGGGGTGGGGTGTGTGAATGGATGTGTGTGAGTATGTGTATGCCTGTCATGAATGGGGGAGGGACGGGAAGTGTTTGTGCGTGGGTGTGTGTCTGTGTGTAAATGTGGTGATGGTGATGCATGCATGGGTGAATGTGAATGCGGGGTAGGGGTGCGTGTGTGCATGCATGTAGACAGGGGTGGGGGTTGTGTGTATGTATGTTGAGGAAAGGAGGGGTCGGGGATAGAGTGTGTATGCGTGTCAATAGGGGTGAATGTAGTGAATGCATGTGTGAGTGGGGGTGTTGTGCATGTGGCAAAATGTTAAAGGCATGACTGAATTTTGAAGTTATGGTTAGGGAACTTATGTGTGCTACACAAGGACCACCTGGATTGCCAAGGAGAACCAGAGTAAGTATAATAAGTCAAACAAATGTCCTGTGGGACATATTCACCAACATTTCTTGTTTGAAAGTGTGCAATAGACCTCACAAGGCATACTTGGACACCCCCTACTTGCATCCACAAACTGGTAGGAGTTGGATTTAGCACAGTAAGTTCGCTGATGGCACATGAAAGACATGTTTTCTTGAGCTTTAAGTTACTAAAGGCGGAAGGCATTAGTATAGGTTCACTTGGTAACTATACATGATTAGTCAGAACTCTGATGAGGAAAGAGACATGAACGGGTAAGAAAAGCTTATGGTAGGTGTGCTTTCCCAGGGATATTGCACCAATAGAAGGCAGATAGTAAAGGTAATACAGGCGCACATCATCTACACCTATGGGTTCAAACCCATTGGGGCACGCTGGCACGGAAGGACAATGACACATATGGGTCAGTGTTTGACCTGCTGGCCATGTTCATCCTCCTTCAGAACTTAGTAGATGTTCAATTTGCTGTATGATAAGTGCATTACAGTCACAGCACTGCACATAACGGTGACTGGGACATATGCTATATTCTCACGGACTCCCCTGTGTGCCAAACACTACCCTTCTTCATAGTTTATGATGTTCTCTTTAGGGAACTTCGCGACAATTCCCCAACATGTCTGCCTTAGTTTCAAATGTAGACATGCTCGCTCATTTCAAGGCATAGCCCTCACAAGGAATATTTGGAAACCTCCAACTTGCATCCACAAATTGGAAGGAGTTGGATTAGCACAGTGAGTGCGCTAAAGGCGCATGAAAAACATGACTTCCTGAGCATCATGTGGCAGTCATGGGAGCCATTAGTAAAGGTTCCTTACGCATGCCTTCGGTAACGTTCAGGAAGGAGGAGGTGGTTACTTGACAGGTGGTAAAATGTAGTCAAACTTATTCCATCCTGTGGCGTATGAATGTGACGGGTCCTTGTCTGGCAGTGATAAGTTGATGTGAGTGCAGTGATTGGTTTGATTGGGCCGGTGGCCGGCGGTATGAAAGTGTTGTGTGTTGTGCGTAAATGGCATGTGAATGGACCATAAAGCGGTTGGTGCTGTGAAGTGGCTTTATGGCTCACCTTCAGAAGGCTTGGTTTCAATATTCAGATACTTTCATAAGTATTCATGCTTTGAAACCATAATTTCTGGAGGTGCAAAAACCAACCAGTATGAGTGGTGGATTAACTTTAACATACTAGTACCATGGGAGTCCAAGGGTGCAGGACTTGCATTGCTCTCACCAGTTTTCCTTCACCCAGAATCCCCTGCAAATCACAATCTTTGCTTAAAAAACACATTTTCCTTGCATTTCCGTGAGGGAAAGTCCTAGAATCTGCAGGCAGCCACAAATTTACTACCACCGAGCGTTCCCCTAAGTCTCCAGAGAAAAATGTTGCCTCAATTGTGTGGGTGGGCAAGTGAATGCGATAGGGAAGGGCCCAAAACTTATTGTTGAGACATCAAAATAACCTTTCACAAAACAGCCTGGTTTTGTGCGACATCACCTGTGTCTTTGGTTCTGGGCTCAGCGGCCATACAGGGAAACCTGCCAAACCCAGACATTTCTGAAAGCTACACACCCATGGCAGACCACCGAGGTGCGGTGTGTGTGGATTTCACAAAGTTTTCTTACCCAGAATACTCTGCACAGTGAAACATTGATTAAAACCACTATTTTTCCTTGATTTTCTGTTACGTAAACTATAGGAATGTGGTGGGATTCACAAAATTCCTACCACCCAGTGTTTCCCCACTTGTCCTGATAAAAACACTACCCCACTTGTGTGCCTGTGTTTAGTGCCCACATCAGGGAGGGATCACTCTGGGGTCAACAGTAACCCTTATGCAAGAACTACCATTGACCCTTGTGTGATACATTCCTGTGATGTGCACTAGGGCCAGGCACACCAGTGGGGTAGCGTTTTTATCTGGACAAGTTGGGGAACGCTAGGTGGTAAAATGTTTGCGGAGCCATGCATATTCCTGTAGTTTACTTTACAGAAATGCAAGGACAAATAGTGTTTTTATTCAACGTTTCACCTTTGCAGGATATTTTGGGTAAAACAACTTTGGGGAATCCATTTAAGCCACACCTCCCCTGTGTCTAGTTTTCAGAAATGTCTGCGTTTGGTAGGTTTCCCTAAAAGATCCCAGAACTAATTAGTAAACGCACCTCAGTTATCATTATCATCACAGTAAGTTTAGGGCCCTTCCCTGTTGCAGGCACTTGCCCTTCTCATATAACTGAGGTACCATTTATATTGGGAGTTTTGAGCGACTACTGGGTGGAAGGAAGTCTATGGCTCCCCTCAGATTCCAGAACTTTGCATTGCTGAAATGAGAGGAAAATGTGTTCTTTAGACAAATGTTGAGGTTTGCAAAGGATTCTGGGTGACAGAACCTGGTGCGAGCCCCAGAAGTCACCCTATTCTGGATTTCCCTAGGTCTCTACTTTTATTAAATGTATAGTTTTGCTAGGTTTCCCCAGGTACGGACTGAGTTAAAGGCCAAAATCTACAGCTATGCACTTTGCAAAAAACATCTGTTTTCATTGGAAAAATGCGATGTGTCCAGGTTGTGTTTTGGGGCGTTTCTTGTCGCGGGCACTAGGCCTATACACACAAGTGAGGTACCATTTTTATCAGGAGACTTGGGGGAATGCTGGGTGGAAGGAAGTTTGTGGCACCCCTCAGATTCCAGAACTTGCATCGCTAAAATATGAGGGGAAAGTTTTTTTTTAGACACATTTTGAGGTTTGCAAAGGATTCTGGGTGACATAACCTGGTGAGCACCCCACAAGACACCCTATTCTATATTCCTCTAGGAGTCTAGTTTTAAAAAGTGTATAGGTTTGCTAGGTTTCCTTAGGTGCCGGCTGAGCTAGAGGCCAAAATCCACAGCTAGTCACTTCGCAAAACACTGTCCGTTTTCATAGGAAAAAAGTGATGTGTCCACATTGTGTTTTGGGGCATTCCCTGTCATGGGCCCTGGGCCTACCCACACAAGTGAGGGACCATTTTTATTGGGAAACTTGGGGGAATGCTTGGTGGAAAGAAGTCTGTGGCTCCCCTCAGATTCCAGAACTTTGCATCGCTGAAATGTGAGGAAAAAGTGTTTTTTAGACAAATGTTGAGGTTTGCAAAGGATTCTGGGTGACAGAACCTGGTGAGCGCCCCACAAGTCACTCCATTCTGGATTCCCCTTGGTGTCTAGTTTTAAAAAATGTGTAAGTTTGCTAGATTTTCCTAAGTGCCAGCTGAGCGAGAGGCCAAACTCCACAACTATGCACTTTGTAAAAAACGCATCTGTTTTCATGGGAAAAAAGTGATTTATCCACGTTGTGTTTCGGGGAATTTCCTGTCGCGGGCACTAGGCCTACCCACACAAGTGAGGTACCATTTGTATTGTGAGACTTGGAGGAATGCTGGGTGGAAGGAAGTTTGTGGCTCCCCTCAGATTCCAGAACTTTGAATCACTGAAATGTGAGGAAAATGTGTTTTTTAGACAAAATTTGAGATTTGCAAAGGATTCTGGGAGACAGAACCTGGTGAGCTACCTACAAGTCACCCCATTCTGGATTCCCCTAGCTGTCTAGTTTTAAAAAATTTATAGGTTTGCTAGGTTTCCCTAGGTGCTGGGTGAGCGAGAGGCCAAAATCCACACCTAGGCACTTTGCAAAAAACACACCTGTTTTCATTGGAAAAAAGTGGTGTGTCCATGTTGTGTTTTGGGGCATTTCCTGTTGCGGGCACTAGGCCTACCCACACAAGTGAGGTACCAATTTTATTGTGAGACTTGGGGGAATGCTGGGTGGAAGGAAGTTTGTGGCTCCCCTCAGATTCCAGAACTTTGCATCGCTGAAATGTGAGGAAAAAGTGTTTTTAGACAATGTTTTAGGTTTGTAAAGGTTTCTTGGTGACAGAACCCAGTGAGAACACCATAAATCACCCCATTCTGGATTCCCCCAGGTGTCTAGTTTTAAAAAATGTATAGGTTTGCTATGTTTCCCTAGGTGCCGACTGAGCTGGAGCCCAAAATCCACAGCTAGGCACTTTCCAAAAAACACATCTGTTTTCATTGGAAAAATTTTATGTGTCCACGTTGTGCTTTGGGGTGTTTCCTGTCGCGGGCACTAGGCCTAACCACACAAGGGAAGTACCATTTTTATCAGGAGCCTGAAGGAATGCTGGGTGGAGGGAAGTCTGTGGCTCCCCTTAGATTCCAGAACTTTGCATTGCTGAAATGTGAGTGAGAGCAATATGTTTTTAAGACAAATGTTGAGGTTTGCAAAGGATTCTAGGTGACAGAACCTGGTGAGAGCCTCACAAGTCACCCAATTCTGGATTCCCCTAGGTGTCTAGTTTTGCAAAATATGTAGGTTTGCTAGGTTTCCCTCAGTGCCGGCTGAGCTAGACCCCAAAATCCACAGCTAGGCACTTTCCAAAAAACGCATCCGTTTTCATTGGAAAAATTTGTTGTGTCCGAGTTGTGTTTTGGGGGTTTCCTGTCTCAGGCTTACCCACACAAGTGAGGTACCATTTTTATCAGGAGACTTGGAGAAATGCTGGGAGAAATGAAGTGTGTGGCTCCCCTCAGATTCCAGAACTTTGCATTGCTGAAATGTGAGGAAAATGTGTTTTTAGACAAATGTTGAGGTTTGCAAAGGATTCTGGGTGGCAGAACCTGTTGAGAGCCCCACAAGTCACCCCATTCTGGATTCCCCTAGGAGTCTACTTCTCAAAAATGTATGGGTTTGCTCGGTTTCCCCAGGTGCCGGGTGAGGCCAAAATCCACAGCTAGCCACTTTGCCAAAAATGATTCAGATTTCAGTAGAAAAATGTAATGTGTCCACGTTGCATTTTGGGGCCTTTCTTGTCGCGGGCACTAGGCTTACCCACACAAATGAGGTACAATTTTTATTGGGACGCTTGGAGGAACACAGAATAGAAGAACAAGTATTATTGCCCATTGTCTTTCTTTACATTTGTGCCTTACAAATGTGAGACAGTGTGTAAGAAAGAAGTAATTTTGAGAAATGCCCTGTAATTCACGTTAGTATGGGTACCCCCGAATTCAGAGATGTGCAAATAACTACTGCTTCTAAACTCCAAGTCTTGTTCCCACTTCAGATATACATAGGTTTCCTCAATATCTATTTTTCACTCTTTAAATTTTACCAAATTAATTGTTGTATACCCGGTGTACAATGAAAACCCACTGCAAGGTGCAGCTCATTTATTGGCTCTTGGTACCTTTTCTTCTTGATGAACCTACAAGCCCCATATATCCTCCAGCAGACGTAACACTTTATTGATTTCAAAAGTCTGCCCAGTTGAAAAAATGTTATACACGAAAACGTAGACAGAAATGGCTGGTTTGTTTTTTACTCAATTTCTATATTTTTTTATTTAAAAAATTTCAATATTGTGTAGATCTTGAAAGATCCACACAAATGACTCCTTGCTGAATTCAGAAATTTGTCTATTTTTCAGAAATGTTTAGCTGTACCGGATCCACCATTGGTTTCACACCCATTTCTGTCACTAACTGGAAGGACACTGAAAGCGCAAAAATAGTAAAAATGGGGTATGTCCCAATAAAATGCAAAAACTGTGTTGACGATTCAAGTCTGCCTGTTCCTGAAAGCTGGGAAGATGGTGATCTTAGCACCACAAACCCTTTGTTGATCCCATTTGCAGGGAAAAACCCAAGGCTTTTTTCTGCAGCCCCTTTTTCTTATTTTTCCTAAAACTCCAAATTGTAGCTGTATTTTGCCTAATTTCTCGGTCTACTTCAGGGGAACCCATAAACTCTGGGACCCTTTAAAATCCCAAAGATGTTGGAAAAAAAGGACTCAAATTTAGCGTGGATAGCTTGTGTGTACAAAATGTTATGGAGGTTTAAATGCAAACTACCTCAAATAACTAAAAACGGGCTCAGCACTAGCAGGAGGGGTAAGGAGAGGGAAACGCCCAGCAGCTAAGGGGTTAAATACAGTTTTCTCATTATTTTGAAAATGTCAGGCCTCACACTGCATAATGTCAAATGCAGGAATTAACATATTAATCTTGTTATATCTTCATTTAATTTAATAAAGCATTATAAATCGGGTACATGCATATATGAAATATTGCTGAAATATTAAACTAAAATAATGCAAATGTTAGATGGAATTACAATAATACTAAATGGTTACGTAGTAGGATGTAAGTGCATAGGAATGTATTGAAGTGATGGTTACTCTTTTGGTGCCACCAGTGGTGACACCTGTTGCACTGCTCAGGCAATTTACATACAGTTATTGTAGAGGTGTGCTCCAACTAGTCAAGCTGATCTTCAGGAGATAAGGGATTGTAGCTTATTTGTCTATCACGCCATATAAATGCGTTGGCTGAAGGTTAGAAAAGTTTTAAGGGGCAATGTTGTTTGGCACAGACTAAAATCTTATAGACCACGTAGGGTGGTATGGTGACTTTTCAACAGGCGAGCATGCTTACTTATTCAGATGCAATTACATAGGAATGCACTGAAGTGAAGGTCACCGGTTTAGTGCCTCCTGTTGGGACAAATGTTGCTCAGCTCAGACAATTTACATCTGGGTAATGTAGAGGTGTGCTCCGTTTACAAATATCAATATGGATGTTTGTGAGTCAAGGTTAACTTCAGAAGAGAAAATATGGTTTTTTATCTGTCTATAACTGTATTGCAATGCATTGACTGGAAGATGGCAGAGCTGACGTGTTTTATTGATGTGTTGCTAGGCTCAGGGTAAATCATTACAGACCTTGTAGGGGGGTGTGATGGAATTTGTTTTGTGTATTATGCTGACTGATAGAGATATGGGACCTACAGCACGACTAGGCACCGGCCTGCTCTGTCTAATAGAAACATGGCTAAATGCAACTTCGGCACTGGATATTGCTACAGCCATCCCTCTGGATTACAAGATTCTTAGGCCAGACTAGCAGCACAAGCCCAGAGGTGGTCACCATCATATTCAAAGATACAATTAGCTACACCACCTAGAGGGACACCCCATCAGCTTTGTGAAACACCTCACATTCAACATTCACATCACAGCCATCTTCCTGGGCTGAACCCTCATATAGACTACCAGGACCCCAAATCAATTTTGCCAGGGGCATCACTGATTTAATTGCAGCCTTCGTCATCAATGCCAACACTTCTTTAGAGACCTTAAGTTTCACCTAGAAACAGCACCAACCCAAACTCTATGACCATTCTAAAAAAAAAAAACTTGAAACCCTGGCCTAACCCAGCATGTTGTTGAACCCACCCACGCCTATATGACCCAATTTTCAACTCAATCAGCAACATCACAGTCAACAAGCCATCAACTATGATATGGACCTACCACACCCTCATCAACTTCAGCATTCCATTGCACACAATCACAGACCTACCACCACCGTAATCAATCAATCAGGGATTTCTAAAGTGCACTACTCACCCGTCCTGGTCTCAAGGTGCTGAACAGAGGAGGGGGGAGAAGGCAGGGGGAGGTGTTGCTACTGCTCGAACAGCCAGGTCTTGAGAAGTTTCCTGAAGGTAAGGAGGTATTTGGTCTGGTGCAGGTGGGTGGAAAGTGTTCCACGTTTTGGGGGCGAGAATGATCTACCACCGGTTGTAGTTCTGTGGACGCATGGAACGGTTGCGAGGGCGAGCTTGACGGAGAGGAGATGCCGGGTCAGGGTGTAGGAGGAGAGTCGTCTGTTGAGGTATTCTGGTCCAGTGTTGTGCAGGGCTTTGTGAGCGTGGGTGAGGAGTTTGAAGGTGATTTTCTTGTTGACTGGGAGCCAGTGCAGGTTTTTCAGGTGGTCTGTGATGTGGCAGTGGCAGGGGATCTCCAGGATGAGGCGTGCGGAGGCGTTCGGGATGGGTTGCAGCCTCTTCTGGAGTTTGCCCGTGGTTCCTGTGTAGAGGGCATTGCCGTAGTCCAGCTTGCTGCTTACGAGGGCTTGGGTGACTGTTCTTCTGGTTTCGGTGGGTATCCATTTGTAGATCTTTTGTAGCATGCGGCAGGTGTTGAAGCAGGAGGAGATGGCGTTGACTTGCTGGGTCATGGATAATGAGGGGTCCAAGATGAATCCTAGGTTGCGTGTGTGTGGTCGTGGGAGTCGGAGGGGTTCCAAGGGTGGCAGGCCACCAGAAGTCATCCCATGCGGATGAGGACTTCCGTCTTGTCAGAATTGAGTTTGAGGCAGCTGCTCTTCATTCATTCGGCAATGGCCTTCATTCCATCGTGGAGGTAGGTCTTGGCAGAGTCCTTGGTGAGGGAGAGGATCAGCTGGGTGTCGTCAGCATATGAGATGATGTTGAGGTTGTGGGATCGGGCGATGTTAGCGAGCGGGCCATGTAGACGTTGAAGAGGGTCGGGCTGAGGGACGAACTGTGGTGTACCCCACAGACGATTTTGGTGGCCTCTGAGCGGAATGGGGGGAGGCGGACTCTCTGGGTTCTGCCGGTGAGAAAGGAGGTGACCCAGTCCAGGGCTCTGTCGCGGATTCCAGGACTGCTGAGGCGCGAGCGTAGGGTGTGGTGGCAGATGGTGTCGAACGCGGCCGAGAGGTCCAGGATAATGACCTCCTCACCATAGCTGGAAAAGCATCTCAGAATAGGAATTGGCTTCTGCCCTCTCTGAGCACTGGCCCAAGCACACCAGTGACTTACTGAAAGCCATTAAAAACCTCAATGGCTGGATCATTGCATGCACAGACACCCTTGCTTCCCTAAACTGCAAACCAAATGCAAGAGCCTGACCACAGACCAGCTAGTACACAGAGGAACTCAGGCTGAGGAAATCACTGCAAGCAACTGGAGCACAAAACCACAAGTCGAGACATCGCAGATAAAGGCATCTTCAAATCAGCCCTAAGACACTATAACCAGCAGATACGGCATACCAAACACACAGCTCTTGCAATCACAATGAGGCCAGCACTAATAGCCTCAAGAAAATCTTTGCCATTGTCAAAAATTTCCCATGCCTGCCACCTCCAGCAACATCATCGCCTCACAAAACCTATGCAAGGAGCTCTTGGAATTCTTCTGCAACAAAATCACCTCCATATAAAGCAACTTAGACCCTCAACCGCATACTGTCACCCTTGCAACGCAGCTTCCCATCACAATCGATAAATTAACCCTGGCCTCATGGCCTGCCGTCACCACCATCGAAATCGCTCCAACCATGAAGACCATCCACTCAGGGGCGCCATCTGACTCTTGCCCCCACTGTGCTTTCATCACAGGACACCTACCGATCAGCAAAGCACTAATACCCATCCTCAACACCTCCATCAACTCAGACACATTCCTTGACACCTGGAAACATGTCACCATCATGCCCCTGCTGAAGAAACCACCGCTGACTCAGGCACACTTTCCAACTATAGACCCATCTCAGTCCTACCATACCACGCAACGTCTTAGAGAAACTAATCAACCAATGACACATTATCTATCTCAGCAACCATCAGCTCCTTGACATCACGCAATCCGGATTCAGGCACAACCACAGTACAGAAACAGTACTCATCGCCACCACAGACAACATCTGAAAGTTCCCTGACAGAGGAGAACCAGCAGCTCTTATTCTCCTGGAACTTTATGCAGCATTTGAAATGGTCTCCCCCCCAATCCTCAAGTGCCTGCACGAGATTGGCATCCAAGGACTCGCTCTCTGCTCTATCTGGTCCTTCATAACGGACACAACGCAAGCTGTCAGCCTGGCACCTTACTCCTCGAAAGCTGGCAAATTCATCTGCATAGTGCCTCACGGCTCATCACTCAGCCACACCCTCTTCGATGCACATATGATCTCTCTCGCCGATGTCATCCGTGCACATCACTTCAACATCCTCTCCTACGTAGACAACATGCAACTCATACTCTCCCTCTTGGACAAGATCCAGAAACAAGTTCATTGCCTGCATGACTGAAGTCGTTGACTGGATGAAAGTGAAATGTATCAAGCTTAACACTCACAAGATAGAAGTAGTGATCTTTGGTAAGAACGCCTCACCATGGGATTACAACTGGTGGCCAGCCGAACATGGACCTTCACCTACCCAGAACCCATGCCAGGAACCTTGGACTACTAATCAACAGCAAACCGGACATGACTGCACAAGTCAACACCATCACTGCAGCCTGCTTCCGTACCCTGAGGATGCTGAGGAAGATCTTCTAATGGCTCACAAGCAACACTAGAAAAAATGTCAGTGATGCCCTAGTCACAATAAGTTAAACTATGGGAACACCTTCTATGCCGGGTTCACCAAACAACTCATTAGAGGACTATAAACCATCCTGAACTTAGTGTTAGACTCATCCTCAATCTTCCATACAGAATTCACATCATACCACCCTCAGGAAACTACACCGGCTTCCTAAACACAAATGTGCTCAATTCAAAATCCTCACAGACACATTAATGGCACTACACAACTCAGGCCCCACCTAACTGAAGAGTCACATCTCTTTCCACCAACCACCCACCTCCGCAGGATTTGTACAGGCACACTTCCCATGTATACACAGCACCTGATCAGAACAGGTGTTTTCTTACATTGCTCCCAATGCATGGAACAACCTCCCACACTACATTAGAGCCTCCACTTCTCTTCTTGAATTCAACAAAAAGCTGAAGACTTGGCTTTTCAATTAATCAACCTACCATAAGCATGGCAAGGCACACACACCTGCTCAGTTCAGGATACCCTTGCAGGTGTTTGTGTGCTTTACAAATTCACTTAACATAATACTGTGAATGAGATGCTGGCTAAATAATATGCTAATATCACCCTGCAAATAAGATACTGGCATAATAAGATGCTAACTTTGGCACTGAATAAGATATTGGTCGACTAATATGCTAAAGTCGGATGCCAAATTAGATGCAGGCCAAATATGATGCTAACTCCAGGAACATATCCACCACATTTCCACATCCACAGTACACCTACTACCAAGCTCTGCATTGCTAGGGTGCCCAGCCGAATCACATTTTGCAGGTTTGCCCTGCAACCCTGACTTTTGTCCTGCTGTCCACACAAAGGCACTGCATGACACCCATTTTCCTGCATGTTGACTTCCACCACTTAGAACCTTCTCAAAGTATAAGTATGTCAGTCCTTAATGAGCTGTTAAAGAGCTGCCTATCTGTGGTAAGGAGGGAGAAGCTGAAGCGCAGGAGGGGTTCTGCACTATGCAGTTTCAAGAGCAGGCTCAGTTATTGAGATGGAAATCTAGCCATGTTGGAGGCCTGTCCTGGAAGAGTATCAATGGTGTTTATTTATTCCATTAAGCTGGTTTCACAGTGCAGACATATTGTCAGGTCAAGTGCACACAGAATATGATGTTCCCAGGATCAAATATTTTGTTTCAATAGTAAATGCGACCCTGCAGCACACTGCTAATTACTGCAAAAGCTATGCATGTACTACCTTATTACATTTTTGTGAACATATCATTAGACAAGGCACTTCTCCACTCCCACAGATCATATCTAACCATTACTTAACCACACTCTGTTTGGTAGCTTTTATATGGTTTGTAAGTACTCCAAATCAGGCCAAAAAAAACCTCAGGAAGAAGTTCAAAAAGTGATTAACCAAGCACACACAATTTGGACAAATGGGAAACCAGGTTGAAAAACAGTTATCTCTTGGCTTCAGGTTTCCAACCAGGCCACTACTAACGTGCCAGTGATTCTAAAGGCAGACCAAGGGGCTGCCCTTTCCAGGGAAATCTCACTGTGTTATGGGCACTCCCGAGCTTTAAAATGTGATATTTATTTTAACCGTAATTAAATTCATTTGTAAAACTGAAATTAGATGCTAAGTTTTGGTCCATGGCTAAAACATACTCAATGGACCATGGATCTTGTGCCAATAGGTGGTTACTTGTCAGGGTGTGTGGTAGAAGCTGATATTTACTATTGGTGTTTCAAAGGCTGATTATTTCCAGGGGCGTAGCTTCAGAGAGTGTGTAGGGTGTTGCACCCCCCTAATAAATGTATTTTGTGATAAATAGTTGGGTGCAGGTCAGAGCTTGGTTGTAAATAAAAATGTGCGTGCCCAAAGCTCTCCTCTGAAACATGCGGCTGCTGCAATTAAATGTGTGAGCACATACTACTCAGGCAGCGTAATCCTGGCGCCACCTCAGGCTTCTTCAGTCCACTTACAGCCACTCCCTGCCCCTTTAGCTCACTCTTGCAGCGTTCTGCTTTCTCCCATTGTGATGTTTTTTCGTTTTTCTCTTCCTCTGTCTTTCCCATGCGCCTTTTGCTCGCAGTAAATGCTTGAGGCAGAAAAACAAGTGCCAGTCCTCAAAAATAAGTGCTGGTACTCCGCACCGGAAACAACAAGCACAAATTAAGCACTGGTGAAGGTGCTTTCAGTGTGGTATGGTGAGGTGCCTGTCAGATTTCACCAGGAGCGTTTACACTCAAAGACAAAAACGAACACAGAGTCTCTCCCTTTCTGTTTATAAATGCTTCAAAAATGTTAGTTCACATAATAATGCACTTCCTCACACAGTACACAAAGCAATCCGCATTCTTCTTCTATTTCCACTGTCCCCTAAGCACCTGTTGTGCACCCTGATTTTCGACTAATGTATTTTAACATCAGGTGCCAGCGTGATTGCCGGGAAATCTGAACGTAACATCCCCCTAATTATACATACTGACCAAGCTACCTCCCTATTTCATTGTATACCAGAAATGTTATTTTTCTAATCTTCTCTCACAAATTGCAATAGCTCAATCTCGGCCAAGTTATATCTTGTAAAATATGGCCTTAATGCCAGATTTAGAATGGAACCCAAAATATTGATCCTCAAAAGTCTTCTCGTGTCTCACTGCACACAAAGTATAAAGTGTCTCCTCAGTGCAGAGTCCTCGAAGTAATAATGCCTAGTATACAAAATGGCAACACTTTCAGCGTTCACTTCCATGCAAGGCTGAGTTGCTGCGAACAAAGAGCCTTGCTCGTCGCTCACAGCTCACCTCCCGTTCGATATGCTACTGCTTCTGTCTGTGTCATGAAAGGACAGAGGCAACGTAGACGCTTGTGTCCTGTTGAACGCGGGACTTTCGGTCACCAGGAGACACACATAACCTGTTACCGAAGGAGAGGTTGACACAGACAGTAAATGTACTGATGCGGCTCTGCTACAAAGGGGTTTGTTCTTTTGGTACTCAGTGTGTTTGAAGGATTTCAGGGATCTAAAAAGCTTGCTGTAGTATTCAAGGAGCATAATGTTAAACGCTAGACTACTCTTGTGACGTTAACAACAAAAAATGTATGCGTCTAATTAGTATGCATTTAAAAAGATGACCTCTATTTCCGTTCTATACATAAAAAGGTTTCAACTATCATTTTAATAAAAAATGGTATTTATATACACTTCTGTACACCCAACTGGTTTCTCTGCGACCGAGTTGAATTACTCCTATTCTGGTTCGTTGTTTCATCTGTAGCTGTCGATAGTTCCTTTTTTGCGAGCTTTTTGAACTTTTGGCCAAGAGTGTACGACGCCTGTATCATTTTTCGCTTAAACTCCACCCAGTTGGACATGCGCGATCGCGTAAGGCCAGGAAGGGGGAAACAAAACCCACGGGAGGCCGACATTTACAGAGCCAAAACTAGAATTGTGTGCTTGGCATTTACTTCCGGGTAGCGCGATTATACGAGTCAGTATACTGAATTATTTCCCAGCCAGTGCAGACGATTCCAGGAGCGCTGCTGAGAGCCTCGGTCACACCAGATTACAAGGTGCGAGTGCTACAATCTCCAAACAGGTAGATGAGCTGTCAACCACTACAACATTATGAATGGTATTAGGCTTAGAAATAAATGTTTCTTCCTCTGAAACCATCGCGCAGAATGGGGCTTTCAAACTAAAATACTTAGAGTGGTAACCCTGTTTACGTTTTATCATTCGTAGGTATTTTGATTAATTTTCTGCACGATGCGCAGGTCAACATTGTGTGTCGGTGACTTGCACAAATTGCGATTTTGTGCTGCAGTGTGACTCGATCGCGTATGTCCACGTTGTATTGTATTCCTATGTTTAAATATATGTTTCTGTTATTTTTCTTTAGAATACAATGGAGGATCCGTGGCAAGAGTGTATGGATTATGCAGTTACTATAGCAAAAAAAGCTGGAACGGTATGTATTTTTTATTTTGTTTTATGTAGATTTAAATTGTGTTTCACAAACATTTATTGTCTATGCAATATACAGTGAGTGAAGTGCTAAAGTATTTTAGTCGGGGAGTCAGTAGCGTTAGGTTCAGCGGAGCTGGCTGTGCAGCATGTTTTCACATGTGAGTGTTTATTAAATCATGGACTTATAAGAGGGATGTGTTGTTTAAAGAAGTGACCACCGTAGTACGACTGCACGTGTGAATCCAATCCGCCCTTAGGCTTGCTGGCGAAGGGCGAAGAAATGCTGCAGTAACAGTTGTATCAATATGGCTGAGGCTGACAAAGGGGAGGGGAAGGACTCTCTTTCCTACCAGACAAAGTTTATCTGTACATTTAAATATGTATCTTATAAAATATATCGCACTCTTACATAGTTATTATGAATCACGTTCATGTTTACAAAGTAACAATATATATGTGTGTTGAAGAAGTACAATCCTATCTAGATGTACTCCAAATAAATGTCTAATTCTCTGAAAAAGCTCCGCCTGCCTTTGGCTCAAAATCGCAGAGACCACATGCTTTCTCATGCACATGTGAGTATTTTGCTTATTACTATGTTTTTCTCCGTATTCTAAAATGTAACACCCAGCATTAATAATAGGGAAAGCAAAACCAAATATAACATGGCGCGCAAATCAGCCAAAACTTTATGATTGACTCATTCATGCGCCACGTGGATCAACTAATTTTACCTGACACGGTGGGCCTAAGCTAATGGAGTCTCACGTTAAAAAAAACCCTGTCCCCTTTTCCCAACCCAAGCTCTTTTTTAAAGTCTCACTCCATAATGAGTAGTGCCGTTACCTCCTTTGGTGGTTCTCCAGATGTTTCCAGGGTTGTAATTTT
Organism: Pleurodeles waltl; assembly: GCF_031143425.1. Lineage (NCBI taxonomy): Eukaryota > Metazoa > Chordata > Amphibia > Caudata > Salamandridae > Pleurodeles > Pleurodeles waltl. The sequence continues at coordinate 788,147,052 of NC_090439.1, read as the reverse complement.
GTGAGCTAAAAATAGTCTCCTGGGAGGAGATGGCATTGGTTAAACAGCTATTTTTAGAGCCCACTGGTTTATTCTAGGGTATAATTTGCGGTGCTGGTTTTCAGTGTACTGAGTGAATCCACACTTCTTTTGCACATTTTTTCCAGAAATAGTTCCTCATGGGTATTAATCTTCCGTTGTATGTCCTAATTTTGCAGATCAATAAGTCGTCGAGATTTGTGTACTTTTCATCCTTTTACTCAAATGATAAAAATCGATGCATGCTTATTGTTATATCAAAATGCAAAGGGAATGAAACACACGTGTGCTAGAAACAATAATTTTTCTCTTGTAACATTCCAAACCACTTGGTAGATCCAAAACCGTATGCATTCCTCGCTCAGCGGAATCTTTGTTGATGCTTTCTGCTGCAGTTGATGATTCATGGTTTGTGGGTAGGTATTTTGCTCTAACCACCTCTAAAACACAGTGTACTTCAGTGTGCCAATTGCCATAAACTAATTTTCTTCCAAAGGTAGCAGCCATGCGCAGTTTGTCTGGCATATTTGAAAGCTTTCCTGCAAGGCAAATGTCAGGTCCAAAGTATCCTAATAGTACTAATTGCATATGCCTCTGTATGTGATCTATAGCATGCATCCAGTTAAATTAAAATCATGCCAAGATGTCCATGTGACAGGCCATGCTTATAATATGATTTTTAGGGGTGTGCTGTCACCCCATCATTGTGAAATTCCCTCCTCCGCCAAAGCAGCAAAGGCAAACCTGCCACATTTAGATGTCTCAGACAAAATGAAAGACTAGCCTTCATGAAAGCGGCTGCATCTGCCTTGGGGTGAAGCACTTTGATGTGGGTGATAAGAATCCATTGGCCCATTGCCCTTGTGGGATAGTGGAATTTATGCCACCAAATGAGGTAACTGGCAGTGTAACCCCAAACTGGAGCTACTTTGTAGAGACCGCTCATGTCTAGCCTCTGTTAGCTGCTGGTGAGTATTCCCCAGCATTTTACTGCCTCTCTGCTCTCCTTGTTTTGTGAAAGTTTTTTATTCTTTTCATGGCAGTCTTTAATGAAGCTAACCCACCTGACTTGATTGCAGATGAGCTGCTACAGATCAGGAGGTTAAATTGCTTTAGTTCCTGGTAAATTCACCATTGCTCTTTGGCATGGTTCATTCTGAAGGATTTTTGTCAGCACATCTGCCACCTGCCTAAGTCAATGGAATGCTGACATGCCACAAGAGCCATGGGCAGTGACACTGCAGATGTAGTAGGTTACAGATTTTTCTCCACTCAGGTCCAACAAATGTGCTTCTTATTTTTTTTGTATCTCTGAACAAACCGCTGGTTTTCCTTGTGCTCCTCTTCTGGCCCGCATACAAAAAGAATATTTGCTAGTACATTCCGGTTGGGCCAGAGCAATTATTCATATATTGCTGGTGGAAGGCTGTGTCTCTGAAATCCCAAAGTTATCTTCTGTAACTCTTCTTCTGAAAGAAGAACTCATTAAATCCAGAAACCCTTTCTAATGACAGACCCATCCCACAACTGCCTTTTCTTGGTAAGTTATTGGAGAAAGTGGTCTTTAAACAACTATTGAATTACGTGGCAATAAACTATCTTCTCTATCCAGCCCAAATGAGCCTTCGATCAGGCCATAGCACAGAGCTTACCACTGTTTCTGTTCTTGATGTTCTGAGATTCTCAACTGATACAAATATTTCATATACTTTGGTCTTATGAAACCTTACAGCAGCATTTGATCATGTAAATCATGTGGCGAAGTCTCTCTGATTTATGCATTAACGGGCAAGTCTTACTTTGGCTTGCAGATTGTTTTGTTCTGCAGATCTTTCCATGTATCAGAGGCGCACTTTGAGTTGTCAGTTAGACCTTTATCAGTGGTGTCCCAGCAGGATCAATTGTATTGTGTTGCTTTTCAACCTTTTATATGATTTCCTTCGTCCATTTCATGTAAGCATTTGGGTTGATCTAGTTGCTTTGTGCAAAGAAAACTCAAATCATTGCTAAATTTAAAGTAGATTCTAAACTGGCAGCATGAAAACCGCACAAGTGCCCGTCAAGTGTTCTTCGCTGGTTAAAAAATAATTATGTAAAACTGAGGCATCACAACTTAAATACAATGTCCTGTCAAATGTTCAAAGATTTCCAAGCATGACTTCTGGCCCAGTAGTTTGGGCTTTACGCCCTTTCTCTTATAATGTGGTTTGAAAATGTTAATGTAAACATTGACTCGTCTTTATCCATAGACTATCAAGTTTCATCAGTAGATAAATCGTCCTTTTTCAACTGCATAGTCTGAGGCAAGCTCTTCATTTATTTAACCCTGCCCAGATGATTCTAATTGGAATGCATTCGCGTCATCACATTTAGATTACTGCAATGTCATTTTTTATAGGTTTGCCGTTATACCTTATTGGCATGATCCAACATATCCAGAATTATACAGCAAGGTTCACATGCAGTATTCACTATAAGACTCATGTTCTTCAATTCTAGCCTCTCTGTATTTGTTGACAGTCGGAGAGAGAATAATTTTTATGTCTCTCTGCCTGGGTCACAATATATCTAACACCTCTTAGATCCCCCCCCCCCCCCATGTAATCGATTTAATTGCTAAGTTTCAGCTCCCTGTTGCTTAATGGTTCCCAAGTTTAGACTAAAAACAGTAGGAAGCCAAACTTTTGCTGCTGCAGCTGCTGCCAGCTGGAACTTGTTGCCTGTGTTCCTTCAGGCTGGTTTGGTAGGTTTAGCCTTTCATCCGACTGTATATGCTAAAACAAGCAGCCTTGGTTCAGGGTGAAAATTCCACCCGTTAGTTAAGTGCCGAATTACAGTTTGGATTGAGTGCAAAAAAAATCAGAAGCTAACTCAACCGGTTTCATCCTTACTGCTCAGGTCTCTGTAGAACCTGCATGTTTAATCTTTCCAAGAGGATAAAATGAAAACCTCTGCAATGGATAACGACAATTAATACGTCTTGTTTATTGTCCTGCACAACCGATGATGCAGTTCCTATATAACTGACAAGTTATACCTTTTTGTGGTTGATCATGATTAATATCACAGCCATTTAAGTGACATTGCCAATGGTTTCTATAAGTGGAGGGAGTGGGAGTCTGAACTGTTACAATCTCGCTACTCAACCACCCATTTTTTAATTTGGTTCCTTCATTATGTCAGCAGGTCTGTGGTCAGGAAACATGCAAGCACCTCGTAATCTGCACCTCGTATCTATATAGCAGAGAGGGAGACTGACAGACTTTGTCAGTGCTTGCTTGGACAATACTTTTTTACGTAGTCTGTCCTCCAGGCCATGCCCGACCCTCCCACCCACCAAGAACACAGATTTGAGAGGTTTGTACTTGACTCTGATGCCATAAATGTGGAGAGTCCTCACCTGGTTCCAGCTGAGAATTTCTCTATAGTCTCCGTGCTACAATCTTCCATATTGGGAGTTTATGTAGTGATTTCATTAGTTAGGAAAACATTTCATTCATCCCTAGTATTGAGTTTCAAGTCTTCTACACCAGTTCCAAGAATGTAACCTTGGAGACTTTGCTTAAAACTGTGAGATATTAAGATGAGACCCTTAAAAACAACCCGTGTTGTTGAAAAAAATGAATGACTATAAAAAAGAGCATGAGGCTACTAAGGCCCTCTTGAATTTGTTTCCAACTATTACCTTACTCTCTTTCTGAGAACATGGGCTGCCATTTGCATTTATTGTCAAATATTTTTGCAGGGGTTTCCAGATTTGGCAGTTTATCAAAAACAATAGAGGAAATGTCATGCAGCTCACTATTAGTGCGTGGTTTTGGGAGCTATTGTTCAGGATGCTCAGATTTGATTGGTAATGGACACACTGACTATTCAATGAGCAACACTGGTGATAATCCTGAGTGAGCAAAGCTTTTCACAAAGCACCAGGATCTGTTTGTTTTCTATGTCTCACCTAATACTCTCAGTTGGAAAGGATATTATTCTAGATTGTTCTGTAAATTAAAAGAGAAATACTCAATCCTAACTAAACTATTGTGTATTTTATGCTTACACCATCAATTTGCTCCCCTTCCCCAAAAAGCACTCGGAGTCGGCTTAATAAAGATACGTGGCTTTCTGCTTCATACTCAAGTGAAGAGATTGATGAATCTTAGTGCTTCCAATATGGTTTATTTAAGAAACTCTTAACTAAATCACAAAGTTGGGGAAATAACTAATACCTAGTTCATATTATTTCTTGAAGCTTTTAGTAATGTCACTGAAAGTCATATGCTAACTGTTGCTAGATTTAAAAGCTTTTGGGTATACAAGTTGTAGGGTGAGAACTGTGGTCTGCATTCCCAATGTCATCAACATTTATTTGTCTGTTGAAAAAATACCTCATATTTCACTACACTGTTGTTCTTTCATCAATTGTACCCGTTCTTAGTTCAGAATGCTGCTGCACCTGTAGAGACATATGGGCATATTAAGACTCCTGCAACCTTTCTTTCTGTCGGAGGAAGTTTTTTTCCTACAAAGGATGACCCAGTTAATGTAATTTCTATTATCAGCCTCAATATTATTCAAGGCGAGATAGGCAGCAAAGGATTAGAAAACAATAGAGTAGCTTAAGTACACCAAACGCCGAAAAGAAATTAGTAACACATTCATTGGAGACACATTTTCACTTTTGGGCCTCTGCCATTGCTGACATTGATCTTGAGTGGCTGCTGATGAAGTATGCTGAGGAACTCTGCGTCATTCCCAAGCAGTAAATGTAACATCGGCCATGAGTTGTGCCTACTGGCAACTGTTATAGATAGACCAGATCGGTCAGTCAGAGCACACGATGATGGCCCTTTATTCTCCCTTCTTGCAAAAATACATGCCTTACTTGCGTCAAGAGGAGCTTCACCATGCCAAGAAGAACTATTAAACATCCAAACCTAAAATCCTTCCTCCAGTGGAGGTCTCAGTCAGCTGTTGACTCTCGTGAGCTTGAGGTTGTAGAACATGTGAATCACTACCTCAAGATAAAACTGGAGGGCTTTAAGAGTGTAGTTTATTGAAATCACGAAAGAGTGAATAGTGTACAGTTCCAGTATGCATGATGTGGTGCATAACCTTATACACTCTCAGACCCTGGATGAGCAAAAACAGTTCCAGTTTGGATTTATTGATCTGAGCTACTGTTGAATGTGAATGCAGTTTTGCAGCATAGACCCGGATGACATCCTTGACTGTGTTAATGTACAGTGTGGAGAGGTTGCTATTTACGTTATGAAACAGTTGTACATCCATCCTGCAATATTCCATGCCTCATGTAGTGCCTGAGCCATGTTTGAACAATATGCCGGTGAATATCAATGTTTAACATATTTTGAGGGGTTTAAGAATATGTCCTGGTTAGACCATATTGTTTGATGTAACTGTATCAGGACTAGGGTCACTATAAGATCTGTTGCAGACATTCTTGTTATTGAAGTTTTAGCTAACCTCTGTGGAACTGAGTGATGTGACTTAAATGCCCACAATACTGAAGTCAGCTAAAGAACTGTGGGAAATTGGAGTGCCCATTGGATAGAGGTGCACTCATATGAAAAAAATGAGTTTTGTTGCATGGTTTTTGATAGAGCAATCTCCTGACAGAATGCCTTGATGGTTGCCGAAGAAAACACCTCACCAACCCTCTATGGCAGGGTCATGGTGGGAGCAGTCACATCTAAAATGGCGTATATTAGGCTGCAGGTGGAAGGCCCAAAATTGTATTGTTGGTCGGGCATATACCAGAAGGGCTGTGGACAATCAGTGTGACACAGTGCTGAACACAGGTCTTGACTGGAAAAGGTGTAACCAGGGCATGTGGATTGTGTGTCGGGGCAGAGCTTAGACTAGAAGGAGGGATGACCTTTGCGTTATATTTTGCTTTTCACAAGAAGCTTTCACTTTCCATTGCTTTTCACAAGAAGCATTCACTTTCCATTCTTGGGCATGCAGTCATGACCAAGGTAGCTTCTGTAGCTACTTTTTTGCTATGCTTCTTTTTTTGCAAGCTTCCTAATGTACTACTCCATTGGGCTTTTTATTTTCTCAAATAGGGTGCCATGGACGTTCATAGAAAATCAAATGCTCAATTCACTCAGACCAAGCAAGATAATATAGTCTTTTAAATCTGCATACCTTTCTTAAGTGAGTTTTTTGCTCGATCTTGCAGATTTGGGTGCTGTTATATTAGCAATGCATCTGTAGACATGGGAACAGGATCTACACATTACTCATCACAGTGATTCTGATATGGGTAGCACTTATCCCTATACCTCCTGACATCCCATCTGAGAATCCAGCTCTATGGACAGAGAGGTATGACGAAGTCTAGCCGAAGTGTTACGGGATGGAAGGCAATGACACTCAACCGCCACTTTATATTATTTGTATACTGGAAAATGTACTTTGATTCTTTGACCCGCTGCTCCCATTCATTCCCATATTCTGGGGGAAGATAGACTGACTGCAAGAATAAGATGCAGTATGGTGAGTACTTTGTACCATCATGCTACTTCAGTACGCAAACACTATGGCTCCTTCACCATCACTCAAGCCATTTGAGATGGTCTTATGGTGGCAGGCAGATAACTGACGGATGAGACATATCGAGGGATATACAGTATGTCACATCCAAAAAGAGCTTATTGAAAGACCACACTTGCTCCCCTTGGATCTGCCATACAGTAGCATTACCTCTATTGTAAGTACCAGGAACGGGGAAGCAGTTCTCGGACATCCTGTGAATGAAGTGGTTTTAGGAATAGGAGTACAAAGATTTTAAGTGAATAACACCTTTTTATGTTTTGCATGTAGCCCTATTAATTGGATCTCATTTTTCCTTTACCAGGTGGTCTGTGAAGCCCTAAAAGCTGAAATGGCTGTTATGGTCAAAAGCTGTCCTACAGATCTGGTAACAGAAACAGATCAGAAAGTTGAGAAGATTATAATTTCATCCATAAAGGAAAAATTCCCTTCCCACAGGTACGATGTGCGTCTTTTGAATTGATGAAAAAGAAGATCTATTTCACTCTTGGCATGTAAAAAGCACTGTGCAGTTAATATTCTTGCACTGCATCTTAATGAGAAACTAGGCAGTTATTAAAGATCCAGGTTGCTCTCACTTCTGCCCTCAGTGTATTGCCTCAGTTAAAACAAACCATTTTCACAGTGCTTGATTGGAACATAATCCTTTGGTTCAGGAAAAGCTGTAGGTGCAGGATTTAAATGTAGTCTTGTGGCAAGACTTCAGTGTTTAAGTCTGATTCACAAAGTGTTTTTCCTGGCATAAGATGGATGGACATGTGCCAGGAAAAACCTGTACCACTGCATGCAAAATGTAGAGTTGGTTCACAAATACAGCATCATCTTATTTTTTGCATGCAGTGATGTCGCCAATGACAGCAGAGGTTTTGCAAATTTGTAGACTTTCCTGCATTTTTGTTGGATACTTAAAAGATTGGTACTGGGCATTCATAGAATTTAGTAGCACCTTTTCATTTGTTGTTCCAGTCCAAGCTGAGAGTAATAGGCAGTTACTGTTGAGGTTAGTATAATTTTTGAGTTTTGTCCCTGGGCCACCATTTTGGTGCACTTTAAATGAATCATCAAGTCCTCCTCCCTGTTTACCACTTGCCTGCCTCAGGGTAGTGGGTCAGGAAGTCAGTCCTTATTGCAGCACACAGTGTGAAGTCAGAAACTCAGGAAGTGTGTAAGGCTCCAGATAACATTTAGTAACTTGATTGACCAGTCAGTTGTTAACGCTTATAAAGAAAAAAAACTATACAGGTATGTATGTTTTTAATACACCTAAAACAAGGATCCCCAAAGAGAATCTAGTGTCTCTAGCTCCTTCTTTTCCAGATAACCAACACACTTGACAATAGCTCTCTCATGGTAAGAACTTAAAAATAGTTTAACATTGAAGCCTATGGCTACCTCAGATATTCTAGGGCCACTTAGAAAGTTCTCTTGTCTCCTATTTTCTTCAAGCCACCTGAGCACCAAGGATGCTCAAGAATAAACAATGTCCTCAATAAACAATGTTCCTAAGAATAGGCTTATCTATACTATTTAAAATGGCTATCACATAAACCCACCACTGAACCAACAGAATACCTGGATGGCCGGTCAGTGTTAACCACTAGGGGGAGGAGGTCACAGGTCAAAGTTGTTGGAGTCCTGCGTCACACTGGACTCGCAGTTGGAAGAAATGGGCAAACTGTTGAGCCATTTTCCACTGTTTATCCCCAAACTATATTTTTTACTTCGCAAAAGCCTGTGTCTCAAATTCTGTATCAACCAGGGTAAAGTATTTCTGGTTAGTGGGCACCCAGGTGGACTAGGAGTACCTGCTTGGAGTTATAGTGACACTTGTGGCCACTAGCCACTGAACTAATGCACGAGAATGGTGATTACAAAATGAATTGCCCCCACACCTCAGACCCCATCCTCCCAAACCCCTGCGCTACCTGTTTGGAGGGGCAGAGATATTTCATATTAGATGTAGTTTACATCAGGAAAGAACTAGACAGGAATTTAAACAGAATCCTTGGAGTCGTGAGCAGAATTAAATCTTCCCTGCATCTAAAGACTTGTAACTGTCTTTGTGAATTGGGTCAAAAGGTGTAAGAGACTTGGATTCTAGTATGGCTTTCCCCACTTGATTACACTGTTTGATTCTGGGCAAATTTAATGTTGTCTTCATGTGCTTCATTTCTCATAGCTTTCAATTTTGGGAGTGCTCAGAAACTGTTTAAACAATAGTACGAGTAGCTAATTAAATGGCTGGACAAATTAAATTTGACAAATGAGCAATCATAAAATAAATATAAAAAGCCCTCCTACTAGACTGTTAACTAAGAGATGGTAGCTACGTTTTTAATATGGAGGAACCTCGTTGTGCACCACCATTTGATTGTGGATAGATGCTAGTGAGTGTTTTAAATATTACTTAGAAACTATTTTGATCATTGCATTTCAACAATTTGGCTCTCTTAGGAGTTTGCCGTCATGCTTTATTAATGGAGACCTTCCCTGATCTCACATCAAGGCTTCTGAAGTCAGAACATCCTGTCTTTGCGTGCACTTATTTTGTCCATTTGTTACAGTTCCGTAAACATTTCCTACAGTTGCACAATTTTGTCATTAGTTTCACTGTTCCCCAGATATGTTTTTCCTGAATCTTCCCCTAAAAGCAGTCAAGAAAGTAATTTGCGCTAACAAAAAAACTTGACGCCCCCCCCCATAGTTTATTGGCTTTGAAAGCGCAAGTTAAAAAGAGATGCACGTTCTTGCAATGGATATTACCATTCAGTCATTTGCCATTGTGCGGATGTATGCACTGTTTGTGTAGCAGAAACGTAGCTTTATCTCACAAAACCTTGGCAGTGTAGACTGAAGTATGTCTAAGAACTGCAAAGAGGTGATTTGATGAGCTGGTGGGGAAACAATGTTATAATCCACTGACCAGACCACCTTATATTTGAACTAGTGGTGGGCAGAAAATGCGGAGTTTCACTCTCCGGAATTCTGCGAAGTTTCATGAAAACTCTGCGAGATTCTGTGGAGTTCGGCAAACTGGTAGAAATAGGCATGTTGTGCTGCTTGAGCTGCTTTTTGGCACCGGGAGCTCATTCGGTGCTGAAAAATCGGTGCTAATGGCACCACACGGTGACCCAGAGTGCGCTGCTTCTCCAGTTAATTTTGCTTCCACTTGAGTAGATTTTCTGCTCGACCGGCAACTTTCTGACCACGAACGGTCGTGAACGCCTGTGTTGGGGAAATCTTGCCGGGTGCCCTCCTAGTAACTGAAAATCGCACTAACGGACGCCAAATCTCACTCGCCAACTTACTGTTGGCGAACTGTGTATGTGAAAAAACTCTGCCATACAGTGGTTGGAAGCATATGGATTTACATCTACGAAATCCAAATGTTTCTGACCTTTAAGGATTCACAAAAATCCCATAAAGTGCCCCATGGAGCTCAATGCAAGTCGTGATTTTCAGGTTACTCCTTTTCCCCCACTAGTCCATAAGACTGATTGTCCGCATGGAAGACATTGTTCCTTGTGGAGAAAACCCCTTGGAATATGGAGGTGTTTCCTTTCCAACCGAAATAGACAGTCAAACCTCTCTCCTCTTTCTTTGCTGTTTCTAGGGCTGGAACGGCAAAGTAAATTCTATATGAATATCAATACATTTATTTGTAGGTGTTTATGCATTTTGAAGTGCCAACCTCTTTTTGATATTTCCCCACCCATAGTATTAAAGTTATTAAGTGGTATCACATTGTCGACTGCAATCTGCTTGCAGTTGTTAGGCTTCACGGATTCAGATTTTTGAATTTTAAATCAGGAACCCATGTTAAACTAGTGTGAGCAAAAAAAGACTTTGAATAAGATGCATTGTAATTAAATTGTAATTTCTAGACATAGATCGTGATCATCCATAGTACTTTTAGATTATTACAACACTTATGTGAAAAATGATGATTACATTGACACATTGTAGATCACAGATATCTGCAGGGCTTTCCAGTGACCCCAATAATAGTTAAACTTGTGATCGAGAATAGTCAGGTCGCTTCTCAGTAACAATTCTAATAGTTTGAATACGTTTCTTAGCGAATACATCTCATGGTTCACTCTGGTCAGGAGAAAACATCCGGTCAAGGTCCTTGTCCATTAATTTGCAACCACTGTAGGTTTGTGGTGACCAATACCTTGGTTTAAATTTTCTCACTGTGTTTGATTTTGACCTGTATAAGTTTAATTTGAATAACATATTCTACAACTCTTTGCCTTTGAAAAAGCTGTCAGCTACAACATACACTTTTTAATGAAAGACCGATTTCAATGTGAATAAACATTCTGAAATGTGGTGATCTGTTTTTTGTAATGTTTCTTCGACCTTTATGTTTTGTCAGATATCATTCTGTTAATGCTGTGTCAATCATAAGTTTAGAAGGTTACAAATAGTTGATAATAATGTGATATTTACACACATCTTTTTTCAGCTTTATTGGTGAAGAATCTGTTGCTGCCGGAGCAGGAAGTACGTTGTCTGATAACCCAACATGGATCATTGACCCCATTGATGGAACAACAAACTTTGTGCACAAGTAATATTTCTACATGAACATTTAAATGCCTTGAACCTTTTCTGTTCTGTTTCAAGGAATCATGATTAATGTTTTAAATCTTATGTTGACACTGCAGCAGGAAGTTATTTTTGTAAAATATCATAATTATCAAAACCTTTATACACACTTTTTTTAATTTTTAGGTTTCCATTTGTGGCTGTGTCCATTGGCTTTGCTGTGAACAAAAAGGTTTGTGTTTTTTATTTATTTACCTTTGCACATAAAGAGAACTAAATACTGTTTTTTACTGTGTCCTTATTGATTTATTCAAGTGGTTAATTGAAGTACTTCACTGTAATGGATCTTCCCTTCTGCAAACAAATAGACTGCCTGATAATAACACATATTCTGATAGCACACCGTGACTTAATATGATTATGGATATATTACCTATGATGGAATATGGTTGTATAAAGAGGCAGATCACATTTGACTTGAATGGGCACAATAATGCTCCTTTGGGCAAAGAAAACGTTTTTTCAGATAATATTGTGTTACTTGAAGTGAAGGTGCATCCTTGACAAAAGTAGACCTTGCATTCCAGGCCTTGCTGTTTCTTTGTTTTCAGCTAGCATGTGTGGCCCAGTAGATGTTGTACAAATGTTTTACATTCAAACCTAGTCCAGTGTATATGGCTAAATAGTTAGTTCTGCAAGTTTTCTTAGTGGTGTACTAATCTAATAATTACCCATTCAGTCAGATTTTAAGTGATGAACAAGCTTGGAGATTGCTCCTTTGCTACCCTATTCACGCATTTAAATATGATTTAAAATTATTTACAGCAACTAAAATATATAAAATTTCAGCACACTTCTGGCAAATCATTAATCTGCATCTTCTCTCACTAACAATCCTGTGTCCTTTGACCTACCCTCCAATTGATCTTTAACAACATCCAGTTTGTACAGAATAACAATCTTTCCCCAGAAAGGAATACTCCACCTTTGTGTTGGTCCATTTAGAATGATTTCCTGCTCTTGGGATGCAAGAAAACAGCATTTTTCTTTCTTTTAATTTTTAATCCAGCACAAAGCATGCTTCAGAGACACGGTCGCACGGTTTGGAGGAGGCAGATAGCTTTGCACCCCCTCAAAATGTTTGGCACCTAGAGAGTGATCTTTACTTCTCTGTCAGAGTAGGACATTGGAAAACAAGATCATGTTAATACACATTATTGTGTCTGTGGGAGACATATATTTTGCTTTTAAAGGCTTTTCCATGACTAAAGGTTGTTTCATAACTGTTGCTTGCCAACTCATCAGCCTTCATGCCACTGATTTTGAGGTAGATGTTTCTTTCGCTTAAATGGAAGACTCACTGATGGAGTAGACAGAAACCTTTGCTATTAGAGGGTTCGTCCCCCAGATTAAACTTGGCATTCTTTGTGTTAATAAAATTTATGACAGTTCCTTACTGCCTTCTCACCAGACAGTTACTTCACATTTACTCTTATTTACATGACTGATTAGTGGAAGGTTTGTCCGCGTTGTACATCACAAAATTTCAGAAGGCTTTGCGTTTTTTCCTGACCCAGACAAGTTTTTCACATCCCTTCACTCCAGTCTCCTCTGTGGAGTGACAGTCAATACAAAGACCATTAAACTTCACTCCTGTCAGAACAAGAGTCTTTTGTTCCCAAGTACATCACTCATGTGTTAGATGTTGGCATCATTTATCAGATTGCTACTCATGTGTATCTTCAAATGCGGGTGCTAAAAGTGACCCTGCTGAAACATTGGAAGCACACTTTAGGGTAGTGGGAGGACATGATTTTAATTTAGACAGTGTGCTACTCATTCAAGGGACAAACACACTTTATTGATAGATGACAATCCAGATGGCTTTGGAATGTCCACGAGTGTTGAACTGGTGTTGAAGACCATTCACCTAACCCTCAAGTAAATTCTTGTCCTAATTGACAAGAAGCTAGTTTTGATCTAAACAGACATAATAAACACATACTTCATCAGAAAAAAAGGATTGGCTAGAACTGTAACCACTGGAAAAAGCTTAGCTTCTGCAGAATGTTGGAATGCAGTACAAAATATCTCCCAGCAACCATAATTTTGCAGGATTAATCAATACAGAGGCAGATTGTTTAAACATTAAACTGCTGAACAGGCTGAAGGAGAGCTGCATTCTCTTCTATAAATACTCTTTGTACCATGTAGGTTTTTGTCTCTATAATTCAGGTTCCCACCCATTACAAAGCACTCTTTTAATCCATGCTTCCGAAACCATTGTGTCTTAACACTGTGTTTTTCCGACATGGTCCAGAACAATCTGTTATTAATATTTTGAAGTTTTTTTTATGTGTTTTGATTCCCAGAGTTCATAACAAGATCAGAATTAATTTTCCATTCTCAGCCATTTAACAACAATGGACACCTATCGATGTCTGAGAGAAGTGATACACAGTGTCATAGTAGCACATTCAGTTACGCTAATAGCTTCTTTTGCTTAGGGGTGGAGGATCTAGTCCTCTGTCTTTGGTCGAATCTTTGCAGGCATCTGTGATTCCTCTGCCATGAATGTCCAATACTTCAGTGCATGGTGGAGGAACTTTATGCCATAAAAGTGCATCCACCAGCCTGAGATTTTGTGGAATTTGTGGGGGTGGTGGGTGCAACCCTTACTTTCATATGTCACTTTTTCAGCACCAAAATATAGGTCCATGCCTCTGTGCTGCTGCCCTTTCGTAAGATATGTTGCTAATGTGTCTCTTTTTTGCAAGGTCCCTTTTTGCAACAATCAGGCCTAGTATACTAAACATGAGTTTGTTTCTTGGAAGATCTACATCATCAGAGATCCTTAGGATTACAAACTGAGGACATAAGGCAATTACATATTCTAGGACCAGACTCAGTTTGGAAGTATGTTTTACTAGGAGGATTCCTGTATATTATTGCAGAACCATGTTCTATGTAGAAAGGTGCCTTCTTCTATAGCAACGACTTCTGTATTAGTATACCCTGTGGAGGATTTTCAGTTGAATCAAGTGTAATCTAGCATTTATTTCAACTTGTCTAGGATGTTTCAGCATAGCTTCCCAGTCTGTATCCTCCATTCTCCTAAGTCTGCCTCTCATCTGGCCCGTAGTCTCTGCAGCACGTTCAGCATGTTATCACTGAGGATATTCAAGGCAGATGATTTAGACAATTTTCCTGGAAGTACTCTGTTCTCCAGTGGAACATAATCTATATTTTTGGCACCGACTAACTTCTCAGCCTGTATGGCAATCCTTAACTATGAATATTTCTAAATCTGGGCCTAGGTCAAGGTGTATTTGTATTTAGGTTTGAAAATGGTTTCATTCTATCACCCTGCATCAATTCTTCCAGTTTGTAAATTCTAGATTTGAATCCTCTCAATGTATGTACTTGTTTAAGCATATTTCCCTCCCAAAATGATGATCTTGACTGTCCATCTGAAGCAGAGATTTTCTGTAGACCCCTGGTGTTGACTGAATGTCTGGCAAAATACTTTTTCTTCCCTCACTTCCATACATATATGAGGGATTTTCCATCATCATTCTCTCCTTTCTAACTGAGGCATCATCTCTCTGTCCATAAATCCAGCAATTAATCCATGAGATCTATGCTTCCCAGTTGTATGCTTGTACATATTTTAGATTCCTGTTTAGCTGGAAGAACATCATGTCCGGTATGGGGAATGCATTGATATATGAACCGCGCTTCAGAGATTCCTGAGGGTTTTCCAGTTAAGGTCCTCGTACTAGTTTTGTATACAATATAACCCAAAACTTGGAAAACCTTTGGTATGTCTACATGGGACTACATACGTAGAGCAGGATAAAATAGACATAGAAGCAAAATCTTATCCTCTATGGCATTTCCTTTTGTACAAAGCCCATTAACCTTCTTGAGTGATCTGATCCAGCATGCCAGTGGTTAAACACCTAGTGAAAAAAGCTGTGGGAAAGTAGGCACCCCTATCAGGTGACCCTTCCCAAGGGGAATATATGGGACATCCACCATGTTATCTTTGACTACTACCGTATGGTTTCGATAGAAGAGGGTTGCCCAATTATAGAAGGACAGGTTGAATCTGAATATTTGTAGTGTCAAAAATGAGACTAGCCTGTGGACAGAATGAAATGCCTATTTGGCTACTAGGGACATTATCGCTAAAGGTCCTGTCTTGTCTTGTATTGTAGCCAGCCAGTTTTGTAGTCTTCTGAGACTAACTCTTGTCCAATGCCTCCACATGAATCCTGATTGGTCTTTGTTTAAGATAGAGTTTATAGTTCTCAGCAATCTAGGCAGTAATATTTCTTTTTCTACCTTTAACAATGAGTTTGGCTGATAAGATGCCCGCTTACCTTAGTGTCTCACAATAATGACCTTATGCCTGAGATCCCATGGCAGGCTCTCTTTCTCTTGGTCTTCTTTATACATGTTGTGCCTTATAATGCTGAGGGCTTTTTGCACAATTCAACTGGCATCATATTTGGACTGGGTGTCTTCCAACTTCTCATGCACCTAATGGCTTCTGCCACCTCTTGCAACATAATTTCACTTTCCATCTTTTTCTTATCTTCATCGCTTAGTGTTGGCATTAGTGTTAAACCCATTTAATAACTATCTGAAAGGGCTATAGGAGGTTATTTGCCAGTATTGCCACCCGCCTAGATCCTCAGGACACCTACTGATCTCTTTTTATAAATCTGAATTCCATCCAGCTGGGTAAGTACAATGCCTGGAGCTTGCCTATATGTGTACTAGGCCGCAGTTCCTCTGAAAACATACATTTCAAATTGTAACTGAAACTTACCGAAACTTTTCTTCCTCCCCCTTTTTCCCTGTCTCGTCTTCCCAAACTGGAATACTACTCGCACTGCATATTTGGAAAGGTGTTGCACCCACATTACTCCTCTATACTAGCATGATCTCCCTACTTCATCACCCTTTTGTGGCTTTCTGTAGCGACTGCGCCACCAATGCTAGGTGAATGGAGTGCAGATTCAAGTAGCTATTGTACTACAGCCTGCTTTGCCATATTGCCTGTTGTTATGTTTACCATAACATGCCCAAGATACCTTAACATTCAGCTGGAGAGAGTTTTCCTATTCTTCAACCCAGCCTCAGTGTTGTATCTCAGCAGGTTTCGCCACATCATATTTAATCAGTGATTCCATCAAGTTGTGTTTTATTTTTTATTGGTGTTTTAGTTTTTATAGGTTGTCCGAGGTGAGCCGATCTTCTTCTTCCATCCTCTGATGCATTTTGTTGTGTCCTCCTTCCCATTGTGACTCTCCCCACATTTGGGTGCCCCCACCTCTATCTGTTGAGTCTGCTCCTGAGAGAATATCTGTGATGCTACAATTGGGAGGGTTTGCTTGATTTCCTTTGCTGGCTCCTTTAACACCTCTGGCTATTCTTGGTGCCCTCTGCTCTTTAGGTCTTGCAGCCCTTAAATCAGACTCTAGATTTCGAATCTCTTCCAGCTGGGGCACTCTTAAATCCAGGTCCATGCCTTCTCTGGCATTTTGAAAAAACAATTAGACTTGAGGTGGTATATCACCTTTAAACTTGGTACAATATAGAAGCATATAGTTGAGAACAAGTGTGCATAGTTTCTAGTTTACTTGATCACACATCTGTTGTCACTGGATCATTTTTATGTAATCTAGTTGTTTTTAAGTTGCCTAAGGATCAATCTCCCTACCCTGATAGCTGAGAAAACAGGCTATCATGGCTTTTGGTGGTGAGGTACTTCTGGAGGCAGACTCACTGCTACTTCTTTGTGACCCTTTCTGTGATGAAGCAGGAAGATCATTTATCCACCTTTATAGTTGAGGTCACCCCCCATCCAACAGGATGACGTGCAAATCTTGGACCTTGGTATGCAGACCTGTCTTCACTCAAATGAGAGATGCTGGCCCCTCATCCCAGGGCCCATTTGGCACTGGGACAGGTGGAAATTTAGTATTCAGAGGGTTTTCCACCCCTCAGGTCAGTCCCACGTCTAAGGTGAGCTACCTGATGTGGGCACCACATTTAGAAATCTGCCTTCTTAGTTTTGGCAGATTTAAGAATCTGGGACAGGGTTAGGCCCACTGCCTACAGGAAGTGGTCCTATAAGGGGTTTAGTGACTCCAGGGGTAAGTAGCCCATTGCCTACTACCCTAGACTGCCTGAAAAGGCACTCAATTCAGTATTTAGGGGAGCTCCTGTCACCACGAAATCAGGTTTGTGCTGACCTATGAAGAAGGACACTCAAGAGCTGCAAAAGCAAAGCCCAAGGAAGAAGAACCTGTGTTGGCCCCAGCCCTACCAGCCTGTTTGCAGTTCCCACCGATTTGCGTCGAAGTCGCCTTGTCCTGCAATCTACTGTGCCTCCAAAAGCCTGGGAGGCCTGCCTTCAACAAAGACCCAGGAGCTCCCTTGGAGCAGCAGAGCTGCTTTCCTGCATTTGCAGGCACTCCAGGAGACCCAAGAGGACTTGAGACCACAAAAACCTGAAAGCACCTCTGCACCAGTGCCACCTAGCCCGAGCTGAAGTGGGCCAAGGAGGCCATTTGGTCCTCCAGCCCTCCAGAGACAAAGCCCACCTTGGGCTTGCCCACTGTGGAATCACTGATGCCACCTGTGGACTCTGCCCTTAGGCCCCCTCAACCGTGAGTGCACCCGATGGAGAAAACTCAGTGCCTAAGGACACCTCTGCACCCGTCTCCTGTGGAGAAGACGACCAAAGGTCCTGCTGTCCCCGAGCATCTCAAGACTTTAACCCACCTGTTGGTTCTCCTCAGATGGACTCCCTGCCCAAATCTGCAGCAGGCTTTCAACCAGACCAATCCCCACTGACTAATCCGCAGTGCCGCCCAGGGAGACATGATGATGTGGTCCTGACCCTTGCCCAATACTTACCTTGATCCTAGGAGATTGGTCCCATAAGTTGCTCTACTATACCTGAATCAGTACTTGTTTTTATCTTGATAGGATAACATTGCAGCTTCCAAAAATTGCACTGTCAACCTTTCAAAACTGTAAAGATTTTTCTTGCAAAACATACTCACCTGATAGATTCTGGTGCCTAAACATACTTGTAAAGATACTTGTTATTTCTGCACATTGGTGTGGATCTCCTTCTTGATTTGTGTGTGTCCTGTATTGACTGGGCGTGTATTTGTAGATGTCTAACACTCCTCTCTCTGATCAGCCGAAGACTGTTCGAGACACTACCCCATAATAGAGAACCTTTGGATTGCTAGAGCAAGCCCCTGTCCACTGATAAGGGAGGCACTAGACTCTTTGCTCTCAGTTTGATCATATAAAGAGCCAGCTTATTACACAGAGGAGATAATTGTTGTTGCTTTGCTGTTACAGTTGGCTGTGCACTCTCTTTTCACGTTTTGCTAAGGTGTGTTAGAGATAGATGGATGATGAAATAATAGTTGGTGAGGTTATCATGGTTGAGGGTGGGATTTTTCAAGAAGGGGAGTTCAGGGAAAACCTGAGATCTTGTGGGAAGATGGGATAGTGGACGATGATAGCAGTGGCATCAAAGAGAGATTAGAGCATTTCACCAGAGAGGGATTTAATGAAGGATGAAGGTGTGCCATTCATTTTTCAGGAGATGACTTTGATGCCTTTTAGGAAGTTGCATTTATCAGTTGTATGTTGCATAGGTGGCTCTGGGAGGGGGGGTTAATACGGCACTTGATACTTTTGAAAAGTGTTCTGCTTCTAATGGATATTACATTGATGATGTTGGTTCAGTAGGTAACTTTGGTTGAAGTGATTACTTTCCTGAAAGTAGAACAGACAGATTTTAGAAGTGTGAGGCCATGCGGGGTTTGGTTTTCCTCTATGTTTAGGTCTGGCTTGACAGTGCCGCTGTTGCTTAACCTTATGCGATCAACATAAAAGAACTTTCACGTACTGCAGAGAGATGGGCTTAGGCTCCACCTACATATACTTTTCCCTGAGTACATGCTTCGATTGGGCCGAAGTTGTGTACTTCTGCTGAAAAACTGTTTGTACTGTCCTTTTTGTCCTGCAGCAAAGCTTATTCAGTATATAGCAGGACTCGCGTGGTTATGGTGACGAGCCAATGATCACGAGTATAGACCTGATCTCTTTATTACAAAAAGGCAGTAGGCATGACTTATTTACTGTGAAAAGCATATGCTAACATCAATCTATTTAAGGATGGATTATTACTCTACTGAGAAGTCAACAGAGAAGCATTTTGTTACATGGAATCTCACAGATTACTGTGGTGGGAAAGGGTTTTGGTGCTGACAAACTGTAGCTAGAGAAGATTGGCTTTGTGGGAATCCTTGTTAGGCCATTTTGGGAGAGATAGTATTGTGCTTTGCCGACTGTAATTTTGTATATCTTTGTAATTTTATGACAGTATTTCAGAAGGTTGTCTTGTGTGAAAGTGTATACGCAGTATAGGATGCCTGCGTTGGTTATGGTGAAAAGCCAACTGTTAACATCTATAGGCCTGATTGCTTCACTTGGAAAGATAATGCCAGATACTGTATGTCTTGTAGGTTTATTATGAAAGTTACGACAAAGACAATAGTCCTGGATTATTTATTTTGAAAAGCATTTGTTAGAGCCAATCAGCCTCAATAACGAATTGTTTACACACTATATTCCAGGCTGAATACAGCTATTTTGTTACATGTAGTCTCACAGATTACCATAATAGGCAAGGATTTCAGTGTTGGTCACCCACTCTGGCAAACTCTGGGGATAGAAGATTTTCATTGTGATGTTTGTGCTATGCCCTGTTAAGGGGAGTTCTATATTGTTTTGGCAACTGTAGTTCTTTACATACTTATATATTTTTTTTAACTGTGTGCATGATGATTTCCAGTTTATGCACACTTCAGTATACCTGTGTTGGTGTTATCAAGCCATGCCGAGCCTGGTCTGTTCAATAGGGCAAAGTTATGCCAGATCCTTTGAATTCTCTTGGTCAAAATGGCATTGTTTGTAAATTGGTCTGTACTATAAACTAACCTCATCAACAACGTGAGAAGTCTTAATGTATTTTTGCGAAAAAGAAAAAAGTACAACAGAAGATCCCAATAAATAGAGTTTCTTTCACATTTCTTTGGATTAGTAAAATTTTTAACAAAGCTTCACAGGCCTTCCATTATAGTCTACCTTAAATATTCTTCTAATTGATATACGCTGAGCACAACAGGTTAACGACATTCTTCTAGATTGCTTCTAAAACATTGTCCCATGATGCTTGTTACTTTCTTTAACAATGTTGTTATATTAGAAATGGTAAGCATCCTAACTTCTAATTGTTAATTTACCTAAAATGCTTAACTTGACATGTTGAACATTTGTTGCTTGCGGTTGTAAACTAGCTTTTCTGTCATTGTTGATGTACACATTTTTGCAGTTGAACTGGGGATGGTTTAATCTCTGTACACACAGAAAGGTGCACAATTCTAGCACAACAGACCCACCCAACAACATTGAATTTCTTTTTAATGTAACATGTTATACCTGTCCCAGAGATAGTCCCTATCTTTTGTCGCCCTCCTCAATCCCACCGTTTCCCCCCCCCCCACCCCCCCATTCCTCCATTCCTACCTGTAAGCAGCAAAGGAGAAATGGGGTGGGGCATAAATAGCACAGCCTACTCTCAAAATGATAAAAGAATCCTAACTCCCACCTCCAACCCTAGCAACATACACCTTCCCTCCCCAATATTAAAAATAAATACCTACCCAAATGATGCAACTTTACGCTGCCAAGAGCATCTATGAGAGCTGCTTGTTCTCCTGTTAGGGTAGGACTTCAGAGGCCGCTCTGACATTGGGTAAAACAGTTGGTGCAGGTGCAGTGCTTCATGTGTTCTCTTGCCTCCCTCGGGTCTGTTGAGACTTGAGAGCAACAGAAGAAAGCTGGTGAGATCTCGAACCACCATTAGGTTGCTGTGCTTGTGTCTCTGGAGACATGGGCAAGATGGCGAAACAAAGGGGAAGCAAGTACTTCCCCTGATGACAGTGCAACAGTGGTAAAAAGTTTTGGGTGCCCACTGTTAAATCATTTCAGTGAATAACCAGAGGCTTTTTTTTTTTGCAAGCCATATGAGTCAACATTTTTCACTGATACCCAAGACGTTTCTGGAGTTATCGACTTCAGAATGGTAATTCACTGAGTGACTTAGATATTGGTAGTTAATATATTGGACCACTAAGCTAGCTTACAATCCTGTATGTAAGTAGAGTTTTTATTATGACATTTTCTTTTGAAAATCACATCTGACTTTACTATAATTTATAACCTCAGCTGTGTGATATGAAATCCCCACGTTCAACAAAGCTGTTGATGTCAATTTAGTATTACTTTTTTTCTTCTGCTGCAGGACTATATTGGTGTTGACTTTGAGTCCAAAACTAAATAGCTTACATTTTCAAGTGATGTAACTGTTGTTATTTTACAATTTGCAGCTTGAATTTGGAGTGGTGTACAGTTGTGTAGAAGATAAAATGTACACTGGTAGAAAAGGAAAGGGAGCATTTTGCAATGGTCAAAAACTCCAGGTGTCTGGCCAAAAAGGTAAGTTTTTAGAATATACTTGCCTAATATATTTGCTTATAATGGTTAGAAACACAAGCATCCCAAACCAAACCTTTTATTTTCTTGTGTACTGTTGTCACAAATGAATAATCTCTCCTGGTGACTGATAGTGCAGATTTTCCATTCTAGTGTACTTTTTATGCTTTCATCATCTGAAATTAATCAGCAAGCAGTAAACCTTAAATTCACAAGACTTTACATCTGGACAGTTCACAAGAGGACCGAGAGGTAGTCTTTGGGTTATAAAAGTTGCCAACAATTACTCTCCATCTCCCTGTGGCTTTTTTGGAGGACTAGGAACATTCACCAACCTCAAGTTTCCCTAGAGTAAATGCAAGAAGAACCAACCAATTGAGTAACTACCAAATTAACATCAAGTGTTCCTTCTTCTAGATTTGTTGTACTTGCTTTGATCGAATCAAGAATAAAATTCATTAGTTCATCTGGATGGGACACTGCAAGGTTATAGACCATACCTGGTCCAAACACCTCACTCTATTTTGCTCTGGAAAAAATAACCTATTATAAATTCGCTTTTGGTAATCAGACATCTGGTAGTTCATTCCTGTGGATAAATAGGTTTTATGTTTATTTTAAAAGTAAGTTATGGGTTCCGTATTGAATGCCTCACCAGGAGCCACAACCTTTGCTCAGTCCGCTCTCTCCACCTGCGAGCTCAGCCGCACTGTCACTCATCAACAACCTATGACCTCACAAGCTTGGCTGAGCAGAGTTACTAAGACATTACAAAAAACAGCAAACTATAGCATCTCCTTCCTTTAGAAGATAAAAAAACAGAAGTTTGAGAGACAGTACTTTGGATAAGTCAGGTAAATTAGTTGCACAGTGGTTGCATCCAATCCTTCCACACAAAACTGAAAATGTGCATGTTCACAGCCACACAACTCCGTCCAAGTAAAACCACGAACACCACAACACACCCTTTCCTCTTCAGGACCAAGGACTTGCAGTAGACACACAAACTGTACAGCTCAGTCTTGAAGGACCATGGACAGATACTTGCATACATGTGCACAGATAGTCCAGACAAATAATCAATTCCATCCGCTATTGTGTATTTGCACTTGAACACAGGACTAGGGTCAAGAAAAAGGCTGGCCCATTGTCCCATTTCACCAAAGCACAAACCCCTCAACTCTAGTGCCTCCAAATTCTTCCAGCACTGTGGCTTGTGCAGTGACCCCAACATTTGGCAGACACAAATGGAATTGCGGCAACATCACCATAAAAGAAACCCATGCACAACTTCAAACTACATTTCAGCTAAAATGCAGTATAAGACAGTGTAAACACAAGGCACAATCTCAATATTGCATTGTGTGCATAGAAACCAATGTTCGCACTCATCCCTTCCAACGCATTTAAATAGGTCACACATTTCCAAAAGTACATTCTCAACAAATCAAATGCAACCACTCACTGTGCAAAATAATCTCATCAGCATAAAAGAAAACACTGTCACACAAAGCCATGCCAAAGATCACATTACTTAGAGCATTTATATGTTTCTTTGGCCTCATTGCTTCCAGCTAGAGAGTGTAGATTAATTATGTAGTTCATAATTTAAAGTCTTCAATAATGCAAATTGGATGAATGTTCAAAAACAATACTAAATCTGATTTACTACTACCACACCAGAATGCATCATGGCAAGACTGTGCAGAATGTGGGGAGTGCACTTCTTGCTTCTCGTATATTTTCATTTCTACATTTCAGAGTTGGCATGAAGCAAGGCTTGAACTGCAATAGCATAGGAAATTTCCTATGAAACCGACATCCCAAACCAAAGTAATTTTTTTGTGATCTCAACAGTGTTATCCTGCTTTACATGCCACCAACCGTAGTACACCAAATGTTTTCATCTGCATAGTAAGAAAACACACCATGTAAAGTGATTCTTGTGCAGTGGGAACATTCTGCAGGCAGATTATTACACGTAGACAAGTGTGCGCTAAGGTACATGAAAATAAACCAGCTCCGACTATCATACTTCTAGTTGTTACTATAAAAAGCAGTTTAACTGTTGTTCATAAAATAGTGAGTGCTCAAAACAAACATACGCAACTACTCATCTTAAAACTCAACTGCTGTTAGTCATGTCACTAAGGAATACCAATCCAAACTCCATGCATTTGCCACATCCAACACTTTCAAACAGTCGAATTGAGAGACGAATAGGAAGAGTCTAAAATAGCACACCTCAAGGCCACAGCAGTGCAACCCACCAAGTTTGTTTCAAGGCCACATGACTCCTAAAATTGCTTAACAGTGTCAGCCATAGTTGGCATGCCAATCCTCGTTGCTCTACGTTCGACCACTAAGAAGGCATAATCCATTGCCACTATCAGCCACAGTCGATGACCATCTATTAAAAAAAGGCACTACTCTCTTAAGTACATAGACCAGGGATGGTCATTTCACCCTCTTTGTATGTCAAATTAAAATTCATGCATAGTACTCTGCCTGAGCACTTACAGCACCAAGATGACTTGGCAGCCATTGCACTCTACAGAATTTCATAAATTATTTTTTAAAGATGTCAACGTTAATTTTAGTCATCAGCCAATGGCATTTCATCCACGTTCCTGATGTTCTGTGAAAAATGGTACCACATGTTTGGAGGAGGCCTATGGTACAGGATTGCAATGAGCCAGTTTGTGACCATGTTAAGTCAATGTAGCCAGTACATGGTCACCATTTGTGTCCGTTTCTGTCGGGAATTTGCAGGTTTTTTTCTGTTACGTAATTATAAGCATATTTAGATTTTTCACCCTTTACATTGACGTTTGTAGGACATTTTGGGTAGTGAAACATGGTGGCAGCCATGCAAACACCACCATTTCGGATTTCTTAGGAACTTTAGGTTTCAGAAATAACTAGGACTACTCGGGTTCTGACAAATACTGCAGCCATTCCCCTTGGAAAGTGAGAGAAAACAGTTTTTATATTAGGCATAGATGACACGTTTATTGGGCATTCAGGATAAGAAAATGTTCTGCAATCCAGGCATTTCATACCTCCCTGGATTTGTCTTGGTCCCTAGTTTTCAGAACTGAGTATGGTTGTTAAGATTGTCTGAGTGGCAGCTGACCACTGACCCAATCACAATAGCTATTCACATCTGAAGAAAAAGAGTTATGGGAAGGTGGGTCAAAGACTTGTCCGTGGTTGCAGTTTTGTGCCTTGCCATGAACAATGGCCCAACCCACACAAGTGTTGTAGCGTTTTTATCAGAAAAAGTGTAGAAATACTGGGTGATATGGACTTGTAACAATCCACTTATTACAGAACATTTCCTCATAGAAATGTGAGGAAATTCTGTGATTTCACCCAAAGGTGGACTATTTACTGAGCTTTTTGGCTAAGCAGGTGATCAGGAATCCACACAAGCCCCACCTCCATAGTTTTTCCAGGGTTTGCAGTTCTCAGAAATACCTGGTGATGGTAGGGTTTCCCAGTCTGTCAGCCTTTCTTCTTCCTAATTACAGCACTTAGCCATCATTGTAAAATTAGGTTCTTAGGGTCGAGCGTGCAAAGCGCTGGGTCCCTGTTGTAATCTCTCTGTGGGCTTTTAACCACGCCCACTGCACGACCATCAGTTTGGTTAGTTTGTGGGCTCGCCTTTTAAAAATTTACTTGATTCCCTTAGTGAAAGGCAAGCATACATCATGGTTTTTCTGGTGTTTAGCCCTCCTTGAGCGCACCGGCCAAATACTGAAAACACGAGGCTCCTTGTTTTCCGTGTGGTTTCTGGACTACTTTTTCTTATTTCGTAGGCAGCGCGATCTCGCTGGGCAGTAGTCGTGCGCTTTGCAGGACATCGACCCTGTTATATGGATAATTGCACTTTTGCTGGTTACATGGATAATTGCATTTTTACCGATATGTTGGACTGGGAGCGAACTTCTGTTTCCTATTGTGTGTCTGCTTCGCGCACATGACATCTGTCTGCTTTCTTTTGTGAAACTGTTTTACTTTTCATTTTCAGTTTGTGGCAATGTGGGTAGCTGTGGATTTTGGGCCATAGCTCATGGGGCACCTTGGGAAAGTTAGCAAACTTGAACATGTTTGAAAACTAGACACCGAGGAGATTCCAGGTTGGGGTGACTTCTTTGCCTCCCACCAAGTTTTTGTTACTCCGAAGCCTTTGCAAACCACAAACCCTGACTAAAAGCACACATTTTCTCATTTTTGTGAGAAAAACATCTGCAATATGTATGGGGAACCACACATTTCTTACAACCCAGCATTCCTCTAAGTCTCCTGATAAAAATGGTACCTCACTTGCGTAGGTAGGGCTAATGGTCACAACAGGAAGGGCCCCAAAATGTAACATTGTTTTGCAATATGGCTATCTCTGGATTTTGGGCCCTTTCACAGCCATCACTTAGCAATCCTGTATGTTTTTAAAAAACTAGATGCCAATGGGCATCCAGGGTGGGGTGACTTGAGCTACTCCTAGCAAGTTTTCCTACCCAGAAGTCCTTGCAAACCTCAAAGTTGATTAAAAGCACACATTTTCCTCACATTTCTGTAAGAAAAGCCGCTAAAATCTATGGGGATCCCAAAAGTTCTTACCACCCGCAACCACCCCAAGTCACCTGATAAAAATGGTACCTCACTTGTGTGGATAGGGCTAGTGCCTGTGACGGGAAAGACCCCAAAA
Organism: Pleurodeles waltl; assembly: GCF_031143425.1. Classification (NCBI taxonomy): domain Eukaryota; kingdom Metazoa; phylum Chordata; class Amphibia; order Caudata; family Salamandridae; genus Pleurodeles; species Pleurodeles waltl. The sequence continues at coordinate 788,120,597 of NC_090439.1, read as the reverse complement.
CGCAAAATGGACACATCACATTTGTCCTCTGAAAACTGACACTTTTTATGCAGTGTGGCCAGCTCTGTACTTTGGGCCCTAGCTTAGCTGACACATAGAGAAACCTTGCAACCTGCACATTTTTAAAATCTAGCCACCTTGAAGAATCAAGGGTGGGGTGGCTCATGTGGCTCCTACCAGGTGTTCCTACTCAGAAGCCGTTGCAAACCTCAAAGGTTGACTAAAAACACATATTTTCCTCATTTCTGTGATAAAAGTTCTGTAAACTTCCTACCACCCACCCTTCCCCCAAGTGCCTGTCAGGGCACTAGGCCCAGTCATACAACTGGGGTAGCATTTTTATTGAGACAAGTGGAGGAACACTGGGTGGCAGCAATTTTGTGTACCTCTGAGGTTTCCAAAAGTTAACATCACATAAAAAGCCAGGGAAAATGTGGAAAAGGGTGGAGGGGCTCTCTCTCACACTTTGAAGCCCAGTGGCCTGCCCTCACACAAAGGACAGATAACTCCCCACATGAACCCTGGAAGACAGGACTGGACAGAAAGGGGAACTTGTGCACTTCAAAACCACTCTTTGAAATTTCCCCCATTTCAAAGGCATTTTTGGGTATATGTACTGAGCCTCTGACCCCACCAAATAAGACACTTCTGGATATACACCTGACTTTGTCAAAGGGACTGCTTAGCTGCCCATAGGACTCATCTAGACTCATCTTTTCTGAGAAGGACTGCTGCCCTGCTGCCTCTGACTCTGCTGGAAGGACCCTGCCTTCCCCAGAAGAGCTCTCCAAGGGCTTTGACTGAGCTTGCCTCCTGTTCTGAAGTCTCAGGGCCACAAAGACTTCACCCCAGAGAAGAAAATCCCTGTGCGTCGTAAAATCAACATAGCGCCTTCAGTAATCGACCCACAGATTGGCCCTGGAGATCAAAATATACCCGCATTGCAGTGAGGAATCAACGCTGCGCTCCTGGAAATCGCTGCATCACCTTGCAGGGTGGAAAGAAACAATGCACTGTCTGTGCCACAACAGAAAATCTGACACAGCGCCTTATTTTTCAACGCATCTCCTCCTCTGCGATCCCCGTGCATTTTTATTTTTGACGCATCCGAGGTACTGTGTGTTACAAAGCTATAACCACTGATTCTTAAGAATTGAGACTCAATGAAACCTTTAAAAGTGATATCTCGACTTGTGCATTTCGGATTTTTGTCATTTTTATCTAATTTCTTTCAGATTGATCTCATTTTATTCAGATAAATATTATTTATTTTTCTAAACTGGTGTGGAGCACTTTTTTTGGTGTTTTCACTGTGTTAATGTATGAGTTCTTGCACAAATACTTTACACATTGTCTTCTAAGTTAAGCCTGCCTGCTCTCTGCCAACCTACCAGAGGGTGAGCACGGGATAATTTGGATCGTGTTGTGACTTACCCTAACTAGGATTGTAGTCCCTACTTGGACAAGGGTGCATACCTCTGTCAATTAGAGACCCAATTTCTAACAATCATTAGTCAGGGGGAAGCCTTGAGCTAACCAGCATGATGTTCCAGCCCTGATGCTGGGTTTCTGTCAGACCTGCAAGGGATTATCTACAACATAAATGCCCTGCAAAATGCAGCAGTAGAGACGAGATGACCTTCACATCTGCAAATGCAGAGGAATGAGAGCATCGGCAGTTGGGCGGGCTCTTATCAGCAAGGAACAATCGTAAAGCCTTTATAGTATCCAGATTCAGATAATGTAGACTTTACTGGCCACGAGTAGCAATAGAAAGCAATCAAGACCAACTTCAGGAGTCAGTTGAACGATTGGGAGGCATAGGATATGACACAGAACCAGTGACATATGAAGAATAATGTGGGGCGAAAAAAAAGAAACTAGGGTTTTCAATTCATGGTGCTGATATAACTGCTGCACCATTGATATCCACAATTCTGCATTCATGGCACAGTACGACTGCAAGTGGCCGGCTCTGTCAAGAACCTCAGGTCATACATTTCTTATTGTACAATCAGAGCTGCCAAGTAGCTCCATTATGTATGACATCTTCAGTTAGCTATAATTGTTTTTTATCAGAGGAATGTGAAACTGATATCTGTATGTCTCAGAATGTAAAGTGTGGGCAGAAAACTTCCAGCAGACACAGCGATGTTACCTAAAAGAAAGCATAGGACAGGTTGAAAAAGTGACACATGACCACTCACTGAAAATAAATTGCAGTAAATTAGTTGAGAAGGGAAGAATCATATTCCTGCCAAAGGGGTAACATTTGAAGTGTAAATATCCTAACTCTGTCTTTCACTTCAAGCTCATGCCTAGGGTGGGAGACAAAAACAAGAAAAGAGCAGAACTCTAGTGCCCCAATGTGGCTCCTACGTACCTACACTCCCCTCATAGACCATATATTTGACTCGCTCTTCTTTTTTTGGCATTTCCACAAATTGATATGCTCCTCATCTACAAAGCATATGAGCGCCTCCTCAGGGGTACAGATTGCCATATAAATGCAACTATTATACATTCCACAGGGTGTGAGAATGCACATCTGCTTTATGTTACTAAAACAGTTACACTTAGGGAATTAAAATGTGCACTTTTAACCTCGCTCTCTTTGGACACATTTTCACCTGCCAAACAAACGACAGACCTGTCATTTACTTGAATGGGTCCACCAGCACTCAATATCTTTCTTACCCTGACTAAAGGATGCAGACCCACTTGATATAACATTTCCAGGGGCCCCAAAAAGCGAAAAAAACACAGTCCATTCACATAATCTTTTAAGGGCAAAAATTGCCAGACTGCTTCCTACTTCCATGATCTTGCAGTTACAATAGTGGGAGATGTAACACTGGAAAACTGTGTTTCTCAGCTCCCCAGCAACATCTCACATGTCCAACAATTCCCTATAAGCATAGATCATTGGACACCTTTGTATCTCCAGTACACCCACAGGAAAAGGGACACAGACAGGCTTGCAGCTTAATAAGAGAGCCCTGAGCACAGATTCTTGCTGTTTGTCCACACTGCAAGCTAGGAATAGCGGCCGCAATGAAATGATAGGGAGTGCATGCTCAATTTATCTTGAAAACCAGGATCATGGGAAATTTGTAGGCCCCAATATAAAAAATGATGCTGATGAGTATCCATCATTTCAGGACATCACAAGGTTTGGTGCATATAAAGTACACTGCACAAGCCTCACCCTTGGAGAGCTAGCTTGTAATTGTGGTGTCTCCTCTGCAAGGTAAGTACCGATCAGGCAGAAAGCTCAAATCTCACTCATTGTTAGAGAAATTCACACATTTGCAGGTCAGTTTGAGCTTTGAATCGCTGCATGCTAGATGTCATACTTGGTGAGAAAGGCTATAACCTGGACCCTAAAGGTTCCTCCGCCCAGTGCTCAGCTGTATGCAGAGCAGCTCCTGAGAGTTCTTGAGGGTTCAGGAAGCAATCCCACCACAAGGGAAACTCTTCTACACATCCCTGCAACAGTTGTGAACATATCAGAAATAACATCTGCTACACTACATTTGTTAGCATTGAGTCTATTGTGTTACTGACTTGGTTTTTCCTTTATTCATTTCACATGTGATGCAATGTTTCACTTGTGTTCAGTTTTAAGTTCTTGTCTTTCGGTAACATGTGCTGTGTACTTTAAAATGGAAAGTTTACCACTGCTTGCTTTGAAAATTATTTATGACGAGCATGAGCTATTCTAAACTACTTTTGAATATATTTCATCCTGCATTCATTTCTTTAGGTGTTTAAATTAAGATGAAAAAGATTGGCTTTAATTTATTTTCCAGTTTTTGTATTGGATGTGACATAGAGTTACTGGCAGTGCTGGTAAAATACTGACCAGGTGGTAATCTTATTTGTTTCACTCGTTGATTTCAGAGGTACTCTGAAACTTTCTGTGATGTCATTTATTATTGCCGTATCTATCAAACTGATGCGTTTCAAATCAGGGTGAGGCCAAGTATTTAAAAACGTGTTCACATTTCAATGAATAGCGAAAAAACATTCTTTGAAAGTGGTGCATATTTGCAAAGGTGGTGACCTGATGGAAACAAATGGTGCTGTGTTGCTTATTTGGAGGGAAAATATCATAGAAAAGATGGTGAAATTAGCCAAATGAGTGTGAGTTGGAAGGCTTATTACACCCGCAGATAACTCTAAAAACATAAGAGCTCTTCAGACCTCCAAATTAGGGCCCATATTTTGGAGGTCAGTGTCAGGCTGTTTGTGGCCACTCCCCCATCTGATTAAATTAGAATCCCTTGGTTGCTTTTGGAATCACCATGTGATTGCATTCAACTGCTATCACCAAGCACTTTCTGCGACGGGAGGTGTGTCTCTGGATAGCAGAGTGTCCCAACTGTCTAGCGGTACACCTCCCATGGTACTTTCCCCTGTGAGCACCAAAACAGGTGCTGTTTTCTGCCACACTTGAACCCATGGGGAAACCTGAAAGTGATGTCATGGACATCATTCCAGAACCTGACATCAGCACATCTCTTACGTGAACACGTCAGTTGGAGGGTATCCCAGCTCCACTGGCAGCAGAGGAAGATTCTCCAGCATGGATCAAAGGGGCTGAGGGACGAGAGGAGCAGTGAACCTTTAAATGGCAGCAACTCTCATAGTGCTGTGTGCTTCAACGTGACCTTCCTGTCCATGGCACCCAATGGATTACTCTGTGGATGGTAGGTCACTTCAACAGCACCTAAGTAGATAATCCTGGCAGGTTTTGTGTTTCTTCATTTTAAAGTTGTTCACACGGTCCTGAAGATGACGCATTAACATTCACTTTCAGTCTTGCCACAGAATTTGATTATATCGTTTTTTTAATTTATTGTACTATGGAATAACAAATATGTTTTGGCTAAAACAGATATTACGCAGTCACTCATACTGACAGAAGTAGGATCGAGCCGAAACCCAGATGTGGTAAAAGTTATGTTTTCCAACATGGAAAGACTTCTGTGTATCCCAATTCATGGGTAAGTTGTGTTCTCCTATGTTGTGTTTTTACTAGAAATAATCAACCGCAAATTGGAAAGTTATTATCTCATTGTCATGTAAAAATCTAATTTGTTTAAAGATTTCATATATAACTTTCGGTATATGTACAGCCCTACGTCTACCATTCCAAAATATTACTAGGTTGTCATACTCTTGACATAGAAGGAACATAGCCTACCAAACAAATTGAAAGACTATGAATGAATCTCTGACTTCCACACAAAGGAGCCACCTGTTGATTGAGTTTGACTCACCCTACTTGAACGAATTGGCTAACTGGCACAGTTGAACTCTCAGACCCAGTTTTAGGGTTGCTGGCAGTGTCTGCCAAAAATCAGCGGTCAGAACCTTTTTTGTCAAGTAAACAAAATCAAGTTTAAGTATGTTTTGTCTGTCTGTGTGTGTTTGTGTTTACAGGTGTATATGTAGTTGTGTATACATACATTTATGTACCTTCTCTTGTTCTCTCCTGAGAACAACGTTTCTTAATAAAATGGCATTCATCAAGCATAGAGTCATGAACCTAGCTTCTTTAAAATATGTGCCAGAAAAAACTCTGTAGTGTGTTACCGTCAGACTTGTCAGAATACCTTGTGAGGCATGGTGCCTTCTGGATGTTTCTTCCATTTTTGTCCGCTGTTATTTACATCAGTGTTTAAGTATTAGAAAAACCAAGTACTCCAGGAAAAGAGTAAAGATGGAACCTGGTGCAATCTAATGATCACAAGACATAAGGAGTTTCGGTATTAAAGACAAGAAGCTTGCTTGCAATTAAAATTCTGCACAAAAAATTGTTGCTGTGAAGCATAGTATCAGAGGCACTGTGGTCCGCAACCTCCATCCAACTCCCTCACCGGGGCCCTGTTAGCCCTAATCACTTTCTATGAAGCTCAGAATTAATTCTTCTGGAACCATCCAGATTCAAGAAATTAACCATATTCCAATATTTCTCAAGAAGTTCCCCAAGAATTGGGACCTCATTTCTACCTGCAGTATGAACTAAGTCATATTTTGAGGTATTCAAAAAGAATCTGAAACTCCAACAGTTTAAAGGTTGACTTCATGCTGGACTATGCAGGTTGTTCAGCCCAAAACACCCAAGTTAGATGGTTTCCTACCACACAATGTCTGCACATGTTTATTGCGGTCTTTTATGATTTATTTCCATGTATCGTCCACTGTAAATATTTTTTTCCATATACATCACACATTACGGACAATTCTGTAGCAGCTTGTGTATGCCTAAGAATGTTAGTCTCTTTGAATGGTTTATATATTTACAATTGTATTATTTTTCTCCCGTAAAGTTCTTGAACTCCCTGGAGTCAGGTATGCATTATATAAAACCTCGAAAACATAATTAGTAGATGTTCTAGTTGCTTACTGAAATCAGTAACATACTAACATTTATAAACAAATACTGTAGGAGCCCATACCTGCAAGCTACTAAAATTATCAAGCTGTGATTATAGAAGCAGCCTTCACTTAGGTTAACAAATATATATTTTTTTCAAATTAATTTTCCTCCTTTTCCTCTGAGCTTGGCCGTAATCAGCAGCCTCTGGAAATTTCTCAGTACCACGGCCGCGGATGTGTGCTGGATATTGCCTTTATCCTCTCTCTCTGCCTCCAGAGTCTCTGGTAATAATCCTTGCCAAAACCCAGCAGTCAGTCCTCCTAGGCTTTGATTGTGACTAAGCTGGCTTGATGCACAGGGAATGGCTTTTGGTGCACCCTGCCCTCCTTGTTGCAAACCCTTCCTGGCACAGTGTTTGGCCATCCCTGGCAGGCTCAGTGTTTTTTTTTTTCTTCCTTTTTTTTCCCCATCACTAGTGCCCCAAGTCCAAAGTACCTGGCACTAAAGGCCACAGGAGAAACTGTGCCTATCTCATATTGTGACGCAATTTTTAAAAATCCTGTGCTTGGGGAAATAACACTGATATTAAATATTGTGCCCAGACATAATTGCCATCACTATTGTACCAGTTACTAGTGACAGATTGATTCCATTACATGATGGTCAGCTAAAAATCATGTATTGGCGCACCTCAAAAGTATATAAGAGTGTTTCTCAAATTTCCCAGTTTGTTAAAATTACATTTTAAAATGCTGCTAAAGTGTTGTCATGGTTTCCTAATAATAGGTTCAGTGTGTAGGCCTACAAGGGTATAATCGAAGTATGCCAGAGTCCTCATTGTGTCAGGCTGTTGAAGGTGGCCACTGATGCTCACATATGCCACGATTGCTCATTATTACACTGATCCTCTCACTTTGTATGGAATTTGTGGGGGTGCTCAGTATCCCAGGGTTGTTGGGATACTGAGAGAGAAAGGAAAAAGGTACTTAGTACTCTCTTTCAGACTCCGGCTTGAATAAATAATTATCTGTCAGGACGTGATAATCAAATATATAGATCACACACTGATGTACCAGTTTCCAAGATATACCAAACAATACTGTCATGCCAGATTCCATTCTGTAAAGATCTACTATTTTGTGTTCACTCTCACACCTTCTATCGAATACTAAAAATCACCACTACAGCGCCTACATAACCATGCACCTAAAGATACATTTCTATTTCTTCTTTCTTTCCCTCTGAATATCCATCTGCCTCTTTTACTGTCTCTTTTCCCTCTACTTAATATCCTTCCCTTATCTCCTCAGACTCTGTTAATAGGAAAAGGTAAGGTTTCAATAAATACCTAATTGTTGAGATGAAAAGATCTCTCTGTGTCCATTTTCTGTTAACTCCCTCGTTTACCTCGACTAAAGGTGCAGTGCCACTGTGGGGGTTTTCCTGTTTACTGATCTGAGCATCCAGATCTTACGTGTAAGGTTAAGGAGCACTCAAATACTGTCCTCTTTTAGCCAGAGGCTACTGTGCCATTCAGGGAGAGGTACATGGTTCTTCCAGCCTGACATGCTTTGTGCAAAGTCTGCTCAGGCCCAGGGGGGAAACCAGAGACTGAAATTTCACATGTCTTTCTTCCTGTAAAGTTGTCCTGTGGGTGAGGTGTTAGCTCATCAGTTCCTCAAAGCAGTAGCGAGTCCCCCTTTTCTCCCCCTCTTCCTGACAAATTTTCCATACCTGAAGAATCTTACCCCTTGTCTGGGACAAGTATACATTCACCCTTGACTAGCTGTAACGGGCCCCAGAAAGTTTCACTTGTTCATGGTCACTGCTTGCCTTGATCATTCAGTACAGGTGGGTGCCTCCCTGGGACTGGAGGATCATCTCAGAATTCAAAGGTTGGCTAGTGGTTCTCTTCACCAGCATGTTATTCTGGTATTTTTATAACGTCCAGGGTAGATTAGCACAGTGTAGCAGAGAAGACCAAGTTTCAAGGGTAGCACTAGTCTGGGATCAGAACTCTGGAGGAAATGCTTCTGGGATCTTCCTGTACAGGGAGAGACTGCAGACTATGGTGAAGAGGCTATGTTTCATCTTTCAGAGAGAGTTTCTGTCTCTGCCAGTGAAGTCCAGGGACCGGCTGCCACAGGGAGACCTATAGGAGTTGCTGGTGAAACCTCCATTGCATGCGGTCCCACTAATCAGCTGCTTTAGTTCTATATCAGTTGCATTGCCTAGGGCCCAGGGAAAGAGCAACTAACCTGTGATTTTGAAGAGTGTAACCCCTGATCCATGCAGCACAGAATCCTGCCTACACAGTGCAGTTGCCTTCAGAAGTCTTAAGGATTATCTTGGCTTTAACCCATACCCTAGTAATTCATAGAGGTAGCTGTAAAAACGTCTCTGCAGTACAGAATTGTCACCCTCATCTTTCTAGGTGAAGCGCTGTGAAGCTCCCCCCCCCCCCCCCCCCCATATGAACTCCTGGTCACCAGCCTCAAGGATAGTCTCTCCTGCTTTTCCCTTACTCCCTTATTCTCGGTGACTGCCACTGGTATTGCTGGATCCTTAGGTATGCTGACTTTTTCATCCTGACCTTCAGGTTCTAAGGGAATGCCCATTAAACTTTTTGCAAGTATTTCATTGTACTGGCCCTGGAAGTGGTCACTTTCATTGAAGTTACAGTTCTATGACTGGCAAGGCTTTGCTGGACTGTTCTCCCTCCCATGGGCACGAGACATGCAAAATACCGCCTTCAGAAGTTGATGTGCTGCCAAGACAGAGTAGGGACTTTGTACCTTAGTTGGGAGACATGGTCTATACATAGAGTTCTGAAAGGTATCTGTAAATGCATGCCTGCTGTGCAAACAGATGTTTTCCCTGAATGGATTGTAGCTATGATAACGACTGCACTGAATAGTTTGATGTCAGTCAGCTTATGTTCAGAACGTATAAATCCCCAATAACATCCCCCAGCACATAGGACATGAAGTATATATAGTCTTGCAGATGTTGAACCTATTTACTTAGCAAGTCAAGAAGTCACAGGATCCAGTTGTATGGTCTGTGTTATAAGGCTTCACAGTGCCTTAAGATCCACAACACCAAATTGTCTGTTATTGTTTCATCATAACTGCAAGGTCTGAACTGGTCTGTGACTTATAACGGGTACAAAGTAAACCTCATTGAATTAGACCTGTTGAATCCTGTGCATGAAACTCTCCTCTTTACTCTGGAACGCTCCAGAAGAGCCAGCTAGTTGTGCAGGGTGTGGTTCTCTTGTGGCCTTCGGAATAGTCACATTAGTTGCTGTGTTGATGGGATCTCTAGTTCTGCTTATATTATGTTAACAGCATTTGTAAAACCCATTTCTGCCTTTTGTACAGGTTTGCAGTACTTCAACCGTCTGAGCTGCCTTTCACTGTGGCCAGTGAAGATTGCAGCGGACAGGTCTAGGAGGAATGACATGAACAATATTGTTTTAGCTTGTGCAAGGATGATGTACCAGAAACAAGTGTGCACTCTGTGTCAGAATTCACACTGAGCAGTGTCTAAGATATATTGGAGCAGCAAGAAATGTTGCAGTTATGAGACCCATACTTTTCATAAAAATTAGTTGTACCTGTTAGCCCAACTGTAGCTTGGTTGTTCAGTAGTATAACTTGGTGTGGACGTTTATTTTTCAGTGACGTGTGAATTAATAGTTTCAGTGATCTGGGCCCAGTTTCTGCAGTATCCAGGAAAGCCTGTCACTAGCATCATTAAGTTGCTAATTTAATATTTTGCTTTGTTGAAAAATGTAATTAGTAGCCTTCTTTCTTGCTGTTGCCATCAGTATTGTAGGCTTCTCTGCAACTGTACTTTTGCCCGATTGTCTCATCCAGTGTTACTTTGGACCCACTTTTCTCTCCCCCCGCCCCACACCACCCTCTCACATTGCTGGACAGCTTGGCATCAGTGATAAATATTTTGCGAGTTCAGAAAGCTAACATTCATTGAGATTTTACTCTGACAACACACAGTGACAAATGCTGGTGAATACAACCAGCACAGGCAATGAGAAGAGGAAAAATACAAACTTTTTGGTTCGTGATGCACAGAACCACAAAGACCCAGGGAAGTATTGGGTTGTTGGTCACCCAGGACTGCCGAAACCCTGGATATGTCACTAATTTTACATTACTGTCCAAATTAGTCTTTAAATTGTGCAGATCATAACCAAGTGAAAGAGTTAAGCTATTGCAAGTGTGATGATGCACTTGAGCATGGTAAACTTATAGACACAATGAGAATTAATCTCTGGACGTTCTATTACAATACATTTCTTCATAAAATGCATCTGTAGCTATCTCCACATGGCAGAAAACAACATACTGAGGATAGGTGAGCCTTGGAGCCAAGTGAATCTACCTTTTGTACCCCACCAGTAATGCTCTCCCAGAGGCAAGTCATTCTACTGCAGTGGCAGCACAAACTAGGTGCAAGTGTTGCTTGTGTTCTAGTTCTGATTTTAGTTATCTCTGTGGCACGTTCATATACTGTGGTGCAAAGAGGAGTGATGTTTCATCATCATTCTCCTTGTTCATAAACAACCTCAAGGTTGCATTTCCTTTAATGTTTTCCATTCCTATGTGGTTTCATATACTGTGAATATTTCTGTACCTCATTGCTTTTTAAGGTCCTTTTTTAGCTGTCAAATGGTTTAGGAGATGAAGCTTTTTTTGCATGTATCCAGTGCTTACGACCATTAATATGTTTGTACAATGTTTTTATAAGACCTTTTATTATTTTCATACCGCACGTGAACGAAAAGAAAATACAACTGACCCACATTCAAGTGCAAGCCAACACAGATAAACCAATCAGTGCTACACGTACCAGAATATGAGAATACTGTCTGCAGTACAGTGACAAGGTAATTTACATTACAATAGGAGAAAGGAACCTCCAGTACCTGCCTGCAGACTCAGTCCACAGGACCCTTGAAACTTGCCCATGGGCCCCAAATTCACTTGTACTTCTGAGGGACCCCTTGTACACTAATTTTTCCATCACTGCACAGGAGTCCATGCCTTAAACAATGAATGTGGGGTTGTCAAGCTATACAGCAAATAAAGTAGACCATACAGGTGTAGCTTGTCCAGTTCCAGTCTGTGAGCTCGGTCCCCTATATCTGCTCAGAACCGGTTGTTGATATTGACCACTGTGGGTCCCAATAACATAGTCGGATATTCCCCCATCCTAACCTTGCTTTGAACGTGGAGAACCGGCTCAGATCCATATGCAGTATAGACACCCACCGTTGGGCCCGGGGTCCAAAGCCCCTTTTGTGGAGCACCACCAGGAGATAATGACAATGCACTGTATTGACTTCCCATTCGACATCAACCAGGAGTGCCACGTCGCCCAACCGCTCCTTTGAAAGAGTGAGCGCCAAATGCAAATGTTGTAAGGAGTACTTAGTACCCCTGACTTGCATAAATACAATTGGTCAGCATGCACCACCGATCGTATTACTGTGGCCAGGCAAGTAGCCGACACTTTGGCCAGAAGTTTCACCTTCAGGTTAATTAAGGAGATAGGGCGATAGGACAAACACTCCTCCAGAGGTCTGTTGGGCTTTAGAATAACCATAATGGTCTCTCCTCTAAGGTCCGGAGGGAGCCTGCCACTGGTATATGCATCATCATACAACACCAGCAGATGAGGGATAAACAGGGATAAATAACGTTTATACAGTTCTAGTGGAAACCCACTAGGGCATGGGGCCTTCCCCGAGGGCACTGTGGAATTCAGCTGCTGTTATTCTCAGCAGTGAGTGGTATTTTGAGGTCCCCGTTTTCCAGGGCCAAAGGCTGCCGTACGGGCAGGTCAAAGAGTATGGGCCTATAGCACTCCAGGGGTGTGGGATGCTTGGGTGAGGGCTCCCAACCAGTATAGAGAGCCCGAAAATGAGAGGCAGATCCCTGCGCCACAAGGTCTGATCTCCCTACAGTGTTTCACTCTATGCAGTTAAACCACCATATTTCATGGGCAATTTGGCGGTCACCATCCAATGGATCAACTTAACCAACTCTCCCCCATCTCTTACACCCTGGGAGTGAAGCCAGCTCAATCTCACTAGTCTAAATGCTTGTGGCAAAGATCTAGGCAAGCCTGCACTGTACAGACTGTGAGGAGGAGACCTTAGCCGACTGCTGCAGGTCGGTGATCTCGTCCTCCGGCAAAGCAGTTTCACCTCCCTAATCCTAGACAGCCCACTTATGGACGATAAAGTGCATCTTAAGAGGACCATCTTGAATGCCTCCCGTAGGCTCTGGGGGAGGATGCAGGCCTCGAGCAATCAGAAAAATGTTACTGGACCTGCAGGTCAAGTAGCTTGAATAATCTACTCGACCTAACTGTAATGTACTTGACCCGTCACAGTCTCAAATTGTGTGATCCTAAGCAAATATTGTTTTTTTACAATCGCCTTTTTCTTCATTCTCACATATGAGTGCACCTTCAAATACGTGAGTTCAGCATTTCTGCTGTAAAAAAAACAAAACCTATTTTGTTAGATTAAATACACTAAACGTTTGCTCCATGTATAATAAAACTTGCCCACATATGGGGTACACAACATGATCCATGCATGACTTGCCTCTTAGTTTACTAATAGCTTTGCCATCTGGGCAGGAGTATTTCTCAGTTTATGTTTAAACATTCACTTTTAATGAATATATTACTAAAGCATGATGTGATTAGCGCACTGCCATTTACGAACAGTAAATTTCCAAGAAATGTCCAAAAACCTCCCCACTAACTTGCAGCTTTACTGATAAAACTATATAGTATGTTAAAAATCTGTGAAAATTGAGTTTCAGAAAACGTTTATCATTTGCACATCACCAGGTAAATTGTTCTGACTTTTTTTCATGCTATTAAAATATTTTTTTCATCACACAGAAGCATGAAAAATGGTCTTTCACAGCTACTGAAATATATTTTGAAATGTTTGTAAAGTTGACTTAGTTATATAAATGTTGTGTGTTAGGAAAGACCTGATACCAAAAGCCTTTCACTTCACATAGGTCAGACAGTTCACCTTAAAAAATCCTGGAACTCTGCAGAGGGAAAGTATTTGCATTGCAAGAAGACAACCTGACTTTTGACTGCTATCTCTGAACACAGAACAGATGTGCCAAGAATTAGATTTAAAGGCATCTTAATTGCTAATTGAGTTTCTGACTGAACAGAACACCTGTTCTTGTCCACTCACCAGAAGGGTCAAGTGGAATCTAAAAATAGCTCAACCTCATAAAATAAAACTTGCGATAGCTAGTGGTCAAGTAGATTTTTCGAGCCCTGGGATGCAGTGTCTTTATTGACTTCAAAGTGTTTAGTCATGGTGTATCTAATTTCCTCCGCACAGGCTCCATCTTGAAACCACCATGCATTTAACTACCCCAGTCCACACTCACCCCGGTGTCTACCCCCCAGCCACCAGCACACAGAAGAGTGTTCTGAGAGCGCCTGGGTAAGGACATGGGGCTGTGTTATAAACCCAGGTTCTAGGGAGGGAAGGAAGAAAAATTGTAGGCAGAAAGATGTGCCATGGGGAGGGGAATTATAAGTGGACTGCCTCTCGCCGCAGTGTTGGAACTGGGGAGGGGAATTATAAGTGGACTGCCTCTCGGCGCAGTGTTGGAACTGCCAGGCATCTGCTAAATTCAGTGCATCAGCCCAGGATCTACGGTCCATCGTGTGTGGGACTCCTGGCACAGAGGTTGTGCCCATCTCCGGGTCCATCAATGTAATGAACCCCCCCCACCCCAGCAACGTAAACTGAGGTGCAGCTGCCATCAAGTGCTGGGCCACCACCTCTAGAGTCACTCCCAGCATCTGAGGCGGGGCATACACGCTTCCCACATCCATGCAGTACCGTCAAGGGTCTCATGTAAACCACCCAGGCGGGTCAGTATGTACCTCCTGTACCACCGGCAGGAACACCCATTATAGCAAAATAGGCACACCGTAGACCCCCTTGAATAGCCTGAGTGATAGACTCTGAAGTTCCCACACCACCACAAGAAGGCACAGTTGGTCCCCACAATGTGTGTTTCTTGGAGCATGATGACTGCAGGACAATTTCTCTTGACATATGCCATGACTTGCACCCCCGCTAATCTTGTTGTTGAGACCATTCATGTTCTAGGGACCTGCCCATGTCCCTGGAACCATTGTAGTGGCGTATGAATATGGAAACATGTCAAAGATACTTGAGTGGGGCCTCACACCCCGAATGTGCAAAACACAATGAAACTGCAAATTATTCAACAACCCACTTGGGTCGACGCAACCAGCGGCAGCCCAACACCCATCTCTTCCACCTCCCTACACTTTCCCACTTGAAGCATCTGTTGCCCTAGTAAACACCTAACTAAAACTCCCCAAACAAAAATTGCAGTAGAAGCAGGCCTTCCCCGGCCCCCAATCAATGACAATAGTTTTGTACGCTGTCTCCCACCAGATGGCTCCTCAGAGGGCCAGTCTAATTCCCAGATGGCACTATTGGTCCTCCTCTCCTCCAGGGCATAGGAACCCCTCCATGGTTACTGACCTCAGATATCTTGAGCAGTACAACATCATGCCATCCAATCTGTGTCACTGTCTGGTATGCCGAGGCAACTGCTTCCGGCTAGTGACAGCCAAGTCATTACAGGGAGTGGAGGGCCACTCACAGTCCCAATTTGCAGAACCAGGCGCTCCTACACCCACTCTGAGTTATCAACAAACAGTGTAAGGTTGTTGTAGATAACTTTGAGGCGCAACGGAAACTGCAGCATTTACGTGATCCGCATTACTTGGAGCTTCTCCTTGACTGTCTGAAAGATGCACCTCTGCTCTGTAGTTGGGGAAAAGCATAACGTTGCCCCATTCCCTTCCCTGCCACAGTGCAGATCACCTTGCTTCCGGGTCTACTTGAATATTGCATCCCTGTCTACAAAGTTAGAGAGCTGGGCAATAATCAGTTTGTGGGGGGCCCTAGGGAAAGCCTGGCCGCAAGTGACCTGTGTGCTCGCTCCACCACAAAACAAGCTGATGGCGATTCCTGTGGAACCCACGACTGAATCCATTCCTCAATGAAGGTGGTGGGCGGGGGCCTCTCGGCTCCGTCCAGGACCCCCACTATGCTGATGTTGTTCCTAATTGGGCACATTTTAAATAAGTTTAATTAAGATTATGTAAGTGGAAAAGTACCTTTCAGAAGATACTTTCTGGTTGGCAAAGAGATTTAAGAGGAGGTGGATAAGTAGTATGTATGACATCACTTTGAAAGTTACATGTAAAAAAACCAAAAAAAAACATTACCATCAGCTAAAAGGACACGCTGTATGAAACAGTTGTGGATTGTTGCATCTCATACTGTTAAATTATAAATCTCTAAAATGCAGTTATGACATGATTCACATTTCTACAGCGATGTTACATGTTAGGGTTCAGGTCAGTAGTGAAGAGCAACTTTTGAAGTTCGTCAGTGTGTGAAAAAATTAAGTTTGTTTTTGGATACAAGGAACTGATTGGATATATTCTGTAATACAGGAACCACTGTTCTTCCGCTCCTAACACAAAATCTAAACCACTTTACCTTAATTCCTGCCCACCTTAAATTTGGTACCTAGTTGTACTTGCATGCATTGAGCTCTGCTGACCACGCCCAAAAATCACCTAGAAGCCAGACTTCAGAAGAACTGTAGCAAGCCACCCTATTTGTTCCTGTAAAACCTGGAAATTAATTTAGACATGTCAACCAAAAAGGTAAAACACCAACAGACAGATGCATTAATCACTAACTAATGAAATACAGTCAAGGCACTAAATATTTTGATGTACCGAACATGTGTCTTAACATGCAAGTAAAACTTTTTTCAATTGGTTACTTTCAATCATTTGTTGTGTAACCGCATTCAAATATTCACAAGCGATAACTGACATATAGCATCATGTATTTTTAAAAACCATGAACTCTGCTTGAATGACCACAGTTCACAAACATTTAACACAAATAAAAAATATGTACTGTAACCTGGCTAATAAAAATTCAAATCTTTACAACAATCAACAAAAGCAGCATCATATTTGTTAATTATATTTCAGTAAGGTTCTGAGGGCCAGATGCACGACCCTCCATGGTTGTGTCTCGCAATTTGCATTTATTTGCGACTTGCAAATTGCAAGTCGCAAACACTGATGTACAAGTGCCTGAGACACTGCTTGCTATTCCCCAAATGGGTTGCAAAGGACCTGCCTTATTAATATTCATAAGGCAGGTCGCAATATGCGACTCATTGAGAATGGCCTGCACTCACAGGGATGGTGGCCTAATGGGGTCAGCAGACCATCATGTCTGTGACTGCTTTTCAAATAAAGCAGTTTTTTTAAATGCAGCCTGTTTTACTTAAAGGAAAACTGGCTGCATTTTAAAAATGAAAAGTTTTCTGTTCCTTTTTTAAGAGTAAGCAGTGGTCTGTGAGTCCACTGCCTGCTCTAAAAAATTGTTGATGCCCCATTCACAAAGGCAAAGGGGTCCCCTTTGGACCCCTTTCCGTTTGCAAATGCGTTACTGCCTTTTTCAAGGAATCAGTAAAGTATGAATGTTTTGCAACCCCATTCCCAGTCAGAAAACATTCATAAAACTAGTGCGACATCCTTTACAGGCCCCTTCCTAGTACCAAATCACAAAAGCAAAATGACAGTCGGTAACAAATTACCGACTCACATTTTGCCTTTGGTGTATGCAAAAACGCATTTTACATTTCGCAGTCCGCTGGTAAAATGCGTTGTACATCTGGCCCTGGGTTACTTTTGTTAGAAGTTTAATGAGCTAAAAACTTAAACACTGTCAAAAGTGTAAATAATCTCAATACATTTCCTTGGCTAATATTTGGGAACCCTAATGAAATTTAAAAAAATACAATCATAAATTTTACAATATAACATAAAATTATTACTAGGATAATGATTTACTGGCAAACTAAAAATACAAGGGATTACAATGCATTTTTATTTGTAAAATAAAAACCATAGACTCTGTACCATATTCAAAGGAAAGGCAATTTCTTTTAAGGAAATTGAAATAAAATTTCCTTTCTATCTTAGAGCCTCATTACGAGGCTGGCGGTCTTGAGACCTGTGTTTCTCTTACTCCGAGTTCTCGGCTTAATCAAGTCCAAAATGGTATTCTCTCCGTCTTTCTATCACCGTTGGTATTGTTTAGATTGCGTATTCTTCTACACTTTACATTCAGTTCCAACTTATACCGGGAAAAGTTTTTCAGCCCTTCAGGGCAGACGAGGCCCTTTCGGGTGCTCTTTGGGCTATGCAGTCCTAATGGAACAGACTCCATTTATGTTTTGCCCTCGATGTCACAACAGATTTCCACACACCGACCACCACCAGGTGTGAAATCTGTGTCTTTTACCCGACCACAAGAGCAAACCTGTGACTCGTGCTATTCCTTTCGATTAAAAAAGACCATCCGAGATCGACGAGCTCATCAGATGGAAATTGCGTCTCAAACTCTAGATGACACAACAGACATCTTCGGTGACGAGCATATATAAGAACAGTTGGAGCAGGAGGAGTCCTCCGCCATTCAAGACTTTGACTCTGATGTACAATCTGACATTGAGAGTCAACCTTTGCAGTTGGCGCAAACCGTGATTAAAAAGACCCCTTCACCCTTTGTCAAAACAACATCATAAGAGGTCACCGGTCCGCTACTGCCTTCTAGCCATGGTCTGAGCCAAGAACTCATTTGTATGCCCTGCATTCCGGCTTGGCACAGAAAAAAGCTTAAGAGAACTCTTCGTCATCGACCTCAAGCGCTTCCACTTTGACCCGACACAATCGAAGATACACAGTGTTTCGATACCGACCACTCGGCACTGAAAAATGAAAAAACATCTACCCATAGTTTTGCCTGGCACTGAAAAAGGAAAAAACATCTACCCATAGTTTTGCCACTGAAAATATCCCATATAAAGAAGACATTTGGTCTGAAAATCTCAAAAAAGACCTCTATAGATTCTGGACTGTCTCCAACCACCACCCCTTCACTGGTGGAACCAATTTTAGAAGTTATGGACGCTCGTCAGCGCTGACTTCAGATTCAAGATGGAACAGGAAGGATTAAAACATCACATCCTCCCCTTTTAAAGAGGAAATTGACTTTTCAAGAGGCTCTTAACTCTTAACCAAAAAAGACAAGAAAGGAAAAGACATTTTTTCTTACTCAGCCTTCTTCTCAACCCTCTCCACCTCCAACTCCACATAATTCTCCACAGCATACCCCTCCACCAACATCTCCCCCACCTTTGGGGTTCACACAACACAATTTGCCACTTGATGGGGCTCATATTTTGGGAGATACATTAGACAATCAAGATCCATGTGATGCATAAGATCCGGTTCCTATTACACCTAATGATCTGGATCTCTGTCCAGCTAGACCTTCACCACCTGAGGATTCCACCTTTTCAAAATGTACATATGTACACAGATCCCATAGAAGAGGATTTTGTATTTGATACCCTTGGTGTAACACACAGAGAGTCAATTTCTTCTAATGCTCCCAGGCATGCTGAGGTACGCAGACAAAATATTTAAAGAGCCAGTTAGATCGAGGGTTATCACTCCCAGGGTTGATTCAAAATAAAAAAATACAAAGCTGCACCCATTGACTCTTTATTTATAAAACCACAAATCCCTCAAGACTCTATCATTGCCACTAGTGCTCACAAGAGGGCTGATAGCTAATCAATCTCCTCCTGATAAAGAAAGCAAAAAATTAGATGCAGCAGACAAGAGTGGCAGCTCAAGCAGCCAATCACAGGTAGATTGCTAACACCTAGGCATTACTATCCCAATATGATAGAGTTCACTGAGATGCCATGGAGGAACTACTACAATACCTCCCTGAGGAACACCATAAAAGAGGAGGGGGTGGAAATTGTAACTGATGGACAAACAATTTCAAATAATTTCAAAAGATGTGCGCTCGATGCTGCTGACACAGCAGCACACAGTATTAACACTAAATCAAATCAAATCAAATCATTAACATTTATAAAGCGCGCTACTCACCCGTGCGGGTCTCAAGGCGCTAGGGGGGAAAGGGGGGGTTATCGCTGCTCGAACAGCCAAGTCTTTAGGAGTCTCCGGAAAGCGGAGTGGTCCTGGGTGGTCCTGAGGCTGGTGGGGAGGGAGTTCCAGGTCTTGGCCGCCAGGAAGGAGAAAGATCTCCCACCCGCCGTGGAGCGGCGGGTGCGAGGGACGGCAGCAAGTGCGAGGCCAGCGGAGCGGAGGGGGCGGGTGGGGACGTAGAAGCTGAGGCGTCTGTTGAGGTATTCCGGTCCCTTGTTGTGGAGGGCTTTGTGTGCGTGGGTGAGAAGACGGAAGGTGATCCTTTTGCTGACTGGGAGCCAATGCAGGTGTCTCAGGTGTGCGGAGATGTGGCTGTTGCGGGGTACGTCGAGGATGAGGCGGGCCGAGGCGTTTTGGATGCGTTGCAGGCGGTTTTGGAGTTTGGCGGTGGTCCCGGCGTAGAGGGTGTTGCCGTAGTCCAGGCGACTCGTGACAAGGGCGTGGGTCACGGTTTTTCTGGTGTCGGCGGGGATCCAGCGGAAGATCTTGCGGAGCATGCGGAGAGTGAGGAAGCAGGCGGAGGACACGGCGTTGACTTGCTTGGTCATGGTGAGAAGAGGGTCCAAGATGAAGCCGAGGTTGCGGGCGTGGTCTGCGGGGGTCGGTGCGGTGCCGAGGGCCGTGGGCCACCAGGAGTCGTCCCAGGCGGACGGGGTGTTGCCGAGGATGAGGACTTCCGTTTTTTCAGAGTTCAGCTTTAGGCGGCTGAGCCTCATCCAATCTGCGACGTCCTTCATACCCTCTTGTAGGTTGGTCTTGGCGCTGGCGGGGTCCTTGGTGAGGGAGAGTACAAGTTGGGTGTCGTCGGCGTAGGAGGTGATGATGATGTCGTGCTTGCGTACGATGTCGGCGAGGGGGCTCATGTAGACATTGAAGAGTGTCGGGCTGAGCGATGAGCCTTGAGGTACGCCGCAGATGATCTTGGTGGGTTCTGAGCGAAACGGAGGGAGGTAAACTCTTTGGGAGCGGTTAGCGGTTAGTGTCATCATTAGGCGACATGCCTGCCTCAGATGCTCAGGCTTTAAAGCAACAATACAGCAGGAAATGGTGAACATGCTGTTTGCTAAACATTTATTTGGCACACAAGAGGCTACCACACTTAAAAAACTAAATAAAGACAATCAAACTGCCAAAGATAAAGGAGCACTCCAAGCCAGCACAGCCAGGGACGCTTTTTGTCTCACAGGATTTACAAGAGGCTTTCTCTCATCATTTAGTGAACAGTCTTCTACTCAGACAAAGCCCACCCTGGAAAAAAACAGAGGTTATTTTGGAGGTTCCTACAGAGGGAACAGTAACAAAGAAAGAGGAAATCCATCTAGATCCATCTTTATCTAGAGGCTTCTCAGCCAGAACCAAAAAAATGACTTCCTCTAAAACCTACCAACTCACACCGCTCCAGTAGGAGGAAGGCTACAGCATTGTTACCCACAGTGGTCTCAAACTACCAGAGGTCAATGGGTACTCTCAATTATCCAAAATGATTACTGTCTGGAGCTCACTTCCACTCCACCAAATATACCCCCTCTTACTCACAAACTCTGATAAGATCATCTTGCTTTTCTCAATGAGGAAGTGCACTCTCTTCTTATCAAAGGGGCTACAGAACCAGTACCATTACAACACCAGGGTATGGCAGACCAATATTAGATTTCAGACCCTTAAACCACTACATCCTATCAGAACACTTCCATATGGTCACTCCTCAAGATGTTATCTTCCTTCTACAACAAGGTGACTTTATGACAGCGTTAGACCCAGAGGACGCTTACTTTCATATTCCCATTCATCCAGCACACCGCAAATAACTAAGATTCATAGTTGCAGGAAAACATTACCAATTCAAGGTGTTACCATTTGGAATCAAAACAGCTCCCAGAGTATTCACAAAATGTCTCGCGGTAGTCAGAGCACATCTCAGAAGATAACAAATTCATGTCTTCCCTTACTTGGATGATAAGCTCATCAAAGCCAATGCATTCTCACAGTGTCAATGTCACACTCAAATCACAATCTGGCTCCTATGCTAAGTAGGGTTCACCATCAATTACCTCGGATCTCATCTGCACCCTCTCCAGATACAGCCCTATCTTGGAGCAACCCACAACACACACTTAGAACTAGTGTTTCCCATCTTAGTCAGAGTTCAAGCCTTTCAAACAATGTTTGCTACATTAACAAAGAACCAAGCATACACAGTAAGAACTGTTATGCGACTGTTAGGAATAAAGGCATCTTGTATTGCCATCGTACCTCATGCCAGACTTCATATGCATCCTCTTCCACAGTGTCTTTCTTGTCAATAGTCTCAGGCACAGAGTCATATGGAAGATCTAGTGTTGTTGGACCACCATACTTATCACTCTCTGCATTGGTCAAACACCACAAACCTTATGAAAGGGTTGCCCTTTTTGAACCTTGTGCCTCAGGTTACTCTCACAATAGATGCCTCAAACACCGGTTGAGGAGCTCATCTCCACAACATCACAGTCCAGGGGATATAGGACACCACTCAGCAGTCTTTCCACATCAATTACCTGGAACTTCAAGTAGTATTCCTAGCAATGAAAGTGTTCCTTCCACAATTGCAGCACAAGGTAGTGGTGATACGTACAAACAACATGACTTCCATGTACTATCTTAAAAAACGGGGTGGGGGACACAATCTCGTCAACTATCCCATCTTGCACAAACAATATGGAAATGGGCAATTCATCACCACATTCACATAGTGGCACAATATCCCCCAGAGACCGATGATCACTTTGCAGACCTGCTCAGTGGGATGCAGCAACAAGTCCATGAATGGGAACTCCACCCACAAGTCCTTCACCAGTACTTTCAAAAGTGGGGAACATCTCAGATAGACCTATTTGCCACACATCAAAACAAACAAATGCCAAAACTTTGCCTCCGCGTACCCACAACCTCAATCCAAAAGTAATGCTCTATGGATGAGTTGGTCATAGATATTAGCTTATGCTTTTCACCCTCTCCCACTAATTCCCTTTCTAGTCCAGAAGCTCAAACAATCTTTCCTCAACATGATCCTGGTAGCTCCTACATGGGCACGTCAACCATGGTTCACAACACTGTTGGAACTCTCAGTGGTTCCACATCAAAAGCTTCCCAACAGACTAGAACTTCTAACACAACAACTGGGTCAAATAAGACATCCGAATACCAAATCGCTCAACCTAAAGTTATGGCTTCTGAGGTCGTCTAATTTGGGTATTTACAGTTACCATAGGAACATATGGATATTCTTATAGAAGTGCGCCAACCCACAACCAGACAATGTTATGCTGCAAAATGGAAACATTTTGTATGCTATTGTCAAACACTGACCCTCTTAAGCCAACAGTACAAGACATTGTCTGTTATTTACTACAGTTACAAAAAGCAAATCTAGCTTATACATCCATTTGTTTACATTTAGCAGCCATAGCTGCATATCTTCAAAACAGACAGCACATTTATTTGTTCAGAATTACAGTTATCAAAGCAGTTATGGAAAGACTTAAAAGAAGCATTCCACCAAGGATTCCTCCAGCCCCATCCTGGCATCATAGCATTGTACTCACAAGGCTTATGCCCCCCGCCCCTTTGAGCCACTTCACTCCTATTCTCTAAAATTCCTCACATGGAAAGTAGCTAATTTAGTTTCTATCACTTCCCTTAGACATGTCAGTGAGCACCAGGCTTTAACTTTGGAAGAACCTTTCTTTCAAACTAATAAAGAAAAAATATTATTTAGAACTAACCCAAAATTTCTTCAAAAAGTAGTTTTACAATTCCATATCTATCAGACAATAGAATTATCAGTTTTGTTTCCTCAACCAGATTCTGTGGCAGAAAGGGTTCTAAACACTCTTGATGTTAAAGGGTTCTTATGTATTATATAGACAGAACAAAAGAGTTTAGGAAAACAAATCAACTTTTTGTGGCTTTCATTGCCCCACAAAGGAGAGTCTATATCTAAAGCAACTATAGCTAGATAGATAGTCAAGGGTATTCAAATTTCATATAATAAAGCTACGCGACAATTACCTGTACCACCTAGTACACTCCACTAGAAAAAAATGTGCTTCTCTGGCATTTTTAGGTAACATACCTGTAGCAGATATTTGCAAAGCGGCAACATGGTCTGCACCACGTACCTTCATTAAACATTATTGTGGAGATGTATTTGCAAGTCAGCAAGCAAATGTTGGACAAGCTGTACTAAAAACACTCTTTCCGTCAATTGCAACTCCTGCATGCTAGCCACCGCTTTATGAAGGGACTGCTTTACAGTCTATGCACAGCATGTATATCTACAACCACACATGCCATAGAATGGAAAATGTTACTTACCAGTTGACATCTGTACGTGGCATGTAGTGCTGTAGATTCACATGTGCCCTCCCTCCTCCCCAGACACGTGTGGATGTTGCAATTTATTAATATGCAGATATTGTACATATGTACACATGGTATGTACATCTTTTCTATTACACTCTATTTTCACTAATTCACTCTCCCGCCTGCGGAGAAACAATCTAACAAAGGACTCTTTGCCCATGCGCAGTATTACAGAGAGGAGGAGTCCCTCGATCCTGTGACTCATAAAGCTTCTTAGAAGAAAAACAAGTTGTACTACCCGGAACCCAACACTAGATGGTGAGCTTATGCACAGCATGGGAATATGCAGCACTATATGCCACGAACAGATGTCTACTGGTAAGTAACGTTTTCCTTCCTGATGCTCTGGGTGTTTCTGCAGGTAGGAAACACAGTGCCACTGGTTTTACCTTATCTGCCCATCCGGAGAAAGAAAACAGATACCATGCGTAGAAAGGTTTCCACAACGGCAACTTCAGATTTGAGAGTGCTGGGACCATAGCTCTGTTAGACTGCAGTAGAGAAGTTTGAAACGTTTTAGTGATTTGCTTCCTAGAAAGGACAGGAATTTAAGAAAAATCCTAAGGACAGGGTAGTTATGTCTGACCAAACAATCAGCAGTGTCATGGACTGAGTGGGTTTAGCAGCTTGTAACATATGCCATGGTCTCTTTTGAGGTTCCATATCACAGTTAAGGCTGACCTGTCTAGCATCCCAAGCTCAGTAAAAGTTCTTGGACATGTTTTTCTGTGGATTTTCTCTTTTCGCCTCACATGCAGACAAAGAGCTTCAGAGAACGAAGACAGAAGGTGAAATTCTGAATGGCCGTGACTGCTCAACATTGTCAAGTCTTGCTAAAAAAACAGATTACATTTTTCTCCACCTCCGGTTCCTTCGAATGTGTCAAGACCACTACTCCTGAAACGGCTGACTCAGTAGATAACAATTTTTTCTCACAAGAAGGCTATTGAAGAAACCCCAAGATTGCAGAAAAACAATGGGATGTACTCTGGTTCAAAACTAGTAAATATCTGGGATGGGCAGGAAAGATTACACAGAAGACTCCATTCTGGCTCAGTCGGAACGTTAAAGAAATTGGGAAACTAAGAGGATTTCGGCGATGGGACCTCATAGGAGTAGCTAAATTGGGAGATCTTCTAGAGAACGGAGCGTTGGTCCCCTTTGCCTCTCTTCATCGAAACCACCACTTATGCCCCACACAACACTATAAATATGTGCAATTGAGACATGAATGGCGAGCAGAGTGAATTGGTGCAATGGACATTCTAGAATATGCCCCATTAGAAGGAAGGTTGCTGCAAGAAGAAATACCCGAATAAGCAATATTATACACATATAAAACTATAAATAATAACATCCCGGGCAATCTCCTGAAACTAAAAGAAACATGGGGAAGGGAACTGGGAGAAATAGATGATACTGAATGGGAGACAGCCCTTATGAGAATTCTCCATAAAAACAAGACTGAGACTTTATACATTACAAAATACTGCATCAAACATATTATGATTGAGTCGGGCTTCATAAATTTGGGAGAGCTGTGTCACCGGAATGTCTGAGGTGTGGAACACGACCAGGAACACTTCTGCATACCCAATGGAACCACCTTGTTGTCCATCATTATTGCGAGAAAATAATAAACAAATTAGGCCATATCTGCAACATATCCCTACTAGCGGCTCCCAAATATGTTCTACTGGGCATATCCACGGATATTGTTACCCCAATTACTCTTTTGTAACCTGTGTCTGGTGGTGGTCAAGAGGGATATTGGGGGGGCTCCTGAATTGCCAACGATAGAAGACTGTAAAAGGGGTGTGAATCTTTATATGGTCGGCCAAAAAGGTCACAAATAGGCCTCGAGGATTCCCGAAGAAATATGGTAAGATCTGCGGCCCCTCGTGTAAGTACTATGGCCTGGAAGAACCAAGAGACTGTGAACTGCCTACACTGGAATGATTATGGTACCCGCCCTAACACATCTAAATATAATGGGAATTGTATTCAACAATGTATTGTTCACCTTTCGGGATACTGGGTACTGTTATGTAATTATATATCATGCAGCTGTTTCCAACTCGATGACACTATTTTTCATTTGTTAAAAATCAAGAAAAATATATTTTTTAAAACAGTGGGTTGTACCCCAGCTATTTCATAGGCAAGAAAAAAAGTCTGGAGTTCTGTCCAATTCTCGATCTAAAGTATGGCAAAAAATTAGTCACGAGTGAAATCGTGTTTGCTGCCCTTTAGCCATTCTTTCCTCATTTCCACCAGTGACACTGATTGCACTGATAGAACTGCAGAATGCCTTCTTTCATACACCTATACACAAGCCATACCAGAAATTTCAACAATTTTATGTGTGAAACTCCCATTACCTATATATAGTTCTGCCATTCATCCTAAAGCTATCTCCGAGATTTCCCCCTTCCCCCCCCCAAATTTAATGGTGAATGTTAGCCTACCCATAAATGCCTTATTGGTGAAATCCAAATCTGCATCACAACTTCAACTGGACATGAAGTATATCGTGGTTCTTCTCTTGGATTTCGGTGTGCAGATCAACTTAATAAAGTTGATTCTACACCCAGTGCAACACATGCAACCCTTGGGAGTTAATGAACCCTCTGCAAGCAAACAAGCAAAATTGTTTGCTTTAAGGAAATCCTGTCATATACAATCACTCTGGCAGCAACAGTAGCCCCCGTAAGTGAGACAAGTCTGATTTTGCTTGGCATCCTAGTTTCGTTTATCTTTCTACATCTGAATGGCAGAAAATGGATGTGCCCTTTACAGGAATGTCTAGCAGACTAGCGGTGTCAGAAAATAAGAGCCTGGGAAAAGAAATTGAGACTGACCAACTCTGACATTTATTCACTTCTGTGGTCATGTGCAACAGTAAACTAGTTGCAGAGATTTCAGTACCAGAAACCACCTACTTCTGGCACTCATTTGTCATGGATGTGTCTATACAAGTTCACATGGGACTCCTGGCTGCTCAAAGCAATTGGCCACCAATGCAAAAACAGAACTATATGCTAGAATTGATGGTGGTTCATCTGGCTCTCAAATCACTCCTTACCATCCATTTCAGCTACAGCAGTACTGTCAAAAACAAACACCACAGCCATGCATTATACCAACACACAAGGTGAAATAAAATCAAGGGCCTAGTCAAAGAAGATAGTCTATCTGTCACTGCGCTGTAGCGCAAAACATCTACTTGTCAGGGGTCTATTTTTAGGGCTTATGGAACTGGAAGGTAGATGAGCTCAGTGGCTGGTATCTAAAGCAAAGATTTAATGGTGGTGCTTATTCACAAATATATAACAATATTTCAAAATTGGCTGGATCACAGACAGGCATCTACTAGAGCCAGACAGCAGTGGACTGGTGAATGGAGATGAAACATGTGTTGGTTAGACAAAAGAAACACTACATTGTCATCTGCATAAAATAAATGGAAATAGACTTTCGAGCAATTAAATAATGGAAATATCATGTGTCCAAGATGATTCATATCTTATGTTTAAATTTTAGCATATTTTGGTGAGTAGGCATCACCATTACATTTCTGTGTGAATTTACTAGGATCAATGTTGCACCCTTTATAGATCCTCCTGACATTTGCTTACACTTTTCTTCTGGGTCCCTACTCCCATAGTCATCATCAAAATGATGCAGTGCAAGATCACAGTGATGCTCTTTCCTCAGGATTTCCCGAGACCATAGTGGTATCAACATTTGATTTACCTGTTGTTTTAGCATGCCAGACGTTTTGGAATCCAGATCTGCTTGCCAAAAAATGGGGTAGAATTCTTCATTCCAACATGCACTTGCTGATCTTGATTTCCTGGCTCCTATGAGCCAACAACACAGGCAAGTGAATTTGCCAGATACTTGCATAAGGATTCTGAAAGCGAGGCCTTCACTCAGTATGAACTTTGAAATGGAAGATACTCTCTCATGGTGTATCCTAAGCCAAGTGAATCTGAGAACTTCCAAAATCTTACCTGTAAAAGTCCATTTCCCTGTCATTATGGTTTAAATGGAGAATCCTTACCAGGCATTCTTAAATTATTTTTCTCCATCATAATGGTTAAGGCTTTTCTTGAAGTTCTGGGTAAAGTTTTTTTTTCCTGCTCAGGAATCTCTCCCCAGCTTTTGAGCTTTTTGTTGTTCTTTCCAAGCTAAACTCCCCACCATTTAGTCTAACATACAAGGCAGATCTGAAGCACTATCGTAGAAAGTTGTTTTTCTTAGGGCTGCAAGGCTGGGTGAGCTTCAAGTGCCGTGCTCTGAGTAACTTTGTTTAGTGTGCCAGAGCAAAATGTTCACGTAATAACTTCTGTACTGCCTAAAGTCTTTTGCGAATTTTCAAACATTCAAAAAGCAAAAAGTCTCTAGCCTGAATTTGAAAGGAGTTTTAAAATGCTACTTAGATAACGCCAAAGCTATTAACCAGTCCAAAAAGCTCGCCATAAATAGTGGAGCTGTCCACACTGGATTAGCTTCCACTAAACAAACCATGGCTGGCATGTATTATTGGTTATTACTAAAAAACATAACAGACCACTTCTGGTTAAGCCAAAGGCACATTCTACTTGTGGAAAATAAGCAATTGCTGTCTGATGCAGAATGTACCTTTTTCAGATATTGGCAATAACTTGAAGCTTGCTGGTCACATTTACAAATCATTTCTGGATTGACTCCTGCTCCAGAAAGATACTTAGGTGGCTGGTACCTCTTTGTGCAAGAAGCTGTTTGACTCTTTGCCTTCACTTTGGAATCTTTCTCCAGGGATGAGCTTAATTGAATTTACTTTTCTAGTTTAGTGTTTCTAGTTAAGGAAGAGAATCCAGTGACTGTAAAACAAAAGTTACTTACCTGCAATCAGTGTTCTCTGTCATGGATATTCTCAATATAGCTTTCCCTTATTTTCAAAATATTTTTCTTCAAAATGGACTACCTTGCTCACCCTTCCCCTAATGATGGGAAGAATAGCAGCTTCTAAAATTCTTAAAAGTGAAAGCCTATTAGAGGCTAGACTATAGCTGTGTTTTTAGCCAATGATTTATAGTTTTAATTTAGTTGTTTGAATTTACTTTAAAAAAAAAAAAAAGCTCATTGAAAATGTGCATTGTGTAGGAATGTTTTTATTATAACTTTTTTTTAAACATGTTCTGTTCTATGGATCCCATCCAGCTGCAGAGATATAACTATGACAGAGAACTATGATTTCACGTCACCAACAACAGCTAATACATGAGCTATATGTGTTGCTACCACGGAATCCTCTCCTTGTAAATTTGAAGCAGATCTTGCAGCAAACTATCTAGTGAGGTCATAGGTAGAGATTGAGGTAATTTCCTGTATACATAGAGGAATGTTTACTTTATTAAAAAAGGTAAAGGGAAGTTTTTGTGTGATATTTGCAGTATTGGGCTGAATTTATGTTCATTTGGGACTTCCTGAACTCTAGATTAATGAACTCTATGGGGTGCAGATTGAGGGACTACGGCTCCCAGACTTACCTACCTGTGAGACTGCCCACAGCCCTAGCGCACCCAAAGGTGCAAGGACGGTACATGTGTGGGACACCCGAGAGGTGTGCACCCAGATGAAGACTGGGCTGTGGCTAGTCGTGGCTGGGCCACCTCTCTTTTGTTTAGTTCACTGTGGAACTATTGCAGTAAGATCTGGCATAAAGGGTTTTTACACCGGAGCTGTGCCCCTGAAATGTATTTATGTTCACTTCACATTTTTGCTATGGGGAAACAGAAAACACAGGGAATTGCAGTGTAAAGGACATTCCATCAGCTTCCATAAATGCCCCTGTTATCACAAACTATTTGACATCAGTTTTGGGGGCTCTTAATTCAGAAAGTGGCCAGATGGAGTAAAAAATTGATGCAGTTAGGTGGCATTGTTTGTTATTAGCTGCTGCTTCTCAGTTATCAGCAAAGGCAGATTGTTCATCTTCCCTGGTCAGTGAATCTTTGGTCTGTAGCCCAAGGTCAGATAGGGTTCTGAGTAAGGTCATACATCGGGTCACTGGAACAAATACGGATACCCAGGAGAATGGGACTTGTCTTTTGTCTTGTGGTCAGCAGGGAAAGATATGAGAGGGGACTGCTGTTAATCTAGATCCTCCATTAGACAACATAGACCTTGACTCACCTTCATCACAAAAAAGTAGATATAGTAAGCAAATTCAATCTAAGAGGAAGTTTCAGCATCAATTTATGACAACAGGGAGATTTGATGGACTTTCCCCGCCAAACGAGAAACAAAATGAAAGTGCCACCACTAGCATACTGGCGCAATCAGTTGTGCTGTTAAAAGCCTACAATGTTTTATTTCATATGTTAGAGTCTGTGGTCAGTTCCCTAAGAGAGGACTTAGCAGAAAAATTGAAGCCGGGTGGAGGGAAGTAGTACCCTCTTGCGGCCATTGTTTCCAGTATCAACTGGAACAGGACCACCTGAAGAATAGTCAGTTGGCTGCAGGCCATTAGATAAACTCCATGTCTGGTGTCTCCTCCTCTTGGTCCAGCCCAGAGTCTGCCCGCTTCAGTGATAGCTACCCATCTTCCCCCTGAAAGTCAGTACAACAACATTAATAATACAGGAAGATTAATTATTGGACCCCCGATAGAGAAGTCTCCCCTAAAGGTCAGGAAAATTAACAAATTCAACTGATCACAGAACTAAACAAGGCACCTCAGATCGGCCATTACCACCTGAATCAACTCCCTCTGTAATCATTCTGGACAATTTCCCGACTTTAGCCATGGGGAAGAAAGAAGCAGAGGAAGAATTAAAATATAAAACAATGCATTGGTTGAGGACCAATGCACGCTGGGTGAACTCTCTCTCATATAAGATGTTAAAAGTAAGAAGAGTGTCAGGAGTAGGCCATGTCCAAAACCCTTGGTGAGGGAGTGTGTAGTTAAACATTTTCAGATGCCCGTGGGTGGTGAGGAATTTACTTTCAACATTAAACCATCTGGTGAACTCTCCCTCCGGAATCAGAGCTTTTCCTTTAGGCCACTTTTATAGGCCCTCACGGGTTTCTCATAGGAGGCAACCGCATATTACATGAATCAGGCTAATCTGGTGGCCTGGACACACCCTCCCCCATTAAAACTCACCAATCGTTTCTTGGTGCTAAATAAACTACAGGAGAACTATTGACACCCACAGGTGTGTAGTCAGCTTGACCTTACTTTACAACATATACCTACCTCTACTTCCTTGGTTAGGACAGGAGCTATAGGTTATTCAGGATATCAAGATCAAAATGCGAATAGTCCTCCTGGCCAAGCTGAATTGGGACATACTCTTTCCATGTTATCTTCAACTATTGCTTGGATTCGCTCAACATTAACAAATGATGATTGGTTGGGAATTGTCACTAATTTTAAGCTGATTTGTGTGCAAGACACTTGGGCACTGAAGGATTTCTTGGTAAATGTTTTTCTTCCATACTGTAGCCCTGCTGTTTCAGGGAGGGCGATCGATGGATTGAATATTTCAATTTTCATTAAACGTTGCAAGGCAAAAGTGAAATTACTAGGTTCTTCCCTCAACTGTTATTGTTGTCTTAACTGAGCAATATTGACCTATTGATTGTGAATTTTTAGCATAATCTGTTTGACGATCAAAACTCTTATGTTGTAGCTATGGTAAATGGGGTGATTGTAAAGTCCAGTAATGTTAGTCACATGTTTTGTATCTTGTAGCTAGGCGACTTTGATTGGCCAACATGCTAATTTAATGATTCAAGGGTGTGCGTATAGAAAAAAGGAGGGGGTCAAGCGTTATCACACTTTAAACATTCCCCGTATGGGGATGCACTGAAAAATATCTTGATCACAAACTAGTTCATTTTTTTTTTAACTGACTGTGTGAAGGCCACCCATAATCACCATCCAACTTTTACAGGAGGACCCAACCCTAGTTTGATAAATTCTATGTTAATTGCTAATGATTATACTTGTTTAGTGACTGATTCTGTCACTATCATAACCGCTTCGTAGCCTTTTTAAAGTTAGATTATGTCACAACTGAGCCTAAGTCAATACAATAACTGCAACACAAATGAAGAGTGCAGAATAAAATGGGAGCGGATTGATCCGAAAAATGTTGAGGGGGAAATTGTGTCTGAAAATGATCAGTTAGTTAATAGGTCCTCATCGAATGAGGCCTCCCTCCCGTGTCTAGTCCAGGATTATAAGAGTTTATGTTGTGTTCTTTTCTGTGCTTTAACAGCTTCATACCCCTTGTCAATTTCTTCCACTCCTAGGTGGTTTAACATCACTTGTTTGAAAGAGCATAGGCAAATAAAAGTGGCTCTAAAGGCTTCCTCAAAAGATAGGGAAGCAATTAATGCTGCCCGCAAGGTTCATTAGGGCATAATTGCAACTAGAAAGGCTTGTGGGTTCTTCAAGGGATATGAGAAAATTCTGAGAAGTCATAAATCGACCGATGTTTATGGAGTGCCCCCCTCCAATATAGGATGTTTAATTTCTGAAATGTGCTGGGTTACACACTTCTTTCACATTTTTAACCCTTTTAATAGAGCATTAGCTCTACAAGAAGATGAACTGAATATGGGGAAAGGAAGACAATCAGCTCCCTAGTTACACCAGTCCATTTCAGTTACGGATGTTCAGGAGGCTAATAGGTAAGGTACATTCAGTGGACCTGTTTAAAGAAAATCCTGACCTATGGGCTCCACTGCTTGCCAACATTTTTAAAGCTGCTATTATTGGCCCGCTTCCTTTATCTTGGAAGGAGGCACTGTGGTCCCAGTTTCAAAAAAAAAAAAAAAGGGGGGGGGGGGGGGGGCAAAGCTGACCCGGCATGTTATAGGCCGAGCTCCCTAATAGATTCCATAGTTAAGATCTTGGAGATAGTTCTTTTAGCATGCCTAGAAGTGTGGCCTACTTCGAATAATATTTTAGAGAAGGCCAAATATGGCGTCAGAAAAGGAATAGGCACATTTCAGCAGTGTCTTAATTTGTCACTAATTGGTAAGTACACCAAGTCCATGAAGGGCACTTTACATCTAACGTTCATGGAGTTGTTGTGTGCTTTCAACACTGTCAAGAATGCCAAACTGTGGGACATGTGGGGTGTGTGACATGGGGGGGTGGAGGAACGTCTGGTCACTCTCCTCCAGAGATTGCAGTGGAAAACTACGGTCAAGATACACTATGGATCGGGGAGATTGCACAACTTCTGTTGTCTTAACTGAGATCATCTGTCAGGTTTGTATTCTGGCCCCCGTTTTATTCCTTATCTATATAAACGGTCTAGAAGCCCATTTATTGCAAAAAGAATTTGGAGTTTCTGAGAGTAGGCACCCGTTTTATCCCTTAGCTTCCCTCTGGAGATGGTGCTTTCATTTTAGCAAGACAGCAAATAGTCTACAAAAAGCCCTTAATGCCTTTGTTGATTTCATGTCTTCCTTGAATTTGAAAATAAACCACCACAAGTTCTTTATAATGGTATGTGGGCCAAAAGGGACTATGTCTAAGACCTATTATATCTAGGGAAATCTGGTAGGAAAGGGACCTAAGTTTTGCTCCCTGGATCTACTTTTTAATTCACAACTTAACTGGGATACATTGCTTGTGCTCAACAAAATAATACAGCTGTAGAAGCTATTTTTCGATTTGCAGCTAAATTGGGCCTCAGATCTGTGAAAAAATTGATATCTCTTTTTAATAGTAAATGGTTGTGTGTTGCTACTTATGGGACTTGAGTGTGAGGTTATCGTGGCTGTTCCAGACTCTGGAATTTCAGAAAGTGGTTTCCTTCACAGACTTTCGATGGCTCCCCAGGGAGCCTTGCATTCTTTTGCCATTCTACAGTGGGTCTCACATTTTTAGAGGTCTGTGTGGGATAAGCCTCCACCCCCTGCTTTTATGGATAAAAATCTGGCTAACACCAGAACTGGAATTTTCTAGACATATCCTCCTGGATTGCCTGGCCTTGTATGATGCTGAAAACATTACTTGGCTTGGCTACATACATCATAGTTTTAGGGAGCTGGGCTTCATGGAGTTTTTTGAGGAACCAGCTCAAATTCCACAATATAACCAGAGATTTAATTAAGATAGATAATTAAGCACAGGCCAGTTTAAGCATGGGTGCAAATCCCTCCAGTCCACCTCACTGCTAAATTTGGAAGTTGCGGTTTTTAGTCAGGAGATAAAATCTTTTACAGAAAATGATCAATATAGATTTTATTTAACTAGGACCCTATTAAGTGCTGCACATTTTTTAAGTGCCATTTCCAGTCAAAGGAGGATGGACTGATAACCTCACTCCATGTCAGTGTGACAACATTTTTGGACAGGGCACCCTGCACCTTCTTCTTTTTTGCGCACTTTATAAATCCTAAAGAGTAAAGTTCCTTGTGCCCCTATTGCGCATGCACAGTTCTAACTCATATTGAGAATGTTTTAGATTTTTTATGAATTTTGAAACCCCTGAAATTTGGAATGCTGTGATAGGTTTTATTAGAGAAGCACTACATGTTAGGAAGCGGTATGGTTAACACTGTTCTCATGATGTTCGGGCTTGGGGTCATTTTATTTTATTTTCAACGTGATGACGTATGCTGTTGTATTAATTGATTATTTGGTTGTATTGCTTTGTTAACTGTATTATGTTTAATTTGTTTATGGCTTTATAAGGCGAATAAAGATCTATGAATCTGAATGATCAGTATGTCTCCATATGTATAAACCAAGAATCTTAAAGGGGTGTATTTTTTTCACATCACTTTATGGATTTAGGACTATAGTAGAAAGATAGTAGCTGTACCTGTTGAGTTCTGTCACTGAGAAACTACCTAGTCCATTTCAGTAGTGTTTATTCAGTAGAATAGTCTGATAACTACTGGGTGAATAGTAAATGGTCAACAATGTTGACCACTGACCTCAGTTCAAGTAAGATGTTTGTGCTGACTCCACCCCATCAGCGATTATCACTAGGTGAGGCACTACCACTTCAGTCCTTATTCCGGGTCTAAAGTTTGCTTGAAAAGATTCAAATAGGCTTGCTGTGTATACATAGTTTTGGAGATGACCTCTAACAGCATTTTGTAAATGTTGTGCTGTGTATAGCAATATAGAATTGGGCCAAATGTTTTAATGGATCAGTAGTGTTTTATGGGTTTTTTCAGAGCCATGCTATGTATCTTTTTAGTTCAGCTGGTGCATTGCCCATGATAAAGAACACATTGAGTGTCCATCGACAGAGGAGTGTTTTTATTGGTGCTACTGTAATAAATGTACAGGCACATATGTCCTGAGATGAGTGTCTAGGCTTGCTGTGAGTTATCAATGTTTGTTACTCTTGAAGGTTTAGTACTCATCAGAACAACTGTGGGTCCCAGCTTCTACTGAAGTTCTAGTGTCTAACAGATGTATGTGTCCATCCTACCTGAAATTATTTTTAACATTTTGAATGTTCTCTCACCATGATTAGGTGAGTTCATGGATTCCTACAGAGATAAACTATTCTTTATAAGGTGTACTTCCTTATCCCTGTTTCAGAATATATATGGGCATATTTGTTTCCCTTTGTATTGCTAGGGAATTGGAGCCTGGAAATTGGAAAATGACAATATTTGCTATACGTCTCTTTGTAGATGGGAATACTTGATTATTCATCCATAGTGTATTAGAACATCATTTGTCTGTTTTTCTTCAGTAGTGAGTGATGTGTCTTAAACGTAACCCTTGAAAGGCTTGAAACGGTAGAAATTTTACTTTGCTGTGTCCCTCACCCCGCCGATGCTGCTATTGCGTGTTTGAGGCCCTCCACCAACCGCAGGCACCCGCCTGCGCCTCATCCCTGGTGTCTAGTGGGCTGCTCTGGTAAGCGTTCCCAGACTTGTGCTTTATTGTGCTTTGTTTTATTGTGCCTTATTTCCACTGTGGTTCTGTGCCTTTTTGCCCCTTGTGCGCTCCGTGCCCCTTGTGCTCTGTTGCCGGCTCTCCTCGAGCCGTTTCTGCCTCTCTGCCTTCCCGCCGCTGTGTCCCTGCGGCCTGCCCCCCTTGCACCCCCATTTGCTCTTCCCTCCCGCCTCCCAGCTGCTCCTCCATCCCACCTCCCCTTCTTACTGGCGGCCGCTGGGCGGCCGCGCCAGAAGCAAGCTTGTCTGCGCCCATCCACGCCTGGACCGCGCCCAGCGCCAGTCCCCCTGGCCCACAGAGCCCCCGCACCACCAGATGCCGCTACACAGCCATTGACCTCCACGCCCTCAATCCAGGACGCTCCTCCGTCTGCTTCCAGTCCACTCCGAAGCACACCAAAGGACCCTTCTCCTGCAGAGCCTGCAGCTTCGCCTGCACCCTAACTACCAAGCACCGCTACAGACCCGCTGACAACCACCTCAGCTGCATTCTCCTCAACACCTGCTCCGTCCACAACCACGCAATTGAACTTTGGGACCTATTGACCTCATCATTTCCTGACGTCGCATTTTTTACCGAAACCTGGATGTACTAGGCCTCGGAACCAGACATAGCCATAGCCATACCTGAAGGCTACAAGATCACAAGAAGAGACGGAACTAACAAACCAGGAGGAGGAATCGCCATAGTCCACAAAAGCACCATCAGAGTCTCTACCAGCACCCACGACACCCTCAACTCCGCCGAGCACCTCCATTTAAAAAACCACGTCAACGCCAACACCACCCTCAGAGGAACTCTGGTCTACAGTCCCCCGGGCCCCTTACCTCACTTCTGCAACGCCATTGCCGACATCATCAGCGCCCAAGCCCTCGCCTCAACTGACTACATCCTCCTCGGCGACCTAAACTTCCACTTAGAAAACAACAACGATATCAACACCACCAACCTACTCGACAACCTCTGCTTTAAGCAACTTGTCACGTCGCCCACCCACACTGCAGGATACACTCTCAACCCCATCTTCTCAACCAGCAACCACGTCTCCTTCAGCCACGCCACCGAACTCCACTGGACCGACCATCACTGCATTCATTTCTCCTTCCAGAAGCCGCTCACTCACCACCACACCACTCGACCCCCCCCCCCCGCCGCCACAGCAACAAAATCTCGACAGAACAGCTGATCTCCACCCTCGCCCAGGCACCACCTCCTAAGACCCGGGACCCCAACTCAGCCGCCACCAACCTGCATAAATGGATAGACGACTGCGCCAACACCCTCGCGCCGCTCAAACAACCCGCAGACATCCACCACAGAACCAAGGCCAGCTGGTTCACCCCCAACCTACAGGCCTCCAAACGGGAATGCTGAAGAATGGAGAAGACCTGGCGCCTTGAACCTACCGAATCCAACCACATCGCCCTCAAGACTGCCATCTGCAAACATCACCAGCTGATCTGCACCACCAAAAGAACCTACTACAAAAGCCGCATAGACACCAACGCTCACAACAGCAAAGAGCTCTTTGGCATCATCAAAGAACTCTCCAAACCCAGGCCCTGCTCCTACGAACCCCTGCCATCACAGGAGCTCTGCAACTCCCTCGCCACTTACTTCCGTCGAAAGATCGAAGACATCCACAACAGCTTCAACACCCAGACCCACCAGCCAACCATAGACAGCCACGACCCCAACGCACCAAGCGACACCAACCTCCTTTGCACCTGGACCTGCGTCAACGATGAAGACACCGTCAACACCATGACCTCCATCCACTCTGGCTCCCCCTCGCACCCTTGCCCACACCAGATCTCCGATAAAGCCAGCGACATCATCGCCCCCCCACCTCCGCGCCATCATCAATAGCTCCTTCGAGACAGCCACCTTCCCGGAAAGCTGGAAACACGCCGATGTCAATGCCCTGTTGAAGAAACCCAAGGCAGACCCAGATGACCCCAAGAACTACCAGCCCATCTCCCTCCTCCCCTTCCCAGCAAAGGTAATTGAGAAAATCGTGAACAGACAGCTATCCCGCTTCCTGGAAGACAACAAAGCGCTCGATACCTCCCAATCAGGATTGTGCAAGAACCACAGCACTGAGACCGCACTCATTGCTGCTACAGACGACATCAGGACCATGCTCGACGAAGGCGAAACCGTAGCGCTCATCCTCCTGGACCTCTCCGCAGCCTTCAACACCGTTTGTCACCACTCCCTTTGAACACGCCTCCACAACGCCAGGATCCGTGGCAAGGCCCTCGACTGGATCTCTTCGTTCCTCACTGGATGAACCCAGAGAGTCCGCCTTCTGCCTTACCTGTCCGAATCCTCCAAGACCATCTGTGGCGGCCCCCAGTGATCCTCCCTCAGCCCAACGCTTTAGAGTGTTTACATGGCCCCTCTCGCCAACACCGCACGAACTCACCACATCAACATAGTATCCTATGCAGACGACACCCAGCTGATCATCTCCCTCACGAAAGACCCTACAACCGCAAAAAACAACCTCCACAATGGACTTCACGCCATCGCCAACTGGATGGAATCAAGCCGCCTCAAGTTAAACACCGACAAAACAGAGATCCTCATCTTTGGCAGCAACCTCTCTGCCTGGAACGACTCCTAGTGGCCTACCTCCCTAGGAGCGGCACCCACACCCGCCACTCAAGCACGAAACCTGGGAATCATCCTGGACTCGGCACTCAGCATGTCTCAGCAGGTCAGTGCAATCTCCTCTTCCTGCTACAACACTCTTCGCATGCTCCACAAGATTTTCAAGTGGATTCACGTCGAAACCAGAAAAACAGTCACCCACGCCCTGATCAGCAGCCGACTGGACTACAGAAACACACTCTATGCAGGAACGATGGCCAAACTAAAACAAAAATGCAACGTATCCAAAACGCTTCCGCCTGCCTCGTCTTCGATGTTCCACGCCGTGACCACATATCTGCCCACCTCAGAGACCTACTCTGGCTAACCGTATCGAAGAGGATCACCTTCAAACCTCTCACCCACACACACAAAGCTCTCCGCAACACATGTCCGGCCTACTTCAACGACAGACTCACCTTCCATACCCCCACCCGCCATCTCTGCTCCGCCAGCCTCTCACTCGCCTCCGTCCGCCGCACCACCGCCAGAGGAAGATCCTTCTCTCACCTCACTGCGAAGACCTCAAACTCCTTACCGCTCCACCTACGCCAGACCCAGGATCTCCCGACATTCAGGAAATGCCTCAAGACATGGCTATTCGATCAGTATTATCCCCTCCCCCCGCAGCGCCTTGAGACTCTGATGGGTGAGTGGCACGCTTTATAAATTACTTGATTGATTGATTGATTGCAAAAGGGAACTTGGAATTTTAATTTTCAGAGTTGAGTTGCAAATCAGTGGTGATACTTTTTGTGGAAGGGACACTCAAAAAGAATATGCTTGCTTATGATTACTGACAACTTGATGCAAGGTGATTGGAAAGAAGAAAAGATAGTTGTCTTTGTCTTGGGAGTTTTAAAAAGAATGCAAAATTCTGCTGTGCTAAATTAGGTTGTAATGAGGAACGTAAGAACATTTCTCTGGCAGGAGACAGAAGAGATCTTCAGGGGTGTGGAATTTATTAAAATATCTACTTATCCAGGGGACAGGTTGCTTCTCAAATCTACTTGTCCTGTAAAAAGATCTACTTGTCCCTTTGGTGCCATGTAGTGTGGCGACAAATTATGGCAGCAATCTCATTATGTAAGAGCTCTGATAATAGCCTCTCTGACTATGCCAAGGCTACTACCATAGTAGGGCTTGAATACTTGCAGTTTCAATCCCTACTGTAGCAGTTTCCTTATTTTGCCACCTTACTGCAGATCTGCATACTGGGGCTGGAGGAAGCAGTAAGCAATAGTTCCAGGGCTAGAATGCCTTTGAGTCTGCAAACCTACTAACCTGCATGTTTTAAAGATTTTC
This sequence comes from Pleurodeles waltl, assembly GCF_031143425.1. NCBI lineage: Eukaryota > Metazoa > Chordata > Amphibia > Caudata > Salamandridae > Pleurodeles > Pleurodeles waltl. Next base: position 788,080,722 of record NC_090439.1, on the reverse strand, counting down.
ACCAGCTTCTCTCTAATATTTTCCCATAATAAGAAAGGTTGGACATTTACTCCTGACAATTGCAGAATTAGAACTTCTTCCAGGGTTGGGAAGGAAGTGGCCAGAGGGAAAATGAACTTGCAAATGCTCAATAGATTTTCACATGAGCAAATCTACACATGCGTATTTACCCATGCTAAAATACAGTTCACAAATATTTTATAGGGGTACGACATATACCATGGGTGCACTTTTGTGACTTTAAGAATTTGGGGCCACATGTAGGTAGGTTCAGATTTGTGCTAGCAAGCAGCGACATGCAAAAAGCTACCTACATGTGGGTCTTGGTCCCTAATTAGGTCTGGTGTTAACAAAGACATTTTGTTTTTATTAAACTTCTATTTCTCTCTCTTTCGGCTGGCTTTACTGTGAGTGATCGCATTCTGCTCTTCCACAAGGAGCATATTGGCACACAAAGAAGTTTTGTTCAGTGTCAGGAACTGCAGTGGCAATCAGTGACGTAACGAAACTGGAGGGTGCCCCTTTGCAAAGAACGTGGAGGAGCCCACTCTCCAGACTCACTCAGGGCAGGTGCTGTGCTGAAGGGGCCCCCTGGAGGGCGGCTGCGGGGCCTTTGTTATGCCACTGGTGGCAACGTGTGCTTTTAGAGTTCAAAAACTTTGGGTTTTTTTTTTGCCAGTGTTTGTTACAATGTTGAGGGCCTGGTAGCTCCCACAACAATAAAGTGTTACAAAAGCCATGTCAAAACAAGACACGCATTGATGAAACTAAAAAATATGTCAGACCAGTTGGCTTTGTCAGTGTTTGTTTATTTTCATGCTTTCCATATTCGTGTTGAAAATGGTTACACTGATTTTCCATTAGAAATATTTTTGGGAAATACTAGCATGCATCAACACATTTTACAAAATGACACTTCATTTGCATCTAATCAGAGAGCATTCTGGGAGCATTATACTTAGCCTCATAGCCTAAACTTTTCAAACATGTGTATACACGTTTTTTTTTTGTACTGGAACCAACGTCAGTAGTGAAGTGTGACCTTAAAACATTTATTTACAGCACTCACCCTAATAATGAAGGCTTTCAAATAATGAACCATAAATACAAGTTCGAACAGCATTATATTTTGGAAACACATTACCTCAACTGCAGAGAGTTCCACTCTCTGTAAACAGGCAGCCAAAGGGTTTGTGCTGCAGAGGGTTGGGCCTACTTGTCCCAAGGACAAAGTAAACATAAAAACTTGTTGCCCTTGACCCCAAACAAGATGTCCCGGGCCTCGGAAATCGAGGATTTGGCCACCAGATGACTTTGGTAGGCAACCCCTAATTTTATCAGAGAAAGAATAATTAACCTAGTTCATGAAGGACATAATCGCCTGCAAGATTACAGAGAAATCACAATGTGAATATAAGTGGCTTACAATTAGATGGGCAAGTTAAAAGGGGCAGAGAGAGAATGTGTGGCATACAGTCAGCGTGGTAAACTATGTAAAATCAAATTACAACCTGCAGTGGTATGTAGGATATAGCTTTCGCCTTACGAGACCTCAATAATGGGCATTATGTTTGGTGATCGTAAATAAGAGCTCTGTATGGCTACAGGTAGTCATAGTAAGTTATATGTAAAATGTAATTTGTTTTCTTAAAGACGTTTTAAGAAGAGAAGGATTTCAAAAATTAATTCTAATAGTGGCATGGAACAAACTTCAAAAGACATGGCCCACTCCATCTTTCCTCCTCCCAACCAGGGGTGATTCAGTAAATAGACATGAAGCTGCTGCAACTTGTTTATATGTCCTGGGCTTCTGGGGAGAGGGGCAAGGGACATTAGGGACCGAATAAGGTTCATACAGCCAAGGTCTGGACACCTCTTCTTCACAGCAGAAATAGTTTTTAAAAAAACACCTGCTCCCGACCGCCACACTGTTAGAGCAAGAGCATCCCCTGGGTGTTGCACAGAATATTCAGGGTGGCTGTATAGCAAGGATGATATCACATGCCCTGTACTCCAATTGTCTTGAATGTATGTCACAACTGGGTAATAATGCAGAAGGTGCAGCCCATAAATGATGCACTTGATGAAGTACTATGCAACATATCTATTTTGTTAAAAAGGTGCAGAAATATTGCTCTGTTCTGAATAGTTCATTTCCTTCTCTTAGGGTACATCTCTTGAATGAGTGTGCAGTAGTTGCCAAGGCATAGTAATGTTTCTCGTTTTACCAGTCAACATTCTTAAAGAAACCTATACTTGCTCTGATGTTTTCAATGTTTTGTTTTCAAGTTACTCAGGGATTCATTTCTGATTCTGTATTGTAAACATTGACTACTGGATGGGTCGTATGGTGTAATTGGTTGTTGCATACTTTTTGCATGGAGTGTGCTTAGATTACTACTTCATGTAAATAAATAATGTAATTGTAAGGCTATTTTTTTGTGAATGATATTTAGGTTCTTGGTCATTGGTGAACACCGTTGTTGAAAGTTAATAAATGCTTTCATGGCACTGTCAGGTCATATGAATTTAATGCCTGTCTTGTTAGTGCAGCTGTTTATCAGAGCTTTTGCCATTACTCTTCTAAAAATACATTAGGACTTGGAGCAATAAACATCTTTCTTTATTATTGGCTGGGTGGTGTATCATTCCACTTCCTAGTAAGTGCTTCTATTGAAGTGCATGAAGTGTATGTGCCAGAAATTATTTGGGGAATATAGAGAGTCCTACCCCTCACCCATCCCAAAAAAACAACTTGCTTTATAAGCAAATATTACCAGGACCCCTGCTAGACCAGGAGTTAAGTATCAAAAGTTGGAGATTGCTCTCTGCAGTTGCAAGGGAATTCTGGGGAATGGGCTTACCATATACATGGATGTAATTGATACCTGGCCGGAAGGAAAATACAGGAGCTGAAGCCTAGAGCAGATTGGAGCAGACTGGGATATGAATAGTGGACAGAAACCGAGTAATGCCTGTGGAAGGCAAAGCTAGAAAGACTACACATTTGTTTTACAATAAAAAATGGGAATGCAATGCTAAATTAAAAAATCAGAAGAAACGTACACAGCTGCCATACATCTTAGTATGTATGCTTTCTGGAATCAAATATATTTGTAACACAAAAGCGATCACAATAAAGCAAGAAGCAAAATTGAGAAACAATGCTCAGGAAAGCAGGATGGGATTTAAACAAACATGCAATGGGGAAAGTATGACCGAATGCAGAAGAGCAGACAAACCATATAACCTATCTGGGAAAACAAGACAAGCACTATAAACTAGAACATGTGAATCTGCTGAGCAAGGATAGGCAGTGTGAAAATAGATCAATGAACACTGAAATATAGGGCAACGAATATGCATGCAAGCATGAGCATGATTGGGAGTCTACAGACAGAACAAATGACTCTTCAGTACTGTATAAATGTATCTACAGGAACAAAATAGCGACAGAGGAAATAAAGCATCAAGGAGCAAGGAACAGAGAAGCAATGGAAAGACATCTACTATTAAAACTAGTAACAATGAATCTGCAAAGCACACATAAAATAGGAATAGGTCTTCAAGTAGAGCAGCAAGTCGAATAAGGTCCACACAGACTCAGCTGTTCCTTAAGATGGTTGTGAAAACTTTGAGCTCACCTGAAAGAGATGGCTGGCAGCTCGAGGGTGGATGGATTGGGTGCGGGACAGGGGGAGATAGGGGGATGGTGTGGGAGTGTAAGGTACGGAGAAAGCCAGGTGGTGAGAATCAGAGCTTCAGCAGTAGAAAGAGGGCTCTGATGTTACTTGGTGAGGGCAAGACTAGAAAAGCTAGATGGCACAACAAGAGAAAAAGGGAAACTTGGGACAGAGTATGCATTGGAGCAGACAAAGGAAAGTCAGAAACATTTGTATGTATGGGCCAGTGAATCTGAGGGGTGCAGGAACCACGATACCAAACTGTATTCACCTTCAATATGTGAGCTTGACACTGTTTCAGAATGAACTACAAGGACCAGATTTCATCAATATGATGTTGTGAACACCGTGACTGGACAAAACTAGAATAATATGATGGATGGAGTGTTGAAATTTCTCAAACATTCACCCCCAGTCACAGATCTAGGTTTAATCCATCATCATATTGCTCTTCACGTCTCCCTAGTTTGGACCAAGCCATATGCAAATCAGCCTCAACCCTCCTTCCCATGGCAATAGTCCAGCACAAACTGCCAAGCCAGTTCGTCCCTGGACCGGAAACAAGCATCCCAGACGTGGATCCCTTGCTTACTGTGCCACTATGCCACTGGATTCAAGCTAGCATGGCTGATGAGGGGCTATATACCCCGGTCCAGGGAAGACCTGGCCTGGCAGTTCGGGCTGGAATGTTCCCCTGGAGAGGAGGGTCAAGACTGATTTGTAAATGGCTGTGTCCAAACTGGGGTTGCATAGTGAGCAAAAGAACAATTAATTTAACCCAGATCTGTGACTGGGGATGAGTGCCTGAAAAGTTTCATCAGTCCATCCATCATCATGTTGTGTTGCCCTAAGTAGCCAGGGTACGCCTAGACGTGGGGTCCCTTGCTCACTGTGCCACTAGATACAAGCTAACCTAGCTCATGAGGGGTGGTGCCCTAAAACTGGTCCCAGGATGCTTGTTTCCAGTCCAGGGAAGACCTGGCCTAGCGCTTCTGGCTGTACTGTTCCACTGGGGAGCAGGGTCAAGACTGATTTCCATATACCTAGGTCCAAACTGGGGTGGCATGGTGAGCAAAAGAACGATTAATTTAACCCAGAACTGTGACTGGGGGAGAGTGCTTCAAAAGTTTCAGCACTCCGTTCATCATCCTTTTGTGAAAGACCTTGACTGGAGAAATAAGTGGAGTGATGTTTGCACTTTGTCCCCACAGGACCCTCGTGAATGCCACCTGGTGGCAATGTGCTATCAAAATGAAGGGTCTGAGTAACCTACATCATGTGTTACATATTTATTTAAAAAAATACTTGTGCTTTCCAAAACTGCATAAAAATAATTTTCTTTAAAAATAACAGCTAGAAATATTATCCAGCATTTACATACTGTTCTTGATGAGTAGTCATTACTCAGTCTCCCACTTTGTTTTCAGAGTTGGATCAGCCAGTTTCTTTTCATTGTGAGCTTGCCCTCAAAATGTGTACTATATGCCCTCTTGTTCTGCCAAGTCTTTCAATTTGCTTTCCTCAGACCCTACTGTTGAGCATTTTATTGAGTAGGAAACCACACAGGCATGCAACATTCAGACTTTTTTTTTTTTTGCTTTTTATTTAAATGTAATATATTGTCTTTATCGTGTGCAGCTATACAATCGGCTTTACTGTGGGCAAGTCCCTTGGGGAAGAGGAGTAGAGTGTACTTTGAAACTGTTCGACACATCACAGACACCGGGGCCCTTTTCTTTTAGTGGGTGTAAGAAGCGGACTGTGATTTCCACTCTCCATCATATGCCGACTGCTGTCTGCCTTCTTGAGGGTACTTGGAGATTTGTAAACTCATTTTCTCTGGGCTTCGATGTGCAGACTGCCTTCTGCCTATTTAAGAGAGCTGGTTGAACATCCACAACCTGTAGGTACTTTATATCTGTTCTCCCAAATATTTCAGTTCACTTTCAGTTCAATTCCAGTTCAATTCCAAGTTTCCATTTATGAGAGCGGTTGCTTTGTAGATGCATTCCATTTGTCTCATGCTTAACTCCAATAAGATTCTACTTCGGAAATAAACTCATCGGAATCTGAGAATTACCCTTGACCAAACACTAGCCGTGACCTAGCAAGTGTGTAAAATGATGACCGCTTGCTTTGACACTCTAAAAATGCAGAGAAAGATCTTCAAACTCCTCCCCAATGAGAAATGCAAATCCATTATCCAGGACCTCATTTTGTTAAGATTAGATTATGGTAATTCACTCTGGCATCTCTGCTACCTTACATGCTCAAAGTGATTCAGAGCTCAGCAGCAATACTGATAATCAACATACCTAGAAAAGCACATATGTCCCAGTTTCTCTGCGACTTACACTAGCTTCCAGACTGCAAGAGAGCTTTCTTCAAGATCTTGTACCTAGATTATAGGACCCCTAAAGGTTTTGTTCCTAAGTAGTTCCTTGGAAAATTTCAGCCATGTTCCAACATGGTCCTGCACTGTCGCTTGTTATATGTGCCACTGTAGCTTGTCTTTATTGTTCCTATCTGTGTGCACCATTGTGATCCATTTTCATTTTGTCTGGATGGGAAAGTGTGCCATTGTGATCCTTTTTCTTTGTTACTCACATGCAATGCTGTTGCCCTCCTGTTTAGCTAGTTGTATGTGCAATTTTGGTCCTCCGTGGACGAGCATGATTTTATGTGCTGCTTTAATCCTCATTAAATAGAGCCTTTTTTAATAAAAACACTTTGAATTGAGTCTCCATATTACAGGTACTGCATCATTTTTTTACATATTTTCCAAATTACATCGGTTATTTCACAGTAAAAGTGTAATACATTTTCATAAATATTTTAATTTTGAGATACCTAACAGTGTGTCGTACTGTAGGCCTGTGCTGCTCACTGTTGATACACAGAATCAGTAGATAGTAACTCTATGCGGTAGTGTAGTCTTGCACTGCTTGTGCTCGGGACATCTTGCATGCATTGATAAAACCAATAGGTCTGGCTTACATGTGCGAACGCTTGCAAAATGCATTTGTGCATACCTGTCTTTGAGAGTAAATTAAAGCCACATTTATTGGCATTGCCAGTGGCTATATGTTTTGTGCTGTGTCAGTCTCAAAACTCAAGCCCTCTGTGCTCACCTTTCAGTCTGTTAGCTTCCCTTCTTTTTGTGTGGGAGGCTTTGGCCCATCAACTGTATATGAGAAACATTTTTACTTAGTACCCTGAGCATTTATATTTTTTCTAATTTAAAAACCTGTATGAAATTCGAATGTAAAGCGTCTTGTCCTTTCCAGTTCTTCACTTGACTGCCATTACCTATGAAAATTGGCCTTTCTTATGAAGCAATTGTTTAAAACCCTTAAGACCTGTTTGTGACACAAGCAGCTTTCCATGTCTTACGAAAAAAAAAAATTGCTTTATACATGTTATGAGCTAAACATGAATACTAGCCTCCTATTTTATAGCGGTTTCTATTTCTTCCAGAATAAGAGCAGTTGGCACAGCAGCTGTGAATATGTGTCTCGTTGCGACAGGTGGGGCAGACGCATATTATGAAATAGGAATTCACTGTTGGGATATGGCAGCTGCGGCAGTCATCGTCACCGAGGCTGGAGGCGTTGTGATAGATGCAACAGGTAAACACTCATGAAAATTTTGACTTCTTTTTGTAGATTCAAATTAGTCATGGCATGATATAATATGCAGTGAAATTATGCCTACTATATATGGTACAGCTAGCCATTTTAGTCTCTCTCTTTTTCTCATATTAGTTAACTCAGTGAAGTTACTGTAAATGTTTACAGTGATATTATCAAAGAAATTATCAAAGATGTCAGGAGTGTTGTAATATCTTGGGTAATTAGCAGTGCACGGCAAGGGTGTGAGTTAAAATTACCTTAGAGTATGACTTATAGTTGCTTGAAGTAACTTTATAACAGTTGAATTTCTATGGTTTTGTACGTTTAACATGTGAGCCTATGTTGGAGGTGATAAAGGATACCAAAGTAACCCTGGGAATACAAATAGCGGCAGTGGCGGGGGAAGTAAAACATCTCAGAGAGGACCAGCAGAAGCTTGCTGACTGCATCAAGGAAACTGAAGGTACCCTGGAAACTATAGTGCCACAGGTGAAAGACATTATTCAGAGGGCCTCTACCATGGAGACAGAAATGCAGGCTCTTGTGAATAAACTTGAAGATGCAGAGGGCAGATCTCGTTGACACAGTGTCCGTCTCATGCGGGTGCCAAAAAGAGTAGAAGGGCCTTAGTTGGAACTCTACATGGAGGACTGATCTTGGAGTAATCCCCCTTGATATTTTTCTCTATTGAACAAGCCCACAGAATCTCGGCAAATTACCCCTATCTTCCCCAACCCCTCACCGGGGGTCGAATCCTCATCCAGTCAAAGCAAGATTGATGAACTTCCGGGATTGGGATGTAGTTCTCAAGAACGCACGTAATAATGATCCCTGGAAGGTAGACAGCCAAGAGGGCAACCTTTATCCTGATTACACCACCCAGGTTCAACAGTTGAGGGGGCATATGTTCCGGTGAAAAAGTTCCTGCGCCAACTAAAATTGAAGTACGTGCTCCTCTACCCAGCAAAGCTGACAGTAGAGCATGGAGGGAAAACACACTTCATGGCCACACCTCAGGAAGCATAGGACTGGCTTGAGATACAGGGCCTGCCCACAGGACTGACCGCTGGATGCAGAAATGAGGGATGGCTGGAAAAACAAACTGGTTAAATGTTGGAATAGCAGGAAACACAATAAGCCTACCCTCACTCAGGACCAGATGAAAGATGTACAGGTGTAAATCAGTGTTGGAGATCAACAACAGCAGTGATATCTTGAGCAGCAATAAATAATGAACCTTGGCGCCAGAGGGCAGCTTTAGTAGATGGCACCACACAGTGTCAAATCGAGGCTCAGATGATGAACAGTTGCCAGTTGTGACACCCATGACAGCTGATCAGATGGGTTAGACTGAGATGACACCAGACAGAGGCAGTACAGGAAGCTTGGAAACAGAACTGGTTACCGATGGGGAGGTCGAACTTGGTGCCCACACCTATGGGACCTGCCTATCTTTCAAACCCCTTAGAAGATGCTGGTGATAGACTACGCCCCAGCAAAGGACTTAAGTTCTGTTTGTTTGATTTTCAGGTGTGAGGACCATACCTAATCTGTCTTTGGGGGGAGGTTTGATGTACATACATGACACGTTAAAGTCGGGAGGGGGACGTTTTGGGTTATTGTTACATTTCTTGTTTTCCTTTCTGTCTTCACACCACAGTATAAGAATTTGCTTGAGTCAGTTGATCATTGGACAAGAGTATGGAAGGGTTGGAGAGGGGAAGTATACCATGATGCACCTGAAACAGCTGTTGATATTGGCATGGAATGTTAACAGGTTGGGTAAACACACTTCAGAGGGTGGGTGAAATTCTGGCTGAGGTACAGCATGCACAAGTGATATTGGGGGGAGGGAGGAAGGAAATTCAGCTTGGTATTAGATACAGAACTCGACAGGACTAGTACGAAAGCAGAAGGGAGAATGACAAAGGGTAGATTGGAGGGCCTTGTACAGGCATTGGGGCTGTTAGATGTTTGGAGGGCACTGCATGGCCAGGAGAGGAGATATTCATTTTACTCTGACTCCCATGGAGTTCATACCCAGCTAGGTTATTTTTTCACATCAGATCTGCTACCAGCTTTGGAGAGGCGGAATATTTAGCATGAAGCATAAGCAAATGCTCCCTGCTTGAGGATACGTTACATGATTATGTGCATCCCGGGGGTGGTTGGAAGATAGAGACGTGACATCTCAGAAATGAGCAAAAGGTCAGTAGTGTCGAGCAGGCCTCTCAGTGTTATTTTGCTGAAAACCGAGAATCTGTTCGAAGTCAAGTGGTCCTATGGGAGGAATATTTAGCCACTATCATGGGGGTCCTCATTGCTGGGGAGGCCAGGGACCACAGGAAGCGAAAATAAAGATTGTCTGACTTGGAAAGAGAACTGCTGACATTACGGAGAGGGCATACAGCCTTTGCGAACCCTGAGGCAAAGACGGGAGAATACTGTCTGTAGCCTCAGATGAGGTTAAGAAAATGTTCCTAGCTAAACAGAAGCGCTTATATGAGGCTTGTAATAAAGTGAGAAAGTTGCTTGCATGGATTGGAAGCTGGGGAAAAAAGGGTATGTTTACAAGAGGACTGCATGCATCTGCTGGAGGGGTGGTGCGGGATAGTCAGGAGATAGCAGAAGAGCTGCCATTGCAGCTCGCTAAGCTTCTATGACTCCCAGTTGAGTGTCCCGGAACGAGAAATTTTAAGCTTCATTGCACACTGTCCTATAAAATAATTAGACCAACAGCTGGCTGACTTAGACACGGACATATTGGAGGAGGAGGTCTTCATGCCTGTGGGCCAACTGCAGCAGGGAAGGCTTCGGGTCCCAATGGGTTCCCCGTGGATTTCTTCCACAAACTAGTTTAATGGATGCCCCCCTCTGTACACAGCCTTTGAGGAGGCGCTTCAGGCAGATGAACTCCTGAAGGATATGCACGGTAGTACTAGTCCCTAAACCTGGTAAGCCCAGGGATAGATGTGACTTATATCACCCAATATCACTGTAAAATGCAGATCTCAAAATCCTAGCTAAACTTTTGGTGAATAGGTTGAGAAAGGTGTGACAACACTGATACACCTTGATCAAAATGGGTTTATGCCTGGTCGGTCGACAACGTTGAACCTCTGTAGGCTTCTCAGTAACCTGCCTGTGGTGGAGTCCTCCTCCATTGGTTGCGCTATCGCCTCACTAGATGCCAATAAGGCCTTTGATTCTGTCGAGTGATCTTTTTTATTCGGAGTCTTGGAGAAAATGGGCTTTGGCCCTAAATACCAGAGATGGATACAGCTGCTCCATGACTGACCTTGTGCGAGAGTGAGGGTTAAGGGTTGCACCTCTTGTGAGTTCCATCTGCACAGGGGTATGAGACAGGGCTGCCCTTTGTCTCTGATGCTGTTTGCACTATCAGTTGAGAGTCTTGCAGAATGAATATGGGGGTATGCACAGATTTGGAGGTGCCAGGAGGATTTGATGAAGAGGAGAGGATCTCCCTATATGCAGACAATATTTTGTTTTACTTGACCCAGATACCTGCAACATTCTATAGCCTGGAAGACATCTTTCAGGTCTTTGGGGAGGTTTCTGGGTTTGTCATAAACTGGGACAAATCTTTATTCTTTCCGTGGGTGGCGGGGGGGGGGCAGGACCACTCACTGGCATTGCCCCTTAGAGTGGAGAGGACCAAATTTATATATTTGGGGATCTGGATTACAAAAAGCCAGGGTGTGTACTATGAAGCTAACATTGGAAGTCACTACTGATTTCTCTGGTGGGAAGGGCAGTAATGTTTAAGAAGTCGTCCCTTCCCCGATTTCGTTATATTCTTCAAAACACACCTTGTAGAATCCCAGATAAATTCTCTGCATGAGTCAAGCCTCTGGGATGTATGCTGTTATGGGCAGGTGGACAGCCGAGGATGGTCCTGTGTACTCTCCAGTGATCTAAATATGAAGGGGGATAGTGCTGCCGAGCATTTGCAAATGTTGTGAGGCTGCACAGATTAGTGTGGTCAACCAGTGGGCATATGCCCAGCGGGAAGACCCAGCTTTAAGGATCGACCGCCATGCTATGGGTAATCAAACCTCTCTACACTGGCTGTATGGGGGCACACTAGACTTGCCACTGTGTCCGGTTGCAGAGTTGGTGGTTTGGACTTGGAGAAAGTTAAATCAATTGATGGGATAGAGTGCCCGATTCACCCCAAGAACTCCGTTATTGGAGAGATCTAGGCTGCCAAAGGTGGTGGCTCTGAAGGGGCGGAGGTGTGAGATGCCAGTGGAGTGATCCCCTTTGAGCATTTGCAAGGGAATATCGGATGCCTGCCACGCAGTGGCTGAAATATACCCAGTTGATGGCAGCTCTTCAGTAAATCACCCCCTCAGATGTGGAAACGCAGGAGGACTCTCACTGGAGATGAGGTTATTGGAGGGATCAGTAAAGGAGAAATTGATCTCCCCAACATATGGGACATTGATGAGAAATACTCAGCCCTTTTTGTTGGGACTGCAGGTAGATGGATACGGGACTGTGGGGAACAGGACAAAGACGATTTTGAACGGGGCACTTATGGTCCTGTTGGAGGTGACCATTCCAGTGTGTCCCTGCCTTATCAAACTTAAAATCTTTCATGGAGTCTATTACACCCATACACTGCGCCCTAGACTGGGTAGAGTGGCAAACGCTGAGTGTCTCAGGAGATGTGGCCTTGAGGGCATCTTTTACCCCTTTTAAGATTGGGAACTTGTGGAAGGAGGTCGGGATAACACTGCAGGGTGCAACGAGGCTACAGCTGTGACTGTGGCCTGAGGTGGCATTGTTGAGTATCTGGGGACCGACAGATCATATGCGCTATCACAAATTATTAGTCAATTTAGGGTGCATGGTAGGCGAAATGGGACATTGCTAGGAAATGGGATTTCAGAACTGCTCTTCAACACCAAGAGTGGGTTAATGGCATGGACCACTGTAGAATCATGGAAAAGGAAGTCTTTTGAGGTAGTGGTTGTGAACATTATTAGTAGAAAATCTGAGTAGGATGGGCACCGAGGGTTGGTTAAAAGTAGGTGTCCACAGGTGCGACATAAGGTGCATGTGATGAAGTTCCATTGTTGACAGTAAAAGATTAAACTGGCTGCGCGCTAAATGTGAGCCGAAAGTTTGAAGAACCTTGAAAAGTTTATGAATGACTGTAATAACATGATGATTTGTTTACGATGTACCCTGCCACGCAGCGATTGAAGTTAGCCACAGGGCCTGGACTCCAGTCTACCCCATGTCCCTCATGAAGTGCTTCTTTGTTTGGTGGAGCTGTGATCATATTTCTGTGCCTCAAGAATGCGTCTCCAAAATCAGTGGGAAACATGCTTGGTGTCCTCTTAATAAGCTGCCCATCTTCTTGCTAAAATGGGTGAAGACGTTGCATATCACCAAAAGGGCGAGGCTTCTAAGCCATCTTACATCCTTGTAGTTTTTAAATGGATAATACAATCTCTGGTCTCAGCTGCAGATGACAAGAAAGAACCCATTTGTCAGTTACTACATGAGATATTGCATGAGATATTACAAAAGAAGCAAGGATGCAAACCCCCCCTTCAAGGTTTACAGGTAACTCAACAGTGAAAATGCAGAAAAAACACACTTGCTTTGCCTTGGTCACGCTCACAAAGTTGGGATGATTACTACTTTACACAAGTAGAGCTTCAATTTGGGCACCTGCTTTGTTTTTATCTGCACATGCTTCCCATTGAAGGTTTAATTTCTGTCAAATGACCTTTGTGCCAGAATGAATCCTGACCCTCTGTATTTATTTATCTATATAAATACGCAGAGCAGGATTAATTATTATTTTTGTTTTTATTTGTAGGGAGCTCTGGGGGACCTGAAGACCCCTGTGGTCCCAGCTGGCTCCCAGCCTCCTGTGGGATCTGGCATTGCTCCTGCATGCAGGGAACTGCTGACTGTGCAGCTCCCCCCATGCAGGAGCAGTGCCCCAGGTTTGTGGGTGGGGGAAAAGATGAAATCTCCTTTTCCAGCAAGCGGGACCATTTTTACAAATCCCATTTGTTGGAAGTGGAGTGTTTGCTTTTTAAATGGGATAACACTATCTCTGGTCTCAGCAGCAGATGACAAGAAAGAACCCACTTATCAGTCACTACATGTGATATTGCACTCAGAAAAAGCAAGGATGCAAACACCTCCTTCAAGGTTTATAGGCAACTTTTAATGGTGGAAATGCAGAGAATACTATTTTTCTTTACCTTGGCCACGCGCCCAAAGTTAGAATGATTAGTACTTTACACAAGTAGAGCTTTAATTTGGGCACCTGCTTTGTTTTTATCTGTAAATGCTTCCCTTTGAGGTTTAATTTCTGTGACATGACCTTTGTGCCTGTATGAATCCTGCCCTGCATATTTATCTACCTTAAATATACACAGCAGGATTCATTATTTGTTTATTTTTTATTTGTAGGGACCTCGGGTGGGTGGCCTCAAGGCCCCCTTGGTCTTAGCTGACTCCTCACCTCCTGAGGGATCTGGCATTACTCCTGCATGCAGGGAGCAGTTGGAAATGCAGCTCCCTGCATGCAGGACCAGTATTTTCATCTCTTTCCCTACCCGCCTGTCTGCAGGTGGGGAAGAGATGAAATCTCCTCTTCCAGCAAGCGGGCGATATTATTACCTTAGGGCATGATTTAGAGTTACTTGAAATAATTCTAACTATAACAGCTGTATTTCAATGGTTTCGTGCATGTACATTCTGAACCTAACTATAACATCCCTGTAACCTTTTTATTTTTTAGTGGATTTCTAAGCTTTTTTAAATTCATATTCCTAACAGTAATGTCACTATAACCTTTGTTTTTTCAGTGAATTTCTATGTTTTTAATGCTATTTCCTGACTATAAAGTCCCTGTAACATAGGTGTGTGAGGGTGTGTGTGTGTGGTTCTATGGCTGTGTGGTGGGTGTGTGAGTGCATGTGTGACAGGCTGTGTCGATCTGAGTGGGTGTTTCAGCGGCTGTGTGGGTGGGTTAATGGGTCTGTGAGTGGGTGTGAGAGTGCCTGTATGGGTGTGAGTGGCTGTGTGAGTGGTTGTGTGGGATTGTAGGTGGATGTGTGAGTTGGTCTGTGAGTGGCTGTGTGAGTCTTCGAGTGGGTGTGAGTGGTTTTGTTGGAGTGTGAGTTGGTCTGTGAGTGACTGTGTGGGTGGGTTAGTAGTTGTGTGGGTGTGTTAGTAGGTGTGTGAGTGCTGTGTGGATATGTGAGTGGGTGTGTAAGTGGTTTTGAGGGCCTGTGAGTGGGTGTGTGAGTCGCTGTCTGGGTGTGTGAGTGGGTGTGTTTGTGAAAGTGTATGTGTGTGTGAGTAGGTGTGTGGGCCTGTGAGTGAGTGTATGTGTTTTTTACTTACGGTCTGGATCCGCAGATCTACCCGAATCCATGACGATCCCAGTGCATCTGCGGATCCTTGTGCGCTAAAAAAAAATGCTTTGGGACAATTTCTTGTCCATGAGGGGTCCCTCACGGACCCCTCCATTAGTTCAATGCAGTCTGGGTACCTCTAACCTGATCCCTTCTATTACTTTTTAATTTTATTTGTCCCACTGGGACCGAGTCCCGGTGAACAAAATGGCGGCCATAAACTTCCCTCTCAGGTTGGGACCAGCCAATCAGAGCATTGCTGTTGGCACGTTGATCCACAAAGGAAATGTGGTGGATCTGCGTCCCTAGATATACTAATTTATTTTTGCTTTGATAACTCAAAAACTACTGAATGGATTTACACCAAATTACAAAAAGGCTCTGCCTGGACCAAGAGCTAGCTGTCTGCTAAATTAAGAGTGATTCTGTCCAGCGGTTCAGGCTGTCATTCTAAAATCCCTATGGGAAATTACATGGCATGGGAAAATCGTGTTTTGGGACGCTGTCTTTTTCTCAGGCCCTGCTTGACGGATCACCCCAAAACTTTTCACAGAGCAGCTGCAGAGAGTTGCGTACTAGTTTTGAACATTTTGTGAAGATTCATCAAGCACCACCAAAGATATTAGCATATCCCAAAACTTTTTTTTCCTACGGAAACTAGGTCCTAACTATAACTACCTACTGGCGATCTCTAGTAGGTAATAAAATGTATATGTATATAAACATATATGTGTATTACTTACTGGCAGTTGCAAGTAGTTGTAGTTAGGGCCTAGCTTCCATAGAAAAAGCATTTTCTAACTTGCCTATATCTTTGGAGCCGTTTGACGAATCTTCACCATTTTTTCAAACAAAGTGTGCCCAAGGGTCTTGTTGTGCATGGAAAGTTTTGGAGTGGCCCGTTAAGTGGGGACTGAGTAGTGGGAGGGGGAATTACATCATATTTGATAGAAAGATTGCTTCTGGTCCAGAAAGTAGCCTTTTTGTTATTTGGTGCAAATTTATTCAATAGTTTTCGAGATGCTAAAGGACATCCAAATTTGTATATCTGGGTGAAGCCTAAGCACAGATCTCATGGTGAGATCTGATTGGATGTCCGCAATTTAACTAGAAAGTGATGGCAGTATACATGATAGCACCCCCATTGAAACACATTGTAGTGAATGGCAGGTTTTGAGGGTCACAAAAAGGAGAACATGTAAAGGGTGAGAACAGATTTTAATTATAATACAAATAATTTGTTTCAAAGGTAATTTTACCATGTGAAAATGCCTCCTGCTAAGATTTCATGTATCATGTTTGAGAGTAAACTTTATTCTCATGATTTTCCCATAGAGGTTGTGGAAGGTGCACCAGAAGCTAAAATGAGAACATATTTTCTGTAAATTCACACTATCTTGCTCAGCCATATGAGAATGAAGTCTGCCATTCTCAGTAAAACATACTTCCAACAGGAGCAGCCTGTCAGTTGATTCCCTGCAATCTCCTAGAGTGTTCTAAAGAACAACTAGAGCACTAATAGTCTTACTTATGACAAAAAAATAGCCATCCTGATTGAATGAAACTGGTAAAACTTACAACATTAAATTTAGAAAGAAACTAAATGAGGGGTTAATGTTATATAAATTATGGCTAGTGCTGTAATAAGACAAACTGGGGAATGTATTAAGTGAGTTCTCAAAAATCTTCCACTTCTGTTTCATTAAAACACCTTGACATGCAGACTGAATTATGCACTTTCAACACTAGCAGCAGACTTTCAGTTTACTACCTGGTGAGCAGCAGCTTTACTAACGTGTTCTAATGAGCAACTAGAGTGCTAGCATACTCAATTTATGCCAAAAGAGTGGCACATCTGAATGTAATCTTTATGGAACTGAAGTGGAAAATAAAAAGCATTTTCTACTGAGGAGACTGCAGCAAATGAGGATTTTAGGGAGCTTCATAACAAGTATGTATCCCAATATGTTCACCAGAGAAAACAAGATCCCAGATGTAGCACAGATATTGTCTATGGGATTGCCAATGGGATTTGTGTGCGTGGATGAGGATTTTGAAGGTGATCCTCTTGTCGATCGGAAGCCAGTGAAGGGATCTGAGGTGTGAGGAGATGTGTTCATGGCATGGGAGGTCCAGGATGAGGCGGGCGGCTGCGTTCTGGATCCTCTGGAGTTTTTGCTTGAACTTGAGTGTGGTGCCGGCGTTGAGGGCGTTTCCGTAGTCTAGCCTGCTGCTGATGAGTGCATGGGTGACGGTCTTTCTGGTCTCTATGGGAATCCATTTGAAGGTTTTTCGCAGCAAGCGGAGGGTGTTGAAACAGGAGGAGGCGATGGCGTTGATTTGCTGGGTCATGGAGAGGGAAGGGTCCAGGATGATGCCGAGATTGCATGCGTGGTTTGCGGGTGTTGGTGGGGATCCTAGGGCGGTGGGCCACCAGGAGTCGTCCCATATAGTTTTGTTGGGGCCGAAGATGATGATTTCGGTTTTATTGGAGTTTAGCTTGAGGTGGTTAGCTGTCATCCATTTAGCGGTGTCCAGGAGTCCAGCGTGGAGGTTGGTTTTGGTGGTGGTAGGGTTTTGGGTGAGGGAGATGACGAGCTGGGTGTCGTCTGCATAGGATATGATGGTGATTCCGTGTGGTCGGAGGATGTTGGCGAGCGGGGCCATGTAAATGTTGTAACAATTACATTTTAATGTATTTTAGTTTCAGTTATGGTAACTGTCATAATTAGTGTTACTGTGATGAAGACTTTGATTAAAATGAAGGGTTAATGTTAAAATTGCAATACTTATTAGTTTAATAATTAATTTTAAACAAATAAATAACGTGCTTTAGTACTAGGGTTAGTATTAAAATAATTGAATAAAAATACAACTATTTAATGAGATTTAAGGCTAGAGTTATCATTAGGCTTCTGACATTTCTAAGTATTTTAAATTACAATACAATTTAATTTTTCATTATTTAAAATTCCTTGAAATGAAATGTATTAATTTTTATATTTCAAATAGACTGCAAACAGAGATTGCATTATATTGCCAAAGTTCGTATTTTAGTCAGCATTAGTATTAATAAAGTTTAATGTAATTAAAGTAAAAATAAGATTGATGAAATGAGTTGCATTACAGTAAAAGCTTGAAGGTTATGGATTGGTGGGTGAAGCAAACTTAAGTGCATGGGTAGGTAACGGTAATAGAAATAGAGGCATACAACCGGGTCTTGAGACAGCTTTTTCAGGCTCCCGAAACGAAGGAGATCTGTTGCTGTAACCTAGTCCACAGCTGCTGACAAGTAAAGTGGAACACTCACCCATCTCACTCTTCATTTCTCTGAGAGAGAGCATAACCAGTTGGGAATCCTCCTCCAGAGATTGTTAGGGGTGAGAAAAGAAGACTTCAGGGTGGACCCCTGATAAGATGTGCATGGCCAAGGTCCATCTTCCTCCTACATGTGATTGCTGTTCCATATTTTCTGCGTACCCAGGAGTGTAACCTCTAAGGGGGGTTTGCTCCACAATACCAGATGCTGTTGGCTCTTAACAGAATGATATTGCTCCCATATGAATTCAGCATGTCCGGTCACACCTATAGTGAGCTGCTGTCACCCACCACAATTACTCCTTGGAATGCAAAAGTCAATTACACAAGATTCTTTTCAGTAATCCAATGCCTAAGTTTCATACACTTGAACCACTTCTTTCTACAGTCATGTCCTTAACTGCAGTTGATTGATTGCTGTGTCCATGCAGGACTGAAGTCCTGGAACCAGGTGGTCCCTGACTGCTTCCTGATACATCCACCTGCACATCTAAAACTGAGTAAGTCTATCAAGCTAAATCCTTGGGACCTCCCATTCAAACCATACGCTGTCCAATTGCAGTCTGAAACCATTGATCAACTGCTGACCCCTTAGTTGGGATGGTAACTTATTATCAGAGGGGAAACTGTCCCTTCCCCCAGTGTGTTCCAAAACAAGAAGCTTTTTCTTAAAAGGAGCACCCGTCCCTCTAATGGACATGGGCTGCTTTTAAAAAATAGTTTCCAGTATGGGAATGCAGGAATGGAGGTCTGCTGTACCTTGCAGGCTTCCATCTCTACATTCACAGCAAATCACAGGGGACTCAACTGAATCTTGCTTAATTAATATTCATTAAATCTGGGTCTTTTGTGACCCATGTGACTATACAGTTGGTGATGCGACCTGTTAGTAAGTAGGTCACATTGCAAAGTGCATCTATCCATAAACCAGGTGGTGTGCAAATTGCACATGGGAATTCCTTTTAAACGGTTAAATATTATATGGCTGTCTAAGCTAAATTAAAAAGGAAACTAAACATATTACCTTGTGTGTTCTCAATGATAAGTTATAGTCAGTCCTTCTTTACTCTTTCATGCTGACATTTTGACTCTGCAGGGTGCTCTTACAAATATAAAACCCCAACAACACTACTGCAGTGTCATATAAAATGCCTCACAGATTTAAAGCTGTGAATGTGCAGTTTCCATATATTAAAATTTTTTGAAAACCTCAAGGTACACCCAGCTTTCCTAGTGAAGCATGTGTAAGGCATCAGTCCATTACATATGAATATGCATCCAATAAGCTGCAAATGCCTTTCTACTTGTATGTCTTTGATTGAGTCTGAGGCGCTACCTCCTAAGTCCTGCAGGATCTCTCTGCAGCTTTGTGTACGGATGGGGCTAAGACTCTTAAAGCATCAGATTGTTACTGAGGAAGGTACCTATTTGCTCCTAAAAAAAGGCCAAGGTTGTGCCCACCTTTCTCCAGACTGACATTTATCCAAAGAGAATGGTTACTCCTACAGATTCATTGAGCCTTTAGTCCTATTGTAATTTTGTGAAAACATTGGGATAATTAATAGCAAGAATGGTATTTCTTTTTACCGACATGCTGCAGAATTCATTAGTGAGTGTAATCTGCCAGACTGTTGTCCTTAGAATTACTGCCTAAGGTATGTTGGTGGCCTCTCATTTCCTTAAGCTAAATAACTAAAACAAGTTAACACTCACTGCTTCAAGGCTGCCATAAAGATTCCTTAGAAGAAGGGCCCATAGGAACCTTTCATAGTGAAATATAACCAATCTGTTCCCCTACCTAACTTAAAAGGTCTAAGGCATGCATATCACCTCTGGTAGAAGAGGGTTTTTTTCCCAGGTAAAATCAAAGCACAATATGTAGGCTGTATTAGCAGACTTGTAATAATCTTAAGGCTGAATTTCTGACTGGACTCAATAACAATGTTAGTAGTATTTCTTTTTTGCAAACCCTTTAACAAAAGTGATCCACCATATGCCTTCTAATTTAAGTGGAACAGTGTTGTTGGGAGAGTAGATTAATTGAAAAATGGGAGTATTCTAATGCCTTTAACATAATATTTACTGAACAACAGTTGCAGAACTCCGAGGTGGTTGATAATTGTGTGACTAGTGAGGCTGCAGGTCTTACAAAACATGATCATGTGTCAAAGGCCCAGAGGGACCTCATTTGTCTGAATTAGAAGCTACTTATAGTCTCTGTGCCTCCTTCATCAGTGCTTTCATTACACTGTTTCCTGGTATCAAACTGCAGCTCCCCCCACCCAAAGATCCTGAAGGACAGCAAATACGGCTCTGTTTAGATGCTCTCCATTCCAGTTTACCTCCATGGGCAGTAGTAGACTATTAGTCCAAAATATAAAACACCGGAGATCACATCCATGCCTAGAAAAGAAGTGAAGATCATATATCAACATTATCGTCCCACCTGGTGGGTGACAGCATGCTTCTATGCAGGGTATAACAGATACCAGTGCGGTCAGTCAGTAGGTAGGCTGTTGGAAAATTGAACTGAGATAGGAATTTAATCTTTGAAAGTAGGAGGTAGGTGTGGACGTTGTAGAAATTGAAGAAATCATGACTATGGAGGAGCCACATGATATCCCAAGAGATATGGATATGTGGTACATTTTATGATATTGCAGTTATTTCAAGTTTCCATGGTTCATAGGAAAACTCTTGTCCTTGTCTGCTCGGCTCCATACATAATGTCCGTCTAAGAAAAGGTCTGATTTGGACCTGCTTAGCAATATAATAGTAGTTGTTAGGTATGAGGATGTTGGGACTTTTTATTAGTATTTATTATGTTAATTGTTATTGAAACATGCTCATGTGAGTTTCATGATTTCTTACCACTGTCCCTTATTTTACTAAATGTCGACCTGACAGATTTTGTGCAGGACATAGCGTAGGTTTTACGTTCCTTACAATTATGACTTTGTCTTCAGGTTTTCCTTCCACAACCATAATACTTATGAAGCCCCCTTTTTCTTCTCTCCATCATCTGCTACTTACATTCTGTTATTAAGACATGCTCATTCCTTTGCTGGTGCTCCTAGTTCCTTATAGGTAGCGTTCTTATAATTCCCCATGAGAGACCGACAAGCAGCTTTGCAAGCACACTTCAACGTTGACGTCAAGTATCCCATGTTCCTTCTTTAATCAATCCCTGTACGAATGCGGATCAAGTCAGAACTCATTTTTAGTCTTTAAATAAATAGGAATCACAGTATCTAGCAAACCATGTGTGCAGCAAGGCACAGGATGTTCATTTTTGTAAACTGGTTTGTAACTCTGCCCTCAGTGCCCGACTGCATGTGAAATTGATATACTGTAATTTTGTTTGTGCATATGCTTCATTAGAATGATAACCTGGCCAGATGCCTAGTCCCGCTTCTGGTAATGCAAGGTCCAGAACCTGCTGTATGACCTTGGGGGGCACACAAAGCATGCTCTCATGTCTGACATAGGCCTATTATCCATGCCTTGCATAAGTCACATAAGTGGTCATGGCAGCATACAAAGTTTTTGGTAATCATTAGCATGACCCAACCTTTCTACGTGATTTAAGGGAGAGCATGGTTGACTGAGCCCTTTCTTGTATGGGTCTGCTTCTATTGTTTTTGAACCCCTGGACCCTTGTGCTCACATTCTGTGGGCGTGGTGAGTGCGTGTGTGTGTGTGCGCAGTGGATGCAGAACACTTATGGTAGTCAGGACTGTGTGTGTGGTGTGCGACTGAGTACTGGGACAAGTGGGATCCATTTTGAATGGACACTGGTTTAAACTGCTGCAAAGTAGGGAGTGGCTACAGCTGTCCAGACTGTGTCAGTGTTCACTGCATTCCAATGGCTGGTGGGTGGAGACCCATTCCTGAAGGGAGGGAGAATGGAGACTAGCCTACTGTGGAAATTAAGCAAGGTGCATGTTATAAAGGGGTTGCTGATTAATTTTTGTTGTACTTTTGGTAGCTGTTACGGGTAATGGGAGGCACTACAGGCAAGTGCAAAGATTTCACACTCCATTGTTTCCTAGATTTGGTTACTCCTGTTTGATGCCACCATCATTGCTTCCTTTTCTGAGAGCCATCTTTATACACAAAAGCTGTGTTTGGGAAACAGCCTGTGATTAAGATATAAGAACGAGAACCAAAACAGCCCGGTTCTGTGACGTTACACAATGGATTCACTTCTGCTGTCTGGGAAATGAATAATAAAAAAAAATGTGACCCAAACCATCACACTTTTTTCCAGTGACAAGTTCTTCTGACCAAGGAAGATAATCCTTTGCAGAATACTCAAAGAACTGTTGTCTGACCAGGACTGGTACCTGCATCACAGTCAGTCCCCCAGATGTGGGAGGACATCTACACTTCTTGTTGGAGGAATATCGGGCTTTTGCCTTTGAGAACTCTTATCATTGAACATTTTTATGCATCTCACAGTAGGATAATCCAGAGTGAACTGCACCCCTGCCTAGTTGTGATTACTATGTCCATTTATTAGTGGTGATTGTAACTTTTAGCAATTTCTTATAGCAGATAGAGGGTACAGGAAGAGGTTTAGCGTTTCACTGAGTAGCGTAGATGAGATTACAGCTTTCCACCTGAAACCTGTGAAATTAAAGTAGTTTCTTTTTACTAAAAGATAAAAGCTAGGCAGGTCAATCAGTTACTATGTCTTCTGACTGACAGGTTTTCAGCTCTTTTATTTCAGACTACCTCCTTGATGCATCTTTTACTGCTCGCTACCCTAGGAGTCAAGTGCAGAAAAGATGTACTTGGCCTGATTTGCAGATCCATAAATGGATGAACACCAAAGGCAAACAACCTCAACCTCCACAGTTGTTATTCAATAGTTTCTGTCTGCCCTGACACCTTGAATGGTGTCATCTAGACAGTGACATCTGTAATGTAGCTTGCACACTGCACACATTCTGTAGGATGCTCATCAGGGAGGCGCCATCACCCAAACCACCTTCACCAGGCCTAATAAAACTGATGGCTTAAATCATACCATCACTTCCACTACTTGTTTTTCTAGTTTTATTGAGAGGGATACACATACTGTCCATCTGTTGTGAGGTGAAGTACAAGGCTCAGGGCAGTTAGTCTCAGCTACACCCCCTTGTGATGGTAGTGATTGGATGCAATTCTAAGAACAGGTTTAAAAGGATGCTGTGAAGGTGAACCATATGTGTTGTTAGGGCAGAATTACCCATCGATCTAAGTGCATCTTAAATCCGTGTATTACTAGTTGTGAGTAGTGATCATTCCTGAATATATATCTGAACAGTTTTGCACTATTTCCTTATTGATTGAAGAGAAAGAACTTCAGGCAAAAGCAGCTCGGGTCATAATGGATGATGTCCGTTCTAGAAAAAAACCTACTATGGTGCTTGCTAAATGGTAACCTTAAAGCAGCCTTATCTAGTTTTGGGAATGAAACAGTTGCACCTCTTAAACAGAAGACAGAGCTTTTGGTGGGTTCAGTACTAACCTGCATGTGTTTTTTCACTTCTGTAATTGCACAGATGACCTAATAAAATATTACACAAGGAATTCCTACTGGTTAAGAATTAGCACACGCATTTGTACTCCATGACCGTTGATTGGCCCAAAGTGATTCCCATTATTGGTAGTGACATTGCCAGGTGTAATGAAGCCCGGTCCCCCAAGGCTCTTCTCGCTCAGGGGATGCAGCCTACCATGTGTGCTATGTCAGGCCTGTAAAACAAATGACATGACACACAATCATGGTGTGGGTGCAAAAGACCCCGAGCAGTCTCCTACTGTTCTATTTATAACCTCTGGCTACACCTGGCCAGAGGGTGCGTGCAAGTTACATCTGGGTCATCAGGCCATACTGACAGCCTGGGTGGCTCACTACATCCCTCCCCATCTCTGTACGAAACTTCAATTTTGGATCACACTCACATATTCTCTGAGTCGCTGGCTTGGCTGTGGATTAGATCTCAATCAATAACAGGGGTGTTCAGAGCGACCAGTTCTCTGTTCATTATACATCTCCTCATGATTGGCTTCATTGGGGGGTTGTCTGTTCTTGCCCCTGACGAGGGGTGTCTCTTTTGGGGGCTAGTTGTTGTTCATTATCTTCTACAGGGAAATTGTCTATTATGGTGTCTTCCTCACTCTCTCTCTGTGTCGGACATTAGGACTCACTTTACGGAGCCAGAATATGTTTCTTGTGATGGTCTCTTGGCCTTTGTGAGCAGTTACCATCGTTCCATCGACCCTCACAACACTCCAGATCCCCAGCTCAAATGGCGTTCAGAACTTCCACCCTAGTTTTTTGTCTTTTAATATCACTTGGTCACCACACGCAAGGTCTCTAACAACTGCATGTCTCCACCTGCTAGTTTGTGTGTAGTTCCTCCTGTGTCTGTTCTGTGTTTCTTGCGGGTTATATCTTGGGGTTTCCTATTCCAGATGGACTGGGATTGTATCCCTCCTGTTTCCTTTTAGCACCATGAACTACCATGCTTTCTGTGTGGTGCAGTGGTATGTTCCTCGTATTCCTGTAAGAACCAATGTAGGCTGAGCTCAGGGTCATTCTTCTCTAGGACTACAGTCCTCATGTCCTTGAGGGTGCACATAAAGTGTTCTGCATCCCCATTTGCCTGTGGCCACTGAGGAGTGAAACAGCGGTGGCGGATCCCTAATGTTCGACGAATTCCTTAAACTCAGCATGGAGAATCATACAAACAGTGCAAATACCTTTTCAAGAGCAGGGGCCACTTTTACAAATGCTTTTGAATCCAGCATGTCAACTTTTGGGTATTTCAAACACCCTTCCACAAGGACCATTTTAATTCTCCTATCAGGGAAGCTCCGAAAGTCCATGCTTATTATGGACCAAGATGCGTTGCATGGCTCTTTTATGATGATATGAGTGGGGGCTTCTGGGGTAACTCGTGAGTTGACAGCAGTGCACCGTCGTATTAGGTCATCAAAGACTGCTTCAAGATTCGGGAACCGCACTTTTGCCTGTAGCCGTGCTTTCACCTTGGCTGTGCCTTGGTGTCCCTCATTGCTAAGGGACGCTGCTTGATGTTGCAGGCTTGCGGGGATTATTATCTGGTGGCCCATCAATATCAAACCGACTCGGGTGCTACTGAGTTCATTGCGGGTTCTCTACACTTGTACATGGTTCTCCCTTTTGATGCTTTGTCAATGTGTGGGGTCCCACAGGACGTTATGCCACAATCCCTTTTATATGGCCTCAGACTCATTGGTTAGCAGGGCATCATTTAAGGTGGCCTCTGATCTCCGTCAGGCTCATCACCTCTGGACACGCACTTCGCACCGCTAGGTGGATGTATTCTTCAGATGCTCTGGCATCTTCTTCATTCCCTTCGGTCTCCTTGTCTGGATGGCCTGACAGGTATTCGCATGACTCTTAGCTCCTTGTCAGTACACTATATTAATGCTATATTGCTGTAGTGGGATGGCTCAGTATTCTATTCAGGGCGGTGAGTGAGGAGCCGTGCCCAGGAATAGTGGTACAAGGCTTTGATGGTCTGTTACCACTGTGAAAGACCTCTCGGGTTAATACAGATGGAAATGGTTCCATGCCCACTTGATGGCCAGGACCTCTCTCTCTCTGTTTTAGCCTATCTTGTTTCATTCAGGGTGAGTGCTCAGCTAGCGAATGCTAGTGGTGCCCATTTTCCGGGCTTTACCTCTTGAGTGAGTACTGCACCGACACCTACCAGGCTTGCATCTACCAGTCAGGCTGGCATCTACCAGTTCTATCTTCCGTGTGTGGTCAAAATATGCCATAGTTGCCTTACTTAACAAGGCAGTTTTGATTTGTTAAATTTATTGTTCTTCCTGTTATTCCCATTTTCATGCTGCGTCTGCTTTTGTGAGGGCCCACAAAGGTTTGGTGATCATTGCTAATTTGGGGATGAATAGGCCACACTATGCGGCCATTCGGAGGAAACTGCGGACTTCAGATACTGTGGTAGGAGCCGGGGCTTGTTTCACGTCTTGCGATTTTCTATGATCTATCTGAATGCCATCTTGGTTGAACACACATCCGAAAAACTCAATAGAGTTTTGGAAGAATAAGCATTTTGTCTTTGTGCATTGAGTCTGTGTTCCCATAACCTTCAGATACCTGTGGTATTCCTCTGCTGTCATTGAGAATATCAAGATGTCATTGCTAATGTTCATGACCCCCTGGGGCCCGAGAGGGTCTCCCTGAGTGCATCCTGAAACACTTCAGCAGCAGGTGAGATCCCAAAGTTTAGCCTTTTGTACAGGTGCAACCACAGGTGGTTGGGGAACATTTTAATATACTTGCTATCTTCTGCTAGGAACAGCTGGTGGTACCCTGAGTTGAGGTCTAGTTTAGAAAACCACAGTGCTTCATTGAGGTCTGTGATTATGTTGCCCATGGCCATTGTCTGTTGCCTTTCTCTTTTGATCACTTTGTTGGGTAGCTTCATATCATTGCATGGGTGTACCTTGCCCTGCTGTATGGGCTTTTCAGCAGTGACCACGGGTGACACCCCAGGGGTGGGCCCGACACCTTTTAAATCACTCCTAGGTTTTTGAGTCTCTCAAGCTCCTCTTGAGCCAGGGGTCTTAAGTGAGCCACAGGTTTGATAGTTGGGTCGATGTGTAATTTTACTGGAGTATCCTTTAGGCACCCAAGTCCATTAAATAGTCCTGGGAACTGTTGTAGTAGTTTGTCAGTCTGATATGATTTAACACTGTATGTTAACAATATCAGCCCTAGGTCCTCTACTGTGTGGTTTCCAGTAGGGTGTGAGCCTCTCGGCCGACCACATGGAAGGTGGTGTGGATTTCTTGGTTCTTGGATCTGACTCACACAGTCATGCTGCTTTTAAATGGTAGAGGCGTCCAGCTGCCTATATGTATCTGAAGGCAATAGTGTTGGTTTGAGCTTAAGGCGGTGGCACTGCTGGGTGGCTATTACATTTACTAATGCTCCTGTGTCAATGAGAGCTTTAACTTTGTCTCCAGCTATCTCAAACAGGCATGTTGGTTGTGGTCTTCAGTGCCTCTTTTTGTCATTTGCTAAAGAGATGTAGAACACCTCTTCTTCTCAGGGTGAGTCGTCATCGCAGTGTTGATGTGTTTAGTTGCTCCCGCTAGTTCATGGTCCTCTAGCGACAGCTGTCTCACTGTTTTGGTGGGTATTCTTCTTCCTCTTGCACCTCAGCCTCGTTGCCCTCCTCGGCATATGGATGCAAAGTGATTGATTCTTTTGCACGTCCTCAGTAGCCACCATATGGTTGTGGAGTGGTGATGGTGACGCTTGTGGTTTGCTGGGCTTGCCTTTCATTGTTAAGGCATCTGCACGTTCAACGTGGATATTGGGTGTCTTCTCTGGTGCTTGGGTGATGGCTTGGTCCATCTCAGATCCTCCTGCGGCTGAGAGGTCGTGTGACCTACCCATGATGAGAATATCTTCTAAGCCTGTATTGAGTTGACGTAAGTAGAGGCCTCCTAGATTCTTGCTGCGGGAGCCTTCGGTTCAGCTGTGTTTTTATTTCCTTGTGCTGGTCGTCAGCTGTGAAGATGCTGACCAACTTGCGTAGCCATGCGTAAAAAGCGTCAATGGACTCTCCCTCTCGCTGATGGGCTTGACGTATTTTGAACAGTTCAAAGTCAGGGTTTAGCTAGGGGGTCAAAATGAGCATTAAGGGGTCTCAATGCTGCAACATAATTATTCGTGGCTCGGTGTTGGGCAGGTGTTTGAACAGTTTGTAGATTTCTTCCCCTACATGATGGAGCAGCAGCGAGCATTTGATCGTTCCATCAGTTTCTCTGGTGACCACGAAATAGGTGGCAAGCCTTTCTATCCATATATGCCGTTTGGGTGCAGCCGTTGCTGGATCTGCGAGTTCACTGAATGGTTGTATAGCCCTGAAAAGCATGTGCTGGTGTAGGATGCTGCCCTTGAGTTGTGCCTGTGACTGGGGTATGTTTGCACCATCTGCCATGGTGGTGGTGCGAGGGAGGCTGCTGTTGGTCTGAGGGGTGTGCTCATGGAGTCTTTTGAGTGATTACGTTGTGTGGTAGAGGCACCACAGGGTACTTGTTCGCTTCTCAGTTTCTGGCCTGCAGGTATAATAGGCAGATATCTTGTGATAAAGTTAACACTTGTATATCAGTCCCTTTACAGTGATGAGCACTTTACAATTCTTCTTTGTTTTTTTTTTGTTTTTTTCTTTGTGATAGCTAACTATGTGATCTTTGCTTTCAGTTTCACTTGCTTTGTTCTCCTGGCGTGTTTCAGTGCTGTGAGGTTATTCTACTGGGCTTGGGGCATGTGCACTGACGATGGGTGAGGCTGCCCGGCTTTGCACGGCAGTGCTGTGCTCTTGACTGCCAGCAGGCATCAGACGGCTGTTCTGGGACCGGATGCGGGAAATGATGAGGGTGCCGGTGCATGCTCTTGACTGCCAGCAGGCATCGAACGGCTGTTCTGGGACCAGATGCAGGAGTTAATGAGGGTGCATGTTGAATCGCAGCTGGAGAAGGTGAGACCGTGTTTCCCTGTCACTGGGAGGGGTATAGCGTGATGGGTTGTGCCGTGTCGTCACCTGATGCGGGATATGGACATGCCAGGCTGGGCGAGGCAGCGGCCCAGTACAGGTTCACAAATAGCTTGTTGAGTGACTAGTGGGGTCAGACGTGTGGGGTAGTCTACCTCGTCGCCAAGTGTAATGCGGCCTAATACCCCAAGGCTCTGCTCACACAGAGGATGCAGCCCACCACATGTGCTATGCTACACCTGTAAAACACACAGCATGACACATAATCATGGTTTGGGCGCAAATAACCCTGAGCGGTCTGCTAAACTTTTATTTATAAACTCTGGCCACGCCTGGCCAAAGGGTGCGTTCAAATTATATCCGGGTCATCAGGCTGTAGTGACAGCACGGATGGCTCACTACTCTGGGCACACACTCAGTCCCATATTTATACTTTTTTTGCACCGCATTAGCGTCATTTTTTGATGCAAAAGTGGCGCAAACTTACAAATTACAATTATGTTTTGGACGTTTGCTCTGCTTTTGTGTCAAAAAATGCAGCAAATGCGGTGCAAAAAAAGTATAAATATGGGCCTCAGTTTGATGTGCCTAGAGGTTCAAGCTGCAAATAAGCCAGGAATATATTTATGTTTACTTTTTCACTGTAAAACTAATCCTTGGGGTAAGGTTCAGGCTGATTTGTATGTGGAACAGACAAGCTAAAAACAATATAATGCAATGCTAACACATTACATTTCCATGAGTTAAGTAGTGTTGATTCCAGCATTTCCATTCATCACATTTCAGTTATTTCCCTGGTTTGTAAGTATCTTGTTGCTGCTGTGATTTTCTTGTTCAATTCGTTATTCGCTGTATTTTCAGATAGGAGTACAGTTTCTAATCTGTGTTTAGGTAAAGCACTCTGATGACTCAGTATTCATAGCTGTACATTATAGTTTCTCTTTAGTTATGTTTTTGTATTTGGCACTTCATTGTGGTGTAGTTTGTTTGCCTGTGTCATCTGCTACTCTATAGTTTGGGAAGGTAAACCATGCAAGAATTACAAGAGATGGGTAAAATCATAAAGCAGTTAATAGGAGCATGAGTGTTGTGTGTGAGAATCATATGAAAATGAAATATAAATTTGTCAGGAAGTGAGAATGTACATGCCACAAATGAAGGAGAATAGATGCTACAACCACTTGAGAAACCCACCATTGATCCAGAAAACCCTGTTAAGTATTCTCCTTTTTCACAAACACTCCTCCTTTTTTTTTTTTTTTAATAAGATCTCGGAATGCTTCGTTTTCTATACCACCTCGCTGCATTTCTGACTTCCGAAAATTTCATTTACCTGTACTGTCTTGCTTTAGAACTATATGCTACACTGAAAATGCACTTTTCTGTCCAACTTATTCACATCTATACTCTATAAAAAGTGTAATCTATATTAATGCGCCTTGACCTTTTGATCTATGCAACTTCCAGTGTGCATGTGCCACTTTAGGCATAACTAATGAGGAACTCACTATTTGGTTTTCTGTGCTCTGCATCCTTGAGAGATGTTAACTTGTGTTTGGCTTTTCTCGTTATCTATTGGTAGATAGCACACAAATGTTCTTCTTTTTTTAACCATTCCACCCTGACCATGAATTCAATGTTTTCTGATGGGTATGCAGTGTATCTAGCTCATCTCTTCCAAGACATACAACTATTTACTTCCCTGCTAAATCAAAACCCGTAACTGTGCTAATTGCTATTTGTGTTCCAGGTGACAAACTTATCCCTAGACCTCTGGCCTGATACCTTGATGTGCACTTGGACTTAAATTTGACCATGTGATCCTCCACAATCTTTGCACCCACTGGTGCTAGATACAATATCTGCAAAATTTGTCAGCTGCAGCTTCTCCATTAGGGCGGAGGAGCGTCGCCCTCCTGCCAGCAGCAGAAGCTGCAAAATCTTTAACAAACAAAACGATAATAAACCAGGTTTATTATTGTTTTGTTTGTTAAACGGGCAGGGCCATGGGGGTGACGAGCAGTGAGGCGAGTGCATTGCACACTCCACTCAGTGCGCATGTATGTTTAGCTGGCTGTCTCGGGCCGGCCAAACACACACACGCAGTAGGGTCTCTCCAGCCCAGCAACAAAGTTGCTGGGCTGAAGTGAGCCTTCATAGAATCCCAATCTGCCTGGGAGTGCCCTGGCTGGGCGCTCCCAGCTAATGCTAATGCTGCTCCGAGCAGCATCAGGATTGGCAACAGGGCAGGCTGGGAACCTGTGCCTGCAGCCTGGAGCGACAACGAGGGAAAGAGGAGCTGCGTGGCGACAACGGAGGAGGTAATATTATTATTTTTTTTTTTTTTTAATTAATTACATTTTATCCCCTCCCAGCCCCTCCACCCCCGTGCGCGCGCCGCAACCACCCGCTGGTGGTGAGCCGCGACTGAAATTTGTACTAACATCCTCTTTCACACAGCCAAAACACTGTCTTCTCTTCTCATTCTGTGCAAGTTGGATTACGACAACCATCTATTGATCTAGCCTTTTTCAATACACATTCCTCCCATTGAACCTTTTGTTAAACTTTGCCATAGGAACCATTTATAACCATCGTAAGCACATATCTTTTTAGTTATTTTGGAGTTTTGTATAACCTAAAGAGTTGTCTTTTGGATACTTCAGAGTGGATTATGACCCCGCCTACCGCCATGGTTTTCGTGGCATGCTTACTGCCACAAAAACCATGGTGGTAGGCACTATCAGTGACAGGGAATCCCTTCCCTGTCACTGATAGGGGTCTTCCCCGCTCCCCTCCCCAGGTTTTAAAGTTTTGAAAGTACCTTGGTCCTTTGTCCCAGTAGACTTTACTTTGTGAATGGTCCAAAGGATTTTAAGCTTGACACTCACATCCACAGGGAACACTTTCAGTTTGACAAATTTAGGCACAGTTTGTCCCCCTGCTCTTGGTGTCTTTTCAGCTTTATACTTTGTAACTCGAGTTTTTTTCTGAATGAGGGAGAGCTGTAACTTGATACCTTTAATTACTGCATTTATTTAGGGGATTGAAAGAGTACCCTGCCTCAAGTATGGATTACCAGAAGAGGAAAAGTTGTAACTTGATACCCTTGACAATTGGTGTGGCTCAGTGGCTTGTTTTCCAGCACCTTAGTAATCAACAAAAAATGTGAGCATGAGCAATGACAAAATGTTTCCCCTTCTACATAATTAAAAACATTTGTTTACTTCATGTGATAATAAACATGTAAAACTATTGGTGCCTTCATCAGGGCTAAGTCGTTCATAGAATACACCAAGGTGTCTAAGTTCAGGTCAGTGTGATAACCAAAAAAAGGATATGTGGTAGTTTGCTCACTGATTTTGGTGTTAAGATTAAGCTCCCCCGAGCAGAGGTGACTAAATGTTGTGAGTACAGACGAATTGTTTCATCATTCACGTTTTTTAAACTGCCTTTGCAATGCCTGCCTTCTAAATGTCAATGACTGGCATTGACAGCAGGAAATCTCAGGAGGTCAGTCTTATCCATTGGAGCTCATTCTCACCCACGGGAGCTGGTAAACAAGCTAATAAGCATCAGAGCCCTTGCTGTAGAAGGGGTGCCCTGAGTTTCTGTGCATCTTAGTGCTCCGATGTGATCAAGAGTTACTCCATCCCCTCTCCTAGCCTCTATTTTTCTAAGTGAATTTGAAGTCTGCAGAGAGAAGGTTGTTGATGATGGTTATTGTGTTTTCACTGAAGCATGTTTAGGTTAGCACCATTAAATGGCATTGGGAGATAGTTTATGGGTGTCCAGTAGTTTATGGCTGAATGGCTGCTGAAAGGCCCACTTTGACTTGAGTGTTTGTGTTTTTAAAATGTATACTGGTTTGTGTGCAGCTCTGGGATATGTGAAATGAGGTTGCTTTCACCACATTTCTAGCTCAGAGTAGTTGCTTAGGAAATAGGCTCTCCTTTGCTTTGCATGTTGATTTTGTTAAGCAGGATCTTTTACTAAACTGCTCACTGGCAGCAGTGGTGATACGACTGTGCCTGAGTGGCTTAGCTTTGACTTGGATGGTCTGCGTGTGTGTAGTGCTGATTCTCTGGTTGGTAATAATAAGGTAGCTATGTTATGGTAGATGTTCTTGAACTTATGATAGATCTCTTTGAAAGTTTACATCCTTGTATCGTCATCAAGTCATCTGGGTAGCAACAAAATAAGGGAAATTTACAAACTACTAAATCTGTTTTTAAAGCTATAAGTAAACTTTCCCCAGCTACCTAAATCAAATGTTGATAACATACGTACATTCCTACAACCTTCGCTTGACTACCCCAAACCTTGTTTCTTCCAGTCCTCCCTCTGCTACTTTATGATATTGCTCATTCTAGGTACTTGCTCCATACTTCTGGAATAGACTTCCAGTTGAACTACTCTCCAGCTCCTGCCTTCCTCTTATCAAAATTGCCTTAAAGACTCACCTACGTCTGCCTAGTGGTCGCTACTTATTCTTACCAACGCACTCTTGCACTCCTCTGCCCTCCCATTAACCCCTAATGGAGATAGGTAGATATGCTAATTTGTTTATGTCTGTCCATTAACTGTTGGTCTGTGTTTTTTGCTCAATCAACACATAGTATCTTCTGTTTATGACCATTATTACTATGGTTATTTTGTTGTGTACAGAATGTCTAGTTTTGAAAGGGGGGGCTTGGTGTGGACATCTGGCTGGAGAGGTAAATTGTGTTAGTTTATGCTTATTTTTAATGGATATATAAGCTGTGCTTTTGTTTGAAGAGAAGATAAATCCACAGGGTGAATGTAATTATGCTGTGTCAAGCCAGTTATAGTAAGCATGGTATGTGCCACTTGCTAAATCTTGCTGTGAGGGGTGACAAATGTATAATTTGTGGTTTGACTGAGCTGTGTATTAATCCTGATCACTGTATAATACTGCCACCCCAAATAACCACCATAGTGTAAATGGCAGTTAATTTTCATTGTGGTTCTTAAATGTTGGTGGTGTGTATTTATATAGAGCTGAATTGAGCTAGTCATTCTGACAAAACTATGCAACAAATTAAATAGCAATTCATATGGGGATTGGTATTTCTCCCTCAAGGAATGTTTGCTAAAATCAGTACTTCTTCTAAGCACATTCATTCACATCTTTGATAGAAACGTCAGCTCCAATATCCATAGCGCCATCAGGCAATAGCACTTTTGCGGGCGGTACCATGCAAATTCTCCAGTTGTTGAAAGCTTTCTGTGGCCTAACTGAAAAAAGTGTAAACTATGGTACAGTGCAAAGGGTGTTAAATCATCATAAGGCATTGCAAATACCAGCATCTACTAGATAAATATGTCACCTGAATTACAGTGAAAATGTTATTTTGTACATGAATATAAACCATTTGATCCAATGTTTGTTGCTTTGCATAACAATAAACAATTTCTTGTCACCTTAGGTGGTCCATTTGATTTGATGTCCCGAAGAATTATTACAGCCAGTAGCAGTGTCATCGCGGAACGCATCGCCAAAGAACTTCAGATAATACCTCTTGAAAGGGATGATGGGGAAAAGGAAGATTGATTTGGCTGAAAGAGTTTTTCAAGGGTCCCAGCTAGTGCTGCTTGAATTTAATTTTTCCTTTCATTATGCCTGGAGTGGACATAGACCAAACAGTTATGCTGTGTGTATCTGCACATCTGCACTGAAAGAGTATTCTACACCTTTTTTGTATGTTTGAGAAATATTTTTAAAATAATATATTGCACATCATTTAGGACATGGAATTTGACATTATTGTACTGCGATTCAATCATGGAAAGGAATTACATTTATTTAAGACTGTTTATAAAATGCATACTATCTTAAATAATGGGAGGATTGGTTAACATACAACATGAGACTGTCCTGCCAATGTGCTCTGTAAACCTAAGTATAACAATTTATGTTGGATTCGGCAATATTAAATAACATAATATACACATTCACATTAATTGCCTTGAGCAACACATAACTGGATACAAAAAATATCCTAACCTATTGGAAGGAAGTGTGATACATATACTATGAAATGACCATCGCTGTTGGGGACTTCTCAATTTACATTCGAATTAACATGCTACAGTGGTATCATATTATTTACAGTATTGTCCATATACTTTGTGCAGTGCTCAGCTTGATTCTTTTTAAAATGATAATTCAAAAAAATATTTTCTGTTTGGTAGGAGCCTTAATGTAACATATTGTTAAGCAAATAAGCAAGTGGGATGTTATGTCTGCAAGAGAATTTAATTGCGTCAAGAGAGTGTCTTGGGGGTGTACCGCGTCCTCCTGTCCAATCCTCCAACTCTTGCAGTGTCTTCAACATGGCAGAGGCCTGTTTAATCATGATACTACTATGCAGTTTGTAGACTGTCTTAAAGAAAGGATGTCTTATGCATAACAAATGCAATTACAGTTTCTTAAATTAAACAATCTTTGTCTCTATATTGCATTTTTATTGCTGATGTATGACCCTTGTACATTGTATTTTACACTGTGGCAAGAATCAGAAGTTACTTTCAAGGGCTGCCTTCTTATGGTGTGACCTATCTGTGTGATCTTGCCTCTGTGGTGGAAATATGAAGTATAGAATTGCAGTTTTATTTGCATGCTCCCAGATAGCAAACCCTCCCTTGGTAGGTTCTGACAGTAAAACCTTTTTCTGCGGCAACAGCTGAAAATATTATGCCTTTAGTCAGGATCTACACATCCTTGTAAGTTCATATGAGGCACACATTGTTTTTTGTAATAGGATGAAAACATATGGCCTGACCTGCTCTTTGGGACAGTCATTTGGATCCCCTTTCTGCACCAACGCTTTCAAACGTGACTACCACCTGTAAAACCTTCCAGGTTATCCTGAGGCAGAGGATACAGATGCCGAGGATGACATCCATTATCAAATACTGTCTTCTGCTTATAAGTAGGATTTTGTGGTGGCACTGGTTTTTTGTGTTGGATTTTTTATTTTATTTTTGCACTTGGGCATCTGTCCTGTTGTGATGTTTCAGCTGTACTGGGAGTCAAGATTGATTTTTATTATGTGTGTCTGCTGCACTGCAAAAGAAAAAGATGTATACAGACTCAATTGAGGAGAACTTCCATCTCTGCTCTCTTTTCTGCAAACAAAAGCAATTTTTGCCTTTACAGCTTGCATATGTGGACATCCTGAGTTACACCTTGATGCTTCTCCAAAAGGCATAGTGGTGTGAGTGACAATGAGGCTTCAACTTTTACTTTAATCTATCTTTCCTGATTAAAGTGACACAAGAAAAGATTTGTAGGGGTTTCTTTTGATGGTGGCCTATCTTGCACAGAGGAAGTCATTACAAAGTGCAAATACGAGGATTATGAGACAAATATCACTCAGTTAAGGGAAGTCTTCTCTTAGGGCTTATACTGTTCCATTTCATTTAGTCTCTTTATTCCAAAAGCAGGTGGTCTTCACAACCATTTGTTTTTGTGACAATGCTTAAATGGGGAAAATTGTTTGTTGTTTCAGGGTAGGAAGGGACGGTGCCACATGTGTCAATTGTTGAGGCCAGTTGGGGTGGGCCCCACTGGAGGGTTCACACATTTGCTGAGAGGGAGTGGAGCCTTTCGGTAACACACTCATGTGTAGGCAAAATGGTACATGCACTCAGAGACACATACACCTTACTTACTTGGGGGTGACGATCATCTCGTGGAACGTCAAAGGGTTACAGAACCCCATTAAACACCAGAGGATCTGGTCATATGTTTGGAAGCAATGAGCTAAAATAATTATGTTGCAGGAGACTCACCTTCTACCACAGGAACACAAGAAATTGTGGGTAAAATGGGGAGGGAGAGACTGATATGCAAGCTATACGTCTTCAGCGCACTGTGTGTTGCTGTGGGTGGACACCCCCCTATGTGTGGGCACTGAATCAAAAGCAGCTGAGCCTCTAAGACTTTGTTAGGTAGCATGGATGCCATGCACCTACTTGAACTGTGGCGGGTGGTACATGGCCAATCTAGGGGCTACTTCTTTTACTCAGACCCCCATGGTACATTCTCTAGAATTGACTATTTGCGTGTGCAACCGGAGCAGGCTGCATGTTTTGGGGTGGTGCAGTACCTTGATCGCATATTATTGGATCATACTCCACTGATGGCAGAGCTGACAGTCCATGCTTATTAAAAAAACAAACAAACAAAGGAAGTAAAGGAAAAAAGAAAAGTGGTGTGGTAAAATGCTCTAAAAATGAGCATAAATAAAGTTAAGAACGTGAGTGCTACCTTTTTATTACAAGTTCAGATTAAACCTAAACATATAATTTAGCATTGATAATTTATAACTGTGACACTCCTAAGAGTGTGACCATGAAATATAGCAAAGGTGAAGTATCGACATCACAACTTAATTATCACAATAGTGTAGCTATGTCTTATCCTTATTTCTGGTGACTAGTGAATTTTATGGCAAGACCGGAGGCTCCTATTATGCTTATGCTTCTCTATCTTGCTTTATTTCAAACAGCAGCAGTCAAAAAAACTACATTTCCCATGAGGCTGACAGAACACACAGCCAATGGGGAAAGGAAACGTATCGGCAAGGCCACCAATAACATGCTTGAACCTACTATAAACAGTATACTTGACTGCGACCAGCCCTCTTTCTTGTTGCGAGGAGGCTAGGTTGTGTGAGAAAATAATGGAATAATAGAAACAACTATGGCAACTGCTAGAATTAGGGAGCAAAGTTCTTGGCAGAAGTTCATCCATGACTTGAGGAACGAGGAGATCCATGACGGTGAGTGTAGGATGGGTTGAACCTTGGAAAGTTGGTAGATCTGGCTCGATGATGTTGGAGACATTGTCCGGCAATCAAGAAGGGTTCTGAGGTTGGTTTGTTGTTGCTGTGGGAGGGAAGAAGAATCGACAAAGATTAGAGTCTCTGAGGTGGGATAATACTCGCCTCCGTGTCTTTAATAAAATTAAGACTTTCCGTTATAAATTACTAGGAAAATCTACATTTTATGGCAAGACCGGAGGCTCCTATTATGCTTTTTTAAAGCATGTTAACAATTATTGAGGTAGCTGTATGAACTGGTTTACAATAGAAGGTTCTGAAGACATGATCATTGGACCAGTCGGCCGATCTCAGAATGTCCTCCAATCTGGAACCTACCCAGAATGCTTTGGAGGCTTTGGCACCTCTGGAGGAGTGAGCTCCGAATACGGAAGTGTCTATGCCCGCTAAGGTCATGACCCAGCGGACCCATCTGGCTAAAGTAGCAGATGAAACAGGTTTATGGGGTTTGCGGAACAAGATGAGGAGTTGGGAAGAGGACGTTCTGAGATTGGCTGTGCGGTCTTCATAGACTTTGAGACATTGTCCTACGCATAATTTGGGTTGATTGGGGAAATAAGGGTAAAATACTGAACGTATATTAGTTTTGGTACGTTTGTTGATGGTAAATAAAACACCTGTAGGAGAAAATTGGCGGGATGAGACGTCTAATGCTTTGACATCTGAAAGGCGTTTGATAGATACTAAACATAATAACATTGTTAGTTTGGCTGAAAGAATCTTTAGAGAAAGGTCAGAATTGTCTTGCCATGAAATAAATAGATTTAAAACAACATTGACATCCCAAAGTTTAGAGTATTTGGGTAACGGTGGAAAAGAAAACTTTACTCCCTTGAGTAGACGGCATATCAGGGGTGTTCCCCAATTGGTTTTCCGTTGATGTGGGTATGATGAAGGGAAATAGCTGATCTGTAGAGATTAATTGTTCTGTAAGACTTACCTGTACCGGCTTGGGCCGCCAGGAAATTTACGATATAATTTAGATCAGTTGAAAAGGGATCGCTATTCCTTCCCATACACCAGCTTGACCAAAGCGACCATGCGGATTTGTACGCCTTTCTAGTACCGGGGGCCCAGGCGTTGTTAATGAAGCCTGAAGCTTCTGTCGAAATCGGGACGGTAGGTTGGGTATACCTGAAACCTTCCAGGCCGAAAGGGTAAGAGTATTGTTGAGAATGAGAGGATGAGGGGAGCCGATGGGATTCCGAAGGAGGGAAGGAAAAATTGGGAGGAGGACTGGGAAGTCGATAGTTAGTTCGAGGAGAGGGGGAAACCATACTTGAGATTGCCAAAATGGAGCTATGAGGATTAAAGAAGCTTTTTGGCATCTGACTTGGGCAAGAACTCTGGTAATCATTAGGAAAGGAGGGAAGGCATAATTGAGAGGAGATGACCAGTCCTGCAGGAAAGCATCGGAAGCTAGGGCCGAAGGATCCGGATGCCAACTGAAGAACAGAGGAAGTTGCGTATTTAGACGAGACGCGAATAGGTCTATTTTGAAAGGACCCCATTTGTGAAGGAGAGATTGAAAGACTGAGGGGTGAAGTTTCCAGTCGCTGAAGTCTCTGAGGTACCGGGAGTGCCAGTCTGCGACTTCGTTGAGGGAACCTGGAAGATATTCTGCTAACAGGGACATTTTGTTGTGTAGGCAGAATTCCCAAAGGCTTTTTGCCAGGTCTGCTAGAGGTTTTGACCTGGTGGCTCCTAAGTGGTTTATGTAGCGGACAGCTGACACATTGTCCATACGGAGGAGTATGGTACACTGGACTCGGTTTTTTGCGAGGCTTTTGATTGCAAAGGAGCCCGCAAGCATCTCTAAATAGTTGATATGCAATTTGGACTCCTCTGGAGACCAGAAACCTCCAGTCGAGATTGCGCCACATCGGGCGCCCCAGCCCGTCAGACTTGCATCTGATTCTAACACAAGTTCTGGGTCTGATGGAAAGATAGTCTTGCCGTTCCAGGCGTCTAAATGGTCTAGCCACCAATGGAGTTCTAGACGGGACTCTTGGTCGAGATTGATATTTTCTGAATAGGAGAGGCCTCTTCTGAGGTGCCGGATTTTTAGTCTTTGGAGGGCTCGATAATAAAGCAAGATAGAGAAGCATAAGCATAACACTCGCCTCCGTGTCTTTAATAAAATTAAGACTTTCCGTTATAAATTGCTAGGAAAATCTACATTTCTAACTAGAATCCTATTAAAAAAACTGCTTACAGAAGGATTGCAGTCTTCTGTGTTTCATTTATGGAAAATTGCAAGTTGACGAGGAATTCTATTACCACATTGATGCCCTATGGTGTAAACTGAATGCCTTTATGAAGTAATGGAACTATGCAGTGACATACAATAGTCTTTTCAACTGCTGTTGGGGTGTTTAGTTCCTTTTAGTTCTTGCTCTCTCTGCTTTCAAGTTGCTCTCTACTTCCTCCTTCTGTCCCTTTTTGTACAATATGTTACTGTGTACATTATGCCTTGTCTCTTTCCCAAATACTTTGGTATTTCCCTGCTCCTTCTTCCCCAGACAACCCTTTGTTCTCTTTGCAAATACCCTTTTCCTTGGTTTCCAAATGCTGTCAGTCTGGCTTTTTCGTGATAACACTTTCATGCTTTACAGCATTAAAAATGATACTGCATGCCCTAGACCTTAATATGCTGTAGAAACACAGGACTGGCCATACATGCTACGTATGACATGGGTCCTCTTGGCAGCTATGTTTTCCTTTTACCGCCCTCCACACCTCCTCCATCTCTTGCCCACACTTTACTGGCCCTCCTTCCTAAACAAACTTAAAAAAATATATATATATAAATATATATATATATATATAACTAGCTGTAACTTGTTTTTCTTAGCATCTGGCCAACTGGGGCTTCAAACCCTTCTTTAATGTTTGGGAGAGAAGACAAACCTTTATTCGGTAGAACACCATCCGTATGCTTCTGTCTGAGGAAAGCGTTGTCGCTTTTTCCTCCACCAGAGAATACGTGTAGCACACAGGAAACTTGCACTGTTGGCTATCTGGACAGTGTCGTAACAAAGCACCCCACAGCCCCGGCGGTGCGGGGTGGGGAAGCTTCGGGGTGCCTTCTCAGCACAGTTCCCTCTCATGAGAGCTCCTGAGTGAGTTCGGAGGCGGCCTCTATATACTTTGCAGGAGGGTTACCTCAGTTTTCGTTTCGCCATTGTATCTGGAATTTAGAAGTATTGCCTTAGCGTAAGTGTGACCGCAATAAACTAATTACATGTTCGGTGCTAAACCAAGGCTATTAAGTTGCACCTGTCTCTGACATCTTAGAACTTGCTCTCATGTTTGGCATCGTAGACGAGAACATCTTTAACGGTTTTATGTTTTTTGATGATTTCAGTTTCAACAACTATATAGATAGCTCTTTGTTTC
This sequence comes from Pleurodeles waltl, assembly GCF_031143425.1. Lineage (NCBI taxonomy): Eukaryota > Metazoa > Chordata > Amphibia > Caudata > Salamandridae > Pleurodeles > Pleurodeles waltl. The sequence continues at coordinate 788,039,840 of NC_090439.1, read as the reverse complement.
GGTGTTGGCAAATAAACTTAATTGGAAACCTGTGTATGACAATATACATTTACATTCTGTACTAGTGTGCTTCAGTTCATTTGCTTATTGGGCTCCATTTTTCCCTTGGTGTGATATTCACATAATAATATTCTTTTTGTTAATAAACATTTTCAGACTTCTAATGTGTTAGTGCCAATTTCTTTGCCAGCCTGGTGCATTGGCTTGGAAGGACTTGATCAAGATCGGGGCTGAAGTGCCAGACCCAGCTCCTCTCTACAACCACAGGCACCAGGCCAAGCTAGAGAATTCTCTGAACGGGGGGCACTTGTTGGAGAGCAGCGTGACGTTCGACTCACTGCTTGCATCTGAAAGCGCATGCATGCTTTATTATTCATGGTATGTAAAGTTTGATTGTGTTTATTGATAGGTAAATGTTTGAAGGGAACTTGGAAGGGGTCATCTGGGCAGTTGACAAGAGGATAACCCTTTGGGTAGGCGCAGGTGGAGTCCTAGAATTCGTGAGATTGCATAGGGGCAGTGGGCGTTCCAGACTTAGGAAGCTAGAGTTGTGAGTGAAATTCACAGAATAGAGAAGGCTGCAGAAAAATGCAAGAAAGACGAAGGAACAAACGAGTGTTTAGAGTTCCAGCCCAGACCCTTGTGAATGAATGTGCGTGTGTGAGGTGGATGCTGGCCTAGCAGTACTGGAACCTCTGCGAGCCTCAGCTGGCTGTGATCAGGGAACGTCGAAAGCAAAGGGGTCAGTGGCCAGGTGTGCAAGCAACTTCCCTACATTCCTCCATAAGAACAGATGGGAAAGGGCTGCTAGTTCTACCCTCGCCCTTTACCTTTCTGTCCAACCTCTTCGGTGGGATGAGCTGCAGTGCAAGGCTGGTGGACACCACAGTGTTTTTCTGGTGGTGGATGAGGGTCTAGTCAGGGAAATGGGAGGTAACACGTCTGAGCAGGCAAAGGTCCCAGGGAAAGGGGCATCCACCCATGTGATGTACGACCAGTATAGCAAAAACGTTTGTAGTGGGTAGAGCTCACTAAGGAGGATGGGAAGAAGTCCTTTCCAGAGGAAGGTATGGTACATTTAATCTAGAACACTTGCATAGCTGCAGAAAAAGATAAAAAGAACCTTAGAGTAAAATAGACAATGAGTAATGGCCAGTCTTCCTAATTGGCATGAGGAAGCCAACAAACACAAACAAGGGTCTCAGAAGTGAGACGTGAGAAAGGCTCATGGCAAACTCAAAAAACAAATTATCCATTTGAGGGATCGTGTTTGAGCTGGTACCCCTATTGATCAGTTTCCTTGTTATTTGTTTTTCCAAATCAAGGTCCTCATTTACAAAGTTTTGGTGCAGGGCAGCGTTTTAGCCCTTTTTGCTGCGCTTTCCTGCATCAAAACAAAAGGGCAGGAATGGGCTGTATCTGCAAGATACAACGCATTCCTGTCCTTGTCCCCTGGTGCTGGCGCACAAACTGCATTCGTGCGCCAGTGCAAGCACCCTTGCACCATGGTGCAAGGATGTGGGGATTATTTTTGTGGGACACCTTCCTGCACAAAAACAATCACAAGAGGCGTTTTCCTCCTATGTGTGCTGAAAAATGCAGCACACATATAAAGAGGAAAAGGGGAGAAATAATGTTATTTCTGTCCGTTGTGCCACCCTTATGGCACCCCTGGGGTGGTGTAGGAAACTGATGCATTCATCTGGAAAAAAGTCAGATTCCATAGGTGTTGCATGGGAACACGACAGCAACACCCATGGAATGCCCCTTTCACGAAGAGTAATGCATGAAAGGGTGCAATATCTACATATGGCCCTGCAGAATACATGAGGCACCAGTGGCGCCGACCACCTGTAAATGAGGCATATGTCTGTAAAGTTGCAGCAACAAGAAGGCAAAGCAGAGCAAGTGTTGGATGTTTTCAGTTTCACCATGCCGGCAGCTGTGCTGGGGCATTGGGATGGGCCACTAGTGGTAGCAGCTAGAAACTGATAGTGGGAAGGGTGCCAGCAAACGATGCACATACTAGTGCAGTGATTGAGGATGGTGCAGTGTGCATGAGACAAGAGACTGGTTCCACAACAATACACATTTTTTTGGTGCGCATTGCACACCAATCCGATTCAATGTTAGGCTTCGGACCAGCAGGACGTGCAGCCTGACCATAACCCAGAGTAGTCTGTGGCATTCCACTGCTTCAAAATTGAGATATTTTGGTAGAAACTCATGAAATGGTCAATATACTCCCTCGTCCACTGATATATACACAGATTCCTCAGTCAACCTATCTGATGCCCTCCTTTCCTCCATGGGAATACCTAGCGGTAGAAGAACAAGTTAACCTTTATGCCTTTTGGTCCCCTGCAGACCTCATTAATAAAACGTTTCCTACTTGTGAAAAGCCTATGAAATTCGGGGACAGGCTGTAATGGTTTTTGAATGGGCCAAGTGAGGTTAGAGATTGATTTGTAGTAGAGAGTAACTGTCCTTGACAGGCCCCTGGTTGCACAGCTTCTCTTACAGCTGCGACGGAAGCATCAGTAAATATTATAATAGAGGTGTGTACAGTCAAGACTGATCTAGGTTTTCAAATTGTACACAGAATAAAGATGAATCTCCTGTTGATTCCATTTATCATTTGAAAGATGTGTTTGAACTTTAGCCTGATATAGTTCAACTTGCTGAAAGTGCTAAGGAAGCTGCAATGCTGATTTTGATCCAGGTTGTAGTGAATCCTAGTTTGTTTTAATGGTATACAGGAGTTAGCTTAGCCTTCGGCTTGCAGACTCATGCCATCGTCACCCAGTGACTTTTACCCTACTTGGCTTGCTCTGTTTTAGCACATTTATTTAATTAAATCTTTTAAGGTGGCTGCCTTGTTTTGAGTTACGGCCCATGTTTTAGTTTTCATTATCAGTGTCACCACGCTAAGGCGTCAAGATCAAGTGCCAAAGATGAACAAACTGTAGGTGTTCACTTTAGGTACTTTCCCTCTTCATGTTTTCGAGGGAATTGTTTATATTAATTACCATCCTAAGCTGCCTTGATATCTACTGTTTCGGAATAAACCTACGTCAGGAGTCCAAGTAGATCTGTATAAATACTCCTCACTTAAACAGATAGTCAGAGGGTTCCCGACCAGATGCCATCTCTGCTATCGATGCTACACGTTGCCTTGACGCTGACCCAGTCTTCATGTCCTTATAGAGTCCTTAATGTCACTACATGTTATTGCAAGATGGGGATTCCATTAATGACTCTTGTCTTTACCATTCTGTTTCTTGCACTGTTCATTATCCTAATCATTGCAGCCCATACAACTTATTGCAGATTGCAGTTTTGCTTAAATAAAACTTATTGAATCTTTACTGCATCTTCTGCATTGCCTGTGTTTGATTGCAACATGTTGTTAATGTGAGAAAGAGGTGATCTCCGTTTAACCACAACAATCCCTGAGATGTCACACTCTTGAGTCCATGCGTAAAGGCTGGCACAAATCACATTTTACTGTTTGGGTTTCTGGTGAGATGCTGCTTGTGAGCCAGAAGGGTTGGGATGAAAGTTGTGACTTGTAGGATTGGCATAGTCCCATACAAACCACCTGTCATCCTTAAACCAGCAGTCTTGGCTAGAGCAAGAGTCCAACTGTGACATGGCACCACCAACAATGGTGTTTAGGCACAAATTTATGGATTCCCTGATTATCGCTGTCGCACAGACAACAGGTTCCCTAAGTACCATTATACGGAGACGTCTGTGGTCTTAGGGAAGATCCTCAGCAGAACAGGATGCACCTAATTAGGCTGTAGGTTGTTCGAGCTTGCACTCATAAAAGGACTTTACCCCCCATTTGGTGTTCCATCTCTTTACCCATTTCACAATATGGCTAATGCCATGGACATTCCTGAGAATGCTAGATAAGCATTAACACTACTCCTAGTAGCGCATCGCTTAACAGAAGAGGGCAGGGATGTTTCAATTATAGTGGAAGCTAGTGAAGCTTACCAAACAGAAACATTTTATTCCTGGGTACATTTCCCAAGGAAGACAACACTACATTCACATTCCACACATACAGAATTGCAAACGTACCTATATGGTACCAAGCATACCAGTATCATGAAATACCGCTCACTTCTCAGGAGCATCAGAACTGGTTTGAAGGTGTACTACCACATGTAATACAACCCGTGAGATTAGGTCCCTTAGGTAGTGATGGACCAACGTGTACTATGTTTGTCACATACACACCTCACCCAGGTATACAAAATATGCAGGCAGCAGACCTGCAAAACTTATATCTTGAATTAGTAACACTTTACAGATGACTAGCTAAGTTTGTAATGCGAACTCTGAACACTACACCAGTGCGTCAAGCACCACCAGCACCTGCTGGATACCAATTGGCTACTGGGATTAATCCACAAACCATGCATACTATCATGAGTAAGGTACCCACAGAACGAGAAAAAATCCTGTTCTGGATAGCCCAGAAAACAAATCAGCTGGAATCCCCATGCGGGACCACAGGGGAAACAGAATTCTCCAAATGTGCTTGCACTTCGGAATGGTTCCCTCGGTGGAGGACTGTGCCACATCGGGTACATTCTTCACTGCAATATACACTACCACACATGGTACCCCGACACTTGTCAATTTACCAAAAGTGTTAAAACAAATACAGAATGAGCACGGGCTGCACCAACCCTAGATGTGGGGATAAAATTAATGTAAATTTGACGCAGTCTTCTTGATCATACTCAGTAACATTAAAGGAGAAGCAGTAACACTGGCTATATGCCAGTGTCTCCGAGAGATTCCACATCTGGACCGGGAGAAAGAGCTACCGAAAATTATTTCCTACACCTATACTACTATAGGACGGTATAGTTTGGGAGCCAAGCCGAAGAAGCTCGAATTATAGAGTACCACCCGTAAGGAAGGTTCTAAGCAGGCAAAGGAGGGTTGTAAGAAGCGCTGGGATAAGCAGAAACAATTTAAAGATAGCCGAAATCCAGAAAGCAGATTCTCCCCATCTGGAGATCTCCGAAAAGAGATGCACTCTCAGAAATGGAGAAAGTATAAAAGCTCCTGACAGATATACTGATTCACATCCCTCTCGTTCCTTCCAGGACACACCGGATAGACGTAGCGAGAGAGGGGGCCATCCAGAACTACGTCCTGAATACGTGAATCAGAAGAAAGACTCACCACAGTCTTCAGACAAAAAAGAAGATAAGTCCCCTAAACAAAAACCACAGTTTAAAAAGAAAAAAGTGGTACCACTGTCAATTAAACATGCCAGTACACTTGAGAACATTGCTGAAGAACAATGCATGGGCAGTGACACTGTTAGACAGTGCAGCAGCGGTCACAATATGTCGTCAGAGTCTGAAAGATCATCTGGATGTGACCGCAACTAGCAATTTCATTGCAGTTGAGACTGTGGATGGCTGCGTTCTCCCACCCGACAGGTTTATGATTTAAATATCCAAATTGAGGGAGACGTAGAGTGCACCATTGGTGTGATATTCTGGGATGAACTTAGTTGTGATATCCTGCTGGCAGGAAGGGACTGGCCACATGAGCACGTCCGTAAGCTCCCCCATGGGGAAGAAGTAATTTTGCCTTCTTTCTCAGATCTTGTTCCGGAGGCGGTGAAACAAGCCTACGCTGTCAACTGGGCTTTGGCGCAGGCACCTGTGTTGTACCGCAATCATGTAGGTTGGGACAAGGACTCTCTTTGTCATGTAGTACCTATCAGGTCTACACCTCAACCTTAGCCACAATATCCTGTTAAACACGAAGCAAAAGCTCCACTGAGGGAGATCCTCACTCAGCTCGAGTACCAGGGAGTAATTGAGCCCTGTTGTCTCTGCAATGATTAACCCGTTATTCTCTGTTGCAAAACCAGACCATTCCTACATAATAGTCGTAGATTACAGACACTTAAACAGTCATACACATACATACGCTATACAAAATTCACATAGCACAGCACTGATTAACAATATAGTGCGGAAAAAATACAAAACAACGTTGGATATTTCCAATGGGTTCTTCTGCCAGAACTTAGCACACGAAAGTCGGGACCTGAGTGCATTCTCATTTGGCTCACAGAAACACTTCTTCAGCCCAGGACTGTTCTCAGCCTGAGTAATGTCAAAATTACATGATATTGATCCCGAGGTGGTGTCCTACATGGATGACATCTATCTCACAGACGATATCCTCAACATTCATCCTGTAAGGGTTGATCGGATCGTTTTAGGATTCGCAGTCCTTGGCTACAAATTAAATTTTAGGAAAACTAAAATAGCCTTTCTCAGCGTACTGTTCCTGGGATACGAGCTATCAAACGAAGGGAAGAGCCTGGCCCGCACTTTCTAGAGAAATGTGCACAACTTCACCAACCTAACACTCTCAAGAAACTACAGTCTTTACTTGGTTTCTTTAATTTTGGCAGAACATACATTTCTGACTATGCACAACGTATCAAGTCACTTTATGACTTAATATTCCCAGATTTTTCTAGCAGACAGTGAACAGGTGAACACAGATGCATCCAGACATGCTAGAAGCCAAACACTTGAATACACAAATTTGGTCATCAGAATAATTGCTAGTGCCATTGGGCTTACTTATGTCACCTTTAACGAGGGCGACACAGTGCCCATAGCATATAAATCACATTTATACTCCAATGCAGAACAATGTTTTGCACCCACAGAAAAAAATCTAACTGCAGTTCAAATGGCTGTCATTAAGGAGCGGCCACTTGCCCAAGGAAAATGGATCATTGTCGTTACTCCGGTGCCAGCCTTATAGGCCGTCAACAAAGCAAGCGTTCCTAACGCCAAAGCATTACATCCACGTTGGATTCAGTGGGCAACGTCCCTGACCGCCACTGATGTTGACTGCATCTTTGATCCAAAACTTCAGACACAAGAAATTCTCCAATATGCACAGGAGTATCCTGCTCCTCTAGATATTTTGCCACTTGACAGATACCATACTGTTATTTATACTGATGGTTTAGTACAACCAGCTGTAGGTGCCAAACATCAATATTCAGCCACTTGCGCAGCTGTGAGTGGAGTGATGAAGGATTCAGTTTGCCACATTCACAATAGCTACACGCAGACCCTAGGGGACTGCACACCTCAGCTGGCTGAACTTAAACCACTTCTTCTAGGGCTAGAGCACACAGAGCCAGGATTGCTGACTTTCATTGTGTGTAACTCATACTACTGCATCCAGTCCTACAATGATTACCTCAATCATTGGAAGCTGAACGGGTTTAGAGATTCCAAGGGGAACCCCATAAAAAAACAAAAGATTGTGGGGAAGGGTGGCTGATCTTAAAGATAAGCTACTGTGTGTCCATGTAGTGCATACATTGTGCCACCAACGTGTAGGAGTACACGTTATCGGCAATACTTTGGCTGACGAAGCAGCCAAATCTGCAGTAGCTACGGCTTCTGTGGCTGCAGTGACTCATTCTCAGACGAGATTGGCTAGTGAAGTTCTGACTGCCGTGAAAGCTTCAGCTGAGGGCAAGTCTCTCCCAAAAGCATACCCTACAGTGAACAGAATGTTGCCCATGCAACACTTCCTGCCTTTGGAGATTGAGCGATCCCCAACGAAGACCAGAGATTAGATCTAATAAAAGCAGCGCATGAGGGTGTCGCTTCTGCTCATGCTGGTATCTCGGCCACAGTAACACTCTTACAGAAACGCTTCTGGTGGCCAGGTATATACAAACAGACAAAACAATACAACCTTTGTTGTGACATTTGCCAGCAAATAAAGGGCTCTAATATCAAATGCTCACCGCAGACATCCTTTTTAGTATCCAGCAGGCCACTACAATGTGTGTACCTGGACCATTGCGGTCCATTCCAACCTGATGGTGCATACAAATACATCTTAGTCGCTGTAGATTCTTGTTCTAGATTCCTGTGGGTATAGCCTCAGCGGTCGGCTGACGCTTGAACTGTTATAAAAGACTTGCTGATCTTTATCGGTACATATGCGGTTGCAGCATTCCATTTGGACCAGGGCCCTGCATTTTCCTCTATGGCATTCAGGTACGCCATGGGGACAATGGTTGTTGAACTCCATTACTCCTCACCATACCATCCCAAGGGAAATTCGGTTGTGGAGAGGCGGAACTGTGATCTAAAGCAGTCCTTAACAGGTAGAGTATTAGGTTCTGGCCGCAGTTGGCTTCATCACCTATATGGGGTCCAGAGAGCTCTGATTAATCTGCCAAGACAGTCCTTGGGGGATGCACTCCTTATGAGGTTCTCTTTGGTATACCTATGTATGTCCCAGATCTTGATGCCTCTGGTTTGGTGGCAGCAGACACACCTTTTGACATAAATTAATATCTCACTGTTTTACAGGAGCTTCAGAAATGTTGTGATGTAAATCATCCGCCAGTGCTGCCACCTTAGGAATAAGGGATTTACCAACAACTTCCACTGGCTGGATTCCTGAAGTTGGGGATTTAGTTTGTTAGAAGATCGCTGTGAAGAAGGAATTCAGCCCGTCCTACAGAGCACCAGTCCCAGTCCTGGGAGTACAAGGTTCCAGAATTGTCATCTTACCACCACTGCCTGGTTCCAGAGCAAACAGATTAATTTCCATTGATGATGTCAAAGTTCACGATGTGGACGATCCTGCACAGTAGACCCATGGGTCCCTTGGGTAGTTCCCGATCCCCTCTCACTACCCAACAGGACATACTTCTTCAAAGTAGAATTAACAACACTACTTCGGACTACATAACAATGTCCAACGATGCTACAAATACCTCCTCGACCGTGGGATGGGCGGAAAATGAGATCTTGCTGATTCCAGTTACCATTCCAATGACCGCACCTGTCCAGGATTTGGCTGTTTTCTACACCAACACTACACAGACTGATGACACCGTCTACTATGAACCTCCACTTGAAGTGGACCCATCCACCAGTAATGCACCTGCTCCTGCGTTTGCAGAGACTGCTTCTGGTTATTTCCTCGATATTGATGACTTTTCTTCAGACTCATCCAGTCCAGTAATTGACAATGTTTCCAAGACATGTAAGCTGTATCTATGGCTTAAAAATAACTATTTAATTCATCCATGGAACTATTTATGGTTCTGTCTGACACTTTTTGCATTGTTTCTATGGTTTGGTTTTGTGACTGTTTTCTTTTTGCTTATAAATGGTCATTACCTTCCTGAACACTCCTCTGTTGAGCTTGTGGATGAAGTATTAACTCCATATCATTCCTCACATAAGGTCCGAAGAGACTTGTCCCTGGTGAATATTTCAGCTGTGCCGATTTCTGATGGTATTGTTTGTGACAACTTTCCATTTGATATATATGGGCCCACTGAGGTCATTCAAATTCCATATGTATTTAAAATTTCTATGACAGATGTCATTACACCCGGTGTTGTATCTGATGATTGGGATGTCCAGACAGTTGATTCCATGTTAACTGAAATGAAGGACTATTCAGTGTTTGAAAGTGATGATGTAAATAGACATCCAACGAATTACGGGGAAATGTTCAGTTACAATAACTGGGGACATTACTACCTGCACCGTGCCACTAGACACAGACTAGTACTTAGTGGGAACACTGTTCAACACCACCTGTGGGGAGACCAAAACGTTATTCATATAAGTTTACATATTTTTCTTGGCATGAAACAGAAAACCTGAGTCATATTATTTCAAATTACCTCCTTCAAAATCGGAAAACTTTTGCTAACTGATACAAAGCTGGTCTATTCAGATTCCTTTATTTCCCGTCTTGCAGTTGATGGTTTCGAATAATGGAAGAACACTATTGATTTAAAAAGTATATGGGGAACACAAGATTGGCAAATGCAGGGTAGGGAGGCTTTATTTAGAGCATGCCTGATTCCTGTGCAAATGATCATTTTAAATTACACCATTCAACAGACATCCCGTATGGGGTTAACAAAAATAAAAGAAATGAACACTCCCAGTATCCCCACACCGGCGAAGTTTAATGATTGGCAATTCTTCCTGAATGACACAGATGAAGAGCTAGATGCAAAGGTTCAGGCTGGTGCCTATAATTCTTTACTTTACAGTCACAGTGGGTGGTTGATTTGGCCAATAGACATCAATGGATGTCAGGCATGTTTTTTTTAATTCCTATGGGGATTTCAAGATTAGCCAGCCAGAACCTTGTTTTGTCTCGGGTCAGCACACTGGTATAGTTACAATATACAGTGTGGGTAAACTGTGCCAACAATGGGTACAGTCTAATACATTAGCTGCAGTTAAAGAAAATCTTAGCACTCCTGAAGATGTAGACTTGCAGGAATTTTTGTTAGGTCCGAGGAAACAGCGCTCTAAATGATTCATCTATGCTATGTATAATGAGATCTGGAAGCTATCTCAGATAGAAGCTGCTTCACGTTTAAGGCAAATAGATAAGGAAAACATAGAAAAGGCTTTAGCTGTTGTCGATAACGACATGAATACTTTGTCCAACCGGATTTACTCCATGTCAAACATAGGCCCTCATTATGACATTGGCTGTAAATCCCGTTTACCGCCATGCTGACGGTCGCCAACTTACCGCCACAGTGGCGGATACTCGTTCACCATATTATGAGACACACACACCAATCCGACAGAATACAGCCACATACACAAATCCACCAGACCAAAGGTCAGTGATAAAATGGCGGTCCCAACACCTATACCGTTATGCCAACAAAACAACGCCCTCCCCATTATGATCCACAAATCACCACGGCGGACATTCAACTGCAGTAAACCATTGACAGTATATACCACCACGCTCAGAATGGACACCCACATACAAAACAACACTACATTGGCCAATACAAATACACACACCACACCACTATAAAACACACACTCACATTACACACAACCCTTTACAAACAACAATTGCCGACAAGAAACTGAGAAGAGCACAGAGACAACTAGACACACACACCACCTACACCCAGACACCCCTCATGCACTCCACATCACACACCCCACCACATTACCCAACACACCCTCACCAACACACATCACACAACATCCATGGCACCACAAAGGCACCCCTTTTTCACTGAGAAGTTAAGGGTCATGGTGGAGGAAATTGCCGGGTAGAGCCACAGCTCTTTGGAGCACAGGTACAGCAGATTTCCATTGCAAGAAAGATGGAGCTACGGCAGAGAAGCGCGGACAGGGTCAACGCTGTGGGACAGCACCGAAGAACAGGGACGTCATCAGGAAGAGGTGGAACGACCTACGGGGGAAGGTAAGTTCCATTGCAGCAAGACACCAGCGGACTGGCAGTGGACCCGCACCTCCTCCCCAATAGCGCACAGCATGGGAGGAGCAGGTACTGGCATCCTGAGGGATTCGCTGGAGTTGCCGGAGGACTGGACACTGGTAAGTCAATATTTACTACCTATCAACACGCCAAAACCTGCATGCCATCGTTGGAGCAGATATGTTCATTAAGACATTATTAATGACTTATATGTATGTTCACTAATGAGAAAATGCATGGAGAAATTAATAACAGAAAATAATGTGTGCGTTTGAAAAATGTGCCCTCAGGGTATGATCACCATGTGTACTAAAATAACATAAAACTATGCGAAATTATGAAAATATATGAGATAAATGTACTAATATGTCATAATGAGATGTATAACCTATGTTTGTATTAATTCAATAGTCTTAAATTAGCTGAACCAGAGGCCTAGTTCCACTGGGGCTTGCTCGCGCTGAACATGGAGAATTCGAACACCTTGCAAAGAACTGGTAACCGGGGAAGAGACCTTGAACCGCTCAGAGTTCAAGTCGCTTAGCTAGAACATTCTGCAATGTACCGACGGACAGGAGATGGTGAAGACGAAGACAATTTGAAACAATTATGTGTAGTGTAGGCTAAATGTAATTTCCCAGGACTTGAACAATAGAAGCACTGACTAGAGAGTCATGTGCCACAATTTTGATACCTGAAGAGGTGGATGATGTCCTCATCGCAAGAAGAACCAATCAGCGTTTTGTGAAATATAATAATACGATTTGGTAAATAAAAACTATAAATTAGAGTCATATATTTCGACCGATTGACCAATTATCAATTATTGGGATGGACTGGGAGACCCTAATAAAAAGTCATGACAAGGGGCTAAGACATCAGAATTTAGGCGAATCTGGAAAGAGATTGATGATGTCAGGAGACGCTGGCCGAGGTGCTGATATTGGGCTCATACTCTTTGAGCTTGATCCATAGCCCACTGATTGATGACCTGAAGACGAAGACTGACTTGTTGCTGATCCATCCGGTATAGGTAGCTATGAAAATGTGACTGACAATTTTGTGCCTTTTCTTCTAGGTACCAACTGCGCTGTTTTATAGAGATTCTCACTTAGGTAGAATTTTTCTAAATTGATGTTTTCTCTAAATTGTTTTCACATGAAGACCCACATGCTAATGCTAATCTTGGTTAGGTAGGCTGTCAGGGGTGACATTGACGGTGACAAATGACTGACAAACTAAATTGCTGAATTACATTCTTAGTGCTGATATTCATAGCTTATGGTATTTCATTGTCGCATATATTTCCTTTGAGACAAATGTTTTTCTATTAACGGATTAATAAAGATTGATTAATAAAGATTAAATTAACAGATAATTAGAATTTTAATCAATAGGGAATAAACCTTGTTAAACTTTCTTTGTGTAGTGGTTGGTCTTGATTAGTATGATTAACGTTGTATTTTAGAGAGTGTTTCCTTGATTATTGATGTCCGTTATTGATTCAGTAGCATGACTAGGTTACTCCATGCTATTCAAAAGAATAATCGACCTATACGCGTCCCCTTGTAAGTTTACTTACTAAGGAATGGGCGCGCTAGCAACATCTCAAACCCACACCCTCACCCCCATCACTCCACTCTATCCTACACACTGCTCCCTCACTTCTGGCTAACCCAAATGCCAAGCCCCACATGCCATACCAATGCATGGACACCCCTCCCAGCCCTTCATGGGCACCCATCACTAAAGCATGCACAGCATATGGAACCTAACATACCCACAATACATCACCATACACAAGCAAAAGCTGGCAGGGTAACAACAACCATAGAGGGGAGCTAGGGAAGTACAAATGTCAGACTCATGAAGCATAAGATAATTTACATCCCCACAGGTACCTCAGCCAATGTCAGTGGAGAGAAGGTGCCACCACTATCCATTCCCCCAACAGAAGATATCCCCCAGTGATGACAGTAACTCTGGACTTCAGGATCCGGAGGACCTACCTGACCCATCAGGGACCACCGGTCAGTCGGTCATCCAAACCCACTCACAGACCACCCCAGAGCCTCCCCCATCAGGATCCAGCACCACAGCACCCACCCAGCATACCCACACCTCTGTCCCCACGACACGTCAATCAGCAGTGCGCCCACCTGTGCAGGGACCCCGGGCCACACCTCGCCCACACGACAATCAGGGACCTAGGGTCTATGGCAATGGGCACACCTTACAGGGTACAGAGGCAGAGGCCCACAGGGACACTGGGAGGACTGCTGTGCACCAGGGGGAGGACAGGAACGGGGAACCAACTCTCCAGGAGGCCCTCTCCAAGATCCTGTCAGCCTACCCAGGACACGATGGGCCAGATCCTTGACAACGTGCAGGAGAACAGGCGGCTGCAGGAGGGACAGTATCAGGGGATCAGGGAGGACTTGCAGGCCATCAACAACACACTGATCGCCATAGCAGGGGTGCTGGCAGACATGGCCAACATCATGAGGGAGGCAACAGCACACCAGCGGGTCCCTACAACTAGCCAATCCATCAACCAGCCCTCCACTTCCGCTAGTGGGCAGGAGGCCCTGCCACAGGACCCAGAGGCCACCAGAACCCCTCCCCCTGCAGAAGGTCAACAGCCCTGCAAATGTTCCCTGCAACCCAGACAGAAGCCAAAGACACTTGCCAAGAACACCGCCAGGAAATGAGACTCTCCTGATTGTCCCACTTGTGTCCTACACTGTCACCTTGTCCACTTTCAGTTGCTATAGCTTCCCTTCCTATGTCCCCCTTGGACACTGCACCTGTGCTACAAACAGACTGGAACAATACCCTGGACTGTCCTCCATCATCTCCCCATTCCACTGCACTTTACCCTCCATTTATTAGCACTACAATAAACACCCTTGGACAAACTTCGACTACTAGTATTTCATGTTTTGAAATTTTGTATTGATTGAAACAGCTACATCCATGGCCTGTACATAGTGAGAGCAGAGAATGAATGACCTGTTTCTGGCTTTTGTGGTCACATCAGGACATTGTTGTCATATCACCAACATCTGTAAAATGACAGTCCATAGGTAACAGTAAGTAGAGGAAACAAGTGGGTAATGCCAGCATGCCAATGCCACACAGAATACAATAGTCATGGAAATGTGAAGTTTCACTGTCTCACCTGTGTGTCATTGGAAGTACTGATGGATTACTAATGTTCTGTTGCAACATCCTCATCCTCTGCCTCCTCATCCTCACTGTCCTCAGGGTCCACTGCTGCCACAGGGGCAACTCCAGTTTCCTCCTCCTGCAGAAAAGGTACATGGCGTCTGAGGGCCAGTTGTGCAACATGCTGCATGCCACTACTATCTGGCAGGCCTTCTCGGCTGTCAGATGGAGGCACCAGAACCTGGCCTTCAGGAGGCCAAAGGTTCTCTCAATTATCCTTCTGGTTCGCCCATGTGCCTCATTATAACGTGCTTCAGCCCTTGTCCTGGCATTCCCGACAGGGGTCAGCAGCCACGATAGGTTTGGGTAACCAGAGTCACCTGCAAATATTGAGGGACAACATTTAGCCACACACTAGCCTATTTGGCCAACAGCATAGGCATACACCAACATACACTGGTTGGGTATCAAGGCTCGCCTATAAGCCACACCCTGTGCTTCTGTAGCTGGGCCATAACATTTGGGATGCTGCTATTCCTCAGGACAAAGGCCTCATGCACTGACCCAGGATACTCAGCATTGACGTGGGAGGTGTACTGGTACCCCATGCACACCATATGCACGTTCATAGAGTGGAAACTCTTAAGATTCCTGTATATCTGTTCATTCTGCCGGGGGTGGGGGGGAACAAACGCAATATGTGTACCATCAGTCGCCCCAATTATATTGGGGATATGTCTCATTGCATAAAACCAGACCTTTACAGTGGCCAAATCTTCAGTCTGGGGAAAGCTATGTAGCTACCCATGTGTTTTAACGTGGGCGGACAAGACTCTTGCAGCACCATTGAGAACATTGGCTGTGACATTCCTGCTGTTAAGTCCCCTGTCACTTGAAAGGAACCAGTTGCCAGGAAATGGAGTACTGATAGAACTTGCACAAGAGCGGGGATCCCAGTGGGATGATGGATAGCTGATATCAGGTCCGGCTCCAACTGGGCACACAGCTCTATGATTGTGGCCCTGACCAGTCTGTAGGTGAGTTTGATGTGCCTGTCCTCCAGTGTAGCTAAGTCCACCAGGGGTCTGTACACAGGGGTATGTCTCCAGCACCTTTTCATCAGCAGCAGTAGGTATCTAAGGGATACAAGAGTGAGTAGGCTGTCACAATTTGATCAACAATACCACAACAGCAGTCCACATCATGAAAGCATGTTTTGGGACAGTGGAATTGAAAAGTATGTGCTTTTTAGCCTGTGACACAGCAAGTATTGATAGGCCTGTCCCCCCCCCCCCCTGAAATGGCAACCGCCTGTCCTGTATGGAGGGACATATGGAAGTGAGGTAAATCCGCTGACGTTGTGCACCGTGGGGGTAGGCGGTCGCGAACCGCCGTGCAATTCTTAATTGGATATTATTGGGCCCTATGGGAAACAGTGGCCAATGGGTATGTACGCCGGCGGTGACGGTATACACCACTGCTGACGTGACTGCCATTTTATATCTCATTCCTCACTCGTTTCCTGACCTTCCACAGAAAAAGACCTACACTACAGGTGCTGCTGTGACCTGTGTCTGGAACCTACAATGGCCCGTGTGACCAGGGAAAGGCCCCAGCCATCATTTCTGCGGAGTTGGAGTGACTGGTGGATGGGGTCCTTCCCCAGTACAGACTGCTGTATGGGCCTCCAGACCAACAGGTGAGTACGCTGTTGGCACGATGCATGTGGCATGAATGCATGGAGATGTGTTTGAAGGCATCGTGTAAGGGTGGGTGAGGGTGGGGGGATTTTCTCTTGGCGGTGTACATGTTGTGAGTTGCCCTATGGGTATTACATTGTTGATGGGATTGGGTATGGTGGGCCGTGTGTGTGACAGGCTGGACTGTTTGTTTAATTGCATTCTCCTGTATGTATTACCTCTCAGCGCCCATCAAAAGAAGGGATTATGGCGTGCCATTGCCCAGGACGTGCGGACCCTGGGGGTCTATGGCAGGTGGAGCACCCACTGTCGGAAACGGTGGGAGGACCTGAGACGCTGGGCACGGAAGACCATGGAGGCCCAGCTGGGGATGGCCTCCCAATGAGGAAGGGGTGCCTGTCGGACCCTGACCCCCCTGATGGCCTGCATACTGGCAGCGGCCTACCCAGAGCTGGATGGGCGCTTGAGGGCATCACAGCAGCCCCACAAGGGGGTGAGTACAGTGGGTATCAATAAATGTTTTGGCTGGTGGGGTGGTATCCAGGTGGTGGTTGTGTGTTAGTGGGTGCCCCTAAGGCAGGCCCGACATAACAGCGTAGGTCTTCTGAGGGCTAAGGGTTGCATGGCAAATACAAGTAACCTAGCTTGTTAGTATTCACTTCTAGACAGAGCTGCATGTGTCCCAGGTGTGCTCCAGTTGGCGGTGTGTGCTCCTCCTCATGCTTTTGTGGCCAGCGATATCACTGGTAGTGCAATGCATGGTGTGTAGGCCTGTTCCCTGTGTGTGAGGGTGATGTGTACGCCAAAGGTGGTGTTGTTGCAGTCATTGACCCAGTGTATCCTTTGTCTCCCCCCCTTTCTTGTTTTGTCATCCTGTCCTTGTGTGCATTAGCATCATCTGGCGGAAGAGCAGAGGCACCGGCGACAGAGGGCACTGCATCCCACAGGACCCTGGAGGCAGAGTCAACCAAATCCAAGGAAACCAGTGGGACCGAGGGGGGTGAGGGGAGCACCACAGCGGAGACTGGAGGGGATGACCCTGGCTCAGATACCTCCTCCCATGGGAGCTCCCTGGTGGTGGCGGACACCTTTGTGACCACCCCAGCTGCAGGTACAGCTGCCACCCCGTACCAGCACCGCCGTCCCAGTAGCCCCTCAGCGAGTTGCCTGTGCCCGCTCACCCAAGACGGTGGGCATCTCCTTCGCCCCAGGCTCCTCAGGCCCTGCCCCAGAGAGCCCTGCTGCACTGAGTGAGGCTATGGACCTCCTGAGATCCATCTCTGTTGGGCAGTCAACCATTGTGAATGCTATCCAGTGGCTGGCATCCCAAATGCAGCAATGTAATGCATTCCTGGAGGGCATTCATGGTGTTTTGGCGGCCCAACAGATATCGATTTAGGCTCTGGCCTCCTCTCTGATGGCAGCCATCGCCCCTGTTTCAGCCGTCCCCCATCCAACTACCACTTCCTAGTCCCATTCTCCTCAACCCCAACCCATACCAAGCACACAAACAGACGTACAAGCACACAAGGCAACACCCAAGAGTGGCACAAGCAAACACAAGCACCACACTTCATCACACAGGCACTCACACAAAATACATACCATTGCAGACACAACAATATCCACAACCTCCACTGTCTCCCCCTCCTCCACCCCCATCCCAGTTACGTCCACACTCACACCGGCATGCACTACATCAGCATCCACTACCAGCATCACCACACCAAGCAGAACACACACCTCACGGGCAGACAACTCCACAACATTCATGCACTTGTTCCCTCGGTCCTATCCCACAGTGTCTGCCCCCCCCTTTCTAAAGGACACAAACGCAAGCACTCAGACACCCAACAGCCATCCACCTCACATCAGCATACAGCCCTTGCACCTGCACCCAAATCCAGTAGACATACACCTCTGACCACCAGTCCCTCAGCCTCCTCTCCCATTACTCCTCCCTCCTCCTGCCTCAACGTCCCTTAAAGGCTTTTCCTTGCCCAAATTGACTTCTTCCCTACCCCCTGTCCTGCACATATGGGCAGGTTATCAAGGCCACAGTCCAGCACCTCAGCCAAACAGTCCATGGGGACAGTGGTAGCACCACCTATTTGTGGTGGTAAGGATACCAGACCTACGACACTGAAGGGGAAGTAGCCAGCCCCACCAGAGATGAAAGGGAAGAGTCCTACACCAGCAGTGAGGAACGGGAAGGGGCCTGCACCAGCTGTGAGGAAGGGGAAGGAGCCTGCACCAACTGTGAGGAAGGGGAAGGAGCGTGCACCACCAGGCGGAGAGTGGAAGAGCCCATCCACCCCTGCATGGAAGGGAAAGGGGTCCCTGAACCATGAACAGGAGAAGAGGCACTCTACGCCAGTAGAAGCTGTCAGACTAACACCACCACCAGCTGTCACAGGGCCCCCACAGCCAGATGTGGATGTGCAGCCATCAGTGAGTGCAGGGGATGCCCAGGAGCATCCCCCAACCACCACCACCATGCAGCCATCACCACTGGCAGGCGCCATGTAGTCCACCCTTCAGGGACTACTGTGCAGGCTGCCCCCTCCAGAACCAGTGGGGAAGACACCCACTCGAGAGACTGTGGCCTTGCACTCCCCAGGACAAAGCACTGGGCAGGTTGCCCCCTCCAGAACCAGTGGGGAAGACATCCACTCGAGAGACTGTGGTCTTGCATTCCCCAGGACAAAGCACTGGGCATCTTGCCCCCTCTAGAACCAGTGGGGAAGACACCCACTCAAGAGACTCTGGCCTTGCACTCCCCAGGACAAAGCACTGGGCATGTTGCCCCCTCTAGAACCAGTGGGGAAGACACATACTCGAGAGACTGTGGCCTTGCACTCCCCAAGACAAAGCACTGGGCATGTTCCTCCCTCCAGAACCAGTGGGCTTGTTCCCGCATCCGGCTGAGATGCCCCCCACCCTCCCCCTGAGGTGCCTGACTATTTGCAAACTGATGCCCCTGCAGTGTTCTATCCATTTGTGTTCAGGATTCGATTTGGGCCTTAGACTGTGCCCTGTGGCCATGTGGGCCCTTTGGACTGGGCAGTGTCCCTTTTTGTACCAAATCGTATTATTAATGTTGTTGTTGATCTGATTACAATCACTTTAGTCAATTCCTGTTGTCCTTGCATTATTCTGCTGTTTTTCGGGGACAAATTGTTCTTGTAATGCATATGGTTGTGTGTATGGCTTGTGTATGATTGGGTGTGTGTGTGGTGCGTGTGTGTGTCACTCTCGTTTTCCTCCCTTCCTCCCTTGTGTGCTAGGCGTCTGTATTCACAGTTGCCGTCTGCATCAGCGTTGGTGTTCCAGGTGATGCATAACGTAGAAGATCATCGGGAAGACTTGCAGTTCGGGTTCCATGGCGGCGTGGTTCTTCCGTGTGTCTCCAATAGTGAGTCCTTTCACTTTTGAGCTCTGTTTCCGCCAGGCTTTTGTTGGCGTTGGTACCACCCTGGAAAAGGTGGTGGATTCGTGTGTCTTAATATGGTGGGTGGTACTTTGACTTCCGCATGGCTGTTGTTGGCTACCGCCGTGGTGGCTGCTGTTTTCACGCTGGCGGTTGGTGTGGTACATTGGCTGTCTTTTGGGGGTATCACCGCCATGGTCATAATTTGGCGGTGATTACCACCAGCCTGTTGGCAGTATTACTGCCACTTTATCACCCACCGCCAGGGTCATAATGAGGGCCATAGTGTCACCTTAGATAGATATCATTCAGACAGACGCCCCTTTTATATCATGAGCAAAGTCAGCTGCGTTCCATCATGCAGCTGGGTTGGACGTTACAGACTTTGAAAAATGGCCGAATTCCTTGGGAGTACATTAACTGTAGTGAATTGTTCACTGCTTTCAATTTATCCAGGGAACTGCAGACAGTGGCTAAAAGGGAAGTGAGTTTCACCATGCTTCACAAAGAGAACTTATAAAAGTTGCCCTTCACCTTAGCAGAGAGTCCTTCAATAGTGTGGGTCTTATACATTAATCTGTCCATTTTCACTTTTTGTTTTTCGAAATGCCTGAAACATCTTGCCGTGGGCAGGTACAAGTGACTAGGTGATAGCTATATTGAAGAAGAGTGGGAGTTGCCCTTTGATTATAAATGTCTAAATGGCGAAACAGAGGTCTTTCTTAGCAGAAGCGAATGTGAGACTACTGTTAGTCATTCAATGGTCTGTAAGCAAGAAGCAAGTGTCCCTTCACGGCCTTTGGTTGCAATGCGTGGGTCGCAAACTTGGCCTTTTTTCTGAAGGTTGCTCCCGTCCGTTTGATTCGACCAGCATTTCATGTGCTTTCGAATGGAAGTTATGTGGTGCTGAGCAACCAAAGATGTTGTGGTATGCGACCAGGAATTGCCTACTCAATTTCAGTCTCTAAGGTCGTTACGTGTTGTGGACAAGTTTTATTCCCCCCCACACAGGAGATAAAAGTATCAGAAATGTGGCCTCACATTGATACTGTTAATGTAAATTATGACAAGCTGAGCAGACTAAAGGCGCTACAGTTTCAAAAACAAGCCGCGTTGACATCAGCTGGAGAGACGTATGCTCTCCAGATAGCGAGATCATCAGCCGAGATACAATCTCTATTAAATATCAACTTCCCCAAGCACTTTGGAGAGCTGGTTTTGGACCTAGCCCTTTTACAGGGTCATTCCCCAAACTTTTTGCCTTTTTCCTCCTTATTCTTCTGACCCTGGTTGGCTGACGTTTTTAGTGCATGTGCTCTCCCTTGTAACTTGGTACGATTCGCTTATACTTAATTGGCATATTTAATTTACATATAAGGTCCTTGTAAAGTGGTATCTCTATGCACAGGGCCTGTAAATTAAATGCTACTAGTGGGCCTGCAGCGCTGCTTGCACCACCCACTGAAGTAGCCTTTCAAACCTTTCTCAGGCCTGCTACTGCAGGGCCTGTGTGCACAGTTTGCTGTGAAAGGGACGTGGCATCTAAATTTACATTCCAGGCCCAGAACTCCCCTTTTACTACATGTAAGTCACCTCTAAGGAAGGCCCTAGCTAGCCCTATGGGCAGGGTGCTATGCATGTAGAGGGCAGGACAGGTGCCAGGTTGCGTGGCCTGTCCTGGTAGTGACAAACAGACTATTTGGTTTCTCAATGCAGTGATTGCATTGGAAATGCCCTGCCTTATGTGTAGGGGGTATTGTCTGCTTTATGAGGGGTAGCGTAGGCATGTTTGGCATGGTTGTAATGGTGATGAGAAATGCTGCTTACTGGTGTAAGTGGATTTTTTATTGCTATTACAGAAATGCCACTTCTAGAAAGTGACCATTTCTTTGTGCTTATGACTCTGGTGTTTTGCAGCTTGACTCCAATCCACATCTGGGCAGAGTGACAGTTGGGCTTGGTGCATACTTTTCAGATAGCCTGTACATAGGGAGGGTGGAGGTGTCACAGAGGTGCATCTACATACTGAATAATCTTCCTGGGCTGAGAGAAGGTAGAGGCGGGGTACACCTGCATCTGTAAATGCTGTGCCCTGGCCTCACACAATAAGGTTGTTTACCCACTACTGATGTTTGGAGCATGTGCTGGAGGAGGGAGGGGACACTCCTAGAACCAGTTGTAACTGGTTGAAACCCCCTCTCATCCTCATTGAAAATGCTTTGCGGAACTGTATACAAGTACAGGGGATTTTTCTCCACAATTTAGACATGAGGACTTGAAGAGACTTACTTGGAACAGGACGCTGCTGAATGGACTCACCAGGACCCACCGTGGACTGCTGCTGTTTTGCTGACCTGTGACCTGCCGGGTCACTAGGGGGAACTGCCACCATCTCCATCGCTTGTGCTGGCCTGTTACTGAGCCTGATAGCCCTGTGTTTCCTCCTCTCTTCTGTCTCCAGGGGCAGGGTGCTGTGGCCCCTGAGCCCTGCCACTAACCAAAGCACGAGGAGTGCTTCTTGTCTGCATATACAGCGCCTGGAGAACGCTTTTCTGCACCCTTTCGGTCCTTCCAGAGCGCGTTGCGCTGGAAATTCGTTGCCCTGTGCGTGATGGATGCTCTTTGTCACTTTAAATTTCACCACAACGACCATGGCAACTGTGAGTGTGGAGTGCGTCTGAAGCGCAGGGTGTAGCGTGCCGGTGGGGCATGAGGAAGTGAAGACAGGAGCAGCCGTGCTCCAAACGGTACCCCTGGGGCTGAGCATGCTAGCAGGAGCACCACCGGGGCACAAAACGGTTCCTACTGGAGGGAACGTCATTGCTGCGGCCCGTCGGAGGTTCCCGGCTGTCTCCAGGAGGATCACTGCTAGCTCGGAGAGGTGTCGGCCTCTCCCCCTTTCCTCCAGCAGCCGCACCGAGGATGAGGGGGGCTGCCTTTGGCATTGCAGGGCACAAGGCGGAAAAGGGAGTTCATTGCCCCCAGCCACTGCCTTAGGGGCGTGGACGCCCTGGCAACCTCAGGCATTTGTTTTTAGTGGCCCCGCCTCGACCCAGTCTCAACCCGTGGGGGGGGGGGACCTACAGCCTGTGTCGGCGCCTGTTTAGGCGCAGGCCCCAGGAGGGGCCCGACACCCACCACCAGAGGGGGTGTGTACCGCCCTTCCCCTCCCCCAGAATTGACACACAGCCCCTGTTTTGCCCAGGAAGCGCCGGGGGCCCTGCCAGTGCACATCGCTGCACTAGAGGTGCCCAGGTAGCATAAAACAGGTACTTTTTGCTCAAAAGACTTCCAAGGTTCTTAGTATGGACGTGCTGAATTAATTATGTTAACCTGTGTCTTTTTTGCGCCATATATAGGCTGATGTTCCATTTAGCGGCCGGACATGCTGTTTTGTGATGATTACTTGCCATATGGTTTTATAATGTTCCCGATGTAGGTATTTATGATACTTTTATGACAAGTGCGTTTATTTCTTTAGTGTGATTCCTGACTACTACTTATGTTGCAGAATCCTGAGTACTTACGAGTTCTAATGTGACTACTGCTTATTCTTGCAGAGTATTAGTAACCTGTGTAACATTCTGCCAAATGCTAAGGTAGCAGGGTATTACTGACATGTAATGTTTGGCCTAATCCTGTTTTGTGTAATACCATTTTTTTTTTATAGCTCATTGTTGTGTTTACTTTGTGGAGTATATATTGCGCCACGTGTGTTGTGTTTGTTGTCCAAATGCTTTACACATTGCCTCCGTGTTAGGCCTGACTGCTCATGCCAAGCTACCAAGGGGGTGAGCAGGGGTTATCTTGGACGTGTAACTCCCTTGCCCTGACTAGAGTGGGTGGGTTCTGTCTGGCTTAGGTGCATACCCTAGCCCACCAGAAATCCCGTTTCTAACAGCTGGTATCCGGAATATTCAACGCCTCGAGCACTGCTGGGATTGTCCATTTCTTTAAGACTGTTGGGTCTGGATTTGTGCCCATCTTCCAGACTGTCTTCAGAGTCATCCCATCGGCCATCCATTCACTCTTTTCTTTCTTTCCTATAATTTTGACATTGATTGGCAGAATACTGCTACTATTTCTTCTGATTCGCAGTGGCTGTGTCTTTCCAGCTACGCAAAGCAATGGAGCCACTGCCAGCAGCTCAACTGTGCATTGAAAGTATGGTTCAGACCTTCCATGCTTCCTCGCTCGTGGAATTGGAGCATGATTGGTCATTGTCAATCCGACCACTCCTTATGGTGCGTGCCACCAGTCTTTCGCTGTGTATGGTGCCTAAGCGAACACTTGCCTACAGTGTGTCTTGCCGTTATGCCAGTGCCTCCTGTGGACGAAGAACTGCTGATGTCCCCAATGAGGGTTCATTCACAGTCATACCCCTTGGGACTAAGGCTGATTCGTGAGGCCACTTATGAGCCTTCCTTTGCTGACTGAGTTGGCTCTTTCCACTATGGAGGATGGCACTACCACAGGTGGACCTGCATGAGAGACTTCTATGCCCTACTGCTCCGTGGACCAGTCTGCCCATCCTCTGATCGATCTAACACCTGATGATGTGGCCTTTTTCTTGAGGTCCTTTGCATTTGATGACTTCGGAGATGCTCTTCAAGATCATGACTATTGTTCAACAAATTGATGATTGGCTTATTACACCAAACCCAAATGTATACATTTATTGCCCTGGCCTGCTGTGCTTGTCATGGTCGACATTATTGGTATGTTTTTAGCTAGTGATTTAAACAGGTTTTTAATGAGATTTTTGTATCTTGCTTTTATGCTCTTAGTTTTTATTCCAGAGCATTTTTAGCATTTGGATTAATTCACCTTCGGCGGTGTCAAGCCATGGCGTCATACTTGTTATGGCAAAGGGGAGGGTGTAGTGAATCCTAGTTTCGTTTAATGGGATACAGGAGTCAGCTTAGCCTTTGGCTTTCAGGCTTGTGCCCCCATCAACCAGTGACTTTTACCCTACTTGC
Source organism: Pleurodeles waltl (assembly GCF_031143425.1). Classification (NCBI taxonomy): domain Eukaryota; kingdom Metazoa; phylum Chordata; class Amphibia; order Caudata; family Salamandridae; genus Pleurodeles; species Pleurodeles waltl. Next base: position 788,015,235 of record NC_090439.1, on the reverse strand, counting down.
TTGCTCTGTTTTAGTGCATTTATTTAATTAAATCTCTTAAGATGGCTGCCTTGTTTTGAGTTAAGGCCCATGTTTTAGTTTGCGTTATCAGTGTCACCGCGCTAAGGTGTCAAGATCAAATGACAAAGATAAACAAACTGTAGGTGTTCACTTTAGGTACCTTCCCTCTTCATGCTTTCGAGGGAATTGCTTATATTAATCACCGTCCCCAAGCATGCCTTGTTATCTATTGCTTGGGAACAAACCTACATCAGGGGTCCAAGTAGATCTGTATAAATACTCCTCAATTAAACAGATAGTCAGAGGGATTCCGACCAGATGCCATCACTGTTATCGAAGCTACACGTCACCTTGACACTGATCCAGTCTTCGTGTCCCTACGGAGTCTGAGCTAGAGACCTCATTCCAAGGTAACGAGGATTGGGGGCTCTTCTCATGGACATGGCATTGGCAGATTAGGTTTAACATACCTAGCTCTCGTTTAGGTTAGAGGTTAGGCCTATCATGCTAGGGTATTAGGAATTATTGCACACTTCATGTCACTAAATGTTATTGCAAGATGGTGGGGGTCTTTGTATTGACTTGTTGTAAGATTGGCATAGTCGCCTAGTACTGTCATCCTTAAACCAGCAGTCTTGCCTAGAACAAGAGTCCAACTATGACAAGGTCTGCTGCCTAAAGTACAGCAACAGCTTTGCACTGCTTGTTCTGGGTGGTAAACCAAAGGTGTTGCTAGGTTGGTATCTGTTGCGTGTTTGCTGGATTGTTTGTTGACCGAAGAAAGAAAAAAGGGATTTATTGAAACTAGATTGATATGTTTACACAAATGCAATAATTTCAACAAATCTTGAATTGAAGGGTTGAGGAGGAACAGGGAGATCAAATGAGAGGACATGAGAGGAAAACAGAGTTTTCACCCACAGGCCCTGCAGTGAACATGGCCTTAACATTGCAGCCAGCTCCTAATGGAGCTGGCTGTAATATGGTGGTGTGGCAGATGCAGCAGCACCCGTCGTGCATTCCACTGCCCGTAATACCAGCATTGCAATGCGCACGGGGCTGTGCATGGGGGGCCATGCTAATTGCATGGGCAGTGCAGGGCCCCCCCCCCCCCGAGCCCCTGATTCTATCAGCTTTTCCATGACGGTGTAAACCACCATGGACAGGCTGGTGGATGGGGACTCGTAATCCCCAGGGCAGCGCTGCTGCACTGCTGCTCCGCCACGGTCATAATGTTGCAGTCAAACTGCCACTTTGGCGGCTGTCCGACCGTGACCTTGACCCTGGCAGTCTAATGACCACCAGGGTCATAATGAGTCCCTTAATCTCTTAACACACCCATCTCAAGAAACAACTCAAGTTTGCCCAAACCTGTAAGTCGTTATGTTCCCTTCTTTGGCAGCCAGAGAGGTGTCAACCGCTCTGTAAAAATCTTGGTCCCAGTAGTCCAAAACGGTCCATATATAAAATGTCGGTACCCACCTCAAGGCTTACTGATACTGGTGCCAGACGGTATTTGTTAAAAAGCACTGAATTCCCCTCATTTCCTCAGCCAGGCTTGTCCATTAATGCAGTTTGTATTTCAAATACTCTTGCTTATCACCATATCACTGATCTGTGCCCAGAACCCAATGCGGAGAAAAACGTTTGTGGAAATGAAACTGTACTGTATATTGTAACAGTGATGGCATTCATTTGAATGTATTGTGTTTATTTGAATGTGCTGTTAAATAATGAAAATAAAGTTCTGTCTCACATGAGACCGCTGTCTGTACTCATTACTCCAAATGTAGAAATAATGTACCAAAATCTATCAACCTACTATTTACTCGATCAAGTGCCTTCTACTGTCTGGTCTGAACATGTGAATGGTGTTGGATGTGTACTGTTTGCAGAGTCTATAGAGATTAAGGCAAATATAGTAAGGACACTGACCAAATTCCCATAATCCATTATGGTCCTAAGCAGAAGAGGGAATCAACCCTGCTAATTGTGCTTTACTAAAGCAAGGCATCCTAGTTCCTGCTGTAAACGTATGCAACCCTCTAAGAGATCAAAAAGCCTGTCAAGGACACATACAGATTTGGGCCAGACCTAAAAGCTGTTAATGCTGTGATGATATCTAACTTTCTTTTTGGACCTATCCGCACTAACACTGTCTTGTATTACAGCCACTGCCACATGGTTTGAAGTAGTGAATCTCCGTTCAGCCTTTTCTCTATTCCTACACACTCAGATAGTCAGAACCTCTTCACATTCACATTCTCAGGGGGCCAGCTGAGGTAGTGCCTTATCCCGCAAGGGTTTACTGAGTCATCATCTATCTTTTCTCAAGCACTTGAGAAATATGTGGGCACCCTGGTCTTCCTTTGGTTAAATATGTATATGGTTTGTTGTTTCATCCAACTCCTTGGACCATCGACAGACTGACTACCGGAATTTCCTTACTGAGTTAGCTAAAAAAAAATAGGGCACAAAGTTTCCAGAGAAAAATTACAATTCTGTCTTCCCCGTGTTCGCTATCTAGGTGTACCTTTTGTTCAGAGTTTGGTCATTGCAGGCAATGAATATTTGGATATGCGGCTATTGTTAAACTTTTCGAAGACTATGTAAAGAAAGAGACGCCAGACCCATTGAATTAGACTAAGAAGGCAAATCAAGCCTTTATGACTTTGATATAAGAATTATCATCTGCCCTGCTTTAGTGCTACCTTTTGATAATAAACCACTCACTTTGTACTATTGCAAAAAAGATGGATTTGCATCCGTGGTGTTGGTGCAAAGCCACAGAGATCGAAAGAAACCTGTTGCATGCTCCTCCTCCAGTTTTGATAAAATTGTGTCAGGATATTTCAAATTTGTCCATGGGCCATGGCGGTTGCTGTACATCTTATACAAGCCTCTGAAAGCATTGCCCTTGGCTCCACCCTCAAAGTAGTTGTACCTCATATCATTATTGCCCTTTTGCTCACCACTAAGACCCAACATTTGTCAATGGCAGGACTATTTCAGTGCGAGATTCTTCTGCTATCCTCTACTCACTTTACCCTAATGTTATGCCTACCTGCTTGCTGTTAACAACACATTGATTGTCTCATTGTGACTGCCTATCTAGCTAAGCACAGTATTGATCTCTCTGATGCACCAATACCAAATAGTGATCTTTTGTTTTATGGTGATGGATCATGTTTCTGAAATGACTGTGACCCATCAATGGCTGGTTATGATGCATATATTGTGCAGAATTTCTGAATTTATATTGACTGTTCGGTTAATTAAAATCACTACAGCAAAGCGATATACATGCACCCCGTCCACAGCCCAGCCACCACAGAACAAAAGTGTAAAACCAACAAATCAACCTTATTTCCACATTTTGTTTACAAACTCTCTTAAAAGCTTTTCCCCCTTGTTGGCTGCCCTCCTTAGGATTAAATGCCAGAGGGGGGGCCGCCTTTAGGGATCACCCTTCACGAGGTAGGCATGAGCCTCAGTAATATCGTAATTAAGTCATTGGTGATGATTGCATGAGTCCCATTCTGTAAGTATTGCGCTAGTCTCATTATTGCACTCAATGTTACTTCTCCAGGTACAGGCCCAAAATGGGCCTTCGGTAGACACTGCAACGAGCCATTGGAGAGTATTGCATTTACCAAACCCAAAGGCAGCTTTCCGTTAGTATTGCACAAGTCACATTATTGCCAGAGCTTAAATTGTGCTTGTTGTTTCCGGTGCTGAGCACCGGCACTTATTTTTTAGGGCCGGCGCTTATTTTTCTGCCTCAAGCATTTACTGAGCAAAAGACACATATGGGAAAGACGGAGGAAGAGATAAGCGAAAAAGCGTCACAATAGGAGAAAGCAGAAAGCTTCAAGAGTGAGCTGAAGGGGCAGGGAGTGGCTGTAAATGGATTGAAGAGGTCCGAGATGGCTTCAGGATTACGCCGTCTCAGTATTCTGTGCTCGCACATTTAATTGCAAGAGCCGCGTGTTTAAGAGGAGGGCTTTGGGCACCGGCACCTTTTTATTTACAAATGAAGCACTGGTTATTGCACTAAATTTCCTATAGTATCCTAAATAGCCTAGCACATGCTGTGCCCACAATAGCCCATTGAAATCGGATAAAACTGGACCACGTGGAAATATTGCACTAATCTCGTTAGAGCCCTCAAGGTTACCTCTGAACTCCTAATCAGCCTGGATTGGTAGTTATCGTGTTACTGCGTCACTATATCAAATGCAGCGTTTCCTCAAACGTTTCTACGCCAAAAAGAGAGCTTTCGGTAGATATTACACTAATCCCGCTATTGCTCTAAACTTTCAGTGGCGCCCTAAGGCACATTCCATTTCTCACCCAAACCCATTGACATCAGCCTGCTCTTGCGCCACAAAATTTTCCTCAGAATTTCAGTGCCCAAAGGAGATTCTTCAGTAAACATTGCATTAATCCCCTTATTGCACTAAGCTATTTGGGCACATACCCTACCTCACCCGTGCCCAACACAGTCAACCTGAATAACCTAAATTAAGTGTTGACATCCTCCCGCTATCTCACCAGAGAAGTTTCCTAGACCACACCCGGGCCCAAAAGCAGCATTCACTGGATACTGTACTGCTCCCGTTATTGTAGATCTCCCCTGTAAACTCTTACCAAGTACCCTCAACTTCGGGGTGTTAAAAGCATGGTCAGGGTACGCGCCTTCTCTTACTCCAATTCCTTCATTCAGGATTCGGTGATAGTATGGCCGTGATTTTTGCTTGTCTGTCACCACTCTCCAGGGTTATACGAACATGATCAAATTACGAGCAATCTCTTATTCTATTTTCTTCTTTGAGGGTTCAGTGTCAGTATGGCCAACAAGTTTTTGCTTGTCTGTCACCGCTCTCGTGTACCGTAGAAGGTGGCTTTAGAGCTCTCTCGATTTGCCTTTTAGACAGCAGATAATGGCGCTCCTGCATGATCGAATGTTTAAAATATGGAACATTGGCCGTAGCCAGGACTGCCTCAGTGGATCTCTCGCGGGTACAAATCACACGCTTCAGCAATTCTTCTGATTTGCTGCACAGTCTCCATTGTTTATTTGTTTCTCTGTTTTGGTGTCAAAACCAGTAGCATCTTAAAGGTATCAATCTGAATCGGCAACTCATGAGTCTGATTTTTGCTCCAATGGGGAGCAACGATCACAGGTGCGCTGGGAGGCAGCCTAGTGAATATAGTTCCATAGCCCAGCTGCCATGCTTTTTGTTCCCTAGGTCTTTTAGATCTGGTAGGGCGTTGGCATTTGCACTCTCATTACAAGTTTAGCAATAGTTTTTTGTCGGGAGCTCTACGTTTTTTTTTTTGTAATATTTTGATTGAGTTTTATAGCACATCACATTAAAAGCACAGCTAAAAACAGGAACAATGCTGGTAGGCGACATGCTGGGACAGGGCAACTGTGATAAAGCAACACAGTAAATGTACAGTTAGAAGCAAGAACAGAGCCATGCAAGATAGCACATTCTCCAGAAAGGGGCACAATAAAAATAAAAAAAATCAGCAGCTCAAACAACACCAAACAAAGATGGGTAAGCAAAGTAGTCTCCTCACTGCACCCCCTATACATGGACCACAGGAGCTGCCACTGAAAATGGATAGAATAGACTGAGCAAATAAAGGAAGACCACTATGAACCATCAGGGGACGTCACTCGAGGTCAGACTGTTCACTCCAGTGCACAAGCCTGGCTCAGAGCCATCAGAGAGGCAATCATATATCAACATCCAACCTCCACAGTTCACACCCAGGCAAGCCAACAGAATTGGATCCCACGCAGGCCGTATTGTAATCTTACGGCCTCCCTAAGTCTCCTCTCTCTGAATTGCCTCCTGCTCACAGTCCACCCACTTTTTCAGTTCCGACTATCAACAATATATGTGGGGCACCCAGGAGTATTTCCCTATCTGTGGCCCCCTGGACCACCTGACGAACCTTTGTCCAATAGGATAACAGGAGTAGGCTGGACCGGACCAAATGAAAGAAATGTGTGTTTCTGGCAGCACGCTGGGGACATTCCGTGGCAAGGAACATAGCAGGTATGCGACATGGATTCAAATAGGCCTGATGTAAGTAAAATAATTTAATGAGTTTGAAGTGGACATTATGAGACACTTTAGGGCTAGAGTCCAATATCTTCCTCCAGGAGGAATCGGAGAGACGCATCCCGAGGTCCACCTCCCAACGTGACTTAAGGGTCGAGAGAGCAGGCCTCGCTCCCTCCAACAAAGCCCTATGCAATAATGTGACCCCCTTTGTTTGACCCATAGTGAGGAAGAGGAGGCATAGGCAGTCATTCTCCGAAGGGTCCGTAACTCCAGCACTCTACCACTCCTGTATCTCACAAGTCAACACTCCATGAAGAATTAAATGACCCACCGGCCCAGCTCCCCCCTTGCAAAAAGGTCTGCTAAGACATCAATCCCTACCTCCGGACACTCACGGAGACTCGACCACCACCCTGGGCACCCCAATGCCGATTACCAAGAGACTAAGTTCACGAGTATATGGTGTCGGCCAAGTTTAATGTAAAGCACAAACCCAGACATAACGCGCTGTCCTAATCAGCATGTTCATTGTCCGTACACCAGAAACTGGTTTTGGCTTTAGTAAGAAACCCAAGGTACAATCCTTGGTTGGAGAGCCACACTCAGCAGCACCCACACTCAGCAGCACCCACACCATCCCACAGAGAGGCCCGCAAACAGGCCGCCCATTGAAGCAGTGCTGCTAAATAATATAACTCCAGGTCGGGTGCAGCTAGGCCTCCCTCAGTCACTGGCAGGCGCAGTTTCCGCAGAGCAACTCGACGGCATGAAAAGCCCTAGTAAAGCGAGAGAAGCAAACCATCTAGCTCCAATGGGAGGGTGGCAACCAAATAGAGAATACAAAGCAGTATGATCATTTTGGATACAGCCACGTGTCAATGTACCGATAAAGGCAAGGTAGACCAGAAGATACTGGAGTGACACAGCTCAGCCAGCACACGTCCATAGTTCCCCACATAGAGCAAGTCTGGTGATCGATAAACAGTTACACCTAGATATTGAACAGTAAGTATCACGTTCCCATCGCAGTGTCGGGCCGCAGGGATAGGATCATGTTGCGGGTCATCTCCCCTCAAAGGATAAACACAGGACTTATTCCAATTAACTTTGAGTCCCGAGTGGGCACTAAAGTTTAATAAAGCTGAGACTGCGCCCAGGAGATTGTTGTCCCTTCCCCTAACATATAACTACATATCATCTGCATACAAAGAGAGGTAAGTGCAAGTGGATGTGATACAAAAGCCCTGATAATGCAGTCCTCGGTGGACCGTGCAGGCAAACGGCTCCATGATCAATACAAATAAAATCAGCGATAGGGGGCGGCCTTGCCGAATACCCTGCTCCACCAGAAAGGACTCCATGATCAAGGAGCCAGGAAGAATCTGAGCCAGGGGATTGGTGTAAAGCAGTTTTGTCCACCGGACAAATGACATACCTGATCCCATGGTAAGCATGGTAGCATAAAGAAAGTCCCAGCGGAGCGAGTCAAAAGCCTTCTTATTATCCACCAAGATAAGCAGTTCCTTCTGCGGGAGGAATTCCCAACAGTTCAAGGCCAGAAAAAATTGCCAAATACTAGGCATAGTGCTGCACGGTGGGACAAAGCCTGTTTCGTCTGGGTGAACGAGAGAACACATGTTGGGGACGAACTGGGTTGCCAGAATCTTACCCAAGATCTTATACACTGCGTTGAGCATAGAAAGGGGGCAATAGGAATCCAGTAGAAGTGGGTCCTTATCTTTTTTAGGAAGTGATACTGAACATCACACACAGGTCCTGAAAATGAACTAACTAATTGCCAAAAGGCCAACTAGGTTCATAATGGAAGATTACATATGGGAGGGAGCCACCAGTGAGAGGTTGACAATCAACACTCAGAAGAGACAACAGTGTGAAGGAACAGGGTGCGTAAACACCCCACTGCCTGGACCATCCCCGTATCCCTTGAGCAGGATTAAAGAAAGCAAACCTCAATGAACAGCCCACAAACCAACCCGCCACATGAACTTGAAATCAAACAAGGAAAAGCATTCAGAGCAAGGCCAAAGGACCACATCAAACCAAGCCATCCACAGATTTCGGGATGACCCCGGGCAGTATTTCTTGAATCTTCGGAGGTATGGACTCCTCAGAGTGTGAGGTAGAAGAGCAGCACTCAGGTGTTGTGGGTCGCAGAGTCCCCACCAGTACCCATAATGGAAGACATCTGGACCGCTCTCGACAGCTCCAGAGCCACCTGCATTTTAGAGGGGCATGCCGTCCCTCATCTCCATGAGCCTTGGTGCTCAAGGCGTGAAGAGTTAGCAGGCCCAGAAGTCTCCGGACGCACTGCACCGTTATTATAGAGATCAATCCAGTCCCACTCTGCTGCAGGGTGGGTAAAAAAGTATACTTTGTCCTCTGATTAAATCCGCAGACAAGCAGAGAAGAGCAAGGAATATAAGAGCCCCAATGTGTGCAGCTTCTACTTTACTGCCATAAAAGATGCCCTTTGGGTTTGAACCTGGAGGGTAAAGTCAGTGCACAAGAACGCCTTGGCCTTTTCCACCACAAATGAGCCATGGGCACGAGTCTGTGTTAAAAGATGATCACGGTCCTAGAAATGCAGGAGGCTGGATACCAGAGGCCATAGCAGAGCACCAGGGTGAGGCTCCCTGGCTGGGTGCATGTTCCAAGGCAAATAATTTAGGAAGACCCACGTAGGGCCACCACCTCTTGGAACCAGGACTCAAGGTAAGCCAGCAGTGAGTTCCCCTCCACGTGCTCAGACAACCCCACAATATGCATGTTGTTATGCCTAGCCCGGCTCTCCTGATCATCCAGACGGGCAGCGAGACTCCGAGCCTGTGCCTCAAGGTTTGAACGTAGATCCACCGACTGAACTACTGGTTGCAAAGTCTGTACTGCTGTTTCAAGAGCAGAGACCTCCGAGAACTTCCACAAGTCCTGATGGTTAAGGCCCAGCTCAACGGAAAGGGAATCAATTTTGCCCTCCAATCGCTCTCCCGAGGCATCAATGGCACTCCTCCTTGTCAGCGTCTGCTGCCTTCCCCAGCTCCTCTGGCTGCCGCTGCCTCTGCTTTTGCTTGGATGAACTGAGAGACTTCTGACTCAGTTCGAGGCCTTCCTCCACCCGCAGGCTCATCCCTGCGCCTCATCCCTGGTGGTCTATTGGCTATCACAAGTAAGTATTTCCTTTTCTTTTCTTTCTCTCTGTCGCTCTTTCACTCTTGCATTTTCTGCCTTTTTCTTCAATCATCCCTCATTTTTCTCTAGTTCTTTTTCCTTTCTCCTCTCTTTCCTCTGCACCTCCTCCCCCTGCGAAGCACCTTTCCCGCCTCCCAGCTGACTGCTCCCCTTCTTAGTGGCGGCCCCTTCTTAATAGTGGCCATGGGTGCACCGTTAGCGTAATTAAGGCACACCAAAGCCAAGCCCATCTGCACCGTCTGCTCCTGGACCGCGCCCATCGCCAGGGACCATGGATCTCTGTTAAACCACCCCCTGGACCCTCCTTCACCTCAACACCAGACATCTCAACAACTGCTGCACCATCTCCCCCAAGTACACCCACAGACCTTTCACCTGCCGAACTGCAACTTCAGCACCAACCTCATCAAACCGAAGGTACTCTCCGCACACAAAGATACCAACAAGCTCCACAATCCCATCAACTGCCTGCTCCTGAGCATCTGCCCTCTCGACAAACATGCCACCGATCTCTGGGACCTGATCAACGCCACCCAACCAGACATCACCTTCCTCACCGAGACCTGGACCAACCCCACCTCGGGTCCAGACATCGCCATCGCCATTCCCAACAGTTACAGAATCCTAAGGAGGGACCGGCCCTCCCACCCTGGTGGAGAACTCACCATTGTACACAAGTCCTCACTACGTGTGAAGGCCATCCAAGAAGAACACTGCACCACCAAGGAACACCTTCACTTCCTGGTCCACTCCAACCACAACTCCACCATCTGCGGCACCTTGGTGTACAGGCCACTTGGCTTCCGCCCAGCTTTCATAGACGATGTCATAGACATCACTACCCCTCAGGCCCTGGCATCAGACGACTACCTCCTCCTCGGCAACCTGAACGTCCACCTCGAGGACCACACAGACCCAAACACCACCGCTCTACTCCACAACCTCACCACCCTCGGCCTCAGACAGATGGTCTACCCACCCACACACATCGCAGGACACACACTGGACCCAATCTTCACCTGAAGTGACCGGATCACCATCAAGACCATCTCCACCCCAGACTGGACCAACTACTGCTGCATACACTTCACGATTGCTGCACCCGCATCTCCAGGAACCCCCACAGGAAATGGAACAAAATCACCAATGAGCAACTCACCTCATCGCTCGCCAAATCCCTCCCTTCCACTGATGACACCACACAGCTGCGCGCAATTTCAATGCATGGATCACCGAATGCGCCGACACTTTAGCCCCTCTCCGGCTGACATGGGCCAAACGCGTACTTAAGAAAGCCAACTGGTTCACCACCGAACTCCAAGAATCAAAGTGTACCTGCAGACGCTTAGAGAAAAAATGGAGCAACAGCCAATTCAACTAAGACCTCACCTCATTTAGAGCCGCAACCGCCGCCCACAGACGAAAAATCAAGAGCGCAAGGAAGGACGCAGTCCGGGAGCGCATCAACTCCTCCGCACACAACTTGAAGGAACTCTTCTCAGTCATCAACGAGTTCACAGATCCCCCCGAAGCCACCAGCATCCCCCGTCACAAGACCTCTGCAACAAACTCGCCTCCTTTTTCCACCACAAGATCCAGGACATCTATGACAGCTTCCTCCCAGAAAATCCTGGCACGGTAACCTGCGTGCGACCGACCCCCCCCAGACCATCCATGACTGGTCCTCGCTCACCACAGAGGAAACAGTCAACATCATGAACAGCACCCACTCCGGAGCCCCCTCAGACCCCTGCCCGCACCACACATACATCAGAGCCAGCACATCCATTGCCCCCAAGCTTTGTACCACAACCAACTGCTCCATCAGCACGGGCATCTTCCCTGAGGACTGGAAACATGCCGAATACGCCCCTCATGAAGAAACCTTCAGCCGACCCATCAGATCTAAAGAATTTCTGGCCCATCTCACTGCTACCCTACCCCGCCAAAGTACTAGAGAAAGCAATCAACGCACAACTATGGAATTTCATCGAGGCCAACAACTCCCTGTACAGCTCCCAGTCCAGCTTCCGCAGCATCCACAGCACAGAGACAGCACTCCTGGTAGCCACTGACGACATCCGATTACTCCTCAGCTAAAGCCACACTGCAGCACTCATACTCCTCGACCTCTCAGCAGCTTTCGACACGGTCTCTGACAGCACTCTACGCACCAGACTCCACGACATAGGAACCCACAGAAGAGCCCTGGAATGGATCCACTCCTTCCTCTCTGGGAGGATGCAGAGGGTCAGACTCCTGCCCTATACTTCCAGACTCACAGGAATCAACTGCGGAGTACCCCAAGGATCCTAACTGAGTCCTACACTGTTTAACGTATACATGGCTCCCCTTGCTGCCATCGTCAGAAGCCACAGTATGAACATTGTGTCATATGCCGATGACACACAACGCATCATTTCCCTGACCGAAGACCCTGACACAGCCAAAAGGAACTTTCACGCAGTAATGGAAGCCGTCGCCACCTGGATGAGAGAAAGCTGCCTCAAGCTCAACTCCGACAAGACGGATCTCATCATCTTCGGAAACGCCACCTCAGATTGGGACGACTCCTGGTGGCCCACATCCCTCAGCGCCCCCCCTGCACTGACCGAGCACGCCTGCAACTCAGGAATCATCCTCGACTCCTCCCTATCCATGGCCTACCAGGTAAACTCTGTCACCTCCTTCTCCTGGCACACACTCCGCAAACTTCAGAAGATCTTCAGATGGATCCCAGTTGACTGTCGCAGGACAGTTACCCACGCCTTAGTCACGAGCAAGCTCAACTACGGCAACACACTCTACACCGGCACCTCAACTAGGAACATAAAAAAACTTCAACTCATCCAGAACGCCACCTCCAGACTCATTCTGGACCTCCCTCGCCGAGAACATATCTCTCAACACCTAAGGACCCTCCACTGGCTACCGGTTGAGAAGCGAATTACCTTTAAGCTTCTCACCCACGCGTAAAAGGCCATACACAACGCAGGATCAGCCTGCCTGAACCACCGCATCTCCTTCCACACCCCGCCAGATCCCTCCGCTCCGCCTAGATGGTCCTGGCCACCGTCCCTCGCATCTGCAAAACCACCGCTGGAGGACGATCTTTCACCTACACTGCAGCAAAGAGCTGCAACAACCTCCCTCTGCACCTTAAACAAAGCCTGTTGCTCACCATCTTCAGGAAGAACCTCAAGACATGGCTCTTTAGATGAGGTCCCTCGTCTCCCCCCCCAGCGCCTTGGGACCCTCACGGGTGAGTAGCCGCACTTTACAAATATTGATTGATTGATTGATAGATTGATGGGCAGCCTGGAGCTTATCAAACCTGTCTTCAATGTACGATGTCTTGCCTCCTTCAGTGCCCTGCTTAATCCCTTGCTGGGACCGCCGGTAGTCCCATCGTCTTTAATGGACCGTGTGCACCCCATCTTGGCACCAAGAATGAGCAGATACTCCCTAACAAGGTTTCCAAAGGCTAATAGAGGGATGGGAAAACCAAACTCAGGGACTCAAAGGAACCCGAGAGACTGAAAGGTTGACCAACCTGGTCAAGGACCCCCCCACAGTAAGACAGTCTCACAAAACCCACTGCTATAATCACAGGTGTGCCAGAAGACAGCCCCAATGAGTTAGGGGAGTCAACAACAAACCGGGGGGAGCCGACAGGCTCGTAGTGCGATGGAGTAGAGGGTGAATCAGTTCACAGGTCCCCCCCCATGATCTGGCATTTCTCATCATAACTTTCCAAGTCTGTCATGAAGAGATTAAATAATAAAGGAGCAAGGATGCAGCCTTGTTTAAGGCCTTTTTCTGTGTGGATTTTTTCTGTGGTTGCCAATTTGGTGTCAATGTAATTTTCACCCAGGTCTGGCTATATAGGGACTGCAGCATTTTCAGGAGACGAGGTATGGTCCCCCAAACATTAAGCTTGGCTCACAACCGTGCTCTTGGTGCGTTATTGAAGGCGTTAGTGAAGTTGATAAATACCGCAAATAGTGGGGTTGCATTTGGCTAAGTAAAGTCCTCTATTAAACAAGTCAGGGTGAGCAGATTAACCTCTATATGGCAATTTTTTGGAACCACGCTTGAAACTAATAAATCAGTAATTGGTGGCAGCCCTTCTTGCCTACTGGGACCTGAATAGATCCCCTCCAGCTGTCCGTGACCAAGCTTGGTCGAAAGCAATTAGCATAAACAGATGTCAGGATGGGGGCCCACAGGGAGGCATCTGATTCAAACAAAGCGGCAGGCACATCATTTGGACTTTGGGCGCCTGAACATCTTAGTCTGCTTAGCTTCCATCTGGCACTTTGGCAGCTGCCACTATGGAGCACGCTCTTGCTCATGAGATGCTCCCCCTTTTCCAAGGTCACCATCAATGTTTCCCCAAACTTGCAGGCCATCGTGCTTGAGTCACCCTTTGATGTAGCTAGCGCTGACATACCCGCCTCCCACATGACACAGGATCATCTGGCCATGCTTTATTGCTTTCGCTTCTACTGCGCATAAAGTAACCTCAAGTACTCTCCACTCAACTTGTCAGATTGATTGCTCTTACAACTGTATGCATTCTTGCTGCCCGAAAGATTATCAAATGTTCTGACACAAAATATGTTCTTGAGGATTCCCATGATTTTGGGCTTCTCTAGGTGTATTTGGGTTTCCCCACAGCCAAGATCCCAATATAAAAAGGGTACCTATGTCAAAGGATAGCTTGATGCTACCATCTAAACCTGTGATTGTAAAGTTTACTACTCAGCTTCAGCTCAAGATGAAGAGTCTAGGGGAAATGCTTTGCTGATCAAGCTGGCAAAAGGTTGTTTCTTTGCCAAGTTTTTAAGACACTCTGTAAGTTTCCCATACTATTGAGTCTTTTATGCCAACCCTAAAAGATTTGTCTTAGTTGCAGGAATGTGACGAAGGTGGAGAAGCAGTCTTTGGTGAAACAGAAAAAAGGTTCCTGATGTAGTGTCGAGTGACAGCACCGCAGAATGGTTTTCTCGAACTACCTGCTCCCCAACCTTACCTCACTGTGCCACTGTACAACCCTTGTCAGGACCAAGGGAATAATTTGGGATGCCCAACAATATTGCCACTCGAATGTCACATGGCAAGCCCACAATATTAGGAAGGGACCCAAAACCACTGCTGTTGCCCACCCATATCTTTGAGGTATCTTACTCCTTCCTCCACATCCAGATGGACTTTATCCAATTGTGTAAGTGTAATTAATACAGGAAACTAGAGCTTTTCAACTACACTTTTGAAAACAAAATCACTAAGATGTTTGCTGAGATGGGTCACAAGTGTCCCAATGCGCTTCCCTTGGTCTTTTCAGTCAGAGCCATTTCTAGTCAAAGGACAAAGCTAAGTGCATGTGAGATAGTATCAGTAATAGACTGTTCCTCCAGCATTCCTTGATTTATACCTAAATGATATTAACCTTCATTACTACAAACAACCTATTCACTGTCTCTAGAGCTTCCATTCTTAGGTTTGAGCTGCCTTACTTGTCTGCCAGACCAAAGCCTGTCACAGCCTGCAACCAGGAGACTGGGTTCACAATCGAGTCCACCAGCAGAAATCTGCTCTCCAGTCCAGTTGGTGTGGTCCTCTTCAAGTTATGCTCATCAGGAATACTATTGCAAAGTGAAGTGGAACGCCAGTCTGCATACATTCAGTTAATCAAGAGAGCCACCAGACTCAAAGCTCCAACCCTGCTGTTGCCTCTGTGTTGGTCAGCTAAGTCTCTTGTATGTATTGCATTCCTGTGCCAATAACAAACGTACTTCACAGGCTTGGGAAGCAGTGTCTGCTGTCAACTTTTCTCATCCGTTCTGTTAGCAGAGTGCATCCCCTCCTCATTCTCACT
Organism: Pleurodeles waltl; assembly: GCF_031143425.1. NCBI lineage: Eukaryota > Metazoa > Chordata > Amphibia > Caudata > Salamandridae > Pleurodeles > Pleurodeles waltl. The sequence continues at coordinate 788,000,064 of NC_090439.1, read as the reverse complement.
GATATGTCTGCAGTCTAGTTAGTTGAAAGCTTTCATCTTCTTGATTCCTCAGGGGGTCTGGACAGCTTTCTTTGCTGCTAGCCTTGTTCACTGTGTGACTCTGTTTAGAGGTACCATGTGGTGGGCACTCAGAGATCAACATCACCCTGCCAGCCACCCGAAATCAAAAATAGAACACCTTTTTGCACTTCCTAGACTATTGCTGACATAGCCTTAATCTTTCAACTTGCCCACTGATGTTCGAGGCAGGGTTTTAATGGTTCCTGTTCCCTTTGATGAAGAAGAACAATGTTGTGATTTATACCTGCATGGGCACTCCTGATCTTTCCTGCATTCTCAAAGGCAATGGTTTCTATTTCCCTAATCAAGACATCATATTCCTTGCTATTCACCTTGCTGATGCTACTCGTAGACTGTTCTCTGAATCTTGAAATGGTGTGCAGCGGTTGTTCATGACTGACTATGTGATATAACAATATGAAGGATGTCATTTTAAGAAAGACAGACCTATTTACTTTGTCAAAGGGTTAGAACACCAAAATGAAAAATCTGGGCCCATTGGCTTTATGAAGGGGTGAGCGTATTAATATAAATAAAGCAGGTCTTTTATCTTTGTCAAAACGTTGCTAAAAATTTCAGTCAAGTGTACATTATATAAATTCACACATTGCAATAAAGTGATTGTCATACATGTCTTTCAGTATTTCTTTTAACATTTTACAGGCTAAAAGGTGCAGCCATAAAACCTGCCACCAGGGAACCCTGCACTCCAGCTGAAGAGAATTCCACTCTAGCTCAAAGTGCTTTATAAAATATGGTAAGCTCTCTTTAGGTCATGGATGCAAGGACCAGACGGCTTACTATCTTTTATTTAATACTGCTGGGTGGCTGCTGCACTCTCTGCAGCTCCCACAACATTAAAAAATAGTTGGTGGTGCCTCTGTCCCTTTTTGAGGCACAACCAGGAATAAAAAATGTTATTTAAAAAAAGTCCTAGGACATTTTGGGGTGCTACTTGTCAGCAGCAGTGAATAATAAATGAGCTGCCGTGGCCACTCATTTAATAATCTTCCCTTTCTGTTTTTTTGTTTCATTTTTTATTTTTGTGGGTTTCCAGGTCCCACCTGGGACGCCCAGAGCTTTAATTTTGTATTGGGCTGCGAGGAAGCCTCAGGAGCCACGCAGGCTCCCTTCAAGCAACTCCAATCAGTGGGTCTGCGCAGGAACCATCCATAGCTTTTTTTTAAATATGTTTAACTTGGGGTGCCCTATTAGCTACCAGGGGTGCTCCCCAACATTTTTTACGTTGGGGCTGTGGGATAAGTGGCCCCATTGTATGTGGCCATGTAGGAACCAGACACCTACTTTTTCATAAACACTGCGATGCCCTGGTGCCCATCCTGAGCACCCCACAACATTTTTGATGTTGCACTCTGTGGGGAGAGCCCCCAAGGCCCCACAGCCCCACTGGCTTCCTTGCAAGCACCCATCTCGAGTTTGGCAGGACACTGTATTGGTCCCACCTGGCAGGTGCAGCTTTTCATTTTGCTTCTGCCAGGCTGAAGCAATTAGATGCTTTCCTGCCAGCAAGAACTCAGTCAGTGAAAAACATTTGTGCACCCATCCAGTAGGAGCCTTACTGCACGGGCCGAGAAAAAGGGGGAGCATCCCAAAACCTGTTTTCCCTAGACACAGCCCAAACCGCTGAATGAATTTATACTAAATTTGTCAGAAAGCTAGTTCTTGGTCCAGAAAGAGTGCGTTTTTTGATTTGGTGTATATCCATTTAATAGCTTTTGAACGTTTAATGCTTAAAAATGTTTCATATATCATGCTGCGGAGGATCAGCGGACTGACAGATCTCAAGCTGAGATCTGATTGTCTTCCACCACAGCAACAAGGTGCTATAAAGACTTGCGGTGGGATCGTGGATTTATCTTAGAGGCATTGAAAACATTCCTCCACTGTATAAGCACAGATGATTAGTACTTGATTTTTTCCTGGCTGTCGTGGGTGGAGTTTGTGCTATTGTAAGGTTGTTGACGTTTTTTTAAGCATACCATTTTGGGTAACAAATAATTTGTCTACATTAATGATTTTTAAGATGAATATAGTTGTAACCAATGAGTTAATGATGTTGTACTCAAAAAGATTAAGGGCCTGATTTAGATTTCGGCAGATGGGTTACTCCATCACAACAGTGACGGATATCCCGTCCGCCGAAATATAAATCCCATTATTTCCCATGGGATTTATATTTTGACAGATGGGATATCCGTCACTATTGTGACAGAGTAACCCATCCATCGATGTCTAAATCAAGCCCTTAATCATCATATTAGAAGTGTGTTTATTAACGTAGTTTGGTTGTGCCAAATTTTGTAGACACACCATTTTATTAAGATGGATGTCGTTTCTAGCATATTTTGCTCCTGCTTATTTCCCCTCTCAATGATTGCCCCAACCCCCCTACCCGCCTACCCCCCCCCCAAGAATCCTCTCTCGCAACAGTTTCAGCAGAACACAGGGAACTGTGATGCAATTGGTTATTTTCCTTAGAAAGTATGTATTGTGAATGAAAATTTCCATTGTGTTCCTGATGTGTCTTTTTGAAGGACACTTCTGCTGGAAGTTCCAATGTAAACTTGCTCGCACACTAGTAAGAGGGGCTTTGTTGGAGAATGTTTCATATTGTATTTTACAACCCTGAAATGCTGCTGCTATGGAAGCTAGTGGAAGATTCCCGACTACCTTGGAATGGTTAGTGTATAAAACTGTAAATGATGATCTCGCTTCTGATTTGTCCAATATGTGCAAATGATAGTGCCATGCTCAATGTGCAGTTTTGCTCATTGTTTATGTGTAGAATGTGTATACAAATCCCTAGTTTTAGGGGTGAACCATGAGACTTTACATTTTCTTCCAAGAACTCTGTCAGATTATTTAGAGACATTTTCTTCTCCTTAGAGATGCTGTCAGTATTCCTTATGAGTCTGACTTTTAGATTTTAAAGATACTTTACTGCTTATGAGGATTTCAATAATTAAGGATTTCTGACTATATACTCTGTATCTGAGCCTTCATGATATCTACAGCATTTTCCTGTACCGCCTTTATAAGATTTTTGCAACAAAACCCTTTAATTTTTTATCGCTCTAGAATTGAGTTATTGAGTCATCCCAGGCACCAGTTATTTTACTCTGCTAATTTGTTGGGCCTGATGCCATGGAGCATAGTGACTCATATCGCAAAATCAAGGGTGCTGGACCTGAATTTTCAGAGGTCAGTTTTGGGGTTTTCAAAATATTGGGGTACAGTGAATTATTGGGTTTTGGGCTCCCACAGGATCAGAATGCTACTCATTCATACCAAAGTGTAATTAATAATACACAACCAGATTGATCACACCTGTAGTAGTATCAAAAAGGTACAAATAAATAATGATTGCTTTAGTCTTGATGAACTGTTTATGGTCTTGGTTGAAGGGCATATTTGGGGGACAGAGAATAGAGATACTAGACAAAGTTCTGACAGTTTTTATACCTATCTTGCTCTTTATATTTATCACTATTTGGATATATTCCATTAACTGCTTTATGGGAATAAAGATTTTTTTTCTTTCCCCCTCTGAGTAATAGAAATTAATGCTAATCTAGATAAAAAATGTGATGCTGATGGATACTTCTACCCACAGATTCCTCCCTCACCTTTCAAATTCTGACATCGCTGTCCTGAACCTATAGGGGGTAGTGGGTCAGTCTCTACACCATAAACAAGGTTGCAGTGAAGTCACTCTAGCTCTAGAGAACCCACCCTGGCACCCTGACTTCACTTCTTTTTTTTCTGCACCCTCTAGCAGGGATACTGAGGTTTTTTCCTCAACAGCGTTTCACTTCAGTGATTTCCCCACAGGAGAATCCTTTTTAAAATGTTCCTTGTAAAGCATTAGGGATGTTACCCTATAAAATGTCAGGGTTTGATCCTGTTACAATTGGGACAGGCAGATGTCCATCACTGACCCTCACAATGACTGCCTGTGGTGCCTGGGTTCAGTGCACGACTCTAGCTCTTGCAACCAGTGCTATAGTATGAACCCTGATGCGTGAATCCTAAGGCAATCAAGGAATGCAAGACCAAACTATTTGAGGTCTGTGGCAACTGTTGGGGTAGTCATAGTCCCCTTCCTCCAAGTTGCCAAAAGTAAACAGGAGGGAACAGAAAAGCATACAAACTCTCCCCTGTGTAATTTTAGGGCTAGGAGCAACACCAGTTTGCTAGCACAGTCTCCTTTACAGCCAGAGCTGTTGGGTTTTACTGCACCTCAAGAGCCTCTCTGGCACCGCTGACAACAGCTTCAGTGCCATTAACATTAATGCCACTTACAGCACCAGCGCTGGGCTACCCGGAGTTCTCTGCATTGGCGGCTGATCAAGCTTTACTTCACTACACCATGATGCAGATATTCTAGTGTGCATTGGTCCCCCTTGGAGTGCCATTTGGCCCCATGGGAGCATTTGGGGCTCAGCTTGGGAATCCGATAGTGAGCCTTTCCTTGTTGACAAGCGTTGCATCTCCTTTGTTAAACTAGGGATCCTTCAGGTGCACTGATGGTAACACTGGCATCTCTGGTGCCTTGTACACTAACACTTGTGCCTCCTAAGTACCTTCTACTGGCACCAGTCTATACACTTCAGAACAGGTGGGAGGCCCAAAGTCTAATTGAGGAAGAAAGATGCAGGGAGGATTGTGCTGGTTCTTGCCAATGTTACTGGCAGACCATGCACAGTGTTTCTGGACCTGATTGGGATCTTTTCCAGATGCCTGAGTAGCAACAGATCATAGATGACAGCAGTGAGATAGCATGTCTGCTGCTGCCTCCCACCTCCAACACAGCTGATTACCTGGAACTACCAATGGAAGTGGTCCTGATTCATCATCAGACACAAAAATAGACTCTCCCAAGTTTGACCCCGGAAGAGATGGCACCATTCCATGCTGTCCTCAAAACACAGCTGAGATATTTGGACTGCCACTTCCCTCTGTGGAATTGAGGGAAACTATGTTTTGTGGTGTGGTCCATTCACTACATAGTCCTCCTACTCCGTCTGACATCAGCACCTCAAGTCTTCACAAAAGTAGTGGCAGTGGTATTGGCACATATCTGGTTGTTTGGGATCTCAGTATTCCCATACCTAAATGACTGGCTACTCAAAGATGACTTGCTACTGATGAGTAGTCACACAACGAGCAGGCAATAACAACACTGCTGTTCGACTTTGATGGAAAAGCCAATGTGCCTAATCTTACCTAGGAAAATCTTGGTGCCTCCTGTTCAGGGAGTAGTACTGAATATGGCTTTGCTTTGAGTTTTCCCTTTTCCACAGAGGATACAAGACATTTGGGATACGATTGTGATGTTTCAGGAGGCAGCCCATACTTGAGTCCTGATAGCTCTCCGCCTGCTGGGTCTGCTAGCTTCCTGCATCCTCCTGGTCATGCGTTGCCTCTGGCACTTGAGGGCTCTCCAGCAGTGCCTTGAGAGGCAGTGGTTCCAACACAAGGAAGATCTTGCAAACACCATTTTGATTTCCCAGAACAATGTGGTGGACCTATTCTGCTAGTCAATAGAGGAGAACATAATTCAAGAATGTCTTTGTCAAAAGTAGAGAATCCCACGGTCTAGGACCTGTCCCCAATGGCGTTTCTGTAACGACTACCCACAATGCACATATGATGTCACCAGTTATAATCCCCTCTTGTGCAGGATCGCGTTCGCTGTGCCCCCGTGTGGTAAATCACATTGGGCTGCGGGAACAGGTCGATGGTGGTGCGTTGTCACACCATTGTGCATCATGTGGTGGATGGGACTTGAGCTTTTGCACACATTGTTACACACTATTGCATTGTGTGAGGACTGAGGGCCTGAACCTTTGCAAAACATTATTGGTTTCAGTTCCATTGGAGTGGCGACCATCTTTGGGTGTGGCCACTCTATAAATAGCAGCCACACCCTTCTAGACTCGCTCACTATTCTGCATCCTGTCTAGGAGTTGGAGCGCTTCTGCTCCGTGTGCTCTTTGCCATTCCCAGCAAAGAATTAACGAGTAGGTCGTACTCTTACAGGTAAGCCTTTTATTTGAAGTGTTTTTCGCTCGCCCTTCATTTGGAATACTTTGTATCCTTGGTCAGCGGAAATCTTCAGACGGCACGTGTCTCACTGCTGTTTCGGTTTTTCCGAAATCGTAGGTGAGCGTTTGTTTTTTCATAGACTGTTCATTTGATACAGTTTCGAGAGGCCAAAATGAATTTTGTATTTTTGTTTCATCTTAATCTAAGCGCACAAACGATTTCGAACATTTGCTTTATAATTACTGGCAAGAGGCCGTTTCTTTTCAACGTCTACTTTTCGGCTGCTGTTATTTCTTTATTATTCCTAATGAAGGCTTTCTCATTCTGTTTTTTTAACTTGAAATATGGAAATTAAGTCTTTCGACATTCATAAAGTTTTTATGACTTAGGTTTGTTTGTGAAAATAAATCTTTATTAGGAGAAGTGACATATGATTTTCATTACAGTGTCCTTGGAAAGAATTGGATGGTGATTGTTTGTTTTAATTCTCGAAGATTTTCTCAATTGCACAATTTGATGATTATAATCATTTGCTTATGTTGAAGGATAGCAATTGAGTCATTGCGTTTTGTGTCTGCACTAATTTTTTGTCTTTCAGATCTCCCTCCTGCTGTTCCCTTCCTAATTCCCCTCTCCTCACTTGGCATCTCCTAGGCTCAGTGCTATTAAAGCATTCTGAGTTTGGTGCTGCCAGGAGGTGGGCAATCTTGTTCAGCAACCCGTAGATCCAGAGGAAAGGGTGATCACGACAGTCTTTCTCCATCCTCTAGCCGTGGCCATGGTAGTGACAGTTGCATCCACCCTCAGGTTGGGTGCTAATCTGGAGGTACTGGAAATAAGAAGCCTTTGTCTCCATGGAAGCAGACACTTCCCATCATAATGATTGACCTGCAAGAACCGAGAGCAAGTTGGCTGATGCTCAAGACCTTCCTCCTGACAATATGCAGGAAGAAGTGGTATCCCACCTTTTCTGGTGGGAACCCTTGAGACTCTGGGTATGAGCGCATCGGCACGGGGTATCTCTATCTGTGAACCAACTGGTCGGATCCTTGAATTACAGTGCCGGCACCCTGAATCGGTGCCCTGTTGCTAATCACAAATGGCATCTCCACTCCAAATTGGTACAAACCATTGTTGACATGTGGGTCACCCCTCTGGTGGACTTTGCCACTCACACCAACACCCTCTGCCTGCAGTTCAGGACTCTCTAATGCCCACTACAGGGAACCCCTTTGATGAGTTTCAAGTGAAGTGTAGCTTTCCACTTAATTATATTCTTCTTCCCCTACCTTTTAATTTTCTCGAATTCGAAGGAAGATTCTCCCATTCCAGGCCCAAATCATTCTCATTACCCCAGACTGGCCAAGAAGAATGTGGTACACAGACCTTCGGCGCATCTGCCTGTGTCACCTGCTCCAGCTTCCATTGAGCCCAGACCTCCTCTCTCAGCCAGTGGAGCAGGACCTGCACCTCAACCTCCACCACCTCTACCTTCATGCTTGAAGGGTGTGTGGTGGCATTTAAGGTCTTTGCAACTGCTACCAAATGTGGTCAACATGATCTTATCTGCTCATTGTCCCTCCACCACATCCGTCTATCCTGGGGGTTTGAACAGGTTGGTCGCTTGTTTGGACTCAGATCCCTAGAGGGCTTATCTATCGGAGGTCCTGAGGTCCTCAGATATTCACTGTCACTTTTCACTGTCACTGGTCTAGCACGGACTTTTTTTAAAGGAACTGAAAAATATGTCAAATATGTTTCCTCCCATTAGAACCTAAGCCCATTAGAACCTTGACTCTTTTGATGGGCACTTCCCTCTGAATATCTTTGCAGTTGTGAGCTGCATTTACTGATTCTTCTTGCTGTTACTTTGGTGAGGCTCATCAGTGAGTTGCAGGCACTGAAGTTCCACGTACCCACTGTTCAAATGCTTCTTCCTGAACAAACTTGTCCTTAGGGGTAAAGCAGTTTTCCTCCCTGAAGTTTTGACACCCATCCATCTGGGAATATCTGTTACCCATACCACCTTTTACCCCCTACCTCATCCCAACAAAAAGGAGTTAAGGTCATATTGCCTGGACCCTAAGCAGGCAGTCAGCTACTAAATAGCCAGCATCAAAGAGGTTAGGTCTAGTAATGATCAGCTCTTCATAGAGTATCAGAGACAATCCTGACTATGGCGGTCTTCCACCTCTGCTTTGGCCAGGGATGTTCCAGTGGCTGAAATCTATTGCAACAAAAGGGGCTTCCTTAAAGCCTTCACCAAAAATTATTGTTTGGGCTCAGAGGGGCAAAACGATGGCCATTTTGCATGCTTATTCTCAAGATGTCCTCTTCTGACCATCCTTCAGACCCACAACCTGGTGTGGGTAAGGGGGTACTAGTTGAGAATCTATTCAAAAAGTGAGGAATCTGCAGGTAGAAGTATCCATCAGAAAAAAAAGTTGCTTACCACTACTAATGATCTTTCAGGTGGAAACTCTATTTACCTGCAGCTTCTTCCCCAATCCCTCCCACTGTCCTGTTCTGATGGATGCTCATTGACTTCAGTAATAAGCTTGCAAATTAAATTGCTGCACTGCACTCTCCCCTCAATCTATGTCATTCATTCATTCCTGCCTCTAAGGCCATCGAAAAAAAACAGCCATAGAACTGATGTCAGCAACTGGGGTGGGCACTATATAGCTCAGTGACGTCACCTCAAACTTACTTCCAGCATTAAGATGGAGCCAGTCACCCCTACTGATTTGGAAGAGGTATGTCAGGAGTTTAGAGATCCAGTCTAGTGCCTGGGATATTTGAAAAGTGAGGAATCTGCAGGTAGCAAGGCTTCAGCAGATCTCATTTAAATGTTTTAATGATGAAGTGTCTCATGAGGTAAACCAAATTATGACAGTTGATTTGCTTTGAAAGGTGCATTGTAAATAGAGGTAAAGGGAAGGATTGTTGAATTTCGAAGTATTGCCTTAGTGTAACTACTATAGTAGGCAGTGGCGGCTGGCTTGTATTTACAATAGGGGTGCGAGGGGGGTTACAATATTACTAAAAAAAATTAAAAAGGCACTTACCTGAGGATGAGCTTCTCTCCTCTCATCGTCTCTCCTGGCTCTGATGCGTGACGGGACCTAGGAAACTGCACAAGCCAATCCTGGCGCTGCTTTCATGCTGGTAACCAACATGAAAGCAGCATCATGATTGGTGGGAGTGGCTTCTCTCAGCGCTCACAAGAGCGCTGGAGGCCTGGGCTTTCTTTAAGCCAGCTGTCTTAAGACAAGTGCAGAGCTTCCTGCTGGCACTTGGCAGCAATTGCCCCGTCCTGACACTTGGTTCAGGACGTGGTGCTGAAAAATAAAATGGTAATAAACAAAGTTTATTAACTTTCGAATTTTCCATTCTGAGGGCATTTTCTTTAGTGGGGCAATGCCCCTCCGCTCTTACTCAGGGGCCATCCCTTTATAGTGGTAGCCATTTTCTTGCTCAACACAGTTGTGCCTGTTTCTGACATGTAAAGCCTCACTCTCATGCCTGACATGGTAGATGAGGAATTCTTGTATAGATTGCTCAGCTATGAAAGTTTACATTTTTTGATCAGTTTGAAAGTTGATTGCGTGCTATCCCACAATTTCGGTTCTGCACCTGCAAAGCTGTTCTGTTTCAGTTTCAAAACATGATCGCTACTGGGGCCCTATGTATGAACATACAAGTGTACATAGTGTACTTGAGTGTCTTCACTTTTATCGCCCCATTGCCACCCTGTTCTGTGATTTAGAAATTGTTTTACATTTTTTAATAAATATTTTCAGACTTCCAATTGGGAATAAGAAAAGATTTATTTGACAACCATTTGGCTTCTGAACGAATGCAAAGGTTGGCTCTGTGCCTGGATGTAGGAAGGGGGAGAATTGTGACAATGCTACTTGCTTGTAATAAGCTATTCCAAGCTGGAAGTGATCTAATTTTAATATGGCGTCCATGTAATAAAAATGTTATAAACGTTTATAGGAAAATAGTGAGTTTCCATATATTATAAATGTAATAAAAGTCTATAAAAGTAATAAAGCTGGAGTTAGTGATATTATACGACTTTTGGCTTAGCAGTATGTCCATAAATCAACCCTGCACTTTACATGTGTCTGGATCCCACAGACACTGCCTGATTGAAACCAATGGGAGCCTCCTTTTAACGCCTTCTCTGAGCAGGCGTTAAAAATGCCGGAAAAACTGCCGGAACAAAATCTCCTAGATTTCTTTGTGCCATTTTTTCAGCCCCCCTAATGCTGGAACGCCCACCTTGCATACATTATGCCTGGCGCAGGCATAATGTGGTGCAAGGGATTACAAATTGGCACAATGCAAGCATTGCACCACTTTGCACCACTTTGTAAATCTGGTGCGACATTTTTGGCTATCTACGCCACATTATCGTAAAAAAAAAAAAATGAAATAGCCGCTAATGTGTCGTTAGATGGCGCTAGGCCCTGTTAAATCTGGGCCTAAATTTCTGTGATTTCCATAGGGGGCCACCTGGTACTTTAATTCCTCTCCCAGCTATCTGTTATTGCATACTGATGTATAACACAACAACAGACATTAATCACCAGCTAGTAGTATAGGTTTGGTTAGTGGTTGTTAGCTGTTTAGGATAAGTAACAACAATTTTGTTGTAAATAATATTGAAAATGTTTCAATTATGAAATTGAGACTGGGAATTAAACATTACTCAGGCCTGTGAAATGGGTAGTGGTCTTAGGAGTGTCTGAAAAACGGTTATTTTCACTCTCTTCTAGATAAGTATCCATTTTTCTCTCCACATCTCCTCCATCTGTACATATTACACATCATCTCTTTTCTCTATAGCCCCCTATTTTCACTCTCTCCTGAATGTACTTCCTTGTATCTCCTCACGTCATCTCCCTCAAACACTCAACACACCCACTCACTGTAAGCCCTGCATAATCTTTTACTTTTGCCAATATTTTGACAATTGTGTACCTCTTACATGCACATTTGCACAGATTTGCAAGTGGAATTGCTGACCATTGTTCTATGTGCCCTGCAGAGCCCAAGGATTGGATCACCATGTACTCTGAACACCTTTTTGACCCACTTCCAGGCACTGTGAAGAACTCACACTGCCTTCACCCTCAACTGTAGACCTCTCAGTCATGGCCAGTTTAAACACCTGGGGCAAGATGTAGCAAAGGTTTTTACCCATTCTGTGTCTATGGGAAAAAGGGTTCGTTCATATGGCCCCTGAAGTGGACTCAGTTTAAAGTATACAATATACAAGCGTGGAATGCTACATGCAAAAAATACAGAAACACATCATCCTTCAAATAGCTTATCTTGAACTCCCTAGGCGTGTCAAATATGTGAAATGTAAGTAGGAACTAAATGGCTGACATGGACTAATGTTTTTAAATTAATTGTTCAGAAATTGATCAGTGTTTTGCCAGGAAAGTTAAGGAAATAAACATAGGACCCTATAGAGACGCTTTTCATTGTCCATTTTTACTTACTGCTTGGTTTGAGACCTAGAGGGATCTGACTCACTTAAAGCTCTAAGAAGACAGTGCTGGATGACCAGAAGGAATACAGCTTGGTCTGAGGATGCTCCTGAAGCCCAATTTTGTACGAGCCAGAAATTTTACCTTAGGCAGTTCAGCTTCCTGAGTTTTTTCATTCATCTAGCATTAAGAGACTTCCCTCCGGATCAGTAACACAAACATAGCAGAGTACAATCATAAATAGAAACTAGGACCACTAAATGACTGAGTTTTAGCTCAAAATTAAGTTTAAAAGGTTTAATACTGATTCATTAATAAAAACATACAGAGAAAATACATAATTGGCCATGAAGACTCAGATACAGAATCATGAATCGTTACAAAAACCCAACTTAGTCAATAACATTATCTCGAAATTCATGAGTAAGATTAGTTATGTTAGTACTAAAGAATCAATCAAGTCAAACTCATGAGGAATACTTGAGAGCATTCTAAGTGAGGAAGAAAATCTCAAAATAATCGGACATAATTTGTGGTGGAAAATGGAAAGTCTCTTCTGATCTTTGAAAACTAAGGATTTTTATGCACAATGTATTCATATTAATTAATAATACTGCGAATTCAGCAGGGTACCATCATGATTAGGTAGCATTGGCAAATCAAAAACAATTTTGTACATCTGAAAGATTCTAAACACTAACCCATTTCTTACTGTTAGAGAAATCTTCTGCTTGCCTTCTCAGCAACTGCACTCTGCAGATGCACAACACAATATGAAATATCCTGGGATGCGCTTCAAACCCTGGCGGGCAGCTGACCCTTTCTCTTAATTTTATTCATGCTGTTTGCTGTACCTCCCATTCTCATTAAAGTATACACTGAAATACTAGGTTTTCTTGGTCCAGGAACCACTTGGGCTTTTGATTTCTAGAGCCTAGAACTGCCAAGTTTTTTGTCTTCTTTCTGTGGATTGTCAGTCCATTCCTTAGAAAGTGGTCTGAGGTAGCATCAAGCAAGTGCTGCAAGCCGACTTTAGTTCTACTGATCAGAACAAGGACATCTGCAAACAGCTCATTTGAAGGCCGGAGGCACCCTAATTTAGGCAGATGAGAATTAACTGCATTAAGAGCACGAGTGAAATCCAATAAGAACAGGTTAAATTATGGAGGATCTAGGACACAGCTCTGCTTGAGGACTTGCGTAGTTATAATTGGCCTTGATAGTCTGAAGCCATTCTCCAATTTTGATTCTGATACATGTATCTATATACAGGAGCTCAAGGGCCCTTAATAGGCTATCCAGGATGTTTTGGTTGGCCAGTTTCCGCATAGTTTTCCCTGGTCGACTCTATCAATTGCATACTTGTAGTCGATGAAGCCCAGCTAGACTGGCTGGCTGTGGGACTTTGCCCAGTTGATTAACAGGGAAAGTGCCATGATGTTAACTGAGGTATCTGTGTTATTTGTAAACCTAGTTTGATTTGTTGGGATGGTGGCATTAGTCTCAACCCACTGCTGCACCTCCTTTATTAACAGCCCTGCAAAATATTTAGCGTCATTATCTATAAAAGCCACCAGGCAATAATTCCAAGGATTCTCTTTGTCCCCCCCCCCCTTGAAGACTGGTGCCAACATTGAGCGCTGCCATGAGGGGGGATATGATTAAGTTGAAGGATGGTGGCAAACAGCGGTGACAGCCCAAAATGTTGGGTCATCCTGTTCGGTGGCAAGTGGAATTCCACTCGGACCAGGCGCCCCCTCTCTGTGACCCTTTGTGATTTGTTGCAAAACTATTTTTGTAGAAACGGAGCACCAACTTGTATCTAGGTCATTCCTTGTAGAGAGCATTGGCAGTGATATTGAGGGCTCGAAAACATTGGCCTGTCCACGAGGGTGATCCGCTTGTAGTGCTGGGTTGTAATGTTCGAACAGAAATTGATACCAGGTTGACTCAGATGTTGGAGGAAGCCACTTTTGGAAGGTGCCTGCCGACTCCATTTATGATCTGCCAGAAGTTAGTAGAGTTGATTGTCTTGATATCCTGCAGCAACTTTGGCCAAAAGGAGTTCCATCCCTCCCTTTGGCAGTTCTATTTCTCCCTTTTTTGCATTTTTCTCACCTCTCGTAGGTTGTACAGTATTGTGAGTTCCATTGGCAACCTTTTAAGTGCTCTCCCCATTTGATTTGCCGTCCTTTTGTCCCTTCTTATAATACAACTATTATTATTATTATTTCCCCACCCTAGAGGAGGGGCCACATTGTGTGCTTCAGTCTTTTTCTTAGCCCTGACCGGCTTGTCACACTAGTTTAAGAACTATGTTGTGATCCTTTCCCAGCTGGTCAGAGGGTCTTCCCCCGGTGTAAGTGTATTTGCCATTAATTGCTTTGCTGCAAGTGCCAGTGCTGGGCAAGACTCGGTGGTGCATCTGATGCGTTTAAAACCAATTGTCTCCCCTTGGATCCCTTGATCTGCTGCATCAGCGTAGTCATTCAGGCCAGGGTCGAGGGCTATCTCTTGTGGACGATGATCACTTTCCAATTTGTTCCCGAAACAAAAGGAGGAAAAGGTGTTCAGCAAGGAGAGTCGTGCAAAGGTGTAGTCAATTAGAGATGTCCCAGAGGATGATAAATATGAGAGGCGTGCCAGTTTGTCTGGGGATTACAACTGTTGAGCGCCCTAAGGCCTTGTTCCACTCTGGGATGTCTTGAGATTGTAGCAACTAGTGACTGTTATGCACCTCTGTGACTTAATTTTCTGGGAGTGTGCTCGTTAGCTGCATATTGAAATCCCCAGATATGAGGAGGTCATTACTTGGCCTCTAAAACCACCCTATACTATCATTTAAAGCAGTCGCTTGAGCGATTTTAGCCTCAAAGGGTGATTGCCTCTCTTGGTGCGTTTCTGCCAGGGCATCCACGGGGGCCCTGATTGATTCTTCTTAGTCTTGATCCTGAACGGAGAGAGCTGAGCTTTTCCTTGAGTGAAAAATTGGGTAATGTGCCAAGTTGTGGGCCCAAGATAAGTTTTTGTTGCAACCCTTCCTTGTTTTTTTGTTCTCCTGCGTTTGGACTCTTCTTCCATTAAAGGATGTTCCCTGCCAGATTCCAAAGTGCTTGTGATCGAGCATGGTATCTCTCTGGGGCCAGATACATTGGCTGTCACACTCTGACTATTGCATTCATTGGGGTTGTCCCTGGAGTTTTCTAAGTGCCATACCCCAGCATCATTTACAGTTGCCTCATTTGTAACATTTCTGTGCCCTGGCTGGTGTATAGCATCTCTGTGCCCTGGTTGGTTTCCAAGAACGGCATCACTTCCTTCTTGCAAGAATCCCATGTCCTTATGGTTCTTCCTGCTAACCACATCTTTTAGATTGCCCAGTAGCTTTGACATGGTCTGTGGTAGAGTAGATAGCTTGTTTAGGACCAGGGAGTAATTGCACCTCCAGTCTGGGCCCTGTGCGTCCTCCTGTGCACTTTTGATCAAGTTGGTTAAGTTGGCGATCTTTTTGTCAATTCCATCTAAATACATTGCTAGTGTATTCAGGAGGCTGATCTGTAAGACCATTTTATTTGTCTGGAAATTCATTGCCTCCACTGATCTCTGCAAGATTCTGAGCATTGTTGTCCAAAGTGGCTGTTGGGGCCCTTGTGGTTCTATGTTACCAGTTGTACTAGGGCTGGGGTTTGTCGATGCTTCGTTACCATTTATGGCCAGCATGCTTTCCTATTCCTTGTAATGTAGATAACAAATATCTTTCAGGAGGACAAACAAATCATCCTCAGATGAGGCAGTTTTGTTAGCTCCATTTTTCTGCAGTTTCTTGCATCCTTGGTGTCCTGTTTCCATGGATTAACACACAGTTGGACTGATCCCACTACGTTCTCCTATGTGGGCTGTGGCAATCTCAGGTCCAAGTGGAATGCTTTTTTTCCCCTCTTTCTTTAATTGATTTATTAGGTGGGACAGATCTTCCCCACCCAGCGATGAGCAGAGGCTGCGGCAAGTCTTCCCCATCCATGGGTTTGAAGGTGATTTTCATGGCTGTAGCTTTTGCGCCTTTGACTTCTCTAGGGGAAGGGGCTAAGGGGCTAAGGGACTTATTAAAGTGAATTTTAGTACCCATCCCAACCTGAGCTCCCTTCTAACCAAAGAAGGGGCAAGGACCTTGGACATACAAACCTGTAGGACTTAAGGGGACGGGGAGCCCAAATACGTTAGTATCGCTGGAGAAAATAGCCTCAGTGTCCTTTAAAAAGTAAAATTTTGTGTTGATTTTGGGTTGGAAACGCATTGGTTTTGCCCTTCCTGGACAGCAAGTTGCACCCACATGCTCAGCTATTGCAGGCTGCAGTGCTGTTGGAGTTAATGGTAGAATCTGGTCTTGAAGGGCAAGATGAGCTGATAAATATGTCCACTTAATTTTTTTTCCTTTTGGGTCATAACTGGCCCTCGAGATTTGCCAGATCACATGATGATTAATGAGTCTCTGTGTGAACGCATTGGGCGGACTAAAGTTTAAAGGGTCATAGTGAGGTAGTGGGGTGCTGGGTGGGTGCAAGCTGCACTGGACTAGCTCCAACCACTTCTGCACCTTTTCCCACACACAATGTACCCCCGCTCAGTTTGCCACTCAACTCATGTGTCGCTCATCACCTCTAGCAAGGTAGAATTGAGTAGCAGCAAAAAAACTGCAGGTAGTTCTGGCTGGTGAGTCCTAGCGAATTCGGTAAATTTTGTAAATCCCTGCACCTTGAGCCATACCTTGCCTTGCTCCTGGTTCCTTGAGTGTCGCTTGCACCTGGAAGGGCATACTGCCAGCACAGGCAAGTGGATAGTAGTTCTCTCAATCAAACTGGTTTTTGTAACCTCTGAGGGCAATGCTGGAGACTTCTCCTTTCGTCTCTTCTTTTAGCCTCCAGTCTTACAGCTCCGCCTCGCCTCCTCTGCAAGGTAGTCTTCAACAAAGTACAAGGGAGGGGCACAATCACACTGTATTCACAGGTGAGTAAAGTGGTTTTAGTCTCTTAGGCCCAGATTTATACTTTTTCACGCAAAACTGCTCTAACGCAGTTTTGCGTGAAAAAGTATACCACCAGCTAATACCATTCCAAAACGCCGGCTGGGCGTCATATTTCTGGAATGTTGGTAGCCGGCAGATAAGGACGCTAGCCAGGTGGGGGAGGTGTAGGGGTAACAGGAGGTTGGGCGTCAAAGGATGACGCTAGTATGGTCCGAGGTCAGACTAGCGCCATTTTTTGACGTTAAACCCTCATGGACAGGACACTTGTCTTAATAAAGACAGGAATCATGCCCACCACCTCAATAGCCATGCCCAGGGTACATATGTCCCCTGGGCATGGCCACTGGGCTCAGTGCCATGTAGGGGGGCCCTAGTTAGGCCCCTCTATGGCACTTTAAAAAATAATATAAAATACTTACCTGTACTTAACTTACTTATCAGGGATGGGGTCCCCCTATCCTGTGGTGTCCCTCTGGTGTGGTGTGGTGTCTCTCACAAACATGTGGTATAGCTATGCTACATTAATTACTACACTTCTAGATGAGGAAATTATATTGATTTAAGTGCAAAATCATTAGTTTATTGGTTACAATCATACGCATCATCAAAGTTACCAATTTGAACAAATAACTTGTCACCAAAAATTGCACATCAGAAAAAACTTTGACAATCTCCCCCTCTTTTTATTTTTTAATAGCCACTAAAATCCCATTAATAAAGTTTATTAATCAGCCTTTAGTTCATTGAAACTTTCATCTTCTTTGCATGTATTCTCCCCTCCCCAATTGCTTTAGTTTTTGATACATTCGATTCATATAGTTGTCCATTTCCTCATCCAACAAAATTTTTACCTTACTCAAATTTTTGTAGCTTTTAGTCCTATCAACATATCTACTAATTATTCATTCTAAAAACTTTAGTAAGAGCAATAGAATACATGCCCAAATCATCACACTTAATTGAAGAACACCACCACCAATATTAACTAGCCATTCACCTATTTTACCAAAGTTACTTCCTAACTCTTTTACACAGGATCCTGCACTCTCCCGTAATCCCGGCTATGTCAATGATCTAATCTCATGAGTAACATTAGTTATGTTAGTAATAAAAGAATCAATCACTCCACTGTAACCAGGAATGTAAGTACAACACTGGTTTGCCTTAATTAGTTTACAAACACTGCCTTCTTTTGCCAATAGGATATTCAAAGCAAGACAGTTCTGCATGACCATTTCCCTAATTGCTACTATCTTTACATTTAGTAGTTTAAAAGACCCTGCTGCCGGCCTGCCTACTACTGTAGACAAAAGTCTAATTTTCACCTCATTCATGGCTACGCCTATCAGAAGAAAAATTGCTCCTATAATATCTAAAACCACATGTCCAAAACTTTGTTTTGCTCTTCTCCTGCAGTGTTCTTCATCTAACTCATCTATATGATACATTCTAGGGAAACCTAAAGCCAGATGACATGAACCCAATCAATTTCTTGGCAGCTTAAAATAAGCAGTCTTTCCACAAGCATAACCAAGTCTCCTCATAATAGGTTCCCCTCCAGACAAAAGAGCTCCACTAACCTCATAAGATTTATCATACATACTTTCACCTACAAATTCTTCTTTCTGTTTTTTTCCTGGGATTACACCTTACCATGCACATCTCACATTTTCTTTCCTGATCCACCTTTAACCAGGGATGTAAACACGAGAATCTAAATTTCTCTTCCTCTTTCATTTTCTCTGAAGCAATCTTCTACCCCTCTAAATTCTCACTATTGTCTCTTCTCCCTAAATATTCATTAATAAAGTCACACTCTTCATTACTCTCATTACTCAATAGATACAAGTAATCTTTATTCAATCTAGTATTATGTCTGTTTTGTGCAATCACCCTCAAATACTCAGCATAATTCGTTTGTATCCTTCTAATCAATAAATACATTTTCAGAAGACATGTCACCATCAGTTAAATAAGAAGAAAAGAATATTCATAATTTAAAGTAGCTACGAAGATGTTACACGACAAAGAATATGAAGTCTGTAATCGTACGTATATCAAATCCTTCCCAGCCACATTGGGAAGGTACGTACGTACATAACACCTAAAAATCTTCATTATATCTACATACTCACTGTCAGGAATAAGGCCAGGCGCGGTCCAGGTCTCGCATTACTCCGCTGTGCGACTCTGCGGCGCTTTATGCGCACCACTTGTCATCCCCTCTTGTTCCAAAGGGGACTATCAGCGTCATCTGCCCTGTGGCAAAGCTCATAGAGCTGCAGGTTCAGGACAGTGGTGGACAAGATGCACTTATCAGTGCTATTCTATGAAGGGACTACATTTCCCATGTTTTTAGAGGCAGCAGCCATCTTGGGGTGTGGCAGGCCTATAAAGCCCAGCCACACCCAAGCATGTTGCTCACTATTTTGAAGACTTTGATGCAGCCAGACCTCGTGGGGTTTCTCTGGAGATGAACAGAGGGCCAGATGTAGCAAGCTGTTTGCATGTCGCAAACGGCCTCACGCGATGCTCATTCCCAAATTGCGAGTCGGTACCGACTCGCAATTTGGGAATGCGACTCACAAATAGGAAGGGGTGTTCCCTTCCTATTTGCGACTCGCATCGCAATTCAGAGTTGCTTTGTGACCGCAAATGCGGTCGCAAAGCAACTCGCAGTTACCACCAGTGTCACACTGGTGGTAACTCATTTGCAAAAGTGAAGGGGTCCCCATGGGACCCCTTCCCCTTTGTGAAAGCCGACAAACATATTTTTTCAGAGTAGGCAGTGGTCCTATGGACCACTGCCTACTCTGAAAAAAACAAAATCAAATTGTTTCGGTATTTTTTTCATTTTGCAACTCGAAACGGGCTGCAAAATGAAAAAAAAAAAACTGCTTTATTTAAAAAGCAGTCACAGACATGGAGGTCTGATGACTACAGCAGGCCACCATCCCTGTGAGTGCAGGGACTCGCTATGGGGTTGCAAAATGCAACCCACTTCATGAATATTGATGAGGTGGGTCTTTGCGACCCCATAGCGAGTCGCAGATGGTGTCTGAGACACCATTCTGCATCCGATTTTGCGACTTGCAAATTGCGAGTCGCTCAGACTCGCAATTTGCAAGTCGCAAAATAGGATTTTGCTACATCTGGCCCAGAGTTCCTGAATGGCAAAGGGTCGCCCAACCAAAGAATCTCTGTTTCCATGGTGCATTAAAAAACGAGTAGGTTGTACTCGTAGCGGTAAGGCTTTGCTGAATCCAAATTTGGAGGAAGTCATTACTTCCAAAAGGTAAAGAGCCCCTTAGCATAACGAGGAAAGCGTTTTCCAGTTTCTAGAAGCACAGCGGCCTTGGCACAGCAATTCAAAGCGTTTCCATTCTCAGATGTAAACCACTCTTTTGCACAAGCAATTCAAAGTGTTTCAGTTCACAGATGTAAAGCGCTTTTGTGCACAGCAATTCAAAGCGTTTCAGTTCGCGGATGTAAAGCGCTTTTGTGCACAGCAATTCAAAGCGTTTCCATTCACAGATGTAAAGCGCTCTTTTGCAGAAGCAATTCAAATCGTTTCAGTTCACAGATGTAAAGTGCTTTTGTACACAGCAATTCAAAGTGTTTCCGTTCACGGTTGTAAAGCGCTCTTTTGCACAACAATTCAAAGCGCTTCAGTTCACAGATGTAAAGCGCTTTTGTGCACAGCAATTCAAAGCGTTTCAGTTCGTGGATGTAAAGCGCTTTTGTGCACAGCAATTCAAAGCGTTTCCATTCACAGGTGTAAAGCGCTCTTTTGCACATGCAATTCAAAGTGTTTCAGTTCACAGATGTAAAGCGCTTTTGTACACAGCAATTGAAAGTGTTTCAGTTCACAGTTGTAAAGCGCTCTTTTGCACAACAATTCAAAGCGCTTCAGTTCACAGATGTAAATCGCTCTTGGCATGACAATTCAGGCACATCAGTTCACAGATGTAAAGCGCTCTTGGCACGGCAATTCAGGCCCTTTAGTTCACAGATGTAAAGCGCCCTTGGCACCACAATTCAAAGCGTTTCTGTTCACAGATGTAAAACGCTCTTGGCATAGCAATTCAAGCGCTTCAGTCCTGAGGTTTAAAGCGCTCTTGGCACGACAATCAAAGCAATTCAATTCACAGGAGTAGAAGGTTCTTGGCACAACAATCTAAGTGATTCAGGCTACTTGAGTAAAAGCGCTTCCTGGTATTATTGAGTAAAGCGCTTCAAGGTCAATGAGTAAAACTTTTTGGCATTTATTGTTGTGACTGTGAAAGTATTTCTGGAGATAAAATCATAGTTTTCATTGTTCTTTGAAAAGCTTAAGATGTGAAAAGCATATTTAATTCTTTGAGATTTTCTAAGTCATGATCAAACGTTTATGTTGTGAATACATAGATGTTACAGGATTGATATTCTATGTATAATCATAGTTCAAAGTTCTTGCCATCTCTTGATTCTGAGGTCGTAGTTTACTCTTGTTCCATGTATCAAAGAAGGGGCTTTGCCCTCATTTCAAAAGAGGTCTCCATCTGATATCTCGGAGACGCATTTAGTTAAGAGTCTTTTGATGAGTTACATTTCTATGAATGAGTAAATGCATATTTGTTCTAACCTTTTCTTTTCAGATCTCTCTCCCTGCTGTTCCCTACCCTAATTCCCTTCCCCCGACTGGCTTCATCATAACTCTGTGCTATAATAGCTTTCTGAGTTAGTGACGCCGGAAGGTGGGCCTTTTGTTCAGCGACGTGCAGATCCAGAGGAAAGGACACCGTGACACTCACCAATCATTTTAGTATACAAAATATGCTTAAAACCATTAGCAAAATGCTCTTCATGTATTGGTATCATTTGTTTAAATTCTTCATAATTAGTTTCAAATTCAACATACTATTCAATTAACTTGAAATGTTCCCACAGGAATCAGAAAACACACCAGCAGGCCAACTAATACTAATAAGGTTATACTTAGCAGTGTCATCTCTAAAACTTTACAGCATCAACTGTTTTCTATCTTTTAGTTCGAGAACAAAACAAATCCTTCTGTGGCAAAAATCAAAATTGAACCAAAATTTTATTTAAAACAGAAATACTTTCTTCTTTTTTTCTTATTTGTGTAAAACAATATAAAACAAGAAAAAGGAAAAATGTTAATCAGCTTTTCAGTCTTTGTATAAGTTCATAGCTTCCTAAATTCTAAACAAACCTGTCATAAAGCTTCTTAAAGAAAAATCTTTTTAAATTTTGTCATGGATCTTCCCCATAAAGTACTGGGTAATTAAAGTCTCTAGTTCTCCTTTCAATGTGGCTCTTCTTCAGTTTCTGTCTCTGTCTGAACCACTCTCAAAACCATGTTGACATTTGCTCATTTGGAAATAATCCTCCTCAATTTCACTTGCTTCTTCTTCTGATACTGTGGCTAAATACATCTACTCAGGTAAGGTTGATTGTCAGTTTGGAACTCTACCTCTGGTTGATTTTTTAGAAACTGGTGATTCATCCTAATTCGTTTCTGGATTTAACTGTATCTCAAAGTCTCTTAAGTCTCTTTCTGGCTCACAGTGCTGTCGATTACAGGTTCTCTTTCTTGGAATGTTTTCATCTTTCTCTTTGTCTACTGTCGTTTTTCTATTTTGTCTTCTTCTTACCTTTGACTTGAGCTCTGACACACGCTTGAGCTTACTCTTTGATCAAAGTTGTATCTGTCTGTTTTTTTCTACAGTGAATCTTTTTCTTTCAAAAGGTATCTTTATCATTTATCACTGCCTTGATCAGAGACTACCTCTTCTTGCTGCTACTCATGCTTTTCCCTTTTGCATGGCAGCTGTCATGCCTGTCAAGGCAGAGTCGTGAGTGACCATACTTTCAGTCCAGTTGTAGGCAACATTGACACCCATTTCAAGTCAAATGTGCAGTGCACACGTATACAAGCCCTCGGCAATGCAGGGGAAAACACTAGCACTTTGGCATCGGGGGACCAAAGTCCCATCTAGACTTGTGAGATAGCAGCAGCCTTGACAGTGGACAGTATTTAGCTGTGTTGAAGACACAAAACTGGGTTTATTGTTCTAGTCTTCCTAGTACTTCAACCTTTCTGAATGGATTCACCTGTTTCACTGAACTCCGTGACATTCCTGGTCGCAGTTCTTCGGCAGCTCCATCTGCATCTTCCTGCTGTAGCGTTCATGGATCCTGAATCCTGGGAAAAAACATAAAGACAACAATGTAAACATTCAAGGTGGTAACAGCGCTCATGAGCCTGCACGTTACTTATCTGGTTTGGCAATGCTGTTTTCAATTTCTGATGTTCTGACAAGTTCCTAAGTATCCTTACTTGAGCGAAGTCTGATTCTTGTGTGCTGCAACAAAAGAGACACATTGAAAGCTAAGCAATAGAAAATTGCTACCAAAAAGATATTTAATCTCATCTACCTAATGACTATGGCATGCATAAACTCAAGTGTATATTTTGGCAAAACAGGGTATTGCAACTTTATAAGAATTATATTAATATATATCAACATGAATAATGTGGCACACTGTGTGACTGGTGAGTGAAGTTAACTCGTCAAATTACAGTTGCCTTTTTCTAGGAGGTTGATTGAAATCAGTATGCATATACATAGTGTAGACAGATTATATATGTATAATTTGTATGTTTGAAACTTACTCCTTATTTTCTACAAGACTTTGGCTATTAGGTACAAGGTGTTTCCTGATAGACCTTGTGGTACGTACATAGTTCTATAATTGCTTACAGAATATAAATTGTACAGATCCAGTACATTGTGGAGCAATCCTAATATTGTGCATATACATACAGGTTGATCAGCTCCAGAGATTCCCCCCCCCTTCCACTCCTTCCTATAATCCTCCTATTGAGAACAACAAGTGTAGACAGGGAAAGGGAATAAAACAGGTATGACATTCAATCAAGGAGTGAGATCAAATGTGAGCACATTTCCCATGATTAGTCCAGATTTCCTCTTACATGGGGTGATGTCCTAGTGTATCTCCAGGTAGCAGTCTTCTAAGGAGGGGGCCAGGATCCGAAGCCTTGTCATTTCTCTTCCATTCCCATTTCCCACATTGGGTTTGAATTTCCTTGTTAGCTATAACTGGAATAGGGGGACTCAAGCCTGGTGGTGGAGTTGGGAACCAGCAACAAGCGTCCAGCTCACTCCTGTGGGAACATCCAATGAGTGCTTGATAGGAGTAGTTTTTCACTCTGAACACACTGTAACTGTACTTTGGGAATTTCAGGTTTTTCAATTAACCCTTTGCTCACCTGAAAGTTTTGCTCATATCTTTTCGCTTTATCTTCACCGGTTCCAGAGACCTCTCCCCCATCCACCCCGGGCCTCCATGGATTGATGCTGCAATCCTGAATTTGGCCCTGACCTTGATAAGAAAAGATTGCATACCTTGTTCATTCACCTCACCCACTGCTTCAGCTACACTTACTCTCATCATGTGAGCAGCATCAATCCATTGAGGAACACCTGCACACTTGACAGTGCTATTTTGTGTTAATATGATCTGGAAAAGGCCTTTCCGTATTTTGTTGAGACTGCCTTTACAAACATGTTTTTGGATAACCACTCAATCCCTTGCATTCAGACTGTGGCAGAGTGTATATTTTTAGTTGCCCATTGACACATTCACAGATTTTATCTTATCAGACAGACCTTTGCAATATTCCAGAACAATGTAATCAGTTATTGAAAATAGTGCTGCTGGAGGTAGAGATGCAAGTCTCATTGCCCTGCCCATCAGTATCTCAAGGGGAATCAAGCCTGTCTTCCAGTCTAGAGTACTTCTCATATTCATCAAAACAAGATGAAGAGCATCAGGCCACTTCAGGTCAGTTGAGGCACAGACCTTAACCATTTTATTCTTGAGTGTGCCATTGGTATGTTGTACTGAACCTGGGGATTGTGGTTGATAACTATAACAAAATCTCTGCTTGATTTAAAAAAACCTTGCAGATTATTTGCAACACTTCATTGCTGAAGGGTGTCCCACGAACAGTCTCAATAAATGTTTAGAATCTGAATCTTGGAATCAACTCCTTCAGCAACAATTTGGCAACGGTAAGTCTAATGAATTAACTTCTTGTGGGAAATGCTCCCACCCATTTGGAGAACAGGTAAACTATTGTCTGCCTGCAACCTTGTAAATGGGCCTTCTGATTTGCCAATGCGATACATAACTGTAACAGTTTTTTTTGCTCTGATTATTTGTTTTTGATAAGGTATTTTTATTGTGTTTTTGAGACATTGAACGTACATTAAAGCATGGTGAGCATGATTTGACAAATAACAGTCATGGGCGACACCTGCCAGCAAGAAACAGAAGGAAAAATTGCATATCCACAAGTCTGAAATGCGTCCACCAAATACCCCATATTTTATGATGTTTCTGAGAGCAGCCAGGGGCCGCATATACTGGTTCTTCCATTTTTGAGCACCAGTCAATGGAGCGTTGCCAGGCTTGCAAGTCCGGTGCCTTTGCTGAGGCCCAGTGCCGGGCAATTTCACGTTTGGCCAACAGGGTGCCCAGACCCACCCGATATGTCTCAGAACTCTGTCCCCTCAGCTCTTTAAGTAAACCAAAGAGCACAAGGCCTACCCAGTACCGCAGACAAGATCCCCAGGAGTTTAGACCAGTATCGAAGAATCACAGGGCATAGCCAAATCACATGATAAAAATCTGCATTATCCGCACCACATATATAGCAAGCGGGCTTCGGTAGCCTATCTGCCCTCCATAGTCATAAGGGCATCAGATAGGTCATGTGGAGGGCATTCACCTGAATCAGTTGTAGCAAGGAAGAGATGGTCAAATCCTGAGGAGCCATGAGCACCTTTCTCCATTCCCCATCTTCCAGTGCACCCACCCCGGACTCCCAGCAAGAGTGGAGGGGCGTGAATAAGTCTGAGGAATTAATGACCAGGGAACGATGAAACTGGGAGACTCCACCCTGCCCCAGTTGTGACATGAGAACCTTGACCTCCATTGGGCTGAACTCAGGGACTTCCATCAGGTCGGGCTGGTGGGATGCTAACGCATGATGGATCTGCAGGAAGCAGAAGAACTGGGAGTGGTGTAAGTGGTAATCGGCCTGTAATTCGGAGAAGAGGTGTATACTGGAGCCCTGCTACACATCACCCAAATAAGAAATGCCAATTAAATCCCACCTCCCAAAGTCTTCCTAGCCCGCCACATGGCACAGTAGTGTGCCCCACCAAAGGAGACTCAGTAGGGTAATCCTTCCCCCCGCTGCCCACCACATCTTAAAGACCACCCCAGTTAAATCTTGTTGTGATTATTTAAGTGACATATTAAACAACGACATGTTGAAATTCTGTGTTCTCCCAATAATTCCCCAAAATCCTAACCAGACTCCCTCTTCCTGCATGAGTATGATTATGCAAATATTTAACACATGGGCTGTAACACTGAGTCTGGCAGGACATATTTCTGTTCTGAAATTACATACAAATACTGGTAATTCTTTATGTAGCCCAACTGTTCCCATTTTCTTTGCTCATTTTCAAGAGCATCCTCCTGCAAGTCTCCTAGTTAATTCAAAGATGTCTGCATTAAAGCCATAAACAAACAATGTACAATATTTGCACTCTGTACAATATCATGTGTAAAATCACCATTTTCATTTTTCTGAACAACTGACTCTTTGTGTAGGACACAATGGGCCTGATTCTGACCCCGGCGGTTCCTTACCGCCGGGGCCAGGGTCGGCGGGAGCACCGCCAACAGGCTGGCGGTGCCCCGCAGGGCATTCTGACCGCGGCGGTTTTGCCGCGGTCAGAAGTGGAAAACCGGCGGTCTCCCGCCGGTTTTCCGCTGCCCTGGGAATCCCCCATGGCGGCGCAGCTTGCTGCGCCGCCATGGGGGATTCTGACAGCCCATACCGCCATCTTGTTCCTGGCGGTTCTCCCGCCAGGAACAGGATGGCGGTATGGGTTGTCGTGGGGCCCCTGCAGTGCCCATGGCATGGGCACTGCAGGGGCCCCCGTAAGAGGGCCCCACTTTGTATTTCAGTGTCTGCATTGCAGACACTGAAATACGCGACGGGTGCCACTGCACCCGTCGCACCTTCCCACTCCGCCGGTTCAATTCTGAGCCGGCGTCCTCGTGGGAAGGGTCTTTTGCACTGGGCTGGCGGGCGGCCTTTTGGCGGTCGCCCGCCAGCCCAGTGCAAAAGCCAAAATACCCTCAGCGGTCTTTCGACCGCGGAGCGGTATTTTGGAGGGGGGAAGTCTGGCGGGCGGCCTCCGCCGCCCGCCAGACTCAGAATGACCCCCAATATCTGGCCATCTGACCTGCATGTCTATTTCCCTAGGTGACCATGTCTATGGTAGCCTTATGGCCTATGCATTTAACCACAGACACTTTTTTGGTTTCTGAATTGCACCCAACAAATCCAATATATTTTTGTGATCACAACTGTTCATAATCATGAACTACACAAAAAACACATTGGCTATTTGTATAGATTGTCACAGTGAAATTTTCTGAAAATCAGCAAGCTCTCATTAGGGCAATAAATTCTGGCACTTGCGCTGATATGTTTGGCAAGGAGGGTGCCTGAAGTGTCTCTGTGATAGATCATACTGCATAAGCAGCTTTCAATCCTCCATATTGGTCTTTTAAACAAGAACCATCAATGAATGATGTCAGATTTGCCAGTTCCAATGGAACTTCCTTTATGCCTGGTCTTGATTTTGTGTATAATTTGGTTGCCTCTAAGTAGTCATGCTCTAATTCACAATCAATTTTCATCTTTCCTATCTTCACAAAACTTGTCTGAAATTGGCAGCAGTGTTGCTGGATTTAGGACATTACGACCCATATTTATACTTTTTTGCGCCGCAGTTGTGCCGTTTTTTTATGCAAAATCGGCGCAAACGTACAAAATACAATTGTATTTTGTTAGTTTGCGCTGCTTTTGCGTCACAAAATGACGCAAATGCAGCGCTAAAAAAGTATAAATATGGGCCTACATCTTTGAATGGAAATTTTCTCAGCTGAAATAATAGTTTGCTCATAAAGCATCATTCTACTATTCCTTTTGTGCCGTGTTCTTGTCCTTGTTAATAGGATCTCAACTAATTGAGGGACATAGGCAATAAATATATGGCCCATCACAATTACTTCACTTTGCTGGATTGTCAAACAAATTGCTTCAACCAATTAAAAAAAAAACGCAAGACTTACAGCTACTGGATTTAATACACCTGGAAGGTACACCACAGAGCAGATAAGTTCTTCATGTTTTTGGTGATAATTGAAAATGCACATCCATCGTTTTCATGACAAAATAGGAACTCACCATAGTGTAATCAGCATCCTGAGTGCGGGCGCACGACACAAACTCTCTTTCAATTTCTTAACTGCATCAAGGCACTTATCATCAAATGATACCGGTTCCTGGACATCATTACATTTCAACCTTACTAAAGGTTTTGCAATCAAGAAAAAGTTTGGAACTACTGACAATGGTACGCACAATTCCAAGAAATATCCAGACCTCCCTCTGGTGGGCTCATTTTCAAACTTCAGAAACATGTTCTTTGGAGACTTTCTCACACCCTTTTAAATATCGTTCCCAAGATAAACAACTTCTTACTCACAGTTCTGCATTTTAGTTGTGGAGACTTTGGCCTGATTTATATTTCGGCGCGACGGGTTACTGCTTAACACTGGTGATGAATATCCCATCCACTGAATTAAAAATCCCACAAGATATAATGGTATTTATATTTTGGTGGACGGGATATCTGCCACTGTTAAGACGGAGTAACTTGTCAACCGAAATATAAATCAGGCCACCTATTCCCATTTTCAGCTCGGTGAGCACTTAGAAGCAAATAGCGCTTTAGGGGTTTCTTGAGGTAGTGCTGGACTGGGGCAAAGTCAACAGTGCAAGCCAACCGCAATGGAGTTCAGGCCAGGTACCGGAGCCATGCAGGCCCGGGGAGAACAGAGTACCTTGATCCTGGTCACAAGCATGAGATACAAGATTATGCATCAGTAGATGCATTGTTGTCACTTCTGCAGTTGAGGAATGCATTGATTTTTCCCACACCTTGATGGCGATGTGCTGGTTTTCAAAGACAAGCGTTGAAGCCATGATGTATTAATTCCTAGCTGATGCGCTGGGTTCCACGCTGTCGAAGGGATGCGTTGATTGTCCTTCCTCGATGGTGGCAATGCAGTGGTTTCAGTGCTGCATCAATACCAATGAGCCGGGTGCTGCTTCCAACAGCTGGTCGATTCGGCAGTTCCGGTGGTGCTGCCTCGGGCCCCAAGAGCGATGCGCCGGTTTTACTCCTGCAGCAGGATTGAATGCATTGGTTGCCACTTCCTGGAGGCAGGAGATGCGTCAATTTCACTGGTGCAAGAATCTGGGTCCTCTTCCAGTGAACCAACAACAGGAGCAGGATCAGGTGTAGATACTTTGATATCCCTGAGTCTCTTGCAACAGGAGGCAAGCCAACAAGCCCTTGGGCATCTCTTTTGGTCTGCAAGGCAGACGCCGGCTCTCGCTCAGCAAGTTCAGAGAGCAGCAGGGCAGCACAGCAGAAACGCAGTCCTTCCAGGTCAGCAGTTCAGCAGAGTGACAGTCCTTGATGCAGCACAGCAGTTCTTCTGACAGAGTCCAATTGTAGGTTAAGAAGTTTCTGATTTGGTGGGGTTAGAGCCCCAGTGTTTATACCCAAATGTGCCCTGGAAGTGGTGGTGTCTTTAAAGAAGGGTCTTTGAAGTGCACAAGTTTCCTTTCCTTCTCGGCCCTGGATCCAGGCTATCAGTAGGGGGTAATCAGCCCTTTGTGTGGGACTGGCCATGCCTCTTCAGGTATAAGTATCATCCCCTCCCGTTCTTTCTGCCCAGGAAGGCCCATCAGAATGCAGGTGAATGCACATGAGCACTCAGACGCACCTAACCTTCCTGTATTTGTGGCTGTCTAGAGGGAATGCACAATGTGTAACCCACCCCAGACGTGTTTTGGAGACAAGCTGCAGGCACAAAGAGGTGTAAGAGCAGAAAAATGTCCACTTTCAAAGAGGTATTTCTAAAACAGTAAGGTTAAATCCAACTTTACCAGTAAAGAGGATTTATCATTAACATTCCAATTATATTAAACGTGACACAGCTACTCCTTTTTAATCAAGAATTACAGCTTCAAAGTTTATTAAGGGATTTCCAATATTAATCTATGAGAAGAGTTAGTCTCACAGCAGTGAAAAATTAAATGGGGTGTTTTTAACTACTAGTTCACGCAAAACTTAAAAGAGCATTACCAACCTATTACTTAAACAGCACCCTTTCCTCTGGGCTACCTATGGCCTACCTTATGGGTTACGTAGGTGTAATATAAGGGTGGGTTACAGGTTTGGGAAAGGGTTTTAACTGCCAAGTTGAAGTAGCAGTAAAACTGCACTCACAGGCTCTGCAGTGACAGGCCTGAGACATGTTTAAAGGGCTACTTTAGTGGGTAGCACAATTAGAGCTGCAGACCCACTAGTAGCATTTGATGTACAGGCCCTGTGTGTATGGTATGCCACTTTAAAAGGGACTTAAGAGTCAATTAAATATGCCAATTGTGTATACACCATTGGTACCACTTTTTAAGGCAAGAGCACAAGCACTTTTGTACTGGTTAGCAGTGGTAAAGTGCTCAGAAGCCTAAAGCCAAAAAAAACAACAAGGTCAGAAAAAGAGGAGGAAGAAGGTATAAAATTTGGGGTGACCCTTCAGAGAAGGCCATTTTCCAGCAGGCCCCTTATTCCCATTTTCAGCTTGGTAATTTATCAAGGCAATGGTATCAAGTTTTCATTCCTCTTTCATCTTAGATGCAAGTAACAAGTCATCTGTATATTTTACTAGGACTGAGATACATGGCGATTTTAAACTTTCTAAATCTTTCTTCACTATTTGGGAGAAACTTGAAGGACTTTCAGTATTCCCTTGTATGATTCTATACCACACAAGAACTTTGTTCAAAAACTGAAATGCAAAGAGGAACTGTGAGTCCTTGTGTAATGGAATTGAGAAGAATGCTTGGAATGAATCAATGACTGTATACCATTCTGTGTTTGATGGAATTTGAAACAATATTACTGCTGGATTCGATACTGCCAGACAACAAGGTAAAATAATATTATTTATTTTTTGGAGGTCTTGCATGATCCTTCATTTGCTTTTTGGCTTTTTAATTCCCATCAATGGAGAATCTCAAGGATTGCCAAACACTAGTTGGAGAATTCCCTGCTCAATTATTTTTTCGATTGTAGGTTTCATTAGTTCCTCAGTCTCTTTTGTAAATCTGTACTGTCTGGTTCTAAGAAATATTGCATCAGGTTTCACCTTTATTTTTACTAGTTCTGCTTTCGTAGTCAGTCCAATTTCTTTGCCAGTGTAATCCCACACGTCTTCTTTGAAATTATGTCTTTAATCCAGGCGCAGGTTATCTTTTGTCAAGACTGTGTACAACTCAACTCTTGAGTCTTCTGAAGTCATTTCTTTGTTTTGAGTGTCAATCACTAAACCATCTGGTGTGCAATATATCATGCAGATTTTGCAAAGAAGGTCCCTCACATGTGAATTCACAGGACTTGCACCATATAACTGATGTTTATTCTTTATCTGACCTGTTTTGACTGGAACATCTGGTGTAACCCGATTCACTATTTGTTAATTGCTGATCCCTACAACTTGGACTTCTCTTCCTGAGAAGGATATATTTGGGACTTTCACAGAACAAACTGTAGACCAAGTATCCCCACTGTCAATCAGAAATGAAACAAGGTAGCCATTGTCTTCTCTGTCAATATATGGGCCACTCTGACCTACCTCCAAGACTGCACCATGCGGCAAGCAAGCAATGCTCCTCCCCCTCAGGCACTGCTATTGCAAACCACTCGCTGCCATATCATCGTTCCAAATCATAGCATTTTGTTGGTACCCTGCATTATATGGCATTTTATTTCTCATGTTTTGTTGCATAACTTGAGCTGTTGGCAGAGACATTCAAAATGATTTCTGTTCTGCATATTCTGCTCTGTATTTTGCATATTCAACATCATATTGCTCTCTGATTTTGATATACTTGTTCTGAAATTTACCTGAATCCGGTTAGGATTTTGTTTGGAATTTTCTTTTCAACTGTCTAATCCTCCCATAATAATGACACACTTTGTTCCTTTTCAACATCTCAATATTTGTATTCATCTCATGACCTCTACCTTGCATTCCTCTATTCATCCCATCCATTCCGTATAAACTTCATCTATGAAAAGTTTTGGTTCTGCGATCCTTTCTTAAGCTGTCTTGTTTGAGTAATCACAATATTCTCTGTTAGCTTCATTTGCCTTGTTTCAAAGTAGTCACTACCAATTTTTGCCAACATCAAGATCTCATCAATGGTCTTTATTTGCCAACACAATTCACTTTTTTTAATGTGATTACTAATCTCAGATCTCAAACCATTTCCGAAAGCAGAAACACAACCACTAGCTGTACACTTTTACTCTATTTTAGACTCTGCTATGTTTCTTGTAAACATACATCAACCTTTCATAATAGGAATGTACTGATGTTTTGGGTTCCTGAATCATTCTCAAAATCTTCTCTCTATTTATAACCTTTTTAGGAACTCGCTTTTTCAAATGCTCAATTACGAGGCCCTGTATTTGTCTGCTATCTCTGTTGCATTATAAGGAATAAGCCTAACTGTTTCTTGTATCTACCATCCAATGTCAACTTTACACTCTAACCACAGATCTCCAGGGAACACAATCACAAACAAGGTATTTAAATCTGTCTATAATATTGGATAAATGTGTGTCAACCAATGTATTTCCTCATATCACTATGCTGGGTTAATTCACAGATTTGGGAAGTCAGGCTTAAAACATACAAATCAGCCCTTGTCCAAGGAACATGCACCAAATTCGCTCCATTTACTTCTCTTAAAGTGAATTCTACTACTGAAGTTGCCCCTATTTTTGAATCACTTGCAATATTCCTTTCCTTTCCCTCAATCCTTTCCATTTTCATTTTATTTGCTGTCCGTTTCTTCCATTCTGTTTTATATTTATTCAAATAATTCCAGTCTCTTGTTTTCTTCATTACATCTTTAATATGGGCTCTTCAGGTAATCAAACCATCTCTTTAATATCATCACAAGTTAAATCCATTTTATATAATTTTGTTTTACATTTTTCATTTTGCTAATTCTTCCAATTTGTAGTGTGCTTTATTAGCACACCTTGCTGCTTCTTTTATCAACACCTCATTTCATCGGCATTGTAATTCAGTAGTCTGTTCAAATCCACTTTCCCTTGCAACATTTCGCCAAATTCAATTTTCAGAGTTCAAATAAAAATTTCTTTAGGTGGTGGCTCTATCACCACTGCTCTCACAGGAGTAACCTGTGTTTGATCCTCTAGTGATCCTTCCACTTGTACTAGGCACTGCCATTGTGGCTCTACCTTCTGTAAGGGCACTCGGTACAATCACAATAAGGGCTTGTGCCATACCTGTATCTTCCCCAGCATACTTATCAACCCCTACAACAGTCTGTGGTGCCTCCATCGATCTATCCGTATATGGACGAGGTCTAAAATTCAATACTTCACTTATGATTTGATCATCATCATCATTTGACTCCACATTTTTCTTTTTCTTATTTTTTCTTTTACATTAACTATAGCACGAAAAGTCTTTACACATTTAATCATATTCTCGCGCCAACTTTTCTCTTGGTGACCTAATTTACTTTTCAGCCAATCCCTGAATGACTTCATTTTGGTTTCCTCTTTCTTTTCTCTTTCCTTTTCAGTTTTCAAGCAATCCAATTTATTGAGTGCCTCTCTAGGTATCTCGCTTTTTGGTATGGGTTTCATAAATATACCAACCATGTTTTACATCTCAATAGACTCAAAACAAATTCAAAATCTCAAACTCTACAAACAAACTTAGCAAACCACAGCCATTAACAGCGCAGCTCTCTCAAGGTCAACCAATCACAGCATGACTGTGTCAGAAACCAATCAATCAGAGTGTGGCTTTGTAGTGAGTTCTCACCAATCTGGTTATGGCTCTCTGGCTGAATAAACAATTGCAGCATGACTTCTGTGAGAACAGGAAAACAATTACGGAACCACTTTAAGTAACTGATAATCAATAAACCCTTAGTCTGTTTTCCCTAGAAAGGAATAAAGGTTAGTATTTGAGTAAAACAACTACATCGCAAACAGCACAGTTTTGAATATGAGCAATGAAAAAGTATAACAATCCTACAAAAGTTCTCACTAAGCAAATCCTGACCATCAGAATTTTACCTCCAAGTCAATGTACCTCAGCCTGTGCGCTCAGGGGAAGCACAATAACTAAAGTTAAACTTTCAACCCTGAAAAGAACAAATCATTAATTCAGAATTCCTACAGATGTGTAAGCGGCCCCTCACTTTACACACCACCGCACAGACAAATAATCAATATCTTGAGATCTTGGATTTACAACAAATCCTATAAGCAACTTTATTTAAACCAATAACACATTAATCTTCAAATGGGATTTCAAATATGAATAATACATCATCACAACAGTAACCAATTCATCAATTGAGCCGACGATCATCCTCACTGATCCAAACAATTAAACACCAAAACAGAAATCCATCATCCCAACTGATACTTTGAAACACATTCACTAACTCAATTGTTCACTGTTTATGCTTGCACTCCAATTTTATTCAGGAACACACAGACATTACAGGTTGTTACTTCCAATGAGGATCCGACACAGGAAAATTGTTAAATTTCCAAAAACAGTTTTCTCCTTTGGTCGGACAATTGTTCAAAAACTACAAAAATCTTTCAGAGGACTCCTAAAAGAAGAGGTGCTCTTATGCTAACCATCCTCTGCTACCAAAATGTGTGGGAGTCGAACCCCAATAATCTCCTGAACCCCACTGTTGTATGAACCCCAAATTTTTACCTTAGCCAGTTTGGCTCTGTGAGTCTTCTCATTGATCTAGTGGTAAGAGACTAACCCATGCATCAATACCACAAACTTAGCAGAGTAAAATCAGAGTTAGAAACTGGGGCCACTCAGGATCTTCAGTCCTAAATCAAAATCTCTAAATAATTGGACAGAGTTTTGGGTGGAAAATAGAAAGTAGCTCCTGATCTTTTAAAACTAGTGAGGCCTTGTTTACAAACCCCTTGTGCTGCTGCTGCATCATTTTTTTTTTAATGCAGCTGCGGCACAATCAGTGCTCTACACTGCTCTATATTTACAAACTGACGCATTTAGCTCAATGTGTCAGTTCATAACGCCCTACGCCACATTTTGCTTGCGCAAGGTATTACGTATGCAGGGTAGATGTTTCCACATAAGAAGCCATGTAGAACTGACAACTTTTTAGTGCGTCACTCTATGACTTCACTGCGTCAAAACTTTAACGCCTTCTCAGACAAGGCATAAAATTGACTCAGGGCTTTTTTCAATGGGACTCTCCTCTGTGTTCTGTTGCATTGCTGGAGCTGCATCAGTTTTACTACACAGCTCCAGCAGTGCGTCACTTTAGCACCAACAGATGCATCAGAATTTCTGTTGCAGCTGTGAAAATGTGTGCCATAGAGCTCTTTATTGTAAATACAGCGCATCCATGGTGCTATTAGGAGATTTGCGGCAGGTGCAAGAAATCTGATGCATCGATGCTGATGCGTCCATTTCTTGTAAATGAGGCCCAGGGTTTTTATACACAGTTGATGCACATTAATTAATAAAACTGCAAATTCAGCATAGTAGCCTCATGGTTAGGTCGCATTGACGAAACAAACAATTTTTTAAATCTGAAACGTTCTTAACACTATCCCATTTCTTAAGGTAAGAGAAATTGTGTGCTTGCTTTCTCTGCATCCTAACTACGAGAAGTACAACTTAATATGAAACATTTCTTAACAATAGCTCATAGAATTATGTTCTTCTACATGCTTGCACTGAAACTTCCCGCTGAAAGATACAAAATGATACATCAGGTAGACAGTGGAAAGTTTCATTCACAATACATGCTTTCTAATACTACTGTCTATTTATGTAATTATGCTCTGTATTCCGCCGAAAATGTGGGGAGAGAAGACTCAGTGCGGATAGCTGACTGGCAGGGGGAAATGAGCAGGAGCAAGAGAGCAAAACACTCGAAACTTCCTCCATTTTAATTAAATTGTGTCTCATAAAAATGTGGCACAACTATTCTCCATTATTTATCACACTTCTAAATGAGATAATCATATAGTTTGAAGTGTGAAATCATAAGATAATTGGTTTCGATCATATGCATCATAAAAATTACTAATTTGCACAAATAATTGGTCATCTAAAATTACACATCAGAAAAAACTTGACAATATCGCATAATGGCTAGACAGGTGGAAGATCTGTGCTTGCATCATAAAAATTAACCTCAAACAGGGTGAAACGTAGCTGTGATTGTTGAACATTTTTTAAAAATGCCTGACTTTGTTGCCACTACGAAATTTAAAATGAAATTGCTTTTACTCGATTACTTCCCACCGATCTTTAACAGTGTGCGTTTCTCAATGACAATTTACGTACCTGTAGATTGGGTCTGTTTTCTGATTCAAAGTTGTAGCCCTTCATTATTGTGCTGCATTTGTTGATTTTCATAGGAAATTCCCTCAATTAACAAAATTATCTAGTTTCCAAACAACCACTAGATGGGGTACTTGCACTATATTATATTGAAGTCCCAGCCTGTGTTGGCCATTTAGTGAATTTATTGAAATAACTTCTTGTCCTTTTCTGCCCTATCAGTTTCTAGGCATCTGATGTTACCCGCATGTAAATTAACCTAGTTATTGATATTCCATACTCAGTCTGGCTTCTTTCCGAGACTTCTCCAAGGGCATACGATTTTCTTAAGTATTCGAAGAATGGATTATTTATCCTGTCCGTTACCTTTAAGTCGCATTTCCTTGCTTCCACTTTGGTTTCGAGGAGAAGCATCGGAGGAGTCTAGGATGCGAGGAAATACAGGAAGGCTCAACTGTTTAGAAGACTGCAGCTTCTTAATAACCAGTTCTTGTCTGAATGTATACAAGGTGAAACTTGGACAGAAAATGGGGACCAAAATAAACGTGCCCCCTACTAGTGAATTAAAAAGTGGCCCGCAAAACTGGGGCATCTGAGGTGTTTTCTTTTTGCAAGGTATGGACGACTGCGTGGATTTTGACTTGCTACAGGCCATCTTCGTTTTAATATCAGGGAAATAAACCTTAAACAAGCACTGGCAAAGCCAATTGGTTTTGCCTGTTCAAGACCTCTTGTTGCACGAACTGCTGTGCAACATGACTCAAAGTAAAACAAAACACTTTGGCCTGGTCAGTATTGACAGTATCACAGTTCTATCTATTTTTATTTACTTTAAGCCACTTTGCACTGCAGCCAGCGCTGTGTCGAATCTTGTCGTGGGTTCAACCTTCTGTGATTATGGGTAATTCACCTAATCTCCCCGTCCCTTAAAACCAAAAATGAATGTCTCCTTGTGTAATGTAACTGGTGCTCATGTAAAGCTCTCCAATACCTTCGGGTCGAGTTAGCACTGTGTAAATCTGCAGAAAAAGCACCAAGAGAGAGGATGGTGGGAAATACATTTGGGAGGTGAGTGGATTGAAGAGAAGGACGGCAGGGTAGGGGTTGCTGAAAAGTCAAAAAAAGTACCTGAAGGAGCCAGTGGCCAGTGAAAGGACACTGGCAACAGGAAGCAATACTTGTTCCATGCTCCACAGCAAGGACAAGACGACTGAAGCCCAGGAGAAAGCCAAAGCGAGAAGGAGGCACTAATCAGTAGGAAGCAAGGAAACAAGAGTGATGTGAGAGCTAGCCAATGGTAAGTAAAGGACGTGCTCCTATCCCTTTTTAGGATTTTATTTTCTTCACAAGAAAATCTCTAAACATACGGTCTTTCAAAAATGCCTCCACAACAACATTTGTAAACCCATTCATGATTTCTTAGAATTCGTAAGCATTTCTGAGAAACAATGGTGTTAAATTTCAAAAATATTTTTCTAAACCTGCTCCCCATTATGGATCACCAGAAGGGCCATATCTGTTTTGTGAAGCAGCAGCACAACATTTAGGATCCTCCGTAAATGAAAGCAGTCACATGCACACTTTCGATGGGAAATAGTGGTGTAAGTCCATCACTAACTTCTAACCAAATTTTAGCTCTGTCACTTTGTCACTTTTTGGGGGGAATTAAGTGCTGAGTGATCATCAACTTGCCATGAATAACTGCTTATATATCTGACAAAAAATGAGCCAAAACGGTGCAATCCTAAGTAGACATCTTTTGTGCATCAATATTATTTGTGCATGATGAACAATATACATAATATAGTTCTACGTGTGAATTTGCATGTATGGCGCTATTGCTTTTAATACCTTTTTGAGGTGTCTTCTTAATGCCAGAAAAATATGGCTTATGTTAAGTAGGCCTCAGCTAGGCTGCAACACCTTATTGTTCAGAATGAATGTCTTAACCTGCACATTCACTGTTTATTATTTCTTCTGGACGTGTTCATGCAAGCCATTTTTGTTTATTTCCAAATTACGCGGTTCTCAAAGAAGACTCTCTAAAATGGGCTCAATTTTTTTTTCCGCCTGTTGGCTGCATTGCATTCATTTCCAATAGTTCTCTGTTGTTTTACAACTAGTTTGTTCTGCCATCTCCAGTTGACATTAGCATAATGCTAGTATGTAAAAGTCCCTCTAATGGTGATGCCTGTTTATCCTGCCCTCAGTGCACCAACTGTAATGAGGGCTGGATCCTTAAAGCTGACTTTTGTTATCATGGATGAACATGGATCATGCGTGTTCTGTATGACATAGGTCTATCTCACAGATTGCGGTCTGTTCAGACCTGGTAGGGGGTCCAAAGCGCTACCCTCTTAGAAGTGAAAGGCTGCTGTCTTTACAAGGAGTCTAGCAGCACAAGTGCAGAGGTGGCAGCATCCAGTGTAGTGATCAGTAGGAGTGAACTGGTCCTTCTTACCTTTATCACTGGAGTGAGGTCTACACGCTCACTCATTTAAAGTTCTGCTGCTGTTTGCTGAACTCACTCTTGGCTTACATTGGTTTGGTGTGTGGTACTGTTTAGTGCCTGTGAATGTGCAATACAGGGATAATACAGCACTGTGCAGTGTGTGTATATTATATGCATGTGATCGGTGTATGTGTGCCTTGAAGAATGCAATACATAAAGAATGTAGTGTTGTGCAGGACATGTATGCTATGTGAGAGCCACTTCTCATCATTGAAAACCTTCCTTAGCTGCTGCCTAGTATAGGGGTGTTTGATAAGGGTAAATAAAGTCCAAGTAACTTAAACACTGCCCCAGAATATCTCAGTTCTGGTTCGGTGAGTATATAGTAATAATGCACCAACAGCTCTAAAGCAAATGTCAACTTGGGGTGACCCCACAGATCAGTTGTGTCTGTTGTTTATGAGTCACACTGAGAAGTGAGAGTCTAATTTAGACTTATGTTCTCATTGTAATACAGTAGATAACACTGCTCTCATTTTGAGAATTAGGTAACAAGGGACCATTAGCAATAATATATTCTGTGAAGCCCATGCAGACTTTGTAGGCATCTACGTTTAAACATAGCTCTGCAGTGACTGCTACACTGTGAAGCAGTAAGACGGTAATGACACACAAAGACATCCATTTAGAGACTGCATTAAGAAGCCTGGAAGAAAAGATAGAAAGGAAGAGTAAAGAAGGGGGAAGTGAATAAAAAGGGAGAATATTGGGGAAAAGAAATGTGATGAGAAAAGTAAAGAGGAGAAAAAGAAGGCTAAAGACAATAAACGAAAGATAATGAGAAGAAGAAAGAAAATCCAGTGAATAAAGGAGATGAAGAAAGAAAGAGAAGATAAGATACAAAAGGAAAGACCAGGAAAGAAAAGAACATAAAGAGTGAAAGAAACAGAAAGACAGGAAGCAAGAGAAAGGCTTGGGGAATGAAAGCAGGGCACAAAAAAGAAAGTAACAAAGAAACAGAAAGGAGAGAAAAGGGAGAGAAGGAGAGAAGGAAAGGAGAGAAGGAAACAAAAGAAGCTAAAGGAAGACGGCAAGAAATCAAAAAAGAAAGAAAAGAATAATAATAAAAGAAACAAAGAAGAGAAGTTAAGAATAAAGTTAAGAATGAAAGAAGAAAGAGCCGAAAGGATGAGGAATTTGGGGGGAAAAAAAAGAAATAGAGACAGCGAACGTAAGATAAAAAAAAAACTAACGAAACAGAAAGAAAAAGGAGAAGAATAAACAAAAACATACTGAAAGAAAGAAACAAGTAGCAAAGGATAAAAGAAAGTGAAAGAAAATAAACAAAAAAGAATGTTTCAGAAGAGAGTGGGCTACATGTTCAGGCTTTTTCCTTGGCCCCACAGAAAGAGTTGCACTGTGTTCTAAAGTGCTTCTATAACATTTAGGCATCTGCATATTGTCAAACCATCTGGCAGTTATTTATTGTGTGTGAACTACACAGAGGCAGCCTACAAGCTACTAGTAGTTTGTGATTGACTTGTTAGAGACCCCTGAGGTAGAGGAGTCCCCCCTGACAGATTTGTCGATTTCAACATTCCTTTAAGCTGAGTAGGACACACTGGCGGTACGGAGAGACAGGCTCTTAGTATACTTCAAACAGTGCTCCTTGATCCAGAGAGAGGTCACTGGGAAGAGGCCTGGACACATCTCTGAAAGGAGATGGGGTTGATAAGAGAATCTTAAAGTGTAGGCATGAGGCCCTAGTGTAACCTTTTGATACACATATCACTGGGGCAATCAGATTTAGAGTCACCCCTGCTGTGACAGACTGCTTCCTGGTGGAAGGGAGAACAGAGGAGTGTGCACTTCATCAAGAAGGAGACCCCAACATAAACATCAAAGGACCAGACTCTAAATGACACTTGGTGATTGAAAATGGACTATAAGAAGGGGAGCTTAAGACACCAAAAACGGTCAAGTGTCAAGCAGTCAGACGTGTTGTTTGAGGAGGAGAAACTCTCCAAGACTTCTGCTTGTGACCAGGAGTGGGGGCCAAGGCCTGCCCGTCTCCCAGCTGGGTGAGAGGATATCAACCAGGGAATTCATGTCCACCTGCCCTTGGAGCATCAGTGCCTGCTTTGTTGCCAAGCCCAGTGTTCCATGTGAGGGAAATAGAGCACAGGAGGGAGCAAGGCCCAATGGGGAGATCCTGGTGTGTAGATCCCCTTAGCGAGGCCTGAGGAGATGGCTGCTGCACTGATTGGGTAATTGCTCATGTGCAGGGAAAGGTGGTTTTCCCTTTATGCCAGAGTGGGGCTTCCATGAAGTAAGCTATGACTGTTGCTTCACCAAACTGGTTATAGCCCAAGAACAATACCAAGTTGGAGAACCTGAATTCCAGGTGGGGCTGCCCTAAAGATTGCTGCAGTGCCAATTGAGCCATAGCCCATGTGCAGTACCAAGTCTGTGACCCTGTGTGCCAGGTGAGGTGGCCATCAAGATTGCTGATGTGTTGATCTGGCCGTAGCCCTTGTGCAGTACAAAGTTGACGACCCTGTATGCCAGTTGGGGCCACAATGAAGATTGCTGCTTTGCTGATCAGGCCATAGACCTGCGCAGAGGAGAAATCATGACTCTGTATGTGGGAATGCAGGACTAGGCAAGGAGTGGTGTCTGGTCGACACTGCCGACAGAGGAAGGAGGCCACTGTGGTGACCTGAGTGGACTCAAGCCATGACTGAGGATCAGCACCAAGCGCATAGCACCCCCCACCAGTGGAGAGGACCTCAAGGATCTTACCAAGCATAGGAGAGGCATTGAGAAATTCCCCCAGTCGCTGCCTCTGCAAAAACAAGTGTGAGGAACTCAAGGACAACTGACCACAGCCCTCCCGAGCTGCATGTGAGAGACTTACCAGAGGCAGCTACTGCAGATTTACCACCCACAAAGGGGGCTCACTTAGAGACTCTGGTCACTTGGAATGCTGAAGGTGTACTTGGCCCCGTTGCTCATGATCCATAGT
Source organism: Pleurodeles waltl (assembly GCF_031143425.1). Classification (NCBI taxonomy): domain Eukaryota; kingdom Metazoa; phylum Chordata; class Amphibia; order Caudata; family Salamandridae; genus Pleurodeles; species Pleurodeles waltl. Next base: position 787,958,269 of record NC_090439.1, on the reverse strand, counting down.
AGGTCGGGTCCTGGGACATCAGGAATAAGCCGCCTCAACCCCTACGGTTGGGCCCAGTACCTCCAGCTTGCTCCATGCTCTCTGTGCAGGATTCTGACACATAGAGGGAGTTGAATCAATATTCAGTTCAATATTTCATTGCTATTATTTACCAACAATGTACTCTTTTGCTTACACTATGATTAATCTGCAGTTATCATTCTGTTCTATAAGAAGATTTCCTTTATAAACCCTCAGATTTGGGGTTGAGCCAGATGACCGTCCAATGCTACTAGGGTTGCTGTCTGATTTTTTTTACTGATTTTGCTGCTCCTTGGGTACTTAGAATATTTTAGTTTTGCTTATTATTCTGTATTGCCCTATTGCTGAAAGCCTTCATGGCAGTTACTTTATGCATCTTAAATTTGCATTCTGTGTATTGTATCTTTTGAATAGTTGCATTAAATCTTTGTAAATGTTTTAATTCCGCCAGAAACTCACTTATTGAGTATGTCCTTACTTAGTTGACTATATTTTTGATATGCTATCTTGTACTTTATGTTAGGACGCATTGCCTCATGAAGTTGAGGCTAAACACCATCCCCCAATCCACTTACCAAAGGGAAAGACTTTGAGGTGTCTTTCGAGGTATTCAATTTTCGGGGCTTCCCACCACGCTGAGAGGAAATACTCATACTATTCAAGAGCCCACAAGGTCTACTCAAAGTTTGATTATGTCTTTGGACCTTGGGTCGAAGTAGGGGAGATTTCTCAAGCGGACAATCAGGCAAGGGGACTATCTGACCACTCACCCCTACAGGTCTAAGAGGGAAGAATCAGGGACATGAGGACCACAGGTGGTAGATAAAGGCATGGGACCTCAAGGATCAGGAGGTGGCAGAGGGTCTTTGGGTAGAGGCAGGGCTATATTTTACTGAAAATGGGCAATCAATCACATCTAAGTATAGTGCTGTGGGAAACGTTTAAGACTGTGCTCCATGTTAGGGCCCAGAAAATGATGGCACAGAAACATAGACGGGAAATGGCAGAGCTTGAAGAGCTGGAGAATCAAATTCTGAAGGTTGAAGGATCTCCAGGATGGGGGTCAGAACCCCTGGTGCATTGACAGATTGCAACATGGCAGGCAGAATACAGGAACTTAGAACAGGATAGGGCCACAAAACAGATGATGGCCACATTGCACCATTTATATGAGGCTGGGGACAAGGCTGGTAGACTATTCAGATGGTTGAGTAGATGGGAACAGGAAGCTTGATGGGTGCATAATATTATCAATCAAGCAGGAGTCACCTGTGACACAGATGCCTCAATATTAAATGAGTTTGCTCGTTACTACGAGCAGTTCTACAAGGCCAGACCACTCCATTCCCCAGATACCATAGCGGAATACAGTTCCCACACCAGTGTTGGTCTAGGATACGCTGAGACTCTGGAGGAACACTGAGCAAGATTTAGGTCGCCATATTCAAATTGAGACCAGGGAAAACTTCGGGCCAAGTTACATTTCTGCTGAATTTAACAAGCACTACGCGAGCCTAGTAGGATCTGGTTAGAAATTGGGTGTTTGGTTGGCAGTCAGGTTACCCCCTGTCCAAGCAAGGACCCTCAGTCTAGTCAGGGTAAGTCACACACAATCCAAATTATCCTATGCCCACCCTCTGGTAGCTTGGCACTGAGCAGTCAGGCTTAATTTAGAAGGTGATGTGTAAAGTATTTTGTGCAATAAATCATACAACAACACAGTATAGCACCACAAAAATACACCACAGAGTGTTTAGACAAATATATAATATTTATCTGGATAAATGCAGGTCAAAACCATTAAAATGCATTAAGTATATGTTGAGATATCACTGTAAAACTGATATAAAGCGCTTTTCAAAGCAATCAAAGTCTCTTTCAAGCACAAAGTACCTGGTTCGTGTGCAAAATCTCAATAAAGAACCGCAGAGGAGGAGATGCGTGGAAACAAAGGGGTGTGCGTTGATTTCTCGGGCCGCACACAGTGATGCGTAATTTAGTTTTCACGCAGGGGCGGGTATGCGTCAATTTCCGGCACTCAGTTGTGGATCCTCTTCGGGTTGCATGTTTTTCAGACGCCCCGAGGACGATGCATGGATTTCCTGCGCTGGTTGGATGAAGTCACAGGAGCTACATCGATTTGGTGGGCGTTACGTTGAATTTTCTACTGCATGGCAGGCACTGCGTCGATTCCTCCCTGGAAGTCAGGCTGCGTCGTTCCAGTGGGCCGGGCATTGAATTTCCGGTTGCTACGCTGGCGCTGCGTTGATCTTCTCGATGCAAAGTTGGCCTGCATCGTTCCGGTTCGGCGTGCAGTGAATTTTTTATCCCCATGCAGGCTGGGCATCGTTTCTGGCAGGCTGTGCGTCAAATTTTACCACACAAAGAGTCCTTCTTGTAGAGATGAAGTCTTTTTGGTCCTGAGACTTCAGGGAACAGGAGGCAAGCTCTATCCAAGCCCTTGGAGAGCACTTCTTCACCTCAGTCAGAGAGCAGCAAGGCAGCAGGGCAACAGCAAGGCAGCAGTCCTTCACAAAAAGCAGACAGGTGAGTCCTTAGGGCAGCCAGACATTTTGTCTTGGCAGGATGCAGGTTGTCGTTCAAGTTTCTTCTCCAGGAAGTGTCTTGTCAGATGGAGTGTCTACCTCAGAGGTGTCTGAGTTGGTAGGGGCAGAGGTCCTGTTTAAATACCCAAATGTGCCTTTTAAGTGGGAGAGACTTCAAAGAGTGGCTTAGAAATGCACCAGGTCCCCTTTCAGTTCAATCCTGTCTGCCAGGGTCCCAGTAGGGGGTGTGGCAGTTCTTTGTGTGACATCAGGCTACAGTCCTTGGACATGTAAGTGTCAGGCCCTCCATCCTCCCAGCCCAGGAATACCCATTCAAAAATCAGATATATGCAAGTGAGGCTGAGTATCCTGTGTTTGGGGTTTGTCTGAGTGAATGCACAAGGGAGCTGTCAACTAAACCCAGCCAGACGTGGATTGTAAGGCACAGAAGGATTTAAGTGCAGAGAAATGTTCACTTTCTAAAAGTGGCATTTAAAAAATAATAATATTAAATCCAACTTCACCAGTCAGCAGGATTTTGTATCACCATTCTGGCAATACTAATTATGACATTCCTACTCCTTTCAGATCAGCAGCTACCACTCAAACAATGTATGAGGGCAGCCCCAATGTTAGCCTATGAAGGGAGCAGGTCTCACAGCAGTGTAAAAACGAATTTGGGAGTCTTACACTACCAGGGCATGTAAACTACACAGGTACGTGTCCTGCCTTTTGCCTACACAGCACCCTGCCCTATGGGCTACCTAGGGCATACCGTAGGGGTGACTTATATGTAGAAAAAGGGGAGTTTTAGGCTTGGCAAGTACTTTTAAATGCCAAGTTGAATTTGGCAGGGAAATTGCACACACAGGCCTTGCAATGGCAGGCTGAGACAAGGTTAATGAGCTGCTTAAGTAGGTGGCACAACCAGTGCTGCAGGCTCACAATTAGCATTTGATCTACAGGCCCTGGGCACATATAGAGCACTTTACTAGGGACTTATAAGTAAATTAAATAATCCAGTTGGGTATGATCCAATGTTACCAAGTTTAAAGGGAGAGAGCATATGCACTTTAGCACTGGTTAGCACTGGTACAGTACACAGAGTCTTAAAACCAGAAAAAAACAGTATCTATAAAGTGAGGGGAGGCAGGCAAAAAGTAAGGGGTAACCACCCTAAGGCTCTTCATTGCCCAGACCACAGCAAATGCTTCTCTTTCAATAGCACTCCACCTCTGTTCCCGTGGTAATAGTCTTCTGCTAATAAAGACTACTAGTTGGTCTAGGCCCTCCTCATTTAGCTGTGCTTGAACAGTCCCTATGCCATGCTATGAAGTGTCTGTCTGCACAATAAATTCCTGGGAGTAGTCAGGGGTCTTGAGCACAGGGGTCGTGCACATGGCTTCCTTCAGGGAGTCAAAGGCTTTCTGACAAGCCTCTGTCCAATTTACCAACCTAAGTTGCTTTTTGGAAGTACGTTCTGTCAAAGGTGTCACAATGGAACCTTGACAAACCTACGGTAGTATCCAGTGAGGCCTAAGAAGGCTCTCACTTCAGTCTGTGTTCTAGGTGGTTGCCAGGCCTTGATAGTTTCAGTCTTGGCCTGGAGTGGCTGCACCTTGCCACCACCTACTAGGTGTCCCAAGTACACCACGGAACTCTGCCCAATCTGGCACTTACTAGCCTTGATGGTCAGGCCTGCCTTTTGCAGAGCCTGAAACACCTCCTTGAGGTGGAGCAGGTGTTCTTCCCAGCTGGAACTATAGACGGCTATGTCATCCAGGTAGGCTGTGCAGAAGGCATCCTTGCAAGCTAGGACCCCGTTAACCAACTGTTGGAAGGTAGCGGGGGCATTTTTCAACCCAAAGGGCATCACCCAGAACTGGCAATGGGCATCAGGTGTGGAAAATGCATAACTCTCTTTAGCCCCCTCAGTTAAGGCGCTCTGCCAGTACCCTGATGTGAGATCAAAAGTACTGAGGAATTTGGCAGCGCTTAGCCTGTCTACGAGCGCATCAGCTCGGGGGGTGGTGAGCGTCAGTCCATGTGACTGAGTTGAGACCGCGGTAGTCCACACAGAACCGGAGTTCTGGCTTGGCACCGGGTGCAGCAGCCATAGGTACCAGCACCACAGGGTTGGCCCAGGGACTGCTGAACTTCTCAATAACCCCTAGGGCCAACATTTTGGAAACTTCCTCGTTGATGCTGGCCTTCACCTTATCTGACAACCTGTAAATTTTGTTCTTTACAGGGGGACTCTCTCCCGTGTCAATATCATGGACACACAGGTGGGTGAGTCCAGGAGTAAGGGAAAACAAGGAAGAGAACTGCTCCAACAACTCATAGCAGTCTCCTCTCTGATTTAGAGTCAGGGAGTCAGCGAGATCGACACCCTCCACTGACCCATCACCTTCTTTGGGAGAGAGGAGGTCGGGGAGAGGTTCACTCTCCTCTTACCTGCCCTTATCTGTCACAAGGAGCATACTGACCTCAGACCTCTCAAAATGAGGCTTGAGTCGGTTGTGGTGGAGAACCCTTAGGGGGTGTCTAGGGATCTTGAGGTCCACTAGGTAAGTGGCCTCCCCCTTCTGCTCCTTGATCTCAAATGGTCCAGTCCAGCGGTCCTGGAGAGCTCTAGGCTCTACTGGCTCCATTACCCAAACCTTGTCTCCAGGTGAGAACTCGACCTGAGTGGCCTTCCGGTCATAACACTCCTTCATCACCTCTTGACTGGCCTCAAGGTTACTCTTGGCTTGCTTCCAGAAGTGTTGAGTTTGGTTGTTGAGGGCCAGCATGTAGCTGACCACATCCTGGGGAGGTGTCTGGGAAGCTTTCTCCCAGCCCTCTTTCACTATGTTTAGCGGTCCCTTGACAGGGTGACCATAGAGAAGCTAAAAGGGACTGAACCCCACCCCTTTCCGGGGCAGCTCCCTATAAGCAAACAGCAGGCATGACAAGATGACATCCCACTTACGCCTCATGGCCACAGGTAGGCTAGTGATCATCCTTTTGAGGGTCTTGTTGAATCGCTCAACAAGCCCATTGGATTGAGGATGATAAGGGGTGGTAAACCGGTAGGTCACGCCACACTCATCCCACATGGACTTCATGTATGCAGACATCAAGTTTGTGCCTCTGTCAGACACAACTTCCTTAGGGAATCCCACACTGGTAAACATTCCCATCAGGGCTCTGGTCACCACCGGTGCCATCATGGTTGTCAGAGGGTTTGCCTCTGGATAGCGAGTGGTATGGTCCACCAAAACCAGGATAAACCTGTTGCCCAAGGCAGTTTTGGGGTCCAAGGGACCAATGACGTCTATGCCCACCCTTTCAAAGGGGGTGCCAAAGATGGGGCAGGCCCTGCAGAAATGATCTGAGGCTACCCGCATTCTAGGCCAATGGAAGTGGGTGACAAGCCTGGTAAAGGTCTTGTCTTGGCCCAAATGTCCTGCCACAGGGATGTCGTGAGCCAGACCCAGTACGAAAGCCCAGTATCACCGGGGGACCACCAGCAACGTGCTGCCCCAATCTCTGGAGCCTTAGGCTCACTGTAAAGGAGATCATTCTCCCAGTAGATGTGGTGATCACCCGAGGGTTCACCAGCTGCTTGGGCTGAGGCCTGCTCCCTCAGACCCTCAAGGGTGAGGCATTCCTTCTGCTCTTTGCAGAATTCTGCCCTGGTTGGCCCACCCTCTACTTGCCAGCCAGCAAGTTCAGGCAGGTTGCCCAGGTCAGCAATGTCCTCTCCGGTTGGCTCAGGGGCCTCCTCCTCCTCAGCGAGCCCATCCACTACCGTGGGAACATCTGAGGTGGGTTTCCTGTGCCTTTTGCCCTTCCTCTTTGCAGGTGTCTGGGCCATTGTTCCAGGCTCCAGATGCCCTTGACTCCCTTCCTGGGCAGCCATGGACCTTGTGTTCATTCAGACCCACTCAGGCAAACCTAACATCTTCAGGTGGGATCTGAGCTCTACCTCCTTCCAGGCAGTATGCTCAAGATCATTGCCTAACAGACAATCTGCAGGCATGGCAGGACTCACAACTACTTTCAGAGTACCGGAGACCCCCCTACTCAAAAGGAACCAGAGCCGCCGGTAGGTGACTCTCACGATTGTCAGCGACTATGACCTGGGAGAATTTATTAGGGGCTATCTGCTCTGCTGACACCAGCTGTCTCATGACAGTAGTCATACTGGCTCCTGTGTCACACAGAGCCTCCACCCTTTGCCCATCAATGGTGACCCACTGCCTATACTTGGAAGTATTGGCAGGCATGTTGGCTTTAGGCACCATCTCCTTATCTCCCAGGGATACTAGGGACACCTCTGTCTACCCCCCAAAGCTAACTGGGACTATCTCCCCCCCAAACGCTACACTAGCCAACCCAGGTGTCTGACCTCCAATGGTGGGCTGTGCTCTCTTGGAACATTGAGAGTCGCCGTTAGAGTGTCCATGATGGTAGCACTCTGAGCATTTGGGGATGAACTTCCCTAATTTCTTGTCAAAGTACCCTGGTTTCTTCACAAACCTAGAAGAAGAATGGTTACCCCCCCTGGGAATTGTTTAGGGGGCCTTTTGAGAGGTCTTTATGTTTAAGTTTTTCTCCCCCCTCTTTCTTCTGTTGGGAACCCTGTCCACCTTTGTGAATTTCACCCTGGATGCCTTTTTAGACACTCTGGTGCTAACCCAGAGGTCCGCCTCCTCACCAAGCTTCCTGGGATCAGTCATCTTACTGTCTACCAAGTGGTGGCTCAACTCTGTAAAAGAAATACTGAGCATATGCTCTCTCAGAATCAAATCATATAACCCTTTGTAATCATTTACTTTGCTGCTCCACACTCATCCATTCAGTGCCTTACTGAAGAAATCAAAGCGGTCTACCCAAGTGTATGTGGAAAGTTTTGTGCTGTCCCTAAACCTCTGATGGTATTTTTCAGGGGTCAGCCCAAACTTGGCCAGTAAAGCAGCTTTAATGGGTGCATAGACATTCTGATTATGTGGATCTAGTGTAAGGAGTGTGTCCCTCCCCATTACTGGTACATAAAACCACAAGGCCGTCCCCTATTGCTCCTCAGAGGTCCAATTGGCCCTTAGTGCAACTTCATAGACATCCAACCACTTATCAATGTCATCTCCCACCACATAACTTGGCACCACATTCTTGGGTATACAAACCTTCTTCTCCCCAACAGGTCCTGCATGTATGCTGCCACCGTCACTCAGACTGTCTCGCCTTGATCTCCAGCTCCTTGAGACTCAGTTCATGAGCCAACAAAAGTTTTTTCTCAGCCAAGACTCTCTCAGCTGCTTTTGCTTCTCTCTCTGCCCTCCTTTCCTCATGTTGAGCCTCAATTTTCAACCTTGCCATTTGCGTTTGAAATTCCCTCTCCTCTTTCCTTTCCTCTGTGGTCAGGCCCTGATCAGAGACACTGCTCCCTGGTTTTGCAGGGGGCATAATTGCAGTGGTAACTTTATCCACTGATGGCAAAAAATCCTCTGAGGTGCCATCCTCTGGACCCTCCTCCTCAGCATCCTCCTCTGAATGGGCATCTGCCCAGACCCTCAGCGCCATTTGAAATTCCTCCTTTCTGGAGGCACCTTGGGTGGGTACTCCAATATCCCTGCAGAACCCTTTCAGCTGTTTGACTGTATATGTCTCCAACAGGGCTAGGCCAAAATCTTAATTTCCAGCTTGAGACCCAGCCAGACACATGTTGAGTGAGGATTTTAGTTAGAAAATTGTCAGGAAAAATGGAATTGCTGAAAAAAGATACATAAATCAAGTTGACCTTCAACTGTGGGTAGGCAGTGAATACTTACCTACTATATGTCACTGCACAAATGCAAGTCCTATCCTCACCGCTGATCACCAATTTTAGAAAGGAGGTCTTTGGTTGGCAGTCAGGTTACCGCCTGTCCAAGCAAGGACCCTCACTCTAGTCAGGGTAAGTCACACACAATCCATATTATCCTGTGCCCACCCTCTGGTAGCTTAGCACTGAGCAGTCAGGCTTAACTCAGAAGGCAATGTGTGAGGTATTTGTGCAATAAATCATACAACAACACAGTATAGCACCACAAAAATACACCACACAGTGTTTAGAAAAATATATCATATTTATCTGGATAAATGCAGGTCAAAACGATTAAAATGCATTAAGTATATATTGAGATATCACTGGAAAAGTGATATAAATGACCTCATTACAACCCTGGCGGTTGGTGATAAAGTGCCAGTAAGACCGCCAACCAGCTGGCGATAAATATTGCAAAATTATGACCATGGCGGAAACAGCTCAGACAGACAGACATTTTAAAACACTGACCGCCAGGGCGGAAGCAACAGCCACCACAGCGATAACTGACTACAGCCACGGGGAAGGCAATGTTCCACCCACTGTATTAAGACCGTCCAATCTGCCACCTTTTCCGGGGTGGTACCAACGACATAAAAAGCCTGGCAGAAACACTGCACAGAAGGGAAATGACTCAAGTGTGGAGACTCAGGGAAGAACCACGGCCCCAAGGAGTCCAAGCTGCACATCTTCCCAATTATCTTCTAGAGGCTGCTCTACTACGAACACCAACGACAGTGAAGACGACCATGGTGAGTAAAGCCGCATAGCACACAGGGGAGGGGGAAGGAAAATGAGAGTGACACACACATGCAATACCACCACCCCCAACACCATACACACATTCAGCTGCAGTAACATAACATATACACCCCGTACCCCTCAAGAATAATGCAAGGACAACTACTATAGATTAAAAAGAGTGTAATAAGATAAAATAGTAGCAATACGTGCATCTAAATCAAAAACGTATATACATATTTACAAATGTAGGGACACTGCCCAGTCCTCAATGTCTGTGGGCCACAGGGCCACATTAAAGTCCAAGGCCCCACTTCACTCCTGCATCAACAAGGAGAGAACACTGCAAGGGCATCATTTGGAAAATAGGCAGGCACCTCAGGGGGGGGGGAACAGGAGGTACCTCAGCCAGCCGATGGAACAACACCACTGGCCCTGGAGGGGCAACATGCCCATTGCTCTTTGTCCTGGGGAGTGCAAGGCGACAGTCTCTAAAGTGGGTGACTTGCCCACTGGCACTGGAGGGGGCATCGTGCCATGTGCTTTGTCCTGGGGAGTGCAAGGTCACAGTCTCTCAAGTGAGTGACGTGCCCACTGGCACTGGAGGGGGCATTATGCCCTGTACCTTGTCCTGGGGAGTGCAAGGCTACAGTCTCTCAAGTGGGTGTCTTGCCCACTGGCAATGGAGGGAGCATCGTGCCCTGTGATCTTCATCCTTGGGAGGATGGGGTGAGTGGATGGCATCTCCACTGGTTCTGGAGGGGGAATCGTGCCCTGTGATCTTCATCCTGGGGAGGATGGGGTGAGTGGATAGCATCTCCACTGGTTCTGGAGGAGGCATCGTGCCCTGTGATGCAGATCTTGGGGAGTGGAAGGTCCCAGTCTCTTAGCTGGGTGTCATACCCACTGGATTTGTAGGGGGCAGGCTGCACAACAGGACATGGACGCTGGTCTACAGAATGTCCACCGGCGGTGTCAGCTGCTCAATGGTGGAAGTGGTGCTGCTGCAGATGCTGCTGATGGTGGTGGGGGGAGGCTCCAGCCCATCCCCTGCAGCCTCAGACGGCTGCCCACTGCTGGTGGTGGCAGTGCGGCTGGTAGAGTTGGTGGTGGTGGATGTGGGGGGAAGCTCCAGCCCATCCCCTGCAGCCTCAGACGGCTGCCCACTCCTGGTGGTGGCAGTGCTGCTGGTGGAGCTGGTGGTGGTGGTTGTGAGGGGAAGCTCCCGCCCATCCCCTGCAGCCTCGGACGGCTGACCAGTGCTAACGGTGGCAGTGCTGGGGGTTGTGGGGGGAAGCTCCTGCCCATCCCCTGCAACCTCGAACGGCTGCATCACCATGGTTGGTGGTGCAGGCCCCTTGCCCTTCCTTCCTGCAGCACTTGGGGCTGGCTCCTTGCCCTTCCTTCCTGCAGCACTTGGGACTGGCTCCTTGCCCTTCCTTCCTGCAGCACTTGGGTCTGGCTCCTTGCCCCTCCTTCCTGCAGCACTTGGGGCAGGCACCCTTTCTGTCTGGCTGGCTGGTGGGCGGGATCCTTTCCCAACTGGAGTTGGTGGGGACACTACTGTGCCCGTCGACTGGGTGGCTGAGGAGCTTGCCTGGCTCTCGACCACCCTGGCCTGACGTGAAGTAAGGGGGGGAGGGGTAGGGAAGAGGTCAATGCTGGAGAGGAAAAGCTTCATAGGGACATTGGGGTGGGAAGAGGGAGAAGGGTCGGGAGTGGAGGAAGAGGGAGTGGTTGTAGGAGGTGTCAGTCCGCTGTGTTTGGGTGCAGGTGCATGGGCTGGATGCTGTTGTGAGGTGGATGGCTGTTGGGTATCCGAGTGCTTGTGTTTGTGTGCTTTGGGAGGAGGGGGCACAGGCACAGTGGGAGAGGACAGAGGGGACGTGTGCATAGATGTGGGGGTCGTGACTGCCAGTGGGGTGTGAGTTCTGGTAGGTGTGCTGGTGATGGGGTAGTGGACGATGATGTAGTGCATGCAGATATGACTGGAGATGCAACTGGGAGCGAGGTGGAGAACGAGGAGGAGGGGACCACAGTGGAGGCAGTGGATGTTGGTATGTCTGCATCTGGATGGTGTTTGTGTGAATGCCTGTGGGATGAAGTGTGGTGCTTGTGTTTGCCTATGCCACTCTTGTGTGTTGTCCTGTGTGCATGCTCATCTGCCTGTGTGCTTGGGATAGGTTGGGGTTGAGGGGAATGGGATTGGGTAGTGGAAGTTGGAGGGGGAGGGTGGAAACAGGGACAATGGCTGCCATCAGAGGTGAGGCCAGAGCTTGAATTGGTCTCTGTTGGGCTGCCAAGCCAGTGTGAATGCCCAACAGAGATGGATCACAGGAGGTCAATAGCCTCCTCACTCAGGGCAGCAGGGCTATCTGGGGCAGGACCTGAGGTGCCTGGGGCGAAGGAGATGCCTACCCTCCTGGGTGAGCGAGCACGGGCAACTCGCTGAGGGGCTGTTGGGAGGGCGGTGCTAGTACGGGGGCGGCAGCTGTACCTGTAGCTGGGGTGGGCACAGAGGTGTCCGCCACCACCAGGGAGCTTCCATCGGAGGAGGTATCTGTGTCAGAACTGTCCCCTCCAGTGTCCGCTGTGATGCTCCCCTCACCCTCTGTCCCACTGTTACCCTCACCGTCAATGGACTCTGCTTTCTGGGTCCTGTGGGATGCAGCTCCCTCCGTCAAAGGTGCCACTGCTCCTCTGCCAGATGATGTTCATGCACATAAGGACAGGGTGGCAAACAAAAAAGGGGGGGAAGAGACAAAGGATACACTTGGTCAATGGCGGCACCAACGCCACCATTGGTGTACACAACACACACACACACAGGAAACAGCCCTACGCACTAGGCAATGCACTACCAGTTACAATGCTAGTCACAAGGCCATGGGTAGGGACACATACCGCCAAATGCAGCATACCTGAGACCCACACACCCCTGCCCTGTAGTGGATACCTACCAGCTAGGTTGGAGGAATTTCACATCAGAACCCAGGCCAACATGGGACCTACTCTGCTATGTCAGGCCTGGCCTACGGGCATCCACAGACACACATCCCCCACCCGGAGACCACCCCACCAGGCATAGGTAGAAATGAAGGGCACTGTACTCAACCACTTGTTGCTGCTGTTGTGATGCCCCCAAGCGCCAATCCAACTCTGGATAGGCCACCGACAGTATGCGGGCCATCGGGGGGGGTCAGGGTTCTACGGGCACCCCTTCCTCGTTGGGAGGCCATCCCCATCTGGGCCTCTGCCAACTTCCATGCCCAGCGTCTCACGTCCTCCCACCTTTTCTGACAGTGGGTTCTCCGCCTGCTGTAGACCCCCAGGGTCCGCACCTCCTTGGCAATGGCATGCCATATACCCTTCTTTTGATGGGCGCTGACCTGCAGAGAACTACACACAGAGAAATGTATTAGTCAGACAGTCCTGTCTGTTACACTCATGGCCCACCATAGCCCTTCCCATACCCATTAGCACAGACACGGCTTAGCATACATGCTGCATGCTGCCCAGGGCCCATCCAACCAACCCCCACACACAAGGCCTTCACACACAGCATTCCATGCATTCATGCCCCATGGATCGTGCTCACAGTGTACTCACCTGTTGGTCTGGAGGCCCATGCAGCAGTTGGTACTGGGGTAGGACCCCATCCACTAATCGCTCCAACTCTGCCGAGTTGAAGACAGGGGCCCTTTCCCCAGTCACACGCGCCATGGTAGGTTCACCACACAGGTCACAGCAGCACATGCAGTGTAGGTCCTCTCCTGTTGAAGGTCAGGTAGCAAGTGAGTGAACAGATAGAAAATGGCGGTCACGTCCGTGGTGGTGCATACAGTCACGGCCGGTGTAGATCACTATTGGCCACTGTACCCCATAGGGCCAAATGATAACCAATGGGGATTTGCACAGCAGTTCCCAACCTCCTCCCGCAACGGCGCACAACGTCAGCGGAATCACCTGTCCCTCCATACTGGACAGGCAGACACCATTTCTATGGGAGGGAGGCCATGGATCCTAACTGCGTCACAGTTCACATTTTCACAATCTGGACATATTTCACCTAAATATTGTAACAATCATAATATGCATTGAACTGAATTGGTTACAATGTACAGATAATGACCAGCTGCTCACTACAGTATTTTACCACATAGATTCCAGCCGCTGCGGATGAATAGGAGATGGAGACATCCCTCATGTTCAGACCCCTGGTGAACTTGGCAATAATGGAGGACAGGCACATTATCCTCACCTCTAGACTGGACAGGGCCACAATTACGGAGCTGTGTTCCCAATTGGAGTCTGACCTGATATCAGCTATCCGTCATCCGACTGGGATCCTCCCTCTTGCGCAAGTGCTATCTGTGCTCGATTTTCTGGCAACAAATAGTTTCCTAGTGACTGTGGGCTTGGCAGCAGGAATGTCACAGCCAATGTTCTCAATAGTGTTGACCAGAGTGTTGTCTGCCCTTATTAAACACGTGCCCAGCTACATTGTTTTTCCCCAGGTGGAGTATTTGTCCACAATAAAGGCTGACTTCTATGCAATGGGACATATCCCCAACATCATTGGTGCAATTGATGGGACACATATAGCATTTGTCCCCCCCCCCGGTGAAATGAACAGGTCTTCGGAAATCAAAAAAGTTATCACTCTATGAATGTACAATTGGTGTGTTTGGCGGACCAGTACATCTCCCATGTCAATGCTAAGTATCAAGGCTCAGTGCATGATGCTTTTATCCTGAGGAATAGCAGCATCCCAAATGTGATGGCCCAACTCCAGAGGCACAGGGTGTGGCTAATAGGTGAGCCCTCGTTCCCACCCAGTGGCTGTTGGTGTTTCGGTATGGTGTAGGACATAAGGGTTAGTATGTGGCTAAAAGTTGTCCCTCAATATTCGCAGGTGACTCTGGTTACCCCAACCTCTCATGGCTACTGACCCATGTGAGGAATCCCTGGACAAGGGCAGAGGAACGTTACAATGAGGCACATGGGCAAACAAGAAGGATTATTGAACGTACATTCGGCCTCCTGAAGGCCAGGTTTCGGTGCCTCAATCTAACAGGTGGAGCCCTGTGCTACTCACCCAAGAAGGTCTGCCAGATCATTGTGACATGCTGAATATTGCACAACCTTGCCTTGAGACACCATGTGCCTTTCCTGCAGGAGGAGGAGGCTGAAGATGGCCGTTTGGCAGCAATGGACCGTGTGGACATTGAAGTTGAGGAGGCAGAGGATGAAGATGAGGACAACAGAAGTGCAGTCATTCGTCATTACTTCCAATGAAACACAGGTAAGACAGTGTTATTTCAAAATTCATTGATAACTTGATGTGTGACATTGTCACTGGCAGGCTGTGATTTCCTACAGCTATGGCCACTTACTGTACCCATTGGCATCTCTTTTTGCAGACGTTGGTGCCCCACTATTGCTCCTGGTGTGTTCACTGCAGGCAACTACAGGACTTTCCAATGTAAAAATTACTGTACAGTTGAATTGCAATTTAAGAACCTTGTTGAACAAATACATTTTAAAATCATTTGATATACTTGTATTTTTTTTCTAAGTGTGTTTATTGCAGTTTTCTGACGACAAGTGGGAAGTGCAATGGGCTGGGGTGATGATGGAGGAAATCCAGGTTAGAGTCCAGTCTATTTGTAGCACAGGTGCATTGTCCAAGGGGGCATAGGAAGGGGAGCAATGGCAGTTCAAGGTGGACAGGGTGACACAGTGGGACACAAGGGTGACATTCAGGAGAGTCTTATTTCATTGCGGGGTGGTTCTCCTTCTGCAGGGGGAGGGTTGCTGGTGGCCTGTTGGTCCTGTGGCGGGGCCTGCTGTCCAATAGCGGTAGCAGAGGTGGAGGGCTGTTCAGTAGTCTGGCTAGTGTCACTGGCCCGCTGGTGTGCCATTGCCTCCCTCATACTGTTGGCCATATCTGCCAGCACCCCTGGAATGGAGACCAGGGTGGTGTTAATGCCCTTCAAGTCCTCCCTGATCCGCAGGTACTGTCCCTCCTGCAGCTGCATGTTCTCCTGCATCTTGTCCAGGTTCTGGTCCAGTGTATCCTGGGAATGTTGGTATGCTCCCAGGATCGCAGTGAATGCCTCCTGGAGTGTCGGTTCCCTGGGCCTGTTCTCACCCTGGCGCACAGCAGTCCTCCCAGCTTCCCTGTTGTCCTGCGCCTCTGTCCCCTGAACCGTGTGCCCACTGACACTGACCCTAGGTCCCTGACTGTCATGGGTTTGTGGGGTGCCCTGGGGTCCCTGTAGTGGTGGGCACATTGCTGATTGACGTGTCCTGGGGACAGAGGTTTGGGCTTGCTGGGTGGGTGCTGTGGTGATGTTTCCTGAGGGGGGAGGCTCTGTGGTGGTGTGAGGGTGCTTGGGTAACCGACTGTCCGGAGGTCCCTGATGGGCCTGGTTGGTCATCCAGATCCAGGAGAGCAGAGCTGCTGTCATCATTGTAGACCTCTTCTGTGGGGGGACTGGATGTTGCTGGCACCTCTTATCCGGTGACATTGGCTGGGATACCTATGGGAATGTAAATGCAGTGTTATTGTTTCTGTGTGTGACATATTGTGCATGGGTGGGTTGCCCTCTATGGTTGTTATTGCCCTGGCAGCTTTGCCTTGTGTGTGTTGTTATTTGGTGTGCTAGCTGATTGTCTCTAGTGTGCATGCTGTAGTGATAGGTGTCCATGCAGGTCTGTGAGAGGTGTCCATGCATAGATTTGGCATGCAGGGCTTGGCATTGGGATGAGTGGGATGTGGTGGTGGGTTGTGTGGGAGGTGGTGGAGTGATGGGAGTGAGTGTAAGGGTGGGCGTATGTGATGGCATGCAGGTTGGGGGGTGATAGTAACAGAGATTTGACTTACCAGAGTCCAGTCCTCCTCCTACTCCTGCCAGGCCCTCAGGATGCAGTATTGCCAAGACGTGCTCCTCCCATGTTGTTACTTGTGGGGGAGTCGGTGGGGGTCCACCGCCAGTCCTCTGTACAGTGAGTTGGTGTGTTGCTGCAATGGAATGTACCTTCCCCTGTAGGTCGTTTCACCTCTTCCTGATGTCATCCCTTGTTCTGGGGTGCTGTCCCACAGCGTTGACCCTGTCCACGATTCTGTGCCATAGCTCCATCTTCCTAACAATGGATATCTGCTGCACCTGTGATCCAAATAGCTGTGGCTTTACCTGGATGATTTCATCCACCATGACCCTTAGCTCCTCCTCCGAGAATCTGGGGTGTTGGTGTGGTGCAATGGGTGTAGTGTGAGTGGTGTGTGTGAGGGTGTGTAGGGTGATGTGTTGGGGTGTGTGATGTAAGGTGCGTGGGTGGTGTATAAGTGATGGCATGTGTCTGGTTGTGTGGGTGCTCTTGCTGTCTCTCTGCTGGCAATAATTTGTATTCGTAAAGGGTTGTGGGTAATGTGGGTGTGTGTTTTATAGTGGTGTGGGCTTGTGGATGTGGTGTGTGCATGTGTGTCAGGTGTGTGTAGTTTGAATTGTCCAATGTGGGGCTGTTTTATCAGTGTGTGTGTATTTTGAGTGCGATGGTATGTACCGTCAATGGTTTGCCGCTGTTGAATGTCCACCGTGGTGATTGGTGGGTCATAATGTTGTGGGCGTTGTTCTGTTGGCGTATCGGTGTGGGTTTTGATACAGCCAGTTTATCAATGAACTTTGGTGTGGTGGAATTGTGTGTGTGGCTGAATAGTGATGGATTGGTATGTGTGTGTCATAATATGGTGTACCGATATGCGCCGCAGCAGTGGTATGTTGGCGGCAGTCAGCATGGCGGTAAGTGGGATTTACCGCCAATGTCATAATAAGGGCCAAAGTGTCTTAAGTCTTTTAAAAGCAATCAAAGTCTCTTTCAAGCACAAAGTACCTGGTTTGCGTGCAAAATCTCCACAAAGAACCGCAGAGGAGGAGATGACTGGAAACAAACGGATGTGCGTCGATTTCTCTGGCCGCAAACTGTGATGCGTCGTTTAGTTTTCATGTAGGGGCAGCTGTGCATCAATATCTGGTACGCGGTTGTGAATCCTCTTTGGGTTGCGGGATTTTCTGACTCCCCGGGGACGATGCATGGATTTTCTGCACTGGCAGGGTGAAGTCACAGGAGCTGTGTCGATTTGGTGGGCATTGCATCAAATATTCTACCACACGGCAGGCGCTGTGTCGATTCCTCCCTGGAAGTCGGGCTGCGCCGTACCGGCTAGGCTGTGTGTCGATCCAGTGGGCCGCATGTTGAATTTCCAGTCGCTACGCTGGCGCTGCGTTGATCTTCTCGATGCGAAGTCAGGCTGCGTCGTTTCAGTTCGGCGTACAGTGAATTTTTCACTGTGGTGCAGGCTGTGTGTCATTTCTGGCAGGCTGTGCGTTGAATTTCGCTGCACAAGTATTCCTTCTTCTACAGATGAAGCCTTTTTGGTCCTGAGACTTCAGGGAACAGGAGGCAAGCTCTATCCAAGCCCTTGGAGAGCACTTCTTCACCTCAGCCAGAAAGCAGCAAGCCAGCAGGGCAACAGCAAGGCAACAGTCCTTCACAGAAAGCAGACAGGTGAGTCCTTTGGGCAGCCAGGCAGTTCTTCTTGGAAGGATGCAGGTTCTGGTTCAAGTTTCTTCTCCAGGAAGTGTCTTGTCAGGTAGACTGTCTACCTCAGACGTGTCTGAGTTGGTAGGGGCAGAGGCCCTGTTTAAATACCCAAACGAGCCTTTGAAGTGGGGAAGACTTCAACAAGTGGCTTAGAAGTGCACCAGGTTCCCTTTCAGTTCAATCCTGTCTGTCAGGGTCCCAGTAGGGGGTGTGGCAGTCCTTTGTGTGAGGCCAGGCTACAGTCCTTTGACATGTAAGTGTCAGTCCCTCCACCCTCCCAGCCCAGGAAGAGCCATTCAAAATGCAGATGTATTCAAGTGAGGCTGAGTATCCTGTGTTTAAGGGGGGGGGGGTGAATGCACAAGGGAACTGTCAACTAAACCCAGCCAGACGTGGAGTGTAAAGCACAGAAGAATTTAAGTGCAGAGAAATGTTCACTTTCTAAAAGTGGCATTTCAAAAATAGTAATATTAAATCCAACTTCACCAGTCAGCAGGATTTTGTATTACCATTCTGGCCATACTAAATATGACCTTCCTACTCCTTTCAGATCAGCAGCTACCACTTCAATAATGTATGAGGGCAGCCCCAATGTTAGCCTATGAAGGGAGAAGGCCTCACAGTAGTTTAAAAACAAATTTAGGAGTTTTAAACTACTAGGACATGTACTCTACACAGGCACATGTCCTGCCTTTTGCCTATACAGCACCCTGCCCTATAGGTTACCTAGGGCATACCTTAGGGGTGACTTATATGTAGAAAAAGGGGAGTTTAGGCTTGGCAAGTACTTTTAAATGCTAAGTCGAATTTGGCAGTGAAACTGCACACACAGACCTTGCAATGGCAGGCCTGACACAAGGTTAAGGAGCTACTTAAGTGGGTGGCATGACCAGTGCTGCAGGCCCACTAGTAGCATTTAATCTACAGGCCCTGGGCACATGTAGTGCCCTTTACCTGGGTCTTATAAGTACATTAAATAATCCAATTGGGTATGATCCAATGTTACCAAGTTTAAAGGGAGAGAGCATATGCACTTTAGCACTTGTTAGCAGTGGTTAAGTGCACAGAGTCTTAAAACCAGAAAAAACAGTATCTAAAAGTGGGGAGAGGCAGGCAAAAAGTTTGGGGTGACCACCCTAAGGCCGTCAGGTCTAACAGATCCCATCTACTGAACCTGTTCAGAGAGGATGGGGAAGAGGGAGAAATACCCCCAGACCTTTGAAAAGCAACCATTATAGTACTCCCAAGGAAGGGAAACCCAGGGATCAGTGTGACTCTTATCACCTGATCTCACTACCTGATGTTGAGACTGTACTGCTGGCCACCATCTGGGCCACACAACTGGTACAAGTTATCATACCTCTAATGCATCACGACCAGTCAGGATCTATGCCTGGCAGGTCAACAAGCCTGAATCTGAGACGCACTTACTGCTGGCTGAACACAGTGCAGGCCCACCAAATGCCACATGTCTTCCTCTCCCTACATGCCGAAAAGGCATTTGACGCAGTCCACTGGCCTTTTCTCGAGCAGAGGCTTTTGAAATTTGGCTTTCACCCACAATTCAGAAAGTGGGTTGCAGAGCTGTAAAGAAATCCTACCACAAGGACTTTGGGTGGCTGAGGATGGCTTCAAATACCTGAGGATCTTTGTGACATTGCAAAAGGAATTTTGTGTCAGACACAACCTTTGTAGGGTGCTGTTGAACGTCTAGGCCGATGTCAGATGATGAAGGGAATGCCCTCTCTCCCTGATGGGACTGGCAGCCCTCTTCAACATGAGCACACACCCCAAGCGACTCTATGATCTTCAGAACACATATTATCCGGTTCCCCAGAAGGTGTTCACCAAGATTAATTGGGAACTAAGGACTTTGCTGTGGGATGGGGGGCGGACCCTAGAATATCGCACAGAACACTACGAAGTAACCAATATAATGGTGAGTTGGTGCTCCCGGATGTTGAAGGACATAATTGGGCTGCCCAGCTAATAAATATCAACAACTGGAGATATGTGCCCAGAGATCACCCGACATTTCGGCTCGAACGGGCATTGCTAGTACAGAAATCGCACTTACACTACATATATAGAGGGAGGGGTCCCAGAGACTGCCGCCGGCAACTCAGGTTGCACTGACGGCCTGCGATAAGGCCACAAAGACACTGGGATGGGCACACAAGATCACCAGGGAATCGCCCCTTTAGAGAGGGACGTGACTAAAAGAGATAACAAAATTGTGGGGCTTTGAGGGGTAGGACACCCTAGACATCTCTATTGTGGGAGACATCCTCGAACATGGGGACTTCATGTCCTTCTCCTCGGCACAGCGATTTACACCTGACCCAATTTTTAAAGCACACACAACTGCGCTAAGCCTGGAGTGCAGAGGGATTGAAGGAGATGGAGATCCCGAACTATGCCCCGCCTTGAGGAGTGTGTATTAATAGACAAACTGGGTAGGGGAGCAGTCTCCCAAACATACTAAATGATTGATAATAATATTCCGGACACACTGGGCCAGTTTAGAGAGGGATGGAGGCGATGGCGATCACATGGCATCAACATCTGTGAGATGGGCCCCTAGTGATGCACCAGGTTGTCCTGGCAGATGTAAAAATCCCTAAATGACATCAGGCTGCACACTGGAAATATACCTTACTTCAGGTCAGCATTGCATGTCAAGTTTAGGACATGTATTATAGTAGGAATTGGGTGCAACCAGTGTACCATTCAGAGAGTAGGGTGCATGTTGACTCACTGGACACTACAAAAATCTGAGATGCCGGAGAATTGCAATCACTGAGCCTAAAGCAGCTCAAGGACTTTTGTTTTTGTCAAAGCCACAGGCATTGCATCATTGTATTGGTGTTCATATGAAAGAAGCCTGGCAGCAGATATGCGTTAGGGAAACACTGTGAGGATGTCGTTGTCTGTCACCGATTCAATTAACTTCTGCCTATGTCGGGACAGTGGAGAGTATGTGTCCGACCTTGGGATGTGCTTGTGAAGGCACAGCTGGGTTACTATAGTACAGCAGCAAAGAGACAAACATAGGTGCTGTAGTGTAGCCATTTTAAATGTAGCTTTCTGCGCGTTTGCTTAAAGTATTAGGCCTCTGTGCACTTTGCTCTAGATGCATTTTATTTAGCCTCGCACTGTTATTTTACAATAACCAGTTTCACGGTCTTGTTTTATTTTCTTCTATCACACTGTTTAGCTTACTTCAGCACTGAAGTTCTCAAACAATACATTCTTGCTCGCTCTGTGCTTCAGTCAAGGATACAGTCTGGTACATTGCCGATAGACGTGGTAGAAGTTTAGTCTTTAGGCTTTGTAGAAAGTACACATTCTTACGTAGGGACGTTTCTTAGAACACTGGCGTGTTAGTTATAAAAACACTTCCCAGTCCTGGTACACGTAAGAGGTAGATTCCGACCAGGAACCCACAACTAGATGCTGACTGCCCTGTTGCAGATGCTGATCCAGATCACAGGCCTTTGCTCAGGTATGAGGGTCGATGTCCTCCCAGGGGAACCTGAAAGGCAGGCTTAGAGCTTCACATGCTGCGCTCAAAATATAACTTAGAGAGGGAACGTACTCTAGTTGCACATGATAGCACTATTCTTATGTTTCACTCTCCTTGTTACTATTTAAATCCTACTGTGTTGTATGGTTCTGGTTTTTGCGGCTCACGCCTTTTTATCTAAAATGCAGTTGTTTTATTAAACCAATCTTTAAAACTCAAACTGCCTTTGTCATATATATATGAGACCACACTGTGTATGAGAGAACTGGTTGTAACCTGAGTGACCACGACTTCCCTGGGAAGCACTAAGATGTCAAGCGCTCAGCTGCCAATTGTCTCTTCCCTTTGGGAGAGATAAGGCACTGCTAGTTATCTGGAGCTCAACCCGGATTTGGGGTGACAAGGGTCCTTCACCGTGGGTCAGACTTAGTCCCCCACACTGTGAACGATCTTGCCGCCCAAAAAATCCAGTAGTCTCATTAGGATAATGAGAGCCTACGCGACATGGCGCCGCCAACGTTTGGTTTGGCTCTAATTTTCGGGTCCACCAGTTTCTCTCGGTCTCATATAATATAATGATCCCTCAGTTCCTTTAACGGAGATGTCCGTGGCACTGAGGACTTCCACCACCGCAGTATAGGTGACCCTAATTACAGCAGATGGTTGTTCAAGCTTGAACCTTAAAAGGAAAGACCCCGTCTTGGTGTGCCTTCTCTGAACTCTCGCTGTTTTTCTAATGGCGAATCCCCAGGTAATACAAAGAGCTCTTAATATGAGACAACTGCTCACAGCACATTTGCTTGCACATGGTCTTACGATCCAGGGTGGTCCAGTCACGTTTGTGGTGGCCGCCCACGCAGCCTATAGAACAGAACTTTTTTACTCCTGGGTCACATTTCCAGCAGTTGATGGGAATACAAATACATTTCACACATATACGGTTGCGAACACGCCTGGTCAGTGCAGGGCGTACACATACCTAGAGATACCTCTATCTTATCAAGAACATAATAATTGACTTGATGGCATCCTACCCCATACAATATTACCAGTAAGGTTAGGTCCACTGAGTAATGATGGTCCGACCTGGCCTTTATTGGCCACATATACACCACATCTTGCGGTTGCAAATATGCTGGTGGCTGAAGTTCATCGTTTATATACAGACTTAACGGCTACATATAGACGCTTAGTACAATTTGTGATGCAGACACTAAATACAAACCCAGCGCGTGCTGCTCCAGCACAACCACATGCAGTAACACCAGGTATAAACCCGGTGACTGTACACTCTATTATGGGTAAAGTTCCAGCAAAACGGGAGGAGACTTAATTTTGGCTGGCACAGAAAATCAATACGATGGAGGCGGTATTTCCCCATACGGGACCCCAGGACAAACATAGAATATTAACTATGTGTTTACCATTTGGCATGGTTCCCACAGTGGAACATTGTAATACATGTGGCACGGTGTTTACCGCGCTCTATACCACGGCACACGGTACACCGACATTGGCCAATCTACCGGAAGTGCTTAAACAAATTCAGGATGAATACGGGGCTGCCCCGGCCTTAGATTTAGGAATGCAACTGATGGGCAACTTTGCCATGGTTTCTTCAATAATCTTAAGTAATCTTAAAGGGGAGGCAGTTGCACTTGCAGTGCGTATGCGTCTTCGTGACGTCCCGCAACTAGATCAGGTGCAGGAACTGCCAAAAATAATAGCGGAAACATATTCCAGTATCGGTCGAGAAAGCCTAGGGGCTAGACTGCAAAAACCTCAATTTCAGGGAAAAATTAGTAAAGAAAATGCTAAACAGCAACCTGAGGGTAATAAGAAGCATTGGGAAAAAAACAACAGACACCTAAAAAAAGAAAGGGGAGAATCTCTGCGTACGGACACCCAGTAGAATAGGTATAATCTCAGAAATAGGGATAATCTAAAAATGCCTGATAGATATCAATATACTGATACACGCCAATCTCGTTCCTTTCAGGACTCATCGGAAAAGAGAAATGAGAGAGGTGGCCAGTCAGAGCGGAGAACAGAGTACGTGAAACCGACACATGAATCATAACGCTCTTCAGAGGTTTCTGTCAAGAAGGAAGAGAAACCGATACAACAAAAAAAACAGTTTAAAAAGAAAAAGGGGGTGGCAGTCTCAGTTAGACATGCCACTCAGGAAGAGAGTTCTCTTGAAGAACAAGACATGGGCACTAGCACTGCTAGACAGCGCGGCAGAGGTCACAATAGTTTGCCGGAATCTTCTAGAGCATCTGGAGGTGAAAGCAACTGATGACTTCATACAAGTTGAAACAGCAGATATGCGTGTCTCTGAACCCGATAGGGTGTATACAGTGACTTTACAATTGGAAGGAGACATTGAACGCACTATACACGCAATCTTTTGGGATCGTGTAGTAAAGATATATGACATTTTGCTGGCTGAACAGGATTGGCCGCCTGATTTTGTCCGCACCTGCCCAGTTGGGGAGGAGGTTATTAAACCTTCGTTCTCGCCTCTTGTTCCAGGGGAACTCGCAGAGTCCTATTGCATCAAATGGGCTCTAGCACAAGCACCTGCCTTATATAGAAATCACGTTGGGTGGGATAGGGATTCTCCATATCATGTAATTCCGATTAAAGGTGAACCTCAGCCACAACCGCAGTATCCCATAAAACATGAAGCAAGGGCACTGGTGAGGGAAATACTTACACAACTGGAATACCAGGGGGTAATTGAACCCTGTGTCTCACCGATGAATAATCCCTTATTCCCTGTAGCTAAACCGGACCATTCCTATAGAATAGTCTTAGACTACAGACATTTGAACTGACATACACGTGCATATGCTATACAAAATTCACATAGCGCCGCACTGATGAACAACGTTGTGCGGAAAAAATACAAAACGACTTTAGACATCTTGAATGGATTCTTCTGCCAGAATATAGCACCCGAAAGCAGGGATTTGACAAGCTTTAGCGCGTTAGGCTCCCAGGAAAAATTCTGTCCTTTGCCTCAGGGGTATAAGAACAGCCCGGGACTGTTTGCGGCTTGTGTGACTGCAATTTTACACGAATTAGACCCTGAAGCATTGTCTTATGTAGATGATATATCTCACGGATGACGAGTTGCTACAACATTTAAGATGAGTAGCCCGCATTGTTGTGGTGTTTGCCGACATTGGCTACAAATTTAACTTAAAAAAATCTAAAATTGCCTTCCTCAGCGTCATATTCCTGGGATACGAGCTGTTGAATGAATGTAAGAGCCTAGCGCCACAATTCTTAGAAAAGTGTGCACAATTGCAATCACCTAATACAATTAAAAAACTCCAATCATTGTTGGGCTTTCTAAATTTTGGCAGAACATACATTCCTGAGTATGCTACACGCATTAAACCTTTATATGAATTAATCCGTCCTGATTTCTCAAGCAAATTCTGGACAATTGAATATACACATACTCTTCAGGAGTTACAAGCAGATCTACTAGCCGCAAAACATTTACATACCGGGACGATAAGACGCATTTGGTCAACAGGGTGATAGCTGGGGCCATTGGGTTTACGTATGTCACATTTAATGAAGGTGAGACAGTCCCGAATGGATACAAGTCCCACTTGTATTCGGCTGCTGAACAACGATTTGCACCCACAGAGAAAATTCTCACTGCTGTACAGATGGCTGTTATTAAAGAAAGACCTCTTGCCCAGGGTAAACGCATTATTGTTGTTTCCCCTATTCCGGCCCTACAGGCTGTTACAAAAGCTAGTGTTCCCAACGCAAAAGCACTGCACCCGCGATGGATACAATGGGCTATGTCTTTAACAGCCACTGATGTAGATTACAGTTTTAACCCAAAATTACAAATTCAAGAATTTCTGCAATATGAAGTTGAATATCCAGTTCCCACTGACACGTTGCCTATTGATCAATATCAAGTAGTCATGTACACCAATGGCTCTGCGCAACCGGCGGTTGGAACAAAACACCAATATTTGGCTGCATGTGCGGTAGTGAGCGGCCATATGGAGGGTGAGAAATTCTGCCCTCAACATACTTATACACAGACCCTAGGGGATTGTACAGCACAATTGGCTGAGCTAAAAGCTCTACTAATGGCACTAGAACATATGAATCCGACACAGTTTACACTGATTGTTTGTGATTCGTATTATTGCGTCCAGTCTTTTAATGAATACCTACATTACTGGCGCTTGAATGGGTTCAGAGATTCAAAAGGCAACACCATAAAACACAGACTGCTCTGGGGGAAGGTAGCAGACCTGAAGGAGACGCTACCCAAAGTCCATGTTGTACATACTCTTGGACACCAGCGCGTTGGAATACACCTTGCTGGGAATACTATGGCTGATGAATTTGCAAAGTCGGCAGTGGCGGTAGCCACTGTGGCTGCAGTGACTCGTTCGAGTTCCAAACCAGACACAGAGATTCTGGCTGCCATAAAAGCTACGGTTGATGGCACGCCTTATCCTAAAGGATTTCTTAATAAATACCGATACTTCATGGGAAGTATGCTCAACGCTGAGGTTAAAATACCTAGCGTAGACGTACGCGATATCCCCAATAAAGTTGTAAGACCACAATTGATTAAAGCAGCGCAAGAGGGAGTGGCATCTGCACATGCTGGGAGTGGACGCCACAATTTCGCTATTACTAGCCCATTACTGGTGGCCAGGTCTCTATAAAGAGACTAAGCAGTATGTCCTTTGTTGTGACATCTGTCAACAAATTAAAGTTTCAACAGCTAAGCGCCCGCCGCAGACACCCCTCTTAATATCCAACAGACCATTCCAATGTGTGTACTTGGATCATTGCGGTCCACTAACACCGGATAGTGCACACAAATATATACTAGTCGCTGTTGATTCTTGCTCCAGATTTGTGTGGGTGTGGCCACAGCGCTCGGCTGACGCTCGAACTGTTATTAAAGATTTACCTGTCTTTGTCTGTACATATGCAGTTGCGGCATTCCATTCGGACCAGGGCCCTGCTTTTGCCTCAAGGGCATTCAGGGACACCATGGCTTCGTTGGGGGTCCAGCTCCAGTAATCGTCTCCATTTCATCCCGAGGGAAATTCTGTTGTGGAGTGATTAAACTGCGATTTAAAGCAATCCTTAACAGCAGAGTCTTAGGGTTGTAGTTGGCTAACCCACCTGAATGGAGTTCAGAGACACTAAATAACCTGCCTAGAAGGTCCCTGGGGGGGGTCGTACTTCATATGAGTGCCTGTTCGGAACACAAATGTTTGTTCCGGATCTTGATGGTCCTGGTGTGGAGGCGGCGGAAACGCCTTTTGACATAAATGATCGAGTCCCTGTTTTGCAGGAATTACAACAGTTCCGTGAAGATAACTCTTCTAAAAGTGCTGCCTCCACAGGAATTAAGGATGTGCCCGTAACACCTACTGGCTGGATTCCCAGAGTTGGGGATCTTGTGCGTGAAAAGGTCGCAGTGGAAAAAGAATTTGGCTCTTCTTATCGAGCACCAGTCCCTGTGTTGGGGATACACGGAACGAGGACTGTTATTTTACCCCCGTTGCCAGGTGCCAAAGAAAATCGTTTTGTTTCTATTGACAATGTCAAGTTACAACATGTGGCCGATTCTGCACGGCAGACCAAGAGGAACGTCCAATAGTTCCCGAATCCCTCTTACTACTGGGGAAGATGTTCCGCTTCAAGTTATCTGTACCAACACTGTTGCCTCTCCGAGCTTGGGGAGGGTGGATGATGATCTCGCATTAGTTCCACTGACAACAAATAACTTAGAAACATTTGATCAAGTCACCATGACTACTGACGTGACGGATGGTGCTATCTACAGCAAACCACAGCGAGAAACACCAACTCCTCCATTGAATACGGCGACACCTTTTGCACAACCTGCTTCTCGGTACTTTGCCAACAACAACAATGGTCTATCGGACTTGTTTGCTTCTTCGACTACTGACCTGTCAGGTCCACGTAAGCTGATGTATTGGTTTAAAGATACGTATTTTGTTTTTCCATGGAATTATCTGTGGCTCTTATTGACTATGCTAGCATTTTTCTTTGGATTGGGTTTGTGATTACATTTTTTCTGCTGATACATGGTCATTTTCTTCCTGAGAGATCAGCGGTTGAACAGGTGGAGGAGGTGTTGAAGCCACATTTTTCATCACATATGGTTCGAAGAGACTTGTCCTTTGTGTGGTACCAATTCCGGATGGGATTGTGTCGGATAAAGTAATGTTTGATATATACGGTCCCACTGAGACAAATCAAATACTGTATGTCCTAAAGTTATCTATGAATGATATAGTAATGCCGGGCATTGTATCTGAATTACAATACTTTACTGTCTATGAAAATGAAGATGTTTACCAGTTTAAAGACAATTATGGTGACATGTTTTGCTATAATTATTATGGGCACCACTTTATACATAAAGCAAAAAGTCCAAAAACGATATTTGACTATACGCAATGGGAGCATTGCCCGACTCCCCCGCAGGGGAGTTCCAAAACTTATTCTGACAAATTTACGTATTTTTCTGGGCATCATCAAATGAATGCTAAGTCATATTATTTTAAGTTATCTCCGTCTAAAAATAAGCAAATGTTGTTGACTATTTCGAAATTCATATACTCAGATTCTTTTGTTTCCCGACTGTCGATTGAAGGTTATGAATATTGGTCAAATAATGTTGATTTGAAAAGTGTTTGGGGAACAAAATATTGGCAGACAGGTAGAGAAACATTGTTTAGAGCATGTCTCATTCCCGTCCAAATGATTTTTTTAAATGAAACAGTACAACAGACTAGCTGTTTGGGCTTAGCAACAATTAGAGAATTGAACATGCCTAGTATACCTGTCCCTGTAAAAATTCATAACTGGCAGGAATACATAAATTCCACTTTTAGTGAGCTTACAGACTGGGTCCAGAATGGTACATTTAACACTTCATCACACGTCCGGGCGGGTGGTTATTGTGGCCTGTAGACACTAATGGGTGTCATCAACGTTTTGTCACCTCCACTGGGGTTTCCGGACGAGTAGGGCAGACCCTCGCTATATATCACCAGAACATGCTGAAATAATTACTGCATATAGTGTGGGAAAATTGTGCCAACAATGGTTAAAATCATCCTCGCTAGATGCAGTCAAGACACATCTCACTCTCCTGTCTAATAACACTGACTTACAAGATTTTTTGTCAGGCCCGAAGACACCACGTAGGAAGCGTTTCTTGTACAAAGTACACAATGAAATATGGAAACTTTCCCAGCAGGAGGCTGCAGCCCGGTTAAGGCAGATAGATCAGGAAAATTTGGAAAAGTCATTAGCTGTTGTGGATAATGGAATTCACACCTTATCCGACCGAATATATACGATTGACAACATTGTTTCTTCTGCTATAGACATTATACGATCGGATATGTCTTCTTTATATCATGGACAAAGTCAGACCCGGTCAATTATGCAGTTGGGTTGGACACTTAAGACATTGAAGGAGGGTTGCATTCCGTGGCAGCACATCAGTGCCAGGGAGATATTTTTTTCCTTTAATTTAACGCAACAACAACAACTAATGGCTAAGAAGGAGGCGACTTATTTCATGCTCAACATTGAAAAAATGTGAAAGTTTGCCTTTTACCGTGGCCGAAATTTCCTCTGCAGAGTGGTTAATACACAGGCTTTTTAATCTGCCTATTTCTACGTTACAATTCACTTCTTGTTTGAAGCATGTTCTGGTAGGCAGATATGAGAAGTTGGGGGATAGTTATATCCATGAGGTGTGGGATCTTCCCTTCTTGTACAAATGTCTCGATGGTATTAAAGAGGTCTTTCTTAGCGGTAGTGAATGCAAGACTTCAGTCAGCCATTCAATGATTTGTAAGCAGCTGTCCTTGCATGGGGCATGTAATGCTTTGGTTGAGAACTTGGCTTGCTATCTGAAGGGAGTTCCGGTCCCCTTGATTAACTCACATTCCAGGTGCTTTGAAACGGCAGCTACGTCCTCCTCAATAGTGAAGACTGTTGTGGCATGCGGGCCGGAATAGTTTATGTTGTTTCGGTCACTAAGGTCGTTACTTGCTGCGGGAGTGTGTTGTTTCCCCCCACTAAATTTAGGGAGGTAGCAGATATCTGGCCTCACATTGCTACTTCCAAGGTGAATTTCGACAAGTTAAGTAGACTAAAGGCTTTATTGTTTCAGAAGCATGTGGCCCTTACATCTGCACGCAAGACCTACGCACTTCAGGTGGCAAGGTCATCAGCGGAAATACAGTCCCTGTTAAATACCAGCTTTCCGAGCCACTTTGGTGAACTCGTGGGATGTATATTTAATGCACCCAGCACAGCTGGATTAGCACATTTTTTCAAAGCCGTTGGTGTTGGGTTCGTTCACACCTTCTCTTCCATATTCGGTTTAATACCTTTGGCTATTCATACAATTTTCGGAAGCATTTTTGGGGGATTTCCGATAACTTTGGCTTTATTAGCCGGCGTTTTGCTGTTGCTGTTGTTTTTCCGCAATGGCTGTCCCGCCGCAACAAGGATGAATGTGGGTGCTCCCATCAGCACAGCTGTGTCGTGAACGCATGATGCAGCACTTTGGAGCAACACTCCTGGAACAGTTGGGGTGTGACTGGTCTCTGTCATTCAGACCGGTTTTGGATTGTGTGCAGCCGTGTTTCGGTGCCGTTGGTGCGATTTGGAACATGCACTGGACGTCTGTCTCTCACAGCAACACCCCCCAGTGGTTGATGCTAAGCTGTTGATGTTCCTGATAAGGGCTTATTACCAGACATGCGCACTGCGGTTGCGTTTGCTTCGTGAGGCTGATTACGAGATACCCTTCCTGGAGGAAGTTGATATTAACTCGTTCACAGGCTCTGTACGGGATGCCGCCTTGGTTGACACTGGGGCTTTGGAACACACCTGCTCCTTGATAATCTTTGGGGTGGATTTTCCGGTTTTGTCATCTGCCGAAGTGGAGAACCTCCTGCTTTCTATGACCACTCCTTGAATTGGATCTGGTCTAAATTGACACTTTTACATGAATTTGGGTCTTAGCTGCGTGCTTCGTTTTAAATTGAGGATTAATGTGCTTTGGTGTTCTCTTGACTTGTTGAAATTCTATAGGTTTTTAATTATCTTTTAGCATAGGGCATTTTTTGCATCGGCTTAAACCACTTTCTACCGACAAGGGGAGGGTGTAGTGTAGCCATTTCAAATGTAGCTTTCTGCACGTTTGCTTAAAGTATTAGGCCTCTGTGCACTTTGCCCTAGATGCATTTTATTTAGCCTTGCACTGTTATTTTACAATAACCAGTTTCACTGTCTTGTTTTATTTTCTTCTATCACACTGTTTAGCTTACTTCATCACTGAAGTTCTCAAACAATACATTCTTGCTCGCTCTGTGCTTCAGTCAAGGATACAGTCTGGTACATTGCCGATAGACGTGGTAGAAGTTTAGTCTTTAGGGTTTGTAGAAAGTACACATTCTTACGTAGGGACGTTTCTTAGAACACCGGCGTGTTAGTTATAAAAACACTTCCCAGTCCTGGAACACGTGAGAGGGAGATTCCGACCAGGAACCCACAACTAGATGCTGACTGCCCTGTTGCAGATGCTGATCCAGATCACAGGCCTTTGCTCAGGTATAAGGGTCGATGTCCTCCCGGGGGAACCTGAAAGGCAGGTTTAGAGCTTCACATGCTGTGCTCAAAATATAACTTAGAGAGGGAACGTACTCTAGTTGCTTCTTATGTTTCGCTCTCCTCGTTACTATTTCAATCCTACTTTGTTGTATGGTTCTGGTTATTGCGGCTCACGCCTTGTTATCTAAAATGCAGTCATTTTATTAAACCAATCTTTAAAACTCAAACTACCTTTCTCATTTATATATGAGACCACACTGTGTATGAGAGAACTGGTTGTGACCTGAGTGACCACGACTTCCCTGGGAAGCACTAAGATGTCATGCGCTCGGCTGCCCAATTGTCTCTTCCCTTTGGGAGAGGTAAGGCACTGCTAGTTAGCCGGAGCTCAACCCGGATTTGGGGTGACAAGGGTCCTTCGCCGTGGGTCAGACTTAGTCCCCCACACTGTGAACGATCTTGCCGCCCAAAAATGCCAGTAGTCTCATTAGGATAATGAGAGCCTACGGGACAGTGCAAAGAACACAAAATACTGAACAGCATCAAACGACTTAGTAACAAAGAGCAAATGGTCAATACATATATTTTCTTCATTGTTTTTGTGCTATGTCATTCCTTCATAGGGGACACAAGTGTTTATTTCGGTACAGTACACCTCAGTGATTACATCACATCCAGTCTGTTGTCTGTATGACTGCTGGGTGTGTGCGCATGCTAGGTGCGGAAAGCTCTAGAAGCTGCCGGAGGTGAATCGCTGTCTTGTGTCATCTATTTTATTGCTCAATGTTGTAGCCTCACACAAAATCTCTGAACGTGACCTAACGGTTAAGAGAAGAGAAAGGGATTTGTTGAAAGTCTGAGCAAAGACTTAAAGGAGCAGCTTTCTGGTCTCAACTGAAGAGCCCTTCATGAATGTAGTCCAGGGGTAAAGGTTGTTTAGAGTAAACCTAAGCAGGACTGTTTCCATGTTATTTCATGTGAAAGGTCCCAAGGTATCTGGAACCAGGTCTCAGTCCAAATCACCGCCCTTTCCTTCAGTGTCGCACTCAGAGGTGGGAGGGCATCTAGTCAATCACAAGATATACAACAAAGCAACAGGATCCTCACATTAGAAAGCACAGAGTGACTATCTAGGTGTGATGTAGAGTGAGAAATGTTGAGGTGCAAACATTATTAATAAAAATTGAGACATTAAAATATAGTATGAAATAATGTACTAGTAAAATAAAATTTTGTAACTGATATGGTGGACACAAAAAACAATAGGTATAAATATGGGAAAATAATGTCTAATGAAAACGTATTTTGTGTATTCATAATTAAATGGACTGAAAATGTAATATTAAAATGTACTAAAATGATTCATAGTTTAAATATTATGAAATGTTTTATTCTTCATGTTTTAACATTGGTTTTAAAAGGCCTTATGCTTTAGTAATTTTCCAGAGGCAATGTTTCTAAAGTATTAACTCTGCAAAATGATGTTTCTCTAAGCATCCTGTGTGACTTGCACACTGTGGAACAGTTATGTTCTTATGTTGTAACATTTGTTTGTTTTCCTGGGATGAGATGATGTGTACCCAGGAACAATAGTCTTCGGTGCTCATGTATAACCTGCAACAATTGTACATTACTGCGGAAACTGGTGACCAGGAGCAGAGAAGATGGTCCAATCATAAATGGAGAAAATTAAGATAAGATACTTCTGAAACATGGATCAAGGGACTGAACACTAAAACACCCATAGTCTGGCCAATATAAACTTAGCTTGTTGCTTTCTAGAGTTTTGA
Source organism: Pleurodeles waltl (assembly GCF_031143425.1). NCBI lineage: Eukaryota > Metazoa > Chordata > Amphibia > Caudata > Salamandridae > Pleurodeles > Pleurodeles waltl. The sequence goes on along the minus strand of NC_090439.1, from coordinate 787,925,509 downwards.
TGTTGTAAGCTCAGGTTTTCCTTTTCTTAGCTAGTGAAATGTGTTCCTGTTTCTTTGCTCTTTTCATATGATTCTGTCAGTTCAGCTGGATTAAGGCCAAAGATTACTGAATTGTTTCCTATTATGACATTTCCCAATGAAGAAGACCAGAAGATCCTCCACTGATGAAGACATCGCTGCTTGCTGATCCATTTAGGAGAGGTATAACCAAATGTGCATTTGTCTTTCGTGTAGATTTTTATGTTTTCTCTCTTTAGAAATCCCAACCGCTATTTTGGTTAGTGCCATAGTCAGATGTTTTTCAGTTTAATTTTGTCTTCTTTTTCTTTTTACATGAAGCCCAACATGCTTATCAAATTGGAGTAATAGTTAAGGATGTTAAATCCTAAATTCTACTGTTTCATACATTTTGATGGTAAATAATTAATCTGAGGATAACTAAATGTATTTTGTATTTTGTTTCCACCATTCATCTGTTATTGTTGTTATTCAGCATTGTTTTTCTTGAATGTTTAATGATAAATATTTTGTCTAGGTTAAGAGTCTTCCGGAGATTTGGTCAGCCTGTACTGTTTCTGTGCTTATATCATTTGGTCTTGCTTTTGATTTATGTGATCTTAGCATTGTTAATTTAAAAGGCAATACATGTTTTAACTTTATTAAACTGGTGTGGTGATTCATGGCCACATAGGTTATGATGCGTATAAATTATTGACTCCAAAATTGAAACTGATGTTTATTGATTTGATATTGTCAATGCTGTTTGTTATGATGTTGTCACGCTCCTATCTGAGTCCAAACATTTGTATCCACCTCTAAAGGTAATTGATGGTTACCCTATATGTGTCACCTTGTAAATAAAATATCGAAAGAAATACAAGGATGGACAAGCCCACAATTTGTGGTAGCAAAGGATGGTTTCATCTCATTAGGATTTAAACATGCAGTTTTTAATAGTTATATGTAATTTAGAAAGAATTGGGAGATTTGGTTTTACCAGTGCTTGATGGAAATTTGAAATCTTGTTTTGCCAATGCTTGTGTGGATAAAATGTGGTTTTGCCAATGCTTTTTTGGCGATGTTCCCAGTGTTCCTAGTGTAATTTGTGTTTGAGATAGGGTTTGTACTTGCAGTGCTTTGGCAAATCACAGGTGTATTGTGATGTTTGTGAGAATAAGGGGCTTTGCATAATCCAACATAGTTTTGTTAGGGGCTGTGTGTACTCAATAGGGTGTATGTAGGCAAGTCATTGTACTTCAATTGGGTGTGGTGCTTTGTGCTCAAAGATTTCCCACGTGGTAGTTGGTATACGGACCCTGCGTGGTCTAAGACTCTTGAGTATTGTACAAGTGTAGGAGACACTCGGTTGTTGTAACTTGTCTGTTTAGTTGGTCGATGGGGTGTGGTTGACAAATAGTATTCCTAGAGGGTAGGTTAAAAGGAGTGTTAGTTATGAAAGGTATTAGTGATTCCTGAGTGCACAAGGAGGATCTAATATTGGTTAAGGGTGAAATTTGCAGGTTGAATTTTACTTGCGAACAAGAGAAAGCAAAGAATGAATGAGTAGTTGTTAGAGCTAAAAGCCGCAATTGAAATATTCGTGAAGATTCTGAAGTGATTGTGTTCCCTGCTCACAGTAAGCAGACAAGTTGGTGTGTTGATTTTTCTTTGGCGCTCGCAATATTTTGTATTTAGTTTGAGTGAATCAGTTTTGAAAGATGAATCCGCAAGACTTTGTCAGCTGCTGTGTGTGTGAGTGTGACATCACTAGGTCCACATTGGGATATGTCTGTTGGTGAGGAGTCGCAAACGGATTGGTGGACAACCCTGAAGATTTATTGGTTTACAGAGGCAAGCAAAAGAGATTTTGGTATCGAATTACTTCCTGTTTTGAAGGTAGTTTTTACTTTTGAGTCAAATTAAAAGCAAAAATGAAATTTTTTGAGGCGTTAAAGAGTGCTCTTAAGGGAGATGTTTTCATTCCAGTTAGGGTGGGAGAAATTGCCCACCAAAAGGTACACCTGCATATATCGAAATTGAAGAGAAAGGGACTACAGCATGTATTTTGTTAAAAAAATGGTTCAAAATTACAGAGAAAGACCAGAGCTCAGCGTTTCCTGCCTATGGAACATTTAACATGAGAATTTTAGAACATTTTAGAATAGTGCTATAAAAATTAAAACCCCTTCCGAGACCAGCAGAATTTGAAGCTTTAGCCATTTGGGAATTATTGGCCAGACAACTAGAGAAATTGAAGTTTGAGAAGAGAATGAGAAAAGTTGAAAAGACATTATTACAGGCAAGGTTGGACACTGAGCAAAAAGTTTGGAGAACTGAAACTTTACAGAGAATTAGAATGTTTCCTGCAATTACACAAGAGAAAGAGAGCAGTGTCAGGCAAAAGACCAAGAAAAAGAATAAGGACTCTTCTGAAGAAGATGAGACGAAATCAGATGAGGCCAGGAAATCATTGACTTCTGATGATCACTCAAATGATGATGAATTTATAATGCAGTTACTGAGAATTCCTCCTCCTCCATATGCAGCACAAGAGACAGGTTCAGGTATTAGTAAATCAAAATCAAATCAGGAATTTGTAAATCGCACTACTCACCCGTGAGAATCTCAAGGCGCTGAGGTGGGGGGGGGTGATTCGTACTGGTCCAAGTGCACCAGCACCAGTTGCAATAACAGAGTCAAATAGAGGTCGCAACTAACGTTCCTACTATTACTGTAACTCAAACTCCTATGACTTAGCCTGAGCTACCGGTAGTATATCCTACAATTCTTGTTGTAAGCTCTGCACCACCTTTGACAGTACCAGTGGTGCCACCATCACAGACATAACAGATTTATCAGAAACCAATGAGTGTTCAGGTGGAGTCTACACCTAGTTCAATGACTCCAGTGCAAGTTCAGACAATGCTGAGGTATACACTTGTAACAATATCACAGTCACATTCCTCAATATTGTGAGGTCAGAGTCCTGGAGTAATTTATTCAAGAAATCAGAATATTTAATCAAGTCCAGAAGCATTAACAGTACCTGTTACTATTGGTCCTGTTGTACCATTGTTTGCCGAGGGAAATAATGAGAATAATGTACAGAATCTTTTTAATTCAAGTACAAAAATGGAGAGACTCAATGTTACTGCAGGAGTCATGTCTCTGAATTAGACGTTTGCGAGGACGGGTCCACTGATTGACTTAAATTATTCTAAGACTTCACAGAATTTGGGAAAGTTAGATTTGAATTCAAATTTGTTTATAAGTACTCCTGAGACTCCATGTATTACTCCACAGAGTGTGCCCAATGTAAATAATAATGTCTCATTGCAAGGTGTGCCAGCTCAGAAGTTAACAGACTGGTTGGAAGAAATGAGTGGAGCAAAACACAATGCTGAAGGGTAAAATCATTGAACATGGCAAAACTTAAATTAGAATTAAATAAAATGATTGAGGGAACACTTGAGGTAAATAGAGTTGACTCATATAATGAAGATGAGATAGGCTTTATGTGTAAAAATGCTACAAACAGAGGAGGTGTGGCACACCAGAAATTATCTGAACTTGCAGAGAAATATGAGGTCGAAATTGAGAAATCAAAACCACTGAATAGAAGTTATAGGTTAAAATTCGATTAAAAAGAGAAAATGTGAATACCAGGAATGAAAATTCATATTAAGGTATTAATTCAAAATGTTCAAACATAGGGAGCATTAGCTAAATGGAAAGGCAGATGGGTAAAGAAAAGAGATCAGAAGAAAAAGGAGTCTGCGGATTCAAATGTTGATGTGCAGCAGAATGATAATCCAATAAAATATGACCAATGAGAGACATGTCCCTTGAAGCAGGAGTCACATTTTGTCATTTACTAATGACTGCCCAAAATTGAGAGAGAAACCAGTAGAATGGTATCAGCAGACAGGCAGATTTGTGAAACATGTAAAAAATGCCTGTGGGAGGATTTGAATACCCTGTTATAAATAGTGGTTACAGCTGGCCAACAAGAGAGTCTATCTGAGATACAGTTACAGGTGCACCATCTACTGATGTAATGAAATACTATTACAAAGTGATAACATTTTTTAAAAATTAGAATTTGTCCTAAAAGTATTGATTGGCAGGGAATCAATAGGACAGCGCAGGAAGCAAAAGAGTTAATACATGCATATTATGAGAGATTGCTACAGGCATTTAAACATTACAGTGGTACAGAAACAATTGAGCCCAAAGACATGATTCTTTTGTGTTCAGATTTGTTGAAGGACTGAGTCCTGAAATTAGCCAGATATTTAAGAGTCATTTGATTTGCTGGCAAGCAAAACCAGTGGATGAAGTATTACAGTTTGCCAAATACTGTAGTGACGAGATTGAAATGAAGCAGAAGAAATTGAAGGAAAAGACAATGGTGATGCACATTAAAGCGGCACAGTCAGGAATACAGGGAATTGTTCCACAACATGGAAATACCTGCATGTTGTTTCAAAATCAGGGTCAGGCAAGAGGTAGAGGTCATGGTGGGAATGGAAATGGAAACCATGGTGGCGATTTGAATACTTTTGTTAATCCAAGTGACATTCAGATAATGAAAAGGATGTTACCTTGTCACACTTGTGGTGACCTCAGGCATTGGAAATGGGAGTGTCCAATGATGGTGCAGGATGGTGTTGTTACACAGATGAATGAAAACAATATTTTTCCAAATTTGCAAGGACCAAGGATAGGGGATCCTAATTTAACTGTACAGAATGTGAATATTAAAATGCTGATTCCCCAGCAAAAGCAGAGCCCCCAACCGATGCAAAAGATCCAGGTGCCCCATTTGCAGGTGCCACAGTCACAGCAAATACAGTTTCAAATGCAAATTATTCAAAAGCAACAAATGCAGATACCTCAAGCTCCAACTGTACAGCAACAGGTGATGTTTCCTCAGCAAAACACAGATCAAATGTTAAATCAAAGTAATCAGACAGTACAACAGTTTACTCTTCACAGTGAGGATGAATTGATGAGTGAGAGTTTGGATGAAGAAGAATGTGTGTTAGCAGCTTTATTAGAAGTGGATCAAAGGGGTCTTTATGTTTCTGGTAGAATTATGGGTCATCAGGTTTCACACGCTTTGCAGTGAGAACTGCAGAAGTTCCTAATGTACCACTTTCTTGAAAAACAGTGCATATTGTAGGAGGTGCTAACCAATTCCTGACAAACCCGATTACTAAACCGGTTCCTGTTAAAACTGGTAATTTTGAAGGTTTGCACAAGTTTATAGTCTCTGACTCAAGTTCAGTTTTCTTACTGGGAAGAGATTTATTGTGCAAAACAAAATGTTCAATTACCTGTACAAATGATGGAATTGCTAATTCAGACAAATAGTGATGATGATGATTCATGATCTATGTTAATTGAATGTGATTCAGTTAATGAAGATTGTTCTACTGATTAGTTTCTATCCTACACTTACAATGCAAGACCTGCGAGTTGACCTAGTTTGGGATCTTTCTGGAAAATACATTGGTCTGATCAGAGTAGCTGAACCACTAAAAGTCACAGTAAAACCTAATGTAGTTTTTCCACAAACTCCTCAATATCATATGGCACCAAATGTAATTGAATTAGTTACTCCTATAATTGCAGATTTTGTGAAGCAGGGAATTCTCAAAGAAGTGCTGAACAGCCCCTGTAATTCTCCTATTATGGGTTTGCGAAATCCAAATGGGAAATTAAGAATTGTTCAAGATTTGAGGAACATTAATGACATAGTGGTCAAATGTTGTCCAGTGGTACCAAATCCAGCAGTGATTTTGTTTCAGATACCATGTAATGCAGAATGGTTAACAATGGTGGACTTATCACAGACATTTTTCTCAGTGGCTCTGTGTTAGACTTTTCATCCTTGGCTTGGTCTCCCTTAACTTTTTGCCTCTGTTTCCCAGATTGCTGATGTGTGCTGGACTCTGTTTCTGCTGTTTTTGTTACTCTGAGCACTTTGCCTCTGCTAACCAGTGCTAAAGTGCAAGTGTTCCTATACAAAATGTGTATGTAATTGGTTTATCCATGATTGGCATATTTGATTTACTAGTAAGCCCCTAGTAAAGTGCACTAGAGGTACCCAGGGCCTGTAAACCAAATTGATATTAGTTGGCCTGCAGCACTGGTTGTGCCACCCACATAAGTAGCTCTGTAATCATGTCTCAGACCTGCCACTGCAGTGTCTGTGTGGGCAGACTGTGAATTTGATTCGCCAAGTGCACCCACTTGCCAGGCCTAAACCTTCCCTTTTCCTACATGTAAGGCACCTGTAAGGTAGGCCCTAGGAAGCCCCAAGGGCAGGGTGCAGTGTATGTTTAAGGTAGGACATATAGTAATGTGTTTTATATGTCCTGACAGTGAAATATTGCTAAATTCGTTTTTCACTGTTGCAAGGCCTGTCCCTCTCATAGGTTAACATGGGGACTACCTTTTAATAGGATTAAAGTGTAAATTCCCTTTGGGAGCAGATAGACATGTGGAGTTTGGGGTCTCTGAGCTCATAATTTAAAAATACATCTTTTAGTAAAGTTGATTTTATGATTGTGTGTTTGAAAATGCCACTTTTAGAAAGTGGGCATTTTCTTGCTTAAATCATTTCTGTGACTCTGCCTGTTTGTGGATTCACTGCCTGTGTCAGTTTGACAGTTGGACTGGTTGCACCTCTCTTTAGACAGTGACATAAAGGGAGCTGGGGTGTAGTCTACATTTCCTGATGAGCCATATGTGCTAGGAGGGAGGGGGGAGTGGTCACTCACACCTGAAAGGGCTGTGCCTGCCCTCACACATTGAAGTCTCCAACCCCCTGGTGAGTGTCTGGGGCCTGGCCTGGGCAAGGCAGGATTTCATAAGCAAGAGAGACGTTCCTTTGAAGTAGGCCTACTTCAAAGGGCAAAATGGGTATAAGAAGGGCACCCAAAACCACAGACTTTAGAACTCTTCTGGAAACCAAGAGGAACCTCTGCCTGGAGAAGAGCTGAAGAGGTGAGGAAGAAGAGCTACCCTGTCTGTGAGTGTGCTTTGTGGCACTATCCTGCAGTTGCTGCTTCTGCCTGTGCTAGAGGACAAAGACTGGACTTTGTGTTGCCTTCCTTCTTGTGAAGATCTCCATGGGCTTGATTTAGTGCTTGCCTCCTTTTGTTTGAAGTGTCAGGGACAACAAAGACTTCTCTCTGCCAGCACCCGGAGCCTCTAGAGAGACTCCTACTCTGCCAAGTGGTGTCCATCCAGTTCCTGGGTCCCCTGAGAAGAGAAGCTGTCAGCCCAAGAGTGAGAAATCCACGCACCAACCGCCGTGTGGGGAAAAGATCGACGCAATTCCGATCTTCAGCTGAAAAATAGACACGCCGCCAGCTTCGCGGCTGAAAATCAATGCTCACCTGCAACGAGACTGGAAAATCGACACCCGCGGCTGGAGAAACGACGTGCAGCATCGCTGAGATCGCAACCCATGCTGCGTGGTTTTTGGACCATCGTGCGGCTGAATTTCTGATGCAAACACCGCTGGCCGTGTAAACACAACACAAGGCCTGCCTGGACCCGAGAGTGCTGACCAGATCAACGCATCGCTCTCCTACGGGTAGACTAAAGGAGAAACGACGCAAAGTCTCGCTCGTGAGTGAAATCGACACATCGCAAGCCCTTTTTGACGCACACTCACCCGTGCGGGGTTATTTTTGACGCACCCAAGGTACATTTTCATGTTAACAGTGTTAGCATTGTGCTTAAAATTACCTGAAGACTCTTTTTGTATTTTTACTTATAACTTGACTTGTGTATTGTAGATTTGTGTCGTTTTGGTCTTGTTTTGTTTGGATAAATATTTTCTATTTTTCTAAACCTATGTTGTGTCATTTTGTAGTGTTTTCATTAAGTTATTGTGTGTGTTGGTACAAATACTTTACACCTAGTACTCTAAAGTTTAGCCTACTGCTCGTGCCAAGCTACCAAGGGGGTAAGCATGGGTTAGCTGAGGGTGATTCTCTTTTACCCTGACTAGAGTGAGGGTTCTTGCTTGGACAGGGAGTAACCTGACTGCCAACCAAAGACCCCATTTCTTACACTCTGCATGAGGATAGCCAATTTATTTTATTATTTTATTCTGTAATTGTGTATGTTCTTGATGTAGGATCCCACAAGGCTTTTCAGAATATCCATAATTATTTAATCAAGTGTTTAAAAAGAATTTGGAATGATTGGAAATGCCTTTCCAATCAGCATTAGTTCAGTACATTGATGATATTGTGGTTGTTTCAAAGACAAAGGAACCATGCATACAAGATACTATTGCCTTATTGACTCATTCGGGTGAAAATGTACATGAAGTGTCCCCAGTGAAATTACAGTACTGTCAAAAAGAAGTGCAATATTTGGGTCACCAAATAGACAAAAGTGCAAAGAAAGTATCTAGAGAAAGAATTACAGCTATTTTGGAAATGGATCCTCCAGTTACTCAAAGAGATGTCAAGATGTTTCTGGGAATAGTGAGTTACTGTTACCAATGAGTTCCCATTTTTTTGTTATTTTAAAGCCATTGCAGAGTCTGAAACACAAAGATTTTTCTGACCCAGTGTCCTTTGATGAAGATTGTATGAAAGCTTTTACTGAGCTGAGAGAAAGTCTATTCAGAGAACCAGCTTTGGGAATGCCTGACTACACAAAACCATTTTTGTTGTTTTGTCATGAACATGATTATTGCGCACTTTCTGTCCTTGTACAGGTACATGGTGGTGTAAATCGCCCAATAGCATATTTTTCTGCTACTTTGGACCCAGTTGCAACAACTTTACCTGGCTGTTTGCTGACTGTGGCAGCGATTGGATTGAGCCTCACTCAGTTTGAGAGCATTGTGATGGGACATCCTTTAACTGTTCTTGTCCCACATTCTGTTGAGGTTTAGCTTACCCGAACAAAGACCCAATATTTGACAAATGCCCACCTTACAAAATATGGAATTGTAATTTTATCCTCACCTAGTGTGTCCTTGAATAGGTGTACAATGCTTAACCCAGCAACTTTGCTCCCAGTAGACAGCGTTGAAATTGAAAAATTAAAAGAAGTTGAACATGACTGTGTAGAAGTTACTGAATTGTGCACGAAAACCAGACCTGACATTCAAGATACCCAGTTAGAAGAAAAGGAATAAATGATTTTTGTTGATGATTCCTGTTTAGGAGATAATGCGGGAACATTAAAATCTGGATATGCTGTGTGCACAATTTCTGGTATACTTGAAGCTTCATGGCTTCAAAGAGTATTTCCAGCTGGAGTGGCTGAATTGGTGGCTCTTACTAGAGCATACTGTATTTCTGCACAGCTTAAAGTTACAATTTTCATAGACAGTCAATATGGATTTGGTGCAGTGCACAACTTTTGAGAGTTGTGGTCACAGAGAGGTTTCATGAGCTCTTCTGGCTCACCAATCAGAAATGGTGACAGAATTCATGACTTGTTATAAGCCCTACAATTACCTGAGAGGATTGCTGTGGTTAAGTGCAATGCACACTAGAAATCAAATGATTTTGTTTCAATGGTAAATGTTTATGCAGATCACGTTGCTAGGTTTTGCGCTTTGAACTTTAACTCTTTTAATGAGGAATGGAAAAAACTAAATGTTGAGGAAGTAAACCCAAGTTACACATTAACAGTGATTGATACATGGGAGGCAATCAAAAATTTTCAAGAGTGTTTCTGAAGACGAAAAAAAGGGTGGAAAAAATGTAAATGTTTTCAAAGAGACAATGATGACATATGGTTTTCAGATGAAGGGCACGTGGTTTTGCCAAACTGTCTAGTGACACAAATGGCAAGATACTATCATGGTCAAGCACACATTGGCAAAGATGCAATGATTCTCACATTTAAACAGTTCTGGTTCAATCTAAAGTTTAGAAAGGTTGCTGAAGTAATTTGTCACAGATGTGTTACATGCCTACAAATGAATGTGGGGAAAAGAACAATTGTCAATTTGAGTCAAATTGGAAGAGCAGGAGATCCATTCAACAGAATTCAAATGGATTTTATTGAGATACCTGTGTGTGGTGGTTTCAGGTACGTGTTGGTGATTTGCAGTCACTGGATTGATGCCTGCCTCACATGTAGAAATGACAGCCTCACAGCAGCAAAGCTTACTTAGGGAGTTGATACCTCATTTCCAGTTTCCAGCCTCTTTAGAATCAAACAGAGGAAATCACTTCAACAATGAGGTGATTAAATTACTATCTTCAACGTTAAGTATTGAGCATTGAGCAGAAGTTTCACTGTAGCCATCACCCTGAAGCTTCTGGATTAGTAGAGCAAATGAATGGTATTCTGAAGGCATGATTTGCAAAAATGTGTGCATCTACAAATCTGAAGTGGCCAGATGCTTTGCCTTTTGTTCTGATGAGCATGAAAAACACGCCTGACAGAAAGACTGAACCTTCTCCCCATGAGATCCTCATGGGCAGAGCAATGAGATTGCCAGCTGTTCCTGCAAATGCTCTTGTGAATATAACAGATGACATGGTGATGGATTACTACAAGAGACTGGCTGATGTGGTGGAAGCTACAGCTGTGCCCCCAACCCAAGACCAGTGTCACAGTATGCGAGCTGGTGATTGGGTGTTCATCAGGGAGCATGTGGGGAACACTTGTCTGAAACCTAGGTGGAAGGGCCTGCACCAGGCTGTGTTCATAACGACGACTGCTGTGAAGTGTGCGGGGATCCCGAATTGGATTCTCGCTAATCAGACCTGAAAAGTGCCCTATCTTCTGGATGATGATGAAGAGTTGTTAGACAGCACCAACAACTACTTTGCAGTCTCAAGGAGCAGGAAGAGAGACTGTGGAGACAGAAACAGAGACAGTGCAAACTGGTGAACATCCAGGTACACCTCTGGGAAATAAAACAGAGGTTCCTAGAGCTACTCAAGCATCAGTAAACATAGCTGGAGAGTCAAGTAAGAGGAGGACTCTCCCAGAAGCAAACGATTGGGAAGATCAGTTGAAACAAATCATGTGTCCTGAATCAGTTGAGGAGGGAGCTAAGTTGAATAAGTCATGCAGATTTGGCTCCTCCTGAATTAGCTAATGTTGCAGGTACACCAAGTCAAAGTCAAAATCCTGCCGAACCAGGAAGAGTTGTAAGTCCAGTTTTGCAAACCACACTGTCAAGAATGCTGTGAAAGGAGACAAGTGGCCCAAACTGCAAATAAATGAAATGGTTCCAGATGTACTGTTAACTATAAACGAAGAGCCAGACACAAAAACAAGAGCAGATGCAGATAAAGATCTGACTGAAGGAGAAATAAGTGTAAATCGATCAAAAAGAAAAAGAGTTGCAAGTCAAAGATACTTAGGTCCTGAACGGTCGTATTTTACAACAGATGAGTGGCTAAGTGAATTTTTGTCCTTTTGTTTTGATCGTGAAATTCCAGCTCAATATTTTTTAACTTGAAATTGCTTTTGAACTGAGACTTGAAACTACATTGCCAACTGAACAAGAAAGACATTATATGCTACAAGTCATAATTACTGAACAATAGAATATGATCTTTTGAAAACCTGATTTTGACAAGCTGCTAAACCGATTTTTACAAAGTTCTGGAGAAAAGTCTGAAAGCTGCTGTAAATAATTGCAAAGAAGACTGAAGATTATTTTTGTTTAGATTTTTGGCTGCATAGTTAAATCTATTTTTCGTTTCCTGCCGCTTTCTGATTCTTTATGGGCCTGGATAACAAGCATAATCACGTTGCAGGTGTATATGTGTTGGATTAGCAATTGTATGTTTACTTCTACATTTGTTATTGATTGTGAGTATTAGTGTTTATAGCTGTCGCAGTCCACTGTAGGGAAAAGAGGAGGGGCAGAGTGGCTCGTGGCAGGAAGGGTGGGACCCAAAAAAATAAAATAAATAAAAATCATACTTACCTTTTTCCTGCACCACTCCATTCGCTCCTCTTCATTCCCTGCAGGTAGGCACAGTCTCCCAGCCTGCCCTGCAGCCAATCCTGATGCTGCTTGGAGCAGCGTCAGGTTTGGCTGCTGGGCAGGCACAGGATTGTTTGGGAGCGCCCAGCCAGGGTGCTCCCAGCCAGACTGGGAGCCTGTGCAGGATCTCTCCAGCCCGGCAACACAGTGCTGGGTTGGAGAGACCCTACTGCGCATGTATGTTTGGCTGACCCGAGACGGCCGGCCAAACATATATGCAAAGTGAGGGGGAGTGCTGTGCACTCCTCCTCCATCCATGTCACTCCCGTGACCCCACCCACTTTTATAGAAACAACATATTTAACTGAGTTTATTATGTTGTATCTACAAACGTTTTGCAGCTCCTGCTGCTAGTAGGGGGAGACGCTCGTCCTCCCAAGCGTAAGAGCTGCCCCTGGTTTCTAGTAAAGCTGAAACTAATTATACACCTTCTTCAGAGACTACTACGCTCTCTTAGACAGCTCTCAAGGAGATCTTTCTTCTAATGTTTTCTATTGCTTGCTGTATGAATATGTTGAGATGATGAATATAAGAGAATGTTATGTTTGCATGCAGATTCCTTCATCAGTGCAGGAAGGAATTACTTACCATAGCTTGCCATTAACATATAGAATTAGTTGCAGTTTTTTACTAACAAGGTCTATAACCAAGAGTACAAAAAATAGTTCTATTCCAATTCTGACGTAGTGTTTGCTTTTGTTCCCATTAAGCAGCACTTGAGTAACAAAGCTAAAGAGAGAAATATTGATATTGTGGGAGGTTTCTTGAGCCTACACTAATATTTGGCAAGGCTTACGCTCACAGAAACAACTTGACATGCTTGCTTTCGCCAGTAGAAAAATCTTTTCTAGATCAAATTGATGACAGGAGTAAAGCAATGAAAGAGAAAATAGAGAAAGGGTAAGTAAAAAGGACATTTAGAAATGGTAATATATATAATGAGACTAAAATACAAGGGAAGCTTGCTTTAGATTTTCAACATGTAGGAAAGCTTTGTATTTACAGACCTCAATCCAGAACTGATAATATGTTTGTATGAACGAGTGAATGCAGACATGTCTTTCTTTTTAAGAATACATGGGATTTTATGTTAAATGGACAATATCCTGTGATTCCTGGGGTATATTACATCTGTTGAAAATATGCTTATTATCGTCTCCCAAGGGGAGGGGATGGGACATCTTATTTGGGAGTGGTATTCCCAAAGATTTACCAGATTGACAATATAGATGACACACATGATATGAATGAATTGCAAAGACCAAAATCAAAAAGAGCAACTTATTGTTAAATAATTGGGGATATATTTGGAGAAATTGTTCCTTCTGTATGAGTTGTTCTGAATGCCATGAAAATTTGAAAGTTGTCTACTATTGTGGATAGCATGCTAACTGATTATTCTGGAGCTATAATTTTACTTGATACTGAAATGACTGTGGTCCGTTTCATGGTTCTCCAGAACCATCTTGCGTTATATATTCTTTTAGCAAAGGAAAGTGGAATCTGCTGGATGCTGAAAGTGAAACATTGTTGCACGTATATACCTGACAATAGTAAAGGAATTATACATTTTATTAAGAACCTGACAGATTCAAATTCAGACTTACAAGATCTGAAAGAGCCAGGGGTTTGGGAAAATACTGCAAAAGTGTTACTAAAGTGAAACATTGGCTAGGTTATCTTGATGAGGGTATTGTTGGAAAAATATTGAAACCATTATTAATTGTGGTTACATGTGTCATCTGTATAATAGGATTTTACAAACTGTACATACTGATAGAAAGGCAAAGGGTGAAAAATTTACAATGGAGGGAAGAAATAAAATTAAAAAAGATGAGAAGCAGATACTTTCATGATTTGAGGAAAAACTGAAAACTGGAGAAAACCGAGAAACAATAGATATTCTAGACAAACTAAATTCTGAGCTGACTCACAAGTATTAATACAAGTATTAATAAGTATATTTTGTGACAACACACTTAGTCGTCAGAGAAGGGGTTGTTAGAGTGCAAACATTATTAATAAAAATTGTGGCATTAAAATATAGTATGAAATCACATAGATTAAAAGGTCTATTAGAAATCACGTATTAGTAAAATATAAACATGTAACTGATATGGTGGACACTATAAACAATATGTATAAACATGAGAAAATAATGTCTAATGAAAATGTATTCTATATATTCGTAATTAAATGTACTGACAAAATAATATTAAAATGTACTAAAAGTATTAATAGTTTAAATAATATGAAATATTTTATTCTTCATGTTTTAGCATTGGTTTTTAAAGGCCTCACGTTTTAGTAATTTTCCAGAGGCAATGTTTCAAAAGTATTAACTCTGCAAAATGACGTTTCTGTAAGCATCCTGTGTGACTTGCACAATGTGGAAAAGTTATGTTCTTATGTTGTAAAATGTGTTTGTCCTCCTCGGAAGAGATAATGTGTACCCAGTAAGAACAGTCTTCAGTGCTCATGTATAACCTTCAACAATTGTATTTTACTGCTGAAACTGGTGACCAGGAGCAGAGAGGATGGTCCAATCATGAAGAGAGAAAATTAAGAAAAGATACTTCTGAAACGTGGATCAAGAATTATTGGCTGAACATTAAAACACCACATAGAAACTTAGCTAATTGCTTTCTAGGGTTTTGATATAGCAAGGTTTAGCTGATGTAAGCTCAGATTTGCCTTTTCTCAGCTAGTGAAATTATGTGTTCCTTTTTCTTGGCTCTTTGCCTATGATTCTGTCCGTTCAGATGCATTAAAGTCAAACATTTCTGAATTGTTCCTTATGATGACATTGCCCAATGAAGAAGACCAGAAGATGCTCCACTGATGAAGACATCGCTGCTTGCTGATCCATTTAGGAGAGGTATAACAAAAGGTGCATTTGTCTTTCTTGCAGATTTTTATGTTTTCTCTCTTTAGTAATTCCAACTGCTATTTTGGTTAGTGCCGTAGTCAGATGTTTTTCAAATGTTCTTTTGTCTTCTTTTTGCATAATGTCAAATCCTAAATTCTACTGTTTCATAAATTTTGATGGTAAATAATTCATCTGCGATAACTAAATGTATTTAATTTCCATCATTCATCTGTTATTGTTGTTATTCTGCATAGTGATTCTTGAATGTTTAGTGATAAATATTTTGCCTAGGTTAAGATTGTTCCGAAGATTTGGTCAGCCTGTACTGTTGTCTTGCATTTGATTCACGTGAGCTTAGCATTATTAATCTAAAGAACAATAAATGTTTTAACTTTATTACACTGGTGTGGTGATTCATGGCCACATAGGTCATGGTGTGAATAAATTACTGACGCCAAAATTTAAATTGATGTTTATTGATTTGATATTGTCAATGTTGTTTGTTATGACCTTATCACACTCCTATTGGAGTCCCATGATTTGTGTCGACCTCTAAGGGTAAATGATGGTTACCTTATACATATCACCTTATAAATGAAAAATCGAAGGTAATATAAAGCTGGACATGCCCACGTAAGCCACCAGTTAGGACAGACTGACTGATGAGAGTGAATGTCGTAGGGTGATGGCAAATGACAAAGAAACTCAAGGTGGCCTCTGAGTCAAGTGTAATGGGGAAAAGGTTTATCCCTAAAAACAATTAAAATAACAATATTATTAGTACATCACCACAGAATGCAGTAATTCCAGAGTATTTCTTAAGAAGTCCAAGGGATACATACAGGATGCAATGTTTACAAATACTGAATAGAATATTGCCTGTGAAATGAAGGCCTGTATTTATACTTTTTTAGCGCCGCATTTGTGTCATTTTTTTACGCAAAAGCGGCGCAAACGTACAAAATACAATTGTATTTTGTAAGTTTGTGCCGCTTTTGCATTAAAAAGCGGCACAAATGCAGCGCTAAAAAAGTATAAATATGGGCTGAAGTATTGTTTAAGAATGGATAGATGCCCCTTGGAAATGACTATCAGTTAAAAACACCTCAAACGCAGTCAGATACCAGGAGGTAATAAAATGTATTATAAAATCTGAAGTTGGTTATTGTCACTCTTGTACAAAGGGACAGGAGGGGAAGAAGATATGTGGTTTTGCTATAAAACATAATTATTTTTATCGGATACTCTAATCGCTAACAGAAAATGACTACACCTAGAACCCATACAGCATCTGCAGTGAAGACATGGAGATATTTGAAGGCAAAACTGCAGAAAATGTTATTGCCTTAGATCTGTACAATTTGTCAGCTAACTATCTGAGAAGTAAACACTCATTTATTGTTTCGCATTTAATAAATGGTTCAAGCATGTGCATAGTTTTCGATCACTGTTCACCTATCAAATAAATAGAATACGTTTAATCCTAAACAAGTTTGTATGGACAGTCGCTTTTAAGCAGACTAGGTATGGTCATGAGCTGAACATGTTTTTGAGGAATAACCCTGTCTATTACTAACAAACAATGATGTGCAAATAATGACATGCTTTCAACATCCAATTAAAGTAAAAGAACGGAGGCATGAATAGGCTACATAATCTGTAAATCACAACATATGACTTGAAGAATTTAATATGTAGGGGAACTTGTAAATGATCTCAAACTCAGTTTGACTTCTCATTGGATGAACCAAGAGTGATATTCCTGTACTTTCAAAAGTTGGCAGACTTATATTAATATCAAACATAAGTAAGACTTGTAATATCTGTAATATTTATAGAGTGCTTCTAATCTTTCAGTGCTTCAGGGTGCTAGGGATATAGCTGCAAAGGGGACGGTTTTGAAAAACCTAGGGCTAAAATAACAAGAGCCATGTTTTATGATCTTTTGAAAAATGGGTACAATCAGATATTCCCCAAAGTTTGGGTGGCAGCCTGTTCTGTAGTCTGGCTCCTTGAACTGCAACTGAACTTCATCCCATCCGTGCCTTAAGAAAATTAGGTGGTCGAACAAATAAGGTATTATGTGATCTCAGGTGTCTCTGAGGCACATAGTGCAGATTCTGCAAACTATATGGTCTGGTTCAATAAAAGACTCTTTGAAATTGCATTAGGATTTTAAATTGTATCCTCTTAGGCATAGGGAGCCAGTGAAGATCTCAAGGAGTAATCTAGTAGGTGTGTTCTGTTCTGAACCAGCTGAAGTCTTCTGATTAATTATCCCAAATGACCCACATATAGTCCAGCCAAGAGGTAATTAGTGCATGAATCATAATCCTCTTCGCAGCAAAAATTTAAAAGATCAATATTTTACATAACATTTTCAAAATGCCAAAGAAAGTGGATAATACCTTTTGAATCTGTTTTTTAAAGAAATGAAGATGATCAATCTTTACACCCACATTTCTGAACACTTCAACGGGTGTGGGTAGGTGTGCTAGTTCACGTGTCAGTCCTGGCCTGGTGGTTGTTTCTCAGAATCAGTATATTGGTTTTCTCCAAGTTTAATTTGAAGTGATTGCCTTTAATCCATGTTACAACAGCAATTAAACAGTCTCTAGATCTTTTTAGGTCGAACTTAGCAGCATGCAAGCGTTGCTCTTCGACATGTTGTAATCTATTCTGCAGGCTTTAACCACACCCATCTTTCATTAGTTCCTGGGCCTTCGTTTAAAAAATCCCTTGATTTTGTAGGTAAATGCTTTACGTTTGTCGTACTTTGAGGCTATTTTGTTACAACTTGCAGATTGACCCTGTTCCATGGATTATTGCACCATGGTGGTTACTTTCTTTTGTTTCTCACCTTGCAAAACATGGCAGCTATGGTGGTTTCTTTCTTTTATCTCTCCCCTTCACACTCCATGGCAGCCATGGTGGTTTGAAGTTTCATATAGCGCAAACTTGATCGTCATACCCATACCCTGTTAATGCAAAGACATGCATGATCAGCATTGCATTCATTTTGTTTCTAAAAATCATGTCATTCATCTTTAACTTGTTTCTTTTGTCTCTCCCCATCGCACTTTTGTATGCCATGGCGGCTTGAATTTCATATAGTGCGAACACCCATATGCTGTAGCAAGAAAGTAACACTCTGACAATGCAAAGACATTCATGGTCAGCACTGCATTAATTTTGGTTCTAAAAATCATGTTACACATCTTTAACTTGAATTGTCACTGAAATGGATATTTATAGCTCCATCAGGATAATTAAGCAGTTGACAGCAAAGGTTTTGACTTTTGTAGATCCCATGCACAACAGGTGTTAGAATCAGCTAATGAAACAGCCTCAAGTTATCACATGGAACAATGAAAGGCGGAGTTGGCCCTGTCATGACGGGAACTCGTAACCTGCCAAAGCAACAAAACTCATCACTTTGGGAGCCAGCTTTTAACCAGATTCATGCTGTGTCTCAGTAATGTTTAATGAAAGATTAGGACATTCATTAAACAATCAATAACACATTTTTAATAGTGCCTTCTTGCACCTTCATCCATTTCTAAGAACTTTAGATAATACATGTTGTTTGTACATTCGCACACTTGTTTGTCACTAGTATATACATTATAGTAATTATCCCCCTCCATAGTGCTTTATTGCACCTTCTGCCATTTCCAAGAGCTTTACATAACAATTGTTTCTGTGCACATGCATACTAATTTGTCACTGGTACTTAAATTATAGTTATTATCCACCTGACTGACACTTAATACACAGTTATTACCAGTGCATGATCATTAAAGAAAATAGCTGGAGATCTAGTTTCCTCAATGCGGCTCTCTCGGCACAGCAGGAGAGAGGATACTACAATATTCACAGCACTCGGGAAACTCACCTCATAATACTTTGGGGGACATTCCTTTTATAAAACACCTTTTTCCCCATAACTCACCATGTGGTCCTAGATCATCTTTGGGTCCCCACACTAGGTTGGGGGTACTCCAAAATAGCAACCTCACCCACTGTTCAGTGTTTTTTTAACCCATTTGCTGCCAGGCCTTTTCCCCTCAGGTGTCAGGCCTTTTTTTGGCTATTTGGGGCAGTTCGCGCTTAGGCCCTCATAACTCTTTGTCCACATAAGCTACCCATGTCAAATTTGCGTCCTGTTTTTCCAGTATCCTAGGGATTCTAGAGGTACCCAGACTTTGTGGGTTCCTCTGAAGGAGACCAAGAAATTAGCCAACATACAGTAAACATTTCATTTTTTTCAAACAATAGGAAAAAAGGCTGCAGAAGAAGGCTTGTTGATTTTCCCCTGAAAATGGCATCATCAAAGGGTTTGCGGTGCTAAAATCACCAGCTTCCCAGCTTTCAGGAACAGGCAGACTTGACTCAGAAAACCCACTTTTTTTCCAACACAATTTTGGCATTTTACTGGGACATACTCCATTTTTACTTATGTTTGTGCTTTCAACCATCCATCCCGTTAGTGACAGAAATGGGTGTGAAACCAATGTATCCCAGAAAGCTAAACATTTCTGAATAGTAGACAAAATTCTGAATGCAGCAAGAGGTAATTTGTGTAGATCCTACAAGGTTTTCCTACAGAAAATAACAGTTGAAATTAAAAGATATTGAAATTGAAGTGAAAAAAAAGCCATTTTTCTCAACGTTTTACTCTGTAACTTTTTCTTGCAACGTCAGATTTTTTAAAGCAATATACGGTTACGTCTGCTGGACTCTTCTGGTTGTGGGCATTTATAGGACTTGTAGGTTCATCAAGAACCCTAGGTTCCCAGAGCCAATAAATGAGCTGCACCTTGCAATGGGTTTTCATTCTAAACCGGGTATACAGCAATTCATTTGCTGAAATATAAAGAGTGAAAAATAGGTATCAAGAAAACATTTGTATTTCCAAAATGGGCACAAGATAAGGTGTTGAGAAGCAGTGGTTATTTGCACATCTCTGAATTCTGGGGTGCCCATACTAGCATGTGGATTACAGGGTATTTCTCAAATAGACATCTTTTTTACACACGTCTTACATTTGGAAGGAAAAAATGTAGAGAAAGACAAGGAGCAATAATACTTATTTTGCCATTCTGTGTTCCCCCATGTCTCCTGATAACAATGGTACCTCACTTGTGTGGGTAGGCCTAATGCTCGTGACAGGAAATACAACATTGGCACATCACATTTTTACATTGACATCTGAGGTGTTTTTTGCAAAGTGCCTAGCTGTAGATTTTGGCCTCTAGCTCAGCCGGCACCTACGGAAACCTACCAAACCTGTGCATTTTTTAAAACTAGACACCTAGGGGAATCCGAGATGGGGTGACTTGTGGGGCTCTCACCAGGTTCTGTTATCCAGAATCCTTTGCAAACGTCAAAATTTGGCCAAAAAACACTTTTCCCTCATATTTTGGTGACAGAAAGTTCTGGAATCAGAGAGGAGCCACAAATTTCCTTCGACCCAGCGTTCCCCCAAGTCTCCTGATAAAAATGGTATCTCACTGGTGTAGGTAGGCCTAGCGCCCGCGACAGGAAATGCCCCAAAACACTACATGGACACATCACATTCTACCAAAGAAAACTGAAGTGTTTTTTGGAAAGTGTCTAGCTGTGGATTTTGGTCTCTATCTCAGCCGGCACCTAAGGAAACCTACCAAACCTGTGCATTTATGAAAACTAGACACCTAGGGGAATCCAAGATGGGGTGACTTGTGGGGCTCTCACCAGGTTCTGTTACTCAGAATCCTTTGCAAACCCACAATTTGGCCAAAAAAACACTTCTTCCTCACATTTCGGTGACAGAAAGTTCTGGAATCTGAGAGGAGCCACAAATTTCCTACTACCTAGCGTTCCCCCAAGTCTCCTGCTAAAAATGGTAACTCACTTGTGTGGGTAGGCCTAGTGCCCGCGAAAGGAAATGCCCCAAAACACTATTTGGACATATGAACATTTTCAAATACAAAACTACCTGTTTTTACAGGGGGCACCTCTGTTTTTGGTCCTGAGCTCAGCAGCCATCTAGGGAAACCTACCAAACCCAGACATTTCTGAAAACTAGACACCTGAGTGAGTCCAGGGAGGTGTGACTTGCATGGATCCCCCAATGTTTTCTTACCCAGAATCCTCAGCAAACCTCAAATTTAGCTACAAAATCAAATTTTACACCAGGACAAATTTCCTACCACCCAATGTTCCCCTCAGTCTCCTGGTAAAAATTATACCTCACTTGTGTGGGTGGCCCAAGTGCCTGTGGCAGGGAAGAGCCAAAAACATGTCGAAATTGAGGGGGAACTAAAGCGGGTTCAAAAGGGTTGTTTGAAAAAAAAAACTTTTAGGCTGACAAGTGTAGCAGAATTTTTATCGGTATAGATGAGACAATGCTGGGTGGTAGGAATTCTGTGGATTCCTGCAGGTTCCAGAAGGTTCCATCACAGAAATGTTGGAAAAACGTGTGATTTCCAGCAAAGTTGGTGGTTTGCAGGGCATTCTGGGTAAGAAAATGGTGTGGGGTGCATGTGAAGCACACCACTCTGGAATCAGCCAGATGTTTAGTTTTCAGATGTGTCTAGGTCTTGTGGATTTTTCTACATGGCAGCATCCCAAAGTCAAAAAAGTGCAGCCCTCACCAATCCAAGTGGGGCAATTTTGAAAGTTAGCCAAGCTCTCATGGCTCAAATGTAAAACCAAAACCCAAAGTAATCAAGGCCCGTATTTATACTTTTTTTAGCGCCGCATTTGCGCCGCTTTTTGACGCAAAACAGCGCAAACCTACAAAATACAATGGTATTTTGCAAGTTTGCGCCGTTTTTGCGTCAAAAAACGACGCAAATGCGGCGCAAAAAAAGTATAAATACGGGCCCAAATGTCCTCTTGCTTGTCCTGGGATAAGATGTTTTAGTGTGCAGGGGGAGAGCTGAAAGACTGTTACCCCCTTCATTCTGGGTGGGGGATTAACCAGGCCCATACTGGTTGGTAGCCACCACCCCACTATTTTTTTTTAATTTCCTGGCATCTAGTATGCTTTCTGCCCTCCAAGTAGTGGATCCGGGGTAATTGCCCTCTGCCCACCGGTGGGAAGAACAACTTTGACCCCATTTATTTGGGGTGGAGATATGGTCATACCCCTGCCCTCTCATTTTGGAAAAAAAATCTTCCCTGGTCTCTGGTTGGCTTTTTGCCCCATTCCCCCCCCCTTTAGGGGCAGATGGGCCTTCCAAAAATAGGCCGATCTGCCCTTGGGGGGGGCAGATATGGCCATCAGTAATGTGCCCCCCATGGGAGTGACCCTTGCCCAAGGGGCTGCCCCCCCAAACAAAACACACACATACACAAACACACCAATCCCTGGTGCCTAAGTGGTTTCTGCCCCCCAGGGGGGCATTTCGGCCTAATAGAAATAGGCCAATCTGCCCCCAAGGGGAGCAGAAATGGCCTAAAATAAATTTGCCCACCAAGGGGAGCGACCCTTGCTTAAGGGGTTGCCCCCCTTGCGTGAAATTGGCGCAAAAAAAAAAACCCTGATGCCTAGTAGTTTTTGACCCCCTTGGGGGCAGATCGGCCTAATAAAAAGAGGTTGATCTGCCCCCAAGGGGGCCATAATGGCCTAAAACAAATTTGCCCCCCAGGGAAATGACCAATGCCTAAGGGGTTGCTCCCTTTGTGTGAAATTGACACAAACAAAAAAAATCCCTGGAGTCTAGTGGTTTGTGCCCCCCTTTGAGGCAGATTGGCCTAACAAAAATGTGCCAGGCCTTTTTTTGGCTATTTGGGGCAGTTCGCACTTAGGCCTAAAAATATTTTGCCCCCCTGGGGGGTGGCCATTGCCCAAGGGGCTGCTCCCCTTATGTATAAACATAAATAAAAAACAACACTCCCTAGTGTCTAGTGGTTTCTGCCCCCATTGGGGGCAGATTGGCCTAATGAAAATAGGCGGATCTGTCCAATGACCTATAAGTAAATTGCCCCCAAGAGAGCGACCCTTGCCCTAAGGGGTCGGTCCCCACATAAATGAAACAAAATATATATAAATATATATATATGTATATATATATACATATTCCTGGTGTCTAGCGGTTTCTGCCCCTCCTGGGGGCAGATCGGCCTAATTATAATAGGCGGGGGGGTGCAGAAATGGCCTAAAAATAAATTTCCCCCATGGGGAGCAACCTTTGCCCAAGGGGACGCTCCCCTTATTCAATAACAAACAAACAAAATTAATCCCTTGTGTCTAGTGGCATTTCTGCTGCCCAATCGCGATCAGGCAGCAGAAATGCAGAGAGAGACATGAAAGGAGAGGAAAGGCCTTTTCTTTCCTTTCATGCCTCTCTCGCCCCTCCACGTGATTGGAGGAGAAATGCTTTTGCAATTCTCCTCCGATCCGCACTGAAAAATGGGGACAGCCTCTGATGAGGTCAGCGCGCAATCGTCAGGGGTGGGGGTGGAAAGGGAAGCGATTCCCCTTCCATCCCTGCCTAGGGGTGGGGGGTGCCAGGCCCCCGGGGGAGCGCTAGCGCTTCCCTGTGGGCTCCTGTCTGGACATAACGGTTAAGTCCTGGCCACCAGAGCAGTGCTGTCCAAGACGTAACTGTTATGTCCAGGGCACCCAAAGGGGTTAAGCTCTCTATTGGCTGGAACATTTGTTTTACAGCTGTGAGTAGTTTGTGTTTTAGGGCTTTGTTTGTAATAGTATTGCAGTAGGCCTGCTAGGCCTGAAAATGTGTAAGGCACTACACCCTCTAGGGGCTACATATATGGTGATACGGCTTTACTTTCTGCCATTCTGTTTTCATGCGTTATGCTCTCTACGGGTTGACTATATGGTTATCTGACCATGTTACTTACAAATGCTATTTTTATTATGGTGTCTTCTAAAAGCTGTTCTGAGGATTACAGTCAAGATACTACAATATCCACTGCATCCGGAAACTCTCCCCATAATGGTTTGCAGGGCATTCCTTTTAGAAAACATTTTTCCCCATAACTGACTGTCTAGGTCATCTCTGTGTCCCCACACTCGGTTAGTGGGGGCCCTAAATAATATAAAAAATATAATAAATAATTACAATATTTTCATTTTTTGCTGCAGATAGAGGAAGAAGGTAAATGGAAGGGCCCTGGATTTATGTGGCAGAGAGGGCCAAAGTAGGCGGCAGGGTTGACCAATTTATGTAGCAAGAAAAGTCCAGATTTGAATTTACATGACCAATAGCTCTAACACAAGCAAATGCGAGACCTATTGCATTTCAAATGCTTGTTTAGTTTTCAGGGTAGTACTGACCCTCAACCAAGGATACAGCCAGCTGTGTGTCATCTGCATAAGACAACATCTTAATGCTGTGGCTGCAAATGAGCTCAGGCAGGGGGTCATGTAAAACTTAAAAGGTGTGCTTGTCAGGGCTGAGCCCTGAGGGACCCCACGTTTTAGATTGGTCAGTGTTGAGACAAAGGGAGAAAGTCTGACTGATTGATACCTGTCACCAAGAAAGTTTTTAAACCAGGCAAGCTTGAAGCCCTCAACACTAGCCACAGCCAAATTATGTATTAAATGGCATGCAATATGGTGTCGAATGCTGATGGCAGATCACGAAAAATAAAGCCAGCAATGTCCTTGTAGGCCAGTATCTGCTTAACGGCTTATGATGTTATGAGGGTGTCGGGAGACTGGACTCTGAGCCGTGGGCTCAATTGTATTAAATTGTATTTTCCTCTAGGAAGGCAGAAAGCTGTGTATTATTATGAGCGTCTAGAATTTTAGTAGGTGCGGGAAGAAGGGAACTAGGCCTATAGTTTGGGGGTTATTTGGGTCAGCATTGGGCTTTTTCAAGATCGGTGGCATCATTGCTAATTTTAGACTTGGACATTATCTTTTTTGAATTCCTAGTTCGAAGTAACCCGGGGGGAACGACGTTTACAGAGAATGTGTCTAGCTAGCTTTATAGGTACTAGAACATCGAGGGCAGATGTTATCCAGTTCTGTGAGGAAACATAATCTTATGTGACATTGAACGACCTACTTGGGCTAGTGCCCAGCAGGCCAAACCAAATTCCAACATTTTATTGTTTATAGCTCACTTTCATTTATTTTGCTAAGTTTCCTTTTCTCACCTTGCATTCCTCTTTTCTTTTGTTCTGCTTGTGAGCGCTTCTATATTATACCTAATTTCTTTCTTTAACACATAATCGGGCAGTACACTCCAATCCACCACACTACAATCCACCCCAATCCACCCACCTCACCACTCACCAATTCACTCCACTCCACTCCAATCCAAACCACTCACCTGTAGCCAACCTACTCCAATCCACCACACTACAATCCACCCCAATCCACCCACCTCACCACTCACCAATCCACTCCACTCCAGTCCAAACCACTCACCTGTATCCAACCTAATCCAATCTATCAAACTCCAATCCTCCCAACCCACCCCGATATAATCTTCCCCACTCCAGCTCTTCCCACTCCAATCCAAAACAATCTTCCCCACTCCAAACCAAAATATTCTCTCCCACTCAAATCCAAAACAATATGCTCCACTCCAATCCAAAACATTATTCCCCACTCCCATCTACCCTACCCTACTCTAATCTGCCCAACTCCAATCCAAAACAATCTGCCCCACTACAATCTGCTGCACTCCAATCCAAAACTATCTGCCCACTACAATCTGTCCCACTGTCCCACTGCAATCCAAACAATCTGCCCCACTTTAGTTCAAAGCAATCTGTCCCACTCCAATCCACCCCACCCCACTCCAGTCTGCCCCACTCCAATCCAAAACAATCTGCCCCACTCCAATCCACATCACTTCAATCTGCTCCAGTCCAATGCAAAACAATACAGCCCACTCCAATCCAATCTACCTCACCCCAATCCAATCCACCCCACTCCATCATAATTCACCCCACACCAGGCCACCCCACTCCCATCCACTCCACCTCACCCTACACCAACCTAATCCACTCCTCTCTAATCATATCAAATCCAAACCACCCCACTCCAATCCAATCCATCCCACTCCCGTCCACTCCATCTCACCCCACACCAACCCAATCCACCCCACTCCAATCATATCCAATCCCAACCACCCCACTCCAATCCAACCCACCCCACTAACATCCACCCTTAATACAATCTTTCCCCCTCCAATATGTCCCAGTCCACTCGGTCCCACTCCAATCCAAAACAATCTACCCCATTCCAATCCATCCCACTCAAATCTGCCCCACTCCAATCCAAAACAATCTGCCCCACTCCAATCCAAAACAATCTGCCTCACTCTAAAGTGTCCCACTCCACTCTGACCCACTCCAATTCCAAATAACCAACTCCAATCCAAAACAATCTGCCCCAGTCCACTCTAATCCACCCACCCTACACCAATCCAATCCAACCCTCACCCCAATTCAATCCATCCTTCTCCATCCCAATTCACCCCACTTCAATCCACCACAATCCACCCCACACCAATCCACCCCACACCAATCTAATCCAACCCACACCAATCCAATCCACTGCACGCCAATCCAACCCACCCCAATCCACTCCACCCCACACCAATCCAACCCAATCCACATCAATCCAATCAACCCCACTCCAATCCAATCTATTCCACCCAATCCACTCCACCCAACTCTAATCCAATCCTCCACAATCCACTCCACTCTACCCCACCCTATCCAATCCACCCGATCCAATCTACAACACTCAAACCCATCCAGTACACTCCAGTCCACCCATCCCAATCCACCTCACTCCAATCCAATTCACCCCACACCAATCTAATCCATCTCACCTCAATGAAATCCACCCATGCCCACTCCAATCCAACCCACCCCTCAGGTCCTCCCCACCCCATTTCAATCCACTCTACCCCAATCCAATCCACCTGACTCTACTCCAGGCTACCACACCCCACTACACCCCAATTCATTCCACCCCATCCCAATTCGGTCCACCTCACTCCCATCCATTCTGCCTACCCCTCTCCAATCCACCCCACTCTAATCCTATCCCCCACAATACAATACAATCCACCTCACATCAATACAATCCACTCCACTTCAATTCACCCCACTCCAATCCACCCCACACCAATCCACCCCACCATCCCAGTTCAGTCCACCCCACTCCAATCCAATTCATCCACTCCACCCCACTCCAATCCACCCCACCTCAATGCTTTCCACCCACTCCAATCCACCCATTTCAATCCACCCCAATCAAATCCAACACACTCCACTCCAATCCACCCCACCCCACTCTAACCCAATCCACCCCACCCCACTCCAATCCATCCCTCTGCAGCCTACCATACTCAATCCAATACACCTCTACCACATTTTGATCCACCCCACTCCAGTCCAGTCCACCCCACTCCATCCCAGCTCACCTCCCACCCAACCCTACTCTACCCCACTCACTCCAATCCACCACACTCCATCTCAATCCAATCCACCCCATCCCAGGTCAGTCCACCCCACTCCAATGCAATCTATCCACCCTACTACAATCCAATCCACCCCAATCCAATCCTCCTCATCCTAATCACATGACTCTACCCCATCACTCCTATCCAAACCACCCACCCCAATCCAATCTAATCCACCCCACTACAACCCAAACCAATCCATCTCACCCAATTTTAATCCACCCTAGTCCTACCACTCCAATCCAATCCAATCCACCCACCCCATTTCAGTCCACTCCAATCCAATCCACCCCACTCATTTCCAGTGAGTCTAATCCACCCCACCTCACTTCAATCCAACCCACCCCACTCCAGTCCAAACTAATCACCCCACTCCAATCCAGTCCTCCACACCCCATTCCAATCCACACCACTCCAGCTCTCCAACTCCAATCCAATCCAAACCCCCACTCCAATCCAATCCACCCCACCCCACACCACTCCCCCCACTCCAATGCACCTCACCCCTTTTCAATCCACCCCAATCCAATCCATTCCACCTAAGGCCTACCACTCCAATCCACCCACTCCTTTTCAGTCCACCCCATTCCAGTCCAATCCACCCCACACCCATCCACCCCACTCAATCCATCCCACTCTACCCTGAACCAAACAACCCTACTCTACTCCAAACAATCTACCCCACTACCTCAATCCACTCCAACCCACTCACCCCTATTCCACCCCACTCCACTCTACGACACTCTCTGCCACAGAACTACTGAGCTCTACTCCCCTCTATTCAACTCCACAACACTCTACTCCCACTACTCCACTCCACAACACTCCTACGAATCCACTCTACACATTCTACAACACTCTACTCCCCCACTCCACCCCACTAACTTTTAGCCATGATGAACAGCAGCCACACCGGTGCACAAAATGTCAAAACCTATTGCCAACGCCAATAGCTCTTGTATAGGCGAGACCTACTGGCTTTGCCAATGCTTGTTCCTTCTTTATTATCCTGCCTGTTATATAGCATCCATAGCTGCCAAGATTCCCAAGCCCATGTGGGATGTGCTGCTCCAGTCCACATTTTTTCCTTTGAATTCTGGGATTTGTAGTCCTGTTTTATAATGAAATTTGCAAGACCTCAATTCACAGAATTCAAAGGAAAAACCTGGACTAGAGCGGCACATCATGCATGGGCCTGGGAAATATCGCAGGGCTGAGAATCTCCTCTTGGTATATTTTGTTTACCATAGCAGTTGCTAAGGTGCTGTGGCAATGTACAAATATATGAATAAAGATATAAAAAAACAAGTATTAATATGTGCAATTTCTAATAACTTTCTTAAAATCCAAATGCAGCAAATTCATCACATAAAGTGCAGCATACAAATGGCACATATTGTTTACAAGTCAAAATGTCCTGGTGCCGCTGTACAGCATGCAGGTGTATATCTGACTTCATAAAGTGGGAAGCTAGACCACTAACCAAGATGGGGAGACAAAGTGCGAAAAAGAAGAGTAGAAAATGGCATCTGGTCGGCGTGTACTCAACTGCCAGTCTGCTCTCAGAAACAAGTCAAGGACAGAGGTCAAATAGTACAATTAAAGTATTAAAATACGAATTTCTAACAACTTTTTTAAAAATCCAGTAGCACCAAATTCATCTCACATAAAGTGCAGCGTACAGATGGCACAGAGAGTGTGCAAGTCAAAGGGGCATATTTGCAATAAAGTGGCCCAGCGCTGCGCTTACATTGGCAGTGCCAAGCTGTGTCACTTTAGAAATGCAGGGATGCACTGTATTAACAAGAGTGCAGTGCACTCCTTTGTTTTCCCCTGCACTGCCACTAATTTTGCTGTCTAGAGCCAACGCAGGCACCCTTGCAGGCACCCTTGCGTTGAAGAGAATGATTGTTTACATGCAGAAAGGTGTACCCTTCCTGCACATAAACAATCTACAATGGCAATTTGGCACTCACTTCTATGTGTGCTGCAGAATGCAGCGCACATAGCAATAGCAAATCATCACTACTGAATGATTGTTTATGTGCAGGAAGGGACACCTTCTCGCACATAAATAATCATTCATGGCATTTTGCTCTTTCTATGTGTGCTGCAGAATGCAACACACATAGAAAGAGCAAAAACGAGGAGAAATAAAAGTAGTTTTCCTTGTTGCACCATGCTAACATTTGTGGCGCTGCATCAGATTTACGGTTTCTTGTAAATCAAGGGCAGCGTCAAAAGCATTGGGTGTTGCGGTGGAATGCCCAGAGCAACACCGATTGCATGTCCCTCTCTCGCAGAAAACTGCGTCAGAGGGGCCCATATTTACAAGGCGGCATTAAGACACAAAAAGTGGCTTCGCTTCTCCTTGTAAATATGGTGCAGTGCACAGCGCCACCGGAGCATCGCTAAAAGTGATGCTCAGGTAGTGCTAGGGGCTTGTAAATATGCCCCAAAATGTCCAAGGGAGCCTTCCCAAATCAAAAAGGAAGATCTTCTTGGAGTCATTCTGGAGTCATCTAATGATTTCAGCTGGAATATGTCTGCAATTATCTGGGGAAGTAAGCCCAAACCATCCTGAAGTATGTGTATAGGTTGAAATATTTAAATGAGATGATTCTAGAGTCATCACAAAAACTACTCTAGGATGGTGTTGTGATTAGTTGAATGTGATGATCATTTACTACTGCAGGATGGTCATGTGATTACATCAGTGGGAAATATGTGATGATCAATTACTACTCCAAGATGATCCCTGGATGACTTCAAGATGAGGCTAAATTATCAAAAGAAGACTACAGGATGATGTTTTATTACTCCATGACGGTCTCATGATAACTCTAGGATGAGGCGGTATTACACCAGGATGATCCCAGGATGACTTCAGTGTAAGGCTGGATTACGCTAGGATTCCAACAGGATGACTAAGTTAACAAGGTTTTATTACTTTGGGATGGCCTTGGGATAACTTCAGGATAAGGAGGTATCATCCCAGGATGGCCTTAGGATGATGTTTTATTAATAAAGGATGCTACCAATGATTTTAGAATGAAGCGTTTATTACTCCAAGATCATGTTCTAATAACTCATGGATGCAGCTGTCTGCTTTTTTTTAAAAACCTGTCTGAAGAGTGAATCATTGCTGCAGAATACACGTTGTACTGCTTGTGCAGTAACAATAGAAAGCAAGCATGCATGAGGAAAACATTTGTCAGGTTATCTGAGCTACCAAGCCCTGCAAAACGATTATGAAAAGCATGGGCTACCCATTGTTACTGTGAAAGGGTTCCCAGTAGTTAATCAGAGGGATGTAACAACAGAGAAATGACCTGATTGGCGTTGGCAGCCAATCATATGTACTGAAACAGCAGGCCTTTCAGTTGTTTCATCCCTCTAATTGGTTTCTGCCCAATAGCACTGTCCCTGTCTGCTCATCCCTCCAGATTGTACAAGACTAGGTCAACAGGCATGCAATCTCGAGGTTGTACATGGATCACCACAGAACTGCATTGGCTGTTCACACGTTTTTTTCTGTGCATCATACATTGAAGAGGATCCAGGAAACAGCTGTTGCCCCACTAACAATGCAGAATTCATCCAGACCTTCCGAAGAGGACTGTAAGATGGGCTTTGTCAGTTTACCTGATCCCAATAAGTCACAAGAAGTGCTCTCTACCATGCAGACTCGCTGATGCCTTTTCACTCGTCCAGGTTTCCCACAGAAGATTCAGATAATCGTCAGCTTGGGTATACCTCCTTTTAATTGTGTGCATGAACGGTTTGTGGAGACCCTGCTCTTTCCCAACCCTCCATGCAATTCACTGGTTACCCATAGCGTGAGGCACCGCTTATTGTCAACAGCAACTTTGCTAGGGCCCATCTTTTATAAAAATAAAAGTCCAAATAAACTCCCAGAACATAAACCTTGGCTCTGGATTAGCACCTCCACTGACTGCCTCAGATCCAGTGGAACAGCCTTCTCTGCACTGGCAGCAAAACTATGGAATTTGCTCCCAGCACAGACAAGAAACATCCAAGACCTCTTGGAATTCGGGAAGACAGTAAAAATGTCTATGATCCCTGGCGGATCAAGTGGACAACCAACTACCAGACACAACCATCTGTCATCACAATCAGAGCATGACCACCACAGAAGGCGAATTATATTCACAATATCTTAAATATGGTAGGCATGGCTACGGATGCACCAATCTCTCCCTCTATCCACTCTGCAAATAAACACAGTTATTCATTTGTTTCACAACATGATCTGCATCGGTTAATGACTGGTGTTTTTAAATGGATGTGGACTATTGCTGTCTATAGCTGATGATTAGTTTCTGAGGTGCTGTGAAGAAATTACGTGATGTGAATGACGTGAAGGTCAGCTGTTGGAAGTAAAATAGTGAATCCGTGGTACAAACAGCTGAGGCAAGTTATATTGCAAGGGACAGTTTTGAAAGTGAATGATACTGTGAAAGCAGCTAATTCACGTCGTGCAGGTTCAAGTTCATGTCTCTGAGTGATACGTTATTGGATACGTAGGTAAGTGGTGTTTTAAACAGCTGAAGGAGAGTGAGTGGTATGGGCAAGCAGGTGTGAGTGTGAGTAGCTGCAGTTGAGTGCTTGTGTCAGTGGAAGATTTAACTAATTGTGGGTTGGTATTTGGATGAGTGGAAATGCTAAATAGTTGTAGGTGAGTACTGTAAGTTGCCAAAGGAGAGCAATGCAAAAGGATGCCGTGAGACGGTGATGAAAGGTGCAGCAGGAAGTAGAACAGTGAATGGGTCATCAACGTGAGTGGTTGCGGGGGTGGGAGTTATGTCTTATGAGTGTTTGAATGTCATAGTGAGTAATGTGGCAAATGATGAAGTGGCTGACTAGTTAATGGATGCGGAGGCTGGGGTAGTTTGAGACGTGCTTTGAATAAGTTCTGCTGTAATAGACTAATGGCATGTGAATTGTGTGAGCGACTATTGCTGTAATGTTGCAAATATGAATGAAAGAGATATTCAGTGACTGGTGGTGCATGTGGTTGATTATGTGGTGTGTTGATTGGCTCTGTGTAATTTTGGGCATGAATGGTATTGAAAATAGTAGGTGTGCTTTGTGTTGAACCTGTATCAAGGTGTCTGAACCTGTACACATTAGTGTTATGCCTGGCGTTTAAAGTGAGTGGTGATGTGTGTGGTTGAGTGGTGTTCCATATGGGTTAAAGTGTAGCGAGGTGAGTAGCTTCGGGTGAACAGTGGTTGTGTTGCTGGGTTTTAGTGTGAAGTATGAGACTGGTAACAAATAAGGCATGCTGTCATAAAATCTGGGCATTTGCTTTTGTTGTGGGTGAGCAATATGGAATCAACGTGTTGCGAGTAGCTGAGTGAGGTGAATAGCTAGGTTGTAGCGGAGACTCGGGGGTGTATAGGAGGGGCAAGAGTCGGCGATAGAACCACATGTGAGTGAGGAAATAGTAAGCAAATGATTTTGTGAGTGGTATGATGATGCATGTATATAGGTCACTGCAATGACCAAGCAAGCTGTCAGTGGTGTTGTGATCAAACGTAAATCAAAAATCTCCAGGACAGCACGACAGGCACACTTTCTCTCCCTATCCACAACATCCGCAACAACCGATGTGTAAAGTTACTGGTTCGCAAAACAATCTGAGCAGTCTTTGCCAATCACATGCAACACAAAACATTCCCCACACTGGCCATACTTCATTCCAATACGCTGACAACCAAAAAACAATAGATACAAGCTTAAGCTTCCAATCCCTCACTCGTTTCTGCTACTCACTCACCAAGGTGCAGTAATATTAAACACAGTAAGAGTACAACTCTGCAGGTCGTGCACACATCAACAAACACTTCCATGTAAGCCACACTTAAAACTCACACCCTTCCGACCAAGCACAACCATCTGCGTTGCATGCCAAGCTCCACCGCCATGATTTGCCATCTTTCCATGGTTATGAAGCACGTATAAATGCAATTATTGCACACAAGTCGTGAAAGTTGTGTCAAATGGCTGTTGAAAATGTATGAGGAGATGTGAGTGGATAAGGGTTACTGGTTGAATGGCCCTGGGTTTGTGCAGTGCTAATAACAGTAGTTTCAGGGGTGTTGTGAGGAGGAATTATGGTTTGAGGTGTGAATTAGTGATATGACCAACTACTGGAAGTGATACAGTGATTACGTGGTGCAAATGAAAGAGGCAGGTGATGTTGCGAGTGAAATATCCTGATGTGAATAATGTTGTGAAAGTGGCCAGGTCATTCTGTGCAAGGCTGAGTAACGTTGTAAGGGAATGAGTAAGGCATGGAATTGGTTCTGAAGGTGAGTGGTGTTTTATGTCTCCAGTTGTGAACAAATGGCATGGACAAGCTGGCTCAAGTATGAGTGACTGCATTTGAGTATTAGTGTGTGTGGAAGTTTTAGGTGCTGTGTGGGTAGCTATTTGCCTGCTAGCTGTCAGTGAGAACTGTAATTGACCTTGGATGGTAAGGGGCTTGGATGGTGTTAATGGATATAGTGACTGAATGCTCAGAGATGCAGTAAGAAATGGCACAATGACTTTGTAGTCAAAGTAGGTGTTGGTAGCAGCTGCAAGGGAGCATTGAGTTTTATTAGTGGCTGTGAGAAAAGGAGTGGGGAAGTGGAGGAAGCTGGCCTGGTGTGTGGTGAGCACCTATGGTGTTATCACCTATGCCAGGTCCAGGTATCCCCTATTAGTGAGGTGTAGACATTGTCTAGGAAGCCAGGGCTCTTTAGAGGTAGCTGGTGATGAGCAGTGAAGACTTATTTAGGAGACATGCAAAGCTCATACAATACCACTACAGTCACAGAGCACTTACACACATAGAAGAAGCACACAGTGTTACACAAATAAAGGTACTTTATTATAGTAACACAAATACTAAAATACTGAATAGACAATACTCCAATAGCAGGTAAGTAAACACACCTTTATGCACACATTAGAAGTCAGTGATAAACATAGAAAGCAATAGCAAAAAAGTGAGGTAAGTACCTGGTTTTTCCCTGAACCCAGAGGAGGACTTTGGAAAAGGACTGTGCAAGACCCAGACAAGACTGGAAGAAACCAAAGGTGGATCCTGACATAAGAGGACCTGCAAAAACAGATACTAAGTCCAGTTCGAGTTGGAGTGCCCGGCTGTGGAAGGAGCCACTACCCACTCTTCTGTGGATGCAGGACCAGGTCGACAGTGGATGAAGAAATTCAGCAGTGCATCACAGGAGCACAACTTGATGTCCCATGTCGGTGGTCCTGATGGAGTTGGTCCTTGTTGCTGGAAAACTACCAACAAGCCTTGGCAAATGCAAGAGTCAGAGAAGAGAGTTTTACAAGGCTGAAGAGGACCAGCAAGGCCCAGGGGACTCAGCCCAAGGAGGGGGGTAAGAAGTGACCCTCAGCAGCTGGGAGAGTCACAAGAAGATGAGGCAGCCTCCACAGGTGACCCACGGGCAGCAGGCACCGGAGTCACAGTGAAGCCCATTCTGCACACCTGAAGAGGAATCCCACGTCGCTGGAGCAGCAGGCAGAAGACTGTGCTTTGCAGAAAGGAGTGCTGGAGGCCTGGGCTACACAAAGCATGAAGACCCCTTGGAGGAGGAACAAACAAGCCTTGGTAGCTGCAATAATTGCGGTCCATAAGGGTACCGTTCTGCAAGGAGAGGCATGGGCTTACCATCTCCCAAGTTGGACAGCTTGTAAAGAGGACCAAGGGATCACTCCAGACCACCACCTGTGATACAGGATCCATGCAGTTCCGGAGGAGAGAGGATCCACGCAGTAGGTTGTTGTGGCAGTTGGTGCCTGCAGATGCAGGGGAGTGATTCCTTCACTCTAAGGGAGATTCCTTCTTACTTCTTGTGCAGGCTGAAGACTCGTCCCCCTCAGAGGATGCACAGCAAGGGAAATGTTACGGTTTCTGGAAGGAGCCAGAGAAACAATGTGGCAGAGCAGAGTCGTCACTGGAGTTGCAGATTGTCGGTTCCTGGAGGGTCCAGTTGCAGTTTCTGTCGCCAGAAGATGAAGTAAACAATGCAGAGGAGTCCTGCTGGAATCTTGAATGTTGAATCTGAGGACCCACCCGAGAGGGGGACCCTAAATAGCCCAGGAAGGGGAATTGTTCACCTCGCAGAGTGATCAGCAATCAGGAGGGGGCTGTGACATCACCTGCCTGACCTGCCCGCTCAGATGCTCCCAGGGGCTCACCCCGGATTCAAGACGGCAGAATAGAGTGGCCACCTGGAGGAGCTCTGGGCACCACCCCTGGGGTGGTGATGGACAGGGAAGTGGTCACTTGCCTTTCCATTGTCCAATTTCGTGCCAGAGCAGGGACTGGGGGTCCCTGGACTGGTGCAAACCGGTTTATGCAAGGAGGGCACCAAATATTCCCTTCAAAGCATACACCGGTGGATTGGGGAGGCTCCCTCTCCCAAGCCATGTAACACCTATTTCCAAGGGAGAGGGTGTTGCCTCATTCTCCCACAGGAAATCCTTTGTTCTGCCTTCCCCTGCCTGAGCTGGTCAAGCAGTAGGAGGGCAGAAACATGTCTGAGGGGTGGCAGCAGCAGGAGCTGCCCGGAAAACCCCAGAAGACACGTAGGAGCAATGCTGGGGGCCCTCTAAGGAGTCCCCAGCGTGCATGGAATCATACATCCAATACTGGCAACAGTTTTGGCATATAATTCCGACATGTTTGATATCAAACATGGCCAGGTTCAGAGTTACCATTTTGCAGCTGGACACAGGTCCAGTACACGGGTAAAATGGCTTCCCCACATTTACAAAGTCCAGAGTAATGGAGTTGGTGTTCGTAGGGGCACTTCTGCTCATGCTGGGGTGCCCTCACACACAGGTACCTGCACCCTGTCTCTGGGTTAGGAGGGTCTGCCATAGGGAAGACTTACAGTGACCTGGTGCAGTGACCTGTAGTGAAAGGGTGCATGCACCTTTTCACGCAGGCAGCAATGGCAGGCCTGCGAACACATTTTGCATGGGCTCACATGGGTGGAACAATGATTGTGGGGAGTGCTGAGTCCTAAGCAACCAAATTTAGAGGGAAAAAGCACAGTCACTTGTGTCCTGGTTAGCAGGATCCCAGTGAACACAGTGACAGCAGGCAAAAAGTGGGGGTAACCATGCCAAAAAGAGGGTACTTTCCTACAGGGAGTAATTAATATTATGAAGTAGTTGAATAAGCAATTTGTGCTTTAATTGCTTCTGTAAGAAGCTGATCGAGAGTGAATAGTATGCACTACTGGTGCTGCAGGTAGTGTTGAGTATGAGGAGCATAGTGGTGCTTAAATTGGCTGACTGCTGTTGTACGTGGTTGAACATGCGGGGTGG
The DNA here is from genome assembly GCF_031143425.1 of Pleurodeles waltl. NCBI lineage: Eukaryota > Metazoa > Chordata > Amphibia > Caudata > Salamandridae > Pleurodeles > Pleurodeles waltl. The sequence goes on along the minus strand of NC_090439.1, from coordinate 787,888,818 downwards.
TGATTGCATCTGTGTGAGTGTGGTTGAGTGATATTGCAACTTGTATGAGTGGTTGGTGTTTAGTCTATGGTCATTGAACAGGGTGAACAGTTGGTGCTATAGGTGGTGTTAAAAGTAGGTGCGAGTTCATGTGGTTGTGATATCACACAGTTGAATGTATAGCTAATAAATGGCTTTTGGGTGACCAGGGATTGTGTGGGTGAAATATTGCAGTGTGAGATTGGGCTTAAAAAAAGACATGCTTTCAAAGACTAATTTTGTTTACAATTCAATGGGTTTACAACCTGCTCAAAGCCATACAGTTAGGGGTTTGCATTGTCACCCTCCTTGACAACATTTTATTGCTTAGCTCCCATAGGCCTCCCTTCCTTTCATGTGTTAGCTCCTTCCTGGATACACGCAATGTGAGGCCCCCCTGTCCTACTATTAACCACTTCACATGTCAATATATGTTAAAACTCTAGTGAGTATTCTTAAATAAGATACATCATATGAATTTAACATCAATTGTATAAAATGTCCAGTCCAATCCAAAAATGTATTGAATCACATCTTCAAAATGTACAGCAACCGTCCATAGAAATATACTTCAAGCCTTTGAGCCAACACATGTTTCGTCATGGGAAATTTTCAACTCCCAACCGACTTCTTCAGGGCTCTAAATCATAAGCAAATTATGTAAATTAAAAATCAAAATGCTCAAACCGCACAATGAAATAATAAAGAATATATATAAATATATGTGTCCCATTCGTGTTTTTTTTAAATCAGGCCCCAAGCTAAAGTGAGAGGAAAGAAACCCCGTCCGTTTGCAAACGTATTTCATTTGTCTGTAACCATGGAACATAAGCATGCCCGTGTCACAAAATCACGAATCACCAAGTGAAGGTCAATAAAAGTGCTCCAAGTCACCAGGTAAACCACCTATCCACATGCAAATCCAGGTTCATGCGACAGTGAAATCAACTCACTATTTGACCAATAAACATGCTTGGTGTCAAGTTCCAAACAACCAAAATGTGTTGTCGACGTGCTGTAATCAATGTGACACTATTATACAACTGTCAATTAAATTCAATCCAATCTTAACCCAAAAGTCGTACCTCGTATAATTTCAGATCAAATCCATAATGAATACTTTCCAATTATAGCTACTGTTCCCCATATGTCTGTTCGGTGAACAAATTCCACACCTGTTCAGACATAAAAGCACCCAGTAACTCCATTTGAGTGTATATTGACTATGCCGAAATCACTTTGTAATTGTATAACATTTCAAATCTCCAATATGTGGCAAAATAGACACCCATGAAGTACCTCAATTGGAATTCCTGGCTTACTGTGTGTACGAAGAGCGACAAGAACACTGCTTTCATTCATGCGCTAAAATGGAAAAGTGAATAAACATGCAAACACAATCCTTGATGTACGTCCTTCACAATCTTAAAAACAATAATCGGAGGCCAATTCAGTCGAGAGATGCCGTTCTGTAGCCACTTACCAACAAACAAGTCAGCCATAACCCAGCGTTCTGCTGCTATGGAACGCCACAATGCGAGTACACATGTATCGCGTTTCCGATATCCGAAGTTAAATCAACTTCCGGGAGCACGAATCAACTAGAAATAGAAAACGGACTGTAGTCCGTTTAAATAACATACGGTACTGGAAGTAATCAGTATGATCCTATACAAGGAACAGTGTCTAAAGCCAAATATTCATAACTTCATAAACTAGATCACTGGACCGTCATGTGATAGGAGGTAAATAATATCCACTCTTGTCATACAAAGAACATATATATTTCTATCCCGAAGACAAAATGTTATTTCATGATCAATTGTACTCATTATACTTAACCCTGATTCAATGGAAATATCCAGTGCGAATCACCACCACATTCCAGACCGGTGTTTAGATAACTAGCTGCCTCACATTTAATATATATTGCCAACATGGTGTTCTAACCCGACTCTCAACCAACCATTGTTAGAGCCAATCAGCTCTAACTGGGGGGGGGGGAAGGGGTTCTGGAAGTTTTTATGATCAAAAATTTGGACTGAAATGGAATTGCTACCACAGATTAGTCAAATTGCAGAAACCTCACATTACACAGACAATAAAATTCAAAGCAGACTGTTTCGTAAATCCAGAGCCTGTAATTCTATTCTTCATGCTGAAAGTGCACACCCGAGGCATCAAATAGCTTCTATTCCTTTTGGTGAAATGATGAGGGCACGGCGTAATTGTAGTTTGGACAATGAATTTGCTAATCATGTAAATGACATGGGTAGAAGGTTTAGGGCACGAGGCTACTCAAATAAGGTGATAAAGTTGGCACAATCTGTTTGGATAGAAAAGATACTCTGCTAACTAAAGATCGAAAGAACATAAGTGATGAATCTAAGAAGGTATGACTCATTACGGATTATAATGATGCCTCCTTGACTTTGATTAAATGTATGGCCAAACATTGGAATATATTATCACAAGACGAGTCGATTAAAAATGTAATACCAGAGAGGGTGCCCACAACATATCGTAAGGGCAGGACATTGAGAAGTATTTTAAGCCCCACTTTTGCTACGTTGTCTCACAACAAAACTTGGCTATCAGTGCAAACAATGGGCTTCTTCAAATGTGGTGGTTGTGGAGTGTGTCGTTGGGCATGCCATAAGATTAAGGAATTTTCTTCTGATGGGAAAATCTACAAAATATGTACAATGATCAATTGCAACACTACTCATGTTGTGTATGTAATACGATGCAAATGTACTCGAATATATGTGGGGAGTACGATACGCCCACTCAAGGTGAGAATTGGAGAACATATTCGGTTACTTAAGAGTGGAGATGTGAGATATCCACTAACTGCACACATTACAGCTTCTAACTCACAATCAGTTCATAAAAGTTTAGAATTTTTTGGAATAGAACATATTCCCCGTGATCGGAGGGGTGGTAATAGAGAACTAAGTTTACGTAGGAAGGAGGCATTATGGATAATGAGATTGAGGGCTGTGGAATCGGGCCTCAACTCTGATAGAGAGTTGGAATTTTTTTTGGGCGATTAAGGAACAATCTTGTCAAATGTATTTTCAAACTTTATTTGTTATGATGTTATGACTTGGATTACAATTATAATTGACGTATACAGTTAATGCAATTATAAATCAAGATTCTCAAACCAAAACTAACTGTTATAACAGCTCCCATTACATTGTAATGTGAGGTTTCTGCAATTTGACTAATCTGTGGTAGCAATTCCATTTCAGTCCAAATTTTTGATCATAAAATCTTCCCCCCCCTCCTTCCCCCCCTCCCCAGTTAGAGCTGATTGGCTCTAACAATGGTTGGTTGAGAGTCGGGTTAGAACACCATGTTGGCAATATATATTAAATGTGAGGCAGCTAGTTATCTAAACACCGGTCTGGAATGTGGTGGTGATTCGCATTGGATATTTCCATTGAATCAAGGTTAAGTATAATGAGTACAATTGATCATGAAATAACATTTTGTCTTCGGGATAGAAATATATATGTTCTTTGTATGACAAGAGTGGATATTATTTACCTCCTATCACATGACAGTCCAGTGATCTAGTTTATGAAGTTATGAATATTTGGCTTTATACACTGTTCCTTGTATAGGATCATACTGATTACTTCCAGTACCGTATGTTATTTAAACGGACTACAGTCCGTTTTCTATTTTTAGTTGATTCGTGCTCCCGGAAGTTGATTTAACTTCGGATATCGGAAACGTGATACATGCGTACTCGCATCGTGGCGTTCCATAGCAGCAGAACGCCGGGTTATGGCTGACTTGTTTGTTGGTAAGTGGCTACAGAACGGCATCTCTCGACTGAATTGGCCTCCGATTATTGTTTTTAAGATTGTGAAGGACTTACATTAAGGATTGTGTTTGCATGTTTATTCACTTTTCCATTTTAGCGCATGAATGAAAGCGGTGTTCTTGTCGCTCTTCGTACACACAGTAAGCCATTAATTCCAATTCAGGTACTTCATGGGTGTCTATTTTGCCACATATTGGAGATTTGAAATGTTATACAATTACAAAGTGATTTTGGCATAGTCAATATACACTCAAATGGAGTTACTGGGTGCTTTTATGTCTGAACAGGTGTGGAATTTGTTCACCGAACAGATATATGGGGAACAGTAGCTATAATTGGAATGTATTCATTATGGATTTGATCTGAAATTATACGAGGTACGACTTTTGGGTTAAGATTGGATTGAATTTAATTGACAGTTGTATAATAGTGTCACATTGATTACAGCACGTCGACAACACATTTTGGTTGTTTGGAACTTGACACCAAGCATGTTTATTGGTCTAATAGTGAGTTGACTTCACTGTCGGATGAACCTGGATTTGCATGTGGATAGGTGGTTTACCTGGTGACTTGGAGCACTTTTATTGACCTTCACTTGGTGATTCGTGATTTTGTGACACGGGCATGCTTATGTTCCATGGTTACAGACAAATGAAATACGTTTGCAAACGGACGGGATTTCTTTCCTCTCACTTTAGCTTGGGGCCTGATTTTAAAAAAACACGAATGGGACACATATATTTATATATATTCTTTATTATTTCATTGTGCGGTTTGAGCATTTTGATTTTTAATTTACATAATTTGCTTATGATTTAGAGCCCTGAAGAAGTCGGTTGGGAGTTGAAAATTTCCCATGACGAAACACGTGTTGGCTCAAAGGCTTGAAGTATATTTCTATGGACGGTTGCTGCACATTTTGAAGACGTGATTCAATAAATTTTTGGATTGGACTGGACATTTGATACAATTGATGTTAAATTCATATGATGTATCTTCTTTAAGAATACTCACTAGAGTTTTAACATATATTGACATGTGAAGTGGTTAATAGTAGGACGTGGGGCCTCACATTGCGTGTATCAATTGTTGGGTTTATTATTAACCTTTAAGGAATGGGTGTTTTCCCTTGTGTAGGCACCCCGTAATCATGTACTCGGCCAACTTGTATCCTGAGCGCCACTAGTCCCCTGTGATTACACCCCAACAATTATATTCAGTAGCTCCTTCCTGGAGCCTGGACCAAGCATGCGTTCTTCCTTGTCTTTTTGCATGCCACTATTTTTTTAAATATTATAAGTGTTTCAGTATTATTAACGGTCATGCGATGTGCTATCCTACTTTTAACACAGGCATACACTTTCACCCTATCTGCCATCTCTACTGATGCTTAATTACTTACACCCACAACTTTACTACTCTGCTTCAAGCTACTCCACCCTAAGCTCTGCCACTCCACACCACTAATGGTTTGCCATGCTCAACATCAGCCACACTGCTGTACAACGTGACTAAAAGTAATTGGCAAAGCCAATATGTCTGGCATAGCTGTAACCCATCGGCTTCGCCAATGCTTGTTTTTTATATGGTTGTCTACGAATGTGAGGGTGTTGGAGTAGCTTTGTTTAAATTTGTTTCATGTAGTTCAGTGAAATAAATGGCTAGTTGTATATAGTGTCCGTGGATAAACAGGTGGTATTAAAAGAAGGTGAATTTATGTTGAGAGTGTGAGTGGCTGTAAAAAAAAAAGTGAATGGATAGGTGGTGGAATGGCAAGCATCTGGATGGCTGGTATGACAAAGTATGTAGTGAGTTGTGTTGAGTAAACGCTGAAAGCAGCTGTGTGCAAGATTGAGCAATAGGGAGTGAGTGATGATTTTTTTATGTTACAGGGATTTCTGTTGGATGGTGTGTGTGGCTTGTGTGGTAAAAGGCCCTCACTGACTAATTATTGGTAGGTGATATGGAATGGATGTGGAGTAATAGTAAGGAGTAGTAAGTGATGCCACTTGGCTATATTGGTAGGCTATGGGTACCTGGTGGTGTAGCAGATTACTGTTGATGTTGGCCACTCTGGGCCCCTTCAATGCTCTGTTAACACTGTATTGACTGCACTACTGATAAGTAGGCCCCTATCTAGAGTAAGCCTTGACTGCTTGACTTTGCTATTGCTAGAGAGGTAAGTGCCCAAAAGATTAACTTATTTAACCAACTGGAATGTAAAAGTACTTGCAGCCCATGGACACTAACAGTAAACAAGAGTGCCAGCAGATAGTGCCCAGTAACCACTGACTGACTCTCACCCCAAGAATAGGTCCTCTGGAGAAGTGAACCTGTAGGTTTTTTTCTTTTGAGCGCAACTTTTAATATATTTTAAACAGACAATTATACTCTCGGTTGTAAATAGGGCACTATTAATACAATGATGTTCCTGTTTTTCCATGCAAGACTAAATCAAAAATTTGCTCCGAAAGCACGCGATTTGGAAGGACAATGGTTAAGAATGTAGCACTTGGACTTTCTCCAGTGGAGGGACAAACACATTCAGAGGAAGTGAAGTGCCAAAGAAAAGCAGAGAAATGAGAGTGACGACGAAACCTACCAATGTTAAGCAATGGGAGGGCTCTAAGCCCCCCGTAAGTAAACAAAATGTTTTGCAAGCCACAGTGCATACACTATCTCAGACGACACCAAAAAAGTATGGGTTGAAAACAGGGTGGAAGTCTGGAAGGGGACACTAACCTCAAATTTATCAGTAAACACGTTTCACCTTGAGATTTGAAACAATGCTTTGCAATTTAGGCCTATGAGACTTGTGCATTTTTGGTTCTTGCTTGTGTGATACATTTGTACTGTGCACCACCTGCTGTTTTATAGTTGTGTTCACTTCAGTGTGAATAACATTTTTCTCACCCAGAGGTCAACTTTTGTCATTCTGGCTAGCTGGGTAGTACTTCATGCCTCATAGACCTTTGGTGCCTGGGCCTATTTTCTTGCGTTCCCATATCACCAGGACTGTCAAGGAAAGTGATACCAACTGCAAAATCGTATAGGATAGAAAGACAACAATGGTTTATTTCTTGGTAAATGGTGAGAGGAGTGTAAGCTGTCCAAAAATATAGTATTCAGCAGCAATTAGAGAAGCTGGTGCCTCCTTCAGCACCATTTTTGTGGCTACGGGTTCCTGTGTCATTTCATTATATAGTCTGCAGAGTTCATAACTCCAATGTTGACCTCCACTTTCCCAGTGATTTTTCTCAAACCTGTTATTTCTTTGGAAGATTACATACCACACAGTGCTTAATTTGCAAATACAAAGGTGCTGGTGCCGAAAGCCCTCCTTTTAAACACGCGGCTGCTGCAATTAAATGTGTGAACATGGAATACTGAGGCGGCGTAATTCTGAAGCCATCTCGGGCCTCTTCAATACGTTTACAGCCACTCGCTGCCCCTTCAGCTCACTCTTACAGCTTTTTACTTTCTCCCTCCGCTTTTTAGTTTTTCCCTCCATCCGTCTTTCCTATATGTGTTTTTTGCTCGCAGCAAATGCTCGAGGCATAAGAATAAGCCCCGACCCTCAAAAATAAGTGCACGTGCTCAGCACCAGAAACAACAAGCACAAATTAAGCACTGATACCACAGATTTATAGTCATTGTAATTGTATTTATATAGTGATTACTACCTACGACGACGTGACAAAGCACTTTTCAGTGAGTAACACGCTCAAGTAGATAAGCAGATACGCCTTAGATTTCATCTATGGCGACCATCTTAAATTGGAAATAGAGTCTTTTGTCTAGTCTGATTCAGTCTGTGTTTTAACAAAGGACCTATTTGTCACTGAAAGTTAAAGTCAGCAGTCCCAATTCCAGAAACTTGCATCCATTGACGTCGAATACCTCTTGAAGGAGCACAACATCCTACAGTTTGGGAGGACACCAGTGGTATATGAACCTTGTATGACCAACTCTTCATATCAAAGATATTCTATATCAATTTTGTAAAATAGGGTCGTTTATAGTAAAATGAAACAACCCATTTCTCTGTTTTTTTTCACTGTCGAAAGATCTACTCTTTAGATTCATGAATGTCTAACCAATCACCCCTGTGACAATTCTTTAAAGGACGAACTGAAGTGCATTTTGGGAATTGTGGTCCATGTTTATGGTACTAACAGGCAGTAATTACTTGTGTCTCTAAATCTCAGGCTGTCACGAAGGAAGGAGTCAGGCTAGTAGGATCCCTGCTGTCCTCCACTGGATATGTTTTGTCAGCTTAAAATATGGTTTAACATTGTTTTTGTGCAATGGATCGTCGCTGTGTAAACTGCTAATCGTTTTTAAATGAACTGTCAACAATACTGATGTATGTTAAAGGTTGGATGCTTTCACTTCTCATCAAACTTGCTATATTTTATGATACAAATAGCAGCACTTCACTGCAGATTTACAATGATTTGTCTACTTAATAAAAAGGAAAGACACACACCACTGGCATTTTGTAGGGCTACACTTGAAATGATCCAACTGCATACAGAACTATGAAGCTTTCAAGGGATATGTCAGCGGCAATACATTTGACTGTGGGTAAGAATGGGAAACCTATTGTAGTTTCTCAAGAACAAAGTGCGTTTATTCAGTCTCAGTTCCCACCAAATTCTCAGGACAAATTACTTTGAAGGAACCTGCCAAGGCGTGAGAAGGCTTTATATGCCCCTTTCACACTCCTCCCACCCCCAGCGGCGGTAGCTATCAATCATGCTTAGTGGGGCAAAAGGGAGGGTTTGTGCAGGGGGGTGTTCGCACAGGGGGCGGGGGAATAATAAAAAGAAAACAAGCATTTGCAATGCAATAGGTCTCGCATTTGCGAGAGTTAGAGTTATTGGCGTTGTAAATGCATAATTTGATTTTTCTTGCCACATAAATTGGTCAACCCTACCTCATAACTTAGTCCTTTCTTGCCACATAATTCCAGAGGCCCCGCATATAACTGAAGCACTTCCATTTACCTTCTTCCTCTATCTGCAGCAAAAAATGAAAATGTTGCTGTTTAGCATCCTAATTTAAATCTGCCACGCTAATGCCAATGAAATACCACTTTCACCACCCCACCATTGGAGTTGATGGCTGGCTAAAACAATTCCCAAAAAAAGACCCAAGACAGCCAAGACGGAGTAACAAGAGAAATAAACTAGAAGGTTCACCCAAACATATCAAGAGTGTTCAAACAGTCTTAGTGTAATAAGGATGTTACGTTGGCCTAAATCATGGTCATAACTGCAATAAGGAGGGATTAATAAAACATACAATAATCATGTAAACCCTATTAAAACTGTTATCAGAAATAATTTTTGGTTATTGGACTGTAATGCTCAAAACAGCCCCTAGAGAGCACCACAACAAAAATAGCATTTGGAAGAAACATGGCTGTGTAACTGTACAGTCAGCCCCTAGAGAGCATAACCACATGAAAACAGAATGGTAGGAACACAGTGTAACCATATATTTAGCTCTTAAACAGCATAGTACATTACACATTTTCAAGACTAGAAGGCTTAGAAGAATAACATTACAAACAAAACCATTAAGTCCAAATTACTCCCAGCTGTAAAAACAATCATTCCAATCAGAGAGCTTTAAAGACACTGAATGGTGGGTGAGATTATTATTTTGGGGTCCCCATTAACCTAGTGTGGGACTAAGAGATGATCTAGAGAGAAAGAGCATGTAGTGGTGAACGTTTTGAAGGTGGTCCCATTGTCCTAGAACCACCACAGGCTGAGTTATGAATAAAAATGCTTTTTTTATAGGAGTGCCTCTCAAAGCATCATGGGACGAGTTTCCCGAGAGCAGTGAATATTGTAGTATTGGCTCTCCCACTGTGCCGGGAGAGCCGCTTTGAGGATTTCTATGTTTTTTCTTATGAAACAGCTGCAGTTTATAGATTTTTGAACTTCTAAACATGGGAAGAATTTAGGAATGGGTTACTCCGATTTGGTAACAGTGTGACGTAACTGGTTATCAGAAATTCATTTTTGGCATTATACTGTAATACTCAAAACAGCCACTAGAGGACACCACAAAAAAAAATAACTTTTGGAAGAAACATGGTCATGTAACCATACAGTCAACCTCTAGAGAGCATAGCCATATGAAAAAAGAACAGCAGAAAGTAATGCAGAGTAAATATATATTTGACCTCTAGAGAGCATAGTACATTACCCATTTTCAGGACTAGCAGACCTAGAAAATTATTACAAACAAAGCCCTTAAAACACAAAATACTCCCAGATGTAAAACAAAAACTCCAACCATGACAGAGCTTAAAAAGACACCGAATGGTGGGAGAGGTTATTATTTTGTGGTCCCCACCAACCTAGTGTAGGGACCCAAAGATGAGCTAGACAGAAAGAGCACATTGTGGTGAACATTTTGAGGGTGGTCCTATTGTCCTAGGACCACCAAAGGCTGAATCATGGAGCAAAACTGTTTTGTAAGAGAAATGTCCTGCAAAGCATTATGGCACGAGTTTCCAAGTTTTCCCGTGTGCAGCGAACATTGTAGTATCGGCTCTCCCGCTGTGCCGGGACAGCCGCTTTGAGGATTTCTGTGTTTTTTTCTTATGAAACAGTTGCAGTTTGTATATTTTTCAACTGTTAAACCTGGGAAGAATTTAGGAATGGGGTTACTGTGATTCTATAACAATGTGACGTAACTGGTGCTTATGCAAAGTGCACCAATACCTCTGATCGGGTTCACGCTTCAAACTGCCATGGCCACCACTGAGCGCAAAGGGAGAGACAAAAGAAAAATGTAAATGTCTCCAATTCAGTATCAGTGCCACGTAATTCGCAGTCATGCAAAGTGCTCCAATAACTCCGATTGAGTTTGTGCTATATTGAACTTCAAAGTACAATGACCACCATAGAGTGCAAAGAGGAGAGACAAAAGAAAAAAGTAGTGCGCCCACACTAAAGTATATGGCCAATCATGTAATTATCCATGTAACAGGGTCAGTCAGCAAAACAGCCTCAAGGCGGGACAAACTTAAAGCATGTACCTACGAAATCAAGAGAATTTTGAAAGGCAGGCCCAGGAACGAATGAAAGTGATGGATGTGAGATGGGCATGGTCAAAGCCCACCGAATACATTACACGTTGATAAGAGCAGCACTTACATGTTGCTAGGCTCGACAAAAAAATTACAATATATTGAACTGATTCGGTCATAATTATGCAGCCTAATATGGATTTTCTAGCATGTTAATTTAGTAAACCCTGCCACATAAATTGGCCCTATCTTGCCATGCAATTGCAGTGTTCTTGCCTGTAGCCTACACATTAATGCTGGCAGAGTGGCTCAGCGAGTTAATGTTTACCATTGAAATATGCAGTGATCTGCAGGTTGTGAGTTCAAATGGCAGGAAGCTCAATTCATCCCTCCATTGTTCTGGTAAGTAAGCAAACTGCGTACCATTAATATGGGCAATACTAACACCTGATTTTTACAGTGCTTAGAAACTGCAGAAGTTATTTATGAAGCACTGCATTAAAAATAAGTTATAGCACATATGTCTGCAGCCAGTGCATGAGTCTGTTGAGCTATCTCAAAAGCTAGATTCTCTTTAGCATGTCAGGGAGCAGGGTTCAGAGCGTTTGGTGAATCATTTGGAAAAGATAAAACTCCTGAACCTTCTTCTTTTCTGCACACCTTGCAAAAGAGCATACCATAGGGTGGATGGGTTCCCAAGTGCTACTTTCCCACCTGAGTTCACGCTTTATTTAATAATATGGCAATATTTATCTATGTAACCTTTTTGGACCTGCCATTCAGTCGCTTGGTGGCATTTTTCATTGCTGAGTTTCTGGTAGCATTAGTCAATCTAAGTTACATGTTTTAATTTAAAACACTTTTGATTAAATAGTTATTATTTCTTTTCTCTACTGGTGCTGGTGGACGCGGCCCTGTGCTTGGTCTTGCGTGCGCTGCCGTTTGAGGTAGAAAGAAATGAGATTGAGGGGTCATAGGGTAGGTGGAAGGAAGAATTCATCCTCCTTTCCAAACTGAGATAGTGAGATTCCAAAAAAGGGCAAACATGCCTCGAGGCAAAACATACAATGAGGGGAAAAAAGTACATCTCCTTTAACTCATAAGAGTCTCACAAAATGCTGAAATCCCCCTGAAACAAGTCATTGTAATAAAATATTGATCTCTCACAAAATGGTGAAATCCCCATGAAATAAGTCATAGTAATAAAATATTGATCTATGCAAATTTTGGTTAAAAACAAAAACTGAATTATATTTTGCCACTTGCATCACATTATTAATCAGATTAATTGAACTTGTTATATCGAGCCATAAGCATGAGAGCTGAATTGGCTGGTTTGACCAAGAGACTGCTGCTTGCACTCCTCTCTCTACAGCAGGCGTTAAACCACTGTGAATGCAAAAGGGGACAATGAGTGAATCTTGGGGAGTTCAAATCAAATGACGTTAAAATGTGTCAATAGTAGAACCCGATGCTGGAAGAGCAAGAGGAAAGCTGAGGTGCAGAGTAAGAAGAAGCGATGCTCAGTATTAAAGGGGGACTTTAGTGGGTTGAAACATATGCTAACTGGACTAACACTACTTTCTTACCCTGTGCCAATTTTACACATACATATGTATGTATTGGTAGTTGTATAGTGAAAAACTAGTTAGGAAATAATATTACTGAACATTATACATTTTGGGCCATATTTATACTCTGGTTGCGCCGAATTTGCGTCGTTTTTTTCGACGCAAATTCGACGCAGAACTAACGCCAACTAACGCCATATTTATACTCTGGCGTTAGACGCTTCGGGCGCCAAAGTGCCCGGAGTGTGCGTCATTTTTTAGCGTGAACCCCTTCCTTGCGTTAATGATATGCAAGGGAGGCGTTCCCGTCTTAAAAAATGACTCCCAGGCCTTTACGTGGTATTTATACTCCCGGGCAAAAGAGACGCCCGGGAGTGGGCGTGGCCAAAAACGGCGCATTTGCGCCGCTTTTTAACGCCTGGGTCAGGGATGGCGTTAAGGGACAAGTGGGCTCAAAATGAGCCCAGAGTGCCCTCCCCTGCCCCCAGGGACCCCCCCCTGCCACCCTTGCCCACCCCAGGAGGACACCCAAGGACGGAGGGACCCATCCCATGGACATTAAGGTAAGTTCAGGTAAGTATTTTTTTTTTTAATTTTTGTGGCATAGGGGGGCCTGATTTGTGCCCCCCTACATGCCACTATGCCCAATGACCATGCCCAGGGGACATAAGTCCCCTGGGCATGGCCATTGGGCAAGGGGGCATGACTCCTATCTTTACAATGATAGGAGTCATGTTGATGGGGGATGGGCGTCGAAAAAAAATGGCGCAAGTCGGGTTAAGACGATTTTTTAGCGTCAACCGGACTTGCGCCATTTTAAGACGCCCTAACGTCATTTTTTCCCAACGCCGGCGCTGCCTGGTCTACGTGGTTTTTTTCCACGCACACCAGGCAGCGCCGGTCTGATTGCGCCGTCTAACGCCATTCCATAAATACGGCGCCCGCATGGCGCTTCAGAATGGCGTTAGACGGCGCAAAATATTTTGACGCTAAACTGCGTTAGCGCAGTTTAGCGTCAAAAAGTATAAATATGGGCCTTTATACGTTGGATTCCTGCAGGTCAACTACAACTGTTGTTTTATAGTGCCACACAAGTTAAAAAAAAAGAGACACCAACACAGCTCACCCCATCACCAGAGAGGCTGCTCAAAGGTTTAAGGGCATGTATGTTCAAGAAACAGCCCACTGGCTAGAGGCTTCCTGCCACCTCAAGCATGCAACAGACACCTCATTATTCATGACTGCCTAATGAGCGATCACACCTGAAGCGCATGCTTTGAAAGTGTTACATGTATTATTTGGGCATTACAAGGGTGAGTAAAAGATCAAACATGTAGGAAGAAATAAAACAGTCCTTTAATCATTGGTGAACTCGTTTTGCACTGTTATGTGTCGATATAGTTCAGATATGACATTAGGAAGCAGGTACTATATGAAATGTAGATTTTCCTAGTTCATGACGGAAAGTCTTAATTTTATTAAAGACACGGAGGCGAGTATTATGCGTTCTCTTCTTGCTTTATTAAAACAGCAGTCAAGACAAAAAAGACTACAAATTCCATGAGGCTAACACAGACAGCCAATGGGATTGAAAACGTAGTATAGAACAGGTTGACCAATAACAGTATTCCCCATGCTATTGTGACGTCACTTGACTGCAAGCAGCCCTCTTTTCTTGCAAATAAAGTCAATTGCTGAATAAAAGTGGAAACAGCGTACAAAGAATAAACAATGCCATAAGAAAAGCAAACACATCAGAAGTAAAGTCCAAAATTCTACAAATGAAGGCATATTCGGTGAAGGCAGGACAGGATCCTGAACTTGTAGTGAGTGAAGGATTCGCCAGATGTGAGGATATCATATTAGGATGCTGATGGAGTGGCCGGACTTGGCGCTGAAAGAAAGGGAGGGAGAACAGTATTTATTACCAGTGGTAGGATAATACTCGCCTCCGTGTCTTTAATAAAATTAAGACTTTCCGTCATGAACTAGGAAAATCTACATTTTATGACAAGACCGGAGGCTCCTATTATGCGAGTTTAAAGCATATTAATTACATTAAATGAAAGATCATCAAGAGGTTTACAATAAAAGACTCTAAATGTATTGTCATTAGACCAGTCTGCAGATTTTAGAATATCCTCTAAACGGGAACCCGCCCAGAAAGCTTTGGAAGCCATTGCCCCTCTGGTAGAATGAGCTCCAAATCTGGAAATATCGATACCAGCTAGGGACATAATCCATTTCACCCAACGAGCTAAGGTGGCAGATGAAACCGGGTGGTAAGGTTTCCTAAAAGAAATAAGTAATTGGGAGGAGGATGTTCTCAAATTTGCAGTCGTTTGTTCATAAACTTTAAGGCATCGGCCTACACATAATTTTGGTTGCTGTGGGAAATAAGGATAAAAAACTGACGATAAATTGGTTTTGGTACGTCGAACAACCGAAAATAATACCCCCGAAGGGGTAAACTGACGGTTGGAGACGTCAAGTGCTTTTACATCAGATAAATGTTTAACCCCTTCGCTGCCAGGCCTTTTCCCCCTCCTGTCCCGGGCCTTTTTTTGCCTATTTGGGGCAGTTCGCGCTTAGGCCCTCATAACTTTTTGTCCACATAAGCTAACCAAGCCAAATTTGCGTACTTTTTTTCCAACATCCTAGGGATTCTAGAGGTACCCGGACTTTGTGGGTTCCCTTGAAGGAGGCCAAGAAATTGGCCAAAATACAGTGAAAATTTCGTTTTTTTCAAAAAAATTGGAAAAAGTGGCTGCAGAAAAAGGCTTGTGGTTTTTCCCCTGAAAATGGCATCAACAAAGGGTTTGCGGTGCTAAACTCAGCAGCTTCCCAGCTTTCAGGAACAGGCAGACTTGAATCAGAAAACCCAATTTTTCAACACAATTTTGGCATTTTACTGGGACATACCCCATTTTTGCAGTTTTTTGTGCTTTCAGCCTCCTTCCAGTCAGTGACAGAAATGGGCATGAAACCAATGCTGGATCCCAGAAACCTAAACATTTCTGAAAAGTAGACAAAATTCTGAATTCAGCAAGGGGTCATTTGTGTAGATCCTACAAGGGTTTCCTACAGAAAATAACAACTGAAAAAAAAAAATATTGAAATTGAGGTGAAAAAAACATAAATGTTTCTCTACGTTTTACTCGGTAACTTTTCCCTGCAATGTCAGATTATCGAAAGCAATATACCGTTACGTCTGCTGGACTCCTCTGGTTGCGGGGATATATAGGGCTTGTAGGTTCATCAAGAACCCAAGGAACCCAGAGCCAATAAATGAGCTGCACCCTGACGTGCGTTTTCATTCTATACCGGGTATAAAGCAATTCATTTGCTGAAATATAAAGAGTAAAAAATTGCTATCAAGAAAACCTTTGTATTTCCAAAAAGGGCACAAGATAAGGTGTTGAGGAGCAGTGGTTATTTGCACATATCTGAATTCCGGGGAGACCAAACTAGCATGTCAATTACAGGGCATTTCTCAAATAGATGTCTTTTTTACACACTCTCCTATATTTGGAAGGAAAAAATGTAAAGAAAGACAAGGGGCAATAACACTTGTTTTGCTAATCTATGTTCCCCCCAAGTCTCCCGATAAAAAAGATACCTCACTTGTGTGGGTAGGCCTAGCGCCCGCGACAGGAAACGCCCCAAAGCGCAACGTGGACACATCCACATTTTTGGAAGAAAACAGAGGTGTTTTTTGCGAAGTGCCTACCTGTAGATTTTGGCCTCTAGCTCAGCCGGCACCTATGGAAACCTACCAAACCTGTGCATTTCTGAAAACTAGAGACCTAGGGGAATCCAAGGAGGGGTGACTTGCGGGGCTCGGACCAGGTTCTGTTACCCAGAATCCTTTGCAAACCTCAAAATTTGGCTAAAAAAACACATGTTCCTCACATTTCTGTGGCAGAAAGTTCTGGAATCTGAGAGGAGCTACAAATTTCCTTCCACCCAGCGTTCCCCCAAGTCTCCCGATAAAAATGATACCTCACTTGCGTGGGTAGGCCTAGCGCCGGCGACAGGAAACACCCCAAAGCGCAACGTGGACACATCCTAAATTTTGGAAAAAAACAGAGGTGTTTTTTGCGAAGTGCCTACTGGTAGATTTTGGCCTCTAGCTCAGCCGGCACCTAGGGAAACCTACCAAACCTGTGCATTTCTGAAAACTAGAGACCTAGGGGAATCCACGGAGGGGTGACTTGCGGGGCTCGGACCAGGTTCTGTTACCCAGAATCCTTTGCAAACCTCAAAATTTGGCTAAAAAAACACATGTCCCTCATATTTTTGTTACCCAGAATCCTTTGCAAACCTCAAAATTTGGCTAAAAAAACACATGTTCCTCACATTTCTGTGGCAGAAAGTTCTGGAATCTGAGAGGAGCTACAAATTTCCTTCCACCCAGCGTTCCCCCAAGTCTCCCGATAAAAATGATACCTCACTTGCGTGGGTAGGCCTAGCGCCAGCGACAGGAAACACCCCAAAGCGCAACGTGGACACATCCTAAATTTTGGAAAAAAACAGAGGTGTTTTTTGCGAAGTGCCTACCTGTAGATTTGGCCTCTAGCTCAGCCGGCACCTAGGGAAACCTACCAAACCTGTGCATTTCTGAAAACTAGAGACCTAGGGGAATCCAAGGAGGGGTGACTTGCGGGGCTCGGACCAGGTTCTGTTACCCAGAATCCTTTGCAAACCTCAAAATTTGGCTAAAAAAACACATGTCCCTCATATTTTTGTGGCAGAAAGTTCTGGAATCTGAGAGGAGCTACAAATTTCCTTCCACCCAGCGTTCCCCCAAGTCTCCCGATAAAAATGATACCTCACTTGCGTGGGTAGGCCTAGAGCCGGCGACAGGAAACACCCCAAAGCGCAACGTGGACACATCCTAAATTTTGGAAAAAAACAGAGGTGTTTTTTGCGAAGTGCCTACCTGTAGATTTGGCCTCTAGCTCAGCCGGCACCTAGGGAAACCTACCAAACCTGTGCATTTCTGAAAACTAGAGACCTAGGGGAATCCAAGGAGGGGTGACTTGCGGGGCTCGGACCAGGTTCTGTTACCCAGAATCCTTTGCAAACCTCAAAATTTGGCTAAAAAAACACATGTCCCTCAAATTTCTGTGGCAGAAAGTTCTGGAATCTGAGAGGAGCTACAAATTTCCTTCCACCCAGCGTTCCCCCAAGTCTCCCGATAAAAATGATACCTCACTTGTGTGGGTAGGCCTAGCGCCGGCGACAGGAAACACCCCAAAGCGCAACGTGGACACATCCTAAATTTTGGAAAAAAACAGAGGTGTTTTTTGCGAAGTGCCTACCTGTAGATTTTGGCCTCTAGCTCAGCCGGCACCTAGGGAAACCTACCAAACCTGTGCATTTCTGAAAACTAGAGACCTAGGGGAATCCAAGGAGGGGTGACTTGCGGGGCTCGGACCAGGTTCTGTTACCCAGAATCCTTTGCAAACCTCAAAATTTGGCTAAAAAAACACATGTCCCTCACATTTCTGTGGCAGAAAGTTCTGGAATCTGAGAGGAGCTACAAATTTCCTTCCACCCAGCGTTCCCCCAAGTCTCCCGATAAAAATGATACCTCACTTGCGTGGGTAGGCCTAGCGCCGGCGACAGGAAACACCCCAAAGCGCAACGTGGACACATCCTAAATTTTGGAAAAAAACAGAGGTGTTTTTTGCGAAGTGCCTACCTGTAGATTTTGGCCTCTAGCTCAGCCGGCACCTTGGGAAACCTACCAAACCTGTGCATTTCTGAAAACTAGAGACCTAGGGGAATCCAAGGAGGGGTGACTTGCGGGGCTCGGACCAGGTTCTGTTACCCAGAATCCTTTGCAAACCTCAGAATTTGGCTAAAAAAACACATGTCCCTCACATTTCTGTGGCAGAAAGTTCTGGAAACTGAGAGGAGCTACAAATTTCCTTCCACCCAGCGTTCCCCCAAGTCTCCCGATAAAAATGATACCTCACTTGCGTGGGTAGGCCTAGCGCCGGCGACAGGAAACACCCCAAAGCGCAACGTGGACACATCCTAAATTTTGGAAAAAAACAGAGGTGTTTTTTGCGAAGTGCCTACCTGTAGATTTTGGCCTCTAGCTCAGCCGGCACCTAGGGAAACCTATGAAACCTGTGCATTTCTGAAAACTAGAGACCTAGGGGAATCCAAGGAGGGGTGACTTGCGGGGCTCGGACCTGGTTCTGTTACCCAGAATCCTTTGCAAACCTCAAAATTTGGCTAAAAAAACACATGTCCCTCACATTTTTGTGGCGGAAAGTTCTGGAATCTGAGAGGAGCTACAAATTTCCTTCCACCCAGCGTTCCCCCAAGTCTCCCGATAAAAATGATACCTCACTTGCGTGGGTAGGCCTAGCGCCGGTGACAGGAAACACCCCAAAGCGCAACGTGGACACATCCTAAATTTTGGAAAAAAACAGAGGTGTTTTTTGCGAAGTGCCTACCTGTAGATTTTGGCCTCTAGCTCAGCCGGCACCTAGGGAAACCTACCAAACCTGTGCATTTCTGAAAACTAGAGACCTAGGGGAATCCAAGGAGGGGTGACTTGCGGGGCTCGGACCAGGTTCTGTTACCCAGAATCCTTTGCAAACCTCAAAATTTGGCTAAAAAAACGCATGTCCCTCACATTTCTGTGGCAGAAAGTTCTGGAATCTGAGAGGAGCTACAAATTTCCTTCCACCCAGCGTTCCCCCAAGTCTCCCGATAAAAATGATACCTCACTTGTGTGGGTAGGCCTAGCGCCCGCGACAGGAAACGCCCCATTAGCGCAACGTGGACACATCACAGAAAATAGACCTGTTTTTAGCAAAGTGCCTACCTGTAGATTTTGGCCTCTAGCTCAGCCGCCACCTAGGGAAACCTACCAAACCTGTGCATTTCTGAAAACTAGAGACCTGTGGGAATCCAAGATGGGTGACTTGTGTGGCTGGGACCAGGTTCTGTTACCCAGAATCCTTTGCAAACCTCAAAATGTGGCTAAAAAAACACATGTTCCTCACATTTCTGTGGCAGAAAGTTCTGGAATCTGAGAGGAGCCACAAATTTCCTTCCACCCAGCGTTCCCCCACGTCTCCCGATAAAAATGATACCTCACTTGTGTGGGTAGGCCTAGCGCTTGCGACAGGAAATGGCCCAAAACACAACGTGGACACATCACATTTTTTCATAGAAAACAGTGCCTACGTGTGGATTTTGGCCTCTAGCTCAGCCGGCACCTGGGGAAACCTAGCAAACCAGCGCATTTTTGAAAACTAGAGACCTAGGGGAATCCAAGATGGGGTGATTTGTGGGGCTCTGACCAGGTTCTGTTACCCAGAATCCTTTGCAAACATCAAAATCTGGCTAAAAAACACTTTTTCCTCTCATTTCGGCGACAGAAAGTTCTGGAATCTGAGAGGAGCCACAAATTTCCTTCCACCCAGCGTTCCCCTAAGTCTCTCAATAAAAATGGTACCTCACTTGTGTGGGTAGGCCTAGCGCCCACAAAAGGAAATGGCCCAAAACACAACGTGGACACAACATATTTTTTCACAGAAAACAGAGGCGTTTTTTGCAAAGTGCCTACCTGTGGATTTTGGCCTCTAGCTCAGCCGGCCCGGGGGGGGGGGGGAAATGCCCTAAAATAAATTTGACCCCCCACCCCCCCAAACCCCCCCTGCCCAGGTGCGACCCTTGCCTACGGGGTCGCTACCCCTGCGTGACATTGGCGCCAAAAAACAAATTCCCGGTGCCTAGTGGTTTCTGCCCCCTTGGGGGCAGATTGACCTAAAATCTACCAATCTGCCCCCAAGGGGGGCAGAAATGGTCTAAACACAGTTTGCCCCCCCAGGGTAGCGACCCTTGCCTGATGGGTCGCTCACCATCTCTAAAAAAACAAACATACAAAAAAAAAAAACACACAAAAAAAATTTGCCCTGGCGCCTAGAGGTTTCTGCCCCCCCCTGGTGGCAGATCGGCCTAATAATAGGCCGATCTGCCCCCAGGGGGGGCAGAAATGGCCTAAAATAAATTTGCCCCCCGAACATCCACCCCCCGCCCCCGGAGCGACCCTTGCCTATGGGGTCGCTCCCCCTGCGTGACATTGGCGCCAAAAAACAAATCCCCGGTGTCTAGTGGTTTCTGCCCCCTTGGGGCAGATTGACCTAAAATCTACCAATCTGCCCCCAAGGGGGGCAGAAATGGTCTAAACACAATTTGCCCCCCAGGGGAGCGACCCTTGCCTGATGGGTCGCTCCCCATCTCTAAAAAAAACCAAACAAACAAAAAAAAAACACAAAAAAAATATTTGCCCTGGCAACAAGAGGTTTCTGCCCCCCATGGGGGCAGACCGGCCTAATAATAGGCCGATCTGCCCCCAGGGGGGGCAGAAATGGCCTAAAATAAATTTGCCCCCGAACACCCAACCCCACCCCCCCCCGGAGCGACCCTTGCCTACGGGGTCGCTCCCCCTGCGTGACATTGGTGCCAAAAAACAAATCCCCGGTGCCTAGTGGTTTCTGCCCCCTTGGGGCAGATTGACCTAAAATCGACCAATCTGTCCCCAAGGGGGGCAGAAATGGTCTAAACACAATTTGCCCCCAGGGGAGCGACCCTTGCCTGATTTTTTTTTTTGCCCTGGCAACAAGAGGTTTCTGCCTAGCCTGGGGGCAGATCGGCCTAAAATAATTTTGCCCCCCCCCACCCCTACCCCCCCACGGGGAGCGACCCTTGACTACAAGGTCGCTCCCCTTGTGTGACGGCGCAAAATAAAGATCCCTGGTGCCTAGTGGTTTCTGCCCCCCTTGGGGGCAGATTGACCTAAAATCGGCCGATCTGCCCCCAAAGCGGGCAGAAATGGCCTAAATACATTTTGCCCCTCCAGGGGAGCGACCCTTGTCCAAGGGGGTCGCTCCCCATCTGTAAAACAGAAAAACAAAAAAATCCCTGGTGCCTAGTGGTTTCTGCCCCCCCTTGGGGGCAGATCAGCCGAATCAAAATAGGCTGATCTACCCCCCCCAGGGGGGCAGAAATGGCCTAAAATAATCCCCCCCCCCCCCCAGGGAGCGACCCTTGCCTAAGGGGTCGCTCCCCTTGCGTGAAATTCATGCAAAAAAAAAAACTCCCTGGTGTCTAATGGTTTCTGCCCCCCTTGGGGGCAGATTGGCCTCATCAAAATAGGCCAATCTGCCCCCAAGGGGGGCAGAAATGGCCTAAATATAATTTGCCCCCTAGGGGAGCGACCCTTGCCTAAGGGGTCGCTCCCCACCTAAAAAAAAAAGAAAACATAACAAAAAGAAAAAAAAGAAAAAAAAAGATCCCTGGTGCCTAGAGGTTTCTGCCCCCCCTGGGGGCAGATCGGCCTAATAATAGGCCGATGTGTCCCCAGGAGGGGCATTTTTTTGGGAAGGCCTTTTCTGCCAAAGGGGTCGCTTCGTTGCGTGACATTCGCGCGCAAAAACAAACTCCCTGGTGTCTAATGGTTTCTGCCCCCCTTGGGGGCAGATTGGCCTTATCAAAATAGGCCAATCTGCCCCCAAGGGGGGCAGAAATGGCCTAAATATAATTTGCCCCCTAGGGGAGCGACCCTTGCCTAAGGGGTCGCTCCCCACCTAAAAAAAAAAGAAAACATAACAAAAAGAAAAAAAAGAAAAAAAAAGATCCCTGGTGCCTAGAGGTTTCTGCCCCCCCTGGGGGCAGATCGGCCTAATAATAGGCCGATGTGTCCCCAGGGGGGGCATTTTTTTGGGAAGGCCTTTTCTGCCAAAGGGGTCGCTTCGTTGCGTGACATTCGCGCGCAAAAACAAACTCCCTGGTGTCTAATGGTTTCTGCCCCCCTTGGGGGCAGATTGGCCTTATCAAAATAGGCCAATCTGCCCCCAAGGCCTAAATATATATTGCCCCGTAGGGGAGCGACCCTTGCCTAAGGGATCGCTCCCCACCTAAAAAAAAAGAAATCATCACAAAAAAAAAAAAAAAAAAAAAAAGGTCCCTGGTGCCTAGAGGTTTCTGCCCCCCCTGGGGGCAGATCGGCCTAATAATAGGCCAATCTGCCCCCAGGGGGGGCAGAAAAGGCCTTCCTAAAAAAATGCCCCCCTGGGAGCGACCCTTGCCCAAGGGGTCGCTCCCTTTTGCCAATTTCAAGAAAAAAAAAAAAAATCCCTGGTGTCTAGTGGGGTTTCAAAAGCCGGATTGCAAGCAATCCGGCTTTTGAAACCTGTGAGAGACTTCAAAGGGAAGGAAATACATTTCCTTCCCTTTGAAGCCTCTCGGGGCCTCCCCCAGGGGATTGAAAAAGAAATGCAAAAGCATTTCTTTTTCAATCGCGCTGGAAGCTCTGCTTCCAGCGCGATGGGGGAGACCCTATGACTAATCAGCGCGCGCTCGCGCGCTGACGTCACAGGGGGGGTTGGGGGGTCGGGGGTGGGAGGGGAAGGGCTTCCCCTTCCATCCCTGACTTGGGGGGGGTGGGGGGGAACCCCACAGAGGGAGCGCTAGCGCTCCCTCTGGGCTCTGTGCACAGGACGTAATGGTTACGTCCTGGGCACAGCAGCACTGTGCCTCAGGACGTAACCATTACGTCCTGGGCACAGAAGGGGTTAATAGAGATTAGACATAATAACATTGTTAACTTAGCAGATATCATTTTAAGAGATAACAACGTGTTATCCGGCCATGAAATTAAAAACTTCAGAACAACATTAACATCCCATAAATGATTGTATTTTGGAAGAGGAGGTTGGGAAAATTTTACTCCCTTTAGTAATCTGCACACCAGTGTGTTGGAAAATGGGTTATTGGTAGGGCAGGTAGGTACCTACACCTAGCAACAAGCCACTAACCTCCACCTAGGTACAGTTAGGTCTCAGTAAATTAATCCCAGCTCAACCCTTGGTAGCTTGGCAACGAGCGTCAAGGCTTAACTTAGGAGACAAAGTGTAAAGCATTCAAATATCACAAAACAGTAATTAAATAAAACGCAGGAAAACGTTTAAAAATCCAAAACCAATTTATAAAAATAGTTTATATTTTTATCTTTAAAATGACACAAAGACGATTAAAATCGGTTCAGGGGAACCGGAGATATGAATTTTTAAAGAATTATTACTTTTCTAGCGCTTAGAAACAAAAAGCGCCAATCGGGTCATCTGGTTGCACCTCGACCGGGGCAAAGTCAAACTTTCAGGCCGACCGCGATGGAGCCCTGCTCGGCTACAGGTCGCGGGAGGCCTCGGTTAAAAAGTTACCTTCTGACTTAGTCTTTATTTTGAAGTTTTTCTTCACCGGGACGAACCTGCCAGTTGAATCCGACCTCCTGGAGCCCTTGTCCGGATACGCGATGTGGGTTTCCTCGGTGGAGACTTTTACCTTCGGACTTAGTCGTTTTTTCGAGATGAAAATCCTTCGACCGGGGTAAACCTGGATCTTGATCCGACGTCCATGGAGCCCTTCTCGGATACGATGGCTGGGAGGTCCCGGTCAACTTTTTACCTTCGGACTTAGTCTCTTTTTTGGATGTTTTTCTTTACCGGGACGAACCACGAAGTCAGGCCGGGTCGCGGTTGAGGCAAGCCGGCTAGAATTTCCGCAGCGGGTCGGTCCCTCTCTGGAGCTTTTTTCCAAAAATTCTCAAATCTTTTCCAAACTTCTGGGGCTTCACCCAGATGTTCTTTTAAGGTTCTTTTGGGGTCCACAGCTCACCCCAAGGGTCCAGAAGTTCTGTGATGGTCCTTGGGGGGTGCGGACTTCAACTCCCAAGAATGCACCTGGCGCAAACTCCTTTTTGGCCACTGGGCAGTGGTCAACTGGTCTCTTTTTTTCAGGAGTTGGTGCAGGGGACTCTGGTTTAGCAATTTTTCACCTGTAGCAAACAGGGAGTCCCTCCTTGAACCAGTTGAAGCCAGGCAAAGTCCTTCTTGTGGTGAAGCCCAAGTGTGCAGCTGGTGCAGTCCTTCTGAGTGCAGGGTCCAGGTGCAGGCCAGGGGTCCAGCAGGGCAGTCCTTCTTCTCCTTAAGTTCTTTCTTCTTGAAATTTGGTGGGGATCTGAGGTGTGGGTGCAGGTCTGCCAGTTTTATCCTTGCTCCTGGGTGAAAAGCAGGGGGGTCCTGGTTCTCCAATCAGGGACAGGGCCGTCCCCCTGTGATTACCACTTCCTGGGAAGTGTGGCAAAAATCCATCCCAGAAGGCAACAGTCTCTAAAAATCCAACATGGATGAATCTGATTTTTGGAGGTTACATCTGGCTGAGCCCACCCACTGGTGTGGCTAAAAATCATAAACACACCCCTCTCCTGCCCTCTCCTAATCTAACCAAGGGGGCACCTAATTGTCTGGGTGTACTGCCATTTGTTAAATTTTGTTTTGACCAATGACTTTGTGTTTCACCACTGCGCATATTAGTTGCTCAATGTTCACCAGTAGCACATGGTATGTTTTGTTCAGTTTACCCGCCTATGGGCTTTGACATTGCATTAGTCTGTATTCTGCCTATTGGCTTTGACATGGCATTAGCCATTACTTTCTGTATTCAGTTGAGCTGCCTATGGGCTTTGACATTGCATTAGCCATTACATTCTGTATTCTACCTATTGGCTTTGACATGCGGTATCCAGTCTAGCCGCCTATTGGCTTTGACACTGCATTCCTATTGACTTTGACATGATATCATACATTGCATTTTATATTCAGCTCAGCTGCCTATTGGCTTTGACATGACACTAGACATTGCATTTGATATTTAGGTTAGCTGCCTATTGCCTTTAACATGACATTGCATTTGATATCTAGGTTAGCTGCCTATTGCCTTTAACGTGGAGTTAGACATTGCAGTTGAGAATCCAAGCTGTATTTTTCCAAGCTGTGTTTTTGCACCAGAGAACCAAGATGTTTTTCTCACAGTAGACTAGACATGATAAGAGAGAGTACATGGGTGTTGTTCTCTCTGCTTGAGCTTGGGAACAGGAGTAGTCTTGGAGACCTGTCCAGTCTCCAAAAGGCTTGCTCAGTTTCCCAGGTCTGAGAGGAGGGGGCACACCTTTGTAACGAATGTAACAGGCTGCAGAGAGTCAGATTCGAATCTGCCGGACCTCGTGCTGGAGCTTTGCGCCAGCTGCCAGCAATCCCGTGTGGGTAGATGAATCTCTCTTTCTCGCGGCTGACAGGGGTCCTCAGCTTGCAGACCTTAGAAAGATGAAGCTGTGAATAGTTCCCACACGGTGAAGTATTTGTTTTGCTTTGCATTCAATATCTTATAAATATAACCTGCTGTGTATATTGCAAACTGATATATTTTGTTTGATTAACGCGGACTTGAAAGCTACTAATTCGTCATACATAAAATATTGTGGTTGGGGAAGAATTAACAACAATAAAAGTCTTCTTTGACCTCAGAAGTGCATTTCTGTTGTGTTATGTTAGTGCTTAGAAACTAGATAAGAGGAAAGCACTACACTGGGGTTGCAGGATGTGGGGGTGTTGCTGGGTGCTGCAAATGTCCTTCTCTGCCTTTGAAGACCAGTTTGGCAGCCCTCCCCCTTCCTGCCTCACCATCTGCTGAGGGGAGATTCTCTCCCCCAAGCACATTCCTTTGTGTGAAGCCAGGCCACTTCACACCTCATCAAGGCAGCCTGGCAGAAGCTGCTGCAGGCTGGCCAATCAGAGCACAGCAGCAAAAACAATGCAGAGCTGAAATTGGCAACTTTTTAGGTAAAGTCTAAACTTTTTACCTGAACAAGTTATATTAAATCCAACAACTGGAAGTTGTGGGATTTATTACAACAATTAATTTGATACCAAATTCTTGGTATGTAACATTTAAGGAGACTTTAAAATTTTAAATAAAGTCTGCCCATTCTAGCCTATGAAGGCCATTTACTTCAATGAGGGAAAAACGAATTTGGCTGTTTTTACCTCACCAGGGCTTATAAATCTATTTTTATAAAGTCCCTGCTTATAGTTACATGGCACCCAGCCCTAGGGGCACATAGGGCACACCTTAGGGGTGACTTATATGTAAAAATAAGGTAGTTTAAGACTTTGGAAGTACCTTTAATTCCAAAGTCGAATTTGCATATAACTTTAATTTAAAAGCAGCCAGCAAGGCAGGCTTGCTTTTAAAATGACACTGGGCACCTCAGCAGTGCACCTAGGTGTGCACCACCTATGCTGTGGTCCCTAAACCTATATGCCCTACCATATACTAGGGACTTATAGGTAGGTTAACTTAGCCAATTATAATTAGCCTAATTTGCATATCCATTTTACACAGAGCACAGGCCCTGGGACTGGTTAGCAGTACCCAGGGCACCATCAAAGTCAGGAAAACACCAGCAAAAAGAGGAAAATGGGGGCAAAAAGTTATGGGGCCTCTGCAATCAGCCCTGTTTTCTCACACAGTGGATGCTCGCCTATGGGTTTACCGTTGACCTGGATATGATTAGAAGAAATAGCCGACCTATAAAGGTTAATGGTACGAAAAGCCTTACCTTTACTAGCTTCTGCGGCTAGGAAGTTAACTACGAAAATCACATCTGCTGAAAAGGAATCAAGTTGCCTTCCCAAACACCAGCCGTCCCATAAAGCCCAGGCTGCTTTGTAGGCTTTCTTGATACCTGGGGCCCATGAATTTGAGATGTATTGAGAAGCTTCTGACGAAATGACCGGGCTAGATTGGGGATTCCTGAGATCTTCCAGGCGGACAGAGTGAGGATATTGTCTACAATGAGGGGATGTGGCCGATGAAAAGGGTCCAACAGTAAGTCTGGGAAGGAAGGGATTAACAAGGGAAAGTCCACTGAAAGTTCCAGTAGAGTAGGGAACCATACTTGGGATTGCCAGAACGGGACGATGAGAATAAGGGATGCATTCTGACGTCTGGCCTGAGCTAAAACTCTGTTGATCATGATGAAGGGGGGAAAGGCGTAATTGAGGGAGAGAGACCAATTTTGAGAGAAGGCATCTGATGCCAAGGCTAATGGATCTGGACGCCAACTGTAAAATTGGGGAAGTTGAGTGTTCAGACGGGATGCAAACAGATCTATGGAAAACGGACCCCATAAGGAATGGATCTTGTGGAAAACTGAAGGATGAATTTTCCAATCGCTGGAGTCTCGGAGGTGGCGAGAATGCCAGTCTGCGATTGAATTGAGAGCTCCGGGAAGGTACTCTGCATGAACCGAAAGATGGTTTAAAAGGCAAAATTCCCAAAAACTCTTGGCCAGATCCGCCAAAGGTTTTGATTTTGTGCCTCCAAGATGATTTATATACCTGACTGCAGAGATGTTGTCCATCCTGAGGAGTATTGCGCAATGAACTTTGTGCTTTGCTAGGCTTCTGATTGCAAAGGAGCCGGCAAGCATCTCTAAACAATTGATATGCAATTTGGACTCCTCGGAAGACCATGTACCTCCAGTCGATATGGGACCACATCGGGCCCCCCAGCCCAGACGACTTGCATCGGATTCTAAGACAAGATCTGGGGCTGAAGGAAATATACTTTTTCCGTTCCAAGCGTCCAAATGGTCTATCCACCATTGAAGCTCTGTTCGTGACTCTACGTCTAAGGGAATGAGATCGGAGTAAGATAGACCTTTTCTTAAGTGTTGAATCTTCAGTCTTTGAAGGGAACGGTAATGAAGGGGACCTGGAAAAATGGCCTGAATAGATGAGGACAGCAGGCCCACTATTCGAGCTAGGGTTCTGAGTGAGATGAGAGAGCTGCGGAGAATTTGCAGGATCTCTGACTTTATGGATCTTATTTTTGACGTGGGAAGAAGGAGAGTAGCAGAAATGGAATTGATTTGAAATCCTAAGAATTCTATGGTTTGGGAAGGAGTTAGTAGGGACTTCTCTCTGTTTATTATAAAGCCTAGATTCTCTAAAAGAGAGGAGGCTGTTTGTAAGTGGAGTAGAAGAATTTGAGGAGATTGGCTTAAAATTAGGATATCGTCTAGATAAATGAGGAGCCTTATGCCCTAGGATCTTAGGAAAGCTACAACGGGCTTCAATAGCTTGGTGAAACACCAAGGGGCAGATGATAGACCGAAGGGCAGAGGGGTAAAGTGATAGGTTTGGTCGAACCAATGGAACTGAAGGAATCTCCTGGAGTCTGGATGTATCGGGACGACTAAATAGGCATCCTGAAGATCCAGTCTGACCATCCAATCGTTTCGAAGAAGTATGTCCCAGAGGTGCAGAATTGTTTCCATTTTGAAATGTCTGTACACCACAAATTGGTTGAAGTGTTTTAAGTTGATGACTGGACGCATCTTTTTGTTCTTCTTTTGAACTAGAAAGATGGGGCTGGTAAATCCCAAAGGATGTGGTTGGGTGACTGAAATTGCTTGTTTTAGTAACAGGGAATCTACCTCCAGAGAGATTAACTGGATCATTTCTGTGGAGAAATGGGGAGGAGGAATGTAAAATGTTTGAACTGGGGTGGAATACAGTTCTATTGTGTAACCTTGCACAGTATTTAGAACCCATACATCCGCTGTAATTGTTAACCAATTTGAAAGAAAATGGCAGATGCGACCCCCGGTTGGAAAAACACCAAGCTGAGGGCTTACCTGTAGGGTTGGAGGCTTTGGAGTGTCTAAAGGATCTGGAACGATAGCCTCTGCCGCGCTGGGGATAGAACTGCGGTCTAAATTCGTGTTGGTAGGAACCATAATATCCTCTGGAGCCTTGGTTGACGGAACCTCGGCCGGTAAAGCGGCCCCTGCCTCTACCGGCCCTGGCGAAAACCCGTTGGTTAAACATTTTCCTCATAGACTGTTGTGCTTTGTCTAATGAGGTAAATGTGGCCACGTATTTGCTGAGATTTTTGATGAAAGAATCACTGAACAACTGTCCTTCGATATGGATTTGGGGTTGGACCGTTGCCAGATTAATCAATTTAGGGTCCAGTTTAATCAGGAGGCCTTTACGTCTCTCATGTATGAGGGCGGAGTTAGCATTCCCCAGCAGGCAGAAACAACGTTGGACCCATAAGGATAACTCTTCTGGGTCTAGAAAACTGCCATCCAGCCTGGCTGATTCGATCATGTCAAAGATTCTTGTAAGTGGACCTATGACATCCAGTAGTTTGTCCTGACAGGACGACCATGCCTTATCAACTCCCTTACGAGGGTCCTTGCCCTGTTTAGTAAAAAATGTTAATATCTGTTCATCAATGGAGGGAGTGGAAGTAGCTTTGTGTGGAAGGAGGGGACGTGGACATTCGGACTTGAGCTTGGCTCTGGTCTGCTTGTCTAGGGGAGAAAATAATTTCTGAGCCACGTAACGCCCAACATGGTCAGCGGGGAGCCATTCGGTGGAATTGGGTCGAAGTATGTTGGAGGGGTCAAACATGGGAAACCCTTCTGAGTCGAACAAAGGGGGAGAAACAGAAGGACCTTTGGATTTCTTGGGAGGAGGCGAAAACGAATCAGTGTTGTCTTTGTCAGAGACATAAAAATCTGAATCCGCATCTGGGATATCATCATCCGAATTAGGGGTAGAGGTATGGGGAGTGGGGAGGGAAAAGTGGCGTTGATTGGCCTTACGTTTCAAAGGAGGTTTGGAGACCATATTGTTATTCTCCTTGGCAGGAGCCTTGTGAGGAACCGCGTCCTCTGTCATATGTGAGGTAAACTCACTTTCCGTCTGTGCCGGAACCATAGGGTTGGCAGGCTGGCGTTGACTGCATTCCCCCGCAGACTGGGCCGAAGATTTGGATAAAAGGTTAGAAAAATTTGACTCCAAATTCTTGGATAATTTTTGCATAGATGACGCCATAGCCTGTTGAACAGAGGTTTTGATAAAATTACGTAACTCGTTTCTTATGTCCTCAATTTCACTGGGAACACCCTGTTCCATAGATGAGGAATTGGTTTCCATGTTAAGGATAATTAAATAACAAAGGAATTTCTTGTCGGTGAAAAAATGGCTTTAAAATGACAGGAAAAAAAAAATGATATAGGAATTTCCTAAGTGAGCTGGGCAGCCGGGGGTTAACTACCAAGAGGGCTGAATATAAACAAGGAAGAACCCTCCTACACGAGGGCGGGGCCGAGGAAGTTGATGTCGAGAGGAGCAGGAAAGCAGCCGATAAAGGCACAAGGTGAAACGAGGTGAGGAAGCGTTTCGGGCGCTCCGTAGGCTTTCCCTCGTTCGTGTCAGGCAACCGAGTAACGGTTGGACCTGAACGCGAGGAGAATCCTCAAGGGAGCGGCGCGCGCGGCGCGCGTTGCGCATACCAAAATAATTGGAATTCCTGCCTCTGGAGCACCCGGTGAGTGCTGCCAAGGACAGGAAAACAAAACACAAGCGCCTATGAGGTGTAATGCGGCAACATGCCGACAACAACATCAAAATACACTATGTACATATGCATGCCACGTAATAAATATAAGAGAAAGATAAGACGATATAAAAGCGTGACTTATCTTGACTGCAGCAGCAAGAAAAGAGGGCTGCTTGCAGTCAAGTGACGTCACAATAGCATGGGGAATACTGTTATTGGTCAACCTGTTCTATACTACGTTTTCAATCCCATTGGCTGTCTGTGTTAGCCTCATGGGATTTGTAGTCTTTTTTGTCTTGACTGCTGTTTTAATAAAGCAAGAAGAGAACGCATAATAGGAGCCTCCGGTCTTGTCATAAAAGTAGGATTCACATGTCCAACAGCTCTCCGCACCCCACATTCATGCCCAAGTGCAAGACCAAGTTCACCACTGAGTAAATGAAACACCTCTCGACACCTTACGCACAACACTCCATTGTGCTCTGCACAGGCTTCACTATGGCACCTAATCTCTACCAACAGTGCACGACTAACTGGTTAAACTCCTATCCAACCTCGGGAAACATGCTTTGAGGCCCTGAAAGGGAGCTGAATTTCTATACTAATACTGCACAATGGGTCATGCATTCTGCTTCAGCAACACATGCTTGTCCCAGGAAACATTTAAATACACATTCCAAGGCTTTTTTGACGCACAGCCAGAAAGACAAGTGTCTCACTGCAAGTCAATAGCACTATATTATAGTGATAGAGTCACACACAGAATGCTATTGACTGGCCTTAAGAATCAGCAGCATGGGGAAGTTATGCTCAACACAATAAATGGTAACTTTAACACACCTCCCGCTGAAAGCTATGCGCTGGATTTACAAAAGCCCAGTGATTTTAGCAGTCCATGATATGTTAGTGCTAAGCGATGGTGTGAGCTATAGGTTCTTGACATCTGTAGGTGCCTCGGGGCTGTGTCATAGAAAGGGATGCTACGCAAACTGCTTCATTATACACATGCTGTGCGGTTTCCTCTCTGTTCAGGAATCCCCAAGGAGGCATTTCTGCAGCGCGAGATTCTAGTTCTGTGATAGAAACGGCTGCCCTCAGAGGGTGATCTTCACTGTTACTCCAAAGGGTAAATAGAAAACAAACATGGCCCACTTGACCTCTGGTGCCCGCTGCACAGATTTATCAAGAAAGAACTATCAACATGCAAAACTTAAATTCGAAACGCATGGGCGGCGGCCTGGTTTTAATCAGGGTTGATTTTTTTACTTAGTAATGGCTGATTGTGTTTAATTTCAAGAGTGGCTCCCAATAGTTTCGCTTGGCTGGCTGCCTGTGAGTAAGGGCCGCTATGTTACTCCCAGGAGTCATAATCTGGCATGTCCCATGCTTGCTGTGGGAATCAGCACTGTGATTCAGGATAACGAATGCTATGCAGATGTGCCCAAATTTTGCAGGGTCACAATGCCAAAATAACAGAGACCTTTAAATCTGCCGCTTCATTCACGTAGGTCTGGGATTAAACCCGATTTTTTTTAAAAAGCGCACTGAAGTGCCCACGTCACAGACTCAGACAATGGAAGCAGAGCAGTCGGGGCTATATTGGCAACACAAAATGAAAGGATACAGGGCGGGTGGGGAGAAGGAATAACAGCGCTAAGACGTGGCCAGTGATGTTTACACCATCGCGCCTTTTTTAATGGTGGGTGGAGGGCTAACATGAGAATGGGATGGGCAACACAGAAAACAGGTGGGATCAAAAAGTAAACACGCACAATTGAGGAAAGGGGGGGCTGGGAGACAGCAGGTGGATGGGGAGAAACACCGGACTGAGCTAGCAACAAAAGGTGCACTCTGCAGAGTGCTCTAACAAAAATAAACCAGGCACAGCACAGAGCCAACAGAAAATACAGATGACAGGCATGTGCGTGCTATACAATTGATAGTAACATAGAATACCCTTTTGTATTGTATCCTTAACAAGATGCCGCTAAACCCCAGCGAAAGGGGGGGGGGGGGGGGGGGAGAGAGAGAGGAGAGAGAGAGAGAGAAGGGAAGCAATGTAAGGGCATATGGTGTTTTTATTTAGTTAAATAAGCTTGTTTTAGGACCGGTTTATTTAGTCAAACAAGCTAATTAGTAAAAGAAGCTTATTTTAGGAGCAGGGTAGAGGACAGCACTGGAATAAAGCCAAAACAAATGTCAGGGACATGGGAGGAGGTGGGAGGAATGGAATGCTTCAACAAAGCACAAGCGGCTATCAGCCTGAAAGGGAGCACCAAAGAAATGTCACAAATAGTCCCTCACAGCAAAAGATAAAGAAACCAAACTGGAACGATACAGTACTAGGTCACTGCTCTGAAACAGAAAAAGGAGGGAGAAAAAGGCAGAACTGGCCACTGGCGAGCAAGAATTTTTAATGTACAGGGCAACTGACGAATTAAATTGCTTTAACCCACAGTATAAGTATGCTAAAAGTATACACCATGTCAAATTCTAACACTCGCCCTAAAAAAAACAACACCTGCTGCATGCAGCCTTGGTGTTCCTCGTCTCCTTGGTGCTTCTCTGCTTCCTCTCTCCCCAGTATGAGAGAATCACCTGGATTGGGCTGAGCGGCCTGATATGCTGCTCACTTGGGGACTGGGAGCCTGCACTGGTTCTTCACCTGAGCTTTGCAACCCAAGTTCTTAGTTTGCATGTCAGTTTGGCCAGCTTAGTACGGTCGGCCAAACCAACATGCACACTTAGAGTGCATACTACTCCTCCTGCCCTGGTGACGAGGATGGCCCGCCCTCCCCTACACTTAACAGATTGGCCGAGGAGGAAGCAAAAAATAAAATGATAATACAATACTTGTATTCTTCTGCCTTTCAGCAGGGTGGCAACACTCCTCTGTGATAGCAGAGAGGGTGCCCCTGCTCCCCCCTCCTGTTTCCTGCTGCTAATATGACAACAGCCCCCCTGCCCTGCAGAGCTCAGCTGAATTCAGTTATTATTTTTGCAATGGTCTCTCCATACGAATACTTCAAAGACTTAGACTGGCAGGACTTTGTTTGGAATATTATAGTTATGTTTGATGCAGAGCAGAGCAACTTCTGCCTTATTGGTAAAGCTCTTCGACTGTCACTCAGAAGGTGGAAAGTTTAAATCCTAGTATTTCATGGCAGTGTGTTTCTTTATTTCCTTTTCTTTTGACTGTTAAACCTTCGTACTGATGGACCATTTACAACTCTTTGCCATCACGATCCATGGATTGCAAGCCATAGATAGGTCTTGACACAGTATAGTACTGAGTCACCTGTGGTCTAATGGTCACAGTCACAGACCCTCACAGTGAGCGGTGAGTGCTCTGCTCCAGGTGTGTCTGTAGACACCCTCCTCCTTTAATTTCTTTTCAACTCCAAATTTTTAAGGTTCATACTGAAAGCAAATCACACTTGTTTTAATTGACAAATACACTTTTCTATTCACTATGTCCTAGAATATCTCATTCTATGTGTAGCATTTATCAATGCCTAAAAAACCTCCCTTTCTCTACCCTCTCTTTTTTTCAAGGTCTCTCTGCCAATCCATTTCTCTCAATTTCTCTCCCTCTCTCTCAATCTGTCACTTTCTCTCTCTCTCTCTCTCCCATCCCATAATGGTATAGAAGTGAGAGAGAGAGATTGGTATTGCAATGGTTTCGCCATAAAAATATTTCAAAGACTTATACTAGCAAGATCTTTGGTTGGAATGTTATAGTTATGTTTTAAAGATTCTAAATTGGTGTTGGATTTCTGTCGAGTTGTGTCATTTACTTATAGTCCGTGTTGGTAATGTGAAATGCTTTTCACATTTTACTCTAAGCATCCTGATTGCTCTTTGCCACACTACCAGGACTAAGCTGGGGTTTACCATTAGTGAATCCGGGACCCACTACTTGGTATTGTCCTTCACCTTGCTACATTGATGTTACAGCGGTGCAGATCTTAAACTCGTGTCTCACTTTACCACTGCGAGATAAGTACATTTTTGAGAACATGAGAAATCCTCGATTGACTTTTAGACTCAAAAAGTATTTTTTAGATTTTGTCTAAAAAGAAAGGGTAATTGAAATAGCTAGGGCCCTGTGCTACATCCACAGTCCAATATGCCATAACATTTTGTAAAAGAATTTTCAAAGAAGCTAAGGTGGTTAGGAAAAAAGATTCCAAAAGTTAAAAAAATTCCCAACTCCATAGATAAACCAGTGTACAATGGAGAAGGTCCTGAGCCTCGATCAGCCCATCCTCTTCATCCTCAGGATCAATGATCTGAGAGCAATGTGCAAAAGCTAGGGGCATTGGCTTTAGAGCTACTGCCAAGAGAAGAAACCTTGTAGAGGTCCTCACCTCTTTTGAAGAGGAGCGAAAAAGAGAAGAGGCATCCTTCTCAGAATAAGAATCTGTGAGAGAGGAGGAGGAGGAAGCCTTAGTCCCAGTAAGTAAAGGTAAAGGTGGAAAGAATAGTGATCACCTGTCCTTCCCTACACCTCCCTCTCCAGTGGGAAGTGGCATAAGTCACTCTAGCAACCCTTTCCCCAACCACTGACAGAAGAGTGGGACCCTTGAAGATATGTTTCAGCAACTCTCCCTGAAGGAGAAGAGACTTTAACTTGAGGAAAGGAGACTAGCCTTAGAAGAGAAGAGGTCTAGATTGGGATAGTTCCCAGAGATGGTGGCAGCAAAGAAAGTAAGGAAAGTGAGGGTTCTTGTGACACTAAGGTCCTGAAAGGGATTGTCCCTGCGTACAGTGCAGGAGATGATATAGACAAGTAGTTTGCAGCATTTGAGAGAGTATCAGAATGAGGAAGGTTCGTCTACAGCAATGGGGCTCTCTACTTTGGGAGTTATTCCCAGCTAAGAGATAGGCGTCTGACCCTACCTAGGAAATGGCAGAGACCTATCCCCATATGAAAGAGACCCTCATTGAAGGGTTTGGACTCACCACAGAGGAGTTCAGAGTCACGTTTAGGGACAGGCGTAAAGGCCAAGACCAGACCTGGGAGGACTTTGTGGACTCCTCAGTCAAAGACCTAGAGGACTGGAAAAGAGGAATTAAGTTGGCACTTATGAAGGGCTATATAATCTTTTGATGAAAGAGCAGATCCTGGGTATTTGTTACACATATAAACTGTGACAGTATCTGGTAGATTCTGAGCTGTCTTCTCCCAGAGAGCTGGAGAAAATAATAGCTAACAAGTGGGTTAGGTCCAGATTAACTCTGACCAAATCTCAAGGTGAAAGTGACTCCAAGAAGGGTGCACAAGCTTCTCAGCAAGGGAAGGGGAATAGAACTGACAAGCGTAAAAAGAAAGAGTCCTCACCATGCCCCAAAAGAATTCCAAGGAGGGTGGGCCCGAGACTTTTCCCAGGCCAAAGTGAAGGGGTATCTGTATAAGAACTTGGATCCCAAGAAAACAGGGACATGCTTTGACTGTAATCTGCCAGGGCATCAGAGAGGTGATTCAGTTTCCACCAAGAAGTTCCCCACTGAGGGGCAGTCCAAGGGCATTGTGAGTGTTGGTTTGGGAGTAGCAGTGTACTCTGAAGATGCCAGAGGTCTCCCTGGGAGGGGTGAACATTGAACCCTTCCCTGTCTTACCTTCCAATTTGGAAAAGTACAAACAGTGGCCAAGAATCAACTGCGCTGAGAAAGATGCTCCGTGGGATATGGGTGCCAGTGTCAATATGGTGACAGCCAACCTGGTTTCCCGTGACCAGATGATCCCTGCTGAGAATCACCTTATTATCAACGCTGATAATGAGACCAATGGCTTTGGTGAATATAGAGTCAGGAGGAGTGACTGGACCAAAGTAAGTGGCTGTGTCTCCTGCCATCTCAGTAGGGTGTCTGTTGAGAAATGATTTGGAAATTTCTGCCTGGGCAGAAGTTGAGAAGAGGGTCCATGCAGAAATGCTGGGTCTCCCTGGATGGGTAGGTGTGTGTGACCTCAAAAGTACAGGCTGCATGTCAGGGCAAAGATAAGGAACTGGAGCCTGAAACTATGGCCCAGCATCTTAAAAGCAATAGGTGGGGAAAGAGGGCTGCTGACCCAGCCTTTACTTCCACACAGGATCAGTGGAAGAACTCACCCCAGAGTGATGTCTGAGGAGGGAACTGCAACTGAGGAGGCCTGGCCTGACCTGGGAAAGCTACTCAGTGTAGAGGGACCCTTCAGGGAAGAGCTTTGCAAAAGCAAAAAAGTTGCCCTACCCTTGAGAGCCTCAGGCTCCAGCTGTCAAGCAAGAGCAAGGAGATACCAGTGGTACTCACAGAGTCTATTGGGAGGATTGCCTACTGTTCACTGAGGCCAGGGTCCCCAAACCAGTGGCAGCCAGGAGAGTGGTGGTCCTCCAGGTGTACAGAGAATCCATCCTCACTTTGGCTCACAATACTTCACTGGCTTAACATTCGGGACAGTCCAAGACTTGGGACCAGTTAGTGGCCCATTTCTACTGGCCTTAGATGTCTGAGAGAGTGAAGGAGTTTTGTTTTTCCTGTGTGACCTGCCAAGCCAGTTGCAAGCCAGGCACACAACCAAAGACTCTCTTTATTCCACTTCCTGTGCTTGGGACTCCCTTTCAGAGAGTAGGGATTGACATGGCTGGCCTCGTTGACCTATCCACTGCATATGGGAACAGGTTGATTGTAGGGGTGGTAGACCATACCACTAGGTACCCAGAGGCAATTCCACTTAGGAGTACCACTGAACCTGCAGTAGCCAAGGCCCTCCTGAGTATCTTCACCAGTGTAGGGTTTCCTAAAGAAGTAGTCTCTGATAGGGGAACACATCTCATGTCTGCTTATCTCAAACCTATGTGGTTTACCACCCACTATCACCCCAAGACTAATGGCTTAGTTGAGTTAGTTGAGAGATACAACAGGACCATTAAAGGCATGATCATGGGACTCCCAGGAAAACTCAGAAGGAGTGGGTTGTCCTCTTGCCATGCCTCCTGTTTGCATACAGGGAGGTTCCTGAAAAGGGGGTTGGATTCAGCCCCTTTGAACTTTTGTTGGACACCCTGCAAGGGGTCCACTGAATCTTGTCAAGGTGGAATGGGAAAAGTCCCTCAAAGTCCCTCAAACAGCCTAGGCAAGACATGGTGGACTATTTACTAGGCTTGCGTTCTCGAATGGCAGGGTACATGAAAATGGCAAACAAGAATCTTCAGGCCATCCAGGAGCTTGTAAAGCACTGGTATATTAAGAAGACAGTCCTGCTTGAATATGAACATGACCAGCTAGTGTGTGTATTGGAGCCTGTGGCTCCCAGGCCCTCCAGGATAAGTGGACTGGGCCCTATCCCATTGTGGAAAGAAAGGGGGGGTCACCTACTTGGTTAACTTAGGCACCCAAAGGAATCCTCACAGAGTGATTCATCTCAATTGCCTAAAACCACACCAGGACAGGGATGACATGACCATGCTGTTGGTCACAGATGGAGGGCAGGAGGAGGAGAGTGAGCCGCTCCCAGTCCTCCTGTCATCTAACCCACAAGATGGTACAGTAGAAGGTGTGGAGCTGTAAACTGCCCTCAGTGCACAGCAGTAGGCTGACTGCAGACAAGTTCTTAGTCAGTTTGCAGAGCTCTTTTTCTTAACCCCTGAACAGACCACATGGTGTACCCATGGAGTACCCATGCTGTGGACACCAGTGACAGCCTCTTTGTCAAAATCAGTTTGTACAGATTGTCTAAGTTAAGGATTGCATCAAGACAGAGGTCAAGGTCATGCTAATGCTAGGGTTGATTGAACCCTCTGATAGTCCCTGGGCTAGCCCACTGGTACTTGTCCCCAAACCTCACTCAAAAGGTGGGAAACCTGAGATGAGGTTTTATGTGGATTATAGAGGGTTGAATGCAGTCACTAAAACTGATGCACACCTCGTTCCCAGACCAGATTAGTTTATTGATAAGTTAGGGGCAGCCACATTCCTAAATACTTTTGACTTGACATCAGGGTATTGGCAAATTAGACTGACCCAGGGAGCAAATGAAGCAAATAAGAGATATGCATTTTCCACTCCTGAAGGCCACTTTCATTTTAAAGTGATGATCTTTGGCTTGAAATACACCTGCCACTTTTCAGAGGCTGGTAAATCAAGTTCTCTCAGGCCTGGAAGACTTTAGTGCAGCTTAGTTAGATGACATAGCTGTCTTTAGCTCCACCTGGTCCACCTCAGAGGAGTTTTACATGACCTGCATCAGGCAGGCCTGAGTATCAAGGCCAGTACACGCCAGATACAGCAGAGTTGTGTAGTCTACTTGGGCAACCTGGTAGGTGGAGGCCAAGTTAGACCTCTCCAGGCCAAAGACCAGACCATTCTGGACTGGCAGCCTCCCACAACCCAGACCTAAGTCAGAGCCTTCCTAGGTACTATAGGAGGGTTATGAAAGAATATGGAACCATTATGGCCCCTCTCACTGAGTTAACCTTTACCCAGTAGTGGACCTCAGATTCACTCTTGGTAAACCCTAGCTCAGTCCTGGTAGTGTGGCAAAGAGCAGTCGGGCTACTTAGAGGAAGCATTTCACTTTACGAACATGGGCGATAAGTAAATGACACAACTTAACTGAAATCCAAAACCAATTTAGAAAAAAAGATTACTCTTTAATCTTACTTTAGACACCAAAACAAACTTAGTAGCTTTTGTACATCCAGAGTTGTGGCATTTTGAAATGCAGCCATTTGTAGGTTTAAAGGGCTTTCACTGAAGTAAATGAGAAAAAAAGCAGTGTGCACTCGGGCACTTGTTGGGTGAGTTCCTGTGAACCCACAGGAACCTAAGGTTCTGCACGGTCCCCAGCTAAGAGTCAACTGTCAAACTTTTGTTACCTGGCCCAGGTAGTCCAGTTGCAGAGGTGACTTGGCCGCCCTTGGTGCTGAATAGTCCGCAGTGGCTGGTGCATTTTGCACTCTGTTGCAAAACATGACTTGGGGGTGGACACACACTCTACACTTCGGATGTAAAAGTCTTTGAAGGAGAAGGACCAGGATTCGACGGTTGGATCCTCACCACCTCATCTGGCAGCTCCGGGTGCAGAGGTGGCCTCTAGCTGTCAATCACAGGATGGTCGTGCAGAAGATGCTTTGCTGCTCCAGTCAAAGTCACTTCCTTCTGGCTGCAAACATACAGGAGCAGGTCACTGGTGATATCAGTCCCTAAGTTGCAGTGGTGCTCTGGAGTCAGGGAACGTCATGTGGTCATTGGTGTTCAAGCAGGTGACAAACAAGTCTTGGTAGCTGCCAGGGTGTTCCATGGGCTTTCTGGCTACAGGAGGTCATTCTTCATGGAGTAGAGATGTAAAACTTGGCACGTCCCTTAATCCCACTCTTTAGATGCTGGACACTGAGTTCCTTTAGTCTCTGGCACTCAGAGACTGTTGGGATGCAGATCTTTGACCTCAGCCCTTCTTTACTCCTGCAGTTTACAGGGGATTTGTGCCATCAGTCAGGAGAGTCTTCCTTGGGGTTTCAGTGTCTACTGTGGTCCCTCTGGTCCAGAATAAGGAGTTTTCACCTCCAGCACATGTCAGGCACTTCGTTCCAGTATGGGTCCCCTCAGGTCATTTTGTGTCCTCTTCTTTGTGCTGGGGCTTGAGGCTCACTCCTGTTAGAGTTGGAGACGTCTCTTTGCGCTTCTCTCTTTGTTTCCACATAAGATCTGAATTCTGGTGCCAGTGGATCCACTTAAATCCTGGTTTAGGGCATTCTTAAGGGTGTGAGGGACAGTGGCCAATGGGCTACTGTCCCTGCAATTATTCCACCCCTGATGTGGCAACTTCCTATGGGAGTATGTCACTTTTCTGCTCAGAACCCACTATTCTTAGGGTTGTCAAGATGGCCGAACCCTCCTTTGGCTGTGCAGACCTCCTAGCCCACCTCAAATGTGTGGCTAGCCTGTGGGAGGTGCACGCCTCCTGCATAGATAATTTCACACCTGCTCGACAGGGCAGGATGGGAAGGGCTTTGTCCTCCACTGGGGGGGACAGCTACCTGCACATCAAAGGTGGGGGAAGCCTTGAAGGCTCACAGCCTTGATGCTAATCTCACTAGCCAGCCTGGGAGGGAGGAGGTGTGACCTCTTCCTGCCCAGGCCCTTTGTCCTCTATCCTGGACATCCTGGACATCTGATCAGTGGTCAGATATCAGACCATGTTATCCAATTGACTGCTGGTTACTTGCGCCAGCATTGCAGTTTAAATGCCAGCACATATGTCCTCACTCATGAAACAGTGCACCCTGCCTCATGGGTTTGAGGGAGCCTACATTAGAGGTAACTGACTAGTCCATGGGCAGTAGCAGGGGCTCTGCTTGCGCTTGGTGTGGGCAGAGCCTCACTCGAGCAGCAAATTGCTCATGCAGGCTGACATGGCACCTCTGCAGTCTCTCTTTTATTTGGATCATTCAGGATGGCACAATCAGTGATGCAGCCCTGCTGACCCTCTTTACCAACCTTGACCTGGGTAGCCTGGCTACCATTTACTAGGGACATACAGGGGTGGTAAGGTGCTTACCAATTGACCTATGCAATTCGACATATACTTTAAAGGAAGGAGCATTGGAACTGGGGCCTGGTTAGCAGGCCTCAAAACACTAACAGGTCAAAAACCACAGCATCCGACAACAAGAAAGTGGGGGATAACCTTCCAAAAAGGGGCACTTAACAAAAGTATGTCATGACAGTGTGTCTCTATATTTCCATGTCTTTTGACTGGTAAACCTTCGTAGTGATGGAACATTCACGTCTCTTTGCCTTCACGATCTGCAGATTGCAAATCATAGGTATGTCTCCAGACAGGACAGTACAGAATCACCTGAGGCCTAATGGTCACAGTCACAAACCCTCACACTTAGAGATGAGGATTCTTTTCCAGGTGTGTCTGTAGACATTCTGCTCCTTTAAATTATTTTCAACTCCAAATTTATAAGGTTTATACTGAAAGCAGATCTCACTTGTTTAACTGACAAATACATTTTTCTATTCACTTTGTCCTAAAATATCTCATTCTACGTGTATCGTTCATCAAAGCCTAAAAAACCTCTCACCCTCTCTCCCCCTCTCTCTCAAGCTCTCTCTGCCAATCTATTTCTCTCAATGGCTCTCCCTCTCTTTCAATCTGTCACTTTCTGTCTCTCTATGTCTCTCTATCTCTCTCTCTCTCTCTCTCTCTCTCTCTCTCTCTCTCTCTCTCTCTCTCTGTTTCTTTCTCTCTCTGTCTCTATGGGATAGAAAAGAGAGATTGTTATGGCAATGGTCTCTCCATAGAAGTACTTCAAAGACAGAAACTAGGAAGATCTTTGGTTGGAATGTTATAGTTACATTTTGATGCAGCGCAGAGCAGAGTTACTTCTGCCCGATTGGTAAAGCTCTTGGACTGTCACTCAGAAAGTTTAAATCCTAGTATGTCATGGCAGTGTGTCTCTTTATTTCCTTTCCTTTTGACTGGTAAAACTTCGTAGTGATGGAACATTCATGTACTTTGCCATCACGATCTGTAGATTGCATGTCATAAGTATGTCTCGAGAGAGTACTGCACAGAATCAGGCGTGGCCCAGCGGTCATAGTCACAGACCCTCACATTGAGTGGTAAGGGTTCTACTCCATGTGTGTCATAGGTATTCCCCTCCTTTAATTTCTTTTCAACTCCAAATGTTTAAGGTTCATACTTGTAGCAAGGTGAAGGTATTATATGGTATGACAACGTAGTCTTATCATATAATACATACACAATACCCAATAGTATGTGACAGGACTCAACAGAAATTTGACACCAATTTAGAAAAATAGATTAGATTTTAATCTTAATTTAGACACCAAAATTAACTTTGTAGTTTTTGTACAACTGCAGTTGTGAATTTTTAAGTCTTTGAAAAATATAGTACTTTGCAGATTTAAAAGGCTTCCATTGAAGCCAAAGGGGAAAATAGCAGTGTGCACTTGGGCACTTCTAGGATGAATTCCTGTAAACCCACGGGAACTTAATGCACTGCAGGGACCTAGACCAAGAGTCAACAGTCAAACTTTTGTTACCTTGCCCAGGGAGTCCGGTTGCATAGGTGACTTGGCTGTCTTTGGTGCTGAATGGTCCGCAGTGGCTGGTGCGTTTTGCACTCTGTTGGAAACTGTACTTGGGGATAGACACACACTCTACCCTTCAGATGTAGAAGTCTTTGGGGGGCCAGGACCAGGATTTGACAGTTGGATCTTCACTATCTTCATGGCTCCCCGTGCAGAAGTGGCCTCTAGCTGTCAACCACGGGCTGGCCGTGACAAAGACAAAGCTGTGCCGCTCCAGTGGAAGGCACTTCCTTCAGGCTGCAAACCCAGAGGATGGGGGTCACTAGCGCTGTCAGTTTCTATGCTGTGGGGGGTGCTCTGGAGTTGGTGACCATTGTGTGGCCCTCAGTTCCCAGGCAGGTGACAGAGAAACCTTGGTAACTGCAAGGGTGGTCCATGAGCTTTCTGGCAGCTGGAGGTTGATTGGTGGGGAGTAGAGACTTGAAACTTGCCACGGGCCTCATCACCACTTGTTAGATGCTGGTCACTGAGTTTCTTTGGGCTAAGGCATGCAGAGCCAGTCAGGTCGCAGATCTGCATCCTCAGCACTTATTACTCCTGCAATGTGCAGGGGACTGGTGCCACCAGTCAGGGGAGTTTTCCTTGGGGTTTCAGTGTCCATGGGGGTCCTTCTGGTAGGGACCAATGACATTTCACCACTAGCACATGCCAGGCACAACAGTAATGGTCTCTGTAAGTCACTCTGTGCCCAGTTCTTTGCGTTGGGGCTGGAGTCCAGGTCCTTTTGTTGTTGCTGACATCTCTTTGTGCTTCTCTCTTCTTGCCCAGGTAAGATTTAAGCTCTGGTGCCAGGGGAGCCCCTTAAATCCTGGTTTAGGAGGTGTTTAAGGATGTGAGGGACAGTGGCCAATGGGCTACTGTCCCTGCGGCTAGTCTGCCACTGCAGTGACAACTTCTTGTGGGGAGTACGTCACTTTCTACCCAGAACCCACTATTCTAGGGGTCTGCCAAGATGGCAGAACCCTTTCTTGACCGTGCAGACCTCTTAGCTCATCCTCAAAGGTGTGGCTAGTTTGAGGGAGGTGCACACCTCCTGCATACCTAATTTCCTACTTGACTGGCCAGGCAGGACTGGAAGGTTTTGGCCTCCACTTGGGGACAACTACTTGCACATCAAAGGTGGGTGAAGCCTTTGAGGCTCACCACCCTGATGCTTTTCTGACTATTCTGTCTAGGAGGGAGGGAGGGAGGAGACATGACCTCCTCCCTACCCAAGCCCTTTGTCGTACATCCTGCCAAGGTGATAGCACCACCAGCAGGATGTCAGACATCTGTCTGTGGTAGCAGTGGCTTGAGAGAACCTGCTAAAACAGTACAGGAATGGGTAACTCAATGGGAACCCTCTAAGGTTGCATCCTGGGC
This sequence comes from Pleurodeles waltl, assembly GCF_031143425.1. Taxonomy (NCBI): domain Eukaryota; kingdom Metazoa; phylum Chordata; class Amphibia; order Caudata; family Salamandridae; genus Pleurodeles; species Pleurodeles waltl. The sequence continues at coordinate 787,844,582 of NC_090439.1, read as the reverse complement.
ACCTGCTATTCAATCCTAAACATGGGCATCATGTGCAGGGTTAAAAAGCACAATGTTTGTTACCGAACAGGGCAGGATTCAGCTGGGCCATTGCAGAGCTGGACATCTGAGCAGTGGTCAGATGCCAGGCCATGTTATCCAATGGACCCCCTGTTGCTCAGCCCAGCATTGCAGTTTAAATGCCAGCACGGGGCATATGTGCTACTGCACATATGCTCTCATTCATGTGACAGTGCACCCTGTGCCCTGGGCTAGAGGGGGCCTACCTTAGGGGCAATCGATCTGTCCATGGGCAGTAACAGGGGCTCTGCCTGTACCTGGTGTGGGCAGAGTCCCTCGAGCAACAGGCTGCTTGTGCAGGCTAACGTGGCAACTCTGCAGTCTGTCTTTTAGTTGGGGTACTCAGGGTAACACAATCAGTGCTGCAGCCCTGGTACCCCCTTTATCACCCTTGCCCTAGGTACCATTTACAGGCGACCAACAGTGGTGGTAGGGTGCTTGCAAAATGGCCTATGTAATTCGACATTTATTTTAAGGGAAAGAGCATTGGTACTGGGGCCTGGTTAGCAGGGCTCAGTACACTAACAGGTCAAAAATCACAGCATCAGACAGCAAAACGTGGGGGGTGACTATCTAAAAAGGGGCACTTTACAGCATGACCCCCACCCCCGACGATAGTGGATGAGCACTAACCTCCCTTCTGGTAGTCCTCATCTTCTAAGTGGAAGAAACTGGAAACGCCATCTGCAGTGGCATGGTCAGTCCCTCGTCTGTGTTCCCCTACAAAGTCCATCCCTTGTAAGGAAATGGACCACCTTAATATCTTTGGGGTACTCTCCTCTCATTTCCATTAACCACCTGAGAGGCCTGTTGTCTTTTTTGACTTTGAAGTGGGTCCCAAATAACTATGGTCTCAGCTTCCTCAGGTACCAAACCACTGCAAAGGCTTCTCTCTCAATGGCACTCCTACAGAGCTCTCTGCGAAGGAGCCTCCTGTTAATAAAAGCTACTGGCTGATTCTGACCCTCATCGTTGGTCTGCGACAACACTGCCCCTATTCCTGTTTAAGAAGTGTCTGTCCCGACAATGAATTGTTTCCCATAATCAGGTGCTTTTAGGACAGGTGCTGAACACATGGCTGCTTTCAAGGAATCAGAGGCATTCTGACAGACTGCTGTCCAAATGAATTTTCTGAGTTGTTTCTTAGAGGTTAACTCAGTGAGAGGGGCTACAATGGTTCCATGACCTTTCACAAACCCTGTCAGGCCTTAGAAAGCTCTGACCTGGGTTTGGGTTGTAGGAGGTTCCCAGGCCGGAATGGTCTGAATCTTGACCTGGTGAGTTCTAGCTTGGCCTCCACCTACCAGGTGGCCCAAGTAGACAACAGAACCTTGCTCTATCTAGCACTTACTGGTCTTGATAGTCAGGCCTGCCTGCTGTAGAGCCTGTAATTATTCTCTGAGGTGGACCAGGTGATCCTCCCAGGTGGAACTTAAGACAGCTATGTCATCAAAGTAAGCTGCACTAAAGTCTTCCAAGCCAGAGAACTCGATTCACCAACCTCTGAAACGTGGATGGTGCATTCTTCAAACCAAAAAGCATCACCTTAAATTGAAAGTGACCCTCAGGAATGGAGAATGCAAATCTCTCATTTGCTCCCTGGGTCAGACCAATTTGCCAGTACCCTGATGTCAAGTCAAAGGTACTTAGGAATTTGGCTGCCTCTAGCTTATCAATACGCTCATTTGCTCTTGGAATGGGATGTGCATTAGTTTTAGTGACTGCATTCAATCCCATCTAATCCACACAAAATCTCATCTCAGGTTTCCTACCTTTTGAGTGAGAGTTGAGGATAAGTACCACTGGGCTAGCCAAGGGACTATCAGAGGGTTCAATCATCCCTAGCTCTAGCATATTCTTGACCTCTCTCATACTGCAATCCTTAACTTGGTCAGACAGTCTGTACAACATATTCTTTAGAGGGAGGCTGTCACCAGCATCCATATCTTGGGTACACCATGCTGTCTGGTCAAGGGTTAAGGAAAAGAGATCTGCAAACTGACTAAGAACCTGCCCACAGTCAGCCTGCTGCTGTGCAGTGAGGGTAGCTGACAGCTCAACACCCTCCACTGCACTATCTTGTGGATTGGATGACATGTGGTCTGGGAGTGGCTCACTTTCCTCCTCCTGCTCTCCATCTGTGACTAACAGTATGGTCATGTCAGCTTTGTCCTGGTGTGGTTTTAGGCGATTGGCATGAATCACTCTGAGGATTCCTGGGGTTGCCTAAATCAACCAAGTAGGTAACTTCAACTTGCCCTCGAGGGCTCCGAGAGCTACAGGCTCCAATACACACACAGGCTGGCCAGGTTGATACTCAACCCGGGCTGGCTTCTGATCAATCCAGTGCTTACGAGCTCCTGGCTGGTCTGAAGATTCTGTTTTGCCTTTTTCATGTACTTTGCCATGTGATAACGAAGGCTTAGTACATAGTCCACTGTGTCTTGCCTAGGTTCCCTGAGAGGCATTTCCCATCACTCCTTAGAGGGTGTCCAAACAGAAGTTCAAAGGGGCTGAATCCAACCACCTTTTAAGCAACCTCCCTGTATGCAAACAGGAGGCATAGCAAGAGGGCATCCCACCTCCTTCTGAGTGTTTCTGGGAGTCCCATGATCATGCCTTTAATGGACTTGATGAATCTCTCAACTAAGGTATGTGATAGTCTCAACTAAGTCCTGGGGTGATAGTGGCTGGTGAACACCATAGCTTTGAGGTAAGCAGACATGAAATGTGGTCCTCTATCAGAGACTACTTCTTTAGGAAACCCCACCCTGGTAAAGATACTCAGCGGGACCTTGGCTACTGCAGGTGCAGTGGTAGTCGTAAGTGGGATTACCTCTGAGTACCCAGTGGTATGGTCCAAAACCAATGGAATAAACCTGTTCCCAAATGCAGTGGGTAGGTCAAGGGGACCAACCATGTCAATCCCTAACCTCTTAAAAGGAGCCCCATCCACAGGTAATGGGATTAAGAGAACCTTTGGTTGTGAGCCTATCTTGCCTCTGGCTTGGCAGGTCACACAGGAATGACAGAACTCCTTCACTCTCTCAGACATTTGAAGCCAGTAAAAACGGGTCACTAATTGGTCCCAAGTCTTGGACTTTCCCAGATGTCCAGCCAGTGGAATATCATGAGCCAAAGTGAGGATACATTTTCTATACACCTGGTGGACCACCACTCTCCTGGCTGCCCATAGTTTGGGGTCCATGGCCTCAGTGAACAGTAGCCTATCCTCCCAATAGACTCTGTGGTTACCACTGGTTTCTCCTTGTTCTCGCCTGGTAGCTTGCTGCCTGAGGCTCTCAAGGGTAGGGCAACTTCTTTGCTCCGTGCAAAGCTCTTCCCTGGAGGGTCCCCCTCCACTGGTAAGTCATGCCAGGCCTCCGGAGTTGCAGTTCCCTCCTCAGGCATCAAGGCCTCAATCTGGGGTGAGTTCTTCCCCTGATCCTGTGTGGAAGTAGAGGATGGGTCAGCAGTCCTTGACCGTTCTTCTTGCTCATAAGGTGCTGGGCCATAGTTTCAGTCTCCAGTTCCTTATCTTTGCACTGACGTGCAGCCTGTGCCCTTGTGGTCACACCCACCCACCCAAGGAGACCAAGCATTGTTGCAAGCACCTTCTTCTCAACTTCTGCCCAAGGAGAAGTTTCCAAATCATTTTCCAACAGACACTCTACTGGGATGGCAGGAGACACAGCCACCTTCTTTGGGCCAGTTACTCCTCCTCACTCTATGTTCACCAAAGCCATTGGATGTGACCTAGTCCATTATTAGCGTTGTTAATAAGGTGGTTCTTACCTTGGATCATCTGGCCTGGTGAAACCGGTTTGGCTGTTACCATGTGACATTGGAACCTCTATTCCTCAGAGCCTCTACCTTAGTCCCATTGATTCTTGGCCACTGTCTGTACATTTCCAAGTGGAAAGGTAAGACAGGCAAGTGTTCATTGTCCACCCCACCCAAGGAAATCAAGGTAGCCTCAGTGTAGGCTCTGGCCTCTCCAGAGCACACTGCTACTCCCAACCCAACACTAACAAGGCCTTTGGCCTGCCCCTCAGTGGGGGACATCTTGGTGCGAACTGAATTACCTCTCTTATGCCCTGGCCGACCACAGTCAAAGCATGTCCCAGTCTTTTTGGGATCCCAATAATTACCCTGATACCCCTTTCCTTTGGTCTGGGAAAAGTCTCGGCCCGACCCTCCTTTGAGATCTTTTGCAGGCCTGGTGAGGACTCTGGGGGTCATTACGACCTTGGCGGTATAAGGCGCTTACCGCCGTGCAGAAGACCGCCAATACACCGCCGCGGAATTCCGCCACAGCTATTATGACCCACATCTCGGAATCCGCAGAAATTCCGACACCCACACAACACCGCCACACCAAAGGTCAGCGATAAACATGCAGAAACAAATCCTCCACCTCCACGCCAACAGAAACACGCCCATGCTATTATGACCCACGACTCCACGCGGCGGTCTTTCAACCGCGGTATTCCATTGGCGGTACACACCGCTGCGCTCAAAATACACACACAGCTCCAAAACACCGCCACATTGGACAAATCCAAATACACACACCTGATACACATACACACACCACTCCCACACACCCAACACAATATAAAACACACACCCACATCACCCACAAACCCCTACGACCACAATTTCTGAGAGAAGGCCAGAGAGAGACAGCACAGAGGCACACTACACCATCACCCACACAACACCCACGCACAAAACACCACATACCACAACACTCATCACACTCATCAACACATACACCACCCCACACATCACACACACCACCCCATGGCACGCCAAAGACACCCCCACTTCTCCGAGGAGGAGCTCAGGGTCATGGTCGAGGAAATCCTACGGGTAGAGCCACAACTATTTGGCTCACAGGTACAGCACACATCCATAGCCAGGAAGATGGAGCTATGGCAAAGAATAGTGGACAGGGTCAACGCTGTGGGACAGCACCCAAGAAATAGGGAGGAAATCAGGAAGAGGTGGAACGACCTACGGGGGAAGGTGCGTTCCACGGTATCCAGGCACAACATCGCGGTACAGCGGACTGGCGGCGGACCCCCACCTCCTCCCCCACAACTAACAACATGGGAGGAGCAAGTCTTGTCCATCTTGCATCCTGAGGGCCTCTCAGGAGTCGTTGGAGGAACGGACACTGGTAAGTAAATTTTCAACTATCATATCCCCCACCCTACCTGCATGCTGTCACACACCCCCACCCTCACACCATCGCCTAGCACCCCAAAGCCTCACTAATCTACCCATGACACCAACCACCCATCCCAACCCCAAGACCTGCATGACATAACTAAGCATGGATACCCATCACTAAAGCATGCCCACTGCACAGACCCACAACACCCCCCAACCATCACCACACAAACCCACACACAGGAATGCCTGCACTGGGGTACACGCACACCCAAACATTGCACATCATGAAACACACACATGCAATAATCATGTCCTCATACCCCCGCAGGAACCCGAAGGAACGTCACCACACCAGAGTGTCCAGACAACACCACTCCAGCCCCAGAAGAGGCCTACAGTGACGACAACAGCTCTGCCCCACTGGATCTTGATGACCAGCTCGGACCATCGTGGGCCTCAGGACAGTTGGTTCCCCTTGCCCAGCCACAGCCCAACACCGAACTGCCACCCTCTGGGAACACCAGCACAGCACCCACCCAGCGGGCCCAAACCTCCCTACCCAGGACAGGTCAATCAGCGGTGTGTCCACCACTACAGGGCACCCAGGCTAACCCACCACCCCAACAACAACAGGGACCTGGGGGCAGTGGTAGTGGGCACACGGTCCAGGGGACGGAGGCACAGGAACACAGGGGAACTGGGAGGGCTGCTGTGCGACAGAGGGAGGACAGGCCAAGGGAACCTACTCTCAACGAGGCCCTCTCCTCCATCATGGGAGCATACCACCACTCCCAGGAGACGATGGCTATGGTACTGGGCAAGTTGCAGGAGACCCTGCGTCTGCAGGAGGAACAGTATTTGGGGTTCAGGGAGGAGCTCAGGACCATCGGCTCCGCCCTGGGCACCATTGTAGGGGTGCTGACGGACATTCAAAAGACCTTGAGGACACCGTGGCACTCCAAGGGGCCACTGACACTAGCCAGGAAGATGAAATGCCCACCACCTCCGCCGGCACTAGTGGACAGGACAACCACACCAGCACCCCACCCCCTGCAGACGGACAACCATCACGCAAGCGGTCCCTGAGATCGAGGAACAGGACAGAGCAAGATGGCAAGACCCCCGCCAGGAAATAAGACTACCCTGATCATCCTCCCACTGTCCCACTTTGTTACCCTGTCCAAATCGGAACTGCCCCAGCTCCACTTCCAATGGCCAAATGTGCAATGTACCTGTGAGACTAATAGACTGGACTCTGCCATGGACATTCTTCCACCATAACCCATCACCATTTCACAACCCCCCTTCATTGTTATGCACTTAAATAAACACCCTTGAAACACTAATAAAACTGGAGTCAGTCAATGATTGTGAACTTTGTATTGTCAATTACAGTGTTAAAAAAGGTTACCCATTGGAAGGCCAACATACCAATGTCACACATCACAAGCCTTTCAAGGGTGCAAGCTGTTGACACGTAGGTTACCACATTAGTGAAACTGAAATGGAAGTAGACAACTCAGTTAACAAATAGTGAGTGAAATGCAGGTACAGGATAGAGGTAGACGTGTGAAAGTTAATATTATGTGAAACATGAAAATGTACTCACCTGTGTCTCACTGAAAATATTGCTGTATGACTGACTCCCTGTTGTCATTTTCATCTTCATCAGCTTCATCCTCATCACTCTCCACAGGCTCCCCCGCTGCAACAACACTGTCATCTGGATCATCCTCCTGCAGAAAAGGCACCTGGCGTCGCAATGCCAAATTATGGAGCAGGCGATGATGATGTCGCACACCTTCTTCGGTGAGTAGAATAGGGATCCACCTGTCATATGGAGGCACCTGAACCTGGCCTTCTGGAGGCCGAAGGTCCGCTAGATCACCCTCCTAGTCCGCCCATGGGCCTCATTGTACCGTTCCTCTGCCCTGGTCCTGGGATTCCTCACTGGGGTCAGTAGCCACGAAAGGTTGGGGTAACCAGAGTCCCCCAATAGCCATACACGGTGCCTCTGGAGTTGACCCATCATATCAGGGATGCTGCTATTCCGCAGGATGTAGGCGTCATGCACTGAGCCAGGGAACATAGCATTTACCTGAGAGATGTACTGGTCTGCCAAACAGACCATCTGGACATTCATAGAATAGTAACTCTTCCTGTTCCTGTACACCTGTTCATTCCTGCGGGGGGGACCAGAGCTACATGGGTCCCATCAATGGCACCTATGACGTTGGGGATATGTCCAAGGGCATAGAAGTCACCTTTCACTGTAGGCAAATCCTCCACCCCAGGGAAAATGATGTATCTCCTTACGTGTTTCAGCAGGGCAGACAACACTCTGGACAACACGTTGGAAAACATAGGCTGGGACATCCCTGATGCCATGGCCACTGTTGTCTGAAAAGACCCACTTGCATGCAAATGGAGCACTGACAGCACCTGCACGTCAGGGGGGATTCCAGTCGGATGGCGGATTGGTGACATCAGGTCTGGCTCCAACTGGGTTCATAGTTCCTGGATTGTGGCACGGTCAAACCGGTAGGTCACGATGACATGTCGCTCTTCCATTGTCAACAGGTCCACCAGCGGTCGGTACACCGGCGGATTCCGCCCTCTTCCAATATGTCCCAACTGACGGTGCCTAAGAAGGACAACAGCAAAGAAACTGTCAGCATTCCTCCAGGTATGTACCCACAGTCACACACAAGACTACAACAGACAATTAACCCATCCGGGAAAGGTTTTAAGTGTAGGCCTCGGTATGTGTGACGCAGTAGTAATTGAAGCCATGTGGGCCCCTGAAATGGCGGCTGCCTGACCTCTAAACTGGGACAATGGAATTGTGGGGTAACTGCGCTGGCATTGGACACCGTCGCGGTAGGCGGTCGTAGAGCGCGGCGCAATGCTGCATTGGTTAACATTGGACCGTATGGGTCCCAGGAGCCAATGAACAGGTGCGCTGGCGGTGATGATGCGCCCCGCCGTAGACGTCACCGCCGCGGACGTCACCACCATTTTCTATCTCTTCAATCACTAGATACCCGACCTTCGACAGGAGAGGACCTACACTGCTAGTGCTGCTGTGACCTCGGTCTGGAAGCGACGATGGCTGCTGCGTCTGGGGAAAGGGCCCCTGCCTTCACTGCACAGGAGTTGGAGAAACTTGTGGATGGGGTCCTCCCCCAGTACATGCTACTCTACGGTCCTCCAGACCAACAGGTTAGTACACATGGAGCACGTTGTATGGGCAAGGCTTGGGTGGAGAGGGCTGGGGGGAGGAGGGAAGGGGGCAGAGTACATAGAACAGTTATGCATGGGGATGAATGGGCCACAGGGATAGAGTTGGGAGTGGGCCAATCACAACGACGGTGCAGTAAGTAATGACTGCTCCTCTTTCCTTGTGCATGTCACGTAGGTCAGCACCCACCAGAAGAGGGACATTTGGCGTGCCATCGCCAAGGAAGTCCGGACCCTGGGGGCCCACCAGAAACGAGGCACCCACTGCCGTAAGAGATGGGAGGACATTCGCCGCTGCAGCAAGAAGACGGCGGAGGCTCAGCTGGGGATGGCCTCCCAACGTGGGAGGGGTGCCCGTCGCAACATGACCCCCCTGATGTTCCGGTTCCTGGCGGTGGCCTACCCGGAGTTGGATGGGTGCTTAAGGACATCACAGCAGACACAAGGGGGTGAGTACAACCTCATCCTATGGACTTTGCGTGCAGTGGAGGTGTCTGGGTGGGGGTGGTGGGCTATGGGTGTCCCTAGGCCAGGGCGAGTTAGGTAGGCAAGGCCCCTCCGTTATGTAGGCCATGTGGCACTCTACCCCAGCTCAAAACAGAGGCAAGTTGATGTATAATTGCCTCTTTGCCATCCATGTGGGCAGATTACTACCATTGCCATGTAGGCCATATCCCAGAAATAGCATGTGCAGAGGGCAGGAGCACGGCGTAATGCATGGGGCTGCTGCGTCTGTCTTGTCCGCCAACGGTAGCGGTATGCCATGCACTAAAACTCTCTTTCTTCTGTCTCCCCCCTTTTCCTGCTCTCCCTGTCCTTTTGTACATCAGCATCAACAGGCGGAGGTACAGTGACACCGGAGCACGAGGGAGCTGCATCCCACATGGCCATGGAGGGCCACACCACAGACTGTGAATTCACCAGTGGGACGGAGGGCGAGGGGAGCTTCACGTCGGCCACCGGATCAGCAACCAGCGACACAGACTCGTCCACCGATGGGAGCTCCCCTGTGGTGGCGGCACCATCTGTGCGCCCCACTTCTACAGGTACAGCCGCCACCTCCCCTACCAGCACCCCCCTCCCAGCAGCCCCTCAGCGTGTGTCCCGTGCCCGCTCACCCAGGAGGGTGGGCATCACCTTTGCCCCAATCACCTCAGGCCCTGCCCCAGTTACCCCTGCTTCCCTCAGTGAGGAGGCCATTGACCTCCTCAGGTCACTCACTGTTGGGCAGTCTACCATTGTGAATGCCATCCAGGGTGTAGAACGAGAGTTGAAACACGGTAATGCATTCCTGGAAGGCATTCATTCTGGTCAGGCTCTCCTTCAGCGAACCCTGCAATCTCTGGCTTCAGCACTGATGGCAGCCATTGTCCCTGTGTCCAGCCTCCCCCCTCCAACCTCCTCCACCCAGACCCAATCGCCTGTACCCCAGCCCATCCCAAGCACACCTACAGACCAGCATGCACACAAGTCAACACCCAAAAGTAGCTCAAGCAAACATAGGTACCACACACACCACAGGCACTCACACAAGCATCACACCCATACAGACACAGCAACATCCACTGTCTCCACTGTGTCCCCCTCCTCCTCTTCTCCCTCCTCCCTCCCAGTCTCGTCTACACACACACCTGCATGCACCACATCTACAGGCACTAGGACTCGCACCAGAACACCCAGCACCACAAGCCGCTCACCTGCACTCACCACCTCCACTGCCATTTACAAGTCCCCTGTGTCCTCTCCCAGTGTGTCTGTGACGCCCCCTCCCAAAGTACACAAACGCCGGCAATCACTCACCCAACATCCATCCACCTCACGACAGCCTCCAGTACCTGCACCCAAAACAGCTAAAGTGACACCTCCTACAACCACCTCCTCTACCTCCACTCCCAGACCCCCTCTAGCTACCCATCCCAGTGTCCGTCAGAAACTGTCCCTCTGTCAAATTGACCTGTTTGCCCCCACCCCCCCTCCAGTTCATCAGTCCTGTCGTAGCGCCTCAGCCAAAAAGCCTCCAGTACCAGTGGTGTGTGTTCCAGGTTTTTGGGGTGCACCGTCCACCAGGGCAGGCAGTAGGACCCGAGCCAAGGCACTGTCAGCCCACCCCCTGTAAAGGCACCGAAATTGGAGAGTGGACAACAAGTGAAATGGGATCGAAGGCGATTGGTGAGTCAGCTGTAACTCCAAAGAAGGTGGGGAAGGTTCAGAGAAAGTCTGCCCAGTCTGTTGTGAGTGTCACGGCGGAGAAGTGCGCCATCATTTCCGGCGGTCCTGACACAACCGCCAGCACCGTTGTCACTGGTCCAGAGACCACCGCCGGAGTCATTGCCCAGGAGGGCCCAAGTATCGTCACTGGTCAGGAGACCACCGCCAGAGTCAGTGCCCAGGAGGGCCCAAGTATCGTTACTGGTCAGGAGGCCAGAGTCAGTGCCCAGGAGGGTCCCAAGTATCGTCACTGGTTAGGAGACCACCGCCAGAGTCAGTGCCCAGGAGGGCCAAAGTATTGTTACTGGTCAGGAGACCACGGCCGGAGTCAGTGCCCAGGAGGGCCCAAGTATCGTCACTGGTCAGGAGACCACCGCCACTGCCGGAGTCATTGCCCAGGAGGGCCCAAGTATCGTCACTGGTCAGGAGACCACCGCCAGAGTCAGTGCCCAGGAGGGCTCAAGTATCGTCACTGGTCAGGAGACCACCGCCGGAGTCAGGGGCCAGGAGGAACCAGGATCCCACAGCCCCGATGGGCGATGATGGAACGTCAAGCCACACCCCAAAGTCCAGTGTGGAGTTCGTCATGCCGCACACCAATGTCCAGTGTGGAGTTCGTCATGCCACACACCGATGTCCAGTGTGGAGTTCGTCATGCCACACACCGATGTCCAGTGTGGAGTTCGTCATGCCACACACCAATGTCCAGTGTGGAGTTCGTCATGCCACACCCCAAAGTCCAGTGTGGAGTTTGTCATGCCACATACCGATGTCCAGTGTGGAGTTCGTCATGCCACACACCAATGTCCAGTGTGGAGTTCGTCATGCCACACCCCAAAGTCCAGTGTGGAGTTCGTCATGCCACACACCGATGTCCAGTGTGAAGTTCGTCATGCCACACACCAATGTCCAGTGTGGAGTTCGTCATGCCACACATCAATGTCCAGTGTGGAGTTCGTCATGCTACACACCAATGTCCAGTGCGGAGTTCGTCATGCCACACACCAATGTCCAGTGTGGAGTTCGTCATGCCACACACCAATGTCCAGTGCGGAGTTCGTCATGCCACACACCAATGTCAGTATCTGAACCGCCATGTCAGGCCACCGCTGAACAGTCCATAGCCAGCCATGGCAAAGCACCGCTGAACAGTCCATAGCCAGCCATGGCAAAGCACCGCTGAACAACGCCAAGACCGCCATGGTAAAGACCGCTGAACAGTCCATAGCCAGCCATGGCAAAGCACTGCTGAACAAGGCCAAGACTGCCATGGTAAAGACCGCTGAACAGTCCATAGCCAGCCATGGCAAAGCACCGCTGAACAAGTCCAAGACCGCCATGGTAAAGCACCGATGAACAAGGCCAAGACCGCCATGGTAAAGACCGCTGAACAGTCCATAGCCAGCCATGGCAAAGCACCGCTGAACAAGGCCAAGACCGCCATGGTGAAGACCGCTGAACAGTCCATAGCCAGCCACGGCAAAGCACTGCTGAACAAGGCCAAGACCGCCATGGTAAAGACCGCTGAACAGTCCATAGCCAGCCACGGCAAAGTACAGCTGAACAAGGGCAAGACCGCCATGGTGAAGACTGCTGAACAGTCCATAGCCAGCCATGGCAAAGCACCACTGAACAAGGCCAAGACCGCCATGGTGAAGACCGCTGAACAGGGCAAACACCGTGTGGGTATGAATAGGCCGCAACATCAGGCATCCTTCTCCCATGTGCAGCTGGGACAGTGACAGGACATGAACTTTCACGGGGAGACTCATCCAGTCTGGCCACCAGTCCCACCCAGTACCAGTTGAGAACTGCATCTACTTGTGTCAATGTGGCTTTGCACTCCCCAGGATGGCACAGTGGGCAACCCACCCACTGTATAGACTTGAGAGACTGTGGCTTTGCACTCCCCAGGATGGCACAGTGGGCAAGTCACCCACTGTATAGACTTGAGAGACTGTGGCTTTGCACTCCCCAGGATGGCACAGTGGGCAAGCCACCCACTGTATAGACTTGAGAGACCGTGGCTTTGCACTCGCCAGGATGGCACAGTGGGCAAGCCACCCACTTTATAGACTTGAGAGACTGTGGCTTTGCACTCCCCAGGATGGTACAGTGGGCATGGAGCCCCGTCGTGGATCTGGCTTTGCATTCATCCGGCTGAGGTGCCCCCCCCTTCCCTTCCCCCTGAGGTGCCTGTAGTGTTTCTATCTGATGCCCTGGCAGTGTTCTCTCGGATTTTGGTCAAGTATCTATTGTGGGCCTCGCCCATGCATTTTTGGACTGTTGGTGCACGGACATTGTTGTGTACATGTCTGCACTACTTCTTGTATTGTATATATAATTATGACAGATTTCGAGATATGATTCAGTATATTTTTATATGACATGTTTATTGGCACATTACACTATTTGAATGGATCTCGCTTTGTCTTTGCATTCTTCCGGGGGAATTGTGGGTTGTTAATGTGATATTTTTGACTGCTTTGGTGTGTATGTTGTCATATGCGAGGGTGGGTGTGGGGGTGTTAGGTGGGTGTCCCCCTAACTTTTGCCTCCCCCGTGTCGTAGATGCAGTACTCACCGGTATGTTCTGCGCCTACGTCGCTGTTGTTCGTAGAGGAGCAGAAAGACAAGGGCAGGTAGGATTTGGAGTTCTGGCTCCATGGAGTCGTCGTTCCACGTGGAGTGTGTTGAGGTGAGCGTTTTCCCTATGAAATGGCTGTTTCTGCCGCGTTTTTATCCACGGTGAATCCGCCCCGGAAAAGGTGGCGGATTGGTGTGTTGTAATAGTGTGGGTGGTACATTGTCTCCCGCCTGTCTGTTGGCGGTGACCGCCACGCTGTTTGTCTGTACCGCCGTGGCAGGCGAAGTGTTAAAGTGGCTGTCTTTGTTGGTGGTTACCGCCAGGGTCGTAATTCCCTTTTTTTGTCCGCCGGCCTGTTTGCGGTATTTCCGCAGCTTTAACACCGTCCGCCAGGGTTGTAATGACCACCTCTGTCTTTTTACCATTGTCAGTGCTATTCCCCTTCCCCTGCTGAGAAGTTTGTGCACCCTTCATGGAGTCACCTCCACTCTGGGATTTGGCCTCGGTTACCCTGGACCTAACCCACTTGTCAGCTACCTTCCCCAGCAATCTGGAGAAGACAACTCAGAATCTACCAGATGCTGTTACAATCTCTCTATGGAACAATTAATCAGGATATGCTCTTTCATCAAAAGATTATATAACCCGTCATAAGTGTCAACTTTCTTGCCCTTTATCCAGCCGTTTAGTGCTTTGACTGAGGAGTCTACAAAGTCCGCACAAGTCTGGTCTTGGCCTTTTCGGCTGTCCCTGTACTCCTCTGTGGTACTGTATAGCTATTTTAGCCATGTTTTAGACACGTTATTTTAGAAAACTAGGCTTGCCGTTACGCACTTTGGCCCAGTTACATTTTATTCAAAATCGAAAGCATCTTAATTCTTAGCACTGCATTTATTTCACTTTGTGTTTCCTCAAGGCTGCAGTCAGACAGGGCAAAAGTGGTACGCTGTGTCTCCGATATTCACAGAAACGTACATATCCTTATGTGGGGACCTTTTCTTAGAACATCAGTTGTTTTACTATAAAGTCCCTTCTCTGTCCCATACACTTTAGAGGGAGATTCCAGCCAGTTGACCACGATTGCATGCTGATTGCTGAATGCCTTCGCTACAGCTGCTTGCTTAGACCGCTGAATCCCTGGATTATATGGGGATGGTGTCTTTTTAGACAACAGGCTTCCTTGGTCAGGTATGGGGGATGATGTCTTCCCAGGGGAGAAACCTGAAGGGCAGATTAGGGCTTAACATGCTGTGCTCTAACATAGCTTAGGTAGGAAATATATATATATTTCTAGTGACAGTATGGTGGGACTGTTTTTGTGTTTCACTCTCCTTGTCACAATTTTATTTCTACTGTGTTTTATCATCCTAGTTATTGCACTACATAACATTTTACCTAAGATGCAGTTATTTCAATAAACCTTCTTGAACTTTACTCTACTTCTGTTTATCTTTGCGTCTGTGAAGCTAATGTAACTGACAGAAAGGGATGAGACCTGATCGACCACGATTCCCCTGAGGAGTCCTTTTGTCATACGCCCAGTTGCCACAGTCATCAGATGTCACCTGGTGTGGCCTTGGACTCAGTTCCCCGTACTTCAGGTGATTCTGCCACCCAAATCCAGTAGCCTCACTAGGAGAATGAGAAGCTACATAACATGGCACCCAACATTTGGTCAGGCACTAATTTCTTCCTAAGTATCTCTGTCTCACTATGTGCTAAAGGCACCTAATTACTATATACAGAGACGTTCGTGGTATTGAGGATTTTACTCCTCAGCTAAGTAGGTAGTATCTAACTGATGCTGTAGGTTGTTCAAGCTTGAACCATAAAATGATCAGTCCCCATTTTGTGTTCTTATCTCTGAATGAATAACTACCATTACCATGGTCAACCTGCCACGGGTAGCAATTGCACTTAACAATCAATCACCCCTCACAGCACATTTATTGGCAAATGGCCTCACGGGCCAGAGGGGTGCAGTTACATTTGTTGTTGAGGCTCATACCACCTATAGAACAGAAATATTTTATTCTTGGGTCACTTTTCCAACAGTTAATGGGAACACTAATAAATGTTACCACTACACACCTGCTACCATACCTGCACAATATAGAGCTTATGCATACTTAGAGATACCTCTATTTTATCATGACCATGATAACTGGCTTGATAGCGCCATACCACATACAATATTACACGTTAGGTTAAGTCCTCTGTGCAAAAATGGTTCTACCTGGCCTCTACAGGCCACATACACACTGCACCCTGATGCAGCAACCTTATAAGTAGCTGAGGTTCGCCGCTTATATACAGAGCTCACGGCAATATACAGACTGTTAATACAGTTCGTAATGCAAACATCAAATACTAATCCAATTATCCGGAGGTGTTAAAGCAAATTCAAAACAAATACGGGGCTGCCCCGGTCCTGGACTTGGGGATGCAATTAATGAGCAATGTTGCCACTGTGTCTTCCATTATGTTAAGTAACCTTAAAGGGGAAGCAGTTGCACTAGCAGTGTGCATGTGTCTCTGAGACGTTCCTGTACAGGATCAAGACTATGAGCTTCCCAAGATTATCACTGACACCCACTCTAGTATTGGTCGAGATAGTCTGGAGGCCAGACTCATTAAACTACAATTACAGGGTAAATCTAATAAGGATTCCACCAGGCAAGCACCTCAAGGTCTTAGAAAAGGTTGGGAAAAAAACAGCAAACACCTAAAAAAGAAAGGGGAGAATCTCCTCATTCTGAGACCCCTCAAAATTGCTATAATCTTAGAAATAGAAATAATACAAAAATGCCTGACAGATATCAATATACTGATACACACCTCTATCCTTTCAGGGCTCACCGGAAAAAATGCAGTGAGAGAGGTGGGTGGTCAGAGCAGTGAACAGGGTATGTGAAACCAAGAAAGGACTCACAACAGTCGTCTGAAGTTTCTGTTAAGAAAGAAGAGAAACTTCCCCAATAAAAAACCCAATTCAAAATGAAAAAGGTAGCAGCAGTTACAATACGACATTCCACCCAGGGAGAGGGCTTTACTGCAGAACAGGAAGTGGGCACTGGCACTGCTAGACAGTGCAGCAGAGGTCACAATAGTTTGCCAGGATCTTCAAGAGCACGTGAAGGTGAAAGCAACTGATGACAGTTGAGACTGCGGACATGCATGTCTCCACACCCGATAGAGTGTATAAAGTAACCATACAGTGAGAAGGAGACATTGAACGCACAATCAACACCATCATTTGGGATCGCATCATTACCATTACCACTTATGATATTTTTCTGTCCATGAAGGACTGGCCACCAGAATTTGTTTGTAATCTTCCTCATGGGGAAGAAATAGTTGAAAAGTCTTTCTCACCCCTTGCTCCCAGAAAGCTCGAACAAATTCATGTCACTGATTGAGCAGTGGCGCAGGCACCTGTGTTATATTGCAACCACGTAGGGTGGCATAAAGATTCCCCCTAACATGTAATACCCATTTAGTCCCAACCTCAACCCAAATATCCAATAAAACATGAAGCTAAAGCACCAGTGAGGGAAATCCTCACACAGTTAGAGTACTAGGGCGTAATTGAACCCTGTGTCTCACCAATGACCAATCCATTGTTCCCCGTAGCTAAACCAGACCATTCATACAGAATAGTCTTAGACTAAAGACATTTAAACAGTTACACACGCACATTTGCTATACAAAATGCACACAGCACAGCACCTATGAGCAATTTAGTGCGCAAAAAATATAAAACAAAAGCAGACATTTCCAAGGGATTTTTCTGCCAAAATATAGCGCCTGAAAGTAGGTGCTCAACAAATTTCAGCCCTTTAGGCTCTCAGAAAAAAAATTGCCAACTCCCACAAGGGTACAAGAACAGTCCAGGACTGTTTTCAGCTTGTGTGACATCTATTTTACACAATGTTGACCCTGAGGCATTGTCCTACATAGATGGTATCTACCTCATGCAGCATATAAGACCCTTAGCCCGTATTGTTGTGGGATTTGCCGAAATAGGCTACAAATTCAATTTCAAGAAAACAAAAATAGCCTTACTTAGGCCCTCATTCTGACCTCAGCGGTCTTTTCGCAAGACCGCCGAGTTACCGCCGCGGTGAAGACCGCCGCCCGCAGCGGTATGCCGCTGTGCGCATTCTGACCGCTGGGAGCGTTCCGCCGGGAAACCGCCGGCAGCCAGACGGGCGGTCGGCGGGAAAGTGGAGACTGGTCAACCTCCACCGCCACGCCAGCAGAACACCGCCCCCAGAATTACGACCCACATTTCTGTGTGGCGGTCTTCTGTTGGCGGTGTGCTGTCGGCGGTCACGTCCCTATGGCTCCCGTCGCCTCCCGGAGGACCAACGCACAAGGTAAGTTGATCGTCCGTGAGGGGAGGGGGTGGGGGGGTGTTGTGTGATGTGTGCGTGCATGGGGGTGTGCAGATGTGCATGTTGGGGTGCGTGCATGTCGGGGTGCGTGTATGTGCATTTCGGGGCGGGGGTGGGGAGGGGGTTCGTACCACCTCTGGGGGGTGGCAGGGGGGTGGAGGGGGTGGGGGGAGGACTCGGGGGGGGCAGTGGGGGGTGGGGGGGACCCCTATCAGTGCCAGGGAAGGAATTCCCGGGCCCCGATAGTGCCTACCGCCATGGTTCGCGGCGGTAAGCAGGGTCATGATACGGGTGGCGGTCTTGGGGCGACCGCCGGGCCGGAGTGCGCAAACTCCAGCCCGTCGGTCATGACCGCCGTGGCGGTCGGAGTGGGGAAGTGGCGGTCGATCGCGGCGGTGACCGCCGCGGTCAGAATGCCATTTTTTGGACCGCCGGTCTGTTCGCGGTCCGACCGCCGCCTCTCCGCCGACCGCCAAGGTCAGAATGAGGGCCTTAGTGTCCTGTTCTTGGGATACAAATTATCAGATGAAGGCAAGAGCCTTGTGCCTCAATTTTCAGAAAAAATTGCATAATTATAATCTCCAAACACAATCAAAAAGCTCTAGTCAGTTGTGGGCTTTTTAAACTTTGCCCGAAAATACATTCCAGATTATGGATAGTGCATTAAGCCTTTATATGACTTGATACGTCCTGACTTTTCCAGTAAATACTGGACAGTTGGACACAAACGCATTCTCAGAGCATTACAACAAGACATGCTTGCAGCTAAACACTTACACACAAGGGACAACAAAAAACACTTGATCATCAGAGTGATTGCTGGTGCCATTGGTTTCACCTGTGTAACGTTCAATGAGGGTGAGACCGTCCCAATTGCATACTGTTGGACTTTTGCTTATGCAGGGTCATCCCCAGTCTTTTTCGCTCCAGCCTCCTATTTTTTTCTGACCTGTTGCTGTTGGCTTTTCAACTCTGAGCACTTTACCACTGCTAACCAGTGCTAAAGTGCATATGCTCTCCGTGTAAATTGTATGTAATTGGTTTATCCATGATTGGCCTATTTGATTTACTAGTAAGTCCCTAGTAAGGTGCACTAGAGGTGCCAGGGCCTGTAAATCAAATGCTACTAGAGGGCCTGCAGCACTGGTTGTGCCACCCACATAAGTAGCTCTGTAATCATGTCTCCGACCTGCCACCGCAGTGTCTGTGTGTGTATTTTTACACTGTAAATTCAACTTGGCAAGTGTACCCACTTGCCAGGCCTAAACCTTACCTTTTCTTACATGTAAGGCACCCCTAAGGTAGGCCCTAGGTAGCCCCAAGGACAGGGTGCAGTGTATGGATAAGGTAGGACATATAGTAATGTGATTTATATGTCCTGACAGTGAAATACTGCCAACTTCGTTTTTCACTGTTGCAAGGCCTGTCTCTCTCATAGGATAATATGGGGGCTACCTTTAAATGTGATTAAAGTGTAGATTCCCCTAAAGAGTAGATGGACATGTGGAGTTTGGGGTCACTGAACTCACAATTAAAAAATACATCTTTTAGTAAATTGATTTTAAGATTGTGCGTTTGAAAATGCCACTTTTAGAAAGTGAGCATTTTCTTGCTTAAACCATTCTGTGACTCTGCCTTGTTTGTGGATTCCCTGTCTTGGTCAGTTTGACAGTTGGGTTGTTTTTCACCTCGCACTAGACAGTGACACAAAGGGGGCTGGGGTGTAACCTGCATTTCCTGATTAGCCATCTCTGCTAGGAGGGAGGGGTGGAGTGGTCACTCTCATCTGAAAGGACTGTGCCTGCCTCTGACAATGCCGGCTCCAACCCCCTGGTGTGTGTCTGAGGCCTTGCCTGGGCAAGGCAGGATTTCACAAGTAGGTGTGAGTCCCCTTTGAAGAAAGGTGACTCCAAAGACTAAAATGGGTATAAGAAGAGCACCCAAATCTACTGACTGGAGAAACACTTCTGGAACCAAGAGGAACCTCTGCCTGGAGAAGAGCTGATAGCTGAGGAAGAAGTGCTGCCCTGCCTGTGACTGTGCTTTGTGGAGCTTTCCTGCAGTGCTGCTTCTGCCAGAGTAAGAGGGCAAAGACTGGACTTTGTTTGCCTTCCATCTTGTGAAGAAATCTCCAAGGGCTTGATTTAGAGCTTGCCTCCTGTTGTTTGAAGTCTCAGGGACAGCAAAGGCTTCTCACTGCCAGCACCTGGAGTCTCTGGAGAGACTCCTGCTCTGACAAGTGGTGCCCTATCCAGTCCCTGGGCCCTTGAAAGGAAAGCTGGTGGAATCCAAGGAAATCGACTTCGGACGACTTCGGACCGCCGCCGCTGCTGAATTCGGTAACGCCGCCTGCACCTGATGCCGTGACCTTCGCTGGAACGCGACGCTCTTCGCAGGCCCGACGCCACAGCAGCACCGCTGAAGTCCGCGACTCCGTTGAAGTCGCCGCACCACATCGTGAGCGACGCTGCTCGAAGTGCACGGATTCAACGTTTCTCATAGACGCCGCGATTCCCGACTTCGCGCATCAGCATGTTTTCACTCTTCACCAAAGGTACTGTACTTGGGGGTCTACACGACTCCGTGTCCGGCGCCGCTGGTGTCGGCTTGTTGGGAACGACTCCGTCATGACACTGTGTTAACATCTCATCGAAGCATTTTTGTTTCTAAGCGCTATTTTTGAGTTTAATCTTTAAAAATCCATAACTTGACTTGTGTATGTCGGAATTTTGTCGTTTTGGTCTTGTTTTGTTTAGATACATATTTCCTATGTTTCTAAACTGGTGTTGTGTCATTTTGTAGTGTTTTCATTAAGTTACTGTGTGTGTTGGTACAAATACTTTACACCTAGCACTCTGAAGTTAAGCCTACTGCCCTGCCAAGCTACCAAGGGGGTAAGCAGGGGTTAGCTGAGGGTGATTCTCTTTTACCCTGACTAGAGTGAGGGTCCTTGCTTGAACAGGGGGTAACCTGACTGTCAACCAAAGACCCCATTTCTAACAATGGTGATCAGCGGTTGGGATTTGGACTTGTATTTGTACTTGACATACAGTAATTAAGTGTACACTACTGTTTGAGTTCAGACCACTACGTGACCACATACTACTTGTCTTGTGATTCTGCTTTTTGTTCTCTGATGTCCTCCTGGAAGTATTGCTAATATTTTTGGACTTTGGTTTTTGGTTGTGAAGCCTTTGCAGAATGTAAGTCAATTTCTGGGACCTATTTATGTATAAAAAGTGGCAGCTTAAAGCATTCTGCATGGAAAGGGGACTGGCTGTGAACAAGAAATCCAGAAGGGAGGATCTTGAGTCAGCCCTGTTTCAGTATGAATTGAAATGTTGTCAGGCAACACCACCAAATGAGTCTGAGGAGGATAACTACTCTGAGGAGGAGGACTACTCTGAGGAGGAGGGCAGTGGCCCTGAGGAGGGAACAAAAAGAGATGATTGGCTCCTAGCTCGAATCCGGAGTCTGGAAGAGCTAGATGCAGAGCTTGAGAGGGCTGAGGAGAAGAGAGCCTTAGTCCTGGAAAAAGAAAGGATTACAGCTCAAGAGCTGAGCTGTGAAGAGCTGAAGCTGGAGGCCATGAGGGCTGAGTCCAGTTCAGATGGTGGCAGCAAAAATCTTGTATCCAGTACTGCTGAAAAAGTGCACATGCCCAGAGATGTGGTGCCCTACTTGAAGGAGGGAGTTAACACACGCCAGGAGGTTCAGGGGTATGAGGTAGCTCCAGTGATGCACAGGGTCCTTGAGGTGGATTGGGGAACTGGCATGGGGAGTCATATTCCTACTGGTGGGAGGGACACTCTACTGACTCTAGGTGAGAGTGACAGGGAGAGGGGTTCCCCCCAGGTAGACGTCCTGGTTATGGAGTGTGAAGACATCCCAGAAGAGTGTGGGTTGAGTGTCAGGGACAGTCAGGTACTGTCTCACCAGTCTCAGGAGTGTGATGTGGGGTGCTTTTTCAAAGCAGAGTCACTGGATGGTTGGGTGAAGGGTACTTTGGTTAATTCATGTAAAGGGCTGAGTGATGTAATTGCTGGAGAGCATAAGTCTAGTCCTTATTTTCCAGAGCTACGCCAACACCAGGTGGAGTGTGAGTTCTCTGACCCCAGGGAGCTTACAATGGAGGCAGACCTCTTGGTGAGTACCAGAGAGTCTGAAGAGGCATTTGAGGGGGCTCCTGAGAGGAGTGGTCTAGGTATTTCCCAACCAGGTGAGGTAGGGAAGGATTGTATTGTTCCAGGTAGGTCCCAGTGTAGTGGGATGGGTGAGGGACCCCATGTCCAGTCTCTGAGGAGAGGGAATGGGGATGGGCTGAGGTCCAAGGTGCCTGAGATCCGGCCCCAGGTCCTGGAGGGTTCCATGAGGGAACACCAGGAGGGGAGCCTAGCCTGTACCATAGGGCCATCTGTTGAGGGAGATCCCACAGTGTCAGGAGAATTTGGGGGGGCAGCTGTAGCCAGTGTCCCACCAGTTCTGGTGTCTGGCAGTACCACTCCTAGTGAGGGGGTGCAGAAGTCCAGACAGAGGGTTGAGAGGGGTTTGCGGACCCCAGTGGAGAACCTGGAGGGTCAGGGGTCAGCTCTGAGAGCAGAGCCCCCCAGGAATGACCTTGGTGAGACCATTTCTCTGTTGGGGGGAATCCAGACTCTGTCAGATGGGCAGAGGTCGGGAGACCTGCGCCAGCCAGACTCTTGTGTTGCCCTTGGGGACAGTGTGTCCCTTGAGGGGGGCAAGTGTGCCCCCCTGGAAGTCCTGGTGTGCCAGGCAGTGGTTCAACCGCAGGGTGGTGACCCTGGGTTGGATGACCAGGTTCAGAGGGTAAACTCTGACCTGGTGGGGGGTAGGTATGCCCCCCAGGAATTCCTGGGTTGTCAGGCAGTGGTGCAGTCTGTGGGTACAGACCCTGGACTGGAGGATCAGGTGCAGGGGATAAACCCTGACCTGAAGGAAGAGGCTACTGCTAACAGTGCCCCTACCATGTTGTTTTCTGGGGGGGCACTCCTAGTTGGGTGGTTCAGGACCCCAGAAGAGAGGGCAGGGGGAGGGAAGCCTCACCCCTGGCCCTGGTTCAACCTGAAGGTACAGACCCCAGGTTGGAGGACCAGTTGCAGGTTAACATCCCTGCAGTGGTGGAAGAATTGTGCAGGACTGCTTCTACAAGCACCCTGACAATTTTTTTTCTCTGGGGATGCCGCTCCTGGAGGGAGGGTACAGAGCCCCAAAGGGGAGGACGATGGTCAGGTTATCTTCTCTGACCTGGTGGAAGGTAGAGTGGTCAAAGAGTGTCAGGCACCTGGGGCTACCGCCCCCCTCTCTCCACAGCCACAGTGGTTGGAGAGGCCTGAGGTCAGGCTCTCATCCCTGACAGATGTCAGGAGTTACTGTGGCTTGCTGTCCTGGTGGACAGAGCTGCCCCTGGGGGGGGGAACGAGAGTCACACCCCAGGGGTGGAGTGGGCAACACCACTGTGTTGGCCCTGGTGGTACTATCTGCCCATTGCAATACATCTGTGAGCAAAGTAAAGTTAGGCGCTGCACAGATGGTGTCTGCAGATGTGGAGAAGGGTTCCCCATGGGTTAGCTTAGTGGGCCCTGAAAGTATGGACAGAGGGATCCAACTGGAGTCAGGAAGGCGTAGAACTGGAACATGCCCCTGCTGTTGTGGGCCTGGGTCCTTGTTCTATTGCCCCAATCAGGGAAGTACATCAAGGTATTGATTGTTCTTCCCTGGCTTTAGGCTGGTAGGGGGTCGTGTTGGACTTTTGCTTATGCAGGGTCATCCCCAGTCTTTTTCGCTCCTGCCTCCTATTTTTTTCTGACCTGTTGCTGTTGGCTTTTCAACTCTGAGCACTTTACCACTGCTAACCAGTGCTAAAGTGCATTGCTCTCCGTGTAAATTGTATGTAATTGGTTTATCCATGATTGGCCTTTTGATTTACTAGTAAGTCCCTAGTAAGGTGCACTAGAGGTGCCAAGGCCTGTAAATCAAATGCTACTAGTGGGCCTGCAGCACTGGTTGTGCCACCCACATAAGTAGCTCTGTAATCATGTCTCCGACCTGCCACTGCAGTGTCTGTGTGGGTATTTTTACACTGTAAATTCGACTTGGCAAGTGTACCCACTTGCCAGGCCTAAACCTTCCCTTTTCTTACATGTAAGGCACCCCTAAGGTAGGCCCTAGGTAGCCCCAAGGGCAGGGTGCAGTGTATGGATAAGGTAGGACATATAGTAATGTGATTTATATGTCCTGACAGTGAAATACTGCCAACTTCGTTTTTCACTGTTGCAAGGCCTGTCTCTCTCATAGGATAATATGGGGGCTACCTTTAAATATGATTAAAGTGTAGATTCCCCTAGAGAGTAGATGGACATGTGGAGTTTGGGGTCCCTGAACTCACAATTAAAAAATACATCTTTTAGTAAAGTTGATTTTAAGATTGTGCGTTTGAAAATGCCACTTTTAGAAAGTGAGCATTTTCTTACTTAAACCATTCTGTGACTCTGCCTTGTTTGTGGATTCCCTGTCTGGGTCAGTTTGACAGTTGGGTTGTTTTTCACCTCACACTAGACAGTGACACAAAGGGGGCTGGGGTGTAACCTGCATTTCCTGATTAGCAATCTCTGCTAGGAGGGAGGGGTGGAGTGGTCACTCTCATCTGAAAGGACTGTGCCTGCCTCTGACAATGCCGGCTCCAACCCCCTGGTATATGTCTGAGGCCTTGCCTGGGCAAGGCAGGATTTCACAAGTAGGTGTGAGTCCCCTTTGAAGAAAGGTGACTCCAAAGACTAAAATGGGTATAAGAAGAGCACCCAAATCTACAGACTGGAGAAACACTTCTGGAACCAAGAGGAACCTCTGCCTGGAGAAGAGCTGATAGCTGAGGAAGAAGCGCTGCCCTGCCTGTGACTGTGCTTTGTGGAGCTTTCCTGCAGTGCTGCTTCTGCCAGAGTAAGAGGGCAAAGACTGGACTTTGTGTGCCTTCCATCTTGTTAAGAAATCTCCAAGGGCTTGATTTAGAGCTTGCCTCCTGTTGTTTGAAGTCTCAGGGACAGCAAAGACTTCTCTCTGCCAGCACCTGGAGTCTCTGGAGAGACTCCTGCTCTGACAAGTGGTGCCCTATCCAGTCCCTGGGCCCTTGAAAGGAAAGCTGGTGTAATCCAAGGAAATCGACTTCGGTCCGACGCCGCTGCTGAATCCGGTAACGCCGCCTGCACCTGACGCCGTGACCTTCGCTGGAACGCGACGCTCTTCCCAGGCCCGACGCCGCAGCAGCCCCGCTGAAGTCCGCGACTCCGTGGAAGTCGCCGCAGCACGTCGTGACCGACGCTGCTTGAAGTGCACGGATTCAACGTTTCGCACAGACGCCGCGATTCCCGACTTCGCGCATCGGCTTGTTTTCACTCTTCACCAAAGGTACTGTACTTGGGGGTCTACACGACTCCGTGTCCGGCGCCGCTGGTGTCGGCTTGTTGGGAACGACTCCGTCATGACACCGTGCTAACATCTCATCAAAGCATTTTTGTTTCTAAGCGCTATTTTTGAGTTTAATCTTTAAAAATCCATAACTTGACTTGTGTATGTCGGATTTTTGTCGTTTTGGTCTTGTTTTGTTTAGATAAATATTTCCTATGTTTCTAAACTGGTGTTGTGTCATTTTGTATTGTTTTCATTAAGTTAATGTGTGTGTTGGTACAAATACTTTACACCTAGCGCTCTGAAGTTAAGCCTACTGCTCTGCCAAGCTACCAAGGGGGTAAGCAGGGGTTAGCTGAGAGTGATTCTCTTTTACCCTGACTAGAGTGAGGGTCCTTGCTTGAACAGGGGGTAACCTGACTGTCAACCAAAGACCCCATTTCTAACACATACAAATCACATTTTTTTTCTACAGCAGAACAACGCTTGGCTCCTACTGAGGAAATTCTCACTGCTGTTCAGATGGCTGTCATCAAAGAGAGACCTCTGGACCACGGAGAATGTATCATTGTCGTATCTCCGATCCCGGCCTTTAGGCTGTTAATAAAGATAGCGCTCCCAATGCTAAAGCACTACATCCATGCTCTGGCGATGGCAATGGAACACAGGCACCCTGAACAGCTGACGCTGATTGTCTGTGATTGGTATTATTGTGTCCAGTCCTTCAAAGAATATCTGCATTACTGGTGCCAGAATGGGTTCAGAGATTCAAAAGGTAACACTATCAGACACAGACATTTGTGGGGGAAAGTAGAGGATCTAAAGGAAATGCTACCGAATGTCCATGTTGTACATACACTAGGACATCAGCGTGTTGGAATACACGTTGCTGGCAATACCTTGGCTGATGAATCAGCCAAATCAGCAGTAGCTACAGCTTCTGTTGCTGCAGTAAATTGTTCTAGAACGAAATTGAAGGAGGAAATACTGGCTGCTGTGAAAGCTTCGGCTGAGGGCACACCCTTGCCAAAGGCATATTCTGCCAAATATTCCTACCGCATATCATGCCTCAATACAACCTAGTGGTAAAACCAGGGGTTGGTAATCAAGTGATTCCCAATAACGATCAAAGACTAGAATTGATCAAAGCAGCACATGAGAGAGTTGCTGATGCCCATGCTGGTGTGGCGGCTACAATTTCATTGTTAAAAACATGTTACTGGTGGCCGGGTCTGTATAAAAAGACCAAGCAGTATGTCTATTTGTTGTGACATCTGTCAACAAATAAAAGGGTCCACTGTCAAACGCCCGCCACAGACACCCCTCCTAATTTCAAACAAATCATTAAAATGTGTGTACTTGGAGCATTGTGGTCCCCTGACACCTGATTCAAACTTTTTGATCTGTAAGCTTCGGTCCTTCAGGTTATACACAGAACTCTGACAGATGGTGAACCTGCTGAGCTGTCCTATGTGGATGCAAGCAATAATATGCAGATTGGACAGCTCTTTGTGAAGCGTGTTCAGCTTGCTCAGCTGTCACTAATTTATATTAAGCTATTGGTATAGTGCCTACAAATACATTTTAGATGCTGTTGACTCATGCTCCAGATTTCTATGTGTTTGGCCACAACACTCGGCTGATGCTCGAACTGTCATTAAAGATTTGCAAGTTTTTGTCTGCACATATGCAGCTGCGGCTTTCCACTCGGACGAGGGCCCTGCATTCGCCTCAGGGTCTTTCAGGGATGCCATGGCTTCTTTAGGGGTCCAACTGCATTATTTGTCTCAAGTTCATCCGGAGGGAAATAGTGTTGTGGAGCGAAGAAATGGGGATTTAAAGCAATTCTTAACAGCCAGAATATCACTCACAGGTCGTAGTTGGCCTAATCACCTGTATGGAGTCCAGAGAGCACTTAATAATCTGCCCAGAAGGTCCTTTTCTGAACACAAATGTATGTTGTAGATATTGATGGTCCTGGCCTGGAGGCGGCAGATACACCTTTAGACATAAATGAACGTGTCACTGTCTGGCAGGACTTACAACAGTTCCGTGATGACAACGCATTTGCCAGTGCCGCCTCCTTGAGAATAAGGGATGTACCATTAACATCTACAGTCTGGATTCCAAAAGTTGTGGATCTAGTGCATAAAACGATTGTTGTGAAAAAGGCGTTTGATTTTCCTATCATGCACCGGTTCCTGTCCTGGGACTTCACAGTGCCAGAACCACCATTCTACCAAAGCTGCCTGTCAAGCTACACTGTATGGCCGATCCTGCACAGCAGACCTAGAGGACTCCCGGTTAGTAACTGAATCCCTATCAATACAGACCAGGATGTTCCTCTGCAGGCTTGAAACAACAATGCTGACACCTCTCCGAACTTGCGGCAGGTGGAAAATGATTTTTTATTGGTTCCACTAACTTCTTCTGTAACAAGAAACGTCAACAACATTGAGAAATTCTACTCAAATTTGACACAAATGGATGGTATAGTTTACCAGTGAACCACCGCAAGAGACTTCTGAGACCCCTCCTCTTCCAAACACGGCTCCAGTTCTTGTACGAACTGCTTCTGGATATTTTGCCAACATTAATGAAATTTCCACTGACTCATCTGCCTCTACTACAACAGAGCTGTCAAGAGCACGTAAGCTGATAATTTGGCTCAAAATGAGCTGTTTTATTCTTCCATGGAACTATCTGTGGCTCTTATTAACTGTGCTTGCCTTCCTCCTATGGATTGGGTTGGTCATCATTTTCTTTTTACTGACACATGGTCACTACCTTCCTGAACGCTCTACGGTTGAACTGGTGGATGAGGTCCTAAAACCACATTTTTCCTCTCACAAAGTCCACAGAGACTTGTCCCTAATGAACATTTCCTCTATACCAATTCCTGATGGGATTGTTTGGGATTAAGTATTATTTGATATATATGGCCCGATTATTTCTTATATATTCAAACTTTCTATGAACAATCTGGAGTAGTTTCTGATGATTAGGATGTGAAAACAGTTTTGATGTCTGATTTGCAATAGTAAAGTGTGGATTTTTGTCAATCCAAAATAATTATGGAGATTTGTTCTGTTAAAATTATTATGGATGTCATTTCATTCACAGAGCCAAGTACCACAAAGACTATTTTTAATTCTATGCAGTCGGAACACCGTCACACTCCTCCAGTGGGGAGTTCCAAAACGCATGTTGAAAAGTTTGCATATTTCTTATATTATTTTAAATTGCAGTAATGGAAAGTCAACACATTTTATTGATTGACACAAGATTGATTTATTCTGGTACTTTTGTTTCCTGGTTAGCTGTAGAAGGCTATGAATATTGGTTGAAGTCGATAGACTTAAAAAGTATGTGGAGAACAAAAAATTGTCAAATAGGGGAAAAGGAAGCTTTATTTAGAGCATACTTGATACCTGTTCAAGTTATATTTTTAAATGAAACTGTACAACAGACAAGTTTTTTTAGGCTTGGCAAAAATGAATGATTTGAAGGCACCCAGTATTCCTGCCCCTGCAAAATTTTACTGATGGCAAAAGTACATAAATGCATCTGAAGATCAGCTTATTGAGTGGGTACAGAATGGAACATTTAACACATCACTTTCTCATCCTGGTGGGTGGTTATTGTGGCCAGTAGACACCAATGTGTGCCATACGTGTTTTGTAAACTCCACTGGGGTTTTTAAAACAAATAGGCTGGACCCTTGCTATGTGTCATCAGAACAGTTGGGTATGGTGACAACATATAGTGTAGGGAAATTATGCCTGCAAAGGTTGAAAAGTTCCTCATTTGATGCTGTTAAAGAACACCTGAGTCTCCTGTCTAACTATACAGATGTATAGGATTTCCTGGTAAGCCCTACAAGACAACACAGAAAGTGTTTCTTGTGTGCAGTATATAATGACATCTGGAAACTTTCCCAACGGGAAGCGGCTGTCCAGTTAAGGCAAACGGATCAGGACAATTTACAGAAAGCATTAGCCATCGTAGATAAAGGGATTAACACCTTGTCTGACCAGATATACATTTTAAATAACATTGTCTCTTCAGCAATAGACACAGTACAGAGTGACATGTCGTCTTTACACCATGGACAAAGTCAACTAAGGTCCATTACGCATCTTAAGGCTTGTTGGCATCTGTTCCAAGGGAACTTCAGGCTCCATGTAGCCCCAGCACTCTTCCCTGTGACACACATCCCTCTGCATGCTTCTCCTGTGGCAATGGACCCTTATTCAGATGTGCTGCATGGGATCCTCTGCGACTCCTGGTTCCTCGTCCAGTGGGTCTCCTGTGGGAGCTGCCTTTACTTCTGTGGACTCTCTGCATTGAGGGATTCCCACCAGAACTCCCGCTGTGGGTTGAGTCCTCCTGGACCTTGCTAGTCCCCGGCAGCTTCTTCGCAACTTCTGCCTTTGCCAAGGCTTGTTGGTGTTTTTTTCACACACTAATGAACGGCAATCTTCCATCAGGCGTGGAACGTCGACTGCATCCTCCAGGAGCTCTTCTCCAACTCCTGCAACTACAGAAGGGTGGGTAGTGGCTCCTGCCCCATCGGACACTTCTGTGACTTCTGGACCTGGTCCCCTTCTCCCACAGGTCTTCCTCTTCAGGAATCCACAACTGGTTTCTTGCAGTCTTGTCTGGGTGGTGCAATATCTTCTTTCTAGTCATTTTGGATGGTTTGTGTAAAATCCAGTAACTAACTTCTTTCTTCGTGGTCGCTGGAGGGCACTGTGGTACTTACCTTTGGGGGTTCCTAGTTCCCCCTACTCCCCTCTACACATTCCACTTACCTAAGTCCGGGTCCGACATTCGCATTCCATTTTTTTAGTATATGGTTTGGGCTTCCCCTAGAGTCACTATTGTCTATTGCTATTTGTACTGTTTTCTATCTCATTTTATGCCTATTACTGATTAATAATGTACATATTTGGTGTGTTTACTTACCTCTTATTGGAGTATTACCTATCTAGTGTTTTGGTACTGTGTTACTGTAGTAAAATAAAGAACCTTTATTTTCGTAACACTGAGGGGGTCATTTTGACCTCAGCGGTCTTTTTACAAGACCGCCGAGGGACCGCCGTGCTGAAGACCGCCAGTGGTGGCGGTTTTCCGCTCCGCGCATAATGACTGCTGGCAGCCCTCCGTCCTTTTTTGGATGGAGAGCCACCAGCAGCCATACTGGCGGGCGCTGGGGAAGTGGAGGTTGCTCCACCTCCACCGCCACGTCAACAGAACACCGCCCACCGAATCACGTCCTGTGATTCGGCGTGGCGGTGTTCTGTTGACGGTGTGGTGGCGGCAGAGCAGCCCCCATTGATCCCGTCCCCTCCCGGAGGATCAACGGACCAGGTAAGTTGATCGTCCGTTAGGGGAGGGGGGCGGAGGGGTGTTGTGTGTGTGCATGGGGGGTGTGCGTGTATGTATGTAGAGGGGGTGTGTGAGTGCGTGTATGCATGCGGGGTGTTGTGTGTTTGGCAATGAGTGCGTGTCTGTCTGTATGTATGTCTGTATGGATGTGTGCGTGTATGTCTGAATGAGGGTGTGTGTGTATGACTGTGTGTGTGGCAGTTGGCATGTATGTTGGTGTGTGTGCGTGTATGTGTGTTGGTGGTGCCTGAGTGCGTGTCGGGTGTGTATTTGTAAGGTAATGTCGGGGGTAAGGGTGGGGAGGGGGGTCCTGCCACCTTTGGGGGGGCAGGGGTGGTGGGGGGTGTAGGGGAAGGACTCGGGTGGGGGATGGGGGAGACCCCTATCAGTGCCAGGGAAGGAATTCCCTGGCACTGATAGTGCTTACCGCCATGGATTTCATGGCGGTTCCAAACCCCATGAAATCCATGGCGGTCAGCCGGGTCATAATACCGCCGGCGGTATTGTGACGACTGCCGGGCTGGAGACCCAGGTCTCCAGCCCAGCGGTCGTCTCGGGCGGAACGGGGAAGTGGCGGATTACCATGGCTGTAACCGCCATGGTCATAATTTCAAAATGTTTACTGACAGCCTGTTGGCGGTAAGACCGCCGCTTCTCGGCCGACCGCCAGGGTCGTAATGACCGCCTGAGTGTTTTCTTGCATGTGTGTAAGTGCTGTGTGACTACAGGTGTATTCCATGAGCTTTGCATGTCTCCTAGATAAGCCTTGGCTGCTCATCCACAGCTACCTCTAGAGAACCTGGCTTCTAGGAACTGTCTACAGTGCACTAATAGGGGATACCTGGTATAAGGTGTAAGTACCTTAGGTACCCACCACACACCAGGCCAGCTTCCTACATTGTCATCCAAGATCCCACTCCGTCTCCCAGTGTGTGTGTGTGTGGGGGGGGGGTGTTAGAATGACTTATGACACTTCCCACTTGAGAGGCAGGTCTGGGGAAGGATAGAAGGTCAATGTCCTCTCCACCTTCCCCCTTCACTTACTGGGACTAAGGCCGCCTTCTCCTTTCTTACCGAGTCTGGTTCTGAGGAAGATGCCTCTTCCCTATTTCTTTTTTCTTCAAAAGAGATGAGGTCCTGCCAAGGTGCTAGCACTACTGGCAGAAAATCAAACTTCTGTCTCTGGTGCCAGCGGCTCAGGAGATCCCACCAAAACACTACAGGACTGGGTAACTCAGTGGGCACCCTCGAAGGGTGCAACCTGGGCATTTGTTTTTTAATCTTAAACATGGGCATCATGTTCAGGGTTAAAAAGCACAATGTTTGACAGCAAACACATCAGGTTTTGGCCAGGCCACTGCAGAGCTGGACATCTGGGCAGTGGTCCTGGGCAGTGGTCAGATGGCAGCCCATGTTATCTAATGGCCTGCCCATTACTCAGGCCATTATTGCAGTTTAAATGCCAGCACGGGGGCATATGTGCTTCTGCACATATGTCCTTACTCATGGAACAGTGCACCCTGCCTACTGGGCTAAAGGGGGCCTACATTAGGGGTGACTTACCTGTCCATGGGCAGTAACAGGGGCTCTCCCTGCATTTGGTGTGGAAGGAGTCTCGCTCGAGCAGTAGGCTGCTCATACAGGCTGACATGGCAGCTCTGCAGTCTCTCTTTTACTCAGGGTGGCACAATCAGTGCTGCAGCCATGCGGACACTCTTTCCCACCCTTGCCCTGGGTCTCCTGCGTCCCCTGGGTCCCC
This sequence comes from Pleurodeles waltl, assembly GCF_031143425.1. Taxonomy (NCBI): domain Eukaryota; kingdom Metazoa; phylum Chordata; class Amphibia; order Caudata; family Salamandridae; genus Pleurodeles; species Pleurodeles waltl. The sequence goes on along the minus strand of NC_090439.1, from coordinate 787,812,337 downwards.
TGGGTACTATTTACTAGGGACATTACAGCGGCGGTGGGGTACTTGCCAATTGGCTTATGCAATTCAACATATATTTAAGGGAAAGAGCATTGGTACGGGGGCCTGGTTAGCGGGCCTCAGTACACTAACAGGTCAAAAACCACAGCATCTGACAGCAAAATCTGCGGGGTGAGCATCTAAAAAGGGCACTCTACAACGTGACCCCCCTCCCAAGATAAAGGGGGGTGAGCACTAACCTCCCTTCTGGTAGTCCTCATCTTCTACGTGGAAGAACCTGGAAAGGCCTTCTGCAATGGCATGGTTAATCCCTGATCTATGTTCCTCTACAAAGTACATCCCCTGTAGGAAAATAGACCACCTCATCAATTTGGGGTTATCTCTTCCCATCTGCACCTGGGAGGCCTGTGTTCGATTTGAACTTTGAAGTGAGTCCCAAACAACCGTGCTCTCAGCTTCTTCAGGGATCAAACCACAGCAAAGGCTTCCCTCTCAATGGCACTCCAGTACTGCTCTCTGGTAAGGAGTCGCCTGCTAATGAAAGCTTGTAACTGATCCTGACCTTCATCATTGGTCTGTGGCAACACTTCCTCAATCCCTAGTTCAGAAGTATCTGTCTAGACAAAGAATTGCTTCCCATAATCAGGTGCTTTTAGGACAAGTGCTGTGTGGGAAACTGGCACTTTGTTGCAGAACCCCCCCCCCCACTTTGTGCCTGGTTTCTGGATGCAACTTTGACTGTAGTGCACTGAGATCCTGCTAACCAGGTTCCCAGTGCCAGTGCTCTTTCCTTAACAATTGCAAAGGTAAATGGCAACACCTTTAGCTGCCACTATAAGTACTTAGTAAATGGTACTTAGGTACCCAGGGCAGGGGTACGAGGGGTAAGCGACTGAGGGAAGAAACACTGATTGTGCCACCCTCTAGGGCCGTGCATCCAGATGCACCCAACTCTGTCATTGCAGGCTGAGTGTCCTGGCGCAATCCCAAAATGCAAACTAGACATAGCGCACAACCTGAGTGCCCTGTCCACTACACACTGCATGCAATATTGATAAGTCACCCCTCTGACAGGCCTTTCAGCCCTAAGGCAGGGTTCAATATACTGTATGTGAGGGCATAGCTGCATGAGCAATATGCCCCTACTGTGTCCTTGCCAAACCTGGAACATAGTGAGTGAACAGAGCAGCCATTTTAAATGCATGTGCTGGACACTGGTCAGTACGAGTTTCACAGCTACATGATAGCCAGTCTGAACCCTGGGTTGTTTGGTATCAAACAACTCAGAATGATACATCTAAACTGGTACCAGTATGGGATTTATTACAAAATGTACCCAGTGGTCACCTTGGAGGTGTCTCTTGCAAAAGCTAACTACTCTGGCATGGTTGCTGGCCAGTCCCAACCAGCCTGCCACCCCCAGACAGGATTCTGGACCCCTGAGGAGAGAGCCATTGCTCTCTGGGGCCTGAGAACAAAGCCCTTTGTAGGCAGAGGCGCTACCCCACCTCTCCGAGGAATGTGCACAGCCCTGCCTAAGAGCTTCAAAGGGCTTACCACCCTTGAATCTCAACCCCCAAGCCTGCCTCCATCAGCAGATGGCCTCCTTCATTGCAAAACCCCACTTTTGGTGGGGCAATGGTGGGAAATTACACAAAGGATAGGATGAGTAGCCTCATCTGTTATGCACTACCCCTAAGGTGTTCCCTTCGAGGTGGACACCACATTTAATTTCTGCCATCTTGTATGGAAGGAAAATATTCAATCAGGTATAGGGATATGAGTTCTGCCTACCGGAAGTGGTCACTTAGTGGGTGTAGCCACCCTAAGGTAGATGGCCCATTAGCTACTACCAGGTTCCTCCTAAAACACCCCCTAAATTTAGTATTTAGAGGGCAGCCCTAGAACAAGATGTTCGATTCAATGGACAAAAGAAGACCAACAACATGAAGATCTGAGGCACGAGAACTGTGGTCCTGCTGCACCAAAGAAAAGGTGCCAAACTGCACCCAGGACCAAAGAATTGCCACTGAGGAGCAGCTGGACAACTAGACAACTCTAAAAAAAACAGAGGACCTCCAGGCTTCATCAATTGCAAGAGAACTTCCTCCATAGTGGAGGTACCACTCTAAAAAATCAAGAAACCTGCAAGCCAGTGAGGGTCACGTCCCTGACCAGCTGCTAACTCCCATACTGGATGATGCAGCTAGACCAGATTGCACCCCGATGACTACGAGGAGAGTTCTGCCAGTGTGCCAAATTTTGTGGCTCTGCATCATCCAGTGGTCAAACTGTGTCAATACAGTGGGTATTGGTCAGCCAATGTCAGACACCTGAAAAAACAGCCCGCCTGGGGCTACAAAAGGACCAGGAGGAATCCCCAGTCAAAGAACTTCAGAAACAACTTGTACCTCCCACCAGAGTGCCCCCATTGTCCTGTAAACACCCCTTGAACTAACTTACCTCCTGCTCCTGAGGGCATCCTTGCGCAGAGTACCTGGCTCACTGATTCACTCTGCACCCAGATGCCCTGTGCCCTGCACCGAAGAACTGACTGTGCCCTAAGGATCCCCCACCCCTTGCAGCCTCGACACTCCAAGAGGATCCCCAGGATTCACTGTTAAACTTACCTGTGCAGTGCTTTTCCAGGTGGTCCCTCACAGTGGCCCTGCACCAGCTCCAGAAACATTCTCCCGCTGGAACCAGGAGTCCCCCAAACTTCTCCAGCTGGCACTGTGTGCCCATGATGACCTTGACCAGCCTGCAAAAGAAGAACTTGGTAAACCAACTGTATGATTTTATATATATTTTTAAAGGTGATCTTCCATTGATTCCCATTGTGTGTAGTTACGCCTAAAAAGGCTATTTCTATTAAACATTAATAATTAATATCTTGAAAAGTACTTATCCAATTCTGATGATTTTGGTCTTAACATTTAAAACAAAATCAGAAGTATGTTTATAAATTGGTCTCAAGTTATTCCTTTGAGTGTGTGAGTTGCAGGATTGATACTTTGAGTACACCAAATGCTTTGCACTTCCCCAGGATCGGCTTCACTGCTCCACCAAGCTACCATAAAAATTGGAGCATTAGGTGGTCTAGTTTTTACCCCTGTAAACCAACAAGTGGTTGCCTGGACTCCCTGCACAGTGTGCCTAGCTTTACACACAACATCGAGAGAGCCAGCCTCCTACATGTTGAACACATGGCTGCTTTCACAGCATCAAAAGCATTCTGACAGGCTGCTCTGCAAATGAATTTCCTGGGTTGTTTCTTAGAGGTCAACTCAGTGAGGGAGGTCACACAATGGCCCCCTACCCTTTCACAAACCTCTTATTGTACACTGTCAGACCTAAGAAGGTTGTGACCTGGGTCAGGGTTGTGGGAGGCTGCCAATCCAGAATGGCAAGACTTTGGCCTGGAGATGTCTAACTTGGCCTCCACCTGCCAGGTGACCCAAGTAGACAACAGAGCTCTGCCCTATCTGGCACTTACTGGCCTTAATAGTCAGGCCTGCTTTCTGTAGGGCCTTTAAAACCTTTGTGAGGTGGACCAGGTGATCCTCCTAGGTGGAGCTAAAGACAGCTATGTCATCTAAGTAAGCTGCACTAAAGTCTTCGAGGCCTGAGTGAACTCGATTCACCAGCCTCTGAAAAGTGGAAGGTACATTCTTCAAATCAAAGGGTATCACTTTAAACTGAAAGTGGTCCTCTGGAGTGGAAAATGTAGATCCCTCCTTTGCTCCCTGGGTAAGTCCAATTCGTCAGTACCATGATGCCAATTCAAAGGTACTTAGGAATTTGGCTGCCCCTAGTTTATCAATAAGCTCATCACTCTCGGAATGAGGGGTGCATCAGTTTTAGTGACTGCATTCAACCCTCTATAATCCACACAAAAGCTCATCTCAGGTTTCCAACCTTTTGAGTGAGGATTTGTGGACAAGTACCACCAGATTAGCCCAGTCCAATCACCCCTGGCTCCAGAATCTTCTTGACCTCTGTCTGGATGCAATCCTTAACTTGGTCAGACAGTCTGTACAACTTGATCTTGACAGGTAGGCTGTCACCAATGTCCACATTATGGGTACACCATGTTGTCTGTCCAGGGGTTAAGGAAAAGAGCTCTGCAAACTGACTAAGAACCTGTCTACAGTCAGCCTGCTGTGATCCAGTGAGGGCAACTGACAGCTCTACACCCTCTACTGTACCATCTTGTGGGTTGGATGACAGGAGGTCTGGGAGTGGCTCACTCTCCTCCTGCTGCCCTCCATCTGTGACCAACAGCATGGTCACGTCAGCCCTGTCCTGGTGTGGTTTTAGGCGATTGACATGAATCACTCTGTGAGAATTCCTGGGGGTGCCAAATTCAACAAAGTAGGTGGCCTCACCCTTTCTTTCCACAATGGGATAGGGCACAGTCCACTTGTCCAGGAAAGCCCTGGATGCCACAAGCACCATTTCCCACACCAGCTGGCCACCAGGGCTTTGCAAGCTCCTGGGTGGCCTGAAGATCCTTGCTTGCCTTCTTCATGTACTCTGCCATGCGAGATCACAGGCCTAGTACATAGTCCACTATGGGCCTGATTCTAACTTTGGAGGACGGTGTTAAACCGTCCCAAAAGTGGCGGATATACCACCTACCGTATTACGAGTTCCATAGGATATAATGGACTCGTAATACGGTAGGTGGTATATCCGCCACTTTTGGGACGGTTTAACACCGTCCTCCAAAGTTAGAATCAGGCCCTATGTCTTGCTTGGTTGTTTGAGATACTTTTTCCAACTCTCCTTCATAAAATCAGAAGACCCATTACAGGGTATCCAAACAGAAGTTCAAAGGGGCTGAAGCTAACCCCCTTCTGAGGAACCTCCCTGTATGAAAACAGAAGGCATGGCAAGAGGACATCCCAACTTCTTCTGAGTTTTTCTGGGAGTCCCATCATAATGTCTGTAATGGTCTTGTTGAACTTTTCAACTAAGCCATTAGTCTGGGGGTGATAGAGGGTAGTGAATTTATAACTCACACCACATTCATCCCACATATCTTTTGTGTATGTAGACATGAAATTTGTCTCTATCAGAGACCAATTCTTTAGGAAACCCTACTCTGGTCTAGATACCCAGGAGGGCCTTGGTTACTGCAGGTGCAGTGGCAGTCCTAAGTGGGATTGCCTCTGGGTACCTAATGGCATGGTCCACTACCAATAGAATAAACCTGTTCCCAGATGCATTGAGTGGGTCAAGGGGACCAACTATGTCAATCCCTACCCTCTCAAATGGAGTCCCAACCACAGGTAGTGGAATTAAGGGAACCTTTGGTTATGTGCCTGTCTTGCCACTGACGTGGCAGGTCACACAGGAGCGACAAAACTCCTTCACTGTCTAAGACATCTGAGGCCAGCAAAAGTGGGCCACTAACCAGTCCCAAGTCTAGGACTGTCCCAAATGTCCAGCCAGTGGGATATCATAAGCCAAAGTGAGGATGTATTCTCTGTATACTTTGAGGACCACCATTCTCCTGGCTGCTCCTGGTATGGGGTCCCTGGCATCAGTGAATAGTAGGCCATTCTCCCAATAGACTCGGTGAGTACAACTGGTATCTCTTTATTCTTGCCAGGCAGCTTGTTGCCTTAGGTTCACAAGGGTTGGGCAACTTCTTTGCTCCTTGAAAAGTTCTTAGCTGGAGTGTCCCCCTGCACTGAGTAGCTTTGCCAGGTCAGGCTAGGCGTCCTCAGTTGCAGTTCCCTCCTCAGGCATCAGGATCCCACTCTGGGGTGAGTTCTCCCCTTGGTCCAGTGTCAAAGTAGAGGCTGGGTCAGCAGTCAATTTGCCCTCCTTCTTGCTCTTAAGGTGCTGGACCATAGTTTCAGGCTGCAGTTCTTTCTCTTTGCCCTGACCTGCAGCCTGTGCCCTTGCAGTCACACACCCACCCACCAGGGGAGACCCAACATTTCTGCATGAACCCTCTTCTCAACCTATGCCCAGGCAGAAGTTTCAAAATCATTTCCTAACAGACACCCTACTGGGAAAGCAGGAGACACAGCCACCTTCTTTGGACCAGTTAGTCCTCCCCCCTCTAGGTTCACCAAAACCAATGGGTGGGACCTGGTCTCATTATCAGCCTTGGCAATAAGGTGATCCTCACCAGGGATCATCTGGTCTAGGGAAACCAGTTTGGCCGTCATCTTAGGGACACTGGCACCTGTATCCATTAGACTCTCTCCCTCAGTTCCTTTGATTCTTGGCCACTGTCTGTACTTCTCCAGGTTGGAAGGTAAGACAGGCAAGGATTCAATGTCTACCCCGCCCAGGGAGACTAAGGTAGCCTCAGTGTGGTATCTGGCCTCTCCAGAGTACACTGCTACTCCCAACCCAACACTAACAATGCCCTTGGACTGCCCTTAAGTGGGGGACATCTTGGTGCAAACTGAATCACCTCTCGTATGCCCTGGCAGATTACAGTCAAAGCATGACCCGAGCCTTCTTGGGATCCCAATTCTTACCCTGACACCCCTTTCCTGGACTTGGGCCCACATTCTTTGGAATTATTTTGGGGTCTGGGTGAGGACTCTGTCATTTTACCCTTGTCAGTGCTATTCCCCTGCTGATCAGTTTATGCACCCTTCTTGGAGTCACCTCCACCTTCGGTTTTTGTGGCAGACAACTCAGAATCTACCAGATGCTGTCTCAATTTCTCTGTGTAGCAATTGGTCAGGATATGCTCTTTCATCTGTAGATTATATAGCCTTTCATGAGTATCAACTTTATTGCCCTTTATCCAGCTCTCTAGTGCTTTGACTGAGGAGTCCACAGCATCCACCCAAGCCTGGCCTTGGCCTTTTCAGGTGTCCCTAAACCTGACTCTGTACTCCTCTGTGGTAAGTCCAAATCCTTCAATTAGGGTCTCTTTCATATGGCGATAGGACCCCACTCTTCCTCAGGTAGGATTAGAATTCTATCTCTGCCCTCAACTGGGAACAGCTCCCAAAGTTGAGATCCTCTGTGCTGTGGATGAACCTTCCTCATTTTGTAACATCTCTCAAATTCTGCAAACCATCTGCCTACATCATCTCCTGCACTATATACTGGTGCAATCCCTTTGGGGACCTTAGGGTCACAAGAACCCTCACTTCCCTTACTTTTTTGTTGCCATCATCTCTGGGACTAGTCCCAATCTAGCCCTCTTCTCTTCTAAATCTAATCTCCTTTCCTCAAGTTCAAGACTCTTCCCCTCCAGGGAGTGTTGCTGAGACCTGTCCTCAAGATTCCTACTCCTTCTACCAGTGGGAGGAGGGGGGTTAATAGAGTTACTTATGACACTTCCCACTGAAGAGGGAAGCCTGGGGAAGGACAGATGGTCAAAGCCCTCTACACCTTCCCCTTCACTTACTTGGGCTAAGACTTCAGTCTTTTCTCTCACAGACTCTGGTTCTGAGGAGGATGCTTCTTCTCTATTTCTTTCTTCTTCAAAACTAGTTTGGGCCTCTCCAAGGTCTCCTCTCTAGGCAGCAGATCTAAAGCAGATGCCCCTAGCTTTGCACATTGCCCTCAGATCATTTATCCTGTGGATGGAGAGGATGGGCTGATCAAGGCTCAGGACCCTCTCTATTGTACACTAGTTTACCTTAGGAGATGGGAACTTTTGAAAACTTTTTTTTAACTAACTTAGGGGCATATTTATGAGCCCCTAGAGCCACCTTGTGCCACATTAGCATCATTATTTTTGATGCTAATGTGGCCCAACAAGACCAAAATCACAGCGCCATATTTACAGAGTGGAGCAATGCATGCATTGCGCCACTCTGTAAACCTTTGCGCTATATTGTGCGTGCACCAGGCATAATGTATGCAAAGGGGGCTTTGCCCTGTTAGGAGGGCCACAAAAATGGCGCATGGAAATCTATGAGAGTTCCTTGCTCCATTTTTTGGCACTTTTAATGCCTGCTCAGAACAAGTGTTAAAAGGGGGCTTCCATTATTTATAATGAGCCCCTATGTACTCTGCAGGAGGAGTGCCAACATTTTGGCACTCCTCCTGCAGAGTACATCAATAGCATCACATAGAATGATCCTTACTGCCCCCTACCCTGAGCCATGGTGCACCGTATTTTAAATACGGCGCACACATGGTGGTGGTAGGGGGCGCTAAGGTGCGCAGGGGAAGTAGCGCTGTACTCTGTGCAGTGCCACTTTCCAGAAATCTGCCCCTTAGATTCCTTAGAAAAGGCTTTTTCCAACTTTTATGGCCTATTGGAATTGGGATGTAACACAGGGCCCTAGCAATTCCAAATACCTTTCTATTTAGAAAAAATCTAAAAAATACTTTTTGAGTCTAAAGTCAATTGAGGATTTCTTGTGTACCCAAAAATATACTTATCTCTTAGTGGTAAAGTGAAACACAAGTTCAAGAATTGCACCGCCATAACACCAATGTAGCAAGGTAAAGGTATTATGTGGTATGAATAGATAGTCTTTCCATGGAATACCAGCAAAATACCCAGGAATGGACCTTAGATTCACTCTTGCTAAACCCTTGCTCAGCCCTGGTAGTGTGGCAAAGAGCAGTCAGGCTTCTTAGAGGAACATGTTTAAAGCATTTCACATTACAAACATGGACGATAAGTAAATTACATGACTCAACAGAAATCCAACACCAATTTGTCAAATTAGATTACTGGTTAATCTTATTTTAGACACCAAAACAAACTTAGTAACTTTTGTTCAACCGGAGTTGTGGCATTTTGAAACACAGTACTTTGTAGTTTTAAAGGGCTTCCATTGAAGTCAAAGGGAAAAATAGCAGTGTGCACTCAGGCACTAGTATAGTGAGTTCTGGTTAATCCGCAGGAATTTAAGATTCTGCGGGGGCCCAGAGAGTTAGCAGTCAAACTCTTGCTACTTTGGCCAGGGAGTCTGGTTGCAGAGGTAATTTGGCATTCCTTGGTGCTGAATGGTCCTCAGTGGCTGGTGTGCTTTGTAATCCATTGTAAAACTGGGCTTTAGGGTGGACATCGTCGGATGTAGAGGTCTCTGGGGAGCCAGGTCCAGGTATCGACAGTTGGATCTTCACCACTTCAACCGGCGGCTCCGGATGCAGAGGTGGCCTCTAGCTGTCAATTATGGGTTGGTTTTGCAGAAGATGCTTTGCTGCTCCAGTCAAAGTTACTTCCTTCAGGCTGCAAACATACAGGATGGGGGTCGCTGGTGACGTCGGTCCCTATGCTGAGGGGGTTGCTCTGGAGCCAGTGAACGTCGTGTGGCAGTTGGTTTCTGGGCAGGCGACAGACAAGGCTTGTAACTGCAAGGGTGTTCCATGGGCTTTCTGGCAGCTGGAGGTTGTTCGACATGGAGAAGAGGTTTGAAACTTGCCACAGGCCTCCCTCACACTCTTTAGGCTTAGGCACTCAGAGACTGAAAGGTTGCAGTTCTTAGATATCAGCCCTTCTTTACTCCTGCAGTTTACAGGGGACTGGTACCACAAGTCAGGGGAGTTTTCCTTGGGGTTTTGTTGTCCACTGGGGTCCCTCTGGTTGGGACCAATGACTTTTCACCTCTAGCACACATCAGGTACTCGGTTCCAGTACGGGTCCCCTCAGGTCACACTGTGTCCTCTTCTTCACGCTGGAGTCCAAGTCCTGTTAATGGTGAAGATGTCTCTTTGTGCTTCTCTCTTTCTTTCCAGGGAAAATCTGAGTGCTGGTGCCTGGGGAGCACCTTAAATCCTGGTTTAGGGGGCGTTTAAGGGTGTGAGGGAAAGTGGCCAATGGGCACTGTCCCTGCAGCTGATCCACCCCTGGAGTGATGACTTCCTGTGGGAGTACGTCACTTTTCCACCCAGAACCCACTATTCTTAGGGTGTGCCAAGATGTCAGAATCCTCCTTTGCCTGTGCAGACCTCCTAGCCCACCTCAAAAGTGTGGCTGGTTGTGGGAGGTGAACACTTCCTGCATATCTGATTTCCCACCTGCCTCGCCAGGTAGGGCGGGAAGAGCTTTGTCCTTCACTGGGGGGATAGTTACTTGAACATCTAAGACAGGGGAAGTGTTTGAGCCTCACCCTCCTGATGCTAATCTCACTAGCCAGCCTGGGAGGGAGAAGTGTAACCACCTTCCTGCCCAGGCTCTTTGTCCTCCATCCTGCCAAGGTGCTAACACTATCAGCAGAAGGGCAGACTCTTGTCTGTGAGGGCAGAGGCTCGGGAGAGCCTGCTAAAAAAGTACAGACTCGATAACTTGGCAGGCACCCTCTAAGGGTACCACCTGGACATCTGCTTTCGAATCCTGAACCTGAGCAACAGATTCAGGGTTAAAAAGCATAGACCCTGATTATGACATTGATGGTAAAAACCGCCTACCGCCATATAATGACCACAGCCAGATTTCTGCCACAAGAAGGGCAGAAATTCAGCTGTGGTCATACTGGTGGATGGTGGTAAGGTGGCGCTGCTACCACCAGAAGTGCTACTCCAGTAGATCGCCACCAGCCGTATTATGACAAATAATATGGTCTGGCAGTGTTCTGATGGTGGGCGCTCCTGCCGGTAGCAGCGCCCCATTCCGTCTCCTGCCAGAAGACCCCCTGAATCCAGGTAAGTCAGAACTCCGACAGGGGAGGGGGTGGTGTGTGTGTGTGGGGGGGGTGTGCATGTATGTGTGTGCATGATTGCGGGTGTGTGTTGAGTGTTGATTGCGTACATGAATGTATGGAAGTGTGAGTGCGTGTATGTATAGAAATCGTAATACGTGTCTGCATGTATGTTTTGAAGTGTGTGTGGATGTGTGTGTGATTGGATGTATGCATGCGTGTATGTATGTGTGAATGAGTGTGTGTCTGCATGTGTGAGTGTGAATGGGGAGCATGGATGTAGGGGGCTACGGGGTGTTTGGAGAGCTAGGGTAGGTGGGGGGTGTTTGGAGAGGTGGGGGGTGGGGTCCTCCTATCAGTGACAGGGAAGGAATTCCCTATCACTGATAAGGCCTACCGCCATGGTTTTTGTGCCGTTACAAACGCCAGGAAAACCATGGTGGTAGGCGGGGTCATAATCCCGCAGGTGGCACAATGGCGGCTGCTGGGCTAAAGATGGTTATCTCCAGCCCGGCGGCTGCTAATGCCATGGCGGGCAGAGTGGTACATTAGCGGGATTTGGATCCGGCCAACCCACCAATGTCATAATGTGGCAGTAAGTGCCACCAGCCTGTTGGCGGTACTACCACCACATTATCGCCAACTGCTGGGATCATAATGACCCCCATAGTGTTTGATACCAAACACAACAGGTTTCGGCTAGGCCATTGCAAAGCTGGACACCTGAGCAGTGGTCAGATGCCAGCCCATGTTTTCCAATGGACCGCTGGTTACTCAGGCCAGTATTGCAGTTTAAGTGCCAGCACGGGGGCATATGTGCTCCTGTACATATGTACTCACTAATGGAACAGTGCACCCTGCCTCCTGTGCTATAGGGGGCCTACCTTAGGGGTGACTGACCTGTCCATGGGCAGTAACAGGGGCTCGGCCTGAGCCTGGTGTGGTCAGAGTCTCACTTAAACAGCAAGCTGCTCGTGCAGGCTGACATGGGAGCTTTGCAGGCTCTCTTTTGTTTGGGTCACTTAGGGTGGCACAATCAGTTCTGCAACCCTGCTGAGCCTCTTTACCACACTGCCCTGGTTACCATTTACTAGGGATCTACAGGGGTGGTAAGGTGCTTGCCAATTGGCCCATGCAATTCGACATACACTTTAAGGAAAAGAGCATTGGTGCTGGGGCCTGGTTAGCAGGTCTCAGTACACTATTAGGTAAAAAACTGCAGCATCTGACAGTAAAAAAGTAGGGGATGACCATGCAAAAAGGGGCAATTTACAACAGTATCTCACAGCAGCATATCTCTTTATTTCCTTCTTTTGACTGGTGAAACCTCAACGTTATGGAACATTCACGTCTCTTTGCCATCAAGATCTGTAGATTGCATGTCGTAGGTATGTCTCGAGACAGCATAGTACAAAATCACCTGTGGCTTAATGGTCATGGTCATAAATGCTCACTCTTAGAGGTAAGGGTTTTACTCCAGGTAGGTCTGTAGACATTCCCCTTCTTTACTTTCTGTTAAATTCCAAGTCTTTTAGGTTCACACTGAAAGGAAATCTCACTCATTTTAAGTGACAAATACACTTTTCTTTTTACTTTCTCATAAAATATCTCATTCTACCTATATCATTCATCAAAGCCTAAAAAGAAAACCTCAAGCTCTCTCTCTCAATCTATTTCTCTCAATTTCTCTCGCTCTCTCTCACTCTGTCACTTTCTCTCTCTCTTTCACCCTTTAATGGGATGGAAGAGAGTGAGACAGAAAGATTGTTATTGCAATGTTCTCTCCATACCAATACTTCAAAGACTCAGACAAGCAAGATCTTTGTTTGGAATGTTATAGTTACATTTTGATGCAGCACAGACCGGAGTTACTTCTACCCTACTGGTAATGCTCTTGGACTGTCACTCACAAGGTGGAAGGTTTATATCCTAGTATGTCATGGCAGTGCTTCACCTTATTTACTTTTTTTATGGTTGAGTCTTCATAATTATGGAACATTCACGCCTCTTTGCCATCATGATCTGTGGATTGCATGTCAAAGGTATGTCTCGACGAATGTGTCGGAACAATGCATGCTGGAACCAAGCATGCCTGAACAACGCAGTTGGAACAACGACTGCGTTGTTACCACTGATGCCTTTACCATGAATGCCTTAACAACGTTTTTTCGTTGTAAAGTCATTTCTGGTAAAAGTATGCATGGAACAGCATGTGTGGTTTCAGCATGCAAGCCCCTTAACCCCCATCCCACCCCTAAAACTACAAGGACTCCCCACCCTCGCCCCTATAACCTAAAACTATGCCAACCACCCACCCCGCCCCTATAACTACCCCACCCCTAAAACCTAAAACTACCACACCCCTAAAACCTAAAACTACCCCTCCCCCACCTCTGCCCCTAAAACTTAAAACTACCCTGACCCCCACCCCTAAAAACTAAAATTACTGCGACCCCTCCAGCCCCCAAAACCTAAAACTACCCTGACCCCCACCCCTGCCCCTAAAACCTAAAACTACCCCACCCCTAAGACCTAAAACTACCCCTCCCCACCGCCTCTAAAACCTAAACTACCCCAAACCCCCACACCACCACTAAAACTGAGGCGACCCCCCACGCCGCCCTTAAAACATAAAACTACCCCAACCCCCCACCCACCCCTAAAACTACCCCAACCCCCCACCCAGCCCCTAAATCCTAAACTACCCCAACCCCCCACCCCTAAAACTACCACAACCCCCCCACCTCTGCCCCTAAAACCTAAAAGTACCCGGATCCCCCAGCCTGTCTCAAAAACCTAAAACTACCCCGACCCCCTACCCGTCCCTAAAGCTACCCAATCTCCCCACCCACACCCCTAAAACTATCCCGACCTCCCATACTGCCCCTAAAATCTAAAACTGTCCAACACCCCACCCCTAAAACGACCTCGATCCCCTACCCCACCCCAAACACCTAACATTACCCCAACTCCGACCCCCACCCCTAAAATCTAAAAGTACCCCCACCCGGCCCACAAAACTACCCCTCAGCCCTACATCAGCCCCACTTACCTGACTGCATCCTGTCCATTCCCGAGTCTGTTTTCCTCTGCCTTAACCACGTATGTTCGTTGTTCAGAAATGCATGGTTAAGGCAGAGGAAAACAGGGTCGTTGTTCAGGAAAGCTTTGTTCCACTTTCGTGGACAACGACCCTCATTTTTCCCACTTCGTTGTTCAGGCTGCTTCCATGTCTTGACACATCACATCATGGTGTCATGTGTGGCCTACTGGTCAAGGTCACAGACCCTTACACAGCAAGGTGAGGGTTCTACCCCAGGGGTGTCTGTAGCATATACCTTCTTTAAGTTCTTTTCAACTACAAAAGTTTAAGGTTCAAACTGAAAGCAAATCTCATTTTATAAAATTGACAAATACACTTTTCTTTTCACTTTGTCCTAAAATATCTCATTCTAAGTGTATCATTCATCAATGCCTAAAAAAAACCTCTCTCCCTCTCTCAATATCTCTTCCCCTTTCTCTCAATCTGTCACTTTGTTTCTCTCTCTTCCATCCCATAATGGGATGGGAGAGAGAGAGATTGTTATTGTAATGGTCTCTCTATACAAATACTTCAGAGACTAGCAAGATCCTTGTTTGGAACCTTATAGTTATATTTTGAAGCAGTGCAGAGCAGAGTCACTTCTGCCTTGCTGGTAGAGCTCTTGGACTGTCTCTCACAAGGTTTAAGGTTTAAATCCTAGTATGTCAAGGCAGTGTGCCTCTTTATTTACATTTCTTTTGACTGTTAAACCTTCACAGCGTTGAAACATTCACCTCTCTTTGCCATCACAATCTGTGGTTTACATGTCATAGGTATGTCTCGAGAGAGAGCCCACTGCACCATCACCTGTGGCCTAATGGGCAAGGTTCCAGATCCTTACACTGAGAGGAGAGGTTTCTACTCCAGGTGTGTCTGTAGACATTTCCCTCCTTTAGTTTCTTTTCAACTCTAAGGCCCATACTTATACTTTTTTAGCGCCGCACTTGCGCAGCTTTTTGACGCAAATGCGGCACAAACTTATAAAATATAATTGTATTTTGTAAGTTTGCGCTGCTTTTGCATAAAAAAATGACACAAATGTGGCGCTGAAAAAGTATAAATATGGACCTAAATGTTTAAGGTTCATACTTAAAGCAAATGTCACTCGTTTTAATTGACAATTACACTTTTCTTTTCACTTTGTTCTAAAATATGTCATTCTAGGTATAGCATTCATCAAGGTTTAAAAACCTCTCTCTCTCTCTCTCTCTCTCCTATCCCTCTCAAGTTCTCTCTGTTAACCTATTTCTCTCAGTCTCTCTCTTTCTGCCTCCCACTCCATAAAGGAATGGAAGAAAGAGAGAGAGATTGTTATTGCAATGGTCTCTCCATACATATACTTTAAGGAGTCAGACTAGCAAGATCTTTGGTTGGAATGTTATAGTTACGTTTTGATGCAACACAGACCAGAGTCACTTCTGCCCTTCTGGTAAAGCTCTTGGACTGTTATTGCAAGGTGGAAGGTTTTAATCCTAGTATGTAATGGCAGTATGTCTCTTTATTTACTTTTCACTTGACTGTTACACTTTAGTAGTGATGGACCATTCATGTCTCTTTGCTATCATGAACTGTGGGTTGCATGTCATAGGTGTGTCTCAAAATTGAATTGTACGGAGTCATGTGTTCCCTCCTTTATTTTCTTTCAATCTTCAAATGTTTAAAGCTCTCTCTGTCAATCTATTTCTCTCATTTTCTCTCCCTCTCTCTCTCAATCTGTGATTTTCTGAGTCTCGCTCTCTCTCTCTTACTCTTCCATCTCATAAAGGGATGGAAGAGAGAGTGAAAGATAGTTATGTTGATGGTCTCTCCATACAAGTAATTCCAAGATTCAGACTAGCAAGATTTTGATTGGAGTGTTACACATTATGTTCACATTAGTTAGGCAAATGATGCAGCTGAGCGAGGGCAAATATCTTAGGACCTCAGCCAAGTTATCTTGAACACTTGGTTTTGATACAGCACATTAAGAAGTATATTAGTTCACTTTAACCTCAAACCAGAAGAGCATTTTGTTCACAATGGAGAGGTAATAATGTTCTGCTGATGTTATTTGTATGTTTGACAGACATGAGAAGTGACTTCAGATATACAAGTGCTAGTCTGCAATTATAGCTAAATGCCACTAGATGGTAGTCGATACCACTTATTTGAATTAAATTACATACTGTAACGCTTTGTGATCCACTTAGCTACTTTCACTATTAACGTCCCTAGCAAGACAGGGTGAAATTTCGATAACTGTGCATAACACGGTTAAAAGGAAGAATGTTTTGAATGTACATAGCCTACATAACAGTATTTTAAAGACGTACATATGTGTGAGTGTGAGTGTTTTATGAGGGCAAAGGATTCTGTTGTGAATCTGAGAGGGGTGTTCAAAGCGGGATGGCAGTTGACAGAGGGCAGCTGGAAGAATCGGGTTAGTGGTGACTGTTTGCTGGGTCAGAGTTCGATAGTACATTACCTCTACGTCCCTCGTCCTTAATCCAGTCCTGATATCATGAGGTTATTGTAATAAAGTATAAGGGACTCAGAACATGTAAGAATCCCTTTATTCTTTCTTTTCCGAGATCCAAGTTTCCGTCAGTAAAAATCCCAACCTCCTCTCAGGACCACAACCGTCACTCCCTCACGCGCCCCGCATTCTCGAACCTCTTGAGGTTCTAATTCTCCCTCCAATACAACAGTTATCTCTCACCCAGACAGGAAACAAAACAGGCAACACTCCATAGCCTCACCCACTCTCTAAGTCAGGCATATATCCAGTAACCAATAGGAGGACGGCCTGTTTTGTTTCATGTCCAGATTCTATCAGTGACGATGAGGTGACTGCCGGGCTTTCGCCTCCTTCATGTTGCACGGGTTCCCCCTTTTGCAGGACTCTGGGGGGATCCTGTGACCTTCATGGGAGCACCCTGGAAGGTGGCAGTGCATGGGCCTCCCGCCTTGTCCTGCAGGTATGTCTGGTCCCTGGGTTGGGCAGCGTTGCATGATTCCTGCTGGGGGACTGATTTTGGCAGCCAGAGGGTGGTTGAGCTCTGGCTGCTTACTTCTTGCTTTTTGTTGGTGGGCCGGTCTTCTCTTCGATGTGTCGGCTGTGTAGTGTTGGGGCCATAGGCCCTCATGCTACTAAAATCATTGATGCAGACACAGTAGCATGGTTGTTAGAACTGCCCACGGGCACGTGGGCCCGGCCCCTTTTATTGGCAGGGTCACCTGACTGGTGATGCCTGTGTTGGGTGGACACTAGAATGTGTCCAGCAGGACACTACAGATTGGTGTCCGCTGGTGCCTGGGAACCGCACTTGCCCCCCCTCCCATCGCCTAGTCTCTGCGCTCTCGTTAGGGCTGTTGGTTGTGGTTTTGGCCACCACCCACCTCTTCCCCTCTGGCCAGACGGCTCACAGGTGGGCCACCTGTTGCGTTCCGGGGTTACGACTCTGACTTTTACGCTACCAGGCTGTGCTCTGGTATTTCTGCTGTCTCTCTCTTTGCATCGGAGGGCTTCCGCATTCCTGGGCGCGGGGTCAGTTACAGTGGCAGCCTTTCGTGCTCTGTTTTCATTCCTCATACAGTTTCGGTCCCTTCTATGCACTTTGCTGGGGTTATGGTTGGTGCTTTTGCACTATTTAAAGCATTTTTTCTGGTGCTGGGCTTTCCTGTACTACTGTGATTGGTCTTGTGTCCCTCCTAGTCATGGGGAAGCATTCAGCCAAGCAGAGACATTGTTCTCTCTCCTCTTCTGTTTCCTCATCATCTTCAGCTGGGGGGGTGCCTGCCACATCTCCTCCTAGGTTGAAAGGGGGAGCTAAGGAAGAAAAACTGAGGTGTTTAATTCTGGACACCTCGTCTTCTTCTGCTGGCCTTGCTACATCATGTGCGTGTTAATATGAATTTCCCTGTGGATACTGTGCCTGGTTCTTCTCAGGACTCGGTGTTGCCCCAGTTTCATTCCCTGCTTTGTGTGGCCCTTCCGATTCATCAGTTTTTCATGGATTTCTTGTTGCAGAAATGGAAGGATCCTGACTCCATTGCTTTGCCTCATTTCATGTCCCCCTTGGAGGACATGGAGAAGTTGCCTGAGGTGGTGCACTTTGATTCAGTGGTGGCCATTTTAGTGGGTAGCTCATCCATGGTGGAGGAGAATATCCTCAAAAATCGGGCAAACAAAAAGGTGGGCTCCTCTGTGAAGAAGGCTTAGGCAGGGGCTCAATTCGCCTTACGTGCTGGTGGATATGGGGCTTATGTGGCACCGTCCCTCTTGTCTGACTTCAAGACTCTGCATTCAGCTATGCAAGTGCAGCTCATCTGGAGCCTATGGACCAACAGGCTGAGTTACTCCCTGATATAGCTTTCGACTCTGTGAGGGCCTCTGGTCTTTTCTGTGGTGCGTCAGTTGTGGCCCGCCGTAACCTGTATTTGAAAGGTTGGACTACAGATGCGGCACAACGCTCAATGGTCCTATGACTGCCTTTCACTGGATCCCGGCTGTTTGGGCATGAGTTGAAGGAAAAATTGCATCAGGTGTTTAAGGAGCAGGAACATTCTTTGTCCTTTCGTCAGCCTCAGAAATCCAGATCTTCCCGTGGGGAGGGTCTGTTCCAGGTCCTTTCGTCAGCCTTCCCGCCACCAGCCTGCAGCAGAGGTCCCACACTAAAGGGTTTCAGGAGTAGCTCCAGAAGAAATCTCAGCCGGGTACTGGCACTGACTTTCAGTTGTCCTGGCTATGCCGCTGTCACCCCTCTTGGTGTTCCCTCTGTGGTGGTTGGGCGGCTGCATTGGTTATGGGACACCTGGTGCCTTACCACATCAGACAAGTGGGTGTTGGACATTCTGGAAGTGGGCTACAGGATTGAGTTCCTCTCCTGCCTGGAACCATCAGGCACTGTGATGACCCTAATCCCACAGGATCCTGTGAAACTTCAGGCCTTGATGTTGGGGATCCGGGCTCTTGTGGAGAAAGGGGCCATTGTGCTTGTTCCTCTTCTCCAAAAGGGGTCTGGAGTGTATTCCATCATTTTTCTGATGCCGAAGGTGACAGGGGGTTTCCGGATCGTGATCAATCTGAAGGGCCTGAACTTTTTTGTACAGGAAATCCCATTCAGTGTATTATTCCATTCATTCAGAAGGATGCTGTCATGACCATGTTGGATCTCCAGGATGCTTACTTTCATGTCCCGGTGGCTCTGGAGTTGCAACCTTTTCTGCGGTTCACTCAGATGGATCACCATTGGTAGTTTTGTGTCCTGCCCCCTGGTCTTCGTACATCCCCCAGGGTGTTTACAAAGCTTGTGCTTCCCCCCCGGTCGCTCATCTTCATCTTCAGGGGATGTCCATCTTTCCTTACCTGGACGACTGGCTCCTTCAGGCCCCTTCCATTTAGGTGCTGCAGAAGCATCAGGAGTTGACCATTCATACGGTCGGCAACCATGGTTCCCTCCTGAATCTTCCCAAATGCCATCTCCTGCCAGAAACCAGGAAATTGATTGTGGGTGCAGAGTTCGACACAGTTCTGGGCAAGACCTTTCTTCCTCAGTTGCAGATTCTCAAGTTCCAGACCCTGGTTCGTTCCCTGTTGGCTTGCCCTTCTCCCTCCCTGGGTCTGTGAATGGAGGTGCAGGGGCATATGGTGGTGACAGTCTTCATGGTCCCTTGTGCCCGACTTCATCTGAGGCCATTGCTGTGGCATCTCTGCCAGTTTCTGTCCCGGCGTGTATTAAACCTGTCCCTGTTGGTTACAATGTTCCCTGCAGTGGTTCCCTGTCTACAATGGTGGCAGGACACCTCAAATTCCACCAAAGGGGTATTAATGGATCCTCCCCATCTGGTGGTATTGGTGACAGATGTGAGCCTTATGGGCTGGGGGGCTACACTGGATACTCAGGTGGTACAAGGTAGGTGACTACTATTGGAGTCACGTCATTCATCCAACTGGCGGTCAGCTGTGGACATGGCGCTGCCTCACTTCCAGCCTCGCTTCAAGGGTTGGAATGTGTTGGTTTGGTCAGACAACACAGTAACTGTGGTTTACATCAACCATCCTGTCAGCACGCACCGTTGCTCTCTCAATCTGGTGGCTTGTCTATTGCATAGTGAGCAGAGCATTATCTTCAATCCCTTTGTGCCCAACACATCAGGGGAGTGGACAATGTGGTGGCGGACTCTCTGAGTCAGAAGTTCCCCTCTTCCTTGGACCTGAGGCTCTCTCCTTGAGTGTTTCGAGGAGTTTGCAGATGATCTGGGTGTCCTCGCATGGATCTGTTTGCCTCCAGGGGGAACTCCCTTTTGCTCCCGGTCTGCTCCATGAGCCCAGAGGGGGGTGCCTGGGTAATGGATGCTTTGTCACTTCCTTGGCCTTGGGGTCTGCTGTATGCCTTTCCTCCCTTACCCCTCGTCCAATCCTTTCTGCTGAAGTTCTGGATGGTGGGTGCTTGGGGGGTGGATGTCCTTCCTAATTGGCCCTGCAGGTCCAGGTTCCCATTGCTGCAGAGCCTGGGGGTTTAGCTTCCATGGAATCTTCCAAGGGACCACTCCCCCTTGCGGCTTCTGGGTTCCCCTCTCCTGGCATTCCTGACTCTTGCGGTCTGGATGTTGAATGGAGAGCCTTGATGGGGGATGGTTTGCCTGCTCCTTTGGTTTCTTTGGTACAGTGTTCTAGGAGGCAATCTACTCTCTGTCTGCCTATTCCAAACATTAGGCTCACTTTGCGTCTTGGTGTTCCCTTCATGATTTCCCTCCGGTCTCCTGTCCAGTTTCTGCTGTCCTCCAGTTTTTGTGGATGGATTTCCTAAGGGGTATGCCTTCTCCACCTTGAAGTGCCAATGGGCTGCTATTAGAGTCTTTCAAGACCCTTCTTCTTGGTTCTCTTCTTCCTTTTCTTTGGTTTCTCGGTTGTTTTGGAGTTTTGTCCCTTTCTGTGCCTATGGTGTGATCCTTGGTTCCTTCTTGAGACCTTTCTGTTGTGCTCCTTGCCCTTCATTCTCCTCCTTTTGAGCCTCTGGCCTCTGTTGATTTGAAGTTTCGGTCAAGTAATGTTGCTTTTCTGGTGACTATTACCTCTGCAAGGCAGCTGGGAGAGTTGACTGCTCTGTAATGTTCTCCTCCTTTTCTGTACTTCTTGGAAGATACTGCAGTCCTCTGTATGGATCTGGAATTCCTTCCTAAGTTTGACTCCCATTTTCATTCTACTCAGGAAGTGATTCTTCCTGCCTTTTGTCCTTCTCCCTCTTCTCCAGAGGAAGTTCTACTTTCACTTTCATTTCACTTTGGATGTGAAATGTGCCTTTTCTATCTATGTTGATCACACTACTCCTTTCAGAACCTCCAACAATCTCTTTGCCACTTTTGGTGTTGCTGGCCGTGATAAAGCGGCCTCTAAATTGACCCTCCGCCTAGCGTATCAAAGTGCGGGGTAGGCTTATCCTGTGTCCATCCAGGCGCGGTCCACTCAAGGTATCTTGACCTCCTGGGCTGCTTTTCAGGGTGTCTTGTTGGTGGAGATTTGTAGGGAAAAACCTGGGCTTCGGACTCTACTTTTATCAGGCATTATAGTCTGAATTGTGTCTAGCCCGCTGCTGGTGTTTTTGGTCATGGTGCTCTGCGGGCTGTTGCCGGTGACCCATAGTTCGGCTGATTTTGTTTCTTTAATAAACATGACTCACTGCATTCACTGGGCTGTGTGGTGTGTGTTTCTTTCCTTACGGGCCTACACAAAGGCCTTCTGATGGGGTTTACTTCAGGATGCCTCATGACGTCAGGACTGGGTTGAGGACGAGGGACGAAGAGATAATGCCCTGATTACTTACCGGTAATCCCCATCACTCTTAGTCCTCCTCGTACTCAACCCAGTCCTTTTTCCCTCCCATCCTCCCGGGGCAGGCCTTTGTGAGCTTGGTATAATAGGCCGTCCTCCTATTGGTTACTGAGTTAATGCCTGACCCGGAGGGTGGGTGGGGCTAGGGAGTGTTGCCTGTTTTGTTTCCTGTGTGGGTGGGAGAAAACCTCAGGACGGGGTCGAGGATCAGTAGGAGTAAGAGTAATGGGGATTACCTGTAAGTAATCAGGGCAATAAAACTCATACTTGAAAGTTGACAATGTCGTGGTCATCTTAACAAAGTTGGCGATGAACTTCAGTAACGCTGACACTTTCGAGAATCCTTGTAACCTGCTGACCATCACTGCATGCCTATCACAGAACTGTCCGCATAGCGGTTTATATGAAATTTCATTGTGTAACACTAGCAACCATGTGCAGCTTATACTTAGAAAATACAATTGTAAGTAATATTTATAATAATTTTGTGCTTGGATCATTAGCCGAGCGTGTGGTGCAACGTTGACTGTGGTACATAACCTATTGAGCATCGCGGGAAGATAATTATTTAACTGTGTGTAAAGGTATTTATGAGTTTCCACCGTGTAACATTGCGCTGCAGCCCTAGCAGCCTTATAATTAGAGAAACATTTCTATTGAACATTTCCATTAAATACTGTTTGGATGAATAGCCATGTGCAGGGAGAAATGTTGTACGTGGCATGTCAGTGGAACACAGTGTAAGTGAAATGCATGGGAGGGCATGCTTAAGATGACATGGACATCACTTTCATACACCTGAAAAACACGTCATTTGAATGCAGTGGTGCACATAAAGGAGCTTTTGAATCATATTCTTTGTGAAGCAGTAAGAGCGTTCCAGTTGATTTCTGAGGGAGAAAGCTGTCAGCCATTTTTGTTAAGCACAACAAAGCATTATGCATGATCAGTGACACACACACTGGACTAAAGTGTGTCATTGCAAGTAATTCAGTGACACACACATTATTTTGGCATCCTCTACCTTTCCAGTGAGACACACACCTAATTTTCATGTGTCATTGATTATTTATTCAGAAAACATTATAATCAAGTCAGTGATACACACATTATTTTGGAATCCTCAATGTTTCAGTGATACACACACTTCATTTTCGTTTATCATTGATTACTAATTCAGCAAAAAATGTCCCCCCCTGCATTAGGGCAGTACTGAATATTCACAGAAAGAAATTATGTTTCAATTCGCAAGGGTCATCAGTTCATTTTTTAGGTTATTTGAGTTGCACTAAAATGGCGTCTGGGAATGTATGGAACCCATCCCCTCCTCAACCATTTTTACCATCTGCGGCGAACCACAGTTGAAAAGGGAAGAATGGCATGAGTATTTTGAAAGCTATATTTCTACATTCGAGGAGGATGAAGAAAGTACAGCTGAGAAAACAAATGAAAATATTTCTACATTATTTAGGAACACAAGGATTAAAAGTATACAATAGAATAAACAAAAAACCTAGACCAGAGGGTCAAAGGGATGTGTGTATACATACATTAGGAGATCTAACAAATTATTTTAAACCAACTGTTGTGTCATAATTGATTGTTATAAGTTCTTCTATAGAAAACATGATGAATCGATTGAAGACTTTGTAGCAGCTCTAAACAGTTTGGCACTTTTCATGATGAATGGATTTGAGACCAAATAGTGATGCACACTGTAATTCCAAACATACAGGATAAACTGTGGACCAAAGGAGAATCCTCCTTCCAAGAGGTAGAAGGTATAGTTAAGAATGCAGAATTAACAGGGAGATGTGCTAAGGCTGTTTTGTCTGAGGAAAGAACACATAATACTAAAGATGCAAATTCCATAGTTGCTAGAGTAAGAAAAATGAAAATGTCTTCACAAAAGACAATGGCACAGGATGATTACAGAGCTACAATGAAGATGAACAAAACCAAAATGATAAGTAATAAAACATGTTTCAGATGTGGTAGTAAATATCACTTAGCCAATGAAAGGGCGTGTCAAGCTTGCAATCAGAAATTTTCAAATTGTGGTATAATTGATCATTTAGATGAAGTGTGTCAGAAGAAAACAAAGTAAGACACAGGTGAAATGTGTAGCTATAGATGAGGAGACACACTCCAGTTCTTCAGAAGAATCTGACTTGAATTTATGTATATTGAATGTCAATGAAGATTTGTTGTGTGTAAAGGGTAACAAGAAAAAAACAATGTGCAAAACGTCTATGGGAGGGGTGGAAGTCTCCATTCTGGAGAGCCACATAGCATTGTGAATCAGAAAGTTTGGCAGGAAACATTTGTGGCAGTTGTTTGAAATGGTTTAGAAAAATCAGACATTTTACCTAAAACATTCACAATGGAACCCATAGATATGATTGGGTACAGGAAATTATCATTTAAATTTAAGAAAAGAGAAACTCTAAGTAAATTGTATGTATCTGTCACTCAGTGGATCAGTCCATCGGTCCTTCAGTGGATGGAACAAGGTGAGTTGGGTATTACATTAAACTTTAATAGTCGGGAACCTGTTATAGCAGTGTAACCTGAAACACAATTGAATCTAGATATTGCAAAAACAATTCTGAAAGTATTTTCAGGAAAACTCTGGAAACTCAAGGGTTTTCAACACAAATTACAACTTAAGTCAAATTTGACTCCCAACATTCACAAAGTAAGGAATATTCCTATTTCCATAAAGGGAGAGGTGGAGAAGGAATTACTGAAATTTCAAAAAGCAGATATTATGGAACCTGTGGAATCTGCCGAATGGGTAGCACCTTTAGTTGTTGCAAAAAAAGTTATGGAAAATTGAGATTATGTGTGGACCTTCATGATCTCAACAAGAATATCTTAATTGACCAGTTCCCAGTACCTAAATCAGTGAGATGCTTTCACGTACCAGAAGGTATTAAATGGTTTTCCACAATTGATCTCAGCTTCGCATATCATCTAGTACCGTTGCACCCGGAGAGCAAATGCCTCACTAATTTTGTAACACCATTCAAATGTTTTAGATTTAAAAAGGTACTCTTTGGATTGGCCTCTGCTGTGGCAATGTTCCAATGATTGATGCACAAAGATGTGCAAGATTTGTTAATATTCCAAGACGATATTCTAGTGATAGGCAAAAACATGATCTGAAAATTACAAACGTTTTGAAAGTATTGGAAGAGGAGGGCTTGACAGCAGAATTAAGTAAGTGTAAAATTGCGGAAATAAAAATTATTTCTTTAGGTCATGAAATTTCAGGAGAAGGAATCAAACTGGAAAAAGAGTTATTAGAAGCCATTAAGAATGTACCTTCACCAAAAAACATAGATGATGTACGGGCATTTTTAGGCTTAGCAGAATTCTATGCCAAGATTGTGCATATTCCATAAGGCAACTACTTAAATCTAACAATAAGTTCAATTGGTCTAAACAATGTGAAAAAGCATTTGTGGATATTAAAAGAGAAATTTCTGAAGCACCACCAGTGCATGGCTTTAACCCCATATGGCGTAGCATAATCACCACAGATGCTAGGGGGGAAGGTATTGGAGCAGTGTTGACACAATGGTATGGAAAGAACAATTGCTTTTGCTTCTCGCTCAATTACCCCAACTGAGGAAAGGTACTCAGTAATTGAACGAGAAGCATTAGTTTGAGTTTGGGGTGTGGAACATTTCAGACAATACATTTGGGGTACAAAATTACACTGAGAAGTGATAATAAACCGCTCACTACAGTTTTAACCACCAAAGTACTACAGTCTACTTCACCCTGCTTAGCACGTATGTCTGTACGATTAATGGACTGCAACTATGATGTACAGTATGTACCTGGTTAAAAACATAGTGGTGGATTTTTTAAGTAGGATGCAGTTGCCTTCAAAAAAGGAGATGAAACAGATGTGGAAACATTCGGTGTAGCTAATGTTCTTGAAGAAGCATCTGACATTTCTAAAGATAAATGGGAACAGGTGCAGAACTCAGATGAAATATAAGTATTATCAGTAAAAGGATCAATGAAGGTTGGCCTGATTTTTTTGTAGGAAAAAGACTGTGCATATTGGGAGTTAAGACATGAATTGTCTTTTGAAGGAGGTTTAATTACGAGAAATGGCAGAGTAATTTCACCTTTATGTCTAAGATCGGAAATTTTGAATATTTGTCATGAGTGACATCTGGGCATTGGAAAGACCAAAAGTAGAGTCAAAAATTTGTAAACGTGGCCAGGTTTGGATATAGGAATTGAAAGGAAAGTAAGAAATTGTCAAGCTTGTGAAAATTCAGACAAAAACTGTGTCAAGGTTTTGTACTACAATAACACTTATACTTGAAGATTGATGACATTGTAGTCATCTAAACAAAGAAGAAACCAGGCATGGAGAGGGAAAGCAGGTTGAGATTGGAATTGACAATATGCAGTACCAAGTGCCAAAAGCCAGGCAATGGCAGTTGCTTTGGGCTGCACCTGGCACGTGGGTTATCTGGGGAGCGTATGGCACCCTTTGGTGCACTGTTGGGTCTATTCAAGATCCGAGCTTTTCCAGGAACACACTTCAATACCTTCCAAGCTGCCAGCTACAGAAAGAGTACCAGATGACAAGCAGTGGCGTAAGGCAAAATGATGCCTGTAACGTTTTGAGCCCTAGCCCCACATGCTAAAGGAATTATAACACAGGCACTGCATATATGGTTAGTAAACTGACCCATGGCATGTGCACCTTTTTATTAGCAGGGTCAACTGACTCGTGACGTCTGTGTTGGATGGGTGTGGGGTGTGTTTTAACACTGCCCCTAAGAAGGAGCTGCGGAATGACGTGTCCAGCAGTACACTACAATGCGCCTCCCCCAGCAGAATATGAAGAATGCCCCCTGAGGTTGAATGGGGCCCCTTTGAAGATTCGAGGGGTCCCAGAATGGTTGAGGGTCTCTCTGTGCCAGCAAGGCTGCAGGGTCCTGCGTTTTACCCCTGAAGACAACCAAATGTGAACGCTGTCTTCATAATTCAGGCCCAGGTTCTTAAAGGTGTCACATAATGCAGCGCAGCACCAAAAGATGTTGCACTGATTTGCGTGATAGGGAGAGAGCAGGAAAGCACCATATGCACAGAGATATGGCTCTCTCTTCCCCTGTCCCTAGTGCCGGCACTGATTTCAGTGCCACACACACACCTTAGCGCCAAAGTGCTAGGGTGTGTGCATGAGCCCAGCATAGGTTTTGTACAGGAAAGGTACCCTTCCGATACAAAATGCTATGTCTAGATAAGCTTAAAAGCTGTTCCTACTTTGTATGTGTGCTGTACAGTACAGCACACATGCAAAGTCAGAAAAGCACGGACAAATGAAAACATTTCTCAGTTTAACACTTGTTTTTAAAAAGTGTTAATTTTTAGCACTAAACCCTGTTTACTAATGTTCGTCGTAGAAAGTTGGCTCTGTATATACTATCTCAAAGTGAGAGATAGTGTGCACAGAGTCCAAGGGTTCCCCTTAGAGGTTGATAGTGGCAAAAATAGATTATACCAATGCTCTATTTGTGGTAGTGAGGTCGAGCAGTAGGCTTATCAGAGGGTAGTGTTAAGCATTTGTTGTACACACACAGGCAATAAATGGGAACACACACTCAAAGACTTAACTCCAGGCCAATAGGTTTTTATATAGACAAATATTATTTTCTTAATTTATTTTATAACTACAAGATTCAGAATTCAAGTAAGTACATAAATTGTAAGGCACTTGGCATAGGTAAATATAGAACTTTGAATGAAAACAGTAAGGTACACAGTTTTGGCAAAAATGGCAATAAGCTATTTTAAAAGGGGCAATGCAAAGTTCAACAGTTCCTGGGGGAGGTAAGTACAAGTTAGTTTAGCGGTCATGCGCAGAGGTCAAAGTGGGGCCCAAATAACATAGGCACCTATGGAGACAAGGGGTGTTCTGGTTCCAGTCTTCTAGCAGGTAAGTACCTTCGCCCTCAGGAAGCAGACCAGGGGGGTTTTGTAGAGCACTGGGGGGGTCCCAAACAGGCACACAAAATACACCCTCAGTGGCACAGGGGCAGCCGGGTGCAGTGTGCAAAGTAGGTGTCCGGTTTTGTGTTGGTTTCAATTGGGACCCGGGGGTCACTATGGCGATGCAGGAAGCGCACAGGAAGGCTTCTCGAACCAGCCACTGACTGTGCAAAGGAAAGGGTCGCCTGCTGGTCACTCCTGCACCGGTAGTTGGTTTCTCTCAGGCCTGGGGGCTGTGGGTGTAGTGCTTCTTCCAGGCGTCGGGTTCTTTGTTACCGGGCAGTCGTGGTTAGGGGGATACCCTGGATTCTTTCTGAAGGCGTCACTGTGGGGGTGCAGGGAGGTCATCTCAGGGTGGCCACATTGTGGGAGTCACCTGGGGGTCCTCGCTGAATTGTTGTTTTTTCTGGACACAAGCCGGTGGCGTTGGGTGCAGAGTGTTGGGGACTCACGCTTCAGGAGTGAGGCTGGAGTCCCTTTAAAGATGGTTTATTCTTTGCTGTTTAGACAGAGCCGCTGTCCACAGATGTTTCTTGGTCTTTTGGGTTCCAGGGCAGTCCTCTTAGTCGGCAGAGGTCACTGGTCCCGCGGATTGGTCGCTGTTGCAGGTTCTTTGAGTCTGGAGACAGACAGAGTGGGCTGGGGCCAAGTCAGTTGTTGTCTCCATCTTCTCTATGGGGCTTTCAAGTCAGCAGCCCTTCTTCTTCTTTAGGTCGTCAGGAAATCTGTCTTCCTTGGTTCAGGTTCACCCCTAAATACTAAATTCAGGGGTGTGTTTAGGGCTGGAGGGCAGTAGCCAAGGACTACTATCAAGGAGGGTGGCTACACCCTCCTTGTGCCTCCTCCCTTTGGTTTGGGGGGCAAATCCCTAATCCTATTCAGGGAAATCCTCTGAAGAAAGATGGGGGATGTTATAAGGAAGGGGTAACCTCAGCTCAGGACACCTTAGGGGCTGTCCTGGCTGGAGGGTAGCTCCTCCTTGTTTTTCTCATTTTCTCCTCCGGACTTGCTGCAAAAGTGGGGGCTGTGTCCAGGGGGGCGGGCATCTCCACTAGCTGGAGTGCCCTGGGGCATTGTTACACGAAGCCTGAGCCCTTGAGGCTCACTGCTAGGTGTTACAGTTCCTGCAGGGGGGAGGTGTGAAGCACCTCCACCCAGTGCAGGCTTTGTTTCTGGCCGCAGAGAGCACAAAGGCTCTCACCCCAGGAGGTCAGAAACTCGTCTCTTAGTGGCAGGCTGGCACAGACCAGTCAGTCCTGCACTAAAGGATTGGGTAAAATACAGGGGGCATCTCTAAGATGCCCTCTGTGTGCATTTTGTAATAAATCCAGCACTGGCATCAGTGTGGGTTTATTATTCTGAGAAGTGTGATACCAAACTTCCCAGTATTCAGTATAGCCATTATGGAGCTGTGGAGTTCGTTTTGACAACTCCCAGACCATATAATTAATATGGCCACACTGTACTTATAATGTCTAAGAATGGACTTAGACTGTAGGGGCATATTGCTCATGCAGCTATGCCCTCACCTGTGGTATAGTGCACCCTGCCTTAGGGCTTTAAGGCCTGCTAGAGGGGTGCCTTACCTATGCCACAGGCAGTAGTTTGTGTGCATGGCATCCTGAGGGGGGTGTCATGTCGACTTTGCCTTTTTCTCCCCACCAACACACACAATCTGCAATGGCAGTGTGCATGTGTTAAGTGAGGGGTCCTTTAGGGTGGCACAACACATGCTGCAGCCCTTAGGGACCTTCCCTGGTCACAGGGCCCTTAGTACCACTGGTACCTTTTACACAGACTTATCTGTGTGCCACGGGTGTGCCAATTGTGGAAACAATGGTACATTTTTAAGTGAAAGAACACTGGTGCTGGGACCTGGTTAGCAGGATCCCAACACACTTCTCAGTCAAGTCAGCATCAATATCAGGCAAAAAGTGTGGGGGGGATAACTGCAACAAGGAGCCATTTTCCTACATTAGTGAACAGGGCTTAGCATAAAAAAAGCATGGGATGTAGCACAGGAACGCCCACATACCATCCATGTAACGCCCCGTTTACGCAAAGTAATGCAAAGCAGCATTTTGCGCTGCTTTGCATTTCTTTTCCATACAAACCAATGCAAATACCAATTTGCGTTGGTTTGTTATTCCCCAAAAAGGTTAGCATCAGATTAGTGTTACAAAAGGAACGCTAACCTGATGCTAAACCTTTGTGAATCTTGCCCTCAGTGTTCACATGTGACATGCTTCAGCTCTCTAGGTGGTAGGAACCTGCTGCACCTGAAATCTGAAGGTGAATCTTGCCATTATATACCCACATGACTTAGAAGTGTGTGGGGGGCGATTAAAAACAGGATACATAACAAATATAAAATTAAAAAGGTGCACAAAGCCACATACATATATGCATGTGCGTTTTTCCTGCTTAAGAAAGGACCCAAATGCAAGAAAAAAAACTGGATGTTCATGATCATAGGGGAAAAAGCAAAAAACAACATGGCCTTGTATATAGCATCAGTAAGGAATTTGCTAAAGGACTATTCAAAAGTAGGCTACTTATGGCAGCAGGCAACTCCCTCCAAACACTCCTGCGTCAGTGAAATGGCCAAGGAGGCTTCTACTAATTGCCCATAAACCTCAACGCCTCTGGCTTGCCCAGAGACAGGCGGGGGACATTTTAATAGATTTTTTGGCCGGTCAAGTTACTCGTGACTGATTCTCTCACCTCCGCTGCCCAGGACCAGCAGGATTGTTGGTGAAATGTTGTTCTGAGGCTGATGGTAGGATTGGAGAGAAACGCAAAAATCACTGGTATGTCCCTTATAACTTCCCAGGGCATTCCTCTGCCACCACCCTGCCCCCAAATAAGACTACCTATAGCTCTCCCGCCTCTCCAAACACGACCCTCCCATCTTGTCCCCCTATAGTCCTGTGTGACTCACCTTGCCCCTGCACACCCACATATGTCCATACAAACACCCTGCCCACGCACATATGCCCATACAAACACTCATGCACACTCAATACAGACACATGCATGCACAAACACATACAAACACACAGGTGCACAGAGGAATACTTGGGCAACTTTGTGGAAAGTTCTCTCAGGAGCATATGCATAGTTCACTCATGAATTATGCAAATCGGAGTCCATAATGCCATCTGCTTACTTCCCACAAGTATATACACCACTTACTCTAAATGTTCACACAGTCTGTGAGACGGGCCCTCATACAAGCGTGTTACTCCCACAGGTGACGTTTGGCTCAACATTACCAGGAGCAGTCTAGTTGCCATTGTGTGGATTACATACAAACATATGCAGGTAAACATGCACATACCTAAATCTCCCTTGAACCTTCAAACGGTTTTATGAATAAATTAGCAAAACTGCTGATTCAGCAAGGTATAGAGCTCGTTAGGTCATACTGGCAAAGCAAAAGCAACTTTGTAATAATTACAACTCTTAGCAGTAACCCATTTCCTAACTTAAAACAAAATCTTCTGTTTCCTTCCTCAGTGCAACTTATTTAAAATTATACATCAGGTACATGGCGCTAAGTTTTGTTCACGCTACACGCTTTCTAATACAATTAGCTTTCACGTCGGCGCTCCGCAGAAACTATGAGGAGAGAAGCCTCGCAGCGAGTCTCTGAGTGGGAGGAGGGGATGAGCAGGAGTAAGATGAGCAAAGCATCAGGAACTGCACGCATTCTAATAAAATGGAGTCACACGAAAAGTGGCATGACTATGTCATATTATTAATCCCACTTCTAACCCAGCTCATGAAGTTGCTTCAAGTGTGTTTTTTTATTAGTTCATCTGTTACTGCCATATGCATCTTTAAAATCACCAAGCTGCACAAATATTTTGTCTCCCAAATCTGCACATATAAAGAAACTTTGAAAACTTCCTCCTCTGAATAATTTTAAATACCCACTACAACCCCATTAATAAATCTTATTAATCAGCCATTATTAAGTAGAGGTCTCCATCTTGTAATATTTATTGTTGCTCTTAGACCTTCTGTTACGTAGTATGTCTACTAATTATACAATCCAACAATTGTAACAAAATACATTGAATAACTGAGCAAATCATTATGATTATTTCAAGTGATAAGACTGATTGAAGAACGCCACGATCAATGTTATCTAACCATTCACCTAATTTGCCAAAGCTACTTCCAAACTCACTTATCCAGGATCCTACAGTGTCCCCTACTAATGGTTCCTCTAAGAATCTAATCTCATTAACTAAAATATGTAAGCATTTAAAGAATCAATTTCTCCACTATACTCTGAAATGCGAGTACAACACATCTTAGCCTTAACTAGTTTACAAACTCAATCTGCTTTCACCAAAATAATACCCAAGGCAAGACAATTCTGCCTGACCATTGCTCTAATTGTTACCATTGCTGCATTCACTAACATAAAATAGACTGCTTTATCTACGGCAAGTCTGTCTACTACTGTAGACAACCGTCTAATTTTCACATCTTCCTTGCTGCTTCATTTCACTCTTCTCAAACTATATTCATTATCCAAGTAATTAACATGATACATTCTAGGAAAACCTAGAGCTAAACAACATGAACCCACCCAATTTCTCGGCAGGCTAGAGTAAGCAGTCTTCCCACAAACATTATAGATTCCTATCATAATGGGATCTCCTCCAGACAAAAGATTTACACTGACTTAATAACATTTGCCCCATACACTCTCATCTACAAATTCTACTTTCTTCTTTTTCATAGGTCTATGCCTCACCATACACATTTCACCTTTTCATTCCTGTTGCATTCTCAATCAAGGATGAAAGCCTGAAAATGGAAATTCTTGTTCTCCTATTTCTTTCAAAGCAATTATTTGCTCTTCAAGATTTCTCACTGTTTTTACTCCTCTTTTATTATATTGTATAATAAAATTCCCCTCATCATTACTCAAAAGACACAATCTTCTTCCAAGTTTGTACCAGACCTATTTTATGCAATCATATGTGCAATGTGCATATGTCAAACCCTCTCTAGCCGATGTGGGAAGGCAAGTACATATGTAACACTTACTGATCTTCATTATATCTATATACTTCCTATTCATTTCGGTATACACATTATCATTAAAATAACTAACTAAATAGCCTTCATGTACTAGTATCAATTGTTTAAATTCATCACGATTAGTTTAAACTTCATCATTGCTAATTATACGATCTGAAACATTTCCCACAGGATCAGTAAGCACACCATCAGGCCAGTTAATACTAATAGTATTAAGATTAACAGCATCATCCCTACACGTTTACACCATCTGCTGTTCCTCATCTTCTCATTTAGACAAACATTTTATGATGGCAAAAATCACCAAAAATGTCTTTAGAACAGGTATATTTTTCTTATTTTCTTCTAATTTTATTAAAACAATAATCAAAAACAAAAATATGGTGCAAAATCCGGATCAGCTTTTTCAGTCTTTTTTAAACGTTCATAGACTGAATTTGTAGATTGATTGGACTCTAGTTATTTCAGTTCTTAAAGTAAAATCTTTCTAATTCTGTTCATGTCTTTCATCAAAGCTGTTTATTCCAAGCCTCTATTTTACTTTCAGGTTGGGTCATCTTCAGTTTCAGTATGAGCCTCTGAACCTCTCCCAAACCTGTATTGGCACTTATTTATCCCAGAAAAATCCTTTACAAATTCATCTGCTATTTCTACTTCCGATACTGTGGTTAAAAATACCCACTCAGACAAGGCATACTTTCAATTTGGCACCCCCTTGTGGGTGATCTTTTAGTAATTGTTGTTTCACTCCCACTAGTTTCTGAATTCAGATGTCTCTCAAAATCCCTTTCTGACTCACAGTGCTTTTGTTTGCAAGTTCTCTTTCTTGGAATGTCTTCAATATTTTCTCTTTCCGAGAAACAGACTTTAGCTTTTTGTCTTCCTCGAGACTTTGACTTAAACCCAATCCTGAACCCTGACTTAAACTTGAACTTACACTGTGATAACACTTGTCACTGTCTGCTTTTTCTACAGGAATCTCTGTAGGAAAGCATCCTTTTGACATGGGTAGCACCCGCATTTTGCCTGGTTTCTGATGTGACTTTGACTGCTAACCTGGTCCCTAGTGCCAGATCTATTAACCCAAAATTGCACAGCTGTTTTGCACAATTGGCAAACACTTCAGCTACCACTGTAAGTACCTGGTAAATGGTACCCCTTGTATCTAGGGCCTCGGGTACTGAGGAAGGTCTCTGGGGCTTGCAACACTAGTTGTGCTACCCTCAGGGGCTCCTCACCAAACCCACACAGTGCTGCCATTGCAGACTGCGTATTTTGGTGTGGGCTAATTTGAAAACATGACCTGTCACACACCCTTGTGTGCCAGGTTCTCTGTCAATGCATGTGCCAAGTGTAAGTCACCCCTAAAGCAGGGTGCATCAGCCCACATGTGAGGGCATTAATGCATGAGCAGATATTCCCCTGCTATGTCTTTGTCGGTTCTGAAACGTAGTAAGTGAACAGGGAAACCATTGTTAAGGCATGTGCTGGACACTGGTCATTACGAGTTCTCCAGCTACATGATGGCTTTTCTGAATCCTGGTATGTTTGGTATAAAACATCTCAGGATAATAAACCCTCATTGACCCCAGTGATGGAGTTATTAATACATGCACACAGAGGCGCCCCCTGAAAACCTACCAGCTACTAATGTGCTGACTGACTGGTGCTGACCAGTTCAGCCAATACAGACGCATTTCTGGCCCCCCCCCAAGGTGAAAGCCAGCGCTCGTGAGGGCCTGAAACTAAATTCTTCTCTGGGCAGAGGTGTGACCTCCTCTCTCAGGCAGGATGGACATTGCAGGGTGGGGAGCTTCAAAGGCCTTGCCGCCTTTGTAATGCAACCCAGATCTCTCCAGATGGTGGAGACGACTGACTCCCCTGTCCTGACTCCACTTTTGGCAGCAGCACAGGGGGGGAAATTTGTTAAATTAGGAGAAGTGCCCACTTCATGCCAGTTCCACCCCTAAGGTGGATGAGCTGAAGTGGATGCTACTTTTCAAATTCGTCCATCTTGCTAAGAAGGAATTAGGCCACTAGAGTTAGGGTTACGCTCACTTCCCAGCGGAAGTGGTCATAAGAAGTGTGTAGTCACTCTCAAAGTGCTCCGCCAATTGGCTTATACTCGGAACTCCCTGAAACACCCATAAATTGAATACTTATGTGGCACCCCTGAACCCTAAAACTCAGATTTCGACAACCTAAGACAAAGAAAAGTTGCACATGCAGAAGAGGAAACTATGAAGCACTAACCTGGAACCAGCTCCTACGGCCAGCCAGCTGACCTCGAAGGATCCTGCACAAGAAGCCAACTTGTCCAGCCTTCAATAAAGACTGAAGTCTCCCATGGGCACCTGACTTGCCGTGCAACAAGAAACTCCAAGGAAAAGACTCTTCAGCTTTTGGAACCACAGAAACTGGACACTTGAAGTAACCACTCCAACAGACGTCCACAGTCCGAGATAAAGCAAACCAACGGCACCAATGCAGTTCCCCAGCTGCCCAGAGACTGAGTTCAGTGTGGTCTAACCAATCTTGGACTTTCCAAAGACATCTGCAGCCTCTGCACACAGGCTCCCTCTCACACAGTCTTGTCGGGCAGAAAATCCAACACCTCCAGCATCCACTGCATCTGTAATTCTTGACCCAAGCTGAAGTGGGTCATTGTGCCAATGATGTCCCCCAGCTCCTAAAAGCTCAAGTCCACCCTGGATCCACACTTGCCGGAGTCGCCGACGATGCCTGCAGCCTCAACACACAGGACCCCCCCAACCACAAGTGCTCCCAGATGAGAAAACCCGATGCCTAAAGACACCCTTGCACCCGTCACCCCTAGGCACAGGAGGAGTGGACCAAAGGTGCACCTACATCACTGAGCACCCCAAGTTTACTACCTACTTGTTTGTTGTCCCCAACTGGCTTTTCAGCCAGAGCCTGCAGCCTGTTTGTCACAGGGTCAAACTCTCATAGGAAACCATTCGGCATCCAATACCTTACTTCAACTCTGCACCCGGCTGCCCCAGTGCTGCCCAGTGTGACCTATTGGTATGGTTCTGATCAGTGCCCAGTACATACCTTTTCTGCTCGAGCTCTACCTCGTAAATCATTGTTAAACCTGTGTTTGCTGAACATTGTTTTCCTCCACAGGATAACATTGAGAAGACCTCTGAAAATTGCACTAAGTGTTAATTTTTGAAACTGCAAAGTATTTAAGCTTAAAAATCTACTTACCGGATTAGGAAGTTCTTGGGTTTGAAACATATATAAAAAGAACTGTTATTTTCCTAAAATTGGTCTTGGATTTATTCTTTGAGTGTGTGCCTCATTTATTGCCTTTGTGACTATAATAAATGCTTAGCACATCCATCTGATAAACCTAACTGCTCGCCCACACTACCACAAAATAGAGCATTAGTCCTATCTACTTTTGCCTTTGCAATACCATTGGGGATCCACTGGACTTTGCACAGTGTACTTCATTTTAGTGCACTATATAAAGAGCCAGCTTCCTACAATCTCTTTTTTCCAAAAGGGGTCTTTGTCACTTTAATTTTCAACTGCTACTTGTCAACAGAGGCTACTTCTTCATGCTGCCACTTATACTTTGCTCTTTTGCACTGTAACAGCGCTTTGCTCTGATCACCCTGTAACTGGACTTCACGAGTTTCAGGTTCTTCATCAGAACTTTTGCCTGCCTGGAACCTTTCCTTTCTTTTACCCTTTGTCCTCACCAGTACCAGAAAAATCTTCATCCCTCTCTGGATTCAAGCTGTGAGCTTGAACTTGGTTTTGAGCAGAATGTGTGTTTTGACCATTCACCTCATTCACTGCTTCAGTTCCTCTTACTATATTTGTGCGAGAAGCATGAATCCACTGAGGCACACCTGCGCACTTGACATTGCTATTTGTTGTCAGTATCACCTGGTAGGGCCCTCTCAACCTTTCGTCAAGGCAAACCTTATGAACATGCATGCAAATTACCACCCACTCTCTGGCATTCAGTCCATGACAGAGTGTATCTTTGTAATCTTCTCTTGCCACATTCACCCAATGAAACAGATTTCACCACATCAGCCAGATCTTTGCAATAATTCTGAACAATGTCATCAGTTTTTGAGACTAGTGCAGCTCAAAGTACTTATGCAAGTCTAATTGCTCTGCCCATTACTATCTTGTGCAGAGATAAACCAGTTTTCCTGTCAGGGGTACTTCTCATATTCATCAAAACTAGAGCAAGAGCATAAGGCCACTTCAGACCAGTTGAAGCACAAACTTTCGCTAGTTTATTCTTAAGGGTGCCATTTGTATATTCTAATAAACCTGAGGATTGTGGTAGATAACTACAATGAAATCTTTGATTGATCTTAAAAATGGTGCAAATTATCCGTAGTACTTTTTCCTTTAGTGTGTGCCATGATCAGCCTCAATAGAAGCTGGGAGGCCAACTCTAGGATTAAAATTAAACTCTCTTAACAACAATTTGGGAACTGCTAGGCTATCCACTGTCCTTATGGGAAATGCTTCCACCTATTTAGAGTATCAGAAGACAAATATTAAGGCGTATTTCAAGAAGACAAAGCTCTTCATGAAGAGAATTGACATTTATTAGTACAAGTGGCAGACACAGCACTCCAGTTCAACTGCCCGTGATGGAATGCAGATACAAATAGTGCATCACTAAAAGAAAGAGAGAATGCTAAAAAGGCACGAGTAAGGAGCATGAGCCAGAAAGGGAGGCACAAGCATTGAGACACAATATCAAAGAAATACAAAAAAGCCTAACCTTCTCCACATCTTATCTTTGGTTCTCACTGCAATTTTACTCAACAACTTCATTCTTCACTTGGAAGACCCCACTGATCCCTCCTCCACTGACCTCCTTGAGAGTCTGAACAAGATTGGACTCTCCCAGCTCCTCCCAGCTCCATGTACACCGCAGAACAAGCCCTAGATCCCTATTTTTCTGCTGGGAACAACATTTAACACAACTCTGACTACCTGCTCAGCTGGACAGAGCACTTCATCATACACTTTGACATAGCCACACTGTAACCCAGAGTGCCCACCAACTTCAACCTGTCCAGCCGGAACTGAAACAAAATAATGGAAGCTAACTGGCACAGCGCCCTCCAAACAAACAAACACAACACCACCAGCAACCTAGACAAGGATATCACCAACTTCAACAAGTGGATCAAAACCTGTGCAGATGCACTCACACCCATCAACATTCATAAACATTGGAGAAACAGCACACATTCCACCTGGTATATAGACAAACTCTGAGAATCCAAAACATACTGCAAACAGCTGGTAAGAAAATGGAGGTTCAACCACAAAGCCGGTGCCAGTTCTACCTACAAGGCTGCACTCAGGCCTTACCACTGTCTTTACTGAATGGATTAAGGCCATATCCACCAACTGCAAATAAATCTTCTCCATCATCAAAGAGGCTACAGCCAACTCAATCTATTCCCCAGGTACTCTGCAACAACCTCTCCAACTTCTTTCACAGCAATACCAAAAAGATCTACAGTAACAACCAAACCTCAAGGGTTTGATCACCAACCTGTCCGCCCCCAACCAGGGCTCCCACCTAACCAACTGGAGAACACTCACTGAGGAAGACACCTGTGCAATAATGACAAGTGTTCACTCTGGGGCCCCAAAAGACCCATGCCCCCATCAATTTATTTATCCTACTTTTCTTGTTCAACCTCTGATTAGCAAAATCCTCACACACATCATCAACTCCTCCATCTAATCCCCCACCTTCCCAGAAGACTGGAAACCCGCAGCAGTCAAGGCCCTCCTCAAGAAACCTTCAGCTGACCCCAGCAAGCTGAGCAACTTCTGTCCCATCTCCGGTCCCCACCCAAAGTGATGGAGAAGACTATTAACCAAAACCTCACCAACCATCTGGAACCCCACAACCTGATGGGCCACACCCATTCTGGTTCTCAAAGCAACCATAGCATAGAGACAGCACTCATATCCTCCATGGTTGAGATGTGCACCCTACTGGACTGAGAAGAAACTGCCACCCTCACACCTCTCAGCTGCTTTCAATACTGTGTCACATTCCAGCCTCATCAAAAGACTACACGAAAAGTGCATTTAAAGGCCGTCCCTCAAATAGATATGCTTCTTCCTTACAGGAAGAACACAGGGAGTGAGACTCCCACCCTACACATCAGAGCCCATGAATGGTGCCCATCACTCAGCCCAACCTCGTTCAGCATTTACATGACAACACTCGCCAATGTCATCAGAGCACACAGCATCTCTATCATCTCCTATGCCAATGACACCCAACTTATCTTAATAATGTCTGACAAATCCACCACCACTGGAACCAACGTTAACAAATGCATGATAAGCATTGCAGAGTGAATCAAAACCAACTGCCTAAAACTCAACCCTGACAAGATGGAAGTGCTACTCTTCAGCAACAATAACTCCCCATGAAGCTCAAAATGATGGCCATCAGAGCTTGGTACCACACTGGCTCCTACCACGCAAGGAACCTGGGAATCATCTTAGATGACAAAATCAACTTGGAAGTACAGGTAAACACATTCAGCTCCTCCTGCTTCCACATACTCTGCATGCTCAGAAGAATCTTCAAATGGATCCGAGGAGCAGCAGTACACCGTCACTCAAGCCCTCATGACAAGTAGGCTAGACTAATGTAACACACTCCATGCCAGAATCTCCAAACACCTCCTCCACTGACTTCAAGCCATCCAGATTGCCACAGCAAGACTCATTCTAGACCTCCCTCAGTACACCCAGATCGCTCCACACCTCATGGAGCTTCACTGGCTATCTAACACAACACAAGTGCTGCCAATTCAAAGTCTTCACACACACATGTAGGGCACTACACAATATAGGACCTGCATACTTCAACAGTCACCTTCACTTCCACCAACCCATCAGACACCTGCACTCTGCCTCACTCTCACTTGCACACACCACCCTTATTTGCAAAAACAGAAGTGGAGGCCTAGCCTTCTTCTGCATCGCACCAAAACCATGAAATACCATCCCTCTACACATAAGGGCCTTCTCCTCGCTTCTTGAATTCTGCAAGAAGCTAAAGACCTGGCTCTTCCACTAAATACCCACTGACCACTCACTCACTCCCCCACACACCTGCTCCAGTGCCTGGATACTCTATTGGGTGGTAAGTCGAGCTGTACAAATCCAGCCAACATAAAGTAACATTACTTAACGTAAGATAAGATAAAATAACATAAATAACATATAACATAACAGAGGGTTAAGCAAAGGCTAGCAGCTGGTGTCAAAGTTGCTGATGCTATTCAGGACAGTCGTTTGAATGCCATAGTTGCATTTTTCCTTTGTGAGAGTCTACGAATGGTCCAAACCCACAGGTCTTATCAATAGATGCAACTGACAATAACAGTAATATTGTAAAAGCCATAGTTGCTGGAGAATAATTAAGAATGGTATGTTTAGTTCATTGCACCATACATATACAGAACAGCAGCTTAGCAAGAGTGCCATGTAACCTAATGCGAGCAGGGAAAACGCGCTCATTCTTCCTCTTGTTTGGTGATAAAAGATAGTCATAGTTGAGGGGCAAAGGGACACTCACAACCCGGGGCCTTGGCACCACGGCACGTGCTCCCTCTGGTGCCACACCTCACCTTTGATGCAACCTTGTTATTGTCTTTTCTTTAACTTTCTAATTTTACAGAATAGCCAGGGATTTTTAAATTTAACCTTTTCATTTGTTCCACTTAATGATCCATCTCTCTGCATTTAGATGCCCAAATTGTGAATTTACAGCTTCACCCCCTTTTCTTGACATTTTGGCAAAATGTTCCCCGTACTCATGCCCCAACATTTTGTTTTTCCAAAACCCGCTCATCACCAGTATGCAGTGAAACCCCTCTATGGCTTTGCAACTGTGGATGAGGGTAATTTCCCAGTCATCACTAGTGTGAAGAGTGATCATGCTGTAGATGACCCCCCCTTCCCAAATATGAAGATAAACCCCACTTTTTGGAATAAAAAGTAACATAACACAAAGAAATGTCTGTTGAAAAGAACGGAAAAGAAAAAAATATGTTTTATTTTTATATTTTGTGTGCTAATGTAAATAAACTAATATGGGCTAATGTGCAAGGCACAGACAGACACTCAAGGAAGACATTTCAGCTTGGTCATTGAGTAGTAAGAGCCTGGTGACAAAGAGAGAAAACTAATTCAATTTTATGGTTAACAATAACATTGCAATGAACAACTGTCTCCAGGTCTGCAATGTGCACCTCCATTTCCTGAAAGAACTGAAAGAACAAAATGCTGCCTATGCCTTACCTTTCATTCCTATGCTCAGCTGTCATTGAAGATTCAAGGACTGTACTGCCCTTTTTATGTTGCTTCAATGGGAAAAGAGCGACAAAGATAAATATTTGAATACCACACTTGGAACATGTAATGTGCATAAATGAATGACAAATGATGATTGACATGATAGATAGGAGTGGCTTACTTAAACTTTGTATTTAATATTTAGGTGACCATTCAGGATAAGTGCTTCCATGTGTCACTGGGAGTGTTACCTGATTGGCCTTCATTAACTGCACTCTGAGCATCTCCTGGTTCTTCTGAGCCCTTTCAGGTGCCTTGGCATGACTAAGACCCAACTTATTTTACTTTTTTTTAAACAGGTTTATCACTTTTCAAAGAAACAAAATCTGCAAGACCTGTTAACAACATTCATGCGAACTTTTGATCCCTATCTACTGATATGGAAAACCAATTTAGAGGAAACCTCCTCATATGAACAGAAAACGTGATGTAGGTGGAATAAAGCGGAGTGGTGGCTGGAGGGGCAATTCCTAAGTGAATATAATGTTGTGAACATGACGGGCAAAGCTAAACTTTTTTATTATTTGGGGGGATCAGTAATCCAGAGTGCATACAGCTAATTTGATCCACAAAACAGGAGAGGCATATCTGAACATGTAACAATTTTTCCTTTCTAATTCACACAATCAAGTAATTTTTCAGTCTTGGATTCCAAAACAGATCCAAATATATCAACTAATGTATTTGTGTCATCAAAAGCATGAAGGTGATTAGTTCATAGAAGAAAATCTTTAGTATATCTTCTTAACATTCATTTTAACATACAACCAAGGCGTTTCGTCCCAAACTCAACAAGACTTCCTCAGGGTGTAAATTCCCACTCTCTATTGGAATATAGCATGTCGCCCTCGAATGTCAAACGTTGATACTCATGTGGAACCACAAAAGTCTTTTTTGTTTATATTCATATGTGCAGAAAAAGTCATTACACCGTGCAGGAAATTGGGTTGCTGGTTGAGGGGGTGAAACCCTACACACGCAGCAACCACAACTCTTCTAAGGGTGAAACACAAGCAAACCCTAAATTAAACTGCGCTCAACCCTCTGGTAGCTTGGCACGAAGCAGTCTGGCTCAACTTAGAGGAAACGTGTAAAGTATTTCTGCAGCACACTAACAGTATTAAATTGAAAACACAGCACAAGAAAAATGCCACACTTACTTAGAACAACAGAGTAAACTTTATTAAATCATTTGACACCAAAACAAGAAAAATACAATTAGTAGAACCAGAGATATGCAATTTTAAATAGTTAAGTGGTAATAGTGCCTAGAAGCACAAAGCACCAAGTGTGCTTATCTGGTCATGCCGGACCAGAAAAATTTAAACAATTCAGGCAGTCCATGATGGATGGTGGGCCGGATACAGAGGCCAAGTATGGCCCACTGAACAAAGTACCTTAAACGCCGGTTGCAGAGCTTTGCAAGACCCTAGGTGAAGGATGCATCATGCAGTGTTGGTTCCAATGAACTTTGGGCGGTGATGCGAGATCCAACGTCGAGGATGCATCATGCAGCAGGGGTTCAGATAAAGTGATCAGCAAGGCTTGCAATGCAAGGTCCTGTGTCGTTGTCGAGGATGCCATTGACAGAGAATTATGATAAGAATTCCTGCATCTGAGATGTTTCACACTGTGGTTCTTCCTAAAATTCACAACTGGGCCAGCAGAGCAACTTCAGGCCTATTTCCAAGGGTCCCGGGTTGGGGTGGCACCACTTGGGGAGCAAAACCCACAGCAGACAGAGTCCAGGTGCTGGGTTCATGGTGGTTTGAGCCTCTTATGTTCCTGAGGGTCCAATCAGGAGGCTAGGCAACAAGCCCTTGGAGTCACTCTGATTGTCCTGGGTCCAAGATGTAGGTCCAGTCCTTCTTACTTAGGCATCAGGGCAGCAAACTAACAGATGTTTTTGTAGCAGAGCAGCAAAGTAGTCCTTCTGAATCTTCCACAGGCCCAGAGGTGAGCCGAAGAGTTTGGTCTGAGAAACCAATATTTATACTTGGTGCCAGCTTTGAAGTAGGTGAAGATTCTGGAGGTTATCATCCCCAGCGGTGACTGGAATTTCCTGCCTCCCTGTCCTGGACCCATTTTGTCTGGAAGCACAAAAGACTAATGTCAAACTCTTTATGAGTGTGCTCTGCCCCCCTGACAAGTCAGAGATGGTCCATCCTGCCAACATCTATTCCCCTTTGTCTCACTGTCTGACAGCAATACACAAAGACCAACTGCCAGCTAACCTAGTCATGTGACCCAAGACACACGTTGCAGGCACCAAATGTATGGGATGAGAAAATGCCAACTTTCAAAAAATGAAATTTTTATACTTGTGAGTTAAAATCCAACTTTACCATTAAAGAGGATTTTAAATTACAATTCTTTAGACACCAAACTTGATATTCCTACCTGCTTTCAGTTGCTAAATATAATAAGGCAACTCAATGTTATCCTATCGGACAGGCAGGCCTTGCAGTATTGAAAAACAAATGTAAGAGTTTTTCACTACCACAACATGTAAAAGTTAAGAGAACATGTCCCACTTTTTAAATACACTACACCCTTCCCTAGGGGCTGTTTAGGGCCTACCTGAGGGGTGTATTATATATATTAAAAAAGAAAGGTTTAGGTCTGGCAATTGTGTATTTTGCCAGATCAAAATGGCAGTTTAAACTGTACACACAAGGTACACTGGCAGGCCTGAGACATTTTTAAAAGGCTACTTAAGTGGGTGGCACAATAGGTGCTGCAGGCTCACTAGTAGCACTTAATTTACAAGTCCTGGGCACATGTAGTACCACTTCACAGGGTTTTAGAAATATATCAAATGTGTCAATTGTGTATAAGCCAATGTTACCATGTTTTAGGGGTGACCACATGCACTGGTTAGGAGTGGTAAAGTGCACAGGGTCCTAAGGCCAACAAAAACCAGATCAGCAAAAAAAGAGGAGGAAGCAAAATGTCTGGGGGAAGACCACCTAAGGCTCACAGGTCCAAAAAACAGTCAAGTCTCTTACACTAGCAGTAGTAATAGCACATCCTTGTGTTACAATGGTGTGCTGGCTGTGCGGCTAGCGGACTGGGATTTGTATTACATTGGCTTTAGTTAATGGTACACCAGTTAATGCTCTGCATCTGACGCCTCAGGTACCACATTTACATTGTCTCTCAAATATTGTCCTTTTCTTTTCTCCTTCCACTTGCTTTCTTGCCTGCAGGAAACCTCCATGGGTCTTCTGTTCTTCTGTTAAGCCCTGTTCCCAAGATGGGCAATGCAAAAAGAGTGCAGTTGCACTCATTTGTGTACATTATCATTCTTAATTACTTTTATTATAAATATTTTTGAACTGTGTGTGTCCTCCCTATTTTGTTTTTCAGCCTAGGTAACTATTAACTAACTTGGGAATTTGTGGGCTGCTAAAGACTGTTTGATAGGTTAACTTAACAGTCTTCTTCCTTCCATCACAGATGTGCCACACTCATGGATTCACTGAATGTTCTGCCTGTCTCTCTGTCAAATTTTTCTCTAATCCCTGTTACCCGTCCTTTCATTGTCAACCTAACCATCTTCCCCCCACTTCCCACTTGTGAGATCTGTCATGGTATAGTCTAAATCCACCATACCCTAGGACAGTCTGTGCAGAAAAAAAATTATAATAATATTCAGTGGTAGGCCATGGCTAGCTAGTGTGTACATTTTTTGACCATCTATTCTTCATAGGAAATCTGGTTTCTGAAGTAACCTCCATAGCACTTGATTTAGTAAATGAATAAGTAAATGATTCTGTATA
The DNA here is from genome assembly GCF_031143425.1 of Pleurodeles waltl. Lineage (NCBI taxonomy): Eukaryota > Metazoa > Chordata > Amphibia > Caudata > Salamandridae > Pleurodeles > Pleurodeles waltl. The sequence goes on along the minus strand of NC_090439.1, from coordinate 787,767,592 downwards.
CTGTGTTGATTTATGCTACTCCCTGTCTTGGATTTTACAATCATTATGTCTTCTTTTAGTTTCATGTTGCAGAACCTTTTCACTGGTTCACCTGCTCCACTTCATATAAGAACCTAATGTTTCCAGTTATGTTTTCCATGTTCTGGCCTGTTAAGATGCCAGTAGTTAGCCCCTTTGGCAAAACCCTTTCATGAACTATTACTCACTGGTATAGTGGGAAGTGGCAGACAATACATTCCTGCTCTGGGTTGATCTAGAAGGAGGACGTAGTTCAGTTTGGGGTTGAAAGGCAGCGTAGTGAGACATCTATTACATGGGTTGTATATATTCCTTAGTGGTGACTGACTACAGAGATGAAGGGAGTGCAAGCTATTACTGATGGGAGGGTGCTCGAGAGACATCAAGTCAAGAAGAGTGGCATACCACAGGTTAGGCATGATCAGTTTTCTCACACTGATTGCAAGAGGGTAGAGGTCAACAGTGGGGGTAGAGTTGGAATGGAGCTTCTGTACAGACTAAAGAGAAGACGATGAATGGACAATGAGACATTCTCTCTGTCTTTATGTTGGGCCAAGTTCAGGGCTCCGCCTCTGTTTGTAGGTTGTTGGAGATTGATGGCTGGTTTACTGAGGATGCAATTGTTAAACAGTAAACCACAAAGAAGCAGCTAATGTAATAAAACAGACCATTATTTATAACAAACAGCATTTAAAAACACAAACCAAACACCCTCCCACCACCTAAACAAACCCCAAACTTTAACTATCAATTTCCCAACTGTTACAACAAGACTACTAACAAGAAATCCACCCTCCCCCTTAACTCCTAAAATACCCAAACTATAACTACTTGTCATGATATGGGTCCCTCCCACTACAGACCCAACACCCTCCTTTAATCCCTAAGCAAATCCAAAACTATAAGAACCCCTTCCCAACTGTTAACCCACAACACCCATGAAAGACCCACAAATCAATACTCAACCAAACCCAAAAATATAGAAGGACCCCTTCACCAAATTTTTCTATCCACATACCCTACAACAGAACATACCCACCCCTCCGATTTGTCAATTCTTGCCATCAGTTTTTTCGGCTTCCCTCCAAGACATTCTACAGTAATGCCTGTGTGGCTGAAGGTGGAGTGGAATGGCTCAGCTGCATGCTTTGGACCCAGCAATGATTTGGGGCTTTTGGTTGGGAGGTTGAGGGAGGTGCCAACACTGCCTCCTCCTCTTCCTGCAAAATCGCTCAGCTTATGGAAAGCCACCACATTGGCCTCCAATTTTTTCCAGTGCAGTCAAGGGGCTATTTCCTTCTGGGATTTGCTTTCAGAGTTTTAGTCCTGGTCCTGACCTCCAGTAGGATGATCTAAGGAAAGCAGAAAAAACATGAAATGTAATACCAACTGCAAGCACATTTGTGTAGTCAGACAGCCCCACAGTGTTGCTGGTTTTCAAGGGCTGCTGGAATTATGTGATTCTACATCTCTGGGAGGTTGTTTTATAGCGTATTACTACTTGCAGGACCTGGCTTTAATTAATCCACAACCACCTGCATAATTGAAACCATTTTCTGACGTAAATGGATGAACACTTTAGATAAATGATTTTTGGGGTAATATGCCACCAGACATTAAATGTATATTTAAAAGAATTGCCAAAATGTAAAGTAGATTTCCACAGAAAAATGTGGTGCACTGCATTATGTTTGCAGAGTTCATTCAGCTATATCATTAGGCAACATTATTTGAGCTAACCTGATGTCTTGGTTTTTCCGACTACTATTGGCACATAATAACAACAACAGCAAGAAAAGCAATAATAATAATAATAATAATAATAAATATTAATACGTTTCCCTTAAACCTAACTGTGAAGTAATACCTCCTGTGAAATAACAAAAATAAAAATAAACAAATTAAATATCACTTACACCACCAGGACCAGCAAAAATGTAAATATAATTAATAAAAATCATTGCAGTCAACAATGTACATAAAAGCGTTATCAATTAAAATAGAAAAGCCAAAAACTACCTACTGGGGTTTCTAATTCACATAGAGTTAAAACACTGATAACAATATAAGTTATTGGAAACCCAATTAAATAAGGGGGGGGTTTCATCACGGGGTTAATAACATGAATAACATGAACTGTCCCCTCCAACTCCATGCTGTCTTTAAAGTTCTGTTTCTAGGCTGAGCGTGAAAGTAGCACTAACAAAGTTGCTTGGTCATGAGGTGAATAGCTCCATCAGCTTTCACAGTTATTGGTGCATGCTTTAAAAGGGGTTATATCCCGGAACCACGGGTGCCTAAACCACCCGTGGCTCAACAACGAGGTCGGAACAACAACCTTGTTCTAATCACTAATGCCTTTGCCACGAATGCGTTTACAACAATTTTACCGTTGTATACGCATTCCTGGTAAAGGCATTAGCAATCAGCATGCACAACCCAGCATGCTTCCACCCCAGCACCCCACCCCTTAAACCTAAACCCTGACCCCCCACCCCCTAAACCCAATCACCTCCAGCCCCACCCCAAAAACTAAAAATACCCTGAGTCCCCACCCCCATCCCCGCCCCTAAAACCTAAACCCTGACCCCCAAAACCTAATAACCCCCAGCCCCCCCAAAAAACAGCCCCAGTCCCAGCCCAACTTACCTCCTCCTTCACCGCGTCCACTCCGACTCCCTTCTGTACCTTAACCATGCATGTACGTTGTTCAGACATGCATGGTTAAGGTACCAAAACCAGGAAGTCGTGGAAAACGAAAGCATTGTTTCGCTTTCGTTTTTCACAACCTCGTGGTTCCGACTCGTTCTTCCGGGTGTTTCCCTTTAAAAGGTGTTCCGCTTTTAATATGAATTTTGCCACGCATGCCATGTGCTGTGGTGTCAGCCCTTTGAGACAAAATAGGATAGCTTGTTGGCACAATCTAATGCCACTGGAGATAAACATGTTTTTGAGGTACAGTTTCCGCCAGGGTAACAGTGCAGGGCATATGCATAGAAGGTGCAAGATGTCTTCTCGATGGTATGCACATAGCCAGTGTTAGAAATGGGGTTTTTGGTTGGCAGTCAGGTTGCCCTCTGTCCAAGCAAGAACCCTCACTCTAGTCAGGGTAAGTCACACACAATCCAAAATCAGCCTGTGCTCACCCTCCGGTAGCTTGGCACGAGCAGTCAGGCTTAACTTAGAAGGCAATGTGTAAAGCATTTGTGCAATAAATCATACAACACCATAGTATAACACCACAAAAATACGCCACACAGTGTTTAGAAAAATATAGAATATTTATCTGGGTAATTGTAGGTCAAAACGATCAAAGTTGCAATACGAATTTGTAAAAGATATCACTGAAAAGTGATATTAAGAGTCTTTAAGTCTTTAAAAAGCGATAAAGTGTCTTTCAAGCACAGAGTACCTGGTTTCTGGTGGGAAATCTCCTCCGAGGGCCACAGGAGAAGAGATGCGTGGAAAAAGGGGTGTGTGCGTCGATTTCCGCTCAGCACACACAGACTTGCGTCGTTCTTTTCCACGCGGGGAAGTCGGGCGTCGTTTTCCGGCGCGCAGACAGTCTATTTTTGTGGATCGCGAGGATTACCAGATGTCCCGGGTCTGTGCGTGGATTCTCCTGCTTATTTTCCGGCTGCGCGTCGTTCTGCGGGGCTGCGCGTCGAAGTTTCGATCTCACGGTAGGCGTCGCGTCGATTTCTCCTTGGAAGTCGGGCGGCGTTGTCCTTGCGAGGCCGTGCGTCGAAAGTTTGGTCTCACGGCAGGCGTCGCGTCGATTTCTCCTTGGAAGTCGGGCGGCGTTGTCCTTGCGAGGCCGTGCGTCAAAGTTTCGCACTCACGGTAGGCGTCGCGTCGATTTCTCCTTGGAAGTCGGGCGGCTTTGTCCTTGCGAGGTTGTGCGTCGAAGTCTCGATCGTCCCGAGGGCGTCGCGTTGATCAGCGTCGGTGTGCGGCGTTTTTCTCGCCGCGAAACAAGCTGTGCGTCGAAATTTTCGGCGCACGGAGCGTCCACGTGAAAGGAAGAAGTCTTTTTGGTCCTGAGACTTCAAGGAACAGGAGGCAAGCTCTATCCAAGCCCTTGGAGAGCACTTTCACAGCCAGACAAGAGTTCAGCAAGGCAGCAGGGCAACAGCAAGACAGCAGTCCTTTGTAGAAAGCAGACAGGTGAGTCCTTTGAGCAGCCAGGCAGTTCTTCTTGGCAGGATGTAGTTTCTGGTTCCGGTTTCTTCTCCAGCAAGTGTCTGATGAGGTAGGGCAGAGGCCCTGTTTTATACTAAGTTGTGCCTTTGAAGTGGGGGTGACTTCAAAGAGTCTCTAAGAAATGCACCAAGTTCCCTTACAGCTCAATCCTGTCTGCCAGAGTCCCAGTAGGGGGTGTGGCAGTCCTTTGTGTGAGGGGAGGCCCTCCACCCTCCCAGCCCAGGAAGACCCATTCCAAATGCAGATGTATGCAAGTGAGGCTGAGTACCCTGTGTTTGGGGTGTGTCTGAGTGAATGCACAAGGAGCTGTCAACTAAACCTAGCCAGACGTGGATTGAAGGGCACAACAAGATTTTAGTGCAAAGAAAGGCTCACTTTCTAAAAGTGGCATTTCTAGAATAGTAATATTAAATCCGACTTCACCAGTCAGCAGGATTTTGTATTACCATTCTGGCCATACTAAATATGACCTTCCTGCTCCTTTCAGATCAGCAGCTGCCACTTCAACAGTGTATGAGGGCAGCCCCAATGTTAGCCTATGAAGGGAGCAGGCCTCACAGTAGTGTAAAAACGAATTTAGGAGTTTTACACTACCAGGACACATAACTACACAGGTACATGTCCTGCCTTTTACCTACACAGCACCCTGCTCTAGGGGATACCTAGGGCACACATTAGGGATGACTTATATGTAGAAAAAGGGGAGTTCTAGGCTTGGCAAGTACTTTTAAATGCCAAGTCGAAGTGGCAGTGAAACTGCACACACAGGCCTTGCAATGGCAGGCCTGAGACAAGGTTAAGGGGCTACTGAGGTGGGTGGCACAACCAGTGCTGCAGGCCCACTAGTAGCATTTAATCTACAGGCCCTAGGCACATGTAGTGCCCTCTAATAGGGACTTACAGGTAGATTAAATAGTCAATCATGGATAAACCAATCAATAGTACAATTTACACAGAGAGCATATGCACTTTAGCACTGGTTAGCAGTGGTAAAGTGCTCAGAGGTCAAAAGCCAACAACAGCAGGTCAGAAAAAATAGGAGGAAGGAGGCAAAAAGTTTGGGGATGTCCCTGTCAAAAAGCCAGGTCCAACATGACCCCCCACCAGCCTAAAGCCAGGGGAGAACAATCACTATCCTGATGTACTTCCCTGTTTGAGGCGACAGAACAAGGACCCAGGCCCACAACAGCAGGGGCATGCTCCAGTTCTTCGCCTTCCTGACTCCCATTGGATCCCTCTGTCCATACTCTCAGGGCCCACTAAGCCCATCCATGGGGAACCTTTCTCCTTTCCTGCGGATCCCATCTGTGCAGCACCTAACCTTACTTTGCTCACAGATGTATCCCAGGAGCAGGATAGTACCCTCATGACCAACATAGTGGTGTTGCCCACTCTACCCCTGGGGTGTGACACTTGTCCCCTCCCCAGGGATAACTCTGTCCACCCGGACAGCAAGCCACAGTGATTACTGACAGCTGCCAGGGATGAGAGCCAGGCCCCAGGCCTCTCAAAGCTCTCCAACCACTGTGGCTGTGGAGAGTGGGGGGCGGTAGCCCCAGGTGCTGGGCACCCTTGAACCACTCTCCCTTCCACCAGGTCAGGGATGACAGCCTGAACCTGGTCCTCCCCTCTGGGGCTTTGTACCCTCCCTCCTGGAGCGGTACCCCCAGAGTCCAACATGGCCAGGGGGCTTACAGAAGTCGCCCTGTACCATTCCTCCACCAGTGCAGGGCTGTTAACCTGCCACTGGCCCTCCAACCTGGGGTCTGTACCTTCAGGTTGGACTAGGGCCCGGGGTGAGGCTTCCCTCCCCCTGCCCTCCCTTCTGGGGTCCAGCACCCTCCAACTAGGAGTGGCCTCCTCAGAAGACAACATGGTAGGGGCACTGTTATCAGTAGCCCCTCCCTCCAGGTCCGGGGGGACACCCTGAACCTGGTCTTCCAGCCCAGGGTCTGTACCCTCAGACTGGATCACCGCCTGGCAAACCAGGACTTCCTGGGAGGCATACCTACCCCCCACCAGGTCAGAGTTTAACCTCTGCACCTGCCCATTCAACTCAGAGTCACCACCCTGAAGTTGAACAATTGCCTGGCACGCCAGGACTTCCTGGAGGGCACACTGACCCTCCACCAGGTCAGAGTTTAACCTCTGCACCTGACCATTCAACTCAGAGTCACCACCCTGAAGTTGAACAATTGCCTGGCACACCAGGACTTCCTGGAGGGCACACTGACCCTCCACCAGGTCAGATTGTAACCTCTGCACCTGACCATTCAACTCAGAGTCACCACCCTGAAGTTGAACAATTGCCTGGCGCACCAGGACTTTCTGGGAGGCACACCTACCTCCCACCAGGTCAGAGTTTAACCTCTGAGCCTGGTTCCCCAACCCAGGGTCATCACCCTGAGGTTGGGCAATTGCCTGGCACGCCAGGACTTTCTGGGGGGCACACCTACCCCCCACCAGGTCAGAGTTTAACCTCTGAACCTGGTCATCCAACCCAGAGTCAACACCCTGAGGTTGGACAATTGCCTGGCACAGCAGGGCTTCTGGGGAGGCACACCTACCTCCCACCAGGTCAGAGTTTAACCTCTGAACCTGGGTATCCAACCCAGAGTCAGCACTCTGAGGTTGAACAATTGCCTGGCACGCCAGGACTTTCGGGAGGGCACACTGACCCTCCACCAGGTCAGAGTTTAACCTCTGAACTGGGCCATTCAACTCAGAGTTACCACCCTGAAGTAGAACAATCGCCTGGCACGCCAGGACTTCCTGGAGGGCACACTGACCCTCCACCAGGTCAGAGTTTAACCTCTGAACCTGGTCCTCCAACCTAGGGTCACCATCCTGAGGATGGACAACTGCCTGGTACACCAGGGCTTTCTGGGGGGCACACCTACCCCCCACCAGGTCAGAGGTTAACCTCTGAACCTGGATATCCAACCCAGAGTCACCACCCTGAGGTTGAACCATTGCCTGGCAGGCCAGGACTTTCAGGGAGGCACACCTACCTCCCACCAGGTCAGAGTTTAACCTCTGAGCCTGGTTCTCCAACCCAGGGTCACCACCCTGAGGTTGAACCATTGCCTGGTATACCAGGACTTTCTGGGGGGCACACCTACCCCCCACCAGGTCAGAGTTTGACCTCTGAACCGGGTTAGCCAACCCAGAGTCACCACCCTGAGGTTGGGCAATTGCCTGGCACCCCAGGACTTTCTGGGAGGCACACCTACCTCCCACCAGGTCAGAGTTTAACCTCTGAACCTGGCCATCCAACCCAGAGTCGACACCCTGAGGTTGGACAACTGCCTGGCACGCCAGGACTTTCTGGGGGGCACACCTACCCCCCACCAGGTCAGAGTTTGACCTCTTCACCTGGTAAGCCAACCCAGAGTCACCACCCTGAGGTTGAGCCATTGCCTGGCATTCCAGGACTTTCTGGGGGGCACATCTACCCCCCACCAGGTCAAAGTTTAACCTCTGAACCCGGCTATCCAACCCAGAGTCACCACCCTGAGGTTGAATCTTTGCCTGGCATGCCAGGACTTCCTGGGGGGCACTCTCACCCCCCACAAGGGACACGTCGTCCCCAAGCGCCACACAAGAGTCTGGTTGGCGCAGGTCTCCCGACCTCTGCCCATCCGGCAGAGTCTGGGTTTCCCCCAAACCAGAAACGGTCTCACCTGGGTCATTCCTGGGGGGCTCTGCTCTCAGAGCTGACCCCTGACTTTCAAGATCCTCCACTGGGGTCTGCCACCCCCTCTCAACCCTATGTCTGGACTTCTGCACCCCTTCACTAGGAGTGGTACTGCCAGACACCAGAACTGTTGGGATGCTGTCCACAGTCATCCCCCCAAGTTCTTCTGACACTGCGGGGCTTCCCTCAAAAGGTGGCCCTACGGTACAGGTTAGGCTCTGAGACCTACCTGGGACACTACAATCCTCTCCCACCTCACTTGGTCGGGAACCACCTAGACCACTCCCTTCAGGAGCACCCCCAAATGCCTCTTCAGACTCTCTGGTACTCACCCAAAAGTCTGCCTCCACTGTAAGTTCCCTGGGGTCAGAGAACTCACACTCCACCTGGTGTTGGCGTAGCTCTGGAAAATAAGGACCAGACATATGCTCTCCAGCAATTACATCACTCTGCCCTTCACATGTATTAACCACAGTACCCTTCACCCAACCACCTAGTAACTCAGCCTTGGAAAAGCACTCTACATCACCCTCTTGAGACTGGTGAGACAGTTTCTGTCTGTCCCTGACACTCAACCCAAACTCTTCTGGGATGTCTCTACACTCTATATCCAGGACGTCCACCAGGGGGGAACCCTTTTCTCTGTCACTCTCTGCTAGAGTCAGTAAAGTGTCCCTCCCCCCAGTAGGAATATGACTCCCTGTGCCAGTTCCCCAATTCTTCTCAGGGACCCTGTGCATAACGGGAACTACCTCATACCCTTGAACTGCCTGGGGTGTGTCAACTCCCTTCTTCAAGTTGGGCACCACATCTCTGGGCTTGTGCCCTTCTTCAGCAGTACTAGATGCAAGATTTTTGCTGCCACCATCTGAACTGGACTCAGCCCTTCCGGCCTCCAGTTTCAGCTCTTTACAGCTCAGCTCTTGAGCTGCAATCTTTTCTTCTTCCAGGGCTAAGAGACTTGCTGCCTCAGCCTTTTCAAGAAACTCATCTAGCTCTTCCATCCACCGTGCTTGAGCCATGAGCCATTCTTTTTTTACTGGGTCTCTTTCCTCATCTGAGTCGTCTTCCTCCTCATGTGAGTAGTCCTCCTCCTCCTCTGAGGGGTACTTAGTCATTTGGTTTCTTGCTGCCTCTCTCTTTGCCCATCTGTCTTCCTCCCAGACTATGTAGGCATGTAGCATCTCTGCTTTAGTAGATCTCTTTGCTACAGGAAGGCCACATTCTCTGCAAAGCTTCCTTAGGTCAGCCTTAGTGAGGTGGTCAGTAGGCAAAAAGAATAAGTAGGTAAGCGATCCCATTCTGATAGGATCTTACCAGCAAAAACCAAAATCCAAAGTCCAAAATATCAATAGTATATCCAGGAGGACATCAGAGACCAAAAGTCAAAAGAGATGAAAAATCAAGTTGACCTTCAACTGTGGGTAGGTAGTGAAATACTTAGCTACTGTATGTCACTGCACAAACACAAGTCCTATCCTCACCGCTGATCACCAATGTTAGAAATGGGGTTTTTGGTTGGCAGTCAGGTTGCCCTCTGTCCAAGCAAGAACCCTCACTCTAGTCAGGGTAAGTCACACACAATCCAAAATCAGCCTGTGCTCACCCTCCGGTAGCTTGGCACGAGCAGTCAGGCTTAACTTAGAAGGCAATGTGTAAAGCATTTGTGCAATAAATCATACAACACCATAGTATAACACCACAAAAATACGCCACACAGTGTTTAGAAAAATATAGAATATTTATCTGGGTAATTGTAGGTCAAAACGATCAAAGTTGCAATACGAATTTGTAAAAGATATCACTGAAAAGTGATATTAAGAGTCTTTAAGTCTTTAAAAAGCGATAAAGTGTCTTTCAAGCACAGAGTACCTGGTTTCTGGTGGGAAATCTCCTCCGAGGGCCACAGGAGAAGAGATGCGTGGAAAAAGGGGTGTGTGCGTCGATTTCCGCTCAGCACACACAGACTTGCGTCGTTCTTTTCCACGCGGGGAAGTCGGGCGTCGTTTTCCGGCGCGCAGACAGTCTCTTTTTGTGGATCGCGAGGATTACCAGATGTCCCGGGTCTGTGCGTGGATTCTCCTGCTTATTTTCCGGCTGCGCGTCGTTCTGCGGGGCTGCGCGTCGAAGTTTCGATCTCACGGTAGGCGTCGCGTCGATTTCTCCTTGGAAGTCGGGCGGCGTTGTCCTTGCGAGGCCGTGCGTCGAAAGTTTGGTCTCACGGCAGGCGTCGCGTCGATTTCTCCTTGGAAGTCGGGCGGCGTTGTCCTTGCGAGGCCGTGCGTCAAAGTTTCGCACTCACGGTAGGCGTCGCGTCGATTTCTCCTTGGAAGTCGGGCGGCTTTGTCCTTGCGAGGTTGTGCGTCGAAGTCTCGATCGTCCCGAGGGCGTCGCGTTGATCAGCGTCGGTGTGCGGCGTTTTTCTCGCCGCGAAACAAGCTGTGCGTCGAAATTTTCGGCGCACGGAGCGTCCACGTGAAAGGAAGAAGTCTTTTTGGTCCTGAGACTTCAAGGAACAGGAGGCAAGCTCTATCCAAGCCCTTGGAGAGCACTTTCACAGCCAGACAAGAGTTCAGCAAGGCAGCAGGGCAACAGCAAGACAGCAGTCCTTTGTAGAAAGCAGACAGGTGAGTCCTTTGAGCAGCCAGGCAGTTCTTCTTGGCAGGATGTAGTTTCTGGTTCCGGTTTCTTCTCCAGCAAGTGTCTGATGAGGTAGGGCAGAGGCCCTGTTTTATACTAAGTTGTGCCTTTGAAGTGGGGGTGACTTCAAAGAGTCTCTAAGAAATGCACCAAGTTCCCTTTCAGCTCAATCCTGTCTGCCAGAGTCCCAGTAGGGGGTGTGGCAGTCCTTTGTGTGAGGGGAGGCCCTCCACCCTCCCAGCCCAGGAAGACCCATTCCAAATGCAGATGTATGCAAGTGAGGCTGAGTACCCTGTGTTTGGGGTGTGTCTGAGTGAATGCACAAGGAGCTGTCAACTAAACCTAGCCAGACGTGGATTGAAGGGCACAACAAGATTTTAGTGCAAAGAAAGGCTCACTTTCTAAAAGTGGCATTTCTAGAATAGTAATATTAAATCCGACTTCACCAGTCAGCAGGATTTTGTATTACCATTCTGGCCATACTAAATATGACCTTCCTGCTCCTTTCAGATCAGCAGCTGCCACTTCAACAGTGTATGAGGGCAGCCCCAATGTTAGCCTATGAAGGGAGCAGGCCTCACAGTAGTGTAAAAACGAATTTAGGAGTTTTACACTACCAGGACACATAACTACACAGGTACATGTCCTGCCTTTTACCTACACAGCACCCTGCTCTAGGGGATACCTAGGGCACACATTAGGGATGACTTATATGTAGAAAAAGGGGAGTTCTAGGCTTGGCAAGTACTTTTAAATGCCAAGTCGAAGTGCCAGTGAAACTGCACACACAGGCCTTGCAATGGCAGGCCTGAGACAAGGTTAAGGGGCTACTGAGGTGGGTGGCACAACCAGTGCTGCAGGCCCACTAGTAGCATTTAATCTACAGGCCCTAGGCACATGTAGTGCCCTCTAATAGGGACTTACAGGTAGATTAAATAGTCAATCATGGATAAACCAATCAATAGTACAATTTACACAGAGAGCATATGCACTTTAGCACTGGTTAGCAGTGGTAAAGTGCTCAGAGGTCAAAAGCCAACAACAGCAGGTCAGAAAAAATAGGAGGAAGGAGGCAAAAAGTTTGGGGATGTCCCTGTCAAAAAGCCAGGTCCAACAGCCAGCATTTCCCGTTGTGTGAGGGTTTGAGCCATTTTGGAACTGCGTCCAGTGAGTGGAGTAGGCCAAACCTGGCGTGCAGCACCTTTGTTTTTAGAGATTTGTTTAGTATTTCTCCCAGGTATGGCTGTGCTATTGGTGGCTTGTACGTGTTAATAGTCATCCATGAATGGGATCGTAGCCTGAACTTGTCTTTGTCTTTGTTCCACGATAGCTGCTTGATTTGCTTGTTTATTAGTTGCTAAAATAATTTAATGGTCATTGTTCACGATTTCCATACCTTGCAGATGATCGTCACTTTTGCACTGAACTTCTATGCTAAAGACATGAATGAACTTGAAGAATGCCATAGAAACAAATGTGTAATCTAGGGTGCTTGCCGATTTCTTTGATTTGCGCATTGGGTTCATCTGTGGAATACACCGTTCAGGGCCCACTATCCAAATGCCTATAAGGCTCACACCAGAGGATGATCACATTTATCCATGTCCCTGAAGCGTGATATTTGCTGCAGGATGCCCAGGCACTGATCCAAGGCTCCTTTTCTGGTGCTTCGTTTCCCATGGTTGGCCATGTTTAGGTTGAAGTCGCCTATGATGAGCCAGGAGGCATTCCCATAGGCTTTTGGAGATAGCAATTCATTTTCTGTGGTGTCTAATAGGTGCTGTTTGTGAGTCGCTTTGGAGTTGATATAAATGTTTATTTTTATGACCGATGTTGATGCACATTTCAATAGCCAGTTTTCAGTGATGACAGCTAACATGTGGGCTGGTAGCTGGTCAATGCTCCTTGTCTTTAAAGATTTACTTGTGGTTATGTAGGTGGATAGGCCTCCCTTGGGGTGCCTGTTGGTCTTTGGTTTTGCAGCTGGGCTATAGAGTTCTTGGAAACCTGCTAACTTATTTTCAGTCACTCTCCAAGTTTCTTGTAGACAGATGATATTGAAATCTCTCAAAAAGGATTACAAGTTTGAGTCATGAACGATTTAGATAGCTATGTTTCAAGAAATTACTTTTGTATTGCCCAGCTCACAATTGGGCAGCGTTCTAGAGTTTGAGATTTTTTTGGCATTGCTGGAATCCAGCTCCAACCTTGCGGTACAGGGGTATGTCAGTATCGAGGGGAGAATTTGTTCAACTGGTTTCCTCTTTTTGCAGGTCCGCTTCCTGGCAAGGGCTTGTCACTGACCTAGCGATGAAGGTGGGGGATGCAGATTGATCTCTGATTGACAGCCTGGAGGTTGGCTGTCTGTGTCCCGTTGCTTTTTCCCATGGCTCCTTGAGGGATGAGGAATGTCAGATACTTTGCTTTGTTCACTTCTTTAAGCTCTATACCCCAGAGTTTGAATACATCCGACTTTGATAATAGCAGCTGCAATTTTTTAGTGCCCTGAAACAGACTTCTGTGCACTCGATTGAATCACCCTTACTTGGTGCTAGAAAGGCTACATACTCAAGATCTTCACTGTTTAATTGTTCTAGCCCTGGTATAGCGTTGCAGATTCTCATGAGGTTTCCTCTATTCAGGATGTCCCAGAGGCCCTGAAATTTATATGTAGGATGAAAAATTAGAGTATGAGTGCCCATGTCCTTTGAGTGCCGCGGATGATAGGGTGCTGTTGTATGGCCCTTTGTAAAGTGCAGAACTGATGTGATTTCGGCACCTGTACTTATCCTTTGCGCTACCACAGTGGATGCTTGATATGTGGGATTTGCACTGATCTGGTGGGCAGCGGTCTTTGTGATGGACCCCGATGCTCTTGGCACACAAGAGGAGAATTCCATGGCGGAGTGATCGTTCGATTGTTCCCTTGTTTCCTCAACGGCGCCCCCAAGACAGGTGACCTGGGTGGAGTTTGCGTTTATATTGAGTTGGACATGATCCTCGTGGGGCTCCATCACACTAGTTAATATGGGGTGTGCCCCATGAGAGGTAGTATATCCTGGTTTCCCCCATGGATCGCCCCATGACCCAGAACTTGAGACCTTATAATTGTTCCAGGAGGTGCCAACTGTGGATGGGCGTTTGACCTGGGCCAGGACCAGCAAGTCTTGCTCACAATCAAGCACATTGGCCCTGCAATGCATGACTTGCTGCTGGGTGTGATAGATGCCAATGTTGTGGCAAATGGCACATCATGCTGTGCTGCGCTTGTCCCCACTCTGCAAGCACTTGACGGGCCTGCTGACAATATCAAGAGAAGTTGGTGCTACACAAAAAAAAACAGTGCTGCCACATCCTCCTCCCAATAAAATGTTTTGTGGTGCTATACACATGCTGTGATGTTGGGAGCAGGAGTCCCACTGCCTGCCTTTGCAATAACTGGGAGGTGTGGTAACAAAAAAATGACAGGCAGAGAAAAATTAAGAAAAACAAAATCACAAATGCAGGCAAAGAAGACAAAAAGTTTAAATAAATTTAGAAAAATACATAACGAGAGATGGCCAGGAAAAGAATCAATCTAGAGTGGGATGGTCGGGGAAACACTAGGGAACAGACAGGAGCAGGCCGGAGCCTGGAGTCCCACGCTTCTACCACAATTGTTGCTTGCATGCATCTCATCCAATGTTTTTGCAGTTTTAGGTCTAAGGGCCAGATTTACTAGTAACTGGTGCAGCACTGTGCTGTACCAAAATCTGCAGCCCAGTGCCAGTTTTGAAATGCAGGGCTGAGCCGTATTCACAAGATTACGGCACAGCCCAGTGTTCCCCCCTGCGCCTGTGCTAAATTAAGCTGCCTGCGCCAATGCAGGCATACTTGCACCATAGTGCAAGGGGGGCTGTGTTGAGGGGAGTGATTGCTTATGTGCAGCAAAGTATCCCTTCCTGCACATAAACAATCCTCCAAGGCATTTTGCTTCTTCTATGTGTGCTGCAGAATGCAGCACACATAGAAAAAGCAAAAAACGAGGAGGAATAAAAGCATTCCTCCTTATTTTGCCATGCTATTGCGATCCCTGGGGTGGCGTTAGTTTTTGGCGCTGCCACAGATTTACAATTCCTCGTAAATCTGGGGCAGCGTCAAAAGCAATGGGTGTTGCGATGGAATGTCCACTGTAACACCCACTGCACGCCTCTCTGATGCAGAAAACTCAGTCGAAGGGACCTATAATTACAAGGAGGCCTAACGCCACAGAAAGTGGTGTTACATCTCCTTGTAAACATGGAGCAGTGGTTAGTGCCACAGGAAAACGTGATGCTCCGGTTGCGATAGGACCTTGTAATTCTGGCCCGATGTATCCTGTCATTTATTTGAGCTTGCGATGCTGGAATTGCCTTTCAAATAATAATATATAGTTTGGCATCATTTTCTGGGTATTTCACATAATTTCCACAAAGGAGATTATGGGTGCTTTGCCCAGACTTGATTAATAGGAACATTGTTTCACACTCATAGCATTGTGCAGTTCAGACAGTGGAAAAAACGTGTTCATGACATTCAGAAAAGCACTTGGACTTGTCACAGTTGTCGCTGTATATTGGTCCGAGGCTATCATCTATTAATGCACTCTGCAAGGAGTCTCTGCTTCATCCGGCCTCCATGAAGCCTTACCAAGTGCTAAAACACCACCTGCAGCATTCTCCAGGCACGTACTTGCTATAGATACACGCTGGGAGGCTACATGGGGCTAACCTATATGCCTAATACCAGCACAAAACTCTTGAAACTTCCCGCGATGTGTGGTCAGGAAGATCTCCTCAGTGTGCTTTCTTACACTAAGCTACCCAGTGCTGCCTTCTTCTTATCCCTCCCTCATTCTCGGTTGCTATAAAGTCCACCCACAAAGTTGAGAAAGGGAAAATGTCATGATACAACAGTAGGGAAGTGGCAAGGACAAGCATGCTTTCAGGGAAGAGTACAAGTTATGTACAGTCGTAGATTGACAGTCACAGAGGCACCTTCTGCATGTTACCTATAAACGTGATAATGGGAAAGCACTTACAGTCTAAGAAGAGTTACGGAGTTACCATGACGGTAACTTTATCCATTCTAAATGTCTTTGGTCACAACAGCTGCCTTTCATAGCTTTCAAGGAAAATATGAGAGGTGCGAACAAACTAATATTGTGGATCAATAAATATTAGGAATTTCTGCAGATGATTTACTTGGTACAGGTTTGGGCATCAAGGCGCATGTTAGTGTTAAGTATGTAAGAAGGGAAAACTATCAGAACGATTTAGATTTGTTTTCTAAAATACAAATAAATTCTTTTAGATACCTGACTAAGCATATCTGTACCTTGCTCTATCACCTCTAGCCCAGCAGAAAAGACATAGCCCTGTGCAAGATGGTGATCCAAACATCTAAATTCATGCATCCACTGTGTTCCCCCTCACAACCTATGCTCAGCTGATCTTGACCTCCTGGTCTCACTCACCCCTTCTTGTGCGACATCATAGTTCTCATTGAAAAAAGGATGATTTGTTTGGGGATTGAGGTTAGATGGTGAAAACAGACATGCGAGGTCTGGTAGGGAAGAATAGAAAGGCGAGCGATCTGAGAAGAAAGAAGGATGAAGAACTTAGATATTACGTCAGGCGGAGACAGGCAGATGAGAGGAGGGATATGATTATGGAGTGCGGGAAATTGCAGTGAGTAGAGAGATATGGGTATGTTGAGAGATACAGGGAAAGACAAGGGATGGGAATTCCATGAGGTGAATCAAGAAGAATGGATGTGAGTTTTCAGGTTGGAAGCCGCAGGAGTCTGGCGGTAAATGACACATTAAAGATAGAGAGGTTAAAGATAGCTGTTATGCTGATGCAATAAGTCTGCAGAGTAAAAAAGATACTACAATGGAGAAGGGAAACTGTGAAGAAAACTAGAGCATAACAGTGAAAGGGAATGGCCTAGAGGGTCAGTGATGGAGACATGCCAGGAACAGGAAAGATAAAGTAGATGCGTAGAGAAGGAAAGATACTGGAAATAAGAGAGGTTAGTCATAAGTGGAGAATAAAGAGAGGAATATAGAAACTCAGTTCTTTCAAATATATGTTTCGTATGCTTTCTAGTCTAGGTGCTTGATGCATACTGAAGGTACAAAGGGCCATATTTATACTCTGGTTGCGCCGAATTTGCGTCGTTTTTTTTGACGCAAATTCGACGCAGAACTAACGCCAACTAACGCCATATTTATACTCTGGCGTTAGACGCTTCGGGCGCCAAAGTGCCCGGAGTGTGCGTCATTTTTTAGCGTGAACCCCTTCCTTGCGTTAATGATATGCAAGGGAGGCGTTCCCGTCTTAAAAAATGACTCCCAGGCCTTTACGTGGTATTTATACTCCCGGGCAAAAGAGACGCCCGGGAGTGGGCGTGGCCAAAAACGGCGCATTTGCGCCGCTTTTTAACGCCTGGGTCAGGGATGGCGTTAAGGGACAAGTGGGCTCAAAATGAGCCCACAGGTGCCCTCCCCTGCCCCCAGGGACCCCCCCTGCCACCCCTGCCCACCCCAGGAGGACACCCAAGGATGGAGGGACCCACCCCAGGGACATTCAGGTAAGTTCAGGTAAGTATCATTTTTTATATTTTTTAATTTTTTTGGGGTGGCATAGGGGGGCCTTATTTGTGCCCCCCTACATGCCACTATGCCCAATGACCATGCCCAGGGGACACAAGTCCCCTGGGCATGGCCATTGGGCAAGGGGGCATGACTCCTGTCTTTACTAAGACAGGAGTCATGAAATGGCGTCTGGGCGTCGTAAAAAAATGGCGCAAATTGGGTTTAGGCGATTTTTTTGCCTCAACCTGACTTGCCCCATTTTAAGACGCCCTAACGTCATTTTTGCCCAACGCCGGCGCTGCCTGGTCTACGTGGTTTTTTTCCACGCACACCAGGCAGCGCCGGTCTGCTTGCGCCGGCTAACGCCATTCAATAAATACGGCGCCCGCATGGCGCTTCAGAATGGCGTTAGCCGGCGCAAAAATTTTTGACGCTAAACTGCGTTAGCGCAGTTTAGCGTCAAAAAGTATAAATACGGGCCAAAATATCACAGATTCTCTGTCATTCACCTCCTCATCATGTCCTCCCAGACATCTCTTCCTATCACCCTGACCTTCCTGATGGATGCATCACAAAAGCACAGAAGCAAGGGCAACTGCACGTAATTGCTAAAGTTCCGTTTTACTTAGGATTGAGTCCCACATTGGCACATGCCAAATATACCAAGTTAAAAACCTAGGCAAAAATGTGTTCTATTATAGTATCAAGTGTTATTTGGGGGCTTGGCACCAGCCTAAATTAACATAGAAGCGCCACACACAAATGATTCTGTGTTTTTAATCCAACACCAGATGATTTTCTGGTGATGTTGGGGGTCACTTTGTCGGGGTCAGTAGGGGAAAGGGGAATAAGACACTAAGGAAGTCTCAGGATTACGTTTATAACTGGCATTGCAGTGGTGTGCACTGAGGAATATTCACATGCCTTTGCAGCTTTGTGAAGATTTCAAGTGCCGGAATTTCAGGTGCTGCTTCAGGAGAGTTTAGCTAGTTATTCTCACTGGACAGAATAATATATTACAAGGAGCTTTGAAGATTAGGATGTGGGTGACCCTAGCTATGCTTTGTAGGTCCGTTTGCAGTGCCAGTATATACTAGAGGGAAGTGGCACAATGTAAGTTCAAGATCTCAAGCGTGTTCCTGTTCAGAAGGGACCTGGCCTTACTTTTCAGGCTGGTCTCTTCCTATTGGTGCTGGAACAAGGGCTTTTGTTTTTCTCAGCAAAATGTGAGCTCTAGAGAGCATCACAAAGCCAAAGTAGTTCCAACTAGTTTTTGAGGACTCGCGGTCGGCTATAGGCATCAGGCAACTCAGTCACTTTGCTAGGTCAATACAGAGCCTGAAGATGCAAGACCTAAGTTCCCTATCTCCTTTCTGATCATGTAAGTGCCAGGTAATTGAGCAGTAGTATTGCTATCTGCAATATTTATCTACCACTGTCGTGTGTGTCATTTGTTTCTAAGAATTGTTTAATGTTTGATTTTTCCACCTTGCTCGGAAGCAGATTTTCAAAAGTTATGTGGAAGGTGCAGGGTTGAAAAGTAAGTGAAGAAGGATGCTATGTACATTTTGTAAAATCAATAATGCAATGTGGCATTGCTTAAATAATCAAGTATTGTCACTACCTATTATAAATATAGCACTTTTTTTGTAAATCTGTTTTTTTTGTTTTACAAATACAACAACTGCAAAGCCATTGGGAGAAGAGGGGGAAGGAAGAGAGAGAGAGATCCCCCCATACTGAGAAGGTTGACAATCATATTACATGACTCAGAAGAATCAGTGCGTACATTACTTAGGAGTGAACAGGATTGATAAATAGCGACGTATACTTTCACAATGGACATATCCATGTTGTGGGGACAAGGAGGGGTAAGATCCCAGAAACATGCATGAGAGGAGTGGGTAATTATGCATTAAGGAGATCAGACAAAGTGTGGCCACAACAAAGAGGGGAGGTCAAGCCTAGTTCAGAGCTCCATTGCTGGGGTCAACCCCTTGGGGAGTATGGAGTACTCTCTCTGTCGTCAGTGCATGTATTTATGCATTCATGGGGCATCGCATTTGTGATAGTATATGATCCCTTCAGTGTGGGCGGATGTCATTCTTAGCCTCAATGTTCACCACGAACAGATCCAGGCTCTTGCTACCTGTATAGGGCAGTCCTTTGGCTAGTATGGAAAGAAACACTCTCACCTCTTCCCCTGCCCATCACAGTAAAGTCCGGAGCCATTTGGCAGTGTCCGGTGCTGTGGGCGCTTTCCACTGCAGCACTATTTGTCTTTTAAACAATACAAATGCCATATCACTGAATCAGTGTAGCTGCTTGTGCCCGTTGGCTTTAGGGCTGATTCCCAGGAGGCATGATTTAGGGGTGGGCATCAACTCATGGCTTGCCAATTCCGTTGTTGTGACAGTTATTTCTAGCCCGGTGGATGGCAGGCAGGGGTCATTCCCACACCATATGGAAGAACCCTGCCTCTGCTAACCCTCATCGTGGGTATACCGGTATAGATGTAGGGAACAAACACTAAAGTCGGTGGGGGGATAGGTATGTCTGGTGTAGGGAATTAAATTAGGTAATGCAGAATCTGGGGTTATGCAAGACTCCTTTCACTTGTTGAAGGCCTTGCGTCCATGCCTTCCACATCAGTGGCTGCGAAAGGGCTGCATTCCAGTGATTACATGCACTCTTTTAGTTAATGAGTGTGCTTGTGCTTAAGGTTCCATACAGTAGTGAGATAGCATGTTTCTGTCCAACCCCTAGTAACAAGACCTGTAGGATGCCTGATTGTGGTGGTTCCGCTTAGCATTGCCCCAGGTGTCGCACAGCATTCGGTGAAAGGCATAGTATGTTAGGAAGTGTCTTGGCTCCATGAAGCATGTGTCCATTATGTCTGCATAAGACATAAATGACCCTTCAGTAAAGAAGTACCACCCGGTTACCAATTCCACTGCAGTTCAAGGGGACAGGTCGTGGTGCACAATTAATGAGTGGCTGTCCGGTACATGGCCACCAGGATCAGGGAAGAAAAGAGTGGAAAGGGCGATTTGCTCTGTACAAATTGGCGCCAGCATGCTTGGGCTTATCACCATCAAGTTGAACCCCTTCAGCAGGGGGCACTTGCAGTCTGACCGCCAGGTATACACACTGGTTGCACCCATTTTTGCACATATTATCGCCAGTTCCACATTGGGAGATTCACAGAGTCAGCACAAGGGCCATTGTATTTGCATCGCAGCATAATACAGCTCAAAATTAGGCACACCTAAGCCTCCCTCTGGAAGCAGGTGTTGTGTTATGGCCAGGGCCGCACAATGTCAGTCTTTCCCCCACAGCAATTCCAACAACAAGCCATTCAAATCTCGGAAGAAGGATTTGGGAATCACTATTGGCAGTGTGGCAAAGAAATACAGCAGCCTGGGGAGAATCAGCATCTTAGCTATCGCCACCTGTCCCATCAGGGATAGTGGCAGGGAGCACCAGAAAAGAAGCGATCCACGGATGGAGCAAAAGCGTGGCCTGGATGCCATCTTTTAAGGCATCATCAGAATGATATATTTGTATCCCCAGGTATTTAAAGGATTCATGGCACCATTATAGTGGGTGGCTTGAGAGAGTAGCCCTCATGAGGTGTGGAATCTTCACAAGGGGGAACAGGCAGGACTTTGACCAATTCACTTGAAGAGCGGCTATGTCACCAAAGGTGTCCAAGAAGATCATAAGGTCCAGTAGAGAGGTTTCATAGTTGCATAGGAATATCAGTATGTCATCAGCATAAAGTGACATGACATGGTGTGTAACTAGTTCCCAAAGTCCACTGCTGTCCATGGAGAAACAAACAGCAGGCAAGGGGCTCCATTCCTGTCACGAAGAGTAGTATGGAGAGCGGGCATCCTTGAGGGAAACTGTCAGATATCAAGCATCCCATTTTTATTCTGACTAGGGGGTTGGAGTACAGGATGCTAACTCTTTTCATGAATCCCAGGCCAAAACCCATATAACGAAAAGTTGCCAGCAGTAAGTCCCAACCAAGGGTATCAAAGTCCTTTTCTATGTCCTAGGATACCACGACTGGGCCGTATGCGGTCCCTAGGGTGTCATGAATAATCTGTAGGAGGCGTCTGATATTAAGGAAGGTACTACAGCCTGGAATGAATCTGGATTGGTCCTCATGTATCAGCTTGCCAATGAGGGGGAGCAGTCTATTTGCAAGGATCATACCTAGCACCTTACAGTCCATGTTAAGGAGGGATAGTGCTCTGTGGGAGCGTACATCGAGTGGGTCACTTCCCAGTTTGGGGAGAACTACTATCAGTGCCTCACTATGGCTGTCCAGTGGTTGACCATGAGTCTGAGCCTCATCCAGCAAAGGCTGGGTGAGGAGCGTGGAGTCTGTGGCATAATAATCAACTGGTAAGCCACCCGTAACTGCCATTTTATTACAGGTCATCTGCGCTACGGCAGCCCTAATCTCTTCGAGCAGGGTGGCTCATCAAGTTTGGATATTTGCAGCAGAAACAGCTAAATTAAAGGGAGAGTGCCCATGGCGGCCTCCATCTGAGCAGGGGAAAGAGTCACATTTGTGGCATATAGTATGCGGTAATAGTCGTGGAAGGCATGATTAATGGCAGCCTTCGGAGAAACCATAGGAAGTTGCGTTCAGATTGCTGGGTGACAAGCTCCTTTTCCACGGGATGAAGCTCCCCTTCCAGAGACGTCAATTCATTATGCAGTACGTGCCTCACTCCTCACTGGTTGACAGACGATGGCCCCTTACTACCAACTTGTGGGCATCCTATTCCGTGGCAGGAACAGAAAGCGGTGCCCTTGTTGCAGTCAAAGTACTGTGCAATACATGCTGAGGTCTCTTCTCTGAATGGGGGTCTGATAGCGCATCAGTTTGTAGGCGACATGTGGGAATATGTGGGCATGACCTTACCCATTGTAGTGTTACCTGTAGTGGGCAGTTATCGGATAAGGTGAGGGCTGAGTCTTCCGAACACATGAGCATCTGTCCCAAGAGGTATGGCCTAATATCAAAATGATCCTGGTGTAAAGGTTGTGGACTGGGGAGTAAAAGGAGTACTCGCGGTCCAGCTGATGGTCAATTCTCTACAAGTCGAGGGGTCCCCCATTCCAAAAGCCAAAAGCTAAGGTACTGCGATATCCGTCTACTCGGTGCTCTGCACAACAGGGGGTTAGATCAATCAAGGTCTACATCTAATACGCAGCTGAAGTCCCCTCCTCACAAGTAGGGAACTGCTGGTCATGAAAGAGTGGAAGGGTGATTGTTTCAAGGAATTCTCCCTGGTTGTGGTTGGGTGTGTAAATGCCGGCCAGCGACAAGGGTGACCCATCTAGCTGAACTTCTAGAACCACAAATCCCTGTGTATGTTGGTGTTTAAGGTATGGACGGATCCAGTAGCACTTAGTAGAGAATAAATATGGCACTTTACCCAAGTTTTAGGCAATATTGTGCTTGCAGATCTTTTTTTTTCCATCCCTTTTAAAAGAAATTCTTGGTCAGGCCAGCAACCCCAGAGGTTATAAGTCTCATTTTCCACAACAAAAACATATTGAAATATTTCACTAGTGCCTTTTCAGAACCTGTGGATTTCTAGTCGAATGTATGTCGGAACGACGCCTGCTGGAACAACGAATGCCTGAACAACCAGGTCAGAACAACGACCTTGTTGTTACCACTAATGCCTTTACCACGAATGCCTTAACAACGATTTTTCATTGTAAAGGCATTCCTGGTAAAGGCATTAGTGATAGGCATCCATTGTTCCTGCATGCATCCCCCCTGGCCCCCCACTCCCAACCCTAAAAATTACAGCGAATCTCCCCACCTCCCCCCCTAAAACCACACCAACCCCTCACCCTTGCCCCTAAAACTACCCCAACCCCCCACCTCCTCCCTAAAATTACTGCAACCTCCACCCTACCCCAAAACCTAAAACAACCCCAACCCCCACCACATCCCTGAAACCTAAAGGACCCCAACCCCCACCTCTAAAACTACTCCGAGCCCCCCACCCTGCCCCTAAACCTAAACCCCCCCAACTCCCCCGCCCCTAAAATTACCTGACCCCAAACCCACCCCTAAAACCTAAAACCCCAACTCCCCACCCCACCCCTAAAACTGACCCCCACCCTACCCGCAAAACCTAAAACAACCCCAACCCCCACCCCATCCCTGAAACCTAAAGTACCCCAGCCCCCTCCCCTAAAACTACTCCTAGCTCCCCACCCTGCCCCTAAACCTAAACCTCCCCGACCCCCCACCCCGCCTCTAAAATAACCTGACCCCCCAACCCACCCCTAAAGCCTAAAACCCCAACCCTCCACCCCACCCCTTGCCCCTAAAACTGACCCCCACCCTACCTTCAAAACCTAAAACAACCCCAACACCCACCCCATCCCTGAAACCTAAAGTACCCCAACCCCCACCCCTAAAACTACTCCGAGCCCCCCACCCTGCCCCTGCCCCTAAACCTAAACCCCCCAACCCCCACCCCACCCCTAAAACAGAAAATACCCCGACCCCCCAACTCCGCCCCTAAAACGGAAAATACCCCGACCCCCCACCCCGCCCCTAAAACTAAAGCCCCAACCCCCACCCCGTCCCTAAAACAGAAAATACCCCGACCCCCACCCCACCCCTAAAACTAAAGCCCCAACCCCCCCACCCCACCACTAAAACAGAAAAAACCCTGACCCCCCACCCACAGCCCTAAACCAAAAACTCCGACCCCCCCCCACCCCGCCCCGCCCCTAAAACAGAAAATACCCGTCCCCCCACCCCCGGCCCTTAACCTAAAACCCCGACCACCCACCCCTGCCCACTAAAACGGAAAATACCCCGACCCTCCACCCCCGCCCCTAAAACTAAAGCCCCAACCCCCACCCCACCCCTAAAACAGAAAATACCCGACCCCCCAACCCCGCCCCTAAAACTAAAGCCCCGACCCGCCACCCCCGCCCCGTCCCGTCCCGTCCCGTCCCTAAAACAGAAAATACCCCAACCTCCCCACCACCAGCCCTAAACCTAAAACCCCGACCCCCCACCCTGCCCCTAAAACGGAAAATACCCCGACCCCCCACCAACGCCCCCCACCCCTAAAACAGAAAATACCCCGACCACCCACCCTCGGCCCTAAACCTAAAACTCCGACCCCCTGCCCCTAAAACGGAAAATACCCCGACCCTCCAACCCCGCCCCTAAAACTAAAACCCCAACACCCCCACCCCACTTACCTGAGTCGTCGCGTCGTCCTCCTCAGCCGACTCCTTTGTTTGTGCCTTAACCACAAATGTGCGTTGTTCAGCACATGTGTGGTTAAGGCACAAAACAACGAAGTCGTGGTTAACGAAAGCGTTGTTCCGCTTTGGACTTCGTTGTTCAGGAGTCGGCGTTAAGCTGTTTCCCTTTCTAGTCCATTGAAGGGAAAACTGTGGTGTAAAATTCTCCATTTACCACTGTCTTTAACATTTCATAAGGGGAAACCCCAAAGAACGATCTAACAAAGGCAAGCTAAGTTTCATTCACTTGACCATTCCTGTTTAAAGCAGGTGGTTATACCTCACCACTGCCCTCTCTGCCTGCAGCCATATCTGGTGCTGGCACTGAAGACAGAGGCTGACCCCCAAAGTGGGGGGGCAGCGTGAGTGGTGAAAGCGGGCAGCAGAGCGCAGTGGTGGTGGGCCACGCCCTCCTAAGAAACAATTTTAGCCCCTGAACTAATCTTATTAGCAATTAAGCATTGGGATAAACCCTTGCATCTTCTAAACACGTTTAGTTCCTTCCCCGATTTAAGTCAGGAACAAAACGGTAACTTATTAAATATATTGACTGTCATGAATAATTTCCCATGAATCGCAGATGTTGAATTTTTAATTTGTACATTTGTACGTCCTGTGTATTAACTCTGTATTTAGTAAATATGCAGTTGTACCACTTGGAATCAAGTTATTATTGATGCTTAGATGACTTTAAGGTTTTCTTCAGATGAAATGTTCGAGAGATTTCCATAGAAAGAACAAGGGATAGGACAAGAATGTGTTAGGCAGACTGGAGGAGCGCCGTTTATCGCTCACAGCGGCTCTTGTCTCTTAGAAAACATTGATAATTCCTCCTAATCTCCCCGCCTCAGTCTTCCAATGTCTGCACTATGAACACTGGGCAGAGCACATGTATGTGGTGTGTGACTTCACGGCTGCCTTGCTGCATAGGTTGTCTCTTGTTATTAAGTACGCGTGTACTTTGACGTGATCTCCCCGGCTCACTCATCCAATCTCTGCACTGTGCAAACCGGGCAGAGATTGGACATAGCTAATGGGTGTGTGGTGTGCACACTGCAGGGTTGCCCCTAACACATAGGTTGTGTGCTGTCTCTAAGAACACATCTCTGCAGTATAAACACTGGGCAGGGAACAAGTATGTGGTATGCAGACGTCACGGCTTCCCTGCCGTATAGGTTGTCACATACTCAAATTGTGTCCTTAAGCCTACGTGTCCACTTTCATATGGCTCAGTGGGCCTATCTGTGCATTCTGAGCAGCACATTAAGTTAATTGTTTTGGATACATGTCAAACATCCGGAGGCCTCGGGAAGCGGATCTACATCCTTGTACAATGGAACAATCGCAAACTGGCACACTCCTTCCACAGCTTGTCCAAGTTCTAAATCAAGAGGCAAATCATTGAATGTGAGGTTAAAATCTCTTAACCCTTGCATACCCGGGTCTCCTTGAGTTCATTTGCCGTGTTTCAATACATGCCCGTATTGGGAAAACAGAATGAGGGGGATTTAAAAACATATAATCCAGGCGATTTGTTTTCCCCATGGACTTGCATTGAAATGGGGCAATTTCAGGCGCCAGAAAGCTAAATTAAATCCATTTTCGCTTTAAAAGTCGCGTTTATTGTCTGAATCGGGTATGTTGGATTGGCGGCTACTTGGAAGCTGTCCTATTCTGTCATCTTTTATTTGATTTTGTTTTCTAATGTTACCTGTGAGACCTCCTGCTATTTTCCAGTCTTCACACTTAACGAAAATGAAACGCTGTAGGCACAAAAGCAGGGCGAACCCATGGGTGCCCAGCCATATTACATTTACATACAGTTACCCGAAATATTTGCATCAAATTAAAAATGTTGGCCCCATATTTATACTTTTTTTTGCGCCGCATTTGCGACATTTTTTGACGCAAAAGCGGTGCAAACTTACAAAATACAATTGTATGTAGAAAGTTTGCACCGCTTTTCCATCAAAAAAGGGAACAAATGTGGCGCAAAAAAGTATAAATATGGGCCCTGGAGCAACTATTATTTCATGCAATTCAGCGCAGCAAGGGAACTTGTGCTGTGTTGCGTGAATGAGAGAGATGAAACGCTCCATATTTACAAAGCTATGGCGCATTTCTGCTCTCTCCGTGCGCTGGCACGCTGTGTGAGGCCTAGCACAAATGCAGACGTACTTGCACCATAGTACAACGGAGCCAGCATTATGGGAAGGATTGGGATACCTTCCGGAACAAGAATGATGCAAGGGAGCCAGCATTATGGGAAGGATTGGGATACCTTCCGGAACAAGAACGATACAAGGGAGCCAGCTGTTGTGTTTATCTGAGGGATGTTGGGTCCAGCCTGGATCCTCCTTGATACAGAGGTTCCATATGACAGTGTGGAACTCGGTGTGTGCGGAGTTCCGCAGCAGTTGATCGTGGTGGGAGTGGGTGTGCCTGCCGTGGGTTGGTGGTTAATGAATAAAGCTCCTTTTTATTAAACCTACCTGTCTCACGATCTTAACACTGGCGATGAGGATCCTGCCACCAACCCAAAACCCACTGGACGGCGTGTTTTGAAGTTTGTCTCCTTCGTTCCCTGTGGTGACAAGCCTCCGAGGCCTGGAACTCCTAGCGGCTACCGGATCTCTGACAGCTGACAACTGTTGATGCCTGTGAATGCCTTCTTCCCCATTACGACTGGCACTGCCACAGCTGACGCCTACTTTTCAGCACTGAGGAGTGAGGCTGAAGAGTCCCGTCTGCAGTGTCCTAGTGATCCCGGCTGCAGTGTCCCAGTGATTTTTGGATGGTGCGGACACAGGACGGCCGACACCCGGAAGTGCGCGGCCGGAGTGCCCCAGCATTTTATTCAGGTATTTCTAGCCACTTAGTCACTGACAACGGTGTACAGTTAACATCCCATGAAATGAAGTTTATTTTAGATTCCTTAGCTATAGTACACTTGAAAACAGCTTTGTATCTACCCCAGGCCAATGGTCTTGTAGAACGTATGAACAGAATGGTAAAATCCTGTGTCCAGGAGGCTATCGAAACCAGGGTTCCTCTAGCTGATCTCCTTAGAGACATGTGGTGGGCACATCGGAATACCCCTAATAGCATCACTAACAATGCTCCTTTTGAGTATATTAGAGGCAGGTCGGGGTGCACAAAAATGTTTCTGGCATGGATTAAAAACAAATTAGGGCAAGAAGATCTTGAGCAAGAGAAGTTTAACAAAGCGCTTGATCTTAGTGAGAATTATCAGCGCAAGTATAAATTGCGGTATGATTCTAGGTATGGTGTCCCCAATGTTAAATGGAGGGTTGGTGACATGGTGCTGGTGAAGAACCCTGGCTTTAGAACCAAGGGTGACATGATGCTGGTGAAGAACCCTGGCTTTAGAATCAAGGGTAGGTCAAGTTTCACACCTCCTCCAAAGTTGTAATAACCCCCTCTGTGTCCTAATACGTTGTAATATATGGAATTGTAAACACCTGTGCATCGCTAATTATTGTGTATTTTGTAACACATAATTCGTGCAATGGTTATTATTTTTGTTATTTTTAACTGTTTATTAATCTTCTTTTTAGTAAGTCTTAATATAGGTAAGGGGGATGTGTTGTGTTTATCTGAGGGATGTTGGAACCAGCCTGGAACCTCCTTGATACCGAGGTTCCATATGATGGTGTGGAATTCGGTGTGTGCGGAGTTCCGCGGCAGTTGATCGTGGTGGGAGTGGGTGTGCCTGCTGTGGATTGGGGGTTAACGAATAAAGCCCCTTTTTTATTAAACCTACCTGTCTCAGGATCTTAACACCAGCATTATGGGAAGGACTGGGATACCTTCTGGAACAAGAACAATTTTAAGATGCATATTCCTCTCTCTATGTGTGTGCCAAATTCAGCACAAATAGAAAGAGGAAGTAAGAAGGAGAATTTAACATATTTCTCCTCGTTACACCTCTGTGTGGTGAGTGCACCATTTTGGGGCAAACCCAGGTTTACAAGTCTGAGCTGCTGGGTTTGCATCAAAATACACATGGGTGAATGCATGGGAATGTGTATGCTCCATCCATGTAACACCTTGCCAATGCAAAGTAATGCAATACAGCACTATGCACGCCGTTGCGTTACTTTGTATTTACTAAAACATACAAAGCCACACAAAGTGGCTTTGTGTAGCTTAGTAAATGCTAAAAATAATTTTGCATCTGGCTGCACCACAAAAGTGACGCAACTCTAATGCAAAATCATAGTAATTCTGGTCCCTGATTTCCTAGGGAAACCAAGTACCTCAGTGTAAATGTAGCTTGTTGCTATTTTTGTTTAAGCTGGGCTGTGGCATTCATTGGCGGTGTCGTGTCGTGACAGTGCAGAGTGCTAAAGTTAGCAATCATTAATGAAATGTTTATGTGTTTTGATTAACAAGAAAACAAAACATAGAGAAGTTAATGTGCACGTTTGAAAATGTGCCCACGGAGAGTGAGAGCCAGTTTATACAAACTTGTACTAAAATGATAAAAAATGTGTGAAATAATAAAAAAAGAGTAATAATAACGTAGTAGTATGTCATATTGAGATGAATAACATGTGTTTTGCATTATATTGTAGAGTTAACTTAGCTGAAGTTGTGGCCTAGTAACCAGGCCTCATACAGAAGCTGAATTTTATAGCGCACTGCAGAGGAGCTGGTGCGTTGAACTGTCCATGAACTGCATATGTTAATAAAATCTGCTTAGCTAGAATTTTCTGCAATGTACGACAAACAGATGAGGGACTAGAGTATGTAACAATTTGGTGTGAGACAGACTCGATGTACTTTCCCAGGACTTGAACAATAGAAGCACTGACTAGAGAAGAAGATGCAACATTTTCGATACCTGATGAGCCGGATGATGAGGACATCGTACAGTGAAGCAGTCAACGAACTGTGAACGGCGTAATATCAGAATTCATTGATTTGCTAAATTAATACTATTTGTTAGGGTAATAACTGGTGATTTACTGACCAATTAGTAATTAGGGGAATGGACTGGAAAACCTTAAAAAAAAAATCATGACAAAGGGCGAAATCTTCAGAGATGAGGTGCGAGGGCTTAATTGATGATGCCAAAAGACGCAATTCTAGATTCTGTCATGGGGCTCATGCTCTTGGGAGCCTGATGCGTTGCTGATCGATTGATGACCTGAAGACGAAGATTTACTTTGTTGCTGATCCATTCTGTGGATAGGTAGCTTTGACAATGTGACTGTTAACTTTGTGCCTTTCTTTCTAGGTACCAACTGCGCTTATTTGAATAATTTTTTCTTTTAGCTAGGTGTTTTCTAAATTTGTGTTTCTAAATTATTTTCACATGAAGTCCCACATGCTAATGCTAAATTGGGTTAGGTAAGGTTTTCTCTGGGTAAGTTGACAGTGACAAATGATGGACAAACTGATTGCTGA
The DNA here is from genome assembly GCF_031143425.1 of Pleurodeles waltl. Lineage (NCBI taxonomy): Eukaryota > Metazoa > Chordata > Amphibia > Caudata > Salamandridae > Pleurodeles > Pleurodeles waltl. Next base: position 787,737,677 of record NC_090439.1, on the reverse strand, counting down.
ACCCTGCTATTAATGCCGATATATACATCTTTGTTAGCTTATGCTGAGGCATTAGAGCATATGTTTTCTCAAGTTCTGATTAGATTATGTTATTGGTGGTCACTAATGAGCGAATTCAGAACTGATTGAATAAAGTTTAATCTAACCTGATGACTTAGTATTGTATCCAATAGGGATATAAAATTCATCAAACGTATAATTGAGTTGTGGTTATTCATGGAATGTTGATATATTTGTCTCATGTTTAATGATTCTTTTAGTGATTATTGATTGATTACATTGATAATTGATGTTCATCGATTACTAAATAGCTAGGATACTCCATGCTATCCAAAAGGTTTATCGGCCTATACGCGTCCCCTTGTAAGTTTATTTACTAAGGACCAGGCGCGCTAGCAAGAGGAATATCCACAACAGATTGGAGTGTATTTTGAGTCCTTTATTTGAGTATCTCTAGGAAAGAATGTCTCATTGCATCTTCTCTCTAGCCTGTTATTCCCATGACTGTCTCTTTCCTTTCCAGCTCCTCTTTATGACTTCTCCGGCCAGTGGCCCCTTTTCCCCTGGCTCCTATTTTTCTGGCGTATCCATTCAGTTACAACATTACGTCTCTCCCATTCACAAAAATTGATTCTCATTACTAGACATATATCTTTAAAGTCCTTCAACAAATTGGGGCAGGTTTAGAAGTGTTAGCTACGATTGGCGTAGTGAACTTGTCTCTGTTGGTGCTGCAGCTACAAGAGTGACTACAGAGTCATTTCCTCTGGCTTGATTCAGATCAGCTCCAGAGGGATCACTTTTTTAAGCTAGCTGCAGGTTTACTGATTCCCAACTCACATTCCTTGTAATGAGAGATGTCTCTGGTTATTCTCTTGTCATTTGAGGCTTCATTGAGGTTTCTTTTAAAGTGGTCACTTGTAATGGCCACTTATGATCTTGGCTATCTATCTTTTTCTCTGCTCTTGTCTGAGCAGGGCCCTGTCCTGTTACTGGATAGTTGATGTTTTTGCTTTTCGACAAGAGTCTGCAAATCCTTTTCATCTTCATCTTTTTGCTGAGGTCCTCCATCACCGTCACGTCCTGGTCTGGAGCTTGATGAGCATGACCAGCCTGATTCTCCCAGTGGGGTTTCTGGTGTGCACTACTTGGCCCAGTGCCACATGGCACCATACACCTTCTGGTAGATCTGACATTTGCAGTGATGGTGGTGGTTCTTCTTTGTCATGCCGAAAAGAGATCAGTTATTTGGTGTCAACATTTTGGTTGGTCCTGCCTCCTTCCAGGTGTCTCCCCAGGTCTGTTGTGAGATGACGTGCTATATCTTGAAGGGTGACTTTTTCTGCTGTGATTTCTGTGATGGTTTCAAGTGAAAATGACAAGTGGTCTCAAAGTATGTCTCAACATGTAGTTGGTGGGGTTTCTGCCTTTTTTGGCTAGTAGATTTTGTTTACTATTTCCCCTAGCTTCAGGCGCTCCGCAGTGAGCAGGTTAAGTAAGTAGTCTGCTGTTTCAGGGCCATCACTTACGTGGATTTGAGCTTCTACAGTTCTCTTCTTGTAAGTAAGAGCTGATCGAAACTGCCCTAGACATAGCAGTGGCTCTTTGGACATCCAGGCGTACACCCACACAGTGTCTTTTTGTAGTTTGAGCTTCGGGTTCATCTTGTTGTATTCTGTGACACAGATGTAGAAGAGAGAGGCCCCTCTGTCTAGTGCGAATTTGGCTGGGTTTTTCCCCATTTGTATGTGCGGTCTTGGGTATTTCTTTAGCCTATCATGACCAGCAACCATGAAAACATATTCATTACTGTCCTGAGACGGAGCTGTGTAGGATTTTGAGTCACGGAACATGGAGCATTGAGATCTGTAGGTAGCGTGTGACCGTAGACTTGATGTCGAAGAGCTGAGTGAATTTCCTCCCTGACCCCATACTGCTTCTGCGTGATGTTGAGGTCTGGATTCTCTTGAGTTTTTCAGTATGTCTAGTTGTGACAGCCGGCACACTTACCTGAAATGATTTTCTTTCCCAAAGCACTGGTATTCTTGACCTATGGGAGGGCATTGTCTAACGTGCAGGTAGTCTTGACCACAGCAATAGCACTCCAGATTGTGGTCTTTCCTTTTGTCATTGTGCTTTGGGTTGAGAAGATAATCTGTGAATTTGGGTGTATGTTGATACTCAGATTAATGTTGGTATTTGTGGCAAGTCTGGAGTCCGAACACTTGTTCCCATTTTTCAGATTTTCCCACCTCCATCTTTTATGTGTGTTCTTCTGATTCTTGAGTCTGGTCATTTCTTCTATGTCATTGATATATTTTATGATTTGTCCTACATCCTTGCCTACCAGGTTGTGCAGCGCAATGAGACGTTGTTCTGGTTCAGTGACTTGTGCCCCTTTCATGAAGTCCTCGAAGTGCCTAGCCATTCTTGCTAGCAAGGCCCCATGCCAATGCCAGACAGGAGAGTTAGCAGCTCCAGGGTCGCAGGAATGATGCATTCAGCATGGCTGATCTTGGCTGAGTGCTTGCATGGAATTCGATGGTGTCAACATGGTCTAGGCAGAAGTGATGAACACAGTTGTTGAGGCTAAACACTGAACAAATAGGAGAGTAAACAACAGCTTGGTATGTTTAATCTTTGCGCAGGCGGTGTATTGACCTGAGAGATGTTAGGTAATATCTTTGTAATGATCGGTGGTCAGTGTGCACACTTGCTGCAGCTTCCCTTGCAGCGGGAGTTGCAGGATAATGTATGAAGTCTTTCCCCTTTGATTTCTGGTGACACCGTAAGTACAAAGAAATGCTGGATAGTGAAGGCACCGGACTTTAAAATAAGTGGCCACCACCAGTCCCTCGCAGCTCATTGGACAAGTTGCCTGACCCAAAATTGTCCGCTCAGAGGAGTGGAAGAATTGCGAGAACTCAGCCGTATCTGGCAGTCAGCTCAAAAGAAGGCAGTGAACGAGAAGTAGCAGGCATCTAGCTTACAGCAGATAAGACTCCTAGTTTTATTCACAACAGGGTGGTTATGGTGGGCTCCTGACACCACAACAGTATCAATTCTGCGTCACACGACTAGGGTGGTCTCTTGATGTCACATCACTTGCTGAACTTCCTCTGCGCCCCTGGGGTCAGCTTCCAGTGTCACATTGACGCTGTTCACCACAGGGTGGCCAAGGTGGGCTCCTGGTACCACGCTCATACTGATGCTGCATCACGCAAACGGGGTGTGCTCCCCATGTTGCATTGCTCACGATCTTCCTCTGCGCAGCAGGCGTGGTCTCCCAACATCACACTATCACTCAGGATCTCTCCCAGCACGACAGAGAACTCATCACACCTTTTTCACCAGTTGTCGTGTTGTGACAGTGCAGGGAAATAACCACAACACATTTGAGTGTATTTTGAGTCCTTTATTCGAGTATCTCTAGGAGGGCATGTCTCATCGCATCTCCTCCCTAGCCTGCTGTTCCCATGACTGCTTCCTCCCTTTCAGGTTCCTCTTTATGACTTCCACTGCCAGTACCCCCTTTTATCCTGGGCCCTTCTGTCCTGACGTTTCCATTCATTTACAACATTACAGGCGGGTAGCGGTGGGGACACATCAAGTGTGAGGTCTTCCTTCTCCTTCCTCGCCCTCTACCGAGACCAAACTGATAGACAGGCAGTACGCAGCGGTCAGGATAAGAATGAGGGGATACACTCATATGTCTCCTGTAGAGAGTGCACTGGCTGACACCACAGCAGTTAAGTGTGTGCTAAGGAAAGGAGCAGAAAAGAGAGCAGTCAGGGTCTGACAGCAGAGGTAAGTGAGAAAGGGGAAGAGTGGGAACAAGGGAGAGTGGCAGAGAGGTAAGCAGGAAAGTGGAGAATGAGCATTGAGGAATGAATTGGGAGCAGATGTAAGAGAGCTGAGTTTTGTGCAGGAGGGGGGTTATCTGGTCATGCCGGATTTGGACAAAGTCACAAGTTCAGGCTGAACACAATGGGGCTCAGGCCAGCTACAGGGACCCAGTTAGGCCCACTGAACAACAGTACCTTAAATCCTGGTTGCAGAGCATTTTGAGGTCCTCTGTCAAGGATGCATCGCGCAGCTGAGGTGATGCAAGGTCCTGGTCAGAGATGTGTCACACAACATCAGTTCTGGGGAGCTGTGAGACTGTGATGCAAGGTCCTGCATCGTCGATGAAGAGGCCTTTGACGAGGGAAGCTTGCAATGCAAAATCCTGTGTCCAGGATTCATCATGCACCGGCTGGTTCTGAAGATACTGAGGAGCTTACCATATGAAGCCATTGTGGCTGAAGTCAACAAGGTGCTTTCAATGTAAGGGCCTGCCTCAGAGGTGCATCATGCTTCAGTGGTTGTAATGAGTTTGCTGGCTGTGGGGTTAGTGTGGTGTCCTTGCATGGGAAAAATCCTCGCAGCAGATGTGGTGCGTCTGTTCTACTTGGGGTTGCTTCTCGCAGCTGAGATGCATCAGTTCTGCTTGGTCTGCCAACAGGCTAGCAAAGCACCCTCAGGCCCACTTCCAAGGGTCCAGGTCTAAGGTGGCACTACTTGGCAGGGTAGAACTCACAGTTGCATAGTCCAGGCGCTGGCTACAAGAGACTAGCTCTTGGAGTCACTCTTGTGGTCCGGGATACAAGTTTCAGGTCCAATAGTTCTCACTAAGGAAAGAGGGCAGCAGCCAGTAGTAGTTCAGGGCAGCAGCTGAGCAGAGTGGCAGACCCTTCAGCAGCACAGCAGTCCTTCTTCCTGGCAGAGTGTTCCACAAGTCCAGAAGTGTACTGAAGAGTTGGGGTATGAGGTTCAATATTTATATCTGATGCCTCATTTGAGTGGGAGAAGCTTATAGAGGTTTCCCTTTGAAGTGCACAGGTTTACTGCCTCACCTGCCATGGCTCCTGACTAACTACAGGGGGTATGCAATCCTTTGTGTGAAGGCAGGACACCACCTATCCAGGTGTAAGTGAGGCTGACCTTACTCCGCCCTCCCATCCTACCAGTGACAGCCCATCTAGGCAACCTATGCTCTCTATTGTGTGTAGCTCTCTGGTAGGAATATCTGTCACATTTGTGACGGAGTATCACCTCCACCAAGATCTAAATCAGGTGCAAATGGCTACGGTAAGAATATGTCAACTTTCTGAAAGTGGCATGTAAAGAAATGCAATTCAAAAGCCTACTTTTCCATAAAGGATGATTTTTATTACAATTCTAAAGACACCAAACATCAAATGTTTACCTGTTCCAATTTGGAAGTTACAGCTTATTAAATTTAGTATGGTAACTCCAATGTTATCCTATGGGAGAAGCAGGCCTTACAGTAGTGAAAAACTATTTTAAGAATTGTTTACTATAACACTGGTAAAACTTAAAATTACATGTCCTACTTTTTAAATACATTGCACTCTGCCCTGTGGGCTGTTTAGGGCCTACCCTAGGGGTGCCTTATGTGTATTAGAAAGGCAGGCTTGAGCAAAAGGCTTATTTTGCAAGGTCAATTACAGTAGAGCTTCGCGTTGGCGGCTTTCCCTGACTATTGATGCTTGCTGTTGAAAGAGATGGGCTGGAAGCTGCTCGCACTAATTGTCAGTGCAAATGGCGTGGTTCCAGTGCAAATTGGCCCGTTTGCAGTCATAAAGAATCCAAAAGCTTGATTTTAATAGTTTGAGAGCCACACCAAATGCACAGGACCTGGGAAGCACTACTTGGGTTTCAGGAACACACTGAAGACGTTTCCAGGTGCTGGTGGGGAGCCTTCTACATCCCTGAGGCTCAAGTCAGTCGGATAGCAAACTAGCCCTTTGAGTTACTCTGGGGTCCTGGGTTCAGGATGAAGTTGAAGGTCCAGTTCTTCTTCCCAAGACAAGAGTGCAGGAGGCAGCAGGTCAGCACAGCAGAACAGCAGTTCCTTAAAGCAGCAGTCCAGAAGAGAAGCAGTCTTTGTAGCAGCACAGCACCTCTTCCTGGCAGAGTTTCCATAGGTCCAGAAGTGTACTGAACAGTTGGCATCTGAGATCCTTCTTTTATACTCTTGTGGCCTGGTTCTGAAAGGTGGGAGAAGCTTCTAGACAGTGGCTTTGAAGTGCATGAAATTCCCTGCCTCCCCTGCCCTGACTCCAAGCTGGCTGAAGTGGCAATGCAAGGTTATTAGGCCCTTCGTTTGAAGGCAGAGCACAGGCTACTCAGTTGTAAGTGGGGCTGTGCTCAAATCCCCCCCATTGTGTAAGCAGATGGCCCAACCAGGCACACCTAATCCATCTTTTGTGTGAATGTCTAGGAGGAATTCACAAAGTCTAACTGTCAGCTACATCCAGTCATGTGACCCAAGACAGGCTGTAGGCACAAGGGCTAAAGGCAGGAAAATGCTAGCTTTCTAAAAGTGGCATTTTCAAAATTGTAATGAAAAATCCAACTTTGCTATTAAAGATAATTTAACATTGCTATTCCATAGGTATCAAACATGTCAAATCTCCCTCCTCTCATTTAGGAATTAAAGCCTGTTAGACCTGACAACCTTAGGGTGGCCATTCCCCAACCTTTTGCCCTCCTCCCTCCACTTTTCTGACACTGTTTTTGCTAGTTTTAGGACTCTGTGTACTTTACCACTGCTAATCAGTGCTAAAGTGCATATGCTCTCTCCCTTAAAACATGGTAACATTGGTGTATACCCAATTGGCATATTTGATCTACTTGTAAGTGCCTAGTAAAGTGCACTACATGTGCCCAGGGCCTGTAGATAGATTGAATGCTACTAGTGGGCCTGCAGCACTGGTTGTGCCACCCTCATAAGTAGCCCCTTAACCATGTCTCAGGCCTGCCCTTGCAAGGCCTTAGTGTGAGGTTTCACTGCCACTTCGACTTGGCATTTAAAAGCACTCGCCAAGCCTTAAACACCCCTTTTTCTACATATAAGTTACCCTCAAGGTAGGCCCAGGTAACCCATAGGGTACAGTGCTGTGTAGGTAAAAGGCAGGACATATACCTGCATGTTTTTATGTCCTGGTAGTGGAAAACTCAAAAATTCGCTTTCCACTACTGTGAGGCCTGCTCCTTTCATAGGATAACATTAAGGCTACCCTCATATACTGTTTGAGTGGTAGATTCTGATCAGAAAGGGGTAAACAGGTCATGTTTGGCATGGCCAGAATGGTAATACAAAATCATGCTTATTGGTGAGGTTGGATTTTCTATTACTATTTTAGAAATGCCACTTTTAGAAAGTGAGCATTTCTCTGCACTTAAACTCCATCTGTGCCTTGCAGCCTGTCTCCAATCCACATCTGCGTTGGGCTGCTTGACAGCTCCCTTGTGCATTTCACCCAGAAAACCACAAACACAGGATACTCAGTCACACCTGCACTCATCTGCATACTGAATGGGTCTTCCTTGGCTGTTAGGGTGGAGGGGCCTGATACTTACATTTCAAAGGCTAGAGGCCACCCTTCACACAATTGACTGCCAAACCCCCTACTGATACCCTGGCAGACAGACCTGTGCTGAAAGGGGACCTTGTGCACTTCCAAACCACTCTTTGAAGTCTCCCCCACTTCAAAGGCACTTTTGCGTTTATAACTTGGGACCCTGACCCCACTAACTCAGACACTTCCTGGGACAGACACTCTGAACCAGACCCTTTATCCTGCTAAAAGGAGCTGCCTGGATGCCCAAAGGACTCACCTGGACTGCTTTGCTGTGAATGAATGCTGCCTTGCTGGCCTATGGCTCTGCTGAGAAGTGCCTAGCAAGGGCTTGAATTGAGCCTGCCTCCTGTTTCTGAAGTTTCAGGGCCATAAAGGCTTCTCCTCTTCAAGGAAACTCCTTGTGCAGTGAAAATCGACGCACATCCTGCCAGAAACAATGCGCAGCTTGCCCTGCGGTGAAAGAATCGCCGCATCGCAGAACCTGAGCGACACAGCCCGGCTCCCCGAGTGATGATCGACGCAGCACCTGTGTTGCGACCGGAACTCTGAGGCATTGCTACACCGGATCGACTCAGCACCTGTGAATTCACTCCGCACGCCCAGGATTTCCACAAATCGTCCCTGGGCGTCAAAAGACCCTGCATCGCAGTGAGTATCCAAGACTGTGCGCTGGAAATTGGCGCAAAGCCCTTGCACTGTGGGAAGAATCGACGCATCGTCTATTCCGCATCAGAAAACCCAGGGCACACCTTCCTTTTTCCAAGCATTTCCTCCTCTGCGGTCTTCGTGTGCGTAATTTTGACGCATACCAGGTTCTATGTGCACACAAGAGGCATTTGTTGATTTCTAAAGATTTAAGACTCTTATCACTGCAAAAGTGATATTTCAAATTGTGCTTATCAAATCTTGATTGTTTTGACCTTAATTTACTCAGATAAATATCTTATATTTTTCTGAACCTGTGTGGTGTATTTCCATGGTGTTTTCACTGTGTTATTGCATGGTATACTGCACAAATACTTTACAGATTGCCTTCTAAGTTAAGCCTGACTGCTCAGTGCCAAGCTTCTAGAGGGTGGGCACAGGATAATTTGGATAGTGTGTTACTTAGCCTAACTAGGATTGTGGACCCTACTTGGATAGGGGTGCATACCTCGTCCAACTAGAGACCCCATTTCTAACACAGCCTATTAAATGTAATACATAATCCCCAATGTTTTCCTATGGGAGGAGTAGACCTCACAATAGTGAAAAGGGAATTTGGGAGTTTTTCACTACCCGGCCATGTAAAACTTAAAAGTACACGTCCAACTTTTGATTACAAAGCACTCTGCCTTATGGTCTACACAGGGCCTACCATACTGGTGGCATATATAATAAAAGGGAGTTTAAGGCTTGGCAAGGGAGTTTAAAGGTCAAGTCAACAGGCAGGCCGGGGACATATTTTACAGTGCTGTTCTTTAAGTTGGCAGCATAATAGGTGCTGCAGGCCTACTGGTAGCATTTAGTTTACGTGCCCTAAGTTTGGCGTAACACTCTCCAAGGGAATTATGAGTAAATTAAATATGCCAATGGGACAATTTAACCATGTTTTAGGGGAGTGGTAGGCTCTTTTTACATCTGAGCACCCTGGTGAGGAAATCACAGTCCTTTTCATCTTTGTGCATTGACAATTTATCAGTGAATCAGCAAAAACTGCCTCAAACTGAATGCTACCAAGACATAAATTCTTATCTGTGGTCTGAACTCCTAATGGTGAGCAAAACTATGGCCTGCCACATTAGGAACTCTCCCTAAGTCAGTCAATATAGTTATAAACCTCAACTTCTAACTGGACAAAGAACTCTTTTTAGAGCATCATATAAACTCAGTGATGTCCTCATGCAGGTTTAATCTGAAGCTTCTGAGGAAGACCTTTAAATATATCCCTCATGAATTTAAGGCAGAAGTGTTTGCAACTGTAATTCCTTCCAGACTGGACTATGAAAATGCATGCCACCTTGGATGTTCCCCAAACCTTCTGGAACAATTGCAGATGATTCAAAACTCAGCAGTTATACTGTGACGGGCCCATGTAAATTTTACCTTACCACAGAAGCCAGAAGGCAACTGCACTGCTCATCAGTGAAACAAAGGATTATGATTTATTGACTTTGCCTGGTCCATCGAGCCCTAAACAATAGGAAAGCACCTGCAGTTAAAGCACAATTTCTGGATCTTCTTCGAAAAGTAAACTATGTTCTCCCTCCAGCCTATTGGTACTGATTCCAATTGTCAGGCATAGTCAACTAAGTGAAAAAATAATTTGTCTATTTAGAGTCTAAAGCCTGGAATCAACTTCTACTGAATCTGCATTTCATTTCAGAGCACCAAGCCTTTTGAAAAAATCCTAAGACTTCCTCTTCAAAGGACTTTTGGGTATACTCCCAAACTTTTATAGTATTTTGCATAGGTCCTTACCACTTGAGAAAGCTTTCTTGTGTTAATGCCAAGTTACCTATTAGGGGAACGGTGCTGCTGCAAGTACTGTATTCATTCATTCAAATTTCAAACACAGCAGAATATACATTGTCTATTGGTCCTACCAATACAATTCCATAGGTACCAAACATCATATAGCTACCTCTTCTTTTTTAGGAATTTAGGATCCTGAGTACTCACTATCCCCACTGACATTTGACTATATTCCCCATCCTCAATGTCAATGAAACTCAGAAAGTAGCCCAAGAACCTAGCCCAAAGGCTCAGCTTTCCTTGATGATTTCTAAAACAGTCACAATTAAATAAACGATGATTAAGAACTCCATCTCCACTCTGTTTATGAAAAGATGAACTCCGAGTCAGATTGAGACCCTACAACTGCTTGAGTACCCTGATTTGGAAAATCCTCCCTTAATTCCAAGTGCCCATGAATCAGCACTCACAAAACGGAAGCCCTGTCAATCAAAATTATCACACTTTTGGCAATGGTGAGATCCCTCTTTTCTGAGATAAAAAACACATGCTACACACTGTCCACGCTCAAGAGCAAAGGGACAATCTAATTTAAGCTTACAACTACACACAAGGTGAAGACCTTGCCTTAATTAATGCTCATACAGTAGAAGAATGGCTCCTCCTATGGAAAAACAGCATAGATGACCTTCAGGACTGTGGCAAGGGCATGTACAAACTTGTTTTTTTTGGAAGCGGCTACTCTACCAGCGTGTGCAGATCTTGCAGCTTCATTTGTGAAAACCTACCGCTGACCAGTGGCTACTACTATTTTTTAGCGACGGGCCTCTTAGCATTGCATATACAACCTGAGTCTTCTCCTGTATGCCTTGCTATTATTTCCACTGGTCTTCAATATCAGACAATGTGTTTATAGTAAAATTCACTGCAATTCCGCTCAGGTGACAAATACTTTTTTGTGTTGGTACATGCCCTTGCCCTAGTCCTGAAGAGGCCAGAATCACAAGGCCAAATCACATTGACTTTTCCATATATCCCAAGATCCTCTTTCTTTTTCAAATTCATTGCACGGGTTGTAGCCTCTGAAAATTATAATTACTTATATTTAATAAATAGTGTTTTCTTTACGTATTGGTACTTATGATTTAATATAGGTATGTCTGTATTGAATTTTACAATATTGTTGCAAACATGAAGAAAATTAAAAAATGTAAATTGCTGTTATCATAAGGTATTTGTTTCACTCTACACAAAGATGAATGTCCTAGGGGATACCAAATTGTATTTTTTACTGCAAATAGTCTAAAAAAGCCATTAATTGAGTTTGGTATTTTCAATAGCAATTTATGAGTTATTGGACACTAAATACAGTATTGACAAATCCATCTAGCTAGATCCCCCCATTTGATTTTCGTTTATGGTATAAAGTTCAAGCCATAGAGGATGATATAGGCTTACCCCTTTATTTTGTATATCATAACTTCACATAAGCATCAAAACACCACCTTGAGATTGCAGACCTGAGTACAATAATCAACCTTGACTTCTTATTCCTGTCAGAGTCTTGGCTGAATGAGACCTCTCAGTCACTAATGGATTTACTGATTGCGTCACAGCATTCTACTGTTTGCCTCTATTGGACAGGCAAATCTGGTGGAAGTGCACCAATGATCCACAAAGGTGACACTGAATGCAAAAATGTAAAAAATCTGTTCTCCACCTTCCTGTGCATTGAAGTGGAATGGAGTGGACAACCCAAAACTTTACAGATTGCACCTCAGACACTAACCCATGGAGAGGGCCTTTATTTCACTGAGCAAACTATTGAGTTCCCCAACCAAATATAAATCTCCGCTGATAACATCATCTACTTAGGGCACTTCACTTATATGGTGGCAATACAAAAGATTCTGTAGTTGTTCAGTTTGTTTCACTTCCTCTAAATAATATTCTCTTCTAGATCTACTTAATGCTCCAGATAGTGTAATCAGTGTAGAAAGTCCAGTCCCTGTTCACAAGTATGACCACTCGATCACCCCTTTCACACTCCTATCCTACAAAATCATGAACACAAGATAAACCACAATACCTAACAATGGGTCACATACCTTAAAAACCTCAATCATGATGCCCTTGTGCAAAAAAATCCCTCTCCCAATAATCCTTACTCCTGGATTAAAATGTCCAGGAACTCACATCTCAGTACACAGAAATTATGACTGCAATCATAAATAATTTATCAGCACAAATATTTAAAACAATATACACTGAAAGACCAACCAAGTGGTTCTCAAAAGAGCTTAATCAAGAGAAAAAGGTTGTTAGAGTAGCGAAACATGTGGTGTCAAAGTCTGGAAGATTTCTATATAATATAAGGAAGAAATACAAAAAAAAGATAATGAAGTCACATTGGCATAGATGAGGAAGGAGATTCACCTAGTAAACAAATCAACCCAAAACCCATTTTTGAAACTGTAAAACAGGATACTGGCTTCTCAACTATGATTACTTTAAAAACATCTACCTGAAACCACGGCCGAATTACTTAACACAAAAGGTGAAAAAAGTTTGAACTCTTTCTTTCGCAGTTCAATTTTTTATTTCATGATTTGGAACTCCAAGGAAGTCCCCATAAAACATAAGCATACAAAGGAATAAAACACATGACATATACCATAAACAACAATTAAAGTATTTCTTCCAATAACATATTCTCATTTAAGATTTGAAAAACAAAATTCATAGTAGAGTTTTCAATTAAGATTTAAAAATATTTAAAAAAGTTAAAAATATAGATTCAAAACTTTTCATTTGGAGTGCTAGAGCTGGGGTTTCTAAATGGCTAGGGTATACACCAAAACCAGGCAGAACCCACCTCTCTAGTCAGGGCAAGTAAACTACACACCAAAGATAGCCTGTGCTCACCCTCTGGCAGCTTAACGCAGAGCAGTCAGGCTTATCATTAGAGGCACTAAGTAAGGCATTTGCGCAACACACACACACAGAAACACAATAAATACACAACAAAAGAGACTCCACACAGGATTATATAAAGATATATCTTATATATTATACACATCACAAGACCAAAAGTACATGAATCATGAATACTTTGCACCTTCTGCATGGATCATAACTACTTTACACAATATGCATGAATCATAAATACCCTGATAGTACTTGTTGTCCTGGACAAAGCAAGGTAACAACAACGTATATCAGTATAACCTTAGTAAGGGATGCAGAAGTATAAGAATCTCCATAAACTGCAAAACGGCATATAAAATATAATCAGTGCAAGAGTTGCAACCCTGTTTAGAAACACATAAATCATGAGGAATGACCATAGGTTGCAGGGACTCTGGTAAAAGGGCCCATTGTACCGGAAGTACGCATTGCGCAGATCGAAGTCTCAATCTCACCTACAGAAGGAGCACCACAGCTGGCTGTTGCCAACTTAGGGCCAGCAGAAAGATCTTTATTATGAAATTTAACTCCTGGATTCTTTGCATATTGCACTGAGATGAAACTGCCCCAGCAATCCTCACAAATAGGAGAAGGGTGGGACCTCCCTTCAGACCCACAGCAGTCTACAATGATCTCCGAGAATCTTCTCACATTTTTTCTATGCAGAGCTTCTCTTAAGTCTTATCCACCTGAGATATGAATTCTCCTTTTTTTCCAGCCTTTCAGTGTTTTTTTAACTCTTCAGTAGTGATACAAGTCTATAGTTTTCCTTTGAGAATGAAACAAACTGCATTCTAGTCAGCCTACTTATTTCTTTATTAAGGGAGAGCAGAGGCAGACATAACGGTTTATAGGAAGATTTTGTGTATGTCTGATCAGCATTATTTAAGAATTGCTTCCTGAATTGGGAGAAGAAGCTGAAAATATCAGCTTTCTAGAGGCCTAAATCAGTAACGGATCACTCCAATAGCCCTTTCACATTAAATATCTCACTGAGGGACCATTGTGTTCAACCAGAATTATTATTAATTTTCAAATTGGGTCCATCAATTTTCCATGGCCCTACTGTGGGCATAGTTACGTCTAGGGGGAAGACTGTGAGTCTGTGATCACTAAGCATAGAATCTACAATGTTCAAATCAGACAAAAGGTAAAAAATATAATAAGAAACAATAGGGTAGCCTATATTAGCATATCCCAACAAAGATTTATGGGTATTTTGACCTGGAGAATCTTGAGTAAATCTTCCATTTACGACTACACATTCATTCTTTCTCAATTGGTCAAGAAGTAATTGTCCTCCCTTATCTGTACTTAGCTTTGATGGAAAGAATAATGGGGGAATGTGTAGTGCTTCTCTTTCAACATACGAAAACAAACTAATGCCGTGGTTGGAGACTTTACAGTTTAAGTCTCCAACAAAAATAACCAAAGTTTGCTCTCCTTATCCATAGCCTTATTTATAAATGCGAAAATATTGAATGGCAGATTATTGTAAGATGAATCTGGTGGAACATAAACTTTCACCTGTAAAATAGGGTCCCTCAGACTCTCATGTGCAATTGGGGATATTTTTACCGCTTGAACAAGATTGGAGTAATCTTTAAAACAAATTTACTTCCACTTAATTTCATTATTTAGAAGAATAGCTATGCCGCCATTGCAAGCCCTTTCCAAGATGGGAAAGCATTACAATTTATTACAAATTAAAAATTACACTGGAAATCCAAGGAGCACCACGTTTCCTGGATGCAGATTACATCAGCTTTTACACTATTTAAGAATTTCATTTCTCCAAATTATTAATTAAACCTGCGGTATTCCAGGAAACCACTTTAAAATTATTGCTCATTATAGGGTTTAGATAGTGGGCCCGATGTATGAGCACCATTTAGTGTGCCGGACAACCAAATCCAGGGAGAGATCTAAGTCCTTTAGTACCATTATGTATCACAAATCTCCCACCATTCACAACAGAGACCTGCAAGAGTTTTTGATTTTCCCCCAAGAATTGCTTTAAGGATGTGGAACAAAGCTCAATGTGTGAATTACTAATATTATCATGTTTTTTTTTTTGTAATTAATTTTGTTTTCCCAAAGTACAGGTATTACATCAGTCACTACATTGGAGGAAATCATGATTTTGCAAGACTAAATTTGTGACAATTTTAGACTGAAACAAAACCCTTGCTTTAGTCACAGACGGTGATTACACTAAAGAAACAAGAGAAATGTCACTGCTTTGAATCAACTTCAACTTCTCAATGTCTGAAAAGCTTGATAAAAAAATGTGCAGTTCAAAATTAAGTGCTATTTAAAAAAAGCTACAAAATCCTATGTAATTGTAGGGAGAGAAGAGGGAGGTGGCTCATTTCCGCCAGTCCATACAGAGTTTGTATTACCGTTTGATGCAACACAAAAAGGTTCAGCCGCTGGATTTAGCAGAGGGTTAATAAACAGTGCAGCTGCCACAGATGTATCAATCTCTCTGCTATCCAGGTAAGATAGATCCTTATTTGTGGAATGACCAACATTATCCTATAAAACATTAGTAAAGGCATTGGCAGATTTGTTCACCGCAACCTTTGAAGCAAAATCACCAGCATTTTGAGAGTGTTTTTTTTTAATTCTCTGCTTATTCTTTTTCTGTAGGCTTTTTTTTTTTTTATTTTGTTTTTTCTTCAGACTGAACAAGCATTGATGTATTGCCCAAGCATGCTTTAGGCTGGTCTTTAGTCCCAAAAATGGGAAAAGCCTCTGGCCTGGTAAAAGAGGTCATTACTGAGGAGCTACTGGGTTCACAGAGCATAGGTCAAAAAGTTTTTTTACGGAATAGACAGGGTTTTCCACATTCTGCTGATTCTTGATAGATCACAGCTTTATCTTAAATAGGGGGTTACCTACTTGTGTCCTGTGATCTCTTTTTATGCAAATGTTGGATGGAGCCATCTGTTGCCAAGCATATAGGTTAATCAGTTTGTAATCCACAATCAATCAGGCCAACTTTGTACGTGACTCATTTATTTACAACTGCATGGACTGATTCAGGAGTAACCCCTATCCCTTTGGGCCCAAAAGCACTTTCAAAATCGCAAACAATGTATCTTGAATGTGGTCCGCATTATTTAGTTTTTTCGGAAAGGGCTAAGTTGGAAGACAAAATTCTCTCCAAACACTTGAGGGATTTAGAGACTTGCACAAATTGTCCTGGAAGATTACAGGACAGCTTCCCAAGCAACTCCAGATTAGGCACTGCTGATATCTGTAGAACGTCTGATGATTGCTCTGTTGGTGTACTACTGAATACCTTGAGTCCAGTTGCCTGAAACAGGCCTGGTGGATTCTCAGGGGAGCCTGTCTCCTTTGGTGAGTGATTTCTCAAATTAACATCCACACCTGGTAATGTGAAATCCTCACCAGGCACTAAGTTCACCTTACCCGTGGCAGTCAAACATTGAGAGGGCAGCAGAGTGGGATTAAGATTTGGCCCTGACTCTGTAGGTCATCGTGCCACATTCTCTTTCTGAAAAATGGAAAAGATCAAGTTTGAGCTCTTCATTAGATTTAAGTGTGCCAAATTGTTTCTAAGAAGATTGGATTTGTGGCCTCATTACGAGTTTGTCAGTCAGACCACCATAGTGGCAGTCGCCAAAAGACTGCCATATTGGGGTGTCTTACAGACTGCTGTATTATGAGTTACACAGGACAGACCTCCAAAATCCAGCCAAAAATGCCAGCCCGCCAGTACCTTAAGGGCAGGAAATAGGCGGTCTGACCATCAGCACCGACAGCCCATCGACCAACCACCTACCGTTTTACAAGCCAAAAGTCGCGGTGGTGGTCAGCCATGGTGATCTACCAACGGTGGTCCGAGCCTCGGTGGTTCACGGCCACTAAAGTAATACACAACACCACATTAGATGGATTTGAAAACAACACAGATGACACATATTGCCACACTCAACACACCTGCAAAGCACATTATAAAACACACGCCTTTACATACCACAATCCTTTGCATCTCTAATGTCAAACACAGATGCCAGAGCACATCCAAACAATACTAAACTGCAGAATAGGCACCCCTCCAATTTTCCCTAAGCACATATCCCACACCCTCAACACACATCTGTTTTCCATCATAACCATTTGCACTTACCAAATCCATAAACTCACTGTCACCTGTTAACTTGCTCTTTATTTTTTATCACTACTGTGTCACATCAGAAAATTTTCCTTTTCACTGATGATGAGTTAAGAGTCGAGGTGTATGAAATCGTAAGAGTAGAGCCACATTTATTTGGAGCCCAAGTCCAAACGCTACTATTGGCAGGAAAATGGAAATGTGGCAAAGGAAGAGGTGGAACGACCTCAGGGGGAAGGTCATTTTCCATGACATCAAGGCATCAGCTTCAGGTCCAGAAGACTGGCAGTGGTCCCCCATTCTTCCCTTACAACTTACATTCTTGGAGGTAAAGGTTTTCGTCATCCTACATCCTGAGGGCTTGACAAGAATACCTGGGGGAGTGGTGTATGGAGTATGGTAGCAACACAAAAATATCTCACCAAAATGTAGTGTCATGCATGCTCACTACTCACATTTTGCCACCTTCACTGTCACCCCACTCACCAGCGCAGTGTCCACCTGTCCATAGAGCCCTGTCTGGCATCTCACATGTGAAGTAGACTCCCCTGGGGGAACAACATCTGTGTATAGTGTGTGTAGTACATGGATTAACAGCACTACAATTCCCAGCAGGCATTGTTCTACCATTACAAAAACCTGAACAGCATATCCTTCTCTACATTAACTTGTTTGTCAACTCCCCATTGAGGTGTACCCACCTGAGAGGATGACCTTTGTACAGTGTGTGTTTGGTACAGGCACTGACATGACTACAACTCCCAGCTGCACTGCTATTGTCACTCCACTCAGCCTGTTTAATGTCCTCTGCACCAAAGACCCTTGTCACCCAACTCCGAATTGAAGTGTCCTCACCTGGATGGTAACAGTTGTATACTGTGTGTGATACAGGGTCTGACAAGACTGCTAAGGCCAGGAAGCTCTGTTACTGTTACTTCACTCAGCCAGCCCAGTGTCCCCCGCAATAAAGACCCTTGTTTGTCAACTCCCAATTGAAGTGGACGCACCTGTGAGTATAACATAAGTATGGTATGTGTAGTACAGGGATTAACATGACTGCAACACCCAGCAAGCACTGTTACTGTAACTCCAAACACCAGAACAGTATATCCTTCTCAAATGTAGCTTGTTTGTCAACCCCACATTGAAGCCTACTTACCTGGGTGGATAACATCTGTATACTGTGTGTAGTGCAGGAACTGACAGGGCTGCTAAGGCCAGGAGGCTCTGCCACTGTTACTCCACTCAGCCAGCCCAGTGTCCCACTGCAACAAAGACCCCTGAGTCACAACCATCTGTTGAAGTCTACTCACCTGGGTGGATAACATCAGTATACTATGTGAATTACAGGGACAGACAGGACTGCTAAGGCCAGGAGGCACTGGTACTGTCACTACAAACACTAGAACAGTGTCCTCTTCTCTGAAGTCCACAATACTTTTAAATCTCATATGATGTTTACTCACTGGGGAACTGGGCATTTGTCAGGTATTGGGGATCAGTGAGAGAGACAGACCTGAAACTCACAGCAGGCACTGTTTCCCAAACTCCAAGCAAAAAAACAGTGCTCTCCCCCAAATACCCCTGTGTACAAAATCATAGCTAAAGTGTACTCACCTAGTAGGAAACCATAAGTACAGAGTGTGTAATACAGAATGTAAAATGGCTACAATCACAGGAGACTCCCTTACTGTCACTCCAACCACCAGTGTAGTGTACATTTGGAAATATATCCTTCTTTGGCTATTCACACATGAAGTCCACTCACCTGGGAGGATGACCTATAGCAAGTGCATGAAGTACAGGGAGAGACATGACTGAAAAGGTCAGCAGGCTCTGTCCCTCCAAACACAAGCATAGTGTGCATCTGTTCATATGTCCTTGTTTGTTAACTCGCAATGGAAGTGAACTCACCTGGGAGGATGACTTATGTATATTGTGTGCAGTACATGGATTAACATGACTGTAAATCCCATGAGGTCCAGTCCCTTTAACTCCAATCACCAGACAAGTGTCCATGTGCCATAATGCATCTGTCTGTGAACTCACAAATGAAGTTTAGTCACCTCGGAGGGACCAAGATACAAATCATGATACACTCTGTGATGTGGCTAACCACCTAGATCCATCTTGAGCAGCTAAGCCAAGATGAAAATATGTGGACAGTTGCCGACGATGCCTATTGTCAAGTGGAGTTGGTCAGGCAGCCACCATTTTAAAGGCCAGAAATGCGTTATATGGCCCCAGATGATGCGTCACACCTCCGAAAATGGTTGTATTTGTAGTACTGAGTGCTTGTCTTGTCCTGCCATGTAGTTCCTACTACTCAAACACCATTGTTGTAAATTTCTAGGCACATGTGACAATTTGCATTGGGACACATCCCCCCCAATGAAGGTAATTTTTAAGCTTGGTACATCATCACAGTCCGAGTGACATTTTTTATGCACAAATTGTTGATTACCAGAAACATAATGTGTATTAGCAGTTGTGATGTGTACTGTGTATCATGTCCACAACTTACTGCATGCCTTGTCACATTTTATCATTGACATGCATCCTGTATGTTAGAAGGGACACATTGGATAATGGCAATACCCATTTGTCTGCTGCAACAAGTCCTATTCCAATAGAGGGGACTCTGCATACCCAAACCATCCATGATTGTTGACGCCGGTGAGGACTCCAACTAGTCAATGGAAAGTCCGCTTCTTTGATGCCCATGGAAAAACATGGCGTGTCGTGGAGTGGGCTTTTGGGCTCCTAAAGGCCAGAAGTAGGAGTCTGAACAAGACAGGTTGAGCCCTCCTCTACTCACCCGAAGACGTGTACAAGATCATTGTGGCCTGCTGCATGCTCCACAACATCCCATATCCCAGAGGAAGGGGAGCTAATAGTGCCACCAGGTAGGAATCCTGAAATGGCAAGTAAGGATGACAGTTATGTGGAGGAAGGTGAAGACTCGTGGGCAGATCTCATCAGTCACTGCTTTACCTGAGTGTAAGTATGTAATGTGATGTGATTACTGTGACTGAATGAGGAACTATAGTTCAAAATGTCTCAGTCAAAATGTGTGGAGTAGGGTGTTTTTTACATAGATAGGGGTCTCGTGCTTTGCAGTATACACCCAAGGGCTGCTTGATAAGTCAGACCCTATCTTGATCATCTGCTGGGTTTGAGTCAGTCTCATTGCAATGTAAGTTTATCAATTGATGTTTGACAAAAGCTTTTGGTTATAGATATGACTTTCCAACCTAAACTCCTTGTATTGTTTTATCCAGGTACCTTCATCCTGACATCCTTATGTGGGCCTCTCATAGTTGTGACATTGGCAGGTATTTGATGCTGTTCTGACATGAGAAGTGAACATGGACTGATCGAGGGAATGTTGGTCACAGATTTGGTGTGTATGTGTCCTGTGCCAAACCTGCTTGCACAGTGGGTGGGTGGAAGTCTGAAGTGCCCAATACACAGATTTGATGTGGTGTGTTGGGCCAATTGTCTCATGTGTGTGATCATATGGCTTTGAGATATGTTGTCATAAAGTGCAATCAAAGCATTCTCCCTTCACATTGTGCAGACAATGACCTTGTATAACCTCTTTGTAGCTGTAGAGGTGTTTCATCATTGCAGGCCACAGTGCCTGTTCCACAACCCTGACATAGGTTTGCGTCATACCACCAGATGGTGGTCATTGTAGTGGGATGGACCTATGATCAGGGGCTTTTGTACTGCCCTCTGTCTGTGCCATGGCTTTTATTATGTTGGCAGAACTAGGTTTGGTTTGTGATAAGGCTCAAACTGGTGACAACATCCACAATTCTGTTAGCAGATTCTATGGGACGGGTCCAACAAAGCCCTTTCTTTTGTGGTCTGGGGGAGATTCTAGCCTGACTGACTATGGTTCATCTTTTCTTGGCTATGACAGTCCAGACATTTTGACGGCCTATGTGCCGTACAGTGCAATAAAATGTTTGGTGTGACCAGACACATGTATCAGTGTGTTGCTAGTAATCCCCAGCATAGCACAACCTGTGATATATCCTTCCTTCCATTACCATCTTGTGTCTTCCTCATGTGTTTCTCATCGGCTTACATCTCAACATTTCAAAATGTGGAACAGAAGCAAGCAGGCAATGATTTTCTGATAGGTGGGTTTATTGACGTAGGTGCAGGAAATAATAATGACATGAAACATAAAAGGAATGTGAATGGATCAGTCATGGTGGATGTCATCATTTTAGTAGATGCCACAACATTAGAAGTCCTCCATATCCAGCCAACCTGCAGTCACCACCCCAACAGACACACACACGCCTGCCACTCCCACATCCCCAGCACCTTCTCCTCCTGCCCCACCAAGACACACAAACGCCCACACTCACACACCCAACAGACACCCACCACACACAAGCATAATCCCATAAGCACGCACCCACAACATCCACTCCTACACAGCCTACAACTAGTCTCTCAACCTCCAAATCCCAACCCCCTTTTTATGGCCACACCCGTGTTTTTTACTAACCGTGACCTTTGGCCTGTCCCTCCCCCATATCCCAGAAGGACCGTACTCATCCCTTCCACCTCCAAGGCCACCCCTGCCCCCCCTGTAAGCAGCCATACCTCTCCCCCCGAAGAAGAACCCCACCCCTCCTAAGAAAAAGACCCCCCTCCCAAGCCCAAACACCCCTCCCAAATCCAACCCACCCACACCCCGCCCCCAGATAATCCCAGAAGTGCCTGCCTGCCCCCTTGATGCCCTTTCCTGTGGAGGTTCTCTGGCAGTTAAGAGTCGAATTTTGGCACAATTTTATGCTACCTTCAGGACCATATATGGACTTGTCAATGGCCTTATATATTTTTCTATTAAATTCCAATCAGTTGGTTATTTTGGGTGTACATTTGTCCTGCAATTCCTTTTCTACCTTGGTGTTGCACCTGATTGACTTGTGGTGTATGCCTTCAGTTGTGTGTGTTTGAGCCTGCTTGCTGCTCCATGTGCTGTTGGTAGCAGTATGTGAGTTTGTGAGCAGTTCAGGTGACCCCCAAGAGAAGGGCATATGTTGTGTGTATGGGCGTGCGTGTGTAAATGCAATGGTGGCGTGATGGCATTGTGTACTGATTGTTATGGTAAGTATTTATTTTTGTGTTGTCCAATGTGGGAATGTATGGTGTTAGACTTGTCCCTCTGATATGGCTTAGGTATTTATGTGATGTGTGTCAGCTGAAGTTTTGTTTGTGCAGACATAGATTGTGTTAAATTGTGCTAGCTGTGTTTGCATTTGCCTGTGCATGTGTCCATTTAGGTGTGTGTCCCTTGCAGCTAGTTCCTGTAGAGGTATGTCTCATGCAGTAGGAGTTGTATGTGCTCTGTTGACTTGCCCTTTCCAATTGTGCCGGTGTGTGACATTTGGGTTAAGCATTGTTTGTCCCTGAGTCCCATGTAAGGCCATTTCCTGTGCACATGTTGTGTGAGTGGCCTGTTGGAAGTGATATATGTCCCAGTGCAGTCTCCTTCCCTGGGTGTCCCAGATGGCCCTCTCCCAATTGTGCTGGTATAGGCGACCTGTTTTTCTTTGTCTTTTTGTGTCTATATGTTTTGTGCATGCCATTGTGCTTCTAGTGTGCTGTGTGTGTGAGATGTGTGTCCATTGCAGGGTTGGTTTATGGTCATGTTGTTTGTGCTGTGGATGTGAGTGTTTGATTTGTATATGTCCTGTAGGTGTGTTGTGGTTGATGTATCTGACAATGTTGTGTAGCCTTCAGTCCTCCTGTGACTAAGCTGTGTGGCTGTGTGTATTTGTGTAATATTGCAGAGCAGTGCTCCCCAAAAGGGGTGTATTGTGACTGTGTGCATGTCCGTGTTGATGTATTTTGTGAGTGTGTGTAGGTTGAGACATGTACCTGCTGCCTGTGGTTTGCCAGACAATGATGTGTGAACAGGCGCAACAGACAATTTTTAAGGTTTAGGATACAGGTAGGTGGGTGTACTTAATGTTTGTTGGTGTCCACAGTGGCGTTGATTTCATTGTGTTGTGATAAGCATCAGCAGTGGTATGACGTTTGTGAAGGGCTCAATGGAAGCACTGGACGTGTAAGGCTTCCTGGAGGTGAGTGTCCTCCTTTATACTGTTCGTTTCCACCAGCTTGCACATGGTGGTTGGTCCACCATGGTCACACTGGCGGTGTGCAACCTCGTAATGTGTCTGGCAGAAACACTGACTCTGCCAGCCTGTTTGTGCTTCCTTATGACTGTAGGGGTCTGTGCTGCCTGGCAGTGCCGGCTGGGTGCTGGCAAGCTTTTGTTGGTACGACCACCAAACTCGTAATATGGTGGTCGAACTGCCAAACTGATGGCGGTCAGATTGCCGCTGCCACCATGGTGTACGCAAAGCGCCAAACTCGTAATCAGGCCCTTATTCTTTTTGCAAGCCCTTATAGGAATCAGTCTCCCCAATCCTATTACACTTAACATCAATGTTTGAGAGCGATCACCAACCTTTGGTGGAGCATCCCAGCACTTGTTTGCCACTGAAGAAGCACTTGCCTCTGGTGGTGAATTCATGGCCATTTTGTGGGGCTGACAGCACAAGAACTGACATGCCTCATGCCCCACTGGCTGCCACCATCTACCGCCAGCTGTCACTGCTGCTGTCTTTGCTGCTAGGACCTCCCTAGGTCCTTCCGCTGTCCCTGTTGCCCAGCCCTAGGCTTGCATCAGCGCCATGCAGTGTGCATCTCACGTCCGTCCAGAGGGCTCGAGTTTGGCTGTCACTACTCAGCTCGGCTAAAAATTGCCACAACCCCCACCACTTAATCCTATGGCGGCTCAACAGATCTGCCTCAGCTCACCGTAGCTATAATAGTGAACAAATAATATTCTTCCAGGTTGATTCAGGTTGTGGCCACAGTCCTAGTATGCCGTGTTCATCTGCTCAGCGGCTCGGCTGTGATGCTATCACATGATGCGTCTCTCCATCAATTGTTCTTTCTGTCAACCTTTTCGCAGCCCACTTAGCATCAAATAAGATTTAATCAGATCCAGAAAAATAAAACAACCTAGGAACTGATCTAAATTGCATTGGTGGCAAAATACTGGTCGTAATTTGCAACCAGTATTGTTTTGACCAGTGTGGTAATTTGTGATTTGAACTATGCACTAATAGGTCAGTTTGCAAATTACTGATTTCTAGTGGGTCGCAATTTCACCTACCTCTTGAATTTTATTGATGTAGGTCACAAAGTGCAACCCATTAGGAGTTGCAGCCATCACAAGGATGGTGGTTTGCTGAGGTCAGCAGACTTCCATGTCTGTGATTCATTTTAAATAAAGCATTTTTTTTCATTCAAATGAAACTCATGTTCCTTTGGGGAAAACGGGATACGTTACAAAAAAAAGTCAAAGTTTAAGCAACATTTTTTATGAGTGGGCAGTGGTCAATGGAACCACAAGGAACCTATTTCCTTGGAATACCCTCCCTGTTTATGAATGCCTTACCAAATCTTTTAAGGAGGTGGTAAAAGATTAATATTTTGTAATCAAAATTTGGTTGCAAAACATTAATACATTCCAGTGAGAATCAGTACTTGGAACAAACTCCCTAAACACACCTTTTCCAAATACTGATTCGCACTTTGGTTGCAAACACAAATTGTGATTCAGCAACATTATACCAAATGACAATTGGTGGTTTGTATATACAGAACAGCGTTATAGCCGTTGTAAACAGCCTGATTCTGCTAATTATACCCTTTGCAGCCAAAAAAGGCTGCATACATCTGGTCCTCAGTCTTCTTTTAGGAGAGACACACATGCTGAATTATTAACTATTGCTGATACTATATATTGCTCCCATTTTTCAGAACACATCAAAACATTCTCAAGTATTTTAGCCCATCTCTGACACCATTCTGGTACAACCTGATCAATACCGCACTGAATCAAGGTGATGATTCTGATTGCCTAATGATAGTAACTTCACTGCTCTATAAAGCAGGTGCCAATATTGAAGGTTTGAATAACTTCATGCCCTGTATTTGTAGGAACTTGGCCTTGTCTGTGTGGTCTGCCCACATTTTTTACTTTTAGCTTGACCCTATATTTTGCTGACTTCAGAACTCAGTGCACTTTAACCCTGCTAACCAGTGGTAAAGTGCCTTTGCGCCCCTTTAAACGTGGTAAAATTGGCAGATTTCTAAATGATTTTTTTAGTTTATATATAAATCCTTACTGTATTGTACAAAATGTATCCATGGTTTGTAAGTTAAATGTTACTAGTGGACCTATTGTGCCATCCACTACTGTGACATTGTAAAACATGGTGTCATGTCTACCGTTGTAGCTTGACTGTGGCAGTTTAAACACTGCAATTCGACTGTCAAAATAAACAAGTTTGACAGGTCAAACCTTCCTTCTAAATATTAATGACCCCCTATGTGACTTGCAGGCCACAATGCAGGGGCATGGTATTTCAAAGTAAGACACGTAGAAATGCAATTTTAACATGCCCTTACAGGGTCTAGCAACCAAAAGCTATTGTTCTCTGTGGAAGGCCCAGCTGTCCTATGTAAAAAACCAAAGTAGAGAGTACAATGCTAATACTGTATTTAAGGTATTGGACTAGCTAGAAAAATAACTAAACAACTATTTGAATAGTTATTTAGAATCCAATTCAATTGTGGAGTCTAATTTTGATAAATATTAGGCAACGTACATTTATGAAAGGTACAATTTCCTTGTCCTAAGTATGAAAAAAGTATGAAATCTTTCATAGGAGGAAATGATAGGCTGGCCAATATGGGCAAAGATGACTCCCTGAACCTCCCAGATTGTGCAGAGAAAATTCTCTGAGCATCGTTTTTGACATTACAGTTTAAAATCCTGCTTGAGTGTCAAAGCCTGCTTGACAGGTCTCCTAGATTTACATATAACACTTTCAGGCGCACTTGAAAGGCAGAGGACAGGATGCAATATAATTCTTCAATATCACTGTCTAGTTATTGAAGGACCTGCTTTGTTCCATGAAACTTCTGTCTATAGGTTTTACATATAGCATTGGGAGCGTCCTTGATAGATAGGTAAACAAGATGCAAAACAATTCTTGTGTACGCAGTGTCTGGTTGCCTAAAACCCTTCTTTTATTCTACTAGGCTTCTGTCTCTGTGTTTATTGTGGGTACAGTGGCTGCCCCAAACTGGATTTTAGTGTTAGATGTGGGAACATCATAGTACACTCCTCACACACTCCCAGTTCTCAGAGCCTAAGTTGAGTGTGATCGAACACTTTCGTCATTTTGAAAATGCCTATACTGGTTGGGTTGGGCCGGCAACTCTTACTGTATTCGTTAGGGTGTACCCAGGAGTCATTCCCATCCAATAGATTGTGCCAGGCATAAATGTGACATCTGCAAATAAGCACTTTAAAGTACTTCTTGGGCCTGGGGGAAGATGTCCCTTACTACTCTTAGTAGCTACGGCACAGACAGGCTTAACAAGAAAATCGGTAAAGTATTTAGAGGTACAAAAACAGCTAAAAACTTGAAAACACAACACAATAAACATCTCACCCCAACATCTAAAAATAGAGAATATTTTATGGGATGCAAAGACACAAAAATTTCAAAAATTCAATAGGGGAAATGGAGATAAGCATTTTTAAAGTTATAAATAAAGTTAGGGCCAAAAAGTGAAAACCACTAAGCTTGGGGAACTGATCGTGCTAGACTGTGGCAAAGTCAATGTTAGGTGGTGGTATACAAGGAACAGGGTTCGTCCCGTACAGGATCTACCTCCTTAGAAACAGTTCTGGATGTTGAGAGGTCATCGACCAGTTCGTGGCATCAAAGGAAGCAAGCGGAAACCAAAGCAGACCTTTATGGGGATTGGTTGCAGGAGGACGGAGTCCTCATGTAGTTGCTGATAAAGGAGGAGGAGGTTTGGATTTTCACATCCTTTAAGTCTTCTGCATCAATCGGATCCTCATGGAACAGAGGCATCGATGGAGATGAAGCAGCCTCGGCATCAATGGATTCTGACATTGAGCGGAGAATATAGAGAGGGCTATGGCCAACTCAGGCCCACTGGTGATGCACCCTCAGCGGTTCTGCTTGTCAGGTTGGTCCCGGTGTTCTGTAAGTCTTTCTGGCAAAAAGTCTCAAAACCGTTTCTAAGTTTACGTTTTAGGCAGTAGAAGTACACCTGACACCAGCCGAATATTCCAGGACCTCGGAAACAGCAATTGTGGGTCAGAACTCACTCTAGCAAAAGCCACCAGAAGGGTCCACGAAAGGATAATGCTTGTAGCTTTTGTGTCCCTGTCGCCTAATAGGTCGGCCAGCTGAACCCTGGAGTCCACCTTTTACGCCTGGGTATAAGTATAAGCAGGTCCTGCCCTTAGGCTTCTCCTCACAGGTCACAGTAGCAGGTGCTGTCCCTCTTCTGTCTTTCACAGGTCAAACAGTATTCTGAAGAAGGTAATGAGGGTGGCAAAGTTATTTCCATTCCCGGCATGTGGGTTGGGGAAACTCCTGGCCACTTCAATGGAGTAAATATTCCCAAGGATGATCTTACCTTATTTTTCATGAACACCTGTGTGTTTTACTCTAAACTATACCATAGTGCCCCCACTACCTAAAACCATTATGACAGAAGCTTTCTTCCCCTGTGCAGCGCTCCCTGTGCCCACTCAGAGGTGTGGCTATGATAATGGACAATCCCTTCCTTCCAATCTCTCTTTAATTCACAGAAATCTCTTGCCATTTAGTGGAACTCTATTGGGAGCTTGTGAGAGCATTGCAGACAGGTGGAGAGCCCACGACCTCAAACTAGAGTGGCAAGAGGTCTCATTTGTTCAGAAGAACTGGGCCTTCTGGTGGGTTTCAAGAATAGGCACAGCGTCTCTCACTGGCGCAATCTCATACCTGTCTGTGAGGTTTTAGGATGTGCAGACATGACTGGATGTCTTTGGATCTGCAGTGTCATGTGGACTCAATGTTGTTGTTCCATGCTGTGCTCTAGGTTCATGTAGGCAGGACTGCTGAAGGAACCCAACCTTATAATGTAGCGCACATTTTCACACATTACCGGGGATCACATAAGACAGAGGTTTCCTTCTTATTGTAAACACCATTGATTCAGGAGCGTAGCTTGGTCATTAAGATTGAGGGTGTGTGAGCTTCAGATTTCCCAACGATCGCTGGCTCTAATGTTAAAATACATTGAACAACAAGCAGGGCACACAAGAGGGACATAAGGGGCAGTGGAAAGGAAGAGGAATGCAGATTGGTTGTCTTTTAAAGCACACATTTTGTGAGATAACCAACATTTTTGATGTCTTTCAAACAGAGAGAGAGGGAGAGAGTGTGTGTGTTTTTGTCTGTGTGTGTAAAACGTCCTGGTGAGATCCAACAGACACTGCACCATACTAGACTGAAAGCAGATGCACCCAACAGCCTATCACACAGTATATTTAATAGGGGGTAACACCCCAAACTCCCCCGAAGCTACACCCCTGGATTGATTGCTTTTGATCCACCATCAACAAATCTGTTACTTACCCCTTGTCTACTATACCACACAATTTTGGAAGGTGGTCAATCATTCTTATTTTATGGATCAGAATAATAAGGAGGATGAATGTTTGATACCAGAAACAGTGTGGGTAACCCATTTTACTAAGGTTTTTCAGCCAGAGATTAATATATCGTCTGTAGGGGGTGAAAGAGATAATCAGAGCCCTGTGGACTCCAACTTGACTACTATTGATTTGTTGTTTGACTTGCATGAGGTTAATAATGCTCTTTCCCGTTCGAGATCGGGGAAAGCTGCTGGACCGGATGGGGTTCCTATTGATCTCTTTAAGTCTTTGCCGGATCTTTTGGGTCCTTTAGTCACTAATTTATTAAGGTCCGTAGTTATGAGTAAAATCCCCTCTTCGTGGAAATTGGCTATTGTCATCCCTATTTTTAAAAAGGGTTGTAGGAAAGATCCATCTTGGTATAGACCAATTTCCCTTATAGACTTATTGAGAAGTGAAATTTTGACTCGACTGGAGGATTGGGCTACTGAGGCAAAGAATATCTCTCCAATCCAATATGGTTTTAGTCCTGGTCTTGGCACTATCGAACAGTCATTGAATTTGCACCTCATATTGAGCAAATATGTGACCGTAAGGAAGGAATCTATCCATTTGGCTTTTATAGATTTATCTAGTGCTTTCTATCTGGTGAATAGAGAGAAACTTTGGTCAATTATGGAATCCCTGGGGGTGGATCGGAACCTTTTGGAGTTAATTAAACGCTTATATACGGACCTGAGGGTTTCAGTGCAATATGGATCACATGTTGAGAGGTCCGCCTCTTTCTCTTCCTTGAGAGGAGTCAGACAGGGTTGTATTTTAGCACCGTTTTTATTCTTGCTATATATTAATGGCCTTTACAGTTTTTTAATAGCAAATGGTAAAGACTTCCCTAGAATGGGTGCGAGACAGCTCCCTGTATTATTGTACGCGGATGATGCAGTTTTGATCGCCTGCACTGCTAATGGCTTATAAAATCTGATGGATTATTTTTCAATCTTCATGCAAGATTTAGATTTGAAAGTAAACTACACGAAGACGTATGTGATGGCATGTGGCCCTAGAAACACAAGATCTAAACATTTTACTATGGGAGGGATTACCATAAATAAAGTAAAGGAGTTTTGTTATCTGGGTTTATACCTTCATTGCTCTTTGCAATGGAAGACTCATCTTACTTTCAAGACCCAACAGATGGGGAGAAACCTGGAAGCAATTTTCCATTTTGCCCGCAAACTAGGCCACAGGCCAGTTCATCATATAATCAGGCTTCATAAAGCAAAATGTGTATCTGCGGCTACTTATAGGGCAGGCCTGTGGGGTTTGAATAAAATTGATTCTCTCCAACGTGCTGAGAACAAATTTGTACATAGAGTATTGATGACGTCTAAGAATGTCACAAATTTTATCTGTCACGAGGAACTGGGACTAAGTTACATTGGAGATTTGATTGGTGTTGCCCCACTTTTATTATATTTGAAAGCCTGGTTGAATTGTATCCATCTGGCCAATTTTAGCAGGATCCCGTGGCTTTCTTACTTACAAACTAATTTCCGGGATTTAGGTCTGGAGATTATGTTTACTCATCCTGAGTTGTTGCCTCCGAACGCTAAGGACTTGGTTAAAATTCAATATTTTGATTATATTTCAAATAAGAGACTACATGGGGCGTTGCAATTGAAAACCTATGTTCAGATTTCAACAACGTCTCAGATGGAACCTTATTTAACTTGGTTCCCGAATTTTCAAGAATATTCCCTCCTCGCTTTATTCAGATTAAATTTGATACATTTTAGAGTGGCTTTTCCTAAGCGATGTTGTTGGCAAAAAGTGCTCCTGAAATGCCCGTGTGATACTATTACAAAACAAAGCACATGTCACTTTCTTTTATTTTGTTCATTCTACTCTGCTCCTAGACGTACACTTTTCTTACCACTTTTACGGAAATTACAATTCACATCCTATAATGATGCTTTGATATATATACAACAATTTAATTCTATTGATATCTGTTATGTTATTTAAAAAAAATTAAGAATAGCTATTGCAATTAGAAAACGTTATGAATAAGTGGAGGCAGCTGTACCTTAATTTAGAGGGATAGTGTACAGGATTTGATTACGCTGTGGTTTTCGGTATTTTATGTGAGTATGGGATTTATGAATTTTGAAGAAAGTTTGCAATTAGTACAGATGGTGTATTTTATTATTATTGCTGTTTTACATTTTAAGAACTGTGTTGTAAATAATATTATGTGTAAAATATTCTGTGCTTTTATGGTAATTTGCCGAATAAAGAATCTTGGCTGACTGACTGACTTACCCTTGTATACTAAAACT
Organism: Pleurodeles waltl; assembly: GCF_031143425.1. Classification (NCBI taxonomy): domain Eukaryota; kingdom Metazoa; phylum Chordata; class Amphibia; order Caudata; family Salamandridae; genus Pleurodeles; species Pleurodeles waltl. The sequence continues at coordinate 787,706,765 of NC_090439.1, read as the reverse complement.
ACAAAGAACACACAAGCCTCATCATAAAGTTTGTAAACAGTGGCTTATTATAGTTCATGAACTACCTGTAATTTGTTCTGTGAATTTTGGCCTAATGCAACCATCCTGAATGCACGTCAAGTGGTTAAACGAAAGTGAAGACACAAAGGGACGGTGTCCTACTCGATGAGTGTCAGGTATACTCAAACTGTAGAAACAAGTTAACTCCTCAAGTCAGAAAGTTACAGCATATATCAGTTGAATACTTTGCTAATGATCTCTTACAACCCTGCTACAAAGGAAGAGAGGAGAAACAACATGGAGAACACATGGATACAATAGTGGTAGTGTCTGGTTGAGGAGTTGGCAAATGTTTTTGATTTCATTAGTTGTGGAGGGATACACAATTACCTGAATGTATCCACCGCACACATTGGTGATGGTGTTTTGTGCTATTAGTGATCCATGAGCCACACCAACATAGGGTATAAGCAGAAGTGGGTTACAAGAATATGTGAATGTGTGTTACCCACAGAAAATATCAGGAGGTCTGTAAGATGTTTTGATGAGGTAAACACTTGACAGTGACAGCTGGTGTGATCAAAATGGTACATGTTTGAATCCTGCAAAGGGCAACTTAGTCTTTAATCTTTCCGAAATTGATAAATCGAGTGCCAGTGAGGAATAGCAATATTCTTTACTTATCGTTCTTAAAATTGGGAGACCTCTTCATGGAGGTATTATTATCGCTGACAGGGCAGTGGGAGCACACTGCTAACAGAATAGCACCATTAGTCCTTTGCAGGTGCTTCTGTCCTCCTGGGCTCACCTGCACACTGACTGAGACCATGAGGCAGGCTCCTGGGCCACACAGCTTTCTGTCTACTCTGCTGGCTCAGCAGTTCACTGCTGACTGCGGGGAAGTGGTGAGTCTCCAGCTATCTCCCTTTGAGGGTGGGTGAAAGAGCCTGACGGTGCTGTTCATGCCGGGGGCGGGAGGACTCCCTCTTCATGAAGCCATGTAGTTCAGGCCCAGAGGCTCCCTTGGTGAGATGGGTATTGCAGAGTCCCCACAATAAGAAGGGATACAAATTTAAAAATGGTGTGTTTGGCCTCCTTTTCTCCTGGGGTAAAGGTGACTGATCTGCACACAAGCTCCCTGGGGATAAATTTGATCCCTCCTGGAATCTTGGAAATGTGGTGGGTGCATTCAGGGCAGCGTGGGAGCAACAGTGATCCAAAGGAACTGTGAGAGTGGCTAGTTTCTTTGGGAAGATCTCACAGCAGCTTAGATGTGGCTTTCTGCTTTGAGCTCCTGGTGGAGTCCTGATTCTAAAATTTCAGCTGAGGATTTCAGACGCATTTCCTAATCCTCTGGTGGTACTACATTTCCCTCCTAAGAAACAGCATGGCTGTAGGGACTTGGACCTTCTTCCTGTCCTGGTGGCCTCTTGACCTGAGGTCTTCAAGGCAGCATCACCCAAATATCCTCCACAATAGACCACGCTCCATGCCTGCACACCACAAGCACCCAGGCCTTCAGTCACTTGCAGAGTACCTGTGTGTCCAGCAGGAGTCTGTAATACACATGGGGCTGCCACAAATAGGACCTCTCCATAGAAGGTCAAGTGGGTGTCTTCATTCATGGCCCCCAGCAAGTCTACCTTCTTCTGATCCTGAGAAGGAGTCAGGGGGCCTGTGCCACTAGCCCTAAATACAGAACCTTCAAAAGTCCAGGAGTACAAGTTTGAGTACAGGAGTAGAGTTGGATCTTCTACACTCCAAACAGGAGTTATCATCTCTGTCCTTCTCTTTTATTCCTCTTCTTCTCAATCCTTCTTCCCTGTACAGTGGTTTAAAAATAACGTAATGTGTTTTGAAACATGGGAACTGCCTATCCAATCTAATGATGTTATATCAATACTCTAGTCAATTGGTCAGGATTGGTTTGCTCCCTTCAAAATGTAAATGCAGCCAAAGATGTGTCAATCCTACCTTTGTTCCATGTAGGAACACCCTGGCACTGCTTTGCAGGAAAGTGCTGCTAACCATCTTATGGTGCCGAGGGTGGGCTTATTGTTTTAGGAGAATGTTGATTTGCCAACTTGGCAGCAGAGTGTTTAGTTCTTCCAGCAGGGCACCTCGAGGCATGAATACCATTAAGACTGGCTCTGGAAAATATGCCAAATGTAAAAGTACATGAACAAACTCATACAGAGTCAAACATACTATCAATATGAGTTTGGACTCAGACATTTATAGAAAAGGGAGATACCAATGACCTATTTAGCTCGTGCCTTTCATAATTTACATTTTTGGCAAAGTTTACCCAAGTGGTGCAATGCAATGCAAACCTACATATTTACATTTCATCCCAAAAGAAATGGAACATTTCTCTTTGGATTCCCAATTGAATTATAATATCTCAGCATCCATTATCAATTTACTCTGGTAACCTCTGTGCCAGTGCTAGCTGTGCACAGATGCAGGCAGAGACAGATAACACTCTTCCCTGCTCAGCCTACACAGGTCTGCGCATATATGCGCACATGTTCACAGAGCATGCTACCCAAAATGCACAGCAGTGGCCTTTATTTTAAAAGGTGGGCACTGAAGGTCACAGCTCCAATCCATTGCAACACAAACCTTACTAGAGTTAAGACTCTGTTAGGTGGTTTCCCAAAACAGCAGAGGATTTAAAAGGGGTTATCACAAGTTAGGACCTGCATTAGTACAAGCAGGATGTCAAGAGTATGATCACTGAATGCTGTAGGCATGTTTAACAGCTGATCTAGATTTATGTTCTCCAGATCCCACCCGCTACCACATATCAACACTCAACCAAGGATTAAACAAGCATTAGCAATGCGGTAGGCCCAGTTTATACCTGAAAATGCCTCTTCAGTTACTGCTGAGGTAAGAAGGTACACAGCACCTTATCATACATGAATCCTGGCATTCGTGCATCACTGACTCATTCTTACATTCTTACAGCCGTCCTCAATAATACATTCACATAGACGTGTCAAGCATATGCAAGAAAAATTAAATGAACAAAGGGAGAAAAAAGAAAAATGCCACAACATAAACACAGCGGGCCTGTGCTTGCAATTAAAAATAAGTAAAAAATAAACAGCTTTGAGCAGCCATTTTGGAATGGTGCCGTACATAGTGACGAATTGCTACACCAATCCAAGAAGGGTGACACCTTACTTCTAAATGTGGCCGTGATTTTGGAGCAATAAAACAATAACACGCTATGGACATACGCCTTAAGACTGCTGCCCGGTTTAGTAGCAGCGGCCAGGCGGAATACAGTGCACGGCAGTACGAAGTGAGAAACGAATGACCGGTAGCATTGTCTACGGCGCTGCTAGGCATGTAAAACATCGAAGAGAATAAAAAATTGAAGCATAGAATAAAATGGGACTTGTGAAAGGAGAAATTGTAAAACCAAATTGACTTTTGCAAAAGTCCTAGCACTGAAGCACACTCGGTTTAAGCTGGATAAGTACACATGATGAGACTAAACAGAGGGCAATAGAGCCAAGGGCTGAAGGGGGCTGACCTATTGCCTCATGCTACATGCTGCATGTCATGGGTGGAAAAAGAATGCTATTGCCACCTAAATATATCAATGGGTGCAGAGGGCTGGCCCAAAATCCCTCTATGAATGGACATGTATGCATATACTTTTGTGAAGGTTTTTAGATTATGAGAACCTAGCAGACAGCTAACGCTATCAGACCGCATCCAAAAATAGTTTAATAAACACACCTATATGTGCTACTCATAACATGACAAACAAGTATAAAATGACAGTTGGCATATTAAAATACAGTCCCTCCTTGAAGGCCTAACAAGTATTCTCAAGCAAACGTACTTCAGGGCTTTTCAGAGCCATGGCGCCTGACCTAACCTTGCTTACAGCCTTAACCATTTGCTTGTAACCATACTTAGCTCAGGTCGTCTGGCATTGAAAATAAGCTTTTCCACAAGGCAATCGTGTGCATACAATCATAAAACTACAAGTATGTACAGCACTGAACTTGGCAAACCAATGTACCTCTCTCCTAAGTGGGCCTATGTTCGATTCCAAAGATGTAGACCCACTGAAACCCCTGCAGCCCCTGAATATCTACAAAACAGGGAGAGATGGGTGCACTGCTGGTGATAGGAATCTGGTGAGAGACAGAGACAGGGAGAAAGAAACACCGGACTAGAGTTTGCTCAGAGAAGGAACAGTCAAGGAACGTCACTATGCTACCTCGATGTTTGGGTGATAGTTTACTCTCACTGGTGCTTCGGCAGTGGAGGTTGCTGTGTTGAGTTTTAGGCCAACATAGAATTCATTCATAAGTCCCAGGAGCTGATGTAAGCACACATGTAGATATAGAGCTAAAACAGGCAAACACACCAATAAAAGGTATCGAAGCAAGCAGAGCTTGAGAACAAGAAAGGGAAGGACTAAGGGGACTAAAAAGGGAAAACTCAACAAACGTGAGGGACTGATGTGAGTGTGAATTGATAAGAAGGTCTCAGATTGGAAATGTCAAAAATGACACTGTTATCTTGTAAGCGTGCACGTGCATAATGACGTAGATATCCATTTACAAAATACCATAGCGCATCATTGCGCCATTTTTATTGCCTTTTGATTATAGTGCGCAGCATCTTGCCAATGCTATGCTACATCGCCAGAAGGCATTGCCAAAGCCGATAGGTACCAAAGGAACATTTGCCAATATTTGTTACCCATGAAGCCATTGGATAGAAAAGCTTAAACACTGCCAGCACATGCCTAAATTTTTTGCTAAAAAAGAAGTTGATGATAAGAGAAAATCCTATCCTTCTCAGAAGAGGTGAGATGCGGAGGCTGGTGGCAATGGCGGCATCACAGTATTTCATCCCTTTTAACCGCATGGGGCACAGACTCTATGGAGGGGCCCGGACGGGCCCCTTCCTATGATGGAAAACACTTGGAGCCTGCAGCTTCGGCTAAAGGCAGGCCTGGAGCATTCATGTTATGCAATTTTCCGACCCAGGTGCTCACAATGTGTTAGTAATCAATGGTATATAGTTACTTTTAAAGCATGTATTTGTTTTAATGTACAGTGTATATTAAAACATTTATTTTAATGTAATTCTGTGCTATTTTATTAGTCGTGTGTAGTGCATGTCTGCCATCAGAATGTAGTCCAGATATGTTGAGGGGCACATGGATTGATCTGAGATGGGTCCCAATGGGTACCTCTTTATCTTTGGCTGGCCTTGGATAGGGCTTAAGGGCATGCTTGAAGGCATGGGTGAGCAGTGGCTTGGAGGTGTTGCGGTGGGCTGTTGTGTGTTTTCTGCACTCAACTCAGGAAGGCTGGGATAACTGTGTCTATTTTAAATGGGTTGTAAGAGGAATACATATGTTCCAGAGATGATGGAGGTCAGTAACAGGGCTAGCGAGATGAATATTCAGCCTATGGACTCCTTTGATATCAGGGTTACCTACACTATTAAAGTTGTGAATACCACAGATTCTTCTGACCTAATAGTGGGACATCATTTTAACTGTTGCAGATGCCCTAATTCGCCTTTTGCGACAATTGAAATGCTTTTTCCTATGTACTAATTCCATTTTAGTAGTCAGAAATTTTTTGGGACTTCAAAAAATAGATTCTGAATGGATACGAGCTCAATATTTTGAAGGGGTGTGTTTTAGGCATCCTCTCCAAATACCGCATTAGTAACAAATGGTATCTACGTTTTGAGACCGAAATCCAATTACGAAGTTGGAGTAGTAAAACTTCAACAATGCGAAGGAGTCCTTTTAGTACTCCTACACCTTTGTGAATTTAAAAAGAAGGCTTTTGGGAAGTAGGCAGTGGTCCATGGACACCTTACCAACTTCAAACAAACTGAAAAAAATGTAAACTTTTTTTAAAAAAATACATTCCTGTTTTCTTTACGGAAAAAAGGATGCATTTAAACAAAGTGTACTGTATTTGAATGCAAAAACAGACACCATTGCCTGCTCATCCCAGGAGTCCAGCTTCCACTCTTAGAGTGAGTCACATTTTGTGAACGACCTCATAAATATTGATGAGACACGTAGGATTGTAGCCCACTCCGATGCTATGCTATCCAAACCGAACTATATGTACAAAGGTTGGCCCAGAATATTATTTTCTGGTCGCAAATTGCTGACAGTATTTTGCGAGCAGTTAACAGCACACCATCCCTGCAGCATTATTAATGACACCGTAATGAAAATATACTTACTTCCAGAGCGTGCACACGGACTTGCTCACTGTACGACAGGAATAGTTAAAAGGTTATCTTAATTGATATACCGAGGAAACACACCGTTTTAGAAGCAATATCCCAGAATATCATAAACATACACTTGGAAAAAAAACGCTTTTTTATTTTGGGGAGCATTTGTACGCAGCTGTATTTACCCTTTTTTGTATGGCTTGGAACAGGATTCAATTTTTCATCATATTTTGGACGCTGTCCTCCAAAATACGGCGCCGCCCCTTCGAATCCCCTGCCAGGAACTCCAGTACAAGTAAACAGACATGGAGGGCTGCTGAGGCCTGCTGAGTCCTAACTACAGTCTAAGGTTGAGGTGCTTGACGGTCGGACGGACCTCTGCTAAATTATTCTCAACAAAAAGTTACGGATAGTTCAGGTCTTATAGTAAAACATACCACATGTGTGGTGAACCTCGAAATAGAGGGGAAGCAGTTCTGGTGGAGGTAAGAGGAAACGGCTGTACAGCAGCTGCCCCACCTCTAAGTGGCCGGTTCCACGTGGGAAGCCAAGAGAAGCATGACCTAATCTCCGATGTAGGCAATGTCCCAAGACGTTATTGTTCTTGAAAACACTCACTGTGGGCCCACCCTAAGTTCTTGGTGCAGCACATGCACTTACTCTGAGGGGGTCACCTGTTTGTTTTCATAGGTGTAGGACGGTATGTTACGCAGTTCGTTGCTGCTGCTGTTCCCCTTTTTCATGTTCTGTAACCAGGCGGCTTGGTTTGCATCAAGAGTGCATCTGATTTTGACACCATTAGACTTTCTGAAAAGTGTAAGGAGTGCACCCTGTCTGAATGCCACTTTAGATATCTCTCTGTGCCTGTTCTCAACCATCTCAAAGGAAGGCCTATCAGTTGTATGTTGCCGGTCTCACCGTCCTTGCCAGAACTGATAGTTCGACATCTGCAACCAAACGAATGGGCTGTTGAGAATTTGACCTCGCCTCCTTCAGAGCCGCAACCGCCACCTACCGCTGAAACATCTAGAACACAAGGAAGGGCGCACTCTGTGATCGCATCAACTTCTCCACACACAACTCTAAGGAACGCTTCTCAGTCATCCACGGATTCACAAATCCCCCCTCCAAAGCCACCAGCATCCCTGTCATAGGACCGCTGTGACAAACTCGCCACCTTTTTTCCACCTCAGACAAAGCCCATCGCCCACAATCTTCAGGAAGAACCTCCAGACGTGTCTTTTCGGATGAGGCCCCCTTCTCTCCCTCCCCTGCCCCCACCCCTCCAGTGCCTTGAAACCCTCATGGGTGAGTAGCCGCCTTTACAAAAACTGATAGATTGACTGATTGAGTCTGTTTCAGAGATATAACATGTTTTTGTGACTGTCACATTCAGAACAAGCTGGCTGCTTGGGCATCAATTCATGAAAATGCCAGGGGTAGCGGATGCCACATTACACGCCACTGGACCTTTACTTTCACTCACACATATATGCTTACACACACACACATTCATACATACACATACTCTCTGTCACATACACACACTCTCACCCACAAGCATGTGCATAAGTTATATATGAAAACATTTTGTACTTACCGCCGCTGCCAGGGAGGGTCATATTCCAGCTGATTGTTCTTCACTTTTAATACACTAAAAGTGAGTAATATTTTATTTTTTATCAGTCACTATTAGTGTAGTAAAATTAAACATAAAATGAAGAAAATGAAGGCCTACCGTCCATAAGGATGTACTGTCCTCTGTTCCTGGCATTGATTTTGCCACTTCTGAGGCCAGGGGTCGCAAAGGCAGTGGTAGAGGTTGCAAGGGACAAGTCAGGGGTCGCACATGCGACCTCTAGCGATCCCTAAATGATGTCCATGGCTGCCTGACTGTCCACTATCACTTCACATAACCCTTTGGAGGACACTTTGCACATGCACAGACCTTCCATGTGTGAGAACATCAGAAGACGTTTGTTGAGGATTGGGTGGACTATGAGTCACAGAACACATTTTTGGGGCTTCATTGCAGAACACCTCCTCTGAATTAAGATATTTTATAAAGTTTTAACTCTTTATTTTTCCTAAAAGTTACTTTTCAAAAATATTTATTAAGAATTATACTTCAAGTAAAAAAAGAGGACTTTTACTAAATATTAACCCTTTCGCTGCCAGGCCTTTTCCCCTCTGTGCCGAGCCTTTTTTTGGCTATTTGGGGCAGTTCACGCTTAGGCCCTCATAACTTTTATTTCACATAAGCTACCCACGCCAAATTTGCATCCTTTTTTCCAACATCCTACGGTTTCTAGAGGTCCCCAGACTTTGTTGGTTCCCCTGAAGGAGACCAAGAAATTAGCCAAAATACAGTGAAAAGTTTTTTTTTTTTAAAAGGGAAAAAAACAGCTGCAGAAGGCGGCTCGTGGTTTTTTCCCTAAAAATGGCATCAACAAAGGGTTTGCGGTGGCAAGATCACCATATTCCCAGCTTTCAGGAACAGGCAGACTTGAATTAGAATACCCCATTTTTTAATACAATTTCGACATTTTACTGTGACATACCCCATTTTTACTATTTTTTGTGCTTTCAGCCTCCTTCCAGTTAGTGACCAAAATTGGTGAGAAACCAATGTTGGATCCCAGAAAACTAAACATTTCTGAAAAGTAGACAAAATTCTGAATTCAGCAAGGGGTAATTTGTGTAGATCCTACAAGTGTTTCCTACAGAAAACAACAGCTGAAATAAACAAATATTGAAATTGAGGTGAAAAAAACAGCAATTTTTCTCCACGTTTTACTCTGTAACTTTTTCCTGCGATGTTAGATTTTTGAAAGCAATATAACGTTACGTCAGCTGGACTCTTCTGGTTGCGGGGATATATAGGGCTTGTAGGTTCATCAAGAACCCTAGGTACCCAGAGCCAATAAATGAGCTGCACCTTGCAATGGGTTTTTATTCTATACCGGGTATACAGCAATTTATTTGCTGAAATATAAAAAGTGAAAAATAGGTATCAAGAAAACCTTTGTATTTCCAAAATGGCCACAAGATAAGGTGTTGAGAAGCAGTGGTTATTTGCACATCTCTGAATTCCAGGGTGCCCATACTAGCATGTGAATTACAGGGCATTTCTCAAATAGACGTCTTTTTTACACACTGTCTTACATTTGGAAGGAAAAAATGTAGAGAAAGACAAGGGGCAATAACACTTGTTTTACTATTCTGTGTTCCCCTATGTCTCCCGATAAAAATGGTACCTCACTTGCATGGATAGGCCTAGCACCCACAACAGGAAATGCCCCAAAACACAATGTGGACACATCAAATTTTTCCACAGAAAATAGATGTGTTTTTTACAAACTGCCTACCTGTGGATTTTGGCCACTAGCTTAGCCGGCACGTGGGGAAACCTATCAAAACAGCACATTTTAAAAAACTAGACACCTAGGGGAATCCAAGATGGGGTGGCTTGTGGGGCTCTAACCAGGTTCTGTTACCCAGAATCCTTTGCAAACCTCAAAATCTGGCCAATAAAACACTTTTTCCTCTCATTTCTGTGACAGAAAGTTCTGGAATCTGAGAGGAGCCACAAATTTCCTTCCACCCAGTGTTCCCCCAAGTCTCCCGATAAAAATGGTACCTCACTTGTGTGGGTAAGCCTAGCACCCGTGAAAAGAAATGGCCCAAAACACAACGTGGATACATCACATTTTTCCACAGAAAACAGAGGTGTTTTTTATAAAGAGACTACCTGTGGATTTTGGCCTCTAGCTCAGCCGGCACCTGGGGAAACCTAGCAAACCAGCACATTTTTGAAAACTAGACACCTAGGGGAATCCAACATGGGGTGACTTGTGGGGCTCTGACCAGGTTCTGTTACCCAGAATCCTTTGCAAACCTCAAAATTTGGCCAAAAAAACACCTTTTCCTCTGATTTCGGTGACAGAAAGTTCTGGAATCTGAGAGTAGCCACAAATGTCCTTCCACCCAGCGTTCCCCCAAGTATGCTGATAAAAATGGTACCTCACTTATGTGGATAGGCCTAGCGCCCACGAAAGGAAATGGCCCAAAACACAACGTGGACACATCACATTTTTTCACAGAAAACAGAGGTGTTTTTTACAAAGAGCTTACCTGTGGATTTTGGCCTCTAGCTCAGCCAGCACCTGGGGAAACCTAGCAAACCAGCGCATTTTTGAAAACTAGACACCTAGGGAAATCCAAGATGGGGTGACTTGTGGGGCTCTGACCAGGTTCTATTACCCAGAATCCTTTGCAAACCTTAAAGTTTGGCCAAAAAAACACTTTTTCCTCTTATTTCGGTGACAGAAAGTTCTGGAATCTGAGAGGAGCCACAAATTTCCTTCCACCCAGTGCTCCCCCAAGTCTCCCGATAAAAATGGTATCTCACTTGTGGGGGTAGGCCTAGTGCCCGCGACAGGAAAAGCCCCAAAACACAACGTGGACACATCACATTTTCACAAAGAAAACACAGCTGTTTTTTTGCAAAGCACCGAGCTGTGGATTTTGGCCTCTAGCTCAGGCGGCACATAGGGAAACCTAGCAAACCTGCGCAGTTTTGAAAACTAGACACCTAGGGGAATCCAAGATGGGGTGACTTGTGGGGCCCTCACCATGTTCTGTTACCCAGAATCCTTTGCAAACCTCAAAATGTGGCCGAAAAAACACCTTTTCCACTCATTTCGGTGACAGAAAGTTCTGGAATCAGAGAGCAGCCACAAATTTCCTTCCACTCAGCATTCCCCCAAGTCTCCTGATAAAAATGGTACCTCACTTTTGTGGGTGGGCCTACTGCCCACAAAAGGAAATGCCCCAAAACACTATCTGGACACATCAAAATGATCAAATACAAAACTACCTGTTTTTGCGGGGGCACCTGCATTTTCGGTACTGGGCTCAGCAGCCTTCTAGGGAAACCTACCAAACCCAGACATTTCTGAAAACTAGACACCCGAGGAAGTCCAGTGAGGTGTGAGTTGCATGGATCCCCTAATGTTTTCTTACCCAGAATCCTCAGCAAACCTCAAATTTAGCTAAAAAATCAAATTTTTCCCACATTTCTGTGTGGGATCACAGCAATGGGACACATTTCATACCACCCAATGTTCCCCTCAGTCTCCCGGTAAAAATGATACCTCATTTGTGTAGGTGGGCCAAGTGCTTGTGAAAGGGAAGAACCAAAAACATGTCGATATTGAGGGGGAACCAAAGGAGGCAGATATGGCCAACAGTACTGTGCCCCCATGGGGAGCGACCCTTACCCAAGGGGCTGCCCTCCTAAAGAAAACACATGCAGCTATCCCTGGTGCCTAAGTGGATTCTGCCCCCAGGGGGGCAGAAAAGGCCTTGAAAAATATTGCCCTCATGGGGAGCGACCCTTGCCCAAGGGGTCGCTCCCCTCATGCCAGTTTCAATTTTGAAAGAAATCCCTGGTGTCTAGTGGGCATTTCAAAAGCCGGATTGCTTTACAATCCGGCTTTTGAAATGCTCTGAGAGACTTAAAGGGAAGGAAATTCCTTTCCTTCCCATTGAAGCCTCTCAGGCCCCCATCACATGCTTTGCATTTCTCTTCCGATCACGCTGGAAGCTGAGCTTCCAGCGCAATGGGGAAATGGCCTCTGATGAGGTCAGCGCACATTTGCACGCTGACGTCATCAGACGTCACTGGCGGGGTCAGGGGTGGAAGGGGAAGGGCTTCCCCTTCCATCCCTGCCTTAACCCCACGGAGGGAGTTACATCCTCGGCACAGGAGCACGGTGCAGCAGGACGTAACCATTACGTCCGCGGCACAGAAGTGGTTAAAAAGAGTGTTTTTTTTTTTTTTTTACTTGATGGTCCCAAACACAATATAGCAATATAGCACAAAGAAGTTTTTAATTTTTGCTCCAGGTTTCTCATAGGACAGTCAACAGTGAAAATTGCTTTTGGGGGCCTGTCACCACAGGGACACTTTAAAATTAAGGGGGTCATTGCAACCCTGGCGGTCTTCTGACTGCCAGGGTCGCGGCCGCATTCTGACCGCCGCCAAAGTGGTGGTCCAACTGCTTTGGCGGCGGTCTGACCGCCACATTATGACAGTGGCAGTTATGCCACAGTTGGACCACCATCATTGTCACTTTACCTCCACTGCAGAGACTGGCGGTGCTGGTGGGCCAAATCCTCCTGGGCTGCGCTGCAAGCAGCACCACCCTGAGGATTACAACCTCCCTCTCTGCCAGCCTTTACATGGCAGTAGCACTGCCACATAAAGGCTGGTGGAGACAGGGTGCCGGGGGCCTCCGGTGGGCCCCTGCACTGCCCATGCACTCGGCATGGGCAGTGGCGGAGGCCCCATGGCGAACCCCATCGTACTGTTTGAACAGCGCAACAGGTGGTGAGGCACCCTACGCACTGGAACAATGCCGCTGGCTCAATTATGAGCTGGCGTAAATGTTGTAGGCTGTTACCCGCTGGGCCAGCGGGTGGAAACACCATTTCCGCCCACTGACCCAGCAGGGAACTCATAATGGGGCCCATGGGAAGGCGGCCGCAGTGGCAGCAACCTGACCGCAGGAGCTTGGCGGATGGCTTTTCCGTCCGGCAAACTCATAATGACCCCCTACATTTCTAAATGTCCCACTTTTAAATACCATGCACCTTGCCTTGTGTTCTTCAAGGTCTGTAAGGGGTGACTTACTAATTTTTACATTTATTGTTTTCCCTGTCAAAACAGTTACTTTGACAAGTCCGATGCAGGTTTGCACTGCAGTAATCAGCTTACACCGATAGGCCTGAAGTCATGTCTTCCTTGTGACTCTAGTGGCTGGCACAATAAGAGCTGTAATCCACAGGTGACATTTAACTTTCCCAATATAATATGGCGTTATAGGAAGGTGAATAACGACAATCAGCTTTTAGATGATTTCTACATATTTTAGGGGTCAGGCCACATACACTGGACACAGGACTGCAGTGCCCCAGTGTCCATGGGGTTGATCTTTCAAAAAGGGACATTTCCTTACATGGAGCATATCCACTTCACACCTGTTAAGCAGGGCTAGTGTGCAGATAGATCACAAAACCCCTAGAATAGTGCTCAGAAAAAGCACAACAATCTGCTGTGACCATGTATAAAAGTGTTTTGCTAATCATTTGGCACATTTTTTAACAATTAATAAACACAATATATTTTGATATAAACAACAAACACTTTTGAAATTTAAAACTGTTATGTAAGAAAAGGCTAAATAAAATCTTCTTTCTCTGGGAGATCTGGGTAAAAACAGCCAAAGATTTTAGTTGCGTATGCCTCCTCGAAGAGAAAACCTTGCATCCTCTTCACATGTTTTATCCTCCTCAGGGTGCTCTTCGTCCTCCGAGAACTGATGTTCAGGGCATCTATTTCTTAAGGGGGGGTGGGGATCTAGGATATATTTAGAACACAATGGGCCAGGGGGTCCTGGAGATGAAGGGTTACAGAATGAAATAAAACAAAATAAAGTGCCAAAGAGGCATCCTGGCTCTAGATCCACAACATACATGCACTGTAGCACCTCACTGCTAATGAGTCAAACAATAAAGGCCTTATTACGACCCTGACGGAGGGGTTCCTCCATCACAAATGTGACGGATATCCCGTCTGCCCTATTACAATCTACATAGAATAAAATGGATCATAATACAACAGACAGGATTTTCGTCACATTTGTGATGGAGGAAATCCCTCGGTCAAGGTCGTAATAAGGCCCTAAGACTGGGCATAAAGCCAGGTCTTGAGAAGCTTTCTGAATGTGGAATCATTGACAACTTGTCCAAGGAGAGATGAAGCTGATTCAAGGCGTTTACACAAAGAATAGAAAAAGATCTACCAACTCTGGTCTTGAACCTAACATTGGGAATCCTTAAAAATGTCGCATTGGCACATTTTAAAGCTCAGCAGGGACTATAGTGAGTGATTTAAACAGAATCAGTTTTCCACAGGGAGCCAATGGACTTCCCTTAACCGATGGGAAGTAGAACTCCTGCAAGGAAGTTTAAGCACTAGCCAAACAGCATTGTGGACAACCTGAATTTTCGTAATTAAATATCAGGGAATACCCTAATGAAGACTGTTGCAGTAATCAGTCCTGGAAGTGATCATGGCATGGGCCACATTCTCTCTAGCCAATAAAGGGAGAAACTCTAAAAGCTGTTTTGGTGATTTGATCAATGAGATGCAGGTTCCCAACACTGCAGAAACGTGACGGTGGAAAGATAAGTCATTGCAGAATTTAACCTTCAAATTTCTAGCAACATCCCTGGGGGGGAGGCCTAATAAGTCTATCTGGCCACAACAAAAGGGCAGAGAACTGATTAATATTTTCAAAGTGAAGGATTTCAGTTTTCCCCATTTCACAATTCAGATAGTTACAAATCATCCATCTAATGACTTTGGTGAGGCAGTTCTTAAATGTTAATTTGGAACCAGGAATGGAAACAGAAATGGTGAAGTTTGGGTAAATAGGGAGGTTGTATGGTGTGGGAGGGTTTTGAGGTCTGGGAGTAATTGGGGGTATGTGATGATTTATGTAGATGGGAGAGTTTTGGGGTATGTGAGGATTTATGTTAATGGTAAGGGAGGATGTAGGTATGTGGAAGGGTTTGGAGATGGGAGGACATACATGCAGGGGAGGGCTTGGGGACAGGAAGAGGAAGGAGCAGTGGAGGGTTTAGGGATATGGGAGAATGTAGGTGTAGTACTAGGGGTATGGGAGGATGTAGAACCAGTCAAGGGTTTGGGGAAACTAGTAGATATAGGTACAGGGGAGGGTTCGCTGGTATGGGAGGGGTTGGGAAACTTTGGGGATTTATGAGATTGGGAGGTTTTGGATGTATGGGAAGGTTTGTGTGTATGGGAGGATTAAGGGGCTATGGATGTGGTTGGGGCAGGTGGTATGTTGGTGGGAAGTGTATGCATGGTGTAGGAAGGTGACTATGGACTAGGATTTGTAACTGAATCAGTTGCTTGGATGTGAGCTACTTTGGTAATGTTGGAAGGGGAAAAGAGTAATATTAGCTCATGTGGGGTAAGCACAGGTGTCAGAGGAGGCACGTGAAATAACTAAATTTCTCTATAATGCAGGCATGGCAGATTGGATGCTACCCAGGGTGGTGATGACTTGTGCCAGTTTGTAACTGATAACACAAGAGATGCCAGGGGTAAAGGAGACCCAAGCCAATTTGCATACAAGACTGGGTGTGACTTCTTTCTGAGGGTACCGGAGTGAGTGTGCTGATGGTAGTTCTTGTGGTGGTAGACACAGGAACAGATGAGACATCCTGGGATGTTTTCTCCATCATCACGAGGGGTTTCCCGAGTCAGATGCCAGTCTCTTCCTCCTCAGTGCTGCCAGATCCTTTACACACATCAGGCACAGAGTAGCAAGGACAATAAAATAATGTAGGCATATCAAAAACATACAGTCCAAAATATTTTTAATATAAATTCCATTTAAAGGCCACAAAATAAACATTAAGGTCCTAAAAAGGATTCAGAAATACCGCTTGCTTATTCACAAATGTCAAAGATATTCTAATACCCTTATTTTAAGTATTTGTATTGCTATTACACATATTATTTTTGTGAAGATCTATGTGACATTTGTGACACAGTAACCCAGCAATTATACATAAGGGAAGCTCATAAGTTTATAATTCCTTTTAACTCTGTAGACTTTTCCCGGTATAACCTGGAGTAAAGTGGCTGTGCTGCCCTCTAAAAATGAGTGAGCGCAATAGACGGAAAGCAGAAAAAGAGAAGAGAAGATAAATAGAAAAGGAAAGAGAGAAGTTCACAGAATAATAGTAACAAATAAACGAGCACATCACTCAGACATAGGACAACGAGGTACTGAGACAGAAGAAGGAAAAGAGTAAGGGCAGAAAAGAAATCGAGGAATCACCTCACAGCAGAGTGAGACAAAGGGAAAGACAGTGGCAGGAAGAGACAGGAAAGAAAATACGAATCACTTACCAGGTTTATTCTTCTTCTTCCCACATGTGCTTCCCGAGAGTCCTAGAGGAAAAGGAAAGAAGAAGAAGACGAAGTCCATAAAGTCCTGCCAGAAGGAAAGGCACGGAGAGCACGAATACAACTAGAACACCACCCCCCATTCACAAACCTTTCTATACAGTCAATAAAAGACCACTTACCTATAGATCTGATGAGTACCGAGTGATCATTAGCGGCCATCCTGTAACAGCCACTTTGCGTGGCCCTGTGTGGGTTGATAATCTAGAATAATGCAGCACAGAGCAAAGCACTGCATTACAGTACTCTACCATGGGTTATCCCATGCATCCACCCATAGATTTTGGAGCATTCCCAGATTTACCATTTCTAGTAGACCTGGGAATGTGTCAAAATGCTACACCTCCCCAGGTGAGGTGTAACAAGGAGAAATATGTTTATTTCTCCTTGTTACTTACTTACTTCTGCTGCATTAGCAGCACACATAGAAAGAAGAAAATGTCTCTCAGTATTGTTTTCATACAGGAAGGTGTCCCTTCCTGCACACAAACAATCCTGCTTACAACACAGGCACACTTGCACTATTGTGCCAGGTGTGCCTGCATTGGTGCTAGGCAGCACATTGTGTGCCAGCGCAGGGAAAAGCCAGGAATGTGCCATGTAATGTTAGATATGGCACATTCCTGCCCTTTTCCCATCATGCAGCCCAACAAGGTGACTTGCAGCACTGCATGATTTTTTTAAATATATAAGCCCCTTGGTGTCTTAGTGCAGCAAAAATACTTTATACATTGCCCTAAGGTAAATCCTGTCTGCTCTGTCCCATAGCTACTAGACGGTTGCCCTCTTATACATTTAGGGATTTTGAAGGTCCACCCTAACTAGAGTAGTTATTTTTCCTTTAGTTGGGTGTTAGCAATCCAGCTAATGTTGACATTTCTTGTAATATGCACACTGAAAGTTTAACATTACCGTTCTGACATTATAATTCTGACTTTAATTATTATAGGGCAGATTTAGATTTATGGGGACTATTTGCATACCCCAATGTGACGCATATCCTGTCTGTATTATTACTAGTGCAGAGAATACTAATGCACTTATTGTAAAGTGTATGTGTGATAGGTCACAATGTTAGAGAATAACACATCAGCAAACTAAACTAAAAATGGGTGGCAATATGTATTTCAAAGTATGTTCATTGCATTCAAGTGATTTGATAAGATTATAAATATAGATTAACACACATTTATAATTGGTAATCTCTCACAAATGTGTCAGATGTCCCAACAATATTTTTACTACTGCATTAGATGCTCTTCCACTATGAATAAGGAGGATGGGATATGCATGATTCTTGAATGGAGTATCATTGGCCACAACTCTACCCCAAGCCATAATTCCCAGACTTTGGGACTAATTTAAATGTTAGCAGAGAAATGGGAGGACCATAGGTATGACCTATGTTACCAAGACGATTAAACATACAATACTAAATAAAATAAGCGAAATCATATCCTTAACATGTATTTTGTAACTCTTCAAATGGCCATAACCGTGTAAAGTATGATGAAATCTATCACAAAATTCATGCATATCTCTTCTGTGTTATTTCATTACAAATGCATTATGTGACGGAAGGACACTTCAATATATTACTAGCACATTCAAAGTGAATTATTTTTCGTTTCTGTACATGGCCTGTATGTCACTTTGTGATGGAGTAGGCCTTTTTTTCAAGTGGCTGTTGCCCATTGTGTATTCTGCATAGGTTTTTGAATTTTAAAATGTGAGGAACAGCAAAGGACACAAATGAATACTTGTATGGGCATTTGTATAAGTGCAGTGTGCACATTCTTTGCCTGGCACAATAAAATGATATGAAATAGTATAATCTAATTTATCCCAGCCAAGGCATCACTTGGTTTAGCTAGTGGCATGTCATAAAACGTATATATAATTTGAAAAACATTTACAGTTAAATGTGCTAACATATGTGACATCATGGCTGTCCCCATTGCTTTCACTGTTAGCATTTGTACATGTAATCTATACTTATCTAGAAGAGTGGACATCCAGGACCTCTACAATGTTCTACTGTTGCTGACAGTTACACACTATGGGCCAGATGTACAAATTTTCAATTTGTGACATGCAAATAGCGATTAAGTAGAAATAGCTTTTCGCACATTGCAAATAGGTATGTACAAAGCCTGCTATTTCCTAATAGTGATTTCTACGGCTTCCCAATCGCTATCAGGAAATCTATATTTAAGAAATCACTAAATCGTGATTTCCTTATAGGAAATTGCAATTTAGGAAAAGGAGGACCAAATGCAGCTGTAGGAGGTTTGATGATGTCAGAGCCCAAGTGATGGATGATAACAGGGTGTGGCCACCAGCTAGAGGCCTAACACACCTTCTGGGAGCAGGGAGTGGCCCTGAAACACTGCAGCCAGCACAGGAGGGCATCAGCACACCACACCATGGATGTACAGGATGGGAAGGAAGTTGGGAGCAGCAGTAAAAGAAAAATGAAGTTCATGGAGAGGGAGCTAGAGGTTCTAACAGATGAGTGTGTGGGAAATATGGGCCAGCTAGTTGGGAAGGCCTCCTTCTCAGCCCCTGAGGCCCAGAAGACCACTATCTGGAAAGATATACTGGAGAAGGTCAATTCCTTGGGGGTGACGCAGAGGACCATTCTTGAAATACGGAAGCAGTGGTATGACCTGCGCTCCCAAACCAAGGAGAAGCTGGCCATCAGGATAGCAGTGTGACGTGGGTCTGGAGGAGGAACATCAAGACTCCCCCGACTGCCATGGAGATGGTGTTTGAGGGGATCCTCGAACCAGAGAGTGTCACAGGTGTTGGGAAAATTGACACCTCCATTCCAGCAGGCACCAGCCATGGTAAGTCATCTACCCTTATGTCCCATTCTGGCCATGATGTTAGGCAATCCACATCACATACATCACAGCATGAAATACTCCATTGAGGTGCTTGGCCCACCCAGGCAATGCATCATGGGAGTTGTAATGCACTTTGTCAGCATGCTGTACTGAATACTGATGACAACACCGAACAAATGTGCACATCACTAACATGTCATACACACATGTAGCAGAGTCACAACATTACAGTGCCAAAACATATACCATTTATTGACAAAACGTATGTAAAAATATTTTCCACAGATCACAGCCCGGATGTCTTTGCACCTGTGACAGATAAAGGGGATACTTGGAGTGACGTCATCCCAGAACCTCCCACACCACCATCACCTCCACCCCACACATCTACACCAACAGGCAGGAGAGCCACCACCTCCCCACTGCCCACTTCTTTTGATGACAGCAATGTCAACGAGTCCAATGTGAGGGACCACAGAGTCCAGGTCTCTGATAAGGTGCACTGAGACCATGCCAACCGTGGAAGATACACTGTCTGTCAATGGTGGCCTGAAGAGGTCCATCCTAAGTATACAGTGCCTGCAGAGCAAAAAGATCGGCTCCATTAATAGGGAGCTGCAGCACTTGACAAAGTTAGTTGAGAAGGGGTAGGAGCGCAGCCAATCTGCTAGGGAGCGTGAGCACAGGGTGCAGCGGATGCACCACAGGCAGTACATTGCATGCATGGACACCTTCACCAGGTCCATCAACCACCTGGCAATTGCCACAGCAAGCCTGGCTTGGTGTACAGTCAATATTCAGACTTACAAGTCCCACTGCTGCCAGGATGTTTCTTGTTGGCTGGTGCAGGTCACAACTGCCTTGGAGAACATTCAAACGCAGAACCTGTGCCACCCCTACACCCCTACTACCTGAGAGTAAAGAGGGATCCAGAGTCAGTAGTGTTCCTGCACAGGAGGCTTGCACAACTAGATATACTCACCACCATCCCTCTGGGTCTGACACGGCATCTGTTCCACTACCCAGTGCAGCAGAAAAACAACCCAACCCAAGGAAAAGCTAAAATTGACTCCCTCATAACTAGGTGTTCTGTGTTGCCTTTGTTTTTTGGCACATATTTTGCCCATTGACATGTATTTTTATTCAGTTGTGGTAGCCGCCTGAATAAAAAGTTCTCACTCTGCTGTGCACAAAGCACTACCCCATGTATGATGTCATGTTATCTCTTACCGCAGAAATAGTTATTTGTTTTCTCTGTGCATCATGCACATCCCTCATCCGCATGGGTACCCTCCTGCTGTCCCCATAGTGGCTGTAAGTCATCGTCTGAGTCATCGTCATGGCCAGGCTCAATGTTGACATTGTGCAGTCCCCTCCTCATTGCAATGTTGTGCAGGATTGCACAGGTCGTATGTGTGTGTGATATGTAGAGAAGTGCCCCACTGGTCTTGTGGATGATGCAGAAGCTGGACTTTAAGATGCCTAATGTTCACTCAATGAGTGAGCATGTTGTCTTGTGTGCCCTGTTGTACAGTATCGCACTTGGTATTCTCTGGGCAAGTAAGGTGTGAGGATCCAGGGTCACAAGGCATATGCACTGTCACCTTAAGAGCATTAGAGGGGAAACCGATAGATCACATCTCAC
This sequence comes from Pleurodeles waltl, assembly GCF_031143425.1. Taxonomy (NCBI): domain Eukaryota; kingdom Metazoa; phylum Chordata; class Amphibia; order Caudata; family Salamandridae; genus Pleurodeles; species Pleurodeles waltl. The sequence continues at coordinate 787,685,956 of NC_090439.1, read as the reverse complement.
TTACACTTTTGGCCCGTGGATTAATTTAGTTTGAGATTCTCTTACCTAGCAGGAACCTATCTCCGAATTCCCCCTGTGCCTGTTCTGTATTCCACTGTGGGGGAACATGAAGGAGTTGTTTGTGCTGCCTGGGTATTGGGCCACAAGGTCAGTGATGACACAGGAGGCATCACACACCACCTGCACATTCACTGAGTGTGTGCTCTTCCTGTTCCTATAGAAGTATTCAGCAGCTGAAAGGGGGCTTATGGCAATATGTTTGCCATCGACACAGCCAAGGACATTGGAGCACTGTGCTACACTGTAGAAATTCATTTTTGTCTGCTGCAATGATTGGGGATTTTGGGGAAATATATGTATTGGTGTAGCTTTCCAACCATTACATCCAGGAACTTGTGGAAGAATCTGAAAAAGGCGCTTTGTGACACCCCCGCCCACTGCTATGACTGTCTAGTAACTCCTCAATTCTAGGAGGTATAGGCAACACAATTCCTGCACATTGGGAGCTATGGCGTTGCTCCCACGTGTTGGGCCATGTATTTGGGTTCGCAATTCAGCTATCAAATCAAGTATGACCTGACTATTCAGGCTGTACTTGTCTACGATCTCCTCCTCTGTTTGGTAAAACAGGGCGAACCTCACCCTAAATATCCTCTCCTGTCTCCCTCTCCTCCTGTCCCTTACAGCCAGAATCCTCATCCTCGTCCTTGCCAGGATGTATAATGCTGCCATTGTGAAAGAACTAGATGCATTTGGGAGTCTTTTTTATAGTTTGCACATGGTTTGTACCGGTACTGAGTCAGTGGTAATTGCATTTCTTAAAAGGCAATTTTGCAACTACGCGCAATTAGGAAATCCTTTGTGCATGCTTTTGTGATTTGCAAGTAGGAAACAGCAAATTTGCGATTTCCTATTTTGCGCATTTTCAAAATGCAATTTCTGCTGGTTAGGAATCACATTTTGCAACCGCGTTTTAGGCACTACCGAATGTCAGTTTTACATTTCGTAATGGCCTGAAATAGTGATTTGGTCTGTTAAGAAAAGCAAAATAGTTTTGTACATCTGGCCCTATAAGTTGTAGCTGTACATGAATTTTACACAATTTGCTATATCCTATGTTTAATTCTTTATTAATGGGACTGGACAATAAAAAAAAGTATATGCACTATAAAAAAAAATTGAAATATTTATTTGAACATGCATTGGCTTGTACTCCTTAAAATCGGGCAGTGGCACAAGACACTACGCTTTTTAGAGTCATTGTAGGCTCAACAAGCCTAGTTAGTCATATATTAAGTGCTCTAACTCAAAATTATATTTAAATTGCGAGATAATGCTTCACAATGTCCTTTTGATAATTTATGGAATCATTTATATCAAATAAAATGTCTGATACCAATATGAAGCATTACATATGGTTTGTGAAGTTACACACGTGAATCTTTGACAAATCAGAAATATTTATGGTAGGCCTTTTAATGTGTGGAGCTTACCTGACTGCCTTCTGAATCAGACAGCTGGGTGTAGTTGGTTAAGGCTCCCTCTGCAAGGATTTTGAGTTCTACCTCAGTGAAGTTGGGATCCCTGTCCTTTGTACCCTCTGCCATGGTTGGTTCCAGAAGAAGAAAAAGCATAAACTGGTAATGTTAGCCGCAACACTTGAGGGTCAGGAGGCAAGTGATAAAATCGACCCCAGAATATGTGTACGCCAATGTGATGGAAAATATGTCAAAGGACTCTTACAGGACAGTGTATTCAATGAATCATGTTCCGTTTAAAATAAAGTGGGATGTCGGATGCCCACAAAGGTAGATACAGATTTCACTTACTAGTCCGTCGTCTATGGTGGATATGTTAGTTATCTCCCAAGTTCCGTCTGTCAGCGTAAACCTACATTGTCAGGCTTGGTTCTGCTTCACAAATTGGCAGACTGGTATTTCAAATTAGCTGGAGGCATCCATCATCTGTGACATTCATTTTGTCAAAATCAATTACAACATCTCCCATACACAAGATATAGATGAACTGTCCATGATGTAAGGTATTGACAGATTTAAACCACAATAAATATTTAAAATAAATATGACCAAATAGCTGTCCTAATATTATTGTTTATAAACCAATACTGTTACACTGTTACATAATATAAATGCAGAATACTAGTTGAATTCTATCCAAAATGTATATGCTACGCTAGAGTTACTCTAACGTTTATTTAAGTTGTTTCCAAAACTGAATATAAAAACTTTGCAACATATTATATGGCTTCATGTTGAATCTTATGTTTTATGTATTTCTTTAAATAACCATCATCTGTCTGTAAACCAAACATTTGCACTTGAATTTAGCTGGAATGTGCAAACACCACTACATGGGAGAAGATTCAGAAGGCTGTGTCATGAAGCAGTTTCTGATCTGGAAACTATGCAGGAAAATAAAGAATAAAGAATTCCTGAAAATTATGGTTAGTGCTCTAGAAAGCTAAAATGAGGACAGGCAGGTATCGGGGCAGTGGCAGCACAACGGACTGTGACGGGCAGGAGGTGAGGTGCAGGGGTATGTTCAACTGACAACTGAGGGCAGAGGGGAGGGGACAGGAGCAGCAAGCTAAAAATGGGGTTCAGACCGACATGGGCAGTGGCAGCACAGTGCACCACGGAGGTCAGGGAGGAGGGGCAGAGAGGGCAGAGGCATGCACACAGAAAATGGACAGCGGGGGAAGTGGGAAACAACCTAACCACGTAGGACAGGTTGGCATTACCAGGGGCAGCAAGCTGACCATGAAGGATATTTGGGGGGGGAGAGAAAGACAGAGAGCAGGGGGAAAAGGGGATTGGGGCAGAGGAGGTAAAGTGACCCCGGAGGGCAGGTGGGAGGAGTTTGGGGTTATGAGCAGCAGAATGACCATTCAGAGTAGGCCGGCATGGGATATGGAAGCACACCAGACCATGAAGGAAGGGGGCAGGGGCACTCACACAGAGAACAGAGGGCAGGAGGAAGAGGCCTGGGGCAGGAATAGCAGGTTGCCCACGGGAGAGTGGGTGGGAGGGGTCAGGGCCGCACAGATGGGGAACAGAGAGCCGATGGGAGGGAAGTAGGGGCAGCAAGCTGAACATAGAAAGTAGGACAGCATAGGTATGGAAAGCACAACAGATCATTAAGGGCAGGACAGAGGGGTCAGTGACACACAGGCAGAGAAAGAAGGGCAGGCAGGAGAGGGGCAGAGGCAGCATGCTCACCCCAAAGGGCAGGCTGCTGCGGATTGGCCACTCCGAAGGGGTATGCACATGGGACAACCACTTCTGCTTGGGATGGTGGCTGCATATTTTTTTTTTTAAAGCATTACACTGAAAGAAGACAGAAGTTAAAGGGACAATAGAGTTTATAGGTTCTGAAAAGGTCTGCAAGCTAACATTTACAAACCAAAAACATTGAAATTCACCAGCTGTAGTTCAATAAACTAACTATAACATGAGGCCTGCCATGCACTGCTTATGATCTCAAATATTACATTACTCGTTACATCAGTCGTTACATTACTGATGACATCGCTGTTGTCATAATTGATGACATCACTTTTTTAAGTCACAGCCACAATACCAGTTTTGACGGAGCACTCACCATACGAGATGATGCAGCTATGCTGGAACCCATCTTGCTTCTTTGTGTATTTCTGTCACTTGTGAAGAATCTTCCTTAGGAACCTGTCCTCCAGTGGGTTTTCTGTGTGATCCCCACCCTATAATCTCCATACCATGGTTTCGTCAGTCAAGATTCATCATGAGAGGTGTGCCTTCATGATCACCAAATAAAAAAATGCACAGGGCTCTGTGTGTCATTGTGATACACACACCAATTTTACATTTGTGATACATAAACACCACATTGTATAAAACTGTATTTCTTAATGCAGTCCTGTCAGCGTCTTCAGTTGAGACACACCAGTGGAAGCACACCCTCAATATAACCTAATAAAAACAGGCAGAGGACTCTGTGTATCACAGTGATTCACACACCTTATTTATAGCGGTGACCCACACACACACACACCATTGTATAAAACTATATTTAACAATCCAGCACTTCCCAGTACCACTCAACATAGTCTAGAGTTCTGTGTGACTTGGTGATGCACACACCAACCAAACAGTGGTGACACACACAACTCCTCCTACAACATTAACTCCTATTCCCACATTATTATACATATAGTCATAGTTTGTACATATTCTTTAATTATACATAATTTAAGCACATTTGTGCAAAATATTGTATTGATTTTGTGGAAGTTGTACCTTTATACATATTTGCTTACATTTTTCACATTATGGCAGCAGCAGGCATGAGACAACGAGCTCCATTTTTAAATGGACTTGGTGAGTCACATGTTCGATGGAAATAAAGGGGCAAGTCATTTGATTCATAATTAATGGCAATTGGAGGAGAAACAATTAGAACTGCAAGGAAGCAACACGTTATTACAAAACCTAGGTATTCAATGGAGAAAATGATATAAGATGCGTAAGACCACAAGAGATACAAGATGATTACCTAGATGCATACTTTCAAGAAATTAGTGGATCAGTTTGGTGAAAAGATTAACGTTGTATTAGAAAGGAATACATTTTCAATAGAGCACATGGTAAAAATGAAACCCTCATCAGGGGCACTTGAATCATACGATTCAGAGGATGGAGTGTTTTCCGCATAAAATATGGATTTGCCGTATTTGACCATCCATCGACTGCTGCATAGTCTTCAAATTTTAACAAAGAAAGCTCAGGTGGATCAAAAGTTACTAAAAACATAGTGACAGGTTCCTGTGCACTAAAAGGCTATTTGCAAAGGTTTACTTGGTCATCTTTCAGTTGTGTATTGCAGTATATGGGTGTTAAAGTGGTGCCAATGAAGGGACCCGCGGAGAGAGAGACACAGTCTAGTCTCTCCGCGGGTGGATTCGGGACAGGGGAAGTGGCGCGCAAGGCGCCCGATTGGGTAGAAGGTAAGTTGGGGCGGGGATTAGGACAGGTTTATAAGGGGGGTGGAGGGTGGGGTCGGCCCTTTTTCACGCCGACTTAGGTGAGGGAGGGTCGTTTTATTAAAGTGACCACCCACCCACCCAGCTTCGGAAGGGGGAGGAAGGGTTTTTAGTAAGGCAGGTTAGTTAGGGCAGGTAGGGGGGGTTAACAGTCATTTAGGACAGGTGAGTTGAGAGAGGTAGCAGGAGATGGGGGAGGGTGGAGAGCCAGGTGCGGGCTTGTCCACCCTTCCAGGGGGAAAACAAGGAGGTGAAGCATCAGAGCGGGGAGGGGTAGGCTACAAGCAGGGAAGGCATGGGCGGAATAGGAGAGCATATACGGCAGGAAAATTGAAGGGAGACATTTCAGGAGAAAATGAAGGCAAGGGAGTTGTAAAAGTTAAAGTCTGCTGTAAAAGATATACAGTTAAGTGTTTTGAAGTATTGTTGTGTATAAATCCTGTTCTAATAAAATGACCTTTTACACCAACAAGAGTGTCACGTATGTATGTCTCGATAGTCTTTGTCCAGGTAGTGCTAATATGTGTAAAAATGGCAAAATAAGAAGTAACGCTACCACAAAATGTGCTGTATTATGTCATGTAACTTGCGTTTCTTGCCTTGTAGTTAACCCTACCACATAATTTGGTCCTCCTCCTGCTGCTTAATTACTGTGGTCCTGGCCATAACCAATTATATTGCTGTTCTCAGGGGTTTTGTCCAATCTATGTGATTTTGGCACTCTAACAGACTGTCTTATTAGAGACCAATTGGTAAGATGTACCAACAACCCTCATACTCAGGAGGAATTGTTGGCCACAAATCACAACCTTCAAGAATCTAAATTGCCAAAGCTATTGAACACATATCAATATGTATTATAAAATAATGAAAACTCCTGTAAATGAAGTCAAGGAAACATGCGAAAAAAGAACATAAAAGTAACTATAACTCCCGCCCTAAAGTAACTATAACTCATGCTCCCGCCATTCTCAGTTTTGTCATCAATGATGTAAGTTCAGTTGTCATCAGTAATTCCATCAATGATGTCACGGAATGTGTCTTAAGTGTTGTAATATGTGAGGTCAGAAGCAGTGCATGGCGAGGGTGTGAGTTTTAGTTACTTTAGAGAATTAGTTATGGTTACCTGAGATAACTATAACCAGGGGCACTGTAATTATGCAGCAGGGGACGGCCAAATTATGTGGCAGTGTGTAATACATTATGTGGTAACAAGAGGCAAATTATGCAGTATAATGCAGCACATTTTGTGATAGTATTATTTCATTAATTTGTCATTTTCAAACTTGTTAAGAATGTATGGGCATTGGTTGCACCTCATTATTACCAGTTTAATGCCCAAATATAGAAGTAAGCAAATAAAATATAACTAGTAAGTCCTTGCAAAGAGACTTCCACTGCAAGGCAACACGTATTGCTGCATTTTTTGTAACTTTTGAAACGTTTTTGTTAAAATCTGCAAATTATGCAGCACATGATGAATAGTGTGCCAAATGAGGCAAACCCATAACGATGAAATATTCACTGCAGCCACACAATGACATAATTCCAGTGGCCATAACTTTAACTGGTGAATTTCAGTGGTTTGTTGTGTCTAAAACATTACGTTGACACTGACATTTTCACCTAACTATAATGTTACTTTAACCTTCGCATTTTTCAGTGAATTTCAATTTTTTTAAAATGTGGACTACAATATAATTCCCGAATATAACTTCACTTTAACCTTTGTTTTTTCAGGTAATTTTGAGTTTTTTTTGGGTAGAGTAATATTTTATTACCTCACGTAAAAGCCAACCTCACACCATGCAATGCCTTCCGTGTCATGGGGCTGGCAGCAGGGCTTGGCCTGCAGCCAGGCCCTGCGTACAAACCCACAGGCAGTCAAAGTCAAGTTTATTGTCTCATTAAATAAAATCATTACAATTGTAAGACAAGTGATGAAACCAATCTCATAAACATTACACATATATGAACATCCAGGATTAGCATAATAAAGTCATTCTCAAGAAAGAATAAGAAGGTGTTTATTCTGCATTGCCTGTCCTTTAGCTTCTAGACTGTATGGTGCATTTACATGGGTACTGCTACGTTCAGCTCAAATTGTGTGGGGCAATAACTGGAAAGTAATTAGCATTGTCTATTGTCTGATTAATGAAAACCATCACTTTTAAACATTGATAAAATATTCTTGTGACAATTACCAATTTGTGATCATTGAAAATCGGGCTTAAGCGATGGTTCTTGAACCTGTACTAAAAGGGGTGCTAAAGTGCTTGGTGGTGATTATCTCCCATTTGACCTCTGATCCCCTACCATGTGATGGCCAGTTTAAGTAGCATGCCACTATATGGCTAGATATGCCTCCCAGAGTAAAACAGATCATTTATCTGATTTATAAGACTTTATAATGTACCTGCATGTCCCTTCAGTTAAAACTGGTTTTGAAACGTCCTAGCGTACTCTGGTAGCATTATTCATGAATTACCATTTGAGTTGAAGATTGGGGAGCACTGGCAAGTCCAGATAGCATTGATGCCTGAAACTTGAGGAATTTGAAGTTTAGCTGTGGATCACCAGGGTTGAAATATGCTACAAAGGCTTCCCTGCAAGTCCAAATGGTTCTGTCATTAAAGCTTCTCTTCAGGAATTTCTGCCTAAGGTTCCGCAGCTGAGGGCAGATACAAATAACATGAATAAGGTCTCCCTCCTGACTATTGCAATGCAGGGTTAAGCCAAGGCGCTTCCATGCTGGTATGTTCGCCAAAGTCAGTATGCCACCCAGATGCTGATCCATCAATCTATTGTTCAAATGCACGGCGTATGGAATTGAATGGTACGGGGCTAGATCCAATGAGGTGTAGTGCTTTATGACCATCCATGCATGAGACTGTGCACTAAATGTGATTATATCTTCAATAAAGAACATTCATTTTGTAGCACTATTGGTTCCCTTGTTAAAGAAATCATATGTTGCACCAGTCCCCCATAGTCTTTCAAACTCAGTAGATTGATGGAAGTGCACAAATAATTATAATACACCGATAGCTGATCGTTTTGGAGGGCTGACCAAAGCACACTATTCAAGATAGCTTGGGCATGGCTGATCTTGTACCAGGTCTTAATTGATATGGCTCTTCTGGCCAGGTCTTGTCTCTTTAAACTAAATTATAGGTGAAGTTGGGCTGGAGATGTGTGTCGAGGTAGATTGAAAACTCGCTCAAATGCATTAATTTGGATTCTGTCAATAGTTGGAGCGTCCAGCCCTCACAGGGCCACACTGGCCTTGATGAGAGTTGGTAGTAATTTTGAGGCGATGACTGCTACAAGTGGGTTGTAGGACGGCCCATCTAATAGTGAAAGCATATGATGTATAACTTCTGCTGCATGAAAGACCCTTGAGTATCAAAGCATATACCCAAGTCCTTGTAGTGCAATAATGATTCTAGCTGGATATCATTTAAATACAAATGCGGAGCAGGGCTTGATCGAATGCCAAGTAGCAATGATTTTGTCTTGTTCACATTGATCTCCAGGTGATTATACCTTGTATAACTGGTGAGTGAATTCAGCAGTTTTTAAAGACCCACCTTATGATAGCATTTGATAAGTGAGTAAGGTGAAGAGGAACCAGACGAGGAGAATGAGAGTTTTCTGCATCTAGGATTGGTGTAAGGTTGAACATAAAAAGATTGCATAGTTGTGGGGCTAGCACACAGCCCTGTTTTAAACCTTGATGTGTTGGAAATTTTCGGGACAGCCGCATGCCATCGCCAATTTTTATCTGAATTCACGTGTTTGTGTACAACAAAGTTTTCGCCTTCAGTAGTGAGTCCGGTAAACCCCAGGATGTCAATTTGTTCTAGAGCAGCTCTCTACTGACACCGTTGAAAGCGGCTATAAAATCATTGAAGCCAAGATGTAAGTTCTTCCTCCGGTGTTTACATTGTTCAGCCAGGAAGAGGGAAGCTAGGATATTGGTTGTTGTGCTGACTCCTTTCCTGACACCAGTTTGATTAGGAGGAATTATATTGTTTTTAATGGACCACTCTTTTAAGTCGGCTAGAAAACTCCTGCGGGTGGTGCGCTGATTATATGATGTGACAGTATAAAGGGTGCCATTTTAAGTAATTCAAACTTACTGACTTTGTGAAGGGTCACAACACCAAAATATAATAAGTGTGCCTGTTAGCTTTAAGAAGGGGTTCAGCATATCAATGTGTTTAAAGCGCACCTATTGTCTTTCTCAAAAACAAAATCACCAATAATGATAACAAAGAATATGTTTCATTAATTCACAGAGGACAATGTTTAATAAAAAGGATTGTGTCATGAAAATATTTAATAAAGTTTAATTAAAGAAAACCTCATAACTTTTAGTCCTGTTGTTAACAGTTTTTGGGCTACAGAATTCAGCTATAGAACCAACCACAAAGGGGGCACTGCACTCAAGCTGAAGAGCATAGAGTTCCATCTAGGAGTGCTTTAAAAATAAGGTAAGCTCTCTTAGGGCCTGATTACGACCTTGGCAGATGGGATACTCCATCGCAAATGTGAAGGATATTCTGTCCGCCGTATTACAAGCTTCACTATATCCTATGGAACTTGTAAAATGGTGGGCGGGATATCTGTCACGTTTGTGACAGATATCTCATCCTCAAAGGTCGTAATCAGGCCCTTAGTGTCATTGATATAATGGCTCAGGAGACTTAGGTGGTCATTACAACCCTGGCGGTCGGTGTAAAAGCGGCGGTAAGACCGTCAACAGGCCAGCAGTAAAAAAAATTGAATTACGACCGTGGCGGAAACCGCCAACAAAGACAGCCACTTTAACTGCCACTTAGACTGCCACGGCGGTACAAACAAATAGCGCGGCGGTCACCGCCAACAGACAGGCGGGAGACAATGTACCGCCCACAGTATCACAACCTACCAATCCGCACCTTTACCGGGGCAGATTCACTGTGAACAAAAACACAGCGGAAACTGGACATCGAAGGGAAAACACTCACCTCTACACACCCCACGAGGAACCAGGACGCCATGGAACCAGAGTTTCACATTTTTCCAGCCTTTATCTTCTTGCTCCTCTACCAGGAGCACGAATGCCGGTGGCGAAGTCCACGGTGAGTACTGCACCTACGACACAGGGGAGGGGGGAGGAAAAACAGGGACACACACACGCAACACCCCCACCCCCACCCTCACACACGACAACACACACACTAATACATATTGATACATTACAGTTACACCCCCCAACACCCTGGAAGAAGGCAAAGACAAAAGGAAATGAGTGTAACCATTGTAATATATTACAATCCAGTACACAAAAATATATATATACTATAAACAAATATATACACCAAGAATAGAAGTCCAGGTATTGCTCCATTTAAGTCCGTGGAACACTGGGCCCACACTGCATGGTCGAGGCCCACACAAGGTACCCGAACATGATGGAGAGAACACTGCAGGGGCATCAGATAGAAATAAAACAGGCACCTCAGGGGGAAGGGAAAGGTGCTTGCATTCCTGTGTGGGACCTTGTGTGATGATGGTTTAAGGGGGTGTATGGGTATGTGCCGTGGCCATGCATTGGTGATGGGTGTCCAGGCTTTGGTATTGCATGCAGTGCTTGGTGTTGGGATGTGTGGTTTGGGATAGTGGGACATGTGTGAGGAGTTGGAATGATAGGGGTGAGGGCAAGGGCGGGGGTATGTGATAGCATGCAGGTAGGGTGGGGGATAAGGTAGTTAAGGTTTGACTTACCAGAGTCCATTCCTCCAGCTACTCCTTTGAGGCCCTCAGGATGCAGAATCGCCAAGACTTGCTCCTCCCATGTTGTTAGTTGTGGGGGAGGAGATGGGGATCCGCCGCCAGTCCTCTGTACCGCAAGGTGGTGTCTGGATACCACGGAACGCACCTTCCCGTAGGTCGTTCCACCTCTTCCTGATGTCATCCCTATTTCTTGGGTGCTGTCCCACTGCGTTGACCCTGTCCACTATTCTGCGCCATAGCTCCATCTTCCTAGCTATGGAGGTGTGCTGCACCTGTGATCCGAATAGCTGTGGCTCTACCCGGATGATTTCCTCCACCATGACCCTGAGCTCCTCCTCAGAGAAAACCTGGGGTGTCTTTGCTGTTCCATGAGGTGGTGTGGATGATGTGTGGAGAAATTGTGTTGTGATAAGTGGGGTGATATTTAGTGGTGTGTTGTGTGGGGTGCGTGGATGTTATGTGGGTGATGATGTTGTGTGCCTGTGGATGCTTGGTTGTAGATTGTAAGATTGGAGTGTCTCTCTCTGGCCTTCTTTCGGGATTTTTGTCGTAGGGGCTTGTGGGTGATGTGGGTGTGTGTTTTATATTGTACTGGGTGTGTGGGAGTGGTGTGTGTGTGTGTATCACGTGTGTGTATTTTGAATTGTCCAATGTGGATGTGTTTTGTAAATGTGTGTGTATTTTGAGCGTGGCGGTGTGTACCGCCAATGGAATACTGCGGTTGAAAGACCGCCGCGTGGATTCGTGGGTCGTGATAGTGTGGGCGTATTCCTGTTGGCGTGACGGTGGAGGTTTTGTTTATCACTGACCTTTGGTGTGGCGGACTTGTGTGGGTGTCTGAATTTTGGCACATTCCGAGGTGTGGTTCATAATGGCCGTGGCGGAATTCTGCGGCCGCGGCGGTGTGTTGGCGGTCTTCTGCACGGCGGTAAGCGCCTTTTACAGCCAATGTTGTAATGACCCCCTTACTGTTTTTTTAATGTTGCTGCACTTCTGGCAGCCCCCTACAACATTAAAAAAATGTTTGATGGTGCCCCTGGCTCTTGTAGGGGCACCACCAACACAATAATATTTGTTAAAGAAAAGTCCTAGGGCATTATGGGATGCTCTTTGCCAGATTAGTGAATGATAAATGAGCAGCTTTTGCTGCTCATTTATTATTCACTTTTACATTTTTTGGGGGGCCGTCCTGGTGCCCGCTCTGGACACCCACTTCTTTCTTTGTGGTTAGGGGCCAGCGGGGAAGCCTCAGGCCCCTGTGGCACCAGACAGCTCCCTAGCCAGCACTCATCATGGGTGCCCTTAGAAGCCGCATTTTTTATTAAGAAGATGCCCCCACAGTGCCCACAGTTCATTTTTTACTTGGGTGCCATTGCAAGAGACCCTGGACCTCCATGCCACAGCCGGCTCCCCTTCCGGGAGCCAGAAATGTTTCAATTTTTATGTGGGTGTCCTACTGCTCACCCAGGACACCCACAATGGAGACCAGATGCAGGCTGAAGGGGGAGCCCTAGGTCCCCTGCAATGCAGGCCAGTTCCCGACAGCTGGGGGAGATCCAGGTTCTCTTAGCTCCTGCCTTTTCTCCTGCCTGGGCAGAAGCCAAGCCTACCCTGGGTTGTGGGGTGCTATTTCTTTTTTTTAAATGGTGACGTCATTTTCTTTTTCACCACATCCCCACCAGAGTACTGCAGGATCACAGCAAAAAAAAAAACAATTTTGGGGGCAAGATATCCCTACCCTGCACTCTTATACCTTATTTTATACTCATTTTAAGGACAGGGGACAAAGTCTGAAGAGTCCTGTAATGGCCACCACAACATTTCTGTTCATGTTGCAGCCAGTCATTCAGAGCGCCTACTCCTGAGTGAGATGGCCCAAGGGTAAAAGCCCCCTAGGCCAATCAGAACATTCTATTTTTTTACATTGTGCTCCCAGGACACTTAAGACAGTCCCATGAACCACCCAGATATACAAACGTTTTTAAACCTTAATTTCTCAAAAACTACTAAAGTGATTTCACCAAATCACCCCCCAAAAAAAATCTTGACCAAGATCTATCTTCCTGCAAATGTTGGTGCACTTTCATTCAGGAATTCTTAGGATATTGCATTCCAAAGAAGTCCACGGAAAATACATGGGGAACTTTGGCATTAGGACCGAATGTATGATGGAACAATCAATCCTGGAACTACGCATGCCTAAACAACGTAGTTATGCCTAGTAAAGGCATGTGTGGGACGGCATGCGTGGTTCCAGCATGTGACCCCCCACCTGCCCTAACGCCCAGAAGTACCCTACCCCTAAAACTAAAACTAACCCGACTGCCCACCCCCACCCCTAAAAACTAAAACTACCCGACCCCTGCTCCTAAAGCTAAAATTACCATGACCCCAAACCAAGGCCCCAAAAACTACCCTCACCCCACACCCCACTCTTAAAACTACCCCGACCCCCACCCCAATACTAAAACAACCCAACCCCCACCCCTAAAAACAAAACTACCCTGATCTCCCATCCCTAAAAACTAGAACTACCCTGAGCCCCCACCCCGCCCCTGAAACTTAAACTACCCGACCTCCCCAACTCTCCCCTAAAACTAAAACAACCCCGATCCCCCACCCCGTCCCTAAAAACTAAAACAACCCCTCACCGTCACCCCTAAAACTAAAACTACCTGGACCCCCACCCCTAAACTAAAACTACTCTGACACCCCACCCCACCCCTAAAACTAAAACTACCCCAAACTCCCACCCCACCCCTAAAAACAAGCCTACCATATCCCCCCACGCCACCCCTAAAAAACAGAACTACCCCATCCCGACCCTTAAAAACCAGAACTACCCTGACCCCCACCCCTCCCCTAAAAACCAAACTACCCACACCCCTAAAAACTACCCCCCAACCTTGCCCCAGCCCCACTTACCTGACTGCATCCTCTCCTGATGCTGACTCCCTTTTTCTGTGCCTTAACCACGCATGTGCGTTATTCAGCACGTGCGTGGGTAAGGCACAGAAAAATGAAGTCATTGTTCACGCAAGCCTTGTTCTGCTTGTGTTGCTCATGACTTTGTTGTTCCGGGGTCATGCTTCTGGACGTTTCCCATTGGGACCCCTTGTTTCACGGTTTACGTTTCAAAGATCACACAAAACTTTCCAGAAAGGAGCTCAGTTGGATGAACTTTATTTGGAAAGTGTTCAGGAAGATTTGTCAAATCGCTTCCTAGTTTTTAGCAAAGCAATAAATGGCCTCCTATGGAAAAGCAGACCTAGCTATAACTGCCCAGTGATAGTATATATATATCAAGTATGTATGCATATATATTAGCACCATTGAGGTAACTGCACTAAACTTTCCCAAAAAAGTTCTTCCACCTCACCTCCTTCTGGAAACTTTTGAGGTGTTCTCTGAAGTAGCGAGACAAGAGAAAGGAGGTTCAAACCCACAATATTAATTTCTCATTTTAATTTCCATAAGAAATGTTGGGAAACAATACAGGAAAAAAACACTCAACACAATTATATCAACTGTGGCAGAAATGTAAAACTTTACCCAGAGTGTGTGTTTTTTGTTATTTAGTGTAAATTGTTAAAACTTTGCTTTTAACGAGGAGTTCGGATTGGAGATGAAGAGGTTAAAAGATTAGGCATATCTGAAATGCTGATATCCATATATGCTCTAATTAAGATTAGTCAATCCAGATTGTCTGAAAAACAGCATGAACAATATGTTGTGGCAGCACTTACAGCACTGAGTGACATGGTCCCTGCATCCTGAATTTAATTTAAAAGATGAGGTGGCATGTGAAGGAGGTCAGAAAGGGACCCACCCTTGACTGACTGGCTACATCATGGACAGGTGGTGGGTCATGCAAGGAAGCCTTTAAGAGCACCAGTGCAGGGGAAGACAGCAGCAGCACACCAATGCTAGCGTGTGATTGAATGTTTAGCAGCTGAATTACAGACAATCTGGGTGATGGAGGACATTACTTCCACGTCCTAATAGACTACCATCTGGCGAATGTAGAGATGACTGCCAGCCCAGCAGTCATCTCTGTACATTGAAAAGAACCACTCTCATAGCAATTCCTTTCAATGTACTAAAAGTATTACTGCTGTTTTGAAAGCCATTTATCAGACTTTAAATTTCTATTTTTTTTCAAAAACAGATCATAGGGTAAATTGTCACCCGATTGGCACATTTAATTTACTTATAAGTCCCCAGTATATGGGCTATTATAGTATGATATATTATTTAATATAGGGATATTAGAGCTATACAATGTGACTCCAGGCCTGCTCCTCCAGCCTGTGTGTGCAGCTATAAACTGCCATTTCGTCCACCTAGCAAAATACAATTTTGGCAAGGCCTAAATCTTTCTTTTTATTAACTATAAGTCCCCCTTATGGTAGACCCTAAATGCCTATAGGGAAGGCTGCATGGCGTTTAAAACGTAGGAGAAGTATATTTAATACTTTATATGTACTGGTAATGAAAAACCTCAAAAGTCCTTTCTCACTGTGGCACTGCTAGCCCTCCCACAGAAAAATGCTGGGTTACGTTATAACAATTTATCATGCTTAGCTTCAGATTGGAAGCAGCTAGAGCCAGGATTCGAGGACTCATTTTAATAATAATTTAAACTCCAATTTAATTGGGCAAGTCGGACTTTAGATCACTTTTTTAGGATTGACACTTTTAGAAAGTTGTAATTTCTGTACCATATGTACCTTTCTGTCAGTATTCACGGTCACCTGACTGTTAATGGCTCTCCTATGGTGTTATGTGTATTGAAGTGGACAAATAGCTTGGCGGTGGAAAGGTCTTTTTCTTCCTTGAGGAGGAGTGCTTGGGGGGTTGTGCCCAGCCCCTTCCTGAGCTCCAAAGGTTGCCTACACTGTCACCGGCAGATGTTGCTCATGCTTTGACCTGCTTCCCTTTGTATTTTTAATTAGTTTGGCTTCAAACACAGTGGGAGGGAGAGCCACCACTGAATGATTTGGAGACAACCCTAAGGAGGGTTTAACTGTTATAATAGCCATGCCTCTGGGTGGGCACAGGGAGCTCTGACCAGGAGAAGAAAGGTTCTGTCATGTTGGGTTTAGGTAGAGAAGAGCTCTTTGGGTGGGATACTTTACAATAAAACATATAGGAATTGCTATAAAGGTTGGTATGGTCACTGCTGGAAACGTATATCACATTGGTTAAGGAGTGGCCAGAGGTTTCCTCCACCCACAGGCTGGCATTGAGCATACATGTGGCATCCCCAGTACCCTCTCCTGATCAATTCTGGATCTGTGGAAGAGTGGAAGAGGACTGTGCATACTATCTGCACCTTGGTAAGAAACTTGAAGACTGTACCTGCTCTTCCTTTTATGCTCCAGACAAAGAGGTGGACTCTAAACTCCTGTTTCGTCTATAGGGACACAACAACATCCAAGAGGCCTTTTCCCACATTCCCAGCTGACCAGTTCCAACTGGACCTGCCCAAGACCCTGCTGCTGGCCTCTGCTGGAATATGTCTTGACCCCCAAGTGCAGTCCTAAAAGCTCCTGAACCCTTGGCTGTTGTCAAAGAGTACTCCCCCTGAGGTTTTTTCAAAAACTGCAGCTCAAAATGTTTTTGCCAAGCCAAGCCAACGCAGGTGCATGGCCACTAGACCAAAGATCCTGGTTGCCACCTCTAGATTCCTCTCTGCAGCAACACATATGATCCAGTAGGGCTCACAGAGAAAGTTTCCAGCTTCATGGAGCCCTCTTTGGCTACAGACCCCAGTTTTGCCCTTAAGGAAGAATTTGAACTACAAAAATGTGACTGCGTCCCAAGGTGAAAATCTTCACCAGAAGAAGGTGTGTAAAGTATCCAGTTTGCGCTGGACCGTCTCTGGGCATGAAATTCAAATTTCTCACACTTGGAGCTTTCCCACCAAAAGTTGACAGCTTCACCAAGGCCTGGACCAGTGGCTATCTGAAGACGCGGCACCCTCTGTGGCCACAGCATGCTACCTGCCCCTCTGATGATTTTTGACTTCCAGTCCAGAGATTGTTTGATGGTAAAACTTTTCACAAGGATGTAATTGTTCTGTGTATCTCACCCACGTTCCATCACGGTCAACCTTCGCTTTTGACTTTTTCCTGGTCAAGTGCAACTAGATGACCTCGGTTGACGCTTAACAGTTTTGAAGCTCTTTTAACCCTCAAAATTCTTAACTTTATAACTCCAATTCTACTGACTGTATTTTTGTTCTCTTAGTGTTATTTCATTTATTAGAATTTACTCTTTTTTTCTAATTTTGTTTTAAATTTTCCTTGTGTTGTGTTTCACATTATTTCTGTTTAAGTACTTCATACATACTTTACGCATTGCCCCTTATTTAAGCCTCACTGCTTTGTACCCAGCTACCAGAAGGATAAGTATATGTTCATGTAGTTAATTTTGTGGTTCATTGTGGAAAGGATTGTGATTAATATTTGAGTTCGGTTGTCACTTCCCTCAACTTTTTCCTGGCAATTACGGACAGGGAAAAAACACATTACAATCTTCTCCCTAAATTGAGTGACTGGTGTAATGTTTTACCTCCAATGACCCCTGCTCTGTTGGGCATTTGGAGGACGTATTCCATTGACAGAGTCAACTGGGGATTTGTCAACGCAATATTTATGCTCCACCAATCTCTAAATGAGGAAGCCAGATCAAGGTTTGGCAGGCATGCTACTTTATCATGTTTATGACACCTAAATCTAAATTGGGCCCTTCAAAGAAATGACACTAGGATGTGTTTTCCCTCTTGCTCAATGCAAAAAAAATTGCCACCCTGCACTTCATTAAAAAGTAGTACATCTATTCTCTTGAGTCTTGGAACAACTACAGAGATTCATGAGGATCCTTATCTGCATTCGAAGTGGAGGTTGTTTTCAGGCTGCATGGATTGCACTCTTGCTAAGGTGCATTAGCACACTGTAGAGGAATATAGAACCATAGGTTGGGCCTACCTCTTTGCTTCCAGTTGTGTTTCTTTGTAAATTCATAGTTGCCTAAAAAGAATAGGCTCTGGACTTTCATACAGATTTCATTCAAGCAGTAAAACTATATTTAAATGAAAAAACACCATCTAGCCATGTTTCAGCATGGTTCAGTGAAGTGTGGAGAAATTAATCCTGGAGTAAATTTGACAATCCGTGTAACTTACATCTTTAAAGTATAAGTACCAGCTGCATTTCAATGTAAACTCATCCAAAGCAACCAAAATGTATTTAATTTATTTTGGCATAAAAACTCTGTGATGACATGTGAGTATGGGCCTTCCTTTCTTCCTAATGATCCATGTGCGTCCTTGATATGGCACAAATCCTGATTGCTTCCCGCCTAATTCGGAATTGCAGATTGGATCTAATTGTGCACTAGGTGGGTGTTTAACTGAATGATTTTCCCCTACTAAGACATGGTGCAAATTGTGTGGGTGAACAGTGCAAAATCTCAGAACAACGAAGACAGGCAATTAGCATGATATTCCTCCATTCTGAGTTCCTAACCTCCAAATGATTCACTAATTGTGCACCCATGAAATGTTTTACCCCATAGTATGGGTACTCACAGTGTGCAATCAGCAGCCTAGATTAGGCAAACATTGAATGAGCACCAAAGCTTTGGATATCCCACATCTTCAAAAACTGAAGGTCAAAACAAAAGAATGACTGTACGCCCTTTGTACACTTTCTTGGGAAATCGTTTATCTTCAGTGTTAGAAATGAGAATGATTACTCCCTTGACCTTTACTGGTGTTTCAAGAGTGGTGGCCTGTGACCTGAATACTACAGCTGAAATCATGACGTGCTTTCCTGTGACCAAGGCGGTGAAAGGTAACCACAAAACAAGAAGCTTTTTAATTGTCACATCCTTAAACTGATATGTTAGTCCTTTCCTGAATAATTACAGTTTTATTTTGTGAAAGCATATTCATTGCTAATGGATAAAACTTCAGCCTCCGCCACTGAGGTTGACTGTGCACTAATAGCCCCTTCTTAAGTGACAAGGATGGATTGCCACATCCATTAATATTACTTGTGCCATAGTAAAGACGTAGCATGTCATTTCTCATTATACATGTGAAAATGTGTGGCTGAAGATGCAGAAGACAGTTTTGGATGTTCGCTGTATTTGAAGTATTTCTAAAAGAATGACTCTACGCTAAGAAAGAGAGGTTGTTCCTTTGTCATTCGAGTCCAAATGTAGCGCTACATAATCAGCTAGCTCCTTCTCTTGATTTCACCATTTGCTACTGCAGTGTTTCAGAAGATTGCTGCTGTAAAGGTGCCATCCACCTCTAATGGCTGACACTACCACCAG
Source organism: Pleurodeles waltl (assembly GCF_031143425.1). Lineage (NCBI taxonomy): Eukaryota > Metazoa > Chordata > Amphibia > Caudata > Salamandridae > Pleurodeles > Pleurodeles waltl. The sequence continues at coordinate 787,666,791 of NC_090439.1, read as the reverse complement.
AGAAGGTGCAAAGAGGACAGAAAAGAGGAAGGGTGCATTCTCCCGCCAGCTTACTCCAAGCTCTTCCATGACACACTCTTAAGAACATAACTTTCATGCTCACACAGTGTCACGCATCCCCTCCCTCTAACCAATATCTCAGCTCAAAACAGAATAATCTCTATGCCTTCTCTTTAGGTGCCACACAGGGGGAAAGAGAATACACAATTTCACATTTTGCAAAGTATCTAGTGAAGGCTCATATGAAGGCTCCCAAAACACATATCTACAGAAATGTACTGTGTTGTACCTCTTGTGGCATTTGCACTACAAAGTGAAAGAGAGAACAGCTGAAGCAGGTGTTTGCAGGTGAACATGTTACAGAGAGTAAATGTTCACACCAAGAACACATGCCACAGCTCGAGTACACATGTCCAACATGTCTTCTAAACAAGTCTTGAAGACATACAGAGTAGATGGTTAGGCAACACTCCAGCAGTGGCTCCCCCGCTATGGCAGAGAAGCGTCCCCTCCACTCCCCCTGTCAGCAGCAGCAGCTGCAAACTTAAAAAAATCAAACAATAACTAAGTTTATTATCGTTATGTTTTTCGTGTGAGGGGCCATGGGGATGACAGGTACCAGAGGGAGCGGTAGATGCACTCCCCTCAGTGCGCATGTGTGGTTGGCCGGCTGTCTCAGGCCAAACTGTGTTGCGGGGTTGAAGAGAGCAGGCACAGGCTCCCAGTCTGCCTGAGATTGCAAATCGAGAGCACTCAGGCTGATCCTGATGCTGCTCTCATGCTGCCAGTGTTAGAATTGGCCGCTGGACAGGGTGGGAGGTACCCTCAAGAGCGGCAAACTGGCGGCAATGTGGCAGGTAAGTTTTGAGCTTTTTTGTGTGTTTTTTTTTGTTTTGTGACCCCCTCCCCCACCCGGCCACTTTGCCCTGACTCCAGCCGCCACTGCAACCCCCAACAGTCTAGAAACAATTAAGGAAACCTACAACTAAACAGGCACAATACTCAGCAGTATAAAGTCATCAAATTTCAGGGCTACACTATTATGTAAGTGGGTCTTATCTGGCTACCATTGCCCTCGAGGGTGGAAGTCTCATCAGCAAAAATACTGCTGAAGACTTTGAAAATGGGTATCTGTGGATGTGTGTGTGTTTCCAAATGGTTGTGTGAACATTTTTTGTATTCCTCCCAATCCTCGTGAACATATTTTTTTAAATCATAAAAGGCATCAGTTATAAATGTTTTGATCATGTGATACAGATTTTAAAATTGCCCACTGTAACTCCTACAATCTCTGCTAAAGTAGCTGTTAGACTTTTCATCTTTGGCGTGATCTCCCTTAACTTTTTGCCTCTGTTCCCCAGGTTTTTGATGTGTGCTGGACTCTTTTTTTGCTGTTTTTGTTACTCCGGGTACTTTACCACTGCTAACCAGTGCTAAAGTGCAAGTACTCCTATACAGAATCTGTATGTAATTGGTTCATCCATGATTGGCATATTTGATTTACTAGTAAGTCCCTAGTACAGTGCACTAGAGGTGCCCAGGGCCTGTAAATCAAATGCTACTAGTGGGCCTGCTGCATTGGTTGTGCCACCCACATTAGTAGCTCTGTAAACATGGCTCAGGCACACTGTGTGTGCAGTTTTAAACTGTAAATTCGACTTGGCAAGTGTACTCACTTGCCAAGCCTAAACCTTCCCTTTTCTTACATGTAAGGCACCCCTAAGGTAGGCCCTAGGTAGCCTCAAGGGCAGGGTGCAGTGTATGGTTAAGGTAGGACATATAGTAATGTGTTTTATATGTCCTGACAGTTAAATACTGCTAAATTTGTTTTCACTGTTGCAAGGGCTGTCCCTCTCATAGGTTAACATGGGGCTACCTTTAAATATGATTAAAGTCTAGATTCCCTTTGGGAGCGGATAGACATGTGGAGTTTGGGGTCTCTGAGCTCACAATTTAAAAATATATCTTTAGTTGATTTTAAGATTGTGTATTTGAAAATGCCACTTTTAGAAAGCGAGCATTTTCTTGCTTAAACCATTTCTGTGACTCTGCCTGTTTGTGGATTCCCTGTTTGGGTCAGTTTGACAGTTGGGCTGGTTGCACCTCTCACTAGACAGTGACACAAAGGGAGCTGAGGTGTAGCCTGCATATCCTGATAAGTCATCTGTGCTTGGAGGGAGGGGAGGACTGGTCACTCACACCTGAGAGGGCTGTGCCTGCCCTCACGCAATGTAGTCTCCAACCCCCTGGTGTGTGTCTGTGGCCTGGCCTGGACAAGGCAGGATTTCACAAACAAGAGAGACTTTACTTTGAAGTAAGCCTACTTCAAAGGGCAAAATGGGTATAAGAAGGGCACCCAAAACCACAGACTTTAGAACACTTCTGGAAACCAAGAGGAACCTCGGCCTGCATAAGAGCTGAGGAAGAAGAGCTGTCCTGCCTGTGACTATGCTTTGTGGAGCCCTCCTGCAGTTGCTGCTTCTGCCTGTGCTAGAGGACAAAGACTGGACTTTGTGTTGCCTTCTTTCTTGTGAAGAACTCTCCAAGGGCTTGATTTAGAGCTTGCCTCCTGTTGTTTGACGTCTCAGGGACAGCAAAGACTTCTCTTTCTGCCAGCGCCTAGAGCCTCTGCAGAGACTACTACTCTACCAAGTGGTGCCCATACAGTTCCTGGGACCCTGAAAGGAGAAGCTGGCAGGCCAAGAGTGAGAAAAAAGTTTGACACAACTCCGATCTTCGGCTGAAAAATCGGCGCTCCGCCGGCTTCGTGGCTGAAAATCGACGCTCGTATGCAACGCGACCACATGATCGATGCCCGCGGCAGGAGAAATGACACGCAGCATCCCTGACGGAGGCTGGTGAGATCACAACCAGCGAAACATGGTTTTCAGATCATCATGCGGCAGGATTTCCAACTCAAGCATCGCTGGTTGTGTAAAAATGACGCAAGGCCTGCCCGTACCCGAGGGTGCAGTTCGAATCGATGAATCGCTCTCCAGCGGAGAGGCAAAACGACGCAAGCTGACTCGACTTAAGGAGAAACAATGCAATGTCTCGCTCGTGAGTGATATCAGCGCATCTCAAGCCCTTTTTGATGCACACTCGCCCATGCAGGGTTGTTTTTGAAGCCCCCAGGTACATTTTCACGCTAACAGTGTTAAAGTTGTTTTTAAAATTACATGAAGACTCTTTTTTGTTTTTAATTGATAACTTGACTTGTGTATTGTGGATTTTTGTTGTTTTGGTCTTGTTTTGTTTAGATAAATATTCTCTATTTTTCTAGACCTGGGTTGTGCCATTTTGTAGTGTTTTCATTAATTTACTGTGTTTGTTGGTACAAATACTTTACCCCTAGCACTCTGAAATTAAGCCTGCCTGCTCGTGTCAAGCTACCAAGGGGGTGAGCAGGAGTTAGCTGAGGGTGATTCTCTTTTACCCTGACTAGAGTGAGGGTCCTTGCTTGGACATGGGGCAACCTGACTGCCAACCTTGTTTAATGTACAGTATGACAAAGCATTGATTCTTTGTTGATATGTTCGATTGCCTGTTATGTATTAGTCTTAGGTTTCAGTGCTACTTATCTTTAGGTTTCCCAGTGGTCTCTTTGCAGGACAAGGCACCCATGCAATAGAGCGCACTTTTGTCCTATCCAAAAATAGATTTTTTAAATGTTTTATATTTCTAGTCTAAATTAAATGTATACTACTATGATAGTCTATTGCTGGCTGTTCCGAGATGTTCAGTGTTAAAAAAGAGGCTGATAATGTTGTTGATGTGAAAGAGGACACTACTGAAGTATTGGAAATAAATGAGCCGCAAGACAGTGAACAATTTGTAATGCAAGTAAACCAAGGCAATGACTTGATAAGTATAATAGGGGCAAGCATACCTATGTATGCCAACATGACAGGTGTGTCAACAGTTTTGCATTTATTTAAGTAGTGGTAGCCATTATCCTTTATGTAAATTATTAGTCACATTTTGGAATTCGCCTTGGAATTAAATTTGGATTTTAGACCATTTATTTTCAAACCTCTTGTGAAAAAAAATGTTATTTTAATTTGAAGCAGAAAATAAATAGGATAAAAAAAACAGTGAAACATGCAAGGTTTTAAATCTCCGCTTTACAACAGTTGAAATTTAACTTACAGAAATAACTGTAATCAACATTTCCTACACAGCTCCAAATTAACCTAAACAAGCTTAAACAGTAAAACAATACTTTGATCTATGTACTTAAGGCTATATTTATGAGTCCCTAGCGCCATTCCAAAGCCACATTAGCATCATTTTAGTGACGCTAATGTGGCGTTGGAAGGGCACAAACGCTATGCCATATTTACAAAGTGGCGCAATGCTTGCATTGTGCCACTTTGTAACCCCTTGAGCCACATTATGCCTGCGCCAGGCATAATGTATACACGGGGGGCGTTCCGGTACTGGGGGGGGGGTGAAACAATGTCACAAAGTAATCTATGAGATTTCTTTGCGTCATTTTTATCAGCATTTTTAACACCAGCTAAAAGCAGGTGTTAAAATAGAGGCTCCCATTGAATGGTCCTGTGGGTGCTTTGCAGGATTAGCATAATAATTGTTTACGCTAATCCTGCAAAACGCTTGACTATGGTCAAGAACTATGATGATAGTCACCCTGACTACTGCCATGGTATGCTGTATTATAAATATGGCGCACACATGGTGGCGTTAGAGGGGTGCTTAGGGGCGCAAGAAAAGTGACGCTGCATTGAATGCAGTGCCACTTTTCATAAATATGCCCCTCATTTAAAAAAAACAATACTGGAGATTCGTAGGTATGTTGGATGTGTGAGTCAGACAAACTTTGCCTGCACAAGGCTATTTAAAGTCTTGTTCTGTTATGTGCGGCTACTTTTTCAATGTGCGCACTAATTTTAGATAAAGAGAATCGGACCAGGAAGGTGATGAATCAATGGCTAATTCAGCATAAACACTTGTGCCCATACTCGAGGAGGTTAGTAGTTTAGTGTGTGGCTAGGTCTTGATGATAATACATATATGTTACACACGTCATCTTAACAGTGTGTGCAAGATTAGCATATTATTTTCAGGTATTGTTGCACTAATAAAACATAGAACTGCAATTCCATTGTCCAAAGAGCTGCAGGACTATGTGCAATGATTACTGTTACAATGCATCCGGCCTCGCACAAGCCAGGCTTGGATGGAAATAAAACGGCAACATGTGTTCCTATAACAGAAACATTGCTAATGTTCCTGAGTGATGATATGGGAAGCTGTGAAGGAGTTCCTCTTTCCCTCTCTTTCACTATAGAAAGCAGTGGCGGAGAAGGTATAACGAGTAGAGGATCTGTGTGGCGCAGAAACGAGGACTGATTGTTAGTAGGGTTTGTCAAAGTACAGCTATCCGACTCCAGAGCCAAAGGTTTTCTGATGTATGTAGGAATACTTGTATGGCTTGCAAAATAGTCAAGGAATTCTAATACCAACTCAGCCAATATAATGCCACGAGACTGATATGTAGATATTAGTTAGGAAGTAGAATATTCTTATGGAAACAGTAGGAATGCCTAGTCTGAGGTATTACTAATATCCACAATATTTTCTACTATGGCTATTGAGATTACCGTAATAATTACCATCATTCTGAAATATGAGATGTCTGTGCAAATAGTGCACAATAAATAACCTTTTATTGTGAATTGGAGATTGGACTGACCATGCCATCATCCATTTCCAAATCAACATAGCTCACCAAACTAAACCCACCACCATCAGACAGGTCAGGCATAACTTGAGCAGACTCGTGGAATCAATATGGTCGCACACCCTGTGCACAAACCAGCCCAACTACAATGGCAAAAGAGAGGAGCTTGTTGAGTCCTCTGTGATTCAATCCCCTTGGGCCAAGATCAATATTAAAGTATCCAGTTGGCGCAGGACCTTCTCTGGGCATGAAATTCAAATTTCTCACACTTGGAGCTTTCCCACCAAAAGTTGACAGCTTCACCAAGGCCTAGACCAGTGGTTATCTGAAGACGTGGTGCCCTCTGTGGCCACAGCATGCTACCTACCCCTCTGATGATTTTTGACTTCCAGTCCAGAGATTGTCTGATTGTAAACCTTTTCACCAGGATGTCATTTTCCCGTTTATCTGACCCATGTTCCATCACGGTCAACCTTCGCTTTTGACTTTCTCCTATTCAAGTGCAACTAGATGACCTTGGTTGACGCTTAACAGTTTTTGAAGCTATTTTAACCCTCAAAATGTTTAACTTTATAACTCCAATTCTACTGAATGTATTTTTGTTCTCTTAGTGTTATTTTATTCATTAGAATTTACTCTATTTTTCTAAATTGGTTTGAGATTTTCCTTGTGTTGTGTTTTCACATTATTTCTGTTGAAGTACTGCATACATACTTTACGCATTGCCCCGTATTTAAGCCTCACTGCTTTGTACCCAGCTACCAGAAGGATAAGTACATGTTCATTTAGTTAATTTTGTGGTTCATCCTGGAAAGGATTGTGATTAATATTTGAGTTCGGTTGTCACTCCCCTCAACTTTTTCCTGGCAATTACGGACAGGGAAAAAATACATTACACTCTTCTCCCTAAATTGAGTCACTGGTGTAATGTTTTACCTCCACTGGCCCCTGCTCTGTTGGGCATTTGGAGGAGGTATTCCATTGACAGAGTCAACTGGGGATTTGTCAATGCAATATTTATGCTCCACCAATCTCTAAATGAGGCAGCCGGATCAAGGTTTGACAGGCATGCTACTTTATCATGTTTATGACACCCAAATCTAAATTGGGCCCTTCATAGAAATGACTCTAGGCTGTGTTTTCCCTCTTGCTCAATGCAACAAATTTGCCACGCTGCATTTCATTAAAAAGTAGTACATCTATTCGCTTGAGTCTTGGAACAACTACAGAGATTCATGAGGAACATTATCTGCATTCGAATTAATGAGTGTGTGTACCATGTATGAATAGTTTACAAGAGTAAGACCTGATATGTGGAGGTTGTTTTCAGGCTGCTTGGATTACACTCTTGAGAAGGTGCATTAGCATACTGTAGAGGAATATAGAACCATAGGTTGGGCCTACCTCTTTGCTTTCAGTTGTGCTTCTTTGTAAATTCATATTTGCCTAAAAAGAATAGGCTCTGGACTTTCATACAAATTTCATTCAAGCGGTAAAACTATATTTAAATGAAAAAAAACACCATCTAGGCATGTTTCAGCATGGTTCAGTGAAGTGTGGAGAAATTAATCCCGGAGTAAATTTGACAATCCATGTAATTTACATCTTTAAAGTATAAGTACCAGCTGCATTTCAATGTAAACTCATCCAAAGCAACCAAAATGTCTTTAGTTTATTTTGGCATAAAAACTCTGTGATGACATGTGAGTATGGGCCTTCCTTTCTTCCTAATGATCCATGTGCGTCCTTGATATGGCACAAATCCTGATTGCTTCCCGCCTAATTCGGAATTGCAGATTGGATCTAATTGTGCACTAGGTGGGTGTTTAACTGAATGATTTTCCCATACTAAGACATGGTGCAAATTGTGTGGGTGAACAGTGCAAAATCTCAGAACAACGAAGACAGACAATTAGCATGATATTCCTCCATTCTGAGTTCCTAACCTCAAAATGATTCACTAATTGTGCACCCATGAAATGTTGTACCGCATAGTATGGGTACTCACAATGTGCAATCAGCAGCCTAGATTAGGCAAACATTGAATGAGCACCAAAGCTTTGGATATCCCACATCTTCAAAAACTGAAGGTCAAATCAAAACAATGACTGTACGCCCTTTGTACATTTTCTTGGGAAATCGTTTATCTTCAGTGTTAGAAATGAGAATGATTACTCACTTGACCTTTACTGGTGTTTCAAGAGTGGTGGCCTGTGACCTGAATACTTCAGCTGAAATCATAACATGTGCTTTCCTGTGAGCAAGGCGGTGAAAGGTAACCACAAAACAAGAAGCTTTTTAATTGTCACATCCTTAAACTGATATGTTAGTCCTTTCCTGAATAATTACAGTTTTATTTTGTGAAAGCATATTCATTGCTAATGGATAAAACTTCAGCTCCTGCCGCTGAGGTTGACTGTGCACAAATAGCCCCTTCTTAAGTGACAAGGATGGATTGCCACATCCATTAATATAGTAAAGACGTAGCATGTCATTTGTCATTATACATGTGAAAATGTGTAGCTGAAGATGCAGAGGACAGTTTTGGATGTTCGCTGTATTTGAAGTATTTCTAAAAGAATGACTCTACGCTAAGAAAGAGGGGTTGTTTCTTTGTCATTCGAGTCCAAATGTAGCGCTACATACTCAGCTAGCTCCTTCTCTTGATTTCACCAATCGCTACTGCAGTGTTTCAGAAGATTGTTGCTGTAAAAGTGCCATCCACCTCTAATGGCTGACACTACCACCAGAGAAGGTGCAAAGAGGACAGAAAAGAGGAAGGGTGCATTCTCCCGCCAGCTTACTCCAAGCTCTTCCATGACACACTCTTATGAACATAACTTTCATGCTCACACAGTGTCACACATCCCCTCCCTCATATGCAATTAAAAGTATAGCATTACATAAACAAAGAATGAAAATCACCTGAAAAGGGGCTGCTCCTGGGCTCTCAGACATGAGTCTCTTTGTCATGAGCATAGCCTATGCTCCTTACCTTCTCCTCTTCTGTGGTTACTGTCCAAACGACCAACCTTGTTCACAGCATCCCGTTTTAGGTTTCCCTCATATCCATCATTGTTGAGAGAGAAATTGAAAGAAAATCACTGACCTCTTTTGCGTGGCAATAAAAAATGACAAATGCTTGATTCCACCTGAGAGCTTGCAATGTGAACTTATTGTCATCCATAAAGCCCATTCCATTTTCAAAATGTGATTTCACCTTCTCTTATTTTTTATTAACTATCTGTTTAACAAAGCGCAGAAGCATCCAGGTCTTACGTTCTTGATTAAGGGTACAATCAGTTTACAATGGCAACAGAAGCAGTGACTGTGGTTACTGATTGCATACGTCTGCTATAACAGGTACCTGATTTGTTTTTAAGCAATATCTCAGCTCAAAACAGAATAATCTCTATGCCTTCTCTTTAGGTGCCACACGGGGGAAAGAGAATACACAATTTCACATTTTACATTCTGCAAAGTATCTAGTGAAGGCTCATATGAAGGTTCCCAAAACACATATCTACAGAAATGAACTGTGTTGTGCCTCTTGTGGCATTTGCACTACAAAGTGAAAGAGAGGACAGCTGAAGCAGGTGTTTGCAGATGAGCATGTTACAGAGAGTAAATGTTCACACCGAGAACATCTGCCACAGCTCGAGTACATATGTCCAACATGTCTTCTAAACAAGTCTTGAAGACATCCAGAGTAGGTGGTTAGGCAACCCTCCAGCGGTGGCTCCCCCGCTATGGCGGAGAAGCATCGCCCCCCCCCCGTCAGCAGCAGCAGCTGCAAACTTGAAAAATAAAACAATAACTAAGTTTATCATTGTTTTAGTTTTCGGGGGCGGGCCATGGGGATGACAGGTACCAGGGGGAGTGGTAGATGCATTCCCCTCAGTGCGCATGTGTGTTTCGCCGGCTGTCTCAGGCCAAACTGTGTTGCCGGGTTGGAGAGAGCAGGCACAGACTCCCAGTCTGCCTGGGAGTGCAAATCGAGAGTGCTCAGGCCGATCCTGATGCTGCTCTCATGCTGTCAGTGTTAGGATTGGCTGCAGGACAGGCTGGAAGGGACCCTGAAGAGTGGCAAACTGGCGGCAATGCGGCAGGTAAGAATTCAGTTTTTGTGTGTGTTTTTTTTGTTTTGTGACCCCCCCAGCCCCACCACTTTGCCCTGACTCCAGCCGTCACTGCAACCTCCAACAGTCTAGAAACAATTAAGGAACTCTACAGAGAAACAGGCACAATACCAGGCAGTATCTTGCCTTATCAAATTTCAGGTAGTTCTACACTATTGGGTCTTATCTGGCTACTATTGCCCTGGAGGGTGGAAGTCTCATCGGCAAAAATACTGCTGAATATTGTGAAAATGGGTATCTGTGGATGTGTGTGGGTGTTTCCAAATGGTTGCGTGAACATTTTTCGTATTCCTCCCAATCCTCGTGAACCTATTTTTAAAAACCATAAAAGCCTTCAGTTATAAATGTTTTATCACGTGATACAGATTTAAAAATTGCCTACTGCTGTAACTCCTGCAATCTCTGCTAAAGTAGCTGTTAGACTTTTCATCTTTGGCATGGTCTCCCTTAACTTTTTGCATCTGTTCTCCAGGTTGTTGATGTGTGCTGGACTCTGTTTTTCCAGTTTTTGTTACTCTGGGCACTTTACCACTGCTAACCAGTGCTAAAGTGCTAGTGCTTCTATACAGAATGTGTATGTAATTGGTTCAGCCATGATTGGCATGTTTGATTTACTAATAAGTCAATAGTACAGTGCACTAGAGGGGCCCCACGACACCCGTTCCCGCAACCTGGTTCTGGCGGTGAAAACCGCCAGAACCAGGCTGGCGGGAAGGGGGTCGGAATCCCCATGGCGGCACTGCTTGCAGCGCCGCCGTGGAGGATTCACAGGGGCAGGGGAAAACCGGCGGGAAACCGCCGGTTTCCCTTTTCTGACCGTGGCTTTACCGCTGCGGTCAGAATTGCCCTTGATGCACCGCCAGCCTGTTGGCGGTGCATCCTCCAACCCCGGCCCGCCAGGGTCCGAATGACCCCCATAGTAATGTGTTTTATATGTCCTGACAGTGAAATACTGCTAAATTCATTTTTCACTGTTGCAAGGTCTGTCCCTCTCATAGGTTATCATGGAGGCTACCTTTAAATATGATTAAAGTGTAGATTCCCTTTGGGAGTGGATAGACATGTGGAGTTTGAGGTCTTTGAGCTCACAATTTAAAAATACATCTTTTAGTAAAGTTGATTTTAAGATTGTGTGTTTGAAAATGCCACTTTTAGAAAGTGGGCATTTTCTTGCTTAAACCATTTCTGTGACTCTGCCTGTTTGTGGATTCCCTGTCTGGGTCAGTTTGACAGTTGGGCTGGTTGCACCTCTCACTAGACAGTTACACAAAGGGAGCTGGGGTTTAGCCTGCATATCCTGAGGAGCCATCCGTGCTAGGAGGGAGCGGAGGAGTGGTCACTCACACCTGAAAGGGCTGTGCCTGCCGTCACACAATACAGTCTCAAACCCCCTGGTGTGTGTCTGGGGTCTGGACTGGGCAAGGCAAGATTTCACAAACAAGAGAGACTTTTCTTTGAAGTAAGCCTACTTCAAAGGGCAAAATGGTGATAAGAAGGGCACCCAAAACCACAGACTTTAGACCCCTTCTGGAAACCAAGAGGAACCTCTTCCTGGAGAAGGGCTGAAAAGCTGAGGAAGAAGAGCTGCCTGTGACTGTGCTTTGTGGAGCCCTCCTGCAGTTACTGTTTCTGCCTGTGCAAGAGGACAAAGACTGGACTTTGTGTTGCCTTTCTTCTTGTGAAGAACTCTCCAAGGGCATGATTTAGAGCTTGGCTCCTGTTGTTTGAAGTCTCAGAGACAGCAAAGACTTCTCTCGGGCAGCACCTGGAATCTCTGCTGAGACTCCTACTCTACCAAGTGGTGCCCATCCTGTTTCTGGGACCCTGAAAGGAGAAGCTGTCAGGCCAAGGGTGAGAAATCTACGCATCGACCGCTGTGCGGGGAAAAGATCAACGCGACTCCGATCTGTGGCTGAAAAATCGACGCGCCGCCGGCTTCGTGGCGGAAAAATGATGCTCGCCTGCAACGCGACCGGAAGATTGACGCCCGTGGCTGAAGAAACTACACGCAGCATCGCTCACGTAGCCTGGTGAGATTGCAACCCGCGCTGCTTGGTTTTCGGATCATCGTGCAGGAGGATTTCTGATGCAGGCATCATTGGGCGTATAAAAACAATGCAAGGCCTGCCCGGACCCGAGAGCGCGGTTCGAATCGATGCATCGCTCCCCTGCGGAGAGAAGAAATGACGCACGCCGACTCAACTGAAGGTGAAACAATGTAAGGTCTCGCTCGTGAGTGATATTGGAGCATCGCAAGCCCTTTTTGACTCACACTTGCCCGTGCTGGGTTATTTTTGACTCACCCAGGTACATTTTCACGCTAACAGCATTAGCATTAGCGTTGTGTTTAAAATTACATGAAGTCTCTTTTTGGTTTTTAATTGATATCTTGACTTGTGTATTGTGGATTTTTGTTGTTTCGGTCTTGTTTTGTTTAGATAAATATTCTCTATTTTTCTAAACCTGGGTTGTGTCATTTTGTAGTGTTTTTATTAAGTTACTGTGTGTGTTGATACACATACTTAACCCCTAGCACTCTGAAGTTAAGCCTGCCTGCATGTGCCAAGCTACCATGGGGGTGAGTGGGGGTTAGCTGAGGGTGATTCTATTTTACCCTGACTAGAGTGAGGCTCCTTGTTTGGAAGTGGGGCAACCTGACTGCCAATCCAAAGACTCCATTTCTGACAGGAGCATACTGCCAACCTTGTTTAATGTACAGTATGACAGAGCATCGATTCTTCATTGAGATGTTCGATTGTCTGTTATGTATTAGTCTTAGGTTTCAATGCCACTTGTCTTTAGGTTTCCCAGTGTCTCTTTGCAGGACAATGCACTTACGCAATAGAGCGCACTTTTTGCCTATCCAAAAATAACATTTTATTTTATTTTATATTTCTAGTCTAAATTGAATGTATACTACTATGATGGTCTATTGCTGGCTGTTCCGAGATGTTCAATGTTAGAAAAGAGGCTAATAATGTAGTTGATCTAAAAGAGGACACTGCTGAAGTATTGGAAATAAATTAGCTGCAAGACAGTGAACCGTTTGTAATGCAAGTAAACCAAGGCAATGACTTGATAAAAAGGGGCAAGCATACCTATGTATGCCAACATGACAGGTGTGTCAACAGTTTTGCATTTATTTAAGTGGTGGACGCCATTATCCTTTATGTAAATTATTAGTCACATTGTGGAATTCACCTTGGAATTAAATTTGGATTTTAGACCATTTATTTTCAAACCTCTTGTGAAAAACTATGTTATTTTAATTTGAAGCAGAAAATAAATAGGATAACAAAACAGTGAAACATGCAAGGTTTTAAATCTCCGCTATACAACAGTTGAAATTTAACTTACAGAAATAACTGTAATCAACATTTCCTGCACAGCTCCAAGTTAACCTAAACAAGCTTAAGCAGTAAAACATTACTTTGATCTATATACTTAGAGGTATATTTATGAGCCCCTAGCACCATTCCAACGTCATTTAGCGTAATTTTTGTGACGCTAATGTGGCATTGGAAGGGCACAAACGCCGCACCATATTTACAAAGTGGCGCAATGCTTGCATTGTGCCACTTTGCAACCCCTTGCGCCACATTATGCCTGTGCCAGGCATAATGTGTACAAGGGGGGGCCTTCCGGCACTAGGGGGGCTGAAAAAATGGCACAAAGTAATTTATGAGATTTATTCGCGTCATTTTTATCGGCATTTTTAACACCAGCTAAAAGCAGGTGATAAAAAAAGAGGCTCCCATTGAATGGTCCCGTTTATGCTTTGCAGGATTAGCGTCATCATTTTTTACGCTAATCCTGCAAAACACTGGACTATCAAGAATTATGACAATAGTCACCCGGACTACTGCCATGGTGTGGCGTATTATAAATATGGCGCACACATGGTTAGAGGGGTGCTTAGAGGCGCAAGAAAAGTGGCGATGCACTGGATGCAGTGTCACTTTTCATAAATATGCCCCTTAATTTTAAAAAAACCCTGGAGATTCGTAGGTATGTTGGATGTGTGAGTCGGACACACTTTGCCTGCAAAAGGCTATTTAAAGTCTTGTTCTGTTATGTGCGGCTACTTGTTCAATGTGCGCACTAATTTTAGATAAAGAGAATCGGACCAGGAAGGTGATGAATCAATGGCTAATTCAGCATAAACACTTGTGCCCATACTCGAGGAGGTTAGTAGTTTAGTGTGTGGCTAGGTCTTGATGATAATACATATATGTTACACACGTCATCTTAACAGTGTGTGCAAGATTAGCATATTATGTTCAGGCATTGTTGCACTAATAAAACATAGAACTGCAATTCCATTGTCCAAAGAGCTGCAGGACTATGTGCAATGATTACTGTTACAATGCATCCGGCCTCGCACAAGCCAGGCTTGGATGGAAATAAAACGGCAACATGTGTTCCTATAACAGAAACATTGCTAATGTTCCTGAGTGAGGATATGGGAAGCTGTGAAGGAGTTCCTCTTTCCCTCTCTTTCACTATAGAAAGCAGTGGCGGAGAAGGTAGAACGAGTAGAGGATCTGTGTGGCGCAGAAACGAGGACTGATTGTTAGCAGAGATTGTCAAAGTACAGCTATCCGACTCCAGAGCCAAAGGTTTTCTGATGTATGTAGGAATACTTGTATGGCTTGCAAAATAGTCAAGCAATTCTAATACCCACTCAGCCAATATAATGCCATGAGACTGATATGTAGTATTAGTTAGGAAGTAGAATATTCTTATGGAAACAGTAGGAATGTCTAGTCGAGGTATTACTAATATACACAATATTCTTTACTATGGCTATTGAGATTACCGTAATAATTACCATCATTCTGATATGTAAGATTTCAGTACAAATAGTGCACAATAAATAACCTTTTATTGTGAATTGGAGATCTGAATTTCCACCTATAGAACTGGAACGACCCTAACTCCACTGCACGCCTCGAAAGCCATGGAAACCTCAAACTAACTCAACAAGTCACCAGACCAACTTACCCTCGACCTGGTAATCACGACATTGCAAGTCAAAATCACCACAAACATGACTCACATCTGGACTGACTATGCCATCACCCATTTCCAAATCAACATTGCTCACTAAACTAAACCCGCCACCATCAGACAGGCCAGGCGTAACTTGAGCAGACTCATGGAATCAAAATGGTCGCACATCCTGCGCACCAAGCATCCCAACTCCTATGGCAAAAGGGAGGAGCTTGTTGAGTCCTCTGTGATTCCCTCCCCTTGGGCCAAGATCAATATTAAAGGGGGACTGTTTGCCCCCTCCCAAGACTGTTAAGTCCATGGGATCCCCATAACCAGGGCTGAAATCACCATTAAAGGGGAGGGAAGTGCATGGCCCACCCTCCCCGAGCCTTAAAACTCCTCGGGACCCATTCACACGGGGTCTGGCTCACATGCTGAGGTTTTGGGAGACCACCTCCGCGACACAATAGTTTTACTGGCTGCAGGAGAGCGGGCAGGGAAAGTAAGTTAGCTTTCGTTTGGGCGTATATTTTCAAAACTCCTGTCAGGTGGGAGCTAACTTACATTCCTGTCCCACGCTCTTGCGGACAGGGAAACCCATATTACCCCTCCCCAGTAGAAGCAAAGAAAAAGAGCTGCTCCCCTACCGGACGGGAGCAATGCTCGCTCCTTTAAAGTTGTCCTTAACTCCAGGGGACTGGGTCCTCAGGGCCTTACAGGCTCAGGGAGGGAAGACCCCACACACACCGCCACGCCAAACAATGTGTTTTTTGACTCCCAAGATCTGGCCTACCCAGGGGTCATTTAAAAGTTTTTAAAAAATGGCAGCTGCCATTTCTTTTGCCATGATCCTGCGGGTGTCTTCTGGGATTCTGGAAAACCCTTCAATTGTTTTTATTTTCATTATGGCCCCCCGGATCGTCCCCAACTAGGGCTAGGGGAAGCAGGGTATTCATACTCTACCACCTTATGTCTTTTTCTATAAACAAACTCGGGACAAAGGATTAAGTCCCTGCGTCCTGTAATGACTGCCTGAAACATTTCTCTCATGTTGCAGGTCGACAATCAGTGTGCTGGCTACTGCAGGATCCTGACTTCTGCAGGACTGAGTTGGCACAAGGGGAAAAAAAAACATGTGCCAATCAGAAAGGTCTATTTTCTTTTATTTGGTTTGAGGGACTCTCGCAAGTGTCCCTTGAACTAAACTGTACAGATATCATCAAATATTTTTGTAGGTTAATATCTCAAAAATTACTGAATCAATTTACACCAAATCACAGAAAGCACATTTCTTAGACCAAGATTGAGCTTCCTCCCAAATTTGGTGTAATTCTGTTCAGCAGTTTTTTCTATAGCTCTGCCTAAACAGGGCTATGGAAAACGCATGGGTATTTTACATTTTGCCCCCCCCCCCCTTTTCTTAGCCCCGCATGATGGACCACCCTGAAACTTTCCATGCACAAATTAGGCAAAAAGAGAAACTTTTTGAAAACTTTCATGGAGAGTCTTCAAATGGTGCCAGAGTTATTAGCAAAAAACGGCATTTCCTATGGAACCTCTGACCAACTATAACTACCCAGTATGTAGTCATGTATATACACATACATACATATTTGTGTTTGTGTGTGTATAGATAGATAGATAGATAGATAGATAGATAGATAGATAGATAGATAGATAGATAGATAGATAGATAGAATTGCTTTGCATTGAGCACTGATGTGCTCAGACTTCAGCAACTCCTCATGAGAGTTTTGTGTAGTAAGAGGTAATAAGATAATACACTTTTCAATAGGAATGGAGGCTGTTTCACTACTTTGTATAGAGTGTACAGGCTGGAAGCATTGCTTAACCTTTGTTGGGATTTCTACTTTTTGGGCATAAGTCAAATATAGAAACCTTTTGGGAGCTCCAAAGTCCAGTAAAATTGGTACTGGAATAGACGCACCCATACATATGCTATCATTGTGGGGATAAATAAATGGAGGTTCTTACTAGATTGGTGGCCCACATCTGCTAACTTGTGACCCTAATTTCATGAATGCCTATCTCCATGGTTTTCTCATCCTGAACTTCAGTTAGGTTGAGTACTGCGGCAGGAGTCTTTGGCTTGATCTTCGCTTTAGTTGTACATTGCTTGAGAAAATGTCCACTCTTGTTGCAGTACAAGCAGAGTTTCAGGGTGTCTTACCTCCTCTTTTGACAAGGATCCTCTAATAGTCTCAATCTCTATGGCGTTTTCTTTGTTGTGAACCTTTGGCTCCTCCATTTTTTCTATCTGGTTGTTATGACGTTGGATTCACCTTTTCCTTTTTCAGACTGATGTTCTGAAAGTCTGTGACTGAATTCCAAAACTAGGTCTGTCAGTTCTTAACAGTCTTCTGGTGGAGTCACCACTTGAGTGAGTAAATCCTTCAAATCACCCCTTAGGCCATGATAGAACACATGTGTGGCTTCCTGCCAATTAGTCTCCACTACCAAATGATCGAATGGCTTCAAATACGTAATTAGGTATTTCTTACTTTGCCTTAAGTTTAACAGTTCTCTATCTCCTGCTTGCATGAAAGTATACTTATCAAAAATGTTCTTAACCTTGGCCTTCAAAGCTGAAAAATTATATCATATTGGATTGTCCCTCTCTACCAAAGGAATCAAGTCTGCTGTTCTCCCCAGGTACGACAATACAAGTGCCACCTTAGATGGCTGATCAGGGAGGAGATCTGAGTGGCACATAAAATGTATCTGATGCTAAGTCATTAAGGCTGCAAATTTAGTGGCCACTCCATAAACTTTTTTGGGGGGCTGACAACGACACTCCATTGCTGGTGGAGTGACTACATGAACCACAGGTGGGGTGCCTAATGAAGGTGGTTTGTGTTGGAATTTAGAGGAGTAGGGAGGGAAGGTCTGGGAAAAGTAGGAATTGTAGTACTGAATGAGCCCGAAACTCCTGAGCAGTTGGAGTTCCCAATGAATCTATCCTCAGATGTGGCAACTGTGCTTGCATTCTATCTAACCTCTTGTTTAGGGTATGGGTCACTTCCTAGGATTGCGTGACAACCTGTTGTATGGCCCTACTATTGTCCTGTAGTCTTGTGATAATTGTCTGATAGATCTGTTAATATAATATCTGGACAATTCATGTTGCTCTGCTAAAACGAAATTCTGGGCTTATAATCCTGGCAAGGTCCACGGCACTAACTACTTTTCTTGTCTGAGGGAGCAACACATGTTCCACAGTCCTGGCCTGGACCCAGTGCCCCCATCAAGCTAGTTGTGACCTGCAAAGATACGCTAAGGCTCAACCCAACCCAGTAGGGGATAAGGTGTCTAGGAGGAGAGATAGATGAGACTGGTTCAGCAAAGGAGGGTGTCTTTCTTTGTTCCTTCATGTTAAAGCACATCTAGGGGGTCATTACAACCCTGGCGGGCGGTGTTAAAGGTGCGGCAATACCGCAAACAGGTCAGCGGACCAAAAAATGGAATTATGACCCTGGCGGAAACCGCCAACATAGACAGCCACTTTAACACACCGCCCGCCGCGGCGGTACAGACAAGCAGCGCGGCGGTCACCACCAACAGACAGGCGGAAGACAATGTACTGCCCATAATATCACAACCCTCCAATCCGCCACCTTTTCCGGGGCGGATTCACCGTGGATAAAAACACGGCGGGAACAGTTACTGCAATGGGAAAACGCTCACCTCAACACATCCCACGAGGAACGAGGACTCCATGGAGCCCGAATTACACATTCTTCCGGCCCTTGTATTCCTACTCATCTACGAAGACCAACAGCATCGCGGCCGAAGACAACGGTGAGTACAGCACCTACGACATGGGGGAGAGGGAAGGCAAAAGTTAGGGGGACACCCACAAAACACTCCCACCCCCACCCTCACATATTACAACATACACACCAATGCATCCAAAAAAATCACAGTAACAACCCACAATCCCCCCGGAAGACAAAGCGAAATCTGTTCAAACATGTATACATGTCTGTCAAAAATATACAGATATACAAGAAAATCAGCCAGAAATATATACATTACGAAAAGTAGTGCAGATATGCACATAGCAATGTCCGTGCACCACTAGTCCAAAAATGCATGGGCGAGGCCCACAAAAGATACCTGTCCTCAATCGGAGAGAACACTGCTGGGGCATCAGATAGAAATACTACAGGCACCTCAGGGGGAAGGGAAGGGGGGCACCTCAGCCAGATGACTGCAAAGCCAGATCCACGACGGGGCTCCATGCCCATTGATGTATCCTGGGGAGTGCAAAGCCACAGTCTCTCAAGTCTCTACAGTGGGTGGCTTGCCCACTGATCAATCCTGGGGAGTGCAAAGCCACAGTCTCTCAAGTCTCTAGAGTGGGTGGGTTGCCCACTGTACCATTCTGGGGAGTGCAAAGCCACAGTCTCACAAGTCTCTACAGTGGGTGGGTTGCCCACTATACCATCCTGGGGAGTGCAAAGCCACATTCTCTCAAGTCTCTACAGTGAGTGGGTTGCCCACTGTACCATCCTGGGGAGTGCAAAGCCACAGTCTCACAAGTCTCTACAGTGGGTGGGTTGCCCACTGTACCATCCTGGGGAGTGCAAAGCCACAGTCTCTCAAGTCTCCACAGTGGGTGGTTTGCCCACTGCCATATCCTGGGGAGTGCAAAGCCACAGTCTCTCAAGTAGATAACATCCGCCAGTGGCTCTGGAGTGGGACTGGTGGCCAGACTGGATCAGTCTCCCCGTGAAAGTTCCTGTCCCGTCATTGTCCCAGATGCACATGGGATAAGGATGCTTGATGTGGCGGTCTTTACATTCTTAGCCGGTGCATGCCCTGTTCAGCGGTGCTTTGCCATGGCGGTGCTTGCCCTGTTCAGCGGTGCTTTGCCATGGCGGTGCTTGCCCTGTTCAGCGGTGCTTTGCCATGGCGGTGTCTGGACTGTTCAGCGGTGCTTTGCCATGGCGGTGTCTGGACTGTTCAGCGGTGCTTTGCCATGGCGGTCTCTGGAATGGGCATTGGTGTGTGGCATGACGATCCCTAGACTGGGCATTGGTGTGTGGCATGACGTTCCATGGACTGGGCATTGGTGTGTGGCATGACGATACCCAGACTGGGCATTGGTGTGTGGCATGACGTTCCCTCATAGCGCACCGGGGCTGTGGCAGCCGGGTCCCTCCTGGGCACTGACTCCGGCGGTTGTCTCCTGACCAGTGACGATACTTGGGCCCTCCTGGGCACTGACTCCGGCGGTGGTCTCCTGGCCATTGACGATACTTGGGCCCTCCTGGGCACTGACTCCGGCGGTGGTCTCCTGACCAGTGACGATACTTGGGCCCTCCTGGGCACTGACTCCGGCGGTGGTCTCCTGACCAGTGACGATACTTGGGCCCTCCTGGGCAATGACTCCAGCGGTGGTCTCCAAACCAGTGACGATACTTGGGCTCTCCTGGACAATGACTCCGATGGTGGCGGTGGTCTCCTGACCAGTGACAACGGTGCTGGCGGTGGCGTCTTGACCGCCAGGAATTATGCCGCCCTTCTCCACCGTGAGACTCGCAACAGGCTGGGCAGACTTCCTCTGGCCCTTCCCCACCTTTGGTGGAGTCACAGCTGACTCTCCAATCCCCTTGGGACCCCTGTGAGTTGTTTTCCCACCAGGAGTCTTCACACGGTCCCGTTGTCCAATTTCCAATTTCAGAGCCTTTACAGGGGGTGGGCTGCCAGTGCCTTGGCTCCGAGTCATACTGCCTGCCCTGGTGGCCGGTGCACTCCACATACCTTGAACAGGCACCACTGGTATTGGAGGCTTTTTGGCTGAGGCGCTACGACGGGACTGATGAATTGGAGGGGGGGGGCAAAAAGGTTAACTTTACACAGGGACAGTTTCTGACGAACACTGGGATGGGTAGTTGGAGGGGGTCTGGGAGTGGAGGAAGAGGAGGTGGTTGTAGGAGGTGTCACTTTAGGTGTTTTGGGTGCAGGTGCATGTACTGGAGGCTGTTGTGAGGTGGATGGATGTTGGGTGTGTGGGTGGCCGCGTTTGTGTACTTTGGGAGGGGCGTCACAGACACACTGGGAGAAGACACAGGGGACGTGTAAATGACAGTGGAGGTGGTGAGTGCAGGTGAGCGGCTTGTGGTGCTGGGTGTCCTGGTGCGATTCCTGGTGCCTGTAGATGTGGTGCATGCAGGTGTGTGTGTAGACGAGACTGGGAGGGAGGAGGGAGAAGAGGAGGAGGGGGACACAGTGGAGGCAGTGGATGTTGCGGTGTCTGTATGTGGGTGAGGCTTGCTTGAGTGCCTGTGGGTTGTGTGGTGCCTATGTTTGCTTGAGCTACTTGTGTGTGCTGACTTGTGTGCATGCTGGTCTGTAGGTGTGCTTGGGATGGGCTGGGGTACAGGGGATTGGGTCTGGGTGGAGGAGGTTGGAGGGGGGAGGCTAGACACAGGGACAATGGCTGCCATCAGTGCTGAGGCCAGAGATTGCAGGGTTCGCTGAAGGACAGCCTGACCAGAATGAATGCCCTCCAGGAATGCATTACCGTGTTGCAACTCTCGTTCTACACCCTGGATGGCATTCACAATGGTAGATTGCCCAACAGTGAGTGACCTGAGGAGGTCAATGGCCTCCTCACTGAGGGCAGCAGGGGTGACTGGGGCAGGGCCTGAGGTGCCTGGGGTGAAGGTGATGCCCACCCTCCTGGGTGAGCGGGCACGGGGCGAATGCTGAGGGGCTGCTGGGAGGGCGGTGCTGGTAGGGGAGGTGGCGGCTGTACCTGTAGAAGTGGGGCGCACAGATGGTGCCGCCACCACAAGGGAGCCCCCATCAGCGGACGAGTCCGTGTCGCTGCTTGGTGATCCGGTGGCCGACGTGAAGCTCCCCTCGCCCTCCGTCCCACTGGTGCATTCTGAGTCCGTGGTGTGGCCCTCCATGGCCATGTGGGATGCAGCTCCCTCCCTCGTGCTCCGATGCCACTGTACCTCCGCCTGATGATGCTGATGCACAAAAGAACAGGGAGAGCACAAAAAGGGGGGGGGGGAAAGACAGAAGAAGAACAGGTTGAGTGCATGGTATACCGCTACCGTTGGCGGACAAGACAGACACAGCAGCCCCCATGCATTACGCCGTGCTCCTGGCCTCTGCATATGCAATTCCTGGGATATGGCCTATATCGCTATGGTGGACATCTGCACACATGGATGCCACAGGGGCAACTATACCTGTACTTGGCAATGTACTGAGGTGGGGTAGAGTGCCACATGGGTTGCATTACAGAGGGGCCTAGTCTACGCATTTCTGGTTGGCCTAGGTACACCCACAGCCCTCCTCCCCCACCCAGACTCCTCTACTGCGCGCAAAGTCTGTAGAATGAGGTTGTACTCACCCCCTTGTGTCTGCTGTGATGCCCTCAAGCGCCCATCCAACTCCGGGTAGGCCACTGCCAGGATCCGGAACATCAGGGGGGTCATAGTGCGACGGGCACCCCTCCCACGTTGGGAGGCCATCCCCAGCTGAGCCTCCTCCGTCTTCTTGCTGCAGCGGCGAATGTCCTCTCATCTTTTACGGCAGTGGGTTCCCCGTCTCTGGTGGGCCCCCAGGGTCCGGACGTCCTTGGCGATGGCACGCCAAATGTCCCTCTTCTGGTGGGCGCTGACCTACATGACATGCACAAGGGAAGAAGAGAAGTCATTACCAACTGCACCGTCGATGTGAGTGGCCCCCCCCTCCCTACTATAGCCATGTGGCCCATTCACTGACATGCATTAATGTTCCCTGAACTCTGCCCCCTTCCCTGTTCCACCCAGCCCTCTCCACCCAGGCCTAGCCCATACAATGTGCTCCCTGTGTACTAACCTGTTGGTCTGGAGGACCGTAGAGTAGCGTGTACTGGGGGAGGACCCCGTCTACCAGTTTCTCCAACTCCTGAGCAGTGAGGGCAGGGGCCCTTTCCCCAGACGCAGCAGCCATTGTCTCTTCCAGACCGAGGTCACAGCAGCACTGCAGTGTAGGTCCTCTCCTGTCGAAGGTCACGTATCTAGTGATTGAACAGATAGAAAATGGCGGTG
The DNA here is from genome assembly GCF_031143425.1 of Pleurodeles waltl. Taxonomy (NCBI): domain Eukaryota; kingdom Metazoa; phylum Chordata; class Amphibia; order Caudata; family Salamandridae; genus Pleurodeles; species Pleurodeles waltl. Next base: position 787,643,878 of record NC_090439.1, on the reverse strand, counting down.
ACGTCCGCAGCGGTTACGTCCGCGGCGGTGCGTATCATCACCGCCGGCGCACCTGTTCATTGGCTCCTGGGACTCATAGGGTTCTATGTGAACCAATGCAGCATTGCGCCGCGGTCTACGACCGCCTACCGCGACGGTGTGCAATGCCAGCGCAGTTACCCCACAATCCCATTGTCCCAGTGTAGAGGTCAGGCAGCCGCCATTTCAGGGGCCCACATGGCTTCTTTTAATTCTGTGTCACACATAGCTAGGCCTACACTCAACACACATACAGGAAGGGTTTTGTGTGTGGTGTCGTGTTCTGTGTAACTGTGGGTACATACCTGGATGAAAATTGACTTTATCGTCGCTCTTGTCCTTCGTAGGCGCCGTCAGCTGGGACATGTGAGAAGATGGCGGAATCCTCCGGTGTACCGACCGCTGGTGGACCTGTTGACAATGGAAGAGCGACATGTCATTGTCACCTACAGGTTTGACCGTGCCACAATCCACGAACTATGTACCCAGTTGGAGCCAGACCTGATGTCACCAATCCGCCATCCCAGAGGATTCCCCCCTGACGTGCAGGTGCTGTCAGTGTTCCATTTCCTTGCAAGTGGCTCTTTTCAGACAACAGTGGCCATGGCATCAGGGATGTCCCAGCCTATGTTTTCCAACATCTTGTCCAGAGTGTTGTCTGCCCTGCTGAAACACGTAAGGAGATACATCATTTTCCCTGAGGTGGAGGATTTGCCTACAGTTAAAGGTGACTTCTATGCCCTTCGACATATCCCCAACGTCATAGGTGCCGTTGATGGGACCCATGTAGCTCTGGTCCCCCCCCACAGGAGTGAACAGGTGTACAGAAACAGGAAGAGTTATCATTCTATGAATGTACAGATGGTCTGTTTGGCAGACCAGTACATCTCCCAGGTTAATGCTATGTTCCCTGGCTCTGTGCATGACGCCTACATCCTGCGGAATAACAGCATCCCTGATATGATGGGTCAACTCCAGAGGCACCGTGTATGGCTATTAGCGGACTCTGGTTACCCCAACCTTTCCTGGCTACTGACCCCAGTGAGGAATCCCAGGACCAGGGCAGAGAAACACTACAATGAGGCCCATGGGCGGACTAGGAGGGTGATCAAACGCACCTTCGGCTTCCTTAAGGCCAGGTTCAGGTGCCTCCATATGACAGGTGGTTCCCTATTCTACTCACCGAAGAAGGTGTGCCAGATCATCATCACCTGCTCGATGCTTCATAATTTGGCTGTACAACGCCAGGTGCCTTTTCTGCAGGAGGATGGTCCAGATGACGGTGTTGCGACAGCTGTGGAGCCTGTGGAGCCTGGGGACAGTGATGAGGAGGAAGCTGAGGAAGAAGACAACGACAACAGCGAGTCAGTCATACAGCAATATTTCCAGTGACACACAGGTGAGAAAATTTTCAGATTTTACAGTACATTCACTGTCACACGTCTTCCTCTATCCTGTGTGTAATTACTTTGAATTATTTGGTAATTGAGTTGTTTCTTTCCATTACGGTTTCACAGGTGTGGTTACCAACATGTGTCATCTACTTGCATCCTTCAAGGACTTTTGATGTGTGACATTGGTATGTTGCTTTTACATCTCACAACGCATTTTCACACTGTCATTGATATTACATTTTAACAAATCATAGACTGACTCCAGATTGTTTTGTGTTTCAAGGGTGTTTATTGCAGTGCTCAGAATTGGGAGGGGGTTGTTAAATGGTGATGGGTAATGGCGGAGGAATGTCCATGGCAGAGTCCAGTCTATTAGTCTCACAGCTGCACTGCCATCTGGGCATAGGAAGAGGAGCTGGGGCAGTTCAAGTATGGACAGGGTAACAAAGTGGGGCAGTGGGGGGACAAACAGGGTGGTCTCATTTCCTGGCGGGGGTCTTGCCATCTTGCTCTGTCCTGTTCCTGGATCTCAGGGACCGCTTGCGGGGTGGTTGTCCGTCTGCAGGGGGTGGGGTGCTGGTGTGGTGGTCCTGTGGCAGGGCGTCCTGTCCACTAGCACCGGCGGAGATGGTGGGCAGTTCATCGTCCATGCTAGTGTCAGGGGCCCCTTGGAGTGCCACGGTGTCCCTCAGTGTCTGCTGTATGTCCTTCAGCACCCCTACGATGGTGCCCAGGGCGGAGCTGATGGTCCTGAGCTCCTGCCTAAACCCCAAATACTGGTCATCCTGCAGGCGCTGGGTCTCCTGAAACTTGACCAGGACCGTGGCCATCGTCTCCTGGGAGTGGTGGTATGCTCCCATGATGGAGGTGAGGGCCTCGTGGAGAGTGGGTTCCCTTGGCCTGTCCGCCCCCTGTCGCACAGCAGCCCTCCCAGTTCCCCTGTGTTCCTGTGCCTCCGTCCCCTGGACCGTGTGCCCACTACCACTGCCCCCAGATCCCTGTTGATGTTGGGGTGGTGGGTTAGCCTGGGTTCCCTGTAGTGGTGGACACACCGCTGATTGACCTGTCCTGGGTAGGGAGGTTTGGGCCCGCTGTGCTGGTGTTACCAGAGGGTGGAAGGTCAGTGTTGGGCTGTGCCTGTGCGAGGGGAACCAACTGTCCCGAGGCCCACGATGGTCCGGCCTGGTCATCAGGCTCCAGTAGGGCAGAGCTGCTATCGTCACTGTGGGCCTCTTCTGGGGGTGGAGTGGTGTTGTCTGGACGCTCTGGTGTGGTGACGGTCCTTCGTGTTCCTGCAGGGGCATAAGAGCATGATTATTGCATGTGTGTGTGTCATGGTGTGCAATGGGTGGGTGACCGTGTACCCCAGTGCTAGCATTCCTGTGTGGGGGCTTGTGTGATGATGGTTAGGGGGTTGTTCTGGGTATGTGCTGTGGGCATGCTTAGGTGATAGGTGTCCATGCATCGTTGTGTCATGCAGGGCTTGGTGTTGGGATGTGTAGTTTGTGTTATTAGTACATTAGTGAGGATTTGGGGTGATAGGGGAGGGTGTGAGGGTGGGGGTGTGTGATAGCATGCAGGTAGGGTGGGGTATATGTTAGTTAAGATTTGACTTACCAGTGTCCCATCATCCACGACTCCTCCGAGGCCCTCTGGATGCATGATGGTCAAGACTTGTTCCTCCCATGTTGTTAGTTGTGGGGGAGGAGGTGGGGGTCCGCCGCCAGTCCGCTGAACCGCGATGTTGTGCCTGGAGACCGTTGAATGCACCTTACCCTGTAAGTCGTTCCACCTCATCCTGATGTCCTCCCTATTTCTTGGGTGCTGTCCCACAGCGTTGACCCTGCCCACTATTCTTCGCCATAGCTCCATCTTCCTGGCTATTGATGTGTGCTGTACCTGTGAGCCAAATAGCTGTGGCTCTACCCTGACAATTTCCTCCACCATGACCCGGAGCTCCTCCTCGGAAAAGCGGGGGTGTCTTTGGCGTTCCATGGGGTGGTGTGTGGTGATGTGGTGAGGTGATGTGGTGATGTGTCGTGGTGTGTGGTGTTTTGTGCGTGGATGTTGTGTTGGTGTTGTGTGCCTCTGCATGGTGGGATTGGCTGATCTGTGCTGTGTCTCTGGCCTTCGTGATAGATTTTTTGTGGTAGGGGTTTGTGGGTGATGTGGGTGTGTGTTTTATATTGCATTGGGTGTGTGGGAGTGTTGTTTGTATGTGTGTCAGGTATGTGTATTTCGAATTGTCCAATGTGGCGGACTTGGCACTATAACATCAGTTGTGATATGCCTGAAGTATTGTAACAGGTAAATGAATAACACGGAGCTTTATATGCTGTTTATTTAGGAATGAAGCTGATAGGTATAATAGATATCATAGATATGGTAGCTAAAACAGTTCTTGCTAATATCAAAAGTGATGCAACACTATTGGCCACTCACTAAAAGTATGCTGTAATGTCACAGGAAAAGAAAATATAATACCTCACATTTATACCGCCAGTGGAAGAAATATTTTAAAGTTGAAGCAACAAAGACCACAGTTAAAGCCTAGGGTAGAAATTAAAATATGAATAAGGAAATGAAGCCAGAACCATGATGATCTAAAGTGAGTAGTATGAAGGTCCAGAGTGGCTTAAAAAGGAAACCACAATGTTGTCAGTAAGTCAAAGAGCAGGGAGGATATAACCTAAGTGATCGTAGTAAAGTAAGAGTTCAACAAAGGTACCAATTTTTCCCCAGAACCCGACAAGGGACACAACTATCATAAGGGAAAAGGGGAGGCAGGGATTGGGACCACAAAGCAATCTTTTCAGAAGAAAATAGTAGTCATGGTTAAGCAGCAGGATGCCTCACAGAATGAGAGTTCTGCTGACAAATGGATCATGAGAAATGTCCACCCTGGACAGCGTGGCAGAAATATCTATATCCCACATAAAATTCAAACCCTACTTCATCATGGAGAAGACTAATGATTATATACAAATAGAGACATTTGATGGGCATCTGAATGAACTTGAATTTAGTTTGAAAAGTCCAGATTCATATTGTAGGGGATATTGAATGAAAGGTCTCAATGATTTGCTGGACTCAATCGACTGAACCCCCTCCCCCACAAGTTATAATTATAACTCCATTAGGAGCATTCTCTTTGCTAGTGCTTTCGCTGAGTAAAGACAGGCATGTTGCAAAATGGCCATTATTATTAGTGCTCGTATTATACCAAAACTAAGTAACATAAGATAAAAGTGCAAAGCCACATGTGGTTCTTTTAAGGGAAGGCTGGAGGTACAGAAACAGTATCATATAAAGTCACAGATTATAAAAGATTTAGGTGGTCATTACAACCCTGGCGGACGGTGTTAAAGCGGCAGTAAGACCGCCAACAAGCCGGCGGTAAAAAATTTTGAATTACGACTGTGGGGGAAACCGCCAACAAAGACAGCCACTTTAACACTCCGACCACCACGGCGGTACAGACAAACAGCGAGGCAGTCACCGCCAACAGACAGGCGGGAGACAATGTACCGCCCACACTATTGTGACAGGCCAATCCGCCACCTTTTCCGGGGCGGATTCACCGCGGATAAAAACACAGCGGAAACCGGCATTTCGAAGGAAAAACGCCCACCTCTACACACTCCACAAGGAAGGAGGACACCATGGAGCCGGAACTTCATATTCTCCCTGCGCTAGTCTTCCTGCTCTTCTACCAGGAGCACCAACGCCGGCAGCGAAGACCACGGTGAGTACTGCACCTATGACATAGGGGAGGGAGGAGGGAAAAAACAGGGACACACACACGCAACACCCCAACCCCCATTCCCCACCCTCACCCACTACAACACACACACCAATGCATATATATACATTACAGTAACACCCCCCAACCCCTCCAGAAGAATGCAAAGACAAAAGGAAATGAGTGTAACTATTGTAATATATCAAAAATCAGTAAGCAAAAAAAAAAATATATATATATACACTATTAACAAAATATACACCACGATTAGTAGTCCAGGTATTGCACCATTCACAGTCTGTGGACCACTGGGCCCAAAATGCATGGGCGAGGCGCACACAAGATACCCGAACATGACGGAGAGAACACTGTAGGGGCATCAGATAGAAATACAACAGGCACCTCAGGGGGAAGGGAAAGGGGGGCACCTCAGCCGGATGAGTGCACGATGCCAGATCCACGAGGGGGCTCCATGACCATTGATGTATCCTGGGGAGTGCAAAGCCACAGTCTCTCAAGTCTCACAAGTAGGTGGCTTGCCCACTGTTCCATCCTGGGGAGTGCAAAGCCACAGTCTCTCAAGTCTCTACAGTGGGTGGGTTGCCCACTGTTCCATCCTGGGGAGTGCAAAGCCACAGTCTCTCAAGTCTCACAAGTGGGTGGCTTGCCCACTGTTTAATCCTGGGGAGTGCAAAGCCACAGTCTCTCAAGTCTCACAAGTGGGTGGCTTGCCCACTGTTCAATCCTGGGGAGTGCAAAGCCTCAGTCTCTGAAATCCCTACAGTGGGTGGTTTGCCCACTGCTGCATCCTGGGGAGTGCAAAGCCACAGTCTCTCAAGTTCCTACAGTGGGTGGGTTGCCCACTGTTCCATCCTGGGGAGTGCAAAACCACAGTCTTGCAAGTCTCACAAGTGGGTGACCTGCCCACTGTTCAAACCTGGGCAGTACAAAGCCACAGTCTCTCAAGTCTCACAAGTGGGTGGCTTGCCCACTGTTCAATCCTGGGGAGTGCAAAGCCACAGTCTCTCAAGTTCCTACAGTGGGTGGATTGCCCACTGTACCATCCTGGGGAGTGCAAAGCCACAGTCTCTCAAGTGGATGCATGTCTCCACTGGTTCTGGAGGGGGACTGGTGCCCGGAGTGCTTCATCCTGTGCAGGACAGAGGTAGTGGATGCTGTTCTCCACTGGTTCTGAGGGGGACTGGTGCCCAGAGTGCTTTATCCTGTGCAGGACAGAGGTAGTGGATGCTGTTCTCCACTGGTTCTGGAGGGGGACTGGTGCCCAGAGTGCTTCATCCTGCCAAGGACAGAGGTAGTGGATCCTGTTCTCCACTGGTTCTGGAGGGGGACTGGTGCCCAGAGTGCTTCATCCTGTGCAGGACAGAGGTAGTGGATGCTGTTCTCCACTGGTTCTGGAGGGGGACTGGTGCCCAGAGTGCATCACTCACCCCGTGATGGTCCCAGTTGCGTCACTGCCCCTGCCGCTCATGGGCGGTCCTTGAGTTGGCGGGCCTTGCCCTGTTCAGCGGTGCTTGCCTTAGCAGTCTCTGCCCTGTTCAGCGGTGCTTGCCTTGGCGGTCTTTGCCCTGTTCAGCCGTGCTTGCCCTGTTCAGCGGTGCTTGCCTTGGCGGTCTCTGCCCTGTTCAGCGGTGCTTGCCCTGTTCAGCGGTACTTGCCTTGGCGGTCTTTGACCTGTTAAGCGGTGCTTGCCCTGTTCAGCGGTGCTTGCCTTGGCGGTCGCTGCCCTGTTCAGCGGTGCTTGCCCTGTTCAGTGGTGCTTGCCTTGGCAGTCTCTGCCCTGTTCAGCGGTGCTTGCCTTGGCGGTCTTTGCCCTGTTCAGCGGTGCTTGCCCTGTTCAGCGGTGCTTGCCTTGGCGGTCTTTGCCCTGTTCAGCGGTGCTTGCCCTGTTCAGCGGTACTTGCCTTGGCGGTCTTTGACCTGTTAAGCGGTGCTTGCCCTGTTCAGCGGTGCTTGCCTTGGCAGTCTTTGCCCTGTTCAGCGGTGCTTGCCCTGTTCAGCGGTGCTTGCCCTGGCGGTCCGTCATTGCCCAGCTGGGCTGTGGCTGGCGGTCCTTCATTGGTCAGCTGGGCTGTGGCTTGCGGGGCCCTCCTGGGCAGCTGGGCTGTGGCTGGTGGGCCCTCCTGGGCAGCTGGGCTGTGGCTGGCGGGGCCCTCCTGGGCAGCTGGGCTGTGGCTGGCGGGGCCCTCCTGGGCAGCTGGGCCGTGGCTGGCGGTGGCCTCCTGGGCAGCGACGATGGGGCTGGCGGGGGCCTCCTGGGCTGCGACGATGGGGCTAGCGGTGGCCTCCTGGGCAGCGACAATGGGGCTGGCGGGGCCCTCCTGGCCAGCGGGGATGATGGCGGTCTTCTCCGCCGTGCTGCTCCTCTCAGACTTTGCAGGTTTCTTCTGCCCCTTCCCCACCTTGGGAGGAGTCACAGCTGAGTCCACACTCCCCCCGGGACCCCTGTGAGCGGCTTGGCTGGCTGGAGTCTTCCCCCTCTCCCGCCGGGCACTGGCCAACTTCTGGTGCTTCACAGGGGGGGGGGGACTGGCTGTGCTATGGCTCCGTGACAGACTGGCTGGCCTGGTGGCCGGTGCACTCCACATACCTGTGACAACAGGCACCACTGGTCCTGGAGATTTTGTGTCTGAGGTGCTAGTACGGGACCTATGACTTGGACGGGGGGGTGGTGGGAAATAGGTTAAGGGTGGACAGGAAAAGTTGTTTGGAGACACTGGGACGCATAGCTGGAGGGGGTTTGGGAGTGGAGGAAGAGGTGGTGGTTGTAGGAGGTGTACATTTTGTGGCTTTAGGTGCAGGTGCATGCGCTGGAGGCTGTTGGGAGGTGGATGTATTTTGGGTGGGTGTGTGCCTGCGTTTCTGTATCTTAAGAGGGGGTGTCACAGACACTCTGGGAGAGGACACAGGGGACGTGTAAATGGTAGCGGGGGTGGTGACTGCACGTAAGCGGGGTGTGGTGGTGGGTGTGCTGGTGCGGGACGTAGTGGCTATAGTGGTAGTGCATTCAGGTGTGAGTGTAGACGAGAGTGGGAGGGAGGAGGGAGACGAGCATGAGGTGGCACAGTGAAGGCAGTGGATGTTGGTGTGTCTGTATGTGTGTGATGCTTGCGTGAGTGCCTGTGGGATGTGTGGTGCTTATGTTTGCCTGAGCTTCCCTTGTGTGGTGAGGTGTGTGCAGGCTGGTCTGATGGTGTGCTTGGGATAGGCAGAGGTACAGGGGATTGGGTCTGGGTGGAGGAAGTTGGAGGGGGGAGCCTAGACACAGGGACAATGGCTGCCATCAGTGCTGAGGCCAGAGTTTGAAAGGTTCGATGAAGGGCAGCCTGACCAGAATGAATGCCCTCCAGGAATGCATTGGTTTGTTGCAACTCCCTTTCTACACCCTGGATGGCATTCAAAATGGTAGACTGCCCAACAGTTAGGGACCTGAGGAGGTCAATGGCCTCCTCACTGAGGGCAACAGAGGTGACAGGGGCAGGGGCTGAGGTGCCTGGGGCGAAGGTGATGCCCACCCTCCTGGGTGAGCGGGCCCCGGGCGAAGGCTGAGGGGCTGCTGGGAGGGCGGTGCTGGTAGGGGGGGTGGCGGCTGTAGAAGTGGGGGGCACAGATGTTGCTGCCACCACAAGGGAGCTCCCATCGGAGGATGAGTCCGTGCCGCTGGTTGCAGATCCTGTGACCGCTGTGCTGCTCCCCTCACCCTCTGTCCCACTGGTGTATTCAGAGTCCGTAGTGTGGGCCTCCGTGCCCATGTGGGATGCAGCTCCCTCGTGCTCCGGTGCCACTGCTCCTCCGCCTGATGATGCTAATGCATACAAGAACAGGGAGACCGCTAAAAAAGGGGGGGGGGCAGAAGAAAGACGTGCATGGCTTACAGCTACCGTTGGCGGACAAGACAGACACAGCAGCCCCCTGCACTACATAGCGCTGTTGGGCTCTACAGTGCAATTCCTGGGAAATGGCCTACAAGGCTATGGACGACATCTGCACACATAGATGACACAGGTGCATGAATAGCTGTACTTGGCACTCCACAGAGGTGGGGTGGGGGGCCACAGGGCCATGCCTTACGAAGGGGCCTAGCCTACGGAAGTCACCCTGGCCTAGGGAAACCCACAGCCCTCCTCCCCCACCCAGACCCCTCCACTGCACGCAAAGTCAGCAGAATGAGAGTGTACTCACCCCCTTGTGTCTGCTGTGATGCCCTCAAGCGCCCATCCAACTCAGGTTAGGCCACCGCCAGGATCCGGAACATCAGGGGGGTCATGGTTTGATGGGCACCCCTCCCACGTTGGGAGGCCATCCCCAGCTGAGCCCCCGCCGTCTTCTTGCTCTAGCGGCGAATGTCCTCCCATCTCTTCCGGCAGTGGGTGCTCCATCTGTGGTGGACCCCCAGGGTCCGGACGCCCTTGGCAATGGCACGCCAAATATCCTTCTCCTGGTGGGCGCTGACCTACATGAAATGTACAGGGGAAGAAGAGAAGTCATTACCAACTGCACCGTCAAAGTGAGTGGCCCCCATCCCTACCCTTGCCATGTGGCACATGCACCCACCGTCTTTCATGCACGCAGAACTCTGCCCCCTTCCTACTTACAACCAGCCCTCTCCACACAGGCATAGCCCATACAACATGCTCCCTGTGTACTTACCTGTTGGTCTGGAGGACCACAGAGTAGCGTGTACTGGGGAGGACCCCGTCGACGAGCTTCTCCAACTCCTCCGATGTGAAGGCAGGGGCCCTTTCCCCAGACGAACGAGCCATTGTCTCTTCCAGACCGAGGTCACAGCAGCACTTGCAGTGTAGGTCCTCTCCTGTTGAAGATCAGGTATCGAGTGATTCAACGAATAGAAAATGGGGGTCACGTCAGCGGCGGTCACGACCGCGGCGGTGCGTACCATCACCGCTGGCGTACATCGTCATTGGCTCCTGGAACCCATAGGGTCCAATGTTAACCAAGGCAGCATTGCGCCACGGTCTTCGACCGCCTACCGCGACGGTGTACAACGCCAGCGCATTTACCTCACATCCCATTGTCCCGCTTTAGAGGTCAGGCAGCCGCCATTTCAGGGGCCCACATGGCCTAATTGCCAACTGTGTCACACATACCTAGGCCTACTCTCAACACACATACAGGCCAGATTTTGTGTATGAATCGTGTTCTGTGTAGACTGTGGGTACATACCTCTGAGTTGTTTGACTCTGTGCTCGCTGTTGTCCTTCATAGGCACCGTCCGCTGGGACATGTGAGGAGATGGCGGAATCCTCCGCTGTACCGACCGCTGGTGGACCTGTCGACAATGGAGGAAAGAAATGTGATCATCACCTACAGGTTTGACCGTGCCACAATCCAGGAACTGTGTACCCAATTGGAGCCAGACCTGATGTCAGCAATCCGCCATCCCACAGGAATCCCCCCTCAAGTGCAGGTGCTATCAGTGCTCCATTTCCTTGCAAGTGGGTCTTTTCAAACAACTGTGGCCATGGCATCAGGGATGTCCCAGCCTATGTTTTCCAACGTATTGTCCAGAGTGTTGTCTGCCCTGCTGAGACACATGCAGAGCTACATCGTTTTCCCTCAGGTGGAGGACTTGCCTACAGTGAAAGGTGACTTCTATTCCCTTGGACATATCCCCAACATCATAGGTGCCATTGATGGGACCCATGTGGCTTTGGTCCCCCCCACAGGAGTGAACAGGTGTACAGGAACCGGATGAGTTATCATTCGATGAATGTACAGATGGTATGTTTGGCAGACCAGTACATCTCCCATGTGAATGCCATGTTCCCTGGCTCAGTGCATGACGCCTATATCATGCGGAATAGCAGCATCCCTTATGTAATGGGTCAACTACAGAGGCACCGGGTGTGGCTATTAGGTGACTCTGGTTACCCCAACCTGTCATGGCTACTGACCCCAGTGAGGAATCCCAGGACCAGGGCAGAGGAACGCTACAATGAGGCCCATGGGCGGACTAGGAGGGTGATCAAACGCACCTTCGGCCTCCTGAAGGCCAGGTTTAGGTGCCTCCATATGACAGGTGGATCCCTATTCTACTCACCAAAGAAGGTGTGCCAGATCATCGTGGCCTGCTGTATACTTCATAACATGGCTTTGAGACGACAGGTGCCTTTTCTGCAGGAGAATGGTCCAGATGGCGGTGTTGTGGCAGCTGTGGAGCCTGTGGACAGTGATGAGGAGGAAGCAGAGGAAGAAGACATTGACAACAGGGACTCAGTCATCCAGCAATATTTCCAGTGAAACACAGGTGAGAATACATTCCTGCCTACTACAAGTACTTTTACACTTCTACCTCTAGCCTGTCTGTCGATTTCACCCAGTGTATGGTCACTGAGTTGTCACTTTCCCTTACAGTTTCACAGGTGTGGGTCCCAGCGTGTGTCATCTGCTTAGATTCCTCATGGACTAGAGCTGTGTGACATAAGTATGTTGACACTACTAATTCCTGAAAATTGTGTCATTGTAATTGCAAATACACTATTTTGAAATCAGAGACAGACTCCAGATCTTTTGGTGCTTTAGGTGTGTTTATTTACATACAAAATATTGGAGGGGGAAGTGAAATGGTGAGTACAAACCCACAGGCAGTCAAAGTCAAGTTTATTGTCTCATTAAATAAAATCATTACAATTGTAAGACAAGTGATGAAACCAATCTCATAAACATTACACATATATGAACATCCAGGATTAGCATAATAAAGTCATTCTCAAGAAAGAATAAGAAGGTGTTTATTCTGCATTGCCTGTCCTTTAGCTTCTAGACTGTATGGTGCATTTACATGGGTACTGCTACGTTCAGCTCAAATTGTGTGGGGCAATAACTGGAAAGTAATTAGCATTGTCTATTGTCTGATTAATGAAAACCATCACTTTTAAACATTGATAAAATATTCTTGTGACAATTACCAATTTGTGATCATTGAAAATCGGGCTTAAGCGATGGTTCTTGAACCTGTACTAAAAGGGGTGCTAAAGTGCTTGGTGGTGATTATCTCCCATTTGACCTCTGATCCCCTACCATGTGATGGCCAGTTTAAGTAGCATGCCACTATATGGCTAGATATGCCTCCCAGAGTAAAACAGATCATTTATCTGATTTATAAGACTTTATAAGGTACCTGCATGTCCCTTCAGTTAAAACTGGTTTTGAAACGTCCTAGCGTACTCCGGTAGCATTATTCACGAATTTCCATTTGAGTTGAAGATTGGGGAGCACTGGCAAGTCCAGATAGCATTGATGCCTGAAACTTGAGGAATTTGAAGTTTAGCTGTGGATCACCAGGGTTGAAATATGCTACAAAGGCTTCCCTGCAAGTCCAAATGGTTCTGTCATTAAAGCTTCTCTTCAGGAATTTCTGCCTAAGGTTCCGCAGCTGAGGGCAGATACAAATAACATGAATAAGGTCTCCCTCCTGACTATTGCAATGCAGGGTTAAGCCAAGGCGCTTCCATGCTGGTATGTTCGCCAAAGTCAGTATGCCACCCAGATGCTGATCCATCAATCTATTGTTCAAATGCACGGCGTATGGAATTGAATGGTACGGGGCTAGATCCAATGAGGTGTAGTGCTTTATGACCATCCATGCATGAGACTGTGCACTAAATGTGATTATATCTTCAATAAAGAACATTCATTTTGTAGCACTATTGGTTCCCTTGTTAAAGAAATCATATGTTGCACCAGTCCCCCATAGTCTTTCAAACTCAGTAGATTGATGGAAGTGCACAAATAATTATAATACACCGATAGCCGATCGTTTTGGAGGGCTGACCAAAGCACACTATTCAAGATAGCTTGGGCATGGCTGATCTTGTACCAGGTCTTAATTGATATGGCTCTTCTGGCCAGGTCTTGTCTCTTTAAACTAAATTATAGGTGAAGTTGGGCTGGAGATGTGTGTCGAGGTAGATTGAAAACTCGCTCAAATGCATTAATTTGGATTCTGTCAATAGTTGGAGCGTCCAGCCCTCACAGGGCCACACTGGCCTTGATGAGAGTTGGTAGTAATTTTGAGGCGATGACTGCTACAAGTGGGTTGTAGGACGGCCCATCTAATAGTGAAAGCATATGATGTATAACTTCTGCTGCATGAAAGACCCTTGAGTATCAAAGCATATACCCAAGTCCTTGTAGTGCAATAATGATTCTAGCTGGATATCATTTAAATACAAATGCGGAGCAGGGCTTGATCGAATGCCAAGTAGCAATGATTTTGTCTTGTTCACATTGATCTCCAGGTGATTATACCTTGTATAACTGGTGAGTGAATTCAGCAGTTTTTAAAGACCCACCTTATGATAGCATTTGATAAGTGAGTAAGGTGAAGAGGAACCAGACGAGGAGAATGAGAGTTTTCTGCATCTAGGATTGGTGTAAGGTTGAACATAAAAAGATTGCATAGTTGTGGGGCTAGCACACAGCCCTGTTTTAAACCTTGATGTGTTGGAAATTTTCGGGACAGCCGCATGCCATCGCCAATTTTTATCTGAATTCACGTGTTTGTGTACAACAAAGTTTTCGCCTTCAGTAGTGAGTCCGGTAAACCCCAGGATGTCAATTTGTTCTAGAGCAGCTCTCTACTGACACCATTGAAAGCGGCTATAAAATCATTGAAGCCAAGATGTAAGTTCTTCCTCCGGTGTTTACATTGTTCAGCCAGGAAGAGGGAAGCTAGGATATTGGTTGTTGTGCTGACTCCTTTCCTGACACCAGTTTGATTAGGAGGAATTATATTGTTTTTAATGGACCACTCTTTTAAGTCGGCTAGAAAACTCCTGCGGGTGGTGCGCTGATTATATGATGTGACAGTATAAAGGGTGCCATTTTAAGTAATTCAAACTTACTGACTTTGTGAAGGGTCACAACACCAAAATATAATAAGTGTGCCTGTTAGCTTTAAGAAGGGGTTCAGCATATCAATGTGTTTAAAGCGCACCTATTGTCTTTCTCAAAAACAAAATCACCAATAATGATAACAAAGAATATGTTTCATTAATTCACAGAGGACAATGTTTAATAAAAAGGATTGTGTCATAAAAATATTTAATAAAGTTTAATTAAAGAAAACCTCATAACTTTTAGTCCTGTTGTTAACAGTTTTTGGGCTACAGAATTCAGCTATAGAACCAACCACAAAGGGGGCACTGCACTCAAGCTGAAGAGCATAGAGTTCCATCTAGGAGTGCTTTAAAAATAAGGTAAGCTCTCTTAGGGCCTGATTACGACCTTGGCAGATGGGATACTCCATCACAAATGTGAAGGATATTCTGTCCGCCGTATTACAAGCTTCACTATATCCTATGGAACTTGTAAAATGGTGGGCGGGATATCTGTCACGTTTGTGACAGATATCTCATCCTCAAAGGTCGTAATCAGGCCCTTAGTGTTATTGATATAATGGCTCAGGAGACTTAGGTGGTCATTACAACCCTGGCGGTCGGTGTAAAAGCGGCGGTAAGACCGCCAACAGGCCAGCGGTAAAAAAAATTGAATTACGACCGTGGCGGAAACCGCCAACAAAGACAGCCACTTTAACTGCCACTTAGACTGCCACGGCGGTACAAACAAACAGCGCGGCGGTCACCGCCAACAGACAGGCGGGAGACAATGTACCGCCCACAGTATCACAACCTACCAATCCGCACCTTTACCGGGGCAGATTCACTGTGAACAAAAACACAGCGGAAACTGGACATCGAAGGGAAAACACTCACCTCTACACACCCCACGAGGAACCAGGACGCCATGGAACCAGAGTTTCACATTTTTCCAGCCTTTATCTTCTTGCTCCTCTACCAGGAGCACGAATGCCGGTGGCGAAGTCCACGGTGAGTACTGCACCTACGACACAAGGGAGGGGGGAGGAAAAACAGGGACACACACACGCAACACCCCCACCCCCACCCTCACACACGACAACACACACACTAATACATATTGATACATTACAGTTACACCCCCCAACACCCTGGAAGAATGCAAAGACAAAAGGAAATGAGTGTAACCATTGTAATATATTACAATCCAGTACACAAAAATATATATATAATATAAACAAATATATACACCAAGAATAGAAGTCCAGGTATTGCTCCATTTAAGTCCGTGGAACACTGGGCCCACACTGCATGGTCGAGGCCCACACAAGGTACCCGAACATGATGGAGAGAACACTGCAGGGGCATCAGATAGAAATAAAACAGGCACCTCAGGGGGAAGGGAAAGGTGCTTGCATTCCTGTGTGGGACCTTGTGTGATGATGGTTTAAGGGGGTGTATGGGTATGTGCCGTGGCCATGCATTGGTGATGGGTGTCCAGGCTTTGGTATTGCATGCAGTGCTTGGTGTTGGGATGTGTGGTTTGGGATAGTGGGACATGTGTGAGGAGTTGGAATGATAGGGGTGAGGGCAAGGGTGGGGGTATGTGATAGCATGCAGGTAGGGTGGGGGATAAGGTAGTTAAGGTTTGACTTACCAGAGTCCATTCCTCCAGCTACTCCTTTGAGGCCCTCAGGATGCAGAATCGCCAAGACTTGCTCCTCCCATGTTGTTAGTTGTGGGGGAGGAGATGGGGATCCGCCGCCAGTCCTCTGTACCGCAAGGTGGTGTCTGGATACCACGGAACGCACCTTCCCGTAGGTCGTTCCACCTCTTCCTGATGTCATCCCTATTTCTTGGGTGCTGTCCCACTGCGTTGACCCTGTCCACTATTCTGCGCCATAGCTCCATCTTCCTAGCTATGGAGGTGTGCTGCACCTGTGATCCGAATAGCTGTGGCTCTACCCGGATGATTTCCTCCACCATGACCCTGAGCTCCTCCTCAGAGAAAACCTGGGGTGTCTTTGCTGTTCCATGAGGTGGTGTGGATGATGTGTGGAGAAATTGTGTTGTGATAAGTGGGGTGATATTTAGTGGTGTGTTGTGTGGGGTGCGTGGATGTTATGTGGGTGATGATGTTGTGTGCCTGTGGATGCTTGGTTGTAGATTGTAAGATTGGAGTGTCTCTCTCTGGCCTTCTTTCGGGATTTTTGTCGTAGGGGCTTGTGGGTGATGTGGGTGTGTGTTTTATATTGTACTGGGTGTGTGGGAGTGGTGTGTGTGTGTGTATCACGTGTGTGTATTTTGAATTGTCCAATGTGGATGTGTTTTGTAAATGTGTGTGTATTTTGAGCGTGGCGGTGTGTACCGCCAATGGAATACTGCGGTTGAAAGACCGCCGCGTGGATTCGTGGGTCGTGATAGTGTGGGCGTATTCCTGTTGGCGTGACGGTGGAGGTTTTGTTTATCACTGACCTTTGGTGTGGCGGACTTGTGTGGGTGTCTGAATTTTGGCACATTCCGAGGTGTGGTTCATAATGGCCGTGGCGGAATTCTGCGGCCGCGGCGGTGTGTTGGCGGTCTTCTGCACGGCGGTAGGCGCCTTTTACAGCCAATGTTGTAATGACCCCCTTACTGTTTTTTTAATGTTGCTGCACTTCTGGCAGCCCCCTACAACATTAAAAAAATGTTTGATGGTGCCCCTGGCTCTTGTAGGGGCACCACCAACACAATAATATTTGTTAAAGAAAAGTCCTAGGGCATTATGGGGTGCTCTTTGCCAGATTAGTGAATGATAAATGAGCAGCTTTTGCTGCTCATTTATTATTCACTTTTACATTTTTTGGGGGGCCGTCCTGGTGACCGCTCTGGACACCAACTTCTTTCTTTGTGGTTAGGGGCCAGCGGGGAAGCCTCAGGCCCCTGTGGCACCAGACAGCTCCCTAGCCAGCACTCATCATGGGTGCCCTTAGAAGCCGCATTTTTTTATTAAGAAGATGCCCCCACAGTGCCCACAGTTCATTTTTTACTTGGGTGCCATTGCAAGAGACCCTGGACCTCCATGCCACAGCCGGCTCCCCTTCCGGGAGCCAGAAATGTTTCAATTTTTATGTGGGTGTCCTACTGCTCACCCAGGACACCCACAATGGAGACCAGATGCAGGCTGAAGGGGGAGCCCTAGGTCCCCTGCAATGCAGGCCAGTTCCCGACAGCTGGGGGAGATCCAGGTTCTCTTAGCTCCTGCCTTTTCTCCTGCCTGGGCAGAAGCCAAGCCTACCCTGGGGTGTGGGGTGCTATTTCTTTTTTTAAAATGGTGACGTCATTTTCTTTTTCACCACATCCCCACCAGAGTACTGCAGGATCACAGCAAAAAAAAAAAACAATTTTGGGGGCAAGATATCCCTACGCTGCACTCTTATACCTTATTTTATACTCATTTTAAGGACAGGGGACAAAGTCTGAAGAGTCCTGTAATGGCCACCACAACATTTCTGTTCATGTTGCAGCCAGTCATTCAGAGCGCCTACTCCTGAGTGAGATGGCCCAAGGGTAAAAGCCCCCTAGGCCAATCAGAACATTCTATTTTTTTACATTGTGCTCCCAGGACACTTAAGACAGTCCCATGAACCACCCAGATATACGAACGTTTTTAAACCTTAATTTCTCAAAAACTACTAAAGTGATTTCACCAAATCACCCCCAAAAAAAAATCTTGACCAAGATCTATCTTCCTGCAAATGTTGGTGCACTTTCATTCAGGAATTCTTAGGATATTGCATTCCAAAGAAGTCCACGGAAAATACATGGGGAACTTTGGCATTAGGACCGAATGTATGATGGAACAATCAATCCTGGAACTACGCATGCCTAAACAACGTAGTTATGCCTAGTAAAGGCATGTGTGGGACGGCATGCGTGGTTCCAGCATGTGACCCCCCCACCTGCCCTAACGCCCAGAAGTACCCTACCCCTAAAACTAAAACTAACCCGACTGCCCACCCCCACCCCTAAAAACTAAAACTACCCGACCCCGACCCCTGCTCCTAAAGCTAAAATTACCATGACCCCAAACCAAGGCCCCAAAAACTACCCTCACCCCACACCCCACTCTTAAAACTACCCCGACCCCCACCCCAATACTAAAACAACCCAACCCCCACCCCTAAAAACAAAACTACCCTGATCTCCCATCTCTAAAAACTAGAACTACCCTGAGTCCCCACCCCGCCCCTGAAACTTAAACTACCCGACCTCCCCAACTCTCCCCTAAAACTAAAACAACCCCGATCCCCCATCCCGTCCCTAAAAACTAAAACAACCCCTCACCGTCACCCCTAAAACTAAAACTACCTGGACCCCCACCCCTAAACTAAAACTACTCTGACACCCCACCCCACCCCTAAAACTAAAACTAGCCCAAACTCCCACCCCACCCCTAAAAACAAGCCTACCATATCCCCCCACGCCACCCCTAAAAAACAGAACTACCCCATCCCGACCCTTAAAAACCAGAACTACCCTGACCCCCACCCCGCCCCTAAAAACCAAACTACCCACACCCCTAAAAACTACCCCCCAACCTTGCCCCAGCCCCACTTACCTGACTGCATCCTCTCCTGATGCTGACTCCCTTTTTCTGTGCCTTAACCACGCATGTGCGTTATTCAGCACGTGCGTGGGTAAGGCACAGAAAAATGAAGTCATTGTTCACGCAAGCCTTGTTCTGCTTGTGTTGCTCATGACTTTGTTGTTCCGGGGTCATGCTTCTGGACGTTTCCCATTGGGACCCCTTGTTTCATGGTTTACGTTTCAAAGATCACACAAAACTTTCCAGAAAGGAGCTCAGTTGGATGAACTTTATTTGGAAAGTGTTCAGGAAGATTTGTCAAATCGCTTCCTAGTTTTTAGCAAAGCAATAAATGGCCTCCTATGGAAAAGCAGACCTAGCTATAACTGCCCAGTGATAGTATACATATATCAAGTATCTATGCATATATATTAGCACCATTGAGGTAACTGCACTAAACTTTCCCAAAAAAGTTCTTCCACCTCACCTCCTTCTGGAAACTTTTGAGGTGTTCTCTGAAGTAGCGAGACAAGAGAAAGGAGGTTCAAACCCACAATATTAATTTCTCATTTTAATTTCCATAAGAAATGTTGGGAAACAATACAGGAAAAAAACACTCAACACAATTATATCAACTGTGGCAGAAATGTAAAACTTTACCCAGAGTGTGTGTTTTTTGTTATTTAGTGTAAATTGTTAAAACTTTGCTTTTAACGAGGAGTTCGGATTGGAGATGAAGAGGTTAAAAGATTAGGCATATCTGAAATGCTGATATCCATATATGCTCTAATTAAGATTAGTCAATCCAGATTGTCTGAAAAACAGCATGAACAATATGTTGTGGCAGCACTTACAGCACTGAGTGACATGGTCCCTGCATCCTGAATTTAATTTAAAAGATGAGGTGGCATGTGAAGGAGGTCAGAAAGGGACCCACCCTTGACTGACTGGCTACATCATGGACAGGTGGTGGGTCATGCAAGGAAGCCTTTAAGAGCACCAGTGCAGGGGAAGACAGCAGCAGCACACCAATGCTAGCGTGTGATTGAATGTTTAGCAGCTGAATTACAGACAATCTGGGTGATGGAGGACATTACTTCCACGTCCTAATAGACTACCATCTGGCGAATGTAGAGATGACTGCCAGCCCAGCAGTCATCTCTGTACATTGAAAAGAACCACTCTCATAGCAATTCCTTTCAATGTACTAAAAGTATTACTGCTGTTTTGAAAGCCATTTATCAGACTTTAAATTTCTATTTTTTTTCAAAAACAGATCATAGGGTAAATTGTCACCCGATTGGCACATTTAATTTACTTATAAGTCCCCAGTATATGGGCTATTATAGTATGATATATTATTTAATATAGGGCTATTAGAGCTATACAATGTGACTCCAGGCCTGCTCCTCCAGCCTGTGTGTGCAGCTATAAACTGCCATTTCGTCCACCTAGCAAAATACAATTTTGGCAAGGCCTAAATCTTTCTTTTTATTAACTATAAGTCCCCCTTATGGTAGACCCTAAGGCCCATATTTATACTTTTTGACGCTAAACTGCGCTAACGCAGTTTAGCGTCAAAAAATTTAGCGCCGTCTAACGCCATTCTGAAGCGCCATGCGGGCGCCGTATTTATGGAATGGCGTTAGCCGGCGCAAGCATACCGGCGCTGCCTGGTGTGCGTGGAAAAAAAACACGTAGACCAGGCAGCGCCGGCGTAGGGGGAAAATGGCGTTAGGGCGTCTTAAAATGGGGCAAGTCAGGTTGAGGCAAAAAAATCGCCTCAACTCGATTTGCGCCATTATTTTCGACGCCCAGACGCCATTTAAATGACTCCTGTCTTAGTAAAGACAGGAGTCATGCCCCCTTGCCCAATGGCCATGCCCAGGGGACTTATGTCCCCTGGGCATGGTCATTGGGCATAGTGGCATGTAGGGGGGCACAAATAAGGCCCCCCTATGCCACCCCAAAAAAATTAAAAAATATAAAAAATTATACTTACCTGAACTTACCTGAATGTCCCTGGGGTGGGTCCCTCCATCCTTGGGTGTCCTCCTGGGGTGGGCAGGGGTGGCAGGGGGGGTCCCTGGGGGCAGGGGAGGGCACCTGTGGGCTCATTTTGAGCCCACAGGCCCCTTAACGCCTACCCTGACCCAGGCGTTAAATAGTGGCGCAAATGCGGGGTTTTTTGACCCGCCACCTCCCGGGCGTGACTTTTGCCCGGGAGTATAAATACGACGCATTTGTGTCGCCGTCATTTTTTTAGACGGGAACGCCTTCCTTGCATTTAATTATCGCAAGGAAGGCGTTCACGCAAAAAAATGACGCTATTTGCCCATACTTTGGCGCTAGACGCGTCTAACGCCAAAGTATAAATATGGCGTTAGTTTTGCGCCGAATTTGCGTCGAAAAAAACGACGCTAATTCGGCGCAAACGGAGTATAAATACGGGCCTAAATGCCTATAGGGAAGGCTGCATGGCGTTTAAAACGTAGGAGAAGTATATTTAATACTTTATATGTACTGGTAATGAAAAACCTCAAAAGTCCTTTCTCACTGTGGCACTGCTAGCCCTCCCACAGAAAAATGCTGGGTTACGTTATAACAATTTATCATGCTTAGCTTCAGATTGGAAGCAGCTAGAGCCAGGATTCGAGGACTCATTTTAATAATAATTTAAACTCCAATTTAATTGGACAAGTCGGACTTTAGATCACTTTTTTAGGATTGACACTTTTAGAAAGTTGTAATTTCTGTACCATATGTACCTTTCTGTCAGTATTCACGGTCACCTGACTGTTAATGGCTCTCCTATGGTGTTATGTGTATTGAAGTGGACAAATAGCTTGGCGGTGGAAAGGTCTTTTTCTTCCTTGAGGAGGAGTGCTTGGGGGGTTGTGCCCAGCCCCTTCCTGAGCTCCAAAGGTTGCCTACACTGTCACCGGCAGATGTTGCTTATGCTTTGACCTGCTTCCCTTTGTATTTTTAATTAGTTTGGTTTCAAACACAGTGGGAGGGAGAGCCACCACTGAATGATTTGGAGACAACCCTAAGGAGGGTTTAACTGTTATAATAGCCATGCCTCTGGGTGGGCACAGGGAGCTCTGACCAGGAGAAGAAAGGTTCTGTCATGTTGGGTTTAGGTAGAGAAGAGCTCTTTGGGTGGGATACATTACAATAAAACATATAGGAATTGCTATAAAGTTTGGTATGGTCACTGCTGGAAACGTATATCACATTGGTTAAGGAGTGGCCAGAGGTTTCCTCCACCCACAGGCTGGCATTGAGCATACATGTGGCATCCCCAGTACCCTCTCCTGATCAATTCTGGATCTGTGGAAGAGTGGAAGAGGACTGTGCATGCTATCTGCACCTTGGTAAGAAACTTGAAGACTGTACCTGCTCTTCCTTTTATGCTCCAGACAAAGAGGTGGACTCTAAACTCCTGTTTCGTCTATAGGGACACAACAACATCCAAGAGGCCTTTTCCCACATTCCCAGCTGACCAGTTCCAACTGGACCTGCCCAAGACCCTGCTGCTGGCCTCTGCTGGAATATGTCTTGACCCCCAAGTGCAGTCCTAAAAGCTCCTGAACCCTTGGCTGTTGTCAAAGAGTACTCCCCCTGAGGTTTTTTCAAAAACTGCAGCTCAAAATGTTTTTGCCAAGCCAAGCCAACGCAGGTGCATGGCCACTAGACCAAAGATCCTGGTTGCCACCTCTAGATTCCTCTCTGCAGCAACACATATGATCCAGTAGGGCTCACAGAGAAAGTTTCCAGCTTCATGGAGCCCTCTTTGGCTACAGACCCCAGTTTTGCCCTTAAGGAAGAATTTGAACTACAAAAATGTGACTGCGTCCCAAGGTGAAAATCTTCACCAGAAGAAGGTGTGTAAAGTATCCAGTTTGCGCTGGACCGTCTCTGGGCATGAAATTCAAATTTCTCACACTTGGAGCTTTCCCACCAAAAGTTGACAGCTTCACCAAGGCCTGGACCAGTGGCTATCTGAAGACGCTGCACCCTCTGTGGCCACAGCATGCTACCTGCCCCTCTGATGATTTTTGACTTCCAGTCCAGAGATTGTTTGATGGTAAAACTTTTCACAAGGATGTAATTTTTCTGTGTATCTCACCCACGTTCCATCACGGTCAACCTTCGCTTTTGACTTTTTCCTGGTCAAGTGCAACTAGATGACCACGGTTAACGCTTAACAGTTTTGAAGCTCTTTTAACCCTCAAAATTCTTAACTTTATAACTCCAATTCTACTGACTGTATTTTTGTTCTCTTAGTGTTATTTCATTTATTAGAATTTACTCTTTTTTTCTAATTTTGTTTTAAATTTTCCTTGTGTTGTGTTTCACATTATTTCTGTTTAAGTACTTCATACATACTTTACGCATTGCCCCTTATTTAAGCCTCACTGCTTTGTACCCAGCTACCAGAAGGATAAGTATATGTTCATGTAGTTAATTTTGTGGTTCATTGTGGAAAGGATTGTGATTAATATTTGAGTTCGGTTGTCACTTCCCTCAACTTTTTCCTGGCAATTACGGACAGGGAAAAAACACATTACAATCTTCTCCCTAAATTGAGTGACTGGTGTAATGTTTTACCTCCAATGACCCCTGCTCTGTTGGGCATTTGGAGGACGTATTCCATTGACAGAGTCAACTGGGGATTTGTCAACGCAATATTTATGCTCCACCAATCTCTAAATGAGGAAGCCAGATCAAGGTTTGGCAGGCATGCTACTTTATCATGTTTATGACACCTAAATCTAAATTGGGCCCTTCAAAGAAATGACACTAGGATGTGTTTTCCCTCTTGCTCAATGCAAAAAAAATTGCCACCCTGCACTTCATTAAAAAGTAGTACATCTATTCTCTTGAGTCTTGGAACAACTACAGAGATTCATGAGGATCCTTATCTGCATTCGAAGTGGAGGTTGTTTTCAGGCTGCATGGATTGCACTCTTGCTAAGGTGCATTAGCACACTGTAGAGGAATATAGAACCATAGGTTGGGCCTACCTCTTTGCTTCCAGTTGTGTTTCTTTGTAAATTCATAGTTGCCTAAAAAGAATAGGCTCTGGACTTTCATACAGATTTCATTCAAGCAGTAAAACTATATTTAAATGAAAAAACACCATCTAGCCATGTTTCAGCATGGTTCAGTGAAGTGTGGAGAAATTAATCCTGGAGTAAATTTGACAATCCGTGTAACTTACATCTTTAAAGTATAAGTACCAGCTGCATTTCAATGTAAACTCATCCAAAGCAACCAAAATGTATTTAGTTTATTTTGGCATAAAAACTCTGTGATGACATGTGAGTATGGGCCTTCCTTTCTTCCTAATGATCCATGTGCGTCCTTGATATGGCACAAATCCTGATTGCTTCCCGCCTAATTCGGAATTGCAGATTGGATCTAATTGTGCACTAGGTGGGTGTTTATCTGAATGATTTTCCCCTACTAAGACATGGTGCAAATTGTGTGGGTGAACAGTGCAAAATCTCAGAACAACGAAGACAGGCAATTAGCATGATATTCCTCCATTCTGAGTTCCTAACCTCCAAATGATTCACTAATTGTGCACCCATGAAATGTTGTACCCCATAGTATGGGTACTCACAGTGTGCAATCAGCAGCCTAGATTAGGCAAACATTGAATGAGCACCAAAGCTTTGGATATCCCACATCTTCAAAAACTGAAGGTCAAAACAAAAGAATGACTGTACGCCCTTTGTACACTTTCTTGGGAAATCGTTTATCTTCAGTGTTAGAAATGAGAATGATTACTCCCTTGACCTTTACTGGTGTTTCAAGAGTGGTGGCCTGTGACCTGAATACTACAGCTGAAATCATGACGTGCTTTCCTGTGACCAAGGCGGTGAAAGGTAACCACAAAACAAGAAGCTTTTTAATTGTCACATCCTTAAACTGATATGTTAGTCCTTTCCTGAATAATTACAGTTTTATTTTGTGAAAGCATATTCATTGCTAATGGATAAAACTTCAGCCTCCGCCACTGTGGTTGACTGTGCACTAATAGCCCCTTCTTAAGTGACAAGGATGGATTGCCACATCCATTAATATTACTTGTGCCATAGTAAAGACGTAGCATGTCATTTCTCATTATACATGTGAAAATGTGTAGCTGAAGATGCAGAAGACAGTTTTGGATGTTCGCTGTATTTGAAGTATTTCTAAAAGAATGACTCTACGCTAAGAAAGAGAGGTTGTTCCTTTGTCATTCGAGTCCAAATGTAGCGCTACATAATCAGCTAGCTCCTTCTCTTGGTTTCACCATTCGCTACTGCAGTGTTTCAGAAGATTGCTGCTGTAAAGGTGCCATCCACCTCTAATGGCTGACACTACCACCAGAGAAGGTGCAAAGAGGACAGAAAAGAGGAAGGGTGCATTCTCCCGCCAGCTTACTCCAAGCTCTTCCATGACACACTCTTAAGAACATAACTTTCATGCTCACACAGTGTCACACATCCCCTCCCTCTAACCAATATCTCAGCTCAAAACAGAATAATCTCTATGCCTTCTCTTTAGGTGCCACACAGGGGGAAAGAGAATACACAATTTCACATTTTGCAAAGTATCTAGTGAAGGCTCATATGAAGGCTCCCAAAACACATATCTACAGAAATGTACTGTGTTGTACCTCTTGTGGCATTTGCACTACAAAGTGAAAGAGAGAACAGCTGAAGCAGGTGTTTGCAGGTGAACATGTTACAGAGAGTAAATGTTCACACCAAGAACACATGCCACAGCTCGAGTACACATGTCCAACATGTCTTCTGAACAAGTCTTGAAGACATACAGAGTAGATGGTTAGGCAACACTCCAGCAGTGGCTCCCCCGCTATGGCAGAGAAGCGTCCCCTCCACTCCCCCTGTCAGCAGCAGCAGCTGCAAACTTAAAAAAATCAAACAATAACTAAGTTTATTATCGTTATGTTTTTCGCGGGAGGGGCCATGGGGATGACAGGTACCAGAGGGAGTGGTAGATGCACTCCCCTCAGTGCGCATGTGTGGTTGGCCGGCTGTCTCAGGCCAAACTGTGTTGCCGGGTTGAAGAGAGCAGGCACAGGCTCCCAGTCTGCCTGAGATTGCAAATCGAGAGCACTCAGGCTGATCCTGATGCTGCTCTAATGCTGCCAGTGTTAGAATTGGCCGCTGGACAGGGTGGGAGGTACCCTCAAGAGCGGCAAACTGGCGGCAATGTGGCAGGTAAGTTTTGAGCTTTTTTGTGTGTTTTTTTTTGTTTTGTGACCCCCTCCCCCACCCGGCCACTTTGCCCTGACTCCAGCCGCCACTGCAACCCCCAACAGTCTAGAAACAATTAAGGAAACCTACAACTAAACAGGCACAATACTCAGCAGTATAAAGTCACAAAATTTCAGGGCTACACTATTATGTAAGTGGGTCTTATCTGGCTACCATTGCCCTCGAGGGTGGAAGTCTCATCAGCAAAAATACTGCTGAAGACTTTGAAAATGGGTATCTGTGGATGTGTGTGTGTGTGTTTCCAAATGGTTGTGTGAACATTTTTTGTATTCCTCCCAATCCTCGTGAACATATTTTTTTAAATCATAAAAGGCATCAGTTATAAATGTTTTGATCATGTGATACAGATTTTAAAATTGCCCACTGTAACTCCTACAATCTCTGCTAAAGTAGCTGTTAGACTTTTCATCTTTGGCGTGATCTCCCTTAACTTTTTGCCTCTGTTCCCCAGGTTTTTGATGTGTGCTGGACTCTTTTTTTGCTGTTTTTGTTACTCCGGGTACTTTACCACTGCTAACCAGTGCTAAAGTGCAAGTGCTCCTATACAGAATCTGTATGTAATTGGTTCATCCATGATTGGCATATTTGATTTACTAGTAAGTCCCTAGTACAGTGCACTAGAGGTGCCCAGGGCCTGTAAATCAAATGCTACTAGTGGGCCTGCTGCATTGGTTGTGCCACCAACATTAGTAGCTCTGTAAACATGGCTCAGGCACACTGTGTGTGCAGTTTTAAACTGTAAATTCGACTTGGCAAGTGTACTCACTTGCCAAGCCTAAACCTTCCCTTTTCTTACATGTAAGGCACCCCTAAGGTAGGCCCTAGGTAGCCTCAAGGGCAGGGTGCAGTGTATGGTTAAGGTAGGACATATAGTAATGTGTTTTATATGTCCTGACAGTTAAATACTGCTAAATTTGTTTTCACTGTTGCAAGGGCTGTCCCTCTCATAGGTTAACATGGGGCTACCTTTAAATATGATTAAAGTCTAGATTCCCTTTGGGAGCGGATAGACATGTGGAGTTTGGGGTCTCTGAGCTCACAATTTAAAAATATATCTTTAGTTGATTTTAAGATTGTGTATTTGAAAATGCCACTTTTAGAAAGCGAGCATTTTCTTGCTTAAACCATTTCTGTGACTCTGCCTGTTTGTGGATTCCCTGTTTGGGTCAGTTTGACAGTTGGGCTGGTTGCACCTCTCACTAGACAGTGACACAAAGGGAGCTGAGGTGTAGCCTGCATATCCTGATAAGTCATCTGTGCTTGGAGGGAGGGGAGGACTGGTCACTCACACCTGAGAGGGCTGTGCCTGCCCTCACACAATGTAGTCTCCAACCCCCTGGTGTGTGTCTGGGGCCTGGCCTGGACAAGGCAGGATTTCACAAACAAGAGAGACTTTACTTTGAAGTAAGCCTACTTCAAAGGGCAAAATGGGTATAAGAAGGGCACCCAAAACCACAGACTTTAGAACACTTCTGGAAACCAAGAGGAACCTCGGCCTGCATAAGAGCTGAGGAAGAAGAGCTGTCCTGCCTGTGACTATGCTTTGTGGAGCCCTCCTGCAGTTGCTGCTTCTGCCTGTGCTAGAGGACAAAGACTGGACTTTGTGTTGCCTTCTTTCTTGTGAAGAACTCTCCAAGGGCTTGATTTAGAGCTTGCCTCCTGTTGTTTGAAGTCTCAGGGACAGCAAAGACTTCTCTTTCTGCCAGCGCCTAGAGCCTCTGCAGAGACTACTACTCTACCAAGTGGTGCCCATACAGTTCCTGGGACCCTGAAAGGAGAAGCTGGCAGGCCAGGAGTGAGAAAAAAGTTTGACACAATTCCGATCTTCGGCTGAAAAATCGGCGCTCCGCCGGCTTCGTGGCTGAAAATCGACGCTCGTATGCAACGCGACCACATGATCGATGCCCGCGGCAGGAGAAATGACACGCAGCATCCCTGACGGAGGCTGGTGAGATCACAACCAGCGAAACATGGTTTTCAGATCATCATGCGGCAGGATTTCCAACTCAAGCATCGCTGGTTGTGTAAAAATGACGCAAGGCCTGCCCGTACCCGAGGGTGCAGTTCGAATCGATGAATCGCTCTCCAGCGGAGAGGCAAAACGACGCAAGCTGACTCGACTTAAGGAGAAACAATGCAATGTCTCGCTCGTGAGTGATATCAGCGCATCTCAAGCCCTTTTTGATGCACACTCGCCCGTGCAGGGTTGTTTTTGAAGCCCCCAGGTACATTTTCACGCTAACAGTGTTAAAGTTGTTTTTAAAATTACATGAAGACTCTTTTTTGTTTTTAATTGATAACTTGACTTGTGTATTGTGGATTTTTGTTGTTTTGGTCTTGTTTTGTTTAGATAAATATTCTCTATTTTTCTAGACCTGGGTTGTGCCATTTTGTAGTGTTTTCATTAATTTACTGTGTTTGTTGGTACAAATACTTTACCCCTAGCACTCTGAAATTAAGCCTGCCTGCTCGTGTCAAACTACCAAGGGGGTGAGCAGGGGTTAGCTGAGGGTGATTCTCTTTTACCCTGACTAGAGTGAGGGTCCTTGCTTGGACATGGGGCAACCTGACTGCCAACCTTGTTTAATGTACAGTATGACAAAGCATTGATTATTTGTTGATATGTTCGATTGCCTGTTATGTATTAGTCTTAGGTTTCAGTGCTACTTATCTTTAGGTTTCCCAGTGGTCTCTTTGCAGGACAAGGCACCTATGCAATAGAGCGCACTTTTGTCCTATCCAAAAATAGATTTTTTAAATGTTTTATATTTCTAGTCTAAATTAAATGTATACTACTATGATAGTCTATTGCTGGCTGTTCCGAGATGTTCAGTGTTAAAAAAGAGGCTGATAATGTTGTTGATGTGAAAGAGGACACTACTGAAGTATTGGAAATAAATGAACCGCAAGACAGTGAACAATTTGTAATGCAAGTAAACCAAGGCAATGACTTGATAAGTATAATAGGGGCAAGCATACCTATGTATGCCAACATGACAGGTGTGTCAACAGTTTTGCATTTATTTAAGTAGTGGTAGCCATTATCCTTTATGTAAATTATTAGTCACATTTTGGAATTCGCCTTGGAATTAAATTTGGATTTTAGACCATTTATTTTCAAACCTCTTGTGAAAAAAAATGTTATTTTAATTTGAAGCAGAAAATAAATAGGATTAAAAAAAACAGTGAAACATGCAAGGTTTTAAATCTCCGCTTTACAACAGTTGAAATTTAACTTACAGAAATAACTGTAATCAACATTTCCTACACAGCTCCAAATTAACCTAAACAAGCTTAAACAGTAAAACAATACTTTGATCTATGTACTTAAGGCTATATTTATGAGTCCCTAGCGCCATTCCAAAGCCACATTAGCATCATTTTAGTGACGCTAATGTGGCGTTGGAAGGGCACAAACGCTATGCCATATTTACAAAGTGGCGCAATGCTTGCATTGTGCCACTTTGTAACCCCTTGAGCCACATTATGCCTGCGCCAGGCATAATGTATACAAGGGGGGGCGTTCCGGTACTGCGGGGGGGGGGTGAAGAAATGTCACAAAGTAATCTATGAGATTTCTTTGCGTCATTTTTATCAGCATTTTTAACACCAGCTAAAAGCAGGTGTTAAAATAGAGGCTCCCATTGAATGGTCCTGTGGGTGCTTTGCAGGATTAGCATAATAATTGTTTACGCTAATCCTGCAAAACGCTGGACTATGGTCAAGAACTATGATGATAGTCACCCTGACTACTGCCATGGTATGCTGTATTATAAATATGGCGCACACATGGTGGCGTTAGAGGGGTGCTTAGGGGCGCAAGAAAAGTGACGCTGCATTGAATGCAGCGCCACTTTTCATAAATATGCCCCTCATTTAAAAAAAACAATACTGGAGATTCGTAGGTATGTTGGATGTGTGAGTCGGACATACTTTGCCTGCACAAGGCTATTTAAAGTCTTGTTCTGTTATGTGCGGCTACTTGTTCAATGTGCGCACTAATTTTAGATAAAGAGAATCGGACCAGGAAGGTGATGAATCAATGGCTAATTCAGCATAAACACTTGTGCCCATACTCGAGGAGGTTAGTAGTTTAGTGTGTGGCTAGGTCTTGATGATAATACATATATGTTACACACGTCATCTTAACAGTGTGTGCAAGATTAGCATATTATTTTCAGGTATTGTTGCACTAATAAAACATAGAACTGCAAATCCATTGTCCAAAGAGCTGCAGGACTATGTGCAATGATTACTGTTACAATGCATCCGGCCTCGCACAAGCCAGGCTTGGATGGAAATAAAACGGCAACATGTGTTCCTATAACAGAAACATTGCTAATGTTCCTGAGTGATGATATGGGAAGCTGTGAAGGAGTTCCTCTTTCCCTCTCTTTCACTATAGAAAGCAGTGGCGGAGAAGGTAGAACGAGTAGAGGATCTGTGTGGCGCAGAAACGAGGACTGATTGTTAGCAGAGATTGTCAAAGTACAGCTATCCGACTCCAGAGCCAAAGGTTTTCTGATGTATGTAGGAATACTTGTATGGCTTGCAAAATAGTCAAGCAATTCTAATACCCACTCAGCCAATATAATGCCATGAGACTGATATGTAGTATTAGTTAGGAAGTAGAATATTCTTATGGAAACAGTAGGAATGTCTAGTCGAGGTATTACTAATATACACAATATTCTTTACTATGGCTATTGAGATTACCGTAATAATTACCATCATTCTGATATATAAGATTTCAGTACAAATAGTGCACAATAAATAACCTTTTATTGTGAATTGGAGATCTGAATTTCCACCTATAGAACTGGAACGACCCTAACTCCACTGCACGCCTCGAAAGCCATGGAAACCTCAAACTAACTCAACAAGTCACCAGACCAACTTACCCTCCACCTGGTAATCACGACATTGCAAGTCAAAATCACCACAAACATGACTCACATCTGGACTGACTATGCCATCACCCATTTCCAAATCAACATTGCTCACTAAACTAAACCCGCCACCATCAGACAGGCCAGGCGTAACTTGAGCAGACTCATGGAATCAAAACGGTCGCACATCCTGCGCACCAAGCATCCCAACTCCTATGGCAAAAGGGAGGAGCTTGTTGAGTCCTCTGTGATTCCCTCCCCTTGGGCCAAGATCAATATTAAAGGGGGACTGTTTGCCCCCTCCCAAGACTGTTAAGTCCATGGGATCCCCATAACCAGGGCTGAAATCACCATTAAAGGGGAGGGAAGTGCATGGCCCACCCTCCCCGAGCCTTAAAACTCCTCGGGACCCATTCACACGGGGTCTGGCTCACATGCTGAGGTTTTGGGAGACCACCTCCGCGACACAATAGTTTTACTGGCTGCAGGAGAGCGGGCAGGGAAAGTAAGTTAGCTTTCGTTTGGGCGTATATTTTCAAAACTCCTGTCAGGTGGGAGCTAACTTACATTCCTGTCCCACGCTCTTGCGGACAGGGAAACCCATATTACCCCTCCCAGTAGAAGCAAAGAAAAAGAGCTGCTCCCCTACCGGACGGGAGCAATGCTCGCTCCTTTAAAGTTGTCCTTAACTCCCGGGGACTGGGTCCTCAGGGCCTTACAGGCTCAGGGAGGGAAGACCCCACACACACCGCCACGCCAAACAATGTGTTTTTTGACTCCCAAGATCTGGCCTACCCAGGGGTCATATAAAAGTTTTTAAAAAATGGCAGCTGCCATTTCTTTTGCCATGATCCTGCGGGTGTCTTCTGGGATTCTGGAAAACCCTTCAATTGTTTTTATTTTCATTATGGCCCCCCGGATCGTCCCCAACTAGGGCTAGGGGAAGCAGGGTATTCATACTCTACCACCTTATGTCTTTTTCTATAAACAAACTCGGGACAAAGGATTAAGTCCCTGCGTCCTGTAATGACTGCCTGAAACATTTCTCTCATGTTGCAGGTCGACAATCAGTGTGCTGGCTACTGCAGGATCCTGACTTCTGCAGGACTGAGTTGGCACAAGGGGAAAAAAAAACATGTGCCAATCAGAAAGGTCTATTTTCTTTTATTTGGTTTGAGGGACTCTCGCAAGTGTCCCTTGAACTAAACTGTACAGATATCATCAAATATTTTTGTAGGTTAATATCTCAAAAATTACTGAATCGATTTACACCAAATCACAGAAAGCACATTTCTTAGACCAAGATTGAGCTTCCTCCCAAATTTGGTGTAATTCTGTTCAGCAGTTTTTTCTATAGCTCTGCCTAAACAGGGCTATGGAAAACGCATGGGTATTTTACATTTTGCCCCCCCCCCCCTTTTCTTAGCCCCGCATGATGGACCACCCTGAAACTTTCCATGCACAAATTAGGCAAAAAGAGAAACTTTTTGAAAACTTTCATGGAGAGTCTTCAAATGGTGCCAGAGTTATTAGCAAAAAACGGCATTTCCTATGGAACCTCTGACCAACTATAACTACCCAGTATGTAGTCATGTATATACACATACATACATATTTGTGTTTGTGTGTGTATAGATAGATAGATAGATAGATAGATAGATAGATAGATAGATAGATAGATAGATAGATAGATAGATAGATAGAATTGCTTTGCATTGAGCACTGATGTGCTCAGACTTCAGCAACTCCTCATGAGAGTTTTGTGTAGTAAGAGGTAATAAGATAATACACTTTTCAATAGGAATGGAGGCTGTTTCACTACTTTGTATAGAGTGTACAGGCTGGAAGCATTGCTTAACCTTTGTTGGGATTTCTACTTTTTGGGCATAAGTCAAATATAGAAACCTTTTGGGAGCTCCAAAGTCCAGTAAAATTGGTACTGGAATAGACGCACCCATACATATGCTATCATTGTGGGGATAAATAAATGGAGGTTCTTACTAGATTGGTGGCCCACATCTGCTAACTTGTGACCCTAATTTCATGAATGCCTATCTCCATGGTTTTCTCATCCTGAACTTCAGTTAGGTTGAGTACTGCGGCAGGAGTCTTTGGCTTGATCTACGCTTTAGTTGTACATTGCTTGAGAAAATGTCCACTCTTGTTGCAGTACAAGCAGAGTTTCAGGGTGTCTTACCTCCTCTTTTGACAAGGATCCTCTAATAGTCTCAATCTCTATGACGTTTTCTTTGTTGTGAACCTTTGGCTCCTCCATTTTTTCTATCTGGTTGTTATGACGTTGGATTCACCTTTTCCTTTTTCAGACTGATGTTCTGAAAGTCTGTGACTGAATTCCAAAACTAGGTCTGTCAGTTCTTAACAGTCTTCTGGTGGAGTCACCACTTGAGTGAGTAAATCCTTCAAATCACCCCTTAGGCCATGATAGAACACATGTGTGGCTTCCTGCCAATTAGTCTCCACTACCAAATGATCGAATGGCT
Source organism: Pleurodeles waltl (assembly GCF_031143425.1). Lineage (NCBI taxonomy): Eukaryota > Metazoa > Chordata > Amphibia > Caudata > Salamandridae > Pleurodeles > Pleurodeles waltl. The sequence goes on along the minus strand of NC_090439.1, from coordinate 787,610,611 downwards.
TCAAATACGTAATTAGGTATTTCTTACTTTGCCTTAAGTTTAACAGTTCTCTATCTCCTGCTTGCATGAAAGTATACTTATCAAAAATGTTCTTAACCTTGGCCTTCAAAGCTGAAAAATTATATCATATTGGATTGTCCCTCTCTACCAAAGGAATCAAGTCTGCTGTTCTCCCCAGGTACGACAATACAAGTGCCACCTTAGATGGCTGATCAGGGAGGAGATCTGAGTGGCACATAAAATGTATCTGATGCTAAGTCATTAAGGCTGCAAATTTAGTGGCCACTCCATAAACTTTTTTTGGGGGCTGACAACGACACTCCATTGCTGGTGGAGTGACTACATGAACCACAGGTGGGTTGCCTAATGAAGGTGGTTTGTGTTGGAATTTAGAGGAGTAGGGAGGGAAGGTCTGGGAAAAGTAGGAATTGTAGTACTGAATGAGCCCGAAACTCCTGAGCAGTTGGAGTTCCCAATGAATCTATCCTCAGATGTGGCAACTGTGCTTGCATTCTATCTAACCTCTTGTTTAGGGTATGGGTCACTTCCTAGGATTGCGTGACAACCTGTTGTATGGCCCTACTATTGTCCTGTAGTCTTGTGATCATTGTCTGATAGATCTGTTAATATAATATCTGGACAATTCATGTTGCTCTGCTAAAACGAAATTCTGGGCTTATAATCCTGGCAAGGTCCACGGCACTAACTACTTTTCTTGTCTGAGGGAGCAACACATGTTCCACAGTCCTGGTCTGGACCCAGTGCCCCCATCAAGCTAGTTGTGACCTGCAAAGATACGCTAAGGCTCAACCCAACCCAGTAGGGGATAAGGTGTCTAGGAGGAGAGATAGATGAGACTGGTTCAGCAAAGGAGGGTGTCTTTCTTTGTTCCTTCATGTTAAAGCACATCTAGGGGGTCATTACAACCCTGGCGGGCGGTGTTAAAGGTGCGGCAATACCGCAAACAGGTCAGCGGACCAAAAAATGGAATTATGACCCTGGCGGAAACCGCCAACATAGACAGCCACTTTAACACACCGCCCGCCGCGGCGGTACAGACAAGCAGCGCGGCGGTCACCACCAACAGACAGGCGGAAGACAATGTACTGCCCATAATATCACAACCCTCCAATCCGCCACCTTTTCCGGGGCGGATTCACCGTGGATAAAAACACGGCGGGAACAGTTACTGCAATGGGAAAACGCTCACCTCAACACATCCCACGAGGAACGAGGACTCCATGGAGCCCGAATTACACATTCTTCCGGCCCTTGTATTCCTACTCATCTACGAAGACCAACAGCGTCGCGGCCGAAGACAACGGTGAGTACAGCACCTACGACATGGGGGAGAGGGAAGGCAAAAGTTAGGGGGACACCCACAAAACACTCCCACCCCCACCCTCACATATTACAACATACACACCAATGCATCCAAAAAAATCACAGTAACAACCCACAATCCCCCCGGAAGACAAAGCGAAATCTGTTCAAACATGTATACATGTCTGTCAAAAATATACAGATATACAAGAAAATCAGCCAGAAATATATACATTACGAAAAGTAGTGCAGATATGCACATAGCAATGTCCGTGCACCACTAGTCCAAAAATGCATGGGCGAGGCCCACAAAAGATACCTGTCCTCAATCGGAGAGAACACTGCTGGGGCATCAGATAGAAATACTACAGGCACCTCAGGGGGAAGGTTAAGGGGGGCACCTCAGCCAGATGACTGCAAAGCCAGATCCACGACGGGGCTCCATGCCCATTGATGTATCCTGGGGAGTGCAAAGCCACAGTCTCTCAAGTCTCTACAGTGGGTGGCTTGCCCACTGATCAATCCTGGGGAGTGCAAAGCCACAGTCTCTCAAGTCTCTAGAGTGGGTGGGTTGCCCACTGTACCATTCTGGGGAGTGCAAAGCCACAGTCTCACAAGTCTCTACAGTGGGTGGGTTGCCCACTATACCATCCTGGGGAGTGCAAAGCCACAGTCTCTCAAGTCTCTACAGTGAGTGGGTTGCCCACTGTACCATCCTGGGGAGTGCAAAGCCACAGTCTCTCAAGTCTCTAGAGTGGGTGGGTTGCCCACTGTACCATTCTGGGGAGTGCAAAGCCACAGTCTCACAAGTCTCTACAGTGGGTGGGTTGCCCACTATACCATCCTGGGGAGTGCAAAGCCACAGTCTCTCAAGTCTCTACAGTGAGTGGGTTGCCCACTGTACCATCCTGGGGAGTGCAAAGCCACAGTCTCACAAGTCTCTACAGTGGGTGGGTTGCCCACTGTACCATCCAGGGGAGTGCAAAGCCACAGTCTCTCAAGTCTCCACAATGGGTGGTTTGCCCACTGCCATATCCTGGGGAGTGCAAAGCCACAGTCTCTCAAGTAGATAACATCCGCCAGTGGCTCTGGAGTGGGACTGGTGGCCAGACTGGATCAGTCTCCCCGTGAAAGTTCCTGTCCCGTCATTGTCCCAGATGCACATGGGATAAGGATGCTTGATGTGGCGGTCTTTACTTTCTTAGCCAGTGCATGCCCTGTTCAGCGGTGCTTTGCCATGGCGGTGCTTGCCCTGTTCAGCGGTGCTTTGCCATGGCGGTGCTTGCCCTGTTCAGCGGTGCTTTGCCATGGCGGTGTCTGGACTGTTCAGCGGTGCTTTGCCATGGCGGTGTCTGGACTGTTCAGCGGTGCTTTGCCATGGCGGTCTCTGGAATGGGCATTGGTGTGTGGCATGACGATCCCTAGACTGGGCATTGGTGTGTGGCATGACGTTCCATGGACTGGGCATTGGTGTGTGGCATGACGATACCCAGACTGGGCATTGGTGTGTGGCATGACGTTCCCTCATAGCGCACCGGGGCTGTGGCAGCCGGGTCCCTCCTGGGCACTGACTCTGGCGGTTGTCTCCTGACCAGTGACGATACTTGGGCCCTCCTGGGCACTGACTCCGGCGGTGGTCTCCTGGCCAGTGACGATACTTGGGCCCTCCTGGGCACTGACTCCGGCGGTGGTCTCCTGACCAGTGACGATACTTGGGCCCTCCTGGGCACTGACTCCGGCGGTGGTCTCCTGACCAGTGACGATACTGGGCCCTCCTGGGCAATGACTCCAGCGGTGGCGGTGGTCTCCAAACCAGTGACGATACTTGGGCTCTCCTGGACAATGACTCCGATGGTGGCGGTGGTCTCCTGACCAGTGACAACGGTGCTGGCGGTGGCGTCTTGACCGCCAGGAATTATGCCGCCCTTCTCCACCGTGAGACTCGCAACAGGCTGGGCAGACTTCCTCTGGCCCTTCCCCACCTTTGGTGGAGTCACAGCTGACTCTCCAATCCCCTTGGGACCCCTGTGAGTTGTTTTCCCACCAGGAGTCTTCACACGGTCCCGTTGTCCAATTTCCAATTTCAGAGCCTTTACAGGGGGTGGGCTGCCAGTGCCTTGGCTCCGAGTCATACTGCCTGCCCTGGTAGCCGGTGCACTCCACATACCTTGAACAGGCACCACTGGTATTGGAGGCTTTTTGGCTGAGGCGCTACGACGGGACTGATGAATTGGAGGGGGGGGGGGCAAAAAGGTTAACTTTACACAGGGACAGTTTCTGACGAACACTGGGATGGGTAGTTGGAGGGGGTCTGGGAGTGGAGGAAGAGGAGGTGGTTGTAGGAGGTGTCACTTTAGGTGTTTTGGGTGCAGGTGCATGTACTGGAGGCTGTTGTGAGGTGGATGGATGTTGGGTGTGTGGGTGGCCGCGTTTGTGTACTTTGGGAGGGGCGTCACAGACACACTGGGAGAAGACACAGGGGACGTGTAAATGACAGTGGAGGTGGTGAGTGCAGGTGAGCGGCTTGTGGTGCTGGGTGTCCTGGTGCGATTCCTGGTGCCTGTAGATGTGGTGCATGCAGGTGTGTGTGTAGACGAGACTGGGAGGGAGGAGGGAGAAGAGGAGGAGGGGGACACAGTGGAGGCAGTGGATGTTGCGGTGTCTGTATGTGGGTGAGGCTTGCTTGAGTGCCTGTGGGTTGTGTGGTGCCTATGTTTGCTTGAGCTACTTGTGTGTGCTGACTTGTGTGAATGCTGGTCTGTAGGTGTGCTTGGGATGGGCTGGGGTACAGGGGATTGGGTCTGGGTGGAGGAGGTTGGAGGGGGGAGGCTAGACACAGGGACAATGGCTGCCATCAGTGCTGAGGCCAGAGATTGCAGGGTTCGCTGAAGGACAGCCTGACCAGAATGAATGCCCTCCAGGAATGCATTACCGTGTTGCAACTCTCGTTCTACACCCTGTATGGCATTCACAATGGTAGATTGCCCAACAGTGAGTGACCTGAGGAGGTCAATGGCCTCCTCACTGAGGGCAGCAGGGGTGACTGGGGCAGGGCCTGAGGTGCCTGGGGTGAAGGTGATGCCCACCCTCCTGGGTGAGCGGGCACGGGGCGAATGCTGAGGGGCTGCTGGGAGGGCGGTGCTGGTAGGGGAGGTGGCGGCTGTACCTGTAGAAGTGGGGCGCACAGATGGTGCCGCCACCACAAGGGAGCCCCCATCAGCGGACGAGTCCGTGTCGCTGCTTGGTGATCCGGTGGCCGACGTGAAGCTCCCCTCGCCCTCCGTCCCACTGGTGCATTCTGAGTCCGTGGTGTGGCCCTCCATGGCCATGTGGGATGCAGCTCCCTCGTGCTCCGATGCCACTGTACCTCCGCCTGATGATGCTGATGCACAAAAGAACAGGGAGAGCACAAAAAGGGGGGGGAAAGACAGAAGAAGAACAGGTTGAGTGCATGGTATACCGCTACCGTTGGCGGACAAGACAGACACAGCAGCCCCCATGCATTACGCCGTGCTCCTGGCCTCTGCATATGCAATTCCTGGGATATGGCCTATATCGCTATGGTGGACATCTGCACACATGGATGCCACAGGGGCAACTATACCTGTACTTGGCAATGTACTGAGGTGGGGTAGAATGCCACATGGGTTGCATTACAGAGGGGCCTAGTCTACGCATTTCTGGTTGGCCTAGGTACACCCACAGCCCTCCTCCCCCACCCAGACTCCTCTACTGCGCGCAAAGTCTGTAGAATCAGGTTGTACTCACCCCCTTGTGTCTGCTGTGATGCCCTCAAGCGCCCATCCAACTCCGGGTAGGCCACTGCCAGGATCCGGAACATCAGGGGGGTCATAGTGCGACGGGCACCCCTCCCACGTTGGGAGGCCATCCCCAGCTGAGCCTCCTCCGTCTTCTTGCTGCAGCGGCGAATGTCCTCTCATCTTTTACGGCAGTGGGTGCCCCGTCTCTGGTGGGCCCCCAGGGTCCGGACGTCCTTGGCGATGGCACGCCAAATGTCCCTCTTCTGGTGGGCGCTGACCTACATGACATGCACAAGGGAAGAAGAGAAGTCATTACCAACTGCACCGTCGATGTGAGTGGCCCCCCCCTCCCTACTATAGCCATGTGGCCCATTCACTGACATGCATTAATGTTCCCTGAACTCTGCCCCCTTCCCTGTTCCACCCAGCCCTCTCCACCCAGGCCTAGCCCATACAATGTGCTCCCTGTGTACTAACCTGTTGGTCTGGAGGACCGTAGAGTAGCGTGTACTGGGGGAGGACCCCGTCTACCAGTTTCTCCAACTCCTGAGCAGTGAGGGCAGGGGCCCTTTCCCCAGACGCAGCAGCCATTGTCTCTTCCGGACCGAGGTCACAGCAGCACTGCAGTGTAGGTCCTCTCCTGTCGAAGGTCACGTATCTAGTGATTGAACAGATAGAAAATGGCGGTGACGTCCGCAGCGGTTACGTCCGCGGCGGTGCATATCATCACCGCCGGCGCACCTGGTCATTGGCTCCTGGGACTCATAGGGTTCTATGTGAACCAATGCAGCATTGCGCCGCGGTCTACGACCGCCTACCGCGACGGTGTGCAATGCCAGCGCAGTTACCCCACAATCCCATTGTCCCAGTGTAGAGGTCAGGCAGCCGCCATTTCAGGGGCCCACATGGCTTCTTTTAATTCTGTGTCACACATAGCTAGGCCTACACTCAACACACATACAGGAAGGGTTTTGTGTGTGGTGTCGTGTTCTGTGTAACTGTGGGTACATACCTGGATGAAAATTGACTTTATCGTCGCTCTTGTCCTTCGTAGGCGCCGTCAGCTGGGACATGTGAGAAGATGGCGGAATCCTCCGGTGTACCGACCGCTGGTGGACCTGTTGACAATGGAAGAGCGACATGTCATTGTCACCTACAGGTTTGACCGTGCCACAATCCACGAACTATGTACCCAGTTGGAGCCAGACCTGATGTCACCAATCCGCCATCCCAGAGGATTCCCCCCTGACGTGCAGGTGCTGTCAGTGTTCCATTTCCTTGCAAGTGGCTCTTTTCAGACAACAGTGGCCATGGCATCAGGGATGTCCCAGCCTATGTTTTCCAACATCTTGTCCAGAGTGTTGTCTGCCCTGCTGAAACACGTAAGGAGATACATCATTTTCCCTGAGGTGGAGGATTTGCCTACAGTTAAAGGTGACTTCTATGCCCTTTGACATATCCCCAACGTCATAGGTGCCGTTGATGGGACCCATGTAGCTCTGGTCCCCCCCCACAGGAGTGAACAGGTGTACAGAAACAGGAAGAGTTATCATTCTATGAATGTACAGATGGTCTGTTTGGCAGACCAGTACATCTCCCAGGTTAATGCTATGTTCCCTGGCTCTGTGCATGACGCCTACATCCTGCGGAATAGCAGCATCCCTGATATGATGGGTCAACTCCAGAGGCACCGTGTATGGCTATTAGGGGACTCTGGTTACCCCAACCTTTCCTGGCTACTGACCCCAGTGAGGAATCCCAGGACCAGGGCAGAGAAACACTACAATGAGGCCCATGGGCGGACTAGGGGGGTGATCAAACGCACCTTCGGCTTCCTTAAGGCCAGGTTCAGGTGCCTCCATATGACAGGTGGTTCCCTATTCTACTCACCGAAGAAGGTGTGCCAGATCATCATCACCTGCTCGATGCTTCATAATTTTGCTGTACAACGCCAGGTGCCTTTTCTGCAGGAGGATGGTCCAGATGACGGTGTTGCGGCAGCTGTGGAGCCTGTGGAGCCTGGGGACAGTGATGAGGAGGAAGCTGAGGAAGAAGACAACGACAACAGCGAGTCAGTCATACAGCAATATTTCCAGTGACACACAGGTGAGAAAATGTTCAGATTTTACAGTACATTCACTGTCACACGTCTTCCTCTATCCTGTGTGTAATTACTTTGAATTATTTGGTAATTGAGTTGTTTCTTTCCATTACGGTTTCACAGGTGTGGTTACCAACATGTGTCATCTACTTGCATCCTTCAAGGACTTTTGATGTGTGACATTGGTATGTTGCTTTTACATCTCACAACGCATTTTCACACTGTCATTGATATTACATTTTAACAAATCATAGACTGACTCCAGATTGTTTTGTGTTTCAAGGGTGTTTATTGCAGTGCTCAGAATTGGGAGGGGGTTGTTAAATGGTGATGGGTAATGGCGGAGGAATGTCCATGGCAGAGTCCAGTCTATTAGTCTCACAGCTGCACTGCCATCTGGGCATAGGAAGAGGAGCTGGGGCAGTTCAAGTATGGACAGGGTAACAAAGTGGGGCAGTGGGGGGACAAACAGGGTGGTCTCATTTCCTGGCGGGGGTCTTGCCATCTTGCTCTGTCCTGTTCCTGGATCTCAGGGACCGATTGCGGGGTGGTTGTCCGTCTGCAGGGGGTGGGGTGCTGGTGTGGTGGTCCTGTGGCGGGGCGTCCTGTCCACTAGCACCGGCGGAGATGGTGGGCAGTTCATCGTCCATGCTAGTGTCAGGGGCCCCTTGGAGTGCCACGGTGTCCCTCAGTGTCTGCTGTATGTACTTCAGCACCCCTACGATGGTGCCCAGGGCGGAGCTGATGGTCCTGAGCTCCTGCCTGAACCCCAAATACTGGTCCTCCTGCAGGCGCTGGGTCTCCTGAAACTTGACCAGGACCGTGGCCATCGTCTCCTGGGAGTGGTGGTATGCTCCCATGATGGAGGTGAGGGCCTCGTGGAGAGTGGGTTCCCTTGGCCTGTCGGCCCCCTGTCGCACAGCAGCCCTCCCAGTTCCCCTGTGTTCCTGTGCCTCCGTCCCCTGGACCGTGTGCCCACTACCACTGCCCCCAGATCCCTGTTGATGTTGGGGTGGTGGGTTAGCCTGGGTTCCCTGTAGTGGTGGACACACCGCTGATTGACCTGTCCTGGGTAGGGAGGTTTGGGCCCGCTGTGCTGGTGTTACCAGAGGGTGGAAGGTCAGTGTTGGGCTGTGCCTGTGCGAGGGGAACCAACTGTCCCGAGGCCTACGATGGTCCGGCCTGGTCATCAGGCTCCAGTAGGGCAGAGCTGCTATCGTCACTGTGGGCCTCTTCTGGGGGTGGAGTGGTGTTGTCTGGACGCTCTGGTGTGGTGACGGTCCTTCGTGTTCCTGCAGGGGCATAAGAGCATGATTATTGCATGTGTGTGTGTCATGGTGTGCAATGGGTGGGTGACCGTGTACCCCAGTGCTAGCATTCCTGTGTGGGGGCTTGTGTGATGATGGTTAGGGGGTTGTTCTGGGTATGTGCTGTGGGCATGCTTAGGTGATAGGTGTCCATGCATCGTTGTGTCATGCAGGGCTTGGTGTTGGGATGTGTAGTTTGTGTTATTAGTACATTAGTGAGGATTTGGGGTGATAGGGGAGGGTGTGAGGGTGGGGGTGTGTGATAGCATGCAGGTAGGGTGGGGCATATGTTAGTTAAGATTTGACTTACCAGTGTCCCATCATCCACGACTCCTCCGAGGCCCTCTGGATGCATGATGGTCAAGACTTGCTCCTCCCATGTTGTTAGTTGTGGGGGAGGAGGTGGGGGTCCGCCGCCAGTCCGCTGAACCGCGATGTTGTGCCTGGAGACCGTTGAATGCACCTTACCCTGTAAGTCGTTCCACCTCATCCTGATGTCCTCCCTATTTCTTGGGTGCTGTCCCACAGCGTTGACCCTGCCCACTATTCTTCGCCATAGCTCCATCTTCCTGGCTATTGATGTGTGCTGTACCTGTGAGCCAAATAGCTGTGGCTCTACCCTGACAATTTCCTCCACCATGACCCGGAGCTCCTCCTCGGAAAAGCGGGGGTGTCTTTGGCGTTCCATGGGGTGGTGTGTGTGATGTGTGGGGCGGTGTGAGTGTTGATGTGTGTGGTGATGTGGTGAGGTGATGTGGTGATGTGTCGTGGTGTGTGGTGTTTTGTGCGTGGATGTTGTGTTGGTGTTGTGTGCCTCTGCATGGTGGGATTGGCTGATCTGTGCTGTGTCTCTGGCCTTCGTGATAGATTTTTTGTGGTAGGGGTTTGTGGGTGATGTGGGTGTGTGTTTTATATTGCGTTGGGTGTGTGGGAGTGTTGTTTGTATGTGTGTCAGGTATGTGTATTTCGAATTGTCCAATGTGGCGGACTTGGCACTATAACATCAGTTGTGATATGCCTGAAGTATTGTAACAGGTAAATGAATAACACGGAGCTTTATATGCTGTTTATTTAGGAATGAAGCTGATAGGTATAATAGATATCATAGATATGGTAGCTAAAACAGTTCTTGCTAATATCAAAAGTGATGCAACACTATTGGCCACTCACTAAAAGTATGCTGTAATGTCACAGGAAAAGAAAATATAATACCTCACATTTATACCGCCAGTGGAAGAAATATTTTAAAGTTGAAGCAACAAAGACCACAGTTAAAGCCTAGGGTAGAAATTAAAATATGAATAAGGAAATGAAGCCAGAACCATGATGATCTAAAGTGAGTAGTATGAAGGTCCAGAGTGGCTTAAAAAGGAAACCACAATGTTGTCAGTAAGTCAAAGAGCAGGGAGGATATAACCTAAGTGATCGTAGTAAAGTAAGAGTTCAACAAAGGTACCAATTTTTCCCCAGAACCCGACAAGGGACACAACTATCATAAGGGAAAAGGGGAGGCAGGGATTGGGACCACAAAGCAATCTTTTCAGAAGAAAATAGTAGTCATGGTTAAGCAGCAGGATGCCTCACAGAATGAGAGTTCTGCTGACAAATGGATCATGAGAAATGTCCACCCTGGACAGCGTGGCAGAAATATCTATATCCCACATAAAATTCAAACCCTACTTCATCATGGAGAAGACTAATGATTATATACAAATAGAGACATCTGATGGGCATCTGAATGAACTTGAATTTAGTTTGAAAAGTCCAGATTCATATTGTAGGGGATATTGAATGAAAGGTCTCAATGATTTGCTGGACTCAATCGACTGAACCCCCTCCCCCACAAGTTATAATTATAACTCCATTAGGAGCATTCTCTTTGCTAGTGCTTTCGCTGAGTAAAGACAGGCATGTTGCAAAATGGCCATTATTATTAGTGCTCGTATTATACCAAAACTAAGTAACATAAGATAAAGGTGCAAAGCCACATGTGGTTCTTTTAAGGGAAGGCTGGAGGTACAGAAACAGTATCATATAAAGTCACAGATTCTAAAAGATTTAGGTGGTCATTACAACCCTGGCGGACGGTGTTAAAGCGGCAGTAAGACCGCCAACAAGCCGGCGGTAAAAAATTTTGAATTACAACTGTGGGGGAAACCGCCAACAAAGACAGCCACTTTAACACTCCGACCACCACGGCGGTACAGACAAACAGCGAGGAAGTCACCGCCAACAGACAGGCGGGAGACAATGTACCGCCCACACTATTGTGACAGGCCAATCCGCCACCTTTTCCGGGGCGGATTCACCGCGGATAAAAACACAGCGGAAACAGGCATTTCGAAGGAAAAACGCCCACCTCTACACACTCCACAAGGAAGGAGGACACCATGGAGCCGGAACTTCATATTCTCCCTGCGCCAGTCTTCCTGCTCTTCTACCAGGAGCACCAACGCCGGCAGCGAAGACCACGGTGAGTACTGCACCTATGAGATAGGGGAGGGAGGAGGGAAAAAACAGGGACACACACACGCAACACCCCAACCCCCATTCCCCACCCTCACCCACTACAACACACACACCAGTGCATATCTATACATTACAGTAACACCCCCCAACCCCTCCAGAAGAATGCAAAGACAAAAGGAAATGAGTGTAACTATTGTAATATATCAAAAATCAGTAAGCAAAAAAAAAAATATATATATATACACTATTAACAAAATATACACCACGATTAGTAGTCCAGGTATTGCACCATTCACAGTCTGTGGACCACTGGGCCCAAAATGCATGGGCGAGGCGCACACAAGATACCCGAACATGACGGAGAGAACACTGTAGGGGCATCAGATAGAAATACAACAGGCACCTCAGGGGGAAGGGAAAGGGGGGCACCTCAGCCGGATGAGTGCACGATGCCAGATCCACGAGGGGGCTCCATGACCATTGATGTATCCTGGGGAGTGCAAAGCCACAGTCTCTCAAGTCTCACAAGTAGGTGGCTTGCCCACTGTTCCATCCTGGGGAGTGCAAAGCCACAGTCTCTCAAGTCTCTACAGTGGGTGGCTTGCCCACTGTTCCATCCTGGGGAGTGCAAAGCCACAGTCTCTCAAGTCTCTACAGTGGGTGGGTTGCCCACTGTTCCATCCTGGGGAGTGCAAAGCCACAGTCTCTCAAGTCTCACAAGTGGGTGGCTTGCCCACTGTTCAATCCTGGGGAGTGCAAAGCCACAGTCTCTCAAGTCTCACAAGTGGGTGGCTTGCCCACTGTTCAATCCTGGGGAGTGCAAAGCCTCAGTCTCTGAAGTCCCTACAGTGGGTGGTTTGCCCACTGCTGCATCCTGGGGAGTGCAAAGCCACAGTCTCTCAAGTTCCTACAGTGGGTGGGTTGCCACTGTTCCATCCTGGGGAGTGCAAAACCACAGTCTTGCAAGTCTCACAAGTGGGTGACCTGCCCACTGTTCAAACCTGGGCAGTGCAAAGCCACAGTCTCTCAAGTTCCTACAGTGGGTGGATTGCCCACTGTACCATCCTGGGGAGTGCAAAGCCACAGTCTCTCAAGTGGATGCATGTCTCCACTGGTTCTGGAGGGGGACTGGTGCCCGGAGTGCTTCATCCTGTGCAGGACAGAGGTAGTGGATGCTGTTCTCCACTGGTTCTGAGGGGGACTGGTGCCCAGAGTGCTTTATCCTGTGCAGGACAGAGGTAGTGGATGCTGTTCTCCACTGGTTCTGGAGGGGGACTGGTGCCCAGAGTGCTTCATCCTGCCAAGGACAGAGGTAGTGGATCCTGTTCTCCACTGGTTCTGGAGGGGGACTGGTGCCCAGAGTGCTTCATCCTGTGCAGGACAGAGGTAGTGGATGCTGTTCTCCACTGATTCTGGAGGGGGACTGGTGCCCAGAGTGCATCACTCACCCCGTGATGGTCCCAGTTGCGTCACTGCCCCTGCCGCTCATGGGCGGTCCTTGAGTTGGCGGGTCTTGCCCTGTTCAGCGGTGCTTGCCTTAGCAGTCTCTGCCCTGTTCAGCGGTGCTTGCCTTGGCGGTCTTTGCCCTGTTCAGCCGTGCTTGCCCTGTTCAGCGGTGCTTGCCTTGGCGGTCTCTGCCCTGTTCAGCGGTGCTTGCCCTGTTCAGCGGTACTTGCCTTGGCGGTCTTTGACCTGTTAAGCGGTGCTTGCCCTGTTCAGCGGTGCTTGCCTTGGCGGTCGCTGCCCTGTTCAGCGGTGCTTGCCCTGTTCAGTGGTGCTTGCCTTGGCAGTCTCTGCCCTGTTCAGCGGTGCTTGCCTTGGCGGTCTTTGCCCTGTTCAGCGGTGCTTGCCCTGTTCAGCGGTGCTTGCCTTGGCGGTCTTTGCCCTGTTCAGCGGTGCTTGCCCTGTTCAGCGGTACTTGCCTTGGCGGTCTTTGACCTGTTAAGCGGTGCTTGCCCTGTTCAGCGGTGCTTGCCTTGGCAGTCTTTGCCCTGTTCAGCGGTGCTTGCCCTGTTCAGCGGTGCTTGCCCTGGCGGTCCGTCATTGCCCAGCTGGGCTGTGGCTGGCGGTCCTTCATTGGTCAGCTGGGCTGTGGCTTGCGGGGCCCTCCTGGGCAGCTGGGCTGTGGCTGGTGGGCCCTCCTGGGCAGCTGGGCTGTGGCTGGCGGGGCCCTCCTGGGCAGCTGGGCTGTGGCTGGCGGGGCCCTCCTGGGCAGCTGGGCCGTGGCTGGCGGTGGCCTCCTGGGCAGCGACGATGGGGCTGGCGGGGGCCTCCTGGGCTGCGACGATGGGGCTAGCGGTGGCCTCCTGGGCAGCGACAATGGGGCTGGCGGGGCCCTCCTGGCCAGCGGGGATGATGGCGGTCTTCTCCGCCGTGCTGCTCCTCTCAGACTTTGCAGGTTTCTTCTGCCCCTTCCCCACCTTGGGAGGAGTCACAGCTGAGTCCACACTCCCCCCGGGACCCCTGTGAGCGGCTTGGCTGGCTGGAGTCTTCCCCCTCTCCCGCCGGGCACTGGCCAACTTCTGGTGCTTCACAGGGGGGGGGGACTGGCTGTGCTATGGCTCCGTGACAGACTGGCTGGCCTGGTGGCTGGTGCACTCCACATACCTGTGACAACAGGCACCACTGGTCCTGGAGATTTTGTGTCTGAGGTGCTAGTACGGGACCTATGACTTGGACGGTGGGTGGTGGGAAATAGGTTAAGGGTGGACAGGAAAAGTTGTTTGGAGACACTGGGACGCATAGCTGGAGGGGGTTTGGGAGTGGAGGAAGAGGTGGTGGTTGTAGGAGGTGTACATTTTGTGGATTTAGGTGCAGGTGCATGCGCTGGAGGCTGTTGGGAGGTGGATGTATTTTGGGTGGGTGTGTGCCTGCGTTTCTGTATCTTAAGAGGGGGTGTCACAGACACTCTGGGAGAGGACACAGGGGACGTGTAAATGGTAGCGGGGGTGGTGACTGCACGTAAGCGGGGTGTGGTGGTGGGTGTGCTGGTGCGGGACGTAGTGGCTATAGTGGTAGTGCATTCAGGTGTGAGTGTAGACGAGAGTGGGAAGGAGGAGGGAGACGAGCAGGAGGTGGCACAGTGAAGGCAGTGGATGTTGGTGTGTCTGTATGTGTGTGATGCTTGCGTGAGTGCCTGTGGGATGTGTGGTGCTTATGTTTGCCTGAGCTTCCCTTGTGTGGTGAGGTGTGTGCAGGCTGGTCTGATGGTGTGCTTGGGATAGGCAGAGGTACAGGGGATTGGGTCTGGGTGGAGGAAGTTGGAGGGGGGAGCCTAGACACAGGGACAATGGCTGCCATCAGTGCTGAGGCCAGAGTTTGAAAGGTTCGATGAAGGGCAGCCTGACCAGAATGAATGCCCTCCAGGAATGCATTGGTTTGTTGCAACTCCCTTTCTACACCCTGGATGGCATTCAAAATGGTAGACTGCCCAACAGTGTGGGACCTGAGGAGGACAATGGCCTCCTCACTGAGGGCAACAGAGGTGACAGGGGCAGGGGCTGAGGTGCCTGGGGCGAAGGTGATGCCCACCCTCCTGGGTGAGCGGGCCCCGGGCGAAGGCTGAGGGGCTGCTGGGAGGGCGGTGCTGGTAGAGGGGGTGGCGGCTGTAGAAGTGGGGGGCACAGATGTTGCTGCCACCACAAGGGAGCTCCCATCGGAGGATGAGTCCGTGCCGCTGGTTGCAGATCCTGTGACCGCTGTGCTGCTCCCGTCACCCTCTGTCCACTGGTGTATTCAGAGTCCGTAGTGTGGGCCTCCGTGCCCATGTGGGATGCAGCTCCCTCGTGCTCCGGTGCCACTGCTCCTCCGCCTGATGATGCTAATGCATACAAGAACAGGGAGACCGCTAAAAAAGGGGGGGGGGCAGAAGAAAGACGTGCATGGCTTACAGCTACCGTTGGCGGACAAGACAGACACAGCAGCCCCCTGCACTACATAGCGCTGTTGGGCTCTACAGTGCAATTCCCTGGAAATGGCCTACAAGGCTATGGACGACATCTGCACACATAGATGACACAGGTGCATGAATAGCTGTACTTGGCACTCTACAGAGGTGGGGTGGGGGGCCACAGGGCCATGCCTTACGAAGGGGCCTAGCCTACGGAAGTCACCCTGGCCTAGGGAAACCCACAGCTCTCCTCCCCCACCCAGACCCCTCCACTGCACGCAAAGTCAGCAGAATGAGAGTGTACTCACCCCCTTGTGTCTGCTGTGATGCCCTCAAGCGCCCATCCAACTCAGGTTAGGCCACCGCCAGGATCCGGAACATCAGGGGGGTCATGGTTTGATGGGCACCCCTCCCACGTTGGGAGGCCATCCCCAGCTGAGCCCCCGCCGTCTTCTTGCTCTAGCGGCGAATGTCCTCCCATCTCTTCCGGCAGTGGGTGCTCCATCTGTGGTGGACCCCCAGGGTCCGGACGCCCTTGGCAATGGCACGCCAAATATCCTTCTCCTGGTGGGCGCTGACCTACATGAAATGTACAGGGGAAGAAGAGAAGTCATTACCAACTGCACCGTCAAAGTGAGTGGCCCCCATCCCTACCCTTGCCATGTGGCACATGCACCCACCGTCTTTCATGCACGCAGAACTCTGCCCCCTTCCTACTTACAACCAGCCCTCTCCACACAGGCATAGCCCATACAACATGCTCCCTGTGTACTTACCTGTTGGTCTGGAGGACCACAGAGTAGCGTGTACTGGGGAGGACCCCGTCGACGAGCTTCTCCAACTCCTCCGATGTGAAGGCAGGGGCCCTTTCCCCAGACGAACGAGCCATTGTCTCTTCCAGACCGAGGTCACAGCAGCACTTGCAGTGTAGGTCCTCAGATCAGGTATCGAGTGATTCAACGAATAGAAAATGGGGGTCACGTCAGCGGCGGTCACGACCGCGGCGGTGCGTACCATCACCGCTGGCGTACATCGTCATTGGCTCCTGGAACCCATAGGGTCCAATGTTAACCAAGGCAGCATTGCACCACGGTCTTCGACCGCCTACCGCGACGGTGTACAACGCCAGCGCATTTACCTCACATCCCATTGTCCCGCTTTAGAGGTCAGGCAGCCGCCATTTCAGGGGCCCACATGGCCTAATTGCCAACTGTGTCACACATACCTAGGCCTACTCTCAACACACATACAGGCCAGATTTTGTGTTTGAATCGTGTTCTGTGTAGACTGTGGGTACATACCTCTGAGTTGTTTGACTCTGTGCTCGCTGTTGTCCTTCATAGGCACCGTCCGCTGGGACATGTGAGGAGATGGCGGAATCCTCCGCTGTACCGACCGCTGGTGGACCTGTCGACAATGGAGGAAAGAAATGTGATCATCACCTACAGGTTTGACCGTGCCACAATCCAGGAACTGTGTACCCAATTGGAGCCAGACCTGATGTCAGCAATCCGCCATCCCACAGGAATCCCCCCTCAAGTGCAGGTGCTATCAGTGCTCCATTTCCTTGCAAGTGGGTCTTTTCAAACAACTGTGGCCATGGCATCAGGGATGTCCCAGCCTATGTTTTCCAACGTATTGTCCAGAGTGTTGTCTGCCCTGCTGAGACACATGCAGAGCTACATCGTTTTCCCTCAGGTGGAGGACTTGCCTACAGTGAAAGGTGACTTCTATTCCCTTGGACATATCCCCAACATCATAGGTGCCATTGATGGGACCCATGTGGCTTTGGTCCCCCCCACAGGAGTGAACAGGTGTACAGGAACCGGATGAGTTATCATTCGATGAATGTACAGATGGTATGTTTGGCAGACCAGTACATCTCCCATGTGAATGCCATGTTCCCTGGCTCAGTGCATGACGCCTATATCATGCGGAATAGCAGCATCCCTTATGTAATGGGTCAACTACAGAGGCACCGGGTGTGGCTATTAGGTGACTCTGGTTACCCCAACCTGTCATGGCTACTGACCCCAGTGAATAATCCCAGGACCATGGCAGAGGAACGCTACAATGAGGCCCATGGGCGGACTAGGAGGGTGATCAAACGCACCTTCGGCCTCCTGAAGGCCAGGTTTAGGTGCCTCCATATGACAGGTGGATCCCTATTCTACTCACCAAAGAAGGTGTGCCAGATCATCGTGGCCTGCTGTATACTTCATAACATGGCTTTGAGACGACAGGTGCCTTTTCTGCAGGAGGATGGTCCAGATGGCGGTGTTGTGGCAGCTGTGGAGCCTGTGGACAGTGATGAGGAGGAAGCAGAGGAAGAAGACATTGACAACAGGGACTCAGTCATCCAGCAATATTTCCAGTGAAACACAGGTGAGAATACATTCCTGCCTACTACAAGTACTTTTACACTTCTACCTCTAGCCTGTCTGTCGATTTCACCCAGTGTATGGTCACTGAGTTGTCACTTTCCCTTACGGTTTCACAGGTGTGGGTCCCAGCGTGTGTCATCTGCTTAGATTCCTCATGGACTAGAGCTGTGTGACATAAGTATGTTGACACTACTAATTCCTGAAAATTGTGTCATTGTAATTGCAAATACACTATTTTGAAATCAGAGACAGACTCCAGATCTTTTGGTGCTTTAGGTGTGTTTATTTACATACAAAATATTGGAGGGGGAAGTGAAATGGTGAGGCGTGATGGCGGAGGAGTGTCCATGGCAGAGTCCAGTCTATTAGTCTCACAAGTGCATTGCCCATATGGGCATAGGAAGTGGAGCTGGGGCAGTTTTATTATGGACAGGGTGACAAAGTGGGACAGTGGCTAGACAGTCAGGGTGGTCTCATTTCTTGGCGGGGTCTTGGCATCGTGCTCTATCTTGTTCCTGGATCTCAGGGACCGTTTGCGGGGTGGTTCTCCGTCTGCAGGGGGTAGGGTGCTGGTTTGGTGGTCCTGTGGCAGTGCCTCCTGTCCTCTAGCGCCGGCGGAGGTGGTGGGCAGTTCATCGTCCATGCTAGTGTCAGGTGCCCCTTGTAGTGCCACAGTGTCCCTCCTGGTGTTGAGTATTTCCTTCAGCACGCCTACGATGGTGCCCAGGGCAGAGCTAATGGTTCTGAGTTCCTCCCTGAACCCCAAATACTGTTCCTTCTGCATGCACTGGGTCTCCTGAAACTTGGCCAGGACCATTGCCATCGTCTCCTGGGAGTGGTGGTATGCTCCCATGATGGAGGAGAGGGCCTCGTGGAGAGTGGGTTCCCCTGGCCTGTCCACCCCCTGTCGCACAGCAGCCCTCCCAGTTCCCCTGTGTTCCTGGGCCTCCGTCCCCAGGACCGTGTGCCCACTACCACTGCCCCCAGGTCCCTGTTGTTGTTGGGGTGGTGGGTTATCCTGGGTTCCCTGTAGTGGTGGATACACAGCTGATTGACGTGTCCAGGGGACGGAGGTATGGGCCCGCTGGGTGGGTGCTGTGCTGTTGCTACCAGAGGGGAGAAGGTCTGTGGTGGCCTGTGCCTGTGTGAGGGGAACCGACTGTCCCGAGGCCCACGATGGTCCGGGCTGGTCATCTAGATCCAGTTGGACAGAGCTGCTGTCATCACTGTGGGCCTCTTCTGTGGGTGGAGTGGAGATGTCTGGAGCCTCCTGTCTGGTAACGTTGGGTAGTGGTCCTGCAGGGGCATAAGAGCATGATTATTGCATGTGTGTGTGTCATGGTGTGCAATGGGTGGGTGACCGTGTACCCCAGTGCTGGCATTCCTGTGTGGGGGCTTGTGTGATGATGGTTTAGGGGGGTGTATGGGTATGTGGAGTGGGCATGCTTTAGTGATGGGTGTCCATGCGTTGTTGTTTCATGCAGGGCTTGGTGTTGGGATGGGTGGTTTGTGATATTGGTACATTTGTGAGGAGTTGGAGTGATAGGGGTGGGGGCGAGGGTGGGGGTATGTGATAGCATGCAGTTAGGGTGGGGGATGTAATAGTTAAGATTTGACTTACCAGAGTCCATTACTCCACCGACTCCTGCGAGGCCCTCAGGATGCAGAATCGCCAAGACCTGCTCCTCCCATGTTGTTAGTTGTGGGTGAGGAGGTGGGGGTCCGCCGCCAGTCCGCTGAACCGCCTGGTGGTGTCTTGAAACCACGGAACGCACCTTCCCCCGTAGGTCGTTCCACCACTTCCTGATGTCGTCCCGATTTCTTGGGTGTTGTCCCACTGCGTTGACCCTGTCGACTATAATTCGCCATAGCTCCATCTTCCTTGCAATTGAGGTGTGCTGCACCTGTGCTCCAAATAGCTGTGGCTCTACCCAGACTATTTCCTCCACCATGACCCTGAGCTCCTCCTCCGAAAACCTGGGTTGTCTTTGCCGTGCCATGGGGTGGTGAAGGTGATGTGTGGGGTGGTGTGTGTGGTGATAAGTGTGGTGATATGTAGTGGTGTGTGGTGTTTTGTGCGTGGAAGTTGTGTGGGTGATGGTGCTGTGTGCCTGTGGCTGCTAGTTTGTGGATGGTGGTGTCTCTCTCTGGCCTTCTCTCTGTAAATGTGGTCGTAAGGGTTTGTGGGTGATGTGGGTGTGTGTTTTATATTGTATTGGATGTGTGGGAGTGGTGTGTGTATGTGTATCAGGTGTGTGTATTTCAAATTGTCCAATGTGGCTGTGTTTTGGAGATGTGTGTGTATTTTGAGCGCGGCGGTGTGTATCGCTAATGGAATACCGCGGTTGAAAGACCGCCGCGTGGATTCGTGTGTCGTGATAGTGTGGGCGTATTTCTGTTGGCGTGACGGTGGAGGTTTTGTTTTTGTGAGTTTATCACTGGCCTTTGGTGTGGCGGACTTGTGTGGGTGTCTGAGTTTTGTCGGATTCCGAGATGTGGATCATAATAGCTGTGGCGGAATTCTGCGGCCGCGGCGGTGTGTTGGCGGTCTTCTGCACGGCGGTAAACAGCTTTTACCGCCAATGTTGTAATGCCCCCCTTAATCCGTATTGTGAATGAATTACAGCATTAGGGAATCATCATACCCTTCCCTCTATGAACAACTTTTATCCAATTTTAAAGCCTGATAAGTCAAAGAATTGTATTAGATTATTGCAATTTGAACGTGCATTGTAAAACATATTTGGTACCAATTGAGTATAACAATGGATGAATGAAGCAAATGACCTATACATAATGTATGCTGACATGATCGAGCACTTAAGACTTATAGACAGAATAATCACAATGCTTTCTGAGGCAGGCTACAAGCTGAATTTCAGGAAATTCAAAATATGCTGTTTGTATGTAATACGTTTAAGAAATGAATTATCCAGTAAAGGAAAATAACTTGCTCCTGAGTTCTTGGAAGGTTGTGGGACACTGAAGTCACCTAGTTCTCTTAGTGAACTGTTATAATTAATGGTACTGGTTACTGCCAAGCTCTGCCACTGGAGAAAACTGGTGGTTTCTTGGGGTGCTGATTGGCTCTCAGAACTGTCGAAAATTGCAGAAGGCGAAAGTATCATCTATGACAGATGACCGAATCGATGTTTACACCCGAGTATGGGAACCCTTCCTTCAACCATGGGGAAAACTGTGCCATGCTCTTTGAGCATGCCTGGATGACCTAGGGCCCCTAAGAGTGAACACGGTGTTGTCTGCTTCCCCACTCCCTGCCTGGCCATAAATGATACCACCCAATTACTTCACACTTGCCTGCAGAGACTCACTGCTGTTAGGCTGTACCATGAGCCAAGAGAGGGAGACCCATCTCCCCTCTCCTTTGGTGGAGTGCATATTTCCCTGTGACTAAGGGTTCGATTTGTCTCATGCAGATTGAACGTATGAAGTTTTATAATGTATCTACGATATGAGTACAATCATTGTAACTACTGTGATGATTAAAGTGCACAATGTGCCTAAAATACTAATAAAGTATTATGTAAAAAAAATAATGAATGGAAATCCTGAATTTTGGCAGAAGATGGTTAGCACAAAATGCAGAAAGGGTGAATCCCTTGTATCAATTGAACACATTTTTCTGAAGAGATTGGAACAAAATGAAAATACTTATAGAATTACAGAGAGACATGCTCACAACAGCACACTTGCCAATGTGAGCTATACACTTAATTTGAGTTAGCTATCAGTATAGTACCTAGTGAGATATGATGCACGTCTATGTTCTACACTAAAGGACAAACTATGCCTATTGATTAGAAATTAGACTTCTAGACAGCAGCAGAGGAGCAATTTGCTACAAAAGGGAAAATGCTTACTGTTGTGCAAACTTTAATGATCAAACAGTCACCCATAGCCCGAGGAAAGAAATTACCCATACCTTTCTCGGAATTGCAATTCAGGCAAACCAAAAGGACAGGACTGTACATATTGAAAATTTCAATACAACCCTGTATTAGGAACACACAAATTCCGGCAGTATCAGCAGGTAATCTCTGAAACATTGCCTAAAAACAATTGTGTGACTATAATGTTGTATACTGATGGATCAGCACAGTCAGAAGCTGTATGTTGCAGAGTGTGTGACTGTGAAATGAAATCTGAGGGTTTAGGATTCAAAATTAGCCATATATGCTTGTGAAATCTGAGGTGACTCAATCACACAAATTGCAGAATTGAATGTACTCCTCTTAGTCTTGCATAAGGCTGATAAACCGGTTCTACTTTGATTGTGCCTTATTCATAATTGCGTGTGTGTGGATACAATGCTGATTTGATACACTGGGAAACCAATTACTACAAAGACTCACAAGGAAAGACAATGAAATCTAAGATGTGGTGAACTCAAGGAAGTAGTTAAGTACAGATGTACATTGGTAGAAGTTGCCCCATGGATTTGTCATATGGGTGTGCAAGGCAACAAGTCATGACTTGGCAAGCTTAGTCTTGATGGATGAGATTTATACACTCCATTTGATTAAGGATTAGCTATTGCCCTAAAGGCACTAGCAGAGGCACTTGCTAAGGTGGGAGTAAGTCACCAGTTCTCACACCCTTGAAGCCTCAGTTCAAACTGGGGCAATGAGAGAGCTAACAGTATGTTAAAACAAACCTTGATTGTGAGGGTTCGAGATATTTGTGGATCATGGGTGCACAATCTGTATAGCACACACAGAGCTATAAATAATATGCCAAGACCTGTACAGCTACACTGTTCTCCTTATGAGATGCTCTTCAGTGCCAAATGTATGTACTGGACCTTCAAGAAAAGAGGGAGCTGCATTCTCAAACAAAAATCGCTTTGTTGCACAATTTGAAACATACCGGGGATGGTCTAAACCAGCCTACAACTTCAACATCATCAACATCATATCCAGTGTTTTCCTGGCTACCAAAGGTTGGTGAACTCCTTGCAGACAGATTGGGGTTGAAGGGCGTGCTTGGACCAACTTCTCAAGATTCTGCACCTATCCTGAAACACCATTGATACCATTACCGGGGAATGTGATAGATGTTTGTGGTCATGACAAAAGCATGTGGCAAATTACATTCAGCAGATCAGTGCAATTGTTCTAGTCACCAAAGACTGTGCAATTGACAGCCCTGTTGCAGAATCAGAATGCATAAGACTCAGATATACCTCATGAAAGTAAATAACAACCAGTCCTAAGCACATAGCAAAAGGTGGTAAGCACTGAAACAATTGATAATAATGTTACATTGCCAACTGCACCATCCTTAAACTCAAAAGTGAATTAGATAATATCTTTCAGTGTTCAAGTATTCGCACAGTACTAGATTCAGATGCAGGATTATCAGAATATAATACAATACAATACAACATCGAACTTCTGTATGGCTCATTCTAACATTGATTTGTTTGCTAATTTGGATCATAATGGTAGTATTTCATGTGAGGATGGTGCATGAAAAATATGTTTCGGATGTAGAGAATCTGGTTGCAATATTTAAACTGCCAAACAAATAATATGGAGTACACAGAGTGCCCGTTGAAGTCTCTTGTGGAAATATGATAGAACACACAGCTATAAGGTGGCGTCTACTGGGAAGAATTAGAATTTCTAATTATAGGACCAGCACAGAGTAACCAAGCACCACATACATTTTATCTTGATTTAGATGACATCTTGCCTCCAATTCCTTATTTTGATGAATGCGACAAAGACACATTGAATAATTCATTTGCAGAGCTACAAACACATGTTTCCATATACAACTCCGATCCTCATCTCACTCTGCAGAATCATAAATAGGTGTTTTGCTACAATTGGCATGCTGATTGGTATCTCCATATATCAAATGCGAAAAGAACAATATTTCAATAGCAACAAGAGAACCTTTACCCTGTTCCAATTGTGGTGAGTAAGCCTGAATTTGAAGCAGAGTTGCCTGTTCTACATCTATGTTAATGAGACAAAATAATGCTGTCATATATTTTATATACAAAATGCAACAAACTCCACTTGTGTGTTTATCTCTAGAAACAGGTGATTTATTCATTTGACGTCTTAGATGATTGTACGGAGAAAGATTTGATGACATGAATGTAACTATACCTACACAATCTGTCTTGGAAATTGAAAGCTGGCAAATTTGAAACTGAGATACATAGCTCCCTGAATGTTATTTGCTAAAGTATTTTAGGTTCCTAAATGATAATATCCAGGAAATAATCGGTTCGGATTTTGTTAATATTGATGGAATATTCATGCCTTCAATACTTAAAATACTTATCCTCATGTTTCATTTGAGAATTGGAGGGGGAAATAAGTAATGATGAAATCCATATATTTATTGCTATTGGTGTGTTTAGGAATAGAATGTTACAAAAGATTTGCTAAAGGTGTAGTAGACCCACTTGAAAGTAAACGTTAGGTATAATTAGGTGTATATTGACAATTTTAGTGTATATTAGACCTGACACCCTTGGTGTCATATTCCCTCAAACATTTTGCCTTCACACATCCTGTTTTGCTGAATTTCATTTTTTGGGCATTAGGCCTCTCTGTACTTTACCACTGCTAACCATGGCTAAAATGTGTGTGCTCTCTCCTCCAAACAATTTATAATTGGACTACACCTAATTGGCACATGTAATTTACATGAAAGTTCATAGTAAAGTGGAACTATCTGCAGAGGGGCCTGAAAATTAATTGTTACTAGTAGGCCTGCAGCAGTCATTGTGCCACCCACTACAGTAGCCTTTAACCCCTTCGCTGCCAGGCCTTTTCCCCCTCCTGTGCCGAGCCTTTTTTTGGCTATTTGGGGCAGTTCGTGCTTAGGCCCTCATAACTTTTTGTTCACATAAGCTACCCACGCCAAATTTGCGTCCTTTTTTTCCAACATCCTAGGGATTCTAGAGGTACCCAGACTTTGTAGGTTCCCCCAGAAGGAGGCCAAGAAATTAGCCAAAATACAGTGAAAATTTTGTTTTTTTTTAAAAAATTGGAAAAAGGGGCTGCAGAAGAAGGCTTGTGGTTTTTTCCCCTGAAAATGGCATCAACAAAGGGTTTGCGGTGCTAAAATCACAAGCTTCCCAGCTTTCAGGAACAGGCAGACCTGAATCATAAAACCCATTTTTTCAACACAATTTTGGCATTTTACCGGGACATGCCCCATTTTTACGATTTTGTGTGCTTTCCGCCTCCTTCCAGTCAGTGACAGAAATGGGCATGAAACCAATGCTGGATCCCAGACACCACAACATTTCTGAAAAGTATACAAAATTCTGAATTCAGCAAGGGGTAATTTGTGTAGATCCTACAAGGGTTTCCTACAGAAAATAACAACTGAAAAAAAAAGAAATGGAAATTGAGGTGAAAAAATCTTAATTTTTTCTCTATGTTTTACTCTGTAACTTTTTCCTGCAATGTCAGATTTTTTAAAGCAATATACCATTACGTCTGCTGGACTCTTCTGGTTGCGGGGATATATAGGGCTTGTAGGTTCATCAAGAACCCTTGGTACCCAGAGCCAATAAATGACCTGCATCCTGCAGTGGGTTTTCATTCTATACTGGGTATACAGCAATTAATTTGCTGAAATATAAAGAGTAAAAAATAGCTATCAAGAAAACCTTTGTATTTCCAAAATGGGCACAAGATAAGGTGTTGAGGAGCAGTGGGTATTTGCACATCTCTGAATTCCGGGGTGCCCATACTAGCATGTGAATTACAGGGCATTTCTCAAATAGACATCTTTTTTACACACTCTCTTATATTTGGAAGGAAAACATGTAGAGAAAGACAAGGGGCAATAACACTTGTTTTGCTATTCTATGTTCCCCCAAGTCTCCCGATAAAAATGAAACCTCACTTGTGTGGGTAGGCCTAGCGCCCGCAACAGGAAATGGCCCAAAACACAACGTGGACACATCCCATTTTTTGACAGAAAACAGAGGTGTTTTTTGCCAAGTGCCTACCTGTAGATTTTGGCCCCTAGCTCAGCCGGCACCTAGGGAAACCTACCAAACCTGTGCATTTTTGAAAACTATAGACCTAGGGGAATCCAAGATGGGGTGACTTGTGGGGCTCTGACCAGGTTCTGTTACCCAGAATCCTTTGCAAACTTCAAAATCTGGCTAAAAAACAAATTTTCCTCACATTTTGGTGACAGAAAGTTCTGGAATCAGAGAGGAGCCACAAATTTCCTTCCACTCAGCGTTCCCCCAAGTCTCCCGATAAAAATGATAGATCACTTGTGCGGGTAGGCCTAGCGCCCGTGACAGGAAATGCCCCAAAACGCAACATGGACACATCACATTTTTTTTGAAGAAAACAGAGGTGTTTTTTGCAAAGTGTCTACCTGTAGAATTTGGGCTCTAGCTCAGCCGGCACCTAGGGAAACCTACCAAACCTGTGCATTTTTGAAAACTAGAGACCTAGGGAAATCCAAGATGGGGTGACTTGTGGGGCTCTGACCAGGTTCTGTTACCCAGAATCATTTGCAAACCTCAAAATTTGGCTAATAAAACACATTTTCCTCACATTTCGGTGACAGAAAGTTCTGGAATCTGAGAGGAGCCACAAATTTCCTTTCACCCAACGTTCCCCCAAGTCTCCCGATAACAATGGTACCTCACTTGTGTGGGTAGGCCTAGCGCCCACGAAAGGAAATGGCCCAAAACACAACGTGGACACATCCCATTTTTTTTTACAGAAAACAGAGGTGTTTTTTGCCAAGTGCCTACCTGTAGATTTTGTCCCCTAGCTCAGCCGGCACCTAGGGAAACCTACCAAACTTGTGCATTTTTGAAATCTAGAGACCTAGGGGAATCCACGATGGGGTGACTTGTGGGGCTCTCACCAGGTTCTGTTACCCAGAATCCTTTGCAAACCTCAAGATTTGGCAAAAAAAACACATTTTCCTCAAATTTTGGTGACAGAAAGTTCTGAAATCTGAGAGGAGCCACAAATTTCCTTCCGCCCAGCGTTCCCCCAAGTCTCCCAATAAAAATGGTACCTCACTTGTGTGGGTAGGCCTAGCGCCCACGAAAGGAAATGGCCCAAAACACAACGTGGACACATCCCATTTTTTTTTACAGAAAACAGAGGTGTTTTTTGCCAAGTGCCTACCTGTAGATTTTGTCCCCTAGCTCAGCCGGCACCTAGGGAAACCTACCAAACTTGTGCATTTTTGAAAACTAGAGACCTAGGGGAATCCAAGATGGGGTGACTTGTGGGGCTCTGACCAGGTTCTGTTACCCAGAATCCTTTGCAAACCTCAAAATTTGGCTAATAAAACACATTTTCCTCACATTTTGGTGACAGAAAGTTCTGGAATCTGAGAGGAGCCACAAATTTCCTTCCACCCAGCGTTCCTCCAAGTCTCCCGATAAAAATGGTACCTCACTGTGCGGGTAGGCCTAGCGCCCACGAAAGGAAATGCCCCAAAACACAACATGGACACATAACATTTTTTCACAGAAAACAGTGCCTATCTGTGGATTTTGGCCTCTAGCTCAGCCGGCACCTGGGGAAACCTAGCAAACCACACACATTTCTGAAAACTAGACACCTAGGGGAATCCAAGATGGGGTGACTTCTGGGGCTCTGACCAGGTTCTGTTACCCAGAATCCTTTGCAAACCTCACAATTTGGCCAAAAAAACACTTTTTCCTCTCATTTCAGTGACAGAAAGTTCTGGAATCTGAGAGGAGCCACAAATGTCCTTCCACCCAGCGTTCCCCCAAGTCTCCCGATAAAAATGGTACCTCACTTGTGTGGGTGGGCCTAGCGCCCACGAAAGGAAAGGGCCCAAAACACAACGAGGACACATCACATTTTTTCACAGAAAACAGAGGTGTTTTTTTCAAAATGCCTACCTGTGGATTTTGGCCTCTAGCTCAGCCGGCCCCAGGGAGGGCAGAAATGGCCTAAAATAAATTTACCCCCACCACCCCCCCCCCAGGGAGTGACCCTTGCCTATGGGGTCGCTCCCCTTGCGTGACAGTGCAAAAAAAAAAGATCCCCAGTGCCTAGTGGTTTCTGCCCCCTTGGAGCTGATTCACCTAAAATCGACCAGAAATGGTCTAAATACAATTTGCCCCTCCAGGAGAGCGACCCCTGCCTAAGGGGTCGCTCCCCATCTCTAAAAAAACAGACAAAAAAAAAACACAAACAAAAAATTAGCGCTGGCGCCTAGAGGTTTCTGCCCCCCGGGGGCAGATCACCTAATAACAATAGGCCGATCTGCCCCCAGGGGAGGCAGAAATGGCCTAATATAAATTGCCCCCCCCCCCCGGGGAGCGACCCTTGCCTACAAGGTCACTCCCCTTGCGTGACGGTGCAAAAAAAAAAGATCCCTGGTGCCTAGTGGTTTCTGCCCCCCTTGGGGACAGATTGACCTAAAATCGTCCGATCTGCCTCCAAAGCGGGAAGAAATGGCCTAAATACAATTTGCCCCTCCAGGGAAGCGACCCTTGCCTAAGGGGGTCGCTCCCCATCTCTAAAAAAAAAAAAAAAAAAAAAGATTTGCCCTGATGCCTAGAGGTTTCTGCCCCCCCTGGGGGCAGATCGGCCTAATAACAAATGGCCTAAAATAAATTTGTCCCCTCACCCCCCCCGGGAGCGATCCTTGCCTACAAGGTCGCTCCCCTTGCGTGATGGTGCAAAAAAAGATCCCTGGTGCCTAGTGGTTTCTGCCCGCCTTGGGGGCATATTGACCTAAAATCGGCAGATCTGCCCCCAAAGCGGGCAGAAATGGCCTAAATACAATTTGCCCCTCCAGGGGAGCGACCCTTGCCTAAGGGGTTGCTCCCCATCTCTTAAAAAACAAACAAACAGAAAAAAAAAAAATTGCCCTGGCGCCTACAGGTTTCTGCCCCCCCTGGGGGCAGATTGGCCTAATAACAATAGGCCGATCTGCCCCCAGGGGGGCAGAAATGACCTAAAATAAATTTGCCCCTTCACACTCCCCCGGGAGCGACCCTTGCCTACAAGGTCGCTCCCCTTGCGTGACGGCGCAAAAAAAAATCCCTGGTGCCTAGTGGTTTCTGCCCCCCTTGGGGACAGATTGACCTAAAATCGGCCGATCTGCCCCCAAAGCGGGAAGAAATGGCCTAAATACAATTTGCCCCTCCAGGGAAGCGACCCTTGCCTAAGGGGTCGCTCCCCATCTCTAAAAAAACAAACAAAAAAAAAAAAAGATTTGCCCTGGTGCCTAGAGGTTTCTGCCCCCCCTGGGGGCAGATCGACCTAATAACAATAGGCCGATCTGCCCCCGTGGGGGCAGAAATGGCCTAAAATAAATTTGTCCCCTCACCCCCCCGGGGAGCGACCCTTGCCTACAAGGTCTCTCCCCTTGCGTGATGGCGCAAAAAAAAGATCCCTGGTTCCTAGTGGTTTCTGCTCGCCTTGGGGGCAGATTGACCTAAAATCGGCCGATCGGCCCCCAAATGGGGCAGAAATGGCCTAAATACAATGTGCCCCTCCAGGGAAGCGACCCTTGCCTAAGGGGGTCGCTCCCCATCTCTAAAAAAAAAAAAAAAAAAAAAAAAAAGATTTGCCCTGATGCCTAGAGGTTTCTGCCCCCCCTGGGGGCAGATCGGCCTAATAACAAATGGCCTAAAATAAATTTGTCCCCTCACCCCCCCGGGGAGCGATCCTTGCCTACAAGGTCGCTCCCCTTGCGTGATGGCGCAAAAAAAGATCCCTTGTGACTAGTGGTTTCTGCCCGCCTTGGGGGCAGATTGACCTAAAATCGGCCGATCTGCCCCCAAAGCGGGCAGAAATGGCCTAAATACAATTTGCCCCTCCAGGGGAGCGACCCTTGCCTAAGGGGTTGCTCCCCATCTCTTAAAAAACAAACAAACAGAAAAAAAAAAATTGCCCTGGCGCCTACAGGTTTCTGCCCCCCCTGGGGGCAGATTGGCCTAATAACAATAGGCCGATCTGCCCCCGGGGGGGCAGAAATGGCCTAAAATAAATTTGTCCCCTCACCCCCCCGGGGAGCGACCCTTGCCTACAAGGTCGCTCCCCTTGCGTGATGGCGCAAAAAAAAGATCCCTGGTGCCTAGTGGTTTCTGTTCGCCTTGGGGGCAGTTTGACCTTAAATCGGCCGATCTGCCCCCAAATGGGGCAGAAATGGCCTAAATACAATGTGCCCCTCCAGGGGAGCGACCCTTGCCTAAAGGGTCGCTCCCCATCTCTAAAAAAACAAACAAAAAATAATAATTATCCTGGCGCCTACAGGTTTCTGCCCCCCCTGGGGGCAGATCGGCCTACTAACAATAGGCCGATCTGCCCCCAGGGGGGCAGAAATGGCCTAAAATAAATTTGCCCCTCCACCCTCCCCCGGGAGCGACCCTTGCCTACAAGGTCGCTCCCCTTGCGTGACAGCGCAAAAAAAAGATCCCTGGTGCCTAGTGGTTTCTGCCCCCCTTGGGGGCAGATTGACCTAAAAGCGGCCGATCTGCCCCCAAAGTGGGCAGAAATGGCCTAAATACAATTTGCCCCTCCAGGGGAGCGACCCTTGCCTATCTCAGTCTTGTGTTTGTCCTTGCCATGAAGCATGCCTCTATAGTCATATCTTTGACTGGCTGGCGTCTATGTGTGTTTAGGCCCTCCATGAGAATGCAAGTGATTTCCAGCTGACATCCTAATGTGCATTTCCCTCCCTTGCTCTCTGTCCACGTGCTTCTCTCCCTTGTGTTGCTGTCTCATCTTTGTGATGTTTCTGTCTCCCACACTCCGTGTTGCTCTCTTTCACTATGTACCTCGGTCCCCACACTCCATCTTGCTCTCCTTCACCCATGTCCTCTTTTAATTGTTGTCTCTCACCCCCCACTCCTATAATCAGCCCATCAATTTTTAAGCATGTTAAGCTCCATTATAAAGCAGTGCTTTTGCGCTACTTTTTAAAATCTACTGATCCAACTTGGAACTGTCAATAAAAAGACAAAACAGTACGCTTTGTGAGTTAGTTAATGTGTGTGGAATGCACGTTTGTGCCTATAAAATGATGCAACAATATCGCCATTAGGTCTTTTTTTCGCCCTACTCACAGCAGCCACAATGCTGTTCAACATGGCTCAAAACATTTACTGAGCCAATAGTTCTCCTACCAGACCTACATGCTTTGCCAAATGCTTGTTCTGTCATACAACATTGATACCTAATTGACAAAAGTGTAGCTTCAGGCTGTCACTACATATTTATATTTTCGAAATCTGTAATTAGCCAGTATAGTCACGATGTCATTATTGGCTGTTGTTCAAGACAGTATGTTTTTTGCTCTTATTTAAGTTTTCTTCGTATTTTTTTCTAGGATGTGCGACATTTCAGTTCAACAATGGCAGCATACAAATGGGAATTGAGCGTGGGTTTATGTTCTAGCTGAATTTTCCACCAGTACAACAGGCTGAAATGCCATTAGCCACTTTTAATCCAGACTTCACTTGGATTAGTTCCAAATGTCAACCGTAAGGGAAGAATTTAGGCACGCTGTCACTTTACTTTGTTTTTACCCTTTTAACACTTTGTAGATTTCCAGACCATCCATCCTTAGATGAGAATATTGAGATGCATTTTGCACGACTTCGTGGAAATCGCATAAGGATTATTTCTTAATGATCTGCTTTTTCTAAAAAAAAAAACATTTCACAATAAATGAGCAGTTCTTCACAAAACAGTAAAGCACTCTTGTAGAGAATATGTTTTGTAATGAACGTTCATTGACGTGGGAAGCTGAGCTAAAGTTGCTGATCACTCTACCGTGGCAGTCTGTCGGGCCAGGGAGATGACCTACAGTAACCCGAGATGAGTTCTCTGCTTCGCTCTGCTCTTCAACCCGAGCGCTCAGAGAAGGCATTACTTTTTTGTGTATAACGGGAAGTCTGCAGCCAGTGGCTCTGACGGTGCTTGTCTATGGCTGATTAAGTGCCAGATGTTCAACGTGCTGAAGCGAGCTGAGGGCCCAGCTCTTGCCAAACACCTCTATTTTAACAGAAGATGACTATGATGAGATTTTGACCTTTCTGAAGGTGACTTAATAAGGTGACTTAAATTACTTCCACATTTTCCTTCTCCCCAAATATCTGTCCCAAAAAGCAAGTGTCTGCTCTTTAGCAATAAGCTATCGGTCAGTGATTGTATTATGTCGAGAGTGTGTGACCTTTTGTGAGTTTGTAATGGCTACAGCTACAGCTACAACTCTCCTTTGTGATTTGATATAGCTGCTCTGTCAGCCTTTTCACTATTTGGGACTATTAATCCTTAGTGATAGTGCCTCCCTCGTTCACACTCCGATCAACCTCAGACAGGATTTGCTGAATGTGTTTTTAGATTCTTGGCCATTGAATATGTGAGAAAGAGAGGTGGTGTGCGATGACCTGATGGAATGAAGCATTGTGGTTGCAGCCTGGTAATCCCCGCCAAACACAGCACAAACTCTGTACTGCCATGCACGTCACCACAAAGAACATAAAAAAACCTGATGAAATTATACACGGATCCTGTTATTGCCCTGTGCTTTTTTTTTAAACGTCTATAAATGTACTATTTGGCTGCTTCTCAAAATAGCACTTACTAGAATAATTGAAAAGTGAGGAACAATTGTTGTCATCTGTGAACAAAGTGGTTTGAATGGTGAAATGTACACAGATTTTATTTAGGCAAGCCATAGACAGCACTGACAAATAAGAAGCCAGTGAGGTAAGTAAGGCGACATGCAAGAGAGGCAGGTAATCCAGGACTTTAAGCTGTCGGTCAACATTAGTCCAGGGACAATCAATGAGCTAGTAGGATTCGAAGAAAAAACAGAGAGACATGAATGATTGTCAGAATCATGGTGGTTTTAGCATTGAACAAGAGCAGGTGGTGGTCTGGGGATGTGGCAAGATTGAGAAAACTCATCCTAACTTTCCTGAGAAGGGCAGCTATTCTCAAGATGATAACCCTTCCAAAACTGCTCTCTGTCATGCAGAACTCCCCTATCCTGATGCCAGAAACTTAGGCCCATATTTCTACTTTTTGACGCACAACTGTGCCAACGCAGTTGTGCGTCAAAAATTTTACCGCCGGCTAACGCCATTCCAACGTGCCATGCGGGCACCTTATTAATGGAATGACGTTAGCCGGCGCTGCGGATTGGTGTGCGTCAAGAAAAATGACTCACACCAGGCAGCGCCGGCGTATGGGAAAATGGGGGTTGTACGTCAAAAAATGGTGCACGTCAGGTCTGAGGCAAAATTCAGGCCTCAAACCGGATTTGCGCCATTTTTTTTGACGCCCAACCTCCATTGACATGACTCCTGTTTTAGCAAAGACAGGAGTCATGCCCCCTTGCCCAATGGCCATGCCCAGGGGACTTATGTCCCCTGGGCATGGTCATTGGGCATAGTGGCATGTAGGGGGGCCCAAATCAGGCCCCCCTATGCCACAAAAAAAATCGGAAAAAAATACTTACCTGAACTTACCATTACTTCCCTGGGATGGGTCACTCCATCCTTGGGTGTCCTCCTGGGGTGGGCAAGGGTGGCAGGGGGTGTCCCTGGGGGCAGGGGAGGGCACCTCTGGGCTCCTTCCGAGCCCACAGGTCCCTTAACGCCTGCCCTGACCCAGGCGTTAAAAAACTGCGCCCATCAGGCTGAGCGCCGTTTTTTAAGGCCCAACCCCTCCTGTGCGTCAAAATGACGCCAGAGTATAAATAAGGGGCACAGGCCTTAAAGTCATTTTTTGGAAGGGAACGCCCATTGCATATAATTAACGCAAGGCTGGTTCCCCCTTCCAAAAAATGACGCACATGGTGGAATTTTGACGCCCGCGGGGTCGGACGTCAAAGTATAAATATGGGGCAGGGTTTGCGCCAATTGTGCGTCAAAAATTTTGACGCACATTCGGCGCAATCAGAGTATAAATATGCCCCTTATTTCGCCTGACTGGATAGGGAGGTCCGGCAGCTAGTAGGGGATGAAGGTACCACTAGAATAGCACTGGGGGCACTCTGCCATTTGGTCTATGGTGGCAGGATTGCCCTTTCCCATCTGTGTGTTTTATTGGGCCTCCCAGATCCAAACTGTCAGCTAATGGGTGCATGCCCTGAAAAATAATTCTGCGGTCTGTCTTGAAAGATGCTGCTTGCAAGATACATCCTGAAAGTACTATGGGGTCATTCTGACCCCCGCCGGCGGCGGAAGCCGCCGGCCTGGTGGGAACCGCCAGAAGACCGTACCGCGGTCAAAAGACCGCGGCGGTCATTCTGACTTTCCCGCTGGGCTGGCGGGCGACCAGCGGGAAAGCACCAGCAACGAGGATGCCGGCTCCGAATGGAGCCGGCGGAGTTGCTGGTGTGCGACGGGTGCAGTTGCACCCGTCGCGATTTTCAGTGTCTGCCAAGCAGACACTGAAAATCTCAATGGGGCCCTGTTAGGGGGCCCCTGCAGTGCCCATGCCAATGGCATGGGCACTGCAGGGGCCCCCAGGGGCCCCACGACACCCGTCCCCGCCATCCTGTTTCTGGCGGTGAAAACCGCCAGACACAGGATGGCGGGAAGGGGGTCGGAATCCCCATGGCGGCGCTGCTTGCAGCGCCGCCGTGGAGGATTCCCTGGGGCAGCGGGAAACCGGCGGGAAACCGGCAGGAAACCGCCGGTTTCCCTTTTCTGACCGCGGCCTTACCGCCGCGGTCAGAATTGCCCCAGAAGCACCGCCAGCCTGTTGGCGGTGCTTCCGCGGCACTCTGCCCTGGCGGTTTTCAACCGCCAGGGTCAGAATGACCGCCTACATTTTTAAAGAGACCGAGCAGGTTAGGTCCTGACTGTGGGCCTCAATGTGGATGGTACTGGTTGCATGGGACAGAGTCAGGTGGTATGTAGGGTGGAAGAGAAGGGAAGGTGGTGATCTGTGCAAAGTTAGAAAAGTGCAGGACTTTCCCAGGTGGGACTTGATTGGCATCTCCACTTTTGGAGATGTGATTGAAGGGGTGGTTGGTGAAGTCCTTTGAGTGACTATGTGAGGACTATGAGTTGGCAGGCACACAGTATTAAAAATACACGCAGCTCAAACATGCCTTCATGGCAGAGATGGTGGACTGGTCGGACCTCCTAGATGCAGCCCCCTTGAAGAACCACTTAATAAGTGGCTCACTTAGTAAGGGAGCAGTCTCTGCCACCTACAAGGTGATCATAAATAATAACCTGACAACCTTGAGGAGCTCTGGAGACAATGAGAACGAGATATGAGCAACATGGGGTACATGGATTGGGAGGTGGCCCTGATGCTTTCCCGTGAGGTGGCCACCAGAGCAAAGGTCCTCCATAGAGTATATATATATCCAGAGACATACTGCATAAAATGGGAAAAATCCCTAGACTGGACGGTCTACAATGTGGGGCCCCTGAGGGTACAGTTTTTCACACAATCTGGGGTTGCCCTGAAATCTGAACCTACTGGGTGGACATACTAAGGGAGATGAGAATCATGTTGGAAGAGGACATTTCACTTACCCCTCTGTTCATTCTTATGGGGTCCTGGCAGATGTAGATTTAATCAGCAGAAAGCTGGTGTTTTGTTCCCCGGGCCTTGTGGTTGCCAAAAGAGATCTATCAAAGGTGTGGGGGGCATGGATGCTGCTCATAAAACCCAATGGACAAAAGAGATTGACATGTTTGTGGAGGCTGAAAAAGTAATGAGCATTGCTAGGGGCTGTCCTTGGAAATTCACTAAGATATGTGGCATAACAAGGATGTACTACAGACTGGGAGCAGAGCATTCCTGGCAGCTACCCCACACGTGGGGCAACTACATAAGGATTTCAAGACTGGAGATTGACAGTCCTCTCCCCTAGCCCTTTCCCCACCTGGTGCCATGGAACAACCTTCCATATCTCTTTGACTCCTCCCCGCCTGCTCTGTCTGCCTAGCACAAGGTAAAGTCCTCCATACGTTTGTACTGGCATCATGTTTCAACTGCTCTGCATGTTCAGGTTATGTATACAACTAAAAATGGCAATGCAAATGTTTATTAACAAAAAATAAGTGGTGGTCAAGAGCTGCACCTCCAAGGAGTGTGAGATCATGTTGCCCCTACAAGAAGCAAAGCTTGCTTCCAAGATTAAGGAATAAGAAAATACCTAATTGATTGCACTAGCCCTTGTCAGGAATCCAGGGTGGAGGCTCCACTTCAAGATGGAGACCCACTGCAGAGAAGTTGGGGCACAGAACATTTTCTATTATTTCTGTAGAGGAGGAGGATCAGTAATAGCAGGTAGCAAATGGTTAAAACAGAGAAGAACAAATCACAGAAGTGGAGCAGAAGGTGACCACAGACGATGGGTCAGAGAGAAATGAGAATTTGATCATACTAAGTTAACTAAAGAGTGCAGCATGGAAGCTGTGGAGTTGTTGGAGGATGCCTGGGGAATGCTTGTGGACATGGTGATGCTTCTGGTGGAAACTGCATGCTTTAGTATTGGAGGCTGCACTGTTTCAATCAACTTCAGAATGTACCCACACAAAAGTATTCTTCACGGGCACAGCAACCAAATTAAATTGTAAAACCACTTTACAATACACATTTAATTACCTGATTGGTTGATCACCTCTGTAGGAAACAAGGGCACTGAAACTTATATACCTAATGGTTGCAGGCGCAGTCCATGTCAACTGAGAAATAAATGGGGTAATCTTGTTTTGTAAATACTATTTAATAGCCTAGCTGATGCAGAGAAACTGTCTGACCACAGATGGGGCAGTACTAACATGCAGAGCATGTTTGAGAGATACAAAGCAGTGGACATTGATGTACATTTTTCCTATTTTGAAGCCAGTTTGAAGAATACAATAATGCTTTATGTCACTGCTATGAGTAAGGAGATCAAGAGGTAGCTACAAAAATAGTTCTTCATACAAGTGCACACATGCACGGCCAGGAAGCCCATATACCTAATTTCTATAAATAATGAAAGAAGCAATAAGATCATACTGTCAAGACCCAGAATACTCAGGTTTAGGCGTAATGTAGTGCTCACTACCCCACCCTGATGCAACTGTTGAAAGTTCTGCTAGCATAAAGATATGCAGCAAGATGTGAGGAGGGAGTGGATGAAAGTCACAGGAAGTAGGTCCCACCACAAAGAAGATGAAGCCAGTCCCTGAAGGTGGTGTTAAGGGAGTGACTGGGGAACCCTGACACATACCAAGACACATGTAACATGTTATTATATTAAGGATGACAGTGACAGCTGCACAAGAGAGGCCTAATCATAAAATATAGAGGATGTAATAATGGTAGCTAATATAACTCTGGATTACCCAAAATACATGCACATTAAACATGTAACAATGAAAGTAAGGCACACCATTGTACAGTGGCGATTGCTACTGAATGGGGATGGTGGGCGGGATGGGTGTGACAGGACGGGTGGTAAAAAAATAAATACATTAATAAAAAAACACTACCCTTCGAGGGGAGACACGTTCATCTCCTCTCCGTTCTCTTGTCGGTTGCACACAGGCTCCCAGCCAATCACTACGCTGATGTCACCAGCATGACAGCAGCGTCATGATTGGTCTGAGCGGTCTGCTTCGCCCCTCGTACTGGGAGTGGGAGCCTGTGCATGTTCTCCACTCGGCTGTTCAATACAGGTTGGTAGAGAACATGGAAAGTGCGCATGTCTGTTTGGCCCCAAAACAGACATGCGGACATCATGCTGCAAAATGCCTCCTCCTGCCCCCTCCCTCCAGTCCCCCACCCATTACTCCAAGGAAAAATAAAATGATGATAACATAGTGCACGTTATTGTCATTTTATTTTTCCTTTTTCAAAAATCCAGCAGGGAGATGCTCCTCCTCTTTAGTGGAGGAGCCGCCCCTGCCATTGTCACAGCAAACATTCCCTTCAACCAATAACAGTGCAATACATTGGGAAAAAAAAAATGAACATATTACTTTTATATTCATTTAGGTATTAATACATTGCAGACATAACTCTGAGGAGCTAAAGTATACAATAAAGTGATCCACAAAGTGCTTGAATGAATCTCAGCCACTGCTAATTACTCGGTCGCATCCTAGTCCATCATGATTTTGCACACCATGCCACCTCAGTTTGAACCCAGCCATATGGAAATCAGCATTGATCCTGCTCCATCGGGGATAGTCCACCACAAATTGCCAGGCCAGATCGTTTCTGAACCAGATCACAAGTAACCCACGACCGTTTTTGCTCTTGTTAGGCATCAAAAGCCAAGTATAGCCTGGTTCAAGTTACACAGTGTGCGTGGGACCATGTCCAGGCATACCCGTCTCACTTAAGGCAACACATTAAAGTGTGCAAAACACTGGTGGCGGAGCACTTTATTCAGATTTCATGCAGGAATCATTTAAAAACAATTAAACTGAGTGCCACAAAGATGTTTATGTGCAAAGGAATGTATTATTCACTTAGTTGGAAATTGTGAGTATATACAGCCTATGTGTAAAGAAATTGTGATTATGTATGGCCTAAAAAATATATTTTTTATTTTAACACATATCGACATAAACTTATTTAATTAAACACCTGTCAACAAGTCAAGTCAAGCTTCAAGATAATGGTATTAAAATAAATTTATGGTGCAAAGTAAAAAATACTGCAAGCAGGGAAGTGGCCAGTAGAAAAAAACCTGCTAAACTGGTAGGGTCATAAGACACAATTCGCAGTCTGCATTTTGTAGTACTAGTTA
Source organism: Pleurodeles waltl (assembly GCF_031143425.1). NCBI lineage: Eukaryota > Metazoa > Chordata > Amphibia > Caudata > Salamandridae > Pleurodeles > Pleurodeles waltl. Next base: position 787,572,632 of record NC_090439.1, on the reverse strand, counting down.
CTTAGTATAAACTGCAATTCACACACATACAAGTACAAATCTCCACCTCCACCTCTACTGTCTTTTCTATGGGAAGCCCTCACCCATATAAGTTTAATATCTAGTAGCAAATGTAGAGGAAACCACAAAAAATACTTAGAAAAGAGGGCATGCTTGTTGCTGAATGGAAAGGGTTTAGAGAGGGTTAGGGCGGAGCTTAGGAGGAACACTTTGCCATCCACAAAAGAGTAATCCTATTGCTATTCACAAACTGCACTTCTAAAGTTATTATACCCTAAAAGGATGACCCAAAACAGTAGTAAACTACTGGTGCTGCAACACCCACCCACAGAAAATAAAACCAGTAGGGACTCAAAATACAACCCCATAGGAAATAATGTAAACTTTAGCTCAATTATTATATATATATTAAATATAAATAAATGTAATTTAGTGTTAAAGAACATCTTTTATTGCAAAATATCGGACATGATGGACCCACCACCATTTTTTCTCCCCGCTAGGTCGTGTAGAAAAAGGGGTGAGAGTATAACCAACGGACCTTACATGGTGAGAGTTTAGCTGTTGCAGGTTTTGTGGAGATGCCACCAGGTGATTGGCGGTATTTTGGCCTCTGCCACTACTTTGCAATTGATGCATAGGTCTACAGTGGTGGTACTTTTCTGGATGGAGGCTACTGCTGCCTTCTTTCAAGGCCAATATCAGGATCTTGATGATCTTTTCAGAGGCATTATGACGGTAACTGTTGGACTTTTTGCCTTACGCAGGGTCATCCCCAGTCTTTTTGCCTCCTTCCTCCTGGTTTTTCTGACCTCTCGCTGTTGGCTCTAGGACTCTGAGCACTTTATCACTGCTGACCAGTGCTAAAGTGCAGGTGCTCTCCCATCTAAAGTTGGTTGGTATGATTGGCTTATACCTAATTGGCATATTTAATTTACCTATAAGTCCCTTGTACAGTGGTATCTCTATACCCAGGGCCTGTAAATTAAATACTACTAGTGGGCCTGCAGCTTGCGCCACCCACTGAAGTAGACTTTCAAACCTGTCTCAGGCCTGCTAGCGCAGGGCCTTTGTGCGCAGTTTTCTGCCACAGGGACATGGCATCTAAATTTACTTGCCAGGCCCAGAACTCCCCTTTTACTACATGTAAGTCACCCCTAAGGTACGCCGTAGCTAGCCCTATGGGCAGGGTGCCATGTATGTAGAAAGGCAGGATATGTGCCAAGTTGCGTGGCCTGTCCTGGTAGTGACAAACAGCCTAACTGGTGTCTCACTGCTGTGAGTGCTGCCTTCTCATAGGATTGCACTAGAAATGCCCTGCCTTATGTGTAAGGGGTATTGTCTGATTTATGAGGGGTAGCGTAGGCGTGTTTGGTATGGTTGTGATGGTGATAATAAATGCTGCTTACTGGTGTGGGAGTATTTTTTATTACTATCACAGAAATGCCACTTCTAGAAAGTGTGCATTTATCTGTGCTTATGACTCTGGTGTTTTGCAGCTTGACTCCAATCCACGTCTGGGCAGAGTGACAGTTGGGGCTTTGTGCATACTTTTCAGACAGCCTGTACACAGGGAGGGTGGAGATGTCACAGAGGTGCATCTGCATACTGAATAGTCTTCCTGGGCTGAGAGAAGGGAGAGGCGGGGCACACCTGCATTTGTAATGACTGTGCCCTGGCCTCACACAATAGGGTTGTTAACCCCCCACTGATGTTTGGAGCCTGTGCTGAAAGGAGAGAGGGGGCACTCCCAGAACCAGTTGTAACTGGCTGGAACCTCCTCTCCCTACCATTGTAAAACACTGTAAGAACTGACTATAAGTACAGGGGAATTTTCCCCACAATTTGGAGACTCTTGGAATCATCTTGGAACTGGACACCAAAGGCTGAAAGGACTCACCAGGTACCACCATAGACTGCTGCAGCTGTGTTGACCTGTGACCTGCCTGGTCACTGTGAAGGACTTGCCACTTGCTGCCTTTCCCTTGTGCTGGCCTGTAGCTGGGCCCTCCACCTGAGGACCTTGTCTTAAGATTCTGCTCCCCAGGGGCAGGGTGATGTGGCCCCTGACCCCTGCATCCATTTCTTCATGAGGGGTGCTTCTCCGTGGTTGTGGCTGCCATAGCGCTGATTGCAGCGCGCTTATGGAGCCTTGGGAGCTCGTAGGCTCCTTGCTGCATTGTGCCCCTTTAAATAAGATCACCGCAGCAGCCTGGGAAGCTGGAAGAACACTCGTGCACCGCATCGGGTGCAGACGAGTGTCTGCTCGGGCCCCAGGAGGGGTCTGATCTTCTTCTGGCTTCACGGCAGGACCAGGGGAAGGCGCGGGGAGTGCCCCCTTCCCCCTGGCCTCTGCGTTAGGAGCAGGACGCTCCTTTTCTGCTGTTAGGTAAAACAGGCATTATTGTGCCCCCCCAGCTTGGTGGAAGGGCCAGTGGAGGCCCGGGGGGGCCCTATAGATCACGGGTCCCGGGAGGGGCCGGTCATTAAACCGGAGGGTGTGCGTGGTGCCCCCCTCCTGCCCTAAGTTGTTTTTGCTGGCTTTGGCCCCCCTCGTGAGGGCCGGTTGAGGCCCTGGGGGGCCCCCAGTAATCACGGTCCCCGGAGGGGCCTGTCTATAAAAGAGAGGAGATGCATGTCGCCCTCCTCTGACCCCAGAGTATAAGGGAGGCCTACGTTTCGCGCATAGGAGCTCCGGGGGGGCCATTGTTCGCCTTCTAGGCACTGGAGGTGCCTTCATCCAACCAGGTACTATTTAAAGGACCAATATAGTGGCAATCCAAAGTTCTTTCTACAGAGTTTTGTTTGATTCATATATTACCTACCTGCGTTTGATGTTTTTACATAGGTGTGTCCTATACATTTGCAAATGTTCCTTTTATGGGCATGACTTGCTAATATGTTTCCCTAACTTGCCATATGTTTTCTAATGTTCCTACTATGGGCGTTTTATGATATTCTTATGACAAGTGTTCTAATGTGATAACGTGTTTCCTGACTACTGCTTATGTTTCAGAATACTGAGTAACCTGTGTGTTATGTGTGACTACTGCTAGTTTGCAGAGTAACTAATGTGTAACGTTCTGACAACTGCTAAGGTAGCAGGATAGTACTGATATGTGATGTTTGGTCTGATAATTACGCTGTGTACAATACAGTATATTTTCATATAATCTGGTGTTGTGTTTCCTTTGTGGTGGGGATTTTGCGTCACATGTGTTGTGTGTGTTGTGCAAACGCTTTAAACATTGCCCCCGGGTTAAGCCTGACTGCTCGTGCCAAGCTACCAAGGGAGTGAGCAGGGGTTATCTTGGACGGTAACTCCCTTGCCCTGACTAGAGTGGGTAAGTTCTGCCTGGCTGAGGTGCATACCCTAGCCAACCAGAAACCCCATTTCTAACAGTAATCATTCTTGAAACAAATCACATTGTTTCGAACCCACACAGATTCTCTTACTGCACCCCCTTTTTGCTCTGCCGCGTAACAGGCATATTGAAGAAAGTGAAATACATTTCTGTGGAAGGGGAGCGTCCCGGCTGCATCAAGCCCTCGAACAGATGTCCTCATGTTCGTTTTAAAATCACTCTTTATATTTGGCATGGAACAATCCCTAAAGGCCTTATACAAATACCACAGCACAAACTCGACCTTCCAGAAAGCTTGTTGCAGTTGCTGACATCCCACATTCTGTATGCTTTTCACAGACTGAAATAGTTAGGCAACAGTTAGCGGAACCAGCTTCTTCCTTGACTTTGCACATTAATTTCACAATAGCATTAAAAAGCGGTTGCTTAAACCAGACACGACCCAGACTGCTTATCATATTTTCGCTATTCTTTCCTCCACTAATATTTTGAAGCGAACTTGTTGTTCTCGAGTCATGAGAAATGTTAAAGAAAATTTGCGGCAAGAAACTGTTACAAAGTGTTTTCCACGTTTGGTCATAATAGGCAAATTTCCATCGGTGCAGTGCAATTTTATATTTAGATTTGCACCGTGCGACTAGTGTCATAAAACGACAGTTGCATTGAACGACCAGCAAACAAAATACTGTTTTGCACTAGCTGATTAGAGCACGTGTCATTTTTGCACTCTTTGCAGCAGAAAAACTGACGGAAAGTTTCACATCAGTTCTGCAATATCGTGTAGTTTGCCCCAAGGTGCAGAGAAGCCATTATTATATATATATATATATATATATTTCTGATCACTCCATTCATATATTTTGTGATGTGCATCATGACAGGCTGAGTAAAAGCTCTACTGAAGCCCCCAGGAAGCCATTTCTTTCATAATTTCAAGAGGCTAACTTAAAACAAGCATTGACAAAACCAACAGTTCTACCATTTTTGGATGATGTGTATACACGCATACACGTGCAAGATGGTATGGTGGCCCACCATGATGACATATGAGTGCATGAGTCACCAAACATGCTCACACATGGCATGACACAGAAGGCATTTTATTTTTTCTTTGCTTGTTCCAAGTTTCGGGATGGCACTTGAAGTGGTAAATAAACAACATGAATTGAAACATGCAGAAAAGTGCTTTTAAGCAATTGAACAGCCCCACGGCAAAAGGCAGCTGCTATGCTCTCCAAAAAGCTGCCCCCTCTCTTTTTTTAAAGAACCACGACATGAGGGGTAGGGGAACAATGGAAGAATGGGAGGAGTGAACGGGTTGAAGATAAAGGAACATGTGGGGGAGCAATTTCTCAAACATGGCAAAATACAGAAATCATTATATTGGCTTTGAAATTGAATTATAAATGTCGTTCATTTCCACTTCTTGAGTTAGGTAGATTTCAGAATTTTTTAACTGCATATAGAGTGAGAGCAATGCCCTGTTTTCCTACTCTGTTGTTTCCCTCTGATGTACGGTGCTGTGTCCTGGTAGAGGCGCGAGTGAAAAATCAATCAGTGAATATGGTCATGAGTCGCGTAGACAGGTCTCCTTATGAAAATTTGCCATGTGGACTCACTTGTGCCAGAAGCACAGACTGGTGCACCCCTTTCTGTCCAAAACATGGCAGCTGTGTCTCCCACCGTACTGCAAGGTGGAGTAGAAATTGTGAATCCTCTTACAAGATTAAGGGTTTTATGAAGAGTTGAGTGGATGTGGAATATCTGCCAAAAATGGTGAAGGTCCTGGCCTCCATAGAATATTGGTATAAATGGCACTTTAAATATGCCACCCGGGACGTCTGACACTTCTTTCAAATTTTCTATGTTCTGTTCCGTCAAACTCTAAATAAGGTCCTTAGAGTGGAACACTCCCCTCCCAGTCAGTGTCTTTTTAGATGCAGCCCTCCAGGCTGTGAGTCATAGAAGAGGCTCTGCTTGCATGTGATCAATTTGCTTTGGGAAGTAAATTTCAAATAAATGAAGCATGCAGCAGGTGACACTGGATTTCAATTGTACATTTCAGAAATATAAATTGTGAATTGATACTTCTGAAATCACTAAGAGACTGAACATTCTTTGAACTGAAAAGTTCAACACTGATATTTGCTCTATTTAGGAGTCAGTGAGATGAGATCATGCTAGTGGAGGGACGCAAAGGGAAATGAGCTTTGCCAGGATAACATCATATTAACACAAAATGCAACCAATTAGAACCTTGCATTACTCAGTACAAACATTAAAGCAAAAATATCACTTAATTCTGCCTAACCAAAAAAATATAAAATGTCTGTAGTTTACATAAGAAATCCGGCTGATACTTAAGGGAATTTTTAATCAACCTCTTAGATTCCAGTCTTGCAAAGGAGATCTTATGTAGCCAAAGTGAGTTGGTGTAATTGTAAATGTCAACCAATGTCAGTAGGCTTTTGTGACAAGGATTTTCTTTATTGCTGATAGTGTGTGATGCAATTTAATAAATATGATTCATAAAAAAAATATTCTTATAAGTGTTGTTGCAAAAATACATTTCAAGATTAAGCGGAGCACAAACAGCTGACTTTCACATGTCAGCAATTACGGAGGTAAGAGGATTAGTTCACAAAGATGTCTGGCACGTGCTTCCATGCAGACGTCAAAATGGCGACTGCCTTCCCAAGGAATCCCTGGTTGGTTGAATGTTGTGCCCCACAGGGAGAACCATTCCATTTGAAGCTGTAATCGCCATTGGAATGTGGAGCTTAGCCTAAAATGCTGAAATTAAAGAGCTGACAATAAGGTATTAAAGAATTTTAAGAACAAATCCAAAAGCCTGTCAAAAAATCAGAATCTCCTTACAGCATTCTTGGGTGATAGAGTAACTATTATTAATAAAGCGACTAACCTTGAGAAAATGTTCAATCAGATTTTACAAAACTATGGTCCACGCTCATTCAGTCATTTTCTGACCACCAGCATGAAAACCTGTAAATACACAGCCTACTTTTTAAGAACACAGCTTGAGTATTTCAAGGCAAAGTGGAAACTTACATGGAATACTAGTTACATCCATGCAGCACACTCCTGTAGCAGACTATTTGTCACGCTGGCACTCCACTTAAAAATAGCTTTTTAACTATTAGTGATTTCTGAGGTACCATATGCCATGTAACCGGGGTTCAAAGAAAAGAAGGGGGAGCATAACGTCATACCACGGCTTTAGCAGAAAAATGTCAGTGTGCTCTAAAATCGTTGTCCTGACTATGTCAGCATAATGCAAATTAAAAGACTTTGGTATGTTTTTATCTTGTAACAAGTGCAGCCTCTTATGCCCAACTACAGCCATCAAATGCCCAGTGCTCAGGTACTATCTCACGTGCAAAGGAGTAGCTATATATATATATATATATATATATATATATATATATATACACCACATAATCTGGTAGTGATATTACTATGCCACATTTTGCCACACACACAAAGGTATTACTTATGTATTTGCCCATTTTATAGACCACTGCTAGTCTCTATCGATTATGTCAGATCACCGACGATGATAAAAAAAAGAAGCATCAGTTATTGTGAGGTCATTAGTCTGAACAGTGAGCTGGATCTCTTTCTGATGTTTTTCATTCGCAAACCATTTGCTGGAGGATTTTACTTATAGGCAACTTTGAACTCCTTATTCAAAGGGTCATGAATAAATCCCTTGGGCTTAGGTACAGCCTCATGCATATAGGTATTCATATTGTTAAATCACAGACTCGTAAATTTTATGTCTAGGCTCTGCCATCTAATGCCTAGTGCAGCAGACATATGCCCATGTGCAGTCTAATATACCCAGGTTTATCTAGCATATGCACATACAGCCCGCCTTCCCATACCCTGCCATAACAGGTGAAATTGATATGCACAGTTACTGCCATTATGTGTCAGATGCAGCCTCATGGGCCCAGCTACTGGCATAATAAGCGCAGATAAAGTAGTGTGAGCCTTGGAGCAATCCATCACACCTCCAGGCTACACTAAAGTACTCATTTATTCCTTCACTGCGTCACACACAAACACGTCTGTGACCTGTGAGTGAGTCAATTTACTTATATTGACCGGTTTTATGTTTCCATAGATTGTAGTTGAACTTGACTCCACTTTGAGAACGTTTGTGATATGAAGGTTGCTATCGAAGATAAAGCAATAGTGGCAATATTGGATTTACTGCCAAAAACGCATTAACAGAGGACTAGATGGAAAAGTGTTATGGAGTCTATGGGTCAGTGAGAACTCCAGGCTTGATTTAAAGCTTGGATGATGCTAGATATCCCACATACAATAGCAAATGTCTTGTATAGACATGTAAGCTCTGTAAATAGGGCGGACTGGACATCCAGCACTTTTTGGAGGATGACCTGCACCTGCCATCACTTTTCAAGTGGTTGAGCTCTAGATAATATAGAGTGCAAGACAATGTTCAAGTATTTCTTCCAACTACTAAAGGGCTTTATTTACGTTGTGCAGTTGGAGGGCTATTAACAGTTTGTAAGATCCATTAAGCTATGAGGGCTGGTGTGCTGCTCTACATAAAAAAATGAATTACTAAGGGCAAGCCCACCAAGGCAGAACTTCATGGTTTTTCAGCCGTGTAATAAACCATTAAGAGGTTGAGGATACTCAGTAGACAGGCCCCTCCCTCCACAAGACTTATCTGCGAGGAGCAGCAGTTTATTTGTCACTAGAAGAGAGTCAGTTTCAGTGACCAGCTTTATCTAAAGAACGATCAGTATCCATAAAGCAAGTTGTCATCTGAAATTAACTTGTTCAGTTTAGAAATTAGGGGGCAGATCTACCAACATTTTGTGCTGGGTTGCGTCAGGAAAGTGACGCAAACTTGTACAAAATGTTTTTTCTATTATTTGCCTTCCAGAGCAAAACTTGTTTTGTATTGGAAAATGACTAAAAGTAATGCAAAGTAGTGCAAGGTGCTGTTTGATTACTTTGTGCCAAAGGGGTGTTACATGGGCGTTCCCATGCAACCCCCCACCCTTTTTGACACAAAAACCTATCTACCAAAAATGTGAGACACGGTTTTGTGCCAAAAATGAATGGCATTTAAAACCAGGGGCTAAAAGGAGAAATGTTGTAATCACCTTTTTTTCCAACTTTGCATGCATGTTGCACTGTGCAGCACACATACAAAATCGGAAAAGCTTTAGAAGTTGTCTAGGCGTAGTATTTTGTACCAGAAGGGAACCCTTCAAGTACAAAGCCTATGCTAGACCCTCGCACACACCCTTGCATTACATCGTGTGCATGGCGCAGATATGGCACTCACCTGTCCCTCCTTCTCGCGCAACACAACACAGATTTTGTGGCTGCTGCGCTGAGTTGCCGGGAAGGATGGTAGATCTGATCTGCTCCTGCATATCTCTCACCCTCGCAGACAGACCAGCAGACAAACACACCAGTGCACGCAGTCCACTAGGCACTAATGAATGTAGATCGACATACATGCAGTCACACAAGCACGCAGGCCAAGACACATGCTATGTTAGGATGCTTGTGTGTGCAACGCTTTTCTCCAACCGATAGTTCAAGAAGTGGCAGGCAGGTGAAAAAGAGAGAACAAGAGAGGGAATGCCAAAGGAACCTCGTGAATTGAATGATATTTCTCTCAATGTAACAGTAGTTAGAAGGCACACATGCAGGCAGACGCAGCAGGACAAGCGGATAAAAGAGAAGGGGATGGATGGATACATTGATTCAGATGTCATGTCCTCTTAGTGTTTAGCACCTTTATTGACAAAATCAAATTTGTTGTAGAGAAATAGGTTGTGGTACTGACCCCTCCTTGAAGAAATCACGTCAGCCTCTATATTAATTCAATTCCCGTCCTGTTTCAAATGACAATCTACAGTTAACTATGTATTGCTGTCTGCAGACCCATTTTGTCCCTGGCCAGTATACTCGTACATTTGCAACAGTGCAAATCATGTCCTTTATTTATTTACTAACATATGACCAAATTGTTTGCCATATTTCTGTAGGAGATTTGCCAGCGCATTCTTTTTTGAGCTCCACTACTACAAACCAGTGTTCGGCCAGATCTGTTTTTTCTCTTGGGCTCCGGACACAATGGGTGTCACCACTTTGCGGGGAAGTGATTCTCCGTCTGGAAGTGTGGATCTTTCCCATTGAATAACTTCTGCTGCTGCAGGCACTGGCTCCAGACAGTACGCTGATGCGTCCACAAGATATTGGTCAACTTGGAGGCTTCCTGTCCTCAACCCGCGTATGATGGAATTAAGGACACCTAAGGGGGTGACGTGTCTGCACTCTAGATGGACATCCTGCTTGGCTTAGGCCGTGTGGAAGTCTCCCTCCATTTCAGCACCCCTGCCCCAGTCTACCCTTGTGACATCAGGAGCAGGTGTTGGGGACAAATCCTAGGGCTTGCCGGGTTTCTGAGGTTACCCAGTGTATGTATAAATGCACAGCGGACACCAGAGCAGGAAGAGACCAGCAGCTGTACTATTGGTATCAGGAAATTAAGATCCAGAAGTTGGACACAAGGAGTGCCGGGAGCACAAGGATCAAGAGTATTTCCAGCAAGAATCAGTGATACCCTGGTCATCGGTTCCTTGTACATTAAAAAAGGCTGTTGTTGATATGGAGGTCTCCCACTGCTGCTTTAGAGAATGAGAGCCGGCACTGACAACTGGTGGCAGTGCTTGAAGAAATGGATTGGCCGTGTGCCTTGCTGGGAGCCAGCAAATAAGGTGGGCTCCGGCAGTAATTGAATGAATGCTTCATTCAGTAAAGTGTGATTCTACCAGGACATGTGTTCCTGGGGTGCCTTGTCTGGTGCACCACGTACTTGAACTGTGGATATGGCAACTGTAACTTCGGTTTATTGTTGAGGAAAGTGCCCTGTTCAAGGAGTGAGTTACACTGGTGGAGAGCAGTGCTGGACTGGGCGTACATTTGTGGTTCATTGTGCAGTATGTCTCTGGCATCCCTGGCTGAGGTAATATCTGTAGCTCTCCTTGATAAGGTAGTAACATGCCTGCTTGACATGGATGGCGAATGAGGCCTGTAGGGGTGCAACTCTTGCTCAAGTGGCACCTAAACACTTTGTCAGACTAGGTTTTGTTGAGGTACTGCGGTCTGCTAGAGCTCCTTTTTGTACTGTCTTGTCTGTTGACTCCCAATGGGAAAAGGTACATAGAGTGGGGTGTTGAGTACTGTTGGGAGTGCTCCTTGACATAGTCCTGGTGATGGTGCTACGAGGCTCTTCTCAACATAAAAAAACAGATTGGCTAGTGATAGCGCAAATGTATTAATTAACATTTTTAATAAATGTTTATGTATGAAAATGTAGAAAAATGATTAATGTAGAAAAATAATGTGCCTGTTTGAAATTGTGCCCTCGGAGAGCGATCACCAAGATTCACAAATGTACTTATAAAATGAATAAGGATATATGAAATATAGAAAAATTTATTGAAATAACGTAGTAGTATGACATATTGAAAGATATAATTTGTGTTTTGCATTTTGTTGTAGAGCTTAACTTAGCCAAAGTCGTGGCTTAGTTTTGCCAGGCCTAGGGCAGAAGCTGAATATTAATGTTAAAATGAAAGATGCTGACAAAGTAGACTAACCCTGAACTGCTCATTGTTTCATAAAATTTGTTTAGCTGAAACCTCTTTGTGAACCGACAGACAGGAGACGTTGGAAACTAGATTGTATCAACTGCTGTGTAAAGCAGTCAGAGCGTACTTTCCCAGGACTCGAACAATAGAGACACTGAATGGAGGAGAAGATGCAACATTTTCGATACCTGACAAGCCAGATGATGAGGACATTGCAAAGTGAACCAATCAACAATCTGAGAACTGTACAATATTAAAATTTATAGATGTGAGGTAAACATATAATTGGACAGAGTCATAACTGGTGATTAATTGACCAATTAGGAATTGGGGGATAGTCTTGGCAACTTTGATATAATGCCGTGACAAAGGGAGAAAACTTTAGGACAGATGAGAGGAGAACAGATGTACATACGGAGAGAGAGGGAGATGCCAAGGCGATTCGAGATTCTGTCATTGGGCTCAAGCTCTCAAGAGCCTGATGTGATGCTGATCGATTGATGACCTGAGGATGAAGACTGACTTGTTGCTGATCTATATCGAGTATAGGTAGATATGACAATGTGACTGAATTTGACTATTGTGCCTTTTCTTTGTAGGTACCAACTGCGCTGTTTTAATAATTTTCTCTTAGTTAGATGTTTTTCCAAATTCATGTTCTAAACTGCTTTCGCATGAAGTCCCACATGCTGATGCTAATCTGGGATAGGTGAGGTTCCTACCATATGACATTGACAACACAGAGACAAATGATTGAAGAATTGATTTGCTGAACTCTGCTACACATGTTGACTTATTAATTCCTGATTCAATTACTGACTTATGCTACTGCTTTAGAATGTACTCTGATGTGAGTTTTGATTAGACTATGTTTTTGGCGCCTCTTAATTAATTAATATGGATTGCTGATGTGAAGAAAGTTGAATACATTTTCATGAATTAATATTGTAACTAATAGGCAATAAAACTACTAAAACGTATATTGAGTTGTGGTTATTTATGACCAGAGGGTCATGGGGTGTTATCGTTTCTGATTCATTCATGTTGATGACTAATGTTTATCAAATTGCGTATTAATTATTAGCTTGACTACCATTAGCCTAGCTAGGATACTCCATGAGAATCAAAAGGATCATCGACCTATACGTGTCTCCTTGTAAGTTTACTTACTAAGGATCAGGCGCGCTAGCACTAGATTGTTGCTCAGCAAGTGATGAGTGTTTGCTGGTTGTGTTCTGCTTGTAGGTCGAATATTGTACATTTGACATTTTGGTTCTTATTGAGCTGATGAGGAATAATAATTGCCAGCCCCACAAAATGAGTTTTGACATCCATGAAATGCAGTGGGTGCATTTCGCTTCCCTGCAGGGGACTCACATATCTGAATTGGATGAGGCCAGGTTAGTAAAGAGGTGGAGAGAAGAATTATTTTAAAATTATTTCTCGTTTCCTATGGATTAGGCCTGTGGTTCAATCTGAAAGGAACATGTTCCGATCAACAAGGAGGGCCTTTTTTCTCCTTATGGAGAGGTGTATCTTGTGAACCCTCACTTTGATTTATTTTATAAGGATCAAATGTTTATCCATGGAAGTATGGAAGGAAAACTAGTGAGGAACTGTGAAGTATGGTAGGCAGACTAGTGGGGAATCCACACAACCACGCTGTAACTGATATGACTTTGGATAGGTATTTCTTGCCTCTGGCACTGATGATTAGTGAGAGGACTGTAACAGCTTAGGAGAATGGATTGGATTTGGGGGTGTTTGTGGGGTATGGTGGGGCACTCACCTAAGTGTTCAAATTGCCCACAAGACTGGACAAATTGCTGATTAATACTGCCCTTGTAGACTTTGTTTCAATGCCAGAATCTTATGGCTCTGGGATCACAACCTACTGCAACTGATGGGCCGCTGAGCAGGACATATGTTTACTCTGGTGTGGTGTTTACAGGTGACGACGTTGTATGATTCAGCTGTAAGAGGCACAGTGAGGGATGTGATAAAGGATAATTTTAATGAGAATGAGGGTGACTGGTGTAGTGTGAGTTTAGAACAGGAAGAATTTAAATTAATGAGGTGTGGATCTTTTTCATGACATTTGCAGGTGCTAGGACTGTAATACCGTCTAATGAGCTACATGCACTTGAAATTAATTGTACAATGGGCCCTGGGCAGAATGCTGAGCTAATCACAAATCTCTACTGGGAAAATTGAGCTGTCTTGTCCCCTAATCCGAAATGCCTTTTCCATATCATTGAGAATGTGCTTACTGACTGTTTATAGTCATTCGAGGCCTCTTTTGATATGGCAAATGTGTTTGACATGTTCAGCTGAGAATAATCTTATGCACATGCATATCGTGAATTAAGGTCCTCAGTTTATTGGTTGGATTAAATTTACATATGTGACCCCATTGCAGGAGGTTGCATAGTCAATTACATATATGGGTGGGGGGAGGTGTGGCCCTCAAAACTCCCAATTAAAGCAGTGGGTTGCTGGGTGCCAGTGTGAGATGACCAAGGTGTGAGATGTACTGTTTCCATGAGGAGTAGGGTCAGTATTGATCTGCATTAGATGGGCCTCTGTCAAGAGTGGCACAGTGAGTGGAAATTAATGGGATGGAATAGTACCCTGAGCAATTGCCACTAATTAGACTATTTGAAAACATTCATCCAATCACCTTTGGGTTTTGATTGTTAGTAGTATGCCTGGAAATCTGAAATGGATGCAGCTTTCCAAAGTTTGTGTATTTCGAAAAGTAGTGGAGTACTTCTATGGGTACAGATTTACTATTTTTTGTGTACCAGTCACTTTATTTATTTAAGTTTCCATTAAAAAACAGGAACAAGTTAAAAGCCCTTAATGAACAGAGAACAACGAGAAAAACAGACTCAGCGCTAGCAGATCTGAGTCAAGACCCACAGACCAAGCCAGGATTGCACTTTAGTGCCCCCAACACCACACCTTGAAGCTATGCCCCTGACTGTCCCACCTGGACCTAGTAATTCTCCCTGGGAATTTGCTGCTACGGTCATATACAACTCAATGACCTGGAATTCTTGCCCTGGAATTACTTATTTTAACACACACTCTTTTTCATATCTGCTACAAGAAGCCTTGATGATAGAGTTGTCAAGCTGGTGTATGTAGACAGCACCCTATTTCCATCCTCACCTTTTACAAATCATTTTATCAAGTGGCTGATGGCCCCATGTACTAAGCCCATGTTACAGATAGAGGTGGGTGCACCAGCCAATAAATAGGGCTAGCAGAGCCTTAGCTGAGTCAAAGGGCTGGTTTGGCTCTAAGATCACATGCATGACCTGAGCCATGAAAATGTTTGTCATGTATATTGTGCAACAGATATAATGTAAAAATATATTCTAGACCTTTCTAACTTCAAAAAGTTTTCTTTAACTTTTCTGTGTTTCACCTTAGTACATCAGATTATATCACTGCAAAGGAAGAAATGTACTAAAAGTGATAGCTTTTAAACATTAACTTAGAAATATTAATGGCTTGCCCCTAATTCACAATGCCATTGGTAAACTAAGAGGCAAGTCAGTGGCCATATAAATCGTAAACATAGATTAGATGCTTATTATAGCTGGAGCAACATTATAGTCCAATAAATCAGACATAGGAGGTACCTGACAGCGCACATCCTAAAATCAAGTATTAACAAAAGCTCTCATATATGATAATAAAGAAATAGGAGGCTCAGTAAAGTAAAATGTTTGCATAGGAATACACAGTTTGGACAAGCAAGGAGGCCTGTATTGATTCCAGGTTATCTAGTTTCACGTTTTTAAATTCAGCCACCAGATGTGCACATCTGCCTAACTCTCTTTCTTCTGCTTTACATCAAAAAGTCACTGTTTTGTCTCTTATTCTTGTGAGAAAATCAACACAGACATAGCAGACTCAGGGCCCCACACCCAACTACCAAGGCAATAATGCATTTATTTGGGGGTAACACCCCCTTGAAGCTACGCCCCTACACCAGTGGCATCGTCCTGAATGTTATGGGTTGGAATTTACACTTGTATGCAAACTCAGTGGTTCAAGTTTGCACAAAAGGAGTTGTGATCTCCTCCCAATGATATGTTAGGCGAGTGGAAACGTCTATCCCTCTAACCCTCAATGTTTCCTTTCGACATAAAACCATTGGCCGGTACAGCTTAGGCTGGTTGTTTTATAGAGGAATGAATCTGGTTTTTGAGCAGCATGGCATCTACCCTATGCGGATGATGTTCTACTTGATGAAAGCCCTCTTGAGCGATACCAGGTCGGTGGGGTGGTTGTGATAGCATGTCATTGCTGGTATTGCAGAGCACATTACAGGTCAAGTACCAGAAATCCACCATCTAACATGATTAATTGCACTCACCAGAAAATCCACACCCAACACCCCTGCTGCTCTAGATGATGCGAAGACATAAACATTTCAGATAAAAATGCATTTTACATTTAAACAATAAAACCAATAAAAATATACTTAAACAAAAATATCAAGAAAATAACATTACTAACAACAATGTTTTACAACCAGATAATTAACAACTATATTACACACATATCTAAAAAGCAATATTCCTACCTGCGATATTTCGGTTGACAATATTTTCTGCATCACTATATTCTTGTGCCAATATTATGGTATCACAATATTAAAAATTCAATATTTTGCCAAACACCAGTAGGGGTTGCCCTATGAATTAACATTTCTGGTGAAAGGTAGTGGATGAGGTCTCTGCCCTTACAGACAGACCAAATGTACACCAACCTCAATTGTGCTTACTTGGTTTGCTTAATTCGCCAAAAAGGGTGATGTATCTGTGCAGGTCCTAAGGTTTGTACTTCTTGTGATCTCATTGCACAAATGCCATGTCCTAGAAGTCTTCATGTGTCCACTGAGCTATGAAATCATCTGAATAGGTTGTCTACTGTGGAGTGTGCCACCACTGCTTCCCTTGATGTCCTGAACAACTGAAGTTACAGACTAGGCCTTTATTTGGGAGACTTTAATTCTCATACTCAGATATACGCAGATGGAAGACCTCCGTGAGACCTTCTCATATGAAATGTGAAGGATAGTGGGAGGGTAGCTTCTGGTTTTGCATTTGACACATAATAAGAATATCTTCAGGGATTGGGAGAGGGCTGCAGTGGGGATTTCTCACGTGCAATTGTGATTTTTATGTTCGCAAAAAACTTGTGATTTTTACAAAGTATGCACATTGAAATTTGAACAATAAAATATGTTTTGATTGATATATTTTGTATTTTAATTAATGATCATGGTGTTAGGGTAAATGGTATGTCAATAACAAATATTTGATTCAATTATAATATTCCACTTGATATCAATTAATATTGATATCAATTAATAATCCTCAAAAGAGAGGCATAATTCTATGATAGTAGAGGTAAACAGTGCCTGGACATGGCTCTAAAAAGAGGCTAGCCCAATAATAAATTATAAGAAGATATCAGCTAACAGACATTTACATGGTTTACAGTGCATCAGTGATCTTTCTATATTAGATTAAATGCATGTGTGTGTGATAAGAAAAGTTGATATGATACACAGATATTGTAAAATGATTATGTTTTGTGTACTAAAGGATAACACCTGGGTAACTGGTGGTTCTTAGCAAAATGTTGAGTGCCATTGTGAGAGAAAGCTTGATAGTGTAGATTTATGCAAATTTTTTAGGGCAGTTTTTTTCACTCTCCATGAGAAAAGAATGAGATACAAGAATCAAGCTAAAGGTTTTTCAGACTTACTAGAGGATCTGAGGGAACGTCCCTAATTTGCCTGAAGAAACTGTTTGAGGAGATGGTTGTCCCTGTGGCTGCGTGGTGGTGATTAGTGGATCTTTTGTAAGCAATATTTGTGTGTATTTTACATAAAGCACCATATAAATATGGTACCAGTGTGACACAGTAAATCCCAAAAGAACCAAGTTATAGCTGCATGTAATTAGGCATCAGGCAGGTATTCAACATAGTCAACAACTGTGTCCCTGAATGAGATCCCATCTCCCCAGCCTTAATCGTGCTGCATTGGATCAGCGTATGGGTACAAAAAACATCAGTTTTAAATTGTCACCCTTTTACATGTAAAAAAGATGCTTTGGTTACCCACTCCATCCACACCTCACTCATACACCAACAAGGGGAGCCATGAATACTGGCAAATGTAGGCCCACATTTTTCAGTAAAGGAGTGCATGTACATTCATGGAGACCCTGCAACATGTAAGCTAGTAGAGGATTGTAGAGGATTACACATTCCATCAAACGTCAAATAGATTTTCTGGATATGACTGATTAAGCAGTTCATACTGTTTGAGAGATACTCCTTCTTCTTCCACTGAAAGGCAATCGCTAGCCTTGCCATTTCTAAGCAGTGGCATACCAAGTGCCATACTAAAGCCTGATATTTCTCAGTATCCTGGAGAACGCATACCCAATAAATAAAGCTCTAGACTAAATAGGAAGAGGTAACCCAAAGTCACCAAACATGCATCATCAAAACTACATCTAAAGATATCCTCCCCACTGTGTTTTGTACTCTAGGAGGGCACAATGTGTTAAGGTACTACCTATATCTCATCTGGTAAAGCATATCCTTTTGTAAATGAAATATATGCAAACTATGACTATCATATGCACATTGACTTCACAGGTGTACTCAGAGATTTTCAGACCATTCCTAAAGCAATAAGAAGGGCTTCTCTGTTTTTGCATTTGTTGTTTTTGCATTTGTATAAATCAAACCAGCCTGGGGGGAGTCCAGCTCAGTCACCAGCCTCTGCTTATCTTGAGTATCACCTATCTAATTTAAACCTTTAACCTACATCCTCAGGTGCATTCCTGCAGATCCCTCTCCTATGTATTCCCCCAAGATGCAGAACATTCTAACATTAGAGAATATCTACAGATCCTAGCATTGGACAGTAACCCAGCTATCTAATTCCACCCATTGTCTATGATTCTGGCAACTGTTAACAGTAACAATCTCTTGGTTGTCTGACTTTCCTTCCCCCACAGCTCCAAATATGAAGAACCTCAAATGGGTTTCACTTCTATCACCGTCAGCATATGATAAGTTCTGAAAATCACTACTCACAACCTCTGACCTGCTTCTGACCGGTGACATGCACTCACTCTTGCGCCCCACCACCTTGTAGCTCAGTCTTTGCTCATATCCTATCATTGGAACCACATCACAATTCAGAGCCCTATATTTCCAAGCAAAGGGTTTGTGATGCTGATGATACATGAGTTAAGTGATGGGCTTTCCCTCCCAACTTCTAGGCAATGCTGAAAGGGTAGGTCCATTTGTGGATTAGTGGGCCTGCTCTCTTTTTATCTGGTTTGAATCTGATTCATTACTATAAAGTGGCCTGCACAATGTCTTGGAATACTGCCTGTGTCAAATGATCTACTTTCTTCATAACATGCAGCACTTCTTCCATCTCTGTGAAGTAATGGTATTAAACAAGACCATCTCTAGGTCTCTCCAAATGCAGCAGCTTCCTCTGGCCTGCCTTGTAGAGCCTATCCAGACAAGTCCAGTCTGGCAGGTTCCCAAGTGGGAGGTCCCTACTTATGGGCCCACCACTTTGACTCTTAGTCCTGAGTGTGAAGGTTTTCTCTCTGAGATCCCATTTCTATCGCAATTCCATTACCATTACCATGATGCCAGTTGAGTATGCATCATGCCTCTGCATATCAGTTCTGCAACTCTTGTAGGCTCTTCTTCCAAGGAGGGCTTTCTTTGTAAGCAACATCCTAAGTTACTCCTTGCAGCAACTGGTCTCCAGTCTCCCTGAGTTTACCCCTGTGTGGCAACAGACCGCTGTAGGTACAGATACCGTCCTTTTCATGAGTGCTTCTTTGGAAGCATCCTCTTTTCATACCATCTACTCTAGCAGCTCTTGGAGGGAACCACAGGCCCACCACAAAAGGGCACTCTCCTGTCTCTGAAGCAGGTGAAAGACGTTTCTGTCAAGAGCCAGGGGTGTCAGCGTAAAACGTAGGAACAGTGAAGCACATAAGCATCCTCCCCCTCTGATATATCAACAGAAAATTACTTTAGCCCCATGGGGGACAGTTGCTGCTTCCAGGACACACCTCCAACAAAGTCCAATATCAATGCTGGTGCATAGTCATAAATTGCCTCCATCATTCATTCCAAGGGAGCTTGTACCATCTTCTCAAGGAAATCCTCATTCCAACATATTTCAGTTCATGCTGTTTATGAGTGAGGGTTGCAGTGCCCTCACTCTGAAGGCCTGGCCCTACACCTATCCCCTTCCTTGGTGCAGGCATGAGCCTGGCCACATTCTGTCCAGTCCTCCTACAGCTGCCCACAGACCTAGCCTTCTCACATTTTACACAGCCTCCCCTTCCTTAGGGCTTTCGCAGGGAAGGCTGTCTATTGTCTCTGCACCTTTAGTCTTGACTTCTCCCCAGTACAGTCTGTTCTCATGCTGCACAGAGAAGACTAAAAGCTATATCTTGGCTGAAAAAACATAACCAGGAAGACCCTTTTCACGTGCTATATGTCCGTGGCAGAGACTCCCAGCCACTGACAATATCATCAAAGAGATGGAATTTGCTTCAGCCAACAGTTACAAGGCTGACTGGGCTGCACACATCAACAATGGGATTGGAGATTTTCAGTACCACCAGAGTAGGATGGGGTGCCCGAACAAGTGTGACCTCTCACTCCACCCGCATGGGCATGCCACCCAGTGTATAATTAGGACACTACCTTTCGAAGGGGATCTTTGGAAGGGAATTTTGTTGGAAGAGGCCTTGCAGTTACAAAGTGCTAAGATACATTTCCTTTGAACTTCTACTAAATTAAACCCCTAAAATAAATGTGCTAAAACCCTCCTGCTTCTTAATGCGTGTAATGAAACACAGACATGCTGTGTTATAGAAATTATAGGGTCATGAACAATTCTGGTGCAGTGTGTATGTAAAAAGACTGATGATCTGTTTTAAGTATGATTACTGATATGCATCAACAGGATAGCAGCTGAATGTGAAATGAGCTTTAAATCGTATATTGACTGCAGAGAGCATACTTCATCATTTGAAGAGGACATGGAGTCTATTTAGGAAAACACCTTTGTAAATATTGATTCAGTACAGGTATGATTTGGGAACGTGACCTCAACCTTTCTTTATATAAATACTGTTGGAAATTAGATTAGATGTTTTAAATGCTAGGATTATTCATATTACATTGTGCACAATGATGCAAAGTCGATGTTAATCAGGCTGGCCATCCTGAGTGAGGCAAGTAAACTACATATGTCCCTACATCTAAGATTAGGTCAGATTTGCTTGTTTCTTCTTCTGATAAACTTTTTCAGAGAGCACTTTCAAAGACATAAATAGACTTGTGAAAATTGAATCTTTACAGAGTGTTATTGCACTGGCACGCTACCCAACGGAAGTAATTTAAAGGTTCTTAGGTATGAGCAGTATGGATTATGTAGCAGGGTATTGTTCTAGAAGTAAAGTAACTATGAATTTTGTGGCAATATGATTCAGTAAAATGTTTATATTGTTCGGGGCAGTATTGTTTTGGTTGGATACACTTTCGCAAGACTCTGTAACATCTGTTTCCTGTACCTTTTCATACCTTTTGTTAGAAATGGGGTCTTTGGTTGGCAGTCAGGTTACCCCCTGTCCAAGCAAGGACCCTCACTCTAGTCAGGGTAAGTCACACACAATCCAAATTATCCTGTGCCCACCCTCTGGTAGCTTGGCACTGAGCAGTCAGGCTTAATTTAGAAGGCAATGTGTAAAGTATGTGTGCAATAAATCATAGAATAACACACTATAGCACCACAAAAAGACACCACACAGTGTTTAGAAAAATATATAATATTTATCTAGATATTTGCAGGTCAAAACGATCAAAGATGCAAAAGGTAAATGTAGAGATATCACTGAAAAGTGATATAAAGTGTCTTAAGTCTTTTTAAAGCAAACAAAGTCTCTTTTAAGCACAAAGTACATGGTTCACGTGAAAAATCTCCGCAATGGGCCGCAGAGGTAGAGAAGTGTGAAAACAAAGGGGGGGTGCGTCGATTTCTCGGGTTGCACATGGTAATGTGTCGTTTAGTTTCCATGCAGGGATGGCTGTGCGTTGATTTCCAGTGCTCGGTCGTGGATCCTCTTCAGGTTGCGGGGTTTTCAGATGCCCCGGGGTCTGTGCGTGGAATCCTGGGCTTGTGGAGTGCACTCACAAGCACTGCGTCATTCCGGTGGACGTTGCATGGAAGTTTCTTCTGCACGGCAGGCGCTGCATCGATTTCCCCTCTGGAAGTTGGGCCACATCGTCCCAGGTCGGCTGTGCGTTGATCAGGTGAGCCATGCGTCGAAGTTCTAGTCGCGACGCAGGTGCCACGCCGATCTTCTCCTTGCGAAGTCGGACTGCGTCATTCTGGTTCGGCGTGCAGTGAATTTCTCACCGCGGGGCAGGCTGTGCGTCAGTTTTAGCAAGCTGTGTGTCGAATTTTTGCAGCACAAGGAGTCCAGTTACAAGAGAGAAGTCTTTTTGTCTTTTTGGTTCTGAGACTTCAGGGAATAGGAGGAAAGCTCTATACAAGCCCTTGGAGGGCACTTCTTCACCACAGCCAGGGAGCAGTAAGGCAGCAGGGCAACAGCAAGGCAGCAGTCCTTCACAGACAGCAGTCAGGTGAGTCCTTTGGGCAGCCAGGCAGTTCTTTTTGGCAGGATGCAGATTCTGGTTACAAGTTTCTTCTCCAGGAAGTGTCTGAGCTGGAAGGAGCAGAGGCCCTGTTTATATACCCAAATGTGTCTTGGAAGTGGGGGAGACTTCAAAGAGTAGCTTAGAAGTGCACCAGGTCCCTTTTCAGTTCAATCCTGTCTGCCAGGGTCCCAGTAGGGGGTGTGACAGTCCTTTGTGTGAGAGCAGGCACTCCACCCCCCCAGCCCAGGAAGACCCATTTAAAATGCAAATGTATGCAAGTGAGGCTTAGTATCCTGTGTTTGGGGTGTGTCTGAGTGAATGCACAAGGAGCTATCAACTAAACCCAGCCAGACGTGGATTGTAAGGCCCAGAAAGATTTAAGTGCAAAGAAATGATACTTTCTAAAAGTGACATTTCTAAAATAGTAATATTAAATCCAACTTTATCAATCAGCAGGAGTTTATATCACCATTCTGGCATACTAAATATGACCTTCCTACTCCTTTCAGATCAGCAGCTACCACTCAAACAATATATGAGGACAGTCTCAATGTTAGCCTATGAAGGGAGCAGGCCTCACAGAGGGATAAAAACAAGTTTGGGAGTTTTACACTACCAGGACATGTAAACTACATAGGTACATGCCCTGCCTTTTGCCTACACAGCACCCTGCCCTATGGGTCACCTAGGGCATACCTTAGTGGTGTCTTATATGTAGAAAAAGGGGAGGTTTAGGCTTGGAAAGTACTTTTAAATGCCAAGTTGAATGGCAATGGCAGGCCTGAGACAAGGTTAAGGGGCTACTTAAGTGGGTGGCACAAGCAGTGCTGCAGGCCCACTAGTAGCATTTAATCTACAGGCCCTCTGCACATATAGCGCACAGTACTAGGGTCTTATAAGTAAATTAAATAGTCCAATTGGGTATGGTCCAATGTTACCATGTTTAAAGGGAGAGAGCAAATGCACTTTAGCATGGGTTAGCAGTGGTAAAGTGCGCAGGGTCTAAAAACCAGCAACAACAGTGTCCAAAAATTGGAGGGAGGCAGGCAAAAAGTTAGGGGTGACCACCCTAAGGCTGTCAGGTCTAACATGTGTCCCCCCAGCTGAAAGTGGGGAGAGCTACCCAACCTCCTGGGAGCTCTCATCGCTAAGGTGGAAGTATCTGGAGAGACCATCAGTGTTGGCATGATCAATCCTCGGGCGATGCTCCACCGTAAAGTCCATCCCCTATAGGGAAATGGACCACCTCAAGAGTTATGGATTCTCACCCCTTATCTGCATGAGCCATCTGAGGGGCCTGTGGTCTGTCTGAACCCGGAAGTGAGTCCCAAACAGGTAGGGTGTTAACTTCTTCAGTGCCCAGACCACAGCAAAAACTTTTCTCTCAATAGCACTCCACCTCTGTTCCCGTGGTAATAGCCTTCTGCTAATAAAGGCTACTGGTTAGTCTGCGCCCTCCTCATTTAGCTGTGCTAGAACAGCCCCTATGCCATGCTCTGAATCATCTGTCTGCACAATAAATTCCTGGGAGTAGTCGGGGGCCTTGAGCACGGGGCCATGCACATGGCTTCCTTAAGAGAATCAAAGGTTTTCTGACAAGCCTCTGTCCAATTCACCAACCTAGGTTGTTTCTTGGAAGTGAGTTCTGTCAAGGGTGACACAATGGTACCATAGCCCTTGACGAATCTGCAGTAGTATCCAGTGAGGCCTAAAAAGGCTCTCACTTCAGTCTGTGTTCTAGGTGGTTGCCAGGCCTTGATAGTTTCAATCTTGGCCTGGAGTAGCTGCACCTTGCCACCACCTACTAGGTGTCCCAAGTACACCACGGAACCCTGCCCAATCTGGCACTTACTAGCCTTGATGGTCAGGCCTGCCTGTTGCAGAACCTGAAGCACCTCCTTGAGGTGGAGCAGGTGTTTATCCCAGCTGGAACTGTACACAGCTATGCCATCCAGGTAGGCAGCACAATAGTCATCCTTGCCAGCTAGGACCCCGTTAACCAACCGTTGAAAGGTAGCAGGGGCATTTTTCAACCCAAATGGCATCACCCGGAACTGTTAATGGCCATAAGATGTAGAAAGTGCTGATCTCTCTTTGGCCCCCTCAGTCAGGGCGATCTGCCAGTACCCTGAAGTATGATCAAACATACTCAGGAACTTGGCAGTGCCTAGTCGGTCAACAAGCTCATCTGCTCGGGGATGGGGTGAGCATCAGTCTGTGTGACTGAGTTGAGACCCCGGTAGTCCACACAGAACCTGAGTTCTGGCTTCGCACCGGGGGCAGCAGCCTTAGGAACCAGCAACACAGGGCTGTCCCAGGGACTACTGGATTTCTCAATAACCCCTAAATCAACATCTTCGAGAGCTCCTCCTTGATGCCTGCCTTCACCTTATCCTATAACCTATAAATTTTGTTCTTCACAGGGGGACTGTCACCCGTGTCAATGTCTTGAACACATAGGTGGGTCAGCCCAGTAGTAAGGGAGAACAGGGAGGAGAACTGCTCTAACAGCTCATAGCAGTCTCCTCTCTGGTTTAGAGTCAGGTAGTCAGAGAGAATGACACCCTCCACTGACCCATCACTTTCTTTGGCAGAAAGGAGGTCAGGGAGAGGTTCCCTCTCCTCTTCCATGCCCTCATCTGCGACCAGGAGCATACCGATCTCAGACCTCTCAAAGTGAGGTTTGAGCCTGTTGTGATGGAGGACCCTTAGGGGGTGCCTAGGGGTCTTGAGGTCCACTAGGTAAGTGTCCTCCCCTATACGCTCCTTGATCTCAAAGGGGCCAGTCCAGCGGTCCTGGAGAGCCCTGGGCTCTACTGGCTCCATCTCCCAAACCTTGTCTCCAGGTGAGAACTCAACCAGAGTGGTTTTCCTGTCATAATACTCCTTCATCACCTTTTGACTGGCCTCTAGGTTACTCTTGGCCTCCTTCCAGAAGCGTTGGGTTTGGTTGCGGAGGGCCAGCATGTAGCTGACCACATCCTGGGGAGGTGTCTTGGGAGCTTTCTCCCAGCCCTTTTTAACAATGCTTAGAGGTCCCCTGACAGGGTGACCATAGAGAAGCTCAAAGGGGCTGAATCCTACCCCTTTCTGGGGCACCTCTCTGTCAGCAAACAAGAGACATGGTAAGAGGACGTTCCACTTACGCCTCATGGCTTCAGTCAGGCCATTAATCATGCCCTTCAGGGTCTTGTTGAATCTCCCAACAAGCTCATTGGATCGAGGATGATAAGGGGTAGTAAACCGGTAGGTCACTCCCCACTTATCCCACATGGACTTCATGTACGCAGACATGAAGTTTGTGCCCCTGTCAGACACAACCTCCTTAGGGAATCCCACACGGGTAAATATTCCCAACAGGGCTCTGGTCACCACCGGTGCAGTCACTGTTCTCAGAGAGATTGCCTCTGGATAGCGGGCGGCATGGTCCACCAAAGCCAGGATAAACCTGTTGCCCAAGGCAGTTTGGGGGTCCAAGTGACCAACAATGTTGATGCCCATCCTTTCAAAGGGGGTGCCAACGATGGGGAGTGGGAGGAGGGGAGCCTTAAGCTTTTTTCCTATCTTCCCACTAGCCTGGAAGGTGAGGCAAGCTCTGCAGAAATTATCTGAGGCTAACCTCATTCTGGGCCAATGGAAGTGGGAGACAAGCCTGTTAATGGTCTTGTCTTGGCCCAGATGTCCTGCCAGGGGAATGTTGTGAGCCAGACCCAGTAGGAAGGCCCGGTAACACTAGTAGACCACCAGCACACGTGTTGCCCCAGGACCTGGAACCTTAGGCTCACTATAAAGGAGATCATTCTCCCAGAAAATATTGTGAGTGCCAGAGGTGTCACCTGCTGCTTGGGCTGTGGCCTGTTGCCTCAGACCCTCAAGGGTGGGGCATTCCTTCTGCGCCTTGCAGAATTCTGCCCAGGTTGGCTCACCCTCTACTTGCCAGCCAGCAAGTTCAGGTGGGTTACCCAGGTCAGCTATGTCCTCCCCAGTTGGCTCAGGGGCCTCCTCCTCCTCAGGGGCCCCATCCACCACCGTGGGAACATCTGAGGCAGGTTTCCCGTGCCTCTTGCCCTTCCTTTTTGTAGCTGTCTGGGCCATTGTTCCAGGCTCCAGACGCCCTTGACTCCCTTCCCTGGCAGCCATGGACCGTGTGGTCATGCAGACCCACTCAGGCAAACCTAACACCTCCAGGTGGGATCTGAGCTCTACCTCTTTCCAGGCAGTATGCTCAAGATCATTGCCTAACAGACAATCTACAGCCATGGCAGGACTCACAGCTACTTTCAGAGTACCAGAGATCCCCCCACTCAAAGGGAACCAGAGCCACCGGTAGGTGACTCTCACGATTGTCAGCGTCTATGACCTGGTGGAATGTATCTGGGACTATCTGCTCTGATGACACCAGCTGACTCTTGACAGTACTCATACTGGCTCCTGTGTCACGCAGAGCCTCCACCTTTTGCCCATCAATGGTGACCCACTGCCTGTACTTTAAAAGTATTTTCTGGCATGTAGGATTTAGGCACCATCACTCCTTCTCCCAGAGACACTAGGGAAACCTCTGCCTGCTCCCCAAAGCTAACTGGGGCTATCTCCCCCCCGAGCGCTACACTAGACAACCCAGGTGTCAGTCCAGTGGTGGACTGTGCCCTCTTGAGGCACTGGGAGTCACCCTTATAGTGTCCATGCTGGTAGCACTCTAAGCATCTGGAGATGAATTTCCCTAATGTTTTATCAAAATACACTGGCTTCTTTGAAAACATAGAAGCGGAATGGTATCCACCCCCCCGGGAATTCTTTTGGGGGCCTTTTGAGAACTCCTTTTCTTTAAGTTTTTCTCCCCCCTCTTTCTTCTGTTGGGAACCCTGACCACCTTTGTGGGAGTCCCCCCCAGATGCCTTTTTGGACACTCTGGTGCTAATCCAGAGGTCCGCCTCCTCAGCAAGCTTCCTGGGGTCAGTCAGCTTACTCTCTACCAAGTGCTGGCGCAACTCTGTAAAAGAAATATTGAGTATATGCTCTCTCAGAATCAAGTCATATAACCCTTTATAATCATCTACTTTGCTGCCCCGCACCCATACATTCAGTGCCTTACTGGAAAAGTCAAAGAAATCTACCCATGTTTGTGTGGACTGTTTGGTGCCGCCCCTGAACCTCTGATGATATTTCACAGGGGTCAGCCCAAACTTGGCAAGTAAAATGGCTTTCTGAAGTGGGTATGTGTTTTGATCCCTTGGGTCCAGTGTGAGAAGTGTGTCCCTCCCCAGTGCTGGCACATAACTCCACATAACTGTACCCCATTGCCCTTCAGGAACCTCATAAGCCCTTAGTGCAACTTCATAAGCAGCTAGCCATTTATCTATGTCATCTCCCACCTCAAAACTGGGCACCACATTTTTGGGTATACGAACCTTATTTTCTCCAGCAGGTCCTGCCTGTATGCTGCCACCATTACTGCTGGACTCAGACTGTCTCACCTTGATCTCCAGCTCCTTGAGACTCAGTTCATGAGCCAACAATAGTTTTTTCTCAGCCAAGGCTCTCTCAGCTGCAGCTTCAGCTCTTTCAGCTTCAATCTGTGTGGCTGCTCTTTCAGTCTCAACTTGCTTGGCTTCTCTCTCTTCCTTCCTTTTCACCTGTTGAGCCTCAATTTTTAGCCTGGCCATTTGCAACTAAAACCCTCTTTCCTCTCTCCTTTCCTCTGCGGTCAGGATTTGATCAGAGACACTGTTCCCTGGTTTGGCAGGGGGCACTGTGCAGTGGTAATGTCCACTGATGGCAAGAAATCCTCTGCGGAGCCGTATCCTGGCTCCTCCTCCTCAGCATCCTCCTCTGAATGGGCTTCTGCCCAGGCCATCAGCACCTTTTGAAATTCCTCCTTTCTGGGGGGACCTTGGGTGGGTACTCTCATATCCCTGCAGAACCCTTTCAGCTGTTTGACAGTGTATATCTCCAGCAGGGCTAGGTCAAAATCTCCTGCTTGAGACCCAGCCTGAGACATGCTGAGTGAGGATTTTGGTCAAAAAATTGACAGGAAAACGTAATTAAATTGTCCAGTTGGGTATGATCCAATGTTACCATGTTTAAAGGGAGCGAGCATATGCACTTTAACACGGGTTAGCAGTGGTGAAGTGCGCAGGGTCTAAAAACCAGCAAAAACAATGTCCAAAAAGAGGAGGGAGGCAGGCAAAAAGTTAGGGGTGACCACCCTGAGGCTGCCAGGTCTAACACGTTTCAATTCTAAGTGTCTATACACACTGTAATTATTTGGAGCATCAGTAATTTGTGTTTACTCACAAACTGGAAATACTCAAACAAATCTGGGACTCTACTGTCACTTTTTACCTAATGCTCATTAAAGATGGCTATCTACAAATGGCCTCCACAACATCCGTAAAAAGACTCCTTTTTACATCAATTTTGAGATCAAAATGTCAACATTTCTCTCTCTTTTGGCTATTGTCTGTCTCTATGAGGGGCATCTTGAGACTAAGGGCCAGATGTAGGTAGGAAAGAAATTGCGACTCGGAAATAGCGACTCCATCCGAATCGCTATTTCCGACTCCCAAAAACAAATGCCAGAAGGACTCGCCATTCCAAATAGCGAGTCGCAGAGGTGTTGCACTGCATTTTGCGACCTCCGTTTAACTGCAGAGCCACACCCAGGTGAGAGGAGCTGCAGCAACAATGGAGAAGGAGGCACCCAGTGCTGGCAGGAAGAGAAAAATCAAGTTCTCTGACAAGGAGTTGGAGGTACGAACTGAGGAGTGCTGCCTGCACCATGAACAACTCTTTGGCAAGGCAGCAATGAGTGTCCCTGACACCCCCCAAAAGAAATATGGCAAGACATCCAGGACAAAATAAATGCCATTGGGGTAAGCCACTGCACCCTGGATGAAATAAGGAAAAGCTGGTATGACCTTTGCTCCACGACCAAGGAGAGGGTTGCGGAGCGCATGAGGGAGATGCAGGGCACTGGAGGAGGCCCATCCTCTGTTCCATCACCTACAGCAATTGAAACCATGGTGGAGACAATATTGGAGCCAGAGGCTGTACTGGGCATAGGAGATGTGGACAGTTTGGCACCTGGAACATCAAAAAGTATGTACCAAAATATATGCTTTCACACCCACAAATGCACTATACACACAATCCCAGTACACAGCAGCAGGCACCTCCAGACTAGCTCCATTCCAGTCTAGAAACCTCTAGAATAGTGCATTATGGGCAATGTAGTACAGTAGTGCAAACATAGGCAAATGTTTATTGCGAGGCATAAAATATATGTGCAACACTGACAGTGTATCCCCTATATCCCACAGGTCTCCCACAAGGCCCCCACATCAGCGCCAACTTGCAGGGAGAGGAACACGGCACAGACCCACAGGAGGAGGAGGCTGCCACTAACACAGCAGGGGAGTGCAGGACAAAACCACCCATGGAATTCGCACCGGAGTCCATGGACGATGCTGCGCTGGATATGTAGGTAGCAGTGGTAACACCAGGGCCAATGCCTACGGAAAGGCACACACAGCCATCATCAGGCACAGTGCATAGATGCCGCCATGGATTGCAGTCTGTGCACAGTGAGGATGTCGCAGATGTCGAGTTTGCGGGACTTGAGGCATCCTTAGTACAGGGTCAGCGCCTGCAAAATAGACAGTTGAGGTCAATTAACTGGAACCTCACAAGACTGCAGACCACTGTGACCCATGGGCTGGCTAATGTGGACAATCAGTTCCAAACAATGAACACGCATCTGGGGAACCTGACACAATCCATTGACTTTTTGGTCAGGGAACTGGTGGCTGACAGGGCACAGGCATGGCGCAGGGAGCGCAACACTGCAGCCCGTTTAGACAGACTTGCTGCATCCATAGGGCGATGGCAACTAACACAACCTGCCTGTCAAGGCGCACTGTCAGCCTGCAGATAGAACTGGGGCATTTTGCTGGAGATGTGGCACGGGGACGGGGCCACATCAGCCATGTGGTTGTTATCCTGGAGACCAGACAGGCTGCAAGGGGCACAGGGGATACCCCGCAGGACAGTGAGGAGGGATCAACAATCAGCAGTGTGTCTGCCACTGATGCGCGTGTGCTGCTGAGTAGCAGTGCACGGCAGGGCTCAGGGGACCAAGCTGGAGTGAGCCATGGTGGCCGCAGTCGTAGGAGGCTGTGAGCCACTGACATGTACTGGTACTGAGGCACATGAAAATGAAGTGTCTGATTTGACTGTTTCCATACCAGACTGTTGCATACTGCACATTTATATCAACATTATAGTTTAGCAATAAAAAGGTTTTGTTTATCTACACAACTGGGCTCTGACATTAGTGAGTGTGGTCACGATTGCCACGTACCTGTCAAAGTATTTGGTTGCAATGTGGTTCAGTCTCTGTCTTCCCTCATTTGCGATGCTTCTATCCCCTGGCTGTCGGTGTAGTAGCTCTTGCTCCTCATCCTCCGTGTCTGTGTGTTCAGGGGTGAGATGGAGCCCACGTCTGGTGGCAATGTTGTGTAGGATGGCACAGGTGGCAACTACCTTGCATGCTGTTTCTGGGGCATACTGGAGTGCTCCTCCACTTTTGTGGAGGCATCTGAATCTTGCCTTTAACAAGCCAAAGGTCCTCTCGACTACAGTTCTGGTCCGCCGATGTGCAATGTTGTATCGCCTCTCGTTCTGATTGCCAAGTGTTAGGTATGGGGTGAGTATCCATGGTCTCAGGGCATATGCACTGTCACCTGTTTGACAAAAGAGGCAAATTTAGCAGGGCATCACAGCGTTACACAGTGACCTTATGTAAGGCTTCAGAGTGTAGTCACCAACACCTAATAAATATCCTTCTTTAAATTCCCCACGTGCTAGGCGTTGGTGTATCCCACTGTGCCTGAAGGTGTATGAGTCTGTGCACTCCCTGGATATTTAGCTACAATGTCAGTAATGACATTATGGGTGTCACATACCTCCTGGATGTTTAGTGAGTGGGTACATTTCCTATTGCAGAACACATATTCCAGATTTGCAGGTGGGCAAATTTGTATATGTGTCCCGTCCACACACCCTATTACATGGGGGAAGTTGGCAATTCTGTAGAAGTCCAACTTGGTGCTGTTCATTTCTGCCTCATTCCTGGGAAGGTATATATATCTGGACATGTGTGCCAGTATGGCATCTAGGAAACGTCTGAAGAATCGTGAGAGGGCACTTTGGGATACCCCACCTGCCGCTGCAATCACCCCCTGATAGCTACCCGAGGCCAAGAGGTGCAGTGAGCATAGCACTTGCACAAGTGTGGGGATGGTGCTGCCGCGCATTGTCTGTCGTTCAAGCTGTGGTTTCAGCAGTTCAATAATCTCTAAGATAACAGCACTGCTCAGTCTATATTTGTCATAAATCTCCTCCTCAGTTTGTTGAAATAGTGTTTGCCTGGTTCGGTATATCCTCTCCTGTCTCTGCCTCCTCCTCCTCTGCTGGGCAGCCTGGACTCTCCTCTTCCATGCAATCAGGTA
The DNA here is from genome assembly GCF_031143425.1 of Pleurodeles waltl. Classification (NCBI taxonomy): domain Eukaryota; kingdom Metazoa; phylum Chordata; class Amphibia; order Caudata; family Salamandridae; genus Pleurodeles; species Pleurodeles waltl. The sequence goes on along the minus strand of NC_090439.1, from coordinate 787,541,342 downwards.
CAGTTCAGCCATTTTGAGTAGCCCTGATGCCTTCTGGGTCTCCTTTTATACCTTGGTTCTGGTTACCACCTGCTGTGAATCAGTGGTAATCTGGGTGTGCAAAACGGGCTTTTTGCGACTAGTCACAATTTGCGACTGGCTTTTGCATATGGTTTGCGACTCGCAATTTGTGACTTCCTGATTGTGGGTCGCAAAATCAGGTCGCAAATTTTGCGAGTTGGTGCTGGGTCGCATCGCTATTTGGTGATCGGAAATGGGATATTTGCATCCCATTTCGGATTTTGCTGGGTCGGCAATAACGATTCCAGCCATTTGCGACTCGCAAAACTTTGCTACATCTGGCCCCAAGTGCTTTAATTACTCCTTTTGGGCACCTGATAGGCACATTATTAGCAGACATGCAGGCCTAGATTTACAAACACAGCATGAGGTTTGTGTTACTTCCTTAAAGTGTTGGTTTGCTATTTGTAATCCAAAGCTAATCACGATTTGCATTGGATTGTTAGCGCAATGCACTGCCTTGTATTACTTTGTGTCAGAGAGGTGTTCCCTGGGCATCCCATGCATCCAGTCATTTCTGCAGTGACACATAGCAGCATGGGGGCCAATTCACCAAAATGCCAGGAGTAGCGGAAATGACATCAAAGCCACACCATTAGACCTTTACTTTGATTCACACACATGCTTAACATACACTCATATTCACACTTACTTTAGCTTACACACACTCTCACCGGCAAGCATACATACAGGAAACATTTAAGAGCATTTTTTACTTACCTTAGCTGTCAGATAGGGTCATATTTCAGCTAAGTGTACTCCATTTTTTATTACACAAATAGTGAATAATATTCGCTATTTGGGTAGTAAAAAATTGATAGGAAAGTAGGTCCTCAACCGACCTCCATTAGGACAAACTGCCCCTCTGTTCCAGGAACTCATTTTGCCACCTCTGAGGCCAGGTGTAGCAACGGGAGTGCCAGGGTCGCAGAGGGCAATCCAGGGTCGCAGCTGCGACCCCTGGCGACCTTGAAATGACGTCCCGGCATAGCTGCCAAAGGTACGCCAGAGCAGGAAGAGAGCAGGCCAGCAGTGATACTTCTTTGTAGATAAGGCACTGTTCTGCTCGCCCCAGTGCATGAAACTCAGCGCAGTCGTTTCACTTGCTTTGCTGCGTGACTTACAGGTAGATCAGGGTCTCTGTTCTTTTATTTGTTTATTTTGTATTCTTGGCTTCACTTGTGCAAACCTGAACACTATGCATAACATCACTTTTTTGCACATTTTTTGTAGCACTTTCTTGTATACTTTTACAAATACAAACACGGTGGCAACTTATAAAACTGGGTCACTGTGTATTATTACGCATTGATTGAGCACTTCCGAGTTGAGGTTATATGGCCAGTGTAACGTAGGCACAAACTCTTTTGTGGCCCATGCATTCACAATTCATTACAGTAACGAGGCTACATAGTAGGATGAATGCTAGTAGGCTGGGCTTGGCAGACTTCGGTCGAGTATTTTAATTGGGCTGCGTTACTGATTACCTCCATACTGTGCCTTGTGTGTACATAAGGTTAGGTATGGCGCTAACCACTTCAGAATGTAGAGGATGAGCGCTGCTCCACTTCAGTCCTTCTGCTGATTTTAATCTCAAAAGCGACCAACCTGTGTGTGGAAATGTAGACTTCTCTCTACTTTTGGACAAATCACATATACATGCCTTTTTTATACGAATAAAATGCCAAAACCCTTAGAAGAAATAATAACAATTTGAGCTATTACTTGGATACATATGCGGCAGCTCATAACACATATGTTCAATTAAATCACTAAAATACAGGATGGGTCAAAGGTAACGCTTTCTATAAATTGAAAAAAGAGAAACCTTTCTTTCAGCGCCTTAATTGTGAGACTTTTACTGGGAAGTAAATTCAAAGTATACCTCAGGCTTCCCACCATGAGCGCTGAGCAGGTCTGAGCGCTGAGCAGGTCTGATGAGCCTGGTCTTGTTTGTTTAATGTTCTTTTGATCTGACAAAGCGTCGGCGTGGAGTCTGTTTCCTGTGTGTACTTGAAACTTAAAGCGTGCTGCAGCCTGTTCTGAAGGAAGTCAGAATGGGCAGGCAGGGAGGGCAGGTACATTGACTCAAGGGCCGTGCCTAACAAACAGGCTTGATTGCAATTACCGGAAATATTCATGGATTGCTGGAGGGGTTTTGTCGGTGCTCCCGGTCAGCGAGATAGCACACGCTTTAAACATTCAGCGGTAAAAGAATTGCCAGGGGTTGTCCAGGTCAGACTGTCAGCCACCTGGATATGCACGAATAATATGGAAGAATGTAAATGTGGGAAGAGATTTTCCTCGCCCCTGCAAATTGTTCCCAGGTCACTGAGCAGCACAGCCCAATTTAATAACCAACTGCTAATGTGAACATTGTGCTGACCACAGAAGGTTGAAAACCTAAACCTGCATTCAAAACTATACTCTGACGGATAAAGAAATACTGCAGCTTGTGAATTGACATGAAATGCTGCCTTGCCAAGATACATTAGAACCTATACCCACTTACATCACACAAACCCATACACCACACACGCCTAAACGTACAAACACACACAAATGCCCAGGAAAGCACATATACACAGCCATGCCTCTCACACATATCTCTGCAGTAGGTTCATTATTGAACTAGGGGCCAGGTGTACCAAATTGGGGGTAGTGATTTCCAACTTGCGATTTTCTGTGAATTGCACCTATGAAATCTCTATTCCTAATGTATGAACTTGTTGAATTTCATTTAGCCATTCCTACTGGGGCACACATCCACCTACCTCATGAATATTGATGAGGTAGGTCGCAGTTTGCAACTCCGTAGAAATCACAGCAATCAAATGGATAGTGACCTGTACGGCAGTAGACCACCATGCCTGTGATTGCATTTTAATAAAGCAAACCTTTTTTCTATCAAATGCAGATCGTTTGTCTGAAAAGGAAACAGGATGTGTTTCAAAAGAAAAATGACATTTTTAAGCTTGATTTTTTTTAACATTCTCAGAGGGGTAAAGGGTCCCCTGGAGAACCTTTTCCATTTGCAAATGGTTACCACCTCCTTCGAGGTGTCATAAAAATGTAATGTTTTGTGACCATAATTCAGTCCCAAAACATTAATACATACCACTGCAAACTGGTATTTGAAAAGGACACCCTAAACACTCCCCTTTCAAATACCATATCACACACCCAAATTACGATTACCAAACTGCAATTTGGCTTATGTACAATAAGAAATACTTTTTTGTGGTCACAAACGGCCCAATTCTGTGAACGGCTATATGTGATCTCCTAAACCCTTGAACTTGTGACATTTTGGTTACACATTCCTGTGCCACATTTTCAAGTCACTGCTGTATTATCAATTTCTTGAAGGTTCTTTTGTTCTGCAACGCAGAGACCTTAATGCTGGGGAGTCTTAATAGTCTTGTTAGTAGACCATCCTATGCAGTGGCACACATAAGCACTTAATTAATCCAGATGTAACAGATATTTGTATATAATTAAAGGAAATTAAATGATGGAAGATAGTAACTTAGGTGGCTTTTACTCTGTCAGCCACATAAGAATGTGTTGCTGAGCTACTCCCTCAAAGAATTAAAGATGTCATTCTACAGGTTAAACAGACATTAGAACATAATGTTTATTTATGTGTGCTTAAGTTAGCATAACTAGGCTGCAAATTTAATTTGCTGGGCCTTTGCCTTTTGCCGCTGTCATTCATTATACAATTATTGAAGAAACTGTGGCTTTTATAATTGCATGAACAAGTTTCCTTCATGCATGCTTCCCTTCTTTGTTTGACCTTTTCATAAAATAGAGTGCCTTAGGAGGAAATCATATTCAGATTAATTCTGGTATATTGCAATATTCAACACTGTTGCAGCCCAACTCACAACTGTATTTAAAAAGGCTTATTGTTTAGTATGGTTCAATAGTGCAGTGCCATTTATCTTGTTTATAGGGTAAATGATCTAACATTTAGTCATGATTAAATAACTTCCTAAGTTACTTTATTTTATGTAGTACACTTTCTACAGTGTTGATTGGTTCATGTCATGTCTTTGCACTTCACGCCATGTTGAGTGCGTTGTTTTTCATGTCTCTGAAACTATAAAATGTTCTTTTCTGGGATGTGTGCCAGACGAGAGAGTTGACGGAGACTTTCTTCAGACTTTTTGCTTACCTATTTGATTTATGCATCAGAGACCTTTCCCTGCCCTTCATACCCAGCAGTTCCTATGTAAGACTGTATCTGACTTAATAATTAGACTTTTCTTTTCTTTTGAACTGAGCCGTCTCTACTTTAGACTGTCTGCTTTATTTTCTCTGAGGCAGACTACATGTCAGTCCACTTGTTGATTACTCAACTTTGACTTACGAACTAAGTAGATTTATGTTTGCTCATTGCTGATCTACATTCGGTTATGGCAAATTCTCTTATGTTATGACCTATCACAATTAGAATAATTTTTATGGATTATCTATGCTTATTTTAAATCTGATTAACTAGCTACTTTTTTGTAATGATTCTTACATTTTGAATAAACCTTTATGGTTTTGACTTTGAATTTTGCCCTGCAACTCACAACACCCAATCCTACTGATCTGCCCTCTGAATTTATTTATGCAAAGCACTGATATCTGCAACAGGCTTGTTAACCTTCTGAAATACGTTCTCATTAAGATGGGTTGGGTCAACATCCTACTGGAAGGAGTGAAGTCAGATTCATTATTAAGAATTCTCCAAGCATTACAGTACTGAGACTCTGGTGCACACAGCGAGCCAGGACAGAGACGCTTTGTAACTGTAACTTCAGATGCATTTTTATAGCATTTACTAGCCATGCTAAGGCATTGAATTGCTTTGGGTATTCTGGAACCTAAGGCTAGTGGTAGTTTGGTAGTGGGCTAGTTTGTCTTAATTTTGTTCATGTGAACCATTAGATTAATTCTAACATTCTCAAAAAGTTCATGCATTTACTCAATTTTTTTGTGATCGAGTGAGTAGTAGTTTGTGCCAATGTTTGCCGGATGAATAGATTGATGCTGCAGAAAGATCATAGCGTAGTAATACATTAGCCCCATTTTTGGTCACAGTGTTTCTAAGGTCATTACAGATGGTGATTAGAGCTGATTTTATGCTTCTTCCAGGGCGGAATCCAGTTTGGAAGCCAAAGAGTATCAAGTGAGCTTAATGAAATTTGGGATCTGGATGAAAAAGCTCTTTACATGAGTTAACCAAGGAATTACTCATTTGCTATTGGTCTTTAATTACTGGGATCTATAAAGTCTAAGTAATTGTTCTTTTCCATTAAAACATCTGTTGATAGGGAGTTTTTCATCAGGCTTCTGACTGGGATGGCTGCTGATGTTGATGGAAGAATGTGTTTGAAGATTTGTGGGGGACAAGTGTTAGAACGGTTGCCAGCAGCTCTGATAGTTTCCCTAGATCCTGGAATTTGGCCGTTGACAGTTCCCTGAAATACAACTGAGAAGGGTTGTTGATCTCACTAGGGATGCTTTTTGCAAGTTGGTTGAGGCAGAATTGTTTGTGTTTTAAGTAGGATTCCAACATGTCTTTTGTGGGTATGCTATGAGCCACCAGATTATTGCGAAGTTCCAGAGAGTTAGGAATGGTTCCTTGAATGATGTTTGGACTCTGAAATTCTGATAATATTTTAGAAAGCCCTTTATTGAAGCATTTCACATTGTGATTTCTCCTCAAGTAGCATTTTTTGGCTTTTTTTTATTTGTGACTTGTACATTCTATTATGTGTAGGCATATTTTGTCATGCATGTTCTTGGATTTCTGCCAGGTCCTTTGAAACATTGGAATTTCTTTTTTTATCTTTCTTAATTACACATTTATTCAAGGGCCTTTTTTTCTTTGCATTACTTTGCTGTTTTCTGAAGTATTATTATATGAAAAGCTAAATGGAGCCATCCGTAGAGTCCCCCTTTGTGGGAGTTCTCTTCATGAGAATTCTGTGGATGCGGCAGTAGACTATGCAAGTGCAGTTTGCAAGTCACAATAGTTATATTGTTAGATCTCTGTAGATAGCTCAGTAGTGATGTACAAGAATATTATAAAAAGGATTGTGGTGTATCTTATGATCGTTGTAGGTGTCTCGCTTTTGTGATACCAGGATGTCCTTGTGAACTGGAACAGAGGTCTACTGGTATACTATTGCATGATTCAAAGCATGTGTAAAATCTCAATACTGGGAAACAAATGCACACTATGGGCCAAGATAGAGGAGTTTTGTATGAACCACTCAAATGCCCATGACTTGGTAACTAGTTTATGATGCAAATCAGAACTGGCATACTCTACTGCTCGATGTAATTTGTGATTCAGCTATATAGTGATAGTTTTTCAGGGAGTGGTGCTGAAATAATTTTCATAATGGGTTGGTCAAATCAACATTATGTCAATAAAGTTATTTGTGTACCCCATCCATTTATAATGCATATGGAAGACACTAGTTCAGGAGATACTGAGCATTTGGAGTGCAATCCAATCTTGCAGGCCATGATGATGGCTGACTCCCCCTATAAATGGTAACATATGATTTGTTGATGCTGTAATATAATGTATTGTATTGTATTGTAATAGTATTTATATAGCGCTTACTACCCCTGACGAGGCGTCAAAGTGCTTTTCGGCGAGTAGCACGCTACTCCGGAACCCAACAAGAATTAGTGATGGATTAGTATCGGGAAATTTGAGTACAGTTTTAGTATTATTACGAGTTAATATGAGCCGTGGATATGAGAGTTTGTTAATTAGATTGACTGGAGTAATGGAGTAATGGAGGGGTGGAGGAGGAAAGAATCCAGAAATGTTAGTTGGGAGTATATGGTAGTAGGATTTAGGCTTGGGATGAGTAAAGGAGGATGGAGGAGAGAAGAGTCTGTGGAAGGGGTTAGGGAGATCATAGTAGCAGGGTGAGATAAATGAGGGCAAATTTAGTAGGGTTGTTTGGGAGGTCATGGTAGTAAAGTGAGGTTTGGTGAGTTAGATGTGGAAGCGGAAGGAAGAGCTTAGGCATAGTTATTTAGGAAATGAAAGTAGTAGAAAGGATTTGGGAAGAGTCAGAGTGGGAATGGAGGATAGATTGATAGAGACATGACATATGATGATGGGTAGATAAGTGTGATATAAGATGAGAGCAGGGATTCATAGATATCTAGTATGACAACCCACCCAGGAGCCATGCAATGACCCATGAACATGCCAAGCACAGAACAACATACACACATACATATATATATATACACACACATTCATACACACATGAATACACACACACATATGCACACATATATGTACATACAATACATATTTAAAACCATGGGTAAATATACTTAGTTAAACAGGTTTAAAGAGTGTGTGTGTGTGTGTAGTTTATTGTTATGACATATTAGCAATACATATTTTCTAAAGAACTATACATAACTAGAAATATGCACATAATCAGAAAAAATATATATCAACATATGCAGATGCAGTCCATAGTTGTTTTAATATGGTGGTTATGAAGGAAAGAGCCAACTCTTGAGTAGTTTTCTGAAGACAAGAAAGTTATCTGTGGGTAATGAATTCCATAGTTTGGCTGCTTGAACGGAGAAGGATGTACCACCTATAGTCTTTTTCTTGTATGGTGGTGTTCTAAGGTGGGGTGCCAATCTTGAGCAGAGGTTTCTTTGTTGAATGTATTTGGTTATTTTGTTTCTGATAAAAAGCGGTCCTGTTCCATGTATAGCTTTGTGGGTGATACAAAGCAGCTTGAAAGTGCATCTTCTGGCAACGGGTAACCAGTGTAGGGCTCTCAAGGCAGGGGAGATGTGGGCTTGTGGCTTTACATGTAATAGTAGCCTGGCTGCAGAGTTCTGAATACGTTGTAGTTTTTTCATAATAGATAGAGATGATCCACGGTAGAGGCAATTGGCATAATCCAGTTTGGATAGTACAAGCAAGATAGTAGCAAATCCAAGGTGGGGGAAGATGTGTTATAGAGTCTTCAAGGTGATGAAGCTTGTTCATGCTAATTTGTCCACTTGGGCATTCATAGTTAACTTGGACTCCATGATGATTCCAAGGTTTTTAACTTCCTTGGATAATTGAGGAGGTGGTCTGAGATTGTCAGGACCAGGCACACAGTAGGTCATAACTTTTCCAGTCACCACATATGAGTATTTCTGTTTCGGAGGTATTTAGTTTGAGATAGCTCCAGGTCATCCACTGATCAACAGCTCTGAGGCAACTGAAGATTTCTGAGTTTTCAATGTTTTTGGGGCAATCTAATTTAAGTAGTATTTGTGGGGGTCATTCTGACGCGAATGACGGAAGCACCGCCAACAGGCTGGCGGTGCTTCCAAGCCCATTGTGACCGCGGCGGTAAAGCCGCGGTCAGAAAACCGGGGCCGGCGGTTTCCCGCCGTTTTTCCCCCGGCTGGGCGAATCCGCCAGGGCAGCGCTGCAAGCAGCGCTGCCCTGGGGATTCTGACCCCCTTCCCGGCAGCCTGTTTCTGGCGGTTTTCACCGCCAGGAAGAGGCTGGTGGGAACGGGTGTCTTGGGGCCCCTGGGGGCAGTGCAGTGGCATGGGCAGTGCAGGGGCCCCCTAACAGGGCCCCATTAAGCTTTTCACTGTCTGCTTAGCAGACAGTGAAAAGCGTGACGGGTGCAACTGCACCCGTTGCACACCCGCAACACCGCCGGCTCCATTCGGAGCCGGCTTCTGTGTTGCAGGCCTCCTTCCCGCTGGGCCGCGGGCGCTAACATGGTTAGCGCCCGCCGGCCCAGCGGGAAGGTTGGAATGCCGGCAGCAGTCTTTTGACCGCGTAGCGGCCAAATGGCGGTTCCCGTCTGGCCATCTGAAGAGTTGTAGCATGTGAGGTGAAAATCATTGATCAGTTCTGGTAATTATATCATGTAGATGTTGAAAAGCAAAGGTGAGATGACTGATCCTGCTTTTGTGAGGTACGGTTTGGATGAGAAGGGGGGCGAGTAGATGATATTAGATCTTTTATGAAGATAGGAAGTAATCCCGTTGAGAGCAGTCCCTTGTATACCGGCTTCGTGGAGGCTTTGAATTAGGGTGTCATGGTCAACCGTATCAAAGGCAGCCGAGAGGTCCAAGACAAGTAGTGCAGCAAGTCCATTGCGGCTGACTATGTTTTTAAGGTCATCCCAGATTGCTATGTGCACCGAATCAGTGCCTCTTCCTGGGCGGAATCCAGTTTGGAAGTCTGAAAGTATAGAATTGTCTTCAATGAATTGTGACATCTGGGCAAATGCTGCTCTTTCTATCAGTTGCCCAGGAAAGGTCCATTTGTGATTGGTCTGTAGTTGTTGGGGTCCTTCGGGTCTAGATTTGTTTTCTTTAATAACGGTCGTATGTATGCCTTTTTCAGGTCTACAGGAAAAGTTCCTGTAGATAAAGAGTTGTTGATGATTCTTCTTACAGGTGTGGCAGCAGAAGTAGATAAAAGAATGTTCTTGAAGATTTGTGGTGGACAAGGGTCAGAAGGGCAACCGGAAGGCCTGCTTGCTTTGACCAAATCCATAAATTTATCTTGGGATATTTGTTAGAAGGACTGTAGAGGCTGGGTTGGTTTATTCTTAGAGGGTATTTTAGGAAAGGGGTTGGTGCTGATGGTTTTCTTCTGTTTTAAATAAGAGTCCAATGTAACTCCTGACATTCATCCCTCTCTCTCATTTGTTTAGTCCTATGTCACTTAAATAGGGTAGGCAGAGTGATGACAGTTGGAGGTTCTTCCCATCGACTAAAGGTTTAGTGTGTTGACTCTCTATCAGCTATTGCTATATATTGTTTTGATGTCCACCACGGTTGATTTTTGCAATTGTTCCTGGTTGTGTCCTCCACCCTTCTTTCTATATATGTCAGAAGAAGGATTTCTCTAAATTGACCGATCACTGTTTCTTTACATTTCTTACTCCTCTCCTCCTGGTCCCTGAACTGAACAAGGCCAACAACTCTTTTTTTCATTCGGCAAAGTGCTGTTCTGTACCTTTCTAAGGTATACACCTTGTCTTTATCTGTAATGTTCTCCCCAAAAGACTATTGACTAGGCTTGTCCTGCTACATCAAACCCCTACAATTTTACTTACATCATAAAGACAGTAGATACCAGTTGCTGTGATCTGGTGCCACTGCAGCCTAAGCAGAACACACTACACCTAAATACACTTAATGTGAACAAACTGACATAACATGTCAAATGTGAACAAGACCCAGTTCATTTTGGCAACAAAATTCCCCAACATAGCTTTGACACAGGAAACTCATCTCTCACAACCTGAATCTGAGAAAAGAGATTGGGTTGGTAAAATGGTTAGCAGTAGCAGACCATCCAAAAAGATGCTGCACTTTGATTGGTGTTATTGTTCCTAAAACCCTTGCTATATTAAGTCCTAAAGACAAGGGTAGATCAAGTTGGAAGCTATGTGTATGCCAACATTGATAAGTTATGTACTAAAAATGTCCTGGATTCTCTATATGCCCTCACCACATCTAAATCAAACTTTTTGTTATCAATTTAAAATATTCTTACATGCTTGTGGTGAAAGGTGGAGATTGGAACAAAGCCCTGGACCCCATTATAGACGATCACGCCCTATTGATAGGAATAATGTAGATGACGGAGCCATGGGACTTGATGTTATTGAGGATCATACCCTCACAGAACTATAGCGATTATTGCACCTCAGGGATAACTTTTGTCTCATGTGCTCATAGCACATCCTCCAGGATAGATTATTTGCTGACCTTTCATATGAAGCAGCCTCTGTTGTCCCTCTGCCTCTGTTGTATACTTGATGGTGAGATATCAGGCTACTTACTAGTCCTTCACATACTAGACATTGAGAATGTTACTCCTACATCCAAGAGATGGAAAACCAAGTGCCTAGAAATAAAGTGCCACAGTATGTGAAACCCTGGCGAGACACTCAGCGCTTGCTAAACAGATGCTTAGGGGTAAATAGCTCCTGTTAGAGAAATGTGGGAGGTGATGGTTAGTTATAAGACACGTCCAAAACATCCAACCCCAAATGGTCTTAAGCTACAGAAACAACAGAAAGTTGACCTCAATACATTGTTTACATCAGGGATGAAATATACTCTGACACAACTTAAATGACATCACTATGAATTGGGTGAAAAGGTAGTACATCTGCTAGCGCTGTAACTGAAACAGAGGGAAGCTCGGTCCCTATCGACCCCTATACTGACTTACTGATAGGCCTAGTGGACGTCAAAGCAAAATGTTTCAGCTCACTCAGATTAGGCAGGAATAACGCTGTGTGAACTTTGGGGATCATTCCGACCCTGGCGGAAAAAACCGCCAGGGCCGAGAATGACAGAAGCACCGCCAACAGGCTGGCGGTGCTTCCAAGCCCATTCTGACCGCGGCGTTAAAGCCGCGGTCAGAAAACCGGGGCTGGCGGTTTCCCGCCGGTTTACCCCCGGCTGGGCGAATCCGCCAGAGCAGTGCTGCAAGCAGCGCTGCCTTGGGGATTCTGACCCCCTTCCCGCCAGCCTGTTTCTGGCAGTTTTCACCGCCAGGAAGAGGCTGGTGGGAACGGGTGTCCTGGGGCCCCTGGGGGCCCCTGCACTGCCCATGCCACTGGCATGGGCAGTGCAGGGGCCCCCTAACAGGGCCCCGGCCGGCTTTTCACTGTCTGCGTAGCAGACAGTGAAAAGCGCGACGGGTGCAACTGCACCAGTCGCACGGCCGCAACACCGCCGGCTCCATTCGGAGCCGGCTTCTGTGTTGCAGCCCTCCTTCCCGCTGGGCCGGCAGGCGCTAACAAGGTTAGCGCCTGACGGCCCAGCGGGAAGGTCGGAATGGGGGAAGCGCTATTTTGCCCGCGTAGCGGCCAAATGGCGGTTCCCACCTGGTGGGCGGCAACCGCCGCCCGCCAGAGTTAGAATGAGGGCCTTTGTCTCTTTAAGTATTTTCAAAGGCAAGCTGAACTACTGGAAGGTGAATATATAGTGAGTTGATATCTGGTGTAGCCATGTCAAAGCACTGGGTAATGACATTCTTAATGATGAGTTCTACTGGATAAATAATATCTTAGGGGGTCATTCCAACCCTGGCGGTAAAAACCGCCAGGGCCGCGAATGACGGAAGCACCGCCAACAGGCTGGCGGTGCTTCCAAGCCCATTCTGACCACGGCGGTAAAGCCGCGGTCGGAAAAACGGGGCCGGCGATTTCCCGCCGGTTTACCACTGGCTGGGCGAATCCGCCAGGGCAGCGCTGCAAGCAGCACTGCCTTGGGGATTCTGACCCCCTTCCCGCCAGCCTGTTTCTGGCGGTTTTCACCGCCAGGAAGAGGCTGGCGGGAACGGGTGTCCTGGGGCCCCATTCGGAACCGGCTTCTGTGTAACAAGGTTAGAGCCCTGCGGCCCAGCGGGAAGGTCGGAATGGGGGAATCGCTATTTTGGCCGCGTAGCGGCCAAATGGCGGTTCCCGCCTGGCGGGCGGCGGTTAGAATGAGGGCCTTAATCTCTTCAGTACTCTATGAGGTGGAATTTACAGGTCATAGAGCAAGAATTTGAAAAATACTGATTTGCCAACTCCCTAAGACGGTCAACTTTGTTCTAGCTATGCACCTATTTTGACAATCAATGCCAATGTGAAAATCTTGGCTACAATTCTGGTGAACTGATTGGCAAAAGTAATTCCTTTACTTGTGCACAACTCACAAATAAGAAATTTGCCATGTAGGACCTCCAGGAGTCATTTGAGACTTACGTCAAATATCTTATAGCAAGCAAAAGACAATCTAGGTGACACAAAGGCAGCCTCCCTTGATGTTGAAAAGGTCTTTGACCATGTTGAGGAAGATAGCTCTGATGTACGCTGGGGAGAATGGCCCTCAATCCCACCTTTATCACAAGCTGAAGGAAAATGGCTACACATTGAACAGTATGCTTCAGTTACTTTGCATGTCTAACAGTGGAAGTCATTACAGCCATTAGATTTCTTCGTAGTCTTTTACTTTGCTGGGCTGCATTTATTTATTATAAGTCCTGGGAAGCCTACCCTCTGTGCTGTGTTTATAAAGGGTAGGAGTGCTGCATGCCCCCTTCCTGAAAGCCCTGAGACCCCAGGGAGGCCACTACAGGGGCCAAAATGTATAAGAAGGGGCAATGCACACCCCTTCTCCCCATGCCTCAAGAGACCCTGGGGTTTCCACCTCCAGGGTCGATCTTATCATTTATAGTGGGGGGGGGCATGAAGCCCCTCTCCCTGAGCCTTGAGAGCTCTACGGAGCCCACCCCAGGGCCGAATATAGTTTGTATGGGAAAAGGGCTGTTTAAGCCTCTAAACACCCTGGAAAGCCTGGACTGGCTCAGCAGCTATGTCCCAGGGTTCCCACTTCCGGGATAGAGCTGTTTCCCTGCCCGCATTGGCACGTACAGGGAAACATGTGTTTGCTTTGACTTGGCAGGAGCATATTTAATTATCCTGCCAAGCGGGAGCAAACACCAACTCTGCTCCCAGTGGCAGGAGCTTCAAAAGTGCTCCCACTTACTGGGAATGGACTTTTAGATCTGTTACCCAGCTCGCACTGAAGCGGGCAAGGTAACAGATTAACTTATTGCTCCCACTCACAGGGAGCAGCATTCGTAGTTGCTCCCTACAGGCAGGAGCAATGCTGGCTCCTGCTGTATGTGTGGAGCTCACCCCCATGGCCCCAAACAAGAGTATGGTGGGTGCCTTGGGTAGGCACCAGGCACCCACCTTTAAGAACGCTAGAGGATGGGGTCCCCAGGGGCTAAACTGGCTGGGGAAGTGGGGCTCCATGTCCCCCTTTCTCTCAAAATCATGCTGGGAACTGGGAGATGGAGACCCTGGGGCACGAACGGGGGTCCCAAAGGCCAAACTTAGCCTGGGGAGGGGACCATGCATGCTGCTTTCCCATTGAAAATCACACCAGACCCCAAACGATGGGTCTCGGGCCAAAATCAGCCTGGGGAGGGGGCAGTGTGCCTCCCTCTCCCTGAAAGTCACACTGGGCTCTGGGGAATGAGGGCCCCAGGGCTGAAATCCACCTGCAGAGGGGAGTCATGTGTCCTCTTCCATTTACTTACATTTTTAAAGGAGTGCCCCTGGGGAATGGGGTCCTCAGGGTCTAATAAAGCTCAGGGTAGGAGGCCACATTGCACCCCTCCCCATTAATAAAAAACAATGGCCCTTGGGGATAGGGACCCCAGCGCCTAATAGGGCTCAGGGAAGGGGTGCACATGACCTCCTCCCCTTTAAGTAAAAACAATAGCCCTGGGGTATGGGGTCCCTAGGGTCTAATACGTCTCAGAGAGGTGCCGGCAAGGCCCCCTCCCCTTCATTTTAAGTAGTGGCCCTGGGGATTGGGTCCCCAGGGCCAAATAAGGTTTGGGGAGGGGGATACATGGCCCCCTTTCCCTTTAAAATAAATAAGGCCCTGGGGACTGGGCTTCCCAGGGCCTAGTGAGGTTAGTGGAGGGGGCCATGTGGCCCCTCCTCCACTTAAGAAAAAAAAGGCCCTGGGAATGGGGTGCCCAGGGCCAGGCCCTGTGGCATACTCCCCACCACACATGGCCTTTGGGGGGGGTGGGGGGTGGACTTAGTACCTGGACACAGTCCAGGTCTTCTGGCCAACCCCGACCACACACTGCAGAAGGATGTGTGGGCCATGGGGTTGGCTGCTTTCACGGAGATTGAGCACAGGGCCCGGCCACAAGATAGGTCTTCTGGCCATCCCCCCCTGCTATTGGCCTTCGCCCATGTGCAGTGTGAAGTTGGCTACATTTTAGGCCCTGCAGCCACCTCCTGCTGTGCATGGCTGAATGCCACGCACAGCAGGGGGTTGGAATTATGTATCATACTTAAATATTTCTTTACGTAAAAAAAAACCCTAAAAAAATAACTGAAAAAACAAAGGTTAAAATAATGGTTTAGTTAGGTGAATTTTCCAATGACAACATTAACGTTTTAAACTAACAGAAACACATACATTCACCAGTTGTAGTTAGCAGTGCTAATATAGCTCATGCCCTCGCCATGTACTGCTTATGACCTCACATGTTACATTACTTATGACATGTTCTATGACATCACTGATGACATGTCAAATTACAACATTAATGACATCACCAATGACATCATCCAACATGGTGTTAGTTTTTTTATAGTATACATAGTGGTGTGTAACTACCATAGAACCTCTTTATCTAATTTTTTACTGCCTGTGTCAGCTAACTGGTGTAAGGGTTGACAAATTGCATGTGCCCCTAATATATCACAGCTGTACATAGGTACTGAACATGTTATAAATGTTTGTGTTATAGAATAACCTTGTGTCCAAGTAACAGTTGACAATTTGTGTTCAGCATGTCCCACACAAGGTTTTAGACTCTGTAGAAAAAGTTTGCAATAGGGAAGAGATTCTACATACCAAGTCTTGTAAGCAGAATCATCTCAGCATGACAACTTCTATGCAACATACAAGATTGTGTGCACCAGGTATTAAGCTATGTACAAGTGCATGATTTGCTTCAGAAGATGTAAAGTTTAAACACAGTGTGAAGGCTGCAGGTAGTATGACCTTCGTTAATTTAAGGAAATGGTGTATTTTTTGACAGCTGTTGCCTGAAATGTGCACTGTTCTAGTAGTACTTTCAAATACTCTGTGGTGTATTTCTCACGAGAGTTTCACTGTTTACAAACAGTGTGGTATAGACTAAACTCTCTCCATAGGTAGGTTCTGTGAGTGTCAGGGGTTTGAAACAGATAAAAGCTGTCCTACTGAGGTATTAATTTTAGAACAGGCATTCAGTATTTTTAGAGATTTGGCTTTCTCTGAACAGTTGTATACAGATTGAACATCATACGTAATTACAGTTTCTCAGAAATCTGTGATTTATTGTTAAGGTGAACTGTGCTACCTGTAAAGAGTATGCTATAGGGTCAATGTTGCACACAATGCATGGTTTCAACATCAAAGGGAGTTGTATCTGTGATGGCACTAATGATGCCTCATATTTTCCTGAGCTATTTTGTACTTAATTTCATACCTCTAATGCCACACTCATTTGTACCAAAAAGATGATGGACGGAATGCTGAACAATGCAAACCTTCACCCCCAGTCACAGATTTGGTTTTAATCCACAGTTTTTTGCCCAACATGCCAATCTCAGTTTGGACCCAGACATATGCAAATCAGTTTTGATCCTGTTCCCCATGAGAACAGTCCAGCCAAAACTGCCAGGTCAGGTCCTCCCGGGACCGGAAATAAGCACCTTGGGACCAATTTCAGACTGTCACTCCTCATCAGCCAGGTTAGATTGAATCAAGTGGCACATTGAGCACGGGACCCATGTCTGGGCATACAATGGGTTAAACCCAGATCTGTGACTGGGGGTGAATGTTTGCATTGTTCAGCATTGCGTCCATCATCTGTTCTTTATAGTAGCTTATAGGTCAATTTGCAGAAAAACAAAGCTTGGATTGGATAAAGTCATCAGTGATGTCATCAAGGATGTCATTTGAGATATCATCAGTGATGTCATAAATGATGTAATCAAACATGTCATGAGTGAGGTAATATGTGCGGTCATAAGTAGTGCATGCATGGGGTGTAAGTTATAATTAGCACTGCTAACTATAACTGATGAATTTCTGTGGGTTTTATTTAGTTTGAAACATTGATGTTGTCACTGACAAATTCACCTAACTATAACAGTACTTTAACTTTTGTTTTTTCAGTGAATATAAATCAACATATTTATATATATATATATATGTATATATATATATATATATCCATATATACATGTAGGAGAAAGATGAAACTCCATCAAAAAGCATCTCGAACACACCAAAAAATGGGTACAGTAAAATTGGTTGGATACATATGTATATGCAAAAAATAAATAGGGTATCCTGGGTAGTTCCCACGTTTTAGGTGGAGTGCAATTCCTTCATATGGAGCACTCTGCAATGCCACTGAAACTTTAAAACTGCTCACCTCAAATGTATGTTTTTTTTTGCAGAGTTTCAATGTACAGGATTAGCATAGTGCCATCCATACCAAGCTAGAAAAATTACAAAATATTTGTCCATAGGTTTGTCCAGACACACTGGAAAATCCAGTATAACTCAAAGTAGTTCTCCTAAAACTTGGGAATTACCCGGGGTTCCCTACTTCCTTTTTTCAACTTACAATTTTCAGGGATGATTAGAGATTTGGGGCAATAGGTTTATAGGGTTTGAGAGTGGGAATAGGTTTAATGTTAAAGAACTGTTTATGTTTTTCTGGACGTAGTTTGGTGTAAGATGTTAAGTTTTTTTCTTAAATAGGATTTTGCTTTTAAGGTTGAGCGGTGGGTAGAGTTTTGGGGGAAATGGGTTTCTAGAGTTCAGGAATATTATTTCTTTAACATTAAATTCATGTATTATCATACATATTCGTTATTATATATTAGTATTGATGTTAGTTTCAAAATATTTTAGAGATACTGATATTCTCATTATTATTATTATTATTATTATTATTATTATTATTATTATTATTATTATTATTATTATATTAACATTATTGCTGTTAGTACTAATATTAATCTATTCTTATTAATTTGTTAATGTTTTCAAAATTACAAGCTTTACTGGATCCATTAAGGGGAACCGGATTTAAAGTATTAAGCAGGCTTCTTCTCTCTCTGTTGTGGTTATTGATGGCTGTTGTTGACATGTTAATCTTTTTCTACTGACAAACTGTAAACACTCAATAAAGAATGTTTAAAAAAATGTGTAAGTAGGTATAATAGTAAGAAACATAAAGTACCAATGATACACACACAATAGTCGCTGTAGGCCAGAACCGGGGGGCTATTTGATGCAAAATGTGATGGAGCAAAAGTCAGTTATGCCAACCAGGGTTGTCTTGTTCAAAGATTTTACCTTCTGACTTTAGTCCTCCAGTCCAAATCCAACAGAGGAGTCCACTTATTTGTCCTGGGTACAGGAAAGAGCAGGACAAGTCCTTTAGGGGTCTTCTCAGGTTACAGACAGCAGGTTCAGTCCTCTTCTGATCTATCTCATATTTCGTCAGGTCAAGGAGTTTTCTAAAGTGGGTGCCTAGAGATGCAGCATTTATGCCTAGCACGAGCTAGTGGGTGGAATAACTTCTGGACATGTGTGAGTGCGCCTAGGCTTATCTGTTTGGTTATAGTAACTTATAAGCAAACGCGTCCTCATGGCCGATTAACCTTTTGACTTGTTTAAGATGATCATACCTTAAGTAGCACATAAAAGTCATCAATATTAAGCAATACATGTCATTAGAGAGCCAGTAAAGAATGCACCATGACCTATTTGGCCACGAATAACCACAACTTTGGTTATCAATTAAACTGTTTATTTACCTACATTAACAATGCTAAGGTCACGAAAGTTAGTCTCAAAACCAAATGGTACATGTAAAGAAAAAAACACAAGCTGTCCAAATCGTCTAAAGAATCTCAATTTAAACAGAGCTATAATCACAATGATTTCAAGAGAGATCACACAAAGTAATAACAACAATATCTGAGCAAGAGAAATGGCATATATTTGTTCAGCAACAGAATAGCATCAAGTTATAGATGAGAAAGATAACACCTCACTAACTTCAGTTTATCATCGGCATGTTGGGCTTCATGCAAAAGTTTTAGTAACACAAATTTAGAAAACATCTAGTTATCTTGCTATCAAAAACAGCAGTTGGCACCTGAAAAACAAAAGACAAACAACAATGCACAGTTTGTTCATATTACCTATCGCCACGGATCTGCAAATCAGCTTAAACTTCTTCAGGATGACATCAGCATCGGGAAATGGGTGACAGTTCAGAATTTGGACTCTGAGCTGGTTATTACAACCCTGGCGGTCGGTCTTAAAGAGGTGGTAAGACTGCCAACAGGCCGGCGGTAAAAAGTTTGCAAGTACGACCGTGGCGGAAACCGCCAACAAAGACAGCCACTTTAACATTCCGATCGCCACAGCTGTACAAACAAGCAGCACGGCGGTCACCGCCAACAGACAGGCGGGAGACAATGTACTGCCCACACTATTATGACAGGCCAATCCGCCACCTTTTCCGGGGCGGATTCACCGCGGATCAAAACAAAGCGGAAACAGGAATCCTGAAGGGAAAACGCTCACCTCTACACATCCCACGAGGAACGAGTACGCCATGGACCCGGAACTCCAAATTCTCCCTGCGATAGTCTTCCTGCTCCTCTACCAGGAGCAAGAACGCCGGCGGCGAAGACCACAGTGAGTACTGCACCTACGACACAGGGGAGGGGGGAGGCAAAAAACAGGGACACACACACGCAACACCCCCACCCCCACCCTCACCCACTATAACACACACACTAATGCATATTAATACATCGCAGTTACACTCCCCTAACCCCCCGGAAGAATGCAAAGACAATAGAAAATTAGTGTAACCATTGTAATATATTAAAAGCAAGTAGGCAGAAATATATATATATACACCATGTACATAATATATACCAAGCATAGAAGTCCAGGTAGTGCACTAAGAAAGTCCGTGTAACACTGGGACCACACGGTATGGGCAAGGCCCACACAAGATCCCCGACCATGACGGAGAGAACACTGCAGGGGCATCAGAGAGCAACTAAACAGGCACCTCAGGGAGAGGGAATGGGGGGGTACCTCAGCCGCTTGAGTGTACGATGCCAAATCCACGAGGGGGCCACAAGCCCACTGTTCAATCCTGGGGAGTGCAAAGCCACAGTATCTCAAGTCTCACAAGTGGGTGGGTTGCCCACTGTTCAATCCTGGGGAGTGCAAAGCCACAGTCTCTCAAGTCTCTACAGTGGGTGGGTTGCCCACTGCCATATCCTGGGGAGTGCAAAGCCACAGTCTCTCAAGTCTCTACAGTGGGTGGGTTGCCCACTGCCATATCCTGGGGAGTGCAAAACCACAGTCTCTCAAGTCTCTACAGTGGGTGGGTTGCCCACTGCCATATCCTGGGGAGTGCAAAGCCACAGTCTCTCAAGTCTATACAGTGGGTGGGTTGCCCACTGCCATATCCTGGGGAGTGCAAAGCCACAGTCTCTCAAGTATCTACAGTGGGTGGGTTGCCCACTGCCATATCCTGGGGAGTGCAAAGCCACAGTCTCACAAGTGGATGACAGTCTCCACTGGGTCTGGAGGGGGCATGGTGCCCAGAGTGCTTCATCCTGCCAAGGATTGGGGTTGTGGATGCTTTTATCCACTGGTTCTGGAGGTGGCTTGGTACCCAGAGTGCTTCATCCTGCCAAGGATTGGGGTAGTGGATGCTTTTCTCCACTGGTTCTGGAGGAGGTTTGGTGCCCAGAGTGCTTCATCCTGCCAAGGATTGGGGTAGTGGATGTAAATCTCCACTGGTTCTGGAGGGGGCTTGGTGCCCAGAGTGCTTCATCCTGCCAAGGATTGGGGTAGTGGATGCTTTTCTCCATTGGTTCTGGAGGGGGTTTGGTGCCCAGAGTGCTTCATCCTGCCAAGGATTGGGGTAGTGGATGCTTTTCTCCACTGGTTCTTGAGGTACTGGGTTTTTCAGAACCGGTACTGATCCGGTAACCCAGTGGTGCCAGGGTACACCCAAAGACCTCAGGTACTTTCCTGTTTCAGACCACAGAAACTCAGAGTCTTCTAGGTGAAGTCAAAGATCGAATTTATTGGCTGCAACCAAGTGACAAGCGTCCTAGAAGTACAACAGCACGGTTTGTATGTTCTCAGGAGACTGTGTTTCAATGCAAAGTCAGGTTTCCTTATATACAGTTTTTTAAGCTTCAGGCAAACATTCTTGACATTTTGGTTGGTCATTCACATGTTTTCACTACAAAGGAAAAAACAGTGTCATGATGAAACCTCATATTTCATGTCATCCAACCCATAATAAATTACCCGGCAAGGCCTAGTATTTTACATCAGATAAGTGTGGACTCCCAATAAAAACGGGCACCTCCCCCTCGTAAAGTAAGAAGAAGAAAAGAGCAGGTGCAGGTGTGAGCAAGATTAGGCAGGGTGTGTGAGCGATAATAAGTGTTTTATGGCATGGTGTGCCTTGATGCTATCTGATTCGGCCACTGGGAGAGGGACTGACCAAACAGGTTTGGCCTGAGGCAATGGTTCCAGTTTGCCCAGGTCAGAGAAAAGTCAATCAAGGTGTACGTGTCCTTGGAATCAAATCTGACTGTATTATAAGCCTATGTGAGGGCAACTTTTAAAAATGGCTGCCGTGTATAAAATGGGAGCCACGAGTGCAGGACGAAAATGGCGACTTCGAGGTGAAAACGCTGCTGGAATTGAGCGAAAATGCTCATGCTTAGTGTACTAGTCATTATCGGTCTTTTGATACTAAAATTGTACTGCTGTGGCAAAGTAAATTACATGGGTCCAGAATTTTTAGAACCACAAACCCTCCTTTTGCACTTACATAGGCAATAAACCTATTCTCATGCTAATCTGAGTCCAGGTCTATGTTTCTAAAGTCGTTGAGATGTTGCTGTAACATCATCCTAGTATTTAGCTCGTCTCTTGGTGCAGGTTTCCTTATGCATGATGTAACACAGAGGCCACATATGGCAGGACAAAGTAAGGAATACCTCTATCTGCAGTAGGTGGCATAAGATCACACACCCAACAATTAGTGATGTTCACTACTAACTAGTGTTGATGCAGAAGCTGTACAAAAGAATTGCTTACGAATTCTGATCTTCTAACCTGCTTATGTTCAGGAAAAGTGTGAAAAGAGTGCAAAGAAACAATAGTAGGAAAAGACATAGGTTGGGAAGTGGGTGCAGAAGTCAATTGAGTAGAGAAAAACAATCCCACCCATAAATGACAACGTCATGTTTAAAAGACACTAGAAAACACGTTATTAAGAACATATAGACAACGGGAGAAAGTAGTGACCACTATTACAAATGAAATAATAATTTTTCACAACCCTAACCAAAAAGCAAATCCTAAAATTATCTAGTAAAATTTTAGGGCTCCTCTGCATTTCAGTAATTTTGGTATGTTCAGGTGGAACAGTGGTGACTCTCATCAATGCTCTAAGGTGAAAAGGGGGTACTCTTTCCACAGAAAATGGACTTTATTCTGCTTTTACTAAACAGAATAGTACTTTAAAACAATGCCAGCAAAACAATCAGTCTCCTAACACCTAGTCTATACAATCACACGGAAACCTCTTGTGAAACCAACTATGCCCAGAGTCCGTTCAAAAAGCCTCTCTGGCAGGCTTCTATTGTCCATCAAATTTTCTTTTGTTGTTTTCTTTCGCATGGGCCTCTCAATTCAGGCCTCTTCATGAGAAAAGTACTGCTTAGTTGGAGTGCCCTCCTGGCAAACACCCACAGCTCACTCGAAAGTCTCAATGTCTTAAAGCAATGCACCAGTGTCTCTCCTCTGTGGCAGACACTACAAACAATGTGCTCTTCATTGATCAAGGGCACAAATCATCTCGTGCACACCCAAGCACCATTAATTGGGAAATAGCTCAAGCTCAGCAGCACTTTCAGACTCCAACACTCATTATTTAGTGTCAGAGGACGCTCAAGCTGCTCTTTCATGGGCACCACAATATAGTGCCTTTTTCCAAACTTGAAATCTCCGGTGCACTGTACTTCTTCCGTTGGAGCAAAGAAAAGGTGGTGTGTGGCCAAAACTCAGGCCAAGGGGCTCAAGGGATTGCACACTGTCAGAGGTTGCCAGCACATGACAGGTAGAGAAATGAAACCTCAAAACAGCTCTGCCATCAACAACAGGAATCCTTCTCTTTAGCTCTTTTACACTGAAACTTTGGTTTTGTGATGTCCAACGCCGTCTGATGGAGCAAGTACGATACCATGCGCTGGCGAATGCTGTCCAGCTTTGCTACTTTCTGGGTGCTGAGACTGTAGGGCCAAAACGTCTGTCTTTCATCTGTAGCTGTCACTGATGGGAATTAGGCTTAAATCAATGTCCTGCAGGTTATTATGACTTGATACCCGCAGAATCTAGTGATGTAGGAAATGTGCCACAGTTGTTAGTTCCCTTCAATTTAGTACAAAAACAGTTCATGGTTTTTAACAAGGGGACTGCAAGCAGGTGGTCTGCAATCTTCAAAGGAGTAGCCATACACCATGGGCATAAAATACAAAGACAAAGGCAGAAGGGCAAAACAGGGTCTCTAGCATCTTTAATTGGGTTCGCTCCATTATTCTCTGCCATCTATAGCTACATGAGAATTCTATCTGAATGGATTTCCTCACACAGTGGCATTGTCTAATGGGGTAAACACATATTTTCCTCAATGATTAAGTCTAGGTGTTCCTCCTTATCTTAGAACATCTCAATAGAGAAATCACATGATACCGATTATCAGGGACATGTAGAAACCTTCCTTTAAAAACTGTGCATCAGGTGCACTATGCAATACACAGGCTAATAGTCAAATGTGCAAACAAAAAGACAAGAACTAGAGGGTCCTGATATTTGCAAGATTAGGACACATCTGATCCCACCAAAAATTAACCCCTTCCCCGCCACGGACGTAATGGTTACGTCCATGGCAGCGCCCGTGTGGCGCCATAGACGTAACCATTACGTCCTGAATGCTTCCCTCGGGAGAAGCGCTAGCGCTCCTCCCGAGGGCCGCCCCCCCACCCCCCTAGGTCAGGGCTGACCGGGGAATCCCTTCCCCTTCCACCCCCGACCCCCTCACCCCCCCCCCTGTGACGTCAGCGCGCGAGCGCGCGCTGATTTGTCACAGGGGCCTCCCTAGTCGCGCTGGAAGCTCTGCTTCCAGCGCGATTGAAAAAGAAATGCAAAAGCATTTCTTTTTCAATCACTTGGGAGGCCCGGAGGGGCTTCAAAGGGAAGGAAAAGTATTTCCTTCCCTTTGAAGTCCCTCTGAGGGTTTCAAAAGCCGGATTGCTTGCAATCCGGCTTTTGAAACCCCACTAGACACCAGGGATTTTTTTTTTTTTCATTGAAATTGACCAAAGGGAGCGACCCCTTGGGCAAGGGTCGCTCCCAGGGGGGGCATTTTTTTGAAAAGGCCTTTTCTGCCCCCCCTGGGGGCAGATTGGCCTATTTTGATGAGGCCAATCTGCCCCCAAGGGGGGTAGAAACCACTAGACACCAGGGAGTTTTTTCTTTGCGTGAATTTCACGCAAAGGGAGCGACCCCTTAGGCAAGGGTCGCTCCCTGGGGGGGAGGGCAATTTATTTTAGGCCATTTCTGCCCCCCCTGGGGGCAGATCGGCCTATTATTAGGCCGATCTGCCCCCAGGGGGGGAAGAAACCTCTAGGCGCCAGGGCAAATTTTTTTTTTGTGTTTTTTTTTTTTGTTCTTTCTTTTTTTTAGAGATGGGGAGCGACCCATCAGGCAAGGGTCGCTCCCCTGGGGGGCAAATTGTATTTAGACCATTTCTGCCCCCCTGGGGGCAGATTGGCCGATTTTAGGTCAATCTGCCCCCAAGGGGGCAGAAACCACTAGGCACCGGGGATTTGTTTTTTGGCGCCAATGTCACGCAGGGGGAGCGACCCTGTAGGCAAGGGTCGCTCCCGGGGGGCGGGGGGTGGGGGTTGGGGGGGCAAATTTATTTTAGGCCATTTCTGCCCCCCCGGGGGACAGATCGGCCTATTATTAGGCCGAACTGCCCCCCGGGGGGGGGGGCAGAACACTCTAGGCGCCAGGGCAATTTTTTTTTTGTGTGTTTTTTTTTTGTTGTTTCTTTTTTTAGAGATGGGGAGCGACCCATCAGGCAAGGGTCGCTCCCCTGGGGGGGCAAATTGTATTTAGACCATTTCTGCCCCCCTGGGGGCAGATTGGCCAATTTTAGGTCAATCTGCCCCCAAGGGGGCAGAAACCACTAGGCACCGGGGATTTGTTTTTTGGCGCCAATGTCACGCAGGGGGAGCGACCCCGTAGGCAAGGGTCGCTCCCGGGGGGGGGGGGGGGTGGGGGTTGGGGGGGCAATTTTTTTTTAGCCCATTTCTGCCCCCCCGGGGGACAGATCGGCCTATTATTAGGCCGAACTGCCCCCCGGGGGGGGGGCAGAACACTCTAGGCGCCAGGGCAAATTTTTTTTTTGTGTTTTTTTTTTTTGTTGTTTCTTTTTTTAGAGATGGGGAGCGACCCATCAGGCAAGGGTCGCTCCCCTGGGGGGGCAAATTGTATTTAGACCATTTCTGCCCCCCTGGGGGCAGATTGGCCAATTTTAGGTCAATCTGCCCCCAAGGGGGCAGAAACCACTAGGCACTGGGGATTTGTTTTTTGGCGCCAATGTCACGCAGGGGGAGCGACCCCGTAGGCAAGGGTCGCTCCCGGGGGGGGGGGGTGGGGGTTGGGGGGGCAAATTTATTTTAGGCCATTTCTGCCCCCCCGGGGGACAGATCGGCCTATTATTAGGCCGAACTGCCCCCCGGGGGGGGCAGAACACTCTAGGCGCCAGGGCAATTTTTTTTTGGTGTTTATTTTTTTTTGTTGTTTCTTTTTTTAGAGATGGGGAGCGACCCATCAGGCAAGGGTCGCTCCCCTGGGGGGGCAAATTGTATTTAGAACATTTCTGCCCCCCTGGGGGCAGATTGGCCAATTTTAGGTCAATCTGCCCCCAAGGGGGCAGAAACCACTAGGCACCGGGGATTTGTTTTTTGGCGCCAATGTCACGCAGGGGGAGCGACCCCGTAGGCAAGGGTCGCTCCCGGGGGGGAGGGGTGGGGGTAGGGGGGGCAAATTTATTTTAGGCCATTTCTGCCCCCCCGGGGGACAGATCGGCCTATTATTAGGCCGAACTGCCCCCCGGGGGGGGGGCAGAACACTCTAGGCGCCAGGGCAATTTTTTTTTTGTGTTTTTTTTTTTTGTTGTTTCTTTTTTTAGAGATGGGGAGCGACCCATCAGGCAAGGGTCGCTCCCCTGGGGGGGCAAATTGTATTTAGACCATTTCTGCCCCCCTGGGGGCAGATTGGCCAATTTTAGGTCAATCTGCCCCCAAGGGGGCAGAAACCACTAGGCACCGGGGATTTGTTTTTTGGCGCCAATGTCACGCCGGGGCGACCCCGTAGGCAAGGGTCGCTCCCGGGGGGGGTGGGTGTTGGGGGGGCAAATTTATTTTAGGCCATTTCTGCCCCCCCGGGGGGCAGATCGGCCTATTATTAGGCTGATCTGCCCCCGGGGGGGGGGGGGGGGGCAGAAACCTCTAGGCGCCAGGGGAATTTTTCTTTTTTTTCTTTGTTTTTTTTTTTTAGAGATGGGGAGCGACCCATCAGGCAAAAGTCGCTCCCCTGGGGGACAAATTGTATTTAGGCCATTTCTGCCCCCCTTGGGGGCAGATTGGCTGAGTTTAGGTCAACCTGCCCCCAAGGGGGCAGAAACCACTAGGCACCGGGGATTTGTTTTTTGGTGCCAATTTCACGCAGGGGGAGCGACCCCGTAGGCAAGGGTCGCTCCCGGCAGGGGAGGGTGGGGGTTGGGGGGGCAAATTTATTTTAGGGCATTTCTGCCCCCCCCCCCCCCCCCTGGGGCCGGCTGAGCTACAGGCCAAACACCACAGGTAGGCACCTTGCAAAAAACACCTCTGTTTTCTGTGAAAAAATATGTTGTGTCCACGTTGTGTTTTGGGCCATTTCCTTTTGTGGGCGCTAGGCCTACCCACAGAAGTGATGTACCATTTTTATCGAGAGACTTAGGGGAACGCTGGGTGGAAGGAAATTTGTGGCTCCTCTCAGATTCCAGAACTTTCTGTCACCGAAATGAGAGGAAAAAGTGTTTTTTGGGCCAAATTTTGATGTTTGCAAAGGATTCTGGGTAACATAACCTGGTCAGAGCCCCGCAAGTCACCCCATCTTGGATTCCCCTGGGTTTCTAGTTTTCAAAAATGCACTGGTTTGCTAGGTTTCCTCAGGTGTCGGCTGAGCTACAGGCCAAAATCCACAGGTAGGCACTGCTTTTTATCAAAAAATGTGATGTGTCCACGTTGTGTTTTGGGCCCTTTCCTTTCGTGGGCGCTAGTCCTACCCACACAAGTGATGTATCATTTTTATCGGGAGACTTGGGGGAACGCTGGGTAGAAGGAAATTTGTGGCTCCTCTCAGATTCCAGAACTTTCTGCCACAGAAATGTGAGTAACATGTGTATTTTTAGCCAAATTTTGAGGTTTGCAAAGGATTCTGGGTAACAGAACCTGGTCCGAGCCCCGCAAGTCACCCCTCCTTGGATTCCCCTAGGTCTCTAGTTTTCAGAAATGCACAGGTTTGGTAGGTTTCCCTAGGTGCCGGCTGAGCTAGAGGCCAAAATCTACAGGTAGGCACTTCGCAAAAAACACCTCTGTTTTTTTCCAAAATTTAGGATGTGTCCACGTTGCGCTTTGGGGTGTTTCCTGTCGCCGGCGCTAGGCCTACCCACGCAAGTGAGGTATCATTTTTATAGGGAGACTTGGGGGAACGCTGGGTGGAAGGAAATTTGTAGCTCCTCTCAGATTCCAGAACTTTCTGCCACAGAAATGTGAGTAACATGTGTATTTTTAGCCAAATTTTGAGGTTTGCAAAGGATTCTGGGTAACAGAACCTGGTCCGAGCCCCGCAAGTCACCCCTCCTTGGATTCCCCTAGGTCTCTAGTTTTCAGAAATGCACAGGTTTGGTAGGTTTCCCTAGGTGCCGGCTGAGCTAGAGGCCAAAATCTACAGGTAGGCACTTCGCAAAAAACACCTCTGTTTTTTTACAAAATTTAGGATGTGTCCACGTTGCGCTTTGGGGTGTTTCCTGTCGCCGGCGCTAGGCCTACCCACGCAAGTGAGGTATCATTTTTATCGGGAGACTTGGGGGAACGCTGGGTGGAAGGAAATTTGTGGCTCCTCTCAGATTCCAGAACTTTCTGCCACAGAAATGTGAGGAACATGTGTTTTTTTAGCCAAATTTTGAGGTTTGCAAAGGATTCTGGGTAACCGAACCTGGTCCGAGCCACACAAGTCACCCCTCTTTGGATTCCCCTAGGTCTCTAGTTTTCAGAAATGCACAGGTTTGGTAGGTTTCCCTAGGTGCCGGCTGAGCTAGAGGCCAAAATCTACAGGTAGGCACTTCGCAAAAAACACCTCTGTTTTTTTCCAAAATTTAGGATGTGTCCACGTTGCGCTTTGGGGTGTTTCCTGTCGCCGGCGCTAGGCCTACCCACGCAAGTGAGGTATCATTTTTATAGGGAGACTTGGGGGAACGCTGGGTGGAAGGAAATTTGTAGCTCCTCTCAGATTCCAGAACTTTCTGCCACAGAAATGTGAGTAACATGTGTATTTTTAGCCAAATTTTGAGGTTTGCAAAGGATTCTGGGTAACAGAACCTGGTCCGAGCCCCGCAAGTCACCCCTCCTTGGATTCCCCCAGGTCTCTAGTTTTCAGAAATGCACAGGTTTGGTAGGTTTCCCTAGGTGCCGGCTGAGCTAGAGGCCAAAATCTACAGGTAGGCACTTCGCAAAAAACACCTCTGTTTTTTTCCAAAATGTAGGATGTGTCCACGTTGCGCTTTGGGGTGTTTCCTGTCGCCGGCGCTAGGCCTACCCACGCAAGTGAGGTATCATTTTTATCGGGAGACTTGGGGGAACGCTGGGTGGAAGGAAATATGTAGCTCCTCTCAGATTCCAGAACTTTCTGCCACAGAAATGTGAGGGACATGTGTTTTTTTAGCCAAATTTTGAGGTTTGCAAAGGATTCTGGGTAACAGAACCTGGTCCGAGCCACACAAGTCACCCCTCCTTGGATTCCCCTAGGTCTCTAGTTTTCAGAAATGCATAGGTTTGGTAGGTTTCCCTAGGTGGCGGCTGAGCTAGAGGCCAAAATCTACAGGTAGTCACTTTGCTAAAAACAGCTCTGTTTTCTGTGATATGTCCACGTTGTGTTTTGGGGCATATCCTGTCGCGGGCGCTAGGCCTACCCACACAAGTGAGGTATCATTTTTATCGGGAGACGTGGGGGAACGCTGGGTGGAAGGAAATTTGTGGCTCCTCTCAGATTCCAGAACTTTCTGCCACAGAAATGTGAGGAACATGTGTTTTTTTAGCCAAACTTTGAGGTTTGCAAAGGATTCTGGGTAACAGAACCTGGTCCGAGCCACACAAGTCACCCCTCCTTGGATTCCCCTAGGTCTCTAGTTTTCAGAAATGCATAGGTTTGGTAGGTTTCCCTAGGTGGCTGCTGAGCTAGAGGCCAAAATCTACAGGTAGTCACTTTGCTAAAAACAGCTCTGTTTTCTGTGATATGTCCACGTTGTGTTTTGGGGCATATCCTGTCGCGGGCGCTAGGCCTACCCACACAAGTGAGGTATCATTTTTATCGGGAGACGTGGGGGAACGCTGGGTGGAAGGAAATTTGTGGCTCCTCTCAGATTCCAGAACTTTCTGCCACAGAAATGTGAGGAACATGTGTTTTTTTAGCCAAATTTTGAGGTTTGTAAAGGATTCTGGGTAACAGAACCTGGTCCGAGCCACACAAGTCACCCCTCCTTGGATTCCCCTAGGTCTCTAGTTTTCAGAAATGCATAGGTTTGGTAGGTTTCCCTAGGTGGCGGCTGAGCTAGAGGCCAAAATCTACAGGTAGTCACTTTGCTAAAAACAGCTCTGTTTTCTGTGATATGTCCACGTTGTGTTTTGGGGCATATCCTGTCGCGGGCGCTAGGCCTACCCACACAAGTGAGGTATCATTTTTATCGGGAGACGTGGGGAAACGCTGGGTGGAAGGAAATTTGTGGCTCCTCTCAGATTCCAGAACTTTCTGCCACAGAAATGTGAGGAACATGTGTTTTTTTAGCCAAATTTTGAGGTTTGCAAAGGATTCTGGGTAACAGAACCTGGTCCGAGCCACACAAGTCACCCCTCCTTGGATTCCCCTAGGTCTCTAGTTTTCAGAAATCCATAGGTTTGGTAGGTTTCCCTAGGTGGCGGCTGAGCTAGAGGCCAAAATCTACAGGTAGTCACTTTGCTAAAAACAGCTCTGTTTTCTGTGATATGTCCACGTTGTGTTTTGGGGCATATCCTGTCGCGGGCGCTAGGCCTACCCACACAAGTGAGGTATCATTTTTATCGGGAGACGTGGGGGAACGCTGGGTGGAAGGAAATTTGTGGCTCCTCTCAGATTCCAGAACTTTCTGCCACAGAAATGTGAGGAACATGTGTTTTTTTAGCCAAATTTTGAGGTTTGCAAAGGATTCTGGGTAACAGAACCTGGTCCG
The DNA here is from genome assembly GCF_031143425.1 of Pleurodeles waltl. Lineage (NCBI taxonomy): Eukaryota > Metazoa > Chordata > Amphibia > Caudata > Salamandridae > Pleurodeles > Pleurodeles waltl. The sequence goes on along the minus strand of NC_090439.1, from coordinate 787,511,002 downwards.
AGCCACACAAGTCACCCCTCCTTGGATTCCCCTAGGTCTCTAGTTTTCAGAAATGCATAGGTTTGGTAGGTTTCCCTAGGTGGCGGCTGAGCTAGAGGCCAAAATCTACAGGTAGTCACTTTGCTAAAAACAGCTCTGTTTTCTGTGATATGTCCACGTTGTGTTTTGGGGCATATCCTGTCGCGGGCGCTAGGCCTACCCACACAAGTGAGGTATCATTTTTATCGGGAGACGTGGGGAAACGCTGGGTGGAAGGAAATTTGTGGCTCCTCTCAGATTCCAGAACTTTCTGCCACAGAAATGTGAGGAACATGTGTTTTTTTAGCCAAATTTTGAGGTTTGCAAAGGATTCTGGGTAACCGAACCTGGTCCGAGCCACACAAGTCACCCCTCCTTGGATTCCCCTAGGTCTCTAGTTTTCAGAAATGCACAGGTTTGGTAGGTTTCCCTAGGTGCCGGCTGAGCTAGAGGCCAAAATCTACAGGTAGGCACTTCGCAAAAAACACCTCTGTTTTTTTCCAAAATTTAGGATGTGTCCACGTTGCGCTTTGGGGTGTTTCCTGTCGCCGGCGCTAGGCCTACCCACGCAAGTGAGGTATCATTTTTATAGGGAGACTTGGGGGAACGCTGGGTGGAAGGAAATTTGTAGCTCCTCTCAGATTCCAGAACTTTCTGCCACAGAAATGTGAGTAACATGTGTATTTTTAGCCAAATTTTGAGGTTTGCAAAGGATTCTGGGTAACAGAACCTGGTCCGAGCCCCGCAAGTCACCCCTCCTTGGATTCCCCCAGGTCTCTAGTTTTCAGAAATGCACAGGTTTGGTAGGTTTCCCTAGGTGCCGGCTGAGCTAGAGGCCAAAATCTACAGGTAGGCACTTCGCAAAAAACACCTCTGTTTTTTTCCAAAATGTAGGATGTGTCCACGTTGCGCTTTGGGGTGTTTCCTGTCGCCGGCGCTAGGCCTACCCACGCAAGTGAGGTATCATTTTTATCGGGAGACTTGGGGGAACGCTGGGTGGAAGGAAATATGTAGCTCCTCTCAGATTCCAGAACTTTCTGCCACAGAAATGTGAGGGACATGTGTTTTTTTAGCCAAATTTTGAGGTTTGCAAAGGATTCTGGGTAACAGAACCTGGTCCGAGCCACACAAGTCACCCCTCCTTGGATTCCCCTAGGTCTCTAGTTTTCAGAAATGCATAGGTTTGGTAGGTTTCCCTAGGTGGCGGCTGAGCTAGAGGCCAAAATCTACAGGTAGTCACTTTGCTAAAAACAGCTCTGTTTTCTGTGATATGTCCACGTTGTGTTTTGGGGCATATCCTGTCGCGGGCGCTAGGCCTACCCACACAAGTGAGGTATCATTTTTATCGGGAGACGTGGGGGAACGCTGGGTGGAAGGAAATTTGTGGCTCCTCTCAGATTCCAGAACTTTCTGCCACAGAAATGTGAGGAACATGTGTTTTTTTAGCCAAATTTTGAGGTTTGCAAAGGATTCTGGGTAACAGAACCTGGTCCGAGCCACACAAGTCACCCCTCCTTGGATTCCCCTAGGTCTCTAGTTTTCAGAAATGCATAGGTTTGGTAGGTTTCCCTAGGTGGCGGCTGAGCTAGAGGCCAAAATCTACAGGTAGTCACTTTGCTAAAAACAGCTCTGTTTTCTGTGATATGTCCACGTTGTGTTTTGGGGCATATCCTGTCGCGGGCGCTAGGCCTACCCACACAAGTGAGGTATCATTTTTATCGGGAGACGTGGGGGAACGCTGGGTGGAAGGAAATTTGTGGCTCCTCTCAGATTCCAGAACTTTCTGCCACAGAAATGTGAGGAACATGTGTTTTTTTAGCCAAATTTTGAGGTTTGCAAAGGATTCTGGGTAACAGAACCTGGTCCGAGCCACACAAGTCACCCCTCTTTGGATTCCCCTAGGTCTCTAGTTTTCAGAAATGCATAGGTTTGGTAGGTTTCCCTAGGTGGCGGCTGAGCTAGAGGCCAAAATCTACAGGTAGTCACTTTGCTAAAAACAGCTCTGTTTTCTGTGATATGTCCACGTTGTGTTTTGGGGCATATCCTGTCGCGGGCGCTAGGCCTACCCACACAAGTGAGGTATCATTTTTATCGGGAGACGTGGGGGAACGCTGGGTGGAAGGAAATTTGTGGCTCCTCTCAGATTCCAGAACTTTCTGCCACAGAAATGTGAGGAACATGTGTTTTTTTAGCCACATTTTGAGGTTTGCAAAGGATTCTGGGTAACCGAACCTGGTCCGAGCCACACAAGTCACCCCTCCTTGGATTCCCCTAGGTCTCTAGTTTTCAGAAATGCATAGGTTTGGTAGGTTTCCCTAGGTGGCGGCTGAGCTAGAGGCCAAAATCTACAGGTAGTCACTTTGCTAAAAACAGCTCTGTTTTCTGTGATATGTCCACGTTGTGTTTTGGGGCATATCCTGTCGCGGGCGCTAGGCCTACCCACACAAGTGAGGTATCATTTTTATCGGGAGACGTGGGGAAACGCTGGGTGGAAGGAAATTTGTGGCTCCTCTCAGATTCCAGAACTTTCTGCCACAGAAATGTGAGGAACATGTGTTTTTTTAGCCAAATTTTGAGGTTTGCAAAGGATTCTGGGTAACCGAACCTGGTCCGAGCCACACAAGTCACCCCTCCTTGGATTCCCCTAGGTCTCTAGTTTTCAGAAATGCACAGGTTTGGTAGGTTTCCCTAGGTGGCGGCTGAGCTACAGGCCAAAATCTACAGGTAGTCACTTTGCTAAAAACAGCTCTGTTTTCTGTGATGTGTCCAGGTTGTGTTTTGGGGCATATCCTGTCGCTGGCGCTAGGCCTACCCACACAAGTGAGGTATCATTTTTATCGGGAGACGTGGGGGAACGCTGGGTGGAAGGAAATTTGTCGCTCCTCTCAGATTCCAGAACTTTCTGCCACAGAAATGTGAGGAACATGTGTTTTTTTAGCCAAATTTTGAGGTTTGCAAAGGATTCTGGGTAACAGAACCTGGTCCGAGCCACACAAGTCACCCCTCCTTGGATTCCCCTAGGTCTCTAGTTTTCAGAAATGCACAGGTTTGGTAGGTTTCCCTAGGTGGCGGCTGAGCTAGAGGCCAAAATCTACAGGTAGTCACTTTGCTAAAAACAGCTCTGTTTTCTGTGATGTGTCCACGTTGTGTTTTGGGGCATATCCTGTCGCGGGCGCTAGGCCTACCCAAACAAGTGAGGTATCATTTTTATCGGGAGACTTGGGGGAACATAGAATAGCAAAACAAGTGTTATTGCCCCTTGTCTTTCTCTACATTTATTCCTTCCAAATATAGGGGTGTGTGTAAAAAAGATATCTATTTGAGAAATTCCATGTAATTCACGTGCTACTATGGTCACCCCGGAATTCAGAGATGTGCAAATAACCACTGCTCCTCAACACCTTATCTTGTGCCCTTTTTGGAAATGCAAAGATTTTCTTGATAGCTATTTTTTACTCCTTATATTTCAGCAAATGAATTACTGTATACCCGGTATAGAATGAAAACGCACTGCAGGGTGCAGCTCATTTATTGGCTCTGGGTTCCTCGGGTTCTTGATGAACCTACAAACCCTATATATCCCCGCAACCAGAGGAGTCCAGCAGACGTAACGGTATATTGCTTTCGATAATCTGATATTGCAGGGAAAAGTTACAGAGTAAAAAGTAGAGAAAAATTGATGTTTTTTTCACCTCAATTTCAATATTTTTCTTTTTCAGCTGTTATTTTCTGTAGGAAACCCTTGTAGGATCTACACAAATGACCCCTTGCTGAATTCAGAATTATGTCTACTTTTCAGAAATGTTTAGGTTTCTGGGATCCAGCATTGGTTTCATGACCATTCCTGTCACTGACTGGAAGGAGGCTGAAAGCACAAAAAATTGCACAAATGGGGTATGCCCCAGTAAAATGCCAAAATTGTGTTGAAAAATTGGGTTTTCGGATTCAAGTCTGCCTGTTCCTGACAGCTGGGAAGCTGCTGAGTTTAGCACCGCAAACCCTTTGTTGATGCCATTTTCAGGGGAAAAACCACAAGCCTTCTTCTGCAGCCACTTTTTCCAATTTTTTTGAAAAAAACAAAATTTTCCCTGTATTTTGGCCAATTTCTTGGCCTCTTTCAGGGGAACCCACAAAGTCTGGGTACCTCCAGAATCCCTAGGATGTTGGAAAAAAAGGACGCAAATTTGGCTTGGTTAGCTCATGTGGACAAAAAGTTATGCGGGCCTAAGCGCGAACTGCCCCAAATAGGCAAAAAAAGGCCTGGCACAGGAGGGGGAAAAGGCCTGGCAGCGAAGTGGTTAAAGTAGCAGGAACAGAAGGGAACCGAAAACCAAATTAAAATAGACATTGAAAATTCGTCATGTTCGAAAAGGTAAACATAAGATATCTCCTATTGAGATGGAAAACTTGTCTTACTATAATATTGAGTCAGTTAACCAGTCTATCGCTACTCTGACAGTCAGGCTGGAAAACATTGAAGCAGGCCTAAGGCAAATTCTTGAAAACCAGTCTGGTCATACCAAAGGGAATTATACATAACATGGGGGTCCCTGGTACATCACTGCAGTCTGGAAATGTGAACCTGAACAATACATCAATAATAATAAAAGGTCTGACTGGTGAAAGGAATTTGAAAAAGAGAAATGGGACTAGGACATAGCTAAAATCTCAATAACTGAGCATGATGCGACATTGGTCAGGGGAAGTAACAAAAGAAAAAAATCTATAGGAAGAACAAAAAAATTATTTGGGTGATAGTTAGGCATGTGACACAACACCGAGAGTACGGGTGATACACAAAGGCCAAAGTTACACAAATTTTAACTCTACCATTGGTGACTACACCATATACGGTACTCCTACCTAATGTTTCAGTTCCTTCTTCAGGAAAAAATGAAAACCTGGTTTTCTTTTAAGGAACAAAAGCCATATGCTACTTAGGAAACAGAACATCATTAACTAATGTAATATAGAAATTAGGCCACCTTGAGTCACAGATCTATAATTTCATCCTTAGGTCCAATCAAGGCTACATAAATGTAGGGCTGCCTGTTCCTTTAAGGGAAGGGGCAGTAACGTGACTAACTGCAGGTGACACACTTTGATCCTGTATATCTCTTTTTATTTTCCTTCAATACCATTATAGCCAAATAGACATGCACTGGTGAAGTGTTGTCTCTTATGTTCACAGCATGAAATATCATTATCTGTGGAATTTAGTAACCAGAACAAGTTCAACCAACTGTTGCGTAGCGATGGGCATCGTCATGACCCTCCCCTCACAACACAGGGGAGCTTGTAATAGTATCAAAAGCAGCAACAAACATGCAAAAAAAACAAATAAAAAATAATAAAAATGCACAAAACGTCAAGCTATCAGATATACTTGCTGTGTATCAAACACAAAAAGCATAGACAAAACAATAGCATGTGTGAATAAGCGGTGACACACAACACCATGTCATGTACTTTATGCACTGTAAACCTGCAGCCCAAAACCCAATATTTGGGCCTGTTTAATTTGTCAGGTTTAAAATCCTTACCCTCCTTTTGACAGTAGATCACCAGGCAATGGAAATCTGCTGTCAAATATAACTTTACTGTTTCTCTTCTAACATACAGGACCAGCAAGAACAATTCATGATAGGAACAAATACACGAAAATAAATTTCCATTACTTAACTGTTACCCTCTTGTCAGTTACTTCGCAACATAAAGCCACCTTAGTTTTTACCTTTCTAAAAGTAAAAATTGTTACACTGACACTCCATATTAATTCGGCACCTACAATTTCCACTGTGAAAAAATAAGTCTTAATTGGTAAATCGTTCTCATTAAGGCATGTAGCCTTCAACATTTTAGAAAAGGGCTGCATCTTATTTTCTGTCTAAGACTTAATGCAACACTTCGTTTTCTGTCAAATAAAAGCAACTAGCAGGCATCATTTTATTTTTTTAGAGCGGAGACACAAATGTATCAGTTCTGCAGAGCATTTAACATGATGTTGGGACTTTCGAAGAAACCCCTTTTTTTTATATTTTCCCTTTGGAATTAAGTTCTTTAATTGTATTGATGTTCTTCTGGAGAAACCAGAAATCCCACTTTTAGAGGCTTGTAGGGTCATTCTGCATTTCACAGAGACAAGGCCCTAATTTAAAAGGTCACAAGTGTCAACATGACAGCCTCCTCCATTGTTTATGGGAAAACTAAAGATAGCATCTCAGCAGCGTGACTTGAGCCAGCCTCTGTAGCTCTCCTAGCTTCTGCCACTCTGAATCTGTCAAAGACAGTAGGCCTTCCTGTTTTCTTTCTAACCTGCAATAATTCACTCTACTTTTAAAAAGTTTTTTTTCCTTTTTAGGCGCTAAAAAAATGTATCTCTATTTCCAGATTATTAAACTACATTTACTGTGAATAATTCACAAACCTTAATAACACACATACTAGTTGTTAGAATAAATGCTTGTTGCAATCCCATGCAATGGTACATATTTCATCAACCTCGAATGAATGAACGTCTCAGTAGGCCCAGCTGAAGTTAGAACCTTCAACCTCGATATTAAAACAAGCCTTTGTACTGGCACATTGACTCATTGAATCATAAGAAGGCACAACCTGCAAATATATATCAACCTAAATGTATGCATTTACTGAAGCCTGAGACACTTTAAAAAGTACTCTGAATGAAAGAAAATGCAGTTTAAACAGTGCTTTTTCCCAAAATCGACTTTGATATTTTAGGCATTAAAAATCAATATCCTACAATTTTCTTGCATAATATGCATTACCAGAATGTCTATTACACAATCCATGAGTCAGCCATTGAAAATATTAACTTATACTTTATAGAAATGAGCTTGTTTGCTCCTGCGCCAAGGGAAAATTGCACATACAAATGTCATTTTAGCGGTGCAACATAACTTAAATTAAATTTTATTGCTGGGAGGTCATAGTATAGGTATTAAGCTTTATAAGTATTAAAAAACGATTTTGAAAGGCACTTATTTTTTAAATAATTTTTCCATAATTAATAATTTTCTTTAAAAAAAAAAAAAAAAATTATTCTTTTTTTTGGTGATAATTCCACATATAAAAGCAAGCTGCATCCCTTGCCTATTATTTGGGATACATTAACTCACAAGCCTAAGCGCATAAGCCTAACTTGAAATGCGTCACATTTTTGCGCCACTTTCATTTAAAAGGAAGGTTATGCAAAATTCCACCCGTGTTTAACTGGGAAAGTGCTGGCTGAATTGAACATTCCTATCAAATATACTGCAGCTGAAAAGTTTGCCTGTGAACATCTAATACAATGCATCTAAGAAAAATGCTGTAAATTTATTTATTTTTTTGCAAAAATAGATCATTTCTTTTTTTTTTTTTTGGGGCCCTATTTATATCTATTGAATGTGTTTTCTAATTTATTAAGCATTTAACGGCAGTTTTGTATATGTGCACAATTGTTCATTCTATAAATTAAAGAGCAAAATATAGCTATGTTAGCACATCACATAGTTAATTTCTGGATTTTTTCTAAGTTTCTACTTAATATTAATTAACCAACATTTTACTTAACAAACTGAAAATATCAAGAAGACCCACAAACACACATTGAGCTCATTTCAGATATAAACAGAAAACACTCAGGACACACAATACAGCGCGCTTTAGCCATTTTTCATAAATAGCGCCGTCGCAATTTACTTACAGAACCGTTTGCAGATCCTAGTTGTAAGTCATATTTACAAGAGAAAAGAAAACTTTTCTCAATAGTGTTCCAAAAAACTGCAAAAACAGCCTTACAGACATTTATTTCCAAGAATAGCGGACCCATACTTTATTAAACGTGATGGGGCCCACTCCGTGCTTCACATATAGTTCATAGGTTGGAGTTCCAATCGGAGGAACCGGACATGAGTCCTCCAACAGGGAGTCCCTTTTACAACCAAGACAAAACAAATTTCCAAGTCTGCTAAGACCAGGCATCTTCACTCACTAGTCTAGCTTCAAACTTCAAAGGATTATCGTTTACGATAGTCTCGTGAATACACGAGTCCTTCGGCTTTGGTACTTGCAAGTTCCAAATCAAAGTGATCCCGAAGGGATACCAAACCAAATGTCCAACTAAGGACCAAACCAAGTGTCCAACTAAGGACTGGGAGACGCTCCACTTATACTTAACTGAAAGTATCGATGACGTCACCAGAAGACTCGTCTTATCGTTTCGCTCTTCCAAACATCAAGGGTCCAAATCAGGGCGATAGCCAGGGCAGCAGTCCTTCGTAGCCGTCGGGAAGCGGGGAACCTCGCAGCAAAGACTTTCGGACCACGTCGACATGCAGGGGTCGATGAAGTGGCGGCTTTCCTCCAGAATTTTCACACGAAGCTCCCCACGGACCTCAGGCTTGGACCGGTACCGCTGGTATCGCCCCACATTGGGCGCCAACTGAGGTACTGGGTTTTTCAGAACCGGTACTGATCCGGTAACCCAGTGGTGCCAGGGTACACCCAAAGACCTCGGGTACTTTCCTGATTCAGACCACAGAAACTCAGAGTCTTCTAGGTGAAGTCAAAGATGGAATTTATTGGCTGCAACCAAGTGACAAGCGTCCTAGAAGTACAACAGCACAGTTTGTATGTTCTCAGGAGACTGTGTTTCAATGCAAAGTCAGGTTTCCTTATATACAGTTTTTTAAGCTTCAGGCAAACATTCTTGACATTTTGGTTGGTCATTCACATGTTTTCACTACAAAGGAAAAAACAGTGTCATGATGAAACCTCATATTTCATGTCATTCAACCCATAATAAATTACCCGGCAAGGCCTAGTATTTTACATCAGATAAGTGTGGACCCCCAATAAAAACGGGCACCTCCCCCTCGTAAAGTAAGAAGAAGAAAAGAGCAGGTGCAGGTGTGAGCAAGATTAGGCAGGGTGTGTGAGCGATAATAAGTGTTTTATGGCATGGTGTGCCTTGATGCTATCTGATTCGGCCACTGGGAGAGGGACTGACCAAACAGGTTTGGCCTGAGGCAATGGTTCCAGCTTGCCCAGGTCAGAGAAAAGTCAATCAAGGTGTACGTGTCCTTGGAATCAAATCTGACTGTATTATAAGCCTATGTGAGGGCAACTTTTAAAAATGGCTGCCGTGTATAAAATGGGAGCCACGAGTGCAGGACGAAAATGGCGATTTCGAGGTGAAAACGCTGCTGGAATTGAGCGAAAATGCTCATGCTTAATGTACTAGTCATTATCGGTCTTTTGATACTAAAATCATACTGCTGTGGCAAAGTAAATTACATGGGTTCAGAATTTTTAGAACCACATTCTGGAGGGGGCTTGGTGCCCAGAGTGCTTCATCCTGCCAAGGAATGGGGTAGTGGACGCTTTTCTCCACTGGTTCTGGAGGAGGCTTGGTGCCCAGAGTGCATCACTCACCCCGTGACGGACTCAGTTGCATCAGTGCCCTTGCCGCTCATAAGCCAGCGGTGCATGAGACGGCGGTGCCCTGTTCAGCGGTGCCCTGTGCAGCGGTACTTGAGATGGCGGTGCCCTGTTGAGCGTTGCTTGAGGCGGCGGTGCCCTGTTCAGCGGTGCTTGAGACGGCGGTGCCCTGTTCAGTGGTGCTTGAGACGGCGGTGCCCTGTGCAGCGGTGCTTGAGACGGCGGTGCCCTGTGCAGCGGTGCCTGAGACGGCGGTGCCCTGTTCAGCGGTGCTTGAGATGGCGGTGCCCTGTTCAGCGGTGCTTGAGAAGGCGGTGCCCTGTTCAGCGGTGCTTGAGACGGCGGTCTCCATTGCAGGGTCTCAGCTGCTGGCGGTCCTTCATGGCCCAGCGGGGCTTTTGCTGGTGGTCCTTCATGTCCCAGCGGGGCTCTTGCTGGCAATCATTCATGGCCCAGCGGGGCTAGTGCTGGTGATATTTCAAGGCCCAGTGGGGCTAGTGCTGGCGGGGGCCTCCTGGGCAGGTGGGCTGGTGCTGGCGGTGGCCTCCTGGGCAGCTAGGCTGGTGCTGGCGGTGGCCTCCTGGGCAGGTGGGCTAGTGCTGGCGGTGGCCTCCTGGGCAGGTGGGCTGGTGCTGGCGGTGGCCTCCTGTGCAGCTGGCCTGGTGCTGGCGGTGGCCTCCTGGGCAGCTGGGCTAGTGCTGGCGGTCCTGTCCTGGGCAGCTGCGATTGTGCTGGAGGTGGGCTCCTGGGCATCGGGGATGATGGCGGTCTTCTCCGCCGTGCTGCTCTTCCCAGACTTGCCGGGTTTCTTGTGGCCCTTCCCCACCTTGGAAGGTGTCACAGCTGACTCCACACTCCCACCAGGACCCCTGGGAGCGGCTTTGGTGGCTGGAGTCTTCCCCCTCTCCCGCCGGGCACTGGCCAACTTCTGATGCTTCGCAGGTGGGGGACTGTCTGTGCTGTGGCTTCATGCCACACTGGCTGCCCTGGTGGCCGGTGCACTCCAGATTCCGGTGACTACAGGCACCACTGGTCCCGGAGATGTTGTGCCTGAGGTGCTAGTTCGGGACCTATGAGACTGACGGGGTGGGGAGGTGTGGGAAAGAGGTCAAGGTTGGACAGGAAAAGTTTTTTGGACACACTGGGACGGGTAGCTGGAGGGGGTTTGGGAGTGGAGGAAGAGGTAGTGGTAGTGGTTGTAGGAGGTGTACGTTTGGTGACTTTGGGTGAAGGTGCATGCGCTGGAGGCTGTCGTGAGGTGGATGGCTGTTGAGTGGGTGTGTGCCTGCGTTTGTGTATCTTGGGAGGGGGCATCACAGACACACTGGGAGAGGACACAGGAGACGTGTGAATGGTAGTGGGGGTGGTGACTGCACGTGAGCGGGGTGTGGTGGTGGGTGTGCTGGAGAGGGACGTAGTGGCTGTAGAGGTAGTGCATGCAGGTGTAGACGAGACTGGGAGGGAGGAGGGAGACGACAAGGAGGGGGACACAGTGGAGGCAGTGGATGTTGTTGTGTCTGCATGTGTGTGATGCTTGCGTGAGTGCCTGTGGGATGTGTGGTGCTTATGTTTGCCTGAGCTTCCCTTGTGTGTTGACGTGTGTGCATGTTGGTCTGTAGGTGTGTTTGGGATAGGCTGAGGTACAGGGGATTGGGTATGGTTGGAGGAAGTTGGAGGGGCGAGGCTAGAGACGGGGACAATGGCTGCCATCAGTGCTGAGGCCAGAGTCTGAAAAGCTCGCTGAATGGCCGCCTGACCAGAATGAATGCCCTCGAGGAATGCATTGGTTTGTTGCAACTTCCGCTCTACACCCTGACTGGCATTCAAAATGATAGACTGCCCAACAGTGAGAGACCTGAGGAGGTCAATGGCCTCCTCACTAAGGGCAGCAGGGGTGACTGCGGCAGGGCCTGAGGTGCCTGGGGCAAAGGTGATGCCCACCCTCCTGGGTGAGCGGGCACGGGCAAAGGCTGAGGGGCTGCTGGGAGGGCGGTGCTGGTAGGGGGGTGGCGGCTGTACCTGTAGATGCGGGGGCACAGATGTTGCCACCACCACAAGGGAGCTCCCATCAGAGGACGAGTCCGAGTCGCTGGTGTCAGCTCCTGTCCCCGCCGCGGAGCTCCCCTCGCCCTCCGTCCCACTGGTGAACTCTGAGTCCGTAGTCTCGCCCTCCACGGCCATGTGGGATGCAGCTCCCTCGTGATCCGGTGCCACTGCTCCTCCGCCTGATGATGCTAATGCACACAAGAACAGGGAGACCACAAAAAGGGGGGGAAAGACAGAAAGACATGTTGAGTGCATGCATTACCACTACCGTTGGCGGACACAACAGACACAGAAGCCCCCTGCACTACGCCGCGCTCTTGGACTCCACTGTGCAATTCCTGGGAAATGGCCTACAAGGCTGTGGACGACATCTGCACACATAGATGACACAGGGCCATGACTAGGTGTACTTGGCACTCTACAGAGGTGGGGTGGGGTGCCACATGGCCTGCCTTACGGAGGAGCCTTGCCTACGGAACTAACCCTGGCCTTGGGAAACCCACAGCCCACCTCCCCCACCCAGACACCTCCACTGCGCGCAAAGTCACCAGAATGAGAGTAAACTCACCCCCTTGTGGGTGCTGTGATGCCCTCAAGCGCCCATCCAACTCTGGGTAGGCCACTGCCAGGATCCTGAACATCCGTGGGAGGTGGTGCGACGGGCACCCCCTTCCACGTTGGGAGGCCATCCCCAGCTGAGCCTCCGCCATCTTCTTGCTCCAGCGGCGAATGTCCTCCCATCTTTTCTGGCAGTGGGTGCTCCGTCTGTGGTAGACCCCCAGGGTCCGGACGTCCTTGGCGATGGCACACCAAATATCTTTTATCTGGTTGGCACTGACCTACATGAAATGTACAGGGGAAAAAAAGAAGTTATTACCAGCTGCACGGTCACAAGTGATTGGCCCCCATCCCTACCTTTGCCATGTGGCACACGCATTCACCATCTTTCGTGCATGCAGCACTCTCCCCGCTTCCTTCTTACATCTAGCTCTCTCCACACAGGCATAGCCCATACAACATGCTCCCTGTGTACTTACCTGTTTGTCTGGAGTAACGTGTACTGGGGGAGGACCCCATCCACGAGCTTCTCCAACTCCTCCCATGTGAAGGCAGGGGCCCTTTCCCCAGACACTCGAGCCATTATCTCTTCCAGACCGAGGTCACAGCAGCACTTGCAGTGTAGGTCCTCTCGTGTCGAAGATCAAGTATCGAGTGATTGAACAGATAGAAAATGACAGTCACGTCCGCGCCGGTGCGTACCGTCACCGCCGGTGTACATCGTCATTGGCTCCTGGGACCCATAGGGTACAATGTTAACCAATGCAGCATTGCGCCGTGGTCTTCGACCGCCTACCGCGACGGTGTAGAACGCCAGCGCAGTTACCTCACATCCCATTGTCCCACTTTACAGGTCAGGCAGCCGCCATTTCAGGGGCCCACTTTGCTTCATTTCCAACTGCATCACACATACCTAGGCCTAAACTCAACACACATACAGGCCACCTTTTGTGTATGATTTGTTCTGGGTAAACTGTGGGTACATACCTCTGAGTTGTTTGACTCTGTGCTCGCTGTTGTCCTTCATAGGCACCGTCCGCTGGGACATATGAGGAGATGGCGGCATCCTCCAGTGTACCGACCGTTGGTGGACCTGTTGACAATGGAGGAGCGACATGTGATTATAACATGCAGGCTTGACCGTGCCACAATCCAGGAACTGTGTACCCAGTTGGAGCCAGACCTGTTGTCAGCAATCCGCCATCCCACAGGAATCCCCCCTCAAGTGCAGGTGCTGTCAGTGCTCCACTTCCTTGCAAGTGGGTCATTTCAAACAACAGTGGCCATAGCATCAGGGATGTCCCAGCCTATGTTTTCCAACGTATTGTCCAGAGTGTTGTCTGCCCTTCTGAAACACATGCGTAGCTACGTCGATTTCCCTCAGGTGGAGGATTTGCCTACAGTGAAAGCTGATTTCTATGCCCTGGGACACATTCCCAACATCATAGGTGCCACTGATGGGACCCATGTGGCTTTGGTTCCCCCCCTCACAGGAGTGAACAGGTGTACAGAAACCGGAAGAGTTATCATTCTATGAATGTACAGATGGTATGTTTGGCAGACCAGTACATCTCCCATGTGAAAGCCAAGTTCCCTGGTTCAGTGCATGACGCCTACATCCTGCGGAATAGCAGCATCCCTTATATGATGGGTCAACTCCAGAGGCACCGTCTGTGGCTATTAGGTGAGCACCTGGAGGCAAGTCAGTGGGAATGGTTGTCTGGGTCTGGGGATATCCCTCCAGGTTAGTGCGAGTCTAACAGTTGTCCCTCACCATTTGCAGGTGACTCTGGTTACCCCAACCTGTCATGGCTACTGACCCCAGTGAGGAATCCCAGGACAAGGGCAGAGGAACGCTACAATGAGGCCCATGGGCGAACTAGGAGGGTGATCGAGCGGACCTTCGGCCTCCTGAAGGCCAGGTTCAGGTGCCTCCATATGACAGGTGGATCCCTATTCTACTCACCAAAGAAGGTGTGCCAGATCATCGTGGCCTGCTGTAGGCTTCACAACTTGGCTTTGCGACGATAGGTGCCTTTTCTGCAGGAGGATGATCCAGATGGCGGTGTTGTTGCAGCTGTGGAGCCTGTGGACAGTGAAGACGAGGAAGCAGAGGAAGAAGAGGAAGAAGACATGAACAACAGGGACTCAGTGATCCAGCAATATTTCCAGTGAGACACAGGTAAGAGTACAGACCTGCCTACTACATGCACTTTAACACTACTACTTCTCTACTGTCTGTCGTTTTCACCCAGTGTATGGTCACTGAGTTGTCACTTTCCCTTACGATTTCACAGATGTGGGTCCCACTGTGTGACATCTGCTTAGATTCCTCATGGACTAGAGCTGTGTGAAATAGGTATGTTGACATTATAATTGAAAGAGCATTTTGTCACTGCAATTGATAATACACTATTTCGAAATCACAGACAGACTCCAGATTGTTTTGTGCTTTAGGTGTGTTTATTTTAGTGCTCAATATTGGAGGGGGTATTGAAATGGTGAAGGGTGACGGCGGAGGAATGTCCATGGCAGAGTCCAGTCTATAAGTCTCACAGGTGCATTGTCCAAATGGCATAGGAAGTGGAGCTGGGGCAGTTTAACTATGGAAAAGGTGACAAAGTGGGACAGTAGGATTACAATCAGGGTGGTCTCATTTCTTGGCGGGAGTCTTGGCATCGTGCTCTGTCTTTGTCCTGGATCTCAGGGACCGTTTGCGGGATGGTTCTCCCTCTGCAGGGGGTGGGGTGCTGGTGTGGTGGTCCTGTGGCAGGGCATCCTGTCCACTAGCGCCGGCGGAGGTAGGAGGTAGTGGGCAGTTCATCGTCAATGCTCGTGTCAGGGGCCTCTTGTAGTGCCACAGTGTCCCTCCTGGTGTTTAGTACTTCCTTCAACACGCCTACGATGGTGCCCAGGGTGGAGCTGATGGTTCTGAGTTCCTCCCTGAAGCCCAAATTCTGTACCTCCTGCAGGCACTGGGTCTCCTGAAACTTGGCCAGTACCGTTGCCATCGTCTCCTGGGAGTGGTGGTAGGCTCCCATGATGGAGGAGAGGGCCTCGTGGAGAGTGGGTTCCCTTGGCCTGTCCGCCCCCTTTCGCACAGCAGCCCTCCCAGTTCCCCTGTGTTCCTGGGCCTCTGTCCCCTGAACCGTGTTCCCACTACTACTGCCCCCAGGTCCCTGTTGTTGTTAGGGTGGTGGGTTATCCTGGGTTCCCTGTAGTAGTGGACACACAGCTGATTGACGTGTCCTGGGGACCGAGGTATGGGCCCGCTGGGTGGGTGCTGTGCTTGTGTTTCCAGAGGGGGGAAGGTCTGTGGTGGCCTGTGCCAGTGTGAGGGGAACCGACTGTCCCGAGGTCCCCGATGGGCCGGGCTGGTCATCTAGATCCAGTTGGACAGAGGTGCTGTCATCACTGTGGCCCTCTTCTGTTGGTGGTGTGGACATGTGTGGACCCGCCTGTCCGGTGACATTGGGTAGGGGTCCTGCAGGGGTATAAAAGGATGGTTATTACATCTGTGTGTGTCATGGTGTGCAATGGGTGGGTGACCGTGTACCCCAGTGCTTGCATTCCTGTGTGGGACCTTGTGTGATGATGGTTTAGGGGGTTGTATGGGTATGTACAGTGGGCATGCTTTAGTGGTGGGTATCCATGCTTTGTTGTTGCATGCAGGGCTTGGTGTTGGGATGGGTGGTTAGTGATGTTGGGACATATGTGAGTAGTTGGGGTGCTGGGGGTGAGGGTGGGGGTATGTGCTGGCATGCAGGTAGGGTGGGGGATGTAATAATTAAGATTTGTCTTACAGAGTCCATTTCTCCAGCTACTCCTGCGAGGCCATCAGGATGCAGAATCGCCAAGACCTTCTCCTCCCATGTTGTTAGTTGTGGGGGAGGAGGTGGGGGTCCCCCACCAGTCCGCTGAACCGCCTGGTGGTGTCTTGAGACCACGTAACGCACCTTCCCCCGATCGTCATTCCACCTCTTCCTGATGTCCTCCCGATTTCTTGGATGCTGTCCCACTGTGTTGACCCTGACCCCTATTCTTCGCCATAGCTCCATCTTTCTTGCAATTGAGGTGTGCTGCACCTGTGCTCCGAATAGCTGTGGCTCTACCTAGACGATTTCCTCCACCATGACCCTGAGCTCCTCCTCCGAGAACCTGGGGTGTCTTTGCCGTGCCATTGGGTGGTGTAGGTGATGTGTGTGGTGATAAGTGTGCTGATATGTAGTGGGGTGTTGTGTGAGGTGCGTGGAAGTTCTGTGGGTGATGGTGTTGTGTGCCTGTAAATGCTGTTGTTCTTGCTGGTGGTGTCTCTCTCTTCTTTCGGAATTTGTGGTCTTGGGGGTTTGTGGGTGATGTGGGTGTGTGTTTTATGTTGTGATGGGTGTGTGGGAGTGGTGTGTGTATGTGTATCAGGTGTGTGTATTTCGAATTGTCCAATGTGGTAGTGTTTTGTAAGAGTGTGTGTATTTTGAGTGTGGCGGTGTGTACCGCCAATGGAATACCGCAGTTGAAAGACCGCCGCATGGATTCGTGTGTCGTGATAGTGTGGGCGTATTTCTGTTGCCGTGACGGTGGAGGTTTTGTTTTCGCCAGTTTATCACTGACCTTTGGTGTGGCGGACTTTGTGGGTGTCTGAATTTTGGCGGATTCCGAAATGTGGGTCATAATAACTGTGGCGGAATTCCGCGCCCGCGGCGGTGTGTTGGCGGTCTTCTGCATGGCAGTAAGCAGCTTTTATCGCCAATGTTGTAATGAGGGCCTAAGTTCTTTTAAACAGCAAGTTAATTATCTAAGGCAGGCAGTAAAGCGCCACAGGCTCTAAGTATTGAGCGCTAAAGTAAGCATCAGCATCATTGCATGGAGCATAGGAAATAACTCAAAATAATAAAGTACCATGACATCAGTAGACATGCTGGCAAGTGCCAAAGTGACATAGAGTCAAAGTTTCTGGTTGTCATAGAGTGACATCGGAATTGTGACTGACTGTCCCTCGAACTCCAAATGTAGAGCCATTAAATTCAATCTATTGCACGCTGTCATTGGTCAGTGGCGTCTTGCGATGAAAATTGTCCAAATAAAGATTTACTACATATAAGAAAAATATGTTAGACTGACATCCGTAAATCAATGATCGGTTCTTCTCCGTTTGCATACATCCAGTTGATACAATAAGAATCAACTTGTTGATTCTTCCGTTTATCATCAGAGAGTTCATTGTTCTTCTCCATTCCCAAATACGCTACAAATCAACAGTTACAGTGATGTAGAAACATTCTAGGGCTATACAACATTTACTTGAAAGAAATACATTTAATTAATACTAACCCTAAAGAAGTTTGAGATTTAAACAAAATAGTTTGTTATACAGCAGACATGAGATCGTTCTACCAACATTACAACTTTCTAACACTTTGGCAGACATTCAATTTTAGCTGTGGCCTTGCTTACTTGAGGCCCTTTAGTTTGCACAAGTAATGTTCATATTATTCAGCCGTTAATAAAACAGAGCAATGCATCTAAAAAAAAAAGGAAATCCCAATACAATATTAGTACATAATTTGAGAAAGACCATATATGATGATCGTGGCCAATCAAATAAGCACTTTATGTATCACATGTTAATTTCAACATTAGTACATCTTATATGTTAAATCAAATTCAGTATACATGTAACAATTATTAATGTTAATTTCAGCGCTCACAATCCCTCCTCTGATGACTATAAATGTCCTCACACCTATATTTCAAATACATGTATTTATTTTGCTACAAAATTTTCTTAAATGTTTGTCTCCAACACATTTTTATTTATTCTTTTTCCCCTTGAAGTGTCCTTAAATAATGTTCCCATTCTAATTTCCAGCCTCCACTGATTCCTTTTCAAAACTAGTCTTTCTAATCACATTATACAATTTACACATTCCCTATTTTCCAATAAGATAAATCACAATAATCAAAATCCTTTGTATTATCTTTATTAAAATCCCTTTTCCCAGATTGCCAAGCCAATACCCCACAGAAGCAAATCCTTTGCCAGCTTTTTCCCAAACAGTGAGTTCAGTTAGTTCTTTCAAGCCCGTCTTATTTCTGGTTATATTGTTAATAAAGTTTCTAATTGCTTTATTGTTGTCCGGTATATATGAACAACAATGTTGCGGACTAAGCAATTTACAAACTCCGCCCTCCTTCGCTAAGAGGATGTCTAACGCAAGGCAGTTCTGAAGAGTCATGGCTCCCACCGCAGCCAATTTAATGTCCATGAGGACAGCGGCTCCTGAAAAACCTGTCAGCATGTTATCTGCAACAGTAGACAACTGTTGAATTTTAATACAATTTAGAACAACTCCCACTGAAGGAATTATTGCTTCAAATATGTCTCCAACAGTGCCAGAAACTGATTCTCGCTTTTGTCTCTTGTGTTGAAATTCAGTCATTTTAGGTAATTTACTCAAGTCTTCAAGATGGTACATATTCGGGAAGACTATCCCCAAATAACATGTGCCATACCATCCTGTAGGAAGATGGTAATATGCATTTTTCCCACAGATGTAATAAATTCCAGGCACTGCCGGGTCATGACCATTCAATATAAAAGTCCACTTATACTCAAACAAAAACACATGTCTACATTTACTCGTTCCCATAAATATTTTATCAACCCTGGTTTGTGGCCTATATATACAAAGCTTTCCTATGTGTTGTGCATCTTAAGTTAGTTTCCCTTGTTTAGTAATGTCAGTGAATGCATAGTCATTGCCTGGTCTGCGTGAAACTAATTCCCTATCTCCCTTAGCCTCAATTGCCCTTCTTCTTTTTTCTGTGTATTCTAAAAAACTCTTTTCTAGAGGTGAAAGTAAACAGGTTAGGTTATTTTTCTGAGCATAAACGATCCCAAATATTAATGTAGGCTCAAAGAAATCTCTCGTTATTACTATATTATTATCCTTAGCTACTTTATTAAGATCCCTAATTATAGGAACAAAAGAAAACTCTACATCAACATTAGAGTAGAAATACTGGATATACTCGTGGTTATAGAATCTTGTTAGTGAAAGACTACATCTTATGCCATATGTTAGTGGCAAACTATGATAGGCTACTCCCTCCTCAACAGAGGCTGGAATCTGTGTTCAAACATAACACTCTCTATGCAGATATTTTTCCATCTAACCTAAACCTATCTAGTTCTGAAAGCGTAGTAGTTGTGTCTATAGCTGTGGTATGGTTGGCCTCATTTTTATCGAGAACAATTACACACACAATCAATATCAGGCATATTATCATACATACAATCGCCAAACCAATGCCCATGTTTTTACACCACCTATTCTTTCTACTTTTGTGGTTAATGTTGCTCATGTTCGGTATAGAATCAGAAAGTAAAGCAAATAAATGTATAGCTATACAGCAAAAAAAATCAAAACAATCTTCTTCAGCATTTATTCACAGCTTTCAGTCTTATTTTCTGGATCTTGTTTTGTAAAGATCAGTAAAGTTGTCAAAACTCAGTTTAGCAGCTTATCAAAATCAGGTTATCAAAGTATTTTCCAGTAAACATTTTCCAACAGTCTCTTTCTTTGCACTTTCTTAATTTGTATTTTTTTTTCAACAGTTCAGTTAATCAGTTTTCCTCATGTGCCAAAATATTGACCTGGTAAACTGCTCTGCATTGGTACCTGCCATAAGTGATGACTAGTCTGTACTGAGCTCTGTCTCATGTTAGAATTAACCTGTACGGAACTCTCAGTCATGTTAAGATTAGTCTGTATTGAACTCTGTGACTTGTTAACCAGTGTCAGTGCAGTAGGATTCACACTAGTGCTGGACCGTTCTCTTGTGACACATATGGTGGTGGTCGATTTCTCTATAACTGTAAAATAAGCTCATCATCATCCGACTCTTCATCAGGAGTCAAAGACTTCCTGGTCTCCTTTAATTTCTGTTCTCCATCCTCAGATAGGCTTCTGTTTGATTTTCTAGAAGCTTTCTTTGCCTTCTTCTCACTGTCCTCTGAAATAACAGGAAACATTCTAATACCGTGTAAGGTATCTAATCTCCACTGTCTCTGCTCATTATCCCACCTAGCTTCTGCTAATGTCTTCTCTGCTCTTCTCATTTTTCTCTCAAGTTTCAACGACTGTTGTTGTCTGGCTACTAGCTCCCAGATGCTAATGCTTCAAACTGAGCTGGTCTTGCAGAGGTTTTAAACCATATATTACTTGTGTCAAATTTTCTAAAATTCTCAAGTTAAAGGTTCAATTTTCAGGAAACGCAAGACTCTCTTCCTTTTCTGTGATTTTGCACCAATGTTTTAACCAAAGGCATGCTCCGGTACCTTTCCCCTCAATTACGATTTATGTCAGAGCACCTTCTGGAGGGCAAACTTCTCCTGTTCTAGCTGGAATATACTCATCTCCCCTAAGTGCACTTTTGAAAGTTTTGAAAAACTTAATTTTCACAAACTAATTTCAAAACCAATAATCAGGAAATTACTTTAAATTCCATAATCCTCTTTGTCTACATTCTCAACCAAATGCACTTCACGGTTGTCCACAAAACCGTGCACGACCCTTCTTCCTAACCAACCTATGCCAGAGAGGCTCCAAATATGTCACACCCACTCAAAGCAGCTGACAAAGTCTTGCGACTAGTCCTCCTAAACTCAGATTCACACCAAACTAATGCAAAATTATTGCAAGCACCTTTTTTTACTATCAATCTGATCAATGGGTCTGTCCTAGTGCACATAGAACTCATCAAATCTCAGTCAGAAGGACCTTACACTCAACCCAACACACAAACTCGACTTGCCAACCACGCCCGATTGGCCTACTAAACAGACAAATTCCAACAAAAACCAAGTGTCTCAGTTCGCTTTGAATATACTCCGGAGTGTTAGAGATCACAGGGCCCGTATACCAACAACCATGCAGACATTTTTTTAGCACAAAGCGCCACACACGTGAAGTTCGCCGACTTCCCTACTCTCACACTTCGGAGTACGCAAACCCCTTCTACAACATCATTTGGAGTACACAAATTCCCTAAAGTCTCACAAACAACTCAATTCACCTGCAAATTAGCTAAAGCTGTGCAAGTGCTTAGAGATGCCACATTTATGCCTAGCACGAGCTAGTGGGTGGGAATAACTTCTGGACATCTGTTTGGTTATAGTAACTTATAAGCAGACGCGCCCTCAAGGCTGATTAACCTTTTGACTTGTTTAAGATGATCATACCTTAAGTAGCACATAAAAGTCATCAATATTAAACAATATATATCATTAGAGAGCCAGTAAAGAATGCACCATGACCAATTTGGCCACGAATAACCACACCTTTGATTATCAATTAAACTGTTTATTTCCCTACATTAACAATGCTAAGGTCACGAAAGTTAGTCTCAAAACCAAATGGTACATGTAAAGGAATAACACAGGCTGTCCAAATCGCCTAAAGAATCTCAATTTAAACAAAGCTATAATCACAATGATTTCAATTGAGATCACACAGTAATAACAATGATATCTGAGAAAGAGAAATGGCATACATTTGTTCAGCAACAGAATAGCATCAAGTCATAGATGAGAAAGGTAACACCTCACTAAATACAGATTAGAATCAGCATGTTGGGCTTCATGCAAACGTTTTAGTAACACAAATTTAGAAAACATCTAGCTATGGCGCTATCAAAAACAGCAGTTGGTACCTGAAAAACAGAAGACAAACAATAATGCACAGTTTGTTCATATTATCCTCAAAGATCAGTAATACAGCTTAAGCTTCTTCAGGAGGACATCAGCATTTGCATCAGGACAGAGGATTTGGGAAAGGAGAGTACGGTTCTGAATTTGGACTCTAAGTTCTCTTAACCATTAAGTTAATTATCTAAGGCAGGCAGAAAAGTGCTACAGGCTCTAAGCATTGAGCGCTAAAGTAAGCATCAGCATCATTGCATGGAGCATTGGAAATAACTCAAAATAATAAAGTACCAGAACATCAGTAGACAGGCTGGCAAGTGTCAAAGTGACAGAGAGTCAAAGTTCCTGGTTGTCATAGAGTGACATCGGAATAGTGGCTGACCCTGACTGACCCCCAAACTCCAAATGTAGAGCCATTAAATTAAATCTATTGCACACTGTCATTGGTTAGTGGCATCTTGCACTGAAAATTGTCCAATTACAGATTTACTACATATCAGAAAAATATGTTTGACAGACATCCATACATTAATGTTTGCTTCTTTTCCATTTGCGTATATCCAGTTTATACCAAAAGAATCAACTTGTGGATCCTTCGGTTCATCATCAGAGAGTTAATTGTTCTTCTCCATTCCCAAATATACTATGAATCAACAGTTACAGTGATGTAGAAACATTTTAGGGTTATACAACAATTCCTCGAAAGAGATGCATTTCCTTAATACAAACCCTAAACACATCTGAGATTTAAACAAAAGAGTTTGTTATATAGCAGACATGAGATCATTCTACTAATGTTACAGCTTTCTAACACTTTGGAAGACATTCAACTTTAGCTGTGGTCTTGCTTACTTGAGGTCCTTTAGTTTTCACAAGTAATGTTTATATTATTCAGCCAGTAATACAATAGAGCAATGCATTTTAAACAAATAGAAAATCCAAATACAATAATGGTACATTATTTGTGAGAGACCATATACAAATATGGTGGCCAATCAAGTAGGCACCTTATGCCTCACACATTAATTTCAACATTAACACATCTCATACATTAAATCAAATGCAGGAATCCATGTAAAAAAATATTAATGTTAATTTCAGGGCTCACACATGCCATAGCCAATAGGTTAAAAGTTGCCATGACTACTCCTACCCACTGTGGGCATTTTCAAGATAGTCGAAGAATTTGGCCACAATAAACTTGGGATCTCAGGGCTGAGTTATGTGTGGGAAGGATACTATGACAATCCTCGTGCCCTCCCACACTTTACACTAAAATCCAGTTTGGGACCAAAATTAAACCCAGAGAGAGAAGTGGAACACTGTATACACAATCATTATTTTGACATCCTGTTTCCCTCCCTTTCCCTTTCCAGAGGTAGAAGACTGGTAGAACAGAAGTATGGTTTTCAGTAAAGAGGGAGTGGATACATAAGAATTGTTTTCACATCCTGTTTGCATTCATTTCCAGTGCACCTGTAGTGTTATATGTATATCCAGCAGACCTGTCAAGTAGGATTTGATATTCAAGCATGATTTGACACTGTAATGTCAAAAATGATGTTCATAGACCCCTCCCTGGAATTCTGAGAGGTTCAGAGGAGTTATCTCTGCGCAGTCAGGTCAGCTTATTCTTTGTTTTTGGGAGGCATTTCACACCTTCTTTACACCCATTCAAAAACTGATTACTGCTGGCAGTAGTTGAAGAGCAAATACAAATGTAGTCTGCCTCCAAGAACTTCAGGCAGGGAAAAGGTGACTTTCTAAAAGTTACTGTTCCCTAACTTTCATCCATAATATTCATTAAAAATCCAACTTTACCATCTGATTTGATTTCTCAAACCTATTCATATAGCTACTCCCACTCCTGAGATACAGTATTAGGATATTAATCTGTACTCTGTACTACATTTAAAGGGGGTGTTTGATGTATTTAAAGGGTCTATTTTGAAAGACTGAATTACAGTTTTACACTGCTAGAGTCAGGCTACACTGGTAGGCCTGAAACCATGTTTGCACTACCACTATATTGGACGGCACAATAGGTGCTGAAAAAATAGGTGGTGGTATTTAACATCCAGGCCCTAGGCACACATTGTACCACATGCTAGGACATATAGGCAAGTTAAAATACCACTTAGGAGAAGCTAATTCCACCATGTTAAAAGGAGGAGCACAGGCACTTGACTACTGGTTAGCAGGGATAAAGGGTACAGAGGTTTAAAGCCATCAAAAATATATGTCCCAACATAAAGGCTGGGGGCATGTTCATTAATGTTGCTTTTTTCTTTATTCAAATAATTGCATGTAAAAAAACAAATGTAAACTCATTTTCACGCCCACTTTTACTGTGTACTGTGGATACTGTTAATCCTTGTTCTAATTTTATGAAAGTCACTGGTACGTCATCCTGGAGACAGTTCAAAATGTTCTTATCAGCTGTTCTTCAGCCTTTCAGATGGTTTGTGGCTGTCGTTCTTAGATGAGCCCTGGAGGAAAGCAGCATTAGACATACGTTTTCCCAAGGTGCCTTGGCAAACATCTTTCGTTCTTCTATCATAATCACTGTGAGAGTATGTCTGAGCCAAGGGCTGCCAGCACGTTCAACCTAAAACATGACAGTGCATGTCAGGAAATGACAGAGATAATCTTATATGAATCTTTATCCCAATCCACCCTTATATGGGTTTCTCTAGTGCAGAGACAGTCAAATTTACGTCAGAGTTGGTAGTGAATCCATGCATCTTTAGAGAAGTCGGGGAAGGATGCTTACATGCTGGGGAGGCTGCTTCTTTCCTACTAATATCTGTCAACATTCTGGCAGGGATGCATACCTAGTATTTGGAATTACTTGGTAGGTGGTGTCATTTGCAACAATGTAAAAGTGGAGTGATCTGCTGAAGGCTACTACTCAGAGTACAAAGTTGCTTTATGCTGTGTGCTCATAGAGGTAGGTAGAATGAAGGAGATGCAAGGGCAGGAAGGACAACTAAATCACACGCTTTTACTAATGATCAATTTGTTACTGATTTTCTCAAATAATGTACATATTATACAAACAGTGGAACCCCCATACTAACTATTCGTGCAACAGTGTTTCAATACAGATAACGACAAAAGGAGTAAAGCACCCAACATCTAAATATACTTAGCAGTTTCAGTAAGGAAAATATATTAATTAATGCCTAGGTTTTACTTCTTCCACATCCTCTTAAATGTAATCACAGTTGACTACGTATTTCAGACTAGGAACCCAAATTGAAAACACATCACAACAAGCATTAGCAAAGCTAATGGGTCTTGCTTAGGTGTACATTTTCTTTGCTTTAATGGCAGTGTGTTGTGTCCCAACACATGAACAGAAAACATACATACATTTACCCAAAGGCATGCACAGACACTCCACACCTGCACAACTAATCACCAACCGCTTTAGCACTTGACTGCCCCAGGGTAGAAGGGTGGAGCACTCCAAGGCTCACTCATTGAGATGGTGTGGAGTTAGAACTTCCAGACTTAACAATCCACAAAAAAGGGTAATGACTGAAGGTCCAGTTAGTGTTTAATGTTATGTTATGTTATGTTATGTTATGTTATGTTATGTTATGTTATGTTATGTTATGTTATGGAGCGCACGTTCACCATAAGTTCTCTTGGCACCAAGGTAACAAAAGACAGCAACTGGTAGCCAGGTTAGACGTAAGTGTGTTGGAATACCCAGGTTTTTAAAAGCGTTCTAAAACTTGCATAGTTGGAATATGATCTTATGTCTGGATGAAGAGAGTTCCTGATGTGGGGAACCAATACAGAAAAACTGGCCCCTCCACGACTTTTCCTCTTGCTTCTTGACACTGTAAGTAAATTGTAGTTAGCCAATCTAAAATGGTAATTGGGGCGGTAACACTAGATTCTGGAGGACACAAAAGGAGGACGTTTGCCCTCTGGAACCTTAAAAAGACTGCAGGCTGTTTTGAAGACAGTCCTCTGAGCTAATGGAAGCCAGTATAGCCTTTTCCTCAAAGGTTTAGTGTGGTAGTTTTGTGGCTGACAAAAGAACAGCCTTGCACCTGATTTTGAACCAATTGCAGCCTATTTTTTTTTGTCAGTAGGGAGTCCCAAATAAAGCGTGTTGGCATAATCAGTCTGAGAAATCACAAGAGCAGTAAGGATTTGGATGACAGCTTCCTCCGCGAAGTATCTCCTGATTTTCCTTATTCTCTGAAGGTGGAAGAAGCAAGATGACGACACAGCTCCTATATGAGGAATGAAGGATAAGACCTCTTCAATGAGAATACCAAGGCTTTTCACACCTTTCTTAGGCATATGTGGAGGACCCAATTCAGATGGCCAGAAGGAGGGATTTCATTTGATCAGTTTGTTTTTAGTAACCACAACTTCGGTTTTATCTGAGTTTAGCTTCAGCTGGTGAAAACTTGTCCAGTCCCAAATGTAAAACATGGTATTTGGGAAGAATGCCTTGGATTTCATAGTGTTGTCGAGGGTGACAATCAGCTGCACATCATCAGCATAGTTATGTATTTCCACCTTTTGCTCCTGAAGGAAATGTATCAGAGGGCGAATGTAGAGAGTGAACAAATGGGGGGTAAGGAGAAACCCTGTGGTACACTGCAATCTAATGGAACCTTGGGAGAATATGGACAAAGAGAGATTGATTGAGCCTGGTCTTTGAGAAAGGAGGCCAGCCACTCAAGGGCAGTGTCACACACACACACCTGCAGTACTGACACACTCGATCAATAGAGCGTGGATGACCATGTCAAAGGCCGCTGAAAGATCAAGAAGGACCAGTGCCTGAGTGATCCTATTCTCCGCCTCCTTCCTGTGATCATCCATTACAGCAAGGTTGTCTGCCTCCGTTGAATGGGCAGAACAAAAACCAGCCTGAAAAAACGAACACAGATGTTGAGCTACATCAGTCTCTAATAGTTTAGTTAAGTAGGGAAGAAAAGAGATTAGTCTGTAGTTCTTTAGCTTAGTAGGGTCATCACCAGGGTTTTTTAAAAGAGGGAATACTACACTGCTCCTCAAAGGAGTGAGAAACCTTGCCCTGGGTAAGGGATAGATTAAGGAAAGAGATGGGTATGTCCGGGAAGTATGAGAATATTTTTTTGTGGACATGAGGAGGGCATATATCATTCAGAGAACCTGTTTTGACTGTGGCCATCAGCTCGAAGAGATGTTCCATACTGATGAGTTGGAACGAAGAAAGTGTCAAAGAATTCCTGTCGTCTGGTGGAATGTCAAAAGTCTGTGTACTAGGCAGGGACAGCTCCTCCATTAGGGCAGAGGAACGTCACCTCCCTCCCCGCCAGAAGCAGCAGCTGCAAAACCTTTAAAAGAAAACAATAATAAACATTATTATCATTTTCTTTTAAAGGGGCAAGACCATGGGGTGACGAGCAGTGAGTGGGAGTGCACAGCACTCTCCCTCAGAGCACATGTGTGTTTGGTTGGCCATCTTGGGCCGGCCAAACACAAATGTGCAGTAGGCTCTCTCCAGCCCAGCAAAACAGTGGCCGGGCTGGAAAGAGCCTGCGCAGGCTCCCAGTCTGCCTGGGAGCACTCTGGCTGGGTGCTCCCAGCTAATCCTGATGCAGCTCTAAGCAGCATCAGGATTGGCCGCAGGGCAGGCTGGGAGCCTGTGCCTGCAGCCAGCAAAGAAGCAGATGGAGCGGCGCTGCGCCGCAATGGTGGTACGTGTAATTTTATTTTAGTTTTAATTTAATTTTTATTTACCTCCCCCCGTGCACTGCACCGCACCTTCCGCCGCCTGCAAGCCGCTCCTGGTACTAGGTGGGATCCTGTTTTTTTTTACTTTTTTGTTCTCAACAAAAAAATTATTCAATTAGTCACAGCGAAATTGGGTGGAAACCGCAGGTTGAGATAATCTGTCAGGATTAGCAAATTCCCTGGTGGTCTCAAAGATGACCTTGGTTTTATTTTCAGAGATCATGATTTTATTAAAAAAGGAAAGTAGAATTTGCCTGTAAAATGACTTTTTTGTATGTTTTTAGATGTTGGGCATACACTTCCCTACCTTCAGGTAGATAATTAAGATGCAATTTCCATTTGCCTGCCAGAGTTTAAGCTTTGAAGCTTTCAGCTCAACCGAAAACCCTTTGGAGGCTTCATGATGGCGGGTAGGCTTTGTTTTACGAATGGGAGCATGAATATTATTAGCACCCATGAGACAGTCTTTTAAAGAACAAAAAGAACTTTACAAAAAATCACCCAAAATGCAATACTATACAAAAAAGGATTCAGAAGCAACAAATTACTAACGATGTTGTCATTAACCTTGACAAGAAAAAGATCATGATAAGATTAGGATGTATCACCCTTGTAGTGGGTGACTTTGCCAGGTGCTTTTGTACTACAGTCTCTGGAAGTTTCCGGGGTCAAGCAAGTGAGCTCAGTGAACTATTCCGGTATGGCTGGAATCACTCACAATTGTCTGTTATCAAAAGAGTCAGGCCTCAAATTGCCTCTTCCCCCACAGCATGTTCCCTAGTAGTTCACAGTACCTTTAATGTCTGTAATTCTGACATAGTCATTGTCCGTGCCCATGCTCTCTATTGTGTATTGCGCTTCTTGCAAGATGTGTGCTGCACAGCCCTCCATACTATTGGAGAAGCTATTGTTTAGCGAGCCTGACTGATAAGTGTTCTACGAGGAATATGTTGCCTCGCAGATCACAGGTGGGCAAACGTAGGGTCAGCACCAGTTGGAGAGGCATTGAGGAAATGGATCCAATCCTTCAAGCTTCTTCCTGAGGCCTAGACCCAAACCCACTACCCAGACAACTAGTTGCCCACCCCAGATGAGTTTCTGGTTTTAAGGCACACTCCCTCTGTCCCTCTCTCTTTTGCAGTCACTTGGCTTTGTGATATTGGCTGCAGATAGTGGTCCAACACTTTGTAAGGCATTGTGGCCTCTTGGTCCACTGATTCTTTCTCATAGCGATTTGCAGCACTGGAATAGTGGGGAAACAAAGACTTATGTTTCCAGGTACTCTCTGACCTTGTGGGTATACACTTCAGTCATAATGTCATGGCTTTTCAGGGACTTCTGGATTTTACCCATGCATAGCAGCACAAATCTCACCTTGGCACACAGCAGACATCTTCGGCTTGTCTCATCTCAGTTCTGTCTCAGCCTCTTTCTTTAAGCAGCCTCTTCCTCGAGGATTGACACTATTGTGAACCTATTAAAGAACTGAACCGCCCTCCTTCTCAGTAGAGCCCAGGCAACCCCCCCATGGAAACTTAAAACAAAGTTCCCCAGGTTTCTTGGGCCAAACCAGGCAAGGGGAGTTGGTCGAAGATACTCCAAATATGAAGCTCAAAGAGTTTCTTGATCTAATTGGTGTGGCGACCATGGTTGCAGAAAATAAATCTTGGTACACTGGCTGGAAGTTGTGTGTATGTTGATATATAGATGGAGGAGAAAAGGAAGGAGGCAATCTTTATAATCAAGTTACATACAGACTTTGGCCCATATTTATACTTTTTTAGCGCTGCATTAGCGCCGTTTTTTGACGCAAAAACGGCGCAAATTTACAAAATACAATTGTATTTTGTAAATTTGCGCCGTTTTTGCGTCAAAAAGCGGCGCAAATGCGGCGCTAAAAAAGTATAAATATGTGCCTTTGTGTACTCTAGGTGTTCAGTTCCTTGACTTGTTCTGGCTGTTCTGCACTTTTACTTTTTCCATTCAGACTTGTCACCCATGATCTTTTTCCAGTGTGAAGAGGAAAATGGGGTGGAGCTAGGAGTCTCCTTTCAGGAGAAACTGTCTCCTCTCATAAACACTCAGTACTCTGGCCCACTACCAAGATCAGTGGAATGTCTGAAAGAGTCCCCCAGTTCACTTTGACTGCCTGGGCTCTGGCTCTGTCCTTCCATCTTATGGAAGCCACTTTGACCATGGCCACATGCAACACACACACACCACACACACTTGTTCCACCCACCCAGATAAGTTCCTGCATGCAACATTGATGTTCCACATGAATGAGAAGAGGACCTGGGTGCAGGGGACTGGCAGACAATTTCAAAACACAAATCCACTCTCCCAAGTAGGTGGCAAGTAAGAAGGCCTGTGTAACTATAATTGATTTGCTGCCATCACTGTCCACCCTCATGCAGCTCAGTGAGAAGAAAGTAGTAACTCTCTTTAAAAGGAAGTTGCACTTGGTGGGATCTCCTGACTACAGAGCTCCACTCTGGGTCTCATTCCATATCACAGAAAGTCCTCAACACACACATATGATTATGTGCGCTGGAAAAAAGTGCTACAGCTTGCTATGGAAGACCTGAAGCCGGGTGCAAGTTCTGCCGAGCAGTTGAGACATGCAAGTTACTTTTTCCACCCCAAGAAAGGGTCAGATACATGTAAGCCAGACTAAAAATAAGAGTAAGTAGGAATGACACTAAGAGAAGGAGTAAGTCGAAGTCAGTAGAAATAAAAGTGTGTATTAGTAAGTAACCATAAGAGTTAGAGTAGGTAGGAGTAATCAGAATAGTTTACCAGCTAGAAGTAAGAACAGAAGTAAGAGTAGACGTGCGTAGGAAGTGTAGAAGTAAGTAACTAACCAAAAGTAAGAGTAAACACATGTATAAGTATGAAAAAAGTAGGTTAGAGTAAGAGTAGTCATTGGTAATAATAAAAGTCAACATAAGTAAGGCTACGTTAGTATAGGAGTAAGAATATAAATATGTAGGATAAAGAGTAAGGGAAAGTAGGAGCAATTGGAAGACCAAGAATAAGATATGGCATCCGTAGTAGGAGGAAGAACCTGTATACAAAGGAGTAAGAGTTACTATGAGTTTGAGGAAGTAAGAGTGCTTCTGTATATACATAAGGTATATTTATTTAGAGATGTTGTTTCTCCAGACATCTTACATATGAAAGATTCACGTTTTACAGGGAAAGCACTTAAGCACTTCTGGAGAGGGTGGCTAATGAGCACCAGGAAACTGATATTTTGTTAGATGATTCTACTGAGACAGAAAGTTACATTTAATTCTTCATTTGTAATTGTGCATCCAACCATCAAATCCATAGCTTGCAAATTACACATAGACATTGGACAGGGGCTGTTACCTGTGGAATAAACACATAGCAATATAGAGTAGCCATATTGATGTGTAATGAGCTTATGGTGATTTCCATTGCATGATAGCCATATTTTAGCAAAAGGCTAGAAAGACTACCATGCTGTTCAATCTGCATTTCTTAGATTTGGGACACTGTTCGATAAAACAAGACTCAGAGGTATGTGGCATCACTTTTCTGTAAGTTAGGATACTATGTTGTGAGGAAAGAGGTTTAATATATGGTGTGATTGTGCAACCTCACATTGTAATAAACTCACAAATCCATCTTGGGTCCAGTCAGGCTCATTTGTAAAACCTTAGCTCAACCCAGGATAGCTGTAGCTTCGAGCAGTCATGCTCAAACAAAGGAATAAGTCTAAAGCATTTAGAAGTACTAACACAGACTAATAAGAGGGAGCCACCACACAACAATTTATAAAAATAAATCTTATTTTTATGGCTTTTTAGCTACCAAAACAAACAACATGCATGGAGGTTTCTGGAGATATAAATTATTAAGCAAATATTAAATCACAGATTTTCATTCAAATCACAAACAAGCATTGGCAATTACTGCAGTTGGCCGACAGCTTGAAAACTTTGGTAACTTTTGGAAAGTTGTGCTCAGTTACTTCGACCCACTTCGGACAATCAACTCCTAAATGGAGCAAATCACAGGGGCCAATAAGGCATGGCAGGGCAGTTACTTTGTAGCCAAAGCAGTCTCCAGTTACTAGTCCTGTTCCAGGCTCTATGGATGAACTGCTATAGACATCAATGAACTTGTCCGAATACAAGGGATACAGGATGCCGAAGATGCTGACGGATGCTTTCGCCACTGTTAGCTTGTTAGTTTGATATGGAGCTTCCTGGGGCAATGCCTCAGTCCACAAACATGGTGGGGAGACTTTGGCTACAGAGGTAAATGTCCCTCGAAGTCCAGGTGAAATCCAGTCAAAAAACAGTTGCCACTGGTCTACAGGCCTCTATTTAGAGCAAAACCAGCTGATTGCTTTTATTGAGGCAAATGTCCATCTTGAGTGACCAAACTCCAATCTGATGACTCTCCCAGAACCAGCAAGAGTCGTTAGAACTTTTGAGCAACTGGACTTGGTCTCCCAGGCTACATTTCAGCGGTCAGCAGCAGTCAAGTGATTGTGGCTACCAATTCACCACAGCACACTTCATCAGCTTTTGTGGCCCTGAAGCTGTAATAAGAAGCCAGTGAACTAACTCCTGGAATTTACCTCTTCTGTCTGGGGCTCAGGAATGACTTTTCCTCAAGCAAGGCACCACAGGCAAAGCCCTTGTTAGCCCAAAGAGCAGCAGATACAGTTCAGCCTCTGGTGCCTCTCTTTGGAAGGTCCAGGGAATAGCTTTCATAGTCCTCTCTCCAGTGCAGATGTGATATGAGGTCTGGGTGACAGTTGAACCACTTCCACTTTCATGTCCTCAGGGATCCGGTGACTAGCCAATGGGGTACTATGTCCGTTCCCGCTTGAGGATGACTTCCTGCAAAACGTGGCATCTACCTAGCTATCCCGGAGAGCAATATTCTACCCACTCCCAAGATGGCAAAACTCCTTTCTTGGTGTGTGGAGCTCCTAAAAATGTGGCTACCTGAAGGCTTCAAGCCCATGGGAAAGCTGGTATGGCAATGGTTTCCCTTTCTCTGTCCCTGACAACACCTGCCTATCAGAACAAAAGAGCAGCGTCTCCTGTGTGTGCCCAACATTCGGTCTCCAAAGGCAGCTTCCTCTTTGAACCACATCTTGGCTCACATCCTTTTATGCCTTCCTGCCAGGGAAAGGTACCACCTCTTCCAAAGGCAGGACTCTTTTGTGTTCTTTCCTGGGATTCACACATCTCCTCTGGAGGACAGAAGGCTGTCTCATGCCCAGCAACGTCACTGGAAAATTTGGGCACTTTCTAAAGTTGCCTTCTACTTAAAAATTACAATAAATTCAACTTGGGCATCAAGTTGGGTTTAATGCAGCAATCCTTTTGATACCTTGAAATACCATCTTTGGTAATCCCATTCATGAATTAGCACAGCTGAGTTGTCAGAATGTAACTCTGCACACGCAAATGGGCATACTAGTATTCTACAGCAAAAACATCAAATTGGGAGTTTTTACTGTAAGAATACATAAAACATGTTCAGCTTTTCAATATAGATCATCCTACCTTATGGCTTGATAGGCTACGTTAAGGGTGACTTACATATAGTAAAAGGGAGGCAATGTGTATCCTCTCCAATCCAGGATCCCGGTCCTGGGAAAAGAAGACCAATGTCAATCCTTAGTAGCATGGCGTTACTGGGGAAGTTCCTTTTGGATACTACTTTCGATAATTTGTGGGCTGCATCAATGGCAGCAGGAAAATCATTTGCAGAAAGGAGATCCCTATGGCTAAAACTTTGGGAATTAGAAGCTTCACAACATCCCTTCTCGGGCCAAAAATTGTTTGGGGAAGAATTCAATGACCTTGTAAAAAAGACTGCAGAAGAAAAGAAAATGTTGCAACCATTTAAACCTGTTTTTCTGCAATGAAATCTTTTTTCATAAAGAAAAATGGCACAAGCAGCCCAATGTATCCATCACTTCTGTGGCCAACCCTAAGATCCGAAGACAGTGCAAGGGATAAAACCCAACCACAAGTGCCACAAACCTAAGTTCAAAAGTCAGAATTAAGGGATACAGCCAGAGATGAAACAATATCCTTTTCCCATCAATTGTAAACAACTAATTCCCTGTGGGGGGAAGAGAATTCCAAGAGAGCAGTCAATTAATCCTGGCTGTCCTTCATAAGCAGGTAATATACCATAAACTGTACTCCTATACAATACACTGACCTCTCATCTTTTTGTGAAAAAATATGGCAGTACATAGGTGAAAAAGGCACCATCTAAAGACTAATAAAATGTACTGATATCAAACAACTTGTGTCGCACATTCCAGTTGTCAAATAAATCTTCAAAGTTCACTAATGTAGTATCCAATTTGTGTTCTGTATGTTGTGAACCAAGATCCAGTATAAAATTAACGTGATCAGCATATGCTCACAATGCACCCTTTTGGGTGAAAATAACCTACAGATCCATTTTACCATCAACATAACCATAGGTGTAACTGCCAATCATTAATTCACATAATTCATTTTGTTATGCTCAATGCATTTGAATTGGTATCTGTTGGACTTTTGCTTATGCAGGGTCATCCTGAATCTTTTTGCCTTCTGCCTCCTATTTTTTTCTGACCTGTCGCTGTTGGCTTTTGAACTCTGAGCACTTTCCCACTGCTAACCAGTGCTAAAGTGCATATGCTCTCCGTGTAAATTGTATATAATTGGTTTATCCATGATTGGCATATTTGATTTACTAGTAAGTCCCTAGTAAGGTGCACTAGAGGTGCCAGGGCCTGTAAATCAAATGCTACTAGTGGGCCTGCTGCACTGGTTGTGCCACCCACATAAGTAGCTCTGTAATCATGTCTCAGACCTGCCACTGCAGTGTCTGTATGTGTATTTTTACACTGTAAATTCGACTTGGCAAGTGTACCCACTTGCCAGGCCTAAACCTTCCCTTTTCTTACATGTAAGGCACCCCTAAGGTAGGCCCTAGGTAGCCCCAAGGGCAGGGTGCAGTGTATGGATAAGGTAGGACATATAGTAATGTGGTTTATATGTCCAGACAGTGAAATACTGCCAATTTTGTTTTTCACTGTTGCAAGGCCTGTCTCTCTCATAGGATAATATGGGGGCTACCTTTAAATATGATTAAAGTGTAGATTCCCCTAGAGAGTAGATGGACATGTGGAGTTTGGGGTCCCTGAACTCACAATTAAAAAATACATCTTTTAGTAAAGTTGATTTTAAGATTGCGTGTTTGAAAATGCCACTTTTAGAAAGTGAGCATTTTCTTGCTTAAACCATTCTGTGACTCTGCCTTGTTTGTGGATTCACTGTCTGGGTCAGTTTGACAGTTGGGTTGGTTTTCACCTCACACTAGACAGTGACACAAAGGGGGCTGGGGTGTAACCTGCATTTCCTGATTAGCCATCTCTGCTAGGAGGGAGGGGTGGAGTGATCACTCTCATCTGAAAGGACTGTGCCTGCCTCTGACAATGCCGGCTCCAACCCCCTGTTGTGTGTCTGATGCCTTGCCTGGGCAAGGCAGGATTTCACAAGTAGGTGTGAGTCCCCTTTGAAGAAAGGTGACTTCAAAGACTAAAGTGGGTATAAGAAGGGCACCCAAATCTACAGACTTTAGAAACACTTCTGGAACCAAGAGGAACCTCTGCCTGGAGAAGAGCTGATAGCTGAGGAAGACGTTGCTCCCCTGCCTGTGACTGTGCTTTGTGGAGCTTTCCTGCAGTGCTGCTTCTGCCAGAGTAAGAGGGCAAAGACTGGACTTTGTGTGCCTTCCATCTTGTGAA
Organism: Pleurodeles waltl; assembly: GCF_031143425.1. Taxonomy (NCBI): domain Eukaryota; kingdom Metazoa; phylum Chordata; class Amphibia; order Caudata; family Salamandridae; genus Pleurodeles; species Pleurodeles waltl. The sequence goes on along the minus strand of NC_090439.1, from coordinate 787,475,678 downwards.
GAAATCTCCAAGGGCTTGATTTAGAGCTTGCCTCCTGTTGTTTGAAGTCTCAGGGACAGCAAAGACTTCTCCCTGCCAGCACCTGGAGTCTCTGGAGAGACTCCTGCCCCAACAAGTGGTGCCCTATCCAGTCCCTGGGCCCTTGAAAGGAAAGATGGTGGAATCCAAGGAAATCGACTTCGGACGACTTCGGACCGACGCTGCTGCTGAATCCGGTAACGCCGCCTGCACCTGACGCCGTGACCTTCACTGGAACGTGACGCTCTTCGCAGGCCTGACGCCGCAGCAGCCCCGCTGAAGTCCGCAACTCCGTGGAAGTCACTGCACCACGTCGTGACCAACGCCGCTCGATGTGCACGGATTCAACGTTTCGCACAGACGCCGCGATTCCCGACTTCGCGCATCGGCTTGTTTTCACTCTTCACCAAAGGTACTGTACTTGGGGGTCTACACGACTCCGTGTCCGGCGCCTCTGGTGTTGGCTTGTTGGGAACGACTCCGTCACGACACTGTGTTAACATCTCATCGAAGCATTTTTGTTTCTAAGCGCTATTTTTGAGTTTAATCTTTAAAAATTCATAACTTGACTTGTGTATGTCGGATTTTTGTTGTTTTGGTCTTGTTTTGTTTAGATAAATATTTCCTATTTTTCTAAACCGGTGTTGTGTCATTTTGTAGTGTTTTCATGAAGTTACTGTGTGTATTGAAATAAACGGTATTAGCACACATGCAATGATATAAAGAAAAAAGTATGATGACCAGTAAATATCATACTATTAAATTGCAATTTTTTTTACAAATTCCAAATGAAATTTAATATGACCATTTTTTTACACATTTTAGAAAATTTAATCTAAACGATATGATGCATATAAAGTAAATAATATTCTTTTCATCCTATTATCATGATTTCCACATTGAAATAATATTTGTTACCACACTGAAATATTCTTGCTTAATGATTGAACACATTAATCCCAAGAGTTCATCAAATTCCAAAATAAGTACAATCCAATTAATGGTAGAACGAATTAGTCCCAAAAATTCATAAAATTTCAAAATTAGTGCAATCCAATTCAAAAATTATCCATGAATGAGTTTCCATCCCATCGTCCCGTTGTCAAATGGTAGAACGAATTAGTCCCAAAAAATTTCATAAAATTCCAAAATTAGTGCAATCCAATTCAAAGATTATCCATGAATGAGTTTCCATCCCATCGTCCCGTTGTCAACACGTGTTTCATTCTGGGAGTACCCATGGATTTCTTCAGGACCTCCTACAACAGTATTATATATATGATCTTATAATGTTTATAATCACTTTTAATTACTGACATTTCAATCTATATAGGTGTATTGTGAGAACCCAATTGTTAACATTAAATTTCATCAAATTGCATGCTGCGTGTCTTGAATGATTATCAAAAAATTAAGTGAGTATACTCTTATAAGTGACTATAACCACTCCTGTGATAAAGCATATTTTAATTTTAAAGTGCTGTCCATACATGACCATTTCCCTCTAATACCTTATTTATCAATCTAGTGAGCTTAATCCACGCTGTGTTCATACCTTTAACTAATTGTTCCAATCGTCAAATTATTGATGTGTCCCTTAACTTCTATTCCAAATAAATCGTTCCTCAAATAAAAATATACAATTTAAAGTATTTTCTCATGTTTTCCACTTATTTGTATATCAAGAAATGTCTAGAATTCGGCTATATTTATCTGCTTACCGCTATTCTTCGTTAATTTTACGTTTATTTTTCTCGTTTATTAGCGTCGTCGTGCGAGTACGCCCGAACCAGCTTCCCGTATCTAGCAGCCGCGGCGCCTCGGCTGCCGGCATTAAATACATCAAACGGATATAAAAATAAACAACGGACTACAGCTTAGGAGCGTTAGTGTGTTTCCCTATTGATAGAAATAGATGAAAGACTCCCGCACTCAGCAGGTTTACATTATATCGGTGTTCTATGTCACTACTAAAATTAAAAGCTACCATCTTGATTTGCAAATAGTAAACTATAAACTTCCTGAAACTGACCCTATTAATAATATTGAGTTATTTTAACTAGTGGCTACCTTTAGCCCCCGATTATTATTATATCATTATCAATTTATTATGTATGAAACCCTTTATAATCTATGTCATAATTTTAATAATACATTGTATCAGTAAATAGAATTAGGCTTAATAGAATAATGTTATACATATATTATTATATATTATAGTATACCCTGACAATAAGGTATTAGAGGGAAATGGTCATGTATGGACAGCACTTTAAAATTAAAATATGCTTTATCACAGGAGTGGTTATAGTCACTTATAAGAGTATACTCACTTAATTTTTTGATAATCATTCAAGACACGCAGCATGCAATTTGATGAAATTTAATGTTAACAATTGGGTTCTCACAATACACCTATATAGATTGAAATGTCAGTAATTAAAAGTGATTATAAACATTATAAGATCATATATATAATACTGTTGTAGGAGGTCCTGAAGAAATCCATGGGTACTCCCAGGATGAAACACGTGTTGACAACGGGACGATGGGATGGAAACTCATTCATGGATAATCTTTGAATTGGATTGCACTAATTTTGGAATTTTATGAAATTTTTTGGGACTAATTCGTTCTACCATTTGACAACGGGACGATGGGATGGAAACTCATTCATGGATAATTTTTTAATTGGATTGCACTAATTTTGAAATTTTATGAATTTTTGGGACTAATTCGTTCTACCATTAATTGGATTGTACTTATTTTGGAATTTGATGAACTCTTGGGATTAATGTGTTCAATCATTAAGCAAGAATATTTCAGTGTGGTAACAAATATTATTTCAATGTGGAAATCATGATAATAGGATGAAAAGAATATTATTTACTTTATATGCATCATATCGTTTAGATTAAATTTTCTAAAATGTGTAAAAAAATTGTCATATTAAATTTCATTTGGAATTTATAAAAAAAATTGCAATTTAATAGTATGATATTTACTGGTCATCATACTTTTTTCTTTATATCATTGCATGTGTGCTAATACCGTTTATTTGATTATAGGTGACATTTTGTTACTTCTTTTGGGGAGGTTGGAGGGTGCAACCCCAGTATTTGGCACCGTGCACTAAAAATAGAATTGTTGCTATATTTAATAGAAATAGGAGCGCCATATCACTCATTAGTCACCCCCAAATTACTGTGTGTATTGGTACACATACTTTACACCTAGCGCTCTGAAGTTAAGCCTACTGCTCTGCCAAGCTACCAAGGGGGTAAGCAGGGGTTAGCTGAGGGTGATTCTCTTTTACCCTGACTAGAGTGAGGGTCCTTGCTTGAACAGGGGGTAACCTGACTGTCAACCAAAGACCCCATTTCTAACAGTATCACCTTGCACAAGAGCAAAAAAGTGCATATAATGAAACTTCCAAGTTGCACATGGTCATAAGGAAACCATTGGAGAAGAGTAAGCAATAAGCCAGTTCTGGACATTCGAAGAGTTATGAAAATAGGAATGTTAAACATCAACATGCATGGAGCAGGATGAAATCAATTATTTGTATGCTTGATTAGAAAGAGAGAACTACAGTGGATGTGAATTTCATTATGAGTATTCTGTAATCAAATGAGATGAAACTAATTTATTTAATTGATTGCATAATGGATCAGTAGATGCATTTACCTAAAGATGTGCAGTGTGCTTATGGTGGGATATTTCTGAGCATGTTACAAATTGTTTTGATATTGCAGTGAATCCTGCTCCACAAAGGGGATTAGCACAGTCATGCAGCTGGAGTGCTGTGTTGGGCTATTAACACTAGGACAAAGATGACAATGTCTAGTGGGCATGGAACTTAGTTGTAACTCATCAGCAGAGATCCTTATCTCCTGACAAGAAATTTAAGATGCACAGAAATGTAATTATTGGGGTAACAGACCAGTTACTACTCCACCACTGTTGTATGCCTTAGGGAAGTCAGTGTTATTTAGCTGGCAGCAGGTTGGTCTTCTAATGCATGTCATTTCACTGTAATGCTCTCCGACTCAGGATAATCGTGTGCACTTCAGGAAACGCTAAACATCAAAGTTTTAATTGCCATGAAATGATCGCGCACACTGTAAGCGATCTGAACATCAAGGTTTAAATGCGGGAATGAAACGTGCACACTGCCGATCTCAACAAAAATATGCAAATGCCATGAAATGATCACACACTCTGTAAGCGATCTGAACATCAAGGTTTAATTGCGGGAATGAATCGCGCACACTGCCGATCTCAACAAGAATATGCAAATGTCATGAAATGATCGCGCACTCTGTAAGCGATCTGAACACCAAGGTTTAAATGTGGGAATGAATTGCGCAAGCCTTTTCCGATCTGAACACCAAGATCTGAATCAGAGCAATGATTTGCGTACTCTGAAAGTTTTACGAGTAGGCTTCAAAACTCAAGAGTCTCTTAGAACGGGGTCAGGGGCCCAGGCCGGCCTCTGTCTTACCACCCTGCTCAAGGATCACCAAAAGAATGCGGGGGAGGGCTGAAACGCCAAGGTAGGCCTCGGAACAGGAGCTCAGGAAAATGCTGCTGCTCTGCACCGGGACCTCTGAAAAGTGAGCATGTGAAGCTGGGTTAGCTCCCTTATATAGAGTCTGGCCCAGCCCACAACCACACCCAGTCATGCTGCAGAGAAAGCTTCTGGAAGGCCCTAGAAAGGGACCACACCCTAACACACTCAGTAAGTCTGCAGCAATACCTTGCAAAAGAACAGTTATTGCAAACATCATTAGTAGTCTTTTTCAAGGTTAAAGTCTGCAATGCAAGGTTAACATACTGCATATAAACACAATGCATGAATTATGCTCTTGCATAAAGGCTGGGTTTTTGCATTTTAGTCGCCCGTAGAGCGCGCACTGCCCTGATGTTGACAGTACTCCCTTCTCCTAAGCGTGGTCTAGGCCCTGGTTTGCCTGGGTTAAGATGATGAAAATATCTTACTAGTCATGGAGCATGAACATCAGATGCAGAAACCCATGAGTTACTTTCAGGACCGTAACCTTTCCAAGAGATCAGATACCACAGGTTACGACCTCGAAGTTTGGAATCCAACACCTTCTTTGACTTCGTATTTCACTTCCCCCTGTACTTGAACTGGAGCTGGTTGTGAGTGTACCTTCTGGACTGCTTTTCTCAGGAGGGAAGTATGGCACACTGGATGAATACAAAGTGACCGGGGCAACTGCAGTTTATAGGTCACTGGATTAATTTGCTGGAGGACAGTGTAAGGACCTATGAATTTGGGATTAAACATGTGCTTTTTTTAAGTCTATGGGGGTCATTCCAACCCTGGCGGTTGGTGTTAAAGCGGCGGCTAACCCGCCAACAGGCTGGCGGTTAAAAAAATGGAATTCTGACCCTGGCGGAAACCGCCAACAGAGACCGCCACTTTAACACTCCGACCGCCACGGCGGGACAAACAAACAGCGCGGCGGTCACCGCCAACAGACAGGCGGGAGTCAATGTACCGCCCACCCTATCACAACCCACCAATCTGCCACCTTTTCCGGGGCGGTAGCCCCGCCGATAAAAACACGGCGGAAACAGATATTTCGAACGGAAAACGCTCACCTCCATACACCCCACGAGGAATCTGGACAGCATGGAACCCGAACTACACATCCTCCCAGCTATTGTATTCCTGCTCCTCTACCAGGAGCACGAACGCCGGTGCAGAAGATATCAGTGAGTACTGCACCTACGAAACAGGGGAGGGGGGAGAAGAAAATATTACGGGCACACACATACGCGACACACCCACCCCCACCCTCACCCACTACAACACACACATCAATGCATAGCAATACATCACAGTTACCCCCCCAAACCCCCTGGAAGAATGCAAATACAAAAGGAAATGATCATAAAATTTGAATTATATTGTAAGGCTGAGTATAAAATATATCAAACATCTATAACTATATATACATAAATTGTCCTGTCCGATATGTGTATCAGCCATTGTTCGTGGGCCACTGGGCCAAAACACATGGGCAAAGCCCACACAGGATACCTGACTCCAACGGAGAGAACACTGCAAGGGCATCAGACAGGCACCTCAGGGGGAAGGGAAGGGGGGGCATCTCAGCCAGAAGAGTCCACGACGCCAGATCCACGAGGGGCCTCCATGGCCACTGTTCAATCCTGGGAGTGCAAAGCCACAGTCTCTCAAGTCTCTACAGTGGGTGGGTTGCCCACTGTGCCATCCTGGGGAGTGCAAAGCCACAGTCTCTCAAGTCTCTACAGTGGCTGGCTTGCCCACTGTGCCATCCTGGGGAGTGCAAAGCCACAGTCTCACAAATCTCTACAGTGGGTGGGATGCCCACTGTGCCATCCTGGGGAGTGCAAAGCCACAGTCTCACAAGTGGATGACAGTCTCCACTGGTACTGGAGGGGGACTAGTGCCCAGAGTGCTTCGTGCAGCCCTGCCCGACACAGATGCGGGCCTGCCTCTTCCGCCAATGGGCCAGCAGTTCATGAGATGAAGGGCCCAGTTCAGCGTTGCTATAGACAGCGGTGCCCAGCGGAGCGGTGCTTGAGACGGCGGTGCCCAGCGGAGCGGTGCTTGAGATGAAGGGCCTAGCGCAGCGGTGCTTGAGATGAAGGGCCCAGCGCAGCGGTGCTTGAGATGGCGGTGCCCAGCGGAGCGGTGCTTGAGATGAAGGGCCCAGCGGAGCGGTGCTTGAGATGAAGGGCCCAGCACAGCGGTGCTTGAGATGAAGGGCCCATCGGAGCGGTGCTTGAGATGAAGGGCCCAGCGCAGCGGTGCTTGAGATGAAGGGCCCAGCGCAGCGGTGCTTGAGATGAAGGGCCCAGTTCAGCGGTGCTTTAGACGGCGGTGCCCTGTTTAGCGGTGCTTGAGACGGCGGTGCCCTGTTCAGCGGTGCTTGAGATGGCGGTGCCCTGTTCAGCGGTGCTTGAGACGGCGGTGCCCTGTTCAGCGGTGCTTGACTTGAAGGGCCCTGTTCAGCGGTGCTTGACTTGAAGGGCCCAGCGCAGCGGTGCTTGAGATGAAGGGCCCAGTTCAGCGGTGCTTGAGACGGCGGTGCTTGAGACGGCGGTGCCCTGTTCAGTGGTGCTTGACTTGAAGGGCCCTGTTCAGCGGTGCTTGACTTGAAGGGCCCACTTCAGCGGTGCTTGACTTGAAGGGCCCAGTTCAGCGGTGCTTGAGACGGCGGTGCCCTGTTCAGCGGTGCTTGACTTGAAGGGCCCAGTTCAGCGGTGCTTGAGACGGCGGTGCCCTGTTCAGCGGTGCTTGAGACGGCGGTGCCCTGTTCAGCGGTGCTTGACTTGAAGGGCCCTGTTCAGCGGTGCTTGACTTGAAGGGCCCAGCGCAGCAGTGCTTGAGATGAAGGGCCCAGTTCAGCGGTGCTTGAGACGGCGGTGCCCTGTTCAGCGGTGCTTGAGACGGCGGTGCCCTGTTCAGCGGTGCTTGACTTGAAGGGCCCTGTTCAGCGGTGCTTGACTTGAAGGGCCCACTTCAGCGGTGCTTGACTTGAAGGGCCCAGTTCAGCGGTGCTTGAGACGGCGGTGCCCTGTTCAGCGGTGCTTGACTTGAAGGGCCCAGTTCAGCGGTGCTTGAGACGGCGGTGCCCTGTTCAGTGGTGCTTGAGACGGCGGTGCCCTGTTCAGCGGTGCTTGAGACGGCGGTGCCCTGTTCAGCGGTGCTTGACTTGAAGGGCCCTGTTCAGTGGTGCTTGACTTGAAGGGCCCAGCGCAGCGGTGCTTGAGATGAAGGGCCCAGTTCAGCGGTGCTTGAGACGGCGGTGCCCTGTTCAGCGGTGCTTGAGACGGCGGTGCCCTGTTCAGCGGTGCTTGACTTGAAGGGCCCTGTTCAGCGGTGTTTGACTTGAAGGGCCCAGTTCAGCGGTGCTTGAGAGAAAGCGCCCAATGCAGCGGTGCTTGAGATGAGTGTCCAGGTCAGCAGATCTGGCCATGGCATGGATGTCACTCGCCACCTGACATGTGGCTGGCGGGGCCTTCCTGCCCATCTCTCTGTTGGCTTGCGGGGCCCTCCTGGGCTGCAGTACCGGGCCTCTGGGTGTCCTCCTGCACACCTGGGATGGGGCTGGTGGGGCCCTCCTGGTCAGCTGGCCTGCTGCCGGACTTGTCGGGCATGCTGCCCTTCCCACTCTTCCCTGCTCGTCTGTGGCCCTTTCCAACCTTTGGCGGTGTGCCAGGTGGCACCCCACTTCCTGACGGAGCCAGGGTAGGGATTTTGCTCCCTGGTGTCGTTGGCCTCTCCCGCTGGGCAATGGCAATTTTTGGCTGCTTTTCCGGGGGTGGGCTGGCCGTGCCCCGGCTCCTAGCAGAACTAGCTGCCCTTGAGGGTGGGGGACTCCACAGTCCTTGGACAACAGTCTTGATAGGTCCTGGTTTTGTGGTGGCTGAGGTGCTGATTGGAGTCTTATGAGATGGACGGGGTGGTGGAGTTGTTGGAAAGAGGTCAAGTTTGGAAAAGAAAAGCAATTTAGAAAGAGAGGGACGGGTAGGTGTAGTGGGTATGGGAGTGGAGGAAGAGGATGTGGTTGTAGGAAAGTGAAGTCTGGTGTCTTTGGGTGCAGGTGCTTGGGCTGGAGGCTGTTGTGAGGTGGATGGCTGGTGGGTGGGTGGCTGCCTGCGTTTGTGTGGTTTGGAAGAGGGGGTGACAGACACACTGGGAGAGGACACAGGAGATGTGTAAATGGTAGTGGGGGTGGTGACTGCACGTGTGCGGAGTGTTCTGGTGGGTGTGCTGGTGATGGACGTAGTGGCTGAAGATGTTGTGCATGCAAGTGTGAGTGGAGACATCACAGGGAGGGAGGAGGGAGACGACGAGGAGGGGGACACAGAGGAGGCAGTGGCTGTTGGTATGTCTGCATGTGGATGTTGCTTGTGTGAATGCTTGTGTGATGTGTGGTGCTTATGTCTGGATGAGCTTTCCTTGGGTGTTGAGGTGTGTGCAGGCTGGTCTGATGGTGTGTCTGGGATAGGCAGAGGTACAGGAGATTGGGTCTGGGTGGAGGAAGTTGGAGGGGGGAGGCTAGAGACAGGGACAATTGCTGCCATCAGTGCTGAGGCTAGAGCGTTGAACGATCGCTGATGGGCAGCCTGACCAGAATGAATGCCCTCCAGGTATGCATTACTCTGGTGCACCTCCCTCTCTACACCCTGGATGGCATTCAAAAGGGTAGACTGCCCAACAATGATGATCCTCACTGAGGGCAGCAGGGGTGACTGGGACAGGGCCTGCGGTGCCTGGGGCGAAGGAGATGTCCACCTTCCTGGGTGAGCGGGCACGGGGCGAACGCTGAGGGGCTGCTGGGAGGGCGGTGCTGGTGCGCTGGGTGGCGGCTGTACCTGTTGTTGCGGGGGCACGGATGTTGCCGCCACCACAAGGGAGCTCCCTTCAGAGGACGAGTCGCTGTCACTGACATCAGCACGTGTCCCCGCTGTGGAGCTCCCCTCGCCCTCCGTCCCACTGGTGTACTCAGAGTCAGATCCATGGCCCTCCAGGGCCATGTGGGATGCAGCTCCCTCGTACTCCGATGCCACTTCTCCTCCGCCTGATGATGCTAATGCACACATGAACAGGATGACCACAAAAAAGGGGGGGGAGAAATAAAGACATGTTGAGTACATGCATAGGCGACACCGTTGGCGGAGAGGACAGACACAGAAGCCCCCTGCACTACGCCGCGCACTTGGGGTCGACTACTCAATCAGTGGGACATGGCCTACAAGCCCATGGACAACAACTGCACACATAGATGACACATGGCCATGAATAGCTGTACTTGGCACCCTACAGAGGTGGGGGGTGGGGGCACAGGGCCATACCTTACGGAGGGGCCTAGCCTACAGAAATCGCCCTGGCCTAGGGATACCCACAGCCCTCCTCCCCCACCCAGACACCTCCACTGCGCGCAAAGTTACCAGAATGTGTTTGTACTCACCCCCTTGTGTCTGCTGTGTTGTCCTCACGCGCCCATCCAAATCGGGGTAGGCCACCGCCAGGATCCGGGACATCAGGGGGGTCAAAGTACGACTGGCACCCCTCCTACGTTGGGAGGCCATCCCCAGCTGAGCTTCCGCCGTCTTCCTGCTCCAGCGTCGGATGTCCTCCCACCTCTTCCGGCAGTGGGTGCCCCGTATGTTGTGGACCCCCAGGGTCCGGACGTCCTTGGCGATGGCACGCCAAATAGCGACTTTCTGGTGGGCGCTGACCTATGTGACATGTACAGGGGGAGAAAAAAAATCATCACCTTCTGCATGCTTGATGTGAGTGGCCCCCCATCCCCACCCTTGCCATGTGGCACATGCTCTCATCTGTCGTTTGATGCATGCCTCAATCGCTCCCCTCCCCACCATCTTTCATCCACCCGACTCAACACAGGCATTGGCCACAAAGCATGGTCCCAGTGTACTTACCTGTTGGTCTGGAGGACCGTAGAGTAGCGCATACTGGGGGAGGACCCCATCCACGAGTTTCTCCAATTCTTCAGAAGTGAAGGCAGGGGCCCTTGCCCCAGTCGCAGCAGCCATTGTCTCTTCCAGACCGAGGTCACAGCAGCACTTGCAGTGTAGGTCCTCTCCTGTGGAAGATCAGATATCGAGTGATTAAGTAGATAGAAAATGGCGGTCACGCCCACGGCGGTGCGTACCGCGACCGCCGGCGCACATCGTCATTGGCTCCTGAAACCCATAGGGTTCAATGTTAACCAATGCGGCTTTGCGCCGCGGTCTTCGACCGCCTACCGCCACGGTGTGCCACGCCAGCGCATTGACCTCACATCCCACTAACGCACTTCACAGGTCAGGCAGCCGCCATTTCAAGGGCCCACATGGCTTAATTACTACTGCGTCACACATACCTAGGCCTTGCATCAACACTCATACAAGCCATTCAATGCATTGTGAATCGTGTAGTGTGCAAGCTGTGGGAACGTACCTGTGGGTTGATTGACTCTGTGCGCGCTGTTGTCCTTCATAGGCACCGTCTGCTGGGACATGCGAGGAGACGGAGGAATCTTCCCGTGTACAGACCGCTGATGGGCCTGTCGACAATGGAGGAACGACATGTCATACTGACATACAGGCTTGACCGAGCCACTATACAGGAACTGTGTGCCCAGCTGGAGCCAGACCTGATGTCACCCATCCGCCAACCCACAGGGATCCCCCTTCTAGTGCAGGTGCTGTCAGTACTCCATTTCTTTGCAAGTGGGTCATTTCAAACAACAGTGGCCATATCATCAGGGATGTCCCAGCCCATGTTTTCCAAGGTGTTGTCCAGAGTGTTGTCTGCACTGCTCAAACACATGCAGAGCTACATCATTTTCCCTGAGGTGGGGGATTTGCTTACAGTGAAGGCTGATTTCTATGCCCTTGGACATATTCCCAACATCATTGGTGCCATTGATGGGACACATGTTGCTTTGGTCCCCCCCAGCAGGAGTGAACAGGTGTACAGGAACAGGAAGAGTTATCATTCCATGAATGTCCAGATGGTGTGTTTGGCAGACAAGTACATCTCCCATGTTAATGCCAAGTTCCCTGGGTCAGTGCATGACGCCTACATCCTGCGGAATAGCAGCATCCCCTATGTGATGGGTGAACTCCAGAGGCACCGGGTGTGGCTATTAGGGGACTCTGGTTACCCCAACCTTTCCTGGCTATTGACCCCAGTGAGGAATCCCAGGACCAGGGCAGAGGAACGCTACAATGAGGCCCATGGGCGTACTAGGAGGGTGATTGAGCGAACCTTTGGCCTCCTGAAGGCCAGGTTCAGGTGCCTCCATATGGATCCCTGATGTACTCACCAAAGAAGGTGTGCCAGATCATCGTGGCCTGCTGTATGCTTCACAACCTGGCTTTGCGACGCCAGGTGCCTTTTCTGCAGGAGGATGGTCCAGATGGTGGTGTTGTAGCAGCTGTGGAACCTGTGGAGAGTGAAGAGGAGGAAGGCGAAGAGGACGACATGGAGAACAGGAACACAGTAATACAGCAGTATTTCAATGACACACAGGTAAGAGTACACACCGGCATATTACATTTACTTAAAGACTTCTACCTCTCTACTGTCTGACTTTTTCCCCCAGTGTATGGTAACTGTGTTGTGACTTTCCCTTCCGTTTTCAGAGATGTGGGCCCCACTGCGTGACATCTGCTTTGTTTCACCATGGACTACAGCTGTGTGACAGCGGTTAGTTGGCATCACAATGTGAATGAACATTTTGGCACTGTCATGTATAATACATTTGTTAAAATCACAGCCAGACTCCAGATTGTTTCTGTGCAATAAGTGTGTTTATTCAAGTGCTCTAAATGGGATGGGTGGTTGCAAATCGGTGAGGGGTGATGGTGGAGGATTGTCCATGGCACAGTCCAGACTATCAGAATCACAGGTCCATTGTCCAAATGCCTGTGGAAAGTGGAGAAGGGGCAGTTTAAAGTTGGACAGGGTGTCAATGTGGGACAGTGGGATGACAATCAGGGCGGTATCCTTTGCTGGCGGGGGTCTTGACATCTTACTCTGTCTTCTTCCTGGATCTCAGGGCCCGCTTGCGGGGTGGTTCTCCTTCTACAGGGGGTGGGGTTCTGGTGGCCTGTTGGTCTTGTGTCTGGGCCTCCTGTCCAACAGCGCCGGCGGAGGTGGTAGGCAGTTCTTGGTCCATGCTAGTGACAGGGGCCCTTTGAGGTGCCACGGTGTCCCTCAATGTGGTGACTACCTGATTGAGGGCCACTACGATGGTACCCATGGCGGAACTGATGTTTCTGAGTTCCTCCCTGAACCCCATATACTATTGCTCCTGCAGAAGCTGGATCTCCTGAAATCTGTCCAGGACCGTCGCCATCGTCTCCTGGGAATGGTGGTAAGCTCTCATGATGTTGGAGAGTGCCTTGTGGAGAGTGGGTTCCCTGGGCCTGTCCCCCCCCCTGTCACACAGCAGTCCTCCCAGATTCTCTGTTATCCTGTGCCTCTGTCCCCTGAACTGTGTGCCCACTGCCACTGCCCCCAGGTCCCTGATCATCCTGTGTTAGTGGGGTTGCCTGGATTCCCTGTAGTGGTGGACACACTGCTGATTGATGTGTCCTGGGCTGGGGACAGAGGGATGGGCCTGCTGAGTGGGTGATGTGGTGGTGTTTCCTGAGGGGGGAGGTTCACTGGTGGTTTGTTACTGTGTCAGGGGAACCGACTGTCCCGAGGTCCCTGATGGGCCGGGCTGGTCATCTTGATTCAGGCGTGCAGAGCTGCTGTCATCACTGTGGGCCTCTTCTGTGGGGGGACTGGACATGTCTGGCACCTCCTGTCCGGTGACGTTGGGTATGGGTCCTGTTGGGGTGTAAATGCATAGTTATTGTATCTGTGTGTGCCATCTGGTTCAATGGGTGGGTTACCCTCTACTCCTGTGCTTGCATTATTGCCATGGCCCTTGTGTGAGTGGTGATTTTGGGGGCATGAATGAGTCTCTCTACTGGACATGCTTTGGTGATGGGTGTCCATGCATTGGTGTTACATGCAGCGCTTGATTTTGGGATGTGTGGGTTGTGTTAGTGGGGTATCTGTGGGTTATTGGGGTGATGGGTGTGAGGGTGGGAGTATGTGATGGCATGCAGGTGGGGTGGGGGGATGAAGTAGTAAAGATTTGCCTTACCAGAGTCCAGTCCTCCTGCTACTCCTGCGAGGCCCTCAGGATGCATTATTGCCAAGACTTGCTCCTCCCATGTTGTTAGTTGTGGGGAAGAAGGGGGGGGTCCACCGCCAGTCTTCTGCACAGCAATCTGGTGTCTGGATACCACGGAACGTACCTGTTACGTGGGTCGGTGACAGAAGGACTCAGAGACTCAGATAATGAGTTACGTATTTATTTATAGGTTATTATTATTATTATTGTTATTACGGTGACAGTTTCTTGACGTTTTCTCCGCTCAATTTCTCCCTTTCTCTTTCTTTTCCCTTTCTTTTACTTGACTGGCGAAGGTTCTGGTGGGTGTCTCCCCTGTTCTGGAAAAGAAGAAAAAGGGAAGGTAAGTCGGATTGTTTTATCCCTTTGGGAACTATTTAGAAGTAAAGGGGGGGACGAAAGTAGGGGAGAGAGAGAGAGAGAGAGAGAGAGAGAGAGAGAGAGAGAGAGAGAGAGAGAGAGAGAGAGTATGTGTAGGAGTATGAGTAAAAAGAAAAGAAAATCACCCTCCGTGCACCCTTGGGTTTGTTTCTTACGGCGTCAGTTCTATTTATTGGCCTGCCGTATTTGTGGAGGAAAGTGTTTTCCGTGCCTTGTTTTGTGCCCGTTCTCCTTTTCCGACCCTACTCAATCCCCTTCCTCCCCTCCTCCCCCTCGGTCCTCTATCTCCCCTCCTCTTCCCCCTATCCCGATTTAAGCTGGGGATTCTCTGCCCCTCAGAAGGGACCGTACCTTAGCAAGCCACGTCCCTCCTGGGACGTGGCGGTGATTAGGCGTCTCTCCACCCGCTTCTGGGTTTCCCCGTTCTCCCGTGTTCTTGGTGGGGTTGGGCTCCTCTGGGTTTCCTTTCGGCGTCCCTGGTGCTTTTTCCTCTACGTCTCGCTCTGGATCGGCGTCTTCTCTTTCCGCGTCGCGCTCCCTGCCTCGTCCGTCCTCGCTTTTTCCTCTCCTCAAAACCCGGAAATCTGGGTTTTCCTTGGTGACGCCGGCTCCCCGGTCGTCAAGGTAACCGGAGACGCTGTTCGCGCGGCCGCGCGAACAGCTCTTAGCCGATGTGGAAGTTGTTTTGCCATCCACCCGGCTACAGTACCTTCCCCAATAGGTCGCTCCACCTCTTCCTGATGTCATCCCGTGTTCTTGGATGCTGTCCCACTGCATTGACCCTGTCGACAATTCTCCGCCATAGCTCCATCTTCCTTGCAATGGACGTCTGCTGCACCTGTGATCCGAATAGCTGTGGCTCTACCCGGACGATTTCCTCCAGCATGACCCTGAGCTCCTCCCCAGAGGTGCCATGATGTGGTGTGGGTGATGTGTGAGGTGCTGTCTGTTGTGATGTGTGAGGGGATGTGTTGGTATGTGTTGTTTGAGGTGCGTGGATGTTGTTTAAGTGATGGTGTTGTGTGTGTGTGTGGATGCTAGTGTTGTGTTAGTTAGTCTCTCTTTCTGGCCTTCTTTCAGAATTTTGCTTGTAAGGGTTTGTGGGTGTGGTGTATGTATGTGTGTCAGGTGTGTGTATTTTGAATTGTCCATTGTGGTTGTGTTTTGTAAATGTGTGTGTATTTTGAGCATGGTGGTGTGTATCGCCAATGGATTACCACGGTTGAAAGACTGCCTCGTTGATTTGTGGGTTGTGATACTGTGGGCGTATTCCTGTTGGTTGTGACGGTGTCGGTTTTGGTATTGCCAGTTCATCAATGACCTTTGGTGTGGCGGACTTGTGTGGGTGTCTGTATTGTGGCGGATTCCGAGCTGTGAGACGTAATA
Source organism: Pleurodeles waltl (assembly GCF_031143425.1). NCBI lineage: Eukaryota > Metazoa > Chordata > Amphibia > Caudata > Salamandridae > Pleurodeles > Pleurodeles waltl. The sequence continues at coordinate 787,460,166 of NC_090439.1, read as the reverse complement.
CCTGTAGCGGAATTCCGCTGCCGCAATGGTATGTTGGCCGTCTTCTGCACGGCGGAAAGCGGGATTTACCGCCAGGGTTGTAATGAGGGCCATAGTAATGTGTTTTATATGTCCTGACAGTGAAATACTGCTAAATTCGTATATCACTGTTGCAAGGCCCGTCCCTCTCATAAGTTAACATGGGAGCTACCTTTAAATATGAGTAAATTGTAGATTCCCTTTGGGAGCGGATAGACATGTGGAGTTTGGGGTCTCTGAGCTCACAATTTAAAAAATATATCTTTTAGTTAAGTTGATTTTAAGATTGTGTGTTTGAAAATGCCACTTTTAGAAAGTGAGCATTTTCTTGTTTAAACCATTTCTGTGACTCTACCTGTTTGTGGATTCCCTGTCTGGGTCAGTTTGACAGTTGGGCTGGTTGCACCTCTCACTAGACAGTGACACAAAGGGAGGTGGGGTGTAGTCTGCATTTCCTGATGAGCCATCTGTGCTCGGAGGGAGGGTAGGAGTGGTCACTCGCACCTGAAAGGGCTGTGCCTGCCTTCACGCAATGCAGTCTCCAACCCCTGCTGTGCGTCTGGGGCCTGGCCTGGGCAAGGCAGGATTTCACACTCAAGAGAGACTTAACTATGAAGTAGGCCTACTTCAAAGGGCAAAATGGGTATAAGAAGGGCACCAAAAACCACATCCCTTAGAACACTTGTGGAAACCAAGAGGAACCTCTGCCTGGAGAAGAGCTGAACAGCTGAGGAAGAAGAGCTGCCCTGCCTGTGACTGTGCTTTGTGGAGCCCTCCTGCAGTTGCTGCTTCTGCCTGTGTTAGAGGACACAGACTGGACTTTGTGTTGCCATCCTTCTTGTGAAGAACTCTCCAAGGGCTTGATTTAGAGCTTGCCTCCTGTTGTTTGAAGCCTCAGGGACAGCAAATACTTCTCTCTGCCAGCACCTGGAGCCTCTGCTGAGACTCCTACTCTGCCAAGTGGTGTCCATCCAGTTCCTGAGACCCTGAAAGGAGAAGCTGGCAGCCCAAGAGTGAGAAATCCATGCGCCGACCGCCGTGCGGGGAAAAGATCAACACGACTCCGATCTGCGGCTGAAAAATCAGCGCACCGCCGGCTTCGTGGCTGAAAATTGACGCTCGCCTGCAATGTGACTGGAAGATCGACGCCTGCGGCTGGAGAAATGAAGTGCAGCTTCGCTGACGGAGACCAGTGAGATCGCAACCTGCGCTGCGTGTTTTTCAGATCATTGTGTCAGCAGGATTTCTGACGCAAACATTGCTGGGCATACAAAAACGACGCAAGGCCTGCCCGGAACCGAGGGTGCAGTTCGAATCGACGCATCGCTCTCCTGCAGAGAGAAGAAACGACGCACGCCAACTTGACTGAAGTAGAAACCACAAGGTCTCACTCGTGAGTGATATTGACTCATCGCATGTCCTTTTTGATGCACACTCGTCCGTGAAGGGTTATTTTCGATGCACCCAGATACATTTTCACGCTAACAGTGTTAGTGTTGTGTTTAAAATTACATGAAGACTCTTTTTGGCTTTTAATTGATAACTTGACTTGTGTATTGTGGATTTTTGTAGTTTTGGTCTTGTTTTGTTTAGAGAAATATTTTCTATTTTTCTAAATCTGTGTTGTGTCATTTTGTAGTGTTTTCATTAAGTTACTGTGTGTGTTGGTACAAATACTTTACAACTAGCACTCTGAAGTTAAGCCTACTTCTCGTGCCAAGCTACCAAAGGGGTGAGCGGGGGTTAGCTGAGGGTGATTCTCCTTTACCCTGACTACAGTGAGGGTCCTTGCTTGGACAGGGGCTAACCTAACTGCCAACCAAAGAGCCCATTTCTAAGAAATATGTAGTAAGATCACTAATAGAGCATGGGTTGACTTTATAGGAGACTTCTCCTTTCTGTGTCTCCAGGAGATCTGGCTTCTGGAACTATTCATATTAATCGATATAGATCATATCACACACCAGCCATCTTCTCAAGACACAGGAGGCCAAAGGGTGGGCTATGTACATACACCTCAATTAAGCTCCCACTGACTAAGCTGAAGATGATATCTTGCAACCCTTGCTATCAAATGATCGCCTGTAATATAGGAAGGTCAGTCCACCTAGTGATCATGATTTCTTATAATAATGTCTCTTCACTTGAGGCACCAGTATTATACCCCGATTGGGAGATGATTTAGAGAAAGCTTGTCCAAACAATAGGAGAGAAAGAGAGAGAGAGAGAGAGAGAGAGAGAGAGAGAGAGGTTTATATTATGGGGTGGTGATTTTAATGCCTATTTATGTGAGGAACCCTTAGAAAAGGTTTGTGGCCTAAATGAAGAAGGTATTGGGACTCAAGCCCATTTTCAACATAATCGTCATGTTATTGCCATGAATGAATTAACCCCTTCGCTGCCAGGCCTTTTCCCCCCTCAGGTGCCAGGCCTTTTTTTGGCTATTTGGGTTAGTTCGCCCTTAGGCCCTTATAACGTTTTGTCCACATAAGGTAACCACGCCAGATTTGTGTCCTTTTTTCCAACATCCCAGGGATTCTAGAGGTACCCAGAGTATGTGGGTTCCCCTGAAGGAGACCAAGAAATTAGCCAAAATATAGCAGAAATGTTGTGCTTTTATAACAAAAATGGTAAAAGGGGCTGCAGAAGAAGACTGATGGTTTTTTTCCCTGAAAATGGCATCAACAAAGGGTTTGCAGTGCTAAAATTACCAGCTTCAACGCTTTCAGGAGCAGGCAGATTTGAATCAGAAAACTACATTTTTCAACACAATTATGGCATTTTACTGGGACATACTCCATTTTTACTATTTTTTGTGCGTTCAGCCTCCTTCCACTTAGTGACAGAAAAGGGAGTGAAACCAATGCAGGATCCCAGAAAGCTAAACATTTCTGAACAGTAGACACAATTCTGAATTGATCAAGGGGTCATTTGTGTAGATCCTACAAGGTTTTCCTACAGAAAATAACAGCTGAAATAAAATAATATTGAAATTGAGGTAAAAAAATAGAAATATATCTCAATGTTTTACTCTGTAATTTTTTCCTGCGATGTCAGATTTTTTAAAATAATATACAGTTACATCTGCTGGACTCTTCTGGTTGTGGGAATATATAGGGCTTTGTAGGCTCATCAAGGACCCTAGGTATCCAGAGCCAATAAATGAGCTGCACATTGCTAAGGGTTTTCATTCTATTGCACATTGCAATGGGTTTTCATCCTAAACAGGGTATACAGCAATTCATTTGGTGAAATATAAAGACTGAAAAATAGGTATTGAGGAAATCTTTGTATTTCCAAAATGGGCACAAGATAAGGCATTTAGAAGCAGTGGTTATTTGCACATCTCTGAATTCCTGGGTGCCCATACTAGCATGTGAATTACAGGGCATTTCTCAAATAGACGTCTTTTTTACACACTGTCTTACATTTGGAAGGAAAAAATGTAGAGAAAGACAAGGAGCAATAACACTTGTTTTACTATTCTGGGATCCCCCAAGTCTCCAGATAAAAATGATACCTCACTTGCGTGGGTAGGCCTAATGCTCGCTACATGGATGCATCACATTTTTACATTGAAATCTGACGTGTTTTTTGCAAAGTGCCTAGCTGTAGATGTTGGCCTCCAGCTCAGCCAGCACCTAGGGAAACCTACCAAACCTGCACATTTTTGAAAACTAGACACCTAGGGGAATCCAAAATGGGTGGCTTGTGGGGCTCTCACCAGGTTCTGTTACCCAGAATCCTTTGCAAACCTCGAAATTTGGCCAAACAAACACTTTTTCCTCACATTTTGGTGACAGAAAGTTCTGGAATCTGAGGGGAGCCACAAATTTCCTTCCACCCAGTGTTTCCCCAAGTCTCCCAATAAAAATGGTACCTCACTTGTGTGGGTAGGTCTAGTGCCTGTGAAAGGAAATGGCCCAAAACACTATCTGGACACATCAAAAACAAAACGACCTGTGTTTGGGGGGGGGGGGTGGGGAGAACATCTGCGTTTTTGGTCCTGGGCTCAGCAGCCATCTAGGGAAACCTTCCAAACCCAGACATTTCTGAAAAGTAGACACCAGAGGGAGTCCAGGGAGGTGTGACTTGCGTGGTTCCACCAATGTTTTCTTACCCAGAATCCTCAGCAAACCTCAAATTTAGCTAAAAATCAAATTTTTCCCACATTCCTGTGTGGGATCACTGCACCGGGACAAATGTCCTGCCACCTAATATTGCCCTCAGTCTCCTGGTAAAAATGATACCTCACTTGTGTAGGTGGGAACCAAAGCGGGTCCAAAAGGGCAGTTTGAAAAAAAACATTTTTAGGCTGACAAGTGCAGCAGAATTTTTATTGGTATAGATGAGACAATGGTGGGCGGTAGGAATTTTGCGGATTCCTGCAGATTCCGGAAGGTTCCATCACAAAAATGTGGGAAAAATGTGTGATTTTCAGCAAAGTTGGAGGTTTGCAGGGCATTTTGAGTAAGAAAATGGTGCGGGTGCATGTGAAGCACACCACCCTGGAATCACCCAGCTGTTTAGTTTTCTAGTGTCTAGGTCTTGTGGATTTTTCTACATGGCAGTGTCTCAAAGTCCAAAAAGTGCAGCCCTCACCATTCCAAGTGGGACGATTTTGAGAGTTAGCCAAGCTCTCATAGCCAAAATGTAAAACTAAAACCCAAAATAATCAAACGTCCTCTTGCTTGCCGTGGGATAAGATGTTTTAGTGTGCGGAGAGAGAGCTGAAAGACTGTTACCCCCTTCAGTTTGAGTGGGGGCATAACCAGGCCCATACTGCCTGGTAGCCACCACTCCACTTTTTATTTTTTTAACTCCCTGACATCTAGTAGACGTCCTGCCCCCCTTGGGTGTGGATCGGAGGTAACTGCCCCATCTGCTCACTGGTGGGCAGAACAACTTTGGCCCCTCTTATTTTGAAAACAAATTCTTCCTTGGTCTCTTTTGGGCTTTCTGCCCCCTTGGGGACAGATGGGCCTTCCAAAAATAGGCCAATCTCCCCAAGGGGGGCAGATATGGCCAACAGTAATATGCCCCCATAGGGAGCGACCCTTGCCCAAGGGGCTGACCCCAAACAAAACACACACTTACACACACACCAATCCCTGGTGCCTAAGTGGTTTCTGCCACCCCCAGGGGCAGATCAGCCTAATAGAAATACGCCGATCTGCCCCCAAGGGGAGCAGAAATGGCCTAAAATAAATTTGCCCCATCAGGAGAGCAACCCTTGGCTAAGGGGTTGCTCCCCTTGCGTGAAATTGGCGTAAAAAAAATAATCCCCAGTGCCTAGTGGTTTCTGCCCCCCATGGGGGCTGATCGGCCTAATAGAAATAGGCAGATCTGCCCCCAAGGGGGGGCAAAAATGGCCTAAAATAAGTTTGCCCCCCCCAGGGGAACATCCCTTGCCTAAGGGGTCGCTCCCCTTGCGTGAAATTGACTAAAAAAAATAGCAGAAATGACCTAAATACAATTTGCCCCCCAGGGGAGCAACCCTTGTCTAAGGGGTCCCCATACATAAAAACATAAAGTAAATAAAATTATATATATTTCCCTGATGTCTAGAGGTTTCTGCCCCCCTTGCAGGCAGATTGGTCTAATTATAATAGGCTGATCTGCCAAGGCCTAAAATATTTTTGCCCCCCTGGGGAGTGGCCCTTGCCCAAGGGGCCACTCCCCTTATGCGTAAGTATATAAAAAAAAAAATCCCCGGTGTCTAGTGGTTTCTGCCCCCCTTGGGGGCAGATTGGCGTAATAAAAATAGGACGATCTGCCCCCGAGGTGGCAGAAATGGCCTAAAATTAATTTTGCCCCCCGGGGAGTGACCATTGCCTAAGGGGTTGCTCCCCCTATGCGTAAGTATAAAAAAAACTAAAAATTCCCTGGTGTCTAGTGGGGCAGAAATGCCCTAAAAATAATTTGGTCCCCCGGGGAGCGACCCTTGCCTAAGGGGTCACTTCCCACATATTAAATAAATAAATAAAAAATCAAATAAAATATCCGTGGTGTCTAGGGGGTTTCTGCACCCCTGGGGGCAGATCGGCCTAATTATATTAGGTGTCAGAAATGGCCTAAAAATAATATGGCCCCCTAGGGAGCGACCCTTGCCCAAGGGGCTGCTCCCCTTATTGAAATACGTTAAAAAAAAATCCTTGGTATTTGGTGGGCATTTCTGCTGCCCGATCGCATCAAGATCTAGCAGCAGAGAGAGACATGGAAGGAAAGGTCTTTCCTTTCCTTTCATGCCTGTCCCTCCCCACCTCCCGATCGGAAGAGAAATGCTTTTGCATTTCTCTTCCGGGATCATGCTGGAAGTATTCTTCCAGCACGATCGGAGGTGACCTCTGATGAGGTCAGTGTGCGATTCGCACGCTGATGTCATCAGACGTCGTGGGGGGGTCGGGGTGGAAGGGGAAGCGATTCCCCTTCCATCCCTGCCCCTAGGCCCATGGGGGGAGCGCTATACCCCCGTGGACCGGGTGCAGGACGAGCTGGTCTCGTCCCCGGCGCACGGGAACTGTGTGCGAGGATGAGACCAGCTCGCCCCAGGCACCCTGGGGGTTAATATACAAGCTTGATTTGTCTTTTATAAACAAGATTTGCACAATTAACTCGCAATTTAAACCTACCTTTAATGGCAGAGGTGCTGGCACTGTTATAGACTTCATATTAATGTTCAATAACTTCGCCCATAGTTTGCGCAGCCACCAAACGCATGACATAGCAATTAGCGACCATTACCCCCTGAGTATACAGCTTTCTTTATCAATAGGCAAACTACGTCAGAAGGAAATTCCGGAATTGGTTAACAACATTGAATTAGCCTTACGTAGTGGGTATAATTTAAGATGGGATCATTTAGAACAACAAGGTTTTTTGATATAGTTAATCAGCGAGCACATCATAGACTTTGGGGTATGTCTTGAAGATGATGTAGACCCACCGAAATGCATTAGCACCTATATTTCGATTGCCCATGGTGTAAAAAGGAGTCTTACTAACACTAGGGGAGGACGGGGCAGTCCAAAAACAATGAGGTTTGTATATCTAGACAAGAATATGAGATTGCAGTCAAAAAAAGGAAAGAACGCCTGAAAGAAGAATCCTGGGAATTACTGCGTGAAGCCAGCCTTAAAAATGATAACATCGCCTTCTGAAAGGTAATTTACTCCTCATTGTTAGAGGCAAAGGAAGCTCCCAGATTGGAGATTGCCATAACGGAGGGAGAGTGGATTGACTACTTTTCTGATATATATATAGCCTTAACCCGGAACTGGATTTGCAGGAGCCTGTAGTTGGTGTAACCAACCATAGAGATAATCCCCCCAGTATTACACCTCCATTCATCTTAGAGAAAGTTGTAGGGGCCATTAAGGCAAGTAAAGGTAGGAAAGCCCCAGGCCCCAACTGCGTTCCAGCAGATCTGTACAAGGCTAACATTTCAATATGGGCCCCTATGCTGACCCAGGTCCTGAGGGCCTGTTGCACCTCAGGGTTAAGGGTGATCGCCTTAATCCAGCGTGTTGTAGACCCATTTCACTTCTTGACTCATTAGCTAAAATAGCTGGATGGATAATTTTGAATAGAATACAGGAATGGGCAGAGAGAAACAACATCTTGTGAGAACAACAGTATGGTTTATACCCAGGGATTGGAACAGTGGAACAGGGATTGAATTTGAGTACTATTATTGGCAAATATACTAAGATCAAGGAAGGCAGCTTATATCTGGCCTTTGTAGACCTGCCGTCAGCCTTTTCTTGTGTAGTTCACGATACACTATGGTCTATTTTGGAAGATCTGGGGGTAGATCAGACAATAATTCATTTTATAAGGGAGATGTAGAAAGGATGCAAAGTGAAGGTGAGATATGGGGTAAGTGGGGAATGCACTATGGGCCAGATGTAGGTAAGTAAAATTTTGCGACTTGCAATTTGTGAGTCTGACCAACTCGCAAATTGCAACTCGCAAAATCTTATGCAGAAAGGTGTCTCAGACACCTTCTGCGACTCGCTATGGGGTCACAAAGATCCACCTCATGAATATTAAGGAGGTGGGTCTCATTTTGCGACCTCATAGCGAGTCAATGCATTCACAGGGATGGTGGCCTGCTGGAGACAGCAGACCTCCATGTCTGTGACTGCTTTTTTAATAAAGCAGTTTTTTTTTTCTTTTTGCAGCCCGTTTCCCTTAAAGGAAAACAAGCTTAAAAAAAAAAAACTTCAGAAACCATTTGGTTTCAGTTTTTTCAGAGTAGGCAGTGGTCCATAGGACCACTGCCTTCTCTGATTTTTGTTTTTTTTCAGCATTCACAAAAGGGAAGGGGTCCCATGGGGACCCTTTCCCTTTTGCGAATGAGTTACCACCCACTTCAAGTGAGTGGTAACTGCGAGTTGGTTTGCGATCGCATTCGCGGTCACAAAGCAACTCAGCATGGCGATGCGGTCGCTAATAGGAAGGGAATACCCCTTCCTATTTGCGAGTCGCATCCTCAAATTGCGAGTCGGTACCGAATCGCAATTTGAGGTTGTGCATTGCGATCGGCCTTTTGCATGCCGCAAACTGCATTTTTTGCAGTTTGCGGCATGCAAAAGGCTTCCTACATCTGGCCCTATATCTTTCAGCATTCAGAGAGGGGTCTGTCAAGGTTGTGTATTAGCACCTTTTTTATTCTCTCTATATATAAATAAGGTAGAGGTGGAACTAGTAAGTAAACGTAAAGACCGCCCCAAATCGGTCATCGGCCGATTCCGGCCCTTCTGTATGCAGATGATGCCATTCTTATGGCACGGACCCCACTAGCCCTTCAGAGACTTGCAACAGCTTTTGTCAGTTACATGCTAAAACTGTGTCTTAGAGTCAATTGTTCAAAAACGTATGTTATGAAATGTGGCAGTAAGATAGTCAGGTCCCATGATATTATAGTGGATGGTGGAAAAGTAGACACCACAGCATCCGTCTTATAGCTGGGAATTCTGTTTGATAAAGAAGGCTTCTGGTCACGGTCCGTAAATGTTAGAAAATTGCAGTTTATAAAGACTAATATGGCCCAGAAAAACTATACAAAACGACTAGGGATGATTTCCCTTAGGGATATGCAAAAGATTTACAGAGGAAAAGGAGTTTTCACTGTCATATATGGGGCGGGTGTTTGGGGTATACCAACAGTAACACATTGCAAATAGCGGAGAATGACTTTTTGAAATTTCTGCTAACTGTCCCAAAAGGCACCTCGTCATATGCATGTCATGCAGAACTGGGGGTCACCTAGTTAGCGGATATAATAATGGTACAGCCAGTTGTTTTATGGCAGAAAGTTTGGACATCGAAACATGCAGGTTAAAACTGTGCTATCTTAAGGGATTGTTTGACTTCCAGAGTGTCTTTGAGAATCACCTGGCTGAAGTACATCAAGAATTTCTTCAATGATTTGGGTCTCTTGGATTATTATGAGAAGCCAGAATTACTGGCCACCCTAAACAGAAAAGATTTGAGATCTATGTGCCTTATGTACTTAATGGACTTGAGGTGGTCACTGGAAGTGCATAAACACACTGTCCTGAAGAACCAGCTAATGCTGACTGAGGATGGTATGCAGCAGTACTTGACATTGGTAACAAAAACAGGGCATTGTTTTGTTCTCACCCACTTAAGATTAGATGCGTTCCATCTCCTGGTCAGCTTTCCCATCATGAATGGCTGGAGTGTGACATTAAGAAACTGCCCGTGTGGCTCTGTCGCATCACAAACCACAATGCATGTTGTTTTGTTTTGTTAATTCTATGTTAGAGAGAGAAGGCAACATATAAGGCCATTATTCAGGTCTTTTCACATATGTCAATGTCGCCCTGCGTATTTATATCTCCAAACGCTCCCGACCATTGAAATATGCTGCGGCCTCGCAAATTACTTTTGCTCCCTAATGAATGCTTGAAAGAGTATGACTTAATGCAAGATGGTCAAGCAAGAGACGGCGGTCAAGTAACAACGCTGTAACCTGACAAATGATTACTCACTGTAAACCTTTATGTCTACTGCACTGTCAGAATTTATCTTACCTATTTATTTGACCAACTAGTCCCTACATGTTTCTATGATTGTGCCTTTTTTTAATTGTACTTAAATTAACCAAAGGTGACCTACGGCAGGTTAAGGAAGTCTTTCGTGTGAAGCTATAAAGAAAAAGGGCTGCAGTTTAGGGACTGAAAGTCTTCATGTCTACTATGTACTGGTGAAATATTGCATAAAATAGAGTTGTATTTAAAGCTTGATAGTCCTATTTTTCCTCTCATAGCCGGTCCTATTTTCACTGTAGACCAAAAAATGGAGGGATAGGGAGGTATTATGGTCCACTGTATGTCCTCCCAAACGATACGTCAAAATATAAGATACACTGTTCCAAACCGTAGCAGGGGTCCTAAATTTTAGGAGCAAAAACCTCACACATCCCGAAGGATGTCAAGCTTCATCATCGGAGCTGCTCCTCGTCAGACCGGCACTGCAATGTCTGACGGGCACCACCCATCCAGCTCTTTGCCAGAGATCTTTTTAGATGATGATGCCGTGACCCCAAGAGTGAGAAAGCACAGAAGGAGATCGAAAGTAGTGAATAAAATTGGCTCTCAAAATCAGCACCGGGTAAATAATTTCTTGGACCAGATGAGAAGAAAAGGCCAAGGTTAAAAATAGTCATACGAGTGAAACAGAAATAATGATCAATCACTCTATATCAAAGAATCAAAATGAGGGCGGGGTACTTCCCCTACTGTATTAGTTGTTGCTGTGTAGTTGTTATCTAGTATTTCAAGACGTGTGCGAATGGGATGAACTTCCATGTTGAGTTCCTGTAATGATTTTTGTGTTTTGACCACTGAGTCCAGGGTGTACTTGGCCTAGCAGCACACCATCACATCAGTGACCACCAGCTTCATTTGGCCTATTGACCTTATTTTAGCATTAGTCACCGCCATGTTAAAAGCTGCAGGTATGTTTCCATGCCCACGTTATACAATGTGCTTTTTGCTCATTTTTTTATTCTGCATGTTTGCGTGTTCTTTCCCACAAAGGGGTTAGGCTGATAAGAATGTACTAGGATGATGTTTATTGTACGGCAAGGAATGGTTTTGTTTTGAGAGATGGGACCTTGTGATCTTGGCCAAACTGCGACAAGCTCTTTTCAAAACTGACCTGAAGTAGCCAGCATTTTTTAATAATAAACTTATGGAGTGGGAGGGGGTTTCTAGAATTCTCCTCTCTGGTTTGTTTAAAGTATATAAGAGGCTGAGACCAGATGGACCGGGGAGTGACTCAGATCTCGGACATGCTCAGGACGCTGAGGTGTGTCATCCTTCCCGTGAGGATAATTGATCTCTCTCTCCACGGTCGATTCTGGGATCTGGTTGTCTGATGCTGATAAGGAGGGAGATGACGCAGAGTTACCCATGCCTTTTGGTAATTCTTGTTATCTGCTTTGCATTGTGACATATGTACATAAATATATATATATATATGTATATGTAGTTATATATATATATTTGCTGTGTATCTTGCAGTGGAGAATCATTTGTACATGTTTTTATTTCATTGCTGTGACCATTTTTAAACGTGTGCTTTCAGCATGCTAATCTTCCTCTACGAACCTTGCAGAGTGGTTTAATAAATGTATTTCTCAGACTAAGAGTTGCATTTCAGAAATTGTTTGTCAGTGCATGAGTGTTTCATCTCGGCCCGTGGTGAAGCAAAACAGTTCCACAACCTTATTTAAAGACAGTATTGTTGGGGAAGGCGTCACAGTTACTGGCGTTAGTGTCTGTGCAACTGTGCTTAACGAAACAGTTTGAGGCAAGATGGTTTGAGTTTTGATCGAAGGGGGCTGGGTTTTTCCAATCACTTTGACTTCCTGAAGTGAATCGCCAACTATGGATGGTAGGGTGAGTAACTTATGCAGCAGAGTTGAGCAGACACATTCTTGTATAGCTGAATTTGGAGCTGGTGGATTATGAGCATTTAATACCAAACTGCTAACTGTGGCAATGAGGCACTCAAAGCGAGAATCAATAGATGATGTGTCTTGGGGTAGGTTCTCTAGCAATGGGATTTGGATGTCAAACTTGTTTGCTTGATATTCCAATGCCTCGGTGTGAGAAAGTAGCCTCTTTCTAGGCCTTGTTACCCCCACTTTTGGCCTGTTTGTGAGTACGTCAGGGTGTTTTCTCTGTCTCACTGGGATCCTGCTAGCCAGGGCCCAGTGCTCATAGTGAAAACCCTATGTTTTCAGTATGTTTGTTATGTGTCACTGGGACCCTGCTAGCCAGGACCCCAGTGCTCATAGGTTTGTGGCCTATATGTATGTGTTCCCTGTGTGATGCCGAACTGTCTCACTGAGGCTCTGCTAACCAGAACCTCAGTGGTTATGATCTCTCTGCTTTCCAAATTGTCACTAACAGGCTAGTGACCAATTTCACCAATTCACATTGGCATTCTGGAACATCCTTATAATTCCTTAGTATATGGTACTGAGGTACCCAGGGTATTGGGGTTCCAGGAGATCCCTATGGACTGCAGCATTTCTTTTGCCACCCATAGGGAGCTCTGACAATTCTTACACAGGCCTGCCACTGCAGCCTGAGTGAAATAACGTCCACGTTATTTCGCAGCCATTTACCACTGCACTTAAGTAACTTATAAGTCACCTATATGTCTAACCTTCACCTTGTGAAGGTTGGGTGCTAAGTTTCTTAGTGTGTGGGCACCCTGGTGTAGTGTGGTTAGTTTTACGTCTATTTTACGCATTAGCTTCAGGCTTTAGGCCTTTGTGCGCTTTGCCCTAAAATGTATTTTATTCATTTGCTAACAGCTCAGAGCCTCTGTGCACTTTACTCTAAATGCTTTTTATTAGGCATCGTACTGTTATTTTACAAAATAGCCAGTTCTACGGTGTTGTTTTTTATTCATATCACACTGTTTTGCCTACTTCAGCACTGGAGTTCATAACATATTCACTCTGTGCTTCAGTCAAGGATACAGTCTGGTACATTGCCGATAGACGTGGTAGGAGTTTAGATTTGGCATTCCTGCGTAGGGACATTTTGTGATCACGATGACATGTTAGTTATAAAATCACTTCCTTGTCCCAATACATGCAAGAGGGAGATTCCGACCAGGGAACCACAACTAGACGCTGACTGCCTCGTTGCAGATGCTGAACCAGATCACAGGCCTTTGCTCAGGTATGAGAGTGTCTGTCTCCCTAGTGACACAGAAAGGCAAGCTGAAAGCTTAACATGCTGTGCTCTAAATAGAACAAGCAGAGGGAGAGTAGAAACGGTTAGGAATTATGATAGCGTTATTCTTATGTTTTACTCTCCTGGTTACTATATCAATCCTACTATGTTGTATTGTTCTGGTTATTGCGGCTCACGCCTTAATATCTAAACTACAGTCGTTTTATTAAAACATTCTATAAAACATATACTGTCTTTGTCATTTGTATATGAGACCATATTGTGAATGAGAGAGTTGGTTTGGATCTGAGTGACCACGACTTCCCTGAGAAGTTCCAAAGATGTCATGCGCTCGGCTGCCCAATCATCTCTTCCCCGTGGGAGAAATGAGGCACTGCTAGTTAGCCGGAGCAACAACCGGATTTAGGGTGACAGAGTTCCTTACACGTGGGTCAGTCCCCCACACAGTTATCGATCCTGCTGCCTAGAAATCCAGGAGTCTCATTTAGGATAATGAGAGCCCACGCGACATGGCGCCGTCAACGATTGGTCTGGCTCTAATGTTTAGGTCCGACTGACTCTCTCGGTCTCATATCTATTTTGACTCCTCGGTTCCGTAAGCGGAGACGTCCGTGGGGCTGAGGGTTTCCGCCACCACAGGTTAGGTACATCCTATTGCTTAGAGGTTGGTTTTTCAAGCTTGAACTTTGAAAGGAAAAACCCCGATATTGGTGTGCCTTCTCTGTCCTAGAGCTATTTTTTTTTTTATACAAATGGCGAATCCAGTTGTAGTAAATATAGCGCTTAATAAGCGACATCCGCTCACAGGTCATCTGATAGCACATGGACTGACAGTCCAGGGGGGTCCGGTCACTTTTGTGGTGGACGCCCATGCAGCCTATAGAACAGAACTTTTTTATTCTTGGGTCATATTTCTAGCGGCTGATGGGGGTACAAATACTTTTCACGAATATACTGTTGCGAATGTCCCTGGACAATACAGGGCTTATGCATACTTAGAAATACCTTTATCTTATCAGGAACACCATAATTGGCTTGATGGCGCCCTCCCACACTCAGTAACACAAGTAAGGTTAGGTCAGTTGAGTAATGATGGTCCGACCTGGCCTTTATTGGCTACATATACACCATATCCTGGAGTGGCAAATGTGGCAGTGGCTGAAGTGCGTCGTTTATATATGGAATTAACTGCAACGTACAGACGATTAGTTCAGTTTGTGATGCAGACATTAAATACTAATGCAGCGCGTGCTGCTCCAGCGCACCCACAAGCGGTGGTACCTGAATCAATCCGGCCACTGTACACTCAGTTATGGGCAAGGTACCGGCTAAATGTGAGGAGACTCCATTTTGGCTGGCGCAAAAGATTAATATGCTGGAAGCAGTATTTCCCTCTACGGGACCTCAGGATAAGCATAGAATTTTGACGATGTGTTTGCCGTATGGGATGGTTCCTACGGTGGACCTTTGTAATACTTGGGGCATGGTGTTTGCCGCGCTGTACACTACGGCACACGGTACACCGACTTTGGCTAATTTGCCGGAAGTGCTTAAACAAATTCAAGATGAATATGGGTCTGCCCCTGCCTTGGATTTAGGCATGCAATTGATGGGCAATTTTGATGCGGTTTCTTCTATTATTTTGAGTAATCTCAAGGGGGAGGCTGTAGCACTAGCAGTGCGAATGCGTCTTCGGGACGTTCCGCAGATTAATCAGGAGCGGGAACTTCCGAGAATAATAACAGAAACGTATTCTAGTATTGTTCGTGATAGCCTAGGGGCTCGACCGCAGAAACCACAATTGCAGGGTAAAAATAATAAGGATAATGCTAAGCAACAGCAACCTGAGGGTGCAAAAAAGCGCTGGGAAAAGAAACAGCAAACACCTAAAAAAGATGGGGGACAGTCTCCGCAACCGGAGACCCCGCAGAATAGGTATAATCTCAGAAATAGGGATAATTTGAAGACGCCTGATAGATATCAATATACTGATACACGCCAATCTCGTTCCTTTCAGGACTCCTCTGAGAAGAGAAGTGAGAGAGGTGGGCGGTCAGAGCGGAGGACGGAGTACGTGAAACCGAGACAGGATTCGCAACGCTCAGCAGAGGTTTCTGTTAAACAAGAAGAGAAACCGCTGCAACAAAAACAACAATTTAAAAAGAAAAAAGTGGCAGCGGTCTCTGTTAGACATGCCGCTCAAGAAGAGAGTTCTCTTGACGAACAAGACATGGGCGTTAGCACTGTTAGACAGCGCGGCAGAGGTCACAATAGTTCGCCGGAGTCTTCTAGAGCATCTGGAGGTGAAAGCAACTGATGACTTCATACAAGTCGAGACGGCGGATATGCGAGTCTCTGATCCTGATCGAGTATATCTAGTGACTCTATGATTAGAAGGGGACATTGACCGCATAGTACACGCCATCTTTTGGGACCATGTGGTAAAATCATATGATGTCCTGTTAGCCGAACAAGATTGGCCACCTGACTTTGTTCACGACTGTCCGGTTGGGGAGGAGGTTATTACGCCTTCCTTTTCACCACTTGTTCCGAGAGAACTAGCGGAGTCCTACTGTAAATCATGGGCTCTAGCACAAGCCCCCCCCTATATAGAAATAATGTGGGGTGGGATAAACAATCACCTTATCATGTCATTCCAATAAAGGGTGAACCTCAGCCACAGCCGCAATATCCTATTAAATTTGAAGCAAGGGCATCGGTTAGAAAAATTCTTACACAATTGGAGTACCAAGGTGTGATTGAGCCTTGTGTCTCGCCGATGAATAATCCCTTATTTCCGGTTGCTAAACCGGACCATTCCTATAGGATAGTGGTGGATTACAGACATTTGAATAGTCATACACGCACATATGCAATACAGAATTCACATAGCACTGCGCTTATGAATAATATAGTGCGTAAAAAATACAAAACAACATTGGATATCTCGAATGGATTTTTCTCCCAGAATATAGCGCCCGAAAGTCGGGACTATACCAGTTTCAGTGCGTTTGGCTCTCAGAAATTTTTTTGTCGTTTACCTCAGGGGTATAGAATAGCCCAGGACTGTTTTCGGCTCGTGTGACTGAACTTCTACACGAGTTGGACCCTGAGGCGTTATCATATGTTGATGACATATATTTGACGGACGATGAGATTCTACAACATCTCAGACGCGTATCGCGCATTGTTGTGGGATTTGCTGATATTGGCTATAAGTTTAATTTTACGAAATCAAAGATTGCCTTCCTCAGTGTTATTTTCCTGGGATATGAGTTATCGAGTGAGGGCAAGAGCCTGGCACCACATTTTTTGGAGAAATGTGCTTTATTGCAGCCTCCTAATACGGTTCGGAAGCTTCAGTCATTATTGGGGTTTCTGAATTTTGGCAGAACTTACATTCCTGATTATGCTACACGTATAAAACCTTTATATGAACTGATTCGCCCGAATTTTTCAAGTAGATTTTGGACGATTGAGCATACACACATACTGCGAGAGTTGCAGAATGATCTCTTAGCGGTTAAACACTTGCACACACGGGACAATAAAACACATTTGGTCATCAGGGTGATACCTGAGGCTGTTGGATTTACGTATGTCACCTTTAATGAAGGGGAGACAGTCCCGATTGCATACAAGTCTCACTTGTATTCTGCTGCAGAAGAACGTTTTGCACAGACTGAGAAAATACTCACTGCAGTACAGATGGCTGTGATCAAAGAAAGACCGTTTGCCCAGGGCCAACGCATCATTGTCGTTTCCCCGATTCCGGCCTTAGAGGCTGTTACAAAAGCGAGTGTTCCTAATTCGAAAGCTTTACACCTGCGGTGGATACAATGGGCTACGTCTTTGACAGCCACTGATGTAGATTACATATTTGACCCTAAGCTGCAGACTCAAGAATTTCTTCAATATGAAATAGAATACTGAGTTCCTGCTGGCACATTGCCTATTGACCAATATCAAGTGGTCATGTATACCGATGGCTCTGCGCAACCAGCGGTTGGGACTAAACAACAGTATTCTGCTGCATGTGCGGTGGTGAGCGGCACTATGGAGGGGGAAGTGTTCTGCCCCCGACATACTTATACCAAAACCTTGGGAGATTGCACGGCGCAGCTGGCTGAGCTCAAAGCTCTTTTGTTAGCGTTGGAGCATGCAGATCCGGCGATATTGACCTTGCTGGTCTGTGACTCCTACTACTGTGTGCAATCTTTCAATTAATATCTGCACTATTGGAAGATGAATGGGTTCAGAGATTCTAAAGGCAACACCATTAAACATAAATTGTTGTGGGGTAAGGTTGCGGATCTGAAAGAAACGCTTCCTAAAGTCCATGTTGTACATACACTTGGACACCAGCGCGTTGGAATACACGTTGCTGGGAATACTTTGGCTGATGAAGCTGCAAAGTCAGCAGTGGCTGTCGCCACTGTAGCCGCAGTGACTCGTTCGAGTTCCAAACCAGACATAGAGATCTCGGCTGCCATAAAGGCTACGGCTGATGGCACGCCATTTCCTAAAGGATTCCCTTCTAAATATAGTTACTGCTTGAGTGGTGCACTAAATGCTGTTGTTAATATTCCAGGCATTGGTGTACGGGAATTACCAAATAAAGTTGAGAGACCTCGATTAATTTCTGCAGCACATGAAGGGGTGGCATCTGCACATGCTGGTGTGGCTGCCACGATTTCAATTTTACAGGCCCGTTACTGGTGGCCTGGTCTCTATAAAGAGTCAAAGCAGTATGTCCTTTGTTGTGACGTCTGTCAACAAATTAAAGCGTTGTCGGCTAGACGCCCGCAGCAGACGCCCCTTCTGATTTCAAACAGACCAGTACAGTGTGTGTACTTGGACCATTGTGGTCCACTGACACCAGATAGTGCATACAAATACATATTGGTTGCTGTAGATTCGTGCTCCAGATTTGTGTGGGTCTGGCCACAGCGCTCGGCTGACGCTCGGACTGTTATTAAAGATTTGCGTATCTTTGTCGATACATTTGCAGTTGCGGCTTTTCATTCGGACCAGGGCCCTGCTTCTGCCTCTAAGGCATTCAGGGACACCATGGCTTCGTTGGGGGTCCAGCTCCAATTCTCGTCTCCATTTCATCCCGAGGGAAATTCTGTCGTGGAGCGTTTAAATCGTGATTTAAAGCAATCCTTAACGGCCAGGGTTATAGGTACGGGTTGTAGTTGGCTAGCCTACCTGTATGGAGTACAGAGAGCACTTAATAACTTGCCTAGAAGGTCACTGGGGGGTCGTACTTCATATGAGTGCCTGTTCGGAACACAAATGTATGTTCCTGATCTAGATGGTCCTGGTGTGGAGGCGGCAGGTACGCCCTTTGACATAAATGATCGTGTCACTGTTTTGCAGGATTTACAACAATTTCGTGAAGATAACTCTTCTGCAAGTGCTGCCTCCTCAGGAATTAAGGATGAGCCAATAACACCTACTGGTTGGATACCCAGGATTGGAGATCTAGTGCGTGAAAAGGTCGCAGTAAAGAAAGAATTTGGTCCCTCTTATCGAGCACCTGTCCCGGTGTTAGGGGTGAGCGGCACGAGAACTGTGATTTTACCGCCGCTGCAAGGGGCCAAAGGAAATCGTTTCGTTTCCATTGATAATGTCAAGTTACAACATGTGGCCGATTCTGCACAGCAGACCAAGAGGGACACCCAGTAGTTCCGGCATCCCTCTCACTACTGGGGAAGAAGTCCCGCTGCAGGTGATTTGCACCGACACTGTTTCCTCTCCGAGCTTGGGGAGGGTGGAAGATGATCTTGCGATTGTTCCACAGTCAACGATTAATATTGAATCTTTTGATCAAGTTGCTGTACGTTCTACTGATGTTTCTGAACATGTGATTTATAGCGTACCTAGGAGAGAGCCTCCATCTGCTTCTTTGTTCACTGTTGCACCTTTTGCAAGAACTGCCTCTGGCTGCTTCAACAACGCGGATGCGGCTGTATCCAGCTCTTCGTCATCGCTGTCTTCAATCCGAGGTCCACGTAAGCTACTCAGTTGGCTTAAACGTACATACTTTGTTATTCCTTGGAACTATTTGTGGCTTTTTATGGCTGTAATGACTCTTTTTTTATGGTTGGGATTTGTGGTTACTTTTTTTCTGGTAATACATGGTCATTTTCTTCCTGATCAATCAGACATTGAGCACGTGGAGACTGTGTTGAGACCACATTTTTCATCTCATATGGTTCGAAGAGACATATCCAATGTGAACATTTCTGCAATACCAATTCCGGATGGGATTGTGTGGGATAAAGTAATGTTTGATATATATGGTCCCACTGAAATGATTCAAATACCGTATGTCCTCAAGTTATCAATGGATGATATTGTTATACCAGGCATTGTTTCTGATGATTGGGATGTGAAGACGGTAGATTATATGCTAAAGGATTTGCAATATTATACTGTCTGTGACGATGAAGATGCTTACCAATTTAGAGATAATCATGGTGACATGTTTTGCTACAACTATTATGGACACCACTTTATTCACAAAGCTAGTAGCCCTAAGTCCATATTTAATTATGTGCAATGGGAACATTGCTCGACTCCTCCACAAGGGAGTTCGAAAACGTATAATGATAAATTTGCATATTTTTCTGGGCATGATCAGCGGAATGCTAAGTCTTACTATTTTAAAGTGGCACCGTATTCTGATAAGCAAATTTTGTTGACCGATACTAAATTACTATATTCAAATTTGTTTGTATCTAAACTTTCGGTCGAAGGATATGAATGCTGGTTGAAGACTGTTGACTTGAAAAGTGTTTGGGGTACGAAAAATTGGCAGATGCAAGGCAGGGATACATTATTTAGAGCATGCATTATCCCTGTGCAAATGATTTTCCTCAATGACACAGTACAACAGACTAGTTGTTTGGGCTTGGCGTCGATTAGAGAGTTGACTTTGCCTAGTATACCGGTCCCTTCTAAATTAAATAACTGGCAGCACTATGTGAATGCTACTTTTAGTGAATTTACGCATTGGGTCCAGAATGGTACGCTTAACGCTTCATCGTTACATCCGGGCGGGTGGTTATTGTGGCCTGTAGACACTAATCAGTGTCATCAACGTTTTGTTACCTCTTCAGGGGGGTTCAGGACTAGTAGGGCAGACCCTCGTTACATTTCACCAGAACATGCTGATATAATAACTACATACAGCGTGGGGAAGCTTTGTCAACAATGGTTGAAGTACTCCAAGCTGGATGCAGTTAAGTCACATCTCAAGTTACTGTCTAATGGTACTGATTTACAAGATTTCTTATCAGGTCCCAAGGTGCCGCGGAGGAAGAGGTTCTTATACGAAGTATATAATGAGTTTTGGAAACTTTCCCAACAGGAGGCTGCAGCCCGGTTAAGGCAGATTGATCAAGAAAATCTGCTGCAGACTTTGTCTGTTGTTGATAATGGCATGCATACCCTTTCTGACCGTGTTTACACGATTGACAGTATTGTCTCTTCTGCTATTGACATTATAAAATCAGACATGTCTTCTTTATATCATGGGCAGAGTCAGACACGATCTATCATGCAGCTGGGTTGGACTCTTCAGACCCTGAAGGCGGGTCGCGTTCCATGGCAGCACATTCGGGCCAGAGAGATCTTTATCTCCTTTAATCTAACTCGTCAACAACAATTGATGGCTAAGAAGGAAGCGACGTATGTTATGTTAAATATTGAGAAATTGGAAAAACTGCCTTTCACGGTGGCTGAGATTCCGTCAGCTGAGTGGTTGATTCATGGGGTTATTAATTTGCCTATCTCCACTCTGCAATTTACTTCTTGTTTGAAGCACATTCCGGTGGGTAGATATGAACTATTGGGTGACAGTTACATACACGAGGTGTGGGAGCTTCCTTTTCAGTACAGATGTGTTAATGGTTTGAGGGAGGTTTTTGTTAGCGGTAGCGAATGCGAAGCTTCTGTCAGCCATTCCATGGTTTGTAAACAGCGGTCCTTGCACGGAGCGTGTAACGCTTCGATTGCTAACTTAGCTTGTTATCTGAAGGGAGTTCCAGTCCCGGTAATTAAAAACACTTTCCAGGTGCTTTCTAACGGCAGTTACATTGTTCTTAACAGCGAACGCTGCTGTGGCATGCGTGCCGGAATAGTTTACGTTGTTGTCGTCAACAAGGCCGTTACGTGCTGCGGGAATGTGTTGTTTCCCCCAACTCAAATTAGGGAGGTAGCGGACATCTGGCCTCATATTGCTACTTCCAAGGTTGATTTCGACAAGCTGAGTCGGCTGAAAGCTTTATTGTTTCAAAAGCATGTGGCCCTTACATCTGCTAGCGAGACCTACGCACTTCAAGTGGCAAGGTCATCGGCGGAGATACAGTCCCTTTTGAATACTAACTTTCCAAGTCACTTCGGTGAACTTGTGGGACGTATATTTAATGCATCCAGCACTGCTGGTATTGCTCATTTTTTCAAAGCCGTTGGTGTTGGTTTCGCTCACACCTTCTCTTCCATATTCGGTTTGATACCTTTGGCTATACACTCTATTTTCGGAAGCATTTTTGGGGGTTTCCCAATTACTTTGGCTTTATTGGCTGGAGTCTTGCTATTGTTGCTATTTTTTCGCAATGGCTGTCCCGCCACGACGAGATCCTATATTGCTGCTCCCGTCAGCGCAGCTGTGTCGTGAACGCATGATGCAGCGTTTTGGAGCTACACTCCTGGGTCATTTGGAGTGTGACTGGTCTCTGTCATTCAGACCAGTTTTGGATTGTGTGCAACCCGTGTTTCGGTGCCTTTGGTGCTCGTTTGAACATGCACTGGCTTTCTGTCTCTCACTGCAGCGCTCTCCAGTGGTCGATCCTGATCTGTTGATGTTCCCGATTAGGGCTCATTCCCAGACTTGTGCACTACGGTTGCGTTTGCTTCGTGAGGCGGATTATGAGATTCCCTTCCTGGAGGAAGATGGTATTGTCTCTTTCCTTGGCACTACACGGGGTGCCGCCCTGAATGATTTTGGGGCTTTGGAACACACCTGCTCCATGGTACTTTGTGGCGTGGATCTTCCGATGTTGACATATCTCGAAGTGGAGGAGCTCCTACGTTCTATTGCTTCTGTATGACAATTGGATTTTTTTTTTTTTCTCGACTAAATTGACACTATATTGAATTTCGCTCAATCGTCACATGTTTCCTAAATTTATGACTTTGTTGTCTTCTCATCTTGTCGAAATGTGGTGTTTAAATTTAGGGCATGTTTTTATATTTTTTGGAACCACTTCCTACCGACAAGGGGAGGGTGTAGTGTGGTTAGTTTTACGTCTATTTTACGCATTAGCTTCAGGCTTTAGGCCTTTGTGCGCTTTGCCCTAAAATGTATTTTATTCATTTGCTAACAGCTTAGACCCTCTGTGCACTTTACTCTAAATGCTTTTTATTAGGCTTCGTACTGTTATTTTACAAAATAGCCAGTTCTACGGTGTTGTTTTTTATTCATATCACACTGTTTTGCCTACTTCAGCACTGGAGTTCATAACATATTCACTCTGTGCTTCAGTCAAGGATACAGTCTGGTACATTGCCGATAGACGTGGTAGGAGTTTAGATTTGGCATTCCTGCGTAGGGACATTTTGTGATCACGATGACATGTTAGTTATAAAATCACTTCCTTGTCCCAATACATGCAAGAGGGAGATTCCGACCAGGGAACCACAACTAGACGCTGACTGCCTCGTTGCAGATGCTGAACCAGATCACAGGCCTTTGCTCAGGTATGAGGGTGTCTGTCTCCCTAGTGACACAGAAAGGCAAGCTAAAAGCTTAACATGCTGTGCTCTAAATAGAACAAGCAGAGGGAGAGTAGAAACGGTTAGGAATTATGATAGCGTTATTCTTATGTTTTACTCTCCTGGTTACTATATCAATCCTACTATGTTGTATTGTTCTGGTTATTGCGGCTCACGCCTTAATATCTAAAATACAGTCGTTTTATTAAAACATTCTATAAAAATTATACTGTCTTTGTCATTTGTATATGAGACCATATTGTGAATGAGAGAGTTGGTTTGGATCTGAGTGACCACGACTTCCCTGAGAAGTTCCAAAGATGTCATGCGCTCGGCTGCCCAATCATCTCTTCCCCGTGGGAGAAATGAGGCACTGCTAGTTAGCCAGAGCATCAACCGGATTTAGGGTGACAGAGTTCCTTACATGTGGGTCAGACTTAGTCCCCCACACAGTTATCGATCCTGCTGCCTAGAAATCCAGTAGTCTCATTTAGGATAATGAGAGCCCACGCGACACTGGCACTAGCCAAGGTGCCCCCACATTGTTCAGGGCAAATTCCCCGGACTTTGTGAGCACGGGGACACCATTACACGCGTGCACTATACATAGGTCACTACCTATGTATAGCGTCACAATGGTAACTCCGAACATTGCTATGTAACATGTCTAAGATCATGGAATTGTTACCCCAATGCATTCTGGCATTGGGGAGACAATTCTATGATCCCCGAGTCTCTAGCACAGACCCGGGTACTGCCAAACTACCTTTCCCGGGGTTTCACTCAAGCTGCTGCCAACCCCACAGACAGGTTTCTGCCCACCTGGGGTCCAGCCAGGCCTGGCCCAGGAAGGCAGAACAAACAAAGGACTTCCTCAGAGAGAGGGTGTTACACCCTCTCCCTTTGGAAAAAGGTGTCAGGGCTGGGGAGGAGTAGCCTCCCCCACCTTCTGGAAATAAGCCAGTCTACACCGGTTCAGGGATCCCCTAGCCCTGCTCTGGCACGAAACTGGACAAAGGAAAGGGGAGTGACCACTCCCCTGACCTGCTCCTCCCAGGGGAGGTGCCCAGAGCTCCTCCAGTGTGCTCCAGACCTCTGCCATCTTGGAAACAGAGGTGCTGCTGGCACACTGTACTGCTCTGAGTGGCCAGTGCCAGCAGGTGACGTCAGAGACTCCTTCTGATAGGCTCTTACCTGTGTTGCTAGCCTATCCTCCTTCCTAGGGAGCCAAACCTCCTTTTGTGGCTATTTAGGGTCTCTGCTTTGGGGAATTCTGTAGATAACGAATGCAAGAGCTCATCAGAGTTCCTCTGCATCTCTCTCTTCACCTTCTGCCAAAGGATCAACCGCTGACTGCTCATGATGCCTGCAAAACCGCAACAAAGTAGCCAAAGACGACTACTGCAACCTTGTATCACTTCTCCTGCCTCTTTCTCGCCTGTTTCCTGGTGGTGCATGCTCTGGGGGTAGCCTGCCTCCTTTCTGCACCAGGAGCTCTGAAGAAATCTCCCGTGGGACGACGGAATCCTCCCCCTGCAACCGCAGGCAACAAAAGACTGCATCACTGGTCCTCTGGGTCCCCTCTCAGCACGACGATCGTGGTCCCTGGAACTCAGCAACTCTGTCCAAGTGACTCCCACAGTCCAGTGACTCTTCAGTCCAAGTTTGGTGGAGGTAAGTCCTTGCCTCCCCACGCTAGACTGCATTGCTGGTTACTGCGTGATTTGCAGCTGCTCTGGCTCCTGTGCACTCTTCCAGGATTTCCTTTGTGCACAGCCAAGCCTGGGTCCCGACACTCTAACCTGCAGTGTACAACCTCCTGAGTTGTCCTCCGGCGTCGTGGGACTCCCTTTTGTGTCTTCGGGTGAGCTCCGGTTCACTCCTCTTCCAAGTGCCTGTTCCGGTACTTCTGTGGGTGCTGTCTGCTTCTGTGAGGGCTGCCTGACTTGCTGGGTACCCCCCTCTGTCTCCTCATCCAAGTGGCGACATCCTGGTCCCTCCTGGGCCACAGCAGCATCCAAAAACCCTAACCGCAACCTTTGCAGCTAACAAGGCTTGTTTGCGGTCTTTTTGCGTGGGAATACCTCTGCAAGCTTCTTCACGACGTGGGACATCCATTCTCCAAAAGGGAAGTTTCTAGCCCTCTTCGTTCTTGCGGAATCCACAGCTTCTACCATCCGGTGGCAGTTTCTTTGCACCCTCAGCTGGCATTTCCTGGGCATCTGCCCAATCTCGACTTTTTCACGACTCTTGGACTTGGTCCCCTTGTTCCACAGGTACTCTCAACTGGAAATCCACTTTGGCTGCATTGCTGGTGTTGGTCTTTCTTGCACAATTTCCCTATCACGACTTCTGTGCTCCCTGGGGAATATAGGTGCTCTTTACACCTACTTTTCAAGGTCTTGGGGTGGGCTATTTTTCTAACCCTCGCTGTTTTCTTACAGCCCCAGCGACCCTCTACAAGCTCACATAGGTTTGGGGTCCATTCGTAGTTCGCATTCCACTTTTGGAGTATATGGTTTGTGTTGCCCCTATACCTATGTGCTCCTATTGCAATCTACTGTAACTTTACATTGCTTGCATTACTTAATTTTGCTATTACTGCATATTTTTGGTATTGTGTACATATTTCTTGTGTATATTTGGCATCCTCATACTGAGGGTACTCACTGAGATACTTTTGGCATATTGTCATAAAAATAAAGTACCTTTATTTTTAGTATATCTGTGTATTGTGTTTTCTTATGATATTGTGCATACAACACCAGTGGTATAGTAGGAGCTTTGCATGTCTCCTAGTTCAGCCTAAGCTGCTCTGCTATAGCTACCTTCTATCAGCCTAAGCTGCTCGAAATACCTCTTCTACACTAATAAGGGATAACTGGACCTGGTACAGAGTGTAAGTACCCCTTGGTACCCACTACAAGCCAGGCCAGCCTCCTACACTTGGCACTAGTATCAAGACTATTAATTAGTTGTTGGCAGGCCATAATGTCAATAGGTGAATTCGAGCTTCGATTTTGTATTGGGGACTCCACGTGAAAATCATCAATAAATGTTGATTCATGTGAGGGCGAGTCGATGACAAGGTCCTTCACTGGCAAAAAGAGAAACTGTTTTCCCTGCTCATATCCATTGTTAGGATTCGTTTAGGGCTTGTGCAGGGACCTGAAGTTGGATGAAAGAACCTCCTTTTGGGCTGAAAGAGTTGAAGTTGGAATAAAGGAAAAATTTCAGATACATCATGTTTAGTGTTGTGCTTTGTGTCAACTGAAGCTTTGGGTGAATTCCTGTCTGAAATTGAGCGCTGATTTGGCTGTTCTGCTGGATAAACTTGTTGAGTGTTTATTGCTTGAGTCGTGAGGCCAGGTGAAGATCTAGACAGTAGCTGCACAGGAGAGACATTTGGAATGGGAAGAGATGAGCTAAGCATGGATCGCTGGTCAGTCCGATTGTCAGTTTGCGTTTAACGGGAGGACTGGCATCCTTATCTGGGTTGGGGAGTCAAAGGTGGCTGTGGCACTGGAAGCACTTCTTTGATCTCCCCCAGAGATGAATAATGAAGGGCACTCTCATCTTCCATAAAAAGCAAATTTTGACAAATTGTTTTTTTAACCTTGGGCCATAAGGCAAATATACTGCTTGACTGTGGTAAAAGGTGATTACTATTAAGTTGAACTTTGGTCAGTGAAATTTGCCAACAAATAGTGTTGGCTTATGAAGCATGTAGAGGACCCGTCAAAGACACGTGCAAGCAATTATTATGGGGAGATGGAGGAAAGAGATCGATAGGTGATGGGTGAATGGAGTGTTAAGGCTGGTTGGCCACTGAAGGTGAAAATAAAGACAGTCTTGCAACAACAAATTCTCCAAGGAGCTCGCCCAGAAAACCCACCCAGCAAGTTATGGATGGGGTCACAGGGGAGCACACAGAGTGAAGTAAGCTGCACTGGGACCTAGCCCAGCCTCCTCCACGGCACTCCAGCTCTACCCTGGGGCAGCGTCTCTAAAGCTGTGATAAAGCTCAGAGTGAAAGGCACACTTTGGCCTGATTAGTGTTTTTCTTGTGGCATGAAATCACTATAGTGAGCAAAGGACAGATTGATTGTTAATAGCTTATTGTAGATTTGTGCATTGGCATGCATATAAGTAGTGTTCCAGAGCTAGGCAGAACTTGCAGTCCGGGATTGTTGATGGTAACTCGATAGCTCAGTTGTTCGCTTGTTCACATGCTCACATGCACAAGGGGGAGGGCCAGCAAAATGGCCAGCAGTAAGAATAGGAGTAAGGGTAAAAGCTTCAAGCAGTTGTTTTCTCAGGTGGCTGTTGTGTGGTGGAGATGGCCAAGAGTCCAAAGCAAGGCTGGGATTGACTCAAGAAAGCAAGACAAGGAGACAAGGAGGTGGCAAGGAGGCAAGGATTTGGACTAACAGTTGCGGACTTGATGAGGGGGCAGGTCGATCATATTGACTTCGATATTGTGACATACTCCCACTTTGACATTGCTTAGTCAGGCCGTAGCTGTTGGCATCAATAACCATCTTCGTCCGTGTCATGCTATCCCCATAAATGCACAAACTGCTGTAACTAAGCGAAGTTTCATGTGCTCGTTCTAATGTTCATCTAGAAAGACTGTGGTAAATTAGTGAGTCTGACATTTCACCCGTATGGCTGAAGAGCTTCTCGAGCAGAGAGCTGTCTCTGATAAATTATTGCTAAGACATGTTCCCCACCCTGGATACCCCTAAGGGAATGTGCAATAGACATTGTGAGACGCCTCATTAAAACTGTTCGTACTTGTAAATGCAAAACGGGATAAACTACTCAAGACAGGAACAAAAAGAAACACGAATACTTGGCAATTCTTAAACGAGTTCAGTGGCTTGAAATTCATGTTAGTGTAAAATGCCAACCTGTCTTTATTACAAACGTAACAAACTAAATGTATTACATTGAAAGGATACCTATTTAGTTATTCAACAGTATCCTTGAATTGAAAAATTAATTTGAAATATGTTTAGGCAGCAGGCAGGTTTTTTGACGCAGCGTTGTCTGACATTCAAATTGATTTTGCCCAAGGTGTCAACGTTCTGTGCATTATACTCTGTAGACTGATGTCATGCATACGCCTACTTAGTGTTCAAAGCAAACATTGCATTACCATTGAAATAAGTATCTGCAAAGAAATGGACACTGAAGAAGGTTTGCATTTCATGCAGGTTAAGAAATACGTTAAGGCCAACTAAATAAAGGGTGCATGGGGAAATTAAAAGCCACTTACACATTAGTTCATGAATGTATAAACTATATTAAATTAAGTTGTCAAAGATAGACATGGTTCCTGGCAATGCACAGGAAGTATATTAGATTGTTTGATAACTTTACATTCAAGTAAAGTCCTGACATTAAACAGGGTTATGTTTTAGTTTGGCAGAGTTAAAAAGGTCTAGGACCTAAGGACAAAATGGGAGCTTTAATGCTGTTCTGAAATTAAATGCAACGTGGTGGGCTTTGGAAACATCATTGCTTGAGCAGTCAGGATTAAAATCCTGATTATGGAGAGGAGTTCTGTCCATTCTAAGGGGTTGATTTCAATTTTGCGAACAGGGTACGCTGCCACAAATGTGATGGAGTATCATGTCCACAAAACTGGCATATACCTGCTCTATTAAAAGTTGGGTAGACTGTCATGTATCCAAGGGTGATGCTTTAACTGGCTTCGATGACAGAAACTCTAGACTAGCAGCCCGATTGAGTTCTGGGCTTCTTTAAAAATGTATTAGACCATCCAAACTGTTTAGAGCACACGCTCTGTTTTTTTGTTTCAGTTCTGTGTAGCCAGGAAAACCCTGGTGTGCTCAACTGAAAAATAGAAAAATGTCTCCCACATCCTTGGGGAAAACTTCCTGGTATTGGGGAAGCCTATTTATTGTTTTTCAAAAACACTCCCCCAAGCTGGGAGTTTGTAGTTGCAAAACAAAAAGGTTTGGTGCTCTGAGGTCTGAAACATAGTGGCGGTCACCAAACTTTTAGTGCCTTGAGAGGAGCCTCTGAGATAGTGGTATCTCTGAAGGTACAGTGATCTCCGCAGGGCCGGCAGAGATCTCTTAATATGGTGTATGGTGATCCAGCCACGATGACTGAAGAAAGACTCCCACCGCTCTGACGCCCACCAAAGCCGCCCAGTAAACTTTAAATCAGATCCTAAGTCACAAAAGGGACAACTGGTGTATCTAATCCGTAACGTATCATATTTGACCCGATTCACAAATGTTTCTGGGCATCTATTTAGAGCTTAGTCCTACAAAAACTGCAGTTTACAAAAGTAGATTTCATTATCTTATTCACTTGATACGGTTTGGGGGAAATTTACATTTATCATTTGGACTGATGAGTGCTGTCTTTTACACCAGTAAAGGGTGTTCCTCACCTTCTGTGATTCAAGGTCGCTCTGCTTGAAGCATTTCTTCATCTTGTGCGTCTCCCAGAGGTGCAACAGTAACAGACATTTGTGCAGCTGATAAGTGGGCCTCTGCCCATGCTTTTGTTTCCCATCACGAGTACAAATGGGGCAGGCAGTGAACTCAAATTGTGTTCTTTAGTTTTGTTTTCTATTAAAAATTAAGTGACATCCCAAAACTGTTTTTTCTTTCATTATAAACTAAAATGTTGAATTATTATTCATGATATTTCTTTTTCCATTTTTTACTCTCTGGCTATATGTTAATTTAGTAAGGACTGGGACGAGGTAGATGGGTGAAGAGGTACTGCTCGAACTGCTTACTAATAATCTTTACTAATCTCGATGAAGAGTCGTAGTCTTCTTCATCACAGTCCTAATTTCCCACCCTATTGCTGTGGGGGGGGGGGAGGGGAGTAAAAACAACTAAATTTAAATGTAATACTTATAATATATAAGTCATCTGGATGAATCCCACCTTTATGTCACAGGAAAGGGGAATGCAGCCATATTGATGGTATTGATCTTGTTTATTGTTTATATTAAGTAGGTGAAGTCAAGCTCATTTTATAAGGCCTGTGGTGAGGAATAATAGGACTCTGAATAATGAAGATAACTGGAAAGTAATTTGAGCATTATGCCCATTGACCGTATGATAAGGCTTTGTTTAATGCCATTGGTTCTTTTCCCTCACCATTTTCCCTTTTCTGCGGGGATCTGCTCCGGTTTTGGGTTCTTCCAATTCTTCTTGGTCCTAATGAAGAGCACAGAGGCGGAGTAGAATTTACACCAGGTAACCTACTCCTCTTGTCCAAATTCTACACAATTGGTTCATCAGAGCACAAATGGACAGGTCAAAGGCACTGCAGCTGTTAAACGGAGATTCCATAAATTGGTAGTTCAGACCTGAGGCAGCTAATCTGTGCATATTGTAATATAAAATGATGATCTGAATCAACAAGAGAATTGCTGCTGTGATATGCTCCATTGTTGTCTGATTGTGCTCAATCTTTTTTGCCTGTGGTACAGATCCAGCTATAAGAAGTGTGAGTAGGTGCACCACAATCATGCATTATTGGAAGGTTCCACATCTAGCAAGAGCTGCGTCTTTATGGTCTGTACATCACATAGGTGGTCATTACAACCTCAGCGGTCTTTTTACAAGACCGCAGAGGGACCGCCGTGCGGAAGACCGCCAGTGGTGGCGGTTTGCAGCTCAGTGTATTATGACTGTTGGCTGTTCTCCATCCTTTTTCCGACGGAGAGCCGCCAACAGCCTCCACCGCCACGCCAACAGAACACCGCCCACCGAATCACGTCCTGTGATTCGGCGTGGCGGTGTTCTGTTGGCGGTGTGGTGTCGGCGGAGCAGCCCCCATGGCTCCTGTCACCTCCCGGAGGATCGACGGAACAGGTAAGTCGATCGTCCGTTAGGGGAGGGGGGTGGGAGTGTGTTGTGTGTTGTGTGGGTGCATGGGGGTGTGCGTCTGTGTATGTAGAGGGGGTGTGTGAGTGTGTGTATGCTTGCGGGGGTGTTGCATGTTTTGGGAATGAGTGCGTGTATGTCTGTGGGTATGTCTGTATGGATGTGTGCGTGTATGTTTGTATGTGGGTGTGTGTGTATGTGGGTGTGTGTGTATGACTGTGTGTGTGTATGTTGGAATGTATGTCGGTGTGTGCGCGTGTGTGTGTTGGTGGTGCCTGAATGCGTTTCGTGTGTGTGTGAGTTATGTGATGTTGGGGAGGGGGGCCCTGCCACCTTTGGGGGTGGCAAGGGTGGTGGGGGGTGTAGGGGAGGGAGTCGGGTGGGGTTGGGGGGTGGGGGAGACCCCTATCAGTGCCAGGGAAGGAATTCCCTGGCACTGATAGTGCTTACTGCCATGGATTTCATGGCCGTTTCAAACCGCATGAAATCCATGCCGGCGGTATAGTGACGGCCGCAGGGCTGGAGACCCAGGTCTTCAGCCCGGCGGGCGTAACGGGGAACCGGTGGGTGACCATGGCGGTAACCGCCATGGTCATAATTCCACAAAGTAAGACCGCCAGCCTGTTGGCGGTCTTACCGCCACTTCTCCGCCTTCCGCCAGGGTCATGATGACCCCCATAGTCTCTTGTCTCCAGGCATGATGCACCCAGAAAGGAATAGTTGAACACAGGAGTCAAAGAGAAGCAGCCCCCACTACACCAGACGTTTCTCCAGAGGATCACTGTTGCCTATGTCTCAAATCTACAGTGTGCCTAATGTTCTGCGTGGCTCCAGACTTTACTTCCATGTTTCTGCACGCTAATCCTGAATCTCCACCTGGGTGTCCAGACTCACTACTAAAACTGACTCTCCTGGGGTGAGGTCTTGCTGTCTCTATGTGACTAGTGTACCGTGGCCTTATTCCAATAAGAAGAGGGAGTTACCTGTCAGTGCACATTGGCAAGTCTGAGGCCTACTCCAACAGAGGAATTGAAATGTGGAAAGAAATGGGTATGAATGTTCTCAAAATTGCACCTCTGCCCTCATCTCTACATGATATTACCCTGGAAAGAAGAGCCCTGCCACGGCCTCTGATCAGGATTGATCAATGTCTTGAGGCTTTTTAAAAGACCCTTACAAGACTGGTTGAGTTGCATCACCAAACCACAGAAAAAAGGACAATGACCAAGCTGCTCAATGTGCCCCTATGTCTCATGTGACATTCTTGCCACTGGTTGCAC
Organism: Pleurodeles waltl; assembly: GCF_031143425.1. Taxonomy (NCBI): domain Eukaryota; kingdom Metazoa; phylum Chordata; class Amphibia; order Caudata; family Salamandridae; genus Pleurodeles; species Pleurodeles waltl. The sequence goes on along the minus strand of NC_090439.1, from coordinate 787,427,952 downwards.
TGCAACCCCCCAAGAGCTAATAGGCCAACTGCCTTCACGCCTGCAAGACAGAGGGAGAACAGATCCCATTCTTGGACAGAGACCAAGACACACTTCTTGCATAGAAGGCATAAACCAAAAGTGAAGGTGAAAAGTTGCTAAGGAATTGCCACCCAGTTATCAAAACAGTCAATCAATCATCACCAGATGACGAGTCATGGAAAAAGTCTCACTGCTGTCCCATGAGTCTAGGACTAAAGCAGGAAAACAACTGATTAAGTCACCTCAAACAATCAATTTGGTGAAAGGCCAGGAGTGGAAACAATAGTTAAACTGCACCATGTGCTCCTAACTCTATACCACTGCCATCCATTGCTTGCAGTCTTCTAAGCTATGGCATCCAAGGCAAGAAGAACCCCAGGCTCCTTGTATAGCCTGTAATGTCTATTCCAGTAAACTCAGTAAACCACTTGCCAGCGCACTCATACAGAAGTGGTAGAACAGTCCTCATGCTCAATGGAAGAGTCTGTAGCCACATATTAAACTATTTTGCCTCTCATTTGATTTTCAAAGGAATGTTATGGCCATGGACACGCATGTTCAAAACCCAACCATTTCCAAGAGGGCTGTCACTCACTCTCACACACTCACCGTCATTTGCATCACAGACCCTATGACAGAGCTCAATAAAGGGAGCTGGGCGTTTCTGCTCTCAGTCAAGTTACCAAACCTGTTTAATATCTGTTCTATACTTTGCAGCATCGGCCTGAGACCCAACAACATTACAAACATGTGGCTCAATGTCACCTCCAATGATCAAATGAGTAGGGAGTGTGTCCAAATAGAGGCTTTTCAGCAACATCTAAGCGGAAAAAAGGATCCCTCACTGCCTGACTTTTCTTTCGCTCTCTGTCTGTTTTGCCTTCTCTCACATTTTTATCTCTTTCTTGCGCTCCCTTTCCATTGCTTGCTAGTTCTCCCGCTCTGACTGATCTTTTCTGTCTCCATCTCTCTCTGTTTCTCTTTGTACTTGTCTCTCTCTCTGTCTGTTCGCTTACCTCCCTCACATTCATCTATATGCACATTAGTTCTTGAACGTGAAAGGAATTCAATTAAGCACATGGGAGTAATCACAGTGTGAAAGCAAACCCAAGCTCGTAGACTGTGTTGCAGGGGCGGTCTGGTACAAATAATAGTCCTGAGCACCAAAGTAAAAGAGGCCCCATTAGTAAATTATATCCCCAAAAAGTGGTCCATGTTTGCAAACTGGGGCAGTTTCGAATTGTAAAAACACACTGTATGAGTGTTTTGCAAGGTATCAAAGACTACTCGGATTTGAGCTTGCTCCAGGAAATCTTTGTTTTAAACGCAAGTAAATTAACAGCAAATAGAACCAGACCAGCATACTATAAAACAGGCCCATAGGAGCAACAAAACACTGACCTGTCAGAGCAACTCTTCGGAACTGCCTGATTGCCCTTTTGGCCAGTCCGACCCTCAGTATGTAACTGTCAGTACAAACCCTAACACAGTTTAAGAATACAATAAGAAATGCAGTACATATGAAAAGGGTGAAAATTCCCTGACAAAGTACATCATTTAGGTTGCATAATGTCCGTGCATACATCTTTACACAATCAAGTTGAACCTAAGGCAAATATTGGGCGTGGGTGGGAGCTCAGCGGCCCATCCTTGCAGCCTGCAGCACTTTTTGCTGATGTCATTATAGCAGCCTTGTTTCAGCAGGTGGGGTATACCGGATCACATCCCTATAATACATGGGATTCTGCAATCTCTGTATAAAAACGGTGTCTAATTTCTTTATAATAGGCGACTTGTGACGCTTCTTTTCACCTATTATAAAGAAATGGCGTAGTCGCTCAACTGTATTAACTTATTACAGCTGAGTTCTGACTTCGCAATGCGTGGCTTTTCTTTCTTCTGCTCTGTTTTTGTAGCTGTACAATGGCAAGCGGAAAGGATACATTTATGGCAATATGTTTACTGTCTGTACTGCTTAGGTTATTATAGGAAAGTTACAATCTTTCTACAAGTTTCAACAAATTCAGAGCTACTGAATTGCGTTAAACTGATTCAAATACATTTTTGCAACAACTACCTAACAGCCCTTTTCATGTGTCAAATGTTGCACTGGAGATTCTATTTTAATTCTTCATATTTGTAGCTGTGAAAGGGGTAAGCACTAAGGATGTAAGTGGTTTGTGTCTATGTTAGGGTGTGACTGTATATTATAATAATGAATAAAGCATCCCCTGCTGTACATGATAAGGAAATTGCAAGTCACCTTGGAGTTCCATCACCTTATAAAAGAACTCGGCCTTCAGCCTCTTTCCTCTACATGGCCATGTAACTCCTTGGTGAGTGTCTTATACTGTACGGCATGTGGTACTTTGTCTCTTATATATTTTGTGTCTGGACAGTTGTATATTGACTGTAAGCATGCAGGTGGAACTACTTCCATGGTCCTACGGCCCCAGTGTGCAAATTAAAATGTTAACCTTTTTCTGAGGTACCTTATCAACAAACTTGCCACTGTTTTTTCTTACCATTCTCACCACTGGCTGCCAAAATAAATTTTAAAAAACAGCCAATTTTATCTAACTAAGGTAGGAGACCATCAAACACCCAGAAATAGGTTGTTGCAGTTCCGAGACTGATGACTTGCAACGCTTTTATATAATTGATATATTCATCTGGATTTGGAGTTATAAAATAACCTGTGACTGCCAGGCAGAAAAGGAGGGTAGGATTTTTAAACGTCAGTGACTCATGTTTGTGGTTCCTACTGCATATGTACCGATGAATAATTTTTACTTGGTTTGATGACTCATCACTACTTTTTTAGTTGCTATTAGTTCTCTAACTGTGTGCTACAACTTGAGGTGTTTCAGGCTTAAGTTACCGAAGCCATGTTCATTTTAACCATACAACATGATAACTGGCAAATGCCAGGTATGTTTTGGTCGTGTTTTGGATCATTAAAGTTACTTTAACCAGATTTTTTCTGTGAATTTCACAAGTAATTGGTACGGTGTTTGTGCTAAATGAACCATAATTCTTCTTTTACTACTTGTTTCAGTACATTTCAGTGTTTCATTATCAGTTGAATGTAGTACCACTGCTCTTTCATGTAGATCCTGCTGCATATGGACAAAAGCCCTAAATAACAGGGGTTGCTTCATCCAGTTGGTGACACTCGACCTGCACCTCTGGAAGTTGATTTTTGTGTTGGTGGGATCTTCTGAGAGTTAGAGGATGATCTGGGTGTCATCTGCATCGGATATGATATTTACTCTATGGGACCTGACAATTTTGGCCACGGGGCTCATGTAAGTGTTGAAGAGTTTGGGACTGAGGGAGGATCCTTGAGGGACATTGCAGATGATGTCCTTAGGTTCAGAGGTGAATGGGGGCAGGTAAACCTTCTGCATTCTTCTGGTGGGGAAGAAAGAAAATTTGATGGCATTTCCTTAAATACTGATGTGATTTAGTGTTCTGATCAGGGTGTGCTGATATATGGGGGCATATTTAAGAGCCCCTAATGCCACCGGAGCGTCACTTTTAGTGATGCTCTGTTGGCGCTATGCACTGCACAGCTTTTACAAGGTGACGTTAAGCTACTTTCTGTGGTTTAATGCCACCTTGTAAATATGGCCCCTTCACACGCAGCACATTGTATAGAAGGGGCGTGCAATGGGTGTTGCTGTGGGCGTGCCACAGCAACACTCATTGCATTTTGATGCTGCCCCAGATTTATGATTTTTTGTAAACCTGAGGCAGCAACAAAATCTAATGCAAGCCCAGGGGTAGGGTTAGAGTGGCACAACAAGGAGAAATTCTTTCATTTCTCCTCATTTTGTGCTCTTTCTATGTGTGCTGCATTTTGCAGCACACAAAGAAGGAGCAAATCGCCAATTGAAGATTGTTTTTGTGGAGGAAGGTGTCCCTTCCTGCACAAAAGCAATCTCCCCCTTAACGCAGCCATCCTGGACTATGGTGTTAGGGTGGTTGTGTTGGCGAATGGCAGCAAATTATGCACTGGTGCAGGGGGAAACACAGGGGTGTGCTGCATTATTGTAAATACGGCGCATCCCAGGGTTTTTAAAATGACAGTGCATGACACTGCCAAATTTGGCGCAGTGATGTGCACCGTCATTTTCACTTAAATCTGGACCATGGTGTCAAACTCTACTGAGAGGTCAAGGAGGATCAGAGCTGCTGTTTCTCCTTTCTCCTGCGCACCAAGAGGTCTCAGTGCTGGGGTTAGCACAGAATCCAGATTTGGAGGTGCCTGGGCAAAGGTTTTGCTCCAGATATTTTGTGAGTTGTCGGTTGATGGCTTTACCTAAGGCTTTGGGTGGGGAAAGGGAGAAGAAAGATGGGTAAGTAGTCTTTGAGCTCCCTAGGTTCAGCAGGTGGTTTCTTGAGGAGTAAGTTCACTTCTGCATGTTTTCAGTCATTGGGAGAGATGGCCGGGGCAAGTGAGGAGTTGAAGAGGGTGGCAAGCTTGCTGCTGATCCTGCGGCTTCCAAGGTTGAAAATGTGGTGCAGCCACAGGTCCATTGGGGCTCCTGAGTGAACAGAGTTCATAATAGCAATGGTATGCTGAGGCACGAGGTAGTCACATGAGGTAAGTAGATGGTCTGTGTTGATTTCAGCGAGTGCATGAACATGAAGGAAGTCTGAGGACTTGGACTGGGACTCAAAGTTCTTTTAGATGGTGGCGATCTTGTCATGGAAGACTTGGGAGGGGCAATGCTGTTTTCTGTTGCTGCAGGTTTGGAAAGCTCTCTGACGATGTTCAAGAGCTCTTTGTTGTGCTTGGAACTGGACTCAATGTGGTTGGCTAATGCTTTCCTCTTTTTTTCTCTCAGTAGCCAGTGGTAAATGTTAAGGAAGGTCTTGAAAGTGGTGGTGTCTGAGGAGTCCCTGCTTGTGTGCCATCTTCTTTCTAGTTGCTTACAGTGGCATTTTGCTCTTCTCAGTTCCTTTGTGTCCCATCTTGCCCTCTTGGTGGATCTCCTGTGTCTGCTGGTCTTGAAGGAAGCAATGATGTTGGTGCAATTGGTGATACAGGAGTTGAAGTTTTTGACAGCTCGATCAAGATTTGATGCAGTGTTAGGGCATGATGTGTTGAGGACATCTACCCATTGGATTTCTGATACTTTGCTCCAGCTCCGGTGGGTTGCACTGGGTGGCTTGGCAGTGGAGGTGTGGAGGCTTGAGATGAGAGATGAGTGTATGATGGATTGGCTGGTCCAGGTGAGTTTGTTGATGTAGCTGTACTTGACCCTGTTGCTGGAGGTGAAGATGGGGTTCAGGGTGTGTCTTGCGTTTTGGGTGGGGTCGGTAACGAGCTGGGTGAGTCTGATGTTATTCGTGCTGTCAAGGAAGCTGGCTGTGTTGGTGCCATTTAGGTCATCAAGGTGTAATTTGAGATCTGTAACAAAATTGTAGTCTTTGGAGTCAATGTCGAGATGGGCAATGAAGTCAGGAATGACAGTGTAGAAGGTGGGACCTTTGACTGTAGTTTTTCTGTTTGGAGTTTGCAGTTGAAGTGTCCCATGGTCTGGAAGATGTCTTCTGTCTCGGTGGTGCAGTGGGTGTTTTCTTTGTGAATGATGGCGATTCCTCCTACGGGTTTGTCGGTGCGGTCTCTTTGTATGATCTTGTATCCATCGGGTGTTGCTGTGTTAATGTTGACAGCAGACTCCTGTGTGAGCCAGGTCTCTGTGAGGAAGACAATGTCAGAGGTGAGGGTGATGATGAGGTCCCAGAGCTTGGTGGTATGTTTGCAAAGTGAGCTTGTTTTGAAGGGGAGGCAGGCAAGCTGTTGTGAAATAGGTGCGTTGTGTTGGTTGGTTTGTGCTGTGGTATATGTTGTGTTGGTGGGTGATATGATGGTGCAGAAGAAGGAGCAGTGGATCCTACCATGGATTGAGGGGAAGTGCGGCAGCAGCAGTTATCCAGGCGTCCATTCAGGGTTCGGAATTCGGCAGCTGTGTAGCTGCAGGGTGTAGGAGAACCAGTATTCCTGGCACTGTGCACAGTCCAGGTGCAGACTGACACAGACAGGCTTGCCCTTGTTGCACCAGCGGCATGCCAGCTGCACAGCCTTTCTGTGGCCTCCATTAAGTGGGTCCTGGGATGAGGGAGGGATGCTGGGTGGTGGTGGGTGGGGCTAGAGGGAGGCGGGAAACAGGCAGCAGCAAAGCAAGTGGAAGAAAAAGGGGGAAAAAAGAAGGAAAAGTAGGGAAAAAAGGAAGGAAAAAACAAGGCACAGGCAAGCACAAAAATGAATGACACTTAGGCAAAGGAAAAGGCACAAAAGGGACAAAAGGCAAAGAGCAGAAGAAGGAAAAAATGAAGCGCAAGGAGGGCAAGAATCCAGCTTGGGCTAGTCCCTTCTCAATGGGGTTGAGCTGCTGCCTTAATTGAGTAGGTCCTGGGAGGCGGGATCGGTGCTAAGCACTGGTGGATGGGGCTAGCAGGAAGTGGGAAACAGGCAGCAAAACAAGCAAGCGAAAAAGGAAGGAAAGGAGGAACACAAAGGATGGGACAAAAATGAGGGAACAAATGAGGCATACGCAGGCACAAAAGGGAAAGGCACTAATGCAAAGGAAACAGGCATAAAAGGCAAAGATCAGAAGAAGAAAAAATGAAGCACAAGAAGGGCAAGAATCTGGCTGAATGGGGGCCGACAGGCAGGTTCCTGCTTCTCCCTTCATGATGGTTGTTAGAATTGGGGTCTTTGGTTGGCAGTCAGGTTACCCCCCTGTCCAAGCAAGGACCCTCACTCTAGTCACGGTAAAAGAGAATCACCCTCAGCTAACCCCTGCTTACCCCTTTGGTAGCTTGGCACAAGCAGTAGGCTTAACTTCAGAGTGCTGGATGTAAAGTATTTGTACCAACACACAAAGTAACTTAATGAAAACACTACAAAATGACACAACACAGGTTTACAAAAATTTAGAATATTTATCTAAACAAAACAAGACAAAATGACAAAAATCCACAATACACAAGTCCTCACTTAAAAAGCAAAAAGAGTCTTCATGTAGTTTTAAACACACGCTAACACTGTTTGCGTGAAAATGTACCTTGGGTGCATCAAAAATAACTCAGCACCGGCGAGTGTGCATCAAAAAGGGCTTGCGATGCATCGATTTCACTCACTAGCAAGACCTTGCGTCATTTCTCCTTTCGTTTGGTCAGGGCACGTCGTTTCTTCTCTTCGCAGGAGAGCGATGCGCCGACCCAGTCAGCACTCTCGGGTCCAGGCAGGCCTTGCGTTGCTTTTACACACCCAGAGGTACTTGCGTCGGAAATCCAGCCGCACAATGATCCGAAAACCACAAAGCGTGAGTTGCGATCTCCCAGCCTCCGTAAGCGATGATGCGCGTTGTTCCTCCAGCTCTGTGCGTCGATTCTTCAGTTGTGTTGCAGGCAAGCATCAATTTTCAGCCACGAAGCTGGTGGCGTGTTGATTTTTCAGCCGCAGATCCGAGTTGCGTCGATCTTTCCCCCGCACAGCGTTCTGTGCATGGATTTCTTCCTCCTAGACTGCCAGCTTCTCCACTTGACAGAGAAGGAGTCTCTCCAGAGACTCCAGGTGCTGGCAGAGAGAAGTCTTTGCTGTATCTGAGGCTTCAAACAACAGGAGGCAAGCTCCAAATCAAGCCATTGGAGATCTTCACAAGCAGATCTTACTCTGGAAGAAGCAGCAACTGCAGGATAGCTCCACAAAGCACAGTCACAGGCAGGGCAGCTCTTCTTCCTCAGCTCTTCTCCAGGCAGAAGTTCCTTTTGGGTTCCAGAAGTGTTCTAAAGTCTGTGGTTTTGGATGCCTTTCAGGAATCCCCAAGGTGCCTCCTGCATTATCTGTCAGCATCCCAGGGATTAGGGTTCAATCATATCTCTGTTTTGGTTAAACCTTCATGTTTCTAAGGAAACATAATGTGCTGTGTTACACAATTGGTTTTATCAATGCTTGTTTGCTAATGTGAGCAGGTGTAGACATGTGCTTCTAATTGGGTGTGGGGTAGACATGTGCTTCTAATTGGGTGTGGTGACTCATCCACATGTGGAAACTCAACTGCTTTCCTGATTGGCTATAAATGGCAGAGTGAAGCATGCCTCCCTGCTTGGCTTTGTTTTGCTTCCTGATCTCAGCTTTTGATTTGGCAGTCCAGCCCCTGCTGTCATCCTCGTGTTCAGGACTTTTGAGACAATTCTTTCCTTGTTCCAGTACCAGCTGACACCAGGCATTCCTCCACCACTCCGCAAAGACTGCAGATAAGTGACTTGCATTCTCCAGGGAGTTTTTTCTTTGAGCGCTACGCTTTCCTAGAACAGCTGGTGTATTTCAGACCTCGTATTTTGGCAGAGTGCATATCTTGAAGAGACAAATGCATTTGTGAACATTCTACATTATTATTGTAGTTACTTGCCTCAATGTGCTTCAGGAAATCTGCTTGAGCTCAAGTACTACAAAAAGTGACAGTGCAATTTTAAAAGAGCATTTACGTGACTTTTCTTTCTGTAATATCATAACTCTTGGATTTAAATTGTGTCATTCATGTTTGTGTTTTAGGCTTGAGGAATTTGCTTTTGAAGGGTTTTTCACACACAAAGTGAAACCAAACCAAACTGTGTCACCCTAACTCAGAGTGGACATTTGTATTTCTTGGATTGTTTTTGTTCCTTTTAGTTTAACCCTATGCATGCAGGAAATATGTGATATAATTAATGCCCTTGTTTGTCTTTCTTGTGCATGATAAGTTCAACCACAGTTCTAATTGTAGTGTGCAACAGTAAATCTCTGTGAAGCCAGCCCTAGTGTTGCAGTACTTGTTGTTATGGTACTCAGTTTGGGTCTTTGGTAATGCAGTGTTAGTAATTGTGCCAACAGTTATTATTATCTGAGAAAAGTGCTGGAACATCCCAGTGTTCTTCTACTGCTCCCATACCCATATCAGAAAGAGAGATTCAGTTTTAAGGAAGTTGAGTGCACTAACTCTACTATCACTCTGTCAACAACGACCTGCCCCCCGAAGATACAGGGTGCCTGGCTGGACCGGCAAGACGTGGCAGTGTTTTGTCTCTTTCTCATCCACTCCCCTTTCCTTTTGGGACACCTGCCAGGGTTTCTGTGTCCACCAGGTGTTCCAGGAGGTCGGGGCATACCATCGCCCCTGCAGACATCCTGCTTTTTAGGTGAGTGGCCCCGTCTAGACAGTGCCCTTCTTATACCCAATTTCTCCTTTGAAGTAGGCTTACTTCAAAGCAAAGTCTCTCTTGAATGTGAAATTCTGCCTTGCCCACGCCAGGCCTCAGACACTCACCAGGGGTTGGAGACTGCATTGTGTGAGGACAGGTACAGCCCTTTCAGGTGTGAGTGACCACTCCTCTCCTCCCTCCTAGCACAGATGGCTCATCAGGAAATGCACACTACACCCCAGCTCCCTTTGTGTCACTGTCTAGTGTGAGGTGCATCCAGCCAAACTGTCAAACTGACCCAGACAGGGAATCCACAAACGGGCAGAATCACAGAAATGGTATAAACAAGAAAAGGCTCACTTTCTAAAAGTACCATTTTCAAACACACAATCTTAAAATCAACTTTACTAAAAGATGTATTTTTAAATTGTGAGTTCAGAGACCCCAAACTCCACATGTCCATCCGCTCCCAAAGGGAATCTACACTTTAATCAGATTTAAAGGTAGACCCCATGTTAACCTACGAGAGGGACAGGCCTTGCAACAGTGAAAAACAAATTTAGCAATATTTCACTGTTAGGACATTTAAAACACATTACTATGGTGGTCATTATGACCCTGGTGGTATTATGACCGCCAGGGCCAAAACGACGGGAGCACCGCCAACAGGCTGGCGGTGCCTCCCGGCGTATTTTGACCGCGGCGCACCGCCGGGCAGGCGGTTTACCGCCACAATGGCCCCGGTGGATGTAATCCACCAGGGCAGCGCTGCTTGCAGCGCTGCCCTGGGGATTACCACCCCCTTACCGCCAGCCTGTTTCTGGTGGTTTGCACCGCCAGGAAGAGGCTGGCGGTAAGGGGTGTCCTGGGGCCCCTGGGGGCCCCTGCACTGCCCATGCCACTGGCATGGGCAGTGCAGGAGCCCCCTATCAGGACCCCGGCCAGCTTTTCACTGTCTGCATAGCAGACAGTGAAAAGCGCAACGGGTGCAACTGCACCCGTCGCACGGCCGCAACACCGCCAGCTCCATTAGGAGCCGGCTCCTATGTTGCGGCCTCATTCCCGCTGGGCTGGCAGGCGCAAACTTGGTTTGCGCCCGCCGGCCCAGCGGGAATGTCATAATAGGGGCCGCCTGAGTGGGGCCGCATTGGCAGCCGCATGGCGGTTACCGCCTGGCGGGCGGCGGTAGCCGCCCGGCAAGGTTGTAATGACCCCCTATATGTCCTACTTTAACCATACACTGCACCCTTCCCTGGGGCTACCTAGGGCCTACCTTAGGGGTGCCTTACATGTAAGAAAAGGGAAGGTTCATACCTGGCAAGTGGCTGGACTTGCCAAGTGGATTTTACAGTTACAAAATGCACACACAGACACTGCATTGGCAGGTCTGAGACATGATTACAGAGCTACTTATGTGGGTGGCACAACCAGTGCTGCAGGCCCACTAGTAACATTTGATTTACAGGCCTTGCGCTCCTCTAGTGCACTTTACTAGGGACTTACTAATAAATCAAATATGCCAATCATGGATAAGCCAATTACATACACATTTCGTAAAGGAGCACTTGCACTTTAGCACTGGTTAGCAGTAGTAATGTGCCCAGAGTAACAAAAACAGCAAAATCAGAGTCCAGCACACATCAACAACCTGGGAAACAGAGGCAAAAAGTTAAGGGAGACCACGCCAAGGATGAAAATTCTAACAATGGGTTTTCCATCTTTCTCTTCCTACTTCTTTCCCCGTTGTGTGTTTAGCCCTCTCTTGCTTGCTGTTAATGTTTGATGAGGAAAAACAAGTACCGGTCCCAAACAATGAGTGCTGATGAGCCCTACGGACAACCATCAGCTCAAATTAAGCACTGCATGAATATGAAGCTATATGTGGCTCTTCGCTGCCTACCCAGCAACTGCTGTAGGTTTGGAACCCTTGAGGCCAGAGAGGAATGTTAGATTTCTTTGATAGGCAAGCTCCAAGTGGTAGGATCATTTTTTTAACCCCATACCCAAATGCACGCCTGTGACATTTCAGGAGATGCATGTCCATTTAAAGTTGATTTGTGACATTAATGACATGTCAGCCATTTGATAAACTCTGAATTAGCATTGATATAGAATATACTGCTATGGGAAGAACTGAGTGACCCCTTTATGTGGTGTAGTTTGAAAGTGCTAGTACTTTTATATCACAATTTGCTTCATGCTTTTATTTACTCCTTGTGTGATAGATTGTCTGCTCTATCCCACTGATTTCTCAATGTGGGCATTCACAGCTGATTGCGACCTTTTGCGTTGAGTGGCAGAAAGAAGCAGTGCCATCTGGTGAGCAGTGTGGTGCTGTTCTCACTGGTTTTACAGCACTAAACATCAGCTTGTGCAGCATGATGTGCACGAATATTGCCCATTCGAGGAACCCTGAAATCTCACTGAGTTTTTATGGGACTCAACAGAATTCCAGAGAGTGAAACTCTGCGAGTTCTGCTCACACTTATTGAAGATGTCAGAGATCACTTTGTAATCCATTAAATCCACAATACATTCTGTGAAACACAGCAACTCTGAAACTGAAACCCTCTATAAGTATATTAGACTGGACATAGATGCGTTCCAGTTATAAATTGTTGTCAGGAGTAAAAGACTTGAGGCTGAGGAAGACCAAATGAATAATGCACCTAACTCAGGTTATAAACTCCCAAACCTCCACTGTAATAATGTGGAATTGGAGAACCGGAGCAGGAGAGACAATGTCCAGTTAACAGGTGTACCTGAATGGGTGTTTGGACAAAATGTTGAGTTTTCAATATAATGATACATAAATAGTGTGTCAAAAATATTGTTAGTACAGAAACATCGTTTCACAGAACATCGTTTGTGTTGTCGTTGTTGTTATTTCTGGTATATAATATTGTTTATTAAGTTTAAATGTAAGTTTATTGAAGACAAGTTGAGACAAAAATAGATAATGCAATACAGTGTAAAATAAAAATGCATATGAAATCATGAATCTGATATATTTTTGGGGAGGGGAGTATACATGGCTTAGAATATGGATAGTCTCTTTTTTATAAAGAAAAATTTAGTGCATTGCATAAACAAAATACTAAGCAAGGTAAGGCATTGTTATTATCAGAAAAAAAGAACATCAAGGAGGTTGAAGAACGTCTTCTTGAGCAGGTGTGCATGCAAAGGTTTGCCATAGATGGTCACCGAAAAAAATCATAGTAGGACACCACAAAATTAAATGTCTCAAAACAAGTGACACAATGTGCAAGTATGCAATATCTAGTCTATGATTATGACACAACACCACACCTGGAAAGATATTTTGGGGAAGTCTCTCCAATTTTTTTAGATTTGTTGAAACACAACCGCCAGTAGCAAGTCCAATATTTGTATATCAAATGAGTATGTGACCCAAGCATCAGATAAAGTTAGTAGGGAGATGTTAATAATTGAACAAGGTACTGTAGAGTGAAAGTTGAGTCCAAACTTGTGTTTAAAAATCAAGAACAATGGGACATGTGAAAAGTAAATGTTTTAAATCAGTGTGATACTTCTAAAATACAGAAAATATTATAAGTATGTATCAACATGATAACATGCGAAACTAGTTAAATAATGAAGAACAGCAAAGTGAATATTTGTTGTTAAAGAGAATAAGATTTAGGAGCTCGAGACATATCCATAGTCTCTGTCTTGCAGGTGTCGATATAGCTTTTCAATCTGGCAGGATCCACGTAGGTGGTTGTCTTATTTTTATAAGTTACCTTAAATAAGCAAGGATGAAACAGACAAATCTAGCATCAAGGGAACATACTTGAGGAACTCTTCGGGTATGGCTGCAGTACCTTTGGCATAGTCTTGGGAAAAATATAGAACAATATCTGACCATGAAATAAGTTTCATTGATTTGGCTGCTGAAAGAACGCTAAGTAGGTCAGTATAATTCCGAAAATACATGAAAACTCCTCTTAGTCATCTAGAGGTGGAAGCAACAGCAGGTTGATGGCCTAATCTGTGAGCACACTTGATATTAAGTGAAGTTTTTTCACATGTTCAGTATTTTAGGAAGAAAAGATTTGAAGAAATTGAGAGGTTCAGTGCCTTCAGTGCCTTCAGGTAGACCACAAATAAGTAGGTTGTTCTCTGGGGGTTTGTAGAGGTCGCTAGCCCTGCAGGATGCCTCGCCTTTTTGTAGCAGGAGTCTTGAAGCTGCAGACAGGCTGGTGGGGCTGGTCCCAAGTCAGTTGTCATCTGGAGTCTTCACTGCTGGGGTCAGCTCTTCAGTCCTTCTTCTTCTTGCGGTCACTAGGAATATGAAGCGCAAGCTTCAGGGGTGCCCCTAAATACTAGTTTTAGGGGTGTCACAGAGGTCAGAGGGCAGTAGCCAATGGCTCCTGTCCCTAAGGGTGGGAGCACCGCTCCTGTGCCCACTTTGGGAAGGGCTGCACATTCCTATCCCTATTGGTCACTTTCCTCCAAAACAAGATGGAGGATTCTTCAAGAAGGTGGTCACTTCAGCTCTGGACACCTTAGGGGTGTTTCTAGTTATGGTGGTCACTCCTCCTTGTTTTTCCTAATTTTCCCACTGGACTTGCCACCAAAAGTGGGACCTTGTGCAGATGCAGGCATCTATAATAGCTGGAGTGCCCTGGGACACTGTAACAGAAGGCCTGAGCCTTTGAGGCTCACTTCCACATGTTGTAGTTCCTGCTGGGGGGAGGTGTGAAACACACCCACCCAAAGCAGGCTTTGTTCCTGACCCCAGAAAGCACAAAGGCCCTCACCCGATAGGGTCAGAATCTTGTAGGTTAGTGACAGGCTAACACAGACCAGTCAGCCTTACACTAAATTGTTGGGTGAAGTACAGAGGACATGTCTAAGATGTCCTCTGTGTGCATTTCACAATAAATCCAACACTGGCATCAGTGTGGGTTTATTGCACTGAGAAGTTTGATACCAAACTTCCCAGCTTCAGTGAAGCCATCATGGAGTTGTGGAGTTCGTAATGACAAACTCCCAGCCCATATACTTAATATGGCCATACTACACTTACAATGTCTAACAATGGACTTAGACACTGTAGGGGCATATTGCTCATGCAGCTATGCCCTCACCTGTGGTATAGTGCACCCTCTCTTAGGGCTGGAGGGCCTGCTAGGAGGGTGACTTACCTATGCCTCAGGCAGTGGTTAGTGGGCATGATACCCAAAGAGGGATGCCATGTCAACCTTACTTTATCCTCCCCACCAGCACACACAAGCTGCAATGACAGTGTGCATGTGCTTGGTGAGGGGTCCCTTAGGGTGGCATAATACATGCTGCAGCCCTTAGGGACCCTCCTTGGCTACAGAACCCTTGGTACCATTGGTACCTTTGACAAGGGACTAAGGGCCAGATGTAGCAAACTCAAATTTTGCGAGTTGCAAATTGTATGCAGAAAGATGTCTCAGACACCTTCTGTGACTCACTAAGGGGTCGCAAAGACCGACCTCATCAATATTCATGAGGTGGGTCGCAGTTTGCGACCCCATAGCGAGTCCCTGCACTCACAGGGATGGAGGCCTGCTGTAGTCAGCAGACCTCCATGTCTGTGACTGCTTTGTCAATAAAGCAGTTTTTTTTTTCATTTTGAAGCCCGTTTTCCTTAAAGGAAAACGAGCTGCAAAATGAAAAATGAACCAAAATCATTTGGTTTCGTTTTTTTCAGAGCAGGCAGTGGTCCATAGGACCACTGCCTGCTCTGAAAAAATATTTATTTCAGCATTCACAAAGGGGAAGGGGTCCCAGACCCCTTCCCTTTTGTGAATGAGTTACCACCAGTGTGACACTGGTGGTAACTGCTAGTTGGTTTGCGACCGCATTTGCGGTCACAAAGCAACTCAGCATGGCGATGCGGCCGCAAATAGGAAGGGAACACCATTTGGGGATGAGCATCGCGTTCGGCGTTTTGCATGCCGCAAACTGCGTTTTTCGCAGTTTGCGACATGCAAAAGGCTTGCTACATCTGGCCCTAAGTTCTGTGACAGGGATGTGCCAAGTGTTGAAATAATGGTACGGTTTAGGGAAAGAACACTGGTGCTGGGGCCTGGTTAGCAGTGTCCCAGCACACACTCAGTCAAGTTAGCATCAACATCAGGCAGAAGTGTGTGGGGGGTGGTAACCATGCCAAAAGGGGCACTCTCCTACAGCTACTACACACCATCAAGAGTATTTAATCTTTGTTAATGCTTAGACCTTCACAAGACACCCTGCTAGGCCTTGAAAGTAGCCTTATAAGAGGGGAAATTGATAGGATTATGAACAATAAGTGGATTGGGAAGGTACTGGGTAAGGATGGTTTCCACACTTAAACATATGAAATCAACAAAAAACAGTCTGTGTTCTTTTCTGTGAAGAGAAAGAAGTCAGGACCTTGTTGCATCCTATCACAAAAGAGCTGCAACAGTCCTCATTCTTAAACCTGGCAAAGACCCCTTTCAATTTAACCTACCTTAATACTGACATGAAGCCCACAGAGAGGTAGTAGTGGCTAGGGGGCTGATATATGGGCACTAGCAAGAGTCATAGCTAACGTACTAAGAACAGTGATATCTGTCAATATAAATCCTATTCAGATAGTGGTTTGTGCCTTTCAGATCATATGGATGCAATATGAGAAAGTTACTACATCTACTTTGACAAGTATGACACAGCCAAAAAAGCAAAGTAGGCTTGTCCATGAATGCTTACAAGGCATTTGACTGTGGGATGTACGTACACTTTCATACTGCTAGAGAGAGATGGCCTGTGAATGGATTGTGTTGGTAAAGTGCAATGGCTGTAAGCAAACCTTGTTGCAAGGGTGAACCATTGGGATTTTCTCTCCGAACCTTTTGAATCTAGAAAAGGGACCAGAACGGTATGTCTCCTGTCTATGATGATTTGCCAACACTGCTGTAACCATTGGCAATAGTGATAACACACACTGACATCTTTCTGCATGGCTTATCATCAGGTGTGTAGTGCCAATGAGTCACGACTGTCTTTAAATAAACTGGTGTGGGTATCACTGGAGTGGGATGTGTTATCCCATTTTATTCACCACTAAATCTTCTACTGCAACTAGTGCAGGGTCAGTGAAGCTTTTAACCTAATTATTCATGCAGTAGCACTTGCATAGTGCACTGTCCACAAGGAAATAAATAGCTTTACCATATTTAAGCTAGGTTTACAGATGAAGAGCAGTCTGAAATGCTTTGGTATATTATAAGGGCCCCAGGGAAGCGTATCCAAAATTCAACTCGTATAAGATATTCATGACTTGCATTGGTCACCATTCAGCTGGTCTTAGTCCTGATTTTAATACATAGATAACAAAACAGCTTGATTTCATCCTTTGACACATACTCTGGCCTTGCACTAATTTGTCTCAGTTCTGGCCATAGACATTGTCATACATGAGAGACTTGGGTAGGTTGCATTTCCCTACATCATCTGCTTTAGCCATGTTGTATGATGCATCAAACACTACAGACTTGAAATCTAGTGGAAAAGATAGTTCTCCACATTCTTCTATAGTTATGAAACCTACATCATAAGAAAGTGAAAATGGGCAATGCCACCAACACCATGTGACTAACTATGTGAAATGATGATCATGGCTGGTTATGACAGACTTAGAGCCTGATTGAGAGTTTAGCAGATGACTTGCATAACATGATGGATGTGTTTTGCCATTGGCAAAAAACTAAAACTAAAAGATGTTGGTGGCTGATTCTGTGGTACTCACACAAAGGCCAGCATGGACAGCCATGTGGGGTCTTGTGTGACTTTGGCAAGGGTACATGGGAGGCCACGTTGGCTGAAGTAGGAGTACCGAAAGACCGGTGACATTTTTTTTAAAAACACAAACCCTATTCGGTGTCTCAGTCCCAACTACATACACATTTCACCTTGTGCAGAAAGCTTCATGGAGAGTCCACTCCCTTCAGAAACCCAAGCCCCATTATGTGGCCAAACCATTACTATGCACACCCTTCATCTTGTACAAACGCTTTTTCTAGAGCCCATTTCCTCTGGACACTTAAGACCCATTAGGTGGCCTAACCCTACTGCACATAAACATCACTTTGTACAGAGGTCTTAACAGAGAGCCCACTGCCTCCAGACACTGTAGCCCCATTAGGTGTCAAAACATCTACTATGTGCATGCTTTGCTACTACAGAAGTCTTCATGGAGAGTCTAGTCTCTCCATCTAACCAAGCCCCATTAGGTGACAAAAAGCATACAATGCACACATTTTAACTTATACAAATGTCTTCAGGGGGAGCTCATTAGTTGCAGACAGTGACACCCAAGACCAACTTTGTGGCCAAGCCCCTACCATGCATACCATTGGCCTTGTACAGAAGCCTTCACAGAGAGTCCACTCCCTCCAGATACCCAAGCTCAATGAGGTGACCAAGCCCCTTTTACGCCGACCCTTCCCCTTGTACACAGCAGAAACCCAAACTTCATTAGGTGGCCAAACCTGACTATGCATGCCTTTGGTTTGTACAGATATCGTCACGTGGAGCCCACTCCCTCCAGCTACCCAAGCCTCATTAGATGGCCAAGCCCATACTATGTACACACTTCACTTTGTATATCAGCCCTTTCGAAGAGCCACTCTATCCAGAAACCCAAGCCCCATTACATAGCCAAGCCAATACTACGCACAACCTCCTTGTACATTAGTCTTCATGAAAGGTTTACTTCCCCTAGACATCAATATGTTAAAATGTTTGTAGAAGTCTCTCTTCTTCATTATAGAGTGCCAGGTGCTGGGCAGGCCACTTTTGGTACAAAGACACATTTAGCAAGAATTAGCACAATAAATCACACCAAACAAAGTGTCTGTGGAGCTTTGCATCAAATTTGAGAGAGCAGAATTGTGCTATAAATACAAAGAAATTACATAGTTCTGCTTTTAAGTATACTGGCACACTCTGTACATCCTTCCAGCAACATAGGCACAATTGCACTATAGCACAATGGTGTCTATGTTGTTTTCTGGATAGTTTTTGTGCAGGAAGGTGTCCCATCCTCTACATGACAGCCCTTTAAGGCTACTTTCACTATGTATGAGTACTGTAAAATGCAGCACACATGCAGAGAGGAAAAACAAAGAAAATGAATATCTCTTTTCATTATGCCAGCCTCAGGGACCCACAGACTTTTGGTGGAAACTCAAATCTACGAGTGTTTGCAAATATGGATCTGCATCCAAGTCCAAGAGTGGATGCTCAGAATGCCCATACATCAGTGGTTCCCCACTTGTGGTCCAGAGGCACCTAGGGGTCCACAAACCCTCCTTAGGTGATCCACAGCTGCTTAGAAGATTACATAATATTAACAGATGAATAAAGCATATATAAATAAAGTGGCTGAATGTACAATTGAAATTTTCAAAACAAACTGTAAATGTCAAGGAATTTGAAATCAGAGGATACAAATGAAATGAATATCCTTAGATTGATTCATGTGCTATCATTTGTATATGTGTTTGATGAGTGCTTATTTCTGTATTTTTTGTGTTTTGTTTTCTGTTCGGAATGGGGTTTCTGGTTAGCTAAGGTATGTACCTCAGCCAGGCAGAACCTACCCACTCTAGTCAGGGCAAGGGAGTTACACGTCCAAGATAACCCCTGTTCACCCCCTTGGTAGCTTGGCATGAGCAGTCAGGCCTATCCCACAGGCAATGTGTAAAGCATTTGCACAACACACACAACACATGTGACGCAATATCCCCACCACAAAGGAAACACAACACCAGATTATATGTATTGTACATAATGCAATTATCAGACCAAACATCACATATCAGTACTATCCTGCTATCTTAGCAGTTGTCAGAACATTACACATTAGTTACTCTGCAGACTAGCAGTAGTCACATATAACACACAGGTTACTCAGTATTCTGCAACATAAGCAGTAGTCAGGGAACAGGTTATTACACCAAGACACTTGTCATAAGAATATTATTAAACACCCATAATAGGAACATTAGAAAAACTGTGGCAAGTCATAAAAATACATATCAGCAAGTCATGTCCATAAAAGGAACATTTGCACACATATGTAAAAATATCATCAGACAGGCAGGCAATATATCAATCAGCAAAAGTCTGTAGGAAGAACTTAGATTATAAATATATTAGACCTTTAAGAGTACTTGGTTTGATGAAGGCACCTCCAGTGCCTATGAGAATGAGGAAGGGGGACCCCGGCGCTCCTCAGCGCAACGTGGGGGCTTCCCCGCCAATTGTGGGTGAGAGGGGGGCAGCACGCACCCCCTCTGTACTCTTAACGCCCCCCCCGGCCTCCACCGGCCCTCAAGAGGGGGAAACAAATCAGGAAGAAATGCCAGTAGGAGGGGGATGCCACACAACCCCTCCGCTTCCAGGTCGGGCCCCTCCTGGGACCCAAGATGATTGTAGGCCCCCCCAGGTCTTAACTGGCCCTCCACGAAAGGGGGGGAACCAAAAAAGATCAATACTGGCCCACACAAGGGCCAAACCAAGGACTTGCGGCTCGGGGGGGCCTCCGACAAGGCTTCCGCCCTGCCCGCGGTCACGGAGAGGACAGGACATCCTCGTTGGGGCTGGAGGGAACCTCGGATGAGGTTTCCCTCCCCCTGCCCGGCTTCCAGATGTACGCAGCGGCCCACCCGGCTGTCGAGAAGAAGGCAGGCACCAAAGTCGGTGACTGCCAGTACCCCGGGGGCACTCCACGGAGCACGCTTCTCCCCGGGGGCACGACAGGAGCACTTGTGCTCTGGGTTTGTTAATAGAGAATGCTTCAGGTGCCCCGGGGGCACGGAGAGGGGCACGCCGGCTCCTCTCTTCTCCTCACAGCGTGCTCTGACACGCTTCAGGAATTCACGGGCCCAGCTATGGTGGTGATTTCCTTGTGCCACGAGGATCAGAAAACGAGGACAGCAGCACAACGCACCAGCACAGGGAAGCGCTTCGAAGCACTAAAGGAATCCCGCAAGGAGCGCTTAGCGTTCCAGCACAGTGAAGCACCCCTCGTGCTCCAGGGTAGAATGCAGGGGTCAGGTGCCACAGCACCCTGCCCCTGGGGAGCAAAGTTTGCAGGAAAAGGCCCACAGGCGGAGGGCCCATCAACAGGCCAGCACAACGAGTATGTAGCAGGTGGTAAGTCCTCTTCAGTGACCAAGCCGGTCACAGATCAGCACAGCAGCAGTCCTTCATGGCGGTTCCTGGTGAGTTCTTCCAGCAGTCTGTGTCCAGTTCCAGGTCAGTTTAAAGAGTCTCCAAAGTGTGGGTAAAATTCCCCTGTACTGATACTCAGTCCTTACAATGTTTTGCAATGGTATGGAGAGGAGGTTCCAGCCAGTTACAACTGGTTCTGGGTGTGGCTCCTCTCTCCTTCAGCACAGGCTCCAAACATCAGTGGGGGGTTAACAAATCTATTGTGAAAGGCCAGGGCACAGCCTTTACAAATGTAGGTGTGCCCCGCCTCTCCCTTCTCTCAGCCCAGGAAGACTATTCAGTATGCAGATGCACCTCTGTGACACCTCCACCCTCCCTGTGTACAGGCTGTCTGAAAAGTATGCACAAAGCCCTAACTGTCACTCTGCCCAGACGTGGATTGGAGTCAGGCTGCAAAACACCAGAGTCATAAGAACAGATAAATGCGCACTTTCTGGAAGTGGCATTTCTGTAAAAGTAATAACAAAATCACCTACACCAGTAAGCAGCATTTATTACCACCATCACAACCATACCAAACACGCCTACGCTACCCCTCATAAATCAGACAATACTCCTTACACATAAGGCCAGGCATTTCTAATGCAAACCTATGAGGAGGTAGCACTCACAGCAGTGAGACACCAAGTTAGGCTGTTTGTCACTACAAGGACAGGCCACGCAACCTGGCACATGTCCTGCCTTCTACATATATGGCACCCTGCCCATAGGGCTAGCTAGGGCGTACCTTAGGGGTGACTTACTTGTAGTAAAAGGGGAGTTCTGGGCCTGGCAAGTCAATTTAGATGCCAAGTCCCTGTGGCAGAAAACTGTGCACACAGGCCCTGTGCAAGCAGGCCTGAAGCAGGTAGCTGTAGGCTTACTAGCAGTATTTAATTTACAGCCCTGGATATAGAGATACCACTGTACAAGGGACTTATAGGTAAATTAAATATGCCAATTAGGTATAAGCCAATCATACCAACTTTAGATGGGAGAGCACCTGCACTTTAGCACTGGTTAGCAGTGATAAAGTGCTCAGAGTCCTGGAGCCAACAGCGAGAGGTCAGAAAAACCAGCAGGAAGGAGGCAAAAAGACTGGGGATGACCCCTGCGTAAGGGAAAAAGTCCAACATTTTGCATTTCAAATTACCATATTCTACCTATGGAATGTCCCTTTGATGCAAAGTAATGTGAGGCATTGCGTTGCATTGCATTAATTTACTATTGGCTATAAACAACAGACAAACTGATTTTGGTTAGTTTGTATACAGACATAGAAATTATGTATGAGATGTGTATTAAGATAAGTAACACAAATCTAATGCACATTTTTTAAATGTAAAAAAAATACATTCGTATGAATGTTTGGATATTCTTTACACTTATAACAATACACATATCTTTTAATATTAAGAATAGCCTGCTAAATCAGACTATTATGATGCAAAAGATACATAAAGATACATAAAGGCAGGCAACCCCCACTAGGGAGATAAATTGTATCTGGGATAAGATCACTTTTAGAACCACTTTCAACATTTACAGATTACTTCCTAAGACCATTGATAACACATATGCCTTCATATGTAAAGGATTCCAAAGATATACTGAATATCCTTCACAGTACTGAGTTTGACCCCAGATCAGATCTACTCATGCATCCAAATTTGCTAGATGGATTAACTCTAGAGACATCTTTTTTAAATTCACAATGACTCTAAACAGAAAGTCCATACCATTACTAGATTTAAACATAAAAGTACATGACACTAGATTAAAAACAGAAGTATACTTCAAACCGACTGATTGTAATATCTTAAGGTATGACAGTTTTGACCCAAAATAAATAAAAAGATAATTTACCTCTAGGTCAGTTCTTGAGACTGAGATGGAATTTTACTGAGAAGGGATTATGACCTACATGCAGAATTATTGGCTGGTGAATTAAAAAAAATGAAGTACCACTTATACCTTATAAAGAGAGCTACATAAAGAGCTATTAACAATGCTACACACTCCCTCTTGCAAACATTTGAAAAATCAAAAAATGAATGCCTTATTCATGTCACCACTTATGGCACACATACCAACCAAACAAAGAAGGTCATCAATAAACATTGGAGGATTCTTACTTCAGGTCCTCTCTCTTTTGAGAAACCAATGGTTTATTTTAAATGGGGCAAACCTTTAAGGAGTTCACTCTTGTATACAAGACCAAAACCCTCCTGCACTGAAAAAACTACCATGCAGTCGTTATGGAGCTTGCTCCCTAATTTGGGACATTACCCATGTGTCCATTGCAGTATCTGCCCCCTACCAAGGCAGGCATCAAGGCAGGCAAAAGATCTAGACTTTGCATTGAAAACACACTGGACATTGGAAAAGCACACCAATTATGATTCAATAAACATAATTTACAGGTTAACCTGCTGATGTGGTTTGAGATAAATTGGTATGGCAACAAGGAACTCCTGTAAACAAATAAATGAGCACAGAAGCACCTTTAGCTGCAAACAAATGGCCACAAAACTAATGCACCACTTTGTTGAAATAAATGACTTTTCATGGACTGTGAACAATCAGTTACCAGATCACAAATGTGAACAAACTTTGTACACCTGAACAAACTTTGTTTTGAACAAAGCTGGATTTACAGGTTGAGAAGTTCAGAAAAGGACCTCGCTGATGAGGTCCCGTGGTCCCAACTTTTAGGGAAATGTGGATAACTGTATGTAGGTGTATGGATTTGACCGTTTGACCTTTCACCCGGACAATATCATATAGACAGATGACTACGAATTATCCATGTTGAAGTATAACAAGCAAAGGTCCAGAGGCCTTAACGTTCAGGGAGATTCAGATAATTGCATTTAGGAAGATGGATTTGTCCGTTTTACCCCGATAATATCTTATAGGTGGCTATGGGTCACCCACAATAAAGTATAACAAGCACTGGCCATCTGTACCAGTAGGTATCATGGAGGACATGAGGCTTTGATATGCAAATTGCAGCTCATGTATCAAAATACATGATATTGCCTTTTAACAAAAGTTGTACAGTTACAGAACCTGATCTCAGTGGAAACACCACAAGGTACATAGATCAATACACGGTTCTCATTGACAAACAGTTCATGTTAATATGTTATAAGCACAACTCATTTTAATAATATAATTCGATTAAGGTCATTATTTGTCATGCCGAGGAGTTTCACACACACTCCTGAGACCTTACTCTGTGTCTCTTCTATAACTTATACTTCTAGATGAGACGGAGGGCTTACACATCCTTTTTCTCTACATACACGCCAGCTTAATTATCGGGGAGCAAGACACAGCGCCCCCAACACAAGAATTTACCCAAAAGAACTGTTTTGGTTATAGATCACACCGTAAAAGATTTTGGATCCATACGTGCTGACTTATGAGTACTCCCTCACGAAGATTCAGGGATAATAATGTTTTGCCCCCGTCACGTGATTCCCACTACTCTTTCTCTATTGATCGTACATTATCTTGAAGAGTTTTACTTGTTTAGGATAAGCCATTTATTCATGTTAACTCCTTACTTATACTTTGCCCTGAGGAAGTCAATGAGATTAATTTCTCAGAGACGAAACACGTGTTGGATGTTGGATGTTGTTGTGATGACCACATATGGAATCTTTCTGATGTGATGAACATGTATGAAAACCTCGCACAAGAATAAAGACACTGAACTTTAACTCTGTTTTGATTATATATTGATTCTCCGAAGACCAGGAACCTAACTGCACAGACTCTTATCTTATTTCATACGAGTGCCCTGGCCTTTTGAAACAATTAAGGTATGTTCGCAAATAAGCTAAATGGTGAATATTATGGTAGCTATATTAGATTTCAGTATCACGTTTTGACAGCAGGGAGATAACAAATAAACTGCACCCAATTCTAAATTAAAACCAATTCTATACCTTTTTAAGCTTTTGAAAATAAGGAAATAAACAAGGATTGTGATTCTGTCTACCAGCAGCAGCTACACCAGGGAGATCACAATTAAACTGCACCCAATCCAATGCCTTTCTAATTTTTTTAAAACAAAGCAACTCAACAAGGATTGTCATTCTGTCTACCAGTGACTGCTGTAGCCAGAAGTTATTATGATTAAAAATGAGGGAAAGCCTACACTTACCAAGATGCCTAGCTCACAATGCATTGAGCGTCAGGATGCTATACCATCACCACACCCTGACTCCGCTCCACTATCTGTTTCTGTCCCCCTTTTTAAACGTCTGACCTAACATACGCAGTTGTTCTGTAGCGACAATGCGGGGTACGCCTAGGTCATAAGGCAGGCATGACCACCTTTGACAACTTAAGCGCAGGTTTACTCACATGTAAATAGAAACTACTTTGCCCCCATTGGTTCTTGTAACGGTGGCACCATAATATGGCTGCTTGACTAAAAGAGTCACTTATGATCCTTAGTACATAAAATACTGTTGCCTTGGGCACTTCTATCTCTTACAGGTAGGTACCATCAAATGGATGTAATATAAGAAGTAGGGGTTAGCCTGTTAAGTTCATTATTGACCCAACCGATGCAGGCCTAAATATGTGGATTTCGCCTTAATTAGCAGTATATCAAGATGACCCCATTATATAACTAAGCTAAAATGTCCCTTAAGAATCTAAGAAGAATGCATATTCCCCACGCACAGGCAGATTAAATTAGAAACTACGCTCTATTTTATAAAGGCAACAGCTTGATTGTAAAAATCGCTCATAATAATAACAATTGTTTTCATCCCAAAAGTTTGACTACAGAGGTATTTCTCCCAGATTGATTCGCAAATCTCATTAACCACCACTAAGTATGGGTAAGCAGATACAGTGCTCTAACAGCATGAATGAGATTGGGCATGAAAAAACACATACAGAAGAATGCTCATGTGTTAAACATTGCAGTCGTTTGCATTGACACAAAATATCCACAACTTGCAAATAGGTTATATCATAATTTGGATTTAGGTACTTGAGATTTATTTTGAAAGAGATCAGCTTTTATGACGTTGAATTGTGAATAATTTGATAAATGCACGTATCACAGAATATTGATTACATTTAGTCACATTCATGTATATTTTTGTCTCCAGCTGCATCTTTAATTATGTTAAAGGATTCTCCTCAAGAGGAGGCTTTCATTAGTGGAGAGCATTAGGCCTCATGATTGTTTTATGCATGGTTTGAATGACTCATTAGCCAGGGATATATGGAGCCCTGAAGATGGCCTCAGACCCTCGCAGGCTTTAAATGCAGGCCGAAACATGTTGGCAATTTTATCTGGGTAGGAGAGCAATTTACACTCATATTACCTGCATATTTTGTTTTTAGCCATGTTACTGGTACCCACATAATAAAAGGAAATATCCTTGGGTTTACCAGGAAACATTTTACCTGTCTGGAGTGCTGCCTCATTATCCAGTAGAAATGTATATAAGAACACCTATAAAACAGTTGAGTCTATCATGACGGTATCCACCTACTGTGGTGTGGATAGGAGTCGATGATGAAGCATGCCACCGTTAGTTGTGGGTGAGGCGTCTATTCCAAAATCTTTTATGATCCTATAAAGAGAGTTTGACCACTAACCAAGACCTGTCTGTTCATGTGTGATTGATATTATGACATGCCAACATACAGAGATACACATGATAAACAAGTGAAATATTTTGGTATTTGAACCAGAATAGGTGCCCCTTAAAAGAACCATTTGTTGCTTCTTTTTGTGATTTTTTTACATGTTTTTACTAATTTGTTGGAATGTTTTCATGAAATTTAACTTAAAACTGAAAAAATGTGCAACATAATTCGGAGATTGAAACTAAAACTACTTTTTGCTACACTGGTGGTCAATCACCAACTTATTCCTTGCTGATGTAAATTGCTCCCCAACCAACACTATCTTATTACATTTTCCACAAAAGAAAACAATATACCAGTATGCTATTATGACATCAGATTGCTGCTGGATGATTTGAAATGGGACACTGTCCCCAAGGGCCAGAACAGAAGGTCCAGAAGGTCCAGAACACGAGATTGATACATCTTTAGCATCACACTGCAGCTCTGCTATTGCTAGCTGCCTAGGGTTCACTGACAGCATGTGTTTCCACATATTACTTGTGCTATGTGGGTAATTTTTGCCAGCACCCCATGAGAAGCCCTTTTAACAAAAGAAGGGCTTATCAAGTTTAGCACTCACTTTTCACTCCACTGAAGGGATCCTAAAATACTGCCATACAGAGGCTCATTGGTGGCAGGTGGAATGTCTTACTGCTGCGCCTCTAGCTTAGCTTTTTCCTCTCATCTCCTTTTTAGGAAAATACCCTTAATAATTTGAAAAAATCCCAAACTGTCAGAAGGGCCCAACAGAGGATGTCTTCACAGCCAAACGCTAATTCTAAATGAGGATGGGAGGGTGGGAACTTCATGTATATTGAGGAAGGCAGTGATTTCAACCAATCAAGTGTTTTTCATGCCTGTGTCACTGGTTCTGCGGTACTCCTGCAGTAGTTCTTCAATAGTCCTGAGTGACAGCTAGAAACAAAATTTGAGGTAATTTCACAAAAAGACTCAAGCGATGCTCATTAATTAACTCAATTATAAAAGTTCTAGGCTCAACCTCAAATAGAAATTAGTCTTTCATACCAAGCACAACTTCCTAAACTTTTCCTGTGTCCCATGGTACTTCAGTGGAACCCATAACATGAAGTAAAACCCACGCATAAACCTGCAGGGCCCTCCCATGTGTTCTAAAGTTGTGCAGGAGTACCTGTAAAATGTTTTAAAAATCCTGAAAACAGGAATGAAGTTTGTTGGACTTTTGCCCTTTTGCAGGGTCATCCCCAATCTTTTTGCCTCCTTCCTCCTATTTTTTCTGACCTGTTTTTTGTTGGCTTTTGAACTCTGAGCACTTTACCACTGCTAACCAGTGCTAAAGTGCATATGCTCTTGGTGTAAATTGTATTGTTGATTGGTTTATCCATGATTGGCATATTTGATTTACTAATAAGTCCCTAGTAATGTGCACTAGAGGTGCCCAGGGCCTGTAAATCAAATGCTACTAGTGGGCCTGCAGCACTGGTTGTGTCACCCACATACGTAGCTCTGTAATCATGTCCCAGACCTGCCACTGCAGTGTCTGTGTGTGCGGATTTTAACTGTAAATTCAACTTGGCAAGTGTACCCACTTGCCAGGCCGAAACCTTCCATGTAAGACACCCCTAAAGTAGGCCCTAGGTAGCCCCAAGGGCAGGGTGCAGTGTATGGTTAAGGTAGGACATATAAGCCGCCAAAATACCGTACCGCGGTCGGAAGACCGCGGTGGGTATTTTGAGGTTTCCCCTGGGCTGGCGGGCGGCCTCCAAAAGGCCGCCCGCCAGCAAAGGGGAAACCGTCCTTCCCACGATGAAGCCGGCTCGTAATCGAGCCGGCGGAGTGGGAAGGTGCGACGGGTGCTGTTGCACCCGTCGCGTATTTCACTGTCTGCCAAGCAGACAGTGAAATACTCGTAGGGGCCCTCTTACGGGGGCCCCTGCAGTGCCCATGCCAGTGGCATGGGCACTGCAGGGGCCCCCAGGGGCCCCGCGACCCCCCCTACCGCCATCCGGTTCCCGGCGGGCGGACCGCCGGGAACTGGATGGCGGTAGGGGGGTCGGAATCCCCTCGGCGGCGCAGCGAGCTGCGCCGCCTTGGAGGATTCAAAGGGGCGGCGGTACACTGGCGGGAGACCGCCAGTGTTGCCGGTCTGACCGCGGCTTTACCGCCGCGGTCAGAATGCCCTGCGGGGCACCGCCGGTCTGTCGGCGGTGCTCCCGCCGACCCTGGCCCCGGCGGTCTAAGACCGCCGGGGTCAGAATGACCCCCATAGTAATGTGTTTTATATGTCCTGACAGTAAAATATTGCTAAATTAGTTTTTCACTGTTGCAAGGCCTGTCCCTCTCATAGGTTAAGATGGGGGCTACCTTTAAATCTGATTAAAGTGTAGCTTCCTTTTGGGAGCAGATGGATTTGTGGAGTTTAGGGTCTCTGAGCTCACAATTTAAAAATACATCATTTAGTAAAGTTGATTTTAAGATTGTGTGTTTGAAAATGTCACTTTTAGAAAGTGAGCCTTTTCTTGCTTATACCATTTCTGTGACTCTGCCTGTTTGTGGATTCCCTATCTGGGTCAGTTTGACAGTTGGGCTGGTTGCACCTGACACTAGACAGTGACACAAAGGGAGCTGGGGTGTAGTCTGCATTTCATGATGAGCCATCTGTGATAGGAGGAAGGGGAGGAGTGGTCACTCACACCTGAAAGGGCTGTGCCTGCCCTCACAAAATGCCAACTCCAACCCCCTGGTGAGTGCCTGGGGCCTGGCCTGGGCAAGGCAGGATTTCACAATCAAGAGAGACTTTACTTTGAAGTAGGCCTACTTCAAAGGAGAAAATGGGTATAAGAAGGGCACCCAAAACCACAGACTTTAGAACACTTCTGGAAACCAAGAGGAACCTCTGCCTGGAGAAGAGCTGAGAAAGAAGAGCTGTCCTGCCTGTGACTGTGCTTTGTGGAGTTATCCTACAGTTGCTGCTTCTGCCAGAGTAAGATGGCAAATACTGGACTTTGTGTGCCTTCCATCTTGTGAAGTTCTCCAAGGGCTTGATTTAGAGCTTGCCTCCTGATGTTTGAAGTCTCAGGGACAGCAAAGACTTCTCTCTGCCAGCACCTGGAGTCTCTTGAGAAACTCATACTCTGCCAAGTGGTGCCCATCCAGTTCCTGGGACCCTGAAAGGAGAAGCTGGCAGCCTAAGAGGAAGAAATCCACGCACAGAGCGCTGTGCAGGGAAAAGATCGCCGCAACTCCGATCTGCGGCTAAAAAATCGACGCGCTGCTGGCTTTGTGGCTGAAAATCGACGCTCGCCTGCAACGTGACCCGAAGATCGACGCCCACGGTTGGAGAAACGACGCACAGCATCGCTGACAGAGGCTGGTGAGATCGCAACCTGCGCTGAGTGGTTTTCGGATCATTGTGCGGCTGGATTTCTGACGCAAGTACCGCTGGGCCTGTAAAAACAATGCAAGGCCTGCCCGGTCCCGAGAGTACTGAATGGATCTACGCATCGCTCTCCTGTGGAGAGAAGAAACGACTTACTCTGACCCGACAAAAGGAGAAACAATGGTCTCGCTCGTGAGTGAAATTGATGCATCGCAGGCCCTTTTTGACGCACACTCACCTGTGCGGTGTTATTTTTAACAGTGTTAGTGTGTGTTTAAAATTACATGAAGAATCTTTTTGCATTTTTATTAATAATTTGACTTGTGTATTGTGGATTTTTGTCATTTTGGTCCTGTTTTGATTAGATAAATATTTCCTATTATTCTAAACCGGTGTTATTTCATTTTGTAGTGCTTTCATTAAGTTACTGTGTGTGTTGGTACAAATACTTTGCACCTAGCACTCTGAAGTTAATCCTACTGCTCATGCCAAGACGCCAAGGGGGTAAGCAAGGGTTAGCTGAGGGTAATTCTCTTTTACCCTCAATAGAGTGAGGGTCCTTGCTTGGACAGGGGGTAACCTGACTGCCAACCAAAGACTCAATTTCTAACAAAGTTGAACAATTAAAGCACACTACTTAAAATTCAAAAGAAAAACTTGAGACTACATTAATGATATACCTAACTATGCTAATAACATTTTATGTTTTACTTGTGAAGAGGTAGATAATATCAATAGTGATGAGAAACTAATAGGGTTTCCAATGCTTACTTTAATTTTTATTGAGAAAGTCAGTGTAATCCCATAAAATGATGGTAAATTGACCAAACATGGTAATAGAATAGTAATTTAGAAGACTACAAATTGAGGAGACAATTGGTTTCCCTGGCGAATTAAGTGAATGCTTGGGAATTTTAGCTGACAAACATGGTGTTAAAGGTTTTTACATGTATAGAAAATTGTATTCCTCTATGCTTAGTAGGCCTTGCTCCTTCTAATCACATAGCAATGTACTGTATGCCATGATAGTTTGCTTGTGTTCTTCATGTGACACTAACCTATAAGTGCCTAAGTGCTTATGCTGACTCTCTGCGTCTTTCATATCCTTACTAATATCCCAAAGGACCACAATGCCACCTTAATCAGAGGTCTGGTGATCATATTACAGTCCTGTCTAAGATTCTTTTTCTGCAAACTTTAAAACAAGTGGGCACTAGCTGAGAGAAGTAGAAGCCCCATTCAAATAACAAACACATTCATTGTCTGGGGAACCACCAAAGTCACAAAATTAATTTGTGCTTAAACCTTTGGTAGTTTTGCACAAAAGCAGTCAAGCTTAGCTTTGAGGCAATAGGTAAAGTATTCATGCAGCATCCAAACAGTAATAAATTGAAAGAACAACACAAGAAAATTCCCCACACCAATTTAGAAAACTACAGGACATAATATTAAATAATAAGCCACCAAAATGAATTAAATACAATCAGTAGAGTCAGTTATGAATTTTTAAAGTACTGCGGGTAGCTGGTTGCACAAGAATGGGTCAAAGTCACAAGTAAATGCCGATTGCTATTGAGCTATTTGGCGCAGTCTCGGTTTACTTTTGGACTTTAAAACATTTCTTGAAAAATGTGTTTAAAAGGTAGAGTCTCAGCGGGGCAAAGAAGCAGGCTGTATCTGAGACCGTGTTGTCGACAAGAGGAAGCCACTGGATGAGGTGTCCATGGAGCCACTGAAGAAGGTGAGAAAAATTCCAGCGGGAGGAGATTAATTTCCAGACCATAAAGGGTTTGTCATAATTGGAGGAGTGCTTGTCATTGTCAAGCCTCGTAAAGATTTCTACCTTCAGACTTAGAAGTTTTTCTGGAGCTCAGATTCACCCAGTGGGATGATGCTGCAGGCTGTCGCCAAAAAGGGTTCAACTATGCTGAATACTGCTACCAGGAGGTCAATCTGAAGAGGATTTACTGTTGCTGAAGAATGTAATGGGAGCTCCGGTGAAATCAGTCACACCAGCGATGACCTTTGTTAGATTGGCTTGCAGGTAGGTCCCGGTCTCTTCTCAGTTCTCAGAACAGTTTTTGCTGAAACATTTTCTAAGCCTCAGCTTTAGATTTTGGTAGGAGGGCTGCCTTTGCAGCACTCCAAGAATTCAGGACTTAGGGGGCATCACTTGGGGGCAGGATTCACTCCAGCAGGGACAAGCAGAAGCAGGCAGGTGAATTGCAGGGTCTTTGGAGCTTGTTGAGTCCCTGGAGCTCACAAAGGCTGCCATCCAGCTAGCATTTGAGTCACTCTGGTGGTCTTGGGTTCAAGCAGCAGGTACAGTCTTTCTTTCTGAGGCAGCAGGGCAGTCCTCCCAGCAGCGGGCAGCATGGAAGCTGTTCCAGCAGCAGGTCACAGAGGAGTCCTTCTTTTGAGCCTTACACTGGTCCAGAAGTGATCTGAAAATTGGTTCTAGTGTCCAGTATTTATACCTGGTGGCAGCATTTGTGTGTTGAGGAGATACCCTGTCCTACCCCCATACCTAGTTCTGGAAAGTTAATTTCTTCTCCTGTCAAGGCTACAAACTGGCTGGAGTGGCAAAAGGCTGGTGCTAGACTCCTTTGTGGGTGCTGTGGCAAGCCTGTTAAAGTGCAAGTGGGATAGGATACAGCTTTGCCCCAAGCCATCCTTGCAGGATTGCCCATCCTGCTGACACCTAGTCCCCTTTATGTCACTCTCTGTGAGGAATACAGCAACCCCAATACCAGAGCCATTCATAGTCATGTGGCACAGGATACTGACAGAACGCACAAATGGTTGGAATAAGAAAATGCCAACTCTCTAAAAGTGTAATTTTCAGATTGTGACTTAAAATCGGACTTTAACATGAAGGATGTTACATTACAAATCATTTGAGTCTAGCAGCATATCTCCATCTGCCCCAGTCCAAAGTAAGCACTTATTAAATGTTATAAATTAACCCAGTGCTTGTCAATGGGAGAGAGAGGCCTTCCCACAGTAAAAAATTACTTTAGGAGTTTTTCACCACCATGCAAGTAAAATTTAAGTACACATGTCCTTATTTTTAAATACCATGCACCCGGGCTAGGAACTGTTATGGCCTACATTACAAGTGGCTTATTAGTGTTAAAATGGAAGGTGTAGGTTTGACAAAAGTCTTATTTTCCCAGGTCCAAAGGGAAGTTTACAACTGCACTACACGCTGCAGTGTCAGGCCTGAGACATGTTTTAAACTGCTACTTTAGTGCATGGCCCAATGAGTGTTGCATGTCCACTAGTAGTACTTAATTTACAGGCCCTGGGTACATGTAGTACCATCTTCCAGGGGCTTACAAGTAAATGTAATGTGCCAATTGCATGCAGGCCAATTTTACCATCTTTTAAGGAGAGGGCGTGAGCACTGGTTAGCAGTGGCAAAGTGCACAGAGTCCTAAAGCCAACAAATCTAATTCAGCAAGATAGGAAGGGTAAAGACAAAATGTTTGGGGGTCTTCCACCCAAGGGTGCCACGTCCAGCACAAATCTCTGATGTTGAGTGATGTTTTTGGCATACTGATTGTGTGTGTTCATTCATAGACCACAACATCCTTAATGACTAGATCCAAGAACATGTCTGTATTGTTGTGTGGGCCTATGGAATTGTAACATGCCTTAGGTTTCAATTTACTTTTTCTTGCCCAATCGATTTCAAACCCCATGATTTTAAGGAATTCCCCTCCAGTGTCCCATGGTTCTCCCTCCTCTTAGAGTTGTGTGAGTGTAATTAGTGTTTCTATACAAACAAGCTAAAGTTTTGTGGATAGATTGAGGTAAGTGTATGGACATGCAGGTGCAGTTGTGGTTGCCCTTGCTATTCATGGTGCCCCTCTATTTTGGTGTTAGTTAAGGATCTTACGAAATTGTACTATTCTGATAAATAGACACAAGCCAAAGCTTGCTGCACTACAGTCAAATTTAGATGTTGGACAGGACAGTCCTAGTTGTAAAACTGATTGCTCAGAGTCTGTTAAAACATGGGAAGAAAGGTTCATAATGGTTAGATTTCTCTCACCCACATTTAGTTCTTTGTAAGGGTAGGCGGACTTTGCAGAGTTTTATGAAAACTCCATGTGATTCTGCTGAGTTTCGCAATTGGGTTGAAATAGGCATGTCTTGCTGCTTGTTCTGATTTTTAGCCCCGGGAACTTGTTCCATGCTGAGAAATCAGCACAAACACCACCATACAGCATGCCAGAGGCACTGCTTCTCAAGTTGATTTTGTTGCCGCTCAAATAGATTTTCTACTCAAGCTGCAGCTTGCAGACCATGCACGGTCTTGACCGCCTGAGACTGCCTGTATTGAAAAAATCTCTCCAGGTGCCCTCCTCCCAACCAAGAATCATGATAGGAGTGCCAAATCTCACGAGCGCTCCCCAACTTCCTGTTGGCGAGCCACGCTTGAGAAAACACTTTGCCATGCAGCGGTTGGTGGAATTTGGCCAGAACTCTGAATTAAAAGCGTAATGTGGAGAGGACAAAATTCCTCCATTTCTATTGCCGGAGCAGAATTGATCACCTACCTCTAGTTCTTTGTCTCTTGCTTTTCCTATGCAGAATTCCCATCTCTTTCTTTTTTTCTCTTTGTTGATCGCTTGCATTCTGTCCTCATTTTCCTCTCCCACGTGGGTGTCCCCTTGTTCCTCTTTCCGGTGTCTTTCCCTGCGGGAATAGTATGGATTTATGTCACATTGTTGATTTATCTTTTCTCCTCAAGTTCCAGGTTGATCATCCAAGTCTGGGTAAGCCTCTGAGATTGATTCTGAAGTCATCAATTCCAGTTGTCTATGCACATTACGATTTGAATTCTCTCTGGATGTCATCAAATTTTCTGGCAAAAGTTAAGATATTCAGGTAGCCTAATCTTGTTTGTCACTTACAAATGTACGCCTATGTTTCTGTTTGGTTTCTTCTTCATATTTCATATGTCTAGCATCCATTTCTGTCAGGAAGGTTTTTGCTGTTTTCAGTCCCGGTGTTCATCAATTTCTTCTTTAAGTTATTTTATGGTTGCACAGATTGTATTTAATTCACATTTAGCATACTGGGAAAGTAGTCCCATCCTTCTTCTATATGTAGTGGCCATCAATTTAGCTCTCTTAGTCAATAATTCTGTGTTAGTTTTTTCCATAAATAGAAATTATAAAAATGTG
The DNA here is from genome assembly GCF_031143425.1 of Pleurodeles waltl. Taxonomy (NCBI): domain Eukaryota; kingdom Metazoa; phylum Chordata; class Amphibia; order Caudata; family Salamandridae; genus Pleurodeles; species Pleurodeles waltl. The sequence continues at coordinate 787,393,275 of NC_090439.1, read as the reverse complement.
TAATCCTCGGATAACTCTCCCCACTTCGATGTAGTTCCTGCGAGATGAAAACTCCCATCACACGTTCATTTCCTTTTTGAGAACTTCTTGTATGCAAAGTTGCTTCGTGGTACCTGTAGTGGGATCCTCTTTCTCCGAAGTCGTATTCATGTCGAAACTAACAGTCTGTGGATTTAGCATATCATGTCTTTGCAGTCTTATTTCTTTTGGAAATTAATCTGCCATTCTGGAGGTTTGGCCTGATGCATGTTTTGTGCTGTGCGCGAAGTTGTGCAGGCCACAGTCTATCTGTTGATCAAGGCTCCTGCTGCTTCACTCATTGCATTAGTCTTTCTTTAATTACTAAGCGGGAGTTTATGAATTCTTGTGTGGCTTTCGGCCCACAGTCTCCAACCGAAAGAAAACCAGACATTTTCAATGCATTTTGTAGTGTTTACAAACGGGGCGGTGGGATCTAGTATTCATTCACTGTTCCACGAAGTTAGCGTAAATCCAGTTGCCTCCACCAACAGCACGGTGCCATTTTTGTGAATCGCGAGTCACGTATATTAATTCAAATGAAGCGTTCTCTCTTCCTTTACATTGTGGAAAACACAAGAATATCACGCCAGATACTATAACCTGCTTTGTTTGTGACTCGTTTTGTTGACGCGTTTCGGTGTGGTGCCTTCCTCAAACCAAATACATGAAATAAGTGTGTGCTCAATCGCTCTTAAAAGCACATACTTTCATTTGAACGTGGAAAAATATGACTGTTTTCATAGCATAAATATATGTTTTTCTTCCATGCATGCGGTGGAGTTGTTGGTTTTGTAGGCACCACAAGTACATTCTGGGACTGTTTTGTTACCCTAGTCCTAGTGCTTGCGCTGGTTCATGGGTCCTTTGTCCCATTTTTGTTACATGTTATGATGGATCTGGATTTTTATTTTTTACAGCTGCTTATCTCAAACAACAATGACAATTGGTATTCAGTACCTTTCTTTTTGTGTTCCTGTAGCCTGTGGGTTTGTTTCAACTGCTATTCACTTTCTGGCCAATCAAATGCCTTATATGTATTGATTGATTGATGTCCCATAAGTACCGCATACTCCTGCTTAGTTTTAACGTTGAGTCTAGGAGGTTTTCTACAGTCACAAATAACCAGGATCTTTTGTAGTTTTTTTTAAAGTGTCTGTGTTTTATGTGTCACTTTAGTGTGGTACTTAAAAAATGAGTCACTCATAAAGCGCATCTAATTGGCTGATGTCATTGAATTGATGTATTTTGAAGGAAGCCTCATCTTACTGGGGTTATAAGGGCGTGGCACTTGAGAGTATTGATAACCTCTGTACTCCGCACAGGTTTTTTTTTATGTAGATTTCAACTTTTTTTGAGGGGGGAATTCAAATGAACAAACTGAAAAAAAAATGTCATCTGGAGAAGAGCGCAGAGGAGGTGGAGAGCACCAGGAAGATCTGTGGGAGGCTGGGAGTCCTTGTCTGGGACTCTATTCAATCCCTCCAGGAGAGTAATTCCGTTGGCGGAGATGGTAACACGTAACCTCAGCCACTGACAGCTTTCCAGGCGCGCTACAAAGAAGTATTCATTCGAACGTTTGAACGAGAAAGCACGTGAATGCTGGCACGCCACTTACTACAATGCTTCAAGAGAAGACGCAACGAAGACGTGGGAAATTCACCATCATCGACTCCACTCCAAACTCTCCAGCCTGGTGATTCCGTTCCGGAGGATGTTATTGGCACACTCACCTATGAAACCAAACCGTAAAATACGAACGGATTGTTCTTTTTATTGCACGAAATCTTATAGATAAGATCTATTGCAGAACACAGTACAGCAGCTCGAGACCAGCTGATGGTCGCTCATAAAGGAAACTGCAAAAACATAACTTTTCTTTTAACTTTTTGGATCCTAGTTTAGATTTCTAGTTATTCTCTATTTAAGCACTAAAAACAAAAAAAATACAGAAATAATTTAGAAATGTTTAAAAAGCAAACAAAAATACAAAGGTTCTCGCTATAAGCGATTTTCTTGGTTAAAACATTGTAAAAAAATTGTACGCTGGTTGTCACATCGGTGTCTTAATGCTAAATTGTGTTAGCATATTTTAATGGGCATATTTAATTTTGTTTGGCACAACGTTGTGCAGTGATCAAACATGACCCGGATTTACTGATCCTCTGCGCAGGCTTTGTATTCCTTTTGTAAAACGTGCAAAACGTTGAAGTTGTATTTACTTTCCTAAGCAGACCCAGTGGCGGCTGGTGAAATTTGAAAGTGGTGGGGCATAACAAGTTTGGGATGACTGCCCTGTGATGAGGGAGTGATCCCATTCTATACCGTCACAGAGGAAGTTTCGGAGGGGGTTCTACCCCTGGGAAATCTTTGAAAAAGAACTGCGCAAATGGTGTCTTTTCAAGCAAATTGGCAAAGCAAGAAGGTTTATAAAGCTATTTTGGATCTGTAGACAAATTATTGAAACACATAAAAATGCTCCATATCTTACTGAATTAAAATTGTTCAGCAGTTAGTGTAGTACAGTGGTTCCCAACCTTTTGACTTCTGTGGACCACCATTTTATCAATACTGGGGCCAGGGTACCCCCACTGAATCATTATTGGAACATGGGGACCCCCGAGGAGTCATTACTGATAGCTGGGTCCTAATATTATTAAATGTTTTAAGCAGCCGCGGACCCCCTGAGGAGGTTTCGCGGACCCCCAGGGGTCCCCGGCCCACAGGTTGGGAACCACTGGTGTAGTATATTCAAATTGTATCTTATATCAATATAAGTTATACAAACAACATATTCTGTCACTGTGTGTTGCAGATCAAGCTAGCTAGTAGCTGCACTGCACACACAGCATACATACCTCTACCACCCTGGTCTGTTCACAAGTGCACCGTGCATCAAAGTCAAGTGGGGCCCCCTGGGATTTACTGTCTCAAAGATTACACTAGTACAGAGTACAGCCTGAGGCAATATTTCGGTTCCATCTCATGGAATCTGTTACCAGACCCTGTGTTTTTGTTTTTGTCCTGACAAATGCTTGAATTGTATGGCATGCATTAAGCACCTGCTTTAAGCAAACCAGCTTATGTAGGCTGCAAGCCATTTGTCAGGCCATAAACACATCACAGAGGGCTCAGGATGGGCTGTAAACTATGTTGGAGAAGGAAATCCTTGCCTTTGATGGTAGGCATGGCAGCCCAAGACCATTGTGAAATGTATTTACATGCAAGTGAGCAGAGACTCTGCAACCTTTTTAGGGTCGAGCCTGCATTGCATGCGCTCGCGAATGCTTATCGCAGCGAGACGCTTTTGTATTTAGAAAAGGGCTCGGAGCCCTGTCAACTTCATGTCAGTGTTTTTTATTGGTTTGTGGGCTTGCCTAATAAAATCTGCTTGCTTTCATTAGTCGAAGGCAAGCATACGTCATGCCTTTTCCAGTGGCTAGCCCTCATCGAGCGCAGCGACCAAGTACAGAAAACATGCGAGGCTCGCTGTTTTCCATCGGGCTCGTGGACTTCTTTTTCTCTAATTTACGAGTGCGATCTCGCTTGACATAAGTCGAGCGCTTTACATAGTTAATTTCACTTTTTCGGGTTGTGTACACGAATGCACTTTTGCCCGATAGGTGAAAAGTCGGGTTAGGAGTTTACAACGCGATCAGCTCTAACATGAGCAAACGCGAGACCCGTTGCATTGTAAATGCTTGTTTTACTATTTTCCAAATCCTCCTAGGCTCTTTGAAAAGCTGGATAGGAGTCTGCTCAGAAGAAGCACAGCTACATGGCCCCTCGGAAAGACTAAAGTACAGACAGGCAGGTTTTGAGCAGCCTGGAAACTGCAGCACACAGAAAAGCAGACGGGGAGACATGTCCAGGTGATACATGGAGTCAGCAGCCGCTCTGTTGTGATCTGCTTTGTTCACTACTTCCATAACAATTATGAATCAACAGACAAGTATAAATACCATAAACACATCAATGTCTTGAGTGAGCCTATAGTTAACGTTTGCAGCAGGCGCTTCAAACATGATCATGCATTAGATTTGTGGAGATACTAAAACACAGCCCTGCCATTCAAATTGATTTGATGGGCTATAAATAACTGTGTGCTAACACAGAGCTCAGGAAATACTTCTCTTAAAATTCATATTTATTGGCACATAGCACATGCAGATCAATGATGTAATGAATGGTTGTTGATAGGTAAGTGGTCACTTAAGATCACAATATTTTGCAGGCCTGTTAAAACAAGTACAGTACAGCTAAATAATTTTGAGGAAAATCATGTTTTTCCTTTCAAACAAAAAAAATCTCTATGTGACCTAGTGGACTCACAGCCCAATTTTTAGCCTACTGTCTAAAAAGTTAGTATAGAATAAAGAGACCAGAATTCTAATTCCAGCTTTCCCATGTGACGACATTGTGTGATCCTGGGCTAATTCCTAAAGACTACCATTCTCCGTTTTTTTGTCTGCTAAATCTCTTTGGTCCCAGAATTATTTTTATCTAGACATGATTTTTTTAAAATTTCAGGTCAAATATTACTGCCATAAGGTAAAGCCTGAATGCCAATTGCCAACTGTGCAGCCAAAAAATGTGTGTTTTGATTCTGAATTCTTAACTTTAAACAGGTGATTAAGTGCAAATCACCTCTCTGAACACTCTATGGCCCATATTTATACTTTTTTAGCGTCGCATTTGTGCCGCTTTTTGACACAAAAGCTGCGCAAACTCACAAAACACAACTGTATTTTGTAAGTTTCCGCCACTTTTGCGTCAAAAAATGACACAAATTTTCTGCTAAAGAGTATAGATATGGGCCTATGTTCTTGTAGGTGAGGTCGGAGACCGAATCACTTCTCGAATTTATCAGATTGGGAGCGCTTAACGCCATGTTTAAGGAGCAGCTAAAAACAAAGAATCAGTCTGAAAGCACTACTAGGAGTTGAACCCTCTGCTCAACCCTTGCATGTTACCTCCTGCTATATAAAGGTTGCCCCTAGCCCCATGTACAATCTCAGCTATTTCGGGAAGGAGAAGTGACGGAGCCAGGACGGGATTGGCTCACAGGTAAGTAGGGGTGGGCTTCGAGGGTGGGTATAAAAGGGGAGTGGGGGGAGGGACCAGCCTCTTTATGCGCAGCCCATCGTGCCATTAGTTTGGCCAGTCCCTGGGGGAATTTAATTTCTCAGGCAAGTGTTTGTTTGGGCAGGCCCGGGGGGAGCACTAGTTTTCTACAAATACCTCACCAAGTTGAGGAACACTACCCCTTTCGGGGGAACAGGCGTTTTTATATTTGACAGAGGCGGTGGCGCTCTCAATAGTGAGGCGCCGTCCGCCCGCGCACATGCGCATTTTTGCCGGCCCGTGTTGCGGCTTCCCAGTAATTTGGATTTAAATAATCCCAGGCGCTTGCTGGCCGACGAGCGTTTTTAAGGTTCCGCTCATCGACCGGGGCAACACGTATTTACATAATAAGCGGCGGCGCGTTTTTTGAGACAACGCGCCGACCGCAGGGCCCACAAAATTTACTGTAGGGCCGACATAGGCCTATCACTATAGTTGCTGGCAGGACAGGAGAGCCCAAGCACGGCGCCATGGCAAACAGCCATGACGTGGATGCGGTACAGGCCGCGCTTCGCATACTAGGCGAAGCCGGACGATCTGACCTCCTCAGGCCTGGGGTTTTGGACTAGGCCTGGGTGGGAATGGTGAGGCCGACGCGCAGCACGTCTGGCCGGGTAGCGGCAGTGGTAGCCACATGTACATCACCGGATAGGGCCAAAAAGCCCAAAAAAGCGGCAGTGGGGCGGGCACGTGGCGCTGCTTCCCCCACCAGCCAGATGGGAGAGGGTGAGGGACCCGCCAGCGAAACGGAGGCAATAGAGGAGGGGGCAGCACCAGAGCAGCAGGAAGGGGGCAGGATCAGCCAGTGGGGGAGGGGCCCCCCTTGCAGGACCTAGTGATCCAGGAGACCCCGGGCACCAGTATAGAGTTGACGCATATGGACCTGTCTCTCCCTAGAGGGGGGGCAAATGCAGCAGGGGCCACCATGGCAGCAAAAAAGAAGGGCAAGGGCCCCAGGCAGGGGGGGCGGCTCGGCTAAAGGTAAAGCCAACAAGTTGCAAACCAAGAAAGCCGGGGGGTGCTCCTGAGCCCTTTGCAGGATCGGGGCAGAGTGGCCCCAGGCTCAGCAGGCTGGACATGGGCGAAGCATGGGACTTAGAGGCCAGGATCCGTGAACAACGCTGCATAGGGGCAGAAACAGAGGACAGGTGGGCCCAATTGTGCATGGAGCGGGAGGTGGCCGCGCCATGCGGCTGGCAGCTAAAGAGGCCAGCAGAGAGCGCAGGGAGTGCAGGAAATTTGCCACAGGAAGCTAGCAAGGGTAGCTGGGTCTGGGTACCGAGCGGTAGGGGACAGGAGGCTGGTGCGGCCTGTGGGTTAGGTAGCGCGATGGGAGCCAGTGGCACACACGGCCACGATTGGGGCGGATGGTCAATGCCAACGCATGAGGTTGGCAGAAAGAAGGCGACGCCAACGGGGCGCAACACGGCCCCAGCACGTTGGTCTGAAGCGCTAGAGGGGTCGTCGGCGGCCTTCTCTACTCCGCAGGATCGGGTGTTCCACAGAGATGGTGGGCGCAATGAGGGTCAAGATGATGCTTCAGCTAACTACATGATGATGAGTGGTGGTGTTGATAAGAGGTTGGATTTGGTTGAAGAAGATGTGTTGAAACGCGACTATGAAGAGGAGCTGGATGAATGGGAAGATGGGGAGATTAGGGAGGCAGAGGTGAGCAGCAGGAGGGGGAGGGGAAGAGGACGCAGGAGCGGCGCAACCCCTCTTTCCGCTTTTATTTTTCAGGACCGAGCTATCAGCGGAGAACAACATGAAGGGAGGCAAGAACAAGCACGTGGCCGAGGGGTACAGAAGGTTTCACGGCAAGTGGGAACACAAGGAAGAGGTAAAGGGCAATGGTGGTCGGTTTGGGGAGATGGCATGGGGGTGGGGATGCTCCGGGCCGGAAGTCCATTGGGGTAGGCGACTGTTCCATTCTTGACACACTATCGGCCAAAGACACTCAGGGCGGTGAGAAGGGTAAGGAGCTGCAAGGCAGTGCTTCAACCTGGGCAGCTGGGCTTGTGCTGGTGGGCCTGTCCTGGGCAGCTGGGCTTGTGCTGGCGGTCCTGTCCTGGGCAGCTGGGCTTGTGCTGGTGGGCCCCTCCTGGTCAGCTGGGCTTGTGCTGGCGGGCTTGTCCTGGGCAGCTGGGCTTGTGCTGGCGGTCTTGTCCTGTGCAGCTGGCCTTGTGCTGGCGGTCCTGTCCTGGGCAGCTGGATTTGTGCTGGTGGTCCTGTCCTGGGCAGCTGGGCTTGTGCTGGTGGGCCCCTCCTGGGCAGCTGGGCTTGTGCTGGCGGGCCTTCATGGCCCAGCGAGGCTTTTTCTGGCGGTCCTTCATGGCCCAGTGGGGCTTGTACTGGCGGGCCTGTCCTGGGCAGCTGGGCTTCTGCTGGCGGTCCTGTCCTGGGCAGCTGGGCTTGTGCTGGTGGGCCTGTCCTGGGCCGCTGGGCTTGTGCTGGCGGGCCTGTCCTGGGCAGCTGGGCTTGTGCTGGCGGTCCTGTCCTGGGCAGATGGGCTTGTGCTGGCGGTCCTGTCCTGGGCAGCTGGGCTTGTGCTGGTGGGCCCCTCCTGGGCAGCTGGGCTTGTGCTGGCGGGCCTGTCCTGGGCAGCTGGGCTTGTGCTGGCAGTCTTGTCCTGTGCAGCTGGCCTTGTGCTGGCGGTCCTGTCCTGGGCAGCTGGATTTGTGCTGGTGGGCCCCTCCTGGGCAGCTGGGCTTGTGCTGGCGGGCCTGTCCTGGGCAGCTGGGCCTGTGCTGGCGGTCCTGTCCTGGGCAGCTGGGCTTGTGCTGGCGGGGTTTGTGCTGGCGGGCCTGTCCTGGGCAGCTGGGCTTGCGGTCCTGTCCTGGGCAGCTGGGCTTGTGCTGGCGGGCCTGTCCTGGGCAGCTGGGCTTGTGCTGGAGGTGGCCTCCTGGGCAGCGGGGATGATGGCGGTCTTCTCCGCCAAGCTGCTCTTCCCAGACTTGCAGGGTTTCTTGTGGCCCTTCCCCACCTTGGAAGGTGCCACAGCCGACTCCACACTCCCACCGGGACCCCTGGGAGCGGATTTGGTAGCTGGAGTCTTCCCCCTCTCCCGCCAGGCATTAGCCAACTTCTGATGCTTCACAGGTGGGGGACTGTCTGTGCTGTGGATCCATGCAACACTGGCTGCCCTGGTGGGCAGTGCACTCCAGATTCCGGTGACTACAGGCACTACTGGTCCCGGAGATGTTGTGGCTGAGGTGCTAGTTTGGGACCTATGAGACGGACGGGGTGGGGGAGGTGTGGGAAAGAGGTCAAGGTTGGACAGGAAAAGTTTTTTGGACACACTGGGACAGGTAGCTGGAGGGGGTTTGGGAGTGGAGGAAGAGGTGGTGGTTGTAAGCGGTGTACATTTGGTGACTTTGGGTGAAGGTGCATTCGCTGGAGGCTGTCGTGAGGTGGATGGCTGTTGGGTGAGTGTGTGCCTGCGTTTGTGTATCTTCGGAGGGGGCGTCACAGACACACTGGGAGAGGACACAGGGGACATGTGAATGGTAGTGGGGGTGGTGACTGCACGTGAGCGGGGTGTGGTGGTGGGTGTGCTGGAGAGGGACGTAGTGGCTGTAGAGGTAGTGCATGCAGGTGTGAGTGTAGACGAGACTGGGAGGGAGGAAGGAGACGAGGAGGAGGGGGACACAGTGGAGGCAGTGGATGTTGGTGTGTCTGCATCTGTGTGATGCTTGCGTGAGTGCCTGTGGGATGTGTGGTGCTTATTTTTGCCTGAGCTTCCCTTGTGTGTTGAGGTGTGTGCATGCTGGTCTGTAGGTGTGCTTGGGTTAGGCTGAGGTATAGGGGATTGGGTTGGGGTGGAGGAAGTTGGAGTGGGGAGGCTAGACACAGGGACAATGGCTGCCATCAGTGCTGAGGCCAGAGTCTGAAAAGCTCGCTGAAGGGCCGCCTGACCAGAATGAATGCCCTCCAGGAATGCATTGGTTTGTTGCAACTGAATTTCTCCACCCTGGATGGCATTCAAAATGGTAGACTGCCCAACAGTGAGGGACCTAAGGAGGTCAATGGCCTCCTCACTGAGGGCAGCAGGGGTGACTGGGACAGGGCCTGAGGTGCCTGGGGCAAGGTGATGCCCACCCTCCCGGGTAAGCGAGCACGGGGCGAAGGCTGAGGGGCTGCTGGGAGGGCGGTGCTGGAAGGGGGGGGTGGCGGCTGTACCTGTAGATGGGGGTGGCACAGATGTTGCCGCCACCACAAGGGAGTTCCCATCAGAGGACGAGTCCGTGTCACTGGTCTTAGCTTCAGTCCCCACAGTGGAGCTCCCCTCGCCCTCCGTCCCACTGGTGAAGTCCGAGTCCGTAGTGTGGCCCTCCATGGCCACTTCTCCTCCGCCTGATGATGCTAATGCACACAAGAACAGGGAGACCACAAAAAGGGGGGGACGACAGAAGAAAGACATGTTGAGTGCATGCATTACCGCTACCGTTGGTGGACACAACAGACACAGAAGCCCCCTGCACTACGCCGCGCTCTTGTTCTCCACTGTTCAATTCCTGGTAAATGGCCTACAAGGCTATGGACGACATCTGCACACATAGATGACACAGGGGTATGACTAGGTTTAGTGGTCACGCTACAGAGGTGGGGTGGGGTGCCACATGGCCTGCCTTACGGAGGGGCCTGGCCTACGGAACTCGCCCTGGCCTAAGGAAACCCACAGCCCTCCTCCCCCACCCAGACCCCTCCACTGCACGCAAAGTCAGCGGAATGAGAGTGTACTCACCCCCTTGTGGCTGCTGTGATGCCCTCAAGCACCCATCCAACTCCGGGTAGGCCACCGCCAGGATCCTGAACATCAGGGGGGTCATGGTGCGATGGGCACCCCTCCCACGTTGGGATGCCATCCCCAGCTGAGCCTCCGCCGTCTTCTTGCTCGAGCGGCGAATGTCCTCCCATCTTTTCCGGCAGTGGGTGCTCCATCTGTGGTAGACCCCCAGGGTCCGGACGTCCTTGGCGATGGCACTCAAACATATTTTTTCTGGTGGGCGCTGACCTACATGAAATGTACAGGAGAAAAAGAGAAGTTATTACCAACTGCACCGTCAAACTGATTGGCCCCCATGCCTACCCTTGCCATGTGGCACATGCATTCACCGTCTTTCATGCACGTAGCACTCTCCCCCCTTCCTTCTTACATCCAGCCCTCTCCACACAGGCATAGCCCATACAACATGCTCCCTGTGTACTTACCTATTTGTCTGGAGGACCGTAGAGTAGAGTGTACTGGGGGAGGACCCCCATCCACGAGTTTCTCCAACTCCTCCGATGTGAAGGCAGGGGCCCTTTCCCCAGACACTCGAGCCATTGTCTCTTCCAAACCGAGGTCACAGCAGCACTTGCAGTGTAGGTCCTCTTCTGTCGAAGATCAGGTATCGAGTGATTGAACAGATAGAAAATGGTGGTCACGTCCGCAGCGGTGCGTACCGTCACCGCCGGCGTACATCGTCATTGGCTCCAGGGACCCATAGGGTCCAATGTTAACCAATGCAGCATTGCGCCGCGGTCTTCGACCGCCTACCGCGACGGTGTACAATGCCAGCGCAGTTACCTCACATACCATTGTCCCACTTTACAGGTCAGGCAGCCGCCATTTCAGGGGCCCACATGGCTTCATTTTCAACTGCGTCACACATACCTAAGCCTATACTCAACACACATACAGGCCACCGTTTGTGTATGAATGGTGTTCTTTGTAAACTGTAATTGCTAATACACTATTTCGAAATCACAGACAGACTCCAGATTGTTTTGTGCTTTAAGTGTGTTTTTTTAAGTGCTCAATATTGGAGGGGGTAGTGAAATGGTGAGTGGTGATGGCGGAGGAATGTCCATGGCAGAGTCCAGTCTGTTAGTCTCACAGGTGCATTGCCCAAATGGGCATAGGAAGTGGAGCTGGGGCAGTTTAAGTATGGACAGGGTGACAAAGTGGGACAGTAGGATGACAATCAGGGTGGTCTCTTTTCTTGGCGGGGGTCTTGGCATCGTGCTCTGCCTTGTTCCTGGATCTCAGGGACCGTTTGCGGGCCGGTTCTCCCTCTGCAGGGGGTGGGGTGCTGGAGTGGTGGTCCTGTTTCAGGGCATCCTGTCCACTAGCGCCGGCGGAGGTGGTGGGCAGTTCATCGTCCATGCTAGTGTCAGGGGCCCCTTGTAGTGCCACAGTGTCCCTCCTGGTGTTGACGAGTTCCTTCAGCACCCCTTAGATGGTGCCCAGAGGAGCTGATGGTTCTGAGATCCTCCCTGAAGCCCATATACTGTTCCTCCTGCAGGTGCTGGGTCTCCTGAAACTTGGCCAGTACCGTTGCCATTGTCTCCTGGGAGTGGTGGTAGGCTCCCATGATGGAGGAGAGGGCCTCGTGGAGAGTGGGTTCCCTTGGCCTGTCCGCCCCCTGTCGCACAGCAGCCCTCCCAGTTCCCCTGTGTTCCTGGGCCTCTGTCCCCGGGACCGTGTGCCCACTACCACTGCCCCCAGGTCCCTGTTGTTGTTGGGGTGGTGGGTTAGCCTGGGTTCCCTGAAGTGGTGGACACATAGCTGATTGACGTGTCCTGGGGACGGAGGTATGGGCCCACTGGGTGGGTGCTGTGCTGGTGTTTTCAGAGGGGGGAAGGTCTGTGGTGGCCTGTGACTGGGTGAGGGCAACCAACTGTCCAGAGGTCCCCGATGGACCGGGCTGGTCATCTAGATCCAGTTGGGCAGAGTTGCTGTCATCACTGTGGGCCTCTTCTGTTGGTGGTGTGGACATGTGTGGACCCTCCTGTCTGGTGACGTTGGGTAGGGGTCCTGCAGGGGTATAAAAGGATGGTTATTACATCTGTGTGTGTCATGGTGTGCAATAGGTGGGTGACTGTGTACCCCAGTGCTTGCATTCCTGTGTGGGACCTTGTGATGATGGTTTAGGGGGTTGTGTGGGTACGCGCAGTGGGCGTGCTTTAGTGATGGGTGTCCATGCTTTGTTGTTGCATGCAGGGCTTGGTGTTGGGATGTGTGGGTTGTGATAGTGGGACATATGTGAGGAGTTGGAGTGCTGGGGGTGAGGGTGGGGGTATGTGCTGGCATGCAGGTAGGGTGGGGGATGTAATAGTTAAGATTTGTCTTACCAGAGTCCATTCCTCCACCTACACCTGCAAGGCCCTCAGGATGCAGAATCGCCAAGACCTGCTCCTCCTATGTTGTTAGTTGTGGTGGAGGAGGTGGGGGGCCACCGCCAGTCCGCTGAACCGCTAGGTGGTGTCTTAAGACCACGGAACGCACCTTCACCCGTAGGTCGTTCCACCTCTTCCTGATGTCCTCCCAATTTCTTGCGTTGACCCTGTCCACTATTCTTCGCCATAGCTCCATCTTCCTTGCAATTGAGGTGTGCTGCACCTGTGATCTGAATAGCTGTGGCTCTACCCGGACGATTTCCTGGGGTGTCTTTGCCATGCCATTGGGTGGTGTAGGTGATGTGTGGGGTGGAGTGTGTAGTGATAAGTGTGCTGATATGTAGTGGTGTGTTGTGTGAGGTGCGTGGAAGTTCTGTGGGTGATGGTGTTGTGTGCCTGTGGATGCTGTTGTTCTTGCTGGTGCTGTCTCTCTCTGGCCTTCTTTCAGAATTTTTGGTAGTAGGAGTTTGTGGGTGATGTGGATGTGTGTTTTATATTGTAATGGGTGTGTGGGAGTGGTGTGTGTATGTGTATCAGGTGTGTGTATTTCGAATTGTCCAATGTGGCTTTGTTTTGTAAATGTGTGTGTATTTTGAGTGTGGCGGTGTGTACCGCAAATGGAATACTGCGGTTGAGAAACCGCCGTGTGGATTCGTGGGTCGTGATAGTGTGGGCGTATTTCTGTTGGCGTGACGGTGGAGGTTTTGTTTTCGCCAGTTTATCACTGACCTTTGGTGTGGCGGAGTTGTGTGGGTGTCTGAATTTTGGTGGATTCCGTGCTGTGGGTCATAATAGCTGTGGCGGAATTCCGCGGCCGCAGCGGTGTGTTGGCGGTCTTCTGCACGGCGGTAAGCGGCTTTTACCACCAATGTTGTAATGAGGGCCAGAGTGTTGTGGAGTCGTAAAGGGAGTAGAGATTTGTAGAGCAGAAGGGCCCAGAGTGGGGTAGAGTGTTGTAGAATTGAGTGGTGTAGAGTAGACAACAATGTCAGAGTGGAGTACAGTGGAATGGCATAGAGTGTTGTGGAGTGGTGTAGAGCAGGGTGGAGTGGCATGGAGGGTGTTGCGGAAAGTGAAGTACATTAATGTAGAGTAGAGTAGTGTAGAGCAGAGTAGATTGTTGTAGAATGGAATATCATAGAGTGGGTAGTGTAGTAGAGTGGAATGGCAGAGTGGAATAGAGTGTTCTAGACTGGAGTGGCGTAGAGTGTTGTAGAATGGAGGGCCACAGAGTGTCAGAGTGGAGTGGTATAGAGTTGAGTAGTGAAGTGGAATAGAGTAGAGCAGTGTATCAGAGAATAGACTTGAGTAAAGTGGCATGGAGTGGTGTAGAAGGAGTTGCATACAGTGCAGTGGAGCAGTGCTATAGAGTGCCATAGGGTGGAGTAGAGTGTTGTAGAGTGGAGTGGTACAGAATTGAGTAGAGTGTCAGAATGGAGTAGACTTTAATGGAGTTGAGAATTAGAGGGGAGTGCTATAGAGTGAAGCAGTGTGGCCTAGAGGGAAGTTGCGTAAAGTACAGTGGTGCAGAGTAGACCGGCATAGAGTGCAATAGCGTAGCATGCATTTGTTTTGAATTAAGAGGTGTAGAGTGCATTGGCATAGAATGCAGTGGTGTGGACTAGAGTGGCATATAGTTTAGTGGTGCAGAGTAGAGCAGAGTTGAGTGTGAGTGAGGCAGCATAGATTGCAGTGGCATACTGTGCAATGGCGGATTGTGGAATGGTGCAGGGTGGAGTGCGCAGGTTGGAGCAGAATGGCATAGACCGCAGTGGGGCAGAGTGGAGTTTTTCCGAATAGAGTTAAGTGGTGCAGGGTAAAGTGGAGTGTTGCAGAATAGAGTGCAGAGGTATAAAGTGCAGTGGCATAGAGCACAGTGGCATGGATAGCAGTGGTGCAGAGGAGATTAGCATGATGTAGAGTGCTGTAGTGTAGAATGCGGTGGTGCAGAATAAAGTGGTGCAGAGTGTAGTTGCATGGAGGGTAGTGGTGTAGTGGCATAGGGTGCACTTCTGTAGAGTTGAGTGTTGCAGAGTGGGGTGCAGTGGCATAGACTGCAGTGGTATAGAATGAAGTGGTGCGGCATAGAGTTCAGTGGCACAGAGTGTAGTGTTATACAGTAGAGTTTCTTAGTGTGCAGTGGTGTAGAGTGCATTGGCATAGAGTGCACTGGCATACAGTGCAGTGGCTTCAAATAGAGTGTTGCAGTGTAGAGTTCTGTAGAGAGCAGTGCCATACAGTACAGTGGTGCAAAGTAGACTAGAGTGGCGTAGAATACGGTGACATTGAGCACAATAATGTAGAGTGGCTTAGTGTTCACTGGCACAGAGTAGAGTGTTCTAGAGTAGAGTAAAGTGGTATAGAGTGCATTGTGCAGAGTAGCTGGCATAGACTGCATTGTTTTTAAGTAAAGTGTAGAGTACACTGGGGAGAGTGCAGTGGTTTGGAGTAGAGTGCCATATAGTAGAGTGGTGCAGAGTAGAGTGGTTTAAAGTGAGGCAGCATTGAGTAGAGAGGCATAGACTACAGTGACATAGAGTGGCTTGTTTCACAGTAGAGTGATGTGGCATAGAGAGGAGTGGGTCAGGGTACAGTGTAGTGGTGCAGGTAGAGTAGAATGGCAAAGAGTAGTGGCTTGCACAGTAGAGTGGAGTGGCCTACACTGGGGTGATTTAGAGTGAAGTGTCAAAAAGTGTAGGGATGCGTAGTAAGGTAGAGTGCATTGTCATAGAGTGCAGTGGTGCAGAGTAGAGAGGTAAACAGTGAAGAGGCATAGAGTGTGGTGGCAAAGAGTACAGTGGTGGACAGTAGATTAGAGTGGTGTATAGTGCTGTGGTGTACAGGAGAGTGGCACACTGGTATAGAGTGCAGTGGCCCAGAGTAAGTGGCATTGAGTGCAGTGGTGTAGAGTGATGTAGAGTGTATTGGTGTAGAGTGCAGTGGCATAGGGAAGAGTGGCATAGAGTGGAATAGTGCAGAGTGAAATAGAGTGGCATAGAGTGCAGCGGCAGAGAGTAGATTTTTTAAGAGTAGAGGGAAGCAGCACATAGGGCAGTGGCAGAGAGTAGAGTGCTATAGAGTTCAGTGTCATAGAGTGCAGAGTAGATTAGAGTGGCTTAGAGTGGAATGGCATACCGTTCAGTGGCATAGAGTGGAGTGATGCAGATTAGAGGTTCGTAGAGTGTAGTGGTGTACAATGCATTTACTTACAGTGCAGTAGAGTGGTGCAGAGTGGTGTAAAGTAGAATTCAGTGGCACAGAGACTAGTGTGTCAGAAAGTCCAGTGGCAGAAAGTGCAACATTTTAGACTAGAGTGGTGTGGCATAGAGTGGAGTGGTGCAGGGTGGAGTGCAGTGGCACAGAGTAGAGTAATGCAGATTAACATGCAATAGAGTGTAGTAGCATAGATTGCATTGGCATACAGTGGAGTGGGGTAGAGTAGTATGGTGCAGAATAGAGTGCAGTGGCATAGAGTAGAGTGGCACAGAGTTCAGTTGCAGAGAGTGCAACGTTGTAGAATAGGCTGTTGTAGAGTACAGTGGGGTTTAGTAGAGTGGCATAGAGTGCAGTGGTGTAGAGTAGAGTCGTACAGTGTAGAGTAGATTGGCACAGAGTGAAGCGGAGCAGCATAGACTGAGTGGCCTAGAATGGAGTAGCACAGAGTGGATTGTTTCAGAGTAGAGTGAAGAGGTGTTGAGTGGAATAGTGCAGGGTAGAGTGAAGTGGTGCAGAGAAGAGGGAAGTGGTGCAGAGAAGAGTGCAGTAGCATAGAGTGCATTGGCACAGAGTTAAGTGGTGCAGGATAGAGTGCACTGGCATA
Organism: Pleurodeles waltl; assembly: GCF_031143425.1. Lineage (NCBI taxonomy): Eukaryota > Metazoa > Chordata > Amphibia > Caudata > Salamandridae > Pleurodeles > Pleurodeles waltl. Next base: position 787,377,152 of record NC_090439.1, on the reverse strand, counting down.
GAGCACAGTGGCATAGAGTGCATGGTTGCACAGTAGAGTGGCAAAGAGCTGGTTGCCATGGAGTGGTGTAGAATGGAGTTGCGTCGACTGGAGTGGTGTAGAGTGCAGTGGTGGAGAGTGCAGTGGTCGGGTAGAGTCCAATAGCATAGAGTAGAGTGAGGCAGAGTAGAGTGGAGAGGCATAGAATGAAGTGACATGGTTCAGACTAGAGTGCAGTGACGCATTGTGGGGTGACACAGTGTAAATGGATTAGAGAGTGGCATAGTGTGGAGTGGTACAGACTAGGGTGCAGTGGCCTGGAGTGGTGCAGAGTAGAGTGGAGTGCCCTAGAGTGGAATATGCATGGTGTGGTGGCAGACTGCCGTTACAGACAACACATTTACAATTGAAATGACCATTACATTTGCACATACATACAGTTTAACTGATAAAAGTCTACAGCGCACAAACAAAAATGTGTGGAAGTCATCACCTAGTGTATTGATTTGTTTTGATGATATTAAAATATGTGTATCCACCACACTTTGAAATTACTAGAATTATCCCCAGTAGCCATCATGATTGTCACTTAAATCCTTTCACTTTGAACTCAGAGAAAGACAAGTAAACACAAAGCTGCCTCGGAAGACAGAGTGTGACATTTGACCTCTGTCTTTGAATGAACAGTAAATGTGACAAGATAAGAACAAGATTTAAAGGCCTGTTTACAGAAAGGGAGTAGGCGGAAGAATACTGTAAATAAGATTTGGGCAACGGAAGAGACAAACTCGAGCTGGACAGCCTAAAAAAAATAAAACCAGCAAATAGAAAGCAAGAACATGTGAGTTACAAACCACAAAGCCAATGGTAAGCAATGGAAGGAATGCATTCCCAGGGAAGCTTTCTGAATGTCCCCAAGATGTTGTTAGGAAACCAGACACCTGTGCTGTTTGGTAGGCTTTGACCTAAAAAGGTCTCAGTGACAATAGCAGTAACCCATTGAGCTACCTACATAAAATACAAATTTGTGACATGAATGTTACACATTGTGCTTTGCAGTGGCTAACATTAAGCCTCTATTACCTTTTCATGAGTAAAAACTGTCAACTAGACAAATCACAGCTGTCTCCATCAAGTGCATTAATCAGCAGAGTTATCATGTACCTTGTTATAATCCCCTGAAAAATGGGCCACACAAAGATCTCTGCAGACTGCTCTTATATCACTTCAGTTTCTTATGCAAAGGGCACGCCCTCGAGTTTGACACCCGGTGCAGTGTCACTGGTCGTACCGCCCTAAAGCTCGCACTCTTGTCACATGCTCTCATATGTATGTTTCTACATGTGCCTGTGGGGTTGCCTGCGTATTGGAAAAAGCAATTCTGATCGTTGCAATGAAAGATGAGAATGGGAATGATTGCATTCTCTTTGAATGCATGGAAGTTTTGCATCCTAGCCAAAGATTCGATTGAAATGCACAAGCGCATCAATAAAGTCTAACCTAAATGTATCTGTAAATTAACATTACTTGAAAGGTCATATATAACCCTGATGTTTACATACTAAAAAGCAAGAGGGATAATATTTCCCATAGGCCGTTTTGCTAAATGTTTTGCCTTATACATTGAAGCATTATCCAATACTTGTAACGTTTAAAGAATCTCTTTGAACCAAATTCAGAAATGCTTGTGTGCAACTGCGTAGAACTTAAACTTCTAAATTTCACATTCTGAGTCACAGAGATAAACATAATTTTATAATGATAAAGTGAAATTACGACGGTCAGTGAAAAATGTACAAATGTGGTATATTCCCACCATCATTACAAGAAATGTGTGTGGGCGACCATGCGACATGCATAGAGCACCCACAAACTTAAAGGTTTGTAGGCATTTACAAATATTATTTATGGCTTTTACCACCGTAGGCAATATGTACCGTGCCTCCAAAAAGTTTGGCATAACTTTGGGACTAAGGTATGCAAGGACGAGAGTAAGAGGTTTTTTTTAATTGGGGAAACATATTTCACTACTGTCTCCCAAAAAAAAATTAAAAAGGTAAATGTTAAAATTCATGTTTTCATCAAACTTACTGCTGCGGATTTTAGAGGGAAATGTATGAGTAATCACTAGTGGGTTGAGTAATCCTGGAAATTTGCAACAGTTAAAGATTTCAATATTTTTTAAATGTAAAATCATAGCTAAGTAGTTTCAAGATGAGAGCAAAACAAATCTTTAGATTTTCGGTCACGTGAAGTTCAGTGGCACGGCCCATGAGAGTGCGGATAGGTGAGGAGGTAGAACCAAGGCACAACTCGGGCATGGACCCAGATTTATGGAGTTGCCCTGAGGCTGAGAGGGGCTAAGAGGAGTCCCATCTGTGGTAGATACAAGACTTTGACCCGTTGCATCCCGATTGACCCCTAACTCCGGAGCTGTTCTCGGCTGCAACCATTGCAGATGCCTGCAGTATGGTGTCACTCGGTATTTTTAACACGCCAGGCAATATTTTCTTGTCAGCGAGAATCAGTCAGGGGGCAGTCATCTGAAGAGCTCCTCAATTAGGAGTGAATTGTCACCATTGCCCCTTTTCTCCATTTTCCACCTTGTGGAATTGTCACAGTTGTTTGTTTTATCACTGTAAGAGCACCAGCAAAAAATGATATCATAGCACCAACTATTTTTCTTTTAAAACATATGCCAAGCACCTTTGAATTGCTCACCATAATTACCAAGTACCACAGTTTTGTTTAAAACCGTTGTCACTCTAACTCATTTCTTAGCTCAATTACCCCTATATTTGTATGACACAAAAGTAATTTACAAAAAAATCGAAACCCAAAAAGTTCTTTCAGATTTCGACGTGTGCCAATTTGCACATTACTCATGCAGCTGGGAGGCTACCTTTGAGCGTTGAGTAATCATGTTCGCAAGAATCATGTCACATTGTTGTATTTTATGTTTTTTAGAAATACTTGGCATTAACTTTAAAGGAGTCTCTGAACTCCTTATATTTAAATGTCAAGAAGGTGTAATTGTTCATTCTTTCATAATATGCATATTATTAAAGATTTATGAATACATGTTCTAATTTAAATGGAGGCTCGTGTTTTGCCAATAACGCTGCTATGTATTCACAGACAGTTAGATGTAAGTGTATATGTCGTTTTTCTATGGAAAGATACATTATATGCTGAGCAGTTATTTACTACATTCATTATTGAGTGGCGTTAGCCAGTCTGTAAAGTTAGGGTTCACAAGTTTAGGAATTCTGCAATGATTGGTCAAGGGCGTGCAAAGATAAAGGAGGGGGCCCAAAATTTGTTTTTCCACCAATGCATTTTCCATAGACTTTTGTATCTCCTGTGATGTGAAAATGGCATGAAATTTGGAAGGATTACATATAATGGTATGCAGATGATCCTAAGGATTTTGTAAAGTATAAGGAATTTTACTTTATTGATATCTACTGCTGCAGTTCTTTTGTGAAATTTCACAGTATTTCCTGGTATTTTATGGTATTTCATAGGAGTAGCGCAGTATACAGCAATGTCAAGACATTTTGTGAATGGTTCATGACTGCCCTTACGAAATTTAAAGGTATCCGTGTTGCTTTTAGGTGCACTTTGGCTATGTTCTGTGTCACTTAGGCCTTAAGGTAGTCTTCCCCCCCAATGTTTTGCCTACCTCCGCCACTTTTCAGACCCTGTTTGTGCGGGCTTTAGGATTCTGTTCACTTTACCACTGCTGACTAGTACTAAAGTGCATGTGTTTCTCCCCTAAACATGGTAATATTGCTGAATACACAATTAACATATTTAATTTATTTGTAAGTTCCTTGTAAAGTGGTATACGATATACCCAGGGCCTGTAAATTAAATGCTACTAGTAGGCCTGCAACACTGATTGTGCTACCTACTTCAGTAATCCTTAAACATGTCTCTGGTCTGCCATTGTAGTGCTTGTGTGTGCACTTTAATTGCCAGTTCGACTTAGCATTTAAAACCTCTTGCCAAGCCTTAAACTCCCCTTTTATTACATATGTCACCTCCGAGGTAGACCTAGGTAGTCCATAAGAGAGGGTGCTATGTAAATAAAAGGCAGGACATGTACTGTAATATATTCCACGTCCCAGTAGTGAAAAACTCCCAAAGTCATTTTTCACTACTGTGAGGCCTACTTCTCTCGTAGGCCAGCTTTGGGAATTCCTGAACATATGTTTAAGCTGTAGTTTCTGACCAGAAAGGAGTAGATACATCATGTTTCATATCATTAGAATGATAATGATAAATCCTCAGATTTAACATTACTATTTTAGACATGACACTTTTAGAAAGTGAGCATTTCTCTGCTCTTACTTGTCTGTGTGCCAGACAGCTTGTCTCCAATACTTGTGTGGGCCGGGCTGGGTAACAGCTACATTTGTGCATTCTCTCCAGGCAGCCACAACACAGGACACTCAACTGCATCTACATTCATCCTCATACTGGTGGGTCTTCCTGGGAAGGAAGGAAGGTGGGGGGTTCAAACTTACAGGGTAGTGCCCTAACCCCACACAAAGGACTGATTAGCCCCCACAGATAGCCTGGCAGACAGGGCTGATTTAAAATGGACCCTCATGTACTTCAGAGAGTTCCTTTGAAGTCAACCCCTTCATCAAAGTCACTTTTTGGGTATAAGTACTGGGCCGCTGACCCCCTAAAATCAGATCACTACTGGACCTGGGAAGAACTCTGCTGGGGTAAAGACTGCTGTGCTGGAATGCTTGCCACTTTGCCTGGACTGACTGTTCTGAGGAACTGCTTTTCTGCTTTGCTAAACAGCTGCTGCCTGCTAATCTCTGGCCTGCTGAGGACAAGGACTGGGCCCATCTCACTTGAACAAAGAGTGACTCCAAGGGCTTGCTGGCTTGCCCGCCCCCTGTTCTTCTGTAGTCTTAATGACATCAATGACTGCCTGCAACTCCACTGGTGCTGCTGGACTGTGCCATCTGTGAATCCTACCCTTGTCTGAGGTACCCCCTATAGTCTATAGTGCATGGGTGCCTGCGTTACATAGATGATTGTTTTTGTGCAGGACGGAACACCTTCCTGCCCAAAAGCAATCCAGGGCAGCTTTTTATTCTTTCTTTGTGCAGGATGCAGCTCACATAGAAAGAGAAAAAACGGTCTTGTAAATGTGGGTACTTGTCAAAATCTATGGGGGTTGCATGGGAACACTCACCCCAATGCCCCTGGAATACATCCATAATGCAGGGTAAGGCAATACAGCAATACAGCAATTTGCCGTGCCTTGCCTCACTCCATATTTATGAGGCCATTCAAAGCCACACAAAGTGGCTTTGTGTGGCCTCAAACATTATTTAGTGGTTTGCACAATTGTTGCTTCACAAGAAGTGAAGCAACGGTGGCACAAAGGCCTCTTAAATATTAGCCCCAATTTCTAACAGTCATGCTTTTAGATATAGGAAAGTACTAGCTCTGATATTTTTTCCCCTACCTATAACCACTTTATTAAATTGGTAATAGGTATGGAAAAATATGCGTACGTTTCTATATATTTAAAAAAACATGTATGGAGTAGAACAGTACTATCTTAATGCCACAGTACTTTAAACTTTAAAAAAAATAACAAAAACAAAAATATCCTAAAACATACAAATATATTGCAGCACACTGTATTTTACAAATATACTGTACTACAATGTATTTTCTATTTTTAAGATTTCTATCTTCTAAAAAAAGTCAATGGAATACTGCTGTAGTACCTACAAGTTGCTGCACTACTCTTCCGGGACTGCTGTAAAAATAATTTGTATTACTTCAGTAGTAATAGGTTGGTACAACAATAATACCTAATACTTAGATATAAGGTCCTAACCCAGAATGCTGAGAAATGCAGAATGTGGCAATAATGTGCTGAAAATACCACAGCCTTTTACTTTTGGTAAATACAGCCATTAACCAATTACATACTGCCTTCTGATCCACATGTGCTGTAGTATACCGAAACAAACTGTGGTATACTACAACACAATATATAACTGTTAGACTTGGCATCATTGGCGTGGGGTCCCCTAACTTTTTTGCCTCTACTTCCCAGGTTGTTTCTGTGTGCTGGACTCTGTTTTTGCTGTTTTTGTTTCCTCTGGACACCTTACCACTGCTGACCAGTGCTAAAGTGTAAGTTTTCCCTGTATAAATTGTATATGTACATTGGTTTATCCATGATTGGCATATTTGATTTACTAGTAAGTCCTTAGTAAAGTGCACTGGAGGTGCCCAGGGCCTGTAAATCAAATGCTACTAGTCCGCCTGTGGCACTGGTTGTGCCACCCACATTAGTAGCCCTGTAACCATGGCTCAGACCTGCCACTGCAGTGTCTGTGAGTGCAGTTTTAAACTGGCAATTCGATCTGGTAAGTGTACCCACTTGCCAGGCCTAAACCTTCCCTTTTCTTAAATGTAAGGCACCCCTAAGGTAGGCCCTGGGTAGCCCCCTGGGCATGGTGCAGTATATGTTAAAGGTGGGACATGTACTACTGTGTGGTACATGTCCAGATAGTGAAATACTGCCAAATTTGATTTTATTATTAAAGTGCAGATTCCCTTTGGGAGCAAATCTACATAAGGTGTTTAAAGTTTCTGAACTCACAATTTAAAAATACATGTTTTAGTGAAGTTGTTTTTTAGGTTGTATGTTTGAAAATACCACTGTTAGAAAGTAGGCATTTTCGTGCTTAAACCATTCTGTGACTCTACTTGCTTGTGGATTCCCTGTCTGGATCAGTTTGACAGTTGGCTGTTTGCACCTCTCCTCTAGACAGTGACACAAAAGGGAGCTGGGGTGTAGGCTGCATATCCTGATGGGCCATTTGAGCTGAGGGGAGGGGATGAGTGGTCACTTACACCTGAAAGGCAGTGCCTGCCTTCACACAACACAATGCAGTCTCCAACCCACTTGTGTGTGTCTGGAGCCTGGCCTGGGCAAGACAGGATCTTGTAAACAACAGAGACTTCTCTTTGAAGTAGGCCTACTTCAAAGGCAAAAAGGGGTATAAGAAGAGCACCCTAAACCCCTGAAAATCAGATTACATCTGGAACCAAGAGGAACCTCTGCCAAGGAGAAGAGCTGGAGAAACTGGAGGAGGAGTACTGCACCTTTGCCTGTGACTGTGATTTGCTGGGTTGGCCTGCAGTAGCTGCTTCTGCATGAGCGAGGACAAAGACTGACTTTGATGTGACTTCCCACTGGTGTATAATCTCCAAGGGCTTGAACTGAACTTGCCTCCAGTTGTTGAAGCCTCAGGGACATCAAAGACTTCTCTCTGCCAGCACTTAGGCTTTCTGCTGAGAGTCCTGCCTGCCAAGTGGTGCCCTAACCTGTCTCTGGGCTCCTGAAAGTTGAATCTGGTAGAAAAGGACAGAAATCCACGCAAAGACCACTGTGCAGGGAAACTTTCGATGCAGCACCCATCTTGCGGCTGAGAAACAAAGTGCCGCCGGCCTCGCGGCTAACATTGATGATCCACCTGCATCACGGCTGGGAGATCGATTCAACGTGGCTCGAGAAACGATGCGCAACACCCGCAGCGGCTGCTGTTAATGACGCAAGCCCCCACGCAGTGCGGTTTCTTGACAGTTTATGACCAGATTTCAACGCAACATCGCTGGGCCTAGAAAATCAACACAAAGCCTGCCTGGACCCGAGGTGCCCGTCTAGATCGACGCATTGCTCTCTTGCGGGATAGAAGAAAAAACACACGTCGACCCGACCGGAGAAGGAACGACGTACGTTCTCACTTGCGGGTGAGAAATTGACGCATCGCTGGCCTTTTTCAACACACACTCACCCGTCCGGCTTTATTTTGATGCTACCCAGGTATTTTTGCACGCTAACAGCGTTCTCACTGTTTTCTAAAAGGATTTAAGACTCTTTCGCTTTTAAATTCATAATTTAACTTGTGTATGCTGGATTTTTGTCATTTTGGTCTTGTTTTGGTTAGATACATATTACCGTTTTTTTCAAATCTGTGTTGTATCATTTTGCAGTGTTTTCAATGAGTTACTGTGTGTATTGGTACAAATACTTTACACATTGCTTCTGAAGTTAAGCCTGCCTGCTCATGCCAAGCTACCAAAGTGGGTGAGCCGGGGTTAACTGAGGGTGATTTTCCTTTACCCTGACTAGAGTGAGGGTCCTTGCTTGGACGGGGGTAACCTGACTCCCAACCATAGACCCCATTTCTAAAAATAACAAAGTATTTTAAAACTTATAACTTAAACACTACTTACATTATTTACACAAAATCCCCAAAATTACAATGTACACCTCCTAATGTATATTCTTGCCACATTACATCTACATACGTTCACCCACTTTCACGCTATGTTTGTTTTAATTACCACAATCCACCCTATGCCACTCTACATCACTCCACTCTATGTCACTCCACTATGTGACACCCTGCTCTACGTTTATCCACTGCATGCCACTCCATTCTACCCCACTTCACTCTGCACCTCTCCACTGTACGCTATTACACTGAACACCATTCCATTCTATGACAGTCCAGTTCACACCACTCCACTGTACACACCTCCACTCTACTCTACTTTGCTGTACGCTATTACACTGTTCTGAACTCCACACTACAACACTACACTCTATGCCATTTCACCCTATGCCACTCCACTGTAAGCCACTTCAGTGTACCGCACTGTAATGTATGCTATTTCACTGTATGCCACGTCATTCTACATCACTCTAATGTATGCCTCACCACTATGCACCACTCCACCCTACCACAATCCTCTCTACACTATTACACATTGCACCACTCCATTCTACATTCTACTCTACGCCACGTCGTAAGCTATTCGACTATATGGCACTCCACTCTGTGTCACTACACCTGTATGTCACTACACTCAATGTTATTCCACTCTACACCACTCCACTGTTTGCTACTCCACTGTATGCCATTCCACTATACACCACTCTGTGCCACTACACTCTGCGCTATTCCACTCTACGTCACCCCACTTTACAACACTCCACTCTACGCCACTCCACTGTATGTTATTACAATGTATGCCACAACAGACTACCCCACTACACTGACTCTGCTTCACTCTAGAACACTCCACTCTATGCAACTCCACTCTACACCACTCCATTCTATTCCACTTCAGTCTTCGCTATTCCATTGTACGCCACAAAACTGTACCTCACTCCACTATGCGCTACTCCACTGATGACCATTCCTCTGTACGCCACTCCACTATACACTATTTTATTCTATTCCACTCCACTCTACACCACTGCACTTTATACCACTCCACTCTCCCCGACTTCCCACTCCAGTGTATGCTATGCCACTTGACCCTACGCTAGTCCACTGTGGGCCACTACATTGTAGCTCACTCCATTTAAAACCAGTCCACTCTATACCACTCAACTCCAGTCCACTCTTCCACACTCCACTTTACGCCACTGCACCGTACACTACTCCACTGTACGTTATTCCACTGTATGCCACTTCACCCTATGCCACTCCTGTCTACACCACATCACTGTATGTCACTACACTGTACACCAATCCACTCTACACATTTCCACTGTATGCATCTCCAATGTATGCCACTCCACTGTACGGTAGTCCACTCTATGCCTCTCCACTGTACGCTGTGCCATTGTACACCACTCCACTATATGCTACTCCACTGTATGCTACTCCACTGTACGCCACTCCACCCTATGCCACTCCATTCTAGGCCACTCCATTGTATCTCGCCGCACACCATGGCACTCCACTATAAGCTATTCCACTGTTCAGAACTACACTCTGTCACTTAACTCCATGCCACTCCGTTGTATCCCACTCCATTCTATGCCAGTCCACTGTACACTATTCCACAATATGCTCATCCACTGTACCCCACTGCATTTTAGGCAACTCCACTGTGTGCCACTTCGCTCTACCCCTTTCCACTGTTGGTGTTCCAGTCTACGCCTCTACACTCAATGCCACTCCAGTGTATGCCACTCCATGGTACACCACTGCACTCTACACTACTCCACTGTACGCTATTTCAGTATATGCCACTCTACTGTATGCTATTCCACGGTATGCCACTCCATTCTATGCTACTCCACTGTACGTTATTCCACTGTATGCCACTCCACTCTACCCTACTCCACTTTATGCCAATCCACTTTATGGCACTCCATTGTGCGTCACTTCCCTGTATGCCATTCCATTGAGCCCTATTACTCTGTGCACTAATCCACTCTACACACTCCACTCAACAGCACTCCACTCTACACTATTGCAGTGTACACCACTCCACTCCCTGCCACTGGAGTCAACACCACTCAACTGTATGCCACTCCACTTAATGAAAGTGTACTCCACATTATTCCACTGTACAAACTGCACTCTACCATACTCTACTCTAAGCTATTCCGCTCTATGCCACTCCACTCTACGCCACTCCACTGTAAGCTATTGCACTGTACCCCACCCCAATCTACCCAGCTCCACTCCACGCCACTACACTACGCTGCACTGGACATCGCTATACTCCACTTAAAAGAAGCCTTCACCCCTCCACTGTCCCACACAATATACTCCACTGTATAGCACTATACTGCACAACAATGTGCTTCTGTCAATGCCAGTGCCCAGTACTCCATTTTACTCTATAGCACTTTATGACACTCTACGACACTCTACACAGCTCCCTCAATACCGCTCCACACAGTTAATATACTCTCTGTATGAGACAGTACTCCACTGCACTGTACTCCACTACTGCACTCTACGCCACTCACCTGTACACTACTGTATACTGTCATGGGATTCTCATCATGGGGACGAGACTGATTGGTTTTGGGCGGAAGCACCACTGCAAATGGGGGACTAAGGGGGTCATTCTGACTTTGGCGGGCGGCGGAGGCCGCCCGCCAAAGTTCTGCCTTCAGAATACCGCTGCGCGGTCAAAAGACCGCCGCGGTAATTCTGAGTTTCCCGCTGGGCTGGCGGGCGACCGCCAGAAGGCCGCCCGCCAGCCCAGCGGGAAACCCCCTTCCATGATGATGCCGGCTCCGAATGGAGCCGGCGGAGTGGAAGGGGTGCGACGGGTGCAGTTGCACCCGTCGCGATTTTCAGTGTCTGCTTGGCACACACTGAAAATCTTGGTGGGGCCCCCAGGGGCCCCACGACACCTGTTACCGCCAGCCAAGTTCTGGCGGTCAAAACCGCCAGAACCAGGCTGGCGGTAAGGGGATCGGAATCCCCATGGCAGCCCTGCCAGCAGCGCCGCCATGGAGGATTCCCTAGGGCAGCTGTACCGCCGCGGTCAGAATGACCATGGATGCACCGCCAGCCTGTTGGCGGTGCATCCGCGTTCCCCGGCCCTGGCGGTAGTCAACTGCCAGGGTCAGAATGACCCCCTAAGTCTTCTCTCACACCATCTGCCAGCTTTTGGCCTAACCCTTTCAGCGCGCTAGCAGCACCTCACCAAAACACAAAAGCAAAGGTGATTTGTGACAGCCTGACACATGACACTCTATGACTTCTCATGGAAGTCATGGTGGAACAGATCTTACCCCTTTCTCTCAGTTACACAAGTTTCATACATGCATAAGACAAACAGAAGCATGATTTGCTTCAATATATTTATTGAAGCAACTGCGCCCAACGTAAAGAGACATGGATTGCGATTATCAGGACAATAAAACACAACACTATTATCACTGTGTTGAAAAATGAGAACTAGATAAAAAGTGCCAACATTTTGTCACACTAGTGAATCTAAAATCCCTACCTGCACTACTAAAAATCTACATGAGAGTGATAGCAGTGTTAGCTCTAATCGGCCTGTACTTAGTCGCTGTGAGGAAGATCCATCCCCATACCTGGAAAATAAGCAGGGAGGTTGGCTGTTGGTCTGCTGGCAGTCCTCCCAGGTGTTTGGAGTGACAAGGCCAAGGGGGTCATTCTGACCTCTGCGGTAAAAGGCACTTACCGCCGGTCAGAAGACCGCCATAACACCGCTGCGGCCGCGGTAAACCGCCACGGTCATTCTGACCCGCAACTGGCAAACCGCCAAAAACCCAACATCCACAAAAGTCCGCCACACCAAAGCTCAGCGAAAAAATGGCGAAGACCAAACCTCCACCGTCACGCCAACAGAAATACGCCCATACCATTCCGACCCACAAATCCACGCGGCGGTCTTTCAAACGCGGTATTCCATTGGCGGTACACACCGCTGCGGGCAAAATTCACACACACATAGAAAACTCTGCCACATTGGTCAGTTTGAAATACACACACCTGATACACATACTAACACCACTCCCACACACCCAACACAATATAAAACACACACCCACATCACCCACAAGACCCTACGACCCGAAATCATTGACGAAGGCGAGAGAGAGAGCACAGAATAGACAATCCCACAACACACAGGCACACAACACCATCACCCACACAGAATCCACGCACCAAACAACACACACCACCACACGCACCACACTCATCACCACAAACGCCACCCCACACCTCAACCACACCACCCCATGGCACCCCAAAGACACCCCAGGTTCTGTGACGCTGAACTCAGGGTCATGGTGGAGTAAATAGTCTGTGTAGAGCCCCAGCTCTTCGGGGCACAGGTGCAGCACACCACAATTGCCAGGAAGATGGAGCTATGGCAAAGGATAGTGGACAGGGTTAACGCGGTGGGACAGCATCCACGCAATCGGGAGGACATCAGGAAGAGATGGAACGACCTACGGGGGAAGGTGCGTTCCATGGTATCAAGGCACAACATTGCGGTGCAGCGGACTGGCGGCGGACCCCCACCTACTCCCCCAGAATTTACCGCGTGGGAGGAGGAAGTCTTGCACATCCTGCATCCTGAGGGCCTCGCAGGAGTAGGCGGAGGAATGGACTCTGGTAAGGCAAATCTTCACTACTGCTTCCCACCCCCACCCCACCTGCATGCCAAATCATACCCCCACCCTCACCCCCTCCCCCATCACACCAACCCCTAGCAAAAGGCTCACCATCACAACCCACCCATCCCAACACCAAGCCCTGCATGCGAGCACAAAGCATGGACACCCATCACCAAAGCATGCCCACTGCACACACACATCACCCCCACAAGCCACACTCAAAGCCCCCACAAGGAAATGCCTGCACATGGGTACACGGACACCCACCCATCACACGAAATGCCACACACAGAAGCAATAACCATACCTTTATACCCCTGCAGGACCCGAACGCCACCACACCGCCACAGAGGGTCCAGAGATGTCCATCCCACCCCCAGAAGAGGTCCCCAGCGATGACAGCAGCTCTGTCTCCCTGGAGCCAGACGACCAGCCCGGCCCATCGGGGACCTCTGGACAGTTGGTTCCCCACAGACAGCCACAGGCTACACCAGACCCAACCCCCTCTGGGAACACCAGCACAGCTCCCACCCAGGCCTCTGTCTCCAGGACACGTAAATCAGCGGTGTGTCCACCACGACAGGGCACCCAGGTTGACCACCACCCCAACAACAACAGGGACCTGAGGGCAGTGGTAGTGGGCACACCGTCCAGGGGACAGAGGCCCAGGAACACAGGGGAACTGGGAGGGCTGCTGTGCGACAGGGGGGGGACAGGCCCAGGGAACCGACTCTCCAAGAGGCCCTCTCCTCCATCATGGGAGCATACCACCGCTCCCAGGAGACGATGGCGACGGTACTGGCCCGGTTCCAGGAGATCCAGGAACTGCAGGAGGAACGGTACATGGGGTTCAGGGAGGAACTGCGGAACATCGGTTCCGCAATGGGGACCATCATCGTGGCCCTTACCCAGATCGTCACCACATTGCGGGACCATGTGGCACCCCAAAGAGCCCCTGTCACTAGCCCAGGCCAGGAACAGTCTACCACCTCCACCGGCGCTAGTGGACAGGAGGCCCCCACACAACGACAGGCCACCAGAACCCCACCTCCTGCAGAAGAAGAACCACCCCGCAAGCGGAACCTGAGATCTCACAAGAAGACAGAGTAGGATTGCAAGACCCCCGCCAGCCTAAGATACCCCCTGATGTCATCCCACTGTCCCACATTGTCACCCTGTCCAACCTTGAACTGCCCCTGCTCCATCCTTCCCCAGGCCTATGGACAATGCACCTGTGCGACTGAGAACTGGACTCTGCCATGGACATTACTCCACCCCCACCCATCACCGTTTTACAATCATGTACCTATATGTAGCACTTAAAATAAATCACTTATTCCACTTAAAAAAACAGGAGTCTGCTTGTATTCTTAACAAATGTATTACACATAACGGTGCAATAATGTCCAGTTACTTTGTGATGACAACATACCAATTTCAATAAGCTTTAGTCCATGGCCAAACAAAGCGGAAGTCAGGCAGTGGGCCATACAGCTCTGAAAAGGGAAGGGAAAGTCACAAATCAGTTACCAGGAACTGGGGGGAAACACAGACAGTGGAGAGGCATGAGGCCTTAAGTAAATGTAAAATGGCGTGGCTGATTCTTACCTGTGTGCTACTGAAAGTATTGTTGTATGACTGTCTCCCTGTTGTCCGTGTCGTCCCCGTCGTCTTCCTCCTCTTCACTCTCCACAGGCTCCACAGCTGCTACAACACCACCATCTGGACCATCCTCCTGCAGAAAAGGCACCTGGCGTCGCAATGCAAGATTGTGAAGCATACAGCAGGCCACGATGATCTGGCACACCTTCTTTGGTGAGTACATGAGGGATCCCCCTGTCATATGCAGGCACCTAAACCTGGCCTTCAGGACCCCGAAGGTCCTTTCTATGATCCTCCTAGATCGCCCATGGGCCTCATTGTACCGTTCCTCTGCCCTGGTCCGGGGATTCCTCACTGGGGTCAGTAGCCACGACAGGTTGGGGTAACCAGAGTCACCAATTAGCCACACACGGTGTCTCTGTAGCTGTTCCATCACATAAGGTATGCTGCTATTTCGCATGACATACGCGTCATGCACTGACCCAGGGAACTTGGCATTTACATGGGAGATGTACTGGTCAGCCAAACAGACCACCTGGACATTCATCGAATGATAACTTTTTCTGTTTCGGTACACCTGCTCACTTTCTTTGGGGGGAACCAAAGCCACATGGGTCCCATCAATGGCACCAATGATGTTGGGGATATGTCCAAGGGCATAGAAATCACCCTTCACTGTAGCCAATTCGCCCACCTCAGGGAAAATAATGTAGCTCTGCATGTATTTCATCAGGGCAGACAACACTCTGGACAAATCCTTAGAAAACATAGGCTGAGACATCCCAGATGATATGGCTACTGTTGTCTGAAAAGACCCACTTGCCAAAAAATGGAGTACTGACAGAACCTGCACCAGAGGGGGAATCCCTGAGGGTTGGCGGATGGGGGACATCAGGTCTGGCTCCAGCTGGGCACACAGTTCATGTATAGTTGCTCTGTCAAGCCGGTATGTGAGTATGATATGTCGTTCTTCCATTGTCGACAGGTCCACCAGCGGTCGGTACACGGGAGGATTCATCCTTCTCCTCGCAAGTCCCAGCGGACGGTGCCTAGGAAGGACAACATGGAGCACAGAGTCAAGCAACCCACAGGTTCGTTCACACAGCTTGCACAGTACACGAATCGCTATGCATTGAATGGCTTGTATGAGTGGCAATGCAAGGCCTAGGCCTGTGTGACGCAGTAGAAATCATGCCATGTGGGCCCTTGAAATGGCGGCTGCCTGACCTGTGAAGTGTGACAGTGGGATGTGAGGTCACTGCGCTGGCGTGGCACACCGTGGCGGTAGGCGGTCGAAGACCGTGGCGCAAAGCAGCATTGGTTAACATTGAACCCTATGGCTCTCAGGAGCCAATGACGATGTGTGCCGGCGGTCGCGGTACGCACCCCGGCGGTACGCACCGCCGCGGGCGTGACCGCCATTTTCTATCTGATTAATCACTTGAGACCTGATCATCCACAGGAGAGGACCTATACTGCAAGTGTTGCTGTGACCTCGGTCTGGGAGATACAATGGCTGCTGCGACTGGGGAAAGGGCCCCTGCCTTCACTTCCGAAGAATTGGAGAAACTTGTTGATGGGGTCCTCCCCCAGTATGCGCTACTCTACGGTCCTCCAGACCAACAGGTTAGTACACAGGGTGCACGTTGAATGGGCTATGCCTGTGTTGAGTGGGGTGTATGTAAGATGGTGGGGAGTGCAACACACAAAAGATGAGAGCATGTGCCACATGGCAAGGTTGGGGAGGGGGGGCCACTCACATTGACCAGGCAGAAAACTGATGCGATTTCCTTTACCTGTACATGTCACATAGGTCAGCGCCCATCAGAAGATCGACATTTGCGTGCCATCGCCAAGGACGTCCGGGCCCTGGGGGTCCACAACAGACGGGGCACCCACTGCCGAAAGAGGTGGGAGGACATCCGCTGCGGGACCAGAAAGACCGCCGAATCTCTGCTGGGGATGGCCTCCCAACGTAGGAGGGGTGCCAGCCGCCAATTGACCCCCCTGATGTCCCGGATCCTGGCGGTGGCCTACCCCGATTTGGATGGGCGCGTGAGGACATCACAGCAGACACAAGGGGGTGAGTATCAGCACATTCTGCTATCTTTGCGCTCAGTGAAGATGTCTGGGTGGGGGAGGAGGGCTGTGGCGATCTCCAGGCCAGGGCGCACTCTGTAGGCTGGGCCCCTCCGTTAGACACGGCCCTGTGCCCCCGCCCCCCACCTCTGTAGGGTGCCAAGTACAGCTATCCATGGTCCGGCCTCACCCATGTGTGCATTTGTCGTCCATAGACCTGTAGGCCTACTCACAATAACTGAGTAGTGTACCCCCATTGCGCGGCCTAGTTCAGGGGGCTTCTGTGTCTGTCCTCTCCGACAACGGTGTTGCCAATGCATGCACTCAACCTGTCTTCATTTCTCCCACCCCCCCATCTTCTTTGTCTTCCTGTTCATGTGTGCATTAGCATCATCAGGCGGAGGAGAAGTGGCATCGGCGCACGAGGGAGCTGCATCTCACATGGCCCCGGAGGGCCATACAACAGACTCCGAGTACACCAGTGAGACGGAGGGCGAGTGGAGCTCCACAACGGGGACCCGTGGAGATGTCAGCGACACCGACACGTCCTCGGAAGGGAGCTCCCTAGCGGTGGCGGCAACATCCGTGCCCACCGCAACAACAGGTAAAGCCGCCACCCAGCGCACCAGCCCCGCCCTCCCAGCAGCCCCTCAGCCTTCGCTCCGTGCCCGCTCGCCCAGGAAGGCGGGCATCTCCTTCGCCCCAGGCACCTCAGGCCCTGCCCCAGTTACCTCTGCTGCCCTCAGTGAGGAGGTCATTGACCTCCTCAGGACACTCATTGTTGGGCAGTCTACCCTTTTGAATGCCATCCAGGGTGTAGAAAGGGAGGTGCATCGGAGCAATGCATACCTGGAGGGCATTCATTCGGGTCAGGCTGCCCATTAGCGATTGTTCAACGCTCTGGCCTCAGCACTGACGGCAGCCATTGTCCCTGTCTCCAGCCTCCCTCTTCTGACTCCCTCCACCCAGTCCCAGTCTCCTGTTCCTCTGCCTATCCCATCCACACCATCAGACCAGCCTGCACACACCTCTACACCCAAGGGCAGCTCATCCAGACATAAGCACCACAGATCACACAAGCATTCACACAAGCAACATCCAGATGCAGACATGCCAACAGTCGCTACCACCTCTGTGTCCCCCACCTCCTCATCTCTCTCCTCCCTCCCTGTGACGTCTCCACTCACACCTGCATGCACACCACCATCAGCCAGTACTTCCATCACCAGCACACCCTCCATTACAGTCCGCACACGTGCAGTCACCACCCCCACAGCCATTTACACGTCCCCTGTGTCCTCTCCCAGTGTGTCTGTCACCCCCTCTTCCAAAGCACACAAACGCAGGCAGCCACCCACCCAACAGCCATCCACCTCACGACAGCCTCCGTCACAAGCACCTGCACCCAAAGACAGCACACTTGACTCTCTTACAACCACATCCTCTTCCTCCACTCCCAAACCCACTACACCTACCCATCCCTGTCCTTCCAAAGTCCTTTTCCTTTCCAACCTTGAGCTCGTTCCAATCACTGACCCACCCCCTCCATCTGGTAAGAGTAAAAAAAGCACCTCAGCCACCACCAGCCCTGCATCTACTGTGACCAAAGTGCAGGGCTATTGGAGTCCACCAGATCCTAGGGCAGGAACATCGGCCAGCAGCAAGGGGACAGCCAGCCCACCCCCTGGGAAGAGGACGAAAAAGAAAAGGCCCGGCGCGACAAGATTGAGACAGCTGCCACCAAGGACAGTAGCCTTGCCCCGTCACCTGCCACATCATCCAAGGGAGGCAAGGGCCACAGAGCTTCAGCGAAGGAGGGCAAGGGCAGCAGGGCGGAGAAGTCAGGCAGCAGGCGAGCTGCCCAGGAGGGCCCCACCAGCCCCATTACGGGTGTGACGGACGACACCCACGGGCCCAGGACTCCATCACAGGAGGGCGCCGCGACCGCAAGTTCGGATGGTGAATGAGCGGGAAGTCTTGCCCAGGTCTGGCTCCCTAGACACACGGGACAAGAACCGCAGAACGTGCCCCGCCGGGAGGAGCACCGCTGAACAGGGCCCCGCCGGGACAAGAACCGCTGAACGGGCCCGCCGGGAGGAGCACCGCTGAACAGGGCCCCGCCGGGAGGAGCACCGCTGAACAGGGCCCCGCCGGGACAAGAACCGCTGAACAGGGCCCTGCCGGGAGGAGCACCGCTGAACAGGGCCCCGCCGGGACAAGAACCTCTGAACAGGGCCCCGCCGGGACAAGAACCGCTGAACAGGGCCCTGCCGGGAGGAGCACCGCTGAACAGGGCCCCGCCGGGACAAGAACCGCTGAACAGGGCCCCGCCGGGAGGAGCACCGCTGAACAGGGCCCCGCCGGGACAAGAAACGCTGAAAGGGCCCCGCCGGGAGGAGCACCGCTGAACAGGGCCCCGCCGGGACAAGAACCGCTGAACAGGGCCCCGCCGGGACAAGAACCGCTGAACAGGTCCCGCCGGGAGGAGCACCGCTAAACAGGGCCCCGCCGGGACAAGAACCGCTGAACAGGGCCCCGCCGAGACAAGAACCGCTGAACGGGCCCCGCCGGGAGGAGCACCGCTGAACGGGCCTCGCCGGGAGGAGCACCGCTGAACAGGGCCCGCCGGGACAAGAACCGCTGAACAGGGCCCCGCCGGGACAAGAACCGCTGAACGGGCCCTGCCGGGAGGAGCACCGCTGAACAGGGGCCCTTCATCTCAAGCACCGCTCCGCTGGGCCCCTTCATCTCAAGCACCGTTCCGCTGGGCCCTTCCTGTCAAGCACCGCTCCGCTGGGCCCTTCATCTCAAGCACCGCTCCGCTGGGCCCCTTCATCTCAAGCACCGCTCCGCTGGGCCCCTTCATCTCAAGCACCGCTCCGCTGGGCCCTTCCTATCAAGCACCGCTCCGTTGGGCCCTTCCTGTCAAGCACCGCTCCGCTGGGCCCTTCATCTCAAGCACCTCTCCGTTGGGCCCTTCCTGTCAAGCACCGCTCCGCTGGGCCCCGCCGTCTCAAGCACTGCTCCGCTGGGCCCTTCATCTCAAGCACCGCCGTCTCAAGCACCGCTCCGCTGGGCCCTTCATCTCAAGCACCGCTCCGCTGGGCCCCGCCGTCTCAAGCACCGCTCCGCTGGGCCCCTTCATCTCAAGCACCGCTCCACTGGGCCCTTCCTGTCAAGCGCCGCTCCGCTGGGCCCTTCCTGTCAAGCACCGCTCCGCTGGGCCCTTCCTGTCAAGCACCACTCCGCTGGGCCCTTCATCTCAAGCACCGCTACGCTGGGCCCCGCTGTCTCAAGCACCGCTCCGCTGGGCCCCTTCATCTCAAGCACCGCTCCGCTGGGCCCTTCCTGTCAAGCGCTGCTCCGCTGGGCCCTTCCTGTCAAGCACCGCTCCGCTGGGCCCTTCCTGTCAAGCACCGCTCAGCTGGGCCCTTCCTGTCAAGCACCGCTCCGCTGGGCCCTTCACCTCAAGAACCGCTCCGCTGGGCCCCTTCATCTCAAGCACCGCTCCGCTGGGCCCTTCCTGTCAAGCACCACTCCGCTGGGCCCTTCCTGTCAAGCACCGCTCCGCTGGGCCCTTCATCTCAAGCACCGCTCCGCTGTGCCCCGCCGTCTCAAGCACCGCTCCGCTGGGCCCCTTCATCTCAAGCACCGCTCCGCTGGGCCCCTTCATCTCAAGCACCGCTCCGCTGGGCCCTTCCTGTCAAGCACCACTCCGCTGGGCCCTTCCTGTCAAGCACCACTCCGCTGGGCCCTTCCTGTCAAGCACTGCTCCGCTGGGCCCTTCATCTCAAGCACCGCTCCGCTGTGCCCCGCCGTCTCAAGCACCGCTCCGCTGGGCCCCTTCATCTCAAGCACCGCTCCGCTGGGCCCCTTCATCTCAAGCACCGCTCCGCTGGGCCCTTCCTGTCAAGCACCACTCCGCTGGGCCCTTCCTGTCAAGCACCACTCCACTGGGCCCGCCGTCTCAAGCACCGCTGGCCCATTGACAG
Source organism: Pleurodeles waltl (assembly GCF_031143425.1). Lineage (NCBI taxonomy): Eukaryota > Metazoa > Chordata > Amphibia > Caudata > Salamandridae > Pleurodeles > Pleurodeles waltl. The sequence continues at coordinate 787,356,527 of NC_090439.1, read as the reverse complement.
TGCCGGTTCTGTGTCGAGTAGGGCTTCAGGAAGCACTCTGGGCACCATGCCTCCTCCATTAACAGTGGAGTCGGTAATCCATCTGATGGACTGTGGCTTGGCACTTCCCAGGATGGTCCAGTGGGCAAGCCACCCACTGTAGGGACTTGTGAGACTGTGGCTTTGCACTCCCCAGGATGGTACAGTGGGCAAGCCACCCACTGTAGGGACTTGTGAGACTGTGGCTTTGCACTCCCCAGGATGGTCCAGTGGGCAAGCCACCCACTGTAGGGACTTGTGAGACTGTGGCTTTGCACTCCCCAGGATGGTACAGTGGGCAAGCCACCCACTGTAGGGACTTGTGAGACTGTGGCTTTGCACTCCCCAGGATGGTACAGTGGGCATGGAGGCCCCTCGTGGATCTGGCGTCGTGGACTCATGTGGCTGAGGTGCCCCCCCTTCCCTTCCCCCTGAGGTGCCTGTAGTTTTATCACCTGATGCCCCAGCAGTGTTCTCTCCAATGGTATCTTGTCTCCTGTGTGGGCTTTGCCCATGTGTTTGTGCACATTGGCCCACGGACTATGGAACTTTGACGGAATGTGCAGGACTTTTTGCCTATGTATATATTGTTGAATATGTTCATTCCTTATTTTAGTATCTTTTATATGGCATATTTCCCATACCTTCAATGGAGCTATTTATACATATATTTTATAGAACATTTTAATAGTGTCTTTGCATTATTCCGGGGGTTTTGTGTTGTCACTCTGACTTGTTGCTCGGCATTGGGGTGTAGGTATTTGTGGTGGGGGGGTGGGTGTATGGCGCATGTGTGTGCCCGTAAGCTTTCCTCCTCCCCCCTCGCCTGTGTCGTAGGTGCAGTACTCACCGTTGTCGTCTGCGCCGGCGTTCGTACTCCTGGTAGATGAGCAGGTAGACAATAGCTGGTAGGATGTGTAATTCGGGTTCCATGCTGTCCTCCTTCCTCGTGGAGTGTGTATAGGTGAGCGTTTTCCCGTTCGTAGTCTGTTTCCGCCGTGTTTTTATCGGCGGGGCTCCCGCCCCGGAAAAGGTGGTTGATTGGTGGGTTGTGATAGGGTGGGCGGTACATTGTCTGCCGCCTGCCTGTTGGCGGTGACCGCCGCGCTGTTTGTCTGTCCCGCCGTGGCAGTCGGAGTGTTAAAGTGGCGGGCTGTGTTGGCGGTTCCCGCCAGGGTCAGAATTCCTTTTTTTGGACTGCCTGCCTGTTGGAGGTTTGGCCGCCGCTTTATCACCGACCGCCAGGGTTGGAATGACCCCCAAGTCTAGCAGAAATGCGATGACATGGTACAGCATCAGATCGCGGGCTGGAATGTTCCCCTCTAACCTGGTTTGTGGCAGCTTGTTGTTTTATAACAGAATGTATAACAAAATGTGTTGTTAAAACTGCTCTGGTTGATAATGTGTCTTTTCTGTGTAGGGTAGACATTGTACCCTTTGGACTTGCAATACTCGGTCAGTTATCATGTGCAGCTTCGTACAACCTTGGGCTGAGCAGAAGGTGAAATGTTGTGCAAAAGAACTAATAACAAATTCTGTGGGGAAGGGCAGCTGAAAAAATAATAAAACAGCACCACTAAAATGAAGCTCTTCCTAAAATAATAAAAGGAATAAAATGAAATGCAACTAGGTGAAAGGGCACATGCATCTTATCCAGAGCTAAAGTAAATGTGCCCAGGAAAAGCGATAACATAACCCCTCAACACCCTCTGCATTGTCTGTGCAAAAGTGCAGAGGTCAAATCTAAAAATCCTATACTAAAACCACTATTCCTACAGGCTAAGAATATACATGAAAGAGATAAAAATAATTTATGTTGACAAGCAGGACAGACCAAAGTAAGGCCTAATTAAAACTGTTAATTCAGAATTTGAACAAAAATGGATGCAAATTAAGGCCAAATAGCAATGCTCAGCAATAGTTGTTTTTCCTCAAAAAATCAGCAATATCATCAATGGTGATGGAGCCCAGAATGGATCCTACTCCGACAGGAGATAAGCTATACAGCTCCTTGGCAAGAAAACCGAGGGAGCATTCAAGTTCCAGTGCCTCAGCCATGGGTCAGGCTGAGGAGGCAGCGTACCATGTAGTGCCAGGTGTTACATCAACAGTAGCCACAAGATCCACGAAGGGTGGGTCAGAGGAAGCATCCTGCAGCAACCGCAGTTTCAATGGGCAGGTCTGACAATGTACCCTCATCGAGAACACCAGCAGACTCGTATCCATCTTACAGGACTGGTGCTTCAAAGTACTGTATTATGGGGGTCATTCCTACCCTGGCGGTCCGAGACCGCCAGGGTAGGGGACGGAGGAAGCACCGCCAACAGGCTGGCGGTGCTTCTGGGGCTATTCTGACCGTGGCGGTAAAGCCGCGGTCAGAAAAGGGAAGCCGGCGGTTTCCCGCCGGCTTCCTGCTGCCCTTGTGAATCCTCCACGGCGGCGCTGCAAGCAGCGCCGCCACGGGGATTCCGACCCCCTTCCCGCCATCCTGGTCCTGGCGGTAAAATCCGCCAGGAACAGGATGGCGGGAACGGGTGTCGTGGGGCCCCTTGGGGCCCCTGCAGTGCCCATGCCACTGGCATGGGCACTGCAGGGGCCCCCTAACAGGGCCCCATTGAGATTTTCAGTGTCTGCTTGGCAGACACTGAAAATCGCGACGGGTGCAACTGCACCCGTCGCACACCAGCAACTCCGCCGGCTCCATTCGGAGCCGGCTTCCTCGTTGCTGGTGCTTTCCCGCTGGGCGGGCGGGCGGCCTTTTGGCGGTCGCCCGCCAGCCCAGCGGGAAAGTGAGAATGACTGCCGCGGTCTTTTGACCGCGGTACAGTCTTCTGGCGGTTCCCGCCAGGCGGGCGGCGCCCGCCGCCCGCCAAGGTAGGAATGACCGCCGATGTGTTCACGACACAGTTGGGCTGGTGGAAGCATCATGATTCCTATTTGTTGTGATGGGGAAGCCATTGTGAATTAAAAAACAGCAACAGCAGAATACCACCAATTAATGGCAAAGCTATTGGGAATCTCCCAAAGACACTCAAAAACAGAGAATGTATGGCTGAAGGTATTACGCCAAAGACAGTTTGAAAGGTGCTGACAAAACCAGAACCAGCATCCTTAAAAAAGTGTACAATCCCTGCGGTGATAGATGCATTGAAAATGCGACAAATCAAGTCATCAAAATGTTTTGGAAAGTTGGTAGTTAAAAGGGACTGTATCTCTGCAGATGACCTTGCTACTTGGTGATCATAGGTCTCGCAGGCATATGTAAGCGACACGTGTTTTTGAAACAAAAGAGCCTTCAGTCTGCACAGCTTGTCAAAATTTACATTAGAAGTAGCACTATGAGGTCATATGTCTGCTACTTTTATCTCTCACTCGGGGGGAAAGCACATTGCTGCAACAAGTTACAATTTTGGAGACCGAAACCATGTAGGCGATTCCAGCCTGCATACCACAACAGTTTTCATCGTTCAGCATCACATAACTCCCATTCAAGAGCACCTGTAATGCTAAGCGAATCAAAGGGCTAGGAACACCCTTCAGATACTAAGCTAAATTCACTACTGAAGCATTACATGTTCCATGAAAAGGCAGCTGTTTACAAATCATTGAATGGCTCACAGAAGACTAGCTGTTGCTGCAGCCAAGAAAGACCTCCTTCATGCCATTGAAACATTTGAATTTAAAGGCTAGCTCCCACCCCTCATTAATGTAACTATCTCCTAGCCACTCAAATCTGCCTACCGGAATGTGTTTTAAGCACAACATGAATTGAAATGTTGAAATGTGCAGATTAATCACGCTGTGTATTAACCATACTGCAGATGGAATTTCTGCTGCAATAAAAGGCAAGTTTTCTAACTTTTTGATGTTAAGCATAATGTAATTTGCTTCTTTCTGTTGTTTCCATGTCAAGTTAAATGTGGCAAACAAGTCCCTGGAGTTGATGTATTGCCAGGGCACGCAGCCACTTTTCAGAACGTACAACCTAACTGCATAATGGACCTAAGCTGACTTTGTCCATGATGTGAAAATGACATGCCGTTTTGAATAATGTCAATTACCGATGTTTTTTAAGGTGTAAATGCAGTTGGACAATTTATTCATACCATTATCGACAATGACTAGAGCTTTCTGTAAATTTTCCTGATCCATTTGCCTTAACTGGGCTGCAGCTTCCTTTTTGGAAAGCTTCCAAATTTCAGATTTATATAGCATATAACAAACTTTGTTGTGTGTTTTACTAACATCTAACAAGAAATCTTGTAATTCTGTATCTTCTGACAGGAGATTAAGGTGTTCTTTGACAGCTGTTGGAAGTTTTTAACCAATGTTGAAATAGTTTGCCCAAGCTATATGTGGTCACAATACCAGAATGTACTTGTCAACACCAGGGCAGTGCGCGCTCTATTGGCGACTAGAATGCAAAAACCCAGCACTCTCAAAACAATGTAATTTATGCATTGTGCTGATATGTTGTTGTTTAACCTTTTGCATTGCAGAGTTTTATCCTGAAGACTTAATTTTAATGTGTTTACAAATACCCTTCATTTGGAATGTATTGCTGCAGGCTTTCAGAGTGTGTTAGGGTGTGGTCCCTTTCCTGGGCCTTCCAGAGACTTTCCCTGCAGCATGCCTGGGTGGGGTTGTGGGCTGGGCCAAGACTCTATAAAAGGGAGCCAACCCAGCTCCAAGTGCTCACTATTCAGAGGTCCAGGTGCAGAGCAGCAGCTACTTCCTGAGCTCCTGTCCCGGTGGCCTATTTGATCTTTCAGGCCTCTTCCCTTCATTCTTCATTGGTGATCCTTGTTCTTGTAAGACGGTGGTTGGGCTGACCTCCCGACACCGTTATCGAGAACTTTCATATTCTTGGCTTAATTCTTTAATGATTAACAGATTACTTTGCGTGCTACCATTTCTTGACATTTGTATGGTGGTTTACGAATCGGCAAGACGCGCGATTCATTTCATGCTGAGTTAATCGTGTTATTCATTGCGTGCTACCATTCCTTGACATTTGTATGGTGGCTTGCAAATCGGCAAGACGCGCAATTCGTTTCATGGTGCTTTAACATTGTTGTTCATTGCACGCTACCATTTCTTGACATTTACATGGTGGCTTAAGAATCGGCAAAAGACGCGCAATTCGTTTCATTGTACTTTGATCTTGTTATTTATTGTGAGCTGTTATTTCTTGGCATTTACATCATGGTTTACGAATCAGCAAGACGTGCGATTCGTTTAATGATGATTTGACTTTGATATTCAATGTGTACTACCATTTCTTGGCTTTTTACATGGTGACATTCGAATCGGCAAGACGCACAATTCTCTCCTCAAGTTTAATTTATGTTGTTTATTGTATGCCACTATTCTAAGATATTTATCATGTAATATTCGAGTTGACAAGTTATGTGATTTGTTTTTTCCTGAATCCATATTGTGTTATTCATGGTGCACAATCCTTTTATGGTGTTTACTATATATATATATATATATATATAAAAATCTACAATATGCGCAATTTTTGTTGAAACATTTTAAGAGTACACAGAAGATCAGAGTTTCTAGATGCAATATTGTAATATCCTAGTATGCATTCTCAAAAAAGGATTTATATGACTGGTTTAAAATTTAGAATGTCAGAATGTTTTTTCTGATTCTCATGTAAAGGAAAGTACTTGAATAATAAAGTTTTCATTTAGTCCATCTTGATTCCCTTACAGGTATCCGCCCATCTTGAAACTTAGTCATTTTAAACTTAATTTGTATATTGTTCATGTTTTCAGAATGACTATGCTTAGAATCATAGTCTAGTATTGATTTCAGGAGATATAATTTTCATATTGTGTGTTCTAACCTTTTTATTACTACAGGTCTCCTTCCCAGCTGTTTCCCTTCCTAATCACCTCTTCCCCTCTTGAACTCTCTTAGCCTCTGTGATTTATCTATCAGAGTCTTGGAGCTGTTCAGTGGTGGACGTTTAGGGAACGTGCGCAGAACCCGAGGATCTGGTGACTCTCACAGTACTGTGCTCATGTAACGAGGGTCAGGTCAGCTTGCTCTAAAACCCAGTGTGGAGTTTAGAAAATGCACATGACGATCATTTTTGTCCACAGATCACAAGAACCACCTGTTAGGACCTGAAAGTGTTGATTTCTCAAATTTAGCTGGTGAGAAAATACTTGTTGCATTACATTTTTTAATTTTTGCCAAGCCTAAGCAACATGTTTGTTGTACAGTTTCATTGCGAAATATAATTTGTAATGGAATAAGGTATGCTCTAAATAAAGCTTCCCTACCCTCTAATTGCTAGTCCCTAGTTCCCCACGTGCCTTTTAAGTCTATCGACTTCAACCAACATTCAGAGCCTTCTATAGCCAACTGAGAAACAAAGGAATCAGAATAAATGAATTTGGTATTGGTTAGCAAAATGTACCACAATTTTGAAGGTGGCAATTTAAAATAATAACACTCAGCATTTTTAACATCATGCCAAGTAAAATATGAAAACTTTTTTATATATGTTTTGAACTTCCCACTGGTGGGGTCGGACAATGTTCCTATTTCTGGTAATTGTAAACAGTTCTTGGGGTGGTGGCTTTGTGCAGAAAATAATGTCCATAATGATGGTACCAGAAAATTCCCCATTATTCACAGTTATTTGATAAACATCTTCACTTTCAAATACAGTGTAATATTCAAGCTCAGAAAGCATAGAATCAGCTGCTTTTACATCCCAACCATCAGAAACAACCCCTGGTGTTATAATATAATTCATAGAAACTTTAAATAAATATGGAATTCGAATAATTTCCGTAGGGCTAATAATATTGAACAGTGCTTTATCCCAAACAATCCCATCATGTATTGGCACAAATGAAATGTCCACTAGAGACAAGTCTCTTTGGACCTTATGTGAGGATAGGTAAGGCTTTAAAACCAAATCCACCAGTTCAACAGCAGAGCATTCAGGTAGATAATGACCATGTATCAGCAAAAAAAAAAGAATTACAAAAACAATCCAAAGAAAAAAGACAAAAAAAAGTCAGAAATATCCACAGATAATACCATGGATAATTCAAATAGTTGTTTTAAGCCAGTTGAAAAGTTCACATGCTCTTGATACAGCTACTGCTGAAGATGCTGAAGAATTTGAAAATGAAGCGCTGATATCATCAAAGTAACCAGTAAGCAGTCCTCGCGAATACTGGAGCCGGTGTAGGTGAATGAGAACTGGCAGATGTATCCCTTGGTGGTTCTCAGTAAACGATTCCATCCATTTGTGTTGAATTTGAATAAAACAAATCAGAATTTTTGAAATTTCTTGTTGATGATATGGTGACAGGAACCAATGAAATATCATTTTCTACCCTCCCCAAGCTAGGGGAAGTTTCTTCATCATTATTTACTTGTTGTAGAGACACATCCTGATGGGCAGTGAGAGGGGTAAGGGAACTATCCAGGAGCCCTCCTGGTCTACTGTGTAGGACAGACCACATGATGTAGCTTGACATTGTTGTAGGAGGCTGGCCTGGCTTATAGTGGGCACTGTGTGGTACTTACACCCTGTGCCAGGTCCAGTTATCCCTTATTAGTAGAATAGAGGTGTTTCCAGCAGCTTAGGCTGATAGAAGGTAGCTATGGCAAAGCAGCTTAGGCTGAACTAAGAGACATGAAAAGCTCCTACTATACCACTTATATCATATGCACAATATCATAGGAAAACACAATACACAGAGTTACTAAAAATAAAAGTACTTTATTTTTATGACAATATGCCACAAGTATCTCAGTGAGTACCCTCACTAAGAAGGTAAGTAATATACACAAGTTATATGTACACAAACCCAAAACAGGTAAGTAAGAGTCAGAAAAGTAATGCAAACAGTGTAGAATTACAATAGGTTGCAATAGGCAAACATAGGTCTAGGGGCAACACAAACCATATACTCCAAAAGTGGAATGCGAATCACAAATGGACCCCAGACCTATGGGAGCTTGTAGAGGGTCGCTGGGACTGTAAGAAAACAGTCAGGGTGTCCAAGATACCCCACCCCACTGAAAAGTAGGAGTAAAGTACACCTACTACCCCAAAAGGACACAATAGTCGTGATAGGGGGATTCTGCAAGAACCACAAACACCAGCAAAGCACTGAAGATGGATTCCTGGACCTGAGGACCTTCAAGGCAAGGCGACCAAGTCCAAGAGTCGCGATAGGGCAGGAGCCCAGAAAACCCCGGAAGAAGGTGCAAGGAAGCTGCCTCTGGATGGTAGAAGCTTGGAATTATGCAACAACATAGAGGACTAGGAAATTCTCCTTTGGGTGGAAGATGTCCCACATTGCGATGAAGGTTGCAGAAGTGTTCCCATACAAAAATACCACAAACAAGCCTTGCTAGCTGCAAGGGTGCGGTAGAGGTTTTTGGGTGCTGCTGGGAACCAAGAAGGACCAGGATGTCACCCCTTGGAGGAGGTGACAGAGGGGGCACTCAGCAACCCAGAGAGCCCCCACAGAAGCAGGCAGCACCCACCAAAGTACCCAAACAGGCACTTAGAAGATTTGTGAACAGGAGCTGGCTCAGAGTCACAAAGGAGGGTCCCACGACGCCGGAGGCCAACTCAGAGGGTTGAGCACTACAGGACGGAGTGCAGGGGACCCAGGTAAGGCTGTGCATGAAGGAAATCCTGGAAGAGTTCACAGGAGCCAGAGCAACTGCAAATCACGCAGTACACAGGTTTGCTGTCTAGCGTGGGGAGGCAAGGACTTACCTCCACCAAACTTGGACTGAAGGATGACTGGACTGTGGGAGTCACTTGGATAAAGTTCCTGTGTTCCAGGGACCACACTCGTCAGGATGAGAGGGGACCCAGAGGACCGGTGATGCAGTCTTTTGGTGCCTGCGTTAGCAGGGGGAAGATTCCATCGACCCACGGGAGATTTCTTCTTGTCTTCCAGTGCAGGGTGAAGGCAGATGACCCCCAGAGCATGCACCACCAGGAAACAGTCGAGAAAGCCATCAGGATGAGGCGCTACAATGTTGCTGGTAGTCGTCTTGCTACTTTGTTGCGGTTTTGCGGGCGTCCTGGAGCAGTCAGCGGTCGATCCTTGGCAGAAGTCGAAGAGGGAAGTGCAGAGGAACTCTGGTGAGCTATTGCATTTGTTATGTGAAGAACTCCCTGGAGGAGAGACCCTAAATAGCCAGAAAAGGAGGTTTGGCTACCAAGAAAGGAGGATTGGCTACCAAGAGAGGTAAGAGCCTATCAGAGGGGGTCTCTGTCGTCACCTGCTGGCACTGGCCACTCAGAGCAGTCCAGTGTGCCCCCAACACCCCTGTTTCCAAGATGGCAGACGTCTGGGACACACTGGAGGAGCTCTGGGCACCTCCCCTGGGAGGTACTGATCAGGGGAGTGGGCACTCCCCTTTCCTTTGTCCAGTTTCACACCAGAGCAGGGCTGGGGGATCCCTGTACCGGTGTAGACTGGCTTATGCAGAGATGGGCACCATCTGTGCCCATCAAAGCATTTCCAGAGGCTGGGGGAGGCTACTCCTCCCCAGCCCTTCACACCTATTTCCAAAGGGAGAGGGTAACACCCTCTCTCAGAGGAAATCCTTTGTTCTGCTTTCCTGGGCCAGGGCTGCCTGGACCCCAGGAGGGCAGAATCCTGTCTGAGTGGTTGGCAGCAGCAGCTGCTGCCATGGAAAGCCCGGAAAGGCAGTTTGGCAGCACCCGGGTTCTGTGCTAGATACCCGGGGAATCATTGAATTGTCCCCCCAATACCAGAATGGTATTGGGGTGACAATTCCATGATCTTAGACATGTTACATGGCCATGTTCGGAGTTACCATTGTGACGCTATGTATAGTGCACATGTATAATGGTGTGCCCGCACTCACAAAGTCCGGGGAATTTGCCCTGAACGATGTGGGGGCACCTTGGCTAGTGCCAGGGTTCCCACACACTAGGTAACTTGGCACCCTGGGTACCTAAGTACCATATACAAGGGAATTATATGGGTGTACCAGTGTGCCAATGAGAATTGGTAAATTTTGTCACTAGCCTGCAGTGACAAATTTAGAAAGCAGAGAGAGCATAAACACTGAGGTTCTGGTTAGGAGAGCCTCAGTGATACAGTTAGGCACCACCCAGGGAACACATACAGGGCACATACTATGAGCGCTGGGGTCCTGCCTAGCAGGATCCCAATGACACAGGTGCTAAAACATACATACATACATACATACAGTGAAAATGGGGGTAACATGCCAGGCAAGATGGTACTTTCCTACAATTGTCAACTGAAATGAAGCAGTTTTCTTTAGAACCAGGCAGCAGTGGTAAAATGACAGTTCTGGTACTGTGCATTCCCAAGACTGGAAACAGTGCTCTATATGCTGGGCCAAATTAATTTTTTACAGCAATTGTTTCATGCACAGAATCCTCAACTTTAGAAATCCCGCCAGTGGATTTTGGTGGCAAATCCCTCATTCCCAAGGTGGTGACATGTGCAGATGAGTTTTCATCACAGAACTGTTGTAATTCTTGGAAGACAGTGACACGTTCAATTATGTCAAAGGGTGTTTCTGCCACCACTGCGCAAGAGCCATCAAGATCTGGGACATACATAGGTGTCCCGAACAGGACTTTGTATGGTGTCCATCCCCCCAAAGATCTTCTGGGCTGATTATTTAGTGCTCTCTGGACTCCATACAGGTGGTGCAGCCAACTACTACCTGCACCTAATAGTCTAGCTGTTAAGGATTTCTTGAAGTCTTGGGTTTTCCGCTCCACAATCAAGCTTTCCTCGGAATGATAAAGAGAAGAGAAATGCAATTGAACTCCCAATGTCGTCATGGTCTCCCTCAATGACCTGGAGGCAAAAGCAGATCCCTGCTCTGTATGGAATGCTGCAACAGCATGTGTCCCAGTGAAGACTTGCAAATCTTTAATAACAGTCAGAGCATCAGCTGATCATGGTGACCATACCCATAGGAAACTGGAACATAAATCAAAGGTGACTAAGATGTATTTGTATGCACCATCAAGTTGCAAGGGACCACAATGGTCCCGGTACACACACTGACGTGGTCTATTGGAAACCAAAAGAGGTGTCTGAGGTGGGCGCTTGACGGTGGACTCTTGAATTTGTTGACAGCTATGACAACAAAGGACATACCGGTTTGTCTGTTTGTATTGACCTGGCCACCAATAGTGTTTTTTAAGTAATGAAATAGTAGCTGCCACACCTGAATGGGCAGAAATAACCCTGTCAAAGGCTGCTTTCATGAGATCTAGTCTCTGGTCTAGGTTGTGGATCACATGATCACCAACCACTGTCATTGCTGTAAAAGCAATATTTTGGGCACTTGAGTGGTACGAATATTTGGCAGGATATGTCTTTGGTAAGGGCTTGCTGTCAGCAAAAGCCTTCACATCAGCTAGTGTTTCATCATCCAGTCTCGTATGAGTAATCGCTGCAACAGAAGCCGTGGCTACTGCTGATTTGGCTGCCTCATCCGCCAAAGTGTTTCATACAAAGTGTGTTCCAACACTTTGGGGACCCAATGTATGGACTACATGGGCCATCGGTAGCTTGTCTTTAAGATCTACTACCCTCCCCACAAGAATTTTAGTTTGATGGTGTTCACTTTGGGATCTCTGAACCCATTATAGTGTCAGTAATGGAGATATTCATTGAAGGACTAGACACAATAGTACAAATCACACACAATCAATGTAGAAAGTTCAGGATCCATGTGTTCCAGTGCCAAAAGTAAAGCCTTAAGCTTTGCAGGTTGTGCAGTGCAGTGCTCTAAGGACTGCTTGTAGGGATTTTGAGGGTGGAAAGTACCATCCCTCAATACCCTGCTTACGACTGTGCAAGTGGCAAAGTATTGGTGTTTAGTACATAGAGCTGGTTGGGCTGAACCATCAGAGTAAATGATAATCTGATATTGTTAAAGAGGCAAAATGTTTGTAGACATTGGGTATTCTAATTCATAATAAAGGAATTCTTGGTCTGTAGTTTTGCATCAAAAACATAGTCAACATCAGTAACTGTCAGAGACCTTGCCCATTGGATCCAACATGGATGTAATGCTTTTGTGTTCAGTACACTACTTTGGTAATAGCCTCAGGGGCTGGTATTGGGGTAAAAACAATAATACGTTTGCCCTGGGCAAGAGTTCTCTCTTTTATGATAGCCCTCTGAACAGAATTTTGTTAGTGGGAGCAAAATGTGGTTAACGTTGGGAGTATAAGTTTGATTTGTGTGCTATAGGAACAGTGTCACCTACGTTGAAAGTTGCATAGATGATCCTGATGGCACCAGTAAGTATTCTGATGACCAAATTTGTTTTGCTGTCATGTGTGTGCAAGTGTTTTGCTTCAAGCATGTGCTGTTGCAATGCTCTAAGTATGCATGTGTGTTCAGGTGTACAATGTTTGCCTGAAAAATCGGGATGTATGAAGTCATAAAGTGGTTTTATGTGTTGTGCATAATCTGGAATGTAAGTTCTCTCAACATTGAAAAAGCCCAGCAGTGACTGTAGCCTTTTGATGGTGTTAGGAGGTTGTAACTGTATGCACTTTTATAGAAAGTGGGGTGCCAGACTCGTTCCTTCATCTGATAACTCGTATCCCAAAAATAGAACTCTGAGAAAAGCAGTTTTTGTTTTCTTAAAATTACATTTGTAGCCCAATTCGGCTAATCCCACAATTTGGCCAACCTGTTTTAGGTGTGTTTTGAGGTTGTCAACTGTAAGGTAGATGTCATCTACGTGGGACAACGTTTCTGGGTCAATATCATGTAATATTGACATTACAAGGGCTGAGAACAATCCTGGACTGTCCTTATACCCCGGTGGGAGTCAGCAAAATGTTGTTTGAGAGCCAAGTGCACTGAAGGCATTAAGGGCCAGATGTAGCAAGCCTTTTGCGCCTCGCAAACTGGGAAAAACGCAGTTTGCGAGGCACAAAGGGGCCAAACGCGATGCACAACTGCAAATTGCGAATCGGTACCGACTCGCAATTTGAGGCTGCGACTCGCAAATAGGAAGGGGTGTTCCCTTCCTATTTGCGAACGCATCGCCATGCAGAGTTGCTTTAGGACCGCGTATGCGGTCGCAAACCAACTCGCAGTTACCATCCACTCGAAGTGGATGGTAACTCATTAATTCCCATGGGACCCTTTCCCCTTTGTGAATGCCACTAAAAATATTTTTTCAGAGCAGGCAGTGGTCCTATGGACCACTGCCTGCTCTGAAAAAAACGAAAACAAATGGTTTAGAAAGTTTTCTTTATGCAGCTTGTTTTCCTTTAAGGAAAACGGGCTGCAAAAAGAAAAAAAAACTTCTTTATTCAAAAAGCAGTCACGGACATGGTGGTCTGCTGTCTCCAGCAGGCCACCATCCCCGTGAGTGCCTAGGCTCGCTATGGGGTCGCAAACTGCGACCCACCTCATTAATATTCATGAGGTGGGTCTTTGCGAACCCCATAGCGAGTCGCAGAAGGTGTCTGAGACACCTTTCTGCATTACATTTTGTGAGTAGCAAATTGCGAGTCACTATAACTCGCAATTTGCAACTCGCAAAATGTATTCTTGCTTCATCTGGCCCTTAATTCCCAACTTTCAGGTGCTAGATCTTGGCAGAAAAAATATTGGAGACATCCAAGGTTGTTTTGTATATTTGTATCCGGCACCTAAGGAAACCTACCAAATCTGTGTATTTTTGAAAACTGGACACCTAGGGGCATCCAGGATTGGGTGACTGTGGGACTCTCACCAGGTTCTGTTACCCAGAATCTTTTGCAAATCTCAAAATGTGGCAAAAGAAACACTTTTCCCTTAGGTTTCGGTGCTGCAAAGTTCTGGAATCTGAGAGGAGCCGCAAACTTCCTTCTGCCCAGCATTCCTCCAAGTCTCCCAATAAAAATGGTACCTCACTTGTGTGGGTAAGCCTAGTGCCTGCAACAGGAATTTCCCCAAAACACAACATGGACACCTCACATTTCTCCAATCAAAACAAATGTGTTTCTTACAAAGTCCCTAGCAGGCTCTAGCTCAGCCTGCACCTGGGTAAACCTAGCAAACCTATATATTTTTGGAAACTAGACACCTTGGGGAATTAAGAATGGGGTGACTTGTGGGGCTCTCATCAGGTTCTGTTACCCAGAATCATTTGCAAACCTCAAAATTTGGCAAAAGAAACACTTTTCCCTTAGGTTTCGGTGCTGCAAAGTTCTGGAATCTGAGAGGAGCCACAAACTTCCTTCTGCCCAGCATTCCTCCAAGTCTCCCAATAAAAATTGTACCTCACTTGTGTGGGTAAGCCTAGTGCCTGCAACAGAAATTTCCCCAAAACACAACGTGGACACCTCACATTTCTCCAATCAAAACAAATGTGTTTCTTACAAAGTGCCTAGCAGGCTCTAGCTCAGCCTGCACCTAGGTAAACCTAGCAAACCTATATATTTTTGGAAACTAGACACCTTGGGGAATTAAGAATGGGGTGACTTGTGAGGCTCTCACCAGGTTCTGTTACCCAGAATCATTTGCAAACCTCAAAATTTGGCAAAAAAACAATTTTCCCTCAGAATTGGGTGCTGCAAAGTTCTGGAATCTGAGAGTAGCCACAAACTTTCTTTCACCCAGCAATCCCCCAAGTTCACTGATAAAAATGGTACCTCACTTGTGTGGGTAGGCCTAGTGCCCGCAGCAGGAAATGCCCCAAAACACAACATGGACACATCACATTTTCCCAAAGAAAACTAACCTGTTTTTTGCAAAGTGCCTAGCTGTGGTCTTTGGTTTCCAGCTCAGCCGGCACCCAGGGAAACCCAGCAAACCTTCAAATTTTTTAAAACTAGACACCTAGGAAAACCCAGGATCGGGTTACCTGTGGTGTTTCTCACCAAGTTCTATTACCCAGAATCCTTTGCAAGCCTCAATATTTTGCAAAAAAAAACCTTTTACCTCACATTTCGGTAATAGAAGGTTCTGGAATCTGAGAGGAGCCACAAATTTCCTTCCACCCAGCATTTCCCCAAAACTCCTGATGAAAATGGTACCTCACTTGTGTGGGTAAGCCTAGTGCCCGTGTCGGGAATAGATCACCCACGGTCAATGTTGGTCCTTACATGAGGGCCACTGTTAGCCCTGGGGTGATCCATTTCTGACACAGGCACTAGGTACAGGCACTAGAGTGGGGTAGTGTTTTTATCAGGACAGGTGGGGAAACTCTGGGTGGTAGGAATTTTGTGGATACCAGCATATTCCTGTAGATTGTGTGATAGAAATGCAAGAAAAAAATGAGTTTTTGTTCAACATTTCAGATTTGCAGGGTATTCGGGGTAAAAAAAGTTTGGGCAATCCACACAAGTCACACCTCTGTGGACTCCCCCGGGTGTCTAGTTTCCAGAAATGTCTAGGTTTGGTAGGTTCCCTATATGGCTGCCGAGCCCAGGACCCAAAACGTAGGTACCTACCTTACAAAACCAGGTTGTTTTGTGATAGATAATTTTGATGTCTCCACAATACAATTTGGGCAGTGGAACTTCAGGCTGAACTAAATTGGGGAGCTCCCAAGGGAGCACTCTCTCTCTGTGCTTGCTGCCGCATGCACCTGCTCTCTGGGTTGGGCTAACCTGCTATTTTCCTGCTGCACAGACTGTGCTTGCAAAGATACAGCAGGACTGTCCTCATCACCTCCCTCATAATCACTGGAAGAGGAGTTATCGAATGCGACTCCTCTGACTGAAAAATCACTCCCAGAGTCTGCGCCATTGTCCTATCCCTCAGAAGCTGTCTCAGCATCTGCTGTCTCAGTCTCTGATCCTACGTCAGAGCTGTCCTCTATAACCCGAGTGAGGGTTGGAACACAGTCATCCAACGAGATGTCATCTCTGCTACTGGCTAAACTGTCGCTCTGAAGCACTAGCCTATGTAGACAGTCACAAAATTGATGGTGGGTGTGTGTGTAATATGTGCAACAGTAGAGGTCACCTTACCTTCGCTTCTTCCCTCAATCAGCACGTTCTCTCAAGACACTCAAAAAAAGAAACACTATTACTTCACCTTGTCACACACCAATCGTCACAGTCTTTAGCGCCTCAAGCACCCAGTCCAACAATCATTATTGGTGCTCCCACTCCCATTACCTCCTCCTCCGATTCCCTCACTACCACCCACCAAAAGTGCCCTTCATCTCTCCATAGCCCCCCCTCGCACATACATTTAGTTTGTATTATAGCGCGAGTAATGGCTGCCTTTACTAATCTACTCAGTTGTTTATATAAAATACAGATTTGTTCTTTGCAGTAGGCAGATAAACTTTCTGCGCTACTTTATGGCATCAAAACTGCCACTAGACAAAAGTCAAATCCTTTTTTAGCAGAAACATAATCAGAAGACTTACTTGATTTTTTTATTGCTGCCTAAAAGCTACAGTTGAAACGTGTCAGTTGAAGTATGTGCATTGCTTTGAAGACGCAAGCTGCAACTGCAAGAGAACTGGTGGCGAATATATATATATATATATACATATATATATATATATATATATAGAGAGAGAGAGAGAGAGATCACTTTTATATGTGGATGTGGTTTTCCTGGGGGCCGGTCGCAGCCCACAGGGAAACCACACACGCGTTTACAAAAGTGATTGCTATATATAGATCTATATATATATATATATATATATATATATATATATATATATATATATATATGTATATAGATCTATATATAGACATACCTATATATAGATATATCTGTTCAGATATATATGTCTACATAGATATGTCTATATATATATATATAGAGAGAGAAAGTATATATATATATATATATAAATATATATATTTATATATATATATATATATATATATATATAACCAAACTTTCTCACCCATCAGGATAGAAAATGAAGACACAAAACGGACGATTCAAAAATGTATTGAGAGAAACAAACTGGTCCTCCTCCCAACGCGTTTCAGCCGTAGCCTTGTTCATCCATGTCTTGATTTTCTATCCTGATGGGTGAGAAAGTTTGGTAATATATTATGGGATTCCCTATCCCATGTCAAGACTGTCGCAATTGAGCCCCAATAAGTCGGGTGTTTTTTGGAGATATATATATATATATATATATTTTTTTTTATAGCTGTATGGTTTCTTTGGGGGCCATAGTGGCTCCCAGGGAAACCATACAACTATTGATAAAATTATTACCCCACAGGGGGTCGCCATTGCTCACAGACGACCCCCTGTCAATTTCATTTCTTTTTTTTTACATTTATTTTTTGAACCCCTGTGGGGGCGCGATCGGGCACGATCCCGCCCCCTCTTCCCCAGGAGTGAACCTACCTTTTTTTTTTTTTTAAATGCCCCTGGGGGGTGACCCATTTTCCAAGGTGGCCGACCCCCCAAATGAAATCCCTGGTGTCTAGTGGCGTTTTCTGACCCACAATCGCACTTTGTTAACCCCCTCCCTGGTGTCGTCCACTGGTCGTGACCCGCACTAGGCAGGTAGTGTGGGCATCGACCAGTGGCTGACACCCACACCCAAAGGGTTAATTGCATCTCCAAGTTCAGGGCTGGGGCTGCTCCTTGTTCATCTTGAATCTGTTTTAACACTTCTGGAAAATTCACAAGTGTCAGTGTACCATGTGGGGTAGTGTAGAGTGCAGCAAATACTATACCCCATGTGGCGCAGTTGTCCACTGAGGGAGCCATCCCAAATGGCAAGCACATTGTGAGAATTTTGTGTCTATCTTGGGGTCCCATGTGGGGAAACACTGCTTCCAAAGCACTTATTGTTTGTGCTAGCCAAAACTGAATTTCTTTGTGTTTGGTGGGTACCTTACCCATTATTGCATTATTGCATGCACTGTCGCAGCTGCTGTATGCAAATGTGGTTGTGCTGGAGCAGCCCTCACTGGGGCAGTGTTTAGAGTCTGCATTATGAATTGTATTAAGCATCTAGATATTCCTACTAAATTATTATATAAACGGCACATCTCTGCTACTGCCATGGTACCCACATTAGGGTGTGGTGTATAAGTAGCCAATTCTTGGCACATAGGACCTCCATTACTTAAAGGACCTGCTGGTTTTGGGCGGCAGCACCACCGCATTTGGGGGACTGAGTCTTATCCCACACTGTCTGGCAGCTGTCGGCTGAACTCTTTTGGCTAGCTAGCAGCACCTCACTGAAACCCAAAAGTAAAAGTGATTTGTGGCAGCCTGACGCATGACACTCTATGACTTCTCATGGAAGTCGTGGTGGAACAGATACACAAGGTTCGTACATGCATAAGACAAACAGAAGCAGGATTTGTTTCAATATATTCATTGAAGCAACTGAGTCCTACGTAAAGAGACATGGATTGTGATTATCAGGACAATAAAACACAACACTATTATTATTGTGATGAAAAAAAGAGAAACAGATAAAAACTCTCAACATTCTGTCACACTAGTGAATCTAAAATCTCTACCTGCACTATTAAAAATGTACATGAGAGCTATAGCAGTGTTAGCCCTAATCTGCCTGTACTTAGGGCCAGATTTACTAGGACCTTGCACCTCCTTGCGCCTCACTAATGTAATTTCTTTTATGCTAATATGGCATTAAGGAGGCCATTTCCCCATGCCATATTTATAGAGTGGCGCAAAGCTTACATTGAGCCACTTTGTAACTCCATGTGCCTCATTATGCCTGTTCCAGGCATAATGTATGCAAGGGGGGCGTTCCCACTAAAGGGAAGCTGCAAAAAATGGCATAGTGAAATCTACAAGTTTTGACAGCAACATTTTTTCATACATTTTAAATACTTTTAATGCTTAGGGCAGGCATTAAATTGACAAGCCCACAGTAACCTATGGGTCTGCCTAGTGCTATGCTGCAGTAGCATAATCCAGCAAAGCCCCACTATAGCATCATGAATTATTACACTATTGTGGAAATGACTGACATGGGGTGCCTTACTGTAAATACGGTGCAGCCATGGTGTTGTTAGGTGGGGCAGGGTGACGCAAGAAAAGTGGTGCATTGGGACCGATGTGCCACTTTCTCGCAAATCTAGACAGTAGTATCTGTAAGGAAGACCCTATCCCCATACCTAGAAAATAAGCAGGGGGTTTGCCTGTTGGTCTGCTAGCATCCATCCCAGGTGTTTCGAGCAACAAGGCCAAGTCTAGCACAAAATGCGATGACATGGTACAGCATCAGATGGCTGGCTGAAATGTTCCCCTCTAACCTGGTTTGTGGCAACTTGTTGTTTTATAACAAAACATGTTGTTCTGAGAACTGTCCTGACCTGATAGTACGTCTTTTCTATATAGCATAGACATTGTACTCTTTGGTCCAGCAATATATGGTAAATTATCATGTACAGCTTCATATAGTCTTGGGCTGAGCACAAGATGAAATGTTGTGCAAAAGAATTAATAACAAATTCTGTTTGAAAGGGCAACTGATAAAAATAATAAAACAGCATCGCTAAAATGAAGCTCTTGCTAAAATAATAGAAGAAACAAAAGGAAATGCAACTAGGTGAAAGGCCCAGAGCTAAAATAAATGTGCCCATGCAGAGCGCTAAAATAACCCTATGACAATGCCACTAAACTGTATGACTGTCTATCCCACTCTACCCTAACATACTGTAAAACACTCTACTCTACTCCATGCCACTCCAATGTACAACACTTTAGTCAACTTTGTGACACTGTACTCGACTCCATTCTACAATACTTTCCAATGCTCAACAACACACCAGTCCACTGCACTGTACCACACACCACTCCACTGTACAACATTTTACTCCACTGTACTTTATGGCACTCCAGTTTGCTCCACTCAATGCAACTCTCCTCTAGAACATGCTACTCCCCTCCATGCTATGCCACTCCATGGGACTCCACTCCACTCTACTCTGCAGCAGGAACCTTTATCACACTCTACGGTACTGCACAACACTCTACTCTGCCACACTCTTCCCCACACTATGGAACTCCACTCCACAAGACTCTACTACACCTTGTGCGACTATACAACACTATGCTCCACTCTGTGTTCCTACACTAACACTGTACAACCTTCTACTCCACTCTATGCCCCTACACCCCAGTATACAACACTCTACTTTGCAGCAATTTCCAACATGCTACGGCACACCACTCCACTCTCCTGTACAAGCTGCCGTTCCAATTTGTAACACTTTACTTGACTCTGCACTATGCCTATGTACTCTAGTGCCACACGCCACAATAGTAAACAACACGCCACTGCACTTTACCACACAACATGCTACTCTACTCTACACTGTAAGACTCTCTCCTCCACTCTATGGTACAACACTCCACTTAGTGACCCTCCACTCAACGACAGTAAACTCTACGATTTGAAACACATTTTTATTAAAAATAAAAAAATAAATGAAATTCAATGAAAAAAACCAAGGTGAAACCTTTGCTATAGTTAGGAAAACTATAGTTATTCTTTCTATACAAGCCGAACTTCAAATTCACTAACATTACAATCACAAATATTACAAATTCAAAAGTTATATTTATACCTTAAATTTGTAAATTACATGCCGCATTTTAATTGATACATATCAAACTTAAACTACAGAAAACTTTACATTTCTAAATATACTTATACTTTTAATTAATGTATGAATTATGCAACACTTTCACATCAATATAACTCTCACACCTCCATACACAATGTATGTTGTCAACTTGGTATCCATAGTACATTAACTATGACTTGGCACTGTAGCATGACTATGTTCTTACAAATCATGTGATTTCCGATTATATTATTGTTATTGTAAATGTTATTATTTAGATAGTATAACATATATAATAAAAAAGGGTATAAGCAGTGTATGTAGAAGGAGCTATAGTTAATATAGTGTGGCTACTGAGTTGGATACACTCTGTATGGAGTTGCTCCAGCTATAATAATGTGAAAGTGCTGCATACATTATAAATTAAAGGTATAAGTATAATTTGAAAAAAGTAAATGTTTTTGTAGTTTGAGTTTGATTTGTATTTAAAAACTAACGTTATATTAATTAATTGGTGGAGCTTTATAGAAACTTCAGGTATAATTATAACATGAGAATTTGTAATATTTGTGTTTGTTTAAGTTTGGTATATATTGAAAGAATATCTAACCTTCTAAACTATAACACAGCCTTAACCTGTGGTTTGTCAATTGAATAAATACTATATAGAAATGTTTGTCGCTCTGTTTTGACTGTGGAGGTGTCTCATTTCCTTTATAGTGAGAAATAACATAGGCTTGGAGCATCACTTTCAAAAACATCACTCCAAGTAAAGCCATTGCACATAATGTATGATAATAAGTTCTACTTTTTTTGTATTTTTGCCTTGGGCAGAATGCCACTTCTCAGCAGTGTAGAGAAGGCCTTACACAGAACTCACTCAGATTTCCTTTCTCCATGTATCCAAGAACCGTATACAAAATCGTCCCGACTTCCATCATAAATGGGAGCTCTATAATAGGCTATTCTTTAGCAGTTCCTTTAATATTTGACAAGCAATAATTCTTTTTGTTAAGTGCATGACAAAGTAAAGCCTTATTAACAAGCTTGGCCCCATTCCTAAGTACGCATATGTGAGGCAATATGAACTGTGTGGGAAGTTATGAATTTAGTGGAAAGCAATGCAAGTGTGAGAATTCAGGAGAAAAAAGACACAACGGACACTGCTTCTGAAAATTACGCTTTATTTAATTTGAAAAAGTGGTGTTGTGTGTTTTAGGCTAATTTAAAATGCATGTTGGCAACACAGAAAATACCACACGTTAGAGGATGTTCTCTAGTTCGAGTACTGCATTCTGCATCTGTACACCGACAATTATTGCTTCTGCGGAGTGCAAATTTTAGTCTAAACGTGTGCAAAATGCTTTGTCGTGAAGATGCATTATTAATAGGTAATCACAGACCCTAAATAGGGGGCTACCTATAGCCATCTCTTAAGTTTGCTTCACTTGTTTTTTTAGTTTAATCAGCTTTATTATGCAATCTCTGAAAATCAACAATAGTCAATCAACACCAAAAGTACAAAGCTAATAAGCTATATGTACAATAAAAGCTGTTTACAATTTTATGTTATAAAGGACGGGATGGGCATTGAAGGGGAACAGGGAATACAAGTCTGTATTTGAAGATCAGGTAGGCATATACAGTAATATATAAGTACAATAAGAAAAAAAAGCTAGAACCATGTTTTAGAGAAAAGAATTGATGGATCAGATGACCAAAAATATTTGTACATAAGAGAGGCTTTAGGATTGAGAGATAACAAATGTAAAAATGAATATGGGGGAGAAAGGGAGTGAGGTTTATGTAATCTACATTTACAAGAGATATAGGTCAATAATTCTTGCACTGTGTAGGTTCTCGCCCGTCTTCATGTATTAGACAAATAGTAGCCTCCTGAAAAGTACCACCAGCTTTGCCAGTAAAGAAGAAAAATTGAAAGAGTAGTAGAAGTTTAGGCATCAAAAGATTGGAGAAATATAGATAAAATTGTACAGTAAACCCATCTGGGCCAGGCGATTTCCCTTTTATCAGTGTGTTAAGAGATTTGAGTAACTCTGTAATTGATAAATCAGCTTCAAGAGGATCAAAATTCAAAAAAGACTGTGCAGGAAGTGAATTATTTTTAAGCTAAGAATTGATAGAAGTAGAATGAATTGGATAATCTGGAATATATACATTTTTATAAAATTTTGCGAATTCAGCTAAAATGTCCTCATCTTGAAGTAAAAGTTTCCCATCTGAGGAGTGAATGGATTTGATAAAAGAGCGTTCTTTACAAACTTTCAAATAATTGGCTAAAGGTTTTCCTGCTTTGTTACGACCCCCATAATAACAGGCACTTCTACGCAATAATATGGAGGAAGCTTGATCAGTTGACATTTTATTAAAGGATAATTTGGCCTGAACTAGTTCATGCAAAGAAGAATATGAAGCTGCGGTTAAAATTTATATTCTAAACGTTTAATGTTAGACAATAAGAGTTTCTGTTGATGAGTAAAAAAAGTCTTCTTTTTAGAAAGAAAATCTATGATAAAACCATGAGCTGAGGCTTTAAAGGAATCCCATATCAATTGGGGAGATGCGTCAGAAGTAGTATTGAATAAAAATAATTCATTAATGAAAGATACAAAGGAAGAGGAAAAGTTTGAATCTAACAAAAGCCCATTATTAAAACTCCACCTAGCTGATTTGGGATGTGATGGAACCAGATCCAAATCGACAACAACTAGGGCATGGTCAGATATGACTATAGGTTCAATAGAGGCAGAAATAAGGTTCTGTGATAGTGATTTGCTAAGACAAATATGATCCAGGCAAGAAAGAGAACCATGTGGGGAGGAATAAAGGGAATACTCTTGAGCAATGGGATTATGCAATCTCCAAGCATCTGTTTAAGAATTCTGGGATATGGTGGAGTGAAATAGCTTATGAGTCTTATTTGGAAGAAAATGAATTTGAAAATTCCGGTCAATAAAAGGGTCTGTAATCTGATTGCCGTCACCACCTAAAATAAAGAATTCATCTTTATATTGAAGACATTTCTTGGCAATATTAGGCCAGAACAAAAGATCATGTTGAGCTGGGCCATGTACATTAAGGACAGTTAACGGAATATCATTTAAAAGTACTTTTACACACAACTATCTACCTTCAGAATCATTTTCTTGAGACACAACAATACAATTCAACTTTTTGTGACATAAAACAACTACTCAATTTTTCTTAGTAGTGGTAGGAAAAACAAAAACTGATCCCAATCAATTTCATTTGTTGTAATGCCTCATTTTTAGTAAGACGAGTCTCTTGCAAAAGCACAAAATCTGGATTGTAAGAGGCAAGGTGGAATAAGATTCTCTGTCTTGTGACAGAATTTACAAATCCTTTCACATTCCAAGATATTGCTCTGAATGTAACCCACAGGAAATAAATATAGGGGAACACGACCTTCAAAAATGCAAAAATTGTAACTGAAGACAAAAAGACATTCAGGAATGGGATAAAGAAGAAAAAAAGAGAAGGAAACAAGAAAAAAAAGGAAAAGAAAAGATGGGAGGGGAAAGGAATCAAATACAGTCAGAGATCACAGTACGATGACTGAACAATGGGCCAGATGTAGCAAAGGATTTGCGCCTCGCAAACTGCGAAAATCGCCATTTGCGATGCGCAAATGCCTCTTTGCTATGCAGAAATGCATATTGCGAGTCGGGACCGACTCGCAATATGCATTTCAGAATCGCAAATAGGAAGGGGTGTTCCCTTCCTATTTGCGATTCTGAGTGGTATGCAATACCATTTGCGACCGCCTACGCGGTCGCAAATGGTGTTGCAGTTACCATCCACTTCAAGTGGATGGTAACCCACTCGCAAATTGGAAGGGGTCCCCATGGGACCCCTTCCACTTTGTGAATGGACCCAAAACAATTTTTTCAGGGTAGGTGGTGGTCCAAGGGACCACTACTTGCCCTGAAAAAAACCCGAAACTAAAGGTTTCGTTTTTTTTTTTAAGTGCAGCTCGTTTTCCTTTAAGGAAAACGGGCTACACTTAAAAAAAAAAAAAAACTGCTTTATTGAAAGCAGTCACGAACATGGAGGTCTGCTGATGACAGCAGGCCTCCATGTTTGCGAGTGCCTATACTCGCTATGGGGCCGCAATTTGCGACCCACCTAATGAATATTCATGAGGTGGGTCATTGCGACCCCATAGCGAGTCGCAGTCGGTGTCTGAGACACCGTACTGCATACCAATTTGCGAGTTGCAAATTGCGAGTTGCATGGACTCGCACTTTGCAACTCGCAAATTTTTTATTTGCTACATCTGGCCCAATGTACCTTAATATGAAACAAGAAGGAAATGGGGAGAGGCAACACACAGGAGATAGCACAACCAACACGAAGAAGCGGGCCACACCAGAACCTCACACGGGAGCAAACGGGACACGAAGACATGAATGACCACGATGCTCTGTAAAGAGAATACAGAGACATGGTTGAATCAGCAATAAACATTAATACATATAAATCTATGTCATATGGATCAATAATAAAGGCAATTAGAAATGAATAATCAATTCATCATAAAGCTAAATAGCCTGCAGTGTCCATAAGGTCCACTGAGTGAGACTGGATACATTTTCTATGTTCTGCAGGATCTTCAAAAGAGGATGTGTTATTCTGGAATGTAACTTTGAAAATGCAAGGATGAAACAAACCATACCTTGCACCTAGAGAGTATAATGCAGGACGAATATCAAGAAAATCGATTCTACGTTTAGCAGTGGCAGAAGACACATCTTAGGTCAAAAATAGTTTAGCACCACACCAAATGAGTAGTTTTTTTCATTTTGGCTGCATTCAAAACTTGTAAAAGATCCGTGAACTTTAGAAATAAGGGGCCAGATGTAGAAACGAAACATTTTGCGACTTGCAAATAGCGAGTCATAGCGACTCGCTATTTGCAACTCGCAAAATGTTATGCAGTACGGTGTCTCAGACAACGACTGCGACTCGCTATGGGGTCGCAATGACCCACCTCATGAACATTCATGAGGTAGGTCGCAAATTGCGGCCCCATAGCGAGTCAAGGCACTCGCAAACATGGAGGCCTGCTGTAGTCAGCAGACCTCCGTGTTCGTGACTGCTTTAAATAAAGCATTTTTTTTTTTTTTAAGTGTAGCCCGTTTTCTTAAAGGAAAACGAGCTGCACTTAAAAAAAAAAACGAAACCTTTAGTTTCGGTTTTTTTTCAGGGCAGGCAGTGGTCCCTTGTACCACTACCTGCCCTGAAAAAATTTTTTGGGGTCCATTCACAAACTGGAAGGGGTCCCATGGGGACCCCTTCCAATTTGCGAGTGGGTTACCATCCACTTCAAGTGGATGGTAACTGCGATACGATTTGCGACCGCGTACGCGGTCGCAAATGGTATTGCATCCCACTCAGACTCACAAATAGGAAGGGAACACCCCTTCCTATTTGCGAGTCGGAAATGCATTTTGCGAGTCGGTCCCGACTCGCAAAATGCATTTCTGCATAGGAAACTCACATTTGCGACTCGCAAACGGCAATTTTTGCCGTTTGCGAGTCGCAAATTGTTTCCTACATCTGGCCCAAGATGATTACACCCCGGGGTCTTGTTGGAGAAGAGGAAGAAGTAAGTTGGTGGCCCAATCTATGAGCTCGTTGAATATTCAAGGTAGAAGTTGAAGGTAAATCCAACAGTTTTGGTAGAAAGAAAGTGAAGAAAACAACTGGATCTAAAGATCATATAAATGCAGATTATTGTGTCTATTTCTGTTTACGAGATCCTCAGCATGTTTCTTTAGCATTGAGATGTCCTTCTCCAGAGATGCCATACGAGAAGAGGATTTCTGTATACTATTGACACTTTGTTCAACCAAATTCATCTGAGATTTCATAGAGGACCATTTATCATCCAAATTTTGAATGCAAACATTAGTTTCCTCAATAAATGGTCTCAATGCCCAGATTTCCTCCAGTATATCATCTAGAGAAACAGGAGATGTAGACTTTGGCGAGGAAGGAGGGTCATGTTTATGTCTTTTAGTTGCTAAAGACGATGATAACAACTTTGAGGGTAGGAGGGTAGAAGTCGTTAGATGAGGAGAATTAGCATGAGCCATGTCAACATGAGAAATTGAAGCCTCCATCAAAGGAGTCATAAAGGATGATCCAAATCCAAGATAATATCCGAGGGAGCTTTAGTATGCTGCAACAGTTTCTTGCTCCTTCCCAAAAATTTCAGATTTGAAGGAAAACTCTGAAGCAAATGATGTCAAAAATTAACCAATAAGACCCCAGACTCAGTTGTTAGAAAAAATAACCGGAGTTCACCGAAAAAAAAAGATTCATCAAAAAATTCACAGTATAAATCCAAGAAGAATCTGAGAAGTAAGAATCCAGCCTTAAATAGTCATTTAAAACACAATAAATGTAAAAAGTGATGGAGGAACCTGAAAGCCAGTACGTTAAGTGAAGAGAGTGTCATTCCATGAGGTGACAGGAAAATAAAAAGCAGCGCGATGAGTAGAACAAAATGGCGGCCGCAGTAATCCAGTCAACAAAACTGCAATTTTTAAGCTTAAAAGTACCTTCAACAGGCTTTAAAAGCAGTGAAAAACATTCCAGGCACCATTACACATTATATTCATGGAGTGGGGTGACCCATAAATGTGATAAAAATCTGTGAAAAAGCTCCTGAAGTTCAGTCACGGCACGAAGCTCTGCAATCAGGCAGCCATCTTAGGTGGCACCCTAGCAATGCCCCTCCATTCATCTCACTTTTAAGCAGTGTTGTTATCGCTGATGTCAGTGTGGTGTTTCAGGCTTAGGCAGAGGCCTTGCTCCTGCAACCGCTTACTGGCACTCAACGAAACACACATACACGCAGTCAGTGATGAGAGAGTGGTCCTTAATGATCCACCTCTCATTTATCCCCTCGGCTGTGTCCGGCACAGGGGTTGCATGCTACGTCATCATTTGCAGGGATACCACATCCCTTTCTATACTGGCTGGTGAACACACCTGTTTATACACTTTTTCAGTCAGCCACTCCCATGAATGGTACAGATATGCTCACTGAGGCCCTGATTTGGAGCCGGGTTGGATTGCAGCTGGTACTGTTGACTCTGAGGTTGGCAACCCTGCCAGTCTCTTTCAGCAGCCTGACTGTTGTCAATCCCACTGGGTGTTTCTCCGGGTGGTGTGATTGGTCCGTGAGGTGGGGAGTCATCCAGTAACAGTAGCTCAATGGGGGAAACAACATCGTGCTGTGTGGTGTATGTTGTTAAGCCCTCAAGAACTGGTGCAGGCACCACTCTGGATTGTCTCCTTGAGCATCCCCTATGCAAATGAAGCACTCCACCTCTCCACTGGCCTGAGCCACTGAGGGGTGATTTTCTGATGCTGAATTGAACAAGGGCATTTAGGTAGTCTGTGAATTCTGGTCCTTGAAATGGAGGCCCATTGTCTGTCTTGATTTCCACCGGCATGCCAAACTTAGCAAACACTATCTCAGGTATAGATCTTATCTTTAGAAAAGTGTTTGATCACATTAGTTCCATGACGGGGTACTTAGAATGACTGTCCATGATTACTTGGGTAGTTCTACCATCATGAAAATTCCCAAACTGTCAGGCACTTACTCTGCTCCCCATCAGGTGCCTGCCCTCTTCCACATCAGGTGCTTGCTTTGCTCACTGTCATGGCTCCTTAAAGGTGCTGTGTGGCGTTCCCCGTGCAGTGGAGCGTGGAGCCGTTAAGGCTGCGCGCTGCAGCATGATTACTTCTTGTCGTCAGCTCCCCTCCCCCCTTTACTTACATGTGCTCAGTTACTTCTGCATTTTCCATGAGCGCTCGCCACCCTGTTGATCTTGTCGGGATCCCTTTCATTTTTTCTCAATTTTGCTCCAGCATCGGTTTCCCTCGGTGTCTAGACATTCTTTTGGCGTTTCCTGCAAAAAAGACAAAGAAGTCAAAAGCTCAGAACAGCTATTTACTGTTACATTGTGGTAATCATTACACATTTCTTTATGGATTACTTATCTAATGAAACCTGGGGGCAAAATCTGTTGATGCCTTAACCATATCTTTTTTAACTTCTCTACCTAAAGGGAAAAGGATAATGTAAGACATGGATTACTATTGATTTTTCAAGCAAGTGTTACAGTATGTATATATATTGAGAGACAAAGACTTACAGTAAGGTAGAATGATTTGCATATTCTAACTAATATGAGATTTAGGGCCAGATGTATGACGTTTAGTTTTGTGATTCACAATTTGCAATCCTTTTGGGAATCACAAATTGTGAGTCGCAAAACAAAATGTACAACAGTGTTAGGTAAACTGTTTGCAATTCCTAATAGGTTTTCAAATAACCTACCTCATTAATATTCATTAGGTAGGTCGCAATTTGCGACCCCATTGGGAATGGCCGCACTCGCAGGGATGGTGGCCTGCAAGGGACAGCACACCACCATTTCTGTGACTGCTTTTTAAATAAAGCAATTTATTTACAATATGCAGCCTGTTTTCCTTAAAGGAAAATGGGATGCATTTCAAAAAGAAAAATTAAAAGTTTTCATTTCATTTTTTCAGAATAGGCAGTGGTCAACGGGACCACTTTCTACTCTGAAAAAATATTTTTGCTTCCATTCACAAAGGGGAAGGGACCGCATGGGGACCCCTTCCTGGTTGCGAATGTGTTAGCACTAATTTGAAATTGGTGTTAACTGCTACTGTTTTGAGAATGCATTCCCGGTCACAAAACAATCATACATACCACTGCAACTCGCAATTAGAAAGGGACTCTCTTAGAAAGCCCCTTCCTAACTGCGACTCTCAAACCTTTTTTGCAATTTGGTAAACAGATTACCGAATCACAAAATTGGGTTTGTACATTCGGAAATGCTTTTTTCTTGTCTCAAACGGCCCGATTCTGTGAATCAGGCCATTTGCGACAAGAAAAAAGCTTCTGGCCCTTTGTTTCGTATCTTCTGAATGATATTCATTATGTGGTTCCAATTACAAGAAAAATACATAAGACTTTAGCAAGGAACGCTTTATGAACCTTGACATAGGAAGAGCTGGTGTGCATTCTTGCATGGGTAAGTGCAAAAGACAAGTATGTTGTATTTCACATCACTGAGGTTTCTTACCAAAATTGTAACCCATGTGAGCTGTGTCTTCATAGAAGTTGTATATCACACCAGTCCTCAGCCACAAGCCCCTAACAAAAGTAGAAGGGACAGAAGGTACTTAATGCGATTTATATTGAATTTAAGAAAAAAGCATTCAAGTCAATTTGAGATATTAAAACCTTGATCTGTGTTACTTTTTAGAGAACAACTTAATTCTATCAAGAAGAAGTTTGGTCTGGTTCTGATCAAGGTTTGTCCTTTCGTCCCGGAGGAACAGACATGACTATTTTGGTCTGCATGTTTCAAAGGGAAGCTGGGAAGCACGTTATGTCCATCTCACTCCTGCAGAAAAGGTACAAGCCTGACAGTTCAACTAGGCCTCATTGAATTTCCACCTGAGTGAAATGGGGACTCAAGAGGTGACATTGACCGATTTAGCTAATATGATTGACAATTTGCAGAACGAGACACAACCCGGTAGGGCAGGAAGCAGTGCTGACACATAAAAGAGGACATGGGAAATGGATCCCCATTGCATATGTTAGCAAGCCTCTAACTTGTTTAGAAATCTGCAATGCACAGATTGAGAGAGAGGCACTAGTATCAGAGGGGTGTTGTCACCATTTCTGTCTTTACCTGTATAGGGTCACAACTCAATCTTGTGCCCTATGTACAGAGGATATTACTTGCCGGCCTCATGTAATTCCTTTCCCTGTGGGGCCTTTCCGTCTTGCGTGCTCCATGACTTCCCACTTCCTAAAGGATTGAACCACTGAACCTCCTGTTGAGTTGCTATGCAAGTTCCATCAAGTTTACACCTGCAGATATTATGTTCCCTTTTAGGATAGTTACGTTTACATTGTGAACCATTAGGTTGTACCATCATGCACTTGGGTTCCATTATACTTGTTGTCAAATACCATTTGCACCTGCTGCCTTGTAAGAGATGCCTGCTTGTATTTAACACATGCCTTTCCCAGGTTCCTTTGGAAGCCTCCACATGAGCTCTTCTGAACCCTATTGGCTTCCTTTATACATAGCCCTCTGAACTTGCATCGGAGTTTGGCCTCATAACTGTATCCGGAACCACATGAGTTCCCATCAAGTCCTGCGCAAGCAGTTTCCTTGCACATACCTCTTGATTTGCCCGGTGCAAGCTTCATCCCGGAACTCATCTTCCAAGTCACTCAGACCTTCTCTTCATTCCTGCACAACCTCATCCCAGCACTCATCTGCCAAGTCATCAACCATTCGGAAATCTAGTCTTCCAGATCCTTCCCCATGACTCCGATATCCTGACTTCCGAGAACCCTCAAGTGTCTCCCTTCTTGAGTTACGATTCCACCTCTTACTTCTAGCAATGACCCGCCTGCCACCTTTGAACTCCTGTAAAGTTATTTTCTGGTAAAGTACTTGCCCCCAGGTTAGTGCGCACTAATCTTTAGTAGTATTTGCAGGCCTGTCAGTATTATCCTTGCTTTTTCTACCTCTGGACCCGCTTTCCAAGTCCTGGCTCCTGAACTGTGTTGCTCATGGACTACAGACTGTTTCCAGAATCAATGTTCTACCTCCAGCATATGTACTGAGTGTAATCCTGTTTTTTTAGCATACCTCTGGAGTGTTTTTGACTCCAGCCTTGAACTAAGTATAACTATGTTTTCTAGCATTCTGGGGAGTACCCTCAACTTCTACCTGTGTATCAAACGTAACCTTGTTTCTAGCATATATTGGGAGTGCCTTTAACTCCAACCCATGTTCCAAGTGCAACCTTGGAAGTGTCTTTTTTTCCAACCTTGTGCTAAGAAGTAACCTGGTTCCATGTATTGCCTGGTTTTCAAGTATAAGTCAATCTACAGATTGTCAGTATCTCCAACCTTGTGACAAGAACTATCCTGTTTTATGTGTATATGTATAAAAAAGTATGTATAATCAAGGTTAACCTGTGTATAAAGTACAGCCCTGGGAGAATCTGTAATTCCAACATTGTGCCACAGCTAGTCTTGTTACAAGTTCATGTAATTCTGAAAGTAATCCATTTCCATGAGTAACCTGGTCTCAAACATACCCTGTGAGTTGTTTAACTTCCATCCTGTGTACCCAGAGTTACCTGGTTTTCTAATTCCTTGTGAGTGTTTCCGATTACAAAATATGTACCGAGCGCTGACTTTGGGGTGTCATTAACTCAAATGTATGATATGAGTTTTTTTGTGGCGTGCCTTAAAGCTCTATCTAATACTTCAAGTTCTTCTTCAAGAGTTCCAAAAGATTCCATTTGAGTATATGGTTGATCTGCTTATGATATGATTATTTAAGAAATCTGTAAGTGTGAAATTTTGAAAGCAATGTATTGTAAATGTGTGTAGGATTATGTACTGATGGTAATTGCCTCTTCTTGTTGTTTCCAGTGTACTGCATTTTTTATAATAACCAGAAGTGCTGCCTCACAAAGATTAATCTTTGATTAATTCTGAAGGCCAGAAATGACAATCCCGTTTAGCAGAGTAGCACTGTCGCTGAGCAGAACCAATACCGCAAGCTTTAGTTTACAATTTTGTCCCTTCCTACCTCCCCTTCTGTGAATTGTTGAGTACGAGGAGTGCTATCCCGGGGTCCGGATTCTTCTGGATTGGGAGTGGGGGTGCAGCATTGGCCCCAGTGTCGTCCCCGTGGTTGGAACTAGGTGAGTGTGTGGCATATGGGAGACACTTCTGTGTGGTTACTGACCACAAATCGTTGGTCTCGCCATTTGCAAGCGCATTTTGCCATCCACTGCGGATAGAAAGATGGGCAGTACAGCTGCAACTGTATCATTTTGAATTAGCCAATCTGGGGGGAATCATGCTGACTATTTGTCTTGACACCCAATACCGAGGGAGGGCAGTTCAACTTCTGAAGTAATCTCAGAAGAGTTCGTCAAAAGGATTGCTCAAGGCCATGCCCCTAAATGGTGACACTCAAGGAGCTCTTAGAAGCAACAGTTGGTGGCACCACCTCCAGAAGGCATCCGAAGCAATGAACAAACATCAGTGGAAGCAGTTCCTAGAGGCAGCAAAGATGTAGAAATAGACAGAATAGCTTATGATGACCCAGATCTAGCGAGTTCGAGAGGAGCTTAGCACCACTCTTGAGGATCTGATGCTGCATGGGAGGCTCACTGTAGTCTTGTAATCACTGTGGGTCCAAGTAGTAGAGCTAGTGCAGCATGGACACCAGGGATATGCAAAAACCAAGGTAATGCTGAGGTGAAAGTGTGGTTCTTAGGTATGGATGGCATGGAGAAAGAGAAAGTGAAGCTGTGTGGACCATACCAGATAAGAGCAGGGAGTAGGAAACTGGCTTCAGTCATGACTGAAGAATTATGCTCATTACCCTAGACCCAATTAAGCATGGATTTTTTGTCAGCCTTGTACCTTTTCTGCAGGAGTAAAATGGACACAACATAGTTCCCAGCTTCCCTGCAAAACAAGCAGATCAAAATAGTCATGTCTGTTCTACCAAGATGAAGGGACAAACCTTGACCAGGACCAGACCAAACTTCCTCTTGATAGAATGGAATTGTTCTCTAAAAAGTGACACAGAAAAAGCTTCTAATATCTCAAATAGACCTGAACAACTTGTTCTTAAATTTAATATAAATCGCATTAAGTACCTCATGTCCCCGCTCCCTTTCTTAATGGCTGGTGCCTGAGGACTGGTGTGATATACAATTTATAGGAAGATAGAACTCACATGGGTTACAATTTTGGTAAGAAACACAGTGATGTGAAATAAACATATTTGCCTATTGCACCTACCTATGCAAGCACTAGAAGAATGCACACCAGTTCTTCCTATGTCAAGGTTCATATAAAGTTCATTGCTGAAGTTTTATAGATTTTTTCTGTAATTAGAATGACAAAACTTGAATATCATTCCGAAGATAAGAAACTAAGGCCCATATTTATACTTTTTTAGTGCCGCATTTGCCTAATTTTTTGACGCAAAAGAGGTGTAAAGTTACAAAACATAATTGAATTTAGTAAGTTTGTGCCGCTTTTGCGTCAAACAATGATGCAAATGCAGCGCTATAAAAGTATAAATATGGGCCTAAGGGTCATATTTACAAGCACCTAGCGCCACCAGAACATCACTTTTTGTGACACTCCGATGATGCTGTGCACTGCACTGTATTTACAAGGCCAGCGCTAAGCCACTTTTTGTGGCTTACCGCCACCTTGTAAATACCACCCCTTCATATGCAGCACTTTGCATGGAAGGAGCATGCAACTGGTGTTGCTGTGGACGTTCCACAGCAACACACATTGCATTTTGATGCTGCCCCAGAATTACAATAAATCGTAACATGGAGAAATGCTTTCATTTCTCCTCGTTTTTTGCTCTTTCTGCAGCACACATGGTAAAAGCAAATTGGCATGGAAGATTATTTTTGTGCAGGAAGGTGTCCCTGCCTGAACAAAGCAAACTTCCCCGCAATGCAGCCATCCTTGCACAGTGGTGCAAGGGTGACTGTGTTGGTGCTGGGCTGCTAATTTAGTGCCATGCAGGGGGAAAAACAGGGATGCACCGTATATTTGTAAATACGGAGCATCCCTACATTTCAGAATTGATGCAGCAAGGCAAAGCCAATTTTGGCACATCATCACGCTGCACCAGTTCTTTATAAATATACCCCTAAGGGGCACATTTACATGCCCCTTGTGCCACATTAGCCTGCTCACCTACATGATATTCAGCACTTACTCTGCGATGGGTGTGCGCAGATTCTTTATATGATAACTTGGCTTGATTCAGAATTGTCCTTTGGAGTTTGCTGAACACTTTGTAACTGATCAATATAATCTTGTACCGCTGGTACATCTTTATGGGATACAGAAGGCAATGAGAGGAAACAGGGATGCAGACCATAGTTACACTGAAAAGGAGTTACTTTGGTAGAGCTGTGTTGTGCATTATGATAGGTGAATTCTGCAGCTCAGTGGTAGGAACCCCATTTTGAACTATCACTTAGCACTTGGCATCTAATGTATTGTTCCAAGCATTGGTTCACCCTTTCTGTTGACCATCGGAGTGTGGATGATAACCAGTTGATAGATGGGTGTCAATCTGTAAAACCGTGCACAAGACCCTCCAAAATTGCAAGACACATTCAGGGTCTCTATCAGACACAACAACAAAGGGAAAACCATGCAATCTTAGAACTGACTGCAAGAAAATATATCTGAGTGTATTGGATGTAGGTAAACCTGACAAAGGTGTAAAATGTGCCATCTTTGTGAAAATCTCCACTACGACCATGACTGTGTTGTAACCTTGTCTTGTCTTGGGTTTTTCTACTATAAAACCTATAGGGATTGTATGCTATGGGTGGGGAGGAGTGGGCAGGAGATGTTATAACCTAGCGGGTGCCTGATGGGAGCTTTTTGTTTTGAGCTCAAACAGCACATCTTTGTGCAAATAGTTATGTGTCTGTTACCAAAGTAGGCCACCAACAAAACCTCTTCAGCAATTCTAATGTCTACTTTTCTCCTGGTTGTTCTGCCAAAAGATGAGTATGACACTAGGACAACGCTTGTTGCTGTAGGGCTGGAGTAGGGGTAAACAACACATCCTGTACATGATGCAAATTGTTCACAACTTTGGTCTCTAGTCCCTGTAGGACCATTTGAGCTTCCATGCTAAATGATTTCTTAGAGACCACCGCCCCCATGAAATGGTCAGAAGGGATTTTAAAAGGGTTGTCTGATGCTTGTTCTGCAATGTCATGACCCAAACAAGATAGGGCATCTGCTTTTCCATGCTGTCTACCTGCTTAAAACTGAATAATAAAATTTACGGCTGTGAAAAACTCTGTCCACCACAACTGACTCATAGATGTGCAATGTGCCCATCAGATAATGGCACCACTCTTCAAAAGCTCTCTTTATTGCCAGTAATTCTGTATCTCCAATGGAATCATTTCTTTCAGCAAGGCTAAGCTTATGGGAATAAAACGCTACAGGGTGTAACTCTCCTGTATCCCTGTTTCTCTGAGGTAAACCCCCTAATGCCACCTGAGACGCATCAGCCTCTACTATAAAAGGTTGTGTAGTATCTGGATGTTGAAAAGTAGGAGATTTCATAAGCATCTCTTTCAATTGTTAAAAAGCCTGTTCTGTAGTTTTAGACCAATGGAAAACTACTCCTTTCTTTAGCAATTGAGTTATGGGAGACACCAAAGTGGAAAAATGATGTATGAATTGCCTATAAAAATTTGCAAAACTCTGAACCTCCTTCACAGTCTTTGGAGACTTCCATTGCATTATAGCTTCTACTTTCTGATGGTCCATATTAATACCTTGTGAGGAAAGAACGTACCCCAAAAAGGTGCACAGAATTCACATTTCTCTAACTTAATGAAATGTTTGTTTTCACGTAACGTTTCTAATACTGCTATGACATGTTTCTCATGGTCTGTCACGGATGGGGAGTATATCAATATATCATCTAAATAGACTACCACACACACATACAAAAAGTCTCTCAATAATTAATTTATGAATAGTTGGAAGGCAGCCGGGGCATTACATAGTACAAAAGACATCACTAGGTACTCATAGAGTCAGAATTTAGTACAGGAAGCCATTTTCCACTCATCTACCTCTCTCACTCGTCACATATGGTAAGCCCCTCGGAGGTCTAACTTTGTAAACACCAGGGTACCTTTTACTTGATCTATGAGATTAGAAATGAGAGGCAGAGGATAGCGATTTTTTATAGTAACATCTTTGAGTGCTCTATAATCAATGCAGGCACATACACCCCCCTTGTTTTGCATATAAAAAACAAAGAAGAAGAACCAGGGGAACAGGAAGGCCTGATAAAAGCAATCCATAACAACTCATCTAGACATCCCCTAAAGTGCATGTTCTCTTTTTCAGTGAGTACATGTATCCTGCTACATGGTATGCATGCCACCGGAACCAAATCTATTTGACAGTTATAAGGGTGATGTGGAGGAAGAGAGGTGGCTTTCCTTTGATTGATCAAATACATCTGCTAGATCTTGATAACATGTAGGGAACTGGCAAATATCTGTGATAAGGGACAACATAGCTATCTTCTCTGTTTCTGACTGGAGGAGCGAGTGTGCAGCCACTGCTCCTTACAATAAGAGGAGCAAAACGTTATATTATGACTCTTCCCGTTTATAGCAGGATTGTGTTTTTCTAACCATGGAATGCCTAAAATGGCTTGGAATTGGGGTGCTTGTATCTAATCAAATTGTATCAGTTCTGCATGTGTCCCTTGGATACTGAGCCCCAAGACAGTGGTAGCATTGGTTATGGGGCATGATTTTAAAGCGCTGCCCTCAACTGTTTTAACTTCATCAACATGTTCCTTTAATACACAGGGGATACTATATAATGTAGCTAAGGTATGGGCCATAACATTTCCTGTGGCTCCTGAATCAACATGTAATTGGAACGTTATTTTGATCACATTCGTACACAATTGAGCCGTTATATACAAATGTTGATAATGTTGAAATCAGAGGGCCCAAATCACAAAGGTAAACTTAGACCAAAGTCTAAGTTTAGACCTAAATTCTAACTTTACTCATAGTAGACCTTTCTTCTAAACTTGGACTTTTGGTCTAACTTTACCTTTGTGAATCAGGCCCCTGATGTTTGTGCTAAAGTTTTAGGGAATAACCTAGTCAATTCACCCAATACACTTGCCTCTTCAGATACCAGGTCCCTTGTCACCACAACACAGACAGAGTCATATTGTTCTTCGTCTCTGTCTTTCTTCCTTGCTTGAGGGCCCCTCTTAGACTGCCAATCTGCATGGGTTCTGGTTCATCACTTTTATCTGCCTCAATTCTTATCACCATTCTGGGTTCTGATCAGCCTTTGTTCCATTTACATTCAGCTAGACGATGATCAAGCTTCATGACTAAGTCAATAAACTCACTACAATTTTCAGGTGGATTAAAGTAAATCCATCAGTTCTTCCCGTAGCCCTCTATAAAATTACGAACTCCGTTTATTCTTTGGCCAACCGGATTCAGCTACCAAACAACTTAATGTAGTAATGTAGGTTAATACATATTTATTACCTTGTTTTAAATTTAATACTTCAATATATACTGACTGGGCAAAGGTGTGGTGATTAAATAGTTCCCTTAACTCAGCTTTGAATGCAGAATAGTTGTATAGTCAGGGATCATCTTTTCTACAATGGGGATGGACCAGGTAGCACCTGTACCTCCTAAATAAGATAAAATAAAAGCCACTTTGGACTGATTGTTCGGGAAACAATTTGGTTTACAAATGAAATGTAGCTGGCACTAAATATAAAAGTATAGAATTTAGAGGGTTCTCCAGAAAAATGCTTAGGAGGAGCCAGGGGAGTAGCTGGGGGAGTTGTAAATGTATTACCGGTGCACCTGAACTTCGATTGGGTCCAGCCTCCTCATACTGTGAAGATATCTCTCCTATAGTATTATGCCTGTGTTCAGTGCCTGAAGCGCTGAGGTGGTGCCAAAGATGATTCTCTCTTGTAGAGCATCTTTTCTTTCAATGTTTAGATCCATCTGAAGCCAGGGATTAAAGTACGCTGATTGGTGTCTTGGAGCAGTACTCGTTTGATGTCCTGGAATGAGGCATCAGCTTGCTCATTTTAACTCCATGTTGTGTCTGCCTTGATGAGGGCCCAAAGAGGCTTCAAGAAGTTAGATAGCCCAGCTATGAACCAGCCTTTGTCATGACATGGTAAAGTAGGCCCTATGGCAACCCAAGAACCCATGTTGCATTCTGAGGTACTGGGGCAGTCTGGAATGCTTTGACCTTCCTTGGATCAACTCTGAGGCCATCTCTGTAGAGCAGAAATCCGTAGAACATGATGGAGGTCTTAAAGAATGAACACTTGAGTCAGTGCAGGGTCAGTCCTTGGTTGGCCAGCCTTGTGAGGGTGGCTCGGAGACGGGCATAGTGTTCCTCCACTATAGTCCAATAGAATAGTATTTGATCATGGATATTCAAGAAAGCATCTACTCTTGACCTCACCTCTGTAATCATGTCTTGAAAGGCGTCAGACCCAGAAAACATGCCGAAGTTGAGGTGCTTGCTGTGCCAAAGTCCCAGGTGCTTGGAGAATGTGGCTATATAGCAACTGCCAGGGCCAAGTTCCAGCTGGTGGTACCCCGCATTGAGATCACATCATTGGAAAACTGCTGAGCCTCACTTAAATTCTGCTATGATTGTTGCAACAAGGTGTCTCTTCCACTGGATGGTCTTGTTGGGGAGCCTTATGCTGATGCATGGGTGGATGGCACGCAATTGTTTAGATTTAGAGACAATGACCATGTGAGATACCCCTGGGGTGGGTCCAGAAATGTTTTCCATATCTCCTTGTTGTTCCAGTTTACGGAGCTCTTCCTCCACAAATGGCAGTGCTTAGTTAGAGCTGGTTGTTCCCGTATCAGGCCCTTGCAGAGCAAAGAGAGGAAAAAACACACAGTTCAGAAAGACAGAGGAAGAGAAAACTGTCACAAACTGAGAAAGTAGGGACTAGCAGGAGTGAGATGAAGGGACGGGAAGGGCATGGTAGTGGATTAAAGAGACAGTCACTGGATTTAAGACTACCAGAATTGGTATTCGGCACACTGATGTTTAATTGCACCAGCCCCAGACTTTTAAACAGAGATTCAGGCACTGGCACTCTATTTTTAACAAATCAAGCACTAGTGTGTGGGCGGGAGGGTGAAGGCATACCCCAGCTCCTGAGTGCAGTGGGGTGCACCACTATGTGTAGCGTGATTGCTTTGTTTTTTAGACATCCCATGTCTTCAAAGTGTTGGGGAAAGTCCCTCAGCTGGTTTTTGACCTGGCTTTCATGGATGTGTCTTGCAAAGAAAACTAACCGTAGCTCCTCTGCCATGTGGCACCCCAACAGCATTCCCATTCCTTCCTTTGTGATGTGAAATCAGACTTGCTTGGTGGTACTTCATTTGTCACTTCCATGGCTCCTGACAGCAGCAGTTGTGCACATGCACACATGGTAATGCATGTGGGCCTTTGTGGGTGGTCTTGGCTTGAGGGCTTGGAGCTATACTAGGTCCAGCACATTTTCTAAAGCTCCAGTGTCTTTATGAACCCCAACAGCTGTTTCTCAGATCGACTCAGAGCACATCAGAGGCGCTTTTCCTTTTCCACCCTGCAGTTCACTGTAGGAGATCATGAACACCTCAACATCCTCGCTGTCATCCAATCCTGCCTCCCTTTTCCTGATCTCATTGACTCACCCCATCTCAGTACCTGTACAGTTATTTTATATGTCCTTGAATCTCTACTGCAGCAGTTTACTGGTGCCTACTATCAGTGCTGAGGTTCAATGTGACCCAAGCTGTCTTCCTCCCCACTCAAGGTCCCTCTTGGTGTTTAGGCTGCTGGAGAAGGCCTCTCAGAGCCTGCCACCTCTACTATGCGTGCACATGCTTTGGCTCAAGACTCAACGCACCTGGCTTGGGACCACTGTATTCCCTGTGGTGATCTAATCTGCCCAGAAGGTGGTGCTGTTTTGGCAATCCCGACCACCATCGGAACTTGGCTAACCAGTGGGGAGCTGAATGTGTGTGGTCGAGCACCAAAAGCTGGTGGGTCCACTGTGAATGTCTTCCAGTGCCTCCACCTGTGTCCCTTGCACTTTTGTCAGGTGTCAGTCAAAGAACATGGTTTTGGACTCCATTGTGGTGACTCAGGCCTAGGCGCAGGCCTGGTTCATACCACCCATCACTGGCACTGAACAAAATACACATAACCTCAGTCAGTGCAATGTGGAAGTGACCGTGAGTGGTCTACCTCTCATAGATTTATCCCCTCAGCCATGTCAGATCCAGAGTTTGCGTGCTATGGCATAATTTGCACAATACCAGTGTACAAGTTTGTAACATCTTCAAAGTACCAGGTCACCATTCACCATACTCATCATAAACACCAGTTATGTGACCATGGTAGGTCACACTCATCATGTTGGATAGCTCATGAATGTCCTTTAACATACCCCATTGCCCTTAGATCTGTTGCTATGCACCTAACTTATCAGAACAAGGCCTGCAAATGCACTGTAGTCTCACAAAACTATGTGCTTGATATGGCAAGGACAGATGTCTGGACACACTGCTACATTGAGTCTACATGTGACAGGTTTTGTATGTGCGAAGGTAGGGTATAAAACTCACACATGTGGTACAGAGATGCATGAAATCACTCCCATGTCCACTTAGCTCAGTACATGGTGGGCTGTGCCATGACTACATGCATAGTCCTGGGGCAACTTGAGGTAGCCCATTTTTGCGGCTCATTGCCTGTATATGTGCCAATAAGTTCAGGTCAACATGTTGCACAACAACAATTAGCACTGGCAACTCATATGTGGGTGCATGAATACTCCACATCTTATCTGCACAGTGATCTAGCAACCACACTGGCTAATATTGTTGATTGTGTGAAGCAGTTTACATAACATCATGAACACTATGAGGACCACAACTATCTAAAGTTGTACTGAAAAATGGCATGTAGTATGACAATGTTGTATGGCCATCCCTCATGTCATACACACATCAATATCTGTGAGGATGATGTGGGTTGGCAATGTTGTCACACCCAACAAAGAGTATGGGGTACAACACAACATGAGGGTGTAATTCAAATGCAGTGTTCACGTGTGGTATGTTGAGCACTGTCCTGACAACCAGAGGTGCTTATTTACAAGCCACTTGCGCCTCCAGTGTGTCACTTTCCATATGTGAAAAAGTGATGCACTGGTGGCACAAGGGCTTGATAATAAACTCCTTAGTGACCTATTCACAAGTTCTTTAATCCTAACATGCCCTTAGTTACTGTGTGCTACATGTGGCACACAGAGTAGTAACAAGTACTGTGACCAACATATTGCCACTCTGCATACATGTGCAGGACCCAGTACTTCTGGCATATGTCTTGACTGTCATCACTGTGTTTGGCCTCATACACCATGTCCAACAATCACAAAGCCCTTTCAGCACATGTTGCTACCAGTGCATCATTTTTTTGTAATCCACACCCTGGATATAACATCTGACATACTGTCTATAATCAAGGATGGCAAATGGTGTCCAAATTGTCATACATGCACTTTTTCCATGGCATTGCACACATCATACAACATCACACACAACCCTTGCACTACACATTAGACATACAGAACAACACTTACTGGTAGCATTGCCATCTCTCCAATGGTAGGGGGCAGATCCACCTGCAAGACATAACATGAGACATAGCACTGTGAATGGTAAACAATGAACCCTATGGACAGCTTTTACACATTACACATGATTTGCTGATGGACATAGAAGATTTGGGTTAGGGAATACTCAAGTGAGCCATTCAACATGTCTCTGTGCCAGCCATTGGTAGGCCAGAATAACATATACAGATATGTGCAGGAACCATATATACATGTGTCTGCTACATTGTCAATGTTTTGCAGAGGACAGTCCGCTGAGAAGTTTTACAAGCATAGCAAATTGCAGTGGCACTCTGCACATACATGACTCATGGAACATACTCAACATGACTCCCTATACTCCTGCTTCACTTTTGTCATCACATGTAAATGACCGTGCAACATACTACAGTGGTCAGGCCCTTAATGGACATGGACAGTTGTCCCTGATAACCATTTGTGTTGGCATTGGTGCACATCAAAATATTGAATATTGAATTGTGGCTAAGCACAGTAAAAAAAGACATGAACATGCCATCTGTCTGACTGACAGTGCATTGCTGCTCTTGTCATGAATGGAGATTGGCACAAACACACTACTCACAGCCTTTGTCATGACATGGTAAAGTAGGCCCTATGGCCAACAGACATGCATATGCAAAGCAGGTTTCAGCCACATATATGGTGTACTCACCCACAGTTCCGCTGGTCTCAATTCCCAGGTGGTCCAGGAGGTCCTGTTCCGGGCAGTGAGGTCTGCCCACCGGTGATTCAGCTGGTGGTCGGTGCGCTGGACATTAAATACGTGGATGAATTGGAAGATGACCTTACCCCAATGTAGCTTCTGTGCCTCTGTTTTGCGGCCCATAATCACACAGCCGCCCACGGCTACCAAATTAGGCAGGTAGTGGCCATATAAAACATCCCTGCTCATCAGCAGTCATACAACATGCCCCTCCCTGACATGTCCCTCACAAACTCCACTGCACCCCAACACCCCAAAAAAATACCCCACACTACCCCAACTACCCAGCAAACTAATCTACCCCAGAGACAGACACCCGACAATACAAAGTTAAATACAATACAATATGACAAAACACACTACACAAAAATACTTTGGGGACAAAACACAGACAGCACAAAAGACTCACTAAAACCACTCCTCACACCAGCACCACATAACCTCTCACAAGCACAAACTAAAAGACTGTAAAAGGAAAGTGAAAGTAACTTCACATTTCCTGGTTTTCAGCAAGGACGTACAACTGCATCACTTCCTAGGCGTATGCATCACACTTTGATGTAACAGGTAATTGTTTT
Source organism: Pleurodeles waltl (assembly GCF_031143425.1). NCBI lineage: Eukaryota > Metazoa > Chordata > Amphibia > Caudata > Salamandridae > Pleurodeles > Pleurodeles waltl. The sequence goes on along the minus strand of NC_090439.1, from coordinate 787,313,198 downwards.
TGATGCATAACGGTCATGCGTGTATTTTTCATGGATGACTCACCGGGCGCACTGTAGTAATATTGATGCTCGGGTACCATTCATTTTTTCGAATACGTTATGGCTGAAAATGACCACATGCATCTTTTTTTTACTCAAACGGTAAAATTTGTCTTAATGTATGTTGGTATGTGTGATGCATGGGAGGAGTGATATGGATTGCAAGTGTGCATGTGTATGGTTCTATTTACGACATTCCTGTCTTCACATGTGTACAATGTGTGTACTGCAAGTGTACATATGTGAGGGAACATACATTAGTAGTATCACACTACACAGATGGCAAATTTCCTTTGTTTATTCCGCCACACAGCTTAGGATAGCTGGCTCACGTGCGAAACATGTCCATGCACATGATACCCTTAACAACTGTATACCCAGGGATGCTTTTGGATGTGGTGGACTGACGTGTCATTTTTTTTTTGTCTGACATGCTAGTGAGTGGTATGTGTCCTTCATGTGTGATCTGTTCTGTCTACTACAGTGGTTTCTTTAGGGATATCACTTCTACAGTCTTATGAATCCTTCATGGGTAATCGCGAAAAACCTTTGCTCATATCAGTGAATGACATGTTACCCCAAGTAGACACATATGCACAATATCTAAATGTTCGGAGGTGGTTTTTCATCTGGTGCAACTTTTCATCTGTCGATATGCAAAGTTACAGCCCACACAGAGCATGAGGCACCTAGTAGGTACATGAAGGTTGCATTTTGTGTCAATGTTGTGTGCACATACACTTTGACTGTACAATTCCTCTTCATGTAGTTTTGCATGGACTTCCCTTTTAGCACACACTCTGCATGTCAGAGTAGCTGTCAGATAGGGATAGAAGGCTACACATCAGTGAACCAGTGGCATAATAAAAAGTCCCAGCAGCCCCCTTGGTTCTGGTGTGGCCCCCAAGCTCAAGGGCAGCCCCTCAGCACAGTACACTGTGCACAGGGGAAGGCCCCTGACTGTGTACAGAGTGGATGGACCCCCCTCAGGAGACTTTGCAGGGGGGGATCCTCAAGTTGTGTTACAGCACTACAGTGCATAGTCAAGTGCAGGAATCCAACTGCAGAACTAAACTCCCCTGTCCTATTATGAACCTGGGACTTGCAGTTTGTTGATGTCAGCCTTGCCCTATTATGTACTAGGGGCTTACAAGTTGTTCATAATAGCCTTGCCCTTTTATGTACTTTGGACTTACAGGTTGTTAATGTCAGCCTTACCCTACTGTGTACTAGGGGCTTTCAGGATGGTTATGCTGGACTTGTCTTTGCATATACTACGGATTTCCATGACTCTGTGGGGCATATTTATACTCCGTTTGCGCCGAATTTGCGTCGTTTTTTTTAACGCAAATTCGACGCAAAACTAACTCCATATTTATACTTTGGCGTTAGACGTGTCTAGCGCCAAAGTTCATGGAGTTAGCATCATTTTTTGGCGTGAACACCTTCCTTGCGTTAATGAGATGCAAGGTAGGCTTTCCCGTCTTAAAAAATGACTCCCAGGCATGTGCGTGGTATTTATACTCCCGGGCAAAAATCACGCCCGGGAGTGGGCGGGGCAAAAAACCCCGCATTTGCGCCTCTTTTTAACGCCTGGGTCAGGGCAGGCGTTAAGGGACCTGTGGGCTCAGAATGAGCCCAGAGGTGCCCTCCCCTGCCCCCAGGGACACCCCCTGCCACCCTTGCTCACCCCAGGAGGACACCCAAGGATGGAGGGACCCATCCCAGGGAAGAAAAGGTAAGTTGTGGTAAGTATTTTTTTTTAAAAAAAATTGTGGCATAGGGGGGCCTGATTTGTGCCCCCCTACATGCCACTATGCCCAATGACCCTGCCCAGGAGACATAAGTCACCTGGGCATGGCCATTGGGCAAGGGGGCATGACTCCTGTCTTTGCTAAGACAGGAGTCATGTTAATGGCGTCTGGGCGCCCAAAACAAATGGCGCAAATCGGGTTAAGTCGATTTTTTTGCCTCAGCCTGGCTTGCCCCATTTTGGGACGCCCAAACGCCATTTTTCCCTACGCCGGCGCTGCCTGGTGTACGTCGTTTTTTTTCACGCACACCTGGCAGCGCCGGTCGGCTAACGCCGGCTAACGCCATTCAATAAATACGGCGCCCGCATGGCGCTTCAGAATGGCGTTAGCCAGCGCTAATTTTTTTGGCGCAAAACTGCGTTAGCGCAGTTTTGCGTCAAAAAGTATAAATATGGGCCTGTGTTTTTAGTTGGCATTTGTTCCTCTTTAGCATTGTTAGGTCGTTGGTAAATAGTGGAACAGGGGCATGCCCGCAGACCCAGGGTACAGATAGTGTCAGTTTCCACTTGCCTCATTTATACTTGTTTGTGCTGGCCAAGCACAGAGGTGGAGTTGCTGACAATGTGACTTGGATGTTTACTGTCTTACACAATGTGTGTGATCATGTGTATGGACTTACATGGCTACAATGTTGTTTTGTGAAGTGAGTTTTTTACAATGTGCAATCATTACACACACTGAAGTCAGATTGTGTCCTGTAGGCTTCTAGGGTAACGTTGCTGGCATAGTTTGTGCAAATGTTCCTTATTCTCACTCTCCCGTCCTTCATGCACGACATAGCATTTCATACACGTGAAATTAACCAAAGGACATTGCTTCTTCTACAGGCTAAGCAATATTTGACATACCATTTCCAATGTTTGCAAGTTAAGTGACTAACACCCACACATCTCTCAACTACAGCCACAGCACTTGTGTAGTCTGTGAGTCACCTCCACATATTGGCTGGCAAAGTTAAGTAGAGGAGTATCTCAGCACTCCTTTCACGTTTGTTTGTTTGTTTGGCATAAGCAGTCACACACAGCTCCATTCACCATCTTTTGTCACATTACTATAAGTGTGGTTGGATTGTGTGAGTAGTCCTGACAGCTATGAGTAGAACATGCATTTTTCAACATGTCTGTTTCCTTATTCTCACATACAGTTTGCCAAGGGTGTGTGACTTGCTATGATATTGCTTGACATGCATGCAAGATGAAAACTGATATGAGTCTGACAAACCTAGCCATGCAGATGCATTGTCCTCTATATGTATCTCACTATTAGTCATACATTTGAGTGCCACTGAGGGGTATGTTGTAAGTTGTCACCTGTGATTGTGACATTCAGACACTGAGTTGTTACAAAGCAGACACTGACCTACTGTTGTAGGTACTGACTACTCTTGCCCTACCTAAGTCAGACATCTGGACAACAGTCATCACTTGTTTTTGGATTAAAAAAAGGTCTTCAAACTAATCTAGCAAAACAAGTATTTACTGATTTAGTTTAGGCTGATGACCTGGTATGTTTTTTATTAACATCAAAAAGTCTGCAACACTAGCTATCAAGGTTACATGAATATAATCTGAAGAATGGTCTCAGGGTGAATGGTACAAAAACTTAAGTAATACTTGTGGCGGGCTACCATCCACCCCAACTAATTTTCCACTTTCTCACAAAAGCGTAAAATCAGTTTGTAATCGGCAAAGACCCCTCAGAGAACTAAATAAAAAATCATGTGCTTTCAATTAAAAAAGATATTCAGCAAGGTAACACAGCTCATGTTTCAGTGATATGATTTGTGATTAAAAAAAAAATCTCAAAGTTCTTTTCTCAACTGTAAAGTAACTTGCCATTTTCTTCTTCCCATTTTAAGAAAATCCCCTCTTGACAGGGCTCATAAGTCCTTGCTGTTATTCTGTGTTGCAACTTGCACTCAACTATTTTGAGGTGGATCTTGTTAGCGCATCAGATCTTACTTGGTCTTTTAATGTTAATTTATAAGGGGAAACGTTATTAGGTCGATGAACCTTTTGACTACGCTTAGAGTGATTGCACCATAAGTCCTTAAACTCAATTCAAATACATCATCATAATCAATAAATATTGACAACGCTCCTTAGACTCATTAATTGTCACGCATCATGGCCCATATGGTCATGAATAACCACACCATTTATTAAAACTTGCAATGTTTATTTCCCTAGATTAACAATGCTAATATCACATAAATCAATCTCAGAATCAACTGATAAACATACACAGACAACACTGGTTGACCAAATCTTCTAAAGAATCTCTGTTTAGCTAAGGCATTGATTGTCAAGCATTCTAGAATCACAGCACAAATCAACAGCAAGAACAACTGCGCATTAGAAATAGCATACATTTGGATTCAGCAAATGAACAATGTAAATTCTTCTGGTAAAACCTTTAGCATCTCCAGTGTCTCCCTATCTATCCTTCAGGTGATAATAGCATGTTTGGGCTTCATGCTCAAACAGTTTTAGTCAAAGTTAATTTGGAAAGCATCTTAGCTATGGCTCTAACAAAACAGCGGTTGGTACTTAGAAACAAATAACAAATCTACAACCAAGACAATAGCATTTTGTTATACCTCTCCTCAATATGGACCGGCAAGCTGCGATTCTCTTCATCAGTTGGACATCTGTCTGGTCTTCTTCATCAAAGAGACAGTGAAAGGGAATGGTTCAGATACAGGGGTCTCTATCCAAATCTGAACATTTGAGAAGCAATCTCTAAGGGGCAGCATCAAATCATTAAGGGCCAGATGTAGAAAGAGTTTTGCGCTTCGCAAACAGCGAAAAACGCCGTTTGCGAGGCGCAAAAGCCTCTCCGGTATGCAGAAATGCATTTTGCGAGTCGGATCCGACTCGCAAAATGCATTTCCGACTCGCAAATAGGAAGGGGTGTTCCCTTCCTATTTGCGACTCGCAATGCAATTCAATTCCATTCAAATGGAATAGCAGTTACCATCCACTTGAAGTGGATGGTAACCCAGTCGCAAACGGGAAGGACCCCTTCCCCTTTGTGACTTGGAAAACAAATATTTTTTCAGAACAGGCAGTGGTCCAATGGACCACTACCTGCCCTGAAAAAATCAGAAACTAAAGGTTTCGTTTTTTTTTTCAAAGTGCAGCTCGTTTTCCTTCAAGAAAACGAGCTGCACTTAGAGAAAAAAAAACTGCTTTATTAAAAAGCAGTCACGGACATGGTGGTCTGCTGTCTCCAGCAGGCCACCATCCCCGTGAGTGCCCATACTAATAAAAATGAGGTGGGTCTTTGCGACCCCATTGCGAGTTGCAGAAGGTGTCTGAGACACCTTTCTGCATACCAAATTGCGACTTGCAATTTGCGAGTCGCAGGGACTCGCAAATTGCAAGTCGCAATTTGGATTTTTGCTACATCTGGCCCTTAGCCATCAAGCTTCAAGTTAAAGTTAAGAATAAAGTCATAGGGAGCTGCTCAGCTCCCAAAACAGAACCTCTACTGAGGAAATCAAAGTAGGTAAAGCGGTGCTTCCCCTCTGCAGTCGGGCTAAGTTAAAATCTTCTAAGAACTTCCCACATTAAAATTGGTCAGAAAATCACACGTTTACCATGAATCCAATAAGGATTAAACCTCAAATCAAAGATATAACTAAACTGTCTTTCACACGTTGATGATTGGCTCCTCTTCTCCTGTTCCCATCATCAGGCTAGTCAGAAAACATTCTTGTATCCATTTGTCCTCCAGTCAGTGCATCCATTGTTGGTTCCTGGGAACATTGCTGTCTCACACATCAAACTATACAGTGTATCAAATACTAATACAGGACATTCTAGCAAGCAATTCTCATGAATGTGTTAAATCTTTTGGACATACATTCCCATGATTTATTCAGACATTGCAGTTTAATATGAGACTGTGCAAACTAGGCCCAAACCTCGCTAACTTAAGGCCTACGATTAAAAAGCAAATACCTAACATCAAATCATTATTGTAACACTCTACTATAATTTCCCTACACATACACTTTGAATAATAATTAACATGCATTCTCTAAAGTCATTACGTATTACATGGCAGCCACTCAAGTGGGCACATTTTCCATGTCACATATTTTTTTCTATATTAACTGAATTCTATGCAGATTCATAACTCGTAACATATAAAACTAATAAGTAATAAATTCACTGTTCACAATCTCCCATCACAAAAGAAACTTATTACTGCTTAAATGTCATCTGGAAAACTGTAGGTCAATGTCTCATTCTTTTCTGACTCATTTGTGTGGATTTGCCTTTAAAGCCAGAAGCTGGTCTTCTCAGTCCCAGTGGAGATTGGGCTAATAAGTGAAGATGAGCTGTAACAAGAAGGATGCAGGCTAGGATAGAAATGAGAGTCACCTCTTTGTTGAACGCTGTGGTTAGGTTTAAAACATGGCTCTGTAACCAAAGTATTATGATTCAACTAATTTTGTCATGGACATTCTAAGCATATTATGGTTAAAGTGCAAGTGTTGTTTTTATGATCTTCCTTGACATAATCAAACTTTACTCAACTGCAAGAAGCATTTGCACAGAAGTACAGTTCACTTACTAAATTGGCAATTATGAAATTTTTAAACAACACATTTTGGCCCTCATTACGACTTTGGTGGTCTTTTTACAAGGCCGCCAAAGCCGTAGGTGCTGAAAGACCGCCGCATTATGACTACCGACAGATTTACGCCCGAAATCGGGCAGAAATCCAACAGCAATCATCCTGGCTGTCGGCAGGAAAAAGGCAGTTCCAGCACTGGCACCGCCACACCAAAAGGATGCTACGCGCTGAATTACAACCCATAATATGGTGTGGCGGTGTCCTGATGGCGGGGCGCTGCCGGCACTGGAAGCGCCGGGACCTGACCCCTCTCAGGCGACCTCCTTGACAGACGAGGTGATTGTCCAACAGGGGAGGTGTGGGGGTGCATATGTGTGAGCGTGTGAGTGCATGTGTGAGTGTCATGAATGCAGGGTGAGGTGGCTGCCTGTATGTTGGTGAATGCGGATGGATGGGGTGAGTGCCTTTGTATGGTGCAGAAGGGGGGAGTGACTGGGTCTATGCTGTGCAGAGGGAGGGGGTGTGAATGGATGCATGTGGGTGAGGGGGCGTGAATGTGGGTATGCGCTGAAGGGGGCAGGGGGAGTGAATGCGTGCATGTCAGGGGTGTTTGTGTATGTATGTCAGTGTGAATGGGTGTGTATGTTGTGTTTGCGTGGGTGAGTGGGGGTGTGTTTGTGTGTAGAAGTGTGTGAGTGCATGCATGCAGGTATGTGGAAGTGTGTGCAAGTGTATCCTGGTGACAGGAATGCTTATTCCTGTCACCAGGATGCAGGACTGCCAGCTTTTTCTGGCAGTGCGACCGCCAGAAAAATGCTGGCAGTCTCCTGTGTCGTAATACCGCTACCAGTATTACAGCATCCGCCATGCTGGAGGCGCACACCTCCAGCTTGGCGAACCACGGAAAAGAGATGGTGAGACTGCCTCTGCGGCACTGACGGTCTTCGGACCGCTAGGGTTGTAAAGAGGGCCTTTGAGTTTTCACAAAAGAGTACATGTATTTGGGACATAGTCATGAGTCCTCACCTTCTTCAAAGGTAAAATACCAGCTGTCCAGACCAAAAGGAAATAGAAGAAAATAACAAAAACATCCTTACAGCATGCCTTCCTCCTGATAATAGAAACCAACTTCACTGTCCACTTAGATGAAAAATGAGTTCAGTGACTATGGTTATTACGAATGGTGAAAAGCTACTGGAGCCTCCACCATGCTGATTTAGGGTTAGTAGAACAATAATTAAGTAAGGTTTCAGTCCTCTTAGGTCTGTGATGAAACTGCACAGATTGGGAGTTTCCTGTCTCATTTCAACGTTAACTCATCAATGCTGTTGTCCATTGGAAGGAGGAGCCATTAGACACCCAGACTGAGCTCTCCATGTAGAACCAGCATAACAAGTCATTCATACACCACGCAAACACACAAAAGTCCAGTTCCTTTATAATTCTGTATTCAAATCCATATAGATTCATGCAGTGTTTTTTGCCACTTGTTTCTTCTCCACTGGAGAAATATCCTTCCCATTTTCCAGACATTACTTTGCTTATTGGCTATTCTCATGCCCTTGCAGAGGAATACACCAACTAATTTCCATTGCAGGATTTTATCCCTTATTGGGCTGAAATCTTCATTCTAAAGCAGGTTAATGTTTTTACTCTAGGTATTTAAATGTTGAAAGTGTCTGTACCAGAAGTGATAGGTCTTTATTCACTGCCATTCCAATTCATCTGAGAACATTGTTTTGTTAATTGCCCTTCATTTCTTTCGTTTTTCCTTAAAGACCTATCCCTAAATTCCAAGCAAATCATATTGAGAGGTTGTGAGCAAACGTGGAAGTAATTTATATTTTACCTCTATATGTAATACTATACATCTGTTCAGATTTGGGAATGGTGTTGCCACCCATCAACTCTCCTTATATGTAAAACATATTGGTGGTCATTACAACCCTGGCGGTTGGTGTTAAAGCGGCGATAAAACCGCCAACAGGCCGGCGGTTAACAAAATGGAATTACGACCGTGGCAGAAACCGCCAACATAGACAGCCACTTTAACACTCCGACTGCCACGGCAGTACAAACAAACACCACGCCGGCAACAGACAGGCAGAAGACAATGTACCGCCCACAGAATTACAAGCCACCAATCCGCCACCTTTTCCAGGGCGGATTAACCACGAACAAAAACATGGCGGAAACAGGACTTCGAAGGGAAAACGCTCACCTCTACACACCCCACGAGGAACCAGGACGCCATGGAACCGGAACTTCAGATACTCCCAGCCTTTATCTTCCTGCTCCTCTACCAGGAGCATGAATGCCGGCGGCAAAGACCACGGTGAGTACTGCACCTACGACACAGGGAAGGGAAAAAACAGTGACACACACACGCAATACGCAACACCCCCACCCTCACCCACGACAACACACCAATACATATTGATACATCACAGTTACACCTCCCAAGCCCCCCTGGAAGAATGCAAGGACAAAAGGAAATGAGTCGAATGATTGTAATATATTAAAATACAGTAATCAAAAATATTTACGTATATACACATTTACACTATGAACAATTATATACACCAAGAACACAAGTCCAAGGGATTCCACCATCATAGCCCGTGGAACACTGGGCCCAAAAGGCATGGGCGAGGCCCACACTCAATACCTGAACAAGACGGAGAGAACACTGCAGGGGCATCAGATAGAAATAAAACAGGCACCTCAGGGGGAAGGGGGGGGCACCTCAGCCGGATGAGTGTACGACGCCAGCTCCACGAGGGGGCTCCATGCCCATTGATGTATCCTGGGGAGTGCAAAGCCACAGTCTCTCAAGTCTCTCTCCAGTGGGTGGGTTGCCCACTGTTCAATCCTGGGGAGTGCAAAGCCACAGTTTCTCAAGTCTCTCCAGTGGGTGGGTGCCCACTGTTCAATCCTGGGGAGTGCATAGCCACAGTGTCTCAAGTCTCTCCAGTGGATGAGTTGCCCACTGTTCAATCTTGGGGAGTGCAAAGCCACAGTCTCTCAAGTCTATCCAGTGGGTGGATTGCTCATTGTTCAATCCTGGGGAGTGCAAAGCCACAGTCTCTCAAGTCGATAAAAGTGGGTGGGTTGCCCACTGTTTAATCCTGGGGAGTGCATAGCCACAGTCTCTCAAGTCTCTCCAGTGGGTGGGTTGCCCGCTGTTCAGTCCTGGGGAGTGCAAAGTCACAGTCTCTCAAGTCTCTCCAATGGGTGGGTTGCCCACTGTTCAATCCTTGGGAGTGCAAAGCCACAGTCTCTCAAGTCTCTACAGTGGGTGGGGTGCCCACTGTTCAATCCTGGATTGTGCATAGCCACAGTCTCTCAAGTCTCTCCAGTGGGTGGGTTGCCCACTGTTCAATCCTGGGGAGTGCAAAGCCACAGTCTCTCAAGTCTCTACAGTGGGTGGGTTGCCCACTGTTCAATCATGGGAGTGCAAAGCCACAGTCTCTCAAGTCGATAACAGTGGGTGGGTTGCCCACTGTTCAATCCTGGGGAGTCCATAGCCACAGTCTCTCAAGTCTCTCCAGTGGGTGGGTTGCCCACTGTTCAATCCTGGGGAGTGCAAAGCCACAGTCTCTCAAGTCTCTACAGTGGGTGGGTTGCCCACTGTTCAATCCTGGGGAGTGCAAAGCCACAGTCTCTCAAGTCTCTACAGTGGGTGGGTTGCCCACTGTTCAATCCTGGGGAGTGCAAAGCCACAGTCTCTCAAGTCTCTACAGTGGGTGGGTTGCCCACTGTTCAATCCTGGGGAGTGCAAAGCCACAGTCTCTCAGGTCTCTCCAGTGGGTGGGTTGCCCACTGTTCAATTCTGGGGAGTGCAAAGCCACAGTCTCTCAAGTCTCTCCGGTGGGTGGGTTGCCCACTGTTTAATCCTGGGGAGTGCAAAGCCACAGTCTCTCAAGTCGATAACAGTGGGTGGGTTGCCCACTGTTCAATCCTGGGGAGTCCAAAGCCACAGTCTCTCAAGTCTCTCCAGTGGGTGGGTTGCCCACTGTTCAATCCTGGGGAGTGCAAAGCCACAGTCTCTCAAGTCTCTCCAGTGGGTGGGTTGCCCACTGTTCAATCCTGGGGAGTGCAAAGCCACAGTCTCTCAAGTCTCTACAGTGGGTGGGTTGCCCACTGTTCAATCCTGGGGAGTGCAAAGCCACAGTCCCTCAAGTGGATAACAGTCTCCACTGGTTCTGGAGGAGGCTTGGTGCCCAGAGTGCTTCATCCTGCCAAGGACTGAGGTAGTGGATGCTTTTCTCCACTGGTTCTGGGGGGGGCTTGGTGCCCAGAGTGCTTCATCCTGCCAAGGACAGAGGTAGTGGATGTAACTCTTCACTGGTTTTGGAGGGGGCTTGGTGCCCAGAGTGCTTCATCCTGCCAAGGAATGAAGTAGTGGATGCCTTTCTCCACTGGTTCTGGAGGGGGCTTGGTGCCCAGGGTGCTTCATCCTGCCAAGGAATGAAGTAGTGGATGGCTTTCTCCACTGGTTCTAGAGGGGGCTTGGTGCCCAGAGTGCTTCATCCTGCCCGTGGCGGCCTCAGTAGCGTAGTAATCATTGGCGCTCACTGTCCTGCGGTGGTGCTGCCTGTCTTGGGGAGTGGGGCTGCTGTCGGTCTTGTCCTGGGCAGTGGGGCTGCTGCTGGTGGTCCTGTCTTGGGCAGCGGGGCTGCTGCTGGCGGTCCTGTCTTGGCCAGCGGGGCTGCTGGCGGTCTTGTCCTGGGCAGCGGGCTGCTGCTGGCGGTCTTGTCTTGGGCAGCGGGGCTGCTGGCAGTCTTGTCCTGGGCAGCGGGGCTGCTGCTGGCGGTCCTGTCTTGGGCAGCGGGGCTGCTGCTGGCGGTCCTGTCTTGGGCAGCGGGGCTGCTGGCGGTCTTGTCCTGGGCAGCGGGGCTGCTGCTGGCAGTCCTCTCTTGGGCAGCGGGGCTGCTGCGGTATTGTCCGCCGTGCTGATCTTCCCAGACTTGCCGGTTTTAATGTGCCCCTTCCCAGCTTGGATGGTGTTGCAGGTGTCTCCACACTCCCAACTGTACCCCTGGGAGCGGCTTTGGTGGCTGATTTCTTTCCCCTCTCCCGCCGGGCACTGGCCACCTCTTTATGCTTGACAGGTGGGGGACTGTCCGTACTCCAGCTCCTTGCCACACTGGCTGCCCTGCTGCCTGGTGAACTCTATAATCCGGTGACTACTGGCACCACTGGTCCCGCCGATATTGTGGCTGAGGTGCTAGGTTGGGACCTGGACAGTCGGGCCCTAGGAGACTGAAGGGGTGGGGGAGGTGAGGGAAAGAGGTCAAGGTTGGCCAGGAAAAGTTTCTTTGGAACACTGGGACGGGTAGCTGGAGGGGGTTTGGGAGTGGAGGAAGAGGTAGTGGTTGTAGGAGGTGTACGTTTGCTGACTTTGGGTGAAGGTGCATGGGCTGGAGGCTGTCGTGAGGTGGATGGCTGTTGGGTGGGTGTGTGGCTGCATTTATATACCTTGGGAGGTGGCTTCACAGACACACTGGGAGAGGACAAAGGGGACGTGTGAATGGTAGTGGGGGTGGTGACTGCACGTGAGCGGGGTGTGGTGGTGGGTGTGCTGGTGATGGACATAGTGGCTGAGGATGTAGTGCATGCAGGTGTGAGTGGAGACGAGACAGGGAGGGAGGAGGAAGACGAGGAGGAGGGGAACACAGTGGAGGCAGTGGATGGTGGTGTGTCTGCATGAGTCTGATGCTTGCGTGAGTGCCTGTGGAATGTATGGTGCTTATGTTTGCCTGAGCTTCCCTTGTGGGTTGAGGTGTGTGCATGCTGGTCTGATGGTGTGCTTGGGATAGGCTGAGGTACAGGGGTCTGGGTCTGGGTGGAGAAAGTTGGAGGGGGGAGGCTAGAGACAGGGACAATGGCTGCCATCATTGCTGAGGCCAGAGTCTGAAATGCTCGCTGAAGGGCTGCCTGACCAGAGTGAATGCCCTCCAGGTATGCATTGGTTTGTTGCAACTGCCTCTCTACACCCTTGATGGCATTCAAAATGGTAGACTGCCCCACAGTGAGGGACCTGAGGAGGTCAATGGCCTCCTCACTGAGGGCAGCAGGGGTGACTGGGGCAGGGCCTGAGGTGCCTGGGGCGAAGGTGATGCCCACCCTCCTGGGTGAGCGGGCACAGGGCAAAAGCTGAGTGGCTGCTAGGAGGGCGGTGCTGGTAGAGGGGGGTGGCAGCTGCACTTGTAGATGCGGGGGGCACAGATGGGCCCACCACCACAAGGGAGCTCCCATCAGAGGAGGAGTCCGTGTCGCTGGTGTCAGCTTCCGTCCCTGCCGTGGAGCTCCCCTCGCCCTCCGTCCCACTGGTGAATTCAGACTCTGTCGTTTCTCCCTCCAGGGCCATGTGGGATGCAGCTCCCTCCTGCTCCGGTGCCACTGCTCCTCTGCCTGATGATGCTAATGCACACAAGAATAAGGAGACCACAAAAAGGGGGGGAAGACGGAAGAAAGACATGTTGAGTACATGCAGTACCGCTACAGTTGGCGGACACTACAGACACAGAAGACCCCTGCACTACGCCGTGCACTTGGAGTCCACTATTCAATCCCAGGGACATGGGTTACAAGGCTATGGCCGATTTCTGCACACATGGATGTCACAGGAGCCTGACTAGGTGTAGTTGGCACTGTACACAGGTGGGGTGGGGTGCACAGGGCTTGCCGTAAGTAGGGTCCTTGCCTACTAAACTCGCCCTGGTCTAGGGGAACCCACAGCCCACCTCCCCCAACCAGACACCTACAGTGCGTGCTGAATCAGCAGAATGAGAGTGTACTCACCCACTTGTTGCTGCTGTAATGCCCTCAAGTGCCCATCCAACTCCCAGTACGCCACCGCGAGGATCCTGAACATCAGGGGGGTCATGGAGCGACGGGCACCCCTCCCACGTTGGGAGGCCATCCCCAGCTGGGCCTCTGCCATCTTCTTGCTCCAGCAGCTAATGTCCTCCCATCTTTTCCGGCAGTGGGTGCTCTGTCTGTGGTAGACCCCCAGGGTCCGGACTTACTTTGCGATGGCACACCAAATGTCCTTCTTCTGGTGGGCGCTGACCTACAGGAATAGTACAGGGGAAAAGGAGAAGATATTACCGCCCGCACCGTCACAGTCATTGGCCCGCATCCCTACCCTTGCCATGACGCATATGCACTCACCGTCTTTTCATGCACGCCTCATTCTCACCCCCCCTATCTTTCATCCACCCCACTCCACACAGGCATTGCCCATACAGCATGCTCACAGTGTACTTACCTGTTAGCGTGTACTGGGGGAGGACCCCATCCACGAGTTTATCCAACTCCTCCATGCTGAAGGCAGGGGCCCTTTCCTCAGACACACAAGCCATTGTCTCTTCCAGACTGAGGTCACAGCAGCACTTGCAGTGTAGGTCCTCTCCTGTCGAAGATCAGGTATCAAGTGATTAAACAGAGAGAAAATGGCGGTCACGTCCGCGGCAGTGCGTACCGTCACCACCGGCGTTCATCGTCATTGGCTCCTGGGACCCATAGGGTCCAATGTTAACCAATGCAGGATTGCGCTGCGGTCTTCGACCGCCTACCCCAACGGTGTACAACGCCAGCGCAGTTACCTCATATCCCCTTGTCCCACTTTACAGGTCAGGCAGCCGCCATTTCAAGGGCCCACACGGCATTATTTTTAACTGCGTCACACATATGTAGGCCTTGCCTAAACACTCATACAGGCTAATTTTGAATTGCTAATATTTTCAGAGTAAGCTGTATTTACGTACCTCAGAGTTGGTTGACTCTCTGCTCGCTGTTCTCCTCCATAGGCACCGTCCGCTAGGGCATGTGAGGAGATGGCGGCATCCTCCGGTGTAGACTGCTGGTGGACCTGTAGACAATGGAGGAGCGACATGTGATCATCACCTACAGGCTTGATCGTGCCACAATCCAGGAACTGTGTGCCCAGTTGGAGCCAGACCTGATGTCAGCTATCCGCCATCCCACAGGAATCCCCCATCAAGTGCAGGTGCTTTCAGTACTCCATTTCCTAGCAAGTGGGTCTTTTCAAACTACAGTGGCCATAGGATCAGGGATGTCCCAGCCTATTTTTTCCAACGTTTTGTCCAGAGTGTTGTCTACCCTGCTGAAACACATGCAGAGCTACATCGTTTTCCCTCAGGTGGAGGATTTGCCTACAGTGAAAGGTGATTTCTATGCCCTGGGACATATCCCCAACCTCATAGGTGCCATTGATGGGACACATGTGGTCTTGGTACCCCCCGCAGGAGTGAACAGGTGGACAGAAACCGGAAGAGTTACTATTCCATGAAAGTGCTGATGGTGTGTTTGGAAGACCATTACATCTCCCAAGTTAATGCCAAATTCCCTGGCTCAGTGCATGACGCTTACATCCTGAGGAATAGTAGCAGCCCTTATGTGATGGGGCAACTCCAGAGGCACCGGGTGTGGCTATTAGGTGAGCACGTGGACCCAATACAGTGGGAATAGTTGTCTGGGTCTGTGGATGTCCCTAGGAGTTCGTGTGTGTCTAAAAGTTGTCCCTCGGAATTTGCAGGTGACTCTGGTTACCCCAACCTGTCATGGTTACTGACCCCAGTGAAGAATCCCAGGACAAGGGCAGAGGAATGCTACAATGAGGCCCATGGGTGGACTAGGAGGATTATAGAGCGGACCTTCGGCCTCCTGAAGGCCAGGTTCCGGTGCCTCCATATGACAAGTGGTTCCCTATTCCACTCACCAAAGAAGGAATACCAGATCATCGGTGGCCTGCTGTATGCTTCACAACTTGGCTGTGCGACGACAAGGGCCTTTTCTGCAGGAGGATGATCCGAATGGAGGTCTTGTGGCAGCTGTGGACCCTGTGGACAGTGAAGACGAGGAAGCAGAAGAAGAGAACATCGACAACAGGAACACGGTGATCCTGCAATGCTTCCAGTGAGACACAGGTAAGAAGACAACACTGCCTGCTACATCTGATTTAAATGTACTACCTCTCTACTGTCTGTCATTTTCACCTAGTGTATGGTCACTGAGTTGTCACTTT
Source organism: Pleurodeles waltl (assembly GCF_031143425.1). Taxonomy (NCBI): domain Eukaryota; kingdom Metazoa; phylum Chordata; class Amphibia; order Caudata; family Salamandridae; genus Pleurodeles; species Pleurodeles waltl. Next base: position 787,297,703 of record NC_090439.1, on the reverse strand, counting down.
CCCTTACGATTTCACAGATGTGGGTCCCACTGTGTGACATCTGCTTTGTTTCCTCATGGACAATAGCTGTGTGACATAGGTATGTTGACATTACATTTGAATGAGCATTTTGCCACTGTAATTGCTAATACACTATTTCGAAATCACAGAGAGACTCCTGATTGTTTTGTGCTTTAAGGGTGTTTATTTAAGTGCTCAATATTGGAGGGGGTTGTAAAATGGTGAGGGGTGATGGTGGAGGAATGTTCATGGCAGAGTCCAGTCTATTAGTCTCACAGGTGCATTGTCCAAAGGGGCATGGGAAGTGGCGCTGGGGCAGTTTAAGAATGGACAGGGTGACAAGGTGGGACACAAGGATGACAATCAGGGTGGTCTCATTTCTTGGCGGGGGTCCTGGCATCGTTCTATGTCTTTGTCCTCAATCTCATGGACCATTTGCGGGGTGTTTCTCCCTCTGCAGGGGGTGGGGTGCTGGTGTGGTGGTCCTGTGGTGGTGCCTCCTGTCCACTAGCGCCGGCGGAGGTGGTGGGCAGGTCATCGTCCAGGCTAGTGTCGGGGGCCCCTTGTTGTGCCACAGTGCCCCTCCTGGTGTTGACGAGTTCCTTCAGCACCCCTACGAGGGTGCCCAGGGTGGAATTGATGGAGTTGAGTTCCTCCCTGAAGCCCAAATACTGTTCCTCCTGCAGCCGCTGGGTCTCCTGAAACTTGGCCAGTACCGTTGCTGCTTGACGTGTCCTGGGGACAGAGGTATGGGCCCGCTGGGTGGGTGCTGTGCTGGTGTTTCCAGATGGGCGAAGGTTTGTAGTGGCTTGTGCCAGTGTGAGGGGAACCGACCGTCCCGAGGTCCCAGATGGGCCGGGCTGGTCATCTAGATCCAGTTGGACAGAGCTGCTCTCATCACTGTGGGCCCCTTCTGTGGGTGGAGTGGACATATCTGGACCCTCCTGTCCGGTGATGTTGGGTAGGTGTCCTGCAGGGGTGTAAAAGCATGATTATTGCATCTGTGTGTGCCATGGTGTGCAATGGGTGGATGACCGTGTACCCCAGTGCTTGCATTCCTGTGAAGGACCTTGTGTGATAATGGTTTGGGGGGGTGTATGAGTATGTACAGTGGCCATGCTTTGGTGATGGGTGTCCATGCTTTGGTGTTGCATGCAGGGCTTGGGTTTGGGATGTGTGGTTTGTTACAGTGGGACATGTGTGAGGAGTTGGAGTGATGGGGGTTAGGGCGAGGGTGGGGGTATGTGATGGCATGCAGGTAGGGTGGGGAATGAAGTAGTAAAGATTTGTCCATTCCTCCAGCTACTCATGCGACGCACTCAGGATGCAGTATAGCCAAGACCTGCTCCTCCCATGTTGTTAGTTGTGGGGGAGGAGATGGGGGTCCGCCGGCAGTCCTCTGTACCGTGTTTTGTAAGTGTGTGTGTATTTTGAACGCGGCGGTGTGTACCGCCAATGGATTACCGCGGATGAAAGACCACCACGTGGATTCGTGGGTCGTGATAGTGTGGGCGTACTCCTGTTGGCGTGACGGTGGAGGTTTTGTTATTGCCAGTTTATCACTGACCTTTGGTGTGGCGGACTTGTGTGGGTGTCTAGATTTTGGCGGATTCCAGGCTTTGGGTCATAATGACCGTGGTGGAATTATGCGGCCGCGGCGGTGTGTTGGCGGTCTTCTGCACGGCGGTAAGCGGCTTTTACCACCAATGTTGTAATGACCCCCATTAAGTTTATTATTTTCCCTAATCATAGACCCCAACGTTCTATGCCCGCACCAGTCTCTCAGCAAAAAATATTTGATCTGAATTGAAGAATATTATAAGGACAAAACAATATTCTAAAAATCCATTCCCTCTCTTCTGTTCTTGGGTCCAATAAGTACCATCTTAGTTAAAATCATACCCATATAACTCAACTTTGGGATATTGATATGAAAAAGCCTAAATGTATCCACTGCTGCAGATACTTGAATGTTCACATGCTTCACCAACTATAACTTTGTGGGGACCTGTCAATTCAGCAGAGAAATTGGAGCTCTCAACATGTATCAGGCACTTTGAATCTACTATTCCATATAGACTACTCTTAGGTAACTATCACCTATCTGTGCTCATGCCTACATTTGTCAAAACGTATTCTTATAAAATGGGCCCCATAACCTTTTTTATTGTTTAGCGTGTCATTGAGGCAGCAGATCTATGGGCCAGATGTACGAAGCATTTTTCAAGTCGCAAAGGGGCCAATTCCCAGAATCGGCCCGTTTGCTACTTGAAAAATGCTTTTTGGGATGTACAAAGCCCAAACTGTGATTCGGTAACTTGTTCCTGAATCGCAGTTTTGGGTTTTGCGATTCTGTATTAGGAAGTGGCGTGTCAAGAATATCCCTTCCTAATACCAAATCCAAATGGTATGTATGATTGTTTTGTGACAGCGAATGTGGCCACAAAACAGTCGGTTATCACCAGTTTCAAACTGGTGCTAACCCATTCGCAAACGGGAAGGGTTCCCCAGGGGACCCCTTCCTCTTTGTGAATGGCAGCGAAAATATTTTTTCAGAGCAGGCAATGGTCCCATGGACCACTGCCTGCTCTGAAAAAATGAAAAGAAAACTTTTCATTTTTGATTTTGAAATGCATCTCGTTTTCCTTTAAGGAAAACGGGCTGCATTTAAAAAAAAAACTGCTTTATTTAAAAGCAGTCAAATACACGGTGGTCTGCTGTCTCCAGCAGGCCACCATCCCTGTGAGGGCGGTCATTCCCAATGGGGTCGCAAATTGCAACCTACCTCCTGAATAACCCCATAGGGAATCGCACACAGTGTAAAGTACACTGTTGTACATCCGGCATTATGACTTGCAAATTGCGAGTCGCTAAGACTCGCAGTTTGCGAGTCGCAATACCGGATCTTTGTGCATGTGTCTCTAAGTTCTATGGGGTATGAAGGCGCTCCTGTGTGCTAATGTTTTACTACAGAAACTCCACGGAATTGTACATCAGTGTCACTTTTACTCGTATGTCCCATATGCTGAAGACCATTAAATACTGTTAGTATTTATATCATTTAGGGCCACATGTACAAAGGATTTTCCTAGTCGCAAACGGGCCTATTTGCAGAATCGGCCGATTTGCGACTAGAAAAATGCTTTTTGGGGTGTAAAAGGTCCAAACTGAGATTTGGTAACTTGTTACCGAATCGCAATTTGGGTTTTTCAATTCGGTATTAGGAAGGAGCATGTTCAGGGCATCCCTTCCGAATACCGAATCTAAATGGTATGTATGTTTGTTTTGTGACCGTGAGTGCGGTCGCAAAACAATCGCAGTTAGCACCAATTTCAAATTGGTGCTGACCCATTCGCAAAGGGGAAGGGGTCCTAGAGGGACCCCTTCCCGTTTGTGAATGCATGCGAAAATGTTTTTGAAGAGCAGGCAGTGGTCCCACGGACCACTGCCTACTATTCGAAAATTAAACTGAAACGTTTCATTTTCTTTCTTTTTAAACTCAGTCTGTTTTCCTTTCAGGAAAACAGGCTGCGTTTAAAAAAAAAAAAAAGATTTCTTTGTTTAAAAGCAATCACAGACATGGTGGTCTGCTGACACCAGGAGGCCACCATCCCTGGGATTTTTGCGATTCCCGGTGGGTCGCAAATTGCTACCTACTTCATTAATATTAATGAGGCATGTCTATTGGGTACCACCGGGAATCGCAAAAGAAACTCAATGGAGTTTCTTACATTTGGCATTGCAATTCACTAATTGCGATTCACATCGAAATGCAATTAGGGAATCGCAATTCCAAATAATTGTACATGTGGCCCTTAGTTCTGATGAAGCAGATATGTTAATTAAAGAAATTATTAATGATTAATGTGTGATTATTATTGAGAAAAACGTGTAGAGAAATTACTATTGGAAAATAACATGTATAATCAAGAATGTGCCCATGGTGAGTGGTCACCCTGTGTATTAATAGATGTTCAATAATGAGAAGACCTATATAAAACATATTAATATATCATAACTGGATGTATAACCTATGTTTTATGTTAATTCATGTTCTTAAATTAGCTGGACCAAAGGCCTGGTTTCGCTGGGCCCTGCAAGCTCATAACGTGGGGACTTTGAAAAACCTTGCGAGGACTTGTAACCGGGAGAAAGGACCTTGAACTGTTCAGAGTTGAGTCAGCTCTGCTAGAACATTCTGCAATGTACCACAGGACAGGAGATGATGTAGTCAATTTGATACAATTATGTGTAGTGTAGGCTAAAAGTACTTTCCCAGGACTTGAACAATAGAGGCACTGACTAAACACTATGGGGGTCATTACGACCTTGGCGGTATGAGGCGCTTACCGCCGTGCAGAAGACCGCCAATACACCGCCGCGGCCGCGGTAGACCGCCACAGCTATTATGACAAGCATCTCGGAATCCACCGAAATTCAGACACCCACACAACACCGCCACACCAAAGGTCAGCGATAAACATGCAGAAACAAATCCTCCACCTCCACGCCAACAGAAACACGCCCATGCTATTATGACCCACGAATCCACGCGGCGGTCTTTTAACCACGGTATTCCATTGGCAGTACACACCGCCACGCTCAAAATACACACACATCTCCAAAACACCGCCACATTGGACAATTCCAAATACACACATCTGATACACATACAAACACCACTCCCACACACCCAATACAATATAAAACACACACCCACATCACACACAAACCCTTACAACCAGAATTTCTGAGAGAAGGCCAGAGAGAGACAGCACAGAATAGAGAACCCCATCACACAGAGGCACACTACACCATCACCCACACAACACCCACGCACAAAACACCACATACAACTACACTCACCACACTCATCAACACATACACCACCCCACACATCACACACACCACCCCATGGCACGCCAAAGACACCCCCGCTTCTCCGAGGAGGAGCGCAGGGTCATGGTCGAGGAAATCCTACGGGTAGAGCCACAGCTATTTGGCTCACAGGTACAGCACACATCAATAGCCAGGAAGATGGAGCTATGGCAAAGAATAGTCGAAAGGGTCAACGCTGTGGGACAGCACCAAAGAAATAGGGAGGACATCAGGAAGAGGTGGAACGACCTACGGGGGAAGGTGCATTCCACGGTCTCCAGGCACAACATCGCGGTACAGCGGACTGGCGGCGGACCCCCACCTCCTCCCCCACAACTAACAACATGGGAGGAGCAAGTCTTGTCCATCTTGCATCCTGAGGACCTTGCAGGAGTCGTTGGAGGAACTGACACTGGTAAGTCAAATTTCAACTATCATATCCCCCACCCTACCTGCATGCTATCACACACCCCCACCCTCACACCCTTCCCTATCACTCCAAATCCTCACCTATCTACCCATGACACCAACCACCCATCCCATCACGAAAACCTGCATGACCTAACTAAGCATGGATACCCATCACTAAAGCATGTCCACTGCACAGACCCACAACACCCCCCAACTATCACCACACAAGCCCCCACACAGGAATGCCTGCACTGGGGTACACGCACACCCAAACATTGCACATCATGAAACACACACACAATAATCATGTACTCATACCCCCGCAGGAACCCGAAGGAACGTCACCACACCAGAGGGTCCAGACAACACCAATCCACCCCCAGAAGAGGCCCACAGTGACGACAACAGCTCTGCCCCACTGGATCTTGATGACCAGCCCGGACCATCATGGGCCTCAGGACAGTCGGTTCCCCTTGCCCAGCCACAGCCCAACACCGAACTGCCACCCTCTGGGAACACCAGCACAGCACCCACCCAGCGGGCCCAAACCTCCCTACCCAGAACAGGTCAATCAGCGGTGTGTCCACCACTACAGGGCACCCAGGCTAACCCACCACCCCAACAACAACAGGGACCTGGGGGCAGTGGTAGTGGGCACACGGTCCAGGGGACGGAGGCACAGGAACACAGGGGAACTGGGAGGGCTGCTGTGCGACAGAGGGAGGATAGGCCAAGGGAACCTACTCTCAACGAGGCCCTCTCCTCCATCATGGGAGCATACCACCACTCCCAGGAGACGATGGCAACGGTACTGGCACCATTGTAGGGGTGCTGACGGACATTCAAAAGACCTTGAGGGACACCGTGGCACTCCCAGGGGCCCCTGACACTAGCCACGACGATGAAATGCCCACCACCTCCGCCGGCGCTAGTGGACAGGAGGCACTGCCACAGGACCAACACACCAGCACCCCATCCCCTGCAGACGGACCACCACCACGCAAGCGGGCCCTGAGATCCAGGAACAGGACAGAGCAAGATGGCAAGACCCCCGCCAGGAAATAAGACCACCCTGATCGTCCTCCCACTGTCCCACTTTGTTACCCTGTCCAAATCGGAACTCCCCCAGCTCCACTTCCAATGGCCAGATGTGCAATGTACCTGTGAGACTAATAGACTGGACTCTGCCATGGACATTCCTCCACCATCACCCATCACCATTTCACAAGCCCCCTTCATTGTTATGCTCTTAAATAAACACCATTGAAACACTAATAAAACTGGAGTCAGTCAATAATTGTGAACTTTGTATTGTCAATTACAGTGTTAAAAAAGGTTACCCATTGGAAGGCCAACATACCAATGTCACACATCACAAGTCTTTCAAGGGTGCAAGCTGTTGACACGTAGGTTACCACAATAGTGAAACTGAAATGGAAGGGGACAACTCAGTAAACAAATAGGGAGTGAAATGTAGGTACAGGATAGAGGTAGACGTGTGTAAGTTAATAATATGTGAAACATGAAGATGTACTCACCTGTGTCTCACTGAAAATATTGCTGTATGACTGACTCCCTGTTGTCGTTTTCATCTTCATCAGCTTCTTCCTCATCACTGTCCACAGGCTCCACAGGCTCCCCCGCTGCAACAACACCGTCATCTGGATCATCCTCCTGCAGAAAAGGCACCTGGCGTCGCAATGCCAAGTTATGGAGCATGGAGCAGGCGATGATGATGTCGCACACCTTCTTCGGTGAGTAGAATAGGGATCCACCTGTCATATGGAGGCACCTGAACCTGGCCTTAAGAAGGCCGAAGGTGCGTTCGATTACCCTCCTAGACCGCTCATGGGCATCATTGTACCGTTCCTCTGCCCTGGTCCTGGGATTCCTCACTGGGGTCAATAGCCAGGACAGGTTGGGGTAACCAGAGTCCCCCAATAGCCATACACAGTGCCTCTGGAGTTGACCCATCATATCAGGGATGCTGCTATTCTGCAGGATGTAGGCGTCATGCACTGAGCCAGGGAACATAGCATTTACCTGCGAGATGTACTGGTCTGCCAAACAGACCATCTGGACATTCATAGAATGATAACTCTTCCGGTTCCTGTACACCTGTTCATTCCTGCGGGGGGGACCAGAGCTACATGGGTCCCATCAATGGCACCTATGACGTTGGGGATATGTTCAAGGGCATAGAAATCACCTTTCACTGTAGGCAAATCCTCCACCTCAGGGAAAATGATGTATCTCCTTAGGTGTTTCAGCAGGGCAGACAACACTCTGGACAAGACGTTGGAAAACATAGGCTGGGACATCCCTGATGCCATGGCCACTGTTGTCTGAAAAGACCCACTTGCAAGGAAATGCAGCACTGACAGCACCTGCACGTCATGGGGGATTCCAGTCGGATGGCGGATTGGTGACATCAGGTCTGGCTCCAACTGGGTACATAGTTCCTGGATTGTGACACGGTCAAACCGGTAGGTCACGATGACATGTCGCTCTTCCATTGTCAACAGGTCCACCAGCGGTCGCTACACCGGCGGATTCCGCCATCTTCCAATATGTCCCAACTGACGGTGCCTAAGAAGGACAACAGCGAAGAAACTGTCAGCATTCCTCCAGGTATGTACCCACAGTCACACACAAGACTACAACAGACAATTAACCCATCCGGGAAAGGTTTTGAGTGTAGGCCTCGGTATGTGTGACGCAGTAGTAATTGAAGCCATGTGGGCCCCTGAAATGGCGGCTGTCTGACCTCTAAACTGGGACAATGGGATTGTGGGGTAACTGCGCTGGCATTGGACACCGTCGCGGTAGGCGGTCGTAGAGCGCGGCGCAATGCTGCATTGGTTAACATTGGACCCTATGGGTCCCAGGAGCCAATGAACAGGTGCGCCGCCGGTGATGATGCGCACCGCCGCGGACGTCACCGTCGGGGACGCCACCACCATTTTTTATCTCTTCAATCACTAGATACCTGACCTTCGACAGGAGAGGACCTACACTGCTAGTGCTGGTGTGACCTCGGTCTGGAAGCGACGATGACTGCTGCGTCTGGGGAAAGGGCCCCTGCCTTCACTGCACAGGAGTTGGAGAAACTTGTAGATGGGGTCCTCCCCCAGTACACGCTACTCTACGGTCCTCCAGACCAACAGGTTAGTACACAGGGAGCACATTGGATGGGCTAGGCTTGGGTGGAGAGGGCTGGGTGGATGAGGGAAGGGGGCAGAGTACATAGAACAGTTATGCATGGGGATGAATGGGCCACAGGGATAGAGTTGGGAGGGGGCCAATCACAACGATGGTGCAGTAGGTAATGACTGTCCTCTTTCCTTGTGCATGTCATGTAGGTCAGCGCCCACCAGAAGAGGGACATTTGGCGTGCCATTGTCAAGGAAGTCCGGACCCTGGGGGCCCACCAGAGACGGGGCACCCACTGCCATAAGAGATGGGAGGACTTTCGCCGCTGCAGCAAGAAGACGGCGGAGGCTCAACTGGGGATGGCCTCCCAACGTGGGAGGGGTGCCCGTCGCACCATGACCCCCCTGATGTTCCGGATCCTGGCGGTGGCCTACCCGAGTTGGATGGGCACTTAAGGACATCACAGCAGACACAAGGGGGTGAGTACTACCTCATCATATGGACTTTGCGTGCAGTGGAGGTGTCTGGGTGGGGGTGGTGGGTTGTGGCTGTCCCTAGGCCAGGGCGAGTTAGGTAGGCTAGGCCCCTCTGTTATGTAGGCTGTGTGGCATCTCTACCCCAGCTCAAAACAGAGGGAAGTTGATATATAGTTGCCCCTTTGCCATCCATGTGGGCAGATTGCTACCATTGCCATGTAGGCCATTTCCCAGAAATAGGATGTGCAGAGGTCAGGAGCACGGCGTAATGCATGGGGCTGCTGCATCTGTCTTGTCCGCCAACGGTAGCGGTATGCCATGCACTAAAACTCTCCTTCTTCTGTCTCCCCCCTTTTCCTGCTCTCCCTGTCCTTTTGTACATCAGCATCAACAGGCGGAGGTACAGTGGCACCGGAGCACAAGGGAGCTGCATCCCACATGGCCATGGAGGGCCACACCACAGACCCTGAATTCACCAGTGGGACGGAGGGCGAAGGGAGCTTCACGTCGGCCACCAGATCACCATCCAGCAACACGGACTCGTCCGCCGATGGGAGCTCCACTGTGGTGGCAGCACCATCTGTGCGCCCCACTTCTACAGGTACAGCCGCCACCTCCCCTACCAGCACCGCCCTCCCAGCAGCCCCTCAGCGTGTGTCCCGTGCCCGCTCACCCAATGAGGGTGGGCATCACCTTCGCCCCAGGCACCTCAGGCCCTGCCCCAGTCAGCCCTGCTGCCCTCAGTGAGGAGGCCATAGACCTCCTCAGGTCACTCACTGTTGGGCAGTCTACCATTGTGAATGCCATCCAGGGTGTAGAACGAGAGTTGAAACACGGTAATGCATTCCTGGAAGGCATTCATTCTGGTCAGGCTGTCCTTCAGCGAACCCTGCAATCTCTGGCTTCAGCACTGATGGCAGCCATTGTCCCTGTGTCCAGCCTCCCCCTCCAACCTCCTCCACCCAGACCCAATCCCCTGTACCCCAGCCCATCCCAAGCACACCTACAGACCAGCAGACACACAAGTCAACACACACAAGTAGCTCAAGCAAACATAGGCACCACACACACCACAGGCACTCACACAAGCATCACACCCATACAGACACAGCAACATCCACTGTCTCCACTGTGTCCCCCTCCTCCTCGTCTCCCTCCTCCCTCCCAGTATCGTCTATACACACACCTGCATGCACCACATCTACAGGCACTAGGACTCGCACCAGGACACCCAGCACCACAAGCCGCTCACCTGTACTCACCACCTCCACTGCCATTTACACGTCCCCTGTGTCCTCTCCCAGTGTGTCTGTGACGCCCCCTCCCAAAGTACACAAACGCCGGCAATCACTCACCCAACATCCATCCACCTCACGACAGCCTCCAGTACCTGCACCTGCACCCAAAACACCTAAAGTGACACCTCCTACAACCATCTCCTCTACCTCCACTCCCAGACCCCCTCCAACTACCCATCCCAGTGTCCGTCAGAAACTGTCCCTCTGTCAAATTGACCTGTTTGCCCCCATCCCCCCCCTCCAGTTCATCAGTCCCATCGTAGCACCTCAGCCAAAAAGCCTCCAGTACCAGTGGTGCGTGTTCCAGGTTTTTGGAGTGCACCGTCCACCAGGGCAGGCAGTAGGACCCGGAGCCAAGGCACTGTCAGCCCACCCCCTGTAAAGGCACCCAAATTTGAGAGTGGACGAGGGGACCGTGTCAAGACTCCTGGTGGGACAACAAGTGAAATGGGATCCAAGGCGATTGGTGAGTCAGCTGTCACTCCAAAGAAGGTGGGGAAGGTTCCAAGGAAGTCTGCCCAGCCTGTTGTGAGTGTCACGGCGGAGAAGTGCGCCATCATATCCGGCGGTCCAAACACAACCGCCAGCACTGTCGTTACTGGTCAGGAGACCACCGCCGCAGTCAGTGCCCAGGAGGGCCCGAGTATCATCACTGGTCAGGAGACCACCGCCGGAGTCAGTGCCCAGGAGGGGCCAGGATCCCACAGCCCCGCTGGGCGATGATGGAACGTCATGCCACACCCCAATGTCCAGTGTGGAGTTTGTCATGCCACACACCAATGTCCAGTGTGGAGTTCGTCATGCCACACCCCAATGTCCAGTGTGGAGTTCGTCATGCCACACACCAATGTCCAGTGTGGAGTTCGTCATGCCACACCCCAATGTCCAGTGTGGAGTTCGTCATGCCACACCCCAATGTCCAGTGTGGAGTTCGTCATGCCACACACCAATGTCCAGTGTGGAGTTCGTCATGCCACACACCAATGTCAGTATCTGAACCGCCATCTCAGGCTACCGCTGAACAGTCCATAGCCAGCCATGGCAAAGCACCGCTGAACAAGGCCAAGACCGCCATGGTGAAGACCGCTGAACAGGCCACCGCTGAACAAGGCCAAGACCGCCATGGTGAAGACCGCTGAACAGTCCATAGCCAGCCATGGCAAAGCACCGCTGAACAAGGGCAAGACCGCCATGGTGAAGACCGCTGAACAGTCCATAGCCAGCCATGGCAAAGCACCGCTGAACAAGGCCAAGACCGCCATGGTGAAGACCGCTGAACAGTCCATAGCCAGCCATGGCAAAGCACCGCTGAACAAGGGCAAGACCGCCATGGTGAAGACCGCTGATCAGGGCAAACACCGTGTGGGTATGAGTATGCCGCCACATCAGGCATCCTTCTCCCATGTGCAGCTGGGACAGTGACAGGACAGGAACTTTCACGGGGAGACTCATCCAGTCTGGCCACCAGTCCCACCCAGTACCAGTTGAGAACTGCATCTACTTGCGTCAATGTGGCTTTGCACTCCACAGGATGGTCCAGTGGGCAACCCACCCACTGTAAATACTTGAGAGACTGTGGCTTTGCACTCCCCAGGATGGCACAGTGGGCAAGCCACCCACTGTAGAGACTTGAGAGACTGTGGCTTTGCACTCCCCAGGATGGTCCAGTGGGCAACCCACCCACTGTAAAGACTTGAGAGACTGTGGCTTTGCACTCCCCAGGATGGCACAGTGGGCAAGCCACCCACTGTAGAGACTTGAGAGACTGTGGCTTTGCACTCCCCAGGATGGTCCAGTGGGCAACCCACCCACTGTAAATACTTGAGAGACTGTGGCTTTGCACTCCCCAGGATGGCACAGTGGGAAAGCCACCCACTGTAGAGACTTGAGAGACTGTGGCTTTGCACTCCCCAGGATACATCAATGGGCATGGAGCCCCGTCGTGGATCTGACTTTGCAGTCATGTGGCTGAGGTGCCCCCCCTTCCCTTCCCCATGAGGTGTCTGTAGTGTTTTAATCTGATGCCTCAGCAGTGTTCTCTCGGATTTTGGTCAGGTATCTATTGTGGGCCTCGCCCATGCATTTTTGGACTGTTGGTGTACGGACATTGTTGTGTACATATCTGCACTACTTCTTGTATTGTATATATAAATATGACAGATTTCGAGATATGATTCAGTATATTTTTATATGACATGTATATTGGCACATTACAATATTTGAACGGATCTCACTTTGTCTTTGCATTCTTCCGGGGGGATTGTGGGTTGTTCATGTCATATTTTTGACTGCATTGGTGTGTATGTTGTGATATGCGAGGGTAGGGGTGGGGGTGTTTGGTGGGTGTCCCCCTAACTTTTGCCTCCCCCCTCCCCGTGTCATAGATGCAGTACTCACCGGTATGTTCTGTGCCTACGTCGCTGTTGTTCGTAGAGGAGCAGAAAGACAAGGGGGTAGTATTTGGAGTTCCGGCTCCATGGAGTCGTTGTTCCTCGTGGAGTGTGTTGAGGTGAGCGTTTTCCCATAGCAAAGGCTGTTTCCGCTGTGTTTTTATCCACGGTGAATCCGCCCCGGAAAAGGTGGCGGATTGGTGTGTTGTAATAGTGTGGGCGGTACTTTGTCTCCCGCCTGTCTGTTGGCGGTGTCCGCCACGCTGTTTGCCTGTACCGCCGTGGCGGGCGAAGTGTTAAAGTGGCTGTCTTTGTTGGCAGTTACCGCCAGGGTCGTAATTCCCTTTTTTTTTTCGCCTGCCTGTTTGCGGTATTACCCCACCTTTTACACCATCCGCCAGGTTTGTAATGACCCCCTATGTATGCAAAAATGTTGTTACCTGAAGAGCTGGATGATGTTCTCATCGCAAGAAGGACCAAATTTATGGAACTTGAAGCCCATGCAGAAATAGAGATTTGGTAAATAAAAACTATAGGTTAGAGTCATAATTTCAGACGAGACTGACCAATTAGCAATAAGTGGGACCGACTGGGAGACCCTAATAAAGAGTCATGACAAGAGGAGTGAAATCAGAGCTGTGAGGAGAAAGTTGATGATGTCAGGAGACGCTGTCCAAAGTGCTGATAATTGGGTTTATTCTCTGTGAGGCTGATCTGTAGCTGACCATTGATGACCTGGGGACGAAGACTGACTTGTTGCTGATCCATCTTGGATAGGTAGTTATGAAAATGTGACTGACTAAGTTTGTGCGTTTTCTTCTAGGTTTTGTAGAAATTCTCTCTTAGGTAGATTTTTCCAACTTAATGTTTTTCTCTAAATTGTTTTCGCATGAAGACCCACATGCTGATGCTAATCTTCGTTAGGTAGGCTGATAGGGGAGACGTTGACAGTGACAAATGACTGACAAATTGAATTGCTGAATTACTTCATTAACGTTGATAATCACTGACTTATGATCTGCAATTGTTGCTTATGATTTTCTTTGAAGAATACTGAATTCTTTGATGCATTAATAAAGATTGATTAATAAAAGCAAAGTTGTAAGTTTACTGTTAGTAAAGTTGGGTATGTTCTCGGCATCTTTTGAGAGTGGTTGGTTGCGCTTGCACAGGCTTAAGCAAATCGCAGGTGAATTGTGAGGTATGTGACGTATAGTAGGGAGTCTGCATACTCCAGTTGAGGTTAGTAGGAGTGCACGTACTCCGTAGCGTGAGATTGGGAAGTCGTCGAACTTCACATGTGTGTGGCACTTCGTGCTCAAAAATTGTCCACGTGGCTGTTGGTGATGTACGGGCCCTGCGTGGTCTAAAGACTCCGGAGTGTATTGACAAGTGTAGGAGGCACTTGGTTATATGTTGTAATTTGTCTGGTTTAGTAGGTTGATCAGGCATGGTCAACAAGCCAGTGAGTATGATAATTGGGTGAGGGAAAAAACATTTCGACTGTGATTTGGCGAGTTCTATGTGCACCAGGACAGACACATTGATCAGTTGAGAGTAAAATTTGCGGGTCAAATTTTGCTTGCGAATGTGGGAGACTGAGAAAGAGGAATAGCTGAATGAGCCAAAGGAGCCGTTAGTGAAAATCCGTAAGGTCTCTGAAGCGATTGTGTCCCTTCCTGTAGCAAACCAGCAGGTTTGTTTTTAGTTATTGGGTTTTTGGTAAATGCTTCCTATAATTTGCATTAGTTGAATGAATCAAGTTAAGGAGGACAAGCCACAAGACTTTGTCAGCTGCTGTGTGTGTGGGTGTGATGTCAGAGTGTGCCGCGCTGGGATAGGTTGGTCAGTGAGAAGAGCCGCGACCGGATTGACAGCCGTCCGTGAGAGGCAATTGGTTGAGTAAGCAGGTGAAGGGAATATTGGGGGTAAAAGTCATTTCATTATTGAATCAAAAGTAAACAGCATAGACAAAATGAAGTTTTTCAAGGCATTCAGGAGTGCGATGAAGGGTGATACTTACATTAAGGTGTCAGTGGGAGAGCCAACCCCACCGGAAAATATTCAGGCTAACATTGTGATGGAGGAGAAAGGTGTAGCACTGTGTTTGTTTTTGAAGCAATGGTGCAAGTTAACTAAAAATCAAGGGTCTTTAGCGTTTCCGGAGCATGGAACGTTTAATTTGAGAATTTTGGATCAATTTGTGGATGTCATTGTATGACATGAAGCCATTACCGAGACCAGCACAGTTTGAAGATTTAGAGGTTTGGGAGCTAGTGGCTAGACAGCAACAAGAGATGAAGTTCAAAAGGAGGATGAAGCGAGAAGAAGAATCATTAGCTGAAGCTAGATGGGATTGGGAGCTAAACAGATGGAGAGCTGTGACATTACAGGATATCATATTGTTCCCTGCCATTACGGAAGGAGATGAGGTAGAAAGGGAAGATAGTGCCAAAGGGGATGAGAGTTGAGGAAGAAAGAAAAAGAGAAAGTCCTAGGTAGATGATGATGATTCTGATGTTGAGGATCTCATTATGCAGTTGTTGAGAGATAGACCTCCACCTTCAACAACCTATGCGGGGGGTCCAGGCACTAATGTTACTACAACTACAGTTGCTCCAGCACAAGCACAGGGAGCTGTACAGGCAGAAAGCCGACAATTACCAGGGGTAGTACAGAGTACACCTAATGCAGGAACTAGTACTGTAGTCCAGGCACAGATACATCCAACTTCGGTGCAGAGAATCTATCCAGATGTGCCAGTTCTTGAGACAGTTTCGAACACAATGGTGCAGAGGGAGCAGGTGCTTCCGAGGTCAATGCTGATTCAGACATTTCAGACAGATCTGACTCCAATGTTGTTGCCTTCAGCTCAAGCACAGGGTCTACTGAAGTTTACACCACTGACAGGAACGCTGTCAGATCTCACACCAGTCATGAATCAGGCAATGGAGGTAACACTTCCGCAAGACGCAAGTGCTAGGGCAGCTCCAGATGCAATATCGCTACCAATTACTGTTCGTCCAGCGGTACCCTTGTTTGCACAAAAGAAACCAGATGCAGGGGAACAGAGTGAAATGTCACAGAGCCTTGAAAGGCGGGGAATGGGTGATCCTGCGCAGCTAATGTCGTCCGCAGGACAAGCTTTCAATGGATCTAGACCTCTAATGGATCTTAGTCCACTTGTAGCACTTCCAGATGCGGTGAACGAGCCGAATACAAGTCAGAGTTTGAAACTCCTGACACCGCAAACTTCGGGTGCAACAGTACAACTACCAGTACCGAATGCAAATAACATTTCATTGCAGGGACTATCAGCTCAGCAGTTGAGTGAATGGTTAGACAGTTTAAACACTCCTCAGAATGCATCCAAGGGTGAGGATCAGATAAACCGTGTTAGACTGAACATAGAAGCCACTGAATTAGTCAAGGGAACAATAGGTGTGAACGGACTAGAATCTTACACAGAAGAAGAGCTGAGGTATTTATGCCCAAAGATTACAAGAGAAGTGAGTAAAGTACATCAGAAGCTAGCAGAATTAGCAGAAAAAGATGACATTGACATTGAGAAGACAAAGCATTTGAAATGCAGCTACGGATTAGATTTTGAAGCAAAGTATTTCGAACACATGAGATCAGCAGGAATTAAAGCACACTTGAGAGAACCTTTGCAGAGTGGCCAGGTTTGGGGAACATTAGAGAAGTGGGAAGGTAGATGGACAAAGAAAAAAGATAAACAAAAGTGGGATTCCCAAGAAGGGGCGGAAGGTTTTGACAAAGGGGAATCAGTTAAGATGCTTCCAATGAGAGAAATTCCAGGAGAGCAGTTTGTTCATGTCCCGTGGCACAGGAGTGATATATTGTCATTCACAAATGATTATCCAAAATTGAGAGAGAAGCCAGTTGAATGGTATCAACAGACAGAAAGATTTTTGAAATTTTCCAAATGTTTGTCGGAAGACTTGAACACGTTATTATAAATAGTGGTACCAGCAGATTTGTGGGTTGAGTGTAAGAGAGCAGTAGACTGGCCAACAAGTGAACCAGAAAGGGATAGGGTGACAGGGGTGCCTTGACCCGAGGTAGTGAAGAATTATTATAAGGTGATCAAGTTACTGAAGACAAGGATTTCGCCTAAAAACATTGATTGGCATCAGATTGATAGAACAGCCCAAGAGTCAAAAGAATCAATACACACTTACTATGAGAGATTGTTGAAAGCATTCAAAGAGTACAGTCGTAAAGAAGCAATCAAGCCAAAAGACATGTTGCATTTTGTGTTCAGATTTGTCAAAGGTCTAAGACCAGAGGTGGGACAGATGATTAAGAATCATTTGATTTGCTGGCAAGCAAAACCAATTGATGAGGTGTTGCAATATGCAAAGTACTGTAGTGACAAGATTGAGTTGAAACAAAAGAAATTGAAAGAAAAGGCGATGGTGATTCAAATTAAAGCAGCTCAAACAGGAGCGCAGGGAGCTTTAGTACCACCTATGCCACCGCAACAGAGAGCTGTTATGTTCCAACCTCAAGTGAGGGGTAGAGGGCGTGGAATTGACATGATGCACGGTCCGGTCTTAGGAACTGTGGTTGTTCAGAATGACATGCAAGGTATGAAAAGGATGTTACCGTGTCATTTGTGCAGAAGCGTGTGTCAAGTCAACCAGATCCTCGGGGCTTGCGCATGTTCCCAACATGTCCACCTCTTGACAGCTCCAAACTCCACTAGTTATTATAGCACAGAGTTAAAGAATGGCCAAGTGGGGGAATGGGTTTTGGGTTGGGAACAGCGGGGAAGGAGACCTGTGAAAGCAAGATTTAAACAACACAATTGCAAGATTAATCACAATGACTTTCAATAAGCTTTGTTTCAAATAACACTTATACTGAAAACATGAATGGCCTAAAGCTTCACTATAACTAGGCCTCAGGAATCTAGGTACCTGGAAATCAAGAAAGGTTATGCAAAGTTTCATATGAACATTCCAGAATTAACATATCATACTTTGAACAATAGTTCTTAGAATAATCAGTGCATTACAACAAAAATCAAAGAGCACCTGGTTTTCTCTGCATGAATGAACTGTACTAGAATCATGAATAACACTGCTACGTCACACTCTGATTAAGAGTTCCAAGACTCAAATGTTCAGGAATTATTATGCACCTTAATCAAACAGCACATCAAGATTTCAATGTCTAGAAATGATCATGCACTCTGCCGCTCTGTATTTCAAAAGTTAAAACGCCAGGAATGAATCGCGCACACTGTTGCCGATTCGAACATCTAGATTCAAATGCAATGAAACTATTGTGCGCACTGCCGATCTGTAATTCAAGAGTTAAATGCCTGGAATGAATCGCACACACTGTTGCCGATTCGAACATCAAGAACCAAATGCCATGAAATGATCGCGCTCACTGCCAAGCTATACTTCAAGAGTTAAATGCCAGAAATGAATCGCGCACACTGTTGCCGATTCGACCATCAAGAATCAAAGGACATGAAATGATCGCGCACACTGCCGATCTGAATGCCAAGAATTAACTGCCAGGAATGAATCACGCACACGGTTTTATGTTTAGGCCCAAAACTCGAATGTCAATGGAAACGGAGTCGGGGACCAAACCCGAACTCCGCCTTTCCGCCCTGCTTGAAGATCACCAAATAAATGAGGGCAGGCCTGGAAAAGACTTGATAGGCTTCCGGAACAGGAGCTCAGGAAAATGCTGCTGCTCTGCACCAGGACCTCTGAATAGTGAGCATGTGGAGCTGGGCTGGCTCCCTTATATAGAGCCAAGTCCCGCCCACGAGCCACACCCTGTAATCCTGCAAACAAGCCTTGCAAATGAACAATGTATTACAAACAGCATTAATGACTTTTCAAGGTAAAAGCTCTGCAATGCAAAAGGTAAACATACTGCATAGAAACACAATGCATTAAATATGCCCTTGCATAAGGACTGGGTTTTTGCATTTACGTCACCCGTAGAGCACCCACTGTCCTGATGTTGACAGTACTCCCCCGTCCCAAATGTGCTCTAGGGCCTGGTTTGTCTGGATTTAGGCGATGAAAATGCCTCACTAGTCACGGAGCATGAATGTCACATGCAGAGACCCATGAGTTGCTCTCAGGACCGTAACCTTTCCAAGATATTAGATAACAGAGATTACGACCTCTAAATTTTGAATCCAGCACCTGTTTAACTTTGTGTTCCAATTCTCCCTGTACTAGAACTGGAGCTGGTTGGGAGCGGACTTTCTGGACAGCTCATTTCAGGAGAGAAGTATGAAACACTGGATGAATACGTAGTGACATTGGTAACTGCAGTTTATAGGTCACTGGATTGATTTGCTGAAGGGCTGTGTAAGGACCTATGAATTTGGGATTAAACATATGCTTTTTCTTGAAGTCATTATGACGTGTGGAAAGCTACACTCTATCACCTGGCTTATATTGGGGTCCTTCACAATGTTTCTTGTCATAGTGCTTTTTATATGTTTGTTTAGCTTTATCTAGATGTTGCTGGATTTGTTTCTGGGTTTGATGGAGTTGTTGAATTGTCTCTGACAAGGCTGGTGTAAGTGAACTTTCGTGTGGAATCATGATTGGCAGGGTATCAGGATGATAGCCAAACAGACCAAAAAAGGGGGTGACACCAGTGGAAGTATGATATGAGTTATTGTAGGCTAGTTCAGCTAACCAAAGCATCGTTGTCCAAGAATGAAGTGCTTTCTCAGCATAAGCATGCAGATATTGTTTCAATGTCTGATTTAGTCTCTCGGTTTGGCCATCTGTTTGAGGATGATGACTGGTAGACAGTGTAGAAGTGATTTGAAGCGTTTTGCACCACGTTTTCCAGAAGTTAAAGGCAAATTGTGAGCCTCGATCGGAGAGAATCATTTTTGGTAATCTGTGATATCGGACCACTCGATTTAAAAGGATTGTTCCCAGTTCACGGGAGGTGGGCAATTTCTTGCAAGCAATGAAATGTGCATATTTTGTGAGACTATCTACCACCACGAGGAATGATGAGTGATGTTGAACAATGGGTAGACCAGTAATAAAGTCTAATGAGATGTGCTCCCAAGGTCGAAGTGGAGTTGGGAGAGGATGTAACAATCCTTTTGGTTTTGAATGACGTGACTTAAGGCGAGCACAAACTTTACAGTTAGCTACCATTTGCTTGACGGCTTTTATCAAAGTAGGCCACCAAAAGTAGCGTCGGACCAATTCAAGAGTTTTAGGAATACCTGGATGACCTGCCGTAGATGTAACATGCAACCAATGAAATACCAACATGCGCAACTTGTGAGTTGGAAAAAATAAAAGGGCATCATGGAAGGTAGTCCTTGTTTGATTGACCTTTTGGGATCTGCTGAGCCCATGTCTGCCACTTCTCAATGGTGAAGGAATTACGGATTTCCTCAAAAAAAGTCTTCGGTTTTTATGATGCAAAGAACCTTGCCTGGACCAATGATAGACCTAGGAGACTGGATCCGGGGTAATATAGTAGAGTCTTGACGGGACAAAGCATCCGCTTTGCGATTATCTTTTCCAGGACGGAAGGTTACCACAAAATCAAACTCGGCAAAAAACAGCATCCATCCTAATTGCAGAGGACTCAAAAGTCTAGCTGAACTCATGAACTGGAGATTGCGGTGATCTGTATATACTGTGATAGTATATTTGGCACTTAACAAATGGTGTCTCCATTTTTTGAAGGCATCACGGATTGCCAGAAGCTCTTTCTCAGCAATTACATAATTTTGTTCAGCTTCGTTCAGTTTTCGAGACATGTAGGCTACAGGATGTAGTTGGCCAGTATCTTTACTGCGTTATGATAACACTGCACCAATTGCCACATCTGAAGCATCTGCCTCCACTCTGAATGGACGCTCAACGTCTGAGTGAGTCAAGACTGGAGCAGTGGAGAAGGCTTCGTTTAAGGTTGAAAAGGCTGTCAGCTTCGGGGGACCATACAAATGGTTCTTTCTTTCTTAACAACTTGGTGATTGGCGCCACTGCCTGAGAGAAATGATCTATGAACCTGCGATAGAAGTTTGCAAAACCTAGGAAGTACTGAACATCTCGAACAGTCTTTGGAGTGAGCCAATCAGCTACCGCTTGTACTTTTCTTTCTTCCATGACCATACCTTGAGGGGTAAGGATGACTCCTAAGAACTCGACGGTGGTAACGTGGAATTCACATTTGGTTAATTTGCAATATAGTTGATGTTTTCGAAGGGCTGTGAGAATCTTCTTGACGTGTTGTACATGTTCGACTTCATTGTCTGAATAGATTAAAATATGGTCGATGTAGACTATTGCAAATACATCTAGATATTCTCTAAGGACGTCATTCAGAAAGAACTGAAATGCTGCTGGAGCATTACAAAGTGAAAAGGGCATGACTGTGTATTCAAATTGACTATATCGGGTTTTATAGGCAGTTTTCCATTCATCACCTTCTCTCATTCTGACTAAATGGTAAGCACCTATTAAGTCTAACTTAGTGTAGATCTTTGCTTTTTTAACTTGATCCAACAAGACAGGAATCAGAGGTAAAGGGTATTTGTTTTTGACTGTGATTTTGTTAAATCCTCTATACTCTATGCAGGTTCGAAGATCCCCATTAGCCTTGGGGACAAAAAAAAGAGGAGACGCTGCAGGAGACTTGGAAGGACAAATATAGCCATTAGCTAGAAATTGATCTAAGTATTTTGTTAGGTGTTGGTTTTTGTGTTCTGACAAGCCGTACACACGACAACTAGGGAGCATAGCACCAGGAGTTAGATCAATTTGGCAGTCATATGGTCTGTGAGATGGCAAGGTTTCTGCTTCTCTTTCATCAAATACATCTAGATAGGATGAGTACTGCCAGGGCAGTGTTACATCTTTTTCAGCGGCTGTTGCTACGTGAGATTTGCAAGGTTTTGTGACTCTTGATGTCTGGAGACATTTTTAATTACACAAGATGGAGGAGAATATGATTTTCCTTTCTGGCCAGTTGATTTCAGGGTTATGATAACTTAACCACGGCAGTCCAAGAATGATTCCATACTGAGGAGCATGGATGAAATCAAAGATAATTTTCTCTTCATGTTTGATATTCTGATTTCCCCCATTACAGGTCACCGACAATGGGATGGTCTACAGAGTCACTGGACCTCCAGTTAAGAGGGTTACATATTCAGCTTGTATTATTTCTGGTGTTTTCTTCTTGGTGCATGGGATCCCCCATGTTCGAACCAATTGTGCATTCCACAGGGTTGCCAGTAGCCCCAGAATCCACTAAGGCTTTCTTAAGATATTTCTTCTTCTTTACTTGTACTTCGATGTCTAACTTAAGATGCCTTGACTGTGAAGGGTCCATGGTGACACCCAAGAGCATCCCTTCTTTACATCTTGGGTGATCTAGTTTTTCCTGCTCGGTTTGTTGCAATTTTCTTGATAGGACCTTGTTTGCTCTTTGGTTTTATTGGACACTCTTTGGCGAAGTGGCCCTTGTGCCCACAGTAAAGACATTGTCCGTTCTTTCTAAGTAGGTCTTTTTCATCTTTTGTCAAAGGCCGTCTGATGGTTCCAATTTCCATTGGTTCGTGATTACTCTCTTTCTGAGTTCTTGATTCTCTACGTTCGTGAACACACCAGGAATGTTTCTCGTTCTTTTTGCTTGTTCCCTGTCGTTCTGCAAGACGATGGTCTATTCTCAAAACTAGGTTTATCAGATCTTGACAATCTGTAGGTTGAGGATCGATCTGGGCAGAATGTCTTTTAGCTCTTCTTTGAGTCCTTGGCAGAAAAGGGCTGCTTGCTTTTCTTCAGGCCAGGATGTCTCTGCTATCAGCCGATTAAAACTAGCCAAGTAGGAAACTAAGGCCCTCATTACAACCCTGGCGGTCAGTGTTAAAGCCAACAGGCCGGCAGTAAATGGAATCACAACCATGGCGGAAACTGCCAACATAGACAGCCACTTTAACACACCAACCGCCACGGCGGTACAAACAAACACCGCGGCAGTAACCGCCAACAGACAGACGGAAGACACTATACCGCCCACACTATTACAACAGGCCAATCTGCCACCTTTTCCGGGGTGGATGCACCGCAAACAAAAACACAGCGGAAACAGGACTTGGAAGGGAAAACGCTCACCTCTACACACCCCACGAGGAACCAGGACGCCATGGAGCCAGAACTCCATATTCTACCTGCCTTTGTCTTCCTGCTCCTCTACCAGGACCACGAACACCGGCGGCGAAGACCACGGTGAGTACTGCACCTACGACACAGGGGAGGGGGAAGGAAAAAGAGAGTGACACACACACACACGCAACATGCAACACCCCCACCGTCACCCACTACAACACACACACAAATACATGTTGATATATTACAGTTATACCCCTCAAACCCCCCGGAAGAATGCAAAGACAAAAATAAATGATTGTAACGATTGTAATCAATTAAAATCCAGTACTCAGAAATATACATGTATACACTATTAACAAATATATACACCAAGAATTCAAGTCCATGTACTGCACATACATAGTCCGTGGACCACTGGGCCCAAAATGCATGGGCGAAGCCCACACAAGACACCCGATCAAAACGGAGAGAACACTGCAAGGGCATCAGATAGAAATACAACAGGCACCTCAGTGGGAAGGGAAGGGGGAGCACCTCAGCCGGATGAGTGCACAACGCCAGATCCACGAGGGGGCTCCATGCCCACTGCTTTATCCTGGTGGTGCAAAGCCACAGTCTCACAAGTCTCTCCAGTGGTTGGTTTGCCCACTGCTTTATCCTGGGGAGTGCAAAGCCACAGTCTCACAAGTCTCTCAAGTGGGTGGTTTGCCCACTGCTTTGTCCTGGGGAGTGCAAAGCCACAGTCTCACAAGTCTCTCAAGTGGGTGGGTTGCCCACTGCTTTATCCTGGGGAGTGCAAAGCCACAGTCTCACAAGTCTCTCAAGTGGGTGGTTTGCCTACTGCTTTATCCTGGGGAGTGCAAAGCCACAGTCTCTCAAGTCTTTTCAGTGGGTGGGTTGCCCACTGCTTTATCCTGGGGAGTGCAAAGCCACAGTCTCTCAAGTGGATAACAGTCTCCACTGGTTCTGGAGGGGGCTTGGTGCCCAGAGTGCTTCATCCTGCCAAGGACAGAGGTAGTGGATGTGGAGGGGGCTTGGTGCCCAGAGTGCTTCATCCTGCCAAGGACAGAGGTAGTGGATGTGAATCTCCACTGGTTCTGGAGGGGGCTTGGTGCCCAGAGTGCTTCATCCTGACAAGGACAGAGGTAGTGGATGTGAATCTCCACTGATTCTGGAGGGGGCTTGTTGCCCAGAGTGCTTAATCCTGCTCATGGCAGCCTCAGTAGCGGTAGTGCTTGCGGCGCACATTGGCCTGCGGTGCTGGTGGGCAGCTCAGTGAGCGTGCTGGTAGCGGCGGTGTCCTGGGAAGCGGTGCTGGTGGTGGCGGTGTCCTTGGCAGCGGTGTCCTGGGAAGCGGTGCTGGTGGCGGCGGTGTCCTTGGTAGCAGTGCTGGTGGCAGCGGTGTGCTTGGCAGCGGTGCTGGTGGTGGTCTTGTCCTCCGTGCAGGTTGGCGGCGACTTCCCTTTCTTTCTGTGCCCCTTCCCCACCTTGGATGGTGGTGCAGCTGTCTTCCCACTCCCAACTGTAGTCCTGGGAGAGCCCTTGGTGGCAGGTGTTTTGCCCTTCTCCCTCCGGGCAGTGGCCAACTTCTTCTGCTTCTGAGGTGGGGGACTGTCCGTGGTCTGGCTCCTTGGCACACTGGCTGCCCTGCTGCTTGGCGCACTCCAGAAGCCGGTTACTGCTGGCACCACTGTCCCCACTGATGTGGTGGCTGAGGTGCTGGGTTGGGACCTGAAAAGGCGTGCCCTAGGGGACTGAAGGGGTGGGAGAGGTGAGGGGAAGAGGTCAAGGTTGGACAGGGAAAGTTTCTCAGGCACACTGGGACGGGTAGATGGAGGGGGTTTGGGAGTGGAGGAAGAGGTAGTGGTTGTAGGAGGTGTACGTTTGCTGACTTTGGGTGAAGGTGCATGGGCTGCAGACTGTCGTGCCCTCTGTCCCACTGGTGCCTTCAGACTCCATTGTCTCACCCTCCAGGTCCATGTGGGATGCAGCTCCCTCCTGCTCCGGTGCCACTGCTCCTCTTCCTGATGATGCTATTGCACACAAGAACCGGCAGACCACAAAAAGGGGGGGGGAGACAGAAGAAAGACATGTTCAGTGCATGCAATATCGCTACCGTTGGTGGACACTACAGGCACAGAAGCCCTATGCACTACGCCGTGCACTTAGAGTTCCCTAATTAATCAGGGATGTCCCAGCCTATGTGTGACTGCGTTTGTGTACCTTGGGAGGCGGGCTCACAGACACACTGGGAGAGGACACAGGGGATATGTGAATGGTAGTGGGGGTGGTGAGTGCGCGTGAGCGGTGTATGGTGATGGGTGTGCTGGTGATGGACGTAGTGGCTGAAGATGTAGTGCATGCAGGTGTGAGTGGAGACGTGACAGGGAGGGAGGAGGGAGACGGGGAGGAGGGAGACACAGTGGAGGCAGTGGATACTGGCATGTCTGCATGGGTATGATGCTTGTGTGAGTGCCTGTGGGATGTGTGGTGCTTATGTTTGCCAGAGCTTCCCTTGTGTGTTGATGTGGGTGCATGCTGGTCTGATGGTGTGCTTGGGATAGGCTGAGGTACAGGGGTTTGGGTCTGGGTGGAGGAAGTTGGAGGGGGGAGGCTGGACACAGGGACAATGGCTGCTATCAGTGCTGAGGCCAGAGTCTGAAAAGCTTGCTGAAGGGCCGCCTGACCAGAATGAATGCCCTCCAGGAATGCATTTGTTTGTTGCAACTGCCTTTCTACACCCTGGATGGCATTCAAAATGGTAGACTGCCCAACAGTGAGGGACCTGAGGAGGTCAATGGCCTCCTCACTGAGGGCAGCAGGGGTGACTGGGGCAGGGCCTGGGGTGCCTGGGGCGAAGGTGATGCCCACCCTCCTGGGTGAGCAGGCACGGGGCAAAGGCTGAGGGGCTGCTGGGAGGGCGGTGCTGGTAGTGGGGGTGGCAGCTGTACCTGTAGATACGGGGGGCACTAATGTTGCCGCCACCACAAGTGAGCTCCCATCAGAGGACGAGTCCGTATCACTGGTGTCAGCTCCCGTCCCCGCTGTGGAGCTCCCCTCGCCCTCCGTCCCACTGGTGAATTCCGAGTCCGTAGTCTCGCCCTCCAGGGCCATGTGGGATGCAGCTCCCTCCTGCTCCGGTGCCACTGCTCCTCCGCCTGATGATGCTAATGCACACAAGAAAAGGGAGACCACAAAAAGGTGGGGGGAGACAGAAGAAAGACATTTTCAGTTCATGCATTACCGCTACCGTTGGCAGACACAACAGACACAGAAGCCCCCTGCACTACACCGCGCACTTGGGGTCCACTGTTCAATCCCTGGGACATGGCCTACAAGGCTATGGCTGACATCTGCACACAGGGATGTCACAGGAGCCTGACTAGGTGTACTAGGCACTGTGCACAGGTGGGGTGGGGTGCCACAGGGTCTGCCAGAACAAGGGGACCTAACTAGCACACTCGCCCTGGCCTAGGGAAACCCACTGCCCACCTCCCCCACCCAGACACCTCCACTGCGTGCAAAATCAGCAGAATGAGAGTGTACTCACCCCCTTGTGGCTGCTGTGATGCCCTCAAGCGCCCATCCAACTCCGGGTACGCCACCGCCAGGATCCTGAACATCAGGGGGGTCATGGTGCGACGGGCACCCCTCCCACGTTGGGAGGCCATCCCCAGCTGGGCCTCCGCCTTCTTCTTGCTCCAGCGGCGAATGTCCTCCCATCTTTTCCAGCAGTGGATGCTCCGTCTGTGGTAGACCCCCAGGGTCTGGACTTCATTGGTGATGGCACGCCAAATATCCTTCTTCTGGTGGGCGCTGACCTACAGGAATAGTACAGGGGAAAAGGAGACGATATAACCGTCCACACCATCACAGTCATTGGCCCCCTTCCCTACCCTTGCCATGTGGCACATGCACTCACCGTCGTTTCATGTACGCCTCAATCTCCCCCACCCCATCTTTCATCCACCCCACTCCACACAGGCATAGCCCATACAGCATGCTCCCAGTGTACTTACCTATTTGTCTGGAGGACCGTAGAGTAGCGTGTCCTGGGGGAGGACCCCATCCACGAGTTTCTCCAACTCCTCCGATGTGAAGGCAGGGGCCCTTTCCCCAGACGTATGAGTCATTGTCTCTTCCAGACCGAGGTCACAGCAGCACTTGCAGTGTAGGTCCTCTCCTGCCGAAGATCAGGTATCGAGTGATTGAACAGATAGAAAATGGCAGTCACGTCCGCGGCGGTGCGTACCGTCACCGTCGGCGTACATCGTCATTGGTTCCTGGGACCCATAGGGTCCAATGTTAACCAATGCGGAATTGCTCTGCTGTCTTCGACCGCCTACCGCGACGGTGTACAACGCCAGCGCAGTTACCTCACATCCCATTGTCCCACTTTACAGGTCAGATAGCCGCCATTTCAGGGGCCCACATGGCTTAATTTTTCACTGCGTCACACATACCTAGGCCTTGTCTCAACACTCATACAGGCCACATTTCGGATTATGATTTGTGTTCTGTGCAAGCTGTGGGTACGTACCCCTGAGTTGCTTGACTCTGTGCTCGCTGTTGTCTTTCACAGGCACCGTCCGCTGGGACATGTGAGGAGATGGTGGCATCCTCCGGTGTACAGACCGCTGGTAGGTCTGTTGACAACAGAGGAAAGACATGTGATCATCACCTACAGGCTTGATCGTGCCACAATCCTGGAACTGTGTACCCAGCTGGATCCAGACCTGATGTCAACAACCCGCCATCCCACAGGAATCCCCCATCTAGTGCAGGTGCTCTCAGTACTCCATTTCCTTGCAAGTGGGTCATTTCAAACAACAGTGGCAATAGCATCAGGGATGTCCCAGCCTATGTTTTCCAACGTGTTGTCCAGAGTGTTGTCTGCCCTGCTGAAACACATGCGGAGCTACATCATTTTCCCTCAGGTGGAGGATTTGCCTACAGTGAAAGGTGACTTCTATGCCCTGGGACATATCCCCAACATCATAGGTGCCATTGATGGGACACATGTGGCTTTGGTACCCCTCCACAGGAGTGAACAGGTGTACAGAAACCGGAAGAGTTATCATTCAATGAATGTGCAGATGGTGTGTTTGGCCGACCAGTACATCTCCCATGTGAATGCCAAATTCCCTGGCTCAGTGCATGACGCTTACATCCTACGGAATAGCAGCATCCCTTATGTGATGGGTCAACACCAGAGGCACTGTGTGTGGCTATTAGGTGAGCACCTGGAAGCAAGTCAGTGGGAATGGTTGTCTGGGTCTGGGGATATCCCTACAGGTTAGTGTGTGTCTAACAGTTGTCCCTCGCCATTTGCAGGTGACTCTGGTTACCCCAACCTGTCATGGCTACTGACCCCAGTGAGGAATCCCAGAACAAGGGCAGAGGAAAGCTACAATGAGGCCCACGGGCGAACTTGGCGGATTATAAAGCGGGCCTTCGGCCTCCTGAAGGCCAGGTTCCGGTGCCTCCATATGACAGGTGGATCCCTATTTGACTCACCAAAGAAGGTGCCTTTTCTGCAGGAGGATGGTCCAGATGGCGGTGTTGTGGCAGCTGTGGAGCCTGTGGACAGTGAAGATGAGGAAGCAGAAGAAGAGGACATCGACAACAGGAACTCGCATATCCTGCAATACATCCAGTGAGACACAGGTAAGAATACAAGCCTGCCTACTACATGTACTTTAACACTATTACCTCTCTACTGTCTGTCGTTTTCACTCATTGTATGGTCACTGAGTTGTCACTTTCCCTTACGATTTCACAGATATGGATCCCACTGCGTGACATCTGCTTTGTTTCCTCATGGACTATAGCTGTGTGACATAGGTATGTTGACATTACATTTGAAAGAGCATTTTGTCACTGTAATTGCTAATACACTAATTCGAAATCACAGACAGACTCCAGATTGTTTTGTGCTTTAAGGGTGTTTATTTAAGTGCTCAATATTGGAGGGGGTTGTAAAATGGTGAGGGCTGATGGTGGAGGAATGTCCATGTCAGAGTCCAGTCTATTAGTCTCACAGGTGCATTGCCCAAATGGGCATAGGAAGTGGTGCTGGGGCAGTTTGAGGATGGACAGGGTGACAAAGTGGGACAGAAGGATGACATTCAGGGAGGTCTCATTTATTGGCGGGGGTCTTGGCGTTGTTCCCTGTCTTTGTCCTGGATCTTAGGGACCGTTCGCGGGATGGTTCTCCTTCTGCAGGGGGTGGGGTGTTGGTGTGGTGATCCTGTGGCGGTGCCTCCTGTCCACTAGTGCCGGTGGAGGTGGTGGGCAGTTCATCGTCCAGTCTAGTGTCAGGGGCCCCTTGTTGTGCCACAGTGTCCCTCCTGGTGTTGAAGACTTCCTCCAGCACCCCTACGATGGTGCCCAGGGTGGAATTGATGGATCTGAGTTCCTCCCTGAAGCCCAAATACTGTTCCTCTGCAGCCGCTGGGTCTCCTGAAACTCAGCCAGTACTGTTGCCATCGTCTCCTGGGAATGGTGGTAGGCTCCCATGATGTTGGAGAGGGCCTCGTGGAGAGTGGGTTCCCTGGGCCTGTCCTCCCCCTGTCGCACAGCAGCCCTTCCAGTTCCCCTGTGTTCCTGGGCCTCCGTCCCCTGGACCGTGTGCCCACTGCCACTGCCCCCAGGTCTCTGTTGTTGTTGGGGTGGTGGGTTAGCCTGGGTTCCCTGTAGTGGTGGACACACTGCTGATTGACGTGTCCTGGGGACAGAGGTATGGGCCCGCTGGGTGGGTGCTGTGCTGGTGTTTCCAGAGGGGGAAGCTCTGTGGTGGCCTGTGACTGTGTCAGGGGAACCGACTGTCCAGAGGTCCCCGATGGGCCGGGCAGTCATCTAGATCCAGTTGGACAGAGCTGCCGTCATCACTGTGGGCCTTCTCTGTTGGTGGTGTGGACATGTGTGGACCCTCCTGTCCGGTGACGTTGGGTAGGGATCCTGCAGGGGTATAAAAGGATGTTTTTTACATCTGTGTGTGCCATGGTGTTCAATGGGTGGGTGACTGTGTACCCCAGTGCTTGCATTCCTGTGTGGGTCCTTGTGTGATGGTGGTTTAGGGGGGTGTATGGGTATGTGCAGTAGCCATGCTTTAGTGATGGGTGTCCATGCTTTGTTGTTGCATGCTGGGCTTGGTGTTAGGATGTGTGGTTTGTGATGTTGGGACATTTGTGAGGAGTTGGAGTGATGGGGGTGAGGGCGAGGGTGGGGGTATGTGATAGCATGCAAGTAGGGTGGGGGATGTAATAGTTAAGATTTGACTTACCAGAGTCCATTCCTCCATCTACTCCTGCGAGGCCCTCAGGATGCAGAATCGCCAAGACTTGCTCCTCCCATGTTGATAGTTGTGGGGGAGGAGGTAGGGGTCCGCTGCCAGTCCTCTGTACCGCGATGTGGTGTCTTGAGACCACGGAACGCACCTTCCCCCATAGGTCGTTCCACCTCTTCCAGATGTCATCCCTATTTCTTGGGTGCTGTCCCACTGCGTTAACCCTGTCCACTATTCGGTGCCATAGCTCCATCTTCCTAGTTATGGAGGTGTGCTGCGCCTGTGATCCGAATAGCTGTGGCTCTACCTGGACGATTTCCTCCACCATGACCCTGAGCTCCTCCTCAGAGAACCTGGGGTGTCTTTGCCGTGCCATGGGGTGGTGTGGGTGATTTGTGGGGTGGTGTGTTTAGTGATAAGTGAGGTGATATTTAGTTGTGTGTTGTGTGAGGTGCATGGAAGTTAAGTGGATGATGGTATTGTGTGCCTGTGGATGCTTGGTAGTTGTTTGTAGTGTCTCTCTCTGGCCTTCTCTCAGTAATTTTGTCGTAGGGGTTTGTGGGTGATGTGGGTGTGTGTATTATATTGTAATGGGTGTGTGGGAGTGGTGTGTGTATGTGTATCAGGTGTGTGTATTTCGAATTGTCCAATGTGGTGGTGTTTTGTAAATGTGTGTGTATTGTTAGCGCGGCGGTGTGTACCGCCAATGGAATACCGCGGTTGAAAGAACGCCGCGTGGATTCGTGTGTCTTGATAGTGTGGGCGTATTCCTGTTGGCGTGACGGTGGAGGTTTTGTTTTCGCCAGTTTATCACTGACCTTTGGTGTGGCTGACTTGTGTGGGTGTCTGAATTTTGGCAGACTCCGAGCAGTGGGTCATAATGACCGTGGCGGAATTCCGCTGCTGCGGCGATGTGTTGGCAGTCTTCTGCACGGCGGTAAGCGGCTTTTACCGCCAATGTTGTAATGACCCCCGTAGTGTCCTGGAAGGGATACGGACCGGAAAATGACTCATGTGAACCTGCAAGACATGTCCATGCACTACGTTTGGTGCAACGCTTTCAGCTCCTCCATCCTGATAAGCCGGGCCGTGCACCGCGGTTGGGAGAGGGGTGTAACGTCAGGAATAAGGCTGTGCTCAGTTCAGGTCCCGCCCGAATCTCCGCTGTGCGTATTTGCGGCGATTCATGCGCACCACTTGTGATCCGCTCTTGTTCTGGAAGTGGTCATCAGCGTTGCCTGCCCTGTGGTAAAGCTCATGTAGCTGCAGGGTCAGGATATTGGTGGACAAGATGCACTTATCAATGCTATTCTATGAATGGACTGCAATTCCCAGATTTCTAGAGGCAGCGGCCATCTTGGGGTGTGGCAGGCCTATAAAGCCCAGCCACACACAAGCAAATTGCTCACTATTTTGAAGACTTCGATGCAGTCAGACATTGTGGGGGTTCCTCTGAAGAAGAGCAGATTTCCTGCATGGCAGATTGGCAGCAAATCGTAGTATCATTGTTTCCATGGTGAATTAAGATACAAGTAGGTCGTACTCGTAGCGATAAGTTCTTGATGAGCCCAATCTTGAAGGGAGTTGTTACTTCCAAAAGTAAAGCGCCCCTTAGCACAACAAGCAAATCGCTTTCAGTCCAAAGAGTAAAGCACTCCTGGCATGACGATAAAAGCACTTCAGGCCAAACGAGTAAAGCGACCTTGGCACGACGATCAAAGGGCTTCATGCCACATTAGTAAAGCACCCCCTTAGTACAACGAGCAAAGTGCTTCAAGTCACAAGAGTAAAGCGCCCTTGGCACAACAATCAAAGTGTTTCAGGCCACATGAGTAAAGCGTCCCTTAGCACAACGAGAGTAGCGCTTCAGACAAAGCAAGTAAAAGCGCTCTCTGGCATAATGAACAAAGCGCTTCATGTATGATGATCAAAGAGCTTCATGAACATCATACAAGGCGCCTCTGCCCAACGAACAAAGCGCTTCAAGTTAAATGAGTAAAACTTTCAGGCCTTAGTAGTAAATGTGAAAATGTTTTAGGAGATAAGCAAATTATAGTTTTCATTGTTTTTTGGGAACCATAATATGTGAGATACATATTTAAGTCTTTGAGAATTTCTAGCCTGAGATCAAACGTTTATGTTATGAATGCATAGTTGTTACATGATTGATATTCAGAGTGTGACCATAGTCCAAAGCTCTTGCCATCTCTAGGTTCAGAGGTTGCAGTTTGTTCTTGTTCCATGATTCAAAGAAGGGGCTATGCCCAATTCACAAAGGGTCTCAATCTGATATCACGGAGACGCCTTTATCCAAGAGTCTATTGGTGAGTTTATACTGCTATGAATGAGTATATGCATATTTGTTCTAACCGTTTCTTTTCAGATCTCTCTCCCTGCAGTTCCCTACCCTAATGCCCTTCCCCCACCTGGCTTCATCATAACTCTGTACTCTGATAGCTTTCTGAGTTGGTGACGCCGGGAGGTGGGCCTTTTGTTTAGCAGCGTGCAGATCCCGAGGAAAGGGCACTGTGACACTATTGTGTGGTGGTAGTGCACAGCCTATTCAGGTGCGAGTGGGACTGTGCTTAGCTCTGCCTCCCCCCTATCAAGTCAGTTAATGGCCCATTCAGGCTCTTTTAATACCATTATTGTGTGAATGTCTGGGGGTGAATTCACAAAGTTTCAACTGTCAGTTACACTCAGTCATGTGATCTAAAGCAGGCTGCAGGCATATAGGGCTAAGGGCAGGACAATACCAACTTTCCAAAAAGTGCATTTTCAAACTTGTACTTATAAATCTATATATAAGGAGGGCTTATCATTACAAGTTCATAGTTAGCAAACAATGGCATCTGCCACTTCTGGTTTAGGAAATACAGCTTACTAAATAAAATAAGGAATCCCAATTTTATTCTATGGGAGGGGTAGATCTCACAGTAGAAAAAAACACATTTGGGTGTTTTTCACTACTAGGACATGTAGGACGTACATGTCCTACCTTTTAATTACACAACACCCTGCTCTATGGGCTACCTAGGGCCTACCTTAGGGGTGACTTATAAGTAATAAAAGGGTAGTTTAAGGCTTGGCAAAGGGCTTTAAATGCCAAGTCAACATGGCAGTAGGACAATGCCTTCAGACTGCAATGGCAGGCCTGGGACAAGTTTTAAGTGGGTGGCATAATGAGTGCTACAGGTCCACTGATAGCATTTAATTTACAGGCCTGGGTATATGGTATACCACGCTACAAGGAACTTACATGTAAATTAAATATGTCAATCAGGCATATGCCAATCAAGCTGCTTTAGGAAGAGTGCACAAGCACTTTAGCACTGGTTAGCAGGTTAGCAGAGTCGTAGGTCCAAGAAGCAGAAATCCAGCAAAAAGTAGGAGGAGGAAAGTAAAACGTTTGGGGGTGACCATGTGTAGATGAACCCCCCAGCCTAAAGCTAAGCTAGACTAATCAATACCTTGATGGACTCCCCTGCTTAGGCGATAGCATGTGGACAATGCCCTTCTACTGCAGGGGCACTTGTCAGTTGTATGCCCCTCTGAATTCAGTTGGACCCCTCTGTCCACACTCTCCTGAGCCACTGAACTGATCCATGGAGACCCATCTGTGCAGCACCTAACCTTAATTTGTTGACAAATGTATCCCAGTAGGCAGACGGTTCCACCATGGTCAATAAAGTGATGTGGCCCATTGCACCCTTTCAGACCTCTGTCCCCAACCAAAGGAAAACTCTGTTCATAAAGACAACAACAAACAGAGGCCACTGACAGTTGTTAGTGTCAAGAGCCAGGCCCTAGTGTCCCCTACGGTCCCTAACATCTGAGGTTTGCCAAACTGGGAGGCAGTAGCCCTAGGTGTTACGCATCCTTTCTCCACTCTTTTTGCCACCAGTTCTAGGGTGGTAACCTGAGACTGGTCACTCAGGGCAGGGTCTGTACCCTGAGGCCGAATAGGGGTCAGGGGTGAGTCCTTCCTCCTCCTACCCCTCCATCTGGGCTTTTGTACCCTCTCTTTAGGAGTGGTTTGCTCAGATGTCTGGGCTCTCAGGTCATCTTGGGTGGCCGCCCCTCCTGGCGCTTTTATCACTGGTGGCAACCCATTCCCCAGAAGGCAGTCTATGGGCATCTGAGGACTAACTATGAACCTCCTTTGGGTCACCTCCCCACTGCACTCCAGGGATACCAGGGCCATGGGGTGGGCAGAGACCTGCCCCTGGGCCTGGATTACCCTACATACCTGACTGGTGTACTGTTCTGGGGAAACCAGCCTTTCCACTACCATGGTGCAGCTGGCATTGGTGTCCCTCAGATCAGTGACAGGGACCCAATTCACTTTGACCTTGTGGAAGTAACAACTCCCCCTTAGAGATCTCCAGTCTACCCTCTGAGTTCACACTCCAAATAAGGGAGACTATAGCATGTTCTAACTCCTGGCCCCGGTGACTATTTCCCCCTAGGGCCACATGGGCCACTCTTGTAGATTTCCCCCCAGTGGATGGTTTCTTCGGACAGACAGATTCCCCACCGCTTGTATTCTAGTTGAGAACAAAGCAGCGGGTTGGAAATAGGGCACCCTGGGCCACCACCCACCAGAACCTCCCTCCTTCTTCTCAGAAGGGGCATAGGAACCCTTTCCTTCTCCTTTACCCTAAGACTTGTCTGGGTCTCCCTTGACATCCCCCTCTTTCTGCTGGGGGGAACCTGAGCCACCCTTCTTGGAGTCACTTACAGGTACCTTTTTGGACAATCTGGTGCTGACCCACAGGTCTACCTCCCCAGCCAGTTTCATAGGGTCAGCAAACTTGCTGTCTACCAGGTGTTGGTGCAACTCTGTGAAACAAGTATTGAGTATGAGCTCCCTCAGAATTAGGTTGTACAGCTCATTAAAATCATCTACCATAATGCTCCTCACCCAGCCCTTCAGTGCCTTGCTGACATAATCTATGGAGTCCAACCAGGACTGGTTTGGGAGTTTGTGGCTGTCCCTGAACCTCTGCCTGTATTTCTCATGGGTCAACCCAAATTTGGAAAGGAAAAAGGCTTTCATGGGGGCACACTGGTCTGGCCTTCTACCTTTAGTGCCAGGAGTGTATCTCTCCCCACCATGGGCATGCACCTCCCCTCATAGGCTGAAAACCATGTATTTATACCATCCTCACCCCATAACTGGGCTCCAGGTCTTTGGGTCTGCAGTAGACACTGATGAATCACTGCCACTATTGCTGTTGGATTCCACTTGCTTGGATTTCATGTCCAGCTCCTTAAGTTTCAGTTCATATTCCATCCTCTTCTCCACCAAGGCTCTTTCAGCCTCTAACTGTAACTTGGCTAGCTCCAGCTTGAGCTTCCTTCCCTCCTACCTGTCCTCTAACACCACTTGTGACAGGCCCCTGGAAGACACACTGCTCCCTGCCCCATCCCAAGTATCCTGGTTCTCTTCCCGGGGCAGTGGGGTTCTTCCCGCAGCTCTGGCCTGTCCTCTGGGTCCTAGTCCTCATCCTCATTTAGTCCCAGGTCCCCCTCATCATCCTATGGAGCTGCAGCTTGCATCCTCTTGACCTCACCATATGCTCGGAGGACTACCAGTAAGTCCACTTTGGAAGCTTTCTTGCTCACAATAGGCTCCTCTCCTTGCGGAGCCTTTGCAGCTCAACCCTAGTGAGGTTGTCAACATCCATCAGCTCCATCTCCATTGTAGTGGAGGAAGGTAGGGTTGCTTGGATTTAGAAAAAACTAAAAACAGCCAATGGAGACTAAGGAGAATTTAAAAAAATCATGTCTGATGCCAAATTATTTATCCGGGATGTTTGTGTAACACAAATCACTGTATTGTACTGCACAAACACAAGTCCTGATCCACACTGATGAACACCAATGTGAGAAATGTGGTTGTTGGTTGACTGGAGTAGGAATCCTGGTCAAGCAAAAGCAATAATCCCTTGCAGAGTGAGCCACAAAAAGTCACTAATTTAACCTGTGCTCAACCCTGGGGAGCTTGGTACAAAAAGCAGTCAGGCTAAACTTAGAGGCAATGTTCAAAGTATTTATGGAGCACACAAACAATATTAAAGTGAAAACACAACACAAGAAAAATCCCAAACCAATTTAGAACAATAGAGAACATTTTAATTAATTATTTGACATTAAATCCAATAAGGTTACAAATATTCCTCAGTTTTAGAAAATGGTCATTTAGGTACCTTTAGCCCCACAACCAAGGGTCCAGGTGTAGATAGAGACTACATGGAGATTCAGGACTCACTCAGGTTGGGCCCAGGTGTGGGTTCATGATGGGGGGAGCCTGATATGTCCCTGTGGCTCTGAACCAGAGGTCAGTAAAATTAGCCCTTGGAGTCACTTCCGGAAGACCTGGGTGCAGGTGAAGGTGCAGGGATCCACAGAAGGGCTGGCCTCGTAAGGTTCAATGCAGGCTCCAGGCAGCAAAGCAGTCCTTCCAGGTACATCAGCAATCTGGCATACTGCACAGCAGAAGGTAGTCCTCTGAGAGTCCTTCCAAGGGTCTACTAGTGAACTGAAGAGTACATCTGAGAGCCCTATTTATATACCCTGGTGCCATGCTCCTAGAAGACAGGTGAAGTTTCCTAAAAGGTTCCTGAAGTTCCAGGAGTTTCCGATCTCCCTTGCCCTGGCTGCTAGCTGGCTGCATTGACAATACAGGTTTGTTAAGCCTATTGTGTGGTGGCAGAGCACAGCCTATTCAGGTGCAAGTGGGCTATACTTAGCTCCGCCCCCCATCAAGTCAGTTGGGCCCATTCAAACTCTGCTAATCCCTTTATTGTGTGACTGGGGTGAATTCAAAAAGTCTCAACTGTCAGTTACACCCAGTCATGTGACCTAAGGCAGGCTGCAGGCATAGAGGCTAAGGGCAGGAAAATGCCAACTTTCTAAAAGTGGCATTTCCAACCATGCAATGCTGCCAACTTTACCATTAAAGAGTGGCTATCATTACAAATTCATAGATACCAAACATGAAAATCTGCCATCTCTGGTTTAGGAATTATATCTTATTGAATATAATAAGGAATCACCAATGTTATCCAGTGGGAGGGGTAGGCCTCACAGTAGTAAAAAACACATTTGGGGAGTTTTTCACTATAAAGTCATTTAAAACTAAAAAGTAGATGTCCTACCTTTTAATTACACAGCACCATGCCCTATGGGCTACCTAGGGCCTACCTCAGGGTGAACTATATGTAATAAAAGGGGAGTTTAAGGCTTGGCAAGGGGTTTAAATGCCAAGTCGACATGGCAGTGGGACACTGACTTAAGGCTGCAATGGCAGGCCTGTGACAAGTTTTAAGATGCTGCTTAAGTGGGTGGCGCAATAAGTGCTGCAGACCCACTGGCGGAATTTAATTTTCAGGCCCTCGGGATATGGTATACCACTCTACAAGCAACTTACATGTACATTAAATATGTCAATCAGGTATATGCCAATCAAGTCATGTTTTATGTAGTGAGCACAAGCACTTTAGAACTGGTTAGCAGTGGTAAAGTACACAGAGTCCTAAGGCCAACAAGCAAAATTCTAGAAAAAAGTAGGAGGAGGAAGGCAAAAGGGTTGGAGTGCCCTGTACAGAGGCCCATATCCAACACATATTTTCAAGGCAAGCACAACATTTCAAATCCCTCATTGACACAGCTAAAAATAGGCCAAAACAACTCTTCCAAGTAGTCAGAGCTGCTAAAAATCCTTCTATTCCTCTCACCTTTGAAAACTCTGCATCAGCGCAGAATAATTTGCTAAAAATTTTTAGGAGAAAGTGAGGGCAATCCAACTCTCTCTTTTCAAAATCCCCAAGTTAATGGAACATCTAACTATATTAACTAAAGAAAATCAGCTTGGCTTAGGCTTGATGTGATCTCAGAAGATACTTTTAGAAACTTACCAATGTGAATCCTGCCAACCACTGTATCCACCAGATCATGGCTAACATCTCCTAAGAGCTAGCTGAATACCTTATTGGACTAGAGGAGTGAAGCTATCCCTTCCTCAAAGAGTTCTTCCAGTTTGCAAAATCATGCCTTTAATGATGAAATCATCTGCTGAATCACAAGACCTCCATAGTTACTGACCTGTTTTAGGGCTTCTTTTCCTTCCTAAAATATTTGAAATTTGGGTTGCACACAACTCACTCTGCATATTGTTGAAAATAATAATTTAGATGATTTACAATCCAGCTTCAGATAAGCTTGCAATGATGGATGATAAATGATGCCTTATGCATTCTTGAAGCCCTCAACTCTTGTCTCCTTATTCTACTAGATTTAATTGATACAATCAGTTCTGTTAACTATGTGATTCTTATGAACATTCTGGGAGAAAATACGGCCATGTAGGGAACTGGCCTCAATTAGTTAATTTCCTATCCGACTAATTGATCTCAAGAAGTGAAACCTGTCAGTTGTATCTCAAGGTCAACGGTCTTGTCACAGGGTTCAGTTTTGGCTTCGCCTCTTTCCAAAGGTTTGCCTCAAGATCTTCCCGCCTACTGACATCTGGCTCCTTGTTCTAATTATGAAGAAAGTAGAAAATTGGATGATTACCCCTGATCTAAAACTAAATCCCTCTAAATCTAGGTGTTTCCTTATTTTCCTGTCTCGTGCTGATGCACTGATACCATCCTGGATGGATTTGTGCAACATCCTAAACTATATGGCTGCTATCTCTCAGATAATCTGCATGATTGAAGCGTCCAGTGCGGAGTCAGGGATGGTGTTATCCACAAGAAAAGATGAGACAATGTATGCCTAAAGATAAGATTCCAAACAGCATTTCAAATACAGTCAATAAATAGGACTGACTCAAAAAGAGCTTGAGATCAGCAAAGTAGGTAAACCATTAAAGTGAAGAAGAAACAAATAAAAGTAGTATCAATGAATCAGTCATACGGCATAAATATCAGTTGCCATAAAGGCCCTTTAACAATTAAAATAGATGCAACAATGAGCAAAATCTGAAAATTAGACTAAGGACCTAATTTATATGTTAGAAGCAAGGGTACACCGTCACAACAGCTACAGGGTACCCTTTCTGCCAGCATAATGGTCTTCCCACCTGAGTTAAATACAAGGGGACCTTTGATGTAATAATGGCAGAACCTTCTCCATCTCCACCATGGTCCCACTCTTCCAACAGTTCTATGAAGTAAGGGATGTCAAAGGTTGTTCTCTATGTCTGCCCACCTAATTTAGATGGGCAGACATACAAGTCAGTTTTCACTGCCTGTCACTGCCAGGTAAACCCTGCTGGTAAGGGGGCAGTGAATACTGCAAAATGCTCCCATCGTGATGGGAGATAAAAAAAAATTCTAAAAATACAATCCAAAGTAGAGATTTTGCTTTTGAAAGTGAAAACAATGTGTTACTCTGCTGTATGGCTTCAGCATGTTTGGTGGAGCCATGCAGCAAAGTTGCAATACATTGGCAGGAACCTCCTTGACAACGATTCTTGTCAATGCTTGAAATGTTCACAGGCCTGATGGATATTTTAGAATTTGGCAGTCAGGACCTCTGCCAGGGTGACAGAGTAATTTACTCTGTCACCCTGGTGAAGGATGGTCCAACCACCAATACTAAATTTAGCCCTAAGTTGAGAATGTGCAGCAAATCGATAGAAAATCAAGCAGCATATTTGCTCAGAGAAGAGCCTTTCCCCCAAATTGATGGACGTTTATCATATTTGTTTTACCATAGAAAGCAATGGAAAGTGCACAGTCAGCATGGGGTGAGGAAATGTAATAATGAAACATCAAATCATAACACAGCATTATTAAACATCATATAATGCCACCATCCTAGCAAATTAAAAATTATGAACCCCTTCTGACAACTTCATCGGAGGTGTCAAAAATAATCTTGTTAAATCTAGTTTTACCTTGCCTCTAGCCCCTACTCGTTCTTGCTGGAACCTGGGCCACTAGACCCGGAGCCACTATTTCAGGGTGCATGACCCACTTACTCCCATGGTGGGGTGCTCTGTCCCTTGTGGTCAGATTCACACACTCAGGCAGCTCCAAAAAATCTCATCCTGGGCTGTGATCTGTATCTTCTTTCAGGTAGATTTGCAGTCCTCTTCTGATGAAATATTGCTTTGTCTTCTGACCCAGGTATTTCTCTGGTGCCTCCCTAAAAACTACACAATGTGGTGTTGATTTAGTGATGGTTCTAGGACTCACAACCAAGATGGCCCAACAGTTGAAAAGACCAACACAAACAATGATGCAAGTAAATAGCTGATCAAATAGTGGAATAACGAGAACATCACTATGTTAGAACCCTTTGTTAGAACACCAATCTAGACAGATGGTTTGTGATGGAGCCAGTGGAGTCTATGCACTTTAAGACAGATGGACCAGACCAGGCCCTATACTACACTTCAATAGATGGATGAGGTGACCTCCAGCATGGCTCATGTCACATCCAAGTGCCTCTTAGGGGTCTTCTACGTCAACAGCATGAAATCCCCGTATATAATATGTCAGACATGACTATGCTCATTGTGACCAGGGGTGAAGAAGAGGTGGAGAGTGAGCCCTTCCTTGATTGCAGTTAAACAATGAGAAAGATGGCTCAGAGAAGGGAGTGGTTCTCTCTCCTATTTTGACTGAAAAATAGCAGGACATCTGTTATCAACTTTTGAGGTGAAGCTTCCCTCTCTATTTTCACTGACACTTGGGCTGACCACTTGGTGCCCCCATGGCATGGATACAGGTGGCAGAAAACGTGTTAAAAATAAATGAGATTTACAGGCTGTCAGACAAGGTGGCCAACATCTTGGCAAAAGTATCCAAAAAGATGGAACTCAAGATGATTGAACCCTTCAGTTCAGTCTCGCAGTTCTGGTATGAAAGTCCGATCATAAGGAGGGATTTCATGAACCGAGCACTACAGGGGTCTCCATGTAGTCACCAAGACTGATGTACACCCAATACCTTGTGCTGACAAGATCATCGACCTGCTATGGGTTGCTAAGTTGCTCAATGTTTTTTTTATCTATCTTCAGAATACTGGCAAATGGCCATAGGAGAGGGTGCAGAGGAGAGGTCTGCATTCTCAAAGGGATACTTTCACTTTAAAGTGGTAGCTTTCGGGTTAAATAATGCCCTTGCCAAATTCTTGTCAATAGGCTATCGTCCTGACAAATGGCACTCTCTAGGTCATTGGGAAGTCCTATCTTTACCCCAGTTTACAATAGAACACTTCTTGACATAGTGTGATCCTCACTCTGCTTTTGATTTCAACCTTGAAATTCACACTACCATAGTGATGCATTATGGCCTGTGTATTTTCTTCTTTTCTCCAATCTTGTCAAGGTCTCTTTCAGGAAGCAGAATTATGTGTGTTATCTTGTTCCTGGCCCCCACAGATTCGCGATGCTTAAATATGCATTTTACAAACTTTCCTCTCTCTTAGCCCTGACTTGTATTCCATTTCCTTCGTGTGCCTGTTGAGCTCTCCTTATCCCACTCTACTAGAGGAGCTCCGATTTTCATCATCTGTCTAATTTCATTCACCTTGCTCTCTCCCTGCACCTATGTTCCTCCCTTGATATGCCATCTAATATCTTCCATCTGAGCTCAAAGTTCAGATATATGCTGCCTTGATTCTATAACTCCTCTCTCCCTGTTCTCTTATGCTGAGAACCCTTGTACTAAACTTCACTGTTCTTTGCTCTACTGTGCACAACACCCATCATCAGTCCTCATATTTGCTATTCCTAGTTTCCTATGTAAGTCTCATTTTTTCACAGTTAGGTCAGCCTGTCTGCTCGTTTTGTATTTTATCTTGCTTGCCTCATTCCATGTGTTCTACTATTTGGTCCTGCTTTTTCTGAGCCCTGTTTCTGTATTGTTGTTTTTATTCCATTCCCTGCCCTTGTAAGGAACAATCAGAAGTAGACTGGAGCTACATTTTAGAAAAAAGGCTGCTGCACACCTAACAATGGTGTCTATCTCAGACAAGATAAGATCAGATCCAAGAATCATCTAACACTAATATCCTGGAATGTCACAGGTTTAAATCACATCCAACAACAACAAGAAGCTATAAACTTTCTTAAGACCGGAAATGTCATCTGTGTGCAAGAAACTTGGAGCCTCAGAACATTACCATTAGATGGACATCAGGAATTATTTTAACCTGCCGTAAAAAACAAACCACAGGTGGACTAGCAACTTATGTTGCTACCTCCTTAAGTTCCAAAGTCAGGATAACAGAACAGAATTCCACATATCATTTGCTAACGTTGGGAAAAGTTAATTTAGGTCTGTCAACAAAGACAATGATCAAAATGAATGTTTACTTAAATCTGATTAAAGGCTTTGAGGAGGAAACATTTAAGACCTTTTGTGATTCGCTAGAGGCCACACTATGCAGATTCCCAAACCATGAGATCCTACTTGTTGTGGATGTCAACCTGAAAGATCTATTGTAAAAGGTCTCAAACTCCAATAATCCGTTAGAAAGAAAGCATCAACTACATCATTACCTACAGGGCTGTACTACACTCGCCCTCCAGGTAGGGCATAATGGTAGCAGTTCGAAATGAAGCCCGCACAATGAGACGTCTGCGCTAGACTGCATCTGTGCATCCAAACTCCCCACTACATGCTGTGTGCGAGCAGCTATTTCACAGCGAAAAGAGGTAATCGCTTCCATTTAGTAGCCTGCTTTGATTTAAAAAACATAGTAGGATCCATCCTCCCTACAACTGGCTTTTCAAATGGTGACGAAAAGTGTAAAGTGATCAAAAGAATAAAATGGTGTAATATCACAAGAGAGCAGTTCAAACATTGGCAGATCGTTTCATCACAGGTGTTACCATCACTAAATTCCAATAATCACCGACAACCGACTACAAGGTGGACAAGCATAATCACCTCTATTCACAGATGCTAAGAGGGCAATGGACTTAACTGATGTAAACTAGTATGCAAGCATACTTCCATCAACGGCCTACGGGACCAAAAGCCTTTGTTTAACTTCAAGATCAAAGCAGCCAAAGCAGATCTTCGCAGATCTCAGGAAGCTGAACAGGATATTCAACAAAGATACAACAAACGTAATTGCGAAATCCATCCTGATAGAAAAAGGAAGCCATACAAGAAACGTCTTTGGGGATCCATAAAAAGACACCAGGAAGGTCAATGGTATCAATTGTATGCATGAATAGGGAACAGGAATCAAAGTTCTCTCCACTACATATAAAACAGCAATTGCATTTCACAAGAAAGATGGGCGGAGTACATCAGCAACTTATACAATACAGAAGTAGCTACTGCTGCAGACCCTCTCCGAGACTGCAGCAGCACTCACCATAACATAGGAGTGAATTACCATAAAATTCACGAACTGGCCATTGAGCTAATTCCAGAAAATGGAGCCCTAGGCCCAAATGGCCTACCAGGCTCCTTATTCAAATCAGACGCTGACTTCTGGGCCGAGCATCTAACTCCTCTGTTTCAAGACACTTACATGTCTGCTGATGTTCCTGACACTAAAGCCCTGGTCAGCTGTTGTTTGATAGCTCTTCTGGACGTCTAGGAAAAAGCCTACGCAAGAGACCTGCTAAAGGAACTAGAAGATTTGGCAGAAGAAGAAAACTTAATAACCTTGTATCAGAGAGGGTTCAGGCAAAGCGCCTCGACAATTGATGACATTGTCACACTTGCATATCTTGCGTGCAGAGCGTCCAGTGCTAACCTCAAATACTAGTGTGCTTTGTGGAATCCTTTAAGGCTTTTGACAGAGTGCACTGACACACATTATGGAGGAAACGGTCAGAAGAGGGCCTCCCCCAAACGCTTCTACAAGCATCATCTCACTCTACCCGGACACAAGGGTGCAGGTTAAACTCCGCCAAGGGAATAGAATATCACCAAAAGTCTACACAAAAAGGGGTCACAAACAGGGCTGAGTATTGGGCCAGCTGCTGTATAATCTAAATAAATACTCCTACATGGGGACCACAATTGCAAAGGCCAAGTCATTCACTCTGAAGATCAGATCACACAAAACTCATAAATTGCAATACGCCAATAATCTACTCATCCTGGACCTAACAACATTAGGCCTCCAGGCA
The DNA here is from genome assembly GCF_031143425.1 of Pleurodeles waltl. Classification (NCBI taxonomy): domain Eukaryota; kingdom Metazoa; phylum Chordata; class Amphibia; order Caudata; family Salamandridae; genus Pleurodeles; species Pleurodeles waltl. The sequence continues at coordinate 787,253,536 of NC_090439.1, read as the reverse complement.
TCCCTAGATGAACTGCATAAATACAATCAAAGCAATTGGTTTGTGCTAAATGTAAACAAAGGGAAAGTCATGGTCTTTGATAAAGTCAGGAAGAAAGCAAATAAAGTTTGAAAATTGGGCCTGCAAGTTTAGAGTGTTCATTAACATACAACTATCTGGGTGTTTGGCGATCTGACCACAGGTCTGGGAACACGCACAATAAGGCTCTGGAAAAGAAGCCACGAAGTCTAATTTTTGCCTATGTAAATTAAACACAAAATTGTACGGCTCATCGGCCGAGGCCATAACAAGAGTGTTTAAGGCAACACCAATACCAACTATATCGCAAGGCTTTCCATTAAACAGGAACCATGCCGGATAAATGTGGTAGCATCAGTAGCATTCAAAAGAATATTTCAGCGGCCTTGATATGAACAGGGAGCTAAAATACGGCTAGTGTTTGATTTATTTAAACAAGACCTCGTATGTAAATCTCACTTTCTAAGTACTATTATCAGATTTTCCACGCATGACTAGAAACCCCCTCCTCAGCGCCTTGATACCCTCACGGGTGAGTAGTGCGCTTTACAAATTCCTGATTGATTGAACATTAAAGACAATGTTGCAGGGCATACTCAATGGACTGGACAATGACTGGTCCAGATACTTAATTCAGGCATGTTCTGCCCTTGATTTGGGCACACTAAGAGAAGGCAGTCTGCTACAAACTTCAATGAAACAACTAATAAACAAAGTGGTCAAGATAAAATCTTGAGAAATGGACAACCAAACCTTGCAGCTAAAGGATCAATTCAAACTCATCCTTCCCTCATATACTCCCTTATGTTTACAACATCACTTGAAAGCATCACTGTCCAAGGCATGTAAGAGAAAGATACTGGCAGCAAGGCTCTTGGCACTTTCCATTACATGTCTCCATACTGAGTAGAGGCACGAATTACCCACCCCTTCAAACTATAGATTCGGTCACTACAAAAACGAATCCTCCACTAGTGTTATACTCTGCTGCGCAAACTTTGGGACCGCTCTTCGCTCTCTTTTAGAACCTTTGTTCCTGTCACAAGGATGCCGAAATTGCAATGTAGCCTTATCATTATGTATTAACTCTCGTGACGTCACGGTCTTGGCTGGTTACAGGAAATGTTTTATATAATTCTAAAGTCACTTACTCCTGGAGCGAACTGGCCAAAGGCTAACAATAGGATCCCAGAAAATTGCCATCTTGCACTTGATCTTTTATATCAAAAAGAGGGTACCGACAGATTGACCCAAGTTAGGCATTCTTTTTGTCTGGAAAACTGTTCTTCTAGTTTTCTTGATTTTTTTGTTATGGTGCTTCCATCAGTTTGTGCATTGGTGAAGATTTTAATGAATTATATGCAATAAATTGTGTATATATATATATATATTTATATAAGTATATACATAAATATATATATTCATTCAATCCACAAAAAGAAAAAAAGAAAAGAAAAATAAGACGCTCACTCAAAACTGCAGTGCAAGCAGTTTTACAGCATCCTAAACATGACACGTTTTGCCCGACACGCGGGCTTGATCACATAATTTTCACTATATTGAATCCCTTTTTGAACTTTGAACACATGGAACACAAATAAAGGACTATCCCCACTAACTTCTTCATAGCAGCCATCTTTAATATGTACAATGTGTCTGTCCCCACAAACAGAAAACATTGTACTACTGTGCAAAAAATTAATGACTGCCCTAATGCACACAGTCTACTGCAACAGTGTACATCACCTGTGCAAAGTTGAGGCTAATCCACTTTCGAATATAAATTTTAATATTTTGAAAAGTCTGAGCGTACCTGCATAATGCGATAAAACTCTGGAGGGGTGTGGGGTGGATCCCAGTCTCAGGGAACAGAAAAGTAAACAAACTTATCTGACTTCTCCAAACAAAGTACTAATTGAAGTAGAAGTGTGGCAGAGATAAGGTCCACCCTGCACGTAAATTCCATGCATTCTCATAGGCCCTTCCATCTACCTGAAAAATACAAGATTGAAATTACAAATACAAATACATACATATTTATACATTCCATTTCTTCTTTCTTTGAACCGTGTCCCGTCTTTCTTTAACCTGTTCCTGGTACATGTTTCTGTTGTTCAGTTTCTTTTGTCTTTTCTTGTGTTTGTGTTCAAAACCTATTTAATATTACCAGAGGGTGCAAATGTGTTCTGGTGTTTGGAACTCAATGCACAAAAATCTACTTCACACTCATCTCTGCTAAGAGCTGCTGGGTGTCTCTCATAACTATGAGATAGTAACTGCTCCTTGCCTTCTTGTGACCTCATTTCAGACACAGAAAGAGCACTTTCTCACAGAGCTTACAAACAAGCCTTTACAATAGCCTATTGTTCTTCTGTGTTGTAATTCCACGCTGCCTTTCACTGGTTATTTATACAATATGTTTGTTGTCTTTCTAGTTTTGTCTCCCACAGACATTTCCCAGTTTCGGTGCAGTATTCTGATTCCAAACCCCAACAAACTGTCCCAGTCTTCAGCTAACATCTTTGCAGCATTCATTAACAGATGGATACTACCCAGTGAATAGTGGGGGAGTACAATTGATAGTGAGGCCTCTGCAGTTTCATGGTTTCTGGAGACATTTAGACTCTAACTATTTGGAACTTATTCCAATTCAGACAGGTCACAGTCTGTTCAGGTGGTTAAGGCAGATATCGGGGGAAATAAATAGTTGAGGTAATATAGCTACCAACATGGAACTGAGTTTATGGTGGAAAACAGACATTGGGCCATTGTTGATGATCTCTCAAGGGTTTTCTACCTTAACAGTGACAACTCCCAGGGGATACGTAGCTTGTCTCCAAGGAGACAAAATCCATTTAAGACAGTACATCAATGTTGTCCCTTAACTTTTTCCTGACTGAATGTGTTGGTTGTAGGATACTCTTTACTGTGCTCCCTCGAATAATTTCACAGTACATGTGCTTTACACCTAAAATGTGTACTGTGCATTGGGCTGGATTGGAATCACCTAATTGGTTTCAGTAACATTCCTGTCTTGGTAAGAAATCCACTAGTGGTATGAACGTTAATTTCTATACGTGGGCTACCGTGTATATTTACACTATCCACACGTATACCCGAAATATATGGCTTCAGGGAGCACTGTTCTGGTCTGGCTGGGTTGCAATTTAAAAACACTAAAGTGACACATGGAAGGGAAAAATATTTTAGATAAGTTACTCCTAAAGTGTGCCTTTACAACTCAGAGGACTGGGTGCATACTATTTAAGAATATGCCATGCTACATTTTTTTAATAGAATGTCCTTTCAGTTAACTTTTCCCAAAAAGCTATTTTTACTGTGTAGGTGAAGCTGCATTTTACACAAACAAGCCTAGCTATAAATACATTTTGTATTTTATCTACTTGAGAAACTGCTTGAGAAATGGTTGATTTTTTTTCACTTAGTTGTCTGACTTAATTCCATGGTGAGTTAAAATGTTAATGTAAAATGAACTTTAAGAAAGCATAATGTGTGCTGCCTGAAAAACTCGGTTAAAACCAGTTTGCTTCATAACCCCCATCTTGAAGCTCAATATGCAGTCTTGTCTGGCTACTAAAAAACTTGCCAAGAAGGCTAGGGTGTGGTCAATACGTGATCATTTAAAAGTTGACAGAACAGTTCATAGAACAAAGGACATCATTAACAATTGTGGGGCTAGCATGACATGATAACTTCCCAAGGCCATCCCAAATGTTCTGGCTCTAACCTCAGCAGAAGGGAAAACCAGTTTGTACTTAAACAATGGAATGTAGCCTTATCTAAATAAGGGAACGGGCTGGAGCTCATCCAGATGGGTGCTGGTGTGATCTTGTTTTAAGGCTCATTCAAAGGTTTACAATAAGTCAAGCAAGGCATTGTGGCAAAAGTAGGTAGGAGTTTGTTGAAACAAATAGTTAGGATTGGTGGAGGGAATTCTCCAAACACTAGCTAGGTTACTTGATAAAACCTAGATCTTAATTAAATCTCTACACAGAATATTCCTTGTCCTGGGAACGAACCATCTTGAAAGCGTGGACACTGACTGTTGGAAGAAGACTCAAGTACTCCTTACTCCTTCTAATTGATTGATTGATTGACTTTTATTTGATTTTTATATTTATAAAATGCACAATACTCCAGAAAGAGGATTCCTGGCACTGTAAAGAGAAACTATCCAGAAAACAGGCACTGCATAGAAAAACTTTGGGTTTTAGTAGTTTGCCGACTTTAAGAATGCATTTTTCTGCTTGAATATGCAAAGGAAGGGCATTCCAAGCCATGGTGGTGACCAGGGTAAAAGAACAACTGCCAATGCAGGCCTCTTTAGTTTAAGAGCTTTAACATAATGTTGAGTGGTGGAATGAAGGGATCTTAGAGGAATGTAAGGAAAAACAAGGGAGGCCATATAGCTGTCAGGAGGCAAACTATGTAAGGCTTTGTGACAGAAGCAGAGAACCTTAAAAAGACAGTGTTGTAAGGCAGCTAGTGAAGAAAAGAAAGGTGAACAAAGATACCAGGTTTCTTGCTTAACTTCAAGACAAGGCGGGCAGTGGCATGCTGAATGGGTCGCAATTTGTGGAGAAGATAGCTAGGTAGACCTATGAAAAGAGGATTACAATAGTCTAGACTGGAGGTTAAAATAGCTGGACTAAGGTTTTCCAGTAAGAGCTATGTAGCAACTGAGTGATTTTCGTACTTAGTTTGAGCATGAAAAAGCTGTTTTAAATTTGATAATGTGCCTCATAGGTAGTTTTGTCATACAAAATACCTCAATATTCCGAGCTCTGGATTATAATATGGGAGGAGTGCCAAGAGAGTGAATCCACCAGTTACACAACCAGATAGTGGGCTTGCCAAAAACAGTGACCTCAGTCTTAAAGAAGATCTCTATGGAGCCCCACACTTTAAGGATTTGAAAGCTCAGCACAAATGTGCTGAAGACACTATTTGGGAGAGACCATGAAGAAAGGATGAGAACCAGTTATAGACTGCGTCCTTAATGCCATTGGTGTCAAGCCTATTCTGAAGGCTATCATGGGATAACATGTTGAAAGCTGTGCAAAGGTTTATAAGTACAAGAACAGCTTATCTGCCACTGTCTAAGATCAACCTGATGTATTTGACTGCCACAACTAATGTGGTTTCATTGCTGAGGTTAGTGAGGTAGCTAGACTGGAAAGCATTCAACAAAGAGTGTTTTCTGTGTATGATTAACATTTTTGGCTTATAAAGGCTTCCATGATCTTAGTGGTCTAAAGCAACAAAGAGAATGGTCAAAAAATTGACAAGACTTACAGGATCTAAAGTTGGCATCTTTGAGAGGAGAATGACAATTGCAAAGATCGGTCACAAAAGGTACAAGAGAGGGGGCACCTGCTCTAGCAAGGAGACAAGGATCCAAAGGGTACCCTGATGAAATAGACTGAAGCTTAGAGTTTCATTTTATACGGTCAAATTATTGGGGAGGAGTCAAAACTTCCAAAAGCAAGTAGCAGAGATGTCCATCATCTCAAAGGCAAAGAAGCTAAGTAACCACTTATTTGTACCCTGAAATAAATTCAAGAGATCAGAGGAAAAGCTGTTGAGTAGGAGTATTAGTAGCAGACGTGCTGACAGCAGCAGGATGAACAAAGTTGTGGTATGTTGTGAAGATGTTTATAGAAGGATTTTTCGAAGATGAGGTATGTTCATGGTAGTACTTGCTCTAGTGTTCTGTACCATTTTTCATAGATGCAGAGCTCAATTTTGTGAAGGAATTATCAGCAGGAATATGGACAAATCTATGTTGCCTTTGGTTTAGAGAGCTCCCATCATGCTCTGTGGCTGAATCGCTAACAGTTCAACGAGGGCATCTGAGGCAGTGTCTGTGCTGCAGCAGCAGCAGCATTTTCGGCTTTTTCTCCTTGCCAAAGAATGGGACGATGGTCCCCCTCACTGTAATGCAGGACCAGAGCAAGGTGGAGCTCGTTGGGCTCCCTCACAATGGAGGCGGCGGAACCTTACTAACCTTGGCAGATTAGAAGCAGATGAAAGGCACAAAGTGCAGCCGCTCCCCTCCTCCCACTCATCTTCTGTTTGTCGGCACTGTGTCAGCAGCATCGCAGGACGTGCCGGTGACCGGACATTATTTGCACTTATCTGAGACCCCAGGACTGTGTTGCATAACAATACTATGTGGTGACTGCCTTCAAAAGCAAAAGTAAGTAGAATGCAACCTCCACGCTCATACGAGTTTAGCGCACCGCCATGTTTTAGGATTTGGGGGTTATTGGTTATGCCCTAAAGTCCCCAAACACAGAGGGGGAGAGACTGCTAAGTAGACTGCTACGTATTACAGGCACAAGAACAAGACCTAATTGCGGCACAGGGGGAGGCAAAAGGGAGAGGAGGGAGATTGAGGAAGTGCCATGGATACAATGGTAACATATATATGGATGGTGGAAGGATTGTCAGCAGACTTTCTGCATGACCACACACAGTATTGCGCAATAGGTGTTTTTCTGGGTGAGGGCAAACTTTGGCTGTCACGGAAGTGGCCCGTGGTGCCATGGGTGCAGCATGTGACCCTCAAGAGAATCCCCTAGTACAGACACTGAATTATGATAAAGCAGGTAACGTGAGACTCCGAATTCAAGGTACGCACCACTAAGAAATCTGCACTCACTTTTAAACAACAGTGTCAAGTCTCTCATGAGAAGGATTCAGGGTCTGTGGGCGCAGGCCCAGGAGCACATGATATGGGCATTAAAAGACTAGCATGCCCTCTCATGATCCTCGAGAAGGAGGGTGAGCCAGAAGTGGTTAATGGCTGTATAGTCGGCGTAAAAGCATCTACAAATGGTGTGGGGGAAAACACCCCTTCTGACTTGAGTGGGGAGCACCATAACCCAAACCCGACAGCTACATTTTCAACCAAGTCTACAATGGAAGAAGCAGTGGGAAAATATGCCTCAGTAACCCTCTTGGAGCAACACAGCGCAAAAACATTCTCCCTTGTTCATGCTGGCTAGCCCGAAGGATCCTGTATTGGAGTCGGCTTCTGTTAAGGACCAGATTAGACGCAACTCAGTACCTTTTATGAGTAAGTCATCACTGAACCCCTGATCCAAGATGATTATCCATGACCCTCCTGTGCTTGTGCCAATTACGCTGTCACCTGCATCACTGGCAGATCATTTGAGTAAAAATAAAACTCTGGCATCTGAGCCTCCTGATTCTGGGAGTTACTCATCCTCCCTACAAACGGATGAGGCAGATGATATGTACAGCTCTGCAACTCCAGTCCTTCATCATCAAATTTTGAATGAAATAAAAGCAATGAAAGTCTCATAAGAGGTGGCGAATAAAAAAACAGAACAATAGTTATCCTTAAATAATGACAACTTACAGCAACTCACTACATGCCTTACAGAGGCCGAGCAGCGCTTAATAGACTTAGAAGATGGCAGCACCCAGCTGGACACCTCAGTGGTTAAACTCCAGGCAGAGCTGATTGACCAACAGCTAAGAATCGATGATGCAGAAAATATATTGCACAGCTCAAATCTTGGGTTTATGGGGGTAGCGGAAGGATGCAAACATGGGCAGACACCTGCTAACTTAATTGCAGACTTTATACTTGAGCATGATCACCCGGAAACAGCGACTCAAACGTTGGACCTCATGATTAGGCTGACTGAGTACCCGCAGGCGATTATAAGGACCAAGTACCCACAGACAATATTGATAAATTTTGGGAACTACAGTATTAAAGAACAGATCCTCTTTAGAGCTAATAAAGTCAACCTTTTTCAAATTCCAGGGCATTACTCTTTCAAAATATTTTCTGATAGACCTGCTCTCTCAGCCCGACATTGATGGGAATGCAAGGACTTAAGTAAGGATCTCCAGAATGCTGGTGCCCCCACAGGCACGGTACAACAAGCAAGACTCAAAGGTCTTTTTAAAGGATGGTGGTGCATGCCAGAGACTTCCTGTCCACAATCCAGCAGCAGCGTGGGGGGTGAGACAGCAGGAGAGGGGTGATTATATACTCTGCACATAATACACTTAATTTTTTTTTTTTTTCTCAGTAAGATGCCCTTGGTGGCCCTAGGTGGTAATTAGTGCCATATCAAGGCACTATATTAGGGGAAGGGGTGGTGGGAGGGGGTAAGAAGGGAGGTGGGGGGAAAGGCACGGTGTAGGGGGCGGGAGGTTCAGGCTCTCCTGGTTGGGGTAGAACCTGTTATGGGTTGGCTCTGGGGTGGTCAGGGGGATCGGGAGTAGGGTGGGGGTTTGGGAGGGTTGGTGATGGAAGGGGACACAGGCGAGGAAGGGGTAGGGAGCTATGAAAAATAAGAAAATATGCAGCAGGGTTTTTTCAATAGCCTTTTTCTTAGGTAATGTCTTGTAGCAATCTGGAGATCATATCAAGTAATGTTAATGGCCTGAATAATAGATTGAAATGTCAGGGTATACTAGCATGGCTTAGAACATTAGCTGCTGACGTAATTTTTCTACAAGAGATGCATCTAAAAGATAATGGATGTCAACCACAAATACCAGGCTATATTCAACATTCGTGCTTTGCCTCTTCTCAAGCGGCACATTGTAGTGTAGCAATATTGTTTGTATGGTCAGTTCAGGCTGAAATACCAGGGGTGGTGAGAGTTCCCGTGGCCAGATGGATTTGGGTTAGAGCTTTAATTCATAATCAGACCTATAAATTCAAAAGCTACTATAGCCCTATGGAGGATTCAGCCTTCTCTCGGGAAGAACGTCTCTCTATACTGCAACAAACACCAGGCTGTGTGATAATGGGGTGTGATTTTAATTTAATTCAGAATATGGCCCTGAATACAACATGGGTAAAGAAGCATCAGAATAAGCCCAAATCCAGTGTGTTTTATCCATACTGATTTGGGATTGCCCCCTAATAGGTCCCTGGCACATAAAAGAAATTTCATCCAGACAATACACGATTTTCTAAGCTGTATTTGCATGTGTTAACACTTCTATGGTGGCTAACGCTTTTTGGGACCATTTATTAGTCGTTTTGGAGGTCTAATTTGATGTTTCACCACCTTTGGGACTAATATGGCATTTTAATAAAGTGTTGCGCGGTGGACACTTAGGCTGTGGAAATCTTTGGGTTTCAAACATTTTAAAGAATTCAATTGTAATAAATATTTTAACTCATGGCCGGCACTTCAGCAAGAGAAGCCTTCTATTAGCTTATCTCTCTTAGTTACACCCAAATACAACATTTGAGCTCTGGCTACCCTGAGATATTAAATGAAATAACAGATAGAATTGGTTGGGATTTTTTTTTTATCTCTCGACTTACAGGGGTGGGAAATTGGTATAGACTGTTACTTCTAAAATGTGGGCCAAAGATTCTCCCTGATCATTTAAGCATAATCACTACAACCACTGGATGTACTATATCCCTGTCACAATGGCTGTATCTTAATCAGATCAGTATAAAAGCAGTTTGCGCAGTCAATTACAAGTAGATGGCTTTCTATTGTAGGTGGATGATTTATTATACTCCAGAAAAAAATAACAAGATGTATACAGAGACTGAAGCGTGTTGCCTTAGATGTGGAACGGTGGGTGGGAATTGGCTTAATATGATTTTTACCTGGCACAGTTTGTTTACTTTTTGGTCTGGTATCTTTTCTAAATTGGGAAGTAGGATGGGGTTGAAGCTAATCTCAGACACGTTGGCCCTCCTCTTTGGTTTTCCATCTGTTTCAAATAATTTAGCCAACAAGCAAATACAGTTATGCTTTATGGCTTCTATAATAGCAAAGTTACTTATGTTTAGCGAACTGAGAGCCGCCGACTCCTCCCACTATTGATCAGTGGCGGAATAAAATGAGGAAGGTTATTTATGTTTTTTTAAAATTTATATTTATATTTATTATGTGGTATCCAGGGATGTAAAGGAGAGCAGCAGACCAGGAAGTACTCTTGGGAAAGAAGTTTTATTTAATCAAATCAACACAGACGTCCTCAGCAGCCATCCAAAGGTCAGCACAGCCGATCAACTGTCGCCAATGGAACGCCCCCGAGGACATCAGAACTCACAGTAAGCAACCTTCCATAAATGTGCACTGCCAGTACAATAGTACAACATAACGGTTATGCATCATGAGAATCTCTATATCAAAAGTGTTGGAGCAGTAAATCGATTTGAGGGAATTTGGCAGAACTAGGGTGTGCTAGAAGATCGGCTAGTGCATGATAGGCGTAAATGCTAAATCACCTATTGAGGGGAAGCTCTGATATCAACAGGAATATTGAGAGCCGTGCTGTCTTTTTCTTAATCTGTTTTGCATATGAAGTATATATGAAGTGTATTGTTATATTTTGATCATGACATATGGTAATATTTAGGAGGTATAATTTTACATATTTTGTTATGATGGATTAATCCTGCTGCTAAAATGAATAAAAAAAATTGCATTGTCTCTTGGCTAAAGGAAGTTCTTCCAAATACAAAGGAGCTGAAGAAACTCATCCACGAGAGGTCATGTGTTTTTTGAGGGAATACAGTATCTCATGTATTTTCAATTCGTTTGTTATAAAGGTCAGAAAGGGAATTGCTCTCTGACTGTCAGTCAGCACAGTATTATCCAGTATAAAAATTGGGTTGCAAACATTGTGGGTTCCTCACATAAGAAAATCTACATGTGTAGATTTACTGCAAATAAATTTACTCTTACACTTTTGAGTAATTCTAATAGTTTTGGTTGAAACTGCTCAAAGGCAGTGCCGTAGCCGCAGGGGGCATTAGGGCCAGGCCAGCCCATTTTAATCTTTGGCCCACCAAAATGACCAAGACAGCTTTCACTGTATTTATAAAACAACACAGCTGCATTCCCAGTTAAATGGATACATAATGTTCAGAAGGTCAAGGCACAATAAAAATGTCTTTTTTATCTCGTTACATTTCCTGCATGTTCAAAGACCGAGAATAAAGGTCAAGCAATGTATTCTGATACATTTAAAAGTGGAAAAGTATTGTTTGTTTTCTTTCTCTCACTGCAAAGTGAGAGGATTTTGTAAAGTGAACTATGTGACACTATCTTTGGAGTGCAGGAAGGGCCACTGGAATTATGCGGCAGTAGAGGCCCAAATTATTCAGCAAGGTTGACTAAATTAAATGTCAAGAAAACACAAAATATACAATTAAATATGACACTTTTTTATAGTATTCCTTCATTTTTTGTCATTTGTTTGAATATATCAGCACTGTCTGGGCAAATGTTTCACTTTATTAGTATCAGTTCCATTTACAAATACAACTATAAGTAACTGAAAGATGACCAGAACGTTTTTGTGACGGACTTACCAACTGCGCTTCAGATGTTGCAGCATTTTTAGTAACTTTGAATCCGTTTGAACAAGAACCAAGATTTTTTTCTAAAAGTTTGCAGATTATGTGGCAAATGGATATTTATTTAAAAAACGCAGCAGAATTGCATAATTCCAGTGACCCTGCATAACGGGAGTGCAGAAAGGATGTCAATTTGTTTCTAAAACACGAAAATGTGATTACCTGTAAATGAACTGTACAAATATTTCAAGATATATCAGCAGTTACAAAGCTCTAAAGAAGCTTTGTAATTCTGAAATGTGATGGAAACGATGATTTTATTATGATCAAAAGAAAACTTGGTGATGCACAAATTCTAAATACTGTATTTTGTTGTATTGCAGAATCTGTAAAGCACTTACTATACCATGTATGGCACTAAAGCTCTTACATACATGGGAGCAAGCTACGAGGGATGGTGGTTGCCAAGGTGTTGTCTTTGTTGTCTGATCTTATGTGGGAAGTGCTTCCACTTTGTGCGATTATTGTGCTGTGGGCTGCAGTGCATAGCAGTGTGGTGGATGATGAGGTGTGAGAGACACAGACATGTAGTTTATGGTTTTTCAATATGCAGGCAGCTTTGAACAGCTCTGCGAGTCCCTTTATTACATTTGTTCTGATTATAGTCTGCTTAGTTACTGTTAAATCAGACTTTTTGTGTGTAGTTGTGGGCCTCAGCTGGCTTGACTATAGGAATAGAGAAGTGGAGAGATCTGATGGAATATACATTGCAACTATCATCCCATATCCGAGGGTCATTGTGAGATGTAAATAAGTTGCCATAATTTATGTGATTATGGGACCTGCAGTTGTGGACTAGATGGAAGTCTTATGATTGACATGCAGTATGTGACAGACTTCTTCAGTTATTCCATGCCTGTTTGTTTCATTATGGCTAATGTGTTGGCTGCACAGTACTGGTAATAAACAACCCTTGTATCAGATATGTCTTATGTCAATATATGAGGTGTAAGTTACAGCTGGCTGCCAACTTGTGAGTGTTATAGTATTAATATTAGTGTGGGCCAGAAATGTTATATATGAAATTACATAACTATATAATACCCCAGTGCCCTGTAGGTGACCCCCACCCATAACCTTCAAGCCTATCAAAAGTAGGTTGCTGCTTGGTTTGTTTCCAGTCTGTGGATTCTAAGTTGAAGACTGAGCTTCAGGTTGTGACTGTCTTTCAAGGTCCAGAATATGTTGTGCTGTAGTTGTCTTGGAAATAGTCATGTTTTCAACTGTCTTCTGAAGTTCATATGCTCCGGGGTGCTCTGAATATTGGTTGGTAGTGAGTTCTAGAACGTGGCTGATTGTACTGAGAAAGCAGTGCCTCCTCCTATTTCTTATGGTAAGGTGGTGTAATGATAAGTGTTGTAAGTCTGGAGCGGAGCATCCTGTTTTGTTTGTATTGCTTGAACGAGCTTGTAGGTATAGCAGTCCTTTTTCCTTGGAGGCTCTGTGGACAATGCAAAGTGCCTTGAACATTGTGCTTCTTGTCATAGGTAGCCAGTGGAGTGATTTCAATCTAGGATTCATGTCTTCTTTTGGGTGAAGGCAGAGAAGAAGACCTGCAGCAGCATTTTTGAAGAGTTGTAGTTTAGTTTGTGTATGATTAACATGGGTGTACCAGGGTATAGGCTGTTGACATAGTCAAGCCTATATATTACAATTGTGAGGATGGCTTTCTTTTTCTGTTGGCATTCAAAGTATTGGAGGATGCAATCTAATGTTTTCATTGTGTAGAAGGTACTTTGTTTGGCATTACTACATGTGGTATGATACAAGTCAGAATCCATGATTATTCCTAGGTTTCTGACATCTCTTGATATTGTTGAAGGGGACTTATGTTCCTTAGACCATATGGTGGTAGGCTGGCATTTTTGCCATTATCTGCTGGTCATAATCTCGGTCTTTGAGGTATTTAATTTTCATCATCCAGTCAATCAAGATTTAAATTATAGAGTTCTTTCAGACCATTTATTTTTTAACTGATTAGGGTGTAATCTGCATAGTTGTCACAGGTGAAACTGAATGATTTATTTAGGTTTGGTAAGGGGACTCAGTAGATGTTGAATAACAGAGGTGATATGATGGACACCTGAAGGACACCACAGTGTTGTGTGTGAAAAGCTGACATGAAATGTAGTACTAACACTAGTTCAAACTCACAGCTGAGAGGTGAAGAATTCAATGAGTATTAGCTTAACTTCATCTCACCCATCACATATGGTATGTCAAACAAGAATTTGCTGTGTGAAAAGGTTAAACTGGGCAGGACATTGAGGGCCTCATTAAGAGTTTGGTAGGTGGCAGAGGCCACCCATCAAACTCTTTAGGAAGGAAGACTGCCATTCTGGTCTTCCACCCGCTGGCCCTAGGGAAACTCACCACAACATTGACGCCAGCTCGTAATCGAGCCGGCGGCAATGTTGCGGTGCGTCGGGTGCGAAAGCAGGCAGTGAAAAATGAGATGGGGCTATCAATGGGGGTCGGGCTGTCCATGGGGGTCCCTGCACTTCCCATGCCAAGTCTTGATACACACATGGTTGTCAGTATCTAAACTTACAAACCATTCAGAAGCAATGTCCAATCAGGAAATTCCATATCCCAATACCGCATAGTGTTTAGATCAGTCTATTGGTCTGGGGCAGAAACATCAAACGTCAGGCATGATTTACATTTCACTGGCATCACTCCAGCCTCCTCTGGTCTGTGGTGAAATATAGCCTGGTGAGATAATGTATCTGCTCCAGAGATATTTATTTTGTTTGCAGGAGCCAGATAGTTTGTTGGGTTAATGTGCCTGTTGCAGAGGACTGCAAATGCCATAGCTAGCAATAGTGTGAATTTAAAATGACCCAACATAGCCTGACATGTCCCAAAGGACAGCTATAACAGACTATGGCCCTCATTCCGACTTTGACCGGCGGCAGTCGCCGCCGGCCTGTCGGGGGCCGCCAGAATACCGCTGCGCGGTCAAAAGACCGCCGCGGTAATTCTGACTTTCCCGCTGGGCTGGCGGGCGGCCGCCTTCAGGCCGCCCGCCAGCCCAGCGGGAAAGATGCTTCCACGATGAAGCCGGCTCGGAATCGAGCCGGCGGAGTGGAAGCTGTGCGACGGGTGCAGTGGCACCCGTCGCGTATTTCACTGTCTGCCAAGCAGACAGTGAAATACTTGTAGGGGCCCTCTTACGGGGGCCCCTGCAATGCCCATGCCAGTGGCATGGGCACTGCAGGGGCCCCCAGGGTCCCCGCGACCCCCCCTACCGCCATCCGGTTCCCGGCGGTCGGACCGCCGGGATCTGGATGGCGGTAGGGGGGGTCGGAATCCCCTCGGCGGCGCAGCAAGCTGCGCCGCCTTGGAGGATTCAATGGGGCGGCGGTACACTGGCGGGAGACCGCCAGTGTTGCCGGTCCGACCGCGGCTTTACCGCCGCGGTCGGAATCCCCATTGGAGCACCGCCGGCCTGTCGGCGGTGCTCCCGCGGTCCTCCGCCCTGGCGGTCTTTGACCGCCAGGGTCAGAATGACCGCCTATCTATCTTTCAAAAATAGATTAATATCTAAATAATCGTGCCAGGGTCAACATGCTGAAGATTCATCTGCTTGAACCAAATACTGTGGAAACCATAATCTAGGCATCTCAGGATGAAAACATTTGTATTATAATTGACCTTTCTAGACAGTCCTGCAGAACAGCGACTAACATTTTCAGATTCTTATATATTGTAAATTAAGATCTGTGTTCCCTGGGTTTGATTTTTGAAATTTATTGACTCTTTTGAAATTCTGCTTTATGCTAATCTAATTTATGGTCATTGCAAATAAATTGCTGTTATGAGGTCCTATGTAATTAATGCCTTAAATGGATAATACTTGGTCAGCATTTGGTTTAGTGTTTTTATTGGGAAACATATGAGAACACTGGGTGGTAGGAATTTAGTGGATCCTCATAGGTTCTGGGATTTTCTGTCACAGAAAAATGATGAAAAAATGTTTGGTGTTCATAGGGAATTCTGGGTAAGCAGATATTGGGATCCATGCAAGCCACACCACACCAGACTAACCTAGGTGCCTTGTTTTCAGAAAGTTCTGGTCGTGCCAAGTTTCCCTGGGTGCAGACCACGCACTGGCTTAATACTGCAGCTACCCATATGGCCAGAATGGCTCAAGTTGCAATGCTAAATTTGTGATGTTTCCATGTGTCTTAGGGGGTTTAGGGAGCCTTATTCTTTCACAGGCCATAGCCCAGTCATGCAAATGGGTTACTCTTGTTAGTGTGAGAAATGTAGGAATGTTTGTGGTAGGACATTTATGGATCCCTGCAGATTTCATTAATGCGGTCCCCTTTCATTTTTGTTTTACTCTGTAACGTCAGTATACACAGCGTGCTGCGCAATACAGAAAAACAAAAATATCAGACTCAGGGGAAGCATTTCCCTTGCGTCCCAACTTTGATTTTGGAAAACAAAATGTTTCCGGTGTTTTTATCAGAAACACTTTCTTTTCCAGTCCTGTTGAAGATCTGTTGAAGTCCACTGCTATGTGGCCATCTGTCTTAAAGCAGTTAAATCTCACAAAATCCATGCAGCCTAATTTCTTGTTCAACAAGAATCAACAACAAGCTGCAGGGATTTGTTGGGCACATTGGACTAAAGTCTTTGTTCTGTGATTGTAGGGGACTTCTCCAGTTCAAGAAGGCTCCCAGGATGGTAGGCTTCTGGTACTGGGAAAAGCAAAAAGCACAGGAGGCAAAGAAATGTGGCAAGTGCTGCGATTGCCAATCACAGACAAGAGACATTTTTTGTTGCCATACATTGTCTATGGAGAATAGGGCTAGAGGGATTGAGAAGTAAAGAGAACATAGAAGAGAAGAGAGAGTGAGAAAAAAAGAGCATGAGAGTCAGGACTGGAAATATAGATGGAGCCGCAAACAGAAAGGGGCACTGAAGAAAAGGTTGAGAGAGGCAGTAGGGACAGAGATTAGGAGATGGAGGGGAGAGAATACAGAAAGTAGGAGAGAGATTAAAGGAGCAAAATGAGAGATGGATACACAAGACATTTGGCGAAAAGGTGCGTGCAGATTTTAAGTGGAATTTAAAGCTCACCATGTTTTAGCCAATACACCCTGCCTAATGTGTTTTCAATGCACAATTTTAACAATTGTTACTTGATCCACATTGTTTTTTGCAGATTGCTTGTTACTAGGGAGATATGTTGATACCCTCTCTTTTAAAGCATATCAGCCATGTCTACATTTGCTGGTATAGTCAGTGAAAAGTACAAACTAGTTGGTGAGATGTCCACATTTTATTAAGGAAGAGATTTGGCTTTCTAGTGTACATTTAAATATGGCAGTCTATTAACTGTTTCATAAAATTAAGCTTGACTTCCATCTGCATATGTAGTAATGCCAAAACAATCCCTCTGCAACTAAATATTTTCATTTTCTTCAGGCTTCCATGCCTTCCACATTCACCACTCTGAAAAGTGCATGCTCTTCCAAGCAATATTAGTCACATATAGTGTGCACCTTGATGTTTTTATTCAAAGGGGCTACTGCACGTGAAAGGATTGAGAATGTCTATAATTCTGGAAGTGCAGGACTTTGCAGCATCCAAATGGAAGGTACTGTTCAAGCAGTATCAATTAGAGATGTTATCATAGAGGAGTATCATAGGTGCAAACCTTGAAATCATAACTCAGGGATTTACAGGCAGTGCTGGTACCTCACCATCTACAGTTCCTGAAACTGAAGGTGAAACCAGTGTCCTCAGTCAGGTCTCAGATGGGCTCAGCCCAGGTTCGCACAATCACTTATCCTTTGCCATACCTATCTGTCTTACTGGTTGATGTCTAACAAAGGTTTCCTGTGGTGCAACATCTTTCCCATTACATGCCTGAGGGGTATATGGCAGTGTCAGAGCCTGCTTCAGATCCATGCAGTTTTGACTGGTGGTTTTGATCGAATGTAACTGAACTATTCATCTTTTGTCACCACCTTATCGTGGAATTCAGTGTGGGATCTTCCCTTGTAAAGTAACATCTAAATTCAATTTAGTTTTCACCATTGCTGTACCCCTACAATGTTTAAAACACACTGTTCATCACTCATTTCTGAAAATGTTCCAAATGGATATGCTCCAAGCTCTCTATAAAGTTATTTTAAATTAGGGGTGAGCTACATTAAAACTTCACTCATGAAGCCAGGGAGAGTTGCGAACTTCTTTACTTTATGAAGCAGATGAAGTTTCCTAACCTTATGTGAGGGAAGATTTGTGCTTTCGGATCTTCCAGGTGTGATGATTTTCTTAAGCAGAATGTCCCAGGTAGAACATCCTACAGCAAAAAAATGTGGCCTACGGCATCTGGACTTCCACCACCTGTTTTAAGGGTTATGGGAGGGAGAGCTCTGAGCTGAGGTCAGCGTATTAAAAAAAAACAGAACTTCATAAGCTTTGCATTTATTCATTTTTTCCAAAGTATGTAGATGTGGAGCTAGTAAGAGTAAATCTATACGTCTGCATATGAACTTACCTTTCGATAACCTGTCCTTGATATTCTTGTATGACAGTATGACTGTGGGTCGATATTTAGTAGTACAACCAGTATTTGGAAATGAATGCACCTATAGAGCCCAGCATTAATGTTTGGCCACAGATGAGGGCCGTGCCCCCCTACAAATATACTTCTGGCTACGGGTCTGCTCAAGGGTGCAGAATTATGTGGCCCTACCACTTGAAGAGCAGGGTGGAGTCACTAAAAATGCCATTAATGACTGGAAAGTTACTTCTAGTAGTGACTTTGCAACCTTATTTGAAGATCCACACGCTTGGCAGAGATTACACAATCAGAGCGCATATCTTTCTATGATAAAGTATAGAGAAAAGTGGAAAAGTTTCTTAAACTTTTTAAAACATTAGAAAAAGTATTTTCTGTTAACTATTAATGTTAATTGATCGTATATATTTATTTCAAATGTAGAACAACATTAAAATGTTTACAGAATTTATAACTTAATTTAAAATGAATGTCATTATTTGAAATATATTAAATCAAAACAAAATACATTTATTTTTCTAAAGCTCAAATTAAAAAAATCTTATCTAAATTAAAAAATATATAATATGTGTTAAAATATTTAAAAGTGATGTATACAATTGAAAGTAATTTATGTACTTTAATTCAAAATATTGCTACATTCCCGATTATAATTTAAAAAGTTATTACAATATTAAATTATAAAATAATCAATATGTTTTATTCATAAATATTTTTAACTTTAAATTACATTAATTTATATTTTGAAATATTTAAATTATTTAACTTAACATTAGTTCCTACCCATGTTACCCTAAAAACATCCCCGTTTCACAGATGATGAGTTAAGAGTCATGGTGGATGAAATCATTAGAGTAGAGCCACATCTATTTGGAGTCCAAGTCCAGCAGACTACTATCACTAGGAAAATAGTGATGTGGCAAAGGATAATCGACAGAGTGAATTCTGTAGCCAGCTACCCGCACACAAAGGACAACATCAGGAAGAGGTGGAACAACCTCAGTGGAAAGATGCATTTCATGTCTGCCAGGCACTAGCTGGCGGTCCTGAAAACGTGTGGTGGTCCACCACCTCCTTGCCCACAGTTCACATCATGGGAGGAGAAGGTCTTGGCCATTCTGCATCCTGAGGGCTTGATAGGAATACCTGGGGGAGTCGAGTCTGGTAAGTCACAACAACAACATTTTCCCACCAAAATGTATTGGTATGCATGCTCACAGATCACCCTTCCCAGCCTACAATGCCACACCACTCAATAGTCCTGTGTCCACCTGTCCCTACACCCCTGTCTGGCTTCCTATATGCCAATCACAAACACCTGAGAGAACAATATCTCTGTACAGTGGGTGTACTACAGGGGTTGACAGCACTACAACTCCCAGCAAGTACTGTTCTACTATCACTAATACCAGAACAGTGTAGCCCAATCCAAATGATCTCCTTTATCAACTCCACATTGGAGTGTACCCACCTGAGGGTATTTAAACTGTCCAGTGGGTGGGTAGGACAGACAACGACAGCAAGGTCAGCAGGCACTGGTTATGTCACTGCACTCAGCCAATACAATGTTCTCTGCTACCAGGACCATTCTCCCTCTAATCAGCCTTTGCCATGTACTCACGTATGGGGATATCAACTGTAGAGTGTGTGGGTGGGACAGGCAAAGACAGCAATGCCAAGGTCAGCAGGCACTATATATTCAATGCAAAAACACCTTCTCACTGTGTACCTGTCCTAACATCCTTGTAGATCAATTTGCTGGGAAAGTCTACTCACCTGGAAGGATGACTTATGTATGTGTAGTACTTGATGTAACATGACTGTAAATCCCAGGAGGAACAGTCCCTCTAATTCCAATAACCAAGACACTGTCCACAATGACATTGTGCTGCTGTCTGTTAATTCACGAATGCAGGTTACCTAACTGGGCAGGACCAACATACAGATAAAGGTACACTCTGTGATGTGCCTAATCAACTAGGTCCATCTTGGGCAGATAAGCCAAGATGAAAATAATGTGTACAGGAAGGACAGCTCAACCTATGTGCCCAATGAATGAAGGGCAATTTAAAGGTACCAAGATGCATCATCTAAATGCTTGTGGCAGAACACATATTCACAATACAGTGACCACATGATGACAATTAACATAAACAACAACAAGGATCCGGGTCTGCCCGCATAACAGTTCACTCGGTCTTTAGATGACCTAAGCCACATCACGGTCAGCCACTGTTTTGACTGTACTGCCGTAAAGGTAGGAGTCTATGAGTCGACATCCATGTGCCAAGATACTCAGACATCCTATAGCAAGGTGACTTAAAATGGAATTGGTCTGTTCCCTAAGTGTCAGGTCTATACAGTTGATAGCAGGTTAGCCTCTCACATAAAGGAAAGATGCCATGCCAATGTGTACATGGCCTTAATCAAATGTCACTGTAAACTGTTGGAGGTACATGTCACAATACAACCTGTAACATTCTGTCTCTAACTTCAACAGGTCTACCTACCACTGGGTACACAGACACCAATCAAGAGACTGCCACTCACCCCATGGATCAAGCCCTCAGTGAGGATACCACTCCTGGACGTGTGGACATTGAGGACAGCCCTGGCCAATCTGGGGAACCTGGTCAGACAACACCTATTGACTTCTCCCAGCCCTGTGGCATCAACATCTCAGACAACCAGTCACCCCCTAAACCTGTGTCCCGTGGAAAGAACCAACAATCTTGTGTCCCTCAGTCCAGTTACATGTAGACGTCTCTGACAATGATGGACCTGGACCCAGTGGTAGGGGTCAAACAGTGCCAAGGACTCAGACATGTGGGTGTAGGGTACATGGGAGGGATGGTGTGGGCCGGATGCATGATGCTGCTGGGGATGGGTCTGGCCAGAACACCATCACCCAAGTCTTGGGAGCCTACCAACAATCCCAAGGCATGATGGGTCAGGTATCTCTGGGAGATCAAGCAGCTGCAGATGGATTACCACCATGAAATATTGCAACAGTGGGAGGCCCACAATGCCACCTTGGCCTCCCTGACAGGGCTGCTGAGGGACATGAACTTCACCCTAAGCAGGGATTGAGAACAACACCGGACCCCTTATATTGGCCTAGTAACATCTGCCCCTTTGACCTCTGTGGTAGCCAGTAGAAGGGAGGCCCTGCCAGGGGAAGGACCTGCCTCAGACACCCCTGTATATGTAGCTGAAGAATCCCCCACATGCAGGGACGTACACTCAAGCATCCAGGACGTGTAAGTGCCAAAACCTTAACCACTGCCCGAAAGTGACCTCTTCCTGATGAAACCCCTTTGTGTGCCACAGAATCACTCTGTTGACTATTATTCAACAACTATCCATTTTACAGGACAGTTGAAAACTGGACTTTGGACTTCAAATGTTGTGGCAGCTACTCCAATGATTACATCCACCATGACTGATTCCTTTATTATTTGACTTTAAAAAAAAATTAATTTCCACCTTTATGTTCAGAGCACATGTGAATAAACACAACTAGCACACAAGCAATGCCTAATAGTGTTTTCCATCATTGTGGGATGTACAATGTGAAATTCACGTGGTGCAAATAACATACTCATAAGATAGCAGTGTAAGGAGGGACATGGCACAGGCAGTGTCAGGGTGAGGATTACCAGCAACACAACAACAGACTTGGTCACTCACGCCAACTTTCTTATTTATACTGTACAGCTCACAGGGTGCAACTATGTCTGGACTGTCATTGCCAAGATTGAGTAAGCATTGTTGCTTCTGGCTAGATATCTCAAAATATCATCCCCCTGGCCACAGAAGAAAGGGCTATGTCACACCCTGTCCCGTAGTATAGGCAAACCGATTGGTGGCTGTTGTCACAAGCTTGACCCTTATCACATACCAAAACCAGGTCTATTCAATTTAATATACCCTTTGACACAGACAGAGGGCAGTACAACAGTCCCTAGTCAGAGGCCCATCCTATTACAATGGGTAAGCATCTAGTGGCATGTTACACACCTATGTCAGGCCTGCAATCAGGAAACATATCAACATCTACATACAGGGCATACAGGATCATTATTAACACAATATGAAGGGAGAATGGATGGATTGCAAAGGATGACATGTTACAAGGCCACATGATCACACACATGAAACCAACGGACCAACATACCAGGACAAACAGGTCTATTCTGCAGATCTGATAACTGCCCTTCCACTGCCCAAGCAGTCTGGGCATGAAACTCACACAACCCAAATTTGCGACAAACAGTACCTGGATCAATTCCATGTCCCCTTCAGATATCAGACCAGCTACAGCCACCTGCCAATGACACAACTCTGAAATGCCCACATGATAATGGCATGGTGAAGAGACCTGGAAGGAAGAAGTGACATACAACGAGTTTAGGAAGGCAAAGGAATACATGAGACACAAAAGTCATTTTAAACTTCTGTTGTTTCTCTTACAGTGCAATGTGACTGCCCCAAACAAATGAGATCATCAAGAGAGGCACATCTTCAAGTCTGATGTAGCCAGCAAACCTGGCCTGTATGATGCATAGCACGAGATGCCCTGTGTCATTGTGACAGAGATACCCTTCTCCACAAATCCTGACCCCTACAGTACCCTCTACAGTCACAGTAATCACAGAACATCACATACTTACACTCAAGTGAAGTACTGATTGATGAGATCTGCCCCCATGTCTCCATCTTCATCCTCATCACTGTCATCCTCACTTGGCATTTCAGGAGGCTCACCAGGTGGCACTGCCAGCTCCCTCTCATCAGGGATGTGTGGGTTGTTTCTCCTCAGGGCAAAGTTGTGGAGCATGCAGCAGACCACAATGATCTTACAAACTTTTGCGGGTAAATAGAGGAGGGCTCCACCTGTTTTGTCTACACTCCAGAATGTTGCCTTCAGGAGCCCAAAAGCCCGCTCCACGACATGGCGTGTTCTTCCATGTGCTTTGTTGAAGCAGACTTCCCATAGCGTAGTTGGGTTCCTCACTGGTGTCAACAACCAGGGATGGTTTTGGTAGGCAGAATCCCCTGTAAGGAAATGCGACATGTGTCCAAACATCAATCCGGAACAACGCCTCACAAGCAGAAGACATAGCATACAAACACTCATGACATATGTTACTTAGCAACCAGTCAGGCCCTCTCTAGGTACAGTTGTGTCATCAGCTGGAGAATTGTGCTGTTCAGCATGATGAAGGCATCCTGGACTGAACCCGGGTACCAGGCAAAGACTTGAAAAATGTAGAGGTCCACCAAATACATACTTGGACATTGATGGAATGGAAGTTCTTCCTGTTCCAATAGACCTGTTTATTGTCATGGGGTGGAACCAGGGCTACATGGGTACCATCAATGGCTCCCACACCATGTGGGATGTGTGGCAAACTATAGAACTCTGCTTTCACCTGAGCAAATTCCTCACATTGAGGAAAATGAATGTAGCTGTTCAGGTATTTCAACGTTGGTGAGAGAACATCCTTCAACACCAAACAGAACATAGGCTGGGACATCCCAGGAGATAGGGCCACTGTATTTTGGAAGGACCCCGTGGCCAGGAAGTGCAACACAGACATGACTTATACTATGGGTGGTATGCTATTTGGATGACGTATGGCTGGCATCAGATCTGGCTCCAACTGACAACATAGATCCATGATTGCCTATCCAAGAGGTAGAGCTGAATGATGTCTGTTCTCTATGGTCTGCAAGTCTGCAAGTGGACGGTGCACAGGAGGGAGTCTAATACTTCTCCTCCCAGGGTAACTATGTGGGCTAAAAAATAAAAAATGCAGTCACTCAATGTGTCCCTAGCAAATTACATTATACATGCCAGATATGAAATGTGTCATGTTCTGTGAGTCACTGTAGGCATGATACACAACACACACCAGGGCTAACGCTTGCACAATTGTGAAATGTTAACACCCTGTTTACCTACATATGTGTATAAAACCTCTATCGAGACAGCAACCTTGTATCCAAATTACTCCATAAACGGCCTGTGATTCAATCCCCCAAATCCTGGATTACACATGGGGAGAGGGTGGTGGCTACCCCCAATAATGTTGTCACATCTGCAGGCCCACATACCTACATGATAATGGAAACGATTGACATACGTGACAGGACATGGCCAGCAATCAATATTCGCCAGGACATCTTTTTTATACTTGTGACACATCAAAATATATTGTGCAATTGCATTGTATGCCTTTAAAATGGCGGCTGCCTGATCTACTCCATTGGACATTAGGAACCCCCCCATGACCGCCGGCAGAAGTCGTCATGACGGTAGGCAGATGCTACCGCGACAGGCGCTGTCGTAGGGTAACATTGCTGCCTGTGGTGGTCTTTGGCCAATGGCAGTGTCCGCCGGTGGTGATGGTCGCATATGTGGCGGACGTGACCGATATTATCTATTGCTTCTCTCACTCGACTCCTGACACTGCTGCCAGCAAGATCTCCATGACTTGAGCTGCTGTGTACCCCCTCTGGGAGCAATCTTGCTGCATCCTACAGGTGATAGAGCCCCTGCCTTCTCACTGGAAGAGCTGGAGAAGCTTGTGGAGAAGGTTATCCCCTAGTATGGACAGATCTAGGGTGCACCAGAGAAGCAGGAAGTGCCCCATGTGCTCACTTTTCTCTGTACCTCTACTTATATTAGATTTAGTCATTCTAGGCTTAAGACCAGCTAATATGATTGTGTCTGCAAAGCCCTGTAGGTGCTGTCAGTGTGCATTAATGGTTCAGTCAATGGGCATATACCTATGTCAAGTGACAGGTTTGTAGTCCTGATACAATGTGGTGAGTGTGCATTAAGTGAACCAACTTGCGTTTGATGCACATGGCTAGGTGAGGTGTTCTGACATCCCCCAGCATAATCTTGCCACAAGATATTTATAGTGTCTAGCTACATGTAGCTGCATGACATCAAGAGGGTTGAATGGATGTTGTATGTGTTGGTTGGCCACCTTTTGAGCTCTTTCTGTGTTTGCACAGTGATCTGTGACCACATCTGGCCTTGTTGGACGGTTGTTCTGAAGCCAGGTAATGACTCAGTATGCCCCTCATCTCTTTATGTATGCAGCCAATGTAAATTGGCTGTAGGCTACATGATGTACTGTGATGCATGTGATTTTTTTGGACGTGGTCTATTGTCTAGGTATGTCTGCTCAGCCTGCAGAGAAGGGAGATGTGTATTGTCACTTACTCCGTAAATGGACATCTGGGCTGGTATTGATTCCCTATTCTACTACAAGTGTGACACTGTGCCCAATCCTTGTATCTCTCGATAGAATTTGATGGTGCCAAATCATGCCTCACTGCCAATATGCAGCTTCTTGAAGCCATGTCCACTGACTACTATGGGAATTGTATTGGGGGCAGGGTCATAATCTGTGACTGTTGTGCTCATTTCATCTGACAATGTGTGTCACATAGCCTTGACAGATCCCACAGCCCTCTTATCTCTTTCATCCAGCTCTGATGGTCCAGTGCAGGTGCCTTATATTTTGGACATTTCACATCTGCAGGTAGTGTAGTGTTGAGTGATGTACCATTATATTGGACTCTGTGTAATGGTTATGAAGCAGAATGTCTGCAATGCATGGCCAGGTTTCTCTTTCAGTCCTATAGATTTTGTGAACACGTGTGGATGTGTGTAACTTGATGATGTGACACACGGACCATCGTAAGTAGCATATGCCTGCATCTGTATCTGAACAGGTATAAACATAGACAGGCTTGCCTCTTTCTGTGCACAACATGTCACTTTCTTCAATGTGGTCGAAGCACAATGGGTTTGTATGTTGACTTGCTGCGACATATCAGGACTGTATGCAGCAGGTGACATTTAGAGGTAGTGGATATTTTTGTGCATTGTTTGCAGTTTGCTTTACCTGTCAACTGCCACTTTGTGAGATGTGTTCCATCATGTTCCTAGTCAATGTTATATGATTAGCTCATGCCCCACCAAAGTCACTGCTGTTCTACCTGGTCAGTGCAGGACCTAAGCTGGTGAGTGTACGCTAATGGGAGTGTTTGCAGTCATGTCCCTGAGTCCAGTGCATGCCATGTGCCACAGGTGGACAGGATGGTCAGGACAAGATGTCATTAGCTAGGTGCACTGACATGTATGTGACTCTGCCATTTTGTATGGGACTTGTGGACATAATATTCTGTCTTGTCATCTGCATCCATGCGGGCAACACCCAGAAGGTGCAGACCCTTCGGGTCCACAGCCGGCGGAGCACCCACTGTTAGAAGAGGTGGGAGGACCTGAGACACTGGGCACAGAAGACCGCAGAACCCTGGCTGGGGATGTCCTCCCAACGAGAACGGGATGCCAGTCGGACCATGACCCCCCTAATGGCCCATATTTTGGCGGTGGCCTATCCAACCTTAGATGGGTGTTTGAGGCCAGCACAGCAGCCACAAGGGGGTGAGTACATGGAAAAATTATGATTGAACCTTTAGCAGGTGATTGAGTAAGGGACAGACTGCTCCCCCTGACAATGGAGCATGTGTCACATATCTTCTGGGATAAAATTGGTGCAGACAGGACATATATTTCCAACTGGTGTGCTCATTTTTTTGGAGCTCAAACCTAGGACTAAAGTATGGTGAACCCTCAGTCGAATTGCCCAGCATGTAGCAGATATGACTGTGTTTAGTGTTAAGGTATTCTAGTTTAAATGCCAAGGTGGTTGTTAGTTTACACCAACAGATGACTCCTGCCAAATGTTTCAGTCCAAAGGTAAGAAGATGTGGGTCACTGTCCTCAGTCATGTGTCTGGGGATATGTGTAGGTTGACATCTGCAAACCAGGTGCAAGTTTTTGCATTGTATTTTGGGTGCTGTGATGCATGGGTGTCCATTATGCATGTGACATGACGTATATGGTAAAATCTTGGCAGCTGTAGCATACTACTTTCCCTTAGTAAGTAGGGAATGTGCATTGTCATTGCTGATGTGTCATCAGTGTAGTAAACATACCTTGTGCCAACGTGTCTGCATGTGCTCCATTCCCACTAGGATACATATCTGTGCAGTAGATGTATGGCATTTTCTAGCCATGCAAATGGGATGATGTTGAAAAACTCTAACATATATGTTCATGGGGTCCTGTTGTCATTATGATACATCTGCAATGATTGTCCAATTACTGTGATGCCCCAGAAAGGTCATCATATGTAGTCAGACAGAAACATTCATGCCTCATAATACGTCATTGGTCATGTGTAACTGCAGTAGCTATGATGGATATGACAGGAAGGGGCAGGGTGTTGATCCATTTTAAGATGATTTGTACACGTGATGTTGTATGAAGGTTATAGGTCCACAGCACATGTGTGTTGTTTGGGAATTGTGCCCTGACTGCATGGGTGCATCATGGATTGACTTGCAGTGATGTCTGCATGACATGTGTTTGGGGTCAGGGAGTGATCCACAGACAGCTGCCATGTTTGTCATGTCTGAAATGTGGGTAGTGATGTTGCTTCTCATTGTACAATGATTTGGTATCCTCCTGATAGTAATTGCAAACCTTCCTGCGTGGTACAGTTGTTTACTACAACCAAACTCAAAGTGAACATGGAGATGAGTGTAAGACATTGGTGGGAGGATATCCTGGACCTAACAGGACCATTCATGTGGCATTCTGGAGACATCTCTCCATGAGGTTTGGGACCCAACTTCATTTGTGGTCCATGTGAAACCACATGTGGTGCACATCTGTATGGCCTTGCTACTAGCTCCTTAACTCATTTTGGAAAGGTCAGAGATGTACATTGTTGGGAGATATCCATAGTGACATGGAGGTTTCTATGTCACCTAATCCAGGTTTGGCATGTTTGAATCAGTGTTGCCTGCTTTTCCTTACCAACATTACTCATTCTTGGGTCATCATATTGGTGCAAGTTAGATGTGTGCATAGGCTTTTGTCAGTGTAATTGGTAGGGTACCTTACAATGGCATCCAATTGTTGGCTACTGGTTCCATGTGGTGGGCTGCATGTGGCACAAGTTTGATTTGGAGTGGTCACCTAGTTGTCTTCTGGTTAGTGTGGTAGCTATACTTCATCCATGCTATTGTGGCTATCTGAGAACAAGATTTCCTCATGTGTTACCTTTGTGATTCCAGATGGCATGCATGATTTTGTACTGGCACATGATGGTGCCACTTTGCTGTCACTTTATGCGGTGAGCCACTTGACATGATGGTATGTTTTGTCTCTCAGAGTTGTGATTGTTGTGTCATCATGTATATGTTATGACCTTTCTTCACCTTCTTTTTGCAGCTTCAGCACTGGCAGGCAAAGGAGACAGGGCCGAGCCAAATGGGGAAGCATCTGGCCATGGGACCTCAGGTGACAAGACCACCAACAGTGAGGGCCCAGTGGCTTGGAGGGGGAGGGGAGTGCCATGGGGGAGATTGGATCTGGCTCTACATCATCTGATTCCTCCTCCAGTGACCACCCCCTTGTGGTGGTGGAAAGATTCCTGTGGTCACCACCCCAACAGACACCCACCCACACACCACAGCTTCCCCCAGCACCTCTACCCCCGCAGCCCGAAACACAAATGCTTATATTCACCCACCCAACAGACCCACCACACACAAGCACACCTGGGGGATTGGATCTGGCTCTACAACATCAGATTCCTTCTCCAGTGACCACCCCCTCGTGGTGGTGGAACCAATGGGAACAACCCCAGTACCATCTTGTCCACCACCCGCCATTCAATCAGCACCCTCCCTATTGCCCCCCCCAGTTGGCCGTGCCCACTCGTCCAAGAGGGTGGGCATCTCCTTTGCTGTAGGCATCTCTGCCCCTTTAGCCCTGCTGCCCAGAGTGAGGAGATTACTAACCTCTTGAGGCCGATCTCTGTGGGTCAGACTGCCATCATGAATGCCATCAAGGGACTGACAAACCAGATCCAGCAAAGCAATGCGTTCCTAGAGCGCATTCACAGTGCAATCTCTGGACTACAGAGATAATTTCAGGCTCTGGCCTCTGCACTGATGGCAGCCAGTCTTCCCTTGTCTTCCGCCCCCCCTCCACCTTCCTCTTCCCAGTCCAAATACCCCCTTTCCCAACGCACATAAAGCAAACAGACAGACTTGCATGCATCCACCTAAACAGGGAAGGCTAGAACATACAAATATAAGCACCACAAGACACACCACTGACATGTACACAAACAACATCCACCTGCCGACACAGCCACAGTCATGACTTCCCCTGACACGCCCCACCCACAGCATAAAACACATGACATCTGGCATACCTACAGACTCCGCAGCACCAGTCACTGATCCAGCCACCTTACCAATCATTCCCACCAACACCACCCCAGCAGACCCTCAAACATCCACCCCAGTTACGCCTGCAGACACCACAACCACAGACACACCTACATACAACACATCCACCATCCCTGCGGTCACCACCCCAACAGGCACCCACCCACACACCACAGCATCCCCCAGCACCTCTACCCCCGCAGCCCCAAACACAAACGCTTGCATTCACCCACCCAACAGACACCCACCACACACAAGCACACCTCCCACAAAACCCACACCCAAAACATCCACACCGACACGTCAGACAACCACTCCCTCAACCTTCAAATCCCAAACCCCTTCTGATGGCTGTCCCCATGTGTCAAAGAAATGTTTCCTCTGTGAGCTTGACTTTACCCTTGTTCTTCCCCTCCGTGCCACCCCCAAAAGGCCCATTTCTCTCCCCAAGGCCATCCCTTCCACCTCCCAGGCCTCCCATGCCTCCCTGCAAGCACCCATGCCCCTCCCCTGCCAAGAAGAAGTCAAACCATCCCAAGAAGGTTACCCCCCTCCTAAGCCCGAAACCGCCCTTCGCCCCAGCCCCCGATAACCCCTGAGGTGCCTGCCTGTCCCTTGATGCCCCTACCTGTAGAGGTTACGTGGAAGTCAGGAGTTGAGTTAGGGGCTCAAGACTGTGCCTTTTGATCCTTATTTATTATGTACTGGCCTTTGGCCTTGGACTTGGCTTTCTTAAATTATTTCTTGATTCATTAAAACCCAACCAGTTCTTGGTCATTTTGGATACACTTTTGTTCTGCATTTTTTTCCCTAGGTATCTGCTCTTCTTGGCTGACTTTGATTGTGTGCCTGTAGTTGTGTGTGTTTGTGCTGCTTGCTGCTCCATGTGGTGTCTTTTGAAGTATGTGAGTTTGTGTGCAGTGCTGTTGTCCCCCAAGGGTAGGGTGTGTGTTGTGTGATGGATATGTGTGTGTAGCTGCAATGTTGCTGTCATGGCATTGTGTTGTGTTTGTAGTGGCATGTGTTTCTTTTTGTGTTTTGTGATGTGAGCATGTATGGTGTATGGTCCGCCTCTTGATATGGCTATTGTCTCTATGTGGTGTGTGTGTGTTAAGTTTTGTAAGTTCAGACCTGGAATGTGTTGAGTTATGGTAATTTGCTTTGCACTTGAGTGCACATGTGTCAATTTAGGTGTGTGTATCTCACAGCTGGGTGGTGTAGGGGTATGTCCCATGGAGTGTGAGTTGTGTGTTCTTTGTTGCTTTGCCCTTCCCCCATTGTGTGACTGTGTATGACAACTAATGTTCGTATTGCTTGACCCTGATATTCAATTGTTGGCAACTGCTGTGCGCATGTTTGGGGCCTTGTTCAACATGATATGTGTCCCAATGCAACCTCCTTCCAAGTATGATCCTGCTGCTCACATCGCAGTTGTGCATCTGTTGTTGTGAAGGTGCTCTTTGTGTCTTTTGTCCAATTGTCTCTGTGTGCATTGGTATTGTTGGTCCATTATGCTATGAGAGTGCTTGTTGTGTGTGTCGTTTGCATGGTTGTTTGATGGTGGTGTTGTGTCTGTGCCATGGCAGATGGATGTATATAAGTGTTGTATGTGTGGCCAGTCCCTGGCCAGTGTTGGATGTGAGTTTGTGGAATTAATGTGTATATGTGCAGTAGTTTGTTGTTGTTGCTGTGCATGTGTATGTTGTGTGGCCTTCAGTGTCCCTGAGCCTGTGTTGTGTAGCCATGCGTGGTATTGCTTTGCAGTGTGTGTGTGCTGCTGAAGTGTGCATGTTGTGGATGCTTAGGTGTTTATGTTGCAGTATGTGAGTGTGTGTACCTGATATGATAGGTGTAGCTGCTGGCCTTAGAGTCCCCCCCCTATTATGTGTTTGGTAGCAGTGCCATTTTGTTATACAAGTTAACAATGCAGGTAGGTGTGTGTACTTATGGTTGGTGTCGCACACGTCGGCATTAAATCACTTATCTTTCTGCAAGCAGCAACATGACGTTTAGGAATGGCTCCATGGTTGCTCCATTCCTGTATTGCTGTGTGCACGTGAGTGTCTCCCTTTAAACTGCTTGTTTCCGCCTGCTGATCCATTGTGGTTGGACCACGGCGGTCACATTGGCGGTATGCAACCTCGTCATAGGTCCGGTGGAAACATGGTCTCCGACAGCCTGTTTGTTCCTTCAGAAGACCGCAGCAGTCTGTGCTGCCTGGCAGTGGCAGCGGACCACTGCCGATCTTCCACTTCCTTGACCACCAAACTCATAACATGGCATTCAGCTCCGCCAGACAGTTGGCGGACCGCCAAACTCGTTATCTGCCCCTAAGTCCCTAGGTAAAAAACATTACAGGTATGACCAGGTTGGTGTAGCTGAACCCCACTCTTTTGCATGCATCTTACATCCAGGTGCACCACAAACTGATCGTTGGCGTTGTTGCTTACATTGTCTAGATCCTTTTTGCCTTATATTTAAAAATCTTATCTGTGGCTATCCCTGTTTGAGTTAGATCGTTTAGGTGTCTTTTTGTTGATCTTGTCTTCATTAAATTGGTTTGAAAAAAATGACTGTGTTGCTCTTTTGCCTCTAAAATTGTTGGAACTGCCTGAACTAAACAATCATTTCTCTGGGGAATTTCCTGTGACTAATGCCACAGTGTGCCTTAGGTTGACCAGAGTTTGTTTTGGTATATTTATTAAAAACCTAATTTTTAACAATGGCCATTAAAACATGTCCTCTTTAGCTACTTGTGTAGGGTTTTCTTCAGGACCACTCATGTCCCCCAAACTGTGTCACTGTTTTCTCTTTACATTAACCCATTCACCCAACAACAGGGAATCCTCTGCCCCATTTGAGCTCACCCACCACTCAGCAACCACTTTTTCGACTTCTCCTTCCCTGTGCCCCCCCATCCAGCACCCACTTTCCCTTGTGATCTAACTCAGTAGTTCTTAACCTGGTCTCTCTGAGACCTACTCAGCGGGTCCACAACTGTTTTTAAAAAAAAATATTAAAATTAATAAAGTTTGTACAAATAACTAAGCAAAATCAAAAATTTGCTAAAATGTTTCCATATTTGAATTAAACGAACTATTTCGATGTTTGAGCATTGGTTTGGTGTATACTTGTTTTTGTAAATTTGTGCATTGTTTTGAGCTTCAAATTATAGAAATTGCTTAGACCGGAGGACCCGGTTTCTAAAAATGACTCATTGTGGATCCCTAGATTCCAATACCGATTCAGCAGAGGGGGTGGGGGAGCATCAAGCCAAAAGATGAAAACCGCTGATCTAACTCAAATGCACTATTCTCTGTCCTGTGGCTTGTCTGTAAATACCATGTTCTTCTTTATGACATTTTTGCGCTTGTTTACTGCCCGTTCCCTACCTGGGCCCTATGGCACTGCCTAGTCTTCATCTTTCCACAGAAACTGTTTTCCCTTCTTTTTCTTGTTGCTTGCCTCTCCCCCTCTAACCCTTCACCCTCTCTGCCACTTTCAGGTCCCACTGTATTCCCTTTGTGACTGATCCGTAGCGCAAAAGCATAAAGGATTTCCTTCGTCTTCCAACTCCAAGACCTGCCAACATAAATTAATCTATGATTTGCATTAATTTGTCTTGGGCCTGAATAGGCCGCACAGTCATGAAACCTACCACTCCTGAATCTCTTTTTTAGTCTTCTATGAGTTATTGAACCTCTTAACGACCAGATCTGAATCCACAAAGTGGTCGCTATTAATAATGTCAAAAATCCCACCAGAGACCTAGGTCACCTCTGCTAATTCCACACAGCCCCCCCCCCGCCAACCCAGTTAGACTGCTACCCTTTCCTCTCCTTACAAAGAGAAGGCTTAATAAGGTTTTCACTTTATAAAACCTTCTCTTTGAGTTCGAATGGCAATAGCAACATCGTATCCCTTATGTGCACTGACAAATTGCCACAAGCTAGCCTAAAACCCAACTCATCTAAACCAAAACAATTAAATAGCCATTTGACAAGCTATCAATATTGTTGCTAGTTGTCTACTGCGCCCAGACGCTTCTATAGTGTAAAAAAATCATTAGCAAAGTCCAAGGGTCTTACTCAATCTCTTATCTTTGCCAATACTTGTTGCTGGTGCTGTACAGTGTTAGCAACAAAGCAGAAACGGCAAAATAGATGGCCCCAAGGTCATAACATATGCACGCATGTGGGTCACCTCTCATGTACGTGTACATTATTATGCTGAAGCAGCCATTTTGTTTAATTTTTATTTACCAATACCTGGCCTTGAAAAAAGAAACAACAGTAATAATAATTTTAAAAGAAATTGATGGCAAGCGGCGGGGGTAGGGAAAGGAAAGAGTCAAAACCACCAAGTGGCATGGAGCAATGGTGAAGCTGAAGGGGTGCAAGAGGGGGAAAAAAAGAAAAACAAGAGGGCTGAGGGAGGGTGGGGGCAGCAGTACAAAAGTTGGGGTTGGGGGTAGAAACACAGAGAGTTTGGGGTAGGAATGTGAGGGGAAGTCGCACAAGGTAAAGAGAACAAGAAAACATATCTAATACCAAGGAGTACTGGAATGAAAAGAAAAAAAATAGTTTTCTGATGTCAGCCATGGAAGCATACAAGTAATCCAGGCAAAAGGATGGTAAAGAAGCTATACTGCAAAGATAGAACAAACACGAGAAGAGGAAGGAATTCCATTAGCCATTAAATAAGAAGATAGCTAATGAAAAGAAAATCAACCAATTATATGAACTGGCCTCGCCAATAGCCCTCTGGAGTCATTGGTCTTGTGGTTTTTCTATAACAGACAGATAAAAACTGTAGCTGAGACCTAAAAAGCTATACAAGGAAAAACTAAACATAGTGTACATGCACACCTCAGAATACATACAGGGTGATAATCAACAGTCCACGTTTTGCCAGAATTATTACAGTCAGCAAAAAAGTAACAAAAATATATTTAATTTGCTTATAGGCTAAGATTTGATCTTTCAGTTCAGGTTGAGAAGAAAGCAAGGAGCAACAATGAATGATGAGCAGAGATGTCCTCATGAAAGAAGTGACAGGCATCAAAAGGAATCAGAAAGACTCTACAAGGACCGTGGAATCTTACAAAGCATTACATGAGGAAGCGAATGATAAGCCTGATTCCACTTACGAAACAGTCCAAGCTGTAGCACAACCTTTCAGAGTTATACCATTTATTATTCAAGGAGTTCTTTTCAGCTGGATTCTAGGGGCCAGATGTATGAAAAAGGCCTTTTGCGAATCGGAAATAGCGATTTTTAAGAAATTGCTATTTCTGATTCGCAAAATGCACTGTATCATATTTGCGATTCGGTAATAGCGATTCCTTAAAAATCGCAAATGCTGCTACTGAATCGCAAATTGCGATACAGCCCCAATTCGCATCTATGGGCCTGCCGGCCCATATGTGCAAATATTTTGCATGTCCCAAATTGCAAATTCCTAACTGGAATTTGCAATTTTGGGAAATGCAAAGTCCAGAGTGCTGGGGGTCTAAGCCCCCCTCTGCTGCACCTCAAAACATTTTTTAACAACATTTAAGGTGCACACATGCCAAAAGGGCATGTGTGCTTTACATGTAAAATTTAAAAATGCATTTCAAATGCATTTTTAAAATTTGCACATGGTTACCACCAAGTTCAACTTGGTGGTAATAGCAATTCCTCAATGCCCAATTCGCATTAAGGAATTGCTTCATACCTGTGCTTTAGAAATCGCAAATAAGGATTTCTTATTTGCAATTTCTTATTTAGAGAGTCGCAAATCTAAACGGGCTCCCAATTTTAAGGAATCGCTATTTTAGTGATTCCTTAAAATTGCATTCAGAATGCCTGTGATACATTCCCAAATAGCTTTTTGCATTCGCAAACGGGCATTCGCATCATTTGCGAATGCAAAAAGCTTTGATACATCTGGCCCTAGATCTCTAATCTGCCTTCAAACTCAAAACAAGAATCATGTCTGCAGAAAATCTGGAATGTTACCATTCCTTACTGCCACAGTGAAGCGATCATTTATGTAAGTCCTATGCACCATGCCAGATCATAGCTCATTCCTGTATACCAGTCTCAGTCTCACCCAGCCAGACCAAGTTTACTCTCAAGCACAAGAGTAGAATCTGGTTGTTTGTTCATGTAAGGATTTTCATCTGTTCCTCTGCACTCAAGCACTTTAACTACTTGGTAACCGAAGGATAAAAATGTCTCAAAGGAAGGAGAGATAGAACCTTCGTTACCAAGATTACAAATTTAGTATTGTTGTCAGGTCATGGAAAGACAAGAGCACTGCAAATTTCATGCCTAGATTCCCTGGTGAATGTCAAAATCAGACAGTCAGTGACTTAAGAATACTTTGGGTATGTAATCAAAGAAAATCATCATCCAAGCTTTGTGCAATGACTCTTCACAGCAGGCTGTTACATAACACATTGATAATCAAGGTGAAACGAACTGGAACATCACAGTCGCTTACGGGACCTTAACCCATTTAGGCATGTTGAGTTGTAACTGGCTGACATCAATCATAGCCTCAACCCCAAAGGCGCTCACTTCATCATACACATGCACTCCAGAGCCAAATCATGAAGCAAGCACATAAACGCCACCGGATGATAGTGACCACAAAACACCTTCTGTGTCAATAGGTGTGGTTTCTATCATTAAATGGACTATTGGAGAAAATTATGAATGAGTGTCAGACAACGAGCAAAGTCACCACGCCCTAAGCTCTCCAAATGTCGCCCCCTACTGACTTGTATGGGACAAGGTAGCTGTCAACTTTTTTGGTTCAGTTGCCACTGATCAGCATGTGCTAGTAATAATGGATGAGTGTTTCAGATTCCCAAAGTTGATGGCTGTAACCAGCATGGCCACAGAAATGGTTGTACATACACTGAACAAAGTATTCTTCACGTTTGGTATTCCATCCATAGTCATGTCAGACAATGGCCCACCTACCAATAGCTGAAAATTGGCTGGCTTCTGTCCAGGTTGGAACATAATAAAATAGACCCTTCCTGGCCACAAGCAATTCCAGTGATGTAAAGGTTTATGGCGATATTAAAGAATGCTATGCTGGATACACGGTTCACCAAGGCCTCTAATTTGGAGACCCTATGGCAAACATTTAACAGCAAGTGACACACTCTGCATACCACTACAGATGTATCACCTTCGGAAGTAGTGCTTGGTTTAAAAAAGCAAAGTACCTCATCATTAGACAGACTCTGATTTACAGGAGTCATACAAGCTCAGATCTCATAATGCTAGAATGAAAAGAAAGAGGAGACAATACAGTGACTAACGTTGACATGCACGTCTTCATATCTATGCCAGGGCAACAAAAAGTTGCTGTGAGATCTTATCAGTCATAAGGACGAGTCTAACTACAATTGTTGACCCTTCATTGCTGGTGACATAAATTAGAGAATCCTCACAGCCTTGAGACATGGCCACAACATCACAAAAAGCTCTTCCCAATTTTGGATGTGACAAGGTCATTCTGATGGACTGTCATTGTTTGATAAACTATGTGACTCTGATGCTTCTACAGATCCAGAGCCTGAAGATGCCATGGGATGGTTCTCTTATGCTGATGGTAGGTACATGATTCTTCACTGGACATTGATATGCCTGGGCCGAGTACTAATGCCTGTCACTGACTTCCTCTTTTTCTCACTCATGTTTCCTCCTCTTCTTCTCACTCACCATTTATGCCTTTCAGTCAATCCACTTGTCCTCTCCGACATGCGAAGCTACCTGAGATGCTCAATGTAATGAACTAACCAAATTATTTTTTTCATCTTGAGGGCAGTGGTGGACGGTAATTCGAACAGGATGGCAAGAGGGCCACACATGCCCACATCCACACTCACTCAAACATTCACATGAATGTACACATGCACACACCATTCAAAAACACATACACGTGTGCACACACATACCCATTCAAAGCATGCACTCACAAATACACATATATTCATACATACACTTACACCAAACATTAATGAAAATACAACTTACTGGACTGCAGTTGTAATCTTGGATGGTGGGACAGAAGCTTTGGTGGTTCCTGATTATAGGGACTTCCACCTCCTCTCATTGAATTACCTTGTTATGGGTCAGCCAATGACAGGAGTTGGCAGTACCTTACTCGTCAGTCTCTAAGACTGCTGACTCCAACCCACTCTGTGACAAGAGTCACTGACGGACACTTGTTCTGGGCACTTCAGGATTTAAAACTGATGCGCCAAGGTCCAAGTCTATTAGTGATGCTCCCATTTGTCATGGGGGCCATCAAGCACTTTGGTGGGGTGATGAGGTCACACCAACAGGGCCGTGACATCTTCAGCCCGGCAACGTTCAGCTCAGACAGCCAGGCGCCTGCTCATTTAGAGCAAGTACAGCGCTTGGTTGCCTGACCTGAACAAGAAGAGTGTCTGTCAGGCTGACCTATGCTCAGCCAGATAGACACTGTTCATGTTTGGAAAAGGTGGGGGGAAGGCCCTTTCACCTTTAAGGATGGGGGAAATGTTGTGTTCCAAGATCCTACTCATCTGCACATCATTTCTTGAAAGGCTGATTTTATTATGTCCCCTGCAAGAGATGAAGGTGGGAAGTTATCTGTGCAGGGCAGTGCACATGCACTTAAGGGATGAGCAACAGCACAAGCGCATATCTCTGTCTTGCAACGAGTGAATGGGGCAGCTTACTTCTAAAACATGAATAGTGCTTTACTCAAGCCTGTAACTTAGATGAAAAATATATGGGCTTTAGACCTGACAGCCTTAGGGTGGTCTTCCCCCAACTTTTTGCCTACCTCCCTCCATTTTTCTGATCTTTGTTTTCACTGCTTTTAGGACTGCGCATTTTACCACTGCTGACCAGGGCTAAAGTGCGTGTTCCCTCTCTCTCTCTCTCCCATAAACAATGTAATACTGGCTCCTACCCAATTGGCATATTTAATTTACCTATAAGTCCTAGTAAAGTGCACTATATGTGTCCAGGGCCTGTAAATTAAATGCTACTAATGGGCCTGCAGCACTGTTTGTGCCACCCACATAAGTAGCCCCTTATCCATGTCTCAGGCCTCCCCTTGTCGGGCCTGTGTGTGCAGTTTTACTGCCACTTCGACTTGGCATTTAAAACCCTTTGCCAAGCCATGAACTCCCCTTTTATTTTATATGTCACCCATCAGATAGGCCCTATGAGACCAACAGAGCAGGGCAAAGTGTATCTGAAAGGCATGTCTTGGTAGTGAAAAACTCCCAAAGTCATTTTTCACTATTGTGAAGCCTGCTCCTCTCGTAGGCCAGCCCTGGGAATTCCTTTATATGCTTTTAAAGGGTAGTTTCTGATCTGAAAGGAGTGGTGTTGTCATAATTTGTATGTTTGGAATGGTAGTAAAAAATCCAGCTTACT
Source organism: Pleurodeles waltl (assembly GCF_031143425.1). Classification (NCBI taxonomy): domain Eukaryota; kingdom Metazoa; phylum Chordata; class Amphibia; order Caudata; family Salamandridae; genus Pleurodeles; species Pleurodeles waltl. The sequence goes on along the minus strand of NC_090439.1, from coordinate 787,214,796 downwards.
GGTAAAGTTAGACTTAACATTACTATTTAGAAATGCTACTGTTAGAAAGTAGGCATTTCTCTGATCTAACTACTCTCAGTGCCTTACAGCCTGTCTCCAATTCACATCTGGTCTGTGCTAGATGACAGCTCCCCTTTTGCATTCCATCCAGACAGCCATAAACACAGGACACTCAGCTGCATCTGCATTCATCTGCATCCTGATGATGTAGTGAATCCTAGTTTGTTTTAATGGGATAACATGAGTTTGCTTAACCTTTGGCTTGCAGACTCGTGCTCACGTCACCTAGTGACTTTTAACCTACTTAGCTTGCTCTGTCTTAGACCATTTATTTAATTGAATCTTCCTAGATGGCTACCGTGTTTATGGTTAGGTCTTTTTGTTAGAGTTATGTTATCAGTGTCACCGCGCTAAGGCGTCAACTTATGAAACAAAGACAAACAAACCATAGGTGCTCACATTAGAAATTACCGTCCCAAGCATGCAGCGTTATCTATTGTTTTGGAACAACCTACATCAGGGGTCCAAGTAGATCTGTATAAATACATCACACTTTAGACAGATAATTAGAGGGATTCTGACCAGATACCATCGCTGTTATCGATTCTGCACGTCGCCTTGATGCAGACCCGGACTTCGTGTTCTTCCGATGTCTGAGCTCGAGACCTCATTCAAGGTAACCAGGGTTGGGGGCTCCTTCCAGGGACATGGCATTGGCAGATTAGGTTGAATATACCCAGCTCTCCTCTAGGTAGAAGGGTAGGCCTATTAGGATAGGGTACACAGACATATGATACACTCCATGGCTTTCTATGCTAATACAAGATGGCGGGGTCTTCATAATCATCACCCTTGTCTTTACCATTCTATCTCTTGTACTGTTTGTAATCCTAATCACTGCAGCCAATACGATTTACCGCATTGTATTAAATAAAAACTATTGAAACATTAATGCATCTTCGTTATTGGCTGTCTTAGGTAGAGACATAGGGGGTGATTCTAACCCCGGCGGTCTTAGACCGCCGGGGCCAGGGTCGGCGGGAGCACCGCCGACAGACCGGCGGTGCCCCGCAGGGCATTCTGACCGCGGCGCTTTGGCCGCGGTCAGTGCAGGAAAACCGGTGGTCTCCCGCCGGTTTTCCGCTGCCCGTTGGAATCCTCCAAGGCGGCGCAGCTTGCTGCGCCGCCGAGGGGATTCCGACCCCCCCTACCGCCATCCAGTTCCCGGCGGTCCGCCCGCCGGGAACCGGATGGCGGTAGGGGGGGTCGCGGGCCCCTGGGGGGCCCTGCAGTGCCCATGCCACTGGCATGGGCACTGCAGGGGCCCCCGTAAGAGGGCCCCTAAATGTATTTCACTGTCTGCTGCGCAGACAGTGAAATACGCGACGGGTGCAACTGCACCCGTCGCACGGCTTCCACTCCGCCGGCTCGATTCCGAGCCGGCTTCATCGTGGAAGCCTCTTTCCCGCTGGGCTGGCGGGCGGCCTGAAGGCGGCCGCCCGCCAGCCCAGCGGGAATGTCAGAATTACCGCTGCGGTCTTTCGACCGCGGAACGGTAACCTGACGGCGGGACCGCCAAGGTCAGGATGAGGGCCATAATGTATCTGTGAGAAAGGGGAAATCTCTGTTTAACCACGACACCCCCTGAGATGTCATACTTCTGAGTCCATGCATAAAGGCTGCCACAAATCACCTTTAACTGTTGGGGTCTTTGGTGATGTACTGCTAGTGAGCCGGAAGGGTTGGGACTACAATTGCAACTTGTTGTAGGATAGGCATAGTCACCTACAAACATAAGTACTGTCATCTTTAAACCAGCAGTCTTGCCCAAGGCAAGAGTCCAAACTACGGCAATGGGTCTTCCTGGGCTGGAAGTATGGAGGGGCTCTCACACTTTAAAGGATAGTGGCCTGACCCCACAAAAAAGACTGATAACGCCCCACCCAGCTGCCAGCCTCACTGGTGTGCAGTGCGAAGCCCTGCAAAGCCTCACCATGCAGCTGCCAGCCCATCGGAAACGACGCACAGCGATGCCAAGCCCTGCAGAACCTCGCTGCACAGCTACCCAGGATCAATACAAAGCAACACCAACCCAATCAAAACCTTGCTGCACTGCTCACTGGGATCGGTGCAAAGCAGCACTAAGCCCCTCAAAGCCTCTCTGCACAGTTTCTCAGAACCGACGCCGGATGAAGCGAAACCTTAAAAAACAACACTGCGCAGACCGCGCAACAGGATTTAAGGTACTGTGTTCAGCAGGTCCAAGTGGATCCCTGTAGCCGGCCCACACCATTGTGGTCGGCTAGAACTTGTGATTTTTCCTGGTCCAGTTGGCGCTTTGCACTTCTATGCGCTATTTTCACCTAAATCTTTAAAACTGCCCATTGGACTTTTGTCATTTTTGTTTTGTTTTATTTATAAAGTCATGATCTTTTTTTCTAACCTGATGTGAATTCTTTTTGTGGTGTTTGCACTGTGTTACTGTATGAGTCATTGCACAAATACTTACCTTCTACGTTAACCCTGCCTGCTTTTTGCCAAGCTACCGGAGGATGAGCACCGGATTATTTAGGTTGTCTTGTGACTTACCCTGACTTGGATTTTGGTCCCTACGTGGACAGGGTGCATACCTCTCCCAACTAGAGACCCAATTTCTAACAATGGGTGTACCATTAAAACCCCACAAAGTTAAGAAGCATATTAAGTCAGTTATTTGTGATTACACTCTGAGTGGGCTCTGCACAGTTTTGAATCTCAGGCAACAACTCCTTCAATGTCTCCTACAAGAATATCACAGAAGACTAAACATTGCCTGTATACCAAGGGACCGAGCGGTTGAAATGGTCAGACCTCCAAACTGTAAGGGCCTGATTCACAAAGGTAGACTTACACTTTAGTGAAAGTTTACGGTTGTTTGCTATTAACAAAGAGATGTACGAGTAGTATATTTATGAGTGCGCAGTCTGCACATAAAGACACAGGTCTTTTTATGGGCAGAGGCTCACAACTCGTAAAGATATCCCTTTGTGAATAGCAAACAATCGTAAACTTGCACGACAGTGTAAGTTTACCTTTGTGAATCAGGCCCTGTGTGTTTATGTGTTGCAAAGGTGAGGGCCACCCACACCGAATTTACCTTTGATTTTCTTCAGTAGCAACATCAAAGTAATGTCCTACCTGCAAGCGCTGGCGTGTTACTGATATGATATATATCCCCAGTTATTACCAAAGACTTCGCAAACTCTGTCTCTCCGACATTAACTTCTAGGTGTAGACAATGGCTGTGTGTGTGTAACTAGATGCCTGTCTCTGTGTATCAGAAAAATATATGGTGCGTGATCCTGCTGGCCAAGAAATAAAGCTTCTAAAGTTTGGTGTTTGTAGAAAACGCATCAGGACAGATTAACTTTACTTAAGTGAAGCCAAAACGGAAAGCCAGACACCATGCCTAACGCTTACTTTTTAACAAAGAACAGCATTTGCTGTAACAATGATTTCCACCGTGCAGAAGCAGAGCTGTAATTACACTCCTATCATTTATGTTAAAAACAACAAAAGCAATTTCCACTTTAGTCTGGAGAGCCAGAACCACAAAAGGCATTTGTTGCAGTGTGCTGTTCACAATGGCCCAGATCACAAACCCGCAGCAGTAAGCAGTGGCAAGGGCAGTTAGTGCAATAACATGCTGGTCTGCTCAGGCGTAGCCTCTGAATCAAAACTGCGACAGGATTACGACTGAATGTTTGCTTTCAGATTACTATTTTGGGAGTGGCTGTGTTCTAACAGAGAAGGAAGATTTAAATGCAGGTGAAATGGCCAGGATGGCACAGGGTGCAGTGTGGAGGTCCACGACCAGCATCCCTGTACGCTGCTCTTCTCCCTCTCCCATACCCTGCCAGGGAGGTTTTAAGGCATGGGCTAAGTGGGCTCTGGCCAAGGGCCTCAGCCCTTCAGGGGGGCCCTGATAGAGCCAACTCAGTTCTGCACAGTTTTATCCTGAATCCTTCAATAATTCTTAAACAGGTTGTTTTAAATACCGTTAATCCACTAATTTATTTTTAACGTGTGTGATGCGTCAGAGTATATTACATACATTTTGCTGAGAAATGTTGTGCTTATGTTTCATGCAACATCCATAAAACATTATTTTAGATTAAAACAGGACCTCACATAAGAGAAATGGGTGTCACGAAGAATATTTGCAGTGATATTAGTGAGTGAATGCCTTGATATAATATCGAAAACACAGGTCACCATCCCTGAATATTAGATGTAGACGTATTTAGAAACTGGACAGCGCGTCTGTGCAGTGTCAATGCACTGGCCAAAGAGGGCATGAAAAAGATAAAACTAAATCCTAAAATCAAAGATGTTCTGAACAGGGGCCACAAAATACGTTTGGGTCAGGGGCCTTAAAATCCTTAAAATGTTCCTGCACCTGGTGTGGTCTAATTGGCTTTTATGTAGCCACACCAAAGCCATTGTATTGTATTGTAGCTGTATTTGTATATAATCTTATACCACTGAGAGCTTATCGGTGGACGGCAGCAAGCTAGTCTGTTCAATGTGTTCGGTTGTAAGAACATAGATGTAGAGTGTGGCCTAAGGGGAAACAGTTTGGGGATCACATCATGAAACATTTTTGACTGGGGCTATTTCATGTCATTGGTGGTAAGTTAAGACAGTGCATGAAAGTGCTGTATTATGAAAGCAGATTTCTGAAGGTATTAATGTGTCAAAATGTTTGTGCATATTTGTTGTGTGGAATTTTGTTGTGGTAGTGATGTCTTCGTGTTGTACTGAGGTTGTTTGTGCTCTCTTTTGGCTCTTTTGTTGTGTAGTGCCCTGTTATGTTTTAATTGGTTTTCTATATTGCTTTGCGTATGTTATTGTATTATGTTCAGCTTTTTACTTTAGAGATGTCAACGAATGCTGCTGCATTTCCAGCCCAAAGCAGCACTTGCATTTAAGATTTACAGGACAAGCAACCATTTACCACTGACTAAAGTTGTGAAATGCCACTGTTCCAGCTCTTCCACTATTTAATACACCAGTTTGCACAAAACTGTAGAAGAGACCTGTCTTAAACTAGTACTTGCAAAGCTCATCACATGTGAAACGACCCTTGGTATTGTGTGTGAGAACTAGGTAGGGGCTCCTAAAAAGATGTAGTGTAATGTGTCCGATGTGGGAAGTGTTTTGGTGTCTTGATTGATGACCAGATAAGTGTTCATAAAGTGTGGGGTGGAACAAAGTGGAGTCAATGACACATTTGCATCTGGTCATGCCTCCTGCCAGTGTGTGGGTGACTCATTCTGCCTTTGTAGGGTATATATGGTCTGGTGCCAGTTGGCTGTGGTATTGTCTTGTGTAAGGAAACACCCAGGTCTTTATTGCCTCCTTGGAATCCAGGTGAACCTAAATATGTACCCGTTAGTAACCTCTATTCAGAATTATATGCTAAACTCCAATTACGTTTTCACTAATTTTGTGTTCAATCTCAAAGTTAATGAATACTCCCTTTCTTTCTGTGACTAAAAACTGTATTGTTTAGTTAATAAAAACGATTACAATGAATAAAACCTGCTGTAAGTAAAACAATGTTAAAAAATAATGAGATTTTGTGCAAATAAAGTATGTACAAGTTGCATTTAAATAAGCAGACAATGCGTTATCAATTAGATTGACTGACAATAGCAAAAAAGGCAATACAATATTATTAGACAACCAGTACCAAAAAGATGAACTGGTGGTGCTGGCTATTATAAGTAATGTGAACCTTCTGTAGTAGACTACCGCTGCTTAGTATAAACAGTGCATTATCAGGTACAGCCACTTAGATGTGTAAAGCATACATAAGACTAAATACAGGCAAGCAGTACAATTGCAAGGTGAATTAACAGGTTGTACTGGCTATTATGATTGGTTTAGATCTTCTGTACAGTCCGGCACAGTAGAAAAAGACAGCTGTTGCCTGAGAATGTTAACAAATTTTGCACATCTTGCCAGAGCCCAAGAGGCAGAGTGGGAGAATCAAATGGCTGAGGCATCCAGTGGCGGCTGGTGATATTTGAAAGTGGTGGGGTGTAAAAGTTCTGGACGAGTGGCTGGTGACAAGCGAGCGTAGCAAGTCAGCCTGATCATTATAAGGGGGTTCGAGGGGCTTCTACCCCCAAGAAATTAATTTTTAAAAGAGTGGTCAAATGGTGCATTTTCAAGCAAATTTGAAAAAAACAAGTAGGTTAACAAAGCGCTATGTAAAGCTGCAAAATAAACTTGTTACTGTAATGTATAAAACCTAAGCCTATATTGCAGTAAGTACTAATTAACACATGATGGCATGCAACACAGTCACTGCCATTCATTCCTATCCTGTGCAACAAAATATAACATTTAAAACTATTTTAGAAGATATTCTATAATTTCTTGCAAGTAACAAGCCACTTCTGTTATGCATCTTACATTGGTAATGTATAAATTGTAGTACACAGAACAGATGACAACGGTAAACTCCCTGACCTGGTCACACGGCCTGCATCAAAGTTTGCACCACACACACTGCAGCCTGAGGCCATACATACTTCTTTCCATTGCCAATCTGCTCTGGTGTACCTGTTACTAGGCCCCCTGTTCATGCCTGACAAATTACTTCAATGTATTGCTTGTATTTGTGAGGGGCTGAAAAGGCTGTTTTCCATAAAGCCATTTGTCAGGCCACAAACAATGGGCTCAGGATGGGCATGGGCTGTAAACTACTTTTTACATTTCCGGAATGCATAGAGGCAGGTGTCTAAGTCGAAAAGTTTTATTTTAAACAATTCCATGTCTTCCAATGCAAATATTGCCCCTCAATCATGTTGCGCATTGAAAAGCCATGAAAATACCCCTGCATGATACACCTGCATCATGCTTCATCGCAAGAAAGAAAAACATTGTTGCTGCACTCTGTTCACTACTCCCCACCCCTTCACTATGACCAATGCATAAAACTCTTGGACAATGCTGCTGTCCATTGCCCATACAAAAAGTCTCATGTACATTACTCCTTCATTATACCTCTGCACCATACCCATGCATAATAGCCCTGTGTACAATAGCTCCGTAAATTACCCTTGGACCTCGAACTCATACAGTACTACTCTACATAACACAGCCCTGCACAGTGCCCTGTACATTAATCCTCAACACAATGGTTTTATACAGATCTGCATGAACAAAAAAAGCATGGTACAATGCCTCAGCAACTTGACCCGGTGCGGATCCAGTGCAACACGCCCTCTCACGAAGTGCTCTCACTCCACTCCCTGGAAATATTCCTTCCCACCGCCCCTGCGGACAGCTTCCTGCATGGATCTCTAGTGTGGAAACAGATAGGATGTCCGCATGCGGTCCTCCGCTGGAAGCTGCAAGGATGGAGGCTGGTAGTGATGGAGGATGGCGGGGGCGCACGCAGTCAGTGACACTATGTTATTGGCTAAAGTGCCAGAGCTGCCTGAGGTGTCCCGGGGCCTCTTGACAGGTGTGTGTAGGACCCTCTTTTTCTTTGAGAAGCACCCAGACTGTACACCCTTCTGCCTGTGATAGGTGGGCAATGTACCAGGGCAAATGTGTGACCTAGTTCTGTTGAAAGTGCCCACAGAGGCACAAGGAGACCTCGATGCTAACCATGGCGTCCTCTCTGGATCAAGGTATGTGATCCTGGGCAAATAATTTTATCTCCATGTCGCTCAGCGCTCTCAGCTGTCCCAGTAAGAGGATTCAAAGCAGGCGGAACACAACTCTTTTTGTGTAAATAAATGAACAAATCAAGAAATAACTCACTTTTTCCATAACACATAAAACTACATACAGATTTTGCCATAGCTGCATGTCTTACAGACAGATGCTCACGTGAAGACGCATGTTGTACTCTCTGGCACTCACAGAAAAACAGACAAACACACGTTTTCACTTCTGCCTCCGAGTTTCCCCCACCAGGTACGCTAAGGGTAGAGGCATTCAGTCCATGCTCTTCTTCTGCCTCTCCCCTCCTCTCCGTCCTGCTCACCTTGAAGGGTGGGGGATGTGTTGGCAGAAAGCTCAGTCGAGCATAACAAAAATATAATAATACAAAGCCATAGTGGAGTTGCGTCAGACACGCGGGACGGACCATGCTGCACCTGTCCAAAAGAGATAGTAATTGTGCACTTTGTTTGATAAACAAACGAGACACAAATTCCAGTGTGCACACGCATAGGCACAGCTCCATCCAAACTTGCTTTCAAACAAATCAACCTTTAGGTCTGGCTGTAATTTAAAAATCTCACAACTGCCGAGTCATGAAACCATTCTTCCTATTTGTAGTGTAAGGGTTTACAGAACTTTGGCACTGAAAGTCCTCACTGGGTTATCTCTGATTATAATTTCACATGGGAATTTCCCTGGATCTAGTTTTAGAGACACTGCGTCCCATGTCTAGTTTCAGTCAGGAGGATATGCCTCCAGTCCAAACCTTACCACCTATCACTCAGTTAAAGCCTCTCTATTTGGAACTATCAAAACTTGGGTCACGTCTCCTGAGTTAGAGCACTCATAGACCTACGTGTGACATGCAGATCACAATCTGGCATCCCAGACAGGGCTACCCCAGCCTTTCACACTTTCAAGAGGATAAGTTAAAAAACCATTGTTTAGTTGGATAACAGTAACACTTTTTTTTGCTCATTTGTTTATTAGTGTATCTGTGGCATCCAAAACATTAGTAATATCAGTTCAGTTGACAATAAACTGCCGCTACAGGCGGCACATATCAGTGTGCATTAAATAAGTAGATTGCCAATTGTCCTTCGGATAGACTCTCAAAGAACAAGCATGTAATCGCCGTTATCAATAGAGTAACAATAAACAGGTATGTATAAAACTACAAGCTCATGCAACTATGTACAGTGTGGAGGGAGGAGTCATCTTTGATCTAGGAAGGTGTCCAGGAGTAGGGATTCAATGGACGTGAGCAGTGGTTTGGAGCGGAATGTGCAGAGCAGAATACTAATTTCCCATCAAGCAGAGCAAAGGAGGTGTCATAGGGTATCCCTACTTTCATTGCAGATGGAGATCATTCTTGGCCTCAACATTTCATATCAGGTTCTCCCAGCAATCCCCACCAAGACGTATAATTCCACGTGTGTGTAGCCATTGTATATAGTGTGCTTCTGCACGCAGCCACTTTAGCAGATAGTGTAGCCACTGCTGAAGAGATGGGAACGCCGGAGACTTCAACGCCATAGCTACCCTTAGTTTAAATAGAACAAAAGCAAGGTAAATTAATCTGTGGAGATATTTATCACCCTTTTTGTGGGGGAGAAGACCTAGTAGGCAATAGGTGGGTGTTAGAGGCAGGGGACGTGTAGTCAATTCTTTTACAGTTTCAGGTACCCTGTTCCATGTGGATTGTAACACCTGGCACTCCCATACCATATGGTAAAATACCGCTGATGGCAAGGTGCACTGTAGACAACCAGGAGAGAGTAAGGGAAACATATGTTGGATATGACGAGGGTCTAGGTAGGCCTGATGGACATAATTAAATTGTGTAAACCTGAATCTAGGGTTTCAGCATACCCCTTTTACCACCTGAAGACCTCTAGTCCAATCTACGTCAGACAGTGGCTGCGGTAACACAGCATCCCATTTAGCATGTGCAGTCAACATGAGAGTTGGCTCAGTCGCATGGAGCGCTGTGTACAGGGTAGTAATAGTATGTCTTGTGCCCCCAGCCAGAAGTATGGTATTTGGTACCTATGATATGGGAGGTTCCATGTCCGCGGCACTCCAGGTAACTCATATGGCGTGCAGTAGTGTATAATAGATAAGAAATTTGCCAGGTGGGATAGTGAATGTTTCAGTGATATCATGGGAATGTCTTATGGGAACCATCTAGGAATAAGTCTAGCATTCGATTGAGCTCTGCATTCATTCACATATCTCGGTCGACAGCTCGTATCACTCCCCTCAACTTAGGTATATCCCATATGGGAATCTCCAATAAGAATGGAATGTGGGGGTCCTTAGAGTGCAAAAAACGACACAAGCATGCATGAGCCACCCTCATCTGTTGTGAAATGTGTTGAAGGACCAGGTAAGTCCAACAGACAAGCATACACATAGTCTCTCCCTAATCTCGCCTGGACCGAAGGCAATTTCGGGCAGCCAGTCGAAGATAGCCGTTTCATTGGCCATTGCAATTGTGCTTTCACATAATACAATTCAAAATGAGGGGCTCCCAACCCACCCTTTGTCATCGGTCTGTGGAGTTTGGTCAAGGCCACCCTGTGGTGGCCACCCCTCCATATAAGTTCAAGGACAAGGCCATCGAGCATCCAAAATATTACTTGCGGCACCAATATAGGTAGTGCAGCAAAGAAGTATAGCAGTCTGGGTAGTATCAGCATCTTGGACACCGTAACCCAACCCACTGGAGAAAGAGGCAATGGCCGCCAAAATGGGAGGGAGCTGCAGACACCCACGTCTGCCCTCTGCAGGTTGCCTTTGTCAAGGTCCTATAATGTATGGTAGATGTTGACTCCCAGATATTTGATTACAACAATAGCCCTACTAGGGCCTATTCATCAGCCTGAAAAAAATTAATCCTTTCTGAAAAATAGATGCCTTTATGGTCTCCCGCTGACGCATATGAATGATAGCCAGAGTCCTTTCTCGAACAAATGAGAGACTAACTTGGCTGATTATTGAGGATGTGTGGTTGGGTGCCTCTTATCCAGAGGCCAAGCAAGGTTTTTGTCTCCTCTCTGCAAACTGCCCTCCCCGTCCCTACTCTGGTAATGAGTCTTACCTGATTGATCGGTCGGAAACACTGTGCAGTACCAGCAGCTTCTCTGACAGGACAGGGGCCCGCACCAGGCTGCTTCAAAATAGGCTGGAGAAAGGGTCACAAGGAAGGTAAATACTGCAGAAGGTAAGATTGTCGAAGCTGTAACATCGTTGTTGTAGGTTGACTGCCCTGAACACCAAGCAACATGTGACGTGAGTACTTAGTCCCACCCCCACCGCCTCGTGCCACCACCAGAGGCCTGGTAACAGCAGCGCCTCTCCGAGTCAATCCAGACACTGCTCTCTTTACTTCATGTTATCAACACAGCATGAGAGAAGTGTCCGGATTAGACTGGGCAGGTGAAGTTAACGCTCATGCGGAGACCGGGGGATGCAGCTGTGATCCCCCTGCTCATTATTGAGCATATGAGAGAGGCAGGTAGTGTGCACGGTGGGCTGTCCACAAAGGCTGCCGTCCAACTCAACATGCACACTGTCACTTTGAAGAGTGAGTGACTGGCGTAACTGTGCAATGTGAAGAGTATTTAGCCCCTTCCGCCTTCCTCAGGCCCTTAACAACTGGCCTGTGGCTAAAAAGAAAGCGGATGCCGCAGCGAGGAAAAAAAACAATTGATGGAGTTTTACTTTTAAAACTGGGGATGGGGAGGCCACAAATAGTGCCTGGGGACCACAAATAGAGGTGGGGCGGCGCCCCAGTGCCCTCAAAGAGGACCACCCCTGGAGGCATCCAAGCATGATCGCACCCCAAGTGACAGAGTTACAGGTCTAATTAGTTACCCCCTCTGCTGATCTAGAGAGGGGCAACAACATAAGAGGTGTAGCCAGGATTCATTTTGATAAGAGCGAAACCGGCAGGAACTTTTGCGTCTGTGTTTAGCCCAAGAAGGGTTAAAAGCTTTAATTGGCAAAGCTAGCAACCGCATTTACAAATCTGCCACCGAGTTTTGGCATTTATGGCTTCCAGTAGGTATGGTTGCGGGGATATGATGAGATACGAGGCATTTAACAACTGCGCCAGAGGCGTATTTCCAAGAATTAATATATCATGGTCTCTAAAAATCACCTTTAGTTGCGAATTAATGACTTTTTTCCAGGTGCTAAATGGAACATCCCCTGCCTGAAGAGTCGTGTGCAGTCTCCAGAGCAGCAACTGGAGAGACTTCAGTGCTTTTGTCACTTGGATGCGCCAAGGATTGCCTGAAGTTTTAAAATAAAAGTTAGATGACCTTTTTATTGTTTGTGTGTTGGCTTTCCTAGCCCTGATGAAGTACTTTAACATGGCAGCTTGGCAATCGAGTGACTGAGTCACCAAGCCAGGTTCCAGCCTTAATGTGGAGCGACAAATATAGCATGGTTGTTGAAAGATTTTCTTATATACCCTACAATGGGATTGTTCCAAGACTTCATCAAGCGTCCTGGATAAGCAAAATGGCCATATTTCATGGCTGGAACAAATGTCTCCTTCAGTACCCTTAATATGGGGGGTGCCGACCCACACCTTAGTTGTCAATTTAATTGACCAATCCCATATGCAATTACTGTCCCTTTTTTAATTGCATTGCTCTGTGCCAGGGCATTGCTATTTTCACTAAACCGTACACCAAGGTCATTATACTTCCTTGTTGTACTGATGCTCGGACTACCCAGGCGCCAGGACAAGTTATTCTTGTTTCTGCACTTCTCAGATAAAAGGACTTTTGTTTTTTCCTGTTTTACTTGGAGCTGGTTGGTCAAATTGAAAATAGTTAAGGCGTTCAGAGCGCGCTGTACACCACTTCTTGTACGATCCATAATCACTATGTCATCAATGCATTGTATTATTTGAAGCTTGGAGGTTCCTAGCTTTGGGAGGCCAGACCACCAGACTCCAAGCATTTCTCTAAGCCAGCTGTATAGAGATTGAACTGTAGGAGTTCAAGGACACATTCCTGCTTCAGGCCTCAATTTGTTTTATTTTTCAGGTTACTGAACAAGGGCCAGTTTTCACTCAGACCCAAGACCCAAGTTATTGTGGCTCTTAGCAATGTCATGTATAGGCCCCATTTATCCAGTTTCCTTCATAGGGTTGCCCTGTCTATCCAATCAAATACCACACTATAATCGACAAAGCAGCAAAAGAGCAGGAGGCTTTTGCAGTTGGTGGGTGGTGTCTTAAATAAGATACAGCCAGGATGTTATCCACAGTTGATGCCTTGGCTCTAAAGACAGATTGAAAGAATGGTAGAATCTGTTGCAGAACTTCCCAAGCCTCCAGTTGCTCCAGCAGGATACAAGTGTAGTCTTTGGCCTGCACATCAAGGAGCCCAATTAAATGGTAGTTTGAAGGCACTGAGCGAATCTCCTTTTTATTTATGGAGCAAAGGATGGATCCTGTCCACATTTCAGGTACCTTTGCAGTTTGAAACATGCTGCGCTATAGTGTGGGGCCAACGGACTGGCCCAGTTGTCAGGGACGCACTTACACAGAGACACTGGTAAACCATTGGGATTGGGGGCCCTATCATTCCTCATGAGCTTGATGATCTTTTCTACCTTCCTGGTGTTTATGTATTCGGGACCTATATGCTCAGAATCTCCAGATGGGAAGGTTGTCTCAAACCATGATCTGGTTCATCAACCGGACAACTGATTCATCTGTGGAGGTGTCTGTAGGGTACCTTTGCATGGCCGACATTACCCTCCACCGGGTGGAGGCCGGCCGGAAAGGTAAGTTGTTGGTGTATAAAGTTGTGATGTGGCTTACACATGCAGCTTCTGAGACGCCATTCTCCCATGTTGCATTACAGCACTCTTATGTGTTCATATGCTCCCAAAAACGTGAATGGTTGTGGTCTTTTAGCAGTGGAAATAGAGTTGCCCATTCCTTTTGGTTCCTTGCCTCCTTGTGTTCCCATAATATTTTCTTAAGGAATCATCTCTTACATTTGACCTCTGCCTCGGAGTTTTATCTAGTATTTTGTTTGTAGGACCTTTGAGCTCTATGAAAGGCCCTCCTTGTGATGATGATAGCTTTATCATATTGTAGAGAAGGCCTGCAGGCTCCACTGGTTTTTGCTGAGTTAGATTGAGACGCATCTCCCTTCAAGAGGGAAATTAGGCCCTCAGTGTTCTTCTCCCACCTCTTGAGAATCACATCCTGTTACTCCAAGTTTATTATTGGGCCCTGTTTACGTAACCAGGCTGTTACTGAAGCTTTATACTCCGGCCTAGACTTTATTCTTTTGAATACATTTACTTTCTCTACACCTGTTGATATACTCACAAGCCTACTCTCCACAGAGGATTGTAACTGGAGATCCATAGTGTACTTTAATGGGTTGTAGTCACTTTCCAACCTTCCTCTTATCTCAAAATGCACTAGCTACCTAGTAAGGTGCTCAGAGAGAAAGACAGAGTCTATGGTTGATCGCTCTTTACAGAACATTCCTTTTCTTTTCTCTTTTACAAAAATTGCCGTTTGTACTGATACCAATTTGTAAGCTGACAAAAGTTCCTGCATTATATGCCTACCTTGCTCCTAGAAGATGCTATCCGGAGGCCCTCATAAGCTGCTAATATTGAAATCACCCACCATTATGATTTTGTGGCCGGCGTGATCCAAGAGATTCCATACTGTCCACCAGTTCTTGGATCACCTTCAGCTTGGATTTGTTAGCGACACTGATGTAGCAGTTAAACAGGATCACATCTGTGTTCTTACTGTTTAGTTTCAGGCCTCTGATGGAGACTGCTTGGGCCATGCTATTGTCGATGGCCACTTTGGCAGCCACTAAGTCAGCTGTGTGCTTGATGAAAATTGATAAGCCCCCAGACGGGCGACCAAACATACTTGTTCATAATGCAGGGGTGAAGATCTCGTGGAGCCTTGCAATGTCAAAGGGGTAAGCTCCCAGGTTTCCTGAAGGCAGAAATAAGCCAGCTCTTCCCTGCTTGATCTAATACTACTGAGGCCTGCTACATTCCAAGAGAGTATTGATAACGATTTGTTTGGTCTCAAGGTCAATTGTGAGGGACCTCTCTCGAGGATAAGGCCTGTACCTTTGTCTTTTTGGTACATTGGACCCCAACTCCCCCCAGATGCCATGTGTTGCTTTTTCCATGGCCGGACACACCTTCCTCTGGTTGTGCGTGCAAACAATAGTTAACACTCCAAAGCCTTCTGGGTCTAAGGCCCAGCATTGGTTTCCCCCATTTGTTCCCTTCAACACACTTGGGATATGAGGATAACAGGACATACAGGTATTTCACTACTGATGGTATGTCATAAATTAATTCCTCCTTCTGCAAAAGTCACTCTTTCTGCCCAGACTGCATCTCTCTGGGCCATTTCCTACCATGTTTACATGGTTACTTCCCCAGTTCAGTTTAAAACAGGTAGATCAAACATTACCCACTCAAGGTCCTCTGATGTCATATGACTTAATGCGGGGACGTGACTAAACAAGTGTAGTAGATTCTCTCTATTTAAGGTGTCCATTGGGCCTTTTGGGGTAGATCGGGGGTGAAGAGTAGTTCAGGGAAGGTCCACTGATCTATCTCGCTTGCGGCTTGAATAGAAAGCTTCTGGGCTTCAAAATATCCGGAAGCGGAATCCCTGCTGGGCAGCCCCAAATGAGCTGGATCATCAATTTGAATGGGGCTTTTACACATGCCCTGCGGTGGGAGGTCACTGAGAGCCTCACTCTTGCTCAAGTGCAGTTGCAGTCCAGGGTTATGTGAGGGCTGGAATGCTATCCCGCTGCTTTCCAAAGGGGGCTCTCTTTTGTTCCTGCCATGGGGGGGCATGTTGCCGATCCCAGCTGATTGCCTTTTGGCACCACTTTCAGAGGATTCCAGTCAGACTGTGTACCTTGGTCCGATACTACTCTGAGATCCTGAACACCCATCTGAGGGAGCTGAGTCACTCCCAACTGTAGCTGGTAGATGTGTTTGGCCAGCTGCGGAACCCACCGTTGAAACCGAGGGAGGTATGGTACTGAGGGCTGAAGGCTCAGCAATGAGAACCAACTGGAGCTGCAAGATCGGAAAGAGTATGATTAGGTTTGCGCCCTCCTGATCTCATGAAAAGTTTAAGAAGTTCATGCACTCTCGAAGTTCTTTTTAATTGGTGTTGATTCTTGGATTGCTTTTTTAGCATTTTTTTTGCCCTCCTTGGTAGGCTAACAGTTGATTATTGAGGGGCAATAGCAGGCTGCTGCCTGAGACTGCATTTGGACCCCCTATATCTGTGAAGGGGGTCCAAACACTTGGGGAGTGAATGATACCTTCTCCGCTTAGGGTCACACTGACTTTGTTTCAATGTTGTGCTTGGCGAGCTGCGACTTACCTGTTCTGCTTGGGGCCACTGTTGCATTCAATATGCAAAGGTTATACTGGGTTCAGCCAGTGTGCTGTATCAGTACCTGACAAGGTTGAATTAGGGAACTTGAAGGTGGGAACGGATGCTATCACAGCCTGCGGCTTGAGCTCGATACATGTGCTTAAAATGTGCCTACTAATGCTCCCAGTGTCTCAGGTAGAGAGCTTAGCTTGTCAATGATCGGAGAACATTGGGCACAGCATTTCCTTCTCAAGTGCTTTTAGTTGGATTTCCAGGCAGTTTAGCTTAGAGCCAAGTTCTAAGAGATGGCTGGCCAATGATTGTAACAAGTCTAGTTGCAACTCCATTGTATTTGACTGCCAAAGAAGAGCCCTCCCAATGTTGTCCTTCGAGGGTCTAATTGCCACCAGCTCTTGTGCATTCAAAATGGGTGATTTTGGGGGAGCTAGGATTAATCTTTCCCTCCATAGCCCCTCACATCTAGTGGAATTTGGCTGTAAGTTTCATTTATTTGTGCTTCTATGTTGCTGACGAATCAGTCGGACAGATACCCTAATTCCTGATATGTAAAACTCACCCATCCTGGCATGACGTGAAAGCCTTTAAAATTTGGTGAAGATCCACTGATTTTCAGAATTTTAGGCAGAGTGCTTGGCTGCTTTGGGTACCACTCTAGCTCTCGAGTGACTTGAGCAACTACTGTCATCTGGTCTGAATTAAGTTCCGGACCTGGGGTGGTCATTGTAGCAGATGGTGTTATGGGATTCACAGGCGTACTGAATAACTGCTCCCCTTTTATGCTACCATGCCTATTCGTGGTGGGTTGCTTTAACGTACTCTACTGTGTTGGTGCAGCTGACTCTGTTGTGTGGACAATTTCTCTCAAACTAGGGCACAAGTGAGATCTTTGGATTCTGGAGTCCCCAATTGTTTCTGCTTCGTGAGATAGAAATTGCATCACATTGAAAGGACTGCTGGCTGAGCTACTGGATCACCTTCCTGAGGACCCTGCGCACTGGGGTGCCCTTTACGCTGATCTTGGGGTCCCTCCTGTGTTACCTCTGCAACCACTCCCATGGCTTTAAATAAGACCCACCTTATTGAATAGGTTGCAGAAGAAGATTCTGGAATCTCCTGGGGCAGTGGTTGGCGGCTTTGCCTGCTTGACTCCATACAGCCGCTGACCTCAATGCCGGGAGGCAAGAGAGGGCCTCCATAAAGTGATTGTGCTAACCAGATGTCCCATCTGCCCTTTTCTGGGTTGGATACTTCAGTTTCGGCATCCTTTCCACTTAGAATGGAATGGAATGGCTTCTGGTTAAGTGGCTATGTTTTTTTATCTGTGCTGCCTCACCTCCTGGCAATTGCACTGCCATGGAGGGGCACGAGCACACAGAGTTCTTAGCTGGATCAATTCAATAATCTGACTGCTTTGGCCTAGTAACTTGATTGCACCGCCTTGCCACCTGGGTAATACCTTACAACAGAGGGGCACGAGCATGCAGCTTAGACACAAGAACACTGACACAAGGGAATCAACACCGACATGGGGATTAGGACCGGAGGACAGTGGACATGGAACACTGACATGGGTCACAAATATTGACACTGGCACAGGGGCACCATCATTGGCACT